>NC_083710.1:48780000-53580000 GCF_033118175.1 Dama dama
ATTTATTTCAAGAAATTAATTTCCACAAACAGGAGAAAGAAAATGGTAGTCATTTAAAAAAGATGTTGTGTAGGAAAATGGTCCACAAGGTCGGATGCTAAGAATACAACATTAATAAGAGGATATTTCAATATGGTCAGTTTGCTAACTACTTCCTTGCCTCTAATCCTCTGTCCTCAAATTCAGAATATCAGAATGATGACACCCTTCCAAACAAGTCTGTTAACCATTGGAAATCTTGAACAATACCCATGAAGAATACACAACAAAAGAATATGTGGCAAAAGAAATGTTTTATGGCCTGAAGCAAATCCCCTGTGTTTCCGACTTCATCTTAAATTATTCCTGTTTCTAAAATGGCAGAAATCACTGGGGTCGCAGAGTCTGACAAGACTGAATGACTGAGTATACCAACAAAAGAAAGCTTTCATATATTTTTGAAAACAAATAAAGGGAAAAGCCTCAATTATAGGGGAAATTAGAATATATATGAATAAAAATTTTGTGAAATTGTAGCAGAAAGAGAAAAAAGAAAGGGACATTTTGTATTTCATATTGTTCATTTCACATATCTGACATGCAGTAAATATTTACCTATTGATGATATCATTTTGGTTTATTTAATCCAAGACTGAAATACACTAATGTAAATTAAGTATTCAGTACTTAGTTCCAATTATATGTGCTCACTTTTTCTATAAGTGGGGATAAAAAGCTAATACCACAGCATACAGTATCTAATGTGTAGCATACATTTACTTTTTGGAAGACAAAAAACTAGATAGATTCCAAAATAACAAAAATGTGCATAGGGTATTATATGCATGGTATGCAACATGCTCAAAAATGTTTTGGAAATAACAATTCAAATAGTTTGATAAACCAGGGAACAAATTATGCATGAGAGAGTTATCATTGAAAATCAGCACCAGTGACAGATTTGGGGGGAATAAAGAGAGAGATGCAGCATAAAGAAAGAGAGAGCCTGTTTATATAATTTCAATGCCCTGGGCATATATTCAGAACAAATTCACTTGAAAAGATGCATAAACCCATTGTTCATAACAGCACTTTTACAATAGCCAAGACATGGAAGCAACCTAGATGCCCATCAACAGAGGAATGGATAAAGATGTGGTACATATATACAATGGAATATCTATTGTTTAGCGCTAAGTTGTGTCTGACTCTTTGGGACCCCGTGGACTGTAGCCAATCAGGCTCCTCTGTCCATGGGATTTTTTTCAGGCAAGCATACTACAGTGGGTTTCCATTTCCTCCTCCAAGGGATCTTCCTGACCCAGGGATCAAACCCAGAATTAGCTGGCAGATTCTTTACCCCTGAGCCACCAGGGAAGCCCTTACAATGGAATATTATTCAAGCATAAAAAGAATGAAATAATATCATTCGTAGAACATGGATGGACTTATAGATCATATTAAGTGAAGTAAGCCAGACAGAAAGATAACTCTCTTATGATATCACTTATATGTGGATCTAAAAAGCAATGATACTAATGAATTTATTTATAAAACAGAAACAGAGTCACAGACCATAGAAAACAAACTTATGGTTACTAAAAGGGAAAAGGCTGGGGGAGGGATAAATCAGGATTTGGGGAATAACAGATATACACTATTTCATATAAAATAGATAAGCAACAAGGTCCTACTGTACAGCACAGGAAACAATACTCAATATTTTATAAAAATATATATTGGAAAAATATCTGAGAAATATATTACATATATATGCAACTCTTTCATTGTTTGATATATATGAAGCAGAATTACTTCCTACACCGGAAACTAACACAACATTGTAAAACAACTATACTTCAATTAAAAAAAGAAAACATCAATTAGTCCTATCTATTTCACTAATTTTAGACTGAGGGTAAAAATCAGCCATGTTTTTTAAAATCCAGAAGTTCTAGAGAATTTGGAGTATGTTTGGAAAAGTTAGAGGACATAAAACTGTTTATGAGGCTACCAGCTGTGTCGAAGATTTCCTCAGGACATATCTTTGATAAACCCCTAATTTTAATCAAAGTTCATACTATTAAAATCATTTCTCCTAACACTTAGGATCAATGAAATAATGTATGTCTATTACTTCTTCATACACTAACTTGTTTTTTCATATTTATATTTTGAGTGTATTCTAATTAAACTCTTCCTGAATTCAAAAACCCATTAGAGTGTTTTTATTTTAAAATCTAAGGGGAGAGTTTACTCAGCACGTACTACTTTGAATTCTAATGCCTGTATAGCCACTGATCCTTCAACTAATGGTGACAAATATTCTGTCTAATAGAATAAAGTCAACAACTTTTTAATATTAAGATGATTTAAAAGTGCTTAAAAGTTACTGATGATTAAGATTTTAGACCATGGTGATTCTCAGCACCCAAATTAATTTTGGTATCTATTTTTAACATCAATGTTTTCTTAAGAATTATTATCTTTTGGATGATTTAACGTGGTAAGCAGCAAATTTCATTTAAGAAGTTCAAGCCTAAAATGACACAAGCATATAATTAATTTCTCTACAAATGTCTCTAAATGAAGTCACTTGTTTTAATACAGATATGTGTAGTAAGAAAGTTACAGGGCAAGTACAAGGAACATGATGAATGTAGTCATGAAAAAAAAACAATTTTTAATTTAGTAGACCCTATCAATCTAGAAAGCCTATGAATATTTACTAATAATTCAGTATGATGAAAAATAGATAGAAGAGATGAGATACATACAAAAGATGAGCATCATATAATAAAACTCTTACTACAAGAGTATCAATGTCTATTACAATGTCCATGACCCCATAATTACATTTGAAATTAAGAATTTAATGGTAGCTTCACATCCCTAGGGCAAATATTAAAATAAAATGTACTTTTTGAAATAAAATATGCATTCAGATATTGAAAGACTGTTGGGTTATGATCAAGGTCTTTATTCTGAGAGCAAAACAATTTAAAAACTTAACATGTGATAAGATTATAGAGATATAGAAAAAGTTTATAGCCAGAATATGCTACTGTTTCATACACATGTATGTTCTAAGGGTTCCGTAATTTCACCTTTTGCCTTTCATCGCCACAGTTATTTTAACTTACCTTCACCATCTCTTAGAATCTTTTAGCAATTCAGCTCAGACAAACATGCATTCACATAACAGACTGTCTAGTCCTTTTCAAGAAAATGCAGGACACACATGACTCCTCGGAATTTACAATGTAGTACCAGAAGCAGACCAATGAAAAAAGAACTTCCAAATAACAAGGCAAATGTTGTAATGAAAATTTAAGGGACAGGCACACAGGAAAATCAGCAGTAGGATCCCTATAAAAATCTAGTTTGGTATCTCAGGAAAGGCTCTATAACGGCAAAATTATAATATAATAACAAATAGATGATAGGTATATAGACAGATGATGAACAGATAGGCAGATACAACTCATGAATCCTGAAAAAAGAAACCGTTTCAAAAAAGTGTAGTTCAACTCAACTTGAAACATGAGATTTGAAGAAAGCTCCCCACCAAAAATTCCAGCGGGACTCATTGTTTCAGTTACATGGTTGATCATGCCTTTAGTGGTCTCTTACCTACCACCTCTGAGCTTTTATATTTCACCCCTATACTTGCTTCACCAAGATTCTGCAAGAGAATTAATCACTAATATACTGATATCCATTGCATACTATAAAACATCTCTCATGCATTTTAAGTGAAACTAGCTACGTAGCATCTATGAGAAAACTGAGAAAAGAGTCACTAGAGACTTGAAAAAGGGTTTCATTCTATCGCAAGACGTTAGTGGAGAATGGCTGCTTAACCCTAGTAATGGATTTTTATATTTAAACATTCTTGCTTAAAACTTAAATCCCCTATGAAAAATTTATTACTGTAGATTTTAAAAAATCATTTTTTCATTAAATATAAAATACATTTCAAAATATACATAATGCATTCTATATAACATTTTTCTTCATTGTTGAAGAAGAACTCACAGAAAGATTAGAATTAGACATTTAGAGGCAATCTGACCCACTTATGTACTTGCATATATTCCACTCAGCTTAGTGATAATACTTGGTAATGAATTTCAAAATTAATAATTAGAAATTGTCTTAATGTTGCTGTCAATAATGCCTACATTTTGACATATTAGAACCTAGTAAAGATTATCATTTTATTGTTAATTGCATAATACAAATAAGTTAATTTATGTAAATATTGTTTTCTTTCTCCCTGAGGTTTCAGGTGAACTGTATTCATGTTGAAAAGAAAAACATGGTTGTGTAAGCATTTTTACTTTTGGTGGATAATTATTTTTGAGGAAAAAAGGTTTCCCACCTTAACTTAGTCTTTCTGTAAATGTTTCTTTCTGTTATTTAAATGTCCAATTGTACTCATTTTCCTTTTTGAGATCCAATTAATTGTGCCTTTTGAGTAATAAATTCTTTCCAAAGAAATAATCCATTCCATAACACTGATGATTTGATATTCATATCAAAAAAGATATCAAAGTATACAGTCTATGTTATTATTAAAATTTGAAACTACTAAATTAAGATGATAAAGATATGGCAAGGCTCCA
Organism: Dama dama; assembly: GCF_033118175.1. Taxonomy (NCBI): domain Eukaryota; kingdom Metazoa; phylum Chordata; class Mammalia; order Artiodactyla; family Cervidae; genus Dama; species Dama dama. Next base: position 48,784,608 of record NC_083710.1, read on the forward strand.
ATTGTCCTAATTTAAATTTACCATTTGAAAACATGAATTGGCATCCAACAGCATACATTTTCAACTTGCATGTTAAAATAATATTTCAATTCTTCATGAAAGTATTTCAAGAAGTAGGGCTTGAAAAGACAAATGTTTGCCTATGGAAACAAGTTACGCTGGTACAAATCAAATATAAATAGAAAATGTTCATAGCTTTGCACTATCGGGGCTTATTTGTTGCTTGCAATTTAGAAGTAACTACTAGTACACTGGAAAAGACCTTGATGCTGGGAAAGAATGAAGGCAGGAGGAGAAAGGGTGGCAGAAGATGATATGGTTAGATGGCATCACTGACTCAATGGACATGAACTTGGGCAAACTCTGGGGGATAGAGAGGCCTGGCCTGCTGCAGTCCAAGGGGTCACAAAGAGTCAGATACAACTTAGTGACTGAACAACAACAATACTAGTACATTGGTTGATAATCTTCACTATATTTCTTGATTAACCAAATGACTATCTCTTTGATTCCAAAAAATACCCATAGTAATCCTTTGTATATTGTCCTTGCTCTAATATGCTAAGTAAAAGGACAATAGACCCTGAAGGCATGGAGGAAGACAAGCTATAGACCTTTAGGAATTGAGAGATAATAATTAAAACAAAAAAATTATCTTTTTCTAAATGTACTAGGAAATAAATGAACACTTACCTGTTATTTAAGAGAATCATAGCAGGTCTTCATTCATATTTCTTTTTTTTTTGTTGTTTAGTAGACTTAATTTTTACTTAATTTTAATATTGTAGTCTTTTAAAATGTTTATATACCATCTTCTAATGTAATTTAGAAATATACTTTATTCTGTGATTAAAACCTAGTTCATATGTTGAGCAGGAAAAACATACCTCATATTCATATATTACCTTTTTCAATATGCATCCTTTTTGACTCATGTCCCATGTCATGACCAGCCAAATCTCCCTCTTTGGGCCCAGGGAGTACGTTTGGTGATAAACCCATCAGCATCTGGTTCATGGACAACCCATTCTGATGGACAGCTGTCAAGCCCGAAACAAAAGATAAAAGAATAAAACACCATAATACACAATATTCAAATAACCTATTTAAACTCTTTTGGAATCAGGAATAAATAAAACATCATGGTCTAACTTTAAAATTATAGTCTATCTCTACGTTGAACACCATGAGGACTGATAACTATGATAATTCTTAAGAACAAGCAGAAATATATTGAAAATGAAACTATTTTATCCTCTATTTATCTCATAAAATAGGTATATTTTTTAATGTCTAGAATACTTTTCAGAGGTCATACTACTATAACCATTACCAATGAACTCTTCAGGCTTTATCTAATGTAACACATCCTCTCCTGAGCATATAATCTTCTGTAACTGCAAAAACTACAGTCTTAAAGCTAGAACACTCTAAGACTATAAAGTTAAAATATAATTTAGAATAGTTTTAGTGGCATGAGAGGGTAAATAGAGTTTTCAGCAAGTTAAGTCACTGAAATAGCACTGAGATTCAATATTCATATTCTATTCTAGTCAATGGGCTTCCCCAGTGACTCAGAGGTAAAGAATCTGCCTGCAATGAAGAAGACGCAAGAGGCATGGGTTTGATCCCTGGATTGGGAAGATTCCCTGGAGGAGGAAGTGGCCACCCATTGCAGTTTACACAGACAGAGTATCCTGCAGGGCTGCAGTCCAATGGGTCACAAAGTGTTGGAAATGACGGAAGCAACTGGTCATGCACACACACATCCTAGTAGACGAAACCCTAAGTTTAAGAGATAGCAAAGTACTTCTTTAAAATTTTGATTTTGAACTCAAATTTAAAAATAAGACTGCCCATTAATATCTATTAAATGGCTGAATGATTAAAAACAATAATTTCTTTCTTGAATTATTAAGAGTAACCTGTCACTACTGACATGATAAAGCAGGTAACCAAACACCCTTATGATCTCAATTCAGTCAATACATTTCTTAATAAATTGCCCATGAAAATCTTGGTTTTGTGAAAAATTTTTAAGAAAGGTCATTCCATAAAACCTTACTTTCACTGAAAAAAACACATTTTAAAAATATGTAGAATAATTTGGAGAAGGGCATGACAACCCAGTCCAGTATTCTTGCCTGGAGAATCCAATGGACAGAGGAGCCTGGGGAGCTACAGTCCATGGGTTTGCAGAGTCAGGCATGACTGAGCAATTAACAACAACCCACAACTTTACTCTTAATTTTCTTGATCATGAGGACAAGGATTAAATATCTGAAAATGTGATCACAAAATAAGGTATGAACCTACTTTTTAGAATTTTATAATAATAACATGTGAAGACAAAATGCATTATTGACTGTTACTAATTCATATCCTAAAATTTGGCCAATTTCAAACTATTTAATCTATTGATCATCTGAATGATTATGAAATGTGTTTTTTTAAAGACAGTTATTTTGAATCTATTTCTTTTATCCCTCTTTGTCAAGGCAAGGATGAAGTTTAAAAACTAGTAAATTTTTAAAAACTTGCAAGGATGGGATTGAAGGAATGAGGAATAATTCATACTCAGTATATTTGGACACTAGATATTTGAGAGTTGGAGGCATTTACTTCAGAAACTAATCTAGAAGGTTACTTACTTTCTCTAACTGTTTCATAGCTCAAATCTTTATGTGTGGCATCAAAAAGAGGGAGTTTATATCAGAATTGTTAATGTAGTACCATACCTCATGCTATTGCAAACTGGGAAACATAATTTTGAGAGATGGCTATGGCTACAGAGCTTCAGAACATGATACATCTGAGATCTCTTCAGAATGAGGGCACTTTGATTAGAAAAGCCAGCTGCACCTAATAAAGTTTAAAACGGTGACAAGTGAAGAATGACACCTACGGATTCTGTCCGAGGAGCTCTCAGTCCGCGCTGGGGAGCTGGACACGCTGCTGCTGCGATGAGATGATGGGTGGCTGCCAGGCCTTCGGCCCTCCTCCAGGGAGGGGGCAGGGGACGGGCTGTCGGGAACACGCTCCTATACCGCCAGGGGCGGGGTGGAGGGAGAAAAGAGGTAAGTACATTGGACCCTTGCTTAAGGAATGTTGGTTTCTCTTAATTCTACAGAAATGTGAAGACAACACATTTTTGCATCAGCATTTAACTGGATTAAAAGACACATTTGATTTATTTTTAAAATTTTTTTTAAACTTTTATTTTGTATTGGGATGTAGCTGAAGAGCAATGTTGTGATAGTTTCAGGTGAATAGCAAAAGGATTCAGCCATACATATACACATATCCATCCTTCTCCAAATCCCCCTGTCATTCAGACTGCCACATAACATTGAGCAGAGTTCCATGTGCTATACAGTAGGTTCTGGTTGGTTATCCATTCTAAACATAGCAAGCAGTGTGTATATGTTCATCCCAGACTACCTATCTTTTCCTTCCTCCCCACCAACAACCATAAGTCTAAGTAAGAAAAGAATAGAAAGGAAATAGGTGAACACCACTGTAGTAATGACAAATGTTAATCACCTCTTTGGATAAAAATAGAGGTCAAAAAAGACATCCAGTTTAGAACCATTAGACAACAAAGAATTAACAGAACAAAGCAAGTTTTAATTCTAGACAATTATCATTATAAAAAAACCTAATACATAGAGTCTATTGATTCAGCAAGTGTCTAGGATCATTTAACACACAAATTATCATAGTGACATCATCAAAATAATACCAGAGGAGCTGTTAACAGCTATTTCATTATGGGACTTCTCTGGATATACTTGGGCAGTCACATTTTAAGGGACCAGGGAAATCTATTATTATTTAACATTTGAATAATTTTGATTCTGGTAATTTCCAGACTCTGAGCTTCAATGCAACCCACAGATATATTAGTGAAAATTCATGAATAATGTATTAGGTGTATCCCAGGGAAACATGGTATTATATTTTCTGATCCTGTCCTACATTCACACTCAGGTCCCACTCCATATCTCACCCAAGCCCTGCACCTTCCCAATGAGACCAATGTGCAAATATTGGGTTGGCCAAAAAGTTCATTCTGGTTTTCTGACTTTTTTTTTTTCTGGTGCATCTTACTGAAAAATCCAAACGAACTTTTTGGCCAGCCCAATCTGTTGTATAACTGTCTCCAATGAACTATTATAAATGGATTTACAGATTAATAAATAAAATACTCATTTGTTAATATTTGCTTCTTTGAACAAAGAGATATTTACACCTTCAGATATGAACACACACTGTCCTTGAAGAACACTTTTCAATAATTCATAAATATTTGGAAGTCTACAAGTTAACTGATACATGATACATAACAAATAATAAGCAAATTATTCCTGATTAGAGTGCAAAAATGCAAATATGAAATAAAAGCAGACTGTTTGAAACCAAAAAATGTTCTAGAATGAAATCATCCTATACGAGGCTATTTTCAAAATATCAAAAGCTAATGTAATATGAAAAACAGACAAGCTTAAGGCTTTGTACTAACAGAGAAAGAATAATGCCTGTCTTCAATCTCAAAAGTTCATTTAGCCCAGTGATGGTTTGCAATTCTACATTCCATTAGAATCACCTGGGAAGTTCCTCAACATTCCTACGCCTGGGCTTTACTCCCTGAGATTCTGGCTTACATGAGTTGAATTGTGTCCCCTCAGAATGACTGAAGTCCTGACCCATGGTACTTATGAATGTGAGCATTTGGAAAAAGGGTCTTTGCAGCTGAAATTAATTGCAATGAGGCCATACTAAAATAGCGTGGCTTCTCCATCACACATGACTGATGTCTTCACAAGAGGACATTGTGAAGATATGGGGAAAATGTGAAAAAGAGAAAGACTACGAAGAAGGAAAAACATCATGTGAAGATGAGGTAGAGATCTGACCTCTGCAGCTGTAAACCAAAGATCACCAAAGCTCCCTATCCACCATCAGGGCCTTTGGAGACTCAAGGAAGGATTCTGCCCAGAATCTCAGAGGAAGCATGCTACTGCTGACACCTTACTTTCAGACTTCTAGACTCCAGAAATAGGAGGGTATAAATTTGTCCTTTTAGGCCACCGGGTATGTGCATTTACCCTGCGTCTGCTGTGGGGCCCAGAAACCAATATTTTTTAAGGCTCTCCAGGTGATTTTAACATATATCCAAGATTGAGCATCACTTGTCTCATATGCTTTTAATTTTTCAGTCCTACACATTGTCAATAATCATCTTCAACAGTTACACTAAGGCTTCATTCTTGAGGATCATATAAATAAAAAGAAAATAACCCTCAAAAATAGCCAAGCCCTCTTCCAAAATCTAAACATAAAACTGTTTCTCAGTATGTATTCTGTAGAATAAGGAATAGTCACACAAGAAACTTTACAACAAAGAATTTGCCAGGTCAAAGAATATCGTAACAAAAGAAAAGGAAAAAAGGGGAAAAAAAACATCAACTAAAGTCTACTCTTTATAGTTGTAATGCATATTTTAAAAATCTATGTCTCAACGTGAAAAATGAATACAATTATCAGTTATTTTTTTCCAAAGTAAATAAATCAAACAAGTTATGCTTCTAAGTAGTCTAAATTCTATAGGTCTATAGACCAATGACCTAAATTTCTAAGAAAAAGCACATATATGATTTAAAGGAATGGAGAACCCACATCTGGATGCCAAAAGTTACTGCCCATCTGCTAATTATAATTTAAAAGCAACTGGGATTATAAATCTTTCTTCTTAACATTCACCTTTAAGTTAAACTTAAAACAGCTTCAAACTATGAACTTATTGTGTGTTCAGTCTGATGAGTTTTGTTGAGCTCTCGACAATTTCCATAACCGAGAAAGATTCCCATGCCCCTTCCCAACCTATTTCTCCCATCCCCATAAGCAACTGCCTTCTGAGTTCTATCACCAGGAAGTAGTTTGGCTGGTTCTAGATTTCAAAAAAATTAGCTCATATAGTACCTAATTTTTCATGTCTGCCTTTTTTACACAACAACATGTTTCTTAGATTCATTCAGGTTGTTACATGTATTAATAGTTTATCTTTTTCTTTCTGAATATATTCATTTGCACATAATGCTCAAAATTCTCCAAGCCATGTTTCAACAATACATGAGCCATGAACTGCCAGATGTTCAAGCTGGATTTAGAAAAGGCAGAGGAACCAGAGATCAAACTGCCAACATCCGTTGGATAATGGAAAAATCAAGAGAGTTCCATAAACATCTATTTCTGTTTTATTGACTATGCCAAAGCCTTTGAGTGTGTGGATCACGACAAACTGTGGAAAATTCTCTAAGTGATAGGAATATCAGATCACCTTACCTGCCTCCTGAGAAATCCGTATGCAGGTCAAGAAGCAACATTTAGAGCCAGACATGGAACAAGAGACTGGTTCCAAATTGGGAAAGGAGTATGTCAAGGCGGTATATTGTCACTACACTTTTTTAACTTATATGCAGAGTACACCATGAGAAACACTGGACTGGATGAAGCACAAGCTGGAATCAAGATTGCCAGGAGAAATACCAATAACTTCAGATATGTAGATGACACCATTCTTAGGACAGAAAGCGAAGAGGAACTAAAGAGCTTCTTGATGAAAGTGAAAGAGGAGAGTGAAAAAGCAGGCTTAAAACTCAACATTCAAAAAAAACGAAGATGGTGGCATCTGATCGCATCACCTCATGGCAAATAGATGGGGAGACAATGGAAACAGTGACTTAATATTTTTGGGCTCCAAAATCACTGCAGATGGTGACAGCAGCTATGAAATTAAAAGACACTTGCTCCTTGGAAGAAAAGCTATGACAAATCTAGACAGCATATTAAAAAGCAGAGACATTACTTTGCCAACAAAAGTCTGTATAGTCAAGGCTATCGTTTTCCAGCAGTCATGTATGGATGTGAGAGTTGGACCATAAAGAAGACTGGGCACGAAAGAGTTGATACTTTTGAACTGTGGTGTTGGAGAAGACTCTTGAGAGTCCCTTGGACTGCAAAGAGATCCAACCAGTCAATCTTAAAGGAAATCAACCCTGAATATTCATTGGAAGAACTGATGCTAAAGCTGAAGCTCCAATACTTGGGCCACCTGATAGGAAGAACTGACTCACTGGAAAGACCCTGATACTGGGAAAGATTGAAGACAGGAGGACAAGGGGATGACAGAGGATGAGATGGTTGGATGGCATCACCAACTCAGTGGACATGAGTTTGAGCAAGCTCCAGGAATTGGTGGACAGGGAAGCCTGGCATGTCGCAGTCCATGGGATTGCAAACAGTTGGACAGGACTGAGTGACTGAACTGAATTGGACCACAATTTTTAATTTAAAAAAGGCAATAAAGTTCATATCAAGTCTCTGAAATCACAAATCAAAGGGTAACTTTGCTTCTGTGTAGTACTCAAAGGCTGGAGTTTGTGTCATTTTTGTCGTATCTGTGCATTTATTATAAAGTATGGATTTATATAACTGTATAGAAGAACTCCTTTTTATTCTGTATAAATGTCTATATAAATAATCCATGCTATAGTTAATTGCACACATGACCAGATACACACTATATAGACTCTAACTTTGATTTCTCTAATAAAGAGGGATCTAAGTTTGTCTAAGTTTTAAGCTTATTTCTACTACATCTAAATCTTAACAATTAGATTATGCAGAAATACATGGTCTATATTAAACAAAGAGCATTATTACATTTTTATACAAATAATATTTTTTAAATTAGCCATTCTATTTTAAAAGTTTAAAACTATTCAAAAGTTCACTCATGTCAATGTTTATCCATCCAAACATTTTAATAGTCCTTCTAATAATTATGTAACTGATCATATTTTCAGTGGCATGTGATTGGCCAAACAGAGGTAGAGTGCAACCTTGGAATAAATCAACCCCTTTAAAATCATTTTGCTAGTATGAGTTTTCCTATCATAAGAGATTTCTCAGAGGCACTAATGGAAAGCATGAGAAGCTGATTTTTTTTCCTGAGACATTTAGCTCATAAAGTACTAAAATATTTAATGCACAAAACTCTAGTAACAATGGTTGTGTCATTGAAGAGTTGCTTATTTTCCACATGGGGTAAACAATTATTTCATTAGTCAATGTATTTAATTGTAAAAGTTTTCTTGGATGATTTTTTTTCATTCATGCATTATTCATTTATTCACTTACACATTCATAACACTCTAAAAGTCATATAATAAACTAAGTAAAAAATAAGCTGGATTAAAATCTTAATGTAAAATATATCTTAAAACATAATTTAAGGCTTAGGCAACATAGGTGAAATTGTAGTATTTACTATAGCTTTAGCTTATTTTTATTTTAATTGCTTTTTTCTTCTAGGAACAAAGGATGCAAAGACAATATTTAATACTTTTACTTAAAGAAATATTTTAATTTATGCAAATTTTATGCTTTTAAAGCTTAAGTATTCAATTGAAAGTTTCTATAAACTGAGACACAACATATTCAGTCATTTTACTTAATGTATAATTTCAATCTTTGGAACATGATGTATTATTCTTTGAAGAATTTCATTAAAGTAAAATCCATTGAGCAAGTAAGATTTGAATACATTGTTGTACAATAAATTAATTTATTTCAACAGCTTAATTCTTTTATCATATTTATATGCTTGCCTTTCCAGAGTATGCTATAAGATGGAGAATAATGGAGACAGTAAAGAATTGCTTAGGGGAGAATCTCATAATTATTACTGAAACAAAATAGATAATGAGTTTTATTCAGACATAATAAGAAAGAAGCAGTTCAATGTCTATAGGGAAACTATGTAAACTGGATTTATCATTTCATTTGTGTGAGACCCTTTAACCTCCAAGATGGCCCTGAAGTAGGACAAAGAGGAAGAATATTTAATTTAATACTTCAACACACTGCTTTATAGTCCTGCATCATAGCTCCACCAATCAATAAAACACAATCTTTTGCAGTGTTCTATCTTTATAAAACTGGCCACAATAATAAATGAAAATTTAAAAGGAATACACTCTCACTTGAAAAAAAAAAGGTCATACTAATAAACTACTGGTAACAGAATAACATAAAGGAAAAGCTGCATTTATTGCTTCTGGGTAGAACAAGAAGTATTGGTCTATACTACAATTCACAATCAAAGGTGGAGTTTAAAACAATGAATTCTAAAAGGCTAAAATAAAGAATAGTTTGGGATTAATATACTCACACTACTATATATGAAATAGATAACCAAAAAGAACCTACCACATAGCACAGGGAACTATACTCAATATTTTGTATATTTTTGTAATAACAAAATAATAATTAAAATAATAATAACAAAATAATATTTTGTATACTCAATATTTTGTAATATTTTGTAATAATAATATACTCAATATTTTGTAATTTTTGTATAAAAAAAGAATCAGAAAAAGAATATATACACACACACATATACATATATATAGCTGAATATATACATACATATATATATAGAGTTGAATCACTTTACTGTATACCTGAAACACAGCACATTTTAAATCAACTGTATGTCAATAAAAATTAAAGTAAAAATTAAATTAAAAATATAAGCTGTTCAATATTACACATTTGATTAATTAAACATTCAAAAATGCACTATCTCAGCTGCCTCATCTTCACCACAAAGTGCATTCTATTTTATCAACTTAAAATATTTTCTTACAGTAAGATTAAATAATCACAGTTCATTTCTCTAAAGGGTTATTTCATTTAACTTTACTTTATACTGCTCTCATTTTAATTATCTTCATTTTCATCACTTTTTCAGTTAGCAATTCCCTTATTGAGTATGTTATAGAATTGGGAAGAAGAAATGTTAAATTTATCTTCATACAACTATAATATTACAAAATTGAAGTTGATTAGCATTTTTTAGAACCTAAACTCCTGAGCTTTAAAACAACTCAGACTTCATTCATTCAGAGGTTATTCACTAAACACTTAATGTACACCAGTGTTCTAGGGTCTGGTTATGTGTAAATAAACAAAACCAACAAAACTTCTTTCTCTCATGAAGTATATACCATCAGTGAGTAAATACTCTTAGTGAAATCCAGAATCATTTACACTGATTGTGATATCCAAATTCTCTCCTTCTGGAAAAGTGAACAGAAAGGATAAATAATTGGATTGGGATTCTGCATTCAGGAAAATGTTAAAAAATACTTCTGGAAGACATAACAAACAATTCTAATATACATGCATCTAGTAGAAGATCAGGCAGCCATCATCAAAATTCCAACTCAGACTTCTAAACTGAAGCTTTAAAGGATATTTACAAAGCTCTTTTTCGTTATTATGATGATGATTCTCAAGAAATACTCAATTTTGCTTATGAGTATTTGGGAAATACTCATGGGAAATGGGAAAATGGTAGGGCCCTTGAGTGTAATCATAAACAACTTAACTTTATTCTCCTACTGTCTCCTCAAACTTATTCAGTGTTTATAGGGAACTATATTTTCCCCATATCTATAAGAATTCAGGCAGTCTGGAAACTTTCCAGATTCCTATTTGGTAAAACAAATTCCTACCGTCAAATGAGCAGCAAAAGGCAGTCTTGACTCAAAAGTTATACCTCAGTCTTATGTAATAATAAATATCATCTTAATTATAAGAGAAGTCAAGTAGGTGGAATAGAAGGAAGATAGCAAGGATGAAAAGGCCAGCATTCTGAGTCAGCCAGCATTGCCATTAATTGGCATCTCTCTGTTCATGCCGAATGCTTAAAGCCAACTTTTTATCTATTTAAGGCACTGTGTATGTTCTAAGAGGTCACCACATCTATGAACTGCTCACAATACCTTGATGGGTCTAATTCGACTCTGTTCCTCCATCCTCTGAATTTCTGGTATAAGTACATCTGGATGCTTGACTCAAGTTGATATGGGAGCAAAAGTACTTCATAGATGGTGGTGTATGTTTCTACCAGAAGTGCAGAGTGTCTGCTTGGTTGCATTTTATGATGACAATCAACACTAATAATCATGGCCTAGCTTCATCACTTCATTAGGGTTTGCAATTTGATAAATTTGAAATATATCATTCCATAATCATTTATTTGCTAGAAGATTTATATGAACAGAAAGTTTCTCTTGTGCATTATTGTGTTATCCCAAGGGACAGTCTGTATGAGGAAGGCAGGCAAATGCTTCATTCCAACCCTTTATCCTTTATTTAAACCTTTTTTTGTCTTTTAAAAGATTCAGTTCCCTAGAATTCCCCAATGGTGAACAGTAAGTTTATATTTTAGCATTATTATGCACTCATGGATATAAACATGTGTCTTGGATTTCAATACACTGATATATGGCATCCTTAGATGTAGTTTTGTTTTAATACTTTCTATTCCTTGTTAGCAACTCTTTTCATATTTAATATCAATACCCAAATAAACATTAAGGGAACCTATATAACTGCTTTTCAAAATCCAAGTCAAATTTATACAAAATAGTTTTCTTTTTTGTAAAAATGATGTATAAAAGTGATCCATACATCTAGAGTTATTTATGGTTGCCCCAAAATAAACTGTTCTGTATGCAAAAGCAAATTAGGTAAATGACATTACTGTAAGGTTTTATAAATCTACTTTGTGAATCCAGTTACTCTGGTTCTAGTTTTATAATCTTTAAACATTTTGAACTTCATGCAAGTAAAGTATTATTTACTGATATAGCATTTTAGGGACCTGTTTAGAAAAGATATTGCAGAATGTAAAATTTATACACTGTATATAAAAATTTTCAGTGTTCAGTTCTTTAAATGAGAATATCCTAAACCATCTCTAAGTTCTCTCTCTCACACACACATACAACACAACAGCAGACTGGTAGAGAAAATTAATTAAAATTAAGTCATATTTTATGTTCTTAGAAAAATACTGTAATATGGCACATGAGGCAACAAGATGTTTATTCAGTAATGTAGAATAATTTGAATGTTGCCAAATGTCTCAAAAAAATTCTATATTATCATTAAGGAAAAGTGATTTTAAAAATGCTTTAAAAGTCTGCTTTGCATACTACTGAACTACCAACCCCCCAAAATCAAAATACACTACTCTTGTTATGTGAGAAGAGCTAAACAAGAAAAAGGGAGTGAGAGAGAGGTCTTATTACATTATTGCAACTGTATTTCAAAATCTTGTCACAGGTTCCATATAGAATTATGAACTTATTTTTAAACAGATGATTGTGAATACGTTGGAAGAAAATAAACTGGAAATAAGGTGATGCTAATGTCACTGTAGAAAGGCTTCTAATGATTTTATAAATACCAACTTACTCATTATGACAACCTGATGAGGCAGTAATACAATAATCCCCATTGTACAGAAAAGTAAAAAAAGACTGGACGTTAAGTGACTTTTGCAAGGTCATAAGACTAGGAGGTGGCAGAGCTGGAATATAAACCAAGGAGGCCTCCTCCAGATTTCATATTTTAAACTACTAAAATACATTGCCTTTCTTCTTTAAATTTGCTTTATATTTCAGCAAGAACCTTTAAAAAAAATCCTTACAATACCATTGTGAATGTATTAAATAAAAGTGAGAAAAATATCGATTTATTCAGGGAGATTGGGGGCTACTTGATGAATGATTCTCAAAGAGAATCAATGAGTAGAGCATTTCAGCCTATTAGGAATTCTCTAATGACAAGAGGAATTGATCACTTGATTTATACTGTTTGTTTTCCTCAGTGATTTAAGGTAACACAAGTAATACATCCTTTTACAATTTGGAAATGATACAAAGGTGGTATAAATAGCTAATATGATAGTTTGGAATATTAATGTTAAAGAGCATCTAAAGAGCCTGGAAAAAATTAATATGGATAAATGCAAATTCCTAATACAAGTGAAAGATAAAAAATTAAATTAGTTGCATTTCACATCAAAATCCACGAAATTTACTGAGTCACACATTCAACTAACAAAAAGTTATGAACTATGACTAAATTTATAAAGTATTGTCCAAGCTAAATTTTATGTTAGTTTGGTCTCTTTTCTGTGGATTCACTACTAAAACATTAGGCAGGCAGTGGAGGTGTGGTGGGGGCCGATTTAAAAAAAAAAAGCCAATCATGAGGTTGGATGAAAATCTGTCAGAAGAAATTAGAATATTTGGTTTGGAATAAGGAAATACCATAAGTACTATATATAATAGAGAACTTAAATATTCCAATTCAGTTCAGTTCAGTCACTCAGTCGTGCCTGACTCTTTGCGACCCCATGAACCACAGACGCCAGGCCTCCCTGTCCATCACAAACTCCCGGAGTCCACCCAAACCCATGTCCATCGAGTTAGAAAACAGAATAATTAGTAGACATTTTTTACTTAAGAAAATACAACATATAAGTAGAAGCTATTGAGATGAAAATTTTAACTTAATCAATGAACAACTTCATCAATCTTAAATTTGCTGAAAACAGAATAGGCCTTCTACAAAATAGATACATGAAAATGTGTAGAGAGTATGCAGGAATGATTTCTCCACTGTGGGGGAAGTTGTATTACAAAACATCTGACATTTGAAGACAAGAGAACTCTTCATGAATTAGAGTTCTCTTCAAGAAAATTAGAGATACCAAGGGAACATTTCATGCAAAGATGGGATCAATAAATAAAGGACAGAAATAGTATGGACCTAACAGAAGCAGAAGATATTAAGAAGAATTGGCAAGAATACACAGAAAAACTGTACAAAAAAGATCTTCATGACCCAGATAATTCGATGGTGTGATCACTCACCTAGAGCCAGACATCCTGGGATGTGAAGTCAAGCGGGCCTTAGGAAGCATCATCACATCACTACGAACAAAGCTAGTGGAGGTGATATACCAGTTGAGCTATTTCAAATCCTAAAAGATGATGCTGTGAAAGTGTTGCACTCAAAATGCCAGCAAAATTGGAAAACTCAGCAGTGGCCACAGGACTGGAAAAGGTCAGTTTCATTCCAATCCCAAAGAAAGGAAATGACAAAGAATGCTCAAACTATTGCACAACTGCACTCATCTCACATGCTAGTAAAGTAATGCTCAAAATTCTCCAAGCCAGGGTTCAACACTATATGAACCATGAACTTCAAGATGGATTTAGAAAAGGCATAGGAACCAGAGATCAAATTGCCAACACAACTGGATCATCGAAAAAGCAAGAGCATTCCAGAAAAACATCTACTTCTGCTTTATTGACTATGCCAAAGCCTTTGACTGTGTGGATCGCAATAAACTGTGGAAAATTCTGAAAGAGATGGGAATACCAGACCACTTGACCTGCCTCTTGAGAAATCTATATGCAGGTCAGGAAGCAACAGTTAGAACTGGACATGGAACAACAGACTGGTTCCAAATAGGAAAAGGAGTATGTCAAGGCTGTATATTGTCACCCTGCTTATTTAACTTATATGGAGAGTACATCATGAGAAATGCTGGGTTGGAGGAAGCATAAGCTGGAATCAAGATTGCCAGGAGAAATATCAATAACCTCAGATATGCAGATGACACCACCCTTAGGGCAGAAAGCGAAGAAGAATTAAAGAGCCTCTTGGTGAAAGTGAAAAGAGGAGAGTGAAAAGGTTGGCTTAAAGCTCAACATTCAGAAAACAAAGATCATGGCATCTGGTCCCATCACTTCATAGCAAATAGATGGGGAACCAGTGGAAACAGTGGCAACTTTATAGTTTTGGGTTCCAAAATCACTGCAGATGGTGATTGCAGCCATGAAATTAAAAGACACCTATTCCTTGGAAGAAAAGTTATGACCAACCTAGACAGCATATTTAAAAGCAGAGACATTACTTTGCCAACAAAGGTCCGTCTAGTCAAGGCTATGGTTTTTCCAGTGGTCATGTATGGATGTGAGAGTTGGACTATAAAGAAAGTTGAGCACCAAAGAATTGATGCTTTTGAACCATTGTGTTGAAGAAGACTCTTGAGAATCCCTTGGACTGCAAGGAGATCCAACCCATCCATCCTAAAGGAAATCAGTCCTGAATATTCATTGGAAGGACGGATGTCAAAGCCGAAACTCCAATACTTTGACCACATATTGTGAAGAGCCGACTCATTGGAAAAGACCCTGATGCTGAGAAAGATTGAAGGCAGGAGAAGAAGGGGATGACAGAGGATGAGATGGTTGGATGGCATCACTGACAAAATGTGCATGAGTTTGAGTAAGCTCCACGATTTGGTGATGGACAGGGAGGCCTGGTGTGCTGCAGTCCATGGGGTCACAAAGAGTCGGACACGACTGAGCGACTGAACTGTACTGAACATTCAAAGCCTCTACTCTTCATGTTCTGTGAATATTAAACAATAAAGATACATGGATTTCAATCTGGTACATAATACACTAAAACAGAACTTGTAGTAATTTGATACAATCTTACAGACATTTAGCTATTAGGGATTTAATGTAGAATTACTAGTCTATAAACATCATATGTCCTTTTCCTCTCTCCTCAAAGTTATTGCACTAATATTTACAGTAGTCCAAGACAATCAACCAGAGAAAATCTAAATTCAATACTTTAGCAGACTCTGTCTTGGAGGCTTGCATTTAAAGCAAATAACCATGTCATATTGGAACTGTCCTCACCTATGTAATTTTCTTTTCCTCAATGTTTTTCTTCTTTTCTTTCAATGCCAAGTCTTATTGCTCTATAGTGTTTGGGAGTTTAATTTGTGCTGCTTCAATTAACCACAGCCTAAGATTCACATGGCTTTAAGTTAATGAAATTCAAGGATTGGCCATTTTTTTCTGTAAAGAGCAGGTTGGCAAATATTTTATTTAACTCTGCCTCCGTGAAAGTAGTCATGAACATTATGTAAACTGGTGTGTGTCTACGTTCCAAAAAGTTTATTTATGTATACTAAAATTTGAATTCCATATGATATTCATGTGTTATTAAAGAGTTTTCTCCTTATGAGTTTTTCCAACCATTTAAAAATGTAAAGTCATTCTTAACTCATAGTCCATTACAAAAATTGGCAGCAGGGTAGATTTACTCAAGTTCAGCAGCTTGTAGACCCTATTCTAGTGCTTGAACCAGTACCTACATTTTCAAAAATAAATTTATGAGAAAATCATTTTGGTTCTTGTAATTAGTATTAAAGGATAACAATTTAAAATATATATATATATATATGTGTGTGTGTGTGTAACACTAAGAGCTGTGTTTTTGCTTCTCTTCTGTGCAATAAATTCTTATTGCTGTTTTCATTTAGATTGAATTTTAAGTTTAATTCTTGTCATTACGATAAAAAAATGTAACTAGCACATTCCCATATAGGGATGATACCTATTTTTTCTTGTTTCATCATTTTTTTTCCAATACAGGTAAATCTTTTTTGGTATTTAACATTTCACTTTTAATTAGCCTTTATATTTAGAATCTTTTCAGGCAACCAAACTGTAGGCTATATTCTAATTATCCACTTGGCCCCACACTATTTGATGTGACATAAGAGTTAAACATTTTCTTTGGGGAAAATAAAAATTTCCTCTAAAATAATTTTAATTAATATGTATAATGAGAGTTTTCTAAACACTGCTTCAAATGAGTGAGGCAATAAGAATGCTAAGTTCTCAGTAATAACCATTACCAGAAATGATTATAAGTTGAATTGATACTGTGATTAACAAATTAACAAATTATCTAGTAGCTAAAAGTCACTCAGGATTTGAAAAAGTTCTCTTTTCAGTTCTTTGACTAATAACAATGCAGCATTCACTGACATTCTCTCAAGAAAGGATGCTTTATTAGTTCATCTAGGTCTCCTATGATATTTGTTATTTTTCTCTGGTAAGGATACTTCTGAAAATTATATAAGGAACATAAGCCCATCTTTGTTTGGGGCTTCCTAGGTGGCGCTAGTGGTAAAGAACTCACCTACCAATGCAGGAGACTTAAGAGACGGGGATTCCATTCCTCTTTGTTTACAGAGCCACTATTATGTAAAAAAAATCCTATTTGCATATTACTCAACTTTTTAGGTAAGTAATAAGGAGACCTTTATAAAATGCATAATACCTTAAAACCATCACTGTATCATACAGGGTATGTCCATAGTCGTAAAAACTCCCCATTCTCTATTCATCCCCTGCTCCCACCCACTAGCCATCACTGATATTTTTAGCAGTGATCTTCAACATTTTAGCACCAGGGACCAGCTCTGTGGAAGACAATTTTTCCACGGATGGGGTTGGGGATAGTCTGGGGATGATTCAAGCACATTACATTCATTCTCTACTTTATGTTTATTATTATTACATTGTGATATGTAATGAAGTAAATATACACCTCTCTATAATGCAGAATGGGAGGGAGCCCCCAGTTTGTATGACTGAGATCAGGCAGTAACGTGAGTGATGGGGAGTGACTGTAAATACAGATAAAGCCTTGTTAACTTGCCACCACTCACCTCCTGCTGTGTGGTCAGGCTCCTAGCAGGTCATGTACTGGTTCCCGTCTATGGCCTGGATGGTCGTGAACCGCTGTTTTTAGGATCTCCATTGTTTTGACTTTTTCCAGTGTATCCTACACTTGAAACCATATGGTGTGAAACCTTTTCAAACTAGCTTTTTTAACTTAGCAGTATGCACTTGAGTTTCTTTTCATGGCTTGATAGCTCATTTCTTTCTAGCTCTTAATAATATTCCTTTGTATGGTAGTGAGAATTCAGCTAAGCTACTCTTAGTATGACTGCCTCAGCATCCATTTTCTTTGACCAAGTGGACTGCAGGGACCTTAAATTGACACTAGCCCCTTCATGTTAGTGCATACCAGAGTAATGAACAAATATATGTTCCTGGTATGATTTCCTCAACAGCTCTTGTGTTCAACAGTCTTCCTAGATAAGATCCCTGGGACGCTTACCAAAATCCTACTCTTTGGTTTGAATCAACCAATCCAACCTTAGCTTGGAAACCCCAAAGTACTCATCCATGGATCCTAATAAGGCATTTGCCTCAGGTCCTGCCTTGCCCTATATGTCTGTACTCCATCTTAACCTTCCTGTCTGGTCTCTGGAGGCATGCCAAGTATCAATACTTCCTCCAGATCCTATGATTAATAAACTTCTCTATTTCATTTTTTCATATGATCTCTTATTGAACCATGGCTTACCCATTTAATAAATGTTAATTTATTTTTTTGGAAACATAGTTGACATACAATATTGTATTATTTTCAGGTGTATATCATAGCAATTTGGTATTTTTATATATTACTCTCCATATAAAGTTATTATAAAATATGGACTATATTTTCTGCATTGTACACCATATGTTTGTTGCACATTTATTTGTACCTAATAGTTTGGTACCTCTAACCCCTTTCACCTATTTGCTCCTCGCCCAACCCTCTTCCCTCAGGTAACCACTAGTTTGTTTTCTGTTATCTGTGAATCTATTTCTGTTGTGTTTGTTCATTTGTTTTATTTTTTAAGACTCTAAATAAAAGTGAAAAAATGCACTATTTGCCTTTCTCTGTCTGCTTTATTTCACTAAGTATAATACCCTGCAGGGACATCCATGTTGTCACAAATGGTAAAAAACAAAGTCATAGCAGATGGATATACACTTTTTTTTTTTAATATCTAGTAAACTACTGAAGGGAATCTTGGTTGCTTCCAAGTTTTGGCAATTACGAAAACAACTGCTATAAATGTCCATGTGCAAATTTTTGTGTAGACATCAATGTTCAACTCCTTTGGGTAAAAATCATATGATTGTATGGTAAGAGCATGTTTAGTTTCATTAGAAACCACCAAACTGCACACTAAAATGGGCATTAAATTTTGCATTCCCACAAGCAATGAATAAAAATTGTAACAAGGCCATTTATGTAAAACATGCTCCAGAGACTCCCCTAAACTCACATGTTTTATATTCAGAAAAACAGGATAATAATTATGTTAAACATGGATAATACAGTATGAGGTACCTTTTACTTAGTTTAAAAATTAATAGTCTATTCTGTCAATGCATTTAAAGTACTTTGATTTAAAAATACATTATAAAGTAATATGAATGAAAAAGTATATACAGATACACACATATTTAAAAGTATAAACATAACTCCCACACGCATATACAGAGTCAGAGAATTGTGTACATATATACATACGTGATGTTTAGATAACAATAATGTTATTTTCCACTTCCTATTTATTTTTTAATCTACAAAAAACTTCCAATTTTATTACTTCATTTAGTTTTTTATATCCACACTGTATTATCCATTTTTAGGTATAGAAACAATCAGAAAGATCAAGTTAAATCAAGATGACAGAGTTAGTTAAGTGGCAGAAACATAATTTAACCCTTGTGGTCTTCTGAAAACAAATCAGATACTAATCTCCATATCTCGAGGCTCATAACAAAACACAAATATGCACACATACCCACGAACACAAACACAACCATACTTACAAGCACACATACAAAATTTGAAATATATCATTTAATACTCTATGTTCACCTCCCTCTTAGTAGATATATTATAGAACTTTAAGTTAACCTAACCTTAAATATTGCACCCATGGTTCTAATTACTATAAGTGACTTTTTCTTATAATCTATTTACTATATTACTTAGCTTTTTAAAGTTAAAACTGCGTGTGGAATAAGAAAAATGAATTGAGTGATGGTGACTTAAGATGGTCTTGGTTTTGGCCAAATCAGTCGTATAATTAAACAATTACCTTAATAACAGATGTCTCGACTCTGGATGGGGGACTCTGAACTTGTGCTGCTGCCGCCATATTTGCAATGGTGCTAAGATGGTTCATCTGGCTCATTGCCATGGTGACAGATGCTGGAGGTAGGCTGACAGGAATTAGAGGGTGGGGCATCATCATAAAAGGGAGCTCCAGTCCTGTAAAAAATACACATGTATCATCATCTCTCTATTCAAATAGAATGATGAAACATAGTATATCTCACTAATTAAAATGGTTAAGAACATAATCATTGAAAATTGAAGCATTTAAAAATGTTCTAATAATAACAAAGGAAAAATATTTGTCCTCTTGTATGCAACAATGCCCATTTATCACTCAGGGAAATTAAAGTAAAAACTAACCAGTTTGGTGCCATGTTTTATCACTCACCACTCTTCATTGGTTTTTAATATAAACAGTTAATTTTTTGCTACATTATTCTGATCAGTCTAATTCTTGTTTTAAATACTATGGTTTTCTTTATCATAATTAACTATCTAAATGTAATATACATTTCAATTATGTCCTATATTTTACTATTTGATCATTACTTTTTTTTCCTTTACAGCTATTATTTTTAGTGCTAAAAAATGCCATCGTACCATTTGGCAGAAGGTGGCTCTGCTGAAGATGGTGGAGAGGATGACTAACTGGAAGGCTATGCACTCCAGGTATGCGGGGGTGGGTAACAGAAGCCTGAGATCCCTGGGGTGGGGAAGAGTACAGTGTTTCTTTATCCCAAGAACCATCACTGCTGCCTGTGGGGAATGAATATAAATTATTTGTCTACAGTATTATTCCAAATCTTCTAATGACTAATTTTAAATGATGTTTTGAAAAACATATCACATTTGGAAAGTGGCTAAGTAATTTCTTGGGAAATAAGCTCAAGTAGATAAATTTCTCCTAAACCATATTTTCCTTTTGTTTTTCTATTTCTTGAACGTAGTTTTTGAAAAATGACATTTCTACAATAGGTAGCCTATTTGTGGGGTTTAATACTGTTTGACTAACCAATCTAATATAAAATTGACTCTATTATATACGTAGAGGACTCATTACCTCTTGGGCCTGAATCACAGTGATAGTTATAGAATGCGAAGTTATCCTTGCTTAATGGAATCCTAGTCACCCTTCAGAGTTAAGGTTCCTAACTTAATTCCTCGGCAAGTGCTAAACATGGAATTATTAAATGCCCAACTTGATTAGATAGAATACAGAGAACCCAAAGACCACTTTACAAAAGATAATAATATCAAAGCAATAAATTAAATGTATACGTATCAACATCTCCTGTTTTCAATTACAGAGAAACAAATTTATAATTGTGGCAATACCTATGCCGAAGTCAGAACAGTGCATTTGAGGGCATGCTTTTTAAAATTGTGACAGTGTTTTGGATCAAGAGAATCTTGAAACACTTAATAAGATACTCCTTGAAAGATTTTTATGTATCATTTTAATGTAGGAATGTTCTCAGATTAAATTATTTTAACATTTATTGCTTAACTGAATCTACTGAATGTACAAGCTACCCACTTGAAAGAAATTTTCTGTAATATCCCTATTGGTTTATGAGCTTCCATTTCTTAAAAAGGAAAAGAAACCATCTTTTCATATAATATGCTTAGAAACAGCAAAATTGGTAAAACTCCAATTTAAACACTCTAGCTCTATTTAAAGCCTCATTGTAAAATCTCTACGACATAGTTTTTAATGAAGAATACTTAGTTATTGCCATGATTTTTTCCATTTACTCCATGAAGACAGTTAAGGTTCAATATAAATTCAAACTCATTAGCTCAATACTGTCTGGATCTTAGAGTAAATTGCTCAGGAGTGGGTAATGAAAACTCAATTCAAACTCTTCAGCAATCAAACAAAGCAATTTTATTAAACAATGAAAAGAATCAATTAAAATGAATATCTTATCTATATTATTTTACAAGAAACCATGACAGTTTTTGGCTTAAAAAAGAAAAAAGAGGAGGTTTACAGCTTCATACAAAAGTGACTCACATAAAAGAAATTTCTCCAACTTGCTACTACGTTATGATATAAAAATTCACCTCTATTTTCACAAATTTATACAGCTTATTTCTCTACTCATGACTTTTTCAATACTTTATAACAAGGTCCTAGTCAAACATGGAGAAGTTATAAGTATATAAATTTTGAACATATTACGTCAATAAAATATTCAGTGATAAAACATCTGAAACATTTTCACTTTATATTGCCATATCAAAGTATGTACAAAAGTCATCATTACTTATTTTCTTTTTATGTTATCAGTTAAAATAAGAGTTAAAGCATAAATACCAATTATTTGGATATAGAAATAACCCTTTGGAATAAATGTTATTTGAATATGAAAATTGCATTGGAAATTTATATATAATAAATTATTTTTTCTTTCTATTTCATTTAAAATATCCAAAGGCCAAAAAGAAAAAAAATATCCAAGGACTACATTTTCACATTAGATCGCATTTTTGAGGTTAATTAACTAATAAATGAAAGTGGGAAAATTTTTCACATTCATTATTTTGGACTGAATTTGAGTTCTGCTTAGACCTATTACCTATTTCTCTGTTCAGGTGAGCCAAATTCTTTTAGTTACATCTTAATTACTAGTTAATATGTGGGAAAAAGACATTTTCTAAAGATACTTCAGTTTTCCTCTCAAATCAGTAGAGAAGCACTTATAATTCTATTTTTTCACATTATCAAGGTATAAAACATAAAGTTAAAATTCTGATTAAATCATCCTGATAAGAGAGTATAGACAAAATGCTACCTATTTCCACATCTCTTTTGGATCATGGTATATCAGTCCTTGTGTAAGGTAACTATCAATCGTCCATATGAGAGTTTTCCATAGATTTGATTTTCTCACTACATAAAATGCTCCTAGCCATCTCCGCCAATCATCATTTGTTAAATACTCATGATGTTAACTCATTTGGGTAATAAATAGAGCAAACAATTAAGAAACTAAGTCTGATGAAAAATATACAATATATAACCAAGTCAGCTGTAAGTGATTTTTGCATAATTTATAACATCCTGCTCCTCTATTAGCATGAATAAATAAGAATTGAAAATAGGCCATTTCAGAACAAGACGTGACCATAGTTATTAAAGGTATAATTTTCAACTGCTTTGCTTTAAATCAATATATTTAATGATACAAGCCAGTATCTACATATGAGCCTACACACAATCATGCATATGCATATATACCTTTGAGATTAAAGTTTATTATTAAGTCTGAATAAAAACTTACAGGAGACAGCAGATTTCCTATAAAAGAAAAGTCCCAATGTGGTGAAGGAAAGTCGCTCAATCGAGTCCGACTCTTTGCGACCCCCTGGACTATACAGTCCATGGAACTCTCCAGGCCAGAATACTGGAGGGGGTAGCCGTTCCCTTCTCCAGTGGATCTTCCCAACCCAGGAATCGAACCCAGGTCTCCCACATCATGGGTGGATTCTTTACCAGCTGAGCCACAAAGGAAGCCCAACATGTGGTAAGGGGAGTTGGAGAGACACAGAAAAGAACTGATCTCTCCTCTTTCATTCTAGTGGAATCCCACCATTTCTTTGATTTTACACTGGAGTACAAATAAACCTTGATCTAGTCCTAGTATCCTCAAAGAATATATATTATAATATGGAGCGGAGGCAAGTGTGCAGAAACTCAGACATTTGATAAATGTATAAAATCATTCCAAACCAAGGAAAATGGTCATGAGCTTGTGAAAAGGCTCAGCACATCTTCTGTTTGATTATTTAGACCTCATATGGATATTGTCATGTGTTTGGGGGGGTGGGGGGAAGGGAGAGACAATCTCCCATACCTAATCCTAAACAGAGATTGTGGAGAAGCAGTGGGACAACCTCAGGCTAGACACCTGCTTACACAGGTGGAAATAAATCTGTGCTCTGACTGACAGCAGAACACATAGGCAGCTATTGTATGAAGAAATTAAGTAGTGTAACTGCAAGCATCAGGCAGGCCAGCTCCTAATGTGTGTGGTTTGGTGTGGTTTGGTGGATAAAGAACTAGCAAATGTACTATTTTACCGCAACAAGATTAGGTGGGCATATGAATGCAAGAGGAAAAATTGAAATTAACACCTGACTACCAATTTTGTCTCTAGCTAAAAGCTATTTATTATGTATTTATATAATCTGAAACAATTTATTTACTCTGCTTAATTATATTGATAGCAAGAATATATTATTACATATATGCAAACATATGGAACTTATATACAAAAAGTGATTGTGTGTGTTTAGCTTTCCTTTCCTGTAAAAGCTGTGTATTTCTCATGGATAAATAAGATGATTTTAAGGTTTTATTGCTGTTTAGTTGCTAAGTTGTGTCCTTTTTGTGACTCCATGGACTGTAGCCTCACCAGACTCCTCTGTCCATGGAAATCCTTCAGGCAAGAATATTGGAGTGTGTTGCCATTACATCTTCTCCAGATCTTCCCTACCCCGGAATTGAACCTGCATCTCCTGCATTGACAAGCAGATTCTTTACCACCAAGCCACGTGGGAACCGTGATTTTGCAGTTCACTGTTACTGAAATTCAAGTTCATAAGGAACACCTATGGGAGATTCCCTGCTTCCATCTCCACCTCAACTTTAAAACTTAGTTATATTTTCTGAAAACGTAAATAGTTGGATGGACTATCTTAGTCTTTTTGTAACTCAGATGCTTTTTTTTCTATGCTTCCATTTTATATTTTTAAGATATTATATGATATATATTTTATGATGGATCTGGTAAACAGAGAAATAGACTACTTTGGGAAGAAACCCATAAATTTGAAGCTATCTCTACCCTAAAGATAACCAGATTATCAAACAGAATTGACAGATAGCAAATATAAACTTTTCACTCCAATTATGGCCTTCAAATATGCTCTGTCAAGACCCCCTCTTCTACTCCTTAATAACCTTGAGCAGATTTTGAGCATACAAAAATCCATTTTATTTTTATACTACTCTCTGCATCCTCCTGTCTGTCACCACCTGCTAGCCCTGGAACCTAGGTAGTTGGAAATCAGAGGGGCTTGGACAGCTTGTCATCCATTCTTCTCCCTTCTCCTGGTAAGAAAAGGAAGGTGTCTTCTCCCATCCAGCTGGCCCCTGCTCAAGTTCTGCTCACACTGTCATTCCTATGGCTGTGCTTACTGATCACTGACATCTCCCACATGGCAGGTGTCTATATCCGGAGTATCCCCTGGTATGTAATGTTTGATCACTTGTTGGGGTCATCTAGCAAGACCTCTTAATTCCATAGGTCCTTGACAATGGATATTTCCTTCAACTTTGTGCTCTTCCAAGCTCCCTAAGGAGAAGGCAATGGCACCCCACTCCAGTACTCTTGCCTGGAAAATCCCATGGACAGAGGAGCCTGGTAGGCTGCAGTCCATGGGGTCGCGAAGAGTCGGACATGACTGAGCGACTTCACTTTCACTTTTCACTTTCATGCACTGGAGAAGGAAATGGCAACCCACTCCAGTGTTCTTGCCTGGAGAATTCCAGAGACGGGGGCTTGGTGGGCTGCCGTCTATGGAGTCACACAGAGTTGGACACAACTGAAGCGACTTAGCAGCAGCAGCAAGCTCCCTAAACGTCATGGTCTTTTAAAAATTTATTTATTTATTTTAATTGGAGGCTAATTACTTTACAATATTATAGTGGTTTTTGCCATACTTTGACATGAATCAGCCATAGGTGTACATGTGTTCCCCATCCTGACCCCCCATCCCATCCCTCAGTCATCCAAGTTCACCAGACCTGAGCACCCTGTCTCATGCATCAAACTTGGACTGGCTATCTATTTTTCTTTTTTTTTAATTTTTTCTTGCCAGCACGCAGATGAGCTGGAAGATGGCCCCCAGGAAGAGTCCGTACCGCAGCAGGTTCTCCAGGAACGTGGGCTCGGGCACCTCGGGAGGGGAGAAGTCCAGGTCGGAGGCCATGGCCCCAGCTGCCTGCTGCCTGAGGTCCCCTCCGACTCACTGCTATCCAGAGCCAGCTTCTCCCTTGCCCTGGCTATCTATTTTTCATATGGTAATATCCATAGCACCTTCAATGCTATTCTCTCAAATCATCCCACCCTCGCCTTCTCCCACAGAGTCCAAAAGTCTGTTCTTTACATCTGTGTCTCTTTTGCTGCCTCGCATATAGGGTCATTGTTACCATCTTTCTAAAGTCTATATGTATGCATTAATATACTGTATTGGTGTTTTTCTTTCTGACCTACTTCACTCTGTATAATAGGATCTAGTTTCATCTACCTCATTAGAATTGATTCAAATGCATTCTTTATAATAACTGAGTAATATTCCATGGTGTATATGTACCACAGCTTTCTTATCCATTCATCTGCTGATGGACATCTAGGTTGCTTCCATGTCCTGTCTATTGTAAACAGTGCTGAGATGAACATTGATGTACACGTGTCTCTTTCAATTCTGGTTTCCTCGGTGTGTATGCCCAGCAGTGGGATTTCTGGGTCGTATGGGAGTTCTGTTTCCAGGTTTTTAAGGAATCTCCACACTGCTCTCCATAGTGGCTGTACTAGTTTGCATTCCCACCAACAGTGTAAGAGGGTTCCTTTTTCGCCACACCCTCTCCAGCATTTATTGCTTGTAGACTTTTTGATGGCAGCCATTCTGACCGGTGTAAGGTAGAACCTCATTGTGGTTTTGATTTGCATTTCTCTGATAAACAGTGATGTTGAGCACCTTTTCATGCGTTTGTTAGCCATCTGTATGTCTTCTTTGGAGAAATGTCTGTTGAGTTCTTTGGCCCTTTATTTGATTGGGTCGTTTATTTTTCTGGAATTGAGCTGCATGAGCTGCTTGTATATTTTTGAGTTTAATTCTTTCTCAGCTGCTTTATTTGCTATTATTTTCTCCCATTCTGAAGACTGTCTTTTCACCTTACTCATAGTTTCCTTCATTGTGCAAAAGCTTTTAAGTTTAATTAGGTCCCATTTGCTTATTTTTGCTTTTATTTCCATTACTCTGGGAGGTGGGTCATAGAGGATCCTGCTGTGATTTATGTTAGAGATTGTTTTGCCTGTGTTTTCCTGTAGGAGTTTTATGGTTTCTGGTCTTGCATTTAGATCTTTAATCCATTTTGAGTTTGTTTTTGTGTGTGGTGTTAGAAAGTGTTCTAGTTTCATTCTTTTACAAGCGGTTGACCAGTTTTCCCAGCACCACTTGTTTAATAGTTTGTCTTTTCTCCATTGTATATTCTTGCCTCCTTTGTAAAAAATAAGGTGTCCATAGGTGCATGGATTTATCTCTGGGCTTTCTATTTTCATGGTCTTTTGATACAAAGGCCCTCCCCCTGATGTGTATCCTTTAGTTCTGAAGATGTCAACTCTGTCTATTCTGCCACCTCCTCAATCCTTTCTCCCCCTGCTCAAACATGTACAGAAAACAGTTCAGCCGCAGCAGACATTCAGCTATGAAATGAGGTGGAGGTATCTGTAATCCTTGAGTAATATACTCTCTCTTCTCCCAGCACTTGGTGGTGAGAAAGGACCCTCAAAAAGGAATCACTAAGTCATGTGGCCTCCATTAGGTTCTGTCTTTTCACTACCAGTTTTTTGTTTTTTTTTTTCCAAACTCCCTCTCCCATGGTGGTCATCCTCTCCCATAAATGGAAGAGAAGGAAATCTGTGGAGTCTGGAGTGATCGTTAAGGTAGCAACTTCGGTTCAGTTGCTATTAATAAGTACTGATTGATTTTTACTTTTTTTAAATTGAGGTATATTTTAAATTTTGTCTCCTGTGTAACCATAGGAAAATTCCTATTTCAAATCCAAGTTATTTAGATTATTCAATAGAGCTAACCAGAAACTTGACTGTATTCTAAGTAGAATTTTAGTAACTGGTTCATTTAAAAAAAACTGAAATAAAAGGAAAGAAATATGAATGCTCAATTTTTGAAATGTTACTTCATAAATCAACTGAAACTTTAAATTACCGACCAAGACAGAAATTCAAAGAAAAAAGATTACATTAGTAAAAAATAAAGAATGATTAAATGTGGGGATAATAATTAATGAAATAAAGATCATTTTTTAGAACACAACTTTTAGATAGGAAAGAAAAAATGTTTTGGAGAAGGATGTTATTACTGTGTCTCTTTAAGTTAAAAAAAAAAAAAAGAAAACTTTGGGTATATATATCAGGGATAGTAATTAAAATCCTACCCCAAATAATTATGTTTATTATTTAATCCTAAACATATCTAATAAGAAATAGGTTCCAAAAGAGAAGGTCACCATATTTTTAAATGCACATGAGCACATGTAAAATAATCAAACACAAAGTTAAAGTGATCTGTAGAAAAGAAATGTCTTTGAAACTATCATGCATTAAGAGTAAAAGTATATTTAAATGTTATTTTCTTTCATACCTAGTTGACATGTAACTTTTTGTTCAGATTTTCCCACGGGCTGACCGTGATAAAGGAGGCAAGTCTCAAAGGGACTAACGGTCACACCACAGCTTAGTGAGTGACGCTGATAGACTGTGACGGGAACCTGACTTTGTCAAGATTCGTTTACAATGAAAATGATGGCTGGAGCAGGCATTTACTCCGTACCATTGGAGACCACTTAGAAGGATGTCAACGCCATCTTAACAATAGAATCAAGGCTACCAAGGAAAAGTAAATACTAGTGTCAGTTGCTACAGATGTTTAGCTGTTACTTCAGAAGGAGGTGAGTATAAACAAGTTATCTTTTAGAGGATAAACTTCACTGTAATAAAAAGTGTGATATGACCTGTCAACATACAAGTATTTTGCATAAATAGGAGACACAGTTCTGTCACGAATTACTGTAATGTAATATTTTAAATAATTTTTCTGGATACTGATTTGAGCTAAGTGATATACTTTAGAAAATAGAAACATAGAAACACTTAAATCATCTGGTTTTTGGTTCAACTTAATCAAATTGCTTTATCTTAAAATGAGGAAGAGGCAATCTGTAAAGGATACAATTAATTGGGGCACAATTTTAAATGTTCCAGTTTAAGTATAGTGGTTTAGCAAAGAAAACAGCACAAACACCTCCTAATTGGTATTGCACAATAATGCCCACAGAGTAGGCCATTTCCAGAGTCTAAAATTTATATTTGCACCTATAGCTCGTTTGATTTGGAAATGCAATTTTTTTCTTAGAATAATATTTTTATGAATTCTAACTATCCCACTGTCAATAAATATGAGTCACTTAGGAAAATATGTTCTTTTCCAGAAATAACTAGAGATTTTCTTCAGTTATCTGTCATTAAGTAAACCTAACTCTGAGTGTTACATATTCGTGAACTAGAAGTTTAAAACTCTTGCCATACAAGTAGTTTTCTATTTTACCTTTTACTTTATTTTGAATGCAGAGCTGTTTTGAAACATTTTATTTTATATGCAATGGTGATAATATAATACTGGTGCTATCAGTTGCTACCAGTGTTCTTAGACTCATCAGAACTATGATATTAGCTACATTTCATCTAGTTGAGATTCTTTTCACCTTGCATAATCCACAATGCTGTCAAAAGTAGCAAACGTTAATGTTCTGCACAAAGTGGCACACAGAAAACTGGAAATCAGAACTGTTTATTTTTTTTCATTTTGCTTGAATATCATTTACCATGGCTTTGACTGTTCAACTTGCAATAATAAGAAACAAATTGTAAAACCAGGGCTGAAGTTCAAGTCATTAATGTCAGATGGGATACCTAGATGAAGTCTTAAAGAACAGGCAGATATTATTAAAAAATAATTACACTGAGAATCTTTGAGGAATCATGGAAAACTGAAACAGCATTAGTTAACATAGAATAGACAATAGTTTCCATTTTACATAACCTCAATTTTGGACTCATGAAAGTTACTAGAATGTGTCATTATATAAAGAATACAGTACTTTATGGGTTTTCCCTTATTTTATACCATTTCAGAAACTTTTGATGCAATTTAAGAGAAAGAACACTATTGTTATCAAGATAAAAGTTTAAATACTTAATGTGGAGAAGACAGATAATTATATCAGAAAACACTGCTTTTTTATCTTGTTTTCTTTGGACTCATTAGCACCATGTTCTAAGTGTTAACCAGGTAAAATAGATCCTGCAAAACAAACAAAACAAACAAATACAGACTCAGACTGGTAAATAGTTACAAGGAACTCAGTATGAGGAAAGAAATAGTATCCAGATTAATTGTATTGACTAAATATTTGGGTGTCTTGCTGATGTGGATGACTGTAAGCAAGAGTCAAATGTTTCTATTTAGTGGAAATTAAAATACTGCCACAGATTGGTTAATTTCCATAGTTAAACTATAATCCTATAATAGATGGTGTAGAAATAACATTATTAGGAACATATTTAAGCTTTCCAGTCTAAAAATAATGCATTTGGTATAATGTAAAGCAATTTGGTATAATGTATCCATACTAATTTAACTGTATCTTTTAACCTTTCTCATTGTCAATGTCAGTGAATTGCTACCTTTTCCCATTTTAACTCATCAAATTGCTTTTCCATTAGGCAAACAAATGAACTAGAAATTTTCCTCTCTAAAGATACTGTAACTTTCCTATAGATTTACAATTATATAAAATAAAATTTCAAGTTAATCTACTTTCTATACTGTTAGTAGAGTACTCAATGCCATGGTATATAATATTAACAATTTTATGTTCATGTGTAAGTGTTGCTCATGGTAAGTTGAAATCAGTATTAGCCCTTAGTCTTTCATATAATATTTTCTATTTTATTTTCTTTTCTTCTGTTCTGTTGGGATATAATTGACATACAGCACTGTAAAAGTTCAACATGTATATCATAATGACTTGACATATGTCATAAAATCTCTTATGTCATAAAATGATTATCATAAATGTCATAAAATGATTATCATGATAAATTTAGTGGACATCCATCATCTCATACCTTTACAAAATTAAAGAAATAGAAATAAAAAGATTCCTATGATGAAAGGTCTTACATGACTTATTCTCCTAACAGCTTCCATATATAATACCAGTGTTACTTATATTTATCATATTTACATTACATTCCTAGTATTTATCTTATAATTGGAAGTTTGTGCCTTTTGATTGCCTTCATCCAATTACCTTCTTTCTATCCTCCCTATCCCGCCTCTGGTGATACATGTTGAAACTGAAAAATCTTCTTACTTGAGCCAAAAATGCTACTGAATTTTCCACAAATCATAAACCCTTACAGGTAGGATAGCAGGCTCATGGGAATTTTGATATTTCTCATATGCATGGATCTAAGTTAAAAATCTCCTCAAACCTAGTTAACCTCAAAGAATGACATGACCAACTAGTTGTATAAGCCAGAAACCTAGGAATCATCTTTGTCTCCCCCTCTTTCACTGGATACTACTGATGTCCAATTTCTTTTCATGTCCTGTTTATTTCATCTGTGTAATTTATCTCTACTCTTTTTCTCTATCTGCTGCTGTAATTTGATTCAGGGACCATCATTACTTTTAATTACAAATCTTACATTGTCACTCCCCTATGTAGAGGACTTCCATTGTTTCCCATTGCTATTAAAGAAAAAAAAGCCAACATTTCTTCTCTTAACGCAAGTGCCACATGATCAGACTTATGTCTCTTTTGCTAGTCATTGTATCCTCAGCATTTAATAAAGTAGGACTAGCTCTGTCAGTTCTTGGGTTGAGAGTTGCAAACCCAGACCAATTTTTATATTCACATGTGGTAAACTTCAACATGGATTTCAAAAATAATACACTATGATCTTTGTTCTTGACCAGTTTGTAGCAGAAAAGAGAGATACATAGATACAGCATATGTGCACATACTTTTATACTTTGACTGGAATAAAAGAGATGATGAAGAATAGGAAATATGTCTGATATTTTTGGAAATACACTTACAATGTGGTATCATTTGGATACAAATAGAGATGAAGAGAGTAGAATATGAAAGATAACTTCAGTATCTAGTTAACAATTAGGTACATGGTGGTATTATTAATAAGTCAATGATGATGATGATTATACCAAATATGTATCACCTGCTTTCAATGTGTCAGGCATTATATTCAGCTTTTACATGCACTATCTCAATAAATCTTTAGAACATCTGAGATAGATCCACACTAGTATTATTAAAGTTGATTTAATTTGCCCTGGGATTTAGATCTTAGAATTCTGAAATCATAATACAAGGTTTTAATCACCTTTATAAGGAAGATTAGATTTCATTATGGATAAAAATCCTTTCTATTCTAAACTTTGAGGTATTTCAGAAGCACTCAAATGAGGCTGACAACAAGCATTGAAAATATGGCACTGAAATTTGGATAGTCAGCAGATGCTCAGTAAGGAAGATTTGGATGTCATTGATTTGAAAAATGGGAAATTAAGCCATGTTTCTTGAAGAGGATATAGAAAACATAAAAGTTATTTGCACTAAAAATGTATTTCTACTGAAAACCACAGAGCATGTCCCAAACAAGCCAAACAGTATAATTTAGAAAATAAAGTCTAGAAAGCTGAGCAGTAATAAGCATAATTTGGTATATGATGCATACAATAGATTACTAATACAAAAGGGTATCAATACACTTTTATAATTTCAACTCTCCCCACTTACTTGTAAGCTATAATATTCTTTTTAATAAAACAGTCAACATTAATGCCTGACAGATGTTGGGTCCTCAGTTAGTACGGAGTGAGTAAACATAGAATATTATGGTTGGATATAAAGATTTAACAATCCTAACTATGATTTAAGTAGATAGCATGAACAGAAACAATATACAAAATAGATACCTCTAAGCATAGTTTGAAAAGATGGCATTAGTCCAACTTATTGTGTAATGTTCAGTATTTAGAAGGTACCCCTTAAGTACATTATGGAGAGAAGCAACTTTAAATCAAGGGACTACATATCACAAAGGACTCAGCACATTTGAAGGACCATTGAAATGATATATCATAGTAGTAGATTACATGCCAATGACAGGTGTGCTGAAAGCTACTATCTATACAAAATCTAATCATTCTTTCCATAGCTTCTATTATATGTAGTGAAGACATACTACTCAAGGAACTTTTCATCAGTTTTTCATGGGCAGACATGGTACGACATTTTTAAGGTCAAAATGACCACTATAATTTCAGCTGCTGGCAATGAAAAAAAAAAAAAAACAGATGAGTAGTGATATGGACAATTTTATTTCTAATTTTAATTCACATTCAGGAATTAAATAAAAGCACTCATCTTTATCCAAGAATAAATGTATACTATTTTTTTAGATTAGTGAATTAGAAGAAGGAAAATAAAAACTGTGTTTTGAAATGAGGACTGACTTTCTGACAATATCAACACTCCTAGGTTAATATAAAGTACAATTTAAACATCTTTATTCATTCTTTATTTCAAAAATTATGCAGTGTAATTATTATAATCATAAAGTGACCAATGAAAAATATGAAAGAATACAACCAGCTTAATGATTTAATGTACCTAATGAACCAGCGATTCAGTTGTCAGAATTAAGTGCTAAATACAAGTTTTATATTAATTTTTTAAAAGCTCACAAAGGTTGATACTTGGATAAATCCATCATATTCATTATTTTTATTTTTTCCAACAATTTTCCTAGCATCAATATTAAAAAGATACATGCTTTGTTAAAATATAAATGATGAATGATGAAATTGCCATCTCTTCTAAGGTTTTTAAAGAAATAGAACCATTTTGCTGTGCAGCGGAGATGGGCACAATATTGTATACTGATTATATTTCAATACAAAATATTTTAAAAATTTTAAAAAGAGAGAATTTTTAAAAATCATGAACTTATAAAGATAATATCTATCCAAGTTATCTTTATTTATAATAAAGCCATTATATTTTAAATATTTTCAATGTAAAAAGAACTCTACCTACTAAAAATAATTATCTTCTAGGAAGGTCTTTAATTATTTAAAAATAAACAGCTATCTAATTGCAAAAATACTCTGTAATGTAAAAAAATATTGTGTTGTTTTTCCCTTGTAATCACAAAAATCTGTCTTAAATAATTTCAGTGATCTCTTTCAATATTAAAATATGGCACCATTTCTATGGTTTATCATGTACCTTCCCTCACATCATGCACAATGTTAGGATCATTGTCAAAAGTCACAGATGCTCTCATTTACATGTACTTGGTCTAATACCTGGGCAAATACGCCTTCTTAAATGCTGTTCTTAATTAAAATAATAAATTATTTCCTCTGCTCTGCAAAAGCTTTTAAGTCCCATTTGTTTATTTATTTATTTTATTTCCATTACTCTGGGCGGTGGGTTAAAGAGGATCTTGCTGTGATATATGTCAAAGAGTGTATTGCCTATGTTTACTTCCAAGAGCTTTATAGTTCCTTGTCTAATATTTAAGTCTTTAATTTATTTTGATTTTATTTTTGCGTATGGTGTCAGGAAGTGTTCTAATTTCATTCTTTGACATGTAGCTGTCCAGTTTTCCCAGCACCATTTATTGAAGAGGCTGTCTTTTCTCCATTGTATATTCTTGCCTCCTTTGTCAAAGATAAGGTACTCATAGGTATGTAGGCTTATCTCTCGGCTTTCTATCTTGTTCCATTGGTCTGTATTTCTGTTTTTTCAACCTAAAGGGGTGGGAAGAGGTAGGAGATGGATGAAACTGGAGCCCATTATACAGAGTGAAGTAAGCCAGAAAGATAAAGAACATTACAGCATACTAACACATATATATGGCATTTAGAAAGATGGTAATGATAACCCTATATGCAAAACAGAAAAAGAGACACAGATGTACAGAACAGACTTTTGGACTCTGTGGGAGAAGGCGAGGGTGGGATGTTTCGAAAGAACAGCATGTATACTATCTATGGTGAAAGAGATCACCAGCCCAGGTGGGATGCATGAGACAAGTGCTCGGGCCTGGTGCACTGGGAAGACCCAGAGGAATCGGGTGGAGAGGGAGGTGGGAGGGGGATCGGGATGGGGAATACATGTAAATCCATGGCTGATTCATGTCAATGTATGACAAAACCCACTGCAATGTTGTGAAGTAATTAGCCTCCAACTAATAAAAATAAATGAAAAAGAAAGAAAATATAAACATTTTAATCGATCACATATAAATAAATTGTTTATGTATCAAAATTAAAAAAAAGGAAGGTTCAAAGTGGAAAGGACATATGTATACCTATGGCTTATTCATATTGATGTATAACAAAAAGCAACACAATATTGTAAAGCAATTATCCTCCAATAATATTATATGTGTGTGTATATATATAAAATAGATAGATAGATAGATATAAAATAACCATTTAAGACTCCAGTTGGTAGGCTAAATGCAATTTTTCAAAACAAATTAAACACTGAAGAACTGCCTTTAGTTAAAATGGTCTTTACAGAAACTGACTTTCCTCTTTGGTAAATTTTGAAATTTTATTTTAAAGTCTTCTTATAATGAGTTACTTTTCACAAAAAAAATCTGAATTATGTTTTGCACCTTATCATATACTTGAACTATTTAATAAAATTATGATTATGATACAGACAAAAATAAACAAAAATATAAAAATGACTTGTTTTTTAATGGCTTATTTGTGTCGATTCTGCAGGGGATTATTTGGTATATTTACATATTTTTATCTACTTTAAGTCTAAAACAATTTAAAGTATAAGAATTTAAGGATAGAAGGCTTAATTTTTAAATGTGTCAAATATCCTTCGGCTGTGAAATTCACTTTTGAATATAACCTCCATGGTGTGCATTTACTCTGGTTAATATTAACATGATTAAATTCTGGCTTTGAAAAATATTTCATGTTCTCATTTGTTCAAAAAAATCATGTTAATACTGCATATTGAAAATCACAGAAAGGAAACAGGAAGAAACCATGGACTATTAAGATTATGATGCAGTTATATCAAATGGAAAACATAGAAATAGAAAATAAATTATTTAATGCCCACATATAATCACATAAAGAAAGCCAAATGCCAATAAATACCGTAGACAGGAAAGGAATAAAATATTATATGACGAGATGGTTGGATGGCATCACCGACTCGATGGACATGAGTTTGAGTATGCTCCAGGAGTTGGTGATGGACAGAAAGCCTGGCATGCTGCAGTCCATGGGGTCGCAAAGAGTCTGACATGACTGAGTGACTGAACTGAACAGAAAAAAAATGTATTTTTCTCTATGTATTTGAATCATAGAATGCTATAGTACAAAACAGACACAAAAGTCATTCATTTTTTGTTCAATATATATCAAACACTTATAATATGCCAGGAATTGTTGTGTGCAATGACAATATAGCGGTGAAGAAAACAGATACAAATATATATTCTCGGGTAGTTTATATTCTCATTTGATTGTGGGTAGAAAAAATAATAAGCAAATAAAGTGACACCACATATTAAATGAAAAATTCTGAAAGAGACGGGAATACCAGACCACCTAACCTGCCTCTTGAGAAACCTGTATGCAGATCAGGAAACAACAGTTAGAACTGGACATGGAACAACAGACTGGTTCCAAATAGGGGAAGGAGTACGTCAAGGCTGTATACTGTCACCCTGCTTATTTAACTTATATGCAGAGTACATCATGAGAAACGCTGGGCTGGAGGAAGCACAAACTGGAATCAAGATTGCTGGGAGAAATATCAATGACCTCAGATATGCAGATGACACCACCCTTATGGCAGAAAGTGAAGAAGAACTAAAGAGCCTCTTGATGAAGGTGAAAGAGGAGAATAAAAAAGGTGGCCTAAGCTCAACATTCAGAAAACTAAGATCATGGCATCCAGTCCCATCATTTCTTGGCAAATAGATGGGGAAACAGTGGAAACACTGACTGACTTTATTTTTCTGGGCTCCAAAATCACTGCAGATGGTGACTGCAGCCATGAAATTAAAAGACACCTATTCCTTGGAAGGAAAGTTATGACCAACCTAGACAGCAAATTAAAAAGCAGAGACATTACTTTGCCAATAAAGGTCCACCTAGTCAAGGCTATGGTTTTTCCAGTAGTCATGTATGGATGTGAGAGTTGGACTATAAAGAAAGCTGAGCACCGAAGAATTGATGCTTTTGAACTGTGGTATTGGAGAAGACTCTTGAGAGTCCCTTGGACTGCAAGGAGATCCAACCAGTCCATCGTAAGGAGATCAGTCCTGAGTGTTCATTGGAAGGACTCATGTTGAAGCTGAAACTCCAATACTTTGGCCACCTCGTGCGAAGAATTGACTCATTGGAAAAGACCCTGATGCTGGGAGGGATTGGAGACAGGAGGAGAAGGGGATGACAGAGGATGAGACAGCTGGATGGCATCACCAACTTGATGGACATGGGTTTGGGTGGACTGGGGGAGTTAGTGATGGACAGGGAGGCCTGGTGTGCTGCGATTCATGGGGTCGCAAAGAGTAGGATGTGACTGAGCGACTGAACTGAACTGAACTGAACTGAACTGATCTGTCATATAAGGACAACAGAGAATTTGGCACATACCCAATGGATGCATGTTAGGGGGCACATTGGAAATATTTTGCTGATGAGGTAACACTGTCACACAATTGTCTCCTTTTACAGAAGAGGAAACTTAGTTTCAGGATGGTTAAATGAAATGCTTGAGGTCACAATGTCCTTAGGTAAAGAGCTGGACTCAGAACACACTTATTTGACTTGGTTCTAAATTCTTCCCACGGTACAACAGCACCCTTCTAGTTGAAAAAATTGCCTGGGATGTGCAACGAAGCAAAGACAAACATGAACAGTGGGTGTGGATGAAAGGTGGGTAGTTCAATTTGACCGGAGGAGAAGGTATGCATTAGGAAAGCATCAGGACTCAGGGAGAATTAGGTAGGGTAGGGAGATGAGAATGAAAATTCTCAGATGTCAGGATGATGAGTGTGGTCATCATCTTGGGCAGGGGAGAGACAGGATTAAAGTGATATATATGAGATAGTCAGAAGGAGGAAAAGGAACTCATCATGGGGAATAATCATCCCAAATTCTGTCATCCACCACATTGACACTGATATGACCAGGGCAAGAATCCTGATTCTCATATTTCATGCCACTGAAAAACTGATAAAATAGAAAAAAAATAAAATCTTGTGTTCTTTATTATTAGAGTTTTCTAAGATGATGACTGAAGAACAAATTGGTTTCCAGAGATAGACATGACAAAACAATGACGTTGAGTGAGGACGCATTGCACACTCTCCCACATATCCGAATCCAGTGCAAACTCACCCTTCTATATATACACTATCAAGTTTTCCGGAATTAAAGGAAAACTGTGCTAATCTACTTGAAAGGTTTCACATAAAACGGTATCACTTACTTTTTCTTAAGAGAAGGCAAGAGCTAACCAGCTCATGTAGAGTTCCTAGAAAAGCAAGGGGGTGCTTGGTAGATTCACCAAGCAATACCTCCCCAAGTCAGGATATGATAATAAACTTCCGAAACATAACAAGTTAATTTAATATTTTATTGAAAATCTAAATCTGGGAATGTGTTTTAATACTGCTATTTCTATTCTGTGCCGAATATATATTACTATTCTGTAGCACCTTAAATAAGTGTTATCATACAGACTATTATACGTATCAGCAGAGAGCAAAGCAGTGTTTACTATCCTGACGTTGAAATATATGCACTGGTAAAAAACACCCCATCCTTAGCTACTATTCTTGCTATTCACTTATCTTCACTATTCACAATTCTTATATTCACAAGAACTCCTCATTACTGGCCACAAAAATAACAATGTATATTATGTAGGTAATGATTTCTAGATGATGCCGTAAAAGCTTTGATTTCTAATACCACTTAGAATGTCTGAATAAATACATGCAAAAAGTACTTATTTTCTTTAGCTTGATAATATCACAGAGCATGATAAGCCTTTATTTTGCCTGTGGAGGGTTTTATTTTTCTTATCAAAACCATAATATTATATACTAAGTTGCAATATGTAAAGTAAACACTATCTGATTTTTATTTGTGTAAGATGTCTCTATAAGGCATATCATTTACTTAAATTATTTTTGGTTTCTCACTCCAAAATTTTCAAGCTAAATTCTATTTGTATGTGGATGATTTAAAACCTGGTAATTGTGTTAAAATAAATTTTCAAGCAGCTTAGTATGCATACACTGCTTTTAAAAATTCAAAACAGACCTCATAGCAAATGTCATTTCTTTCATGGTTACAAAATGCAAACTCCAAGTGTTTTATCCTAATGAATAAATGAGTTTGTCCTTTATGTATAAAATATAGTTTGTGTTTGTTGCACAAGTTTTTAATAATAGATGAATTTTAGGTTTGTTCCAACATATTCAATAAAGTGTGATTAATTTGGTTTTTCAAAAATGCAAACTAGACATTACTATATTACTTTGTAAAATGCACAGCTTGCAACATTATTGTCTCAGTGGGATCTTAAATTGAATTGTAAAATGTGTCTTATTTCCAGTTTGATTTATGTAAGAGATAGCAGTGGATAATGTCCCTTTTGAAGTTTCACTGCTTTGTGTGAACAAACAATATAAACCTAAAATTCATAATAGAGTTTATTAGAACCCCAAGCGAACTTTCCAGTTATGTTT
Source organism: Dama dama (assembly GCF_033118175.1). Taxonomy (NCBI): domain Eukaryota; kingdom Metazoa; phylum Chordata; class Mammalia; order Artiodactyla; family Cervidae; genus Dama; species Dama dama. Next base: position 48,824,102 of record NC_083710.1, read on the forward strand.
GACTGAAATGAAAACTTATGATGGATTCAGAATACCACATTTTCAATGAAACAACTTTTTGAAGTTTCCTATTATGACGGATTATACAATACATTTTGACATTTTCTGTGATTTTTATTATGATATTTCAAGTAATTACCAAATCATGTTTTTTTTTTTTCCTCTAAAAAAGCTTTCCTGTGCCCTGAGAATTAATCTATGATACCATTTAGCTTGGCTTTTTGAAGTAAATATCACCAGATAAAAGCCAGCTGGATCTGAATAATAGGATACTTGAATGAATGTATTAGTGTTTGAAAAAGAGAGTACAAATCTTCTAAAAAGATTAATTTCCATAAAAAAGATAGCTCCCAGATCTACAAAAGAATGAATTCAAAAACATAATAAATTCTCAGAAAGAAAGGTAGATTAAAGTAAAAGCTGCAGCACCTTGTTCCTGCAGCTGTTGTGAGGCAATGATTCTGTATCAATTACATTTGGTTGGTCCTGTAGGGCTCTTCAAAGCTTTGTGTGAAAAGCTGAATATGGGATACATGTGACAGTGTAATAACTTCAGTGATTAATTTTGATACAACACCACTTTCATTCTGATCTTATTCTCAATATTTACAGTTTGAGAGAAGCTACAAAGGTTCTGATGGGAATATATGAATTGAGTAAGGACACTTTTTTTTTCTCCTTCATTTATTGAAGATGTGGATATGAATTCTTCTTTGTCATGAAAATTTTGCAGCTTTATCATGCGACATAGTTGCTGACATCATCAGGTAAAAAGACCTGAGTTGGCCAATGGACTGTATTTTCAATATCCTGTTTCAAACATGTTTTCTAAAAAGGGCCACAAGTTCTGTTCACACTACTTTTCTACCTTAGTCTGTACAGTTACTAACAAAAGCAAAGTTTGACCATGCATAATTTCCTCTGGGAGGCAAAATGTACCAGTCCATCTTGGATGATTCGCATTATTACTATCTTCAAGACACAACCAAAATCAAAGGTGAAGATAAATAAACTTTTAACTTTGATAAGATACTAGAAATATTTACAACTGCTAAAAGAATTGACATGAAAATGCCATATTACCATTGCATAATTTCAAATGCAATGAAAAAATAGTAAAAAGAGAAATAGACAATATGATGGATGGTACATATATTTTACTTCTGAAGTAATTTCTTTGTAAAAAATACCAAATAAGGATAAAAAAGGAACATCACTGTGCAATCATAACAGCAATAAAAAGTCAACTAAAGAGATTAGTAAATCATTTTTTCAATTACATTCTGAAGCTAATTTGAATGTGTGGAGTAAAATAACTAATTTCCCTTGCCCCTCCTTCCTTTTATTTTTTTTTAATAGTATACATTGTCAAAATTAACCCAAAAATGAAATGTACCCCAGTAACTGCAGGTTCATTTAAACTGCACATGCTGTTTTAAGTACAGCTGTAAATTCACAAATTAAGTTGATCAAAATGAAGATATAAAGGACCTAATGCCATTATTAGAAAAATATGACTGCATTATTAAACATGAGAGTGTTTGCCAGAAAAAAAAAAAATTAAAAACGAAGGTTGACTTCTCTGCACTCATATTGACTACTAAATGGTCATGACAGTTTTTAATAGTAGCACAAGAATTTCTATATCATATGTCTCCAAGAAAGCTGCTTTTAGTTAAAACATAAAAATGGTAGTTACAAGGTTTCTGCAAACATAACTGCCATTCCATTAAGGAAATGGTGCAGCAAACAGTAAATAGTGGCCTCAAGGGAAATGTTAAGTATTGATTTTATTACTGTGTTGGTTGGTTTGTATTTGCAATTGTCAACTCTAATTTCAGACTATGTTTTAAGTATCCTTAAAACTGCTTAAGGAAAGGACAAATATTAATTGAAAAATATTGATAATTATTATTTTTATAGCTTTAAATATCATGAGACTATTTCTTTTCAGCTTTTCACAACATGTCTTTAAAAAAAAAAAAAACTTTAATTTTGCTAAACAAAGCAAATGAACAACCAAGTCATCGTCATTAAGTCAAATTATATACTCAATTTGTACACTATAAATCAGTATTTGACTCTAGGATAAAGTTAATCACTATGAAAAGTATAAACATGGTTACATACTTCCTTAATTAGTTTGGAAATTTAGCTTTGAATTCATTGATGTTAAAGTTTCAATTCACCTAAAAAGATACAAAATAGCTATGAAACTAATTATAAGTCTAGCATTTTCATCATGTTGAAATAAACATCAACTCACAGCCTCATTAAATGTAAAATGATCAAATGCTGAAAAAAGAACAAAATTTGCCAACTTAATATAATTAATATGCTTTATATTATCATCATTATCTTCATCATCATCGATTTCCTCTTTACGTTTCAGTAAATGACATTCACACATTTATGCTAAAGGTATAATTAAGAACACAGATCATTTTCTTAAACCATGCCAGAGAGCAACAATGCTTAATATGTAAATTTTCAACTATACCTACGGGGCTGTAAATATAGTCAGTGTTAAACTTCTACAATTAACTAAAAGAAGTGTTTATGCTACACATAAATTTTAAAAATGTCCTCTGTGGAAATCTAAAGAGGTGCAAATTAATATTAAAAAAAACCATTATGGCTCCTCTTCAGATTAAAAAACATAAAGTATTCTCAGGTTCACAAGCCACACAGTATGATTCAAGCTTCACATATCAAAATAGAAAGACAACCTATTATTAACACATGAAAATTCTTGAATATTCCTAAATGCCAACTCCCAATAGCATGAATCTAAAAAGAGAGTCAAAGCAAAACAGTTCTCTTGATTTTATCATAAAAATTATACTTACATTGTATTTTAAAATATTTAGAGAAAAGAAATGGCTTTATGAAGTAAAACGTTGCTTTGACTACAGAGGTTTATTTGTGTATACTAAATGTTCAGTGCATGCTTATTGGACTAAATTTCTTTGTTCCAAATAATTAAAATTTGATGGATAAATATACAACTAATCTGTTGGTTCAACAATAGTCTTAAAACTTCGCATGGCCCTTTACCATATAGTTCAGAATGAAAGTCATAAGGAGTATTTTTTCATAATAAAAATAACAATCTTCACTGTCAGCCTTCGTTGAGGTGATGCTTTAATGTGTCTAAGATTTCCAAGTTTCTCACATGAGACTACTTTATTATTATTTTCACTTCCATCACTGACTATAAGCATCTTTAAAGAAACTCTTAGCGTGAAACTTACTGTAAGTAGACCCAGGTTTTTTTAATATAGATTCTAAAAGTCAAGGGTCTTTTATAGCTCTCTATAACCGTGATTCTCAAACACTTTGGTTTCATGATCTCTTTATGGACATTTGTCATACCTGTCAATATTTATCATGTTAGTAAAGAAAACTGTGAAGTTAAAAAATATTTTAGTGAATGATTAAAAAAAACCTGCAAATTCATGGCATATTAGCATAAGTAACATATTTTATAAGAAATAAATATGTTTTCTAAAAAATAAATACTTTTGCAAAATTCCTTCATGTTTGGCTTAAGAGGAGTCAGTTGGATTTTCCTACTCACTTGAGCATTTAATCTGCCGTGGTGTCACAAAATATGTAGTTGCTAAAAATTAAAGTTCATACCTCATGAGAGAATAAGAGGTCTTTTTTTGGTTTTTTGGTTTTAAGTAATTAAGGCCTTAGTATTATTATAAAAAAAGTTTTGACCTCTTGAACTGCCTGAGCCCTTGGGAACCCTCCTCTCCGTGGGTTCTGGGACCACACTTCAAGAACTGCTGCTCTATCTGATAACATTTTAGGACTTTTTAGAACATCCGGGGTATGTATTAATTTAGAAACTCAAAGACTGTCCTAGTATTGCTTCAGACAATAAGCACAAGATTAGAAAAGTTGCTCTAAAGTTTCAAATAGAAAACTCATTACGTCATGCCAACAATTGAATCTTAAAAAGGTAGTAATGAGAAAGGGAACTTTTTTCCTCTAGACTTAATTTTACCTCACAAGGAATAATCAGCTTTTAGTCATTTTTCAGTCCATGGGGTCTCAAAGACTGGGACATGACCCAGCGACTGAACAACAAGTCATTTTGAGATGGTGCACAAGGCATAGACTCTGGCAAAAGTTAGAGGCAACTTTAAATAATATCTTCACAGCCTTAAGCATAAAGATTCACTCTACCTCAAACACTTCATCTAGAAAGTGGGGATAATACCTATTCAAGAGCAAGCACAGAATTAAGTGAAATGATGAACATGAAGCATAAAGCATGCAGAACTAGGTAACTGATAAGACAACAGTTATTAAGCAGAAACGTCAAGGTTAAGATCACAGGTTTTGAAATCAGACAAATGAAAAAGAGATGAGAAGGGAAAGACACCGTGTTGAGTGTCAGTCTCATGTAATGTAACAATAACCCAAGGCTAAGTATCACATTATCACACAGATTAGATAACAAGTGTATACAAAGCACCCGCCATGTAACAGGTGCTGTCATGAGGAAGAGGAGAAGGAAAAAGAAATGACAGGAAGTTAAAAAAAAAAAATACCATGTTAATTTGGAGTTTATAAAATTACAGAAAGGGAATTAGGCCATTCTTAAGAAAATATACACTTGAGGGGAGCAGATTTCAAAACAACTTAAAAATAGTTAATACACCATAAGCATTAAAAGGAAAGGGAACACAATTTAAAACTGCTAAATTCTAGATATGTAAGTATAACATGACTTCCTCACTTTTAATAAACAAAACAGAGGATTCCTCCACGAGGTTCCTTAAGGGTCTATCTTTAGTCTCTTCGTAACCTAGGCAGTGCATGGTCCAGAAGAGGCATTCGGTGAACTGGCAACGCATTATAGTTTGCATTGAAGTGATGCTTAGGCATCTAGGAAACATCATAGAATTTAACAATAAATGAACTTGCTAAGGACCTGCATTGGAGTACAGATTTTTAGAAACAGGAACTGTACAGCGGTAATGCATAAGATCATATTACCATAGAAGGACAGGATAGGAAGAATTAGCATATGTGAGTTTAGGTGTAATGTTTGACTGACTAAAGCCAGGAATGAATCTAAGACAATATAAAAAGATTGAGAGGGGTGCTTTTATTTTTATTGTTTATAAGTTAGCAGTTAAAAAGAAGGGCAGGGATACCTTTTATTGGAAATAATATAAATGTTCAAATCAATGTTTTGTGACTACCTATCTTACAATTCAGAGATGTTAATATACTCTGAAAACATTTTTCAGATGTCTAAATTCTACAGAAATTGTCAGATATTCTGTGTTCTAAAATATTAAGAGCATGTGAAAGAGAAAAACAATGGATCTAAATGAACTATTATATGAATGACTGAAAGAATAGACGTCAACTCATTTTTAGATGACTTGGCTAATATGTTATAATTGGTAAATGAAAGCCACACATTCCAAGTAATCAATAATGTTCCCAGTGGCATTTTTATTTCTAAGAAAATTTCATTTCTAGATTCCCAGATGCATTTAAAGCAAGCCTAAAAACTTTAATTTTTAGAAGGCAAAATGTCAAATGAATATTACCCATTTCAAAATTCAAGAATATGCGGTTGAGTGGGAAATTACAGAAAAAAAAAGAAAATAGCAAGATTATGTGTGCTTTCAGCCAAAGTATCCATAATCCTTAATGTAAGAGATTTTAAAGGTCAATAATGATGGAATATTCCCATTCTATCATTGTTTCCCATGGCAAAGTAAGTATAATATCTTAACTATCTATTACTAACTATGGAGAAGAATCATTTGGGGTTCACATTAAATTTGATTAATGCATATGCTTTTGGAAAGCTTAAAATATTCAGTGTTCCTAAGAAAAATATACTCAACTTTTTCAGTTTACGTGATTATTGTAAGCATAGGTTAACAATATATTTTCCATAAAAAGTGGAATAAAAGACAACATAAATTTGACTATTTTAGATGTCTTCTGTAAGTCAATCATTCAATATGTGCCCTTATGTGATAAGTTTACTTCACTGACCTGAGGACCACTGGAAACAAAGCGCTAGTAATCAAGTTTTAGTTAAGGAAGATGGATAAGAATTAGATCTAGAGTTAAAAGTGCTATGTTGTACACTTAAAATTTAAGAGAGTGGATCACCTGTTGTGTGTTCCTGCCAAACTAAAACAATTTTTTTTTTTCAAATGGAAAGCATGTAAGTACAGCTTTTCATAACTCTTTTGGTATGTAAAAAGAGATTCAACTGGTGAGGCATACACATTGAATATATTTGAAATATCCATACATAAAAAGAAATAATCTGCTTAAATATGGGCACCTCTAATAAGGAAATTTGGGGAAAAGTCATGTGCTCTTAATTATAAATATATGACTATGGCACTTTAGATATTACAAAATAGTTTCTTAAAAACATATACTTTATATAATAAATCTAGGAATATACCATTGATTGTTACTGTTTTAAAGAAAGTTATTTCATTTACTAACTATTCATTCTCAATTGTGTTCTTTTATAATTGAATGTTCAAAGATTTAGAGATATATAACATAACTACCTACTAAGGAAATACCATTTTGCTTTTATAGGTATTTTATTACATCAATGGAAATTTCTCTGTATCCTTCTATGACTTAACTCATAAGCTATAACATAAAAATTACTATCAACAATGTAGACCAGCCATAAAATTCAATTAAAAATCCCTACATTTTAAGCAGTTATAGTAGCATAATGTGTAAACATGAGCTGAAGTGATGTGTAGTTCCTAGAGCATGTCACATTTAGAAAATAAATGTTTTAACTCTTTCGTCACTTTCCCACTGCAAAGAATATTTGAGGGTCTCTTTAAAATCTTAAATGTACTGGAAAACTTAGCGCTTTCATTAAAGAACAATGGACATGCTCATAATTTGCCTTAGCTAAATCTGTTCAGCAATATTATTACTATATGTTTTTGTACTCCAAAACATATATCCCTTGTTAATTCATTCTTTCGATAAGTGTTGGTTGCAGACACTGTTATTGTCACTGGGATTGGCAGTGAGCAAGTACGACAACAAAATCCCAGTCCCCATGAGGCTGATATTCAAATAATCCGATGCTAGATAAATTATGTGGCACGTCAGATTGTGATAAACGCTATGGAGAATATAAAGCAGGAAAGGAGGACAGGGAGTATTTTTGCACTGAGAAGGTAGATTGTGATTGAAAATAAGGCTGTTGGTAAAAGCCTTAAAAAGAAGGTGACATTTGAAGGAGATTAAAAAAAAAAAAAGCAAGATCTATGGAGAAGAGGATTCCAAGAAGAATGTGACCACAGTGCAAAGATCCTGAGGCAGAAGTATGTCTGAGATATCTGAGAAAAGAAAGGGAGGCCAACCGACTAAACCTGAGTGCGTGAAAGTGAGAGTGGGGGGGAAGGCAGTCAGATTGGAGAAGCCAGGAGTCCATGGTGCACCAGATGCTAGGCCACCAGAGGACTTTTATTATTTTACTCTTCATGAAATGGGAAGAATGGAGATAGCTCTACACGGCACAGTGACCTGCTCAGACACAGGTGTTCATAGGACCACTCTACCAGTTGTAAAGGAGAAGACAGAAAGTAGGGAATCTGGCTAGAATACTTGCACACTGATCCAGGCAAGAAGTGAAAAAGGGTAAGAGAGGGGTATATCTGGGGTTACACTAGATGTTGGTATAAGGGAGGCAGGACTCAAAGACAGCTCCAAGGAGTGGGGCATGAGCAAGTAAGTAAAAATATGTAGGTGAGACTATTGAGGAATGTGGAGATCTGAGGTAGGAAGACCAAGAATTCCTTTTAGAGATTTTCAATTCGAGATATCCCAAACTGAGCACCTCCTCCAAAAATAATTTGCCTCAGGCAGAAACACTAACACTGAACTGTGCTTTTTCTCATTCATAAGGTAACCAAATGACTTATGAATAAATGGATGCAAATTACGTTCCTCTTTCAAACTTTGTTAGGTTTAATTGGAAATAGTATGTCTTAAAAAATATAACAGCTTAGTTAATATTTCTTTGTTTTCATGATTCTTCCTCACAAACTCATTTTTTTTTTCATTTAATTTATTTACTGAGTAGTCACTGCATGTGAGTTCTTCCTGCAAACATTGATGAACACAGAGAGGAATCTGTTTGGCCCCCAAGTTGCTCATAGCCTACCAATGGAGAAAGAAAATAACATAGTGTTTATACATTTTGAAGATTTGAGAGGCAAAGTGGAAATGTATGGTTTATATCAACTGTGTTCATATACATGGTTTAACGCAATTGTTCTTATAATATTTAACTGTAATCTATGTGACTTTCAGAACATATATAAAGAAATGGATGATTGAAAGTGAAAGTCACTCAGTCTTGTTCAACTTTTTGCGACCCCATGGACTATACAGTCCACGGAATTCTCCAGGCCAGAATACTGAAGTGGGTAGACTAACCCTTCTCCAGCAGATCTACTCAACCAAGGAATCGAACTGGGGTCTCCTGTATTGCAGGCGGGTTTTTTACCAACTGAGTTATAAGGGAAGTCCAGGTGATAGAAGGAAGACTGTATGCTGTTTTATGAAAATTAAGACAATGGCATCGTGAAGCTGAAAGAATAAAATTATCTCATGTTGTACTAGGGATACATCTTCATTTGCCATTTACAGGTATGAACAAGGCACTCTAGGTCAAGTGCATACTCTGGAGTGGGGGAGGTCTCTATAGAAATATGAACACTGGACATGTAGTCCAATAAAAGAAAGATGACATCTTTGGCAGAGGAAACAGCAACTTTGAACTTACAGAAGCACAAAAAATAAATAGAAAGGTTTGTGGGCAAATAGGTAGCGAGATCTTTGAAGGAAAAGTTAGGAGACTGGAAGGGGAACATAAAAGGAGGGTCCAACAACATTATGTTCAAATTTAATATTGATTTTCAATTCCAAAACATTAAAAGTTAAACCTAAACCAAGTTTAAGGAAAACTATTTTTTTGAATAATAAATGTCACTCAAATCAACCAGTCACTTCCAATTTATTCATTGGTTTACTTCTCTAATTAGTCTGGTAAGGTATCATTTTTTTGTGATACAGCAGATTTTAAGGGGCTTTCTGACCTAGAATCTCATGGCACTTGTTTGAGAAGTGTGTTACCTATTTGAAGTGGTGTTATCTATTTTAAAATAACACTGTGCATATTTGAACACAAATGTGGTGTAATACCTATCGTTTGGTGCAGAGGTTTAATTGTACATGATGTTTTTCCCCAGTGAAGACAAATATTATTGACAAGGCTTCCCCAATCTCTTCTCCACCTCCATCATGATATCACTGACACCATTTCACCCTGCCTTTGGGTGGGCAAACTTTGGCAGTCAATCAAGTTTCAAATCCTAGCTCAGCCATGCCAAGTGTATGACACCACTGGGGAATCTGTTTGACCTCTCAGTGTCTCAGTTATCTCCAAGGTGAGAAGATGTCCATCTCTGGCCCTGTCTCCGTCTCACACTATTGTGTTGAATGGCTCACCTATGTAAAGCACAGTGACTTTTCCATCCATAGTAAGTGCTCAATAAATTGAAGTCACAATTATTAATGTGAACTGAATCCTTGTGTTGAACAAGGAGGACAGAAATAAAATTAGTTTAACATCTTCTACTGAATGCACGATCTATAATACTGTTTCTTTGTACTATAGTCGTGGGAACTGGGAAAGATCTAAAACTGGAGATGATATAAACATTTTGCTAAATTTTACCATCTAAAATGTATTAATGTTTACTTGTCTTATTAACTTCTTTTGTGTTGTGGAAAATGTGTACAAACAACTCCTTATTAAATGGTGTACACCATAAATTTTGCCCTCAAATAATGTTCATGTGGGTCATGATTAAGTTGCTAGTTCTCAAAAGCCTATTTAAACCACTACATGTTTGAAAAATTGTATTTGCAACCATTTTCCAACTGGAACTATCATTTATCATACATTTAAAATAGAAAACCTGTTTTCACAGTTCTACTTCCATCTCAACAGAGAGATTCCTTCAGCAGTAGTGAAAATTATGTGGGAACAGTACTCTCGAGCAGAAACTTCCTAATTTTCCACATTTGTAAAGAAAAATAATCTTAGTACAAAATTACCTGTGGTTATTCTTTCATTCCAATCCCAAAGAAAGGCAACGCCAAAGAATACTCAAACTACCACACAATTGCACTCATCTCACACGCTAGTAAAGTAATGCTCAAAATTCTCCAAGCCAGGCGTCAGCAATACGTGAACTGTGAATTTCCATATGTTCAAGCTGGTTTTAGAAAAGGCAGAGGAACCAGAGATCAAATTGCCAACATTCGCTGGATCATCAAAAAAGCAAGAGAGTTCCAGAAAAACATCTATTTCTGCTTTATTGACTATGCCAAAGCCTTTGACTGTGTGGATCACAATAAACTGTGGAAAATTCCTCAAGAGATGGGAATACCAGACCACCTGACCTGCCTCTTGAGAAACCTGTATGCACGTCAAAAGCAACAGTTAGAACTGGACATGGAACAACAGACTGGTTCCAAACAGGAAAAGGAGTACGTCAAGGCTGTATATTGTCACCCTGCTTATTTAACTTACATGAAGAGTACATCATGAGAAACACTGGGCTGGAAGAAGCACAAGCTGGAATCAAGATTGCTGGAAGAAATATCAATAACCTCAGATATGCAGATGACACCACCCTTATGGCAGAAAGTGAAGAGGAACTAAAAAGCCTCTTGATGAAAGTGAAAGAAGAGAGTGAAAAAGTTGGCTTAAAGCTCAACACTCAGAAAACTAAGATCATGGCATCTGGTCTTATCACCTCATGTCAAATGGATGGGGAGACAGTGGAAACACTGACTGACTTTATTTTTCTGGGTTCCAAAATCACTGCAGATGGTGATTGCAGCAATGAAATTAAAAGACGCTTACTCCTTGGAAGGAAAGTTATGACCAACCTAGATAGCATATTAAAAAGCAGAGACATTTCTCTGTCAACAAAGGTCTGTCTAGTCAAGGCTATGGTTTTTCCAGTGGTCGTGTATGGCTGTGAGAGTTGGACTGTGATGAAAGCTGAGTGCCGAAAAATTGATGCTTTTGAACTGTGGTGTTGGAGAAGACTCTTGAGAGTCCCTTGGACTGCAAGCAGATCCAACCAGTCCATCCTAGAGGAAATCAGTCCTGAGTATTCACTGGAATGACTGATATTGAAGCTGAAACTCCAATACTTTGGCCACTTGATGCGAAGAGCTGACTCATTTGAAAAGCCCTTGATGCTGGGAAAGATTGAGAGCAGGAGGAGAAGGGGACGACAGAGGATGAGGTAGTTGCATCGCATCACCGACTCGATAAACATGTGTTTGGGTGGACTGGGGGAGTTGGTGATGACCAGGGAGGCCTGGCGTGCTGCAGTTCATGGGGTTGCAATGAGTCGGACACGAGTGTGCGACTGAACTGAACTTCATTCTTACAAATTATTCATTCTCAAATTAGGGTTCATATTTAACCTTTGAAAGTCTTAGAGTTCTCCTCGTTTTTACTTGGAAAAATATTAATATCTTATTTATTTGGGGATACAACTCAAAACATATCACTTTCCTGAAACACAAAACTCTATCACTAATATCTAAGGGCTGTTTTGTTGTTGTTTAGTCAACTAAGTCATGTCTGACTCTTTTGGGACCCTGTGGACTGTAGCCCATCAGGCTCCTCTGTCCATGGGATTTCCCAGGCAAGAATTTTAGAATGGGTTGCCATTTCCTTCTCTAGGGCATCTTCCCAACCCAGGAATAGAACTCACATCTCCAGTATTCACAGGCAGATTCTTTACCACTGAGCCAAAATGGAAGCCCAAATCTAAGTGTAAATAAGATTTACACAAAATCCAACTGTAAAAGTTAAAACTGAACAATATTATTATAATTCCATGCTGATAATATAAATAAAGAGACAAATGAGCATTCATTTCAAAACTGAGTTTTAACAGAATGACAGAACTGCACTATTAAAACAATCTAGTACCACTTCAGACAAAATTGTTGAAATTCTCTGACCCACAAATTAGAGGCAAGTGAGTAGCTAAATCAAATGAATTAGGAGTAAAATTTCATTAAATGTAATGTAATTCTGGCATTAAAGAGATTTATGAACTCTACAACCTGAATGGCAGAAACACTGTTAAACAATTCCTGGGCTTTCTAGGGGGAAAAATGTTACCCCCTTGTCTGTTTTGAGCAAAAGCAACAGATAGCAGTTTTATATTCCATCTACTTATGTAGTTTAAAAGAACTTATGAGTTTAAAAGAATTTTACAAACCATATGCCTTTCTTGAACTGGAATGGTACAGCGGGAAAGATAAATTAAGACATTTCTCTATGTGTCTTTTATTACGTGTGCAGGTAAATAAAATTGACTTCAACTCTCCTGAATGATATACTTTCTTGTTCTCTGTATTTATATTATTTCAAATCAATAACTTTATTAATGTGAGAATGGTCACACTCATTGATCTCATATTAATTATGCTAATATTACATATTTTATAGTTATGTGTGTGACAAAACAACTTTCAGGTTTGTTGCATTACTTCTTTATAGACCAACCTTATTTATACACACGTATACAATACACATGGGCTTCTCTGGTGGCTCAGAAGGTAAAAAAAAAAAAGAAAGAAAGAAAGAAATGCCAGCAATGCAGAGGACTCAGATTTGATCCCTGGGTGAGGAAGATCCTCTAAAGAAGGGGATGGCAACTCACTCCAGTAGTCTTGCCTGGAGAATTGGACAAGGAGCCTGGAAAGCTACAGTACATGGGGTTGCAGAGAGTCAGACACGAGTGAGCAACTCTCATTTTCATTAATTCACACAAAAGGTAATTCAGAGGACTGAAATCTTATGTGAGAAAGTGTTTTAATAATAAAGATACAAAATATATGAAATAAGAAAGGAAATAAAACTCTCTACTATAATTTCCATTCTGGGTATCAAATCATGGTTAGTAGCATTGGGTGTGCATGTGTGCTAAGCCACTTCAGTCGTGTCTGATTCTTTATGATCCTAGACTATAGCTGGGCTCCTCTGTCCATGGGATTCTCCAGGCAAGAATACTAGAGAGGGTTGTCATGCCTTCCTCCAGGGGATCTTCCCAACACAGGGATTGAATCCAAGTCCGGAGTAGGGCTGAGAATCATACAAGATCTCAATATCTTAATCAGTTGTTGGAAACTCACTGAAGAAGAAAATATGATTATTTCTGTATTTGTCATCTGAAATAACGTAACTAAAAGATTTAGATATCCTTGACTACCCATGATCAATGAGAAAGACACCGATGTTGTAGAAAGAATACAGATTTTGAAATCAAAATTAGTAGATTCAAATCCTTCTATTCACTAGCTTGGTCAAGTCAAAATTTTCAGAGCTTCAGAGCCTCTCTTCAAAACACTGCAAAGCATGTGTAAAATATATCCATTCAGAAATAATGCCATTTAAACTTACTTGACTGGAGAGTTTCTCTATCTTTTCAAACTATGCATGGCCAAATCTTGAGGCATAAGTGGATATATTTAGCTTAACACAAACTTTCCATATGATTTTGATTTGCTTACACTTATAACCATTAATGAAAATTCAGGAATCCATGTCACGTATAAACATGTATGCTTCTATGACTGTTCTGTTCAGAATGGTCATTGTATATAAAGTATCTGAACAGTGTCTAATAGTCAAAGTTTCTGCAGATAGAATCATGTGATGGATGTGAGGTAACTAGCAGTTTTCTCTTCATATTGACAAACACATGTAAAAGGGTCTCAAATCATAAAAAGTTAATTAGACTAGGATTCTGCAGTTCTAAAAACTAGCTTTTTATAGGAATCACCTGGAGTTTAAATACACACACACACACAATTCATAGAATCCTACTTTTAGAGATTATGATCTTGGTGGTTTGAAGTAAGGCCAGGTACTTTTTAAAGATCCCCAGAAGATTCTAAAGTGCAGTTACAATTGAAAAAGTCTTGAACTACCTGAACTATATGGTCCCTTTGACTCAGATTCCATAATTCCAGGAGAAATCCAATTTAAATAATCACATATGGTTCAAAGTGGGATTTACTTTATACTTTGTATGACTGCAGGGCAGTTCAAAGAACCAGTAGGTCAATAACATAGTGTTGTCTCACTGCACTTTTCTGGAAATGGTTTATTTACAAATACCTCTGCTCTTTTACCTTTTTGCCTGCCTGAGGCAAGATGGTGAGAACTTCTGGAATCCACAGGGAGATAAGAAAGTCTCTCAGGCATTATCAGAGTGATTAATATATGACAAGCTTGCCATCTAGGCAAAAAACCACTAGAACAGAAATATTCTATCTCCCTTTCATAAACAAGAAAGCACTTCATGGGAAGAATATATTATTTATTAAATTATGTTGCATTACATATGTTTCTTTTACACAGTCCTACAACATCATGAAAGAAAGAGAAAGTGTCACTCAGTCATGTCCAACTCTTTGGGACCCCATGGACTACACAGTCCATGGAATTCTCCAGGCCAGCATACTGGAGTGGGTAGCCTTTCCCTTCTCCAGGGGATCTTCCCAACCCAGGGATCAAACCCAGGTCTCCCGCTTTACAGGAGGATTCTTTAGCGGTTGAGCCACAAGGGAAGCCTTTCAGGATCACACTACATAGTAATTCATTACTAACTTTGTTTTGCTTTCTGGGTTTTCCTTTTTTTATTTGTCTTGTAATCATTTAAGTTAATGTATGAATTTTATGCTTCAGTAATATAATGGAATAGGAAATATGTTTTTATATTTTCATCTATTTTATACTGTTGGGTGAGTATCTGTTAGATCAGAATCTCCTTCATCCATCTTTATTCTAAACAAACAAAAACAGAACATTATTGCTATATTTTTAAAGACTTCTGAAGACTTTTCTTGATCTGAATAAAGTTGATACCCTAGTATCATTTCCAAATGTTTCATAGTTTCTAGTCTAAAAGTAAAAGATGAGGAAAATGACATTTCTTACCTATGAAGTTAATGCAAACCCCAATCCTACAGCATATTTATTTTTAAGTTATACAACAAATTTTGTTGGCATTTGCCAAAATATGGCAACCCACTCCAGTACTCTTGCCTGGAGAATCCCATGGATGGAGGAACCGGGTAGGCAGCAGTCCATGGGGTCGCTAAAGGTTGGACATGACTGAGCGACTTCACTTTCAGTTTTCACTTTCATGCATTGGAGAAGGAAATGGCAACCCACTCCAGTGTTCTTGCCTGGAGAATCCCAGGGATGGAGGAGCCTGGTGGGTTACCGTCTATGGGTTCGCATGGAGTCAGACACGACTGAAGCGACTTAGCAGCAGCAGCAGCGGCCAAAATATACTATAACACAGTCTGGCTGTTTTATGTATGCTGTGTAAATTACATATTATGTTACATAATGTGTATAATGCTAGACCATGAAAAACAGTTAGCCAGATATTTCATAGAGTGAATAGACCCAAATTTAACATGAATCTCACATGAAGGAATTACTATTAGCTCATGCAAATATACTGACTAATGGCTATTTGATGGCATGGTAAAATTGGATTATCAGCCTACACAGCTTCACTGAGCTAACTGGAGAGTATAACTTGAGAGTATAAAAGTAGTACTATCAAAAAAAAAAAGTTTTACACTCTGGGAAAGCCAACACAAAACCTCCTATATATTCCCAACATCTTCACTAATAATAAAACTTTGTTTTGTGTATCCAAACATGTATATTTCTTATAATGTTTTCCTAAATAAGTACAAAACAAACGACAGCATTGCAAGTCACTAAACTATTTGGCCTAATAGAAAACATTGTTAAAAGAAAAATCTGTGTGTGTTTTCTTTAATTACAAAGACCCTATCTAATTTTAACTGCCTCTTTTTTTTCCTTAATAATGAGCTGACCTTCTATTCTCCTTAACCCTTTTTTATCAAAGCCATCTACACCCACTTTGCCTTCTGTTTCTCTAATCTGCAATTATTTATGTTTTCTTCATGCTGCTTTGTCCGCCATGGGAGCAAAATTGTATTTGGTGAAATATAGAGCTAATTATACCATGAACCCAGCAACAAAAAGAGAGAGCAGATGTTACTTCAGGCGTGTTAAAAGTCCTCATGCTTAATGTGCATATAGTAAAACACTGAGAGGAGTCGTCAAAAACAATATCTAATCAAGGCAGTTTTAGACATGCAAATCTTTGTAACACTGGAGTTAAATGGAGAAATTCTGTCAATATTTCCAGAACTCACCATGTGCTTGCCAGAATAATTATATTAGGTAGTGATTTCTAATTAATATAATAAATGTGTGAGTCCACATTGTTTCTATCCTGGGGGGGTAGAAATCTAGGGAGGCAGAAATGGAGATCATATGCTGTGAGTTAATAACACAACGCACAATGTTTTCATTGAGAATGTGTTTCCATGATGCCAAAATAAACTCCTTAAATGTTTTCGAGTTGACCAGCAAAAGATATTTTGTTCTATTACATGCTTTCTTTTTATTCACAGTGAATCATTTATATCATCTATTCATATGGCTATGGAATTGACAAAAGTTAAGATCAGTTTCTCTTTGCTAACTTAGTATATTTCCACCTCTAAGATTCAGTTTTGTTTCTGTTTTTTAAATATGTGGGTACATAAATATGTCAGTGTAGCTATCATGGCACAATGGTTGCTTTTTTTGGCAAAAACTGAAAATAATTTTTGCCTTATTGGATTTAAATCAAAATTACTTGTCCCAAACAAATTCCCTCTCCACCCCCTCATTTCTGCCACTGCAACCTGTATGCAAATGGTAAATTACTCCAGGAAAATGCAAAATGCTTATCATGCTGTGTAGTGACTAAAAACAATTCCAAACACACTGGTTGAAAGTCACTGTAAGAAGGCAGTATTTTAAAGGCATACTTTCCACAAAAAGAAGTGTGCCTACACGGCAGGGTGTAAAGCCGCTTCTGAGATCTAAAACTTAGTGGGCTCAGCACACCAAACCTCCCTCCTGGTGAGTGTTAAATGTGTTCATTGAGTGGCTGCACTGGGCATCATTTTCAATGTTTATTTTAGGAAAATAAAGCACCTCTCTGCAAAGCCACAATAGTGTAGCTGAAGAATTCCATCCCATTAGGAAGCGCATAACTTATTTTCTTTCCTGTTATATGCAAAGTCTAAAATAGAATAGTGTCTGGTTTACACAAATATCAACTTTTAAAACATTATACGTTGGCCAATTATAAACCAGATAAATGTTCTAACAGCTAATATTTTATATACATTTCCTATTGAAGGAAGTGCTTTGTATGCTGTAAGTAATACATCAGTCCAAAATTTGTTTTAATCAAACTAAATTATATATGTGGCACATGTGATATATATGCTATGTCCCATGTAAATAAAATTTTGAACATTATGTGTTGTTTCTTTATGATAAAGGAGAAAGAAAGCCTACTTGTATGTTTGAAAGAATGTGAGAGTAACTTTGAAAATATTGAAATTTCTATCATTGTCGAATATAACTGTTGAGATTATATGTCTAGTCAATCTCTCTTCTAGTTAAGCTGTTATGTCAGATTATGAGGGAGCTGATATGATAAGTTCACAAAAATTGTCTGATGTAATAAATATATTAAAAAAAATTCTACTTATAAAGTTTAATGTTACCATATTTGATGAATATAAAATGTAATATAAAACAAATTCATGTAATTTAACAATCTTCAACAATTATTGATGTTTTTTAATTTATTTTCCAATTGGTTAATTTTTAATTTATTTTATATTTCAAGCAATACTCAAAAACCTGAATGTATAGTTATGATAAAAATACTTATTGAATTGAGGAACATCAAATCAGCTGACTACTGAGTTCAAATCAACTGGTTATTGAATAAAATAAAATGAAATAAATATTCTAAAAGACAAATAAACAAGGTGAATCCTTGAACTTTCCACAGTGGAACTTAATACCTTTGCTATTCAATAGGCCAAATAGAACCACTGAAGCCTGAGTGCTAACTGTAACTCTACCAACTTTGTTATCCACTCACTCAGAAGAATGGACAATTTCTTGAGAGGCCAAACTATAAAACACTACTTTGGAAAAGTAAAATATCTGACTGCAGGAATTTTATTTTTATAGTTTCCAATCATTTGGGCCCATTCAGGAATTAAGATTAATCAAGGTAATATAATCAAAACAGAAAAACAAAACCATATTTTGCCCCAGCTTGATTTCTAAGTAGAAGTTATCTCAACCAGTAAAAGTTCACACCTTAGAGAAGCCAGGTGTCAAATGGCAGGGGAGCTGTTCACTCAATCAGCTCCTCCTCCATTAAAGGCACTATCTTATCATCTCTAACATCATATCCTGCTAATAAGTCAAAACAGGGGAACTTTCAAAGGAACTACTTTGCCTACCAGTATTTTAATCAAAATAGTAAACAGAAGTACTTTCTTTGATCTCATTTAGTTTCCCCCCTCATTGGCGAAGTAGTCTATAAATATAGACATGTATGAAGTGATACTTAAGCAAAACAGCTTGAATTCCAGAACCGCTAGAAATGTGACTCACTTTAGTCAAATGCATTATATTAAAATGTTACCTAAGCAGAGGACCAATTTAAAACTATATTCGCTAAAAGTCCTGATTTACATGAAACATTTCAGGAAAAATCCATAGATAAGTATGCCCGTATATTAAGAGACTCTGGCGTTTTCCATATTTAATAATATTTGGTTCACTGAATCAATAATCATTTTTTAAAAATACTAAATTTCTACTACTTCAACATATTCTTCATACCAGGAATATATACCCTGGCTGGAATCATGAACTCTTTTAATGCAATACGATGTTCATTTTTGAAAGATGTAAATAAAATAACAAGACTTGATTTTTTTTTATTGCCATAGAAAATATTTGAGGATGACTATAATTTTTCTTTCTGTAATCCCAGCAAGGTTAGTAATTAGAAATATATTTAAAAAACAAGGAATTAAAACACTTGGTTTAGTGTAAATTTGAGCATAACTGTTGAATATATTAAACATGCTAAAACATATTTTATAGTGTAAATATCTAGAAATGTGTTAATTTCCATATAATAACACATGTATTCATATAAATTTCTCAAATTTTTATCAAAGACATTTTCCCCACAAAAAAAAAAAAAAACCCCCACTGGCTCACAGTGCATTAAGAGACAGATGCTATATGACATTGTGAAAAATTAAGATTTGATTCACTGTTTTCACCAACTGTAAATTACACTTTCATTTATGAAGAAAACAAGTTACAAGGTCCCATTTTTACCCCATGCAAAGCTCAGAAAAGAATATGGAAGAGGGAAGAAGATAGACGTCATCTTTCAGACTCTCATTTTCTGTAAGTGAAAGCGATTTTTTAACACTGCTGTTGAAGATAATACAATGTACCAAACTGAAGAACATATGTGCTATAGGGACTGTGGATATCTTCATTGCGTCCGCTATCTAACACTGAGGGTGCGTTTTCAGACACAATGATTGATAATGGTGTTCCTTCAACTTAGCACACACTTCTTTGCTAGTTTACAGAGGTGCTAACTCTTCATGTGATATCAAAATAAATGATATTCTACAGGATGATGAAATTTGTAAGAATGCTTGATACATTATAGGCATTGTGATACTTATATATGTAAATATATATAAAGAGAGAATAAAATTGAATGTAACTGTCAATAAACATTATTATTAAAACAGAAAGTAACCAAGATTTTGTTTAAGCTGTCCATTTTAATACTCTGTTTATCAAGTTTCTTAAATGGTAAGAATTAATTCTTACTAAACCAGTTTGATAGAGCCAGTGCAATTAATTCACATTTATTTTAAAAATAGTAAGTGTTAACCTGAAATTTATTCTCAGAAAATGCTCTACACTGGAAATATTTCCAAGGATTGGAGACTTTACAATAGGAGTATTTAAATGGTTACTGATATGACAGATATGAAAAACCTTGTTGATAGTTTGAATACAAAGGTACCAAGAGGTAGAATAAGTGTTAAATTTATGTTGTGGAAAATCGGTCCCAAGTTGGATTTCCACTTCATCAGAAAGCACTTTTGTCTTGTGTGCAAACAGTTAATGAAGCATGCTAACACTGGATTGTTTTAACTAGTGTTAGAAATACTTCACCTTAAAAAAAAAAAAAAAAAAAAAAGCTTCACCTTTATTCCTCTTTTTCCTTTTAGAAAGTTTTAATACTAACATAGGGAGACACCCTAAATTTCACAACCCAATTTAATTTCTCAGCTACAATGAAAGAATAACTATTCATGCTTTAAATATTTTCATTTATGAATTATTTCCTATTGAAAGGTAGCAGAAGAGCCATCAATTCTGCCACACAATAATAAATGCATGATGAGAATGATCTAGTCATTACATTTTTATCTCGAAGCGTACCTTTAGTTTGAGTATTTTGAAGCAGTGAGCCTTTTGATTTAGTTTTTAAAGCCTCTGGCAGGTGGCAAAATTTTGTTCCAACAACATTCATGTGATTTAGAACAAAGGAATTCTTTCAAGAGGTTTGTGGTTTTACCTTTATACCACTTTCAAAGAAAATGAGATGATCATTTCTTTCATATTAAAATTAAAATAAACATAAGGGGTAGGAAAAATTACGCATTATAGCAAATAATTGCACTTAAAAAAGGGCTTTTCATAGATTTATTCAGACCATACTTTATACTCGTAAAAACAAAGTGTTCACCTGCATAACTTTTTCACAATATGATAATTTAATCCTTACTTTGCAGGTCTTCTATTTGATATTAAAAATTCCTATTTTAAATTCAACTGTACAAGCTCATTACTGCTTTGTATAAAACATAACACCTTATATGCTATGATCTTAATATAAGTGAGTTAGGTTGTACAATTACTAACCCCTGTAATTCTAAAATACTGAATAGTTTCTCTAAGTGCCTCAAATAAATGCATTTCTGACATAACTGTTACTTGAGAAAAAGAAAGTCTATAAAAAAATATTGCACTAAAGTATACCTGACTTTAAAAAACAGCTTTAATTTCAATTATCATCAAATATGAATAGGATTCATCTCTTAAAGTTTTGGTTACTGGTGCTTTAATTCTTCCAGAAAAAATATTTTGATTAAATATTACTCTTGAAAAACTACTCATGCTAAACTTATTTTACTAAGTATACACAAAGATTATTATTTTCTTTTACCAGCAATAACATATATAGCCTTATTTCAGGGCCAGTAGAGAATAGTTTAAACATGATAAATAAGATGCCAACAAAATTAACAGAGCATGTCAGGTGTGCCATTTAAAGGAACAGGGATCATATAAAATTAAAGAATTTTTAAACAAGAAATTTTGAAAATTATTGCATCTGTTCCCTCATTTTAGAAATAAAGACTCTGATGCCCAGAACTATTAAATGATAAGCATTAATTCCACATCATCACACTTTCTCTTAATTTCCACATTCATGGGAAAGATTTCTATAATGAATCAGAAATAACTAATGTATTTGTAATAGATATATGTCCTTTCTTCAAAAGGAAATAGACATATTTATAATAGGTTTATTTTATGGTAAGATACAATCATGAATTTATCCTTAAGAGAGGTAATACTCAACTGAGAACTGAGTCACTTGCAAACCAGTTCTATATACACTCCAGGAAAATAATTTTCCTGAATAATATGACTAACTGATATCATGTATGCATATTCAAATCATATGAATAGTAACATCATCTAGCATTTACATAAACCATATCAGTTTCAAAAGTTTTTACATTAAAATTTATTTCATCCATTAAAGCTCTGAACCAGATATCATTATGTCTGTTTAGGAAAAAATGGAATATTTGGACCTCACTATGTGATGCTGGGAGAGATTGGGGGCAGGAGGAGAAGGGGACGACAGAGGCTGAGATGGCTGGATGGCATCACCGACTCTATGGACATGAGTTTGAGTAAACTCTGAGAGTTGGTCATGGACAGGGAGACCTGGCGTGCTGTGATTCATGGGGTCGCAAAGAGTTGGACACGACTGAGCAACTGAACTGAACTGAAGAAGGTGATAGTCAAAGAACAAGGGTGCCAATTCAGAACTTCTGATTTTCTAGAATAAGTGCATCCCAGGTGACACTTCCACTCCAAGTTAGACTTAAAGATAACATTTATTACCATATGGCAACTGGAAGATTCTTAAAACTAAACTTTATTCTCAGGTCTTCAAATATAAATAGATCAATTAAAACATTCATTTTTAATGCCTTAGTTTAGTTCAATAGTAAATAATATTTCAGATGAGGAATATGGTATATTTGTTCCCTTAATTTAACTTAAAATTTAATTATTCTAGAATCAATGAGAACTAAGCAAAGTGGTTCTTCAAAAGGAAAATGCATGAACTTGGGTATGCCAAATTCATTCTATTTTTTTTTCACAGTGGTTATTTAGTGATCTATGCCACTAGGAAAACAAGAGCCATTAGATTCATGGTCTATAGGGAATTTACTGAGTACACATGAAGGAATGTAAAAGCATAGTTTGGGCATATAAAGGTACAAAGGTTGGCATGTAACCATATCTGCCTTTAAGAATACACTGTATAATTAAGGAAGATACAAAAGAAATTATAATCCACAAGCAAACTTGCAAAAAAAATCAAAAATTGAGTTTTTTAAAGCTTTATTTTAAACTTGAAAGGTTCGTTCTTTAAAGCAGGTAACATTTTATAACAGAGGTGTTTAGCAACAATACTATAATAAAGTTTATTCTAAGCCACAACAGTCCATCTAGTCAAAGCTATGGTTTTTCCAGTAGTCATGTATGGATGTGAGAGTTGGACCATAAAGAAAGTTGAACACTGAAGAACTGATGCTTTTGAACTATGGTGTTGGAGAAGACTCTTGAGAGTCCCTTGGACTGCATGGAAATCAAACCTGTCAATCCTAAAGGAAATCAGTTCTGAATATTCATTGGAAGGACTGATACTGAAGCTGAAACTCCAATTCTTTGGCCACCTCATGTGAAGAACTGGCTCATTGGAAAAGACCCTGATGCTGGGAAAGATTGAGGGCAGGAAGAGAAGGGGACGAAAGAGATGAGATGGTTGTATGGCATCACCGACTTGATGGACATAAGTTTGGGCAAACTCCTAGAGTTGGTGATGGACAGGGAAGCCTGGCGTGCTGTAGTCCATGGGATCGCAAAGAGTTGGACAGGACTGAGCCACTGAACTGAACTGAACTGAACTGAACTGGTAAACATGAAAGTAAATATGAAGTAGGTTATTATGTGTCCAATCCTTGGATGAGAATCATGTAGACTAAAAATTAGAAATAATAAGAAACAATGTTCCTTTATTCTAGTTTGAAGACTGAAATAAATTTATGTAATATTAGCAACAGTATTAGTAAACACAAGTAGTAAACTGAGGTCTTAAAAAATTGACTTTTTATCTTGATAGAAAAATTCACATTATTAAAAAGCTATTCTCATTATTAAGTTAGTAAAATAAGGAAACATTTTCATCTTGATTAATATACCTCAATATGCCCTCAGAGAATATTATGAATGAGAGAGAAATAAGAGATATATTCTGCGTAAATCCAAAGGCAAGAAACCAATATTCAATTTGTTTTCAAAGACTGGGCAATTCATTTAGATGAGCTACCAAAATATAAAATAAAAATAAGTGGCAAAATTATCCTGATAGAAGAGAAAAATGTCCTGTATTGCAGTTGATATGATCGTCTTCCTAGAATTTCTGATCTGAAGAGATGGAGCTTGGACAGCATAATATCAAGTTAGGAGTCTCTAAACCATTTTTAACCCTGGTGGCTCAGCAGTAAAGAATCCGTCTGCCAATGTAGGGGACTTGGATTAGATCCCTGGGTCAGGAAGATCCCCTGGAGAAGAAAATGGCAACCCACTCCTGTATTCTTGCTGGGAGAATCCCATAGGCAGAAGAGCCTGGCAGTCTGCAGTCAGTCTAAGAGGTCACAAAAGAGTTGGACATGACTTTGCGACTAAAAGACAAAACCATTTTTAACCACTAAATAGAAAGAGATGATAATACTTATCTGCTCAAATATCAAATGAGAAGAAATCAACAAAGCAGGGATATCTGTATGCTTTATAGAGGCTTGCATAAATTATATTCTAAGTTATGTTTTGCGTTAGTATTCTACTGTCCTGAATATGAAAGTGATGACAGTGATATATTGACTATTTTACTCAAGGTCATGCTTTTATACCTTCTTCCAGAAATTAAAGATGTGGCAAAAATTATTTTCATTTTTTAAAATTTTTAGTCATTGGATGCTATTGTATTTAATAACTAACTCAAAAGCATCTCATAGTTGCCTAACACAGTCTTAAATACATATCACCCATGGCAGTCACAGAAACATACATGTATGTGTACATCTGCATGTGTATGCACTGGTGAAAAGTCAATCTATTACCATAGTAACACAAAGACAATTGGATATAAGTGCAATTTTTCAAGATTTTTTTCAAATATGAGTATTTTATATTGATTATAAATATTCTTGAGTTTTGTTTGATAGACCCCTCCATTAAGCTGGATGGTTATGTTATGAATATACTACTTATTTGATAACACTGTCAGCAAGAAACAAAAATATATTAAAATCCCTCTCAACTGTCCCTAGAAATTCTGGTGCTAAACCTACCTGCATGAAACAGATCAAGACCGGTCCTATGCCCAGAAAACTTTGGAGAAGTTTTTAATTTCTGAAACATTTAATCCAGGTTGATGTGTTTTTTGGATCATTTGTTTAATGTGAAATAGGAGAGAAATCTAACCTGACAATCACTCTCTTCTCTCTCTCCATCTGACATCTGAGCCTCCTACACACAAAGCAAATCACAGCGAGAATAAGATTATGATGCAATGATCTCGTTGTGAACGTTGCATTATGGCTCAGGCAGGATATAAGCAGTCCCTCGGCACTTGTGCTTACAGCAATTTGAATTCCTCTAGTAGCTCACTATGATTTATGGCATATTTCAGACTTTCTCTTCACCAAGGGAGAACACTGTCAAGTTCATGAGAGTTTTGCAACTAAGATGAGGGAAAAAAGACCATGCCGAATAAACAGAAATTTGTGTTTTGTTAAAATTTGGGCATTTAAAACTGAATTGGTTGTGAAATTATCTTTGACAGTTGTATTCAATATCATCTCATACATTGAACAAAAAAACCAACGGTGTTTTAGCCAATCATCCAGGGGTTTATTCAACTTTCAATTCACATGTAAAACACCGGTTTGAAGAACAAGAGTTAAGGTTTTGGTGTTAATAGTAGAACAGACCTTCAACGGGGACCCATATAAAATTCTGCTGTTTATCTTTTTTTGAAACTCCTGTTCTGGCAAACAGGTGGTTTCTTATACCTGCAGTATTTCATTTCCTCATACACAGCTGTGTTAGAAAATGTTTGATTTTATGAACCACATGCCAGACTTGGCAATATTTTTATAACGGACAGGAAAAAGCAAATTGTATTGCTTCATTTATTTTTCCTATACTAGCAATGTAAATTTTCAGATTTAATATCACATGCTTTCTTCATGGTCCACATTTGTAATATAAGGAGCTGTTTCTCCAGAGATATGGACAATAGCATGAATTCATCGCTAAATTCACATGCAAAATAAAACACTGCTGATGAAAGCTTTTTTTGCCTCCTTTTTTATTATTATTCATAAAATTCCCTAGGTATGCATGGTGCTTTATAGAGCATATAAAAAGACAAGGTCTCTGCCACAAAGAGTTTATAGTATAATACAAGTAACATATCGTGTAAAACAGTTCAGATATAGCAAAAACACATTATTTGAGGGACAATTGTGTGAAGGTGCATTAAAAGATAGCTATTAAAAAGGATATAGAGTCACAAATGATCTTTTTAATATATTTTTGGGACAATTTACCGGACAAGGGTAAAAAATGATAGTGATAAATAATAAATTTGATAGGATACCCACTCTAATTGTATTTTCAAATTCTCCATAATCAATGAATTATGTCCACAAAAATTTAAATGCTTTAATATATTTTGTTTCAGAATTGCTCTCCTACCACCTTTATCCATAATACGGAAGTTGATTTCAATGAATCATAGACACCATTTACTTATGTTATATTACATTATGTGATCAAAGAACATAAATGGAAAACTTTTCATTCTGAGCCCAGTGATTAATCAAACTTAGTAAAGTAAGATGCATAAAGGTTACATTGTCTTCAAAGTCACTTGAGATAGGTACTGGGAAAACTAAACTGGAGATCACGTTTCTGAATTTCTAATTTAATATTTCTTAAAATAAACGAACCTTCTTTTACCTATTTTGACAACCCAGAATGAAGAACACAAACAGCAGACCCTACCTCGAGTTACACCACCTTAAAAGTCACAAAATGTCAGGCAAGAAATGATCTCCTTTGAGATTCAATTTACTCATCTGTAAAATGGAAATGCCAACAATATTAACATTTATGTCTCAGACTAAATGAAAATAAAAAAGTAGATTTGAAAATGAGAATAAAAACTTTCCATAATAAAACCCTAGAATGCCAATATTGAACAAAATGCAACTTGAACCTATCTCTAAAATGGAGGAGATATTCTATTAGAATGTAGAGCAATTCCTTGAAAAAAGAGAAAGCTGGAAATAACAAGGACATATGTAAAAAGGTATTCTTGCCTAACTCTCAATCATTAAGCATTCATTCAGGAGGTTTCTTGTTTTTTAAGTCTTGAGTATTTATTAACATTGTTTTATTTATTTCTGAATTTGTATACTTTAAACTTTAATAACGACTTTTTTTAACAATGAGCTTACAAAATTTTTGACAACCTGACAGTTAAATCTGTGAGCCAGCTCCAATTCACTACTTCCTGCTGCCCACACTCAGAGGTTGTATATATCAAATGCTAGCTCCAGTCTTTTAGTTTCAATGTCCCATCATTTTCCTCTTGGAGAATTTATGGAACAACCATATACTGACAGCATGTGCTAGTCAATGCAGCCAAGTTAGCTGTGCCCTCAGGAAGCTGGTAGGCTCATGGATCTGGATGGACACGAAACAAGCACACTCACAAATGAAGATTTTATGAACTCCTCAAAGCACTACAGAAGGACCAGGGTGGTATGGAATGGAATGACTTGAGGGCAGAGTTGGAGAACTGACTTAAAATTTAGCATTCAGGGAAGGACATTTAAGCAGCGACTGGAAAATGAATAGAAGTCACGAACAAATTGAAGACAGTTCCACTGGCCAGTGTTGGGGAAGGAAGACGTGTATGTTACATAATTGAAGAAAAGCCAATGTGTAGAGAAGATGAAGCAGGAAGAATAACTCAGAAGGGATTTGAGAGGAGAATTTGAATACATTCTTTATGATGTATGGTCTTTCAGGCCACTAGAAGAAAGCTGAGCTTTATGCTAAGGAAAATAAAAAGCCAATGAAAGGTTTTTAAAAGACAAATTTTATGAATCTATTTATGGTTGACAGTCATCACAGTACCTGTTATTAACACAATGAGTTATGATTGTTTAGTTGCTAAGTCATGTCCAACTCTTTTGCGATCCCATGGACTGTAGCCAAACAGGTTCCTCTGTCCATAGGATTTTCCAGGCAAGAATACTTGGGTGGGTTGCCATTTCCTCCTCCAGAGGGTCTTCCCAACCTAGGGATAGAGCTTAGCAGGAGGATTCTTTACCTCTGAGCCACCTGGGAAGCCCATTTTTATAATGAGAGAGGATGATAAAAGATAAAGAGTGAAATCAGGAAGACTAGATTAGGGGTCATTGTAGTGGCTCATGTTCGGGGTGCTAGTGTGGGTTGCCCCATAGGCAATGTGAAGAGGAAAATGAATCCTAAGTAAGGACTGGAGGAAGAATAAACAGATATAGTGATTCATTACATAAGAAAGCAGATGCAAGACCGGAGCAGGGAGCCATGTTAAGAATGATATCAGATTTTTTACAATTGAGCATGTGGCTTAAACAAAATTTTAAAAGGCTGCTATTTTCCAAATTTGAGGAAGACTGACCGAAGTTATAGAATCCATGTTGGGCCATAACAGTGTATTAATTTGGGATTCATTTCTCCTGGGAGGAATAACATTTTTGGTATGAATTTCAAATAGAAGCAGGCATGCCTACTTAGTCGCTCAGTCACATCTGACTCTTTGCAGCCTTATGAGCCCAGTGGCCCACTGGGCCCCTCTGTCCACAGGATTTCCCAGGCAATAATACTGGCGTGGGTTGCTATTTCCTTCCTCGGGGGACCTTCCTGACCAGGGATTGAACCTGGGTCTCTTGCATTGCATGCAGATTCTTTACCACCTGAGACACCAAGGAAGCCCTTAGTTAGAAGTGTCTCTTGTGTATTCGGCTGCTTCAGTCCTGTCCGACTCTTTGTGACACTATGGACCATAGCTTGCCAGGCTCCTCTGTCCATGGGATTCTCCAGGCAAGAATACTGGAGTGAGTTGCCATTTTCTCCTCCAGGGAATCTTCCCAATCAAGGGATCAAACCGGTGTCTCTTATGTCTCCTGAATAAACAGGCAAGCTCTTTACCAAGGCTACCACCTGGGAAGCCCTCTGAAACCACAGAGCTGTCTACAAAAGCAGGCTCCGGCTCAGGACACTCTTGGCTGCAGAGGCAGACACACACCCAGGCACGCCAGCTCCGCACATGGCTCCAAAGCCACACGTGTGTGAGCGCGGGATCCCTGCTCTGTGGGGACCCAGTCGGACTGGCTCTCACTGGCAGAACTGGAGAACATTGCAGGAGGGGGTTCTCCCGGGGAGAGGACATGCATTCTGACAACCTTTAAATAGGAGAGGGCACTCCAAATCATTCAGAGCAGAGGATACAATGTTAACTCTATCTATAAAATTTAATTAATTTATTGCACAATTTTCTATAGAATGAAAACCAAGAAAATTATATGGGTGGTTAGCCTGCTTTGAATAACATTAAATATATTTATAAATATAATACATACATTTATATATATGCTACAAGAGCACTTCCAAGAAAATGGAAGTAGAAATGAGTGACACAGAAACTATTTCTGTAATCTTGAGGAATACTTCTCTTGATATAAAGTCTAAGAACTGACACATGGAGGGAAGAAGAAAAAAAAAAAAACTAGCTAAACTTCAGTTATTGTGCTTCCCTGGTGGTTTAGATGGTGAACAATCTGCCTGCAATGTGGGAGACCCAGGTTTAATCCCTGGGTTGGGAAGATTCCCCTGAAAAAGGGAATGGCTACCAATTCCAGCCATTCTTGCCTGGAGAATCCCATGGACAGAAGAGCCTGGCAGGCTACAGTCCTTGGGTTGCGAAGAATCAGACGTGACTTGAATGTCAATTATTATAAACTCTAAATATGATACTGAAAATAGACACCAGTGAGAGCAATAAATAAGAAAAGACAACATTAGTATACAAATGCCACAATTCAAAACTGTCTCTCAAAATAGAAAAAAACATTTGCATCTATCAATTATTAAAATGGAAATAATTTTTGAAATTAATTATAATTAAGATAAGTATTTGTTTCCGACTAAAATCACATAACATAAATCAAAGAGGTAAATGTGAAAATTTCTACACATAATCTTAGGAAATACTCTAAAATGATATATTTTAATATAATTCCTTATTCATGGTAAACATAAAACTGTAAAATTTAAACCATGAAATCATGTGTCTTATTGCTATGTCTACATGTAGAGTCAATATTCAATTTAAATTATAAATAAAATATAGCTTCCACTTAAAAGCTTCAAACTTATTTTCAATTCATAAGTATAGGAACAATTTAAACCACTTTTGCACGTTATTTTATCTATCAATAGTAATTAACATAGACTTAATCTGCCTAATGTTAATGACCACTGTTCTTCCGTAAATCCCAGTTAAACCAAGCTTATTAGGGGCTAATTAAAGGAAGTCTTATGTGCACTGAATAAAGTAATGTCTGTTTTTAAAGTTGGAGTACATATTTTCTCTGATAAAATAAAATGAGACAAAACTTTTCAATTAAAAGTTTACAGGCTGATTATTGATTTCTAAACAAAAAAATTGCCAATGAAATAACTGACAACTTCATTCTTCCTATCTGTATGTGCTTTTTACTGGCGGAGCAATATGATAGCATATTTCCTGAACATAACACTAGCCTCAGATTACTCCAAATAATCAATAAACTCCCTTTGGATAAGTGAGGAATGTTGAAGGCATGTAGAGGAAGAAATAGGTTTCAAATAGTGCCAAAACATTAGAAATATTAGAAACTCCCAACATTTTAAGTCATTTGTGAGTATGTATGTCTGTATACATGTGTGCATGCACTTTATTATGTTATTTCTATTTTTTAATAAATAAACTTTAGTGCTTACAATGTGTCACATTGTGCTTAATAACTGTTAACAATTTAACCTAAATAATACCTGTATCTTATGAAATATTTTTAATTATTATGGTTATAATACAGATGAGAAACTGAGAAACAAAAATGCTAAGATGCCAAAAAGTCATATGAAGAACAGAAAGAACAGAGCCATACTTTACACCCAGGCAGTTAGGCACCAGATGCTGTGATCTCAACACTAAACTAAAGTTGTTTTGCCTCTCAGTTTTCACTTAAATGTTCTTTCTCTCTTTTTTTCTCTCTCACACACACTTCTTTCTCTCTTACTGTCTCTCTGTCTGCCTCCATCCCTGCCAATGATACTTTTTGAGGAGGCAGCAGTAAATATTATAGGTTACTAACAAAGTTTGATGCAGTGCGAGGACTGACAGAAAACTAAGATCATGGCATCTGGTCCCATTACTTCATGGCAAATAGATGGGGAAACACTGGAAACAGTGGCTGACTTTATTTTTCTGGGCTCCAAAATCACTGCAGATGGTGATTGCAGCCATGAAATTAAAAGACACCTACTCCTTGGAAGGAAGGTTATGACCAATCTAAACAGCATCCTAAAAAGCAGAGACATGACTTTGTCAACAAAGGTCCATCTAGTCAAGGCTACGGTTTTTCCAGTGGTCATGTATGGATGTGAGAGTTGGACTATAAAGAAAGCTGAACGCTGAAGAATTGATGCTTTTGAACTGTGGTGTTGGAAAAGACTCTTGAGAGTCCCTTGGACTGCAATCAGTCCATCCTAAAGGAGATCAGTCCTGGGTGTTCATTGGACGGACTGATGTTGAAGCTGAAACTCCAATAATTTCGCCACCTGATGGGAACAGCTGACTCACTGGAAAAGACCCTGATGCTGGGAAAGATTGAAGGCAGGAGGAGAAGGGGACAACAGAGGATGAGATGGTTGGATGACATCACTGACTCAATGGACGTGAGTTTGGGTAAACTCCGGGAGTTGGTGATGAACAGGGAGGCCTGGCGTGCTGCGGTTCATGGGGTCGCAAAGAGTCGGACACGACTGAGTGACTGAACTGAACTGAACTGAGGATTGACAGAAAAAGAAACTGGCATATCAATAGAAAGCTGTAAGCATTAAAATTAGGTATACATAAAAACTTAGAATTTGAGGTTAAATATGACTATAATGAGAAATTATCTGTGATTTTACAAAAACAAAAATGATGTTGAACTCCATTACATGAGGGATGTTTTTTGATTTTGCTTTGCTTTAACCTAGTCTGACAAAGAATGAGTTCTGAATAGTGTAAAACATATATATATATATATATATATATATATATATGGATGGATGTGTATGTATATATATGTGTCTGTGTGAGAAAGAGAGAGAGAGAATGTGACATTTACATGTCTGTTTTCAATACAGTTTTTTGGTCAAATTTGGAGATAAACACATGTGATTTTGGTACTGAGAGACTGTCATGCAAATCTACTTTTAAGATGCAATCTTCTGGGAGGTCATGAATTATCTTGACAAATTAGGTAAGATTGTCTACTGAACGACTTCCGTACCTGTTTTTATGAATTTGTTTCTTTTCTACTCATTGCTTTTGTCACCTTTATTTCTCAACTTTAGTGATTTATAGCCTACTAATCAGAATCTCTGGTTATTGACTACATGTAACACCACCTGCATCACATGAGTCTATGATATGGAAATTTCAAGCCACAAATCACTCTAGATTCTTGTGAGAATAAGTAGATGTTATGCAATTATGTTACAGTCTTCATTTTAAAAAGAAACTTTTACAAATAAATGACTCATTTGGCAGACTGTACTTTGAAATATCACAATATTGTGCTGAATTACAAATGAGAAAATAACACACAATAATTGAAGACTTGGAAGAATAAAATAGTTACGAAGTTGCCTACTACTCTGAATTAATTAAAAAAAAAAACCTCACTACAAAATTAATATCATTAGAAAGCAGTGATCTAAATAAACTTGTGTATGCATTTCTGTATAAATTTATCTCATCAATCACAGAAAGTAGGTTTGGTACTATAAAGAGAAGATATTACTAGCAACATTTTCAATCACAGTGCCATATATCCAAAAGCAATCAATAAAGAAACATACAGGAACTGACAAACAACTAGTCAATGGAATCATTTTTCCTGAAATACTTAGCAATAGCCTTTTAAAGTAATTGCTTGTGGTCAATGCTACTCATATGTTGGTCTGCTTGCTTGTAAAAATAGAATGGATATCACGTCCATTAATTTTTTTGGCTGTCAAAGGAAGTTTTTCACATCTACAATCAACCACAAGGAGGGAAAAATCATCTTTCTGTTAATTTTACCAAACAAACTTTTGAGGATCAATAGATTTTTTAAAAGTGAGGGGGAAGAAAATATGTTTTTTTTTCAGAAAAAATATAAAAGATACATATTTTTTGCTCATCCACGTCCTAACAATTTCTCTCAGGTTTTGCTAAAGTAAAAACACTTTTCACTTTCAACTATTTTGAGAATTTATGTCTTAAAAAAAAAAAAGACATTCTGTTGCGGGTTCAATATCAACATAGATTAAGCCAATTATGGAATACATCTTTCTTAGTTGATTGGAGAACTTAGAAACTGCTGAGTTACACTTTGTGGTAAACATTTTGGAACACTGCCAAAGCTGTTATAAACATTTCTGAGCTCGCTTTTCCAGGGAACTCTTTTAAAAATCAATTAGAAGTGAAAGTCTTCAGTGCTGGTGTTTTAAAATGTCAAGCTTGTATTACTTTTTTTCCTTGTTGTGCATCAATGGCAATATTTCAAAACCTGTATATTAAATTGATTATATTCTATAATTAAGCTATTAAAGGGGGTGAATGTACAAGTGTTCTAAAATTCACACCACAGCAGAACCGCCTTGCTTTTTTTCTCTTAATAAGCCCAATTAGTTAAAAAGAGGGAAGGAAAAAAAAGAATGCATGAGGTAAAAAGAAAGTATAAATGGCCATTCAGACTTTATTTTAAAAATGTTATCAAGTATATTATTGATTTTGAAAAAAAAAATTCTGAACACTACAAGTCAACAGGTTAAAATAATAAATGCTTTATTTATGATTCCTGAATCAGGATATATTTAGAAAGCAATCTATGGACAATGGCAGAGGCTCAGTTATGTCTAAATTTACAAAAGAGATCTATTTAAAGATTAATTACAATCAAGACTACATTGCATTTATTTAAAATATATAATACAATATTAGATGAATGTTTAGTACGTGTGCATGTTTTAGTATATGTGTACTTATTTAATCTTTTTATTAAGAAGGGATATTGTCAATTTTTCAAGGTAATGTCAACTTTTCATGTACTAAAAACTAGTTAATTCTGTGTTCTATATAATGATGTTATATAAAATATTTTAGGAAAAATAAGATTAAAATTCTTAACTATCCGAAAGTGTATTCTTTTTCTCTACAAATAAATCACAAATTTACTGCAGAGAGCAAAGGATTAAAATTCCTCATGTATGTGTAACAAACACATTGATATTAATTGGTTTGTCCTTTCAAGTTGTGTTTATCTCTTCATTTCCATCACAGTTTCAAAGGTCACTCCATTCCATTTATAAATCCAATATGACAGAGATTAGTAAAAGCAAAAAGCAACAACTAAATGAGTACATCATCATGCAATCACGCATCTCACAATTCATTTATCCAATTAATAAAAAATACCATCAAATGCTTTGCGGTGAGTTTTTTCAAAGCATCAAAATGGTTCATGTCAAAATAACTTAATCATCAACATTTACATTCCACTGGTATAGCAAATGCAGAGAAACTGTGAAATTATACCTCAGTAGAAAGTTAGACAAATAAGTATTTCTATATTTTTCCATAATAAAATAATTAAAACATATATATATTTAGCAAATTCAATCTATAGTAGTAGTAAGTTAATGAGAGTTTCTTATGAGCTGAAATATATGCATGCTTTTGTGTGTAAGAGTGTGCACTAGAGTGTGTGTGTGTGTGTGTGTGTGTGTGTGTGTGTGAGAGAGAGAGAGAGAGAGAGATGTCTAGCTATTTAATGGCTAAGGTCATGTATTATCTAGAAGAGGAATCCAAAGGACTGAAAATAGTGTTATCACTCACTTGTATCACTAACAGATACAAGAAATTTTCTAATTTTGATGCTTGTTTTGATATATTTATTTATTTTAAAAAGGTCCTGGAACCTGGCCTTTCCTCTTGATGTAGGTCTAGGTTTGGACAGTGGTAGGTATATAAACGGTCAGTTGTCATTCCAATCCCAAAGAAAGGCAATCCCAAAGAATGCTCAAACTACCGCACAACTGCACTCATCTCACACGCTAGTAAAGTAATGCTCAAAATTCTCCAAGCCAGGCTTCAGCAATACATGAACCGTGAACTTCGAGATGTTCAAGCTGGTTTTAGAAGTCAGAGGAGCCAGAGATCAAATTGCCAACATCCACTGGGTCACCGAAAAAGCAAGAGAGTTCCAGAAAGACATCTATTTCTGTTTTATTGACTATGCCAAAGCCTTTGACTGTGTGGATCACAATAAACTGTGGAAAATTCTGAAAGAGATGGGAATACCAGACCACCTGACCTGCCTCTTGAGAAACCTGTATGCAGGTCAGGAAGCAACAGTTAGAACTGGACATGGAACAACAGACTGGTTCCAAATAGGAAAAGGAGTACATCAAGGCTGTATATTGTCACCCTGCTTATTTAACTTATATGCAGAGTACATCATGAGAAATGCTGGGCTGGAAGAAGCACAAGTTGGGATCAAGATTGCCAGGAGAAATATCAAAACCTCAGACAAGCAGATACACCACCCTTATGGCAGAAAGTAAAGAGGAACTAAAAAGCCTCTTGATGAAAGTGAAAGAGTGAAAAAGTTGGCTTAAAGCTCAACACTCAGAAAACTAAGATTATGGCATCTGGTCCCATCACTTCATGGCAAATAGATGGGGAAACAGTGGAAACAGTCAGACTTTATTTTTGGGGGCTCCAAAATCACTGCGGATGGTGACTGCAGCCAAGAAATTAAAAGATGCTTACTCCTTGCAAGGAAAGTTATGACCAACCTAGATAGCATATTAAAAAGCAGAGACATTATTTTGCCAACAAAGGTCCATCTTGTCAAAGCTATGGTTTTTCCAGTGGTCATGTATGGATGTGAGAGTTGGACTATAAAGAAAGCTGAGCGCTGAAAAATTGATGCTTTTGAACTGTGTTGTTGAAGATTCTTGAGAGTCCCTTGGACTGCAAGGAGATCCAACCAGTCCATCCTAAAGGAGATCGGTCATGACTAACACTTACTTAGGTGTGTAAAAGCACAAGAAGAGACTAAATACCTGCCATGTGTGTCAAAACTGGCAACTCTAGGAAGCTGACCTATAGATTGCTAAAGGAAGTCATTTTAAAACAATTTAACTGCCTTGGTAATATTAGCGTTTTTAACCTTGATATTTCCCGTAAAGTGAATATTGAACTTATATTGTCAATATAACCACTGTTTAAGAAGTCTCACTCCAAAAATGTAGTTGAATTACCCAACTTTCAAAGATGAAAGTGGAAACACTGAAAAATGCAAACAAAAGCAAGACAATCCAGAAAACAGATATCTCAGAGGACCCTGTAACACAATTTCAGCACTTAGACAAATCATAAATATAAAGCAATTCATTTCCAAAAATCAACTAAAACACAGTGAACTAGTTAGCAGATTATTTACCAAAGATTTAGACCTTTCTTTCTAAGAGAAACATAAGTGAAATTAAAACAAACTGAGATTGGTTTCAGAAATCCCCCCCATCTCTACTATATGGATTTCTGTCTCATGAAACATTAGAAGGTCATAGACTCCTAAGGCAGAGTCAAGAATGTTTACAAGGACACTGGGTTCTGAAGTAGACTTGAATCATTCAAAGGGCATAGTGCCTGAGCAGAAACTATCAATCACTCCATTATATTTAATACAGTCATATTTCTACTATATTTTTATTAACATATGCATTATTATATAATAGTGTGTAGCTTGCTTTGAGAGCATGGGTTATCCTTTTCAGTTAAATATGCTTTCTACAAAAAGTTTAACCAAAAATCTAATTACTAAATATTTTACAAAGATGGTGAAGTCTTCCTTCCCTGGATATCCTAAAATGCAATATCTGTATAAAACAAAAATGAAGAAGGTGAAAGTCACTCAGTAGTGTTTGACTCTTTGTGACCACATGGATTATACAGTCCATGGAATTCTCCAGGCCAGAATACCGGAGTCGGTAGCCATTTCCCTCTCCAGGGGATCTTCCTAACCCCGGGATCAAACCCAGGTATCCCTCATTTCAGACGAACTCCTTACTAGCTGAACCACAAGGGAAGCCAAAGAATACTGGAGTGGGTAGCCTATTCTTTCTCCAGTGGATCTTTCCGACCCAGGAATAAAACCGGGGACTCCTGCAGTACTGATTCTTCACCGACTGAGCTATCATGGTATAAAACAAAGATTTCTCCTAAAAAGCCCCAATCTGTGCAGCTAGACAGGCAAAATTACAGATGAATGACTTGTTTTCTGAAATTTCATTTAGAAAAAAAATAAACCTCTCTGAGAATTCCTGAAATGTTGTGATTTTGTATGAAATCAACTGATGAAAAAAGATAAATATTTGCCATAAAGACATGCACAGCACTGATAAAAACACAGAGTTCGAATGCTCTTACAAACTGCTTTAACGTTAAAATACCTCTGTGCACATATGGATGTGTTTACATAAGTGTGTGTGTACACACACGGACATACGTATACAACTGGATACACACACCCACTCACTTTTACACACATATTCTCTCATCTTTGTCCCTATGAAGATTATCACTCCCCACATAGAAATGACCCCAAGGAAGTCAGTACACTTCTTGGCTGAACAATTTATCAACAGCTTGAAGTGACAGGAATGGTGATTCAATCCCATGTCCCCACATATCAGATGTAGGCCACATTCTTCAGGCTGCAGAACCAGAAAGGGAAAAAAGTCCCTGTCGCATTTGCCCTTTCATAGAGATGGAAATATTATTAGAAAGGGCATAAACAGACTAATTAAATCGCAGCAGTATTGCTGAGATGACAGCTGGTACAGCGCGTGCCTGAGAAGATCCATATCTGTGAGCAGGAGGTACTTCACTTCCAATCCATTCGCTATTAGGCGCTTTCAAGCTTGCTGTGCAGACATTAAATAATAACATATCATTTCCAAGACGAAAACGATGCAAAGAAATAAAAAAAGACTTTCTAACCAAGAAGTCTTTTGTGCAACAGAGAAAAAAAATCATTTACCACTCAGTTCTGCTTTTGAGATAAAGATGTAATAATGTCATTACCTTTCATCAGCAGGATCCTTGAAAATCAACACTCTTTGCTTATCATGCTGTGAAATACAAATAGAGCTAAAGGCATGGTCTGGGAGGCACGGCTGCAGCGATATTAACTAACAGATCTGCCCTTTGTGAAGGAAACCGTATCCATTTCATTAGTGCAGACTCTAATTCAAAACTGTTGAAAATGAACTCCACATACTGTTTTAATAACAACATTCCTAATCATTATCAAACTGGTAATTCTCTCAGCACTGAATGGAAGGGTCTGTGTTTCCATTATGACCTGCTGTTAAAGAAAACCATATTTAAATCCTCTATTTTTCCTATCTTCCCAATGATCCAGGTTTGTTTGGGGGAGGGGGGCTATAAGGAGCCTGCAAGATGATGCACGCCCCATTATTTCTTTTTTTTTTTTTTTTCCCCATTATTTCATCCTAAGTGAATTGACATTTTTAGACATTCTTGTCAATTACTATATTACTTACTTATTATCACTATGATTCTATTTTGTATTCAGTTTGACATGCCATGGTTCATACAAATGTCTTGGTACACTTTTGGAATATTCGGACAATGCAGAGAAGAATCACAGTAATACAAATGTGAAATACTAGGTCTGGTGACAAGCTCAGAGTTAGAAACTCATGTGCTCACACTCACAAAATGTTAAAGTATGAACACCCTTAGTAATAGCTCAAACAGTATGTTCTCTAATACAAGGTTATCATGAGATATTTGAAGATTTATGTCATCAAATATTATAATTAACAGAACACAAAGTTGAAGAGTTATTTTAATGTCATCAATCATATAAAATTAAAATATAAGAGAAAATAATGTAGGACCATATATTAATAAATAAAATGAGTTATCTGTTCTTAAAAGGATTGAATAAGGCCTGGGGTTATTTTAAACAGAAAGGTTTGTTCCCACTATACATTATTTTTGAAGTTCCTATAAACATAATAGCACATTGATGCAGTTGATTTAAGGCTTTCCTCGATGAAAATATATTTACAAGGCTGTCATAAATGCACTCAATCTCCTAGAACATGATGCAGTCTACCATATAACATATCCAACTGGATATATGCTACATATCCTTATGTTTTATGAGTACACTAGGATACAGCATCATATAAAATCATTTAATTTATATTTCCTAATTTAAATCCTTATTCTATTAGTATACTTCTTATCCTGTTATTAGTTGGAGCAAGCAATATTAAAACCAAAACATTAGGCTAATATTTTCTAATTAGTTCTTCAACTGCCCATATAAATGATAAAAATTTTATGAAAAAGAAACAGCCACTACTCAAAAAGCAGAAAAAAATCTCTGTATTCTGCTTACCTATATCATATAATACATTTAATAATTCATACATAAAACTAGTGTATGTTATTATTCATACTCTAATCATTTTATTTACTTATTGGGAGTAGAGTCAGAAATACATGCTCAAATATTCTTAAGTGGTGCATTTTTCCCATAGTCCCCTGTTATGATCACTAATGTTTTTCATCTTCTGTATGCACAATAAAGATGTTATGTTATGCAAGAAAATGCAAACAATGCCAAGCACTATCTAGAAAATCATGAAAATGAGCCTAATAAAATGACTAGTTATTACCACAGGATCCTTTTTTATTCTTATATTCCAAATAAGTATTTTCTATCCTTATCCATCATAGGTAATGGTTACATAACCTGCCTTTTTTTTGAACATTTAAGTTGTTTAAGTTTTTGTGTTTGATTATAGAAATCACTGTAAAAAAAATAACTTCTTGCCTTTGATCTTCTACTCAGGTTTCAAAAATCAAAGAATTTTAGAGCCAAAGGCTAAGTGGGCATCAAGCTCCTTATTTACTAAATAAGAAATCTGAGAAATTGAGAGACCTATCTAAGTTACTTATTAGCGATGTTATTACTAGAAGCTAAATCTTCTGACATATTTTGCCCTTTGCTCCACATCTCAACTTTTAGAAGCATCTAGAAGGACTTGTTTTGATCAGACTATAAGCTTTTCAAATGATAATTTTGTCTTAAATTAGCTATTTATTCTTTATATTTTCACATCAGATTACCTTATTTAAAATATTTCATGAAGAAGAAATGAAAGAAATATTAAATATTTAAGAATGTATTGAAAATTATGAAAGAGTTGGTTACTACTTTTTAGTTTTTTATTGTTGGAGTAAGCAACTTTGTGGGAAGTGTCAGGATATGAAGACATCTTTTACATAGGAAATGATGTGAACCATATGGCTTATTCACCATCAACTGAATAACAAGCCATGGCAGTTCCTACACTTTTAGGAGATGCTTATGTGGTCCTTCCATTAAAATTCCACTAATGTGACATTTGTGAAAAGGTTTATGTTTGGACATACTTTTCTCACCATGTGAGAAGCCACAGACAGCAAAGGCATTGATTGAAAGTGTTTATATATAAATTGAAAGCTATCAGTTCTAAAATATTTCTCATTTCATGTGTCAGAGTTTTTTTGGTCTTTTAGGGAAGTCTTGTCTGTTTCCATGTTTACAAGACTCTGGCTGTTAATATTGTTAAATTTTACTCATCAGACAGGAAGAAGGATCTTAGCAATCATTGTTAGGAAAAGAAACATTAAGAAAGTTAAAAAAAAAAAAGTTCCACATTTAATCTGTTAAACAATGGCAAATTTCTTATGAATCACTGATACTGTAATTGAACTGGAGACATTTTTAGAGCAAGCTTACTTTGGCTTTTTCACCCTCCGATTTGGAATCTGCTCACAGTACTGCCAGCTTAACCAAAAAGGATTAACTCTCATATCCAACTGAGAACACAGATAATTCTCAGTAATTGGTAAAAAATGAAGATGAATGGGGCTGAGAGATAAGGAGCAATTAGCTCATCAGCAGTTACAGCTGTGCACTCAATCCGGATCCATCTCTTGAGTCTCGGCCCCTTTTAAAGAACCTACACAGAAAAGGCACAGGACACCCCCTCCCCGAAAAATTGCTATACCTGCCCATCATTTCTCTAGTCTTCCATTTTATTTCCTTCCTATACAAAGACACCTGTCACAGCATGCTATGTAAATTACTACCTCTCTCAGGACCTATGTCTAAAGCCAATCTTCTTTTTAAACTTTTTTTTTTATAACAGAAACCAAATGACTACTGTAGACACTCTTAAATTCCCTGTCAATCGTTTCATTATAGCAGCATCATCTGTTTGAAAATATAAGCAATTCCCTCATCTAATTATAGGAAGGATTTGAGGTTCATTAACATTGCCAAAGCAGAGAATCCAACGCGCAACTTCAGAGCTCTGCTTGGTGGCCGGTGTTCTGTTTCCTTTTATTTGCTTTCTCAAGGTCTCCAAGACTTTTTCCTGAAATCACAATATTAATTTTTCCTTCCAAATAGACACGTGAGATAGAAGAAAGGAAATGACTACCATGTAAAATATTTTATTTCTTTGGGACTAGCAAAAAAAAAGTTAAGGGAATGGTCAGATGGGGAAGATAATTTTATTATCTATCTGCCTGGCTTTTTTTTTTTTTTAAATCACTGTTTTGTTTGTCTGTTGGTGGACAGAGGTAAGCAGTAAGGAATACCACTGAAGAACACAGCTGTTTAATCCCAAACTCAAATTCTTGTTTTTACTTGAAACTCCTATATCCTTTTAACTATTGCAAATTTGGAAAATGCAAACAAATCCTACATTTCAGGCATATGAAATGTGTTCAGTCTGTGGATTACTGCATTAGGGTATTCTTGTCTACTTTCCATGGTGTTCAGAGGACAAACTCTGAAGTCTTAAGATTACTTCACTTCCTCAAAGAAATAACAGCAGTTTGGGGTTATGACTATAGTTTAAACAATAAGATTTTCTTGGGACATCTGTTTTGAGATCACATTTTGAATAGATATGAACTCATTTCCTACGAAACAAGCAATCTACTATTGTTGATAGCTGTTTACCAGTTCTATGAGTCAGATATTAGCTGGTGGCAAAGGTCCCTCTTAAATCCTCCTGTATTCTTTAAACTGTGTACATAGTGTTTTCCTTAAATAAAATGTTAAGAGAAGTAAAAATGCAGTCTTTTCCTGTCTCTTAGTAAATTATAGTCCACAAACGCTTGTACTTGGAAATAATATTTAATGTATTTATATTTAAAAGAGTCGTTTCCTTTGTTGTCATTAGTTAAGGGAGTAAGATATTAGGTTTAGCAAGTATGTAAATAACAGAGAAACTATTAGGAGATGCTTACTATGTCAATATTTATACAGCATTTAAAAACTAGAAGTTAAATTAAGTTTCCTTTATTTAGATTAAATCGATTGTGATTAATTTAGTATCCTCAAAAATGTGCATGATGCCAAAAAAAAAAGATAAGTAGATAAAACACAGCCACAGAGACTATGAAATTGACCTTGGGTTCACGGTTTTAAATTCTGCCTTTCCAATATCCCAGCCCCAATTTCCAAGCAGCATTTTTTAAGATGGTTATGTAGATCAGTCCTTAGAGCAAAAAAATAGCAATTTATCTGGTCTGTATGTTGTGGATAGTGTTGCCACTAAAAAGAATCCAGGACATTTTTCCTTCTTATCTGCAATGTAGCTTATATCAGCCAACCTGTCACAAGATAGTACTTGATATAAACAAGAGATTGCAAAGACATCTCAGTAATCAATATCAGGATGGCTACAGTATGGAAACCCCAACCAGTGCATATCATTTGTCTCAGCATCTATTTCTATGGCCAAATGAAGCATTAATTCAAATCATAAATCTATGGTGATTTAAATCTGGGAATGAGCACCTGCCTGTTTAATGATTTAT
This sequence comes from Dama dama, assembly GCF_033118175.1. NCBI lineage: Eukaryota > Metazoa > Chordata > Mammalia > Artiodactyla > Cervidae > Dama > Dama dama. The sequence continues at coordinate 48,866,923 of NC_083710.1, forward strand.
TTTGTACATTTCAGTAAGCAGGAGATTTGTCCATATGAACTGACAGGTCACCTTCAGATGCCAGGAGCAGACTGTTTATCACCATGCAGACTAGCATCTCATCTTAGCAAGTAAATATTAAACTAAAAGAATCCAATTGATTGTGGATGAGGGAGAATGGCGACACGGCCATATATTTTACTCAGCCTACTGATGCCTTCCTGGGGTCTATCCTAAAGTCCTCACTTCTTCCTAAAGTGATCATTCTGTTGGAAAGATGTGAGCTCAAGGTTACCAAGTAAAATTGGGATGTAAAATAATTATTTGTCAGTGTCACAGCTTTCTTTGAACATCTTTTTTTTTCTGGCTAATTTTTGCAATTCATATTAAGAACTAGAGACACTCATCTATAATAAAAACATCCCTCACCTCACCAAGCCAAATAAAACCAAACCAAGCAAAAGAAAAAAAAAATCTATTTTCTAGGGCAGCAAGGATTTTATTTACAACCAAGAGGGGGCAAAATAGAGTGTTTCTACACACACAGCCCTGAAACATTTAACAGAACTTGTGAGCCAGATGAGTACAAGGGAAAAAAAGAACCTGAACTGACTTCAGAAATACCACTAGATTTGGGCAGGGCTGAGAGTAACAATACATCATTTAAGTAGCACTTCTCTGAGGGGTTTTCCTACTTCAAAGGGCTGATAGATTCATGAGAGCAAGTACATTTGTATCCTGAAATATAAAGCTTCTGAGATTCTTGGGATTCCTCCTGGAATTCATAGGCTTCAATACCACTTCCTAAGCGCCTCCTGCTAACTGATGTTCCTGGGGATCCACCATATCCTGTTATGACTGTCTTACTTAACCACGTCACCCATTAGACTGCATGCCCCGTGAGTGTTGAGACTATTAGGATTATTTTTGAGTTCCTAGAATAAGCTAAAATCAAACACACAACAAAATCCAAATGATGTCACAGATGCCCCCAAATTTCTTCACAAGCATGAAGCTTAACAAATAATACCTAGCAGAGAGCAGAGGAAAACAGGAGGAAACAGTTGATGGCTGTAAAAAGAGGAAGAAGGTGGTTTTCAGGAGGGCAAGCTGGAAGAAAGAATAACAATAGCAAAAACAATACCCACACAAGCAACCGTACCCATGATCAAAAGTGTGATAAACAGACATTGTAATGAATAAAATGATAAACACTTGACAAATATGCTTTCCTTTAATTCTCATGATGTAGATGCTATTTTTTATGCCATTTTTCAGATGTGGAATGCAAGGCTCAGAAAGTTCACATAACTTTCCAAAGTCACATAGCAGTTAAGAAGTGTTTAATAAGTAGTAGTTATTAGACACTTACCAAGAGGCAGGCACTGTCCTCAGAAGCAGAGAAAACTGCGGCCCGTTTTAAAGCAACTACTATGATCTATGCAAACTCAACTCCCCCCACCATTGCCCTGTACCTTCTCCCACTTTACCCCCTCCCTGCTCCAAACTCTGTTTCCCTGATCTCCAGGTAAAGAAGGGAGCAAGAGCTATGAAGGATAATAAATCAAAAATTCTTAGAGGATAGTGGTATGCGAGAACAGAAGAAAAATGACAATGATAACATTTTGCCCCCAAACAGCTATAGATATATAACACACATGATCTATGTGTCTTAGGGACCTATGGTAGCACTAATGTTAACACAGTCTCAAAATATTAAGACCCTCTAGGAAAATTCAAATAAATACCCATTTCTGGTTCAAACTGGATGATGCGTGTCAGAACTAAAAAGCGATATTAACTAGCAAGCAAATACCTTAATGGAAGAAAAGTGATTTCTTCCAGCTAAAACACAAACTTAAACTGTTTCTTGTTTAAGCCATTATGATAGTCGAGGTATCCAAATAATTATGGTAGGCACAAGGTGACCAGAAAGCAAATATTATTTCATGATATCAAATGTTAAGAGTATGTCAATGCCTAATTATGTTCTCTTTATCTTATGCCTATTGGTTTCTCCAAAGCCAGTTTCTACTCTGCTGCTCAGGAAATTTGACAGAGGTATAAAGTTTCAATATATTTTGTTCAAGTGTTATTACACTGGCTAACTTCAAGATCCCTCCTCACAACACCAACTACCAACAATAAACCGCACTGAAGTCTTAACTCTCCTAAATTTTGAAAACAATTCAAATTATGTTTTGGAATTATAAGTATGGTCTATAATGGCTAATCACTTGTTTTTAAGTGTCCAATTTTTGCTCTATTTTATCAGTCAAAGTAAAAGACCATTATGTTAAAACTGTGTGCAGTTAATAGTTTTAAAAAGATAATTACAATTCTTTCATTTTACTTCAATAGTTTTTAACTTTTAAAAGTTTAAATTAAAGTGTGTACACTATAACCTGAACAATTCACTGCCCTCTTTCTTCTTAATAGAAGCACCGCAAGTGTGAACACTGATGTTTCCTTTAGTTCTTTTCAATTTTTGTGCCATTCTTTGGCTCTCTTCCACATCGTTCCATCCTTCTAAGAATTGCTACCACCTTCTTTATCATGCTCTCAAATCAAAGCCATTAACACTACTCCTTTTCTTTCTCTTGCCTGGTTCTGATGAAAAAGTTCTCTTTTTCCTCTTTTTTTACATTCCACTTCGGCATCACTAAAGTCATGGCATTTTGTGTATGTGTTTTAAAATTACTTCTTACTATGTTACTCATATCTAGCACATGATCTCATGAACTGTTGTGAAAATGATTATCAATGAAGTCCACAGCATTCCTTCCTACACCTACACCCATACGTCAAGGAACTGAAAGTAAGCAGATACTGATTATTTAAAGAGATAATCTGTTAAAATGCAGCATAGAAAAGAAAATCTAATTGAACTGCCATAACTTACTGCCTCCCTCATGAACATATATGCTGGATATAGTCTCTTGTATACATCTTGTAGTATCTAAATTTCTCCTGTTACATTATATTTTGAGCATGATTTCTATATTTTAAAGAAAAATAATTTGGTGAGGGTATAATGTTGTATCGCAAAAACAGAGATACAAAAGATACCATCAATAAAAGTGTAGCCCTCACTTGAAGGTGACTGACAAAATGAATTACCCAAAAGAATTCTGCAAAGATAAAGTTGTTCCTTTTATTTTAAACAGTGACTATTAATCTTACTTTTCTCCACGCCTCAAGAACAAAAAAGGTCAAATTAAGAAGTTGAAGTGGCATAGTTTAAATAAGAGAAATTGACAATGGTTGTATACAGAAAGAATTAATTATCAGCATAATTTTTATTCTTGGCAGCCAGCACATGAGAAGGCGAAGTTTATGTTTTGCTGCTAAGGCACATTTCTTCTTTGGTAACCAATGAATTAAAGGTTAGTAGTGTGTGGTTTTGTTTGTAAATGTTCTTCTGTCACCTTGTGTATAATCAATTATTTCAAAATTATAACTAATAAAACTTATTTGTATTATGAAATATGTTAACTAAAATCTTATAGTAGGAGTTGCAGACTTAGTTAATTCTGACATTTAAAAATAATTTCAATTATTTATTTAGAATACATGTTGTTAGGCTAATCGGTTTCTTCAAAAGGTACACTATCTTCAAAGCTAAAAGGAACAACTTCTTGAATGGGTAGCCAATAGCTGGGTTCTGTAAAAGAAAGTCACTTAGTAACAAAATGAATACAGTAAGTTTCACTGAACAGAAAACTTACCAACACTTGAATTCATGTCCCCGTTTTCAGAATCTGCTCCATGTTGGTTATTACTGGCGTGATAGTTGCTCATAGCTTCTAATTTGATTTTTTTCACCTTCATTGCTTCGGCGATAGCTGCATTGGTAGCAGCAGCAGCTGCTGCAGCTGCTGCTGTCAAACCTTTAAAGAATAAATTAAAAGTGAGGTAATGCAAATTCTGATTTTTCACGTACGAGTTCATGTACTTTATACAACACATATACAAACATGTTGGAGTATCGGATTCCTTTATGCAACACTCTCATATCATATATTCATTCCCAATGAACTAATGAAAGAACATTGATAGAATGGACAGAATGCTCTCCAAACTCCCACATCAGTATTAGCAGAAGCATAATTCATACACAGAAGGATAACAGTAGAAATAAGGCCAGAATTCTCTCTCAAAGAACTCCATCTGACCATGTCATTCCCTGCCTGCTTCCAACACTGTCCAGCTGCCTAATGAGGGCAAAAACATAACCTGCTTAACTTAATTCAGCAAGCTTTTCACTAGACCTGGAAACCTAGCTAATCACCCTAAATCTCCCTGTTCTCACGCCTCACTCCTCCTGTGTTGAACTCGGCCCCAAGGCCCACATGTGCTCTGCCCCTCCAAGCCTGCCCTTTCTCCCAGACCATCAGATGTCCTCGATGACTCTTACACTTATCCTCCAGCGTTCTCGTCCCAGAGTCAGCCCTTCTAATCACTAGGCCATGATAGCAATCCAAACAGTTTGTCTCTGTTCACTAAGAAAATGACAGGTAGGCGTGATGATGAGGGGGCTTCCCTGGTGGTCCAGTGGTTAAGAATCGGCTTGCAATGCAGGGGACACTGGTTCGATCCGTAGTCAAGGAACTAAGATCCCACATACTATGGAGCAACTCAGCCCATGTGCCACAACTACTGAGCCTGCATACTCTGGAGCCCGCACTTGGAAGCTACTGTGCCTGCAAACCACAATGAAAAAGCCCATGTGCCACAAGACCTGATGAAGCCAAATAAATAAATAACTTTTTTTTTTTTTTAAAGGAGTGATCATGAAATTAGAAATAACAGTCAGACCAATATGGAAGAGCAGAAAGAGAAGTGTCAGCTTTAGGTACCATCACAGGTTTCAGAGCAGAGGAGCGGTCTGTTTTCCTTAGATGTGTGAACTTCTGCTAAGTCAATTTACTTCATCCTGACATTCTTCAAATCTTCCCTGGTGGCTTAGATGGTAAAGAATCTGCCTGCAATGCAGGACACCCAGGTTCGATTCCTGGGTCAGGAAGATCCCTTGAAGGAGGGCATGGCAATCCACTCCAGTATTCTTGTCTGGAGAATCCCATGAACAGAGAAGCCTAGTGGGCTACAGTCCATGGGGTCACAAAGAGTTGGACATGTCTGAGCAACTCCATGAATGATTTCTCTTAACTTTAGAACTTTGACATCTATGAAAGGATATACCCTCCCACTGCCCTCATACTTTTTGCTATGGCTGCTTCAGAGCTTCTGGCTACAGCGCTTCAGCCTGCTCTGAATTTATCTGTATGATTTATTTCCACTCGCAGCTGGTAGATTAGAGACTGAACACCTCTCTCCTCCTTTTCCTCCCCGCTAATCATCACTTCTAGTTACTACAGCAAATAAGTTACTGCCTCAGGAATTAAAGAAAGTTTTGTTTTTGTTTTTGCTTTCCCTTAGAAACCTCTGCTTTATTTTAGAGGTTAGGGGAAGACCTCACCTTTCCTTCAGATTTGACCAAAAACACCCTGACACCTTTCACCCCAATGCAACAAAACTTTCAGACTGGATCATTGCATTACAAACTGATAACCACCCCCTAAAAAGGCATTGGTCTGAACTAAAAGAATTCATCTGGGTCTGAGCTGAACACTTATTGCCATTTAAGTCCCAACTTGAACTGATTCTCTCCTCTTCCTATGATTGAATTTACTCCCCAGTTACTCATTTCCTTCAAAGATGTTTCAGAACATTTTCTTTCCTGTTCTCTTAAAATTCTGTTTGTGTTTCCCAGAAAACCTCTCTTCCTCAATTCGCCTTGTCACCAGTGTGAACATCCCACTTGTCCTTTCCCTTTATTGCCTGGTGTTGTCCCATCTCCAATTTATGACACATCTTTATCTTTGATTTATGCAGCAGGTAAATCTTGTTCCACAGTATTCAAGCAAAAAAGAAAACCTACCATTTGAGATATGAGTGTTATTACTGGATAGATCTGAATCAAGCTCAGTAGCATGAAACATAACTATGCATGATATGGCCTTACATAAGCTATAAAATCTTCTTAAGTATGTTTTCTTCATCTGTGAAGTCATCCTATTCACGAAGGGATAATAGAAGGATTAAATAAGATAAATGGTGTGAAGAATGCCACATTATGTTTAGTAAAAATTAGGCAGGCCTTGGGTTCTAGTTTTTACTTTAATAAGTCAAGTCCAGTCTTAGCTGTGATTCCTATAGGATATGATGAGCTGGCCACAGCCTCCTCAGCTAGAAGATCCTAATTCTCCTTATCTGCCTGCACTAACCCTTGACTTTTAAAAATGCTTTCAATAATTTTATTATGAAAAGAGTACTTATGATACACTTTTATTTTTCCACTTGACATTTTTCTTGCCAGGCTTACATTTCTAATACAAATTCCAACAGATAGTTCTGTGTAAGATACACATACATGCTATAACTTAACTATAATACTTTAAAAATATTCTATTTTCAGTATGGTTTCATGATGACAAGAAGAAAGCTATTGAATTTGCAACAGTTGCTGATTTCAGTTCTACTAACTCACCTTGATGTTGGATGGGTCCTCAAATTTAATTCTTTAATAACATTCGAATTCAGCCAATTTTCTCCATCTCTACTGGCTCCCCCTAGTGCAAGCTGTCGCTTTTTCTTCCGTGGAGTATTGTAATTATTTCTTAACAGCTTTTACTTTCTCTACTTTCAATCTCTTATGATTCATGCAGCGGTCAACATAACCTTATGAAAATGAAAATCCAATCCTGGCATTCAATGCCTGCTCTGAGGAGCAAGTTGGGGGCTTCATGTGCCTGTCAGGGCCCTGTGTGTTCAGTCCTCTGTTTCTCTCTATGGCATTATCTTTCCACCAGGTTCCTTTTGCTCTCTGTGCTTCAGAAACATAGACATCTTTCACATCTTCTAACAGACATTTCCTCTTTCAAATTAGACTCTGCACATGGTGCTCAAACTTTCTAGAAAAGCTGTCCAGTCCCATAGCCCAAACCTGTCCCTGCATCCATCATGTGATGGCTTAAATATGATGCTCCACAGGGAGCAGGCCCAGGATCCTGACTCTTTAATCAACGTCCTTAGTGGTTCAGACAGTAAGTATATGCCTGCAATGGAAGAGACCCGAGTTCAATCCCCGAGTCAGGAAGATCTCCTGGAGAAGGAAATGGCTAACCACATTAGTATTCTTGCCTGGAGAATCCCACATACAGAGGAGCCTGGCAGGCTACCGTCTACAGCCTTGCAGAGTTGAACAGAACTGAGTGACTAACACTTCATTTCACTTTTCTTTTTTCAGTGGAAGCAGGCTTAGGATTCTGACTCCTCAATCTACCTGGGAAAGAGCTCCAATACTTCAAGAATCAATCTAAGACTCGCTTATTTTGAAGAGCTGACTTTCCCCACCCTACTCCACAAGAGTAGCGCTTGTGTTCTCAGCTCTGATGAATGAGAATTTGTCTTCTCTGTGCATTAGAATCACTCACAGAGCTTTAAAACCATACAAAGAGCTGAGTTCTATCGTCTGAGATTCTGGTTATTTTGCGTATTTTGAGTTGTATATTTGAGTTGAATGTACTGCTCCCTGGGTTAGTTTAATGTGAAATCTGAGAACACAAACTCACTCCCTTAAACTTTTTTTTTTTTTTTTGAGGGGGGGTGGGGAGAGGGATGTTGCTTGGGGGTTAGTTAGGGCTGATTCCTCTAACTGGTTATAACACCAAAAGGACAGAAAAACATTCTTAATATAAGTATCTAAAACACTGAAGCCAAAGCCTGGCACAACTTGTATCTGAATGAAAAAAATGCGTCTGAAATTGGATTACCTGGAAAGCCACAAGAGAAATATGGGCATTATTTTGACAATATCGGGCTTCCCTGATAGCTCAGTTGGTAAAGAATCCACCTGCAATGCAGGAGACCCTGGCTTGATTCATGGGTCGGGAGGATCTGCTGGAGAAGGGATAGGCTACCCACTTCAGTATTCTTGGACTTCCCTGGTCGCTCAGCTTGTAAATAATCTGCCTGCAATGTGAGAGAACTGGGTTTGATTCCTGGGTTGCAAAAAATCCCCTGGAGAAGGAAACAGCTACCCACTCCAGTATTCTGGCCTGGAGAATTCCATGGGCTATACAGTCCATGGGGTCACAAACAGTCGGACACAACTAAGTGACTTTCACTTTGACAATATCAATGTACGCCATTAAAAACACTTTATATATATTGCAGTCAATAAAAATATACTAACAGTAGCAAATCTCATTAACTTAATAAAAAGCATTTACTCTCCATTGCTGGAGACAATTACAAAAGTCTCACCTTCACTTCTGCATTTATTGCACTTTCTGTTGGCCTTGTCATAGCCCTTTCAAATCTCTCATGTAATTCTCAAATCCCCTCTGGCTGGCTGCCTCTACTAAAAACTTACTTTAGAATATAGACACTCACTTTTGAAAGAGGTCCCATTGTGTATTTTGTTCCCTACTGAAGCTGCCTTTGAAAGGACAGTGTAACAAATTCACCAAATAGCTCCAGTGTTTGGTCTCTGTTTCATAGAGAATACAGTGTTAAAACTCTTCCTATGTAATCAAGAATGGTTTGCTGGTGCAACATGCATGGACCTAGAGATTATCACACTAAATGAAGGAATACAGGCAAAGACAAATATCATATGATGCCACTTATATGTGGAAATAAAAAATGATACAAATGAACTTATTCACAAAACAGTCTCACAGACTTAGAAAACAAACTATGGTTACCGAAGGAGAAACTTTGGGGGAAGGATAAACTAGGAGTTTGGAATTAATGGATACACATTACTGTATATAAAACAGAAAAACAACAAAGACCTAGTATATAGCACAGGGAACTATATTCAGTATCTCATAATAGCTTGTAATGGGAAGGAATATGAAAAAGTATAAATATGCATATATATGTATGTAACTCAATCACTTTGCTATACACCTGAAACTAACAAGACATTGTAAATCAACTATATCCAATATGAAATAAAACTTTTTGAAAAAGAATGGTCTGCTTGTGCAAACACTGGTAATCCATAACATTTACCCCATACTTTTCCGCCCTGTGTAAGCTTTTCCTACCTAGAACTCTTTCCACTTGCCCCATATTCAGATTTCATGACATTCTCCTTCAATATCCCACCCTGAAACAGCATATTTATGACTGCTTTCTACTCTTTCCAAACAAAACAAGTCATTTTTTTCCCTAAGAACCAGGTAATCCAGTTTCTTGAAGTGATCATCTATATCAAATCCAGCTGCAGAGCGTGGTGAAGTTGAAGATTATCTTCCCTGGGGCCATATTCACAGAATCTGTCTCTGAGATGGGCTTTCCCCTCATAGCTCAGTTGGTAAAGAATCCGCCTGCAATGCGGGAGACCCCGGTTCCAATCTTGGGTCAGGAAGATCCCCTGGAGAAGCGATAGGCTACCCACTTCAGTATCCTTGGGCTTCCCTTGAGGCTCAGTTGGTAAAGAATCTGCCTGCAATGGGAGACCTGGGTTCGATCCCTTGGTTGGGAGGATTGTATAGTCCGTGGGGTTGCAAAGAGTCAGACATAATTGAGCGACTTTCACTTTTTGTCTCTGAGAGATGGACTGAAAAATCTGTATTTTTATCTTTCAACAAGTTGATTCTCTGCCCTTAGATTTTTTGATGACAATAATATACCATACTAAAGTGTGGCTGCATTTTACAATAAAAGCTTATTAGCCTAGTAGTGGTTTTTGAAAGTGAGTATAGTAAGAATCAACAAGGTAAGACACTGCAGTGGTTTTTGAAAGTGAGTATAGTTCAGAATCAACAAGGAAACTTGTTAAAATTAGGATAACTCAATAATCGGGATCCAAGACACACTGCTGTAGACTCAGACTCAGAACTGTAGGTTCAGACTTTGGAGAATTGAGTGTTCTATGCCTGTAGCTTAGCACAGCAGAACAAAGAGGCCAACCAGGCAACGCTGCATTTCTGTGTGATACAAATGCAGTAGTCGTGTATGTGATTAAGTCAACCAACCACTTACATTGACAAGTCTATTTGGTATACACAGTAACTGTTAACTAAAGAGCCTGAGTCACTTCTGATTCTTCAATCACGTAGAATTTTTATCAGATGTCCTTCTCTCATTGGGGGAAAAGTCATGTGTATACATAACACACACAAAGTGCGTGTGTGTGTGTTTGTGTGTGTGTGAGCGCGCGTGCACGTTTACAGTGATGAAACAAATAAGTGAATAAAGAATCTCTTCCACTAAAGAAAGATTAAACCATCTGTTTTACTTCCTGAAATTTTCTTTTTTATACACCCCAAGAACAATCATAGTATCTTATACACAAAGATCAAAACATGCTCTAAACTGAGCAGTCAAATATAGTGGAGATTTATTTTATTTTAAAATGTTGTAAATCCTATTTTATCATCATCAATGGGGAGACTTTAATGTATGCTTAAAATTCTGTCATTGATAAAATAATGTATTGAAAGACTGTTTGTTTTTTTAAAAAAAAGTCTTCCTTCAGAGAAAGGATAATAAGTCATGCATACATTGTGCAATTCCTAGACCTTATATTGGCCCTCGGAAAAGGGACTATGAATCAAACTTTAGGTAAAATCCAGAGGCCTTAGAGCATGAAGAAATATTTAGGCTTTTTTTTTTTTTTTCTATCTAATCTTTATAAACTCTCATTTACAAAAGAATGAGCATATTTTTGCAGAGCATTTAGAAATAAAGCTTGTCATATTAACGTCTGAATTACACTACACACTCATTACTGTGGGCTCCATCCTGTTTGCTCCTTCAGAGCAAATTCTACATTATCTTTTAACTAGCTATTGTTAGATTTTTTTTTTATTTTTATCTTGGCTTATAGGTTTCTTTTAATAATACTTTTATTTTTTGAAGCTCCATTAAAATCTTTTAAAGTTGTTTTTGAAAAACTGACTTACATGGAAATTACTAGTTATATAAACTCACTATCATACAAAGAGTAAACCTATGGTGGTTGAAAGAAACACTTTAAAGAGTCGTACAAACTTTGGACAACAGGCATCACATTTTTATGAAATAATGCAGTAAGTTATATAATTCCTAAACCTTCAAAATTCCTATCTTTAAAACAGAGATACCAGTTTCGATCAGTAGTGTTGTGGGGCATAAAGGTAAAATAATGCACATAACAGCTAAACCCTCTGCAAATGGTAGTAAAATTTTTCAAGTAACCCATAAAATCCAGCACACCTTTATTTAGTTTTACATTTGTTCAATTATTCACAAAAATGCAAATATGACAAAAGCTATCCAACAGTGTAGGGTTAGAATCTAGCCATTTGACAAGTGGACACCTGAAAATCATGCTTCTATGAAATCATTTGACTTAGTAGTCTATGTCGATCAAATTTATCATAAAATCATTAAATTTCCACTCTGTGCTATATTGACACAAAGCCTTTGCTACTTCAAATTCAATATCCAAAATCCAATCCATGGGTTTATCATTTGGAAGAGAAGCAGGCATTATTATTGCTTAAGAGCCTTTTCCTTGCAAAGATAGCATTTTCTTTTTGCTCTCAACTTTTATCAAAAGAGCTTTTAAATACTTCAAATACTGTTATACAATCTTGACTGCTCTCTCTAAAAAGGGAAAAGTACCCCCATTCTATTTATTTCAAATAAGTTAGTATCCCTAGTTATAAAGAGTAGATTACAACTATAGATTATAAATATCAATAAAAGAGACATATTGCTGTCAAATTCTTTCTCTGATCTGTTTGTTTGCTCATTAACTTGAAAGGTCTAATCTTTGATCTTTGGTTTCAAAGACAACAAGATGACTTCCAAATGTTTGATATGTTGTCTACTTTTACATCACATTCCATACAAAATGTATTTTCCAAGACTTAATGGCTAAATAAAATTAGTTATAAGCAAGAGATAGTAAGCATTCAAAGCTTCCATACGATAGACTTTTTATGAGTCTGTCACTTTAACCAAACTTAGAAAAAAACACTTTAACATGCACTCATTTCCAGCCAATGGTAGTTATTATTAATATTCTGGAATTGATAAGTTATTTATGTCTGGCATTCTTCCTACTGATTATTCAGGGAGACAGGCGGCTTATAAATATCTCATCACTCCACCGTCACAGAAACTTCATCGACAGTGCTCGTGCACAGCTATTAGCAGTATGAATCTAACCATTACAAGAAGGAGGAAAATCGAACATGTGGCATTAATACGCAGTCCTGGTTCCTAACCATCTGATAGGCAGATGGTGTGAAGCGGATTCTCCAGCTGAAATGAAGGGGCACATCATTTAAAACCTTGTTTGCATTCTAACTGATATCAGTGCCATATTGATATACATGATACATCATGGCAGTATTTGAACAATCTAGTTTGTTTCAGTCATAAATGTTTACAACCTTGTTTTTTTTTAATCTTATAAGCATGTTCAGAAGAGTGTATTTTTAATTTATGAAACCTATTGTTTACTTCTGTTGAACTAGAAGATTAGAGAAAGCAAGAATATTAAATTACCTCAACCAGAGCAATATAACCAAGACAGATGAATAAAGTGGGTTTCTATTTTCAATAAAGGATGTTAGTAAAGGAATTTTAAAATTAGCCCAGGCATCTTGTGCATTAAATTCATTTATTCACTTAAGCCTTCTAGGTGTTTCTCCCCCAAGTGGCATACAGAGATACTTAATGTTTTACATAGTCATTCATTTAAAATTCTCGCTGTGTGCAATTAATCTTGTCCAACAATTCGATTCAGAAAGTAAAACATCAAAAAGCATAGCTCATTTCAACAGTCATTACTGTGAAGTAATCTTTCTGCTCCTGACAGGTCCTATAGACTTTTTGCAAAACTCTGTTGAAGGTGCATTGTAAGCTCCATATGAGTCTGAATTACAACTCAATTGAAATCACTCCAAGTCTTAGAAGAACTCTTGGCTCAATATAACAACTTGAAAACACCAGTACCTTTATTCCCCTCTGTCTTCTTCCTATCCTTATTTAAATGCCAGATGTCTAAAAAATTGAAACTAATTTTCACAGTTATTTTATTTCTCAGTACTTTCTATTAAATGGAAATTATGATTGAAATATGTCTGTCCTCACCATTAAATGATTAAATAACAGAAATGATAAGCAATTAGAATAAGTAACTTTATTGCAAAGCAGGAGAGGCTGAAGATTTTGAATGTGAGTTCTTCTCCTAAGGTACATTAGAAAAGAAAAATTGATCTTCGAGGCTGTTAATGTAAACAGTCACTATACCAGTTTCCAGTTTTCAATTGGTTAAACTAGATTTTTAAATGTTTGGATTAACAACAAAAAATCTACTAATTTGGAGAAATATACAGGAAGTGTATTATAATCTTGATAATGACTAATAAATCAAGTATACATCAAGTTTAGCATTCTTTACTGATTAGCTTGAAATCTGCAGCCTCACAAAGTTTACAAAGTAACAGCAATAGTGAAGTCAGAGGGACTGAATCCCATGGGGATGTCATTTGGCCACATGTAAAATCACTGAGAAATTTCCATGGAAGTTTTTGAAACACTCAACTTCTAAACACTAACCCATAGAATCAGGCTGAAACAGAATCAATTCAAATGTTTCAATTACTATGATTTAAAATAAGAAAATATGAAATTTTTGGAAGTTAAACCTGACACAATATTTTGAATATAAAACTTTTATTTCTACTCCATCTGTTAACATTACCACCTTTAGAAAAATATTTAACAGACACTTGGAATCTGGACTTGTAAAACACAGAGAAAAGAAAGACTTTATCTACTGCACCTCTTTTATTTTACTGATGATGCAACTTAGGGGCATCTAGGTTAATCATTTCTATAAAGTTATACCATTAAATAATGATAGAGTAATCCCAATTCCCCTAACTCCCTCTTCAGTACTGCCCACACTGACTCCGTCCATAAATGTAAAAAGAAAATTACAGAATACAGTAAACTATGGAATCATTGAAGGAAAATGAAAGCTGTTTGCTTAAGTAGCTTATGGATTGCACAGGAAGTCAAAGTTACAGATGCACAGATAATATCACAAGTGTAAGTTAACTTCACTTAACAACCTGATATAAATGTTCATTTATGATTCCATTTTATAAAATTTAGAATCTATTTGTCGTGAAAACAATGGTCATTCAACTTTCTTTTTGTTCAGTCACTAAGTCGTGTCCAACTCTGACCCTATGTTCTGCAACACACCAGGCTTCCTGGTCCTTCACAATCTCCTGGAGTTTGCTTAAACGCATGTTCACTGAGTGAGTGACAGCATCTGACCATCTCATCTTCAGTTGCCCCCTTCTCCTCTTACCCTCAATCTTTTCCAGCACCAGGGTCTTTTCCAATGAGTCAGCTCTTTGCATTAGGGGGGCCAAAGTATTAGAGCTTCAGTATCAGTCCTTTTAATGAATATTCAGCGTTGACTGACTTTAGGATTGACTTTCAACTTTTAAAATTGACATTCAACTTTGTGCGCAAAACTTTTAACCTGTACCACTGATGAAATATATTGTTCATAACGCTACTCTGAGTCTTATATTTTAAATACAGAGTAACAAGAAATAGAAGAAAGGCAAATAAATTATTTTCCTCTCTATATCTTGAATACAGAAAAACTGACATATATAAAAAAAAAAATTGAAAGAGGTAATCTTTGTCTTGAATTGTCAATAAATTGCTCTTCTCATTTCATTGTTCCATTCTCCACTAAACTGGGCATTAGATGTTCTCACATTTGTCTATGGCCCAATATTTCTTACTACCTACATGACTCATCAAACCAAATTACAAAAAGCATTGACCCCAAGCAGGTGGCTCTTACCAACCTGAGAGTAACTGACAGTATTAACATTCTGAAAGCATGTTTTTATAAGCGGCCACTTGTCAATATATTGGTAACAGTTCAGGCAGGTAATAGTGAAAAGAGAAAACAGTGTCATAAATTTAATTTCCTGTCAAAGAGTCACCTCATTGGCACTTTAGTTTAAGAATAATCTTTCCACATGTTTTCTCCTTTTCTCAACAGCATGTAAATCCTCTTCTAAATCCTCTGATACTTCAATAAGTCTCTCTTTTTTTCTTTTTCTAGAATCATCATAACATGCAGGGCTCTGCCACTGTATGATTGTTGGTGAAGAGGGGAGGAGATGAGAAAAAGTTATAATAGAAGTGATTGTTTGACATGTAAGTCTTATTTGTGGGAGTTATCCAATGAGATAAATAACTGGAAAAAATGTAATCATAAAGTTTTTTTGATATAGTTATATAAACCTTTTTAAAGTAAAAGACTCAAGAAATATATATATATATATATGTATTACTTTACACACACATATATAAATGCTTCATTATATTTATATATATACATATACATATATAAGTGGGCTTCCCTGGTGGCTCAGTGATAAAGAATCACCTGCAACACAGGAAGTGTACTTTGGATCCCTGGGTCAGGAATATACCCTGGAGAAGGAGAGAGCAACCCACTCCCATATTTTTGCCTGGGAAATCCCATGGACAGAAGAGCCTGGCAGGCTACAGCCCATGGGATGCAAAAGAGTCAGACATGACTTAGCAACTAAACAACAACATATATATATATATAAAATAACACATACACATTTTCTAAATAGAGGTCGGGATCTGAGTTAAGAACAGTATACAGCCATATTCACTGAATGACAACAGGAGACGGAAATGGCAACCCACTCTAGCATCCTTGCCTGGAGAATCCCGTGGACAGAGGAGCCTGGCAGACCATGGTCCATAGGGCCGCAGAGAGTCAGATACGACTGAAGCGACTAAGCGCATGCTGGATAACAACAGGAAAATAATGGAAGGACTATCTGAAGCAAGATATTCTTCACACTTTTGTCATTAGGTTCTTATATTTATTCCATCATTTCATTGAATCTCCATACTCAGCCTATAAATAATGTATTTTTCTTATATGATTTCAAGAAAAATATGAATGGTGATAGCTCAATTGTAGTGTTTGGAAATGTAGGGTTTTGGTTGCTGCTTTAAAGCTGGTCTATGGAAAAGAATAATTCTGATTAATTCAGAAAAATAGATACTTCCATGTGACAAGGAAGATAAAAAAAAATATAGCTCTTCATTCACAACTTCAAGTTGTTCACTCTTCTCTAAAGGGTGGCGGGAAACCTTTATTATGACATGCTTTTGTAGTCATAGTTATGATATTTAATTTTCTTAGTGTAATTTAGACCAGTTACTTACAATGTATGATTTTGGGACAACCTTGTACTTTATAGTTCAAGAAATAAATGCTGTCTATGTTTAAAATGATTTCCCCCTTGAGGTTATATTAGTATCAATCCAGCTCACCTAGGAAAAGAGCAAGTGGATGTCAAGGAAAATTACAAACAGTTGGCATTACATTGCTCATTTCTTTCTCTTTTTGCTTTTTTGCTGCAAAAATCATTATGACAGAAAGAAATATCTAATTTCTAATATGGCAAGAAATGCAAGTCTTTTGTACATTTCAATAAAACCTTTCACTTTATTTCAAAACAATTATAATTTAGAACAAATATTCCATTTTCCTTACATCTCTTCATTTATGAGTGAAGTTTGTCATCGCACTGATCCAATGGCTTCTCTTGACCTAATTTATGTTGTACCATGAGATTCTACTAAAAGAAACTAAATCACTACAGTAGATTTATTCACCTTAAATAATTTAAGCTAATTGAAAAAGAACCAAACTGAAACTAAAACACTTATCTCAAGCATCCAACTTCTGCATATCAATTAGTAATTTAAACAACCAGCTAATCATAACACTTCATGTGAAACATGGACCTATGCTGTGTATACAATTCTGTACTTCCATGAAGCTGAAGAAAGAAATAAACGTCAAATTTGAGTCTGAAATCATATGTATCTATTCTGGAGTCATTCAGTTCAGGCACTCAGTTGTGTCCGACTCTTTGCAACCCCATGGACTGCAGCACACTAGGCCTCCCTGTCCATGACCAACTCCCAGAACCTACTCAAACTCATGTCCATCACGTCAGTGATGTCATCCAACCATCTCATCCTCTGTTGTCCTCTTTTCCTCCTGCTTTCAATCTTTCCCAGTATCAGAGACTTTTCCAATGAGTCAATTCTTCGCATCAGGGGGCTAAACTATTGGAGTTTCAACTTCAGCATCAGTCCTTCCAATGAATATTCAGGATTGATATCCATTAGGATGGATTGGTTAGATCTCCTTACAGTCCAAGGGACTCTCAAGAGTCTTCTCCAACACCACAGTTCAAAAGCATCAATTCTTTGGAGCTCAGCTTTCTTTATAGTCCAACTCTGGAATCATTAGGCAATTCCAATAAAATATTTTCACTGATGGATTTGAGACTTTTCTCAATTTACCCAAACAATTTTGAAAAGAACACATGGCAAAATGAGAGAAATCTGGCAATGCATATGGCATTTCAAATTTATAACATACCTTAAGCAAAACAAATTTTAAAACATTACTGTTATTCACAAAAGTTACTTTTTCATAATAAACAGAAACTGAACTCCTATGGGTTAGTTTAAAAATAAAGGATCTAGTTTAATATTATTATAATTATATAGTGTTCTCACATATCTTGTTGGTAAAAGTTATCAAATATCAATTTAAGTTATGTTAATAGTAGCTTATCACGTTATTGCAAATTATACTATGTTAATTGTCCCATCATTATAGAACTCCATTTGTAAAAGCAATGGTCATTTTTCTCATGCGATTATTTATTTTATAATTCAGCCTTTGTTAATACCTGGAGTGTGTGGCGTAATCACTCATAAGACAGTTTTACAAAGAATTAAAAAGCTTTTTGCAGTATTTTTGCCATACATCTTCTTTCTGAGAATTAGAAAATTCAAACATAACTTTATCTTGGAAGTAAAGCTTTTTGAAATATTGCTAAAGTGCATATTGAATAAAGACAACACACTTAAGCGGACTTTCCCCCCTTTAAACAGCATTCATCTTTTCAAAAGCAATAGATTCTCAGTCCACACGGAGTCTATTGCATTATTCATTTCATGTGCAACCTCATGCTGGACCATAAATTGTTACTTTATCTAATCAAAGGAGACTTAACTCTACAGAAGGTCAAAGGTTTAATTTTGTGAAGTATTATCTTACGCTATGAGTTTAACCGAAAAATAGAAGAAGAAAAACAGCCAAGAAACTGGTAATAAATGAACCTTTATTGCCTCAGGCATTGGCCTAGTTAATAAACTTTCATTGAAGGTTTCTTTCAACTGTTACGGACAATGAGAGGAAAAAAATCTTAAATTACAGCCATGTGTGACTTTTAAAGCAGTCATTCTTTTTTATCTCAACCTCCCTAGCTCAGGAGAAAAAAAAGACAAAGAAGGATTGTCTTCGATCTCTTAACCAAAAATGTATGTTTCTAAACAGATGAAAAAGTGCAGATAAACTTTTCTAAAAGCAGAGGTCAGCTTTGAACAATATAAAAAAAATGCATTCTTTAGGTGTTGAATCTTAGTGAACAATCTCTCTAGCTAAATGTAAAACTACAAAAAGGAGGAAGAAGACAAGCTGTTTCTGCAAATATAACTCTTAAATTGGGTCTTCTACTTAGCAAAACATGATGCTTTATTAACTCACCATTAGTGCACAAAATTCACCGTAGATTTAAAATTAATTAAATATACTATAAATAAGTACATTCTTTATGTACTGTCTGCCCTGTTTTAGACCAAAAAAAAAAAAAAAAAAACCTTCTATTTTCAAAATCAAATATACTTAGAAACTAAATAATTCATGTTATTGTTAGGCAATTCAAATTTTTAAGAAGTCTATCTATTTAGCTGACACTTTCAACCAATAATCACTCATGAGTAGTTTGGTTTTTTTTTTTTTTTTTCATTATTTTCTAGCAAAGAAAATGAACTGAATTCTTCTGAATCAATACTCCCTTTTTTGTCTGAGATGTGTATTGCTACCCCGGTGCTTGCTCTTTTGATTTCCACTGGCATGGAATACTTCTTTCCATCCTCTCACTTTCAGTCTGTAGGTATCCCTAGATCTGAAGTGGGTATGTACAACCGAACTACTTTGCTGTACACTGAAACTAACGAAACACCGTAAATCAACTGCACCCCAATATAAAGTTAAAAGGGGGAAGACCCAGAGGAATCGGGTGGAGAGGGAGGTGGGAGGGGGGATCGGGATGGGGAATACGTGTAAATCTATGGCTGATTCATATCAATGTATAACAAAACCCACTGAAATGTTGTGAAGTAATTAGCCTCCAACTAATAAAAAAAAAAAAAAAAAGTTAGTTTTAAAAAAACTCCTTCTTTTAGGAAGCACTATACTGGGCATAAAAGTTATTATGACCCTGATTGCAATATCTTTATCTCCACACCACAGCATAAATAAGATCGATTCTCACATCACCAGAAGAGTTTACCTAAGCTGTGAGAAAGGGAAGATGCCATATTCTGCATTTTACTTTAGATATCAAGGGATACTGGCTTGATACTCTGAACTGGACACCCCTACTAGATTCTATTCACAAACCACATCACTCTCAGCAGGGCACCCAACCCTCTTCCCACCTGGCAGCATATGGACAGAATTGGGCTTTACTTCATTCCAGGAACGTGTCCCCAGGATGCTATCTTGGGCCACCTTTGAATCCAAACATGATAGCTGCTTACACCAGCAGGACCACGTAAAAGTGGGAGCAGGCTCCCTACTAAGAAATACACTTTAACACCCGCTGGGAGACATTGAGTTCTCCCAGGGTCAAGGATGTAAAGACATTCATAGTAGCAGCTTTGCTTCTTTACTATTTTTGCCTAGAAGAGAAAGAGAGACTAAGGAGAAAGGAAACCTGGAAATTAAAGATGTTTTACCATGAATTCTGAATGGAAAAAAAAAAAAAGTTGGGTTATTGGCATAGAAAGTTGAGGATAAAAACATACATCTTCCAAAAACATAGTTAAATCTGGATATCAGAAACTGAAGCAGAGTGAGACAATTCATTTTCATTCATTAGTAGATGGTTTTAGAATCAATGAATAGTTTTGGATTTCATGCAAGAAATCATGAAGTGCTACCCAAAGGCGACAATGAAAAATACTTTCAATGATAAACTTTTTTTTTTTTTGCCGCACTCTATTTTCTACTTAATTTGTAAGCATGCATATGGTTGGGGAGCAAAAGGAAGAGAGAGTGAAGAAAATGAAGGGACATAAACTGCTAGACCAGAAACACTAGATATAAATGTGTATAGTAAATGGCTATTGTATGCATTTGTGGATAAAGAACTTAGTAACAGCAAGGATGGTCATGCTTTATATAAATTTCAGTTTTATTTTTTTTTAATTACCAGTTTTCGTAAAAGGCTGAGGAACATTTAGAAAGTGACCCCAAGGTCAGAGAAGCATGGGAGAATAACGAAAACAGGTATCACAAATCCAATTCTTCATTCCATTAATCAAAGTTTTATGGGTTTGGGAAAGTTTTGCTACAGTACGCAGAGAGGATAAGAAAAAAGAAAGATCAAGGGAATTCAAAGGATTTATTAAAAGTGCAGACAGTAACTCTGACTAGTGTTTTAGCTAGATAGACACAATTAATTAATTGTAACGTTGTGAAACTCGAAAATGCTGAAAGAACGTGCTCATGCCTGCAATGCAGTAATGTAGCAAAATACTTATAATCTTTCAACCACCAGGAGCTTTTGTTGGTTTTTTAACCTAATCCACAGCTTGACATAGATCCTAAGGTAATGGAACACAGTTCTTTGATTGAAATAATATCTAAACATTGCTTCACTAGCCCGGTGGCCTAATAGAAGTCTGTCTCTCTGAAACTTGAGAAATTTAAGTTTGGAAACAAACTCAGACACTGAGCTCTGACTTGTAAGTCCTTCAAGAAAAGCCTCTGAGACAGGACTATGCCCTTTCTAGTTTAACAAGACCAAAAACAGACATAAAACTTCTGCAATAGCTTTTCTTCCAAACAGTGAGACAGTCAAAACAAACCATTTAGTTCAGCCACTAAAAAGTGACTAATAAGACAACAGTACAGTGTTGATAATCACAGAGAGTCTAATATATGTCATTAAAAAGCTAAGTATTTCACCAGCGACCCATTCCACTAGCTTTCTTCATTTTCATGTGAAAATCTGAGCAATATGCATGTTATTATTACAAAGAAAGTTGATCCATATCGTTTGTCAATTTCAGTCATGTGGAAAATTTCAAAGCGTTCAAAGACACACAAAAATATCTGAAAAGGTATTTATGTATACCATACAATAGGGAGAAATCTGTATCATGTTTTAGTCAATGTGCCTCAAAATTCGCAATAATGATAAAAAAGCACACTAGAACATTTTAGTGAGAGAAAAGTAACTTGTAAGTCTGCACTTGCAGGAGTAAATACACTCTGATTAAACTCTGAAAGATAAATGCAATAAAATCTTCATTTCATTGTGTAACCTGATAAACTCAAATAAACATAGAATATACACAATTACTATTTATCGATATCCAAGCATCTGGTAGAAACTGCTAAGCAAAAGTAGAACAAAAAAACAGGAAAGACATAGGTAGCAACAAAATATACCTGAGGTTATAGCCAGATTTTAATTTTGCTTAGATGCCATGCTTATAATATTAAGTGATGAAAATGACTATTTACTTAGTATCTGTTACCTGACATTATCATATCACCTTATAAACATGTTTATAAAAATGATACTAGAATGACAACTGAAACGAACTGTGGGTGTGCATGCATGCTAAGTTGCCTCAGTTGTGCCCGACTCTTTGAGACCCTACAGACCGTACCCTGCCAGGCTCCTCTGTCCATGGGATTCTCCAGGCAAGAATACTGGACTGGGTTTGCCATGCCCTCTTCCAGGGGATTGAACCCACATCTTTTATGCCTCCTGAATTGGCAGGAGGGTTCTTTACCACTAGTGCCATCTGGGAAGCCCTGAAACAATTTGCACACTGTCACAAATGTGAAGTCTTGACATATTTTATCATATTCTACGGAATAAGCTGTGAAGCTAGGTGGGAAAGCAGAGAGAAAGTAAGGAAAAATCCCCAAATTACATAATAATAATATAATCCTAAAAGCACAGCAGTCCTTCAACAAAGATTTCAGGAGCACAACTAGAGTTGGTTAAATCAGGTCAGCCATGTCGAGGACCCAAATCATTTCCATACTTCCGTTCTGCCACCCTCAATATAATGGAAAACATCTCCATGTTAGTAAGTTGGCTACAATAATTTTAAGCAACCAAACAAAGAGAGGGGAGCTGTTTTTTCTATATATTTCTATTTATCCCACAAAGAATTCATCACCATGAGACACCTTAAAGAATCACCACTCAGAACATGTTAGCCATAATTGTATCACCTGGTCATGCCAGATCATGGTTGGAGAAGAATAAGATTTTTTTCAATAAAATCAGGATTTTGTTATAAAGGAAGAAAGTGATAAGAAGTTATTGGATAGCAACTAACAACACCTGCAATAAAAGCTTATTGAGTAATATTGAAGAAAATCATCAACTGTGTCACATAGAAGCCCAAATACATTGCTTTTCTAAATCGCCCATCCTTTTAAATCTTTCCCATACATGCTCAACAGATAGCATGTACCCAGATTCACAGGATAACATCATTGTTTTTTTTTCCAGGCACTATTTTACTTCTTATAATGAAGTCCTTGTACAGAAGAGTTCCATAAAACTACAGTTCAGTTCTGTTCAGTTCAGTCGCTCAGTCACATCTGACTCTTTGCAACCCCATGAACCACAGCATGCCAGGCCTTCCTGTCCATCACCAACTCCCGGAGTCCATCCAAACCCATGTCCAGTAGCGACCTTGATTTTTATATTTAGAGCTCCCAGGAACAGAAAAATGAAATGATGCTCAATTGCTTTGAGTTTCCTTTTCCACATCTAGCTGGAGGTATCCACAGAATAAATAATAAGATGGCATGCCTATAGAATATATAATAAGACGGTGTCCTTCATTTGATTGCTGGACAACTGAAATTATACTAGACAAATCTTATCGAATGTGACACCAAGGAAGAGGTCTCTTTTGAGCTATATCAGTCATTTAAATATTTCTTATGATAGTGAGATGGCTAAAGCTGGTGTTGATATTCTCAATGCTTTGATACAGTACTAAAACTATCTGATTCATGTTCTTTCATCCTAAGTAGGATGCAGACCAGTGTAGGAAAACTTGGAGCAGCCACTGCAGAGCTCAAAAGAGGGAAAAGAATGAGAGAGAGAGAGAGAAGGAGAGAGGCGAGAGCAGCTTTCAGTGTTCACAAGTCTACTGCAAAGTCTTTTCCTGTTCGCTCTAAGATCTGAGTTTCAGTCCACCTTCCGTCATTGGGGGGATGGCCTCCATTTGGAACATCTAATTTCTGATAGTTCCAGTTAACTTTACCCCAGCTATAATAGAGAGGATCATGTATTGCCTATGTCCCACAGAATTGGTAAGAACATTAAATGACATAGGATGTGTGGAAAATGGTCATAGATGTTTCATAATGACAGTTTCCTTACTTTCTTTGTCTTGCTATCGTTCCATCAGAGTTGGTCCTTCTTTTTTTCTTTTTTTTTGCATTACTATCCCCACTCCTGACCGAGCTGCCACTCCTTGTGCAGAAAAAATGGCAGAGCCAGACCCATGACATCACACCCATAAATCTGTTCCTTCAACTGTATTTCCCAAGATCAATAATAAAACTTGGTAGAAAAATGTATTTCTCATAAAAAATTTTTGTTTTATAAGTACCTGCATGAATGAACTCTGGATCAAATTTCAAGATCATATACAATTTGAATCCACAACTTACAAAATGACCTTAGACAACTCATTTAAACTGCCCTGGAAACGAAAACTGATAACTGATATCATAGTGGCTATCAAAATCAAATGAGGGAATACACATAATGAACTTCTATCATGCACAGACAACAAAAGCACTTCACATGTGTAGGCTATCGTTATTGTCCTTAACATTAAGACACTAATATTCACAACACAATGTCATAGGAAAATGGTTATAAGAGAGGGAAACAATTTTAATACATGTTCTAATCAAAGGGAATATATATTTTGCAAAAAATGCAAGTAATTTTCATTATATTACACATTATTATCACATATACATATATCACATATATATTATGACAAGAAATATATTACGGTGAAGTCACATTAAAAAAGAGGTCCAGTTGCATGGATACAACCAACATTACATAACAAAAATCCCAAAAAGTATTAAGGTTTTAAATATATAGTCACTAAATCATCAGATTCAGACATTGTGTTGGCAGTGTCTTAGAAATCAGAATCTCCTAACCCAGACTCACTAGCATATCTACTTCTCCACTAACAGGTCAAGCATTCTTAGCTTCCCTCCCCACATATACATTGTTTCTTTAAGCACATATCTGATGCCCTAAATATATTTATAATTTTTACATGTACTGTTTATTTGCAGTGAAATATCCAAGAATAGTGGAGAAAAAGTACAAGATTCAAATGGATAAAAATACCATAGCTATCTGCCTATTATTCAACAAGAAAATATAAAACAATGCATAGCAAATCCCAATCACCAATGTTACATCGACCAGCGACTTGGTTTCATAGCCAATGGCTGGTTTTGTTACACTGGAAATTTGTAATTGTCAAGTAGAAATTATATAAGTACTTGGTATGTTATAACAGCAATTTGTTACATGGGTCTCTGTTATCTAAAGAACAGCATGCCTCTTCCCAGAAAGTATTTTTCCCATTTCCTTACATTATTTGCTATCAATGTCAAGTCTCATCAAACATCTTCATAGATATATCATTTACTGAATAGAAGTTAAAAGATTTAACTGCTAACTTCTAAGTACGATTTTGATTAAATAATGTATTATTCTAATAGATAGCAAAATATTTGGGCTTTCAGGGTACATGATAAATAGATTCAGGTTAAATATATTTTTAAATAAGAAATAACCCTACCTTTATTTGTGTGTGATAATGGAAGGTGAAATCAACTTTAAACAGGAAATCAACAAC
The DNA here is from genome assembly GCF_033118175.1 of Dama dama. Classification (NCBI taxonomy): domain Eukaryota; kingdom Metazoa; phylum Chordata; class Mammalia; order Artiodactyla; family Cervidae; genus Dama; species Dama dama. The sequence goes on from NC_083710.1 coordinate 48,892,093, forward strand.
TTGTAGAATGCTAAGAGACTCTAAACTCTGTCTTCTTGAATTCTAACTATTATCAAGGGATTCTGATAAAAGTTGACAACTACACATGATTTTTCAACACATACATTTATTCACATCATATGTAAAATTGACAGTGTATCTTCATTGTAATAAATTGGCAAGAATTATTTTTATGTTAATAATTTTTATGATCAATTATTTTAACTTAATTAAACTTTTAAGATCCACTTATACATACAAATAGAACTGGCTCTGACATTCACTTATGAAAAGTAACTCTTTTCTTATGACATTCACTTATGAAAAATTAGAAATAAGGCAAATTTCACTGGCAATTACTTAATTATGCTACTGATTTTTACTGCTACCAAAAACTTACAAAGCCATTTGAATTGACTGTTGTATATAATCTGTTTATATAGTTTTCCTAGAAGCAAAATATAGTTCTGATTATCATTGTAACATAATACATGCAAATTCAGGATGAAAAGTATAATGTAAACATAGGCACTCAGTCAATTTTTTAAAATTTCAATAAAAAACTACTATTATAGAGCTTTTGAAAGCCTATGAGTTGACTATGACTGGGAATTTTCTGTTAAATTTCAGTACTTATAGATATTAAATTCAAATCATAACTTAATGTGTACTATATCCCAGGGACTAAAATGGATTAAAAATGGGTACAACGTGATTCCTGCTTTTAAAAAATATAAACTAAATGAGGGTAGAGATTGTGTCTGGTTTACTCACAGACACATTATCAGTATCAAAAACATGGCAGGGATACACAATATATGTTGAAAAATGTTATGAAGAGAGAAAAGAAAGAAATAAGGAAGGACCATGAAAGAGAGGGAAAGACAAGAAGACAAGGAAGGAAGGGTGGAAGGGAAGGATGAGCAACCCTGTGTCTTCACTGGGTAGACAGACACATATACAATTATCTTTAACATGAGAGAATGTAGGAGTTGTGTTTGAAGTACTGTGTACTTCCAACGTAACTCAAGATCATGAAAATTATTTAAGGCTAGGGTGTCCAGGAAAGCTTCAGGTAGGATATAGTATTTAAGATAACTTTTGAAATATAGGTAGAGATTTTGGTTGACAGAATTGAGGAAAAGAATTACTTTAAGGTAAAAAAGAAAAACAAATCGGCAATGGGACAAAGCTGAGAACATGCTGGACTTGTATTGACAGTGTCATGTTTACGATGCAAGTCACACTGGGTGGGGAAATGAATAGATTGCAAAACGAAGACTGATGTCATTTCGTAAATGTGCTTACAAGCCACCACAATAATTTTATGTTCTGGAACCAATGGTATTTGAGAAGGGAAGTTCCTTGCTCAGAGCTTATTCATAACCCCCCTTTTCCCAATTAGACATGTACCTCCATAATTTCATTGTTTGAAATACTGACATCCCCTAATACCTAATACAATGCATGCCACAATTAAATTGGGATTTGTATGGAAGAAGTAATGTGGTGGACCTCAGTTCAGATCCTGAAAGTATAACTTACTGGTGGGACTTCATTTCTCTGAACTTCCATCCTACCATCTGTAAAATGGACATAATACTTGGAGTTATAGTGAAGATTAAATTATTATTGGAAAGAGAGTAATGTGCACCTTCATCCATCCACAAAGGTATTATCATTCCTGAAACCTGTGAATATTTTACCTTACAGAGTGAGGGGAGGTTTGGAGTTGTGATTAAGTTAAGGATATCAAGATGGGAAGTTTGTCCTAGATTATCCATGCAGGCTTACTATAATCAGAGAGTTCTTATAAGAGGGCAGCAAAAGGGTCAAAGTCAGAAAAAGATGAAATGGTAGAAGCAGAGTTTGGAGTGATCTGCATGTATGATGTAGGAAGAGGTCAACAAGCCAAGAAACATGGGTATCCTCTAGAAATGGAGGAGGCAAGGAAATCCATTTATCCCCTAGAAAGAACACAGGCATGCCAACTAGTTGATTTTAGTCCCTAAAACTCACCTCATATTTCTGACCTTCAGAATGTAGCATCTAAATTTGAGTTGTCTTAAGCCACTAAGACATTCATTGGAAGGAATGATGCTGAAGTTGAAATCCAATACTTTAGCCACCTGATGGGAAGAACTGACTCACTGGAAAAGACCCTGAGGCTAGGAAAGATTGAAGGCAGGAGGAGAAGGGGACGACAGAGGACGAGATGGTTGGATGGCATCACCAACTCGATGTATGTGAGTTTGAGCAAGCTCTGGAAGTTGGTGATGGACAGGGAAGAGTGGTGTGCTGCAGTCCATGGGGTAGGACATGACTAAGCAACTGAACTGAAATGAATTGAAGCCACTAGCTTACAGTAATTTGCTACAGCAACAATAGAAAACTAATATACTTTTATATATACAAGTATTTTTTACATACACATACATATATTCTTTAGTGGAGTAGTATTAATAAATAATAGATCTTCTTATTATATTAATAATATTTCCTATCTTTTTTTTTTCTTTGCAACTTTGGGATCAATGTAGAGCAAACCAAGAGAGACAGAAAGAGAAAAACCAGCATAATAGGGAGACATAGTACTGGTCCAAGCACAAGATTGCCAGAGCTGGAATGGAAGAGAAAGCCAGGGTGCTGAGGAAGTGACAGTTCTCAGAATCAGTTGGGGGAGAAAGTTTGATCATTAAGTAGACTTTAGGTCTGAAAAAGAGGACGTAAGGATGACTGTTACAGTCCAGAGGGCATGATAATGTATAAAGTAACTTCAATATTAGAAACAGACAAAAAGAAAGAAAATGCAAGTTTGGGAGTTGAATGTTTTAGCATGTTGCATTTGAGGTGAGGAGCAATTGCTTGAGAGTAGATTTTAGCAATATATGCTTTAGTTAACTCTTAAGGGTCAATGAGTTTCCTAAAGACTTGAAATGAGAGGACATGGCAAATCCTCCAAAACCTGGGCCTGCCTATCAGAAAGGGTAGGCAGAGACAGAGATGTAAAAGGGAAAGATCAGAGGCAGCTTTTAAGAGAACAGGCCACAGGAAAGATGATGCAAAAACTGGAAAGTTCAGAGACAAACGAGATGAGAAGGAGAGGCAACAAATGGATATCATTCTTTCAAGCGGCCTGATGAAGAGAGCCAGATAGCTTCACTGAGGTATATATCTTCTTAACTAATGAAGAATTGAGTGTATTGTGGGGAAGGTAGAAGATGTTAATTGCTAGTGGAGATTGAAGACGTCAAGAAAGGAGAGAAAAATTAATGGAGGGAGAAGAGCAAGCATCAGAAGACTAGGTGAAGGAGTTAGCCTCGTCAAAAGAAGCCTTTCAGGTGAGAATAATGCTTGGTTAACCGGGCTTCCCAGGTGGCACAGAGGTAAAGAATCTGCCCTAATGCAGGAGACACAGGAGTTGTGGGTTCAATCCCTGGGTTGGGAAGATTGCTGGAGCAGGAAATGGCAACCCACTCCAGTATTCTTGCCTGGAGAATCCCAATGACAGAGGAATCTGGCGGGCTACAGCCCATGGGGTCACAAAGAATCAGACACGACTAAGCATGCATACGTTTTTTGATTATTCGGAACCACTGATATTTAAGTGAAGTTCTAAATTAATGAGCTAATTTGATTTCATGTCTTTAATACATCATTAAAAGTGAAAATGAAAACTGAATATAACAATGAATTTTTAAGTTTGAGATGTTTTTGCATCATAAGATTGTGAATATAATAAGAAATATTTGAAATACAATTTTAGGGAATGGAAAGCTGTATTTGTTAGTACAAATATTAGCATCATACATACACATATGGACACACAAATGCCCAGATATCCATGTCTTCATAAGATTATATCTGTCATGCATATTCAAGAGGTGGGCACCATGTTTTAGTCAATATTTTATTACTAACTTCTAGCACTATCTCTAGTATATACTAGACATTTAGTAAGCAAATGAACACTTGGTGACTTTGTACCCAAGATTCTGAGGAGCTACTTAATTGGCATGTATCATATGGCATAGGCATCTAATAAATGCATATGATTTTTAACATTGCATATGTCACTGATCTGTCTTTAGATCACACAAACGGAAAAGTGAGGCTATTGGCTCTTCATGTAGATGGTTAGAAAACAAGACTCAACACTAGTACAGATTTTTTACTCTGTCAGCACCCTGATAAATATTTGCTTTCTTATCTATTCCCTTCCCCATCACAGACTATCTTTTCTTCTGAAGACAAAATTAAATAATTCCATTTCTCTGCTTTAATATTTTTGACATCACCCATTGCCTACACCACAAGATCCAAAAACCTTATTCAAGGATATATTAATGCTTAAGTTACTGTTCTGACCCCACTTTATATTCTCTGTAAAGCGGCAAAGAAATTTCACTTTTAGTATCTAAAATATATTCACTGTTTTCTTTGCCAGGATTACTCTTCCTCTTTATGCATGAACACCAACATCAATTATCACCTTTTAGAAAGAGTTTTCCTGATTCACTGAAACAGAGTTGATTATGTCTTCCTCTGCTTCAACCTCTCGATTTTGCAGAAATCTTAACTACAGCTATCACTGACCTATACTGAGATTATTAACCAGTTTGTCCAATTACACTGTGAGTTCCTTGAAGGCAGAACCACGGCTCATTACATTTTCTTTCTGCTCCCTCATGCCCTCCAAAGAGTAAGCATTCTGGTCTAGAATGAATGAATAACTGAAAACATTATAAGAAAAGAAAAATCCAGAAAATGTAGAAATATGGACAGAGTTAGTCATTGTAATACACAAATGAAGAAGACAGTTTCTAGTTCCAGCAATTTATCCAAATGTCCTCACAACTCAAAATAAATGAAACTCATCTTGCTACATATTTGGTCTAGATGCTGAATTTAGTAAAATCACATACTTGGTTGAACTGTATGAAATCACTGATATTTGACCAATTTAACTTCTGAAATGTTAATTTCACTTAAGACACATCACCTGGTGGCAGAAATTCTCCTCTATTAGCAGGGGTCTCTGGAGAAAACGGCACAGTAAACCCACTCCTGAATTCATGCTCAGAAGAAACATACTCTTGCAAATTTCCTCACACGAAAAAGCACTCCTCCCAGCATCTCCAAACATCAGCTGGTCCTGAAGTCAACACACTGCATTTACCAAAGTACTAAAAGTAAACTCTTGCCAAAGAACAACAGAAATACGCTAAGCCTGAGTAAGACTGTCAGTAAATTCAGCGCCAGCTCTGCTCCCTAATCTGTCGTTTCCTTTTATCTCAAAGCCGAGTTCACTTTCAAGACACAAAGCAAAGGTGGGCGCAGCGCTCCGAGCCCCTTCACCTACAGTAACGGGTACACCGGACACCTGCATCATCTTACCCCCGAGGACCGCACTGCCTTCTGAAAGCTTTGCTTGATGGTGCCTTCTTTCCTAATAGGTTTGAAATATTGGAATATCAAGGCTGCAAAAAGAAAGCCTTGGATTGAATACTTCTCTCTAAATACACTGTTTACTTCTCTATTTACCTGGACATACCAAGGGATCACTGTCTTAAAAATCAAATATTTCTAAAGGATTTACTATCACTTCTTCTAAATACTGGGGAACTTCCCTAGTGGCTCAGACGGTAAAGCGCCTACCCACAGTGCGGGAGACCTGGGTTCAATCCCTGGGTCAGGAAGATCCCCTGGAGAAGGAAGTGGCACCCCACTCCAGTACTCTTGCCTGGAAAATCCCATGAATGGAGGAGCAGTTTTTCTTTCTCTACAAAAAAGAATCAGAACTGACAAATCACACTGTTTTCAAAACACAAGAACCACCATTTAGAAAGTACTATGGTGTAAGCATCATATTAATAATTGTACTATACGTCTAGTATGTGTAGGGCTTTCCAGGTGGCACTTGTGGTAAAGAGTCTGCCTGCCAGTGCTGAAGACTGAAGTGCACAGGTTCAATACCTGGGTTGGAAAGATTCCCTGGAGGAGCGCATAGCAACTCATCCCAATACTCTTGCCTGGAGACTCCCCACGTTCAGAGGAGCCTCGTGGGCTACAGTCCATAGGGTTGCAAAGAGTTGGACATGACTGAAGAGACTTAGCACACACGTACATAGTATGTGTAGTATGCATGTATATGGATAAACACAAACACACACTCACACACACACAAGCTATTACAGATGAGAAGAATGAAGTGCAAAGGGTTAAGTACCAGTCCCAAAGCACACAACAGATAAATGGGGTCATCAGAATTCAAACTGGACTTGTCCACTACAGAGTTCACACCCTAAACAATTGCACCCTAAATGGGCCTCAGTGAACTAGAAGACTAACCACCAAGGGCAAATGTAATGGACAAGTACATGGAACTTAAAGTTTCATAAACACTGAATTTCACAAATGTTGAATTCATTTTAAGTCTGAAATGCCAGCATTTTGGCCATTAGCTCACAAAGTGATTCCAAATACATAAGAAGTGAAGTAAAGTGAAAGTTGCTTAGTTGTGTCCGACTCTTTGTGACCCCATGGACTACACAGTCCTTGGAATTCTCCAGGCCAGAATACTGGAGTTGGTAACTGTTCCCTTCTACAGGGGATCATCCCAACCTAGGGATCGAACCCAGGTTTTCCATATTGCAGGAGGATTCTTTACCAGCTGAGACACCAGGGAAGCCACCAGATACATAAAGAGTGAACAGGAGGAAATACGAACAAGGAGGAAATAAAAATCCTTCTAACACAGCACAGAATCATAAAATGGCTATTTGATAAGTAACTGAAGGAAGAATGAAGGGACGCAGGCTTAGAGAAAAATCAGGAGGTTTATCTCCTGTTAAAAGAGTACCTCTTACTTTCCATGTGTATAGATGTCTTCTGGGGTTCCATATGTTAGCACTGATGTGTGTGTGTGTGTGTGTGTGTGTGTGTGTGTATGGAATGTGACCTCTACTCTAGCTTAGTCAACTTTAAAGAAAAGTTAAATATGCAAAACCAAAAATTTTTCAAACCATTCCTTTGAAACAACTGAAAACAACATGTTTTACTTTCTGTACGAAGACTTCTGTGATGGCTATAGCTCTGAGGATACAGTCTGAATTTTTAAGCCATTATTGCTTGCCCCACTTGTATGATACATATGTCATGATGCTATGCTGTGTTATTTTATCATAACTACTATTAATTACCCTATGAGTAAACTTTATCTCCCAATTAAATGTTATCCCTTGAAAATCCATTTATCATTTGGTAAACTCTTATAACACGCTGACATTGGTGATACCTCTTTCTTAATCCCCCAAAAAGGAAAGGTTAGAAACAACATTTTAAACTCTTTAGTGCATAACAGTGGTCCTAAATAAGAATACTATTTCATTCTTTTCCTTCCTTTTTTTGTTTGCTTTAATTTGTTGGTATTTGAATTTCATTCATATTCTCAAGAAAACTTTATTAAATGTCACTCTGGTTTAAATTCATGAGTCAAAGAAAAAAGTTATTAAGGGAAAATTCTGGAAGGGTCACAATTTTTATGAAGCACATAAATAAGGAAGAAGATTAAAAAGTAAATTTTAATTGGCAAATAATTTAAAGAGTTTGACACTTCTGTGACACACTTCAAAGTTTATCATTAACAATTTTTTTTTTAATTAAGCTATTTAGGATTTAGGATATAGGTCTTTTTTCAGAAGTAAATTGTTCTTTCCTCTTTCTTCTTCTCATCCTGTTCAGTTCAGTTTCATATTATCTTTGACATCACTGGTAGACTACTTCAAACCAATCTTGAGTCAGACTTCCTATATCTATGACAAACCTTGCTCATTTCCTCTTTCTATATTCTTCCTCTTCAAGTGCCCTAATTATACTTCTCTTCAACTTTATTTTCCTTAATCTGATCACTGGTTTATAACTTTTCTTCTGCCTATTGAATAGGCAGAAAAGGCCAAAACTTCCTTTTGTCAGTAGATAATTCCTTAACCCTGGAAAAATAGCTAATTTAATTGCTTTTTAAAGCCACCAGGCTAAGTCTAATTTAAATCTTCCCTGTCTGGTTTACCTTACCAAAAACATCTTTTTATTTCCCCAAACATTTCTTAACAGTCTATCTGTGTTTCTGGGTGCATGCCTGTGTGCTAAGTCCCTCCATTTGTGTCCAACTTCTTCTGACTCCATGGACTGTAGGCTGCTAGGCTCCTCTGCCCATGGGATTCTCCAAGCAGGAATACTGGAGCGGGTGGCCATGTCCGCCTCCAGGGGATCTTCCTGACCCAGGGATTGAACCCGCATTGGATCTTCTAGTACATCTCCTGAATGGCACGTAGGTTCTTTACCACTAGTGCCACCTGGGAAGCCTTATATTTCCGGGTAGAATGTGATAAATATATATGGATTACTTATTTTATATATATATAAAATAAATGCTCCTCCACTGCTATGGTTCCTTGAGCAACTTGACTAACTCAAGACTTGGATTCCTTATGTTAAAACCCAGCTAACTGCATGCACTATACAGCAGTTTTGTGAGAAGTGAATGACAGGCAGGATATAAAATGCCTCCTCCTACTCTAGTGCCTTGTATATAGCTGGCATTCAGAAACACTTCTCCTTTATCCTTTTTCATAATTTCCTCTGATGCTCATTTGGCTTTCTGGCATAAACACACACACACATACACATATGTAATACAAAATGAGCCAAATCACAAAATAATTAACATAAAAGTCTACCTCATGGCCTTAATTTAGTTTCAAAAGAACACTTATGAACCTAAATATTAATAGTTCCAGACAAAGTCAATAAAAATGCACTTAGATACCTAGTCCTAAGGAGAAAAAAAAAAAACTGAATAGTATTAAATACATTAGTATAAAATTATTCAGTGACTCAAATATTGCTGAACCTTACCACTAGAATCTTACAAATAGTGTAGCTATAAGTCACTAAAAATTATGTTTGGAAATACTGTTTGGTGATAATAATATTGGTTTAATAATGGTCTATAAAGGTAATAAAATCAGATTATATGAATCAATCCTAAGGACAAGATAGTAAATTGTTTCCATTGCATATTATGTATCATGGATCTCCTATGACAGAATCAAATTGACTTGAAATCTGAATAAAGATTCAGTACATATTTATATGATGAATATCAAATCACAGTTACTTATTTTAATATCCTTCACTTGGTCTGAATATTCTTACTATGTCTGAAATATTAGCAGCAATATATTCTCATTCAGATATTTAAATGTCTAAAACTTACATCTTTGCATTCCCAAATCTGGAAACTCTATGATTTGAAGAATAAGGTTCCTTGGCATATTTTCATTTTGCTGAAGAGTAATACAAAAACAAAGTATTGTTTCAAAGATTTGATTTCTCTAAAAAATGTCTTTATGAAACAAACACACCCCCCTCCTTTGATATATGTGGACATTTTTAATTGTTTTAGTACATTTTCCAGATTCCAAACATTTTTCTTTACTCTCTTCATTTTCCTTAAAAGAAAAATTTACCATAAAAATTTAGGGTATCAGAAATCTCAGGAAGCCTCATTAATACCTTTGGGGCTGTAGCAATATCTTACAACCAGAGTATGAGGTTCTTTGGACCATAATATAAAGTAAGTTACTATCTTTCTATGTAATCAAAATTAGAAAACAAAGTGTTTAGAACTTAACTATGAGGCAGATATCAATTTACAGGACAAATACCCAAAAAGTGAGAGAAATGGAAAGAAAGAGAGAGGAAGGGATAAAGGGAGGGAAGAAAGAAAAAAAGAAAGAACAAAAGATAATATCTATATTATCATTTTTTTAGATACTTGAAATACAAACAGTGACACAATCGTGTTTTTGATTCTTAGTAGGGAAGGGCAGCTCACAAACTTTCAAGCAGCTATTGTTACATTAAAGCAATTGTAATGCTCTAATAGAAGATTATGTATTTGCAATGGAAAGTTACTTGAATTTCACACTATAGAGCTGTTAGTGGTAAGTAATTATACAACTGTATTTCCAGTGATGGAGTCCCATCGCGGTGCTTGTTCCCTTCCCAGTGGAAAATATCTTGTGAAGCAAAGAGTGGCTAAGGGATTCAAGAGGAGGAAAACACATACCATAAAATATAATTAAAAATTGTGGAGGCTGCATATGACAAGAATAACCATAAAAAACAGATACAAACCAGCTGGCTGTTAACAACTTCTGAGTTATAAAAATCTTAAACCTGCTGTAAAGCACTCAATTCGATTTACATAACCACAGAGCTGACATTCCTTTTAGGCTCCTCTGTTGGGGATTATTTTGACATGTTTTAAAGCAACATAAAAAGCAACTGTGAAAGGAAGACATGTATCATTTTACACTGGAATTCATTCCTGCCTTAAGACCGGACTTTCATACTTTAATCTGAACCTCTTTCCTTGAACTGGAAAATATCTTTAATGGCCACTGCCTGTCTGATTTTACAGTATTATTCTTCAGATACTCACATTTCTAATAACATTGATGCTTTCTCTCTGTGGGCTGTGTATTTGAAACACTGGCCTTACACAATTTCAGCTCAGTGGTACCCATTCAAGAACCAATATCCATGGTCTATAGAAGGGAATAATATTTTGGTCAACCATGACTAAAACAACTGTAATTTCTTAGGAAACTAATGATGCAGACAGCATTCTACAAAACTAACATAGCTTGCTGTAGGGAATTAAAAATAAACAAAATAAAATAAAATCAATCGTACATTGAGTGAAGTTTTGATGTATAAGTGCTGGCAGCAGAAATTGCCCAGAGGACAAATGAGCTTTGCTGTTTGATAATTTGCTTGATTCACTATGTTGCTACATGCAGGGCATTTTATGTCTGACTTATATTTAGTCCACTCACCTGCTTAATGTTAGAAGGGTTATAATTATAAACAAGTGTTCTGACCGTATAGCGTATCAGTATTTCAAATCTGACATAAAATATGTATATTCAATTGAGGTTTAGCTATTAGATATATTTTAGTAATAATTTTATTTACAGTTATAATAAATAGCAAAATCATTCCATTTTTACTAGATAAAGTAAGCACATGCATTGGTGTCATGTGATAATAATAGCCCTTTAAGTGAATACAGTAGAAAGATCAAGAATGTGTAGTCATGCATTCAAATTTTTGCTCTGCCAATTTCTAGCTTTTCTGATCTTAAGCAACAAATTTGACTCCCAATTTCCTCATTGATGAACTGAGGTTTTATTTCGTGTCACAAAAATTTTGGGAAAATAATATAATATATGAATGCTTAAAAAATAAATTTTAACTTTAAATGAATCTGTAAAATAATATTCCATGTTGTGTGTAAGCTGTTTTTGTTTTGTTAGATTGCCTTAGCAGTTAAAAGAACTCTCCCAGCTCTTTAGCCTGCGTGATTATTTAAAACAGAAATTACCATTAAGATAAACAGAAAAATCAGATGAGTTTGGTATGGAAGAAACAATAATGTGCTCAATTTTAATCACTGACAAGTTTGAAATGACAACAGAAAATTCAAGCACAAATATCTAGTGATGACTGTGAAATGTTTTGGAAAGTATAATGAATAAGAGTGATGACAGTGATGAAAAAGAATAAAAAGACACTACAGAACAGAATATAAACAGTGAAAAGAAAAAAAAAAAGATAAAGTTTGGTGAAATCTCTCCTTAAGAGTTTCATAGTTGTTTATTATAAAGTATAACAATAACACTTTGGCTCCATCATTTTGTCTTAAGTAAACATGAACTTAATCACTGGAAAATGTGTTAATACATAGCAAAATCGATTTCCTGGGACCTTTTAAATTTAATGTATTAGAACTAAAATTTAATGCTTTTATTATTTTGTTGCCTAGATCTGCCAAAGGATTAATCTAAACTTCAGGAAAGAAGACTGAACGTTAGTTAAACTGTGCCCTGGAATGTTACGGCCATTTCTGCACAACAGAATGATTAATGAAGTGTTACTCAAATAGACAATCATGTATAAAATTACCCAAATTTATACATCTAAATTTGATTTAATCAAATGTATGCATTTCAGATTTCAAAAAACTGAATTTCAAAAAACTGTAATCCATCAGTTACATTGTTTCTGTATAGTATTGGAAAGGAATGTAAACTTGTGAAACTTGCTGAATTACATGTTTCCAAAATTAAATATCAAATAAAAAGTTTTAGATACAATGACTCCTTGGGATTATTTATTTTTATTTTGTCAGCATGTTGAAAATTAGAACTACTACTACTCAAAATAACAATGCTTATGAAATTGTCTTAAATTAAAAAAAAAAATACTCTATAACACACCTGGGAGACAACAGTCAAAATATTTATAGTGAGATATCAAAGCCTGGTGGTCCACACAGCTTCTCAGTAGGTTAATTTTCATACTTTCTTTTTTGCCCTGTAAATCTTTCTTTTCTTTTTTTTTTTTTTTTCAAGATTTTTAAGCCTCTCATTATTCTTTTTTTTTCTTTTTTTTCCCATTTATTTTTTTATTAGTTGGACGCTAATTACTTTACAATATTGTAGTGGTTTTTGTCATACACTGACATGAATCAGATGAAACTGGAGCCCATTATACAGAGTGAAGTAAGCCAGAAAGATAAAGACCAATACAGTATACTAACACATATATATGGAATTTAGAAAGATGGTAACGATAACCCTATATGCAAAACAGAAAAAGAGACACAGATGTACAGAACAGACTTTTGGACTCTGTGGGAGAAGGCGAGGATGGGATGTTTCGAGATCGGGATGGGGAATACATGTAAATCTTTCTTTTTATAAGTGAAACTTTTCATCCTACCTCCTAGAACAATGAACAATTAACCTATATCCTTTTCTAATATCCAAAGACAGTGAGCATCCCAAAAGCCCCATGACTTCTCTAAATATCTTCATTTCCTTCAATCAATCTTAAGAAAATAACTTTCAGTACTGATTATTCAATCTGGTCAAATTGCTTTCTGTTGTGGCCTCTCAAGACATAGTAACCATAAATGGGCACAATACTGTTGATATGGTCTAAGCAAGTAAGGCTGCTGCCAAAACAGTAATATGTAGAGCCCATTGGCACCCCCATAATTTATCAAATTTAAAATAGGCAAGAGAACCACTATACTGGCAACAGTACATTGACATTTTACTCTCAGATGCAAAAATCATACTTAGGTTATAAACATCAAATGTATTGTTAAAAAATGTCTAGAGTGAAATGTGTTACTACTGAAAAAATATTTTTTAAAATCATGATAAAATATAATCACCATTAATGAACATAAAGCTGCTCATAAGAATGCAGGGTTGTTGCACAGTGAATTAGGAGACAAACTTGGCAGTCAGGTTAACAATGTTGAGCAGAAAAATCAGTGACAAACTTTACTTGTCTGTAAAATGGAAATCATAATAAGTACCCAAAGACATATAGGAATTGAAAAGTGAAAGTGGCTCAGCTGTGTCCAATTCTTTGCAACCCCATGGGCTATACAGTAAATGGAATTCTCCAGGCCAGAATATTGGAGTGGGTAGCCCAACCCAGGGATCGAACCCAGATCTTCCCGCATTGCAGGTTGATTCTTTACCATCTGAGCCACAAGGGAAGCCCAAGAATACTGGAGTGGGTAGCCTATCCCTTCTCCAGCAGAACTTCCCGACGCACCCAGGAATCCAATGCAGGGGTCTCCTGCATCGCAGGCAGATTCTTTAACAACCGGGCTTCCCTGTGGCTCAGCTGGTAAAGAATCCGCCTGCCATGCAGGAGACCTGGGTTTGATCACTGGGTTGGAAAGATCCCCTGGAGAAGGGAAAAGCTACCCCCTGCAGTATTCTGGCCTAGAGAATTCCATTTACTGTATAGCCCATGGGGTTGCAAAGAATTGGACACAGCTGAGCCACTTTCACTTTTCAATTCCTATATGTCTTTGGGTACTTATTATGATTTCCATTTTACAGACAAGTAAAGTTTGTCACTGATTTTTCTGCTCAACATTGTTAACCTGACTGCCAAGTTTGTCTCCTAATTCACTGCGCAACAACCCTGCATTCTTATGAGCAGCTTTGTGTTCATTAATGGTTATTATATTTTATCATGATTTTAAAAAATATTTTTTCACTAGTAACTGTAGAGTCCATGGGGTTGCAAAGAGTCGGACAGGACTGAGCGACTTTCAGTTTCAGTTTCTTTACCAACTGAGCTATGAAGGAAGCCTATTATAGGGATTAAATGCACTTACATATGTAAAAGAACTTACTAACTGAAATCTAATAAATCCCAATAGATAGTAACAGTTACTAACACTTTAATACACTGAAAATTGTATACGCATTAATGTGTGAGAATGTGTATAGTGTTTGTGTGTAACTACCCCAACTGAGAAAAATATTTATCAGAAACCAATGGAGGAATTAAAAGCAGAAAGACCAGAGCAGAAAATTCAAAAACATCAAGCAGTTATCTTTTGCTACCTTGTTTCTCAAATCAGACTTAAGCCTCTGCTAAACACAAGGTTTCAACAACCTTAACAATTAAACTATTTTAAATAAAATTCAAGATAACAAGGGGGAAGAGGAAGAGAAAACAAAAAGGGCTTGGTTGAAAGAATATCAGGTTGGAGAGCAAAACTTGGGTTCCTATGAAAAGCATCAGCAGATCTTTAATGCAGCCATTAAAAGTCTTCTGGTCAAAGAGTTACTGGAGAAAGTACTCGAGTTAACAACTGAACAATTAAACATAAACTACTATATCATTGAAACACAGGAGCAGTCACACTCAAAAATTTTAAGAAAATGTATTTAGTAGTTGAGGTTAATCAGAGTCCCACATTCCCTTAAGAGGCCAGTTGTATAGATTAGAACTGTACTAGGCTTTTAGAGTGAAAACAGATAAGAAATAAATTTTAGAGACGGCAGTCGTTCAACATGTTAAAGACCAATTCATCATTCACTTGCTAATGTTTGATATAATTCGCATGGCCATCTCAAAAAATATAGCCATGCAGGTTTCCAAAGAGTGCAAAACGTAAAGTTCATTAATAATCACATAATTTTTCAACTCTAAAAGGGATTTAAGTGACTCACTTATTAGCAACAGTACACTGAGGTTTGATTCTCTGATGTAAAATCTTAGTTAGGTTGCAAATACCAAATGCTATTGTTAAAAGTCTCCTGTGTGAAGTAGATTGGTGAATACACGTCAAAAAAAATCATGATCAAACCTGGCACTTTTGTTGACAGACTTTGTAGTGAGGTCGAAGGTGTAATTAGGCCAGAAAATTACTTTCTCACTACTAAAATTGTTCCCTTCAGGTCTTGAGTTATCAGTCCAGAAAATTTCATTAAACACTAAATTCACTTTAAGACAACTGTCAAAATTAAGCAGAGGTGAGTCAAGTCAAGGTCCTAATATTCAAATTTTTCATTTGGATTTGAGAGTCAATGTAAAATAAAACTGCTATCCATTTTTCTATCAAGACTCAATTTTTTGAAAATTTCAGAAACAACTTGTTTTTTTCCCTTTGAAAAACAAGATGAGGTAGAACAAAATAAATGTAGAATTTGAAATGCTTAAAAGGCATAAATTGTTGAAATTGTTTCTACTTCCTGTTCATTGAGATCTTAGTATGAAACTGGTAAAAATCCAAGTGCTCACAAGTGTTACAAATACTATACAAAGAGAAAAAAAGAATCCAAAACCTAGATTTTGAGGACTGATAAAATTTGGAATGATTCCACCATATTTGCTTTAAAACAATCCTGAGATAGTGTATTATGTTTGTAAACAATTAGTTCACCACATTTGCAAGACAGCAAGACATAGGCCATTTTGGTAAATATTAATGTTCAGTATACAAGTGAGTATACAATGTTCAGCATTTATAAATAAAAAGAAAATAAGTTATATGACACAGTGGAATTACAAGTAACATAATTTCTTATTTTTCCAAAATGAGGCAATAAAAGCTTAATAATTAGATATCTCAAATGTAGCTCTATTTTGTCAATTATATCAAATGGCTTAGTGTTCAATTAACTATAGTGAAAAGTGTTTCTCTAATTCTTAGAACCAAAGAACATACACTGAACTTCCCTTGGAGGCCAATTGTTACAATGTCTCAACCAAGTAATACATCAATTGCACAAATAAGTAATAACATAGAGATTTACTACTAAAGAGAGATAGGGCAAGTGAAAACCCAAAGAATAAACAGTTAATAAAGGTTTAGGAATTTTCTTCAATTATTTAGGGTAAAATAGCATGATTCCACCTTAAATAAGTAATACTACACTATGCTTGACTATTCATAAAGTTCAGAAATAATTCTAAAGCAGGAAACAATTGTAAGTCAGTTAGCATTACATTATGTAGCAAAGTGCAATTTTTTTAAATAAAAAAAGGCTTGATAGGCTTTTCCATAAACACTTAATAAAAGGATAGCCATGTTAGAATTAAAATTCAAACACAGTGGCTTATTAAGCAATTAAGCATGATTATAATTCTAAAATTTAATTTTTTACATCACTCATTCTATTCTTTTGCTACCTCTATACTAAGCCTCCAAATCAAAGCACTGAACAGATCAGCTATTTAAAATATAACTAATTAAAATAAGTTAAGCTTCAACCCAATATTAAACTAGCGGTTAGAATACCTACAATACAAGAACATGATTTATCTGTCAAATATATGAAGTTGTGGTGTGAGTTTTTCAAATTAAGATTAAACATGTTAATAAAAACTTGAAGCATTCTTCAAGAATTTGACTCCATATCTTAAAAGCTCTTTCATTTTGATTCATCCCGTTTCAATTCTACTCAAAGTATAAATGGCCTCTAAGGTGGATAAGGTATTCCTCGGAATGGATTATACAGCAATAAGACGGCCTATAATTACCCTTCCTTGAGTCCAGTCCTCAAGTGAGGCCTTCTCTTCAACTTAAACAAATCATTTAAACAACTGGTGCCTTAGTTAACTTGTATGTAAAAGGATAAGCAAGACCTTGTTCATAGTTTGATATGAGAAATAAATTAATCTTTAGATGTTAGCAGATTTCCTACTATGTTAATAGTTACTGAATAAATGTTTCCATTCCCTCTTATTTTAACCAATTACTATATTGATTGATGAAAATATTTTAATTTAACAGTTTGACTAGATATTATGCTAGCAACTGAATAGAGTGGTGAAAAGTATAGACATAGCTACTGCTTCTACATATAAAAGTGCTTGAACTTTTTCAGCAAAATATACATATATCTGATAAATTGGTTTCATTTCTTTCCATTGGATAGTGTGTATAGACAAAGTTTTAGAGTAAATAAATGAATAACTGCGAGAATATCTATAACAAAGACATACAAGATGTACCATGTAGATTAACTCAAGGAAAAATTTTGAAGCAAATCTCGAATGTTTTCACTTACAAAAATATTCTCTTTCTGTGTTTTTCATCTGCAATATGGCCATGGCTTTTCTAAGCCACATGATTAAGACTATAAATTTGAAAACGTTTTCAAAAATGTTTTCTAGAAAGTAAAGTTCTTTTTGAGTGTATTCATAGGGTTTCCAAATATATTACTTAAGAAACGTACATTATCTGTAAGAAAGTCATGCTTACAGAGGAAATAAGAAATCAGTTAAAAGTATAATGATTATTAATGAAAAGATGGCATAAAATATGTCAAAATAATGAAGTACCACACATGCTAGTTAATGTGGTGTTTTAGGAACAAAACTAAGTGAGATTAAGTTAAAAATGAGGCAGCTGCTGATGGCAGATTCTAGGTACAGATTTTTTTCACATAGCATAGCATAAATATTTACTCATGAAAGACTATAACTCAAGCTATTTTCAACAATATTTTGTGAAAAGAAAATGAAGAGAAAAACAGAAGCACACTCAATTCTTAACATAGCTAAGATCTCACTTTAAATCTCTCTGATTCTTACAGATAAAAGAAACATGAACAAATAATGGTAGCCCATGTCACATATGTTTAACTATAATCCTGAAATTTAAGACATTAATGCCTAGGGACCCCCGAAGCAATATATTTCCTTGAATTTAGGCCAAGAGCAACATTGGTCTAGGCAAAATTAACTGGATGGACAGTTAACACTTTCAAGGAAAACAAAGATTACTATTAAGAGTACAGAACAGTGCACTAATGGGAGTGACGATACTGACCATTTTTATGATCAATTTAAAGAATATCAAAAAGGCAATCTGTCTATTTCATTAAAATATCAATATTGGTATTTGGAAGAAGTGTACATTTTTAAAATGCCTACTTTCTAATAGTCCTCGCTCATTGATACATAGAGTATTTTATTAGAGATGATTGATGTGAAGCTCACTGTAATTTCAAAAATTCATAGAATATTATTATGTCATGAAATCCATGCCGAGAAAGCAATTGCCATTATAAATCAAAAAGACAACTCATATGGACAGGTCATATGGTAACGGGTTCTTCTTGGAATGGTACCCTTAAATGTAATTTATTCAATAAGTAACTTAAAGGTTAGGTATGATGAGATGAATCTCATCCTCAAATAACTCCAAAATATTGTTATATTCTAAAAGGAAAGAAATCAATTTTCTTGGAATTTAGAGATACTTGCATTTATATGCCTTTGAATTAACATGGTTCTGTGTAATTCTTCTGAAGTGTTTTTACACTAAAATAATCCCCTGGAAAGATTTCATTAAGCAATATAAGATAAATAATACAAAAGGCATTTACAGCTTTAATACATGAGTGAAGGTTTCCAATAGGACAGACTCTGAAAACCTTCACAATGCCACATTTTCACATTTAGCAAATAGTTTTCAACTAGATGTTTTAACAGGGGAGAATGACTTAAAAATTTACTTCTAGGGAATAGCATTTCACCAGAAGGAGTAAACATGCTATTGACTTTAATATTAAATATTATACATGCTTAGAGAGAATCTTGATGATTTAGCATCACTTTTTTGAGTCTAACCCAACATAGTCATTTATAATCTCAAAACCCTTTGGAAGAGACAAAGATTCTTACATTGCTTTTAATGCTTAAAAACTTCACACTGTTCCTTTAAGTCATATCCTTACATCCCAGGAGGCAAAGTCAAATCATTAGAAAATACATATTTAGAAAAATAGTCTCTCCACATATATTTGCATTTCTTAAATGAAAGCTAATGGGAATATGCTTGATGGAATGACATTCCATCAAAGGATTTGATGTTAGGAGGCATTTCAGTGAATTAAAATTCTAAATATCACAATGATCAAAAAGTAATCATTGACATGAGAAGATTGTATCAGGAGAAAAACATTTTATTTGAGTTAATTGGAAGATACAAAAGCAATTTTTTAAAAACACAGGAGATGCTCATAATGTGATTCTATAAATAACGAAAAGGACATATCATCCCCAGAAGTGATATGTTCAGACTGATAGATAAATAACTGGTATTCTATTTGAAAGAAGGCAAATGTCCTGTTTTGAGAATTGTAAAAAGACCAAATCTCAAATGACATCGTGCTATATAAGACTTTGCAAAGTGTTTTGTGATACATTAGTGAAGTGAAGTCACTCAGTCGTGTCTGACTCTTTGCGACCCCACTGACTGTAGCCTACCAGGTTCCTCCGTCCATGGGATTTTCCAGGCAAGAATACTGGAGTGGGTTGCCATTTCCTTCTCCAGGAGATCTTCCCAACCCAGGGATTGAACCTGGGTCTCCCGCATCGTGTGATACATTAGCTCATCACACAGTCCTATCAAGTAGGAGATAAGGCAGGTATTATGATGTCTGGTTTGTACATGATAAAGTATTTCAGAAGGCAGCTCCATATAGGAAAATAACCAGTAAATTGGTGTCACAAAATTTGAATTGGAAACTGTGTCTAGCACACAATAGTGAAACTTTGGACAAACCTCTTAGCATTTTTTTTCCGCTTTTCTAAAATGATGTTTTATGTCCTAGTATCAACCTTGTGGGGTTTCCTAGGTGGCTCAGTGGGTAAAGAATCTGCCTGGAATGCAGGAGACATAGGAAATGGGGGTCTGATCCCTAAGTTGGGAAGATCCCCTAGAGGAGGGCAAGGCAACCCACTCTAGTATTCTTGTCTGGAGAATCCCATGGGCAGAGGAGCCTGGTGGGCCACAGTCCACAGAGTCATAAAGAGTTGGATATGACTGAAGTGATTGAACACTCACACATACATCTATCTTGTAATTATTGAGGCCAGGTAATGTTAGCCAAGGCCACATTGCTAAAAGTGATGAGAAAGAGAATAAAAACCAGACGTTTCAGTTCCTAGTTAGGAATTACATCACAGCATCATGTTGTTTAAAAAAAAATGCATGTCTTTAGAGAAAACTATAGCCTACTAATTCTATTATAAAATCAGTGATGATAAAAGGATCAAATCCATTTTGGTGTTCTCCAGGAATCTGGTTTATGGTAACTTTAGTTAAAATGGGAAATGGCACAAAAGTAGATCTGGAAATAGTTTAATCTGCTGTACATCTCCTTAGCCATATATCAACAAGTGAACATGATAAAGTGCTCTCACATTAATTATACTGACTACTTCCTTAATGAAGTGCAAAAGTGTTTGCATAATCTGATTCAATTTATTGAATTAGGTTACAGTTTTATCATTTTGAAAACTAGCTTATTGTTTACTTTACAGTATATGTCAATTCATTTCAACAATTAATAGTACAGCATACAGCTGAAATCAATTGAAAGCAATCTTCATTTTTAAAGTCTACTAGCATTTGTGGTGTGCATATTTCAAAGAGCAATATATGACAGTTTAAACATATGTTATAACAGTAGCAATGATATTTCATAGCCATAAGGCTTATTCTGCCACAAACAAAAATTTATAAAAAGAAATTATTGTAAGTAAGCCCTGAAAATAAACTTGTAATAACCAAATTTTAGTGTTAACTAATTCTATTAGGATTATCTAGAGAGCACATTACATGAATTTGAATAAACTGCCAAACTAAGACTTCTAAACCTAAGTTATATGTCTTTTCAAAGTTATCAGTTTTATTCTTAAATCCAAAGGAATGATAGTCTGCAATAATAATCAGTAACACTTGGATCAGCCTATTTAATTACATTAATACTACTTTATCTTTGCCAAGCTCCATCATTTACAGAATACTGTTATAAACTGTCATTTGACATTCATGGCAATTTAATGAGAAAATAATTTTGAGATAAAAAGATTCTTTATACTTGAAAAAATAAAGGATCAAAATACTTGACTGGTTCAATCATTATACATTTTAAAAGTTGATTGTTGGAAGTATTCCACAAATTTCTAGAATTGACAGGGAACTATATTCAATACCCTGAGATAAACCATGATGGAAAAGAACATAATAAAGTGTATGTATATACATACATTTATATACATATATAATATATGTATCACTGAAACATGTTGATGTACAGCAGAAATCAACACAACACTATAAATCAACTATACTTCAATAATAATAAAACTGACACCTCTCTTGGAGACTTTATTTTTTATAGTAGAAAGTAAAATCAAATTAATTTACAGTAAAGTTCAAGGTCTTTCATTTAAATCCCTTTAAGAATTCATGCCTTTCTGTTATCAATTCTGATGATCTTTATTGGTTAAAATAATATTTTTCACCCTTCATTCTAAATCCTACCATGCCTAAAAATATTCTCTTATGTAATATTTAATGATTGTCATTTTATCCTATTATTATTCTTACAGCTATGGACCCCTTCACAGAGTACTCATAAAAGAAGGACAAAGAGAACAAAGGAGCATAAAACATTCAAAATTTTCTTTTAATTGGAAAAAATGTATTTGTGAGCCTACGGTCACAGTCTTGCCCATGAGTTAACCAATCCATCCATAAATACCAGGGTAAGAAACAGTATGATAGCTTATAAACATGAAACATTCTTCTCAAAAGTAATGTTTAAAAACCATCTCAAAAACTATGAAAGAATATGACTATAAAACCTTGAAGGATGGGGTTAAAAGGATGAATGTCTTTTAACCAGAAAGGCACCATACAAAATTTAGAAAAATAATTCAAAGTAAAATAAAATAGAAACATCAAACTTTGTAATTAGAAAGGAATAAGATTGCCTTATTCAATCTACCTCCTTCCAATGCAGAATTACCTTCAAATTTCCCTAACAGTAATTACTAAGAAAGGAAATGGAAGGTTGGTGGTCTGGGGATGAAGGAATTTGTTTTAAAACTATTACACTTCTGTACTGTGAACAATATGGCCAATAAAAAATAATTAAATATAAGTACTATTGCTAACTTTTCATCCCACTTTCCTATTAAACCCTTCTGTCAAAAGGAAAAGTTAATGTTTTAAGAGTAGTAATCTTCACTTTTAGATAGTTCTCCTTGTAGCAAGACTCTTTCTTATGGAAGCCAATGTAGACGTCTATAATTACTGTTCATCAGTTAGATTTAGTTAGTCCTTGAAAGAGCACAGTATGAATCGACTTTATCATACACTTCAGACCCTCTGTAACTCTTCTTAAGACTAAACATTACCATCATTTCCCAAACCCTATCATCTAGGCTATTCCCTTAATGACCTTAATGAGTTTGTCAATGTCCTACTAAAGACTGTGATGCCATGACTGAGCATAAGATTCCAGATGTCATCTGATGTGCAGAGTAAAACTATGTTGCTTCTCTTTCTCCAGACTTTATAACCTTAACCATCAAGCTTAGGTGTCTAGCACTTCCAGAATTTTTATCACAACACTGGTTTATATAGCTGCACAAACAAAATCCTTCAGTGATTTTCATTTAGAATGTTTTCAAATCAGGCCTTAGGTTCATTTACAACTAGAGCAATAATGCTTTGGGAAAATGAATTCAGGTTTTAATAATATAGCTATTTTTCTGACCTTTGCCAACTTTATTCGCAATGCTTGGTCCTGTCAACACTTGCAATTAGCAATTCTATTCTTTACAAAGAAGAGCATAAAAGTTGCAAAACATACCTCAATACGCATGGAGATAATACAAATTTCAACACGGAATTTAAATCCTTAGTAACAAAGCTAGAACACTTCATTAAGGAAACAAATTGAAGTTTGGATTAGCCAAAGGGAAAAAAGCCTACCAAAGACAGAGAAGGAAACTAAACAATAATTCTGTTTATCGTATAGCTTTTGTTCTACAATATCTTTAGGAATACTCAAAATATATCTATAGCAGATTTAGTTGTTTTTCCTGAATGAATATTATTTAATGTATTCATCACTTCTATTGATTGAAAAAGTGAAAGTGAAGAAGGGTATTCTCAGTGGCTCAGACAGTAAAGAATCTGTCTGCAATGCCGGAGACCAGGGTTAATCCTTGGGATGGGAGGATCCCCTGAAGGAGACAGCTACCAACTCCAGTATGCTTGCCTGGATAATTCCATGAACAGAGGAGCCTGGGCTATATAGGCCATGCAGCTATAAAGAGTCTTTGGTCATTTTTCTTTTTTCTGAATGAACATTATTTAATGTATTTCTCACTTCTCTTGGTTAGGGAAGGAGCCATGTGTGTGTGCTCAGTCATATCTGACTCTTTGACTCTGTGAATTGTAGCCCACCAAGCTGTCTGTCCATGGGATTCTCCAGGCAAGAATACTGGAGTGGGTTGCCATTTCCTACTTCGAGGGATCTTCCTGACCCAGGAATTGAACCCACATCTCCTGTGTCTCTTGCTTTGGGAGGTAGATTCTTTACCACTGTGTCACCTGGGAAGTCTAGAGAAGGAAAAAAAGATAGTAATAGCACCTCCTGCTGGTCAATAAATTAAAGCAAGCAGTAAAAGACAGGGACCTCTCAGGAGACAGGAACCTGGCAGACTACAGTTCACGGGGTTGCAAAGATTCAGACAGGACTGAGCACGCAGGTAGGCGCTAAAAGACAGCAAGTGACATGTTGTATAAATGAGGGACTAGAATTTTGTATAAGAATCCCACAAATAAAAAGATAATCCACAAAGCTCTGGCTAAATCCACACACCATCCACTAGCATAATCAAAAATTGACCCTTAAAATCCGATTTGCTTTTCTCAACGCAAATAAACTTCTCTTCTGTCACAGGAGACATCATATTACTAAAAAAAGAAGCAAATAATATCTTGCAATTAGTCAGTTAAGTATATTATCAACTTCATTACTACAAAATCTGCTGAGAGAGAAATTTAAGTAGATTATAACTCTGAGTATGGACCAGTGTAGGCATAGGAGACTACAGAACTCAATAGAAATTTGGAAGAAACAAATTAGGGAGGAAAGGACTGTAATTTTCTTCTAAATTAAGCAGATGAGAGGCCTGTCCAGAAGTCTAGTAATATGTGATTATTCAATTAAATCTTTAATAACAATCTTTACTTAACAACTTTGGAAATATTTTAATAAATTTCTATGCTAGTAATAACCAGGACATATTATATATAATTTGACTGAAATGCTTGATTATAATATATACCACATATTTAATAAAGTAAATATATTTATTATCTAGTCTTTCATGCCAATGCAATACTTACATTTAGTTATGAGCTATGTATTATTCATGTATGTATTAAATTAGTTGTATATCAAGATACTGTGGGTACATTTATATATATGCAGTAATTTTAAAGACTAGTATATTCTATGTTATCATTCTATTCCTGAAAATATTGCTTCTTTAGAACATCAATATAGAAATATTAATTTCATCAATTACTGTTGATAACACTGAAATGTAGACATCACAACCCACAAACAAACAAATAATGCCCTCCATTTACCTAGTACACCTCCATTAGGCCCTAGACTCTGCATCTTTAATCTGGAGCCTAACTACTTAAATGGATTTTATAAACTGCATTATAACACCAA
This sequence comes from Dama dama, assembly GCF_033118175.1. Classification (NCBI taxonomy): domain Eukaryota; kingdom Metazoa; phylum Chordata; class Mammalia; order Artiodactyla; family Cervidae; genus Dama; species Dama dama. Next base: position 48,917,028 of record NC_083710.1, read on the forward strand.
TGTTGAAATTCGTAACTCTGAGGTTTAATCATGTCTCACAGAAATCCCCTGATAAACACATATTAGCCATATTTCCTGAACAAATACTTATGTTGAATACCTGCTTTGTGGCAAGCAGTACTCTACACAATGGCATACTGTGGCAAACAATCACCAAATCCATTGGTATGGATAACTTCCACACCACACTTGGGGCCCTCATAATATCTCAACCAGGAACAATCTGGGTGTGGAAGGCTGACAAGGATCCCAAAGTTATGCCCACATTTTTTAACCTGTGAATGCCTCCTTAAAAGAAGAGTCTTTGGAAATATGATGACACTGATGATTTTGAGATGGGAGTTGATTTTGGATAATCCGATGTGTCCTAAATACATTCACAAGTCCTAAATACATTCACAAGTTTCCTTTCAAGAGAAGCAAAAGGAGATTTACACACACACAAGGACACACACACAAGAACAGATGGAAATTATGGTCACAAGTCAAGGGAAGCTGGAGTTTCCAGAAGCTCGAAAAGGCAAGGAAACAGGTGCTGCCAAAGAGATTCCAGAAGGAGTGTGGCCCCACCGATAGCTTGAGTTGGACCTGTGGTGCTTGATTTTGAACTTCTCTAGAATTGTGACTTTGGGCTTCCGTGTAGCTCAGACGGTAAAGCATCTCCCTACAATGCAGGAGACCCGGGTTCAGGAAGATCCCCTGGAGAAGGAAATGGCAACACACTCCAGTATTCTTGCCTGGGAAATCCCATGGACTGAGGATCCTGGTAGGCTACGGTCCACAGAGTCTCAAAGAGTCGAACACGACTGAGCGACTTCACTCACTCAGAATTGTGACAGAATTAATTTTTTATTTATTCTAGTCACAATATAAGTGGTAATTTGTTACAGCAGCCACCGGAGACTAACAGAGTGTTCAGTACAAGTTTTAAATTTAAACAAATTATGTGATGAATTTCGAATTTAGGTTAAAGTGCTCAGTCGTGTCCAACAATTGTGATCCCATGGACTTCTCCAGGGGTCCAAGGGATTCTTCAGGCCAGAATAGTAGAGTGGCTAGCTTTTCCCTTCTACAGGAGATCTTCCCAACCCAGGGTCCAAACCCAGATCTCCCACATTGCAGGCTGATTCTTTACCAGCTGAGCCACCAGGGAAGCCCAAGAATACTGGAGTGGGTAGCCCATCCCTTCTCCAGCGGATCTTCCTGACCCAGGAATCGAACCGGTTCTCCTGCATTGCAGGCTGATTCTTTACCAACTGAGCTATCCACCCTCCAAAAAGGAAAAAGAAGATAAATTACTTTCTCTTTAAGAAAAATTTAAAGGGAAAAATATTTGAAATTCTGGTGGCTCAGTGATAAAGAAATGCCTGCCAATGCAAGAGATGTGAATTCGGACCCCTGGGTTGGGAAGATCCCATAAAGAAGGAAATGGCAATCCATGGCAGTATTCTTGCCTGGAAAATCCCATGGACAGAGGAGCCTGGCAGGCTGCTTGAGTCCATGGGGTCTCAACAGAATCAAATAGGACTTAGCTACTAAACAGCAACAACGAACAACATGCATCAGATACTGATAGGTCAAATGCATTACTTTCAAAATGTCCAATGATTAAGTTTCACAAGTATTTCCTACATACAGAAGTATGAAAATACATACTTACACATACTACGTAAACATTAATGTCTTAAGTATTTTGTATCATATTTATTCTTTGAGTAAGGCATTCAAAAGATTTTTATGTTTAAATTATTAGTGAAGATGATCAACTCATTTGTGACTGTTTTACTTGTTATTCTTACTTGGGAGTCTCTCCAGGGAATACAATGCATTTGTTATGATAAAGTTCTCAATATAGAAAACACATTTCCACATAATGAATTTTTCCCTTGGAAGTTGAAATGCTTAATGAATTTAAAATATTACAAATGTTGATACTACAGAAAAAAAAAAAAAAAAAACAGGTAGTTTGGATGCAGTTGCCAGTTACTTGGTAATATTTAAAAAGAAAAATAAAGCCTATAAACTTTGACAATGTCTTTGAACTATAAATTCACATGAGAATACTTTCCTACTACTTTTTTAAGATGAAAATATTTCAACAGAATTGACTCTTGCTAATACTGCCCTAGCATAGTATTATTTCCACAATAATAAAACTGCATTTATAGGTTCTTACTTTTTAAGCATAGTGCATGTGTATTTACAATTGCTTTTTTTTTTATCCTGATCATGTATTGATTATTTGCCTACAAGGTTACAGTGAGAGAAAAGATATGTCTAAGAAGCAAAACTATGAATCATTCATTCATTTAATTTGAATGTATTTGGAAAAAATAGGTAATGGATAACTTTTTTAATGAAAAAAGCAAATATTTGAGGCTCACAGAGTTATTTCTTAATACTTACATGAAAATTGTGTTTCAAAACTAGTTTGCATTCTGCCCTAAAGATAAAATCAAGAAGTTGGCCAAATATGCTATCCCAAATTGCACTCCTGGCACAGAAGGGGAGTATTTAGAATTCTTAAATAAATCTTTCCTTAATTGTAAAATACACATGATTCTATAAAATGTATGAATGTTACTGAAATTCTGTTGCTAGGATGAATTTATTTCAAACTGGTATTTATTATCAAAAATGATTTATGATATGTGCTCAGTCCAAATAAATGTAGAGAGCACTACAGGAGGTGTGGTGTTGTGAGACTCTACAAAGAGCCTTCTTTCTTTCATTAACTTCCACTTCTGGTTGCCATGGCACCCGTGACAACCATAAATTTAGAAATTATCACCATCTGCCCACGCCCCCTTCTAAGGTTACACACAAGCCCACTTGAACAACCAAAATAGCAAACAAAAACTCCATAAGCAATTTTAAAGTTTTTTTCTTTTCAAATTATAGACACCTAAGTAAATAATCCTAGGGCTGGGAACACACTTTTTAAAAATATAGTCTTTCTTTTTTTTTTAGAAAAGCAAATTCCTTAAGGAAAGATCATAACTTAACTACAGTGTTCAGTTGTTGAAAAGAAAAATGAGGAAATGATTAGAAACAAATTGACAGATTTTTATAAATTATCAAAATAAATAAACTTTTTTCAAGGACCAATTCAGACAACCTTGAAGGTGAATCTGTATCTTTCATGCTTTTCAAATGGTAATATTGGAGTACAAAAGTACAGGTCAATATTTATATGCAGCCAATGATGTAATCTTAGAAAGGATTTGAGATTTGAGAGTGAGTTTGTTTTCTTCTTTGTTCTTTTGAGGTCTATAGGTTTTTGTACTTGTTTTGCTAGTTTTAGAACAATGATTTCCAAGTCATTAAAAGATACTGATATAACTATTCTGCGTGCTAAGTGGTTTCAGTCCTATTCAATTCTTTGCAGCACTATGGACTGCAGCCTACCAAGCTCCTCTGTCCATGGGATTCTCCAGGCAAGGATATTGGAGTGGGTTGCCATGCCCAACCTAAGGATCAAACCCACATCTCTTACATCTCTTGTATTGGCAGGTAGGTTCTTTATCACTAGCATCACCTAGGAAGCCCTGATATAACTACAGATTCCTGGGAAAAAGATGTTTTAAACTCCAAACTCACAGGTCAAAAATATAGAGAAATGTCCTTAAACTACTTTGCTTAATGCTAAAAAAGAAAAAAAAAAAAAAAATGTTGATATATAGTTTTTTCAGTGTTTCAAGAAATAACATATTTTATCTTTCCCATTATGGGAAAAAATAGCATTCTACTTTTAAAGAAAGTAACAAATATAAATAAAGTTCTGGGACAAAAAGTCTATATATCCATATTGAATCATATTCCCCCAGTACACTAAGTACTCCTTGGGAGAAAAGTGTTACACGCCTTTGTGAACTATATGATAGCTTTACAATGATTAAATTTCCAGGTAATGTTTTAAGATAGCATAAACATTCTCCAAGATTTTAAGATATTATTCTGTAGTCTCTAAAATCTAGAGACTTCTCCATCTAGAAAAACTTTGTGTAAAAAGAGCAACCATTAGAATATATTAAGATAGCATGATTCATGCACAACGGTCAAACTTCTGGCAGCTTCAAATCTTTGGCCCAAAGTCCAAAATTTGAATTAAGTGAACTAGGCAACAGTGAGCTCACAAGACTTGTTTTAAAGCCATTCCCTGGGCTCTATAGAGTATTAAACTATCTAAATCCACTTCTTCAAATTCAGTCTCCTCTCCTGGTAAGTCTCCATTTCCTCATCCTCCTCTAGAATATGACTCTTAAGGTTTGTTTCAATGTAATAGCTCAAGAGAAATCTTAATTTCTGGGCTCACAACATATTAGGAAGAGCAAAAGTTTTTTTAAAAAGCACATAAAATATATGAAATGGTCCTGCTTCAAAAATGAAGTGATGAGTCAAGTTAAAATTACCTTCAGTATCTCTGTTCACCAAGTCAAAAAAGTGTGTAAGATATTTCAGAAAGGGATCTATCAAAAATGACTTAATAATTTGATTTTCAGTTTGGCTTGTGATATTCAGTTGTTTCGAAACTTCACTTACCCCAAAGTTACTTGATGGTCTTAATTGTGGAAGGTGCTGCTACACTTAGATCCTGATTATATCATCTTATCTCACCATCTCGTAGGTGGTGAAGTATTTATTGCTTTCACCTTAAAATGCTGGCAGGCAATTTGGAACTAGATCTTCCCTATTTCAATACGAAAACAATCTAGAATACTTTTCACCCCAAATATAACTGTGATTAGTTAGAATCAACACAAACTTATCAAATACAAAATAATGATTATTAAAATGATTATTTTTAAAGCCCCAGACATATTCGTTGAGAAGTCAAAGACACTTGTTTTTCTCCTAGCACACCTGAGTCTTTCAATCATAAAACATAAAAAGCTAAGATTTTCTTTCCATTTTGTCTGCACAGTACCAACCCCCTTGCCCAAAATTTGCAAATCAGAAAATTTTAATCAGTTAAATAAAATGTTCAGCCTTAACAAAATGCTACCTACTTCATTCCTAAGTATCAAATTTAGAATTAGAATTTCAGGCAGTAGGATTCAGTCACTTGTGAATCATGACCTAAATTAACGAATAGAAATGATGATACATGCTCTGTAATTGGGTTATTTTCAGCTATTGATTTCATTTTTCTGATTTTCAATTTTTCACCTGCAAGCATTAGCATAAAACTATAATTCTTCATTGGAAAGTGAATCATTTACTTTAAAAACCTTTGGTATCTTACTAAAAAATGTAAATACATAAAATGAACAAATAACTTCAAATTCAACTCAGTGGATGTTTGATAAAGGTTCATAAAAGTGAACAAACTGTTCAGACACTGCCACAAAAGTAAAGGTGAGTTAAAAGAGCCATTCCTCCCAAGGAGCTTTCAATGCAGTATGGAATGTGAAATAAGACACCTATGATTGTATCACAGAAAGACAAGTGTTACAATAGAAAAAGAAAACACTAATATGGGTATTCAGAGAAAAAAAATGAAGACTTTCTCCTGATCTTGCTAGATTCTTTTTCCTGTTCCAGTTATTGTTAAATGACGCTTACATATTTATATGTCTATCTCCTCAACAAACTTTCATGATGGCAAGAATAAATAAATACTATGCTATATAATAATAATTTTATTATGACTATTAGTTTAATTTGTTCTGAGTCTGGATGAAACTTGGAAAGTGAGAAGACATGTATGAGTAAATAAAAGAATTAATGAACACATTCAGGTGGTGAAAATCAAATGAGCTATTTTTGCATGCAGTACATTATTAAAGTTGTTTATGACATAGAGCTTATGTGGCCAAGAGTATTCTTTTACTTGCACATTGAAAAAAATCTAGTACTAATAGTTTAGGAAAAAATAGGAGATATTTCTATTTGACATAGTTATGGTGTTTTGTTTGGATGCATGTTAATCTAGTTTGGAGTTTTTACGGAATGAAACATAAGATTAGAATCCAGAGATCTGGGTTTGACTAGCCACTGACAGTGATCAGCTGACTGACCTTGGGAAAGTCATTGATTCTCTCTGAGCTAGGGATAATAATTTGTTATTTGATATTAGCAAGAGAATTAATTAGAATAAATCCTAGAACTGTGTTCAATAAAACTTCTTTCATTTTATTTTAAATAAGGAAGTGATGATAATCATAATGCAGTTTTGAAATAAATTCTCATCAGTAACATGGTCTTAGTGTGAACAAAATATAGCTGATGAGTGTAAACATCTATGTAAGCACAGGCATACATGAAAGCAATGGTGTTGGCTGATTTTGAATATTTTAGGCATCAGTCAGTAGCGCTCTTACCTGTTGGTGGGATTATCCCAGGAGACATAAGACCCGGGACAGAATGTGGCATGATGTGAGAGTTCTCTGGGGAGGTGACACTTTGAGTCCTCTTAGGAGGCCTTCCAGGTCTAGAACTGAAACAAACAAACAAAAAATTTTTACAATTAAGCTGTTGTCTTACACATCATTTCAAAGTTGTTTCAAGTGGTAACATGGACTGTAAATAAATTTGTTTCAAGGACGGTTGCTTTTGCAGTTAGATGTAATAGACTTCCATCACTAATTAGATTACATGCTGAATTCATTTTCTTCATTGAAGATCAGCCACTCTTGATGCATAATTCATAGCCTGCACCTCGTTACCTGCTTCTTCATATTAATATCTATACACAGTTTGAATTGCCTCGTTTGCATATGCTAAAGTTCTGCATGCAGCCTTCAGCACGAAAATTATGCACTAACTTGTAATAATTATTACAGTCAGCCTGCTATTGATTTATGAGACTTTTAAAAACCAAATATGTGTAGTACTTGTAATGAATGATATTTTAAGGTTCTTCAGGAAATTAAAAGGCAATGGCTGCCTAAGGAAATGTTCTGCTTGTTTGATTTAATACTACAGTTAGCTGGGAGGTGGAATGAAAGAGTGATTCAGACCTATAGCACATTTTTCGATGATATGTTTTATTACTTTGCACTGCTAGCCTGATATCTAGATGATAAATGACAATACATATCTAATGTGTGAAAAGGTCTTGCAATTTCTTTATTTTTTGTCATTTAAAAGATAAGTCAAGTTATCATTTAACCCTTATTCTATTTAAATGAAGAGCCCCACTAAGGTTGCCTTACTTTAAATATACTAAAAATTATATTGGAAATGCTTAGGGTTATTTGTAGGACATCATTAAGAAATGGCCAGAGTAGCATCTTATATCTGACTTTAGAATAATTAAAAATCCTTCGTGTTTGTGTTTTAATAGTACTTCTCTTTCACTTGCCTGTTTTACAAGCATAATGTTTAAAATTATCAAAGCAGAAAGTGAAAAGGATACACATATTCACCATTCTTGTATAAGGAAGACATGAAGAATATATCAGCAAGTTTTGAAACAAACATAATTAGCATTGTTTCCACTGTCTGCCTCTGTATCACGAATGTACATTTATGAAAGGCTTTTCTGTCATTTATCTGGCCAATATGTGCCAAGATATATCAAAACCTCCAGATGCATCCTTCATAAGTTAACATTTCCATGTAAGCCTCAACTGAGATGCTTTGCCTTGTCAGAAGATTCAAAGATCCTATCTTTATTATTTAGTGTAAGTAATATATGTAATCATTTAACAAATATTGCATTTGCTCTTTTCAAAGCAGTGCACTGTGGGGGCTAATTTGGGAGAACGGGTTCTTAGTCTTCAAGAGCTTATACTCTTGTCAAGCGGGACAAATCTGGTGCATAAAAAACTAGGATGCAAATTCGAATATGCTGTGTCCTAAGCAAGTTGCAGTCTGAACACTAATGCGGAAAAGCTGGATAATGATAGACAACTCCCTGTTGGAGTTAAGATTTCATGGCCCTGGGAGATTAGAAGAGAATTCTGAATGATGAGTTGGACATGGAGAGAAAAAGAACAGAAGAAATCACACTCCAATGGGAATGTGAGAAGGGAATGGAAACCTAAAAATGTGTGAATACAAGATTTTTTCCAATAAGTTGAAACAGGGCAAATAAAATGAGCGCCAGAAATCCACACTGTAGACTTATTGCCTAGGGCCATATCCTGGAGGACTTTGAACCAAGAGGAAGTAGATTGTGTATCTGTTTAGGTAGCTAACCAATAAGGACACTGTCCTGTGGATACTGAAACGTCTCTCTGGCTACTTATTCTTTGTAATTACTCTTCATCCTCAGTTGATTCTCTAACTTATATTATTAGCCTAGAGCCCACCAACAGTGCTCTGCTAGTCTCCATTCTCCCTGAGTGATTTCTTCTATTAACATTACTGATATGGTAAGGAATTACAGCTAAATCTTATCTACAGCCTGAATCTTTCTCCTGGGATTCACACGGATTAATGCCTGTCTACTGGAAATCCCTACTTATGTTTTATAATAATCTAAGATTCAGTTTGTCCAAATCTGAACTCAGCATCTTCTCCATTAAAACCTACTTTTCCTTGGTTAATCAAAATGGCACCTAATTGACTAAGCCAAAAATCCAGGACTCAGCTGTGTCTTTCCCTTCCTCTGTACACTTAAATATTATCCCAATGATGATATCTCTCTATGCCCACACCTGTATTCCAGATCAATCCCTCCTTTCTTATTTGATCTACTATCACAGCTCTTTCAAGACCTACCCTCAGCTTTGCCCCATGCTAGAGCTGAAAGTGAAGTCTAGATAAGTCTCTGTACTGATTGTGGAAGGATTTTTTTTTTTAATCATGTTTTTCAACTGCTTAAAGGCATCCGTGACTTCCCAGGTGACACAGTGGTAAAGAATCCGCCTGCCAAAGCAGGAAGCACAAGAGATATGAGTTCAATCCCTGGGTCAGGAAGATCCCCTGGAGTAGAAAATGGCAACCCACTCCAGTATTCTTATCTGGAAAATTCTACGGATAGAGGAGCCTGGCAGGCGACAGCCCAGAGTCACAAAGAGTTGGGCATGACTGAGCAGCCGAGCGCACGCACACACAAAGACACCGATACTTCCCTAGAGCACCGACACTCAGCACGGTAACAAGGCCTTTCAATAGTTAGCCCTGGTCTACATTTCCAACTTCATCCCTTTCTTCCTACATTCATTGCTTATATTTGGCCTTAATGAATTTATTATCAGTGTCCTATGTTGCTTTGATCTCCTAATACACTACCTCTATACAAGTCACTGTTTTTGCCATCTAAGACTTCTATTACATCAAGCCATCCTCAGCCCCATTTTACTGACTAAACATTCATCATCCTTCTTACCAATGCCTTCTATTGAGTATTCCTTCTATGCACTATGATGGTTCATTGTGAATAATTCTATTTTAGGCTTTTCTGCACTGATTATAGTAATCTGCTTGTTTATTTCACTCCCAAGACTGTATGGTAGAAAGTGTACTTTTTTTTTTTTTCTTGGTCTTTAAAATACCTCAGTGCCTGGCTTACTGTATGCATTTAAATAAATTTTAATTCAATTCGTTAAAACTTTCACCACAATTCTTCAAATTCCTCACCAATTCCAGTAGTCTCCAAGATTCCAGGAAATGAAAAGTGAGATGCAAAAGAAATTTGGGATTCTGAGTCTAAAGATGCTAAATATACATCTGAAGCTCAGAGAAAAATAAGTATCAAGAGAACTCAAACAAGATGCCATGAAAAAAAGTGTGAAAGGAAAAGGAAGTTAAGATTTGAAAGTTTTAGTTCTTGAATTTGTTTTGCTTTTAAAGAAGATGAAACTGTTTAGCAGTACTTTATTATTCAGGCCACAGGAGCTGTCTTCACAGCCCTCACTCAGGAAGTAGAAGTCAGGCTACTAAGTAAGAACACTTTATTTCACACTGTGATTAGAAGAGACCCAGTGGGCTCTTTTCACCCTAGATATCTCCTGCCCAATCTATCACTTTGCCTCCAATCTCACCCATAGAGATTTACTGCTTTAGACTTGAAGATTTAAGATCTTTTAAAGCCTTCCATTAAAATGCAAATACCCTTGGTGGTGGTGACACCCTAAAGTCATCTACACACACTCTACTAAGGATGACTTTACAATTAGAGGAGAACAATCTTGAGATACCTATGTAAATAATAGGGGAAGCGGGAAGAACTCCAAGGAAAGATTTCCAAGGAAAGACAAGTCATTTATCCTTTTCCCTAAGAACAAGAGGAAGCTCTTCTTGGAATTATACAAGACTTTTTGGTTGCTGGGGAAGTTAGGTTTATTGATTAACAAGACTTTCCCCTATCCCTCATGACCTACAGTTAAGTCTCCTTATTGACAGGCTTGGTGTATTACCTTTACCACACTCTTGATCACTAACTGCTAGAGGGTTTAAGTCTAGAAAATCTAGGAAGATAATTTAATCACAAAATACTTAGATATTTAAATTACTTTAAAGAGAGATTTAGGGAACTTCCAGGAGAAGCTGTGTAGTGCAGTGCTCAGAAACATGGGTTATACTGTCTGGATAGATCTCACTTTAAATAGTAGCTCCAACCTACTTACTAGAAGGTGTGACGTTGATCAAGCCACTTAACTTCTCTGAATATCTGACTAAATCAGTATTTTTTTTGTAATGGACCTGTTTGTTTTGTTAGAAATAAGTTATTCTTGGAAAGAAAAACAACTTCACTGAAAAGAGGAATGAAACAATTAGCAAAGGCACTTCTTCAGGGAATGATCAATTGCCTCATCAGCAGACACCTTGAAACCTCCTTACTACACCAGTAACCCAGCTCTACCCCCAGAGTATCAGAGTAGCTGAACTCTCCTAGTTCTAATCAAAGCAGAAGACCTCACTTAAACAAATTATTACCCTTAATAGCTTGACTGAAATAAAAATTTATGACTTTGGTAATTGTTTTTGCCAGCTTCACACACGAGCCATGGTGCAGCCTTTAGTATTTTCACCTACTTGCATTAAGAGTGGAGTAATCACTTAGAGATGACGGCACTTAGTATCTCCCTTACCTAGGAATCCACTCAGGCTTATGGTTTCCTGCAATTCTGCAGAAATCAAAAAGATTTCTTTTCCAGAGAGATCACTGGGTGGATGTCTCTCCTTTGTCTGCATCATTAAATCAGTCTCAGGCTAATCTCTGTCTCTCTCCCCTAACTGTACAATGGTTACCAACTCTTCCATGTAGTGTGCTTATTCAGTATGAGATAAAAATCTAACTTAACTCAAAGAGGCTAAGTCCATCAAAATACCCAGAGATATCTGAAAGGTTAGAGGCAGGGTGCTTGACAGATTTTGCAACCCCTAACCTCCTCCACAAGCATCATCTTCTGCTAACCTCTTCAGTAGTTCTTGGGAAATTAAGTTCAACTCTCCTCCTGAGACTGGAGCAAAGAAACCCGTGAAATCCAGAAACGGACTGTGATAGCTATAAATCGGAAATTGCAAAACTTGCTGCTTAGCAGAAATTTAGGTTCCAAATCCTACCTATTTAGAGAAAGGCAAGAAGATACAGTTCCTTCCTCCATGTATCTAAAAGACAGGAGCTACCGTACAACAAGCAATTGAATAGACATAAAAGTTATGAGAATAAAGACCCCGTTTCTTTGAGGCAGAATATAAAATTAAACAGCCTATGGGATAACAATGAAGAAAAATACACAGCAGCCAGTGAGCACTGATTTTAGTCTTGGGACACAACAAGCATTAGGGATAAAAGCAGCTCGCTCCGTTAATCAAGAAGAGTTCATTTGCCCTCTTGAATCTATTTACCCAAAAAGTGCCAGCTGCGTGTTTACATTCTGCATAATTTTCTTCTATTAAGTTTCCTCAAAACCAAGCCCAAAAAAATGAGAAACGTATTCATATATATGAACTGCATTATACTGGTATCTTTGATTGGAAAGATACAATTTGCTTAATGATTTATACTCCCATTCGAACATTATGGAGTCAGAAAGAGTGATGTCTATGAGGAATGTATGAAAATAAAAGAAATTCTTATGTTCTAAATGAAAACTCAAGATATAGATTTCCATATATGGCATACTGGATCACAAAAGAGAGAAATTAAGTTAAAAAATGCAATATATATGCATAGAAAAAAAAAGACTACAAAACATACTAGACTGTTCTGTACATACATATATTTTGTAGAAAACATACATACTATTAAGAGGATTATCACTGAATAGAGAGTTCTAGTTTTTTTAATATCTGAAGGTTTTAGTTATATGCATCAAAGAATTTTCTGTGGACAAATCATGATCCTGGCTCAATTTGATCCTGAGGTTTACCTCTACCCATAGTAGAAACCAGGTATAATTTATCCTCTTATCTTTCTTTTCCATCTCAATTTTAAAATATTTAATAAAAAACGTAAAAATATGTAAAAAAAATATGTAAAAATATTACCCTTGTGAGAACTTTTTTTTTCCCATGGAAGAAAAGCTATGACCAACCTAGGCAGCATATTAAAAAGCAGAAACATTACTTTGCCAACAAAGGTCCATCTAGTGAAAACTATGGTTTTGCCAATAGTCATGTATGGATGTGAGAGTTGGATTATAAAGAAAGCAGAGCGCCGAAGAATTAATGCTTTTGAACTGTGGTGTTGGAGAAGACTATTGAGAGTCCCTTGGACTGCAAGGAGATCAAACCAGTCCATCCTAAAGGAAATCAGTCCTGAATATTCATTGGAAAGATTGATGCTGAAACTGAAACTCCAATGCTTTGGCCACCTGATGCGAAGAACTGACTCACTGGAAAAGACCCTGATGTTGGGAAAGATTGAAAGCAGGAGAAGGGGACAACAGTGGATGAGATGGTTGGATGACATCACCTACTCAATGGACATGAGTTTGAGTAAGCTCTAGGAGTTGGTTGGACAGGGAAGCCTGGCATGCTGCAACCCATGGGGTCGCAAAGAGTTGGACTCGACTGAGTGACTGAACTGAACTAACTGAATCTTCTTTCTTTTCCATCTCAGTTTTAAAATATTAAAAAAAAAAAAAAAACATGATTATATGTAAAACTATTACCCTTGTGAGGACTATAAAATTAATTTAAATATGAAAAGTACAGATATTCATTAATATCTTGCAGATCAAATCAACTTCATGGAACAAATCCATCAAAATAAAAGAACAAAAAGAATTTCCTAAGACAAACGTATGTACATATTTCACCAAATGTTATAGCTGATTTATAATACACAGGTTATAAATGGATAGTTTTATTTTAGAAAGACCCTATTAACCTGTTAGTTGAAATTTGTTCCTTTAGTTTTGGGAAAGACTACAATATAAATAATACAGGAAATACACGATTAGCATCATTTTCCCATTGCATGAAGTTTTTTTTCTACACATGGCAAAATTTTGAAAGATACATTACTTCTATGCAATGATGATAAATTTGAGCACTTTCTCAATCTTATATTTGTTTAGAAATCTTGCCATATTTTCTGTGTAGGTATGTGTCCCAGCCATGTATACTTCTCAGTACAAATGGATTATGAACTAACACTATAAAGAGATGATTTTCCACCGTCACCAAAATACCTATTTCCATGGGGCAGGCACTTCAAATATCACCAGCTGGACACCTGGGAAGTACCCTCAGATTAGTGACTCATACACCTAAAACATACAACATTCCTTTAACTCTTTACATGGTACATGTTATAGATTGAATTTTACTCCCTCTAAATTCTTACACTGAAACCCTAACCCCAATGTGACAGTACTTGAAGGTTGGGCCTTTGGTAGGTAATTAGGTTTAGATGAGGACATATCAGGGAGGCCTCATCATGGGATTAGTACTCTTAAAAAAGAGACGCCAAGGAGCTTGCTTGCTCTCTCTCTCAGCCACATGGGGAAACAGTGAGACGGCAGTTGTCTACAACCCATGTCTACAACCTCACTCAATATGACTGAACTCTGACTGTCAGCCTCCAGAACTTTGAGAAGATGAATTTCTGTTGTTTAAACCACCCAGTTTATGCTATTCTGTTTGGCAACCTGAGCAAGACTAAGAGAGTAGAAAATTCTACACATTAACTGAATAAATACATAAGCAAACACACAAAATAAAGTTTCCTGTGAAAAAGAACTAAAAATAAATTTTCAAAAAGGTTCTGTTTTGCTTTTAAGCTATTTTTAAACATTTGCATATTGTGTTACCAATTAATTACAGCCCAAAATTCTAAAGAGAGGCCCTGTTTGACAGGTTACATACTTGGGAAAATCTAGTCCATTTTCTACTCAAATAAATTTGGTAAATACCCAGTTAAACCTAGTAAACATACATATATTTTGTGCAAAAACTTCACAGATTCCCACAGCTTTTAATATTTTTGTTTTGTGGAACAATTTCTCAAAACTTTCACTATGCTAAAATATACTCTAAATCTCCAAAATGAAGTATTATAAAATAGGCATTTACTAAATTTTACCATGAAAACTTTTTATTTTCAAGGAGTCTGTTTAGAGACTTGTACTATAAAGAAATATGTTCTTCCCAACAGTACGATTATCTTCAAATTATAAAAATTCTTCGTCACTCGACATTACCAAACCATTTTCTGCGTCACAGGTCATATGACAATTGCCACAGAGGCAAGGAAAGCAGCAATTCACATATTCTATGAAACTGATATAAGTTGATAATTACTCAAAACACAAGGTTAACATGAGTAAATTGAAATCATTACAAACAGAAAGTGAATAATAATTGAAATTAGCTACTCTGATGAGGAGGAATAATTGTTGACTCTGACTTCAAACCTCACACTATCCAGTCTTCAAGTACTACAGGAAATGTGTTTAATACAAATCTTGTTTCAAAGGACATTGGCAAAATATCTGAAGTCTCCAGCTCAGTGCTTAGTCATGTCTGACCCTTGGAGACCATGGAGGGCAGCCTGCCAGGCCCTTCTGTCCATGGGATTCTCCAGGCCAGAATACTGCAGTAAGTGGGTTGCCACACCCTCCTCTAGGGCATCTTCCCAACCCAGGAATCAAACTCAGGTCTCCAGGATTTTGGGGAAGATTCTTTACCATCTGCACCACCAGGGAAGTACAAGAATGCTGGACTGGGTACCCTATCTCTTCGCCAGGGAATCTTCCCATCCCAGGAATCAAACTGGAGTCTCCTGCATGGCAGGCAGATTCTTTACCAGCTGAGCTACCATAGTGCATAGAAATTAACTCAAAATAAGGGTTAAAACATATTGGAATGTGGCTAAGCTACACTTAAGCATTTGTATATTGTGTTTACAATTAATTACTGTCCCAAATACTAAAGAGAGTCCTTATTTGGCAGATTATATATTTGGGGAAATCTAGTCCCTGAAGTTTTTAAGTACCCCCCTCCCGTTCTATAGAATAAATATGTAAGAGCCACATTAAGAAGACTCTTCACAATCCATGAAATACACTAACTATATTAATATTAGAGTTAATATATTACTCACAGATATCTTACCTTAGTGAATATATTTTTTGATAAAGTTTTTATTAAATCAGAAGCCTAGTATTCTCCTCTCAATTTGAATTCTTTATTGACATCAAAGGTACATGACACTTTATGAAGTATATCCATTGATGTAGCATAAAAGCATATTCATATACTTGTTTTATTCACTAAAGAGTAAATTAATTTGTTTTAATAAAGAATATAAAAATTTAATACTATTTATTTTTACCTTTCCATAGCATACATTAAACATTGACACACATGTTATTTCTTCCAAAGAGGATACTGTGTGTAAACTGCATTTACTGACATGCTTTTCTAGAGAGTTAAATATTTTTAACCTTTTAATCACCTTATAATTTTCTCTTCTTCCCACAAGCTTTCAAAGCCACAGATAAATCTACCCACAACACATCTGTTTCAAAATTATCTGCAAAGAATGACTAACATCGGATAAGGGACAAATCCCAAAATAATGAGAAACAATTGTAAATGGTTTTCTTAAAATCTGGGGACCAGTTATTACTTTATTGGCCTCTTTCTCACAGTTTCTCTCATACCAAAACCATATTCTATAAAATTTATTATTAAAAAATATTCCAGCTAAGACATTCAACATAGAACACAATCTTTTATTCAATCTATGGATTCCATCATCACCAAGAAAAAACTCTCATTACTATCATTTTTCAGTTTGAATTTCAAGTTACTAGATCCTCTTTTCAATTGCTGTTGCTTATGTTTTGTATGAACCAGAAACAACATATTTAGTTTTTTATCTCACTGCCACATGCCATAATTGTACTTGTACATGTTCAGTGGCTCTGTTTTTTGTAGATCACCTTGAATTTGGCCCCAAGATACGTCCACAGTTTCAATCTCAAAATAATATCCAACTCTCCTCTATACGAGATCCCATTTTCAACACTCTGAATACCTCCTTCTCAAATGCTTTCATTTATATTGGAATCCTAAATTAAACAATGGGGTTTCCCAGCTGGTTCAGGGTGACAGAATGCACCTGCCAATGTAGAAAATGCAAGAGACACTGGTCAGATCCCTGGGTTGGGAAATCCATGGCAGGAGAAAATGGCAACCCACTCCAGTATTCTTGCCTGTAAAATTCCATGGACAAAGGAGCTTGGTGAACTATAGTCCATGGGGTCACAAAGAGTTGTGATTATTTACACTCACAAAGAGTGTGATTATTTAAACAATAAAATAATCCAGTCATATTATGTTGTCTAACTTCTAGGCACAGTGCTAAGCTCACTATGTCATCCAACTATTTTAATATTCATAATAAACCATTAAGACAGGTATTACTATTATCTTTACTTAACTGATGTAGAAAGTGAAATAGCCATACAAGAAGGTAAATGGTCTTACTCAATATGTCACACATAAAAAGTGAGGTTGTTGGGGGAAGGAAGAATAGACAAAAATAACTTTAAAGTATCTAAATATGCTTTCTTGACTTTATTTTTTGGGCTCCAAAATCACTGCAGATGGTGACTGCAGCCATGAAATTCAAAGACGCTTACTCCTTAGAAGGAAAGTTATGACCAATCTAGACAGCATATTAAAAAGCAGAAACATTACTTTGCCAACAAAGGTCCGTCTAGTCAAGGCTATGGTTTTTCCAGTGGTCATGTATGGATGTGAGAGTTGGACTATAAAGAAAGCTGAGCACTGAAGAATTGATGCTTTTGAACTGTGGTGTTGGAGAAGACTCTAGAGAGTTCCTTGGACTGCAAGGACATCCAACCAGTCCATCCTAAAGGAGATCAGTCCTGGGTGTTCACTGGAAGGACTGATGTTGAAGCTGAAACTCCAATACTTTGGCCAATGATGCGAAGAGCTGACACATTTGAAAAGACCCTGATGCTGGGAAAGATTGAAGGCAGGAGGAGAAGGGGACGACACAGGATGAGATGGTTGGATTGCATCACTGACTCAATGGACATGGGTTTGGGTGGACTCCGGGAGTTGGTGATGGACAGGAAGGCGTGGCGTGTTACGGTTCATGGGGTCGCAAAGAGTCAGACACGACTGAGTGACTGAACTGAACTGAACTCATGCTAGGAAAGACTGAATGCAGGAGAAGAAGGGGATGACGGAGGATGAGGTGGTTGGATGGCATCACCGACTCGATGGAAATGAGTTTGAGCAAGCTCTGGGAGTTGGTGATGGACAGGGAAGCCTTGCATGCTGCAGTCCATGGGGTCACCAAGAGTCAGACACAACTGAGCAACTAAACTGACTGACTGATGAAGTATACAACACCAAGAATGAACACTAATGTAAATTTTGGACTTTGAGTGATTATTGTTGAGTGACTTGTCAATGTAAGTTCATCAGTTGTAACAAATGTACCACTCTGGTGGAGTATGTTGATTAAGCGGGAGGCTATGCATGTGTAGGAGCAGGGACTATATGGAAATTCTCTTTCCTGTGCTCAATTTCACTGTAAACCAAAACTAATCTTAAAAAAAAAAAAAGTCTTAAAAAAAAAAATAAGACTTGTGAACTAAGGCAATCTAGTCCAGAAGCCATGACCCGAGCATCATGCAATCTGTCTCTCTGTTCCATATCTGTTGTTTAATTTAGTCCACAAAAAAATGTTAATGTGCCTGACCTTTCAAAGTGTGCAGGAAATGCTAGTATGATATTGCCCGTGACTTCAAGTAGACTGTGATTTATTGGTGGAAACAGATACATATATAAAGAGTTGCAGCAAATCTTATTAAACACTGTAGTAAATGTTCCAAAGGATTGTCCTGGGAACACCATGGTGGGGATTGCTCAGAAAATATGAAGTGTGAACAGAAGTTAGTCAACTGAAGAAAAGGAGGGGTTGCTAGTAAGGAAAGAATATAGAGACACAACCTCACCTTACTTACACATGCACTTCTGTAATGAAATGCTGAATTACTCAAACTCATGCTCATCTTTCCTTACTTAGAATGGTTAGTATCACACAGTCTAGTACATGATCATTTTCAAATCGTTTCATAGGTCATGGATAATCTCTCCATATTGCCTCCATTCTTCTGACCTTGAGAAAAATGTTAGACGTGATAGGTTCTGATTTTTGGTTAAATGTCTTTGGGACATTATGAGTCTTTTAATTAATTTATTTTTTAAGTTAAAAACCTCCAAGATTCAGTATTTTTCTTTTTTTACAATATTTTTTATAGTCTTTTCCATTTTAATTTACCCAGGGAGACTGGATATAGTTCTCTGTGCTATATAGTAAGACTTTGTTGCTTATCCTGTCTTAAATGTAATTGTTTGCATCTACTAACCCCAAACTCCCAGCCGATCCTTCTCCCTTCCTCCTCCCCCTTGGCAACAGCAATTCTATTCTCTATGTTTTTCGCGATGGTTTCTATTAGAGGAATAAAAAGGACCCAAATTTGGCATTACATAATTAACTCTGTAGATAAAACCTGCCTCCGACCAAGTACTAATCCATGCCCTTTCAAAATTTTACTTTAAAAGAGGTTTATATCCATAACAGTGAAATTCATTAATGACTCAACTGAGCATTATTTCATTTTTCTATAATATTTATAATTTTAACCAAAGTTACCACTATATCTTTCTAATATAGAAGATGAAAATATTTCATAAAAAAATTATTGCTAGCCAACAATAAGGAAGGAAAAATCTATAGTAAGCGCCACATCAATCTTTATGTTCTAAAGTAATAATTATACATTTCTAGCAAAGTACATGTACACACACAAACACACAACATTTGGTGTAAGCATTTTCACATATAAGTCACAAAAGTAGAAACAACAGTTTTATTCATGTTAAACTCTTGATCTTTTGAGATGCAACTTCAAATGAGAGTTAAAAGCAGAATTGATTAATTCAGAACTCAGAAAACTTTGTCTTCCTCCTTGTAAATGCAGAGGTAAGATGGCTGACTTCACCTAAAATTGTTTTCATCCCTCACTGACAAGTTATTTGCTTGCTACATAACTAATTTATTTGAGAGATCTGTTAGAAAAAATAATACATCCTCCATTCCCCCATGCTGTGTAATGCATGGGGAGCTGTCAAGATACACAGTAGTAAAGTGTAGAGATTCAGATAACAACCCAGAATTCAGAGATCTCTGACAAATTTTGATATTCCCAGGAGGGTTTTAGGCCTATGAACTAATGAAAGGATTATATTAAGATGTAGATATTACATAAGCACCAAACATTGCTACTGGTAAGATTTACTTCTGTTGAATTCTATTTAATACTTTATGAAAGTATTTTCTTCAATGAAGGGCCCTTTAATAGGAATGTTCAATATTATAAAAAATTATGATGTAAGCTGCCTGCACCTGAGTTGAAGAAGAAGTTGGCAAATGTCTTTTAAGCTTGAATAGACATTGTTTTATCATGGGATTCTTTCCCGTGGAATACTGTGCAGAGGCGGCTTTTAAAATCCCAATCATTATGCTAATTTCTATGTTCTCTTACTTATTTATTCAATCACAAATCTTAATCTAAAATACTTAAAATTTATGTTTAATAGTGTTGTTTAAATTGACTAAATAATACTAATTTACATTTAAAGCTGGCATATTTATGTGCACCAGGAATTCTTTTGAGCACATTTGAGCACTAACTTTGTGAGACGGAAACATTATTATTTTCATTTTATAAATATAAAAATTGAGACAAAGATATGCAGAAATACAGTGTACCTCAAATGAAAGTATAGACTTTTTCACTCATTAGTTCAAATGGAAAAACTTACTTGATTAATTCTTAGGCCTGACATTTTATTATACAGCACATTTGATTTTCAAAGCAAAGATAGAATTCCATATTTTAGTCAATTTCTTTATCCTTCTATTTGTTAGATGACTGATATTTCAAATTTTGCCTCAGTTTCATGGTCATAAAATCATCTCAAAGTCCATGTCTATATATTTGATGTCTTACTCAATGTGTTTCTTTCTTCTCATGTTATTAATGCCTACAGACACATTCTAGGTAGCCTCTGGGTGCATAGTAGATGCCATGACACAGAAAAGGATACCAAAATACAACACTTTATCAAAGAGGAGCTTCTTGTTTTTGTAGAATATACAGTTTTTTAATGAAATCAAGTTTCAAGTGATATTGTTAGAGTGTAAATTTTCAGATAATATAGAGAAGGAAGTAGCATTTTGGTAAAACTTGAAACATGAAAGTGATTTGGTTTGGAGGAGATAATATGAGAAGAAGCTGTTGAAGGTTTTCAAATGGCAAAGTCAAGAACTTCAAGGCAAAAAAGTACATAAAGCATAGGGAATGGTGGGTGGGCTGAGGACTTAAAGAATGCTCCATCTGCACAGTATTTCTAGGCACTTTTGATGAGTTTAGCAGGTTTCACTAGACCATTCAGGTATGACCTAAATCAAATCCCTTATGACTATACAGCAGAAGTGAGAAATAGATTCAAGGGATTAGATCTGATAGACAGAGTGCCTGAAGAACTATGGACAGAGGTTCATGACATTGTACAGGAGACAGGGATCAAGACCATCCCCAAGGAACAGAAATGCAAAAAAAGCAAAATGGCTGTCTGAGGAGGCCTTACAAATAGCTGAGAAAAGAAAAGAAGCTAAAGGCAAAGGAGAAAAAGAAAGATATACCCATTTGAATGCAGAGTTCCAAAGAATAACAAGGAGAGATAAGAAAGCCTTCCTCAGTGATCAGTGGAAATAGAGGAAAGCAATAGAATGGGAAAGACTAAAGATATCAATGGAATATTTTATGCAACGATGGGCACAATAAAGGACAGAAATGGTATGGACCTAAAAGAAGCGGAAGATATTAAGAAGAGGTGGCAAGAATACACAGAACTATACAAAAAAGATCCTCACAACCCAGATAATCATGATGGTATGATCACTCACCTAGAGCCAGACATCCTGGAATGCAAACTCAACTGGGCCTTAAGAAGCATCACTATGAACAAAGCTAGTGGAGGTGATGGAATTCCACTTGAGCTATTTCAAATCCTAAAAGACGATGCTGTAAAAGTGCTGCACTCAATATGCCAGCAAATTTGGAAAATTCAGCAGTGGCCACAGGACTGGAAAAGGTCAGTTTTCATTCCAATCCCAAAGAAAGGCAATGCCAAAGAATGCTCAAGCTACTGCACAATTGCACTTATCTCACACACTAGCAAAGTAATGCTCAAAATTCTCCAAACCAGGCTTCAACAGTACTTTGAACTGTAAACTTCCAGATGTTCAAGCTGGATTTAGAAAAGACAGAGGAACCAGAGATCAAATTGCCAACATCTGCTGGATCATCGAAAAAGCAAGAGAGTTCCAGAAAAAGATCTACTTCTGCTTTATTGTCTATGCCAAAGCCTTTGACTCTGTGGATCACCACAAACTGTGGAAAATTCTGAAAGAGATGGGAATACCAGACCACCTGACCTGCCTCTTGAGAAATCTGTATGCAGGTCAGGAAGCAACAGTTAGAACTGGCCATGGAACAACAGACTGGTTTCAAATATGGAAAGGAGTACGTCAAGGCTGTATATTGTCACCCTGCTTATTTAACTTATATGCAGAATACATCATGAGAAACACTGGGCAGACTGGAAGGAAGCAGAAGCTGGAATCAAGATAGCTGGGAGAAATATCAATAACCTCAGATATGCAGATGACACCACCCTTATGGCAGAAATTGAAGAAGAACTAAAGAGCCTTGATGAAAGTGAAAGAGGAGAAGGTAAAATTTGGGTTTAAACTCAACATTCAGAAAGCAAAGATCATGGCATCTGGTCACATCACTTCATAGGAAATAGATCAGGTAACAGTGACACACTTTCTTTTCAGCTCCAAAATCCCTGCAGATTGTGACTGCAGCCATTAAGTTAAAAGACACTTACTCCTCGGAAGAAAAGTTATGACCAACCTAGACAGCATATTAAAAAGCAGACACATTACTTTGCCAACAAAGGTCTGTCTAGTCAAGGCTATTGTTTTTCTAGTAGTCATGTATGGATGTGAGAGTTGGACTATAAAGAAAGCTGAGCGCTGAAGAATTGATACTTTTGAATTATGATGTTGAAGAAGACTCTTGAGAGTCCTTTGGACTGCAAGGAGATCCTCAGTCCATCCTAAAGGAAATCAGTCCTGAATATTCATTGGAAGGACTGATGCTGAAGCTGAAACTCCAGTACGTTGGCCACCTGACGCAAAGAACTGACTCATTTGTAAAGACCCTGATGCTGGGAAAGATTGAAGGTGGGAGGAAAAGGGGATGACAGAGGATGAGATGGTTAGATGGCATCACCTACTCGATGGACAGAAGTTTCAGTAAACCCTGGGAGCTGGTGATGGATATGGAGTCCTGGCACGCTGTAGCACATGGGTTTTCAGAGTCGGACACCAATGAGCGACTGAACTGAAGTGAACTGAAGTAGTTTTCTTATGTTTTTTACAGTCCCAGGTATATTTTAAGGCCTTTGAGCAACCCCCATTTTCCATACAGAGGGTAGCTAATAGTGTGTGTTCAGTAGTGATGACTAATTCAAGCAAAAAACGTGGGTAAGCCTGGTAACTGAAAATCACATTGTAGAAGGCCAGGTAAATACTGAGTGTCTAAAATGGGACATGATAAGACAAAGTGTATGATCTATTTATAATATTCATAGTTAAGTGATAGTTCATGAAGTATAATGGCTTACAATTTTGTAGATTTTCATGAGATAAAGTGAAAGCTTGGTTTGCTACTACTGCCAAGAAAGAGATTTTTTTATATCTAATAATTTAATGTATTATGTGATTGTCATTATGCTAAGCACTTTGACATAAATTATATGATTTCATGAACACATTAACTCTATGAGATAAATATTATCATCATGACTTTTTTACATACGGATGGAATGTTACAGGACAGAGACTAAGTAACTTAAAGGGTCACAGATTGAGATGAATAGAACCACATCTGACTGAGCCAAAGTCCACTCTGAATTGCCATGTTAATTATAAAAATCTTTACACATTGAAGAAATTTCCATTAGAAGTAAATATCCATTTTTAAATGATTTTTGAAATTTACTTTCAAGACTATACTTCTAGCCTACAATCATTATTTTGAAATGGATTTACTATTTTGAAAGGCTGCCTCTACACTTTTGCACTTGCTGTAGCTACTTCCTAGAATACTCTTCAATAAGATGTGTTTATGACTCACCTTCTTCCCTGGACCCCAAACAAACATGGCACCAGGCTCAGTCAATTTTTCACCTCCAATACTCTGATGTATTTTTAACTTGAGTATTATTTAGAAATACTAGATATTTACTTGTTTATTAGTAATTATCTGTCCAGATACCCTGGATATGGGCAAGGATATTTGAATGACTTCTGTTTACTTGTGTATTCCCAGAATATAGAAACCAGGTCTTGCATAAAGTCAGGACTCAATAAATATCTATTAAATGAAAATAAATGAATGAACGAATGCATAGAGGAAAAAAAAAAACAGATGTTTACTGCTGATCTATGGCCACTGAAATCTACACTATCTTAGTAGCTATTTAAGTGCCTGAGAGGCTGAGACTACTGCATGTCTGATTGTTTTCTATGGTGATTCAATTTGATAATGATGATAAAGTTGAAGGCTGCTGAGTTACTGACCTGTTAGCATTATCCCACCTCCAACTGAATATGCTGAATCAGACTTAACTCTTCAAAATGATGTGGCTGGAACAATAATACACCACATATTTTTAAGTGGATGGCAATATGTGAATCTTGAAATCATCAACCAAGATATTTCACTTTCAAATATGTTTATATTTGAATTTGGTTTAAAAAAGCTAGATTTATATACTTGGACATTTATTTCACACTTCCATAATAAGGTGTACATTTCTAATTATTTAATTTAATCTATACTTCTAAGTCATCAAAAATAAGCCATCTTTGGATTAAACTTTATTTTCACAAATTCTACCTTACATATACATGGTTATGTACAGAAGTCCCAAATTATCTCATTTCAATAAATTAAAAGACTAAATTAGATAAAGTGTGGTGTCAAAGCAATTCACTAATTATTTGAAAAGTTCAGATAGATCTTTTATGCAATGAAAGAAGTAGACTATATAATTACATGCTTAAAAATGGTGAAAAACTAAAGAAAAAACCCTATCCTTGGGATAAGATAGGAATTTATAAGCATGGCATTAATGCTAGAAACTATTTTCTAAAAAGACTGATAGACTTATCTTTGCAGCAATTAAAAATATATTTAGGAAAATTAAAGTTGAAAGTTAAGTAGCAAAAAGGAAAATATACAAATCAAAGGTGAAGTGTTATTGCACTTAGTTTATAAACAATGAAGAATCTGATATTACATGGAAAAAAAAAATATGAACAGGAAAAAAAGATTTAAAATAATAATAAATTAACATAAAAATAAGCACTCTCACTAGTAAATAAGGAATTAAAGATCAAATCAAATATAAACTATTATATACATTACATGTGCAGAGCTAAAAAAATACTGGTATGGACAGATTCTTTACCAGCTGAGCCACAAGGGAAGCCCAAGAATACTGGAGTAGGTAGCCTATCCCTTCTCCAGGTGATGTTCCAGACCCAGGAAGTTGAACCACGGTCCCCTGAATTGCAGGCAGATTCTTTACCAACTAAGCTATCAGGGAAGACCATACTTCTACTATGCTGGTAGAAGCATGTATTCTGCATAATATTTCTCAGTTCATTTTGTGTAATGTATCAAAATTTAAAATATGAAACATTTTATACCAATATTTTCAAAGTGACAAATCTAAGAATTCATCCTGAGGTAATAATGTGAGACAGACTATGTAAATATAAAACTGTAGATTCATACAAATGCGTTGAGTTGAATAAATTACAATGTATCCTAGACTGAAATTCTAATAGGGTCATTAAAATTATATATATTAGAAAGCTAGATAAAAGGATCCAGAAACATGTCTACCACAGATTTCATGTTTTAAAACATATTACACTACATTATGATCATATTTTATACACGCTATCTGTGATTTTCTTTTTATATGTGATCACATATTATCTTTGATTACTTGTTTTTGAAATTTTCTAAATATTTGGTAACGAACATTTTTTTTTAAATCAGAGAAGCAATGAAATGGAGCACCTAGAGATGAATTCAGTGGTATTAAGAAAGATTATTTTTCAAACACCAGAAAAAACAAACATGCAACTCTCTGAATATGTTACAATAAAAATCATATACTACAGAAGAATAATTTATTTTAGAAGCATCAATATGAAGAAAAAATAAATTATTACAACCAGGTCCTTAAACTGTGTGCATATTAAGAGCATAATATCTAGACTTTATTGCCTAGAACTTATAAGTTAGCTATTTCCTTTCCACAAGTTGGAAAGCTTAGGACAAGTTCAGCCTCCAAAAGTCTTATATATTAAGTGGAGCTGCAAATACAAAGAAACATTTTTGCCAGA
This sequence comes from Dama dama, assembly GCF_033118175.1. Classification (NCBI taxonomy): domain Eukaryota; kingdom Metazoa; phylum Chordata; class Mammalia; order Artiodactyla; family Cervidae; genus Dama; species Dama dama. The sequence continues at coordinate 48,942,982 of NC_083710.1, forward strand.
AAATTTTATATCAAATATTTAAAGAAAAATATGATCAAAAGTGAATACGATAAAAAATATGGCGATTGTTAACTACATAAAAACTCTCACCTTTATACCTCAAAGTGATTAATTTTTGAACTTCATTTTAGTGTTTAGTAACATTTAATAACTGTGTAAATAACACTTAGCATGGTATTTCTGAAAACTAGCTTTCCATCTTTTTGAAACACAGTGCTTTTTGATACTTCAATAATGAATTTTATTAAATCTCAAAGCCTCCTTGTTTGAGTGAGAAAGAATAGTACCTCTTCCTAAAACATATGGCCTCTTTATGTATATGCTCTCTACATTTGTTGTGTTCAATGACAGGGTTTACCAGGTTACCTCAATGGGGGTTGTCTGGTGAGTAGTTTATGAGCAGAGACTCTTTTGGTGCCTAAGACATCAATCTGAACAGGATGATAATAGACAACTGTAGAATTTTGCTATAGAAGTTATTTTGAATCAACACAAGTAATTTATCTTTTTTTCAACCTTCACACAAAACTCTTCTTCATGAGCTTTCAAGAAATATTTGAGCAGAATTCCAAAAGTTTCTATCAGTTCTTCAATTAAATTTTAGTCAAATATATAAAACTGCTATAACTTCACTTTATGTCAAAATGTTTATTGATTAGCATCAAAAAATTTTAAAGTAATGCTTCTTTTCTTATGTGGCTACATTCCTGAATTTGTACTGTTAAAAAACGGTTGATTGCATGATGTTGGTTTTAATTGCATATTTTCAGTTATGTTTTCTGGTCCCTACTTGCTTGACCTTCTAGACTAATGGTGGAGAAGACAATGGCACCCCACTCCAGTACTCTTGCCTGGAAAATCCCATGGAGGAGGAGCCTGGTGGGCTGCAGTCCATGGGGTCGCAAGAGTCGGACACGACTGAGCGACTTCACTTTCACTTTTCACTTTCATGCATTGGAGAAGAAATGGCAACCCACTCCAGTGTTCTTGCCTGGAGAATCCCAGGGACGGGGGAGCCTGGTGGGCTGCCGTCTATGGGGTCGCACAGAGTCGGACACGGCTAAAGCGACTTAGCAGTAGCAGCGGCAGCAGCTATACTAATGGACTCCGACATTCTATGTAAAGTACACGTGTGCGTGTTTATGTACACACACACACACACACACACACACACACACACACACACAGCTTGGATACATGCTGGCAGTCTCCTCACACGCTGAAGCCAGTGAAGATGGCAAACGAATCGAGAAAAGGAAAATAAAAAAGACAAAGACCAAAAAAACCAAAAAATGATCTTAGTAAACTAGGAGACATTCCTGCTGTTCAGAGAGCAACTTCAGGAATATATAGTGAGAAATGAACAATCTTCATTTGCATGATTAAATTTAAGGAAATGCCACAGAGTTGGTTAGAACCCTGGGACTAGCTAGACTAGCCTTGTATGCAGAAATATACTAATATTCTAATATTGTGGAAAGGAAGACGTCTTTCCCTTCCTCTCTTTGAAACTAGAGTAAATAATACAAACTTTATATTTGAGAATGACAATTAAGTTGAGTTTGGTGTTTCCAAACTTTTCACGTCTCTTGCCCCATCTTAGCTTTTAATTGGTTATAAGAATTTCAAAGTAAATTAATTTTTTAATAAGTTAAAAGTAAAATCCATTGATTTTAAATTAACTGAAGTTAATTTAAAGGCTCCTAAATTTTAACTTTAACTAGTAAATTATTTTCTAGTAACTTTTTCCTGAATTATAGATTAAAAATACAAAACCAGCCCTTGACCTAAAATCTAAAATCACACTTGCTAATAAGCCAGCTCTCTCCTTGATCTTAAAGCATGTAATAGATGTTAATAATCTGAAGAAGGACTGATACATACGTACATGCAGAAATGGTATGCACCCAAAAAGCTATTAACTGGCATGAAAACCAGCAGTGTTATTTCACAGAAACACAGATTCATTTAAGTATTTTTTCCCATGAATGGTTTTATATATATATATATATGAATCTATATGAAATCAATAAATATGATGCTTTTTAAATTACTACATAATCAAGATATTTTCATAGGTAAGCATATATTTAAACATGAGATTTAATAATTCAATATAATTATTACATTTATAATTATGACATGTAACTTTAGACAAAGTTGCTTTCCCCAAATGATCCCACTTTATTTATCACATGGTCTTCCCAGGATATAATGATGCATATCACTCTGTATCCTATAGCAAAAGGTTATCTATTTGATAACTGTTGGTTCAGATAGATGTGAAATCACTTATACATCAAAGCACAGAATCCAGACAGATCAAATATAAAAGAAAATGAGAAATAGTGATAGAATGAAAGGGATATTGATGTGTGGTAGTTAAGGCAGTAACTAGGGTTTGGAGAAGAAATTGAAGATACATAGCATAAAAATGAAATAGAAATAAAAGGAAATAAAATTTTAGTGAGATAGAAAGATAAAAGTAGAAATCAGAAAGGCTCCTATGTGAGATGATGAAGTGTAGGTAGGGAAAGAAGATGTTATAGTAATCCAAAGAGGGGAGTATAAGGAAAAGTCCAGATTTCGTAATAAGCTGTGAATGTTTGTTCAATTTCTTGCTGTTTTATAGTGTTTGAAGAATGGGGCCTAAATCCCCAGTTCACTGCTCTCCACGACTTTACAGAAATATTTCATCTTCCATGTGATGACCAAGAGCCAAGATGTGCTGTGCTGTGCAATGCTCAATCATATCAATTGTGTTCAACTCTTGGCGATGCCATGATCCCTGTCCGTGGGATTCCTCAGGCAAGAATACTGGAGTGGGTTGCCATGTCCTCCTCCAGGGAATCTTCCCAACCCAGGAATAGATCCCATGTCTCCTGCATCACCTGCATTGCAGGTTGATTCTTTGCCGCTGAGCTACCTGGGAAGCCCCGTAAGCCCCATAATGCCATGATATTGCCCCACAATTTAACCCCTCTGGCTTCAGAGCTGCCATTGGCAACACAGTCAACTCTAAATTTATACGTATATATGTTTACCCACACACGTGTATGTACCTGTGCACACAGTAGGCAAGGTTTGGTTTCTGCCTTAACTGTTTCTTTCTCTTCCTTTTTATCAAAAGAATATTTTTAACTGTAAGTGAATGAAGCAACTCAAAATCCATGTTTTCCCACTCAATCCCATTTTATAATATTCTGTTTTAAAAATCAAGCAAGGTACAAGGAATGCATGTGCAAAACTCAAATTGTTCATATTTAAAGAACTTTTAAAAATATGAAATATGTTCTCAATTTAAAAGAACTCTAAATTGCACATCATTTTCATATAGATTTCACCTTTATGGTAGCAAATTGAAGTGCAAATCATAGTGCATTTAAATCTACATTTCTTGCAAAATCATGTCCAAAAGTTTGCCACCAGTGAATTATATTCTTGATTAGCTTAGAGTACTCTGAAACAGGAAACAAAAAATAATTCTGGGCTTAAATAAATGTCTACCTTCAATAGCTTAGCAAGCAAACAGCAAATGCTTTGCATTCTATTTTCTTACAGCAGTCCTATAAAACAATAAACCCCTGAAAGCAATTACTTTAAATTTATTTTTACTCTACATTGAAGCAGAAAATATTGTCATGCAAAAGTTAGCATTGAACTTGTATAATAACAGAGATTTATTGAGACAAGGAACAATGCTGATTAAAAAATAAAAGCATTGAAATATACCCTAACATCTTTCCTGAAACACCTGATAATAATTACCTTAGGAAAAGGTGGTGCTGAAAACAGCATACATGATACTGCCAAAAGGAGAGTTAATTTTATTTTAAAGGATTAAACCATAAATTACTTTAAAATTTGTGAGAAAAAAATATATCCTTTCTAAAGTCAATTTAATCAAGTCACAAGAATTTTTCACAAGAGAAAAATTATTAGACTATAACATTCAAAGAGGTTATATGAAAATCATATTCAAGAGCCTATCCAAATCTTACTCAGGAACTAATTAAAAGTATATATGAGTGGATTTTTAAATATCTGTTTAACAATGTATATTCCAACATTATTTATTGCCATCTCAATCTAGATTTTAATAAAATAATTGGTTAGGTTTTCCTCATATTTTAAAAATGTTCTCTTTTCAAAACTTTAATTCTAAGTTCAGTTCAGTTCAGTCGCTCAGTCGTATCCGACTCTTTGTGAGCAGAACTGTAATTTTCTTACTTTTGTGGCATCTGTGTATTTAAAGGATAGTAAGCATTTAATAAATTAACGTTGACTAATATGTGCTATTATTGGTTCACAGTTAGCTATTCCCTTGCTGCCTTTGCTATGCCTTCCTGAGAAAAACGTCTGAGAAAAACGTACTTTTTCAACGTAGAAGGTTTTCTTCTCCTTTTACTTTGGTCTTGGCTCTAGGACTTTGACTCAGTCAGACGTGGTTCTATTCATCTCACTCTGTGACCCGTTAATTTACTTAGTCGCCATCCAGTAATCATTCCATCCATATGTAAAAGGGTCATGATAATAATATTTATCTGATAGAGTTTTTGTGGTACATGGAAAGCAAGCAGATGTGACATAAGCTATAACCGGGCAGAAGCTGGAAATGCACTTACATGGCTCTGTCTCTTTCTGAACTTCTGCTGTTTTTCCATGAGAACATATAGGTCAACAAACCCCAGTGGGGCCCAATAGACCTGCCCATGACCAACAGTCCTCAAGTAACATGAACTAGAAATAAATGTCTGCTGTCATAAGCCTCTGAGATTTTGGTGTTGCATGTTGCAGCAAGTAAGACTGACTATGCCAGATGCATCATAAATACCGTAATTATTTATTGTAACTACTTAAAATGTACAAGCATACATGGGACACAGTTCAACTGCTGATAAGATGCATCAGAAGAAGCTCACCGAAACCCTAAGCCTTCCACTCCTGTGGGTAGAGTCAGGAATTTTGTATAAGATTAACAGAAGACTCCTAATCAGAGCAGATCTGTTCCTCAGAGCTAATTGCAAGTTCACTCTTAAGGGAAGGGAAGAGGAGAGAAAGTTGCCCTTTGAATGATGGTGCTAATTATGTGGAGCCTACACATTAAGATTTGGATGTTCTGAAAAACTGACTGACTAAAGATTGCAATTTGATTCCTCATAACTGGTCCAAAATAATCTGTTCACATGTGAGGAAAACAAGGTGGATATAGCCTTAAAATGGAGTTATTACAGCTCAAAATGGTTTACTGAGCTTAAAAACAAAGTAAAAAAAACTCACTTTCAACCTACTTAATGATGGCATTTCATCTCTTTTCAAATAAGGAAATGCAGAAATAAACTTTAATAAAAATTAAAATATGTTTATTACAAGTATGCTTCTTTGTTTCTAGGATCAATGTGGTAAATTATATAATAATTTTTTGATAAAATATTAATTTATATTTTTATGATAGTGGCATGGGAACAAGCTCTAACCTATATTTACTAGCACATATATAAAGAATGATAAATTGTGGGTGCAGATAATGGTGATTGAGATAGGTCTAGGACAGGATTGAAAATTATCAAAAAGCTACTAAGTATCCAGAGATTATTGTCAAGGTAAATGAGATGTGACCTTTATTTATCTAAAGAATCCTCACTGGAAATAAGAATAAAGTCCATGACCTGAAATAAGAAGATTGGCTCTAGCCCTCTTTAGTGACCAGATGCTACTGCTACAATACTGGTGACTTTGGGGTTTCATTTAAAGAAATTGTTCTATTTTTACATGAGTATTTGCCTAAAGTGAGTAGATGGGGTGGTTAAAGTATATGGAAGACACTGGTTTAAACAACATTAAAGAAATCACCATTAAAATAACATTAAACATCGTTAAAAATGAATTTATTAAAAAAATGTTCTATTGAACTTTAATTCTTCATCAAATTCACACAACCCAAGACTATAAATGAATGTATAGGTGGATAGGTAATTTGTTAAATGCCAAAAAAAACTCCAATTCATTGTTAGCTAGAACTTAATGATTTCTGCTGTTAAGTCCCCACCTGGCCTGTCATTTGCACCCCTATATCAAATGTCTCCTTTTTAGAATCAAGAGTATCAAATCTACCCTTTTTTCAGAATGCCATTGTAACAGCAACTATTATATAGTTTATAAGAATTTTCTATGTGCTTTTCAATTCATATCTCTTATCATTCCCCTGTCTCCGTAGCCCATCTCCTTCAATGACTAATCTTGAATGCATGCCTTTATTTTTTTAACCTTCATGCCGTATTTTTTGTTTTTTAATTTTTTTCTTCTTGAAAACAGTTTTTTTTTCATTAATCAAAAAATGAGTGATTGTAACCTCGACGTCCTAGTGTGTGTGTGTGTGTGTGTGTGTGTGTTAAAGTTGCTCAGTCGGGTCTGACTCTTTGTGACCCCAAGGACTATACAGTCTGTGGAGTTCTCTAGGCCGGAATACTGGAGGGGGTAGCCTTTCCCTTCTCCAGGGGATCTTCCCATCCCTGGGATCAAACTCAGGTCTCCCACATTGCAGGAAGATTGGTTACCAGCTGAGCCACAAGTGAAGCCCCTGTGTCACTGTAACCTAACCTAATATCATCTAGGCTTACCATTCAGCTTCAACACATATTAATATTAGAAGTATTTTCTAATATAAATATTACAGATCTCAGAACAGAATCCTGCACAATTTCAGAATTTTTAAATGACATTTAAAAAATAAATAAATAAATGACATTTTATTATAAATCTTCATTGAGGTTTTATAGAGTCAGGAAAACATACAGGAGCAAAAATCTAGGAGTACATATATTAGTAATTCTGCTTAAATTTAAGAAGTCAATACTGATTGAAACTTGGACAAAATATTTTGTATTTGCGCTACAAATGACAAAAAATGCATTTTAAAAGAAACATCTCCTTAATTAAAATCCCAACAAGAAAGCATATTTGCAAATATTCAAATTTGAAATGATCAAAAATAAGACATAATTTCTCAATTTGATTGTTATTTCTTTTTTAATATTAGTAAAAGCATGTTATGTGATTACTTTGATATCTTGCATGCTTTTAATATGCTGGTTTGATATGAAAATAAAATTAGATTCTTCACAACTAAAAACTATGATGTTTCCTTATAATTTCACTGGCCAAAATATTTTTTCAGAATAATTTTATTACTTTATGGTAATTTTTATTCATTACACAATTTAATTTTTCTGAATAAAATGTGCATTCTTACAGTACTACGCAATATTGAATAATGTTAAAACATACCCATTTTCACATTAGGATCAACTTAATACTATAAATTTGAGAATGATTCTTTGCACTCTATTTCAAGCTCAGTTCTCACAATTACAATGAATCTGCTAAGGGTTTGCTTTGACTACTGAAATTGTTTTAAAGATCTTATTGAAACCATGATTTCCATTTTAATTTTTGAAAATTATTTTCTGCAAAATATGTTGGAAACCTTGTTTGTCCAAATTATTTAATATTAACATTTTAGAGAAATACACCTTTGGGTGCTTTTCTTCACACAGATATCTTCACATTCAATTAAATATAGTTTAGTGAGCCTCTCTTCCTGTGAAGACATATACTAGGTTACAGAACTTCAGAGAAGATTAAAGTATGGTGTGTTCCTTCAGGGAAATCACAATTTCTAGGGGTGACAGACACATACACACTACAAATATTTCATGGTAGGTGATATGCAGTCTGGTGTGAAATGTATGTTATGGAAGCATTTATTGAGAAAGCCTCCACTGAATATGCAACTGGGCCTGTGCTCCAGAGACATTCCTGCACTGGATTTAAGGCTCTGATGTCACCATCTTGAATTCTCATCATTTTTAATAAGGGGCATCACATTTCCATCTTGCCCTTGGCTAGTCTTAAATTTGGGCCTCTGTGCATGGCAGCCAAGGGCGATGATGAACACTGGGGAAACAGAGTAACTTTAAACTTCCCAAAATACTTGATATTTGATTTGGTGAATTCATTTGAAAGTGAATTGGAATCTGGAAGGAGAGCAGGACAGGAGGAGAGACCAATAATTCCAGAGAAAAGATGTAGTACAAAGTCATGAAGCAAAATTTGCTTAGTAATAATAATGAGGTTCTTATATCTAAGCAAGATGAAGTTAAAAGAATAATTTGTAATCACATTTCCAAGAGGCTTAAAGGCCTAGCTAGAAGCCTAGATTTAATTTACACAAAAGTGCTAACTTGAAGCAAGGAAATGAAATGTAAGTTGGTGCTAAATGTGAAGTCGCGAAGACTAGAAAGTGGAAGTTTGCTAGAAGATAATGAAGAAATCTAAATAAACTGTCATGATAGGCTACAAAGGGCAATGAAAGTGGCAATGAAGAGATGGGTATGCAAACAAATATTCAAGGGAACATACTGTTTTATAAACAATACCCACTATTTGCCTTTTAATCTTGAAAGAGAGCACATAATTTTACCACTCTCATGGAAACGGAAAAAAATGATAGCGTAGCGTACTTAGAAAGTAATGCAGATTCTTTTGTTCAAAAGTTATTAACAACCTATAAATGAGGTTACCAAACCTTTATTGCAAAGAGTTAGCAATTTTCAGTGAAAGCAAAAATGAAGACGCTTAAAAACCAAAATCCTGATTAAAGATCCATTAAAAATACAAATTACAAACTATCTCATTTGCATGGTTTATTCCCATACCTCGATCTAAAGCATCAAATTAATCAATTACATGCCACAAAGTCAAAGTAAAAACTAATATTAAAATGAGCTTAATGCAATGGAGTCAAACCAGTTATTTAGCAATTTTTTTTTCACTTCTCAATTTATTCCTTTGTAACAGGAATGTGATCATATTAATTATAAAAATGACCCTTTAGTCAATATAATATTTTTCCAAATACAGGTCTGGAGAGAGACACTGAAGATTTTACTTTGGACTAAAACACTTGTACAAGATGTCAAATCAGCAAGCTAATATCTCTAAAGTATCATTTTTTTTAATCAACTTATTTTGTGTGTGTGTGTGTGTGCTCAGTTGCGTCCAACTCTTTGCCACATCATAGACGGCAGCCCGCCAGGCTCTTCTGTCCATGGGATTCTCCAGGCAAGAATACTGGAGTGGGTTGCCATTTCCTTCTCCAGGGATCTTCCAGACTCAAGGATCAAACCCACATCTATCCCCTGTGTCTCTTGCACTGGCAGGCAAATTCTTTACCACTGCACCACCCACCCGCACGTGCACACACAAACACATACATAATGTCTCTCAAGTATTTTTTTTTTTTAATCAACTGCTTTTCCCTATTTGTTGAAATTTTGCTTATGATTGCTATTTGGTCAACTGTTTTTCTCATGGTTGAGTATTTTTAAATGATTATAACTTATTCACAGCCAAACTTTACTTAAATGCATATATTTTTAATATTGATTAACAAAATATATAAAATTTACTGCCATTCAGAAATAAAACATTTTATCTAAGTAAGAAAGTTATATGTATTTACAATTACATTTATAAATATGCATTTACAAAATATGTACCTGATATAGAACTTGGATTCAGGATATAAAAAAATTCTGATAACTCAATAATAAGACAAAAAGATTCCATTTTAGAAAGTGGGCAAAAGATTTAAACAGATGCTTTAACTGCATGAGAGTCTTTCATTTAAATGTAATCAGAGTATGCTTACTGATAATATAGTACAGTCCAAGACCATATATGTCTAAAGTGGGATAGAAAAGAGAGAAAATGACAACCTTTGACTTCAACAAGACTATAATCCTTGAACTTGGAATAATTCTGTGTAGATTAATTAATTGATTGATTTTTCTCTTAAAAACATACACTTCATTTTATGGAAACCATCTCAAGGACCTCCCATGTTTGCCAGATTTCCAAGATAAAGTGCCAATGAAATTGAAATATTAGAAGGGATTGGAGAAGTAGTAGAGAAAATCCCAGAGGTGAATGAGAACTACAACTTCTGTGGGTCCTGAATGTGAACTGCAAGCATGAAGCTGTGTCTGATGAGTGGGATGAGTGTTGTAAGAAAATAAAAATAAAAAAGTTAAAGTAAACAAGAGTAATCAAATGTATCTTCTAAGCCATACTAAGCTAAATTTCTCAACTGCATATATTTGAAAGAGAGAGAATTTTTAAAAAACAAAAAGTAGTTTTGAATAGATATCATTTAAAGGTGTCAGGTAGTAAAACACAAGGCAGAATAGTTTTCAAACATCCAGTGTTTCCTTTCTTGATTCTTCATATAGATTCTTATATGAAAAAATAGAATAAATGAATCCAGTGGAATATCTGTGAAGAATACAATTTACTTAAAATGTGTACTAGGTCTTGAGAGTCTTTGAGAATTTCTCTTGGGAAGGAACTGTAAAGTTGACTTCTGGGGTAAATTGTAGAAAGCGTAAATGTTTTTCAACCAGATCGTATTACAAATCTTCATTGCATTTGAGCAGGAATGGGTCTAATAATTCCCCTAACTGGTTATTCTAGACAAAAATAAACAGTTATATCTCTTTATTTATGGAGAAAGTGGTTTTAAGGAGCAAAAAAACATGGTTTCAAGGCCACTGAAGTTAAGCAATATATATTTAGGTCATATATTAGGCTGGATTCTTGAAAATGCATGAGATTTATTTCTAACAATTCATGCACTGGGAAAATTTGGCCAATAATAAATTCAGAACATACAGTAATAAAGAGTAAGCAAATAACATTAAAAATAAGTATCAACCGTTAAACTGCAACTGGAGGGATGTAGATGAGATATGAAAAAATAGTTCTTCCTCTCATTAGAGCAGTTAAACACGAGAATAGGTTATCAGGTAAAGTCTCTCTAGACTCTTCTTGAAGGTTTTTAACATCTAAGAGGCAGCCATTTATCTTAAATCCTTGAGGTAAGTCCTGTCTGATGGTAAATGAAGGACTAGATGACCTCTGAATTCAAGTCTTAAGTTACTTGTTACCAGCTGCCTGATTCAGTTATTCAAGCAGTCATTTTAATTCAGAAGTGATAATCAGCAATGTTAAACATGCTACATGCTACAAATTAAATATTTTCCAATTTAAACATATGAAGAAATCATATTAAAAAATGTGTGGGTCACAGATTAAGATCATCATTTCTAAATACAATCAGAATTAGTTGTTTAAAGACTAACTTTCAGATGCTAAAATTAGCAATATGGACACCATTTAAAATTCCATTATACTTAGGTGATATTGGACATATGTGCCGGCATTTATACAAAGAGTTGCAGAAACATTATTTTTGAATAATACAGATGATATGATAAAATTTATAGAAGAAATGTTCTTGATGCTTTATACATTGTGATTAATTTAAATAGATATTTAAATTTCTCCCTTTTCCTTCTTACTCTCAATCTAAATCATGAAAAATTCTATGTTTGGCACAGATGACTTCAAGGAAAATAAATTGTGCCAGTCAAAAGAGCAAAGGATCAATAAACAAATGAGCGCATAACAGAGATAGTGTCATTCTAAAAAGTTACAAGGATTCACCTTACTCTGTTATCTTGATTCTATGTAATTCCCGCTCTGCTTTTCTCACCTCTAGAAACTAAGTATTATCATGCACAACAAATAAAAAGTAAAACAGTATTTTAAACTATGACTATAAAAATTCTACTATTGTTACTTAAGGAAATATCTAATATATATGCAGATGCATGTAGAGTTAAATCATTTAAATATGTATTATAAAATAAATCATATGTTTTACAAAAAAAGTTATTTTCATTAGAACTTCTATTTGAAAACTTTTTAAAAAACATTAATTCATAGTAAAAAATAAAATATGGACAAAATTAGACCAAAATATCATCAGACAGTGATTATATCTGGATTATACAGACAACATCCTATAATATGGGTATCATTAAAATTATAATTTTTAAAATAACACAACTGCTCCAACTCTATTGCTTTAATCATAAGATTTTATAGGCTCACAGAACAAAGTGTGTGGTAAACTAGATGGCACTGACCTTCCTCACAACTAACTTAGTAAATATTTTTAGAACAAAATTTCCACTATTTGCAAACAAAGCCTAAACTTAGGATTTTGAACTTGTTTGAATTTTTACCTATATTCAAAAATCACTCAAGATTGCTCCAAGCCAAGGTCATGCTGACCCTTACATATCATAATTCCTTATCATTTAACGTAAACAAATTCTTTTAAATGAAAATGTTGTTTTAGTTTACAGCTAGAATAAAATAATAAATTATGATCTCCCTCTTCAAGTTAAAACAGCACTTTATTCCAACAAATTTAATCAAATTTAAATTACTTTCAATAAGTTATTCCCCTTGCCCTCTAAAATCAACAAACTTTTCCTAATATAGCAACCTTACAAATGTTTTAAACTTTTACTGAGAAAAAAATGAAATGTTTTAAATGAAATTAAACTAAACACTTGATGCAGTGACAACAACAGTAACTGAAGATATCTGAGGATTAGTTAAGAGTGATGATAGAGTAATCCATAATGAATACAATCCAAAATATACTCTAAGTTTTAATTTTCTCTGTTGCAATGTTTAATTGACAAAAACACAAAGAACACATAAAAGGACCCATGGCAGAGACAGGTCACAAACTGAAGATTTCTTCTTTTCTTTCGGTTTTTTTTTTTTTCCCCCTTTCTGTTTTGTAACCATGGTAAAACAATAGAAGTGAACTTTCCCTGAACTTTTCTCTTTAAAGCCTTGGGTCCACGTTGACCCAGCAGGGCAAGCTGGAACCTGATACTATCAACCCAAGGGCTGCTAAAGCAATCAGGTTCAACAACCATATACGTTCCCTAATGTCATTTTGCCACAAAGTCAAGGCAAAAGCAGGCTATTTCTAGTAAAGAATGTCTTTCTATTGTTTCAGAGATTAATTCAATAGTCTAAACGTGCATAAAACAAGAACTAAATGGCAAACTACAAAAATATATTACTGTTTTCTTGCAATTATATAAATACCAAAGTTTATTTCCAGATAAGGCCCAATCCCACAAAAAATAAAAGCTCCTAGATCTATTATTAATGAGCAGGTGATTTAATTGATCATAGATTTAGATGATCTTACTTTAACTAACTCATGTTACTGTACTCTCATGGTAACCTGTTTTAAAAGGTAATGCTGTTTAAGAAATTTTTTTCATGTTCTTCTATAGGCAATTAAGGTATGAAGACATAACTGATTAAATCTACTATTAAAGGATATATTTGTTATTTCTGTTACTGCAGCATGATATATAATGAATTAAACTGTAGTAACACAATTCCCACCTCTATTAGTCAAAGGAGTACTGGCATTTTAACAAAAGTGACTATATCCAAGAATAGAGAGATAAATATAATTTCTAATACACATAAATAAACATATGGAAGTAGATTAGGTTCAACCTTTTTTCAACTCCTAATGTTCGACTACAATGTTATAAAAATAGTATTATAGTTAGGATGATACAATAATGAAAATTTATTCTATCATTAGTTGACTCTCTTTCAAAATGCTTATATAAATACTTATAAGAAACAGCACATATATGACAAACTAACAATTAATAATTACTTTCATATTCTAATCACATTGCTTAAATAGATACTCAATTATATTACTTCCCCTTGAATATTATCCCCTATGGGCTTAATGCATACTTTCATGGAAACAGTTTCAATGTTTCCAATAGTAGTTGGTATATCATGCAGATGAGATTTTGGCTATAGTAAAAATAGGTTTTAGCATACCAATGAGAAGAAATCAGAATTCTGTCCAACAGATAGAGGAGTTTAAAATACAGAAACTGAATGCATAAATATGGAGGGACAGTTTGAGAAAATCCAGGGCATTAGGCACTGTAAAAAACAGGTGTCCTTAAAATGGTAATCTCCCAGAATAATATAGCAAGATAGTACATTTTTGAAAAGTAAAGCAATGTTTAAAACAGCAATGTTTTTCATACATTAACTGGTTCAAGTAAGTCAATTATTAGTCAATATTCAGTTGTGTAGGTATATATGTTTGTGTGGGTGCATGCTAAGTTGCTTCAATCCTGTCTGACTCTTTGCCACATTATGACCTGTAGCTCACTAGGCTCCTCTGTCCACGGGATTCTCCAGGTAAGAAACTGGAGTGGGTTGCCATGCCCTTCCCCAAGGAATCTTCCCAACCCAGGGATCGAACCTGAATCTCTTATGCCTCCTGCCATGGCAGGAGGGTTCTTTACCACTAGCACCACCTGGGAAACCCTAAAATGCACGTGTATATGCATGTGTTTTGTGTCTGTGTTGTATTAAGACATCAATAAGAAAGAATAAAATTTTAAGAAAGAAAGAAAAGGTTAGTGACTCAATCATGTCCAATTCTTTGCGACTCTATGTACTGTAGCCCACCAGGCTCCTCTGTCCGTAGGATTCTCCAGCCCAGCATACCAGAGTGGGTTGCCATCTTTCTCCAGGGGATCTCCCCAACCGTCGAACCCTGTCTCTCACATTGTAGGCACTTTCTTTACTGTCTGAGCCACCAGGGAAGCCAAATAGAAAGGATGGAAAGAAGACCAGAAAACCAAGAAATAAAATACGCAAGGGGACACCTAACTAACTAATCAAGTTTTTCAGGTGTTGATAGTGGATTTGTTAATCCTCTTTACTCTCAGTTTGAGAACTTAAGGCATTAAGACTGAAATGACTGATGAAGAAGGGATGATAACATGCATACACAGGATACTTATGTGCTAGGTGAGTAACACTATCTTGTATCATTTAAATTCCAATAGTCCTCGAAGGTAGATATTGTCTCTACTTCTCAGATGAAGAAATTAGAGTTGACTGGTCCAACAGCATGACTCATGAATTTTATATTTTTCTGTCAGGCCCATGTAACTCCCATTTCAAAGTGAACACTTACTCCATTATTATGGTACCTCTAAATAACAGTGACAATATTGACAATAGATCACTTGACCATGGATCAGAAGACAGAAGCTGTCACTCTTTAGATGTGTGACCTTGGCAACTCACTTAACTTTTAGAAGCCACATCTTTCCTTCCCTAACAAGTTCAAGTGATGCCATGGCAGATAAAATTTTAAAATCTGAAATAAAATAGTCAAAGACACTCCTATCATAATGTGTCTAATAAGCAGAATGTGAACAGTGAAAGTATAGGAAAAAGCTAAGTCAGTGTATTCTCTGATTTCCAAGGGTACATTTTTCTAACCTAGTTCCTAATTTGTGCTGTTGTCTTCACCTTATTTCTGTCTTAATGTTCCTATTCTTCCTCCTGCCCTGCCTGGTTTCACTGGGTAAAGACATCAAACAGGAATTTTAATAGTTGTCAATACTTACCAGTGCATACAGATTATATAAATGAACAGTAGTTTCCAGTGAGAAAAATATCTCAAATAAACTATATAAGTAAAAAGATAACTTTCAGTTGAGTAGGAGTACTAATGAGCTCTAAATATTAATCTTTTTTCGTTCTCATTTCTGAAAAAGAAACCACAATTATAGTTCTTAGATGAAAAATTTTGTAACCCACAATAATTTCTATATCAGATTAAAAAATGAAGTGTTAGTCACTCAGTCGTGTCTGACTCTTTGCAACCTTAAGGATTGTATCCCACCAGGCTCCTCTGTCCATGGAATTCTCCAAATACTGGACTGGGTAGCCATTCCCTTCTCCAGGGGATCTTCCTGACCCAGGGATCAAACCCAGGTCTTCTGCACTGCAAGTGGATTTTTTACCATCTGAGTCACCAGGGGTCTAATACATCAATGATTAAAACAACCTTTAAAAAAATTAGAAATAAATAATATTTTCCCTTTTCTCTACAGTTCCAGAGCTCTTTCCATTGCTGTACCAAACATCTGGAGATTTCACGGTATTTCAAATTCAGTATGTCAAAAGTAAACTTTTTATCTTTCACCCTAAGCCTGCATCACATTACTTCCTATATTCCATATCTGTTAACATGCCATCATGTATCCAATTTCCAAAGCCAAACCCAGGGTCAATCCCAATTCCTCCATCTCTTTTTGAGTACCTTCTACTTCTCAACTCAGTGGTCACCAGACTCTACTGATTCTACCTCTGGTATTTCTTTGCTCACTCTTTTCTTCATTCATATGGCTCTTGTTTTATTTCAAGTCCTTTCACTTGTGTTCCTATAGTGTTCTGACCTAGGTATTCCACATAGAAAAAACATTCCAATACCTTCAGTGCATTCTGCAAATTTTCCCCAGCTCACCAGATTTCTTACCATAGCAGATTAGAACTTTTTAAGATCTAATGCCTCAATTTCTCTCCAGTGAAATTTCTCAAAGCTTTCCCAGCCTCAGTCTGCAGTTGGTGCGTAACTACTTTTATATATCCATGCTTTGGAGATGCCAATCCTTCTGCCTGAAATGCCCTTTCCTTCAATTGTCCAATTCAGACTTTCTTCAATTTCAGACTTAAATTGAAGAAACTAGGGAAAACCACTAGACTAGATTCAGGTATGACCTAAATCAAATCCCTTACAATTATACAGTGGAAGTGACAAATATATTCAAAGAATTAGATCTGATAGACAGAGTGCCTGAAGAACTATGGACAGAGGTTTGTGACATTGTACAGGAGGCAGAGATCAAGACCATCCCCAAAGAAAAGAAATGCAAAAAGGCAAGATGGTTGTCTGAGGAGGCCTTGCAAAGAGCTGTAAATAGAAGAGAAGAGAAAGGCAAAGGAGAAAAGGAAAGATATACCCATATGAATGCAGAGTTCCAAAGAATAGCAAGGAGAGATAAGAAAGCCTTCCTCAGTGATCAGTGCAAACAAATAGAGGCAAACAATAGAATGGGAAAGACAAGAGATCTCCTCAAGAAAATTAGAGATACCAAGGGAATATTTCATGCAAAAATGGGCACAATAAAGGACAGAAATGGTATAGACCTAACAGAAGCAGAAAGAATACACCGAAGAACTATACAAAAAAGATCTTCAGGACACAGATAATCACAATGGTGTGATCACTGACCTAGAGTCAGACATCCTGGAATGCGAAGTCAAGTGGACCTTAGGAGGCATCACTACGAACAAAGCTAGTAGATATGATGGAATTCCAGTTGAGCTATTTCAAATCCTAAAAGATGATGCTGTGAAGGTGCTGCTCTCATGCCAGCAAATTTGGAAAACTCAGCAGTGGCCACAGGACTGGAAAAAGTCAGTTTTCATTCCAATCCCAAAGAAAGACAATGCCAAAGATGCTCAAACTACCACACAATTGCTCTCATCTCACACGCTAGTAAAGCAATGCTCAAATTCTCCAAGCCAGGCTTCAGCAATATGTGAACCATGAACTTCCAGATGTCCAGCTGTATTTAGAAATGGCAGAGGAACCAGAGATCAAATTGCCAATATCTACTGGATCATCAAAAAAGCAAGAGAGTTCCAAAAAAACATGTATTTCCGCTTTATTGACTATGCCAAAGCATTTGACTGTGTGGATAACCACGAACTGTGGAAAATTCTTAAAGAGATGGGAATACCAGACCACCTGACCTGCCTCTTGAGAAATCTGTATGCAGCTCAAGAAACAACAGTTACAACTGGACGTGGAACAACAGACTGGTTCAAAATAGGGAAAGGAATATGTCAAGGCTGTATATTGCCACTCTGCTTATTTAACTTATATGCAGAGTACATCATGAGAAATGCTGGACTGGATGAAGCACAAACTGGAATCAAGATTTCCAGGAGAAATATCTATAACCTCAGATATGCAGATGACATCACCCTTATGGCAGAAAGAGAAGAAGAATTAGAGAGCCTATTGATGAAAGTGAAAGAGTGAAAAAGTTGGCTTAAAACTCAACATTCAGAAAACTAAGACAATTGCATCTGGTCCCATCACTTCATGGCAAATAGATGAGGAAACAGTGGAAATGGTGACAGACTTTATTTTTTGGGGCTCCAAAACCCCTGTAAATGGTGACTGCAGCCATGAAATTAAAAGATGCTTGCTCCTCAGAAGAAAAGCTATGACCAACCTAGAGACCATATTAAAAAGCAGAGACATTACTTTGCCAACAAAGTTCAATCTAGTCAATCTATTGTTTTTCCAACAGTCATGTATGGATGTGAGAGTTGGACTATAAAGTTGAGCGCTGAAGAATTGATGCTTTTGAAATGTGGTGCTGGAAAAGACTCTTGAGAGTCCCTTGGACTGCAGGGAGATCCAACCAGTCCATCCTAAAGGAAATCAGTCCTGAATAATCAGTGGAGGGACTGATGCTGAAGCCGAAACTCCATACTTTGGCCACCTGATGTGAAGAACTGACTCATCAGAAAAGACCCTGATGCTGGGAAAGACTGAATGCAAGAGGAGGAGGGGATGACAGAGAATGAGATGGTTGGATGGCATCACTGTCTCAATGGACATGAGTTTGAGTAAACTCGGGAGTTGGCGATGGACAGGGTGGGCTGGCATACTGCAGTCCATGGGTTTGCAAAGAGTGGGACACAACTGAGCAACTGAAATGAACTTAACTCATTTGTTCATGGGGGAAACCCTCAGACAATTTACATCCACTCCTTCCCTAATCTCCCCAGGTATGTGTAACTCATAAACTTCTACCCACATCCACATGTCAATATAATAATCTATATATCATTTCTTTCTAGGCACACAAAGCCTTTGTATGAAATAACTATGTTCTATTTATTGATATTTCTCCAGTATTCAACACAGCCTGCCAACTAGCTGAAAATTAAAGTTATAATTGGTGGATAAATCACCTGGAAAAGGAATAAATTAATAATTTTCCAAAAAGTATAGTGTATCAACTAAATTACCAGGACACATTAAAATACAGAAATCATCTCTCTGAAAAATAGTTATCCTTCTTTAAATTAAGAGGTATAATATAAAATAATAAAGATTCATTTAAGGATTATTTTTATTGAATAATCAATTAGGTAAATACACATGAAATTTAAGTTACACAAAAACTCTTGTAAAATAATTTAGAATTGTATGTGCTGCAAAACATTTTAGTTAAAAATGCTCTTGTGCCAATCAAATAATATAAAATATTAAGTCATCATTGCCCTTTAAAATCCTTTCAATGAGAATTCCCTAATTGTACTTTCACTTTATCTCTCAGTACCAGTAAGTAAATAAATTAACAAAATAGCTTTTATCACACAGAATAACCTTTTAACTGAGGGATTATCTCTGGTTTATTTTTCATTTCTTTCACTGCAGATAGCAGTTCATGCCTCATTGATTAGTTTGCTAAGGTGGTGACCAGAAATGAAAACACAGTCTTTCAGATACTGCAAGGACCTGAGTGTGTAACCATGCGCGCGCGCGCGCGCGCACACACACACACACACACACACACATATACACACATACATTCCATGCTTCTCTCTCTGGGATTTAGTTTGTAAGAAACAAAGAGTCAAGTATTACAAATATTTAATTTCTATTAGCCTATGCTCAAGTATAACTCCATCTCTTAAATTTATTTCTCACTTATATTGTTAATATTTTTTCATTAAATAGTATTTAGGTTTTTATCATAAGTAAACTGTGCATTTCATGACAACTTTCAGGGAAAGATAATATAAAGTCAAAGGAAAAAAAAACCTAGTTTCCTTCGGATTTCTACCATTCTGATTTCAGTGATAGCCTTTATATATATATATTCCACTGGAAGTACACTTACATTTGAGACTTGCCATATTAATCACTAAGCTCATTATGTCCACTTATATCTTAGATGTTAGATGCAACTAATATCCTGTTCCTTTCTTCAGCCAAAATATCAGGAATTATTAATCCAAAGAAATTCTTAAACAGAAAGAAATCACAGAAATCAAATGTGACAGTGAGTGTTGATTAGAGTAACCACAGCCAGGAAGAGCAAACCATTCTGACCTGGTCTGGTGCTACTCGGGACTGTTGAATCCTCATGTTTGAAAAAAAATCATTGCTCACCAAGCCTACAGCAGGAAAGAATAAAATATAGGTTTGAAAGTGTTCAAAATTCAGAACAACAGAAGAGGAAAGACATGATGTGGCTCCACATGAGAAATAAAAGCTTTGAAGGCAATTAGAACATAATAAGAAGTATTCTTGCTTGGGAAATCCCAAGGACAGAGGAGCCTGGCATGCTACAGTTCATGGGGCCTCAAAAGAGTTGGACACGACTTAGTGACTAAACAACAACAAAGAACCTTTCCACATCTGATACAGGGAAACCAAATAAAAGACACATTCAATTCATTCCTTTTGTGTCTGAGCTCAAAGATAAAGGGAAGAGCATTTTGACCAAACATGGGGAGAGTCTGTTAAAAGTTAGAGGCGAAATTATCTTCTTCTAAGATCCTTGTCCCTTCAAATGTCAAGCAGAAGTTGGCCAAATTATTCAAATTATCAGGGAGACTGAAAAAGAGACAGTTGGCATTTGGTACAGATTTTAGCTCACTCACTGCTGAGGCTTCTTTTAATCAGGAATTTGATGATTCCTGTCACTGCGACACACTCTCCATCCCAAGTCCAGATGGTCATGTATTCAAAGATACAGTTTCTTTTCCATTTCATTTGCTATTTCATTAATTGCTTATTTCCTTATACTCTTTTGTTATCCTAATAAATGGTTCCTCTGGCAACTCTTCTCAAGTACTATGTGTCCTACCCACTGCTTTTCAAATAAAGAACACCAGGCAAGATGATTTTGAGTAAAATCAAAGCAAGTTTCAGGAAAATTATAACTTGGCAGTCCTCATGTCTCCTCTTGTTAACTGTGCTTACTACTTCCATAGATATTTAAACCCATCACCTGGGTCATCCACACTTTTCAGTATACTGCTTTCAACAATCAATGAAACCCTGCAAGAATTTAATTGATAATTAAAGTTAAAAGCTTAAATTATGAATATTTGAAAGAGGCTCCTTCTTCTTTACAACCTTCACTGGAGGTTGTAAATGCAGCCGCTAGTGCTATTTCTCAAGAAAAAAAATAAATGAAACCTTTGCAGGCCACCTTTGAAAGGTTACCTTTGACCTAATATGAGAATGACTTATTTCATCATAGGATTAGCTGCTCAAAGAACATCAGGACTCCCTTGTCTTATTGTAGCATCTCCAAGCCTCTTCGTTTGACGTTTTGATCCTTTTACAAACTTCTTACCACAAATTCTTACCAACTGATTACAATTAGTTTTCATACTGCAGTTTCTTGCATATGTAATAGACACATTAAAATTATTTGTCGTGCTGGAGTAAAGTGGACTGTCTTCCAGAAATAAAAAATGCCTGATACTGTTTGTACTGCCCTCACAGTCGGCAAGCTTTGTATGTGTTATGTCATTATCAGTATTTTTCCTTTTGGGTGCAAGAGGGGTTGACATCTCTTCTTCCATCAAAAATGGATTTAAAAAATAACTGCCCATGAAGCCTCACTGAATTGTATTGACTGTTTCCACCTTTACTCCTGTATTTATCTTTGCTGTTTTTCCATTCATTCAACATTTATTAAAAGTTTATTAAGTACCACCGAATGTTCTGGGTGGCAAAGGACAAAAATAAATAAATAGATTACAAAAATATGCCTCTAGATTATTAGGACAGGGAAGACTTCTCTTAAGAAGATAAAGTTTAAATATTAGGAAGTTGTCAGCTAAAGAATAAAGAGGGACAAGTTCCAGGCAATTAGATAGCAAGTACAAGGAAACTTACAACTTTGGTCTCATCAGGAAACCAAAGGGAAAGCCAGTATGACTGGATTTCAGCTTGGAGAAAAAGAAAAGAGATAAACTCTGAGAGGCTGACGGTATAAGAAGTTTGGGTTTCTACCGACCTTTCAATAATATTTATTTGCCTGCTTTCGTATTAAGTCTTAAATCTTTTCCTCTGAACAGTGAAAGTGAAGTCGTGTTCGACTCTTTGCGAGTCTGTGGAGCCCACCAGGCTCCTCCATCCATGGGATTCTCTAGGCAAGAATTACAGGAGTGGGTTGCCGTTTCCTTCTCCAGGGGATCTTCCGGACCCAGGGATCGAACCTGGGTCTTTTGTATTGAGGGCAGACGCTTTAACCTCAGAGCCACCAGGGAAGCCGGAAGCCCTCTGAACAGTACCCTTTCCATTCTCCAAATACGATCTAGTCTCTCTCTCAGGCAAAAGACACACGCTGCTGCTCTATTTTCAGCCATTATGTCTGGTTCAAGGCTCAACTCATAATCATGTTTAACAAATGTGTTTGACTAAGTAAATTAAAATGTAATATAAATGGAAACCATTCATTTAAAATTCCAAGGCACTCAACAGTGTTTAAGTTTTCACATTCTACAAAAAATACTCTGTATTTTAATGAAATATGAATGCTTTGCTGGCTAACTAGTCGATGTAAGAATCACATTGCAGCTAAAGGTGCACTATACAAATGCCTGTATTTGTCTTCCTTTGCCAATGCTTTGCTATCCATATAAAAGATCAACATCAGAGTAAAGGTAATAAAATGATACATAATAGCACATAGTTATGTTCTCTATACTTTACTTATCAGTTCTATCTAAGAGGTCTTTATCAAAAGGTTCATTTTCTTGTAGAAGTGAGTTTATATCAAGCAGTTTTCCCTGACACCTGTCAGAAGGTTCCTACCCCTAGATAAATATAACTATGATCAGATATTGAAAGGAAAATGTAAATCCACTTTATAAAAAGCACTTCTCTTAATGATCCACAGCTATTTCCTGTTATGAATGCTGTACAGTAAACACTGATAACTTTGGTTGGAAAAAATAAGGAAAAGTAACCTATGGCTATTTAAAAAACAAATCCATCACTGATCTTCTACATGAAGAAAGTAAAAATCTATTTCCAAACATGCAAGCAGTAAAATCTGATTTCACTGTAGTATAAATGTTCAGATATTAGGCCTGGTGCCCTCATAATATATTTGCTTAATACAGCAGTAAATTCTTTCGTTGTTTTTCCCCAACTCGGATGACAACCATCTTACCTACATAATATTAAGCAGACATTTAGTTCCACTGATGTGAACAGCCAAGAGATTAATGCTGACAGAGCTAAATTACACAAGAGTCAAGAAATGTGAGCCAACAATACAATTATAATTATCACTAGGGGAGGTAAAAGATGAACATATTTTCATCTACTGAGGGCTCTGGATTAAAGGGCCAAACACTTAAATGCCACTTTTACTCATTTGGTAACTAGGGGTATTCTAAATTCTATAATTATATGACTTTGCATACATTAAAATCAGCTTGGTATTAAAGGTTTCTGATAGCAATGTTACAATTAAGGGTCCAACCTCTATTTCTCAGTCATTATCTCAAAAGAACAAAAATAATCACCAAGAGGCAGTTGAAGATTAAAAAAGAACAAGTTCTTATTTTCTCCTGATTGTATTTCATTAAATTTGCAGTACAATTACTTTTACTTTATATTACTATTCATTTTGTAATATCATAAAATAATTTAGAAATTCCATTAGTAGTTTTCATGTGCAATAATTTTGTTGGAAAAAATACATAATGTCCATTTTAAAAGTAAGATTTTAGATAAAAACCCTTGACAGTATATTAAAGCATTTTACTTCTTAATGGGTAGAATACAGACACAAAGTTCTGAGTATATGCCTAAATGTTTTAATAATTCCTTTGAATAGTGTATCTATTATGAAGATATTTATATATATAAATAAATATTTATATTTATTATAGGGATAAATTCAGAAACCATACTCTTAGACAATTATAAATCTATACCTTTAAGTTACTTTTATTCCTGTATGTGTCATTATTTCAAATAATTTATAAATTAGAAAGGAATATTCCTTAGCAGTATGCAACAGTCACACGTCATTTGCTATAAATGAGTTTATATATTATATACTGTAACATAGGATGAAATTAAGGAAACTATCTTCCTTTTAGAAAAAAGATGGAGAAACAATGGAAACAGTGACAGACTTTATTTTCTTGGGCTCCAAAATCACTACAGATGGTGACTGCAGCCATGAAATTAAAAGACACTCACTCCTTGGAAGAAAAGTTGGGATCAACCTAGACAGCATATTAAAAAGCAGAGACATTACTTTGCCAACAAAAGTCCATCTAGTCAAAGCTATGGTTTTTCCAGTATTCTTGTATGGACATAAGAGTTGGACTGTAAAGGAAGCTGAGTGCCAAAGAATTGATGTTTTTGAACTGTGGTGTTGGACAAGACTCTTGGGAGTCCCTTGGACTGCAAGGAGATCAAACGAGTCAATCCTAAAGGAAATCTGTCCTGAATATTCATTGGAAGGACTGATGTTGAAGTTGAAGCTCCAGTACTTTGGCTACCTGATTCGAAGAAGTGACTCACTGGAAAAGACCCTGATGCTTAGCAGCATTGAAGGTGGAAAGAGAAGGGGATGACAGAGGATGAGATGGTTGGATGACATCGCCAACTTGATGGACATGAGTTTGAGCAGGTTCCGGGAGTTGGTGACGGACAGGGAAGCCTGGTATCCATGGGGTCACAAAGAGTCAGACACGACTGAGCGACTGAACTGAACTGAACTGATCTTCCTTTTGGCTCTCTTAGTGATATTCTTTAGGATTTTAAGTTCCATATATTTTTCTTTTCTCCTCATCTCTCTAGATTCCCTCACCTTGAACCTTGTTAAGCTTGATAATGAAGCATATTTCCTGTAAGATTCATTTGTTGGATACAGATACAGGATTGCTTGTTTCTTTATTTTAAAAAAACAACTCATAAAATAGCATTTACTTTCAATGACTGTTAAACTGAAGTCCCTTACATGTGAAATTCCAGTGGATTTCTAATCGTAGCCTCTTTTGACTAAATCATTCTGAACATCAAAAAAATTATTTAATAGTTTGCCTGATAGGGAATGGCTTGAAATTTGGCTGAAAATTGAAAGTAGGGTATGGAAAAACTGATTGGTTCAAGATCAAGAAAGGAGTACGACAGAGGTGTCTGCTGTCACCGTTTGTTTAACCATTTCTCAGCATCATGAGAAATGCCGGGCTGGATGAGTTACAAGCTGAATCAAGATAGGCAGGAGAAACATCGGCAACTTCAACATGCAGATGATACCATTCTAATGGCAGAAAGCAAAGAGGAACTAAAGAGCCTCTTGAGGAGAGTAAAAGAGGAGAGTGAAAGAGCTGGCTTAAGACTAACTATTAAAAAACTAAGACCATGGCATCTGGCTTCATTAATGCATGGCAAATAGAAGGGGAAAAGGTGGAAGTAGTGACAGATTTGTTCTTCTTGGGCTCTGAAATCACTGCAGAATGTGACAGCAGCCATGTAATCGGAAGACAATTGCTTCTTGACAGGAAAGCGATGACAAACCTAGACAGTGTGTTGAAAAGCAAAGACATTACTCTGCCAACAAAGATCCTTATAGTCAAGGTTATGGTCTGCCCATTGGTCATGTACGGTTGTGAGAGCAGGGTCATAAAGAAGACAGAACGCCAAAGAATTGAAGCCTTCAAACTGTGGTGCTGGAGAAGATTCCTGAAAGTATTTTGGACAGCAAGGAGATCAGGCTAGTCAATCTTAAGGGAGATCAACCTTGAATATTCACTGGAAGGACTGATGCTGAAGTTGAACCTCCAGTATCTGCCATCTGATGCAAACAGACTTAGAAAAGTCCCTGATGCTAGGAAAGATCAAGGGCAGAAGAAGAGGGCATCAGAGGATGAGATGGCTGGACAGCATCGATGCAATGAAGATGAACTTGGGCAAACTCTGGGAGGTGGTGAGGGACAGGGAGGCCTGGCATGCCGCAGTCTATGGTGTTGCAAAGAGTCAGACATGACTGGGTGATTGAACAACAACAATTCCTAGATAATGACACGTAACAGACATCATTGTAGAGAGTGTGGAGTGTATCAAGGTAGTAGATTTTATTCATTTTAAGTGATTCCAAAGCAGATATATACCATTTTCTCATTTATTATTTCACCTTTCTAATCATGAGAGTTCTAAATATGCTGATGAAGAACTGAAAAGTAAGTCATAATTCACTTTCACAAGATAAGGAAAGAGTTTTGGATTTTGAGTTGGGAGTTTACAGGTTTTAGTTTTCACTTAGTTTTAGCCATGCTTCTGGGCTTGATATCTGCATCCAAACAATGGGGTTTAAATCTGCTATTCCTGGTTTTCACCAATACGTAGGATGAATGTAGGTGTGTGGGCAGAGAACAGTGGGAGAGTTCTCATCATCTGTCCCTCTGTCAGTACTTGGGAGCTGGGGTTCATGATGGAATAACTGATATTTGCAGATTTTGTGAAGGAGTGATACAGGATCATCTGAATACTTCTGTAAATGGAAGAAGCAGAATGTGCTTGAAGTTTCCAGGTTTGTTTTAGTCTTTTCTTATAGATTATGGTGTCAGAATCAGAGAACAACTGTACATATATCTATCCTAAATAAAATGAATACTACTAAAATTTGTCTTAGTAAACTCGGTACCCCAAATATTTGCAGTCATTTTTAAAGACATTTTAAAAGTTCAGAGAGCACAGATAAATAGGAATCTGAGCAGTAAAGCTGAAAAGTACTTTTGATGTTGACTTGCATTTGACGCACTAACTAAATTTACTTGTAATCATTACCAACAGAAGATTTCAATATTGACTGCACTTTCAAAAATACAGCTGTAGACTGTGATTTCCTTTGTGTATTTGTTTAAAATCTACTTTCTAATCCCATATCAGTACTCCCTTATTAACAATTTCAATGACAGATTATTATTTTGAATTTTAGTTTTCACTTTAATTTCCACTTTTCACTCAGAATATGTGGATGGGTAGAGTAAGAATTCTTAGATTAGATTGAAGAGTCCTTTCAGTATTGAGAACAACTGGCAGACTTTCACTTGTACCTAAAGTAAGCAGAAGTATAAATTCCTATCTAAAGTAAACTATTTCAAATATCTTAATTTTCAAAGTAAAGGCAAGAAATATTTTTTAAAATGTATATCATATAAGAACTTCTAAGGGGTTTATGGCTATATTTTTCCTCTTCAGCTCAAATGAAAAGTAATTTGAAAATTTCCATAAATGTATTGAAAACAGATTTCTATACTTGGACTGCTCCAGCTGGTGATCCTCAACTAGTCAAATAATCCTTGCTGAATGATCTTTTTTATGTATAAACCAATATAATTGTATTTACAATAATTAATAAATTTGATGCATGCCAATTTAAATGACTAAATTACTCCAACTGACCAACACAAAAGCTAGAAATCATCAAGATTTGCCTAAAACCTCCTCTGTAACTTGCTGTTCAAAGTGAGTCGGAAGCCCTCTTGGAAAGCTGCACAAGCATCATGTGCTTCCTCTTCTAAATGTTTCCTATTTTCACACCCAGCAAAGGACATGGATTACTTCAAAGTCATTTAAATAAAGTATTAATTACTTATATCTAATAATACATAGGAAATTTAGCTTTAATAACAAATGAAATTGACTACATTATGCCTAGAGGTTTAAACAGAGAAAAAAAAAATGTAAAGGTATTAGCAACCAAAATTCTGCATTTTGATTTATGACCATTTTGATGTTAGAAAGAAAGTTTCAATTAGCTCTAATAAAGACCACATTAGAGGAATAAAAATTTCCAAAAACCTTACAGTCTAAATCACTCATCTTATAAACATTTCTTCATCAATGAATCTTTATGATGCAATAAAGGTTAATCACAACTAACTACAACTTCTGGATCTACGCAAGGACAATTCCCTCCAAAAATCCCAACTGCAAATGCAAAAATGTAAGCAAGAAATACTACAATTGGCAGAGAATGCCATGAAGGATAAAAATACATGTAGTCTGTGTGGGTTTTAGCTTATCTTTTGGTCTAACTGAACCTAAAAACTCTTTTTTTTTTTTTTCGAGTTAAAAATTCAAAAACCAAAATTTTGAAAATAACTGTAAGAAATGAAATTAGTATAACAAAAAAAGTTTGAAATTTTTCCATCAAAGCAAGTCTCACCAAAACCATAGTAAGAGGGTTATTACCAAAAAACAAATTTATACAGAGGCATCCTTACTGCTACTGCTTTAACTGATTTGAACGGTGGAGCCTTTAAGAAAATGAAGCCACATATTCAGTGGAGTTTCAACAAAGACGAAAGAGAGAAGAATAAGAAATTCTAATTTTAAAACTCATCTTAGAAACCTAATTTCACTCAAGTGTAAGTTCATTCCTTCTTTTAGTCGGCTGTGTTATCTTTGCTTATTAACTTTAAGGAAAAAGGATTGGCACAGTTACAATAGAGTTGGTCAAATTTTATAAATACAAACTATATAATATATACATATCCATATATATGTCATAAGACAGACTGAAATAAAAACTGAACATCCAAATTTAGTAATATGCAACAATATACAACTCTAATTTACATTAAATTACACATATAGAATATGACTATAATAAATTTAAGATCAGTTAAATCTTGTCTAAAATATTTTTAAATATTTATTTGTCCTAGTATTTGCACATATATTTAACTTTGGTCAATAGATGTTCTTTGCATAAATAAATTAGATAGAATTGATGACATTCATTCAAGAAATGGGCTTAATACACCACAATATTTAAAATGGCAATAATCAATGAAAATAAAACAAAAATTTAGGATATTTTATTTGAACATTGTTCTGAAAATAAATCATACTGTATTTAAAAAGAAATTACTAATGAAAAAGTTAAAGAAAGTATGCTTACACAGACTGATCCTTTACAAAGTTATATGGTTTATAAGGAATGGACTACACGTTTTTGCCTAGATTTACATACATTTACTTTGCTTCAGGAAGTTATGTTTTTGCTGTTATTATGTTCATTATAGTAGGATTTTTTTTTAAGATGAGGAATATTTTTGAAAATCTGTGGAAGGTTATGTACACTTCAAGTCAGTAAAATAAACACATGTTTATATACCAAAACTTGTGTGTGTAATTTCAAGGGCTTCCCCGACACCTTGACCTCAGAAGCTAAGCTCTAGGCCAGGACTCTGACTTCCATGTTTAAACTTCTATTTTTCTCAATGCGATACACACCTAAACACGTACATAGACATTAGGTGAACAAACTGCACTTTCCCCAGCTTTATTGACATATAACATCATGTGGTTCCAGGAGTACCATTTAATGACTTGATATATGTACATATTGTGAAATGATTACCACAATAAGGTTAGTTAACACATATATCACCTCACATCTAGTGTGTGTGGGGTGAGAAGAGCAAGGCCCAACTCGCAGAAATTTTCAGGTTATACATTACAGTACTGTTACCCACAGTCAGCCTGCAGTCAATGAGATTCCCAGAATTTATTCATCCTATTATTGGAAGCTTAATACACTACATTTTGAAACTATGTGTTTGTTTCACTTAAGAGAGAAAAATGTGTAATTTTTTTTCTACCTATATTCACATAGGCCCTTGTAACATTACCAAGAGAAAACTCCAAGGAATACTTTTAAATCAGAGAGTTTAAAACTGATTTAGGTGAGACAACTAATGAGGACTAAAAAGTAAGCCCAGTGTAATTTAACAAGAAATACTTTAAGTGTTAGAAATAAATGTTTAGGATTTCTAAATACCAAATTGTATGTGCATTTTAGCATAATTAAATTAGGAAAATTCTAATTGAAAAAGTAGATGACTAACAGAAAAATAAAATGGTGTTTGTCACCTTATGTACATTCAATGAAAAACCTGTATTTAAGTTTAATGTATTAAGGAAAGTGAATTAAGCAAACAACTATTCCACGAGAGCATACATCATTTCAGTCTAATTTTAGGATGATTCTCCTTATTAAATATCATGTATGAAATAGTCTTATTTATCATCTTATCTCATTAGATATTGTCTAGGGAGGCAATTTTGAAAAAGGAAAAATGGTTAGGAAGACTTTATTTTAGTCAAATTAGATTTGATACTTTGAATGTTTACTATCTAATATAATCTCTTAACAACTCTTCAGCTCTAGTGTATTTTTTGGTAAAGTTTTAATAACTTTCTTGTAATTAAAAATAGCATATGATATCAGAGACCAACAGTAATTAAAAGTAATCAAATTTAGTGAAATATGTACAAAATAAAGAGGCCTGTACACATTTTGTTAGGGAGTTATCAATCGATATACTGTTTACTATGTGCAATGAGACAATGCTCATTACTAAAATAAAGGCTAAGTCCCTTCTTTGCCTCATTTTCTGCTTTTGTAAAATGTATTGCTTGAGAAACAAGTCTTCAGAAAACAAGGCCTAAAAAAATCTACTACTCAGGGTGCCTTTGAGGATATTTAATTAAAATCTAATCCTGCATTCATTAAGGCTCACATAAATTAAGCTGTCATTCATAAGATTTATGGATTCTCATTTGCATATTGCATACAATTCATCAATTACTCAAGTATGAAAGGAGCACATTTCCCTTGGAGCTGCCTGCTACCCTGCCAACATCTGAAATGAGGGAAAGAGCAAGACTGTCAGGCATTCACACAAACTTTCTTCCAAATGTCTGCTCCTTGATTAATCTAATTTTCTAGATATTCCCTACAAGATATACCAACAGCCTTGCTGCATATTTCTATTATTTCTCCTGTCTTCATCACCAAAATCTTCTAGTCTTTGAATACTTCTTCATGTCTGAGTGATTATTATTTGTTTGCTAATGGTATGGCATTGGTGATTTCTTTTTTGAAAATGTGATGCATGCAAGCAAAAGACAAAGAGGTAAGCTATACATGTTTGTTGAATTTTTAACATCAGTACCTTTCTATCATTGATTAGCCTATTTCATGTGCAATAAAAATTTGAAAATGAGGAAATGGAATGGCCAGGGAATAGAATGAGTATAACTAACTCGCTTTTCAAAGAATCTTAACGTGTCAGAAGAATCTAAAACAAAGCCACAAAGTAAATCATCGATTCTATGTTTAAGGTAAAAATAGAATTCACTCACTCAGCTATAAGTACATGTCACTGTACTTTTTACAGCTCTAAGCAAAGTAGTAACTCAGATGAATTTGTTCTCATTGTGCATAAAGCATACTGTGTTAATTCACTTGTCTTCTCTGGGGAGTAGATCTTAATTTCAGTGGCACAACTTGCAAGAAACAGTGTCTTCAAGAGCATACCCTGGAAATCTTCCAACAGACATGTGATCAGGTGTGCAATTTAATGCAAGCCCAGCTTATGTCCTGCATTTCTACAATTAAAATATGCCAGTGTTTCAATATTCTCAAAAATGACTGCTCCTGAATACATACTATCTTCTTTATGTCAATTGAATGAAAAAAAAAAAAAAAAACCCAGGAAGAAATGCCTTAAGCACTAATTTCCCATGGAGTACATCAACTGGACGGAAAAAGAAAGCATTTAAATTAATTTCAGTATTCAGAACATTTTATATTTGGTAATATGACAGATTTTACCTTCCTTTGTAATACTTGACAAAACTATGATCATAATCTATTTGGAAATGCTTCCATATTTAGAATGCAAAATTAGAATTCCCCAAATTCAAACCTAAACATGTTAGGTTAAATGTCAAGTTATGAGGAGAGACACCTTTAGGTAGATGTCATTAGCCAGGAGTCTAAGGAAAGGAGTAGGTGACCCTAAGGACTATACCAGCATAATCATAAATATTTTCACTTTACAAAAACTATGCTTCAAAAGAGAAAAAAAAATGCACTCAGCAATAAAATTGTCACTAAACCCTTAAAAATGTATTCAACATAGGAGAAATAAATGCTTTTATAAATGTGATCATAGAGATGAAATTATTAGCATGCTTAATTTATAAGACGACTTTCAAAACTGAAAGCAAACAACAGACCAGCTCATGCTTTCTATTCATTCAAGTTTGATGGTTCATCATAATTTTCAGAGATCCATGCCTGAGACACTCCTGGGTATATTATTTGTGTTTTAACTCTTGCATTCTCTACATTTCAGTTTTCTCAGCATGAGCTGTCTACTTTATTCTACCCAGGTCATGTGCAATAGAAAAAGAATTGTCCTAGTCTGAAATAATAAAGCTTATTTTATTTCTTCAATACAAACCACCTGTTTGGGTTTTGTATTGTTATTGAGAATATTTAACTATGTTAATTAATTATGATAATTAACTACTTATTCCAATCAATAGAAAGTGAATGAAAATCATACAGTAGGCTTTATTCTCTTTATTTACTTTGTGCTATAAAATAATTCACCTCAGATTGATGAAGA
This sequence comes from Dama dama, assembly GCF_033118175.1. NCBI lineage: Eukaryota > Metazoa > Chordata > Mammalia > Artiodactyla > Cervidae > Dama > Dama dama. The sequence continues at coordinate 48,975,331 of NC_083710.1, forward strand.
AATTCTGAGTAAGAGAACACAAAAGATCCAGGAGTAATGGACAAAAAGGGAGAGTCAACAGATCACCTAGGGCACTTTGCTTATATTGGAGATTTTGCATTAAACATTTGTACAGATGAGGTGAAACTGTTTCAAATCCCAGAGTACAAATTTGGTTAAAATTAATTATTCCCCAAATGACTGTGCTTCTTCTTATTTTTCATATCCATGTCTTGATTAATAATCAGTCTGAACTGGCATTTCTCAACCAAGCCCCATGTTCTCGGCCACATACATGACAGAAAATATTGATAGACTGGAATGCCAAGAGGAACAGGAAAAAAAACCCTAGGTTGGCTAAAATTTCATTTCAAGCATATAATTTTAAGTGATAATTATTTCAAAAGCAACATACAATAATGATTAAATGAGAGGACACTACTCCCTTTTAAGAAAATTAAATATATTTTCAGGAAGGAAAGCATCAATATGGCAATCTTGACAAGGATCTTAGGAGATGATGGTCTATCAGTAGTAATCAGGATTGATATCCATCAAATGAAGATGTCACAAAGCTATTCCCATGCCAACAGAATGCTTTTTATGTTACATCACTTAATATTATTTAAATATTACTCAGGGCTTATGGAATCCATGCTAAACGATAACAAAGCACAATAAGAGGCTCGGAAACAGACACTTTAGCAGCTTAACAACAAAATAAGTAAGTGTATTTATGTAAGATGACGCAGTTTTCAATCATGCTAAAATAACAACATTAGGTATTACCTAATGATTTTCAACATACAACAAAACTCCAGAACTTCCTAAAATCATTTACAACAAGATTTTAAAGCAGATTAAACCCAATGGGTGTCTGGGTGGCAGAAATATACACTAATAATTCCACCTTCACATAAAAATGTTTTGTATTTGGTACTGAAAATGTAACAGTATGAAATACATGTTTTATTTCTGGCCCTCTCAAAAGCTGTCATACCAAATTATTCTGGATATGTGCATGCATGCTTAGTCACTCAGTGGTGCCCAGTTCTTTGTGACCCCATGGACTATAGCCTACCAGGCTACTCTGCTCATGGGATTCTCCAGGCAAGAATACTTAAGTGGGCAGCCATTCCCTTCTCCAAAGAATCTTCCCGACCTGAGGATCGAACCCAGGTCTCCTGCATTGCAGATGGACTCTTTACCGTTTGAACCACCAGGGAAGCCCTCTGGATATGTGTATTACTTCTATAAAAGAATATGTAAGATCAAAGACATCCCCTTATGGTACAATGAGTGCTGATCAGCCTTATTAATTTTATAGCAAGAAAAATGGAGCAACCGAAATACACAAAGTTCCAAAGAAGGGCAAGGGTCATCAGCTGGGGCTGTCAGTCTACTTTACTCTGTACAAACCTGTTCTCCAAAAGGAATCATTTAAACTATTTACACATTCCTTTTTCCTAGGTTAAAAGCTAAGTACATAGAAGAAAATAAAAAATTGTGGAAAACATATGTTTTCAATCACATAAAGGACAAGTTGCCTAACTCTGCATATATTTGTAATAAGCATAAGGGTCATGCATGCAAAATTTAAAAAATCTATTCAAACAAGAAATGTTCACTTTTTGTGAACAATGCTGTCTAATTTAAATGTGTTCCTTTAAATCTTATGCATGTATATAGTATACATGCATGTATTATGTAAGGTTTTTATAGATGTTATTATCCATCCTAGCTAATTCTCATAGCTGTAGCATTAACACTCAAATAATAGCAGTTTCTATGTCAGAGTCACTTGGATTTAAAAATATGGAAATTAAGAGAAAATATGCTCAATTCAATTGGATGCCCTCTTGTAAGAAACTTTGCCTGGGATTCCTCAAAATCACTTCTCTATAAAGAGAAAAATACATGGCTTCATTGCTCAGAAGTTACTGCAAAGGTCAGGTGGAATAAGTAATTTTAGCTCTTATAATTCCAAGAATTCTTCTGAGGTAATCTCAGAACCTTTTTCATGCTCCCTCTCTAAGGTTTCAAACCATAATTGAGCTTATAGTCAACCACTATCACCAAATCATTTTCCACACATAATATTGCTAAATAAATCATTTCAAACTCTTCCCCTGCAGGATTTTAACATTCACCTCTATGAGATTTATGTTGCCTATAAGTGATCTGGGCTTCCCAGGTGGTGCTAGTGCTAAAGAACCCGCCTGCCAATGCAGGAGACATAAGAGATGTGGGTTCGACCCCTGGGTCCAAAAGATCCCCTGGAAGAAGATGTGGCAACCCACTCCGGTATTCTTGCCTGGAGAATCCTGTGAACAGAGAAGCCTTGCAGGCTATGGTCCATAGAGTCACAAAGAGTGGGACACAACAGAAGCAAGTATTTAGCACGCAGGTGTGCATACGTGATCTACCATTCCAGCCTGCCAAGATTTTGGTGATCTTGATTCCATCGTTATCTACTGCTTCATCCAGGTTCAAGAATAGGAAAGCCCACTTTTTGAATTTACCTTGAATTTTTCACGAGATGTATCAGCATATTTCAAAGGTTCTATCCAATCGAATCCTCCCCTTATGTTTTCTCTTCTACCACCCTAGTTCAACCTTTAGTTTAATTACCCTCTTTTTTGCTTAAAAAGTCATCCATTGGCTCCCTATTCTCTGGAGCAGAGGTTAGCAAATTACAGTCTGCCGGCCAAATTTTGCCTACCTGCTTTCCTAAATGGAGTTTTATTGGTACACAGCCACGTCCATCTGTTTACATCTTTTCTACGGCTGCTTGCACTACAGTGATAAAGTTGGGTAGTTTCAACAGAAGTCACATGACTCACAAAGCCTACAATATATACTATCTATGCCTTTCCCGAAACATTTTAACAATCACTCCCCTACAGGATATTTCAAAACCACTTAGCACAATACTGAAATCTCATCATGGTCTAATCACAAACTCCATTTCTAGCATCTTGTTTCACCAATTCCCTTTCCTTATTCCCATTGATACTCTCTACTTCTCTATATTTACTCATCTTCTCTAACTGGAACTATTTCCCCAGTATCACTTTCAGAATAAGTTCTAAACACATAGCAAATTTCTTTAAAAAGAAAGAATGTCCAGAAATTCTAAGGGAAAGCAATATATTCTATGTGTCTATGTTTTATTTTAAATTGTTGCTGCTATCTGATGTATTCATTCTTTGGATCAGCAATGATAACTTTAATACTGGACTAATACATAAGTTATTGAAACTATTTTTTCATCAGAAGGTGGTTGGACAGCACTAGTAAGCAAGAGTTCCTTAAATATATAAACACTATCAAATAAAGTGTCCCAAGGGGTTGGTTACTTCCTAGAAATAAGTTGGTTACTTTACAGTTTTACATCATAGTGTTGCATTTTATTAATTACAGCATTTTACAAAAATATCCATCCAGCATCATAAAGAATTCATATTATTCTCTTAAAATGAATATTTAATATATTATTCTGAGTCCATAGAAATTCATATTTTCATATAAGCCAATTAAAGTACACCCACTGGTGTAGGAGATAGTGTGCTTCTGGGCTGGACACTGGGTATTTGTCAAGTGGAGTAAGATTCAAGCTTTGTTCTCACCCAGACATTCCAAGGACAAAGAAAGTCACAAAAGCTGAGCTCTGCTAAAGCAAAGATACAACGTGCCCACCCCTGAGGTCAAAGAGGACTTCGTTGTTTATGCACAGGAAGGCTTCTTGGGGGTCAAAATGGGAAGGGGCCCCACCCCATAATAAGTATAGACATGCACCCATAGGCCTATGCATTGGGATCCATCTTAGAAAAAAGTTATACACGCATCTTGGGGAGGGTCCATGGACAGTCAGGTGTGAAGAAAGAAACCAGATAACTGGTCAAATGTAAACAAAGGCCCCAAAGGATTGTCCTATATAAGTGGTTTACATCACCTCTTTCCTGAGCTCTTCTTCACTCCAGATGCCCACACTCCTCTCCAGGTGTGTCTCTGCCTAGCTTCTGACTTACTGCGCTCCTTCTTTCTCATTGGAGAGGATGTCCATACCCTTTCTCTCTGGGTGTGTATCTCTGCCCTGCTTCTGAGTTAGATAAACAAACTGCTTTCCTGTGGGCTTTCTCATACACTGTGCTCTGTCTCTAATAATACCCTTTGTACCAGTTTTGTACAGTTTTTGTCTCCTTGGAGCATTCCTACTTTCAAAAGTGAGCAAGAGCCAGAGCCACTTTGCCTCTAACTTCTAGCCCCTGTTGATCTGGTGGCTAAAATTCCTAGTTTTCATCCAGGTTACCAAGGTTTAATTCCTGGGCTGGGATCCAAAATATCTCTTCAGGACTGCACGCTGCTCTCCCTGCGAGATCACCATCGTTAAGGAAAACAAAACAAAACACTGTTGAATATATAGCCCTTCTTACTTGTTAAAGGCATTGCTCACATGGGACCCAGGGCTAGTTTTCTTCATCAAATATTTCCCTTGAAAAAAAGTGCAAGTATTAGTTGCTCAGTCATGTCTGACTCTTTGTGATCCCAAGGATTGTAGCCCCCCAGGCTTCTCTGTCCATGGGATTCTTCAGGCAAGAATACTGGAGTGAGTTACCATTTGCTCTTCCAGGGGATCTTCCCAACTCAGGGACTGAACCCACATCTTCTGCATTGCAGGGGATTCTTTACCATCTGAGCTACCAGGGAATTCCTTACTCTCCATGTAGTTTAGACTGTAAGGAGAAAAGGCCCAACTATATTTACTTCCCATGAAATAATTAATCCATTTCAAAATTTTACCTCTTTTCTCCATAATGCAACCAATCTTTTTTTTTTCCTAATAGTGCAACAGGATAGAATTTTGTTTTAGCTAATATCAAGTATTTTAGCCAGATTGTGGCTGTCAGTGAAGGCAAAGGCATTCTGTATGTCATTTTTGGCAGCTTTGAGTGGATTGCTGGTTATTTCAAATCTCACTTTTTATTAAAAGGTCAAAGGAAATGCTCTAAAACCCTGTCTTCATGGCCCTAGCCACCAGAAAACATGGAGTTGCCTCAACAGAGTAAAGGAAATGCTAGTGGAGTGTTAGAAGTTTGCACATATTTTCTAGGCAATGACCTCAAACATCAGCAAAGAGTTTTGAAGAACCAGAATCTAAAAGAAGAGCTGTAGCTGTTTCTACTGACAAAATAATAATAATTACTGAGGAAAACCAAAGATTACAGGAAAAGGAAAAATACTGTCTAGGCTCTTTGTGACTTGCCTCAGAGGAACAGATTATCACAATGACCAAATACACATAAAATACATTCAAAAATTCATTGGGTACTTAGACATCCACTGAACTATAATGGCAAAGACCTTGAACACAGGGGCAACTGAATTGATGAAAACAGGAAAAGACACGTGGAAAAGCTTAGTAATAATGCAAGAAAAAATAATCATATTTGGTTAAAAATCATAATTAAAAGATAGATGAACATAGAAATTCATGACTTCAGGAAAAAGCAGAATATGAGCTGTTATTTTTGAGAGGAGAAGAGGGCAACAGAGGATGAGATGGTTGGAGGGCATCACTGACACATTAGATGTGAGTTTGAGCAAACTCAGGGAGAAAGCAAAGGACGGGGGGCCTGGAGTGCTGTAGTCCGTGGAGTCACAATGAGTCAGACACACCTTTGTGAACGAACAACAAGAGGACAGAAAGGAAGGAGTAAGAGCACTCTAACACGTTCAAAATGCATTGTTAACTTTTTGTGAGAAAGATGAAATCGAGCCCATATCAATGCTTGCTCTTTTTCTTAATAGTTAGCCTACAAATATACACAGACTAGAAAAACATATCCATAAGGTGAGATCGATGACAGTATGTTTTTTAACAGAGCTGATGTACATAAGCACATTCATTCATTCAGTAAGTCCTTAACATTTATAGTACATTATGTATTACATCAGCTGTCCTCTGTTGTGCAGTGTACAAAGTTGAGTCAGATATGGGTCCTGTTTTGTTAAGAGAACATGTAGAATATAAAGCATGTCTGTGGATAACTGTAACACCATAAATACAGTGAAGGTGACATCTTTAAAAGTTGGGAGAAAGAGAGGTGAAAATTCAGAGGAGAAACTTTTTTGTGAGAAATTTTCAGAGTATTCTCAAAGGAGGTGGCATTTGAGAGAACTCTGGGACAGATGAGCGACTTGGCATTGAAGACCTTGGCAGGAGGATTTGGGCAGAGAAGGTGCATTCCTGGCATAGGGACAAACATCAAAGACATAAAAACCACAGAATGTAGATGATTTCTGAACAACAAGTGGTTTAGGTTAGTGAAGACATCATTTAAAACTAGAGAAGTAAGAGATAAAGCTAGGAGTAGTTGTGAAACAATTCACAAAGAGCCTTAATTAAAATAATAATAATCTTTATATTTATAACCAATCAGTAACTAGGGAAGGGTTTTTTTGGTTCACTTATTTTGCCATTGTTAGTTTGATTTCAATACAAATGGGGAGACTGTGGGCAAGGAGATTACTTAAAAGCATTGTTTGTCCTGAAATCTAAGATGTCCCAAACTGTATCAGCAGTATTATAGGGATAACAGGAATGGTAAAGTTGGGAGAATAGAAGGTGTAGAGATAGAGAGTTTATAATCAAGAATGCTTGACATAACAGCTTATGAAATGTAGAGTTCAAGTGAAAGGAGACTCTCTTATTTTAAATGACTGAAAATATTAAATCCTTGGCTGAAATAAAATTATCCACTTGGAAACAAAAAAAGGAACAAAGATGAAAGTGAAGGTTAGTTTTGAATAAATTTTGGTCATGGAATTTATGTGATGTTCATCAAGTAACTGGACATGTCTTACTGGTGCTCAGGAGAGAGAGAGAGAGACATATATTTGAAAGTCATCAGCACAGAAATAATAATTCAAATCATGAACTCTTTGGCACTTTAAGAAAGAATAGCTCTTGATTATTTCTACATGCTTAAAAGGTTTGATATATATTTATCAGTAAAGTCAATCACCGTGGAAGTGATTCTCCACAAACAGGGAGATGTAAATCTCCATCTTGAAAAATGTACGCAGAATGAGGGTATTAAGACAGTATAAGTGAGGTGAGAAGGGATTTTTGTCCCACACTAATTCCAATTTTATCTAATCTGATAAAAAAGACTGTAAACAGTTCTTTGCCAAAGAAAACCCATTTACAATATTAGTTGAGGAGCAGAATTCAGGAAAGAGAGGATAAGATGATAGGATGAAAACCAGTATAATGAAAATTTTAAAGGAAAACTGTCAAATGATGGGAATAAAAACATAAAGTTTAACAGGATAACAACTGAGACAATCTGACTAGAAGGTTGATGGTTATTTTCAGAGGAATTTGACAAATGTTAGTAGAATCTTTGTGGAAGCCAATACACAAGAAGTTGTACAGAGGGAAAACAAGGGTGAATCAATGACTGTGACAAGAAATTGGTCATTGAGAAGAAGAAAGATGAAACCATCATAGCTTGAGTCCTGAATGGTGTTTTTGGAAAAATGAACATGTGTCTAGAACATTGCCCAATAAAAATATAATGCAAGTCTCGTAAGATATTTTTTATTTTTAATAATGATCTTCATAAATTAAAGTGAAATTAAAAACATATTTTAGTTAATATAGACAAGATACTATCTTTCAACATGTAATTAATATGAAAATTACTGAGATATTTCATTGTTTTTTTCCTACAATCTTTTCTAATGAAGAAAGAAATGGCAACCCACTCCAGTATTCTTGCCTGGAGAATCTTCATGGACAGAGGTGTCTGGTGGGCTACAGTCCATGGGGTCACAAAGAGTCAGACATGACTGAATGACTAAGCACATCTTTTCTAAATTTGGTTTGCACAATACGGTTACAGCATACCTCAGTTTGGATTGTCAACACTTCAAGAGCTCAAGAGTCATAGTGGCCACTGTGCTGGACAGGACAGCTCAGAAATTGGGAGTTACAAGCCAGAAATGGTTTTTGAAGTTGTTACTTGACCATTAAGTTTGGTTAGCTGGCTGGTAAGAACTATTATGAGTACATGTATTTTCTCTCTTTTTTTTTTTCTTTTTTCTTATTTTGTCATTAAATAAAAAAAGAAATAATAAAAGGGTGTTTGAATTGGGGATCACAGAATACTGCTAAAACTACTCCTTATAACTAAAAAAGAATAATTGTTTGAGATGAGAACTTAAAACTAAGACACTTTGAAGCTAATCATGTGAGCTTTTATAGATACAGTATAAATGTTAAAAGTAGGAAAAACTTCCAGGATTCCTGAAGTAAAAGATACATTATAAACAGATGACTAAAATTGGTTGGAGAATTTCAAAACCATTCCTCATGAAATCATAATTATATCAACTTGTACAAATAAAAGGTCAAGAACTTTCCAAATAATTGCATCCAGACATTGTCTCATTAACTGGAATCCCACACGCAAAAGTAATTCAACAACTATTGGATTTATCCTTTGCTCACTCTGTTTTCTCAAGACTGATGAAGACAGCCAAATCACACATCTGGCATATCTTCTTCAAGCCATATTTTACTACTACATCAAATAAGATGAATTCCAAATACTACACTCCTTTACCAATCAAAAAAATTACTGTTATAAAAACAAAATTACATCATTTTAAGAGTGTTTTCCTTGAACAAGTATTTTTCTTTACAAACTATGTCTACCATTTTATTATCATTTAAAATTAAGTAATAAAAAAAATTAAGTAATAATACATCATACAGAATGAAAAATTAAACACTTTAGAATGTATTTTGTTTTAAATTTTAAAAATACATAGAACACAAACTCCAGGCTATTTAAAAAAATTTTCTCAGTAAAATTCTGATTTATTTATAGTCACATTAATGTCCTTGAAAGAGTATCTGGGCTTATGCTAGGACAATTCAAATTGGTGGACCAACTCTCAAAGAGTTAAACAGATGAAGCATAACTACTTCTTCATGTATACATTTAATATCTCCCAGTAGTCACTTCTCAGTACATAATAATCTCATGGGAAACACTACTGGAATCTCTTCAATTCAAACATTGATTTAAATATTCTAATCAATATTTTCAAAATTATTTACAAATTGCTACCTGCCACTTGTCCTTTATACACAAATGAAATATATTATCTCTTACTTCATATGACTAAAGATGGCATGAATGATCCATAGATTCTCAAAATAAGCCATTAGGAGGATTAGTTTTCCTAAAAAAAAAAAAAAAAAAAAAAGCTAATGTGGGTGCCTGCTAAGTCACTTCAGTCATGTCGGACTATTTGCGACCCTATGAACTGTAGCTCACCAAATTCCTCTGTCCATGGGATTCTCCAAGCAAGAATACCGGAGTGGATTGCCACACCTTCCTCCAGGGGATATCCCCTATCCTGGGATTGAACCTGCATCTCTTACATCCCCTGCTTTGGCAGACAGATTCTTTACCACTAATGCTACCTAGGAAGCCCCAACTATTGTAATTCTGAGAAGAAACGCAACATATCTTTCTCTTCCTTTTTCTTTTCTTGAATTTATATAGTCTTCTCTTCTTAATGCAAATGCTAATTTTATTATTCCATTTTCTTGCAGAGTTGACTTGCTATGTATATATTATCTTCCAATCTAAGTTCAAACTGGTTCCTTGAAACAGTTCCTGTCTCATATTTGACATATCCTTCTGCTACATAGAGTACCAACCATATGGAAGGCATTCAATAATTGATTCTTTTTTTTTCTGTGTGCTTATTGGAAGGAGAAAAGAAAGACAAAATGGCCAAAAGTAAGTGCCTTATCAGGTGATACTAAGCAAAAACACATTGGCATAAAAGAAAAAAACGGTAATCAAACAAGAAACTTGTCATTGATTTTCTAGGAATGGACTTCAATTCTAATTATGTCTCTTATCATTAGGGTTGAAGTTTTTATTTATTTTTTATTTTATTAAAGCATAGTTGATTTATAATGTGCTAAATTCACAGCAGAGTAATTCAGTTATACATATGTGTGTGTGTGTGTATATGTATACATTATATGCATTCTTTTAAATATTCTTTTCTATTATGGCTTATCATAGAATAATGAATATAATTTCCTGTGCTGTACAATAATACTTTGGTGTTTTTCCAGTCTATATATAATAGTTTGCATCTGCTAATCCCAAACTCCTAATCCATCAGTAAAGTTTTTAAATGAAAAAGAAATTGAAACATTTTATTAGGAGAAAATCCTACAAATTTACTTGTTTATTTTTTATTTTCATAGAATAAAAAATATAAAATGCTCCTTTCAAAAGCTTGATGAAATTGATTCATTAAAATATATCAGAAATTATTCTCTTTGCTAATTTTTAAATATGAATTACTTCTATTCATATATTTAAATCTATAAAAATAAAATTATTAAACAGATATAATGGTAAAAGATATAAAACAAATAATTATCCTTCCTAAAAATTTCTGGCAAAATCACATCTATTTTACTATGTTCCAGGCTATTGTGGCACATATGGCAAAAATTATCTTATCCAAAGAATAATACAGAATTTAATCTCATAGAAAGCAACTCCTAGGCATAATCATTTAAAATTTAAAAAAAAAAATGATAATATAGCCAAATGGATCCACTGGAAACCAAGCTTTTACTAGTAATCTATGGAAATTCCACTAATAAATAAATTAGCATTTTCCTCAGTTAAGCTTGTCAGTATCAGTGATCATTACTAGCCATTCATTCTTCCTTCTCATTTCTTCAAATAGCAAACTAATGTTGAAACCATACCAAGTAAAATTTTCTAATCACTATCAAACACAAACCTGATTATTTAACATGAGATATTCCTAAAATTTATTCATGATTTTAAAATTGAAACACTATACTTATAATACCTACTCCCTTGGAAAAAATAAAATGAAGAAAAATGAAAACGAATATTTTATTTTGGGCTCTTTAGCCAAATAAAGTTGACAATGAAAACCAAAACTGCATTTTACTATTAGTAAAGGTGTTTGCTTCCACTCCTTTTCCAGAACTTCAGACTCTTTCAGATGTTGCCTTGGTTTGACTATCTCAATATCATTATCTTCATCTACATTTTTCCTAAGAAGCTGGGAATATTTCAGTCTTCTTTTTTAGCCCAGAAGATTTTCCAAAGGTCAGTATGCAGAGGGATCAGTAGATAAAATTCTCAAATAAGTAGATTCTGCCTTCACTTTTTCTATTGTTTTTACTTATTATCTCCTCTCTAAAGGTATTTAAATGCTTTTTCACCCCAATATGTCATATCTCCAAAGAAATGTATGGGACTCATGGCAAAGTTTCTTCCTCTAAGGTCACATAATATATGTCTTATGAGGGCTGATATATGGCTTCTTAATAGGACAACTCTTTAAATAATCATAATTGAGGTCTTGGTATTTGTAGAGTGGTCTGTTTGACAAGCATCTGAAGGATTATGCTTTTGACTTGTGGTGCTGGAGAAGACTCTTGAGAGTCCTTTGGACAGCAAGGGGATCCAACCAGTCAATTTGTAAAGGAAATCAAGCCTGAATACTCATTGGAAGAACTGTTGCTGAAACTCCAATATGTTGGCCACCTGATGTGAAGATCCGACTCACTGGAAAAGACCCTGATGCTGGGAAAGATCGAAGGCAAAAGGAGAAGGGGGAGGCAAAGGATGAAACGGTTAGATAACATCACCGACTCAATGAACATGAGTTTGTGCAACCTCTGGGAGATGGTGGAGGACAGAGAAGGCTGGCCTGCTACAGTCCATGGAGTGGCAATAATTGGACACAACTTAGCAACTGAACAAAAACAACAATGCTCAACAAAATAGAATAATAAGTTTTCAGTCACATGTAAAGCAGGACATACATGTCTGTTAGACAGAAGTTCAGCAGGAATACACACTACACTATTTCCAAAATTATTGACAACCTAGTGTCAGGTGAATGTAAAGACAGGACAGATCACTAGAAGAAGGAATAATCGGGGAATACCTTTACGGAACCTACAACAGAACAAGCTCTAGATATGTGGAATAGATTAGCGAGAAAAGCCAAGGAGACACCAATGGAGTTAAGACATGGAGATGGAAATCATGACAACATATTTGAGAAACAGCGACAAGACTGCTTGGCCTGCCTCAAGTCAAAGGTTGCTGTTTGGATTATTAAGGAAAGGAGCCAGAGACTTTGCTATCTACTATTTTGTGTAATCCTTCCAAGAACTCTGAGCACACTCTCTGTGTTTTTTTGCCGATAACAATATGGAGAGAGTTTAATTGCCTTGCCCAAGTCTCCTGAGCTGGTAAAGTCCAGGAATAAAACTTATTTAGAAGACATTCTATGCCAAGGAAGAGAGGTAGAACTTAATTCCTGAGGCAATTTGCAATTCCTAAGTATCTCTAAACAATTCTTATGATTTTATAAAATCATTTGAGGAAGACTGATATAAATGTTTGAAAAAAGATTTGAAAAACTGTCTTCCAGTATGTTCCATGTTAGCAAAAAAAAAAAAAAAATATATATATATATATATATATATGTATATATATATATATATATATATACACATATACATATTTAAAAGGAACTTTTTGAGTCTCTTTCAAAAAAAAAAATGATTCAGTCCTTGTGTAGTTATATTTTTTCCATGTGATCTCAACTTCTCCTAATTATTTCAGGAGTCAGCCGGTTTACAGAAAAATTTTCTGAGGCTAAGTGAAAAAGTGAAGTTGCTCAGTCGTGTCCGACTCTTTGCAACCCCATGGACTCCTCCATCCCACCACGGTCCTCCAACCCACCAGGCGCCTCCATCCATGGAATTTTCCAGGCAAGAGTACTGGAGTGAGTTGCCATTTCCTTCTCCAGGGGATCTTCCTGACCCAGGGATCGAACCCGGGTCTCCCACATTGCGGGCAGACGCTTTACCGTCTGTCTGAGCCACCAGGGGAGCCTAAAAGAAGGCTATCAGGCTAAAAGAAGCCACAAACCTTGGTGAGTTAAAGAGAAAATATAACAAAGGAGCCACTTGCCACTTTTTCCTTCTTCTCACTTCCAAAGCTCAAGAGCACAGAGGAGAGATAAAGTGTGAATAAGGAAATGTTATTGTTCTGACATGTGGTGAAAATCTCACTTTACAAAGTATTACAGTTAATAAAAGTGTTTGTCATGATGACAGATTTCCTCCTAAGTGGTAGAAAAAGAAACATTGAAAAGCTGAACACTTGATGATTCACAAGTGATAATCTTTGGATACACTGACCACTACATTACATATTTTATTTAGCAGTGGAGTTTAGACATTTACATTGCAAGAGAATGAAGTACAATGTCTAACACAAGGCACCTAAAACTCTCATCATACTCTGCAATAGACATCATTCCTAATACATTTTAAGAAAGACACTAATGAACTAGAAAGTATCCAATGAGGTAAAACCTCAAAGTTGTGACAGAGAAAAACAGTCAGAATGGCTGATCTCCTGCCTGTCCGGCAGTAGAATTAGAAGAAGCAACTTGTCGGTCTTCAAATATCTAGAGGATCATCATGCTTATGAGAAATTAGTGTAGCTTTTTTCCAAACAGAAACAAGGAACAAATAGACTCTTCCTCAAGAAAACAAGAACACATAATTAATGTGGCCCAACATGAATATGCTGTTAAGAATATTCGATCACAAAATTTAACAACTATCTTTGAAAAAATATTGCACATGTGTGAACATGAGGGTTGAGGCTTAAATAAATTTTATTGATACAAAAACTATAAATCAAATTTTATGTAATTTTATGAGAACCCAAACGAAAAAGAAAGGGACTTCTCTGACTGGTTTAAATGACAGAAGCTGCATAAATTCAAAAGAGCAGATGTTGCTGTGGTTGCTCAGTCGTCCAGTCATGTCCAGCTCTTTGCGACCCCATGGACTGCAGCAGGCCAGGCCTCTCTGTGCCTCATGATCTCCCGAAGTTTGCTGAAGTTCATGTCCTTTTCATCAGTGATGCCCATCCATCTCATCCTCTGATGCCCTCTTCTCCTTTTGCCCTCAATCTTTCCCAGCTTCAGGGACTTTTCCAATAAGTCAGCTGTTCGCATCAGATGACCAAAATACTGGAGTTTCAGCTTCAGCTTCAGTCATTCCAATGAGTATTCAGGGTTTAAGTCCAAGCAAGTTCCAGAATCTTTCTTTTATGCTCCACTAGTTTTGTCTTGAAATGACCATGAATTATACAAGCAACCGAACAAGGTTTGGTGAAAGCAAGTACCACCCTTGGAGTCAGAGACTCGCTTAATTTACTCATTTACTTTTGGGCAAATCAACATTTCTGAATCTGTATCTACATATATAAAGTGGCAATTATACTATATGTATTATAGAATATCGAGTTAAATCTCTTTTATGCAATTAGTTCATGAACTATATGGCTCTGATATTCTGAAAGATTTTTCTCTGTAATTTTTCCAAAATAAGTCTCTCTTCAGTATTACTTACACAAATGTCTTAGTTACTAAAGAATTCATCTCTCTCCACTTCACTTTACCTCTTCTTTTTCCTTTGAGTTCTACTGGAGGTTCATTGCCATGAGAAAATATGTAAAAGCCACACGAATGCTTATGAAAAATGAATGCTCTCTAGGATGTTCTCTAGATGCCGCTGCATCTCCAAAAGATAATTACCCTACAAACTTCAGTACACATATCAGAAGATTGGACCACACAATATCAAAGAGAAGAAAAGCAATAAATTCTTGCTACTTGGTGAATATGCAAAGTGCATTATACTATCATAATATATAAATCCTCCTGAATGTCTAAATCACCATGACATGGCACAGAAGGCTGGATGAATTTCTGATTTCTACCAACAAGTCTGTGTCATTCAAATGTGTCAGTCAAATTAAGGAATGATTCAGTGTGAATCTTTCTGGAGAACCGAACATCAAGCAAGTGCAAGATCACATAACCTCGCACAGCGATGCAACTCTGTGCGCAAAAGACAACGTTACAAAAAGTGTGGTCTTTTAAAATTCACCAACCTGGGCACAGTAACATTGAAAACTACCATTAACTAAACAAAACAGGGTGCCCACTCCCAAGAAAACTGCCCGGCTTTGTAGTGTCTTGCAGGAAGAACAGGGCAGTTGCCATGTTCCTCCACCACACCCCAAAACATTAAAGTCATTCATATTTACAACTTGACAACTTTTACTTATACTTAACTAAGGCAGTATCTTAAAAAGTAATTACTATGTCATAAGCAACATTATTGACAAGGAACACTCTTCTAATATGTACATTAATGCGTAAACTCATAAATAAATAGAGATAAAAGAGAATATAGAGATTAAGCCTTTCCCTTTATGGACAAGAAAGTTGAAACTTAAAGGTGAAAAATACAAAAATCAACTAAGTTTGGGTTTTGATTGGTCACTGATGGAGTGACATCATTAACATGTGAGATAGATATATGTATGCACATATATTTTTTAAATTAAGCCCTAAAAATGGGCATAATGATTTCAGTAAGATAAAATCCACTGCAAAAATTCCCGAGATACCACACAACCTTACCACTAAGAACCTGTTTGGAATTCTCTTACTCCTCCATAGCACCTGTAACCCATTCCTTGCTATTCCCAGTTAAAAGAAATGGTGAAAGAAATCCCATGGCCTCTGCAAATTAGTTTTGTTATCTGATCAAGCCTTCAAGTGGCTGGTACCAACCTTTGTTGAATATTCATTTTACTTTATAGAAGTTTCTAGGTTTCTTCAAAAAAAGCAGTAAGACTGCTCTAATGTTCCCACTAACTACAACTAAAGCTATGTCCACTTACAGACAATTTACTTAAGTATATTTTAAGACATGCCATAAATACAGAGTAGCAAATATTTCCTCCCAAAAGATTCAGTTTTTGGAAGCACATATTTCTCTAGTAACAGATACTGCACTGAGAAGTTATACCTGCAACTGTAACCACTATTTTTGCACTTATCTATTTATATATTATATTCATACCCATGAATAGCTACTTGATACATAGTATCTGCTTTATTCAGTACTTAGCTTTCATAGGGAAACATTACATACAGTTCAAAATAGTTACAGTGATGAAGTTTAAGAACTAAATTGTGTGATATTAGTCAACACATTGTGTAGAATTAATAGACAAGAATGATTAAAATCAAGTTTCCCTTCAGAAAAAGTGCTTATGCTCAAGCTGGCCTGCAAGCAGGGGCACCCTAGGGGATTCTAGGATTCTCTTCAGTACATGTTTGGTTTAGATAAATTCAGGAGCCGTATTTATCTTCACAGTGTCTCTCCTGGGTCCACAGGAGGAAGCGAGGGAAATTTAAGTTCTAACTTCCAAACCTCATTTCTCTAGGGATTCTAATTGAATTACATCCTAATGGGCCCCTGTATGGCACTACAGCAGCTTTCTCAGAGCCAAGAAATCATGAGTGTCTCAAGTAAAAATTTAAAGACCACCCTGGCCAACTCTCACATTCCTGAAGTGTTAAAAAGGACTCACCCAGTTTATGCATGATCCTATCTAGTAAACAAACCAGCTATTCGGGGGAGAAGAGAAAAGCAGTAGGGGGAATTTTTAGGGACGATCTGATGACTCTTAACTATAAAAAGATTAAGTAAATTTAGGATACCTTTGCCACCCAAATTAAACTTCATTACCAATTGGTCATCTTTACACTTGCATTGGTTCAGATAAACAGGAGTGAACCATATTCAGTTGATGGAATCGCAAAAAGAAAAAAAAAAAAAGCCATAAAATAATTTTAAGGTAGAAAAATGCAATGCACCCAAGCAGAATAGGAATGTCATTGCTTAACTCGGGTGGTGGAAGACATCACCTAAGACAAAGAAAGTAGCACAAAGGACAACCCTGAGACCATATGCGAAAGCACAAAAGCTGATCAAGGTGAGTAGCAGCTAAAAGATTTTCAAGAGAAAATGGCACTTGAGAATCATTTACACATGAAGAAAGAGCAATTTAGCCTCTTAGTTTTTAAACAGGGAGATCTATTCAGGGGAAACCAGGAGGGGCAACATTTCTCCTGCTGCTTTCTCAATCATCCCCAGAACACCCTGTACCACTGGGATCCATGTGGGAGCACCAATGGATAAAGATCAGTGGTTTCCTCTCCACGCACTGCCACAGCATCTCCCACTCTCAGATCTTTGTCTCTGCCTTGTGCAAACTGATTAGAAATATGCCTTTCATATTTTCAAAAATGAGTGCTTTTATAATAATTCACACACTTCAAAACTACCCAAGACATTTTCTTAACTAATGTGCAATTCATCATAGCATCATTCAATTACACTAATTCATCTTTATTTTTACTTGAAATGTGAAAATGACACCAACTAGAATATCCACGTACTTCAAATGTTTTCTTTTTTTTTTCCGTTCACCAATATAAATTCTACACACCTATCTGTTGTGTCACATATTGAGATTTCAATTTGCTTAACAATGTACAATGACTAGTTTCTATTTATTGTATAATGTTAAGATCTTTCTTTAAGATTTTATTTCAGAGTCTGTTAAGAAAAAGTTGAACACATCAGATAAGAGCTGGGGGAATACATCGAACCACGAATGATGGAAAATTCTGCAAATGCTGGCATTTTGCACAGTACCATAGAGTAAGCTCCCAGTAAATATAAGCTATTATTATTGTTGTTGTTATTTTCAGTTTTCCCCATGTGTCTCTCTTTGAGATGAGAGCATTCCAAGAATGTCTCTTAAACCCATAATTAAACCATTCTTTCGATTTAAAACATGTCACACTGGGACTTCTTGGTGGTCTAGTATTTAAGAATCTGTGCTTCCAGTGCAGATGCACAGTTTCAGTTCCTGGTCAGGGAACAAAGATCCCACATGCCCTGCAACCTGCTAAAAAATTTAAAATAATAATAAAAAAAACACACTGATAAAACATAAATATTGTTGAAAGGAGCAACATATGGAAAACTGTTAGACATTTTTACCTTTCTCTGAAACTAACTAGGAACTAAAAGTTTCACCAACATTGTCTCTCAGCCTCAAAACAACTAAAGACCACAGTCATTATAGTTCACTTTTCAAAAATAAGCACCATGAGGATGGGAAGTAAGAGGCAAAGAAGTGGGAAGCTGAGGATTTGGAGACCTCGTGGCTTTCCAAGTCGCATTCTCTCCACAGGAACGCACATTCAGGGCCCAGGGCTTGGCTTAATATTCTCTGCTGCCATCTTGAAATTTTTAACAATTTTTGAACTCGAGGCCCCGTATTTTCACTTTGCTTTGGGTCCTGCCTACAATATAGTTGGTATTACAGAAAAATAACAATGCTGAGCTATTTTTCTAAATCTGAATTTATCAGATTCATTTCTGATCAGAGGCAGTAAATTCACAGAGATCAAGGGGTAGACAAATGATGAAAGAAAGGAAACCACCAGTGGTGAATATAGCCAACTTGAAGACAAAACAAACACCTTTCCCTAACTCAAAGGTTTAAACAACAATAAATGGAAACAACTAATGTGTGTTAGGCTCTCTTCTGGGCATGAATATCATGTAGAACCCATGAATTATGTCATGTTCCTTCTCATTCCTGATTTCTTTTCCTTTGCCTGCAATATTCTTCTCATTCTTTTGTTCCCACTTTTGACTCAAGAGTCTATATTCAAACATCATCTCTTCTAGGAAGTTTTCCCTGATATATGAGGTTTCTTGAGATACCATATCTTTACATTCCAGTAGCATTATTTATTTTTGATTGTCTTCTTAATCCTGGGAGTGAGAAACTGTACCTTACATTGCTGCAATACCATATCAGATTTTTTGCTTTTTGTTTTTTTCTTATTAGTAAGTGCATTCATTCATATGAAGGACTCCCCAGGTGGCACAATGAAAAGAGTCTGCCTACCAATGCAGGAGACACAAGAGATGCTGGTTCGATACCTGGGTCAGGAAGATCCCCTGGAGTAGGAAATGACAACCCACTCCAGTATTCTGGCCTGGAAAACTTCATGGACAGAGTTGCATGGCAGTACAGTCCCTGGGGTCAGAAAGAGAAACGACTAAGCACACACACACACACATTTATATAAATGAATCAATCAATGAGAGAGAAAGAAATTGATAATCTAACAAAAAATATGGGAAAAGGTAACATTTTAAGGAAATGGACTACTTAATAGCAATTTAATGTACTACTTTATTTGGCCTGTGTCTTTTAAGTGGAGTACATTATAAAAATTATTGTTTAATTTTGCTTTAAATTGTTTATATAGAATTCAATAATTCAATGCTAACATGGGAGATAAAAGTGCTGTTATTTAATTGTTTTCACTATTATCTGCATTTTTTTCATATTTTAGTAACTAGCAAAATGTAAATTGACCTTAAAACCAAGAATAAAAGAAATATCATGAATAAATGTTGCTGATATTTCTATATTATTTACTTTTAACAATTCAATCATTACAATAATAAAACAGCAACATGAGGTTCACATAATTAGCTCTAGCAATAATCAGGGGAAGGAGTGGGAATTATCAATGAAACATACACATTGCTGTCCCAGTTAAATCTGAAGTTCTTGATAAAAAAGAAATTCTTGATGACTAACATTAACTGAAAAAAGACGGCTCAGAAAAAAACTCTATGTGAAACATTAAACAAAGTTATCTGATGTTTATGTTTTTCTCCTTTAATAATTAATGGAATGTAAATAGTCAGGGGAGGCTACAGTTTTGCATTGTAACTAACCACCACTATAAATGGCAGTCAGATGTTTACATAATACCCAGAACCATTCTGTATGGAAGGAGGTTACAAATCTGCCCCTTTTCCCTGTTCAAAGTCAAAAATAATGGTGCCTGATCCCCGGAGCATTCACTGCAAGAACTGTTTGCATATTCAGTTATTGTTTCTGCTGCGTCAGTCATCTGGTGAAGTTCACTCTAATGTGGCCCTGATCAATTCTGCCAGCTGTGCTTAAGTGCTGTTTGCTATAATAACATCACACTGCATTCTTATTTGGCAACAACAGCTATGACAGCACCTAAATGCATTGAGAAGCCAAGATTTTTATCATGTACACAGATCAAATTGAAACTGTTTACAGAGGACGGTGATGTTCTATTTCTGTCCATTCTAGTGAATACCAATAGCACAATAATGACTTTGCCAAAGCATTGCTATTCTGCCCTTTCTAATAAGGGAAGAGCTTGTTGATCTAAATCTTCCATAAGATATAAAAATTATTTAATGATTGTATCCCATAATCTTGACCAAATGGTAAGTATATGGCATTTGATTCACTTGAAATAAATATTCATCTCTAGTGTGTCCTAATATAAGGGGTAGTGTGTGTAAATTTTCTAAAAAAAAAAAAAGTGCCTTCAAAAATATCTAGCAGCCAAAAGAATCAATGTGAAAGCAAGACAGCAAACACCAATATAATTTTAAAACAACAGAAATTGTCTCTCACCTATTATAATAGTACACTTAAGCCGAAGATGTCCCTAAGATGAAAAATCGGTTATTTCTACACAAAACTTACACAGTCACTGTGGATCAACATTTGTTACTCTTTTCTTACTTTATATTTAAAGACTTTTGAAGTGGATTCTACAATTATGTAACATCAAATTTATAATGCTTATTGAGATTTCAAAAATCTCATTTTGTTTCTACAATTCCTTCAACATTTTCCTTAAAACAAATATGATATATTAATAAATAAAAATACTTGGTGGGGGAAAGCACAGGCAAGTCACTGAAATGCCGTCTTCTCAGAGGTTTAACCTCTTTAAAGCAAAGTAGCAAATAAGTGGACATTTGAAAGCACAGCATAGAAAACATATGGATAATTCTGAATATAAATTCATGTCATAGCTCACAAATAGTCTAAAGGCTCCTGAGCTATTATGGTGCTTGCTATGAATGTGTATTAACAATAGCACACAATCATATGTTAAATACATAATATATTTGCATATTTAGTTCTATTCAACTGCCAATTTTCAAGTATACTTTTTTCAAGGTACTATAGTCTTGGTTTCTAGTAGCCATAATTTTTACATTAGTGTCTATCAAAATAGTCACCTACTTTGACATTATTCAACCATTTAAATTACATTTAAACTCCTACAAACTATCTCTGTTTTTGCTCACTTACTTAGCTACAGCTGAAATTTCAGTTACTGAATTTCAGGAACTTATCTTTCTAAAGATGATCAACACTTTATATATATTATACTAACACTCTTTAGTAGATAATAACTATTTCCCAAACAAAATCTTTCATTCCCGCTTTTTTAAGAAAACCTGACATTCTATTAAAATCATCAGATTGCCAGCAAGAAGAGAAAACAAAAATAATTCATTCAAACTGCTTCATCTAGTCATTGAAGATTGACAGTATCTTTTATATTTTTGAAAGCTCTTTTAACATTAACTGATATTTTAGTGTGGGAAGAAACGAAAAGCTTTCTGCATATAAAAGTTCATCTTTTACCTTCTCACCACCATCAGATAAAAGCATAGAGGGCTTGCAGCCACACTCAGATATACGGGTCCCAAAGGAAAATGCCTAGTACATCAGCCTAAGAACAGGCAGCAGATGTGTGCCGAGACTAGAAAAGAGTCATGTTATACCAGGAAGACATGCCAGGGAACTGCAAAGCCTGACCTACTAATACCACTATGCATAAGGCAACAGAAAGGCCCTCTTGTTACAAAGGTGAAGCTAGCCCAGCTAGGAAAATAAGCAAGTCCCTGCCAATATTGCAGTGACTGTCCTGTGAACGGATTGTCACACCGAATGACAGAACTCTCTCAATTCCACTTTCCAATAACTCCCAGGCACTCGGGAGGTGACAGCATGATGGATACCACAACAGACAGCTCCAATATGGTACCATTTTACCAGATCAATATCTCACTGCAATATAAGAAAAAAGGAGCTGATATTAGTCTACACAGTGTATTACAGATGAGGTACATTTCTTCTTACTGCACTCATGCTGAACCAAAGCAATAATTCATAGATCCCTTAAAAGGTTCGTGCACCACCACATGCAAAAAAAAAAGTTAATCTTCATTTCAACATCTGTTGAAAGATGTAATAGCTTAAAGCAATGCGTACGTAATTTTTTAAAAATGCCTCGCTTTATCATTTTATCTAGCTATTGAAATAACAAAGTATATTCAAAATCTGAAATGAGACAAACATTCAGAGAAGGCCGTATAGAGAAAACCATACTTGATATTTTACTACTGGGCTTCCTTACTCTCTCTGCAAGTGGAAGAGGGCTTTAGAAATTTTCACATTTGGAGTTGTGAAATATAATCAATTCTCAATTTTCTGTGATGGTTTATTCTTTTTCAGATTATTCCATAGTTCCTTTATAAAATCAAAGTCACTGTGATCAGGTACCCGCACTTAGCAAGACCCACAGAATAACAAGTTGTTAAGAGTTCTTAGCTACTCTACAAGAAATATTAGTTGCTACCTGTACAAATCATACAAAAATAATACAGTTAACTCTGATGTCATAGTTAAAATATGACTAAATATTTTATTGCTTCAAAATACTCTAATTTGTTGAGGCCACAGGTATAAGAAGTCAGAATAGGCTAAATAAGAAACAATAATAATGATAATAAGTTAAACCAGAAACCATCTATTTCTGCCATCATGGACTCGTGAATACCGTCTACTTTAATGACTCAGTTCATTCTCTAGTGGAGTGCTTTTATTTTCTTCATTTTCTCTCTCTTTTTTCATATCCTATTCAGCGAAATAAGTAATTACTTCCTGAAACAAAGTTAAAAACTGTTCTATTAATGCTTTATGGGGGAATTTCACAGCCAGCTCACCTGATTAGTGCTTCCTTTCTGATCATGCCCATTTCCCTTCTGGCACTACCCAGTGACCCTAACACAGAGGTCCTCTAATCATATCCCTTAAAATCTGAGACTATCTTCCCAGTGCCTGCCCAGCTACAAGTTTATTCCCACTTGCCCCCTTGGCTGCCACTCACTGAAGCATCTTGTACTGTGCTAGAAACGTCTTTGTAACACGTAAGAGTTAATACTCCACAAGGGGATGATTATTCCCAGTATTTTCTAGGCCTGCCAACCTGAACCATGAAGTAGGTCAGCACTAAGAGTTTTGTTTTACAGATAAGGAAAATGAGCTTTATGGAGGTTAAATGGCTTGGCCTGTTGACCCAACAGCTGTCAGAATTTAGTAACCATTCTCTGGGCCAGTGCTTTCCAGCCCAGATTTTGTAATACCCTAGGGTGTCTCACATGTCCTAAAGTATTTCATGAAATTCTCAAAAAATATTCAATTAGAGATAAATATAGGCCAAATTATATCTTTAAGACACAGACAGGGAAAATGTCACAAATATAGAGTACATTACAACTTTGCAAAATGTAGAAAACTCCACTCTCTGGCAGTTCACTGCATTGCAGGCAAATCTCATGAGCAAGATTAAAACAAATAGTTGGAAGGATAAGACCATGTGTTAACAGTCATTAAAAGTCATTTTGTCCTTTGCTTACATCACACTTAATATAATTTTATTTTTATCCAGTAGAAGAACAAATGATCTCTTTGAAAATTAGCAAGAAAAATGATTAATTTTGTCTATGAGTTTTGTTTTATCATCTTCAGGGTAATTATACATACTGAGATGTTGCCTAGAAACACTCGACTTGGCTAATATTGAAAAAGCATGTTCAACAGAGTAACCACGAATATCTCACCAGTTCAGACAGCTTGTTTCTTTAAAGCAGACATCAATCAAGTGGGGCATAACAAGAAAGATCTGTTTATTTTATGGACATTTATTAACATACCACATGAATTGAGAAAACAGAGAGATATTTTAAACACTAAAGCTGTTACATAGTTAAGATGCTTAAACATGGACCCTCATCAGAATAGCAATGCTAATGAAAAGTTATTAAAATAGCCATTTTCTCAGGAACTGTGAAAAGTGTTACAACAGTGTGCCAGACCAAATGGATGTTAATTTTATTTCTCTGACCAAAGCTTGCAATTTGTCTTAGCTTTCTCCTTTTGCAGTAGGAAAAACTGAGGCCTGGAAGTGTGAATCACTTGCTCAAGGTCTCAGTGTGAGGAGATCTGGGAAGGTCTCTAACTTAAACCTAATTTGTCTCCTCCTACAAATGGTACAAGTGAGATGCAGAGATGCCCCAAAGCTACTAAGCAGTACTACCTAGGCTATAACGCATGCATTCTAACTTCCAACTAGGTAGATGGAAGGAAATAACATAGCCTCTTTGTTATGTAGAAACATCCATTTCTACACATGGATCTTTAAAAACACGAGATACTGCATTTTACTAATTAATGTTTAAAAATATAAGATACTGCATTTTACTAATTAATGTCTAAGAATAGAGATGGACTTGTGTATTCAATCTTCAAATTCAATTGAGTCTGTCCCTTGGCTACCCTGCTATTTTCACATAGATTTCAAATGCATTTATTTTAACCATAGCACTACAAACAAATATATGCATATGCCTACTGTTTAAATCATTATACTCTTGCAAAAGAATGAAATGACTATTCACTACATATCAATAATTTGTTAGTTGAGTCAGTGAAAGTGAAGTGAAGCCGCTCAGTCGTGTCCGACTCTTTGCGACCCCTTGCGACCCCATGGACTGTAGCCTACCAGGTTCCTCCTTCCATGGGATTTTCCAGGCAAGAATACTGGAGTGGGTTGCCATTTCCTTCTCCAGGAGATCTTCCTGACCCAGGGATTGAACCCGGGTCTCCCACATTGTAGGCAGACACTTTACCGTCTGAACCACCAGGGAAGTTGAGTCAATATTAAGCAAAAAACACTAAAATGTGAAATGTTAAAGAAAAATGTTAAATTGGTTCAGTTCAAAAACATGGAAGCATCTGAACAAGATAGTGTACTTGGATCCCACTTACTAAGGATTCTATTTGTATTAATATTTTGCTCAGGGTTCAGAGAGTTGAACATCCAACTTCATCATTTGTAAGAATTTAAAAACAGGTTTGAACTTTCTCAGAATACTGAAAGGACTTAAATGATTTAGGGTAGATTTTCAAAACAAAAAAAGTATTTTACATTAAACGATAACATGTTGGGACTTCCCTGGTGGTGTAGTGGATAGGAGTTGGCCTGCCGAAGCAGGGGACAGGAGTTCAATCCCCAGTCCAGGAAGATTCCATGTGCCACTGAGCAACTAAGCCTGAGAGCTACAAGTACCGAGTCTATGCGCCACAACTACTGAGCCCAAGTGTTGCAAGTTCTGAAGCCCCAGCGCCTATAGCCTGTGCCCAACAACTAGAGAAGCCACCACAATAAGAATCCCAAACACAACAAAGAGTAGATCCCTTGCCACAACTAGAGAACGCTTGCACGAGACAAAGAAAATCCAGCACAACCAAAAGTAAATAAAAATAAAATAAAAAAATTTTAAGAGATACCATGTTGAATGGCAACTATGTCCTAGACACTATGTTAGGAATCAAAGAAATAAAGATCAAGATAGAGAAAAAGGTCTCTCTTAACTGGATGTTCTCACAGTCTAATGAGGAAGACTGATATGAAAAGAGATAATTATAACACAAAGCAATACTCTTCAGGGTAGAAATATAAATAAAGATCTTCAAAAGCACAGTATATTTAAGAGAAAGTTCTGAAATTCATGATTGATTTTCTAAAAGAAATAAACAACCGTAACTTTCTAAACACATTTTTAAAATTTTCCTTTAAACTAAGAAGGACCAAATACCTGATTATCATAGAAATGTCAAATTGAAAAAGAAAAAGAAAAGAAATGTCAAATTGGAGATATGCTCACATGACTGCATTTCCCTTGTAAGAATAACATAATAAATTTGAAGGATCAGGAGAAATAATGGAGAATATAATATATTTGTAACCAAAAACATATACTGCCATTCTCTGATTACTTGTTAATAAAATTCAATGCATAAAACATGAGAAATAGGTATTAAAAGTTCCAGGAAAAATGTATCACACATTTGAAAATTTTTGAAAGGGCTCATTATTGACATAAAGCAAAAATAGTTTATTTAGCTTGAATAATTAATATTATGCCTCAGTAACTCATAATAAACACGCATTCAATTAAATGTTAAAATATCACTTAAATCAATACATAGTAATTCAAGACTTGGGATCAAAAGAAAAATTAAGAAAAACTATTTTAATGCCCCAAATGTCAAAAGCACTAAAGCAAGAACAATAAAAGGATATTATTTGATTTTAACAAACATTTTCTTTGGGGCTTTCATAAAATAACATGGATCAGTGGCCAAAGTCCTGGCTCTCTGGAGTCTTTACTGTCTAGCTTGAGCAAACCGTTCACTCTTTGATTTTTTCCTAATCACTGAAACGGGTGTTATAATTCCAACTTTACAGGTCTAGTGTAGAGAAATCAAAATTATTTTTACTAGTGCTTTGAAAGCAGCAAGTCAGTTGTCAATCATCACAAAAGGATTTTTCTATCTTCAGACTTTTCAGGGCTGAATCGATAAAACAAATTTAGGGAGATACAATCTCAAATTCTAAGTTAAAGATTTAATGTACAAAATACAGAGCAAATAAGTATAAACTATTGTATGTTGTTAGTTCAAGTGATAGAGTTCCAAAAAATGCGGTGCCAACAAATAGACATGCATTTAGGTCATGAAGCCTTTCTATAGAAAGTGTTTAAACAATTACCCTGAAATATTTGGGAATGCACCACTCAATCACACACAGTAGCCTTACTGGGAGTTTGGAATTAGCAGATGCAAACTATTTTACATAGGATGGATGAATAACAAGATCCTACTGCATAGCACAAGGAACTGCATTCAACATCCTGTGGTAAACCATAATGGAGAAGAATATGAAAAAGAATATATATATGGATAACTGAATCACTTGGCTGTACCACAGAAATTAACACAACACTGTAAATCAACTGTACTTCAATACAATCAAAAAATAAAAATAAAAATAAATACAGTACCTTCTTTTCCTGAGCATGATACATCTGAACAGGAATATGTACCTTAATTCTTAAAGGGGTTGTCGAAGTTAACAAATAAATGAAAACAAGTAAGCATAAATATCTACTACATTAAAAAAAGAAGTGAGTGGCACATCATTTCTAGAAGCAATTCCGTGCCCATGTTGAAGTTTAAATTAGTACACAGTTAATGCCTGCTTTGAAGAAAGTTATTATGTACCTTCCATTCCGCAAACCAACAAACTCCCCTCCCTCACATGTGTTGTTCCTAGCCTTTGTCTTTTTTTTTTCCTGTGGTCCTGTTTAAATTCTCACCTTGCTCTGCCCTTGTCATCAAGTCGTTCAAGCACAAAGCAGGGAGCATGGGGAGTGTTTACTCATTTCCCAAGTCCATTATCTTACACATTAATCACTGGTCTGGAACTTCTGGACAATGCTGAATCTGTTACCTTTTTTCCCCCCCTTTCTGGCTGCTTTACTCATGAGTCTGACAGTTCACCAGTTTCAAGCTGTACTTACACTTGATGACCTTCTCATCTGATTAACTATTTTTGTCCCTTACAAAAATTACGAGATTTGGCATCTGTAGTCCAGAGAAACCATTAACAAATCTAAAGATGGAAGATGAACCTTATTTTTCAATGAGTGCTTTTTCTTGGTGGAAAGGAGGTCTAAAGGAGCTAAATATTTTCAACATTGGTTTGTGAAAGGAGTGTCTTTGTTGAAATTGAGTTGATCCCTCCCATCTTCCTGCCTCTATTAAGTGTCATTTTCAAAATAAAACATGAGTGAGAAATTCTGGTTAACTTTGGCAAACAGATATTTTTAAATTTTAAAACAAACTTTTCCTCTCTAAAATCTCCCTGATTCTTACATAATATGAAGGACTATTCTGGGAATCCAAAGTTAAGCTTCAATAATGATTACTAAACCAAGAGAAATAGATGTAAAAAAGCAAGACAGCTGGAGGCTCTTGAACTATAGTTGTCAAAAGATTTGTTTGTGAAACATGCATTTTATTGCCTTGTATGCATGTTATAATGAGGCATAGACAACTGCAACATTACACTTAATGATTGCATTTCTTGTTTCAGCCTTTTTCCTTGTCCTCTTGCAATTAACGTTTTCCCAGATCACCCAAGGCTACTTTGTCAGGAAAAAAAAAATCTGAAATTCACATAAATGAGCAATGTCAATAGTTTAGAAAGAGTTTACTTAGAGAACAAAGGGTCCTTATGAGGCACTAGTGAGAAGAAATGGGGAAAAAATGAGTCCTCACAATGTAAGCCTTTTCTTAAAGAGACTTGTTATCAAGCAGTTCGGGATAGTCCCTCAAATCTGCATTAAAATGCATTTCATTCCATTGACTCATTTGCATTAATTTCTCCCATTATATCTGAAAATGGCTGAATGTCTACCCAACACAATGCCACAGCCTATCACAGGCTACCACGGAGGCCCCAGGTGCCAATTTACTCCTCTTAGTTCTTTTCATTCTGTTTGCTGATTCTGACAACTGGAGTTCTCCTCTCAGGCCAAGGGACTTTTCAATTGGATTTGCTCGTGGTGACAAAATTGTTGCTTTGCAGAGAGGAGGGGGTTCTTTGATTGAGCGTCTATCATGCTGCCATGGGAAAGCGAGAGGCGAATGATTCTCAGTGGCTTCTGATTTCCAGTATTTGTTCAGCATTAGGGCCACTTATCTCCAGAAGAAAAAGCAACATGTAGAAAGAAAGTGACAGGCAGAAACACACTCACTTGCTCCTTCATTCTCACTGCGCTCTGTATTCAAACAAGGGGGACCGATTACACTGAAAGCTCCAGATCAGCCTCACTCAATTATCACAGTTAATCCTTATAGCTCTATAAAGTAAATATTTCATTACAATTTCAAATAAACAGTCACCCAATCTAATGAAGCAAGAACTCAAAGTGGCAATGTCATAGAACTCGTTACCATCATCAAAGGAAAGGACAGAGCCTCGTCTACTAATAATGAAAAAATGGATACTGGCATATTTATGAACTCAAAGATGTGATGTAGTTTTGTGAAGGTTTTTCCATCCTTAGTGCCAATGACCAATCTGTCTTTCCAAATATGATTCAATTATCAGAATTCCGTCCTTTTTTTCCCCTTATTTCTCTCACTTTTCACACCAATCTCATCACATTGTCGATCATTAATACACAACTCACTAGGCACATTCAACTACAACTTTTTTCATAAATATCAGAGAACCCTGACATGGCACTTTAAATTCAGGAAACTTACAGAATATAACATGATCATGTTGATAATCTTTTGTCTCTACATCCATGTTACCTTAAATCCTTCAGATCGTATGTCCTTTTACCCTGTATCTTCCATTCTTATACTCTGGGGCAAGAACATCTAAAAATAACTCTCATTTCACCAAATCTTAATAATTCTGAAAAAAAGCTTGAATTGAATAAAGATAAGTAGATTAAGTCCTTAATCAAATGTTGAATTACCTCTACGCTACACTAACTCTCACTTTAATCCTAATTTTTACTCCCTTGGGGAACTGGTTTTCTTAAACTATTATTTTATCCTTCTTATTAAATATTCTGATAATATTCATTATATTTTCACACTTTTAAAATTCATGCTATAGGACAGAAAATAGTACAACTTGTATAAGAGAACAATTTTGCCTGTGCTTGTTACAGCTGACTCAAAGTGGTCCCGTGTTATGCAATAGGTACAAATCTTCTCTAGTTGATAGTGTCTACAAATCCCTCTCTTTTCCTGTGAGTTTAACAACTTTAAGTTGAACTACCCTATAATTACTGTCTCTTAAGAATTTACATGAATTGTCTTGGCTTAGTGGGAAATACATGACTTTTTTTTCCTATCCTCTGAATTTCTTAAATAGGTGTCCTCCTTTAAAAAATATTACTGGAAACTAATGCTTCACCAACACAAAATGCATACAAATCACCTGGAGAGGATTATTAAAATATAGAGTCTGATTCAGTAGGTAGGGAGTGGGGCCTGGGATTCTGCATTCTTAATAGAATCACAGGTCATGCTGATGCTGCTGGTTCCAGAGCCATATTCTGAAAAACTAGGACCTAACCTACAGCATGGCATGTATAATTTTTATAATAAAATAAATAAAATTTTATAATAAAATCAAGATCTTTACAATATCATCAAGAAATAGCCACAGTGATACCCCACTCCAGTACTCTTGCCTGTAAAATCCCATGGATGGAGGAGCCTGGTGGGCTGCAGTCCATGGGGTCGCTAAGAGTCGGACACGACTGAGCAACTTCCCTTTCACTTTTCCCTTTCGTGCATTGGAGAAGAAATGGCAACCCACTCCAGTGTTCTTGTCTGGAGAATCCCAGGGACAGGAGCTTGGTGGGCTGCCATCTATGGGGTCACACAGAGCCGGACACGACTGAAGTGACTTAGCAGCAGCAGCAACACTGTTGACATTGTTTTGTAAAACTTCATTAATAAAAATATCTAAAGCATGTGTTTGCTTAGTCACTCAGCTGTATCCGATACTTCGTGACCCCACGGACTATAGCCCGCCAGGATCCTCTGTCCATGGGCATTCTCCAGGCAAGAATACTGGAGGGGGTTGCCAGGCTCACCTCCAGGGGATCTTTCCAAACAAGGGATCGGACTCAGGTCTCCCGCATTGCAGATGTATTGTTTACTGTCTGAGCCACCAGGCAAGCCCTAATTTAAAGCATAGATGGTTTAATATTTATGGTATATATTAGTAAATTGTCTAAAATATGATTTTATATGAAGGTGTTGCTACTGCTACTGATAATAATATTGATAATTAACTGCCAGTAATGTGCACTTAATCCTTAACTTGTTTTATCCTCACCAGAACCTTAAAGATCATTAGTACAATGTTCAGTTCAGTTCAGTCACTCCGTCGTGTCCGACCCTTTGCAATCCCATGAACCGCAGCATGCCAGGCCTCCCTGTCCATCACCAACTCCCGGAGTTTACAAACTCCTGTCCATTGAGTTGGTGATGCGATCTAACCATCTCATCCTCTGTCGTCCCCTTCTCCCCCTGCCTTCAATCTTTCCCAACAACAGGGTCTTTCAAATGAGTCAGCTCTTTGTATCAGGTGGCCAAAGTACTGGAGTTTCAGCTTCAACATCAGCCCTTCCAATGAACACCCAGGACTGAACTCCTTTAGGATGGACTGGTTGGATCTCCTTGCAGTCCAAGAGACTCCCAAGAATCTTCTCCAACATCACAGTTCAAAAGCATCAATTCTTCGGCACTCAGCTTTCTTCACAGTCCAACTCTCACATCCATAAATGACCACTGGAAAAACAATAGCCTTGACCAGATGGACCTTTGCTGGCAAAGTAATGTCTCTGCTTTTTAATATGCTGTCTAGGTTGGACATAACTTTCCTTCCAAGGAGTAAGCATATTTTAATTTCATGGCTGCAATCACCATCTGCAGTGATTTTGGAGCCCAGAAAAATTAAGTCAGCCACTGTTTCCACAGTTTCCCCACCTATTTGCCATGAAGTGATGGGACCAGATGCCATGATCTTAATTTTCTGAATCTTGAGCTTTAAGCCAACTTTTTCACTCTCCTCTTTCACTTTCATCAAGAGGCTCTTTAGTTCTTCTTCACTTTCTGCCATAAGGGTGGTGTCATCTGCATATCTGAGGTTATTTATATTTCTCCTGGCAATCTTGATTCCAGCTTGTCCTTCATCCAGCCCAGCGTTTCTCATGATGTACTCTGCATATAAATTAAATAAGAAGGGTGACTATATACAGCCTTGATGTACTCCTTTCCCGATTTGGAACCAGTCTGTTGTTCCATGTCCAGTTCTAACTGTTGCTGCTTGACCTGCATACAGATCTCTCAGGAGGCAGGTCAGGTGGTCTGGTATTCCCATCTTTTTAAGAATTTTCAAGAGTTTGTTGTGATCCACACAGTCAAAGGCTTTGACATAGTCAATAAAGCAGAGGTAAATGTTTTTCTGGAACTTTCTTGCTTTTTTGATGATCCTTGGATTTTGGCAATTTGATCTCTAGTTCCCCTACCTTTTCTAAATCCAGCTTGAACATCTGGAAGATGCTCAGCATCGCCATTTATCAGGGAAATACAAATCAAAACCACAATGAGACATCACCTCACACCCCTCAGAATGACTATTATTGAAATGTCAAGAATTAACAAATATTGGAGAAGACATGAACAAAAGAGAAACTTTGTGCATACTGTTGGGAATCTCAATTGGTACAGCCACTATAGAAAACAGCATGGAGATTCCTCAAAAAATTAAGGATAGAATACCATTTGACCCAGTTCTTCCATTTTTGAGTGTTTATGTGAAAAATATGAAAACACTAATTTGAAAAAGATTTATATCCCTTTTATGTTCACTAGAGCAATATTTAAAATAGCCAAGATATGGAAATAATCTAAGTGCCCATCAACAGAAGAATGAATAAAATAGATGTGACATGTATTTACAATGGAATACTACTCGGCCATAAAGAATAATGAAATCTTGCCACTTACAACAACATGGATGGACCTTCAGGACATTATGCCATGTAAGATAAGTCAGACAGAGAAAGACAAATACCACACAATTTCACTCATATTTTGAATCTAAAATAAACAGAAGCAAATTTCAAGATCAATAAACTCATACATACATAGAACAGATTAGTGGTTACCAGAGGGGAAGGGGGTTGGGTAGGTGAATCAGGTGAAGGGTTCAGCTGTGTGGTGATGGATGGTAACTAGGCTTATGGTGGTGACCACTCTGCAATACATATATGTCATGAACTATAACATTACACACATTAATAAATATATAATATGTGTACAAAGTGTATTGTACATTATATTGTACATTATATTACAAATTATTGTATATAGTATTATAAATGTAAAACAAATGTATAATTAAAAAATGATGTGATAGAAAATGATTTAGGAATGTACATCTTAGGAAAACACATGTTTTCAAATTAAAATTTAAAATTTGTTATTATTGGGCCATATCAAAAATATAATTTTTCTTAATCATTGCAATTTGTATAAAACTGCAAATAAGCACAGATGGCTTATCTCTGGTATATAAAACTATTCACAGCACAGCTAAGGAAAGATGCATTTAAAGACTGCCTACTTTTGTGATCATCTCCCACATATGTTGCTTTTATTTAACCCTCTCTGAGCCTAGTGTTAAAATCATCATCACAAACATTAAGCCTTATATAGCACCTTATCTAATTGATTTTTTGTTTGATACATATACTTTAATCATCAGGACTGTTTATTAAATATGTTAGTGTGTACATTTTCCAAATTATAAAACTGAGGCACAGAACATTTAACTAATAAATCAGGACTTAAATGGTTGGTAAATGTTAAAGTTTAGTTTGTAATCCAAGCAATTGGCTTCCAGAGTCTGTGCTCTCAACAGTTGACCCTGCAGCCTACCATTCTGGTTTATAAAATATGACAGTTATAGGCTATTTCCAAGATCTGTTTTTGTTCATAAATACTAAGACCTTATGATACTGGTTTAAAATATAAAATCTGAGAGCTCAAGCTTTGTTTCAGCGTGTTTTTGTTTGTTTGATTGGTTGTAATATTTAAATGCTTAATATTATGCTGACCTTTAATCAAAGTTGTTGTTATTCTTTAGTTGCTAAGTCATGTCAGACTCTCTTGCAACCCCATGGACTGTAGCCTGCCAGGCTCCTCTGTGCATGGGATTTCCCAGGTTAGAATACTGGAGTGGGTTGCCATTTCCTTCTCCAGGTGATCTTCCTATCCAGGGATCAAACCCTGAATTGTCTCCTAAATTCACAAGCAGACTCTACCCATGAGCCATCAAAGGAGCCCCTAATCAAAGTTAATCTCAATCTTAATCAGAGATTCTACTTTTCTTCCTCTATGTGTCTTTTGCACTGAAGATTACATTTAGAAATAATAAATGTTATAACTGGCCAGCAAAATAAAAGTGACGAATATCATTTATAAAGGCTCATGCTCAACAGAAAATTCGAGTCAAAAAGTTACATACTTTTTAATTTAATGCAACTACTGAATGTGATATACAAATTAACCTTTTTATAACATTCAGGAGCAAAAATGTCCTTCTTTGCCTTATTACAATGTTTTTTATTCACTCATCCATTCATTTAGTAAAATTTAAGCACCCAGATATGAAGATGAATAGCTGTAGAGCAGAGTTGCCCCTTGGTTTCTGCTGGGGATTTGCTTTAGGGCTCTGTAAACACCAAAATCCACAAATGCTCAGCCCCTTACATAAAATGGCCTCACCCAGTTGGTTCTCCTGTTGCGCTGGTTCCATGTCCATGGGTTCTGCCTCCAGATGCTGAGGGTGGACTGTACCAACATTCAGGACTTTAAAATAATGCAGGACTGAAGTAAAAATATCATTATCGCTATATACTATAAATAATTATATCAATAATTAGCTGTCTTTATGTGTATTTGAGAGTCCCTTGGGCTGCAAGGAGATCCAACCAGTCCATCCTAAAGGAGATCAGTCCTGGGTGTTCACTGGAAGGACTGATGCTAAAGCTGAAACTCCAATACTTTGGCCACCTCATGCAAAGAGCTGACTCATTGGAAAAGACCCTGATGCTGGGAGGGATTGGGGGCAGGAGGAGAAGGGGACGACAGAGGATGAGATGGCTGGATGGCATCACCGACTGGATGGACATGAGTTTGGGTGGACTCCGGGAGTTGGTGATGGACAGGGAGGCCTGGCGTGCTGCAATTCATGGGTTGCAAAGAGTCGGACACTACTGAGCGACTGAACTGAACTGAACTGAACTGATGTGTATTTAATTTTTAATTAATCTTATCTCACCAAATAATCAATGTGTTTATCATGCTATATTAATTATAAAGACCAAAAACTATCACATGCTCATTCATCCTACTTATTTAACCAGAATACACTTAATGGTATAAAACTGTAAACATACCTTAAAGAAAAGTAAACTATTAACAAGTCCACAAAATTTTTAAACTATAAAGTGAAGACAGTGATGAAATCTGAAAATGCTGTTTTCTTTAGGATATAGTTCACCAGGTTATCATTTTTATCCATTTCATTTCATTTATCTAATAATCACCTGATCTAATGCTGTGCATGTAGTAGGTGCTCAATAAACAGATACTATTTAATACATAAAAGCTCCCTTCATTTTAGGATTTGAAGACATGTCAGTGAAGTAAATAACTATTCCGTCTCTGCTAGGAGAATTCTCAGTAGACTAATTTCTTAGGCATCTTGACAAGCATTTACATCATTAAATATATTAGGTTTTTTAAAACTACTTTTGTGATAACACTATAATTGATTGGCTTTCTCCAACTTTTGGGCTTCCCAAGTGGCACTGCTGCTGCTGCTAAGTCGCTTTAGTCACGTCCGACTCTGTGCGACCCCACAGACAGCAGCCCACCAGCCTCCTCTGTCCCTGGGACTCTCCAGGCAAGAACACTGGAGTGGGGTGCCATTTCCTTCTCCAATGTACACATGCACGCTAAGTCACTTCAGTCGTGTCTGACTCTGTGTGACCCCACGGACAGCAGCCCACCAGGCTCCTCTGTCCACGGGATCCTCCAGGCAAGAATACTGGAGTGGGATGCCATTTCCTTCTCCAACAGGCGGCACTAGTGGTGAAAAAAATCTGCATACCAATGAAGGAGACATAAGAGAGGTTTGATCCCTGGGTCAGGAAGACCCTCACCCCACTCTGGTGATCTTACCTGAAAAATTCCATAGGCAGAAGAGCCTGGTAGGCTACACTCCATGGGATCTTAGAGGGTCAGACATGACTGAGTGACTAAGCACTATATCTTTTAACATGCCTCCTTTTTTCACTGAATCCTGTCCTCTTTTTCCTTAAAAATAAATACTATGCTGTTTCACTCTCAAGTCTTCCTCTCTCTCTAAAGCATACCTAAGAGTTTCCATTCATTACAAATTTCAATTTCCAAGTGAGGTAATCAGTGGTTCCCATTGATATCAACACATTTTACTAACTCTAGATGCCACCAGTCTCTGTTCCATAGTTACCACAAATATAACATCTCCATAAGTTCGTCATCTTTTCCCAATTCTATTCCTGATTTTGTATTTTCTTCCTCTTAAACTATCCATCAAGTCATACAAACAAGTCATCTATAAGATATAACCTTTTGATTTCACTTGTTCCTTCCATCCTCCCCTACCAACAAGCATCTATCTGTGATTAAATTCCATTAGTTCTACCCTTTAGGGGAGTCTCATCCACTTTCATTCCTGTGGTCACTGCCTCAGTAAAGACTGTATTTATTTTCTATCAATACATGTGTGCTATGCTAAGTCACTTCAGTCACGTCTGACTCTGTGACCCCTGGACCGTAGCCCACCAGGCTCCTCTGTCCTTGGGATCCTCCAGGTAAGAACACTGGAGTGGGTTGCCATTTCCTTTCTTTAGGGGATCTTCCTGAAACGGTTTGTTAAAAAAGTCTCCTAACTACCCTTCTTTTCTCCATTTTTACTAAACTTTTCAATGTGCCCCTACTTGGCTGCTAGGGTTTTACATATACATGCAAATTTGGTTGTGTAATGTACTGTCTTAGAAATTTTCCTTATCAGTAATATTTCTTCATACTTTGAAGATACAATCCGAATGCAGTAGAGTAAATGAGAGGTTTTATTATTTGTCCTCTATCACTCCAACCCATCTTTAAGTAGTAATAATAATCATCATCATTTTACACGCCTGGCACTGCTGAAATGCTTTCATATGCTCTCTTATTCACTCTTCCTATTATCCTTAGGAAGTGGGTTTTAAGACCCCCTGCTTTGGGCTTCCCTAGTGGCTCAGGATTAAAAGATAAAAACCCACCTGCCAATGCAGTAGACTTGGGTTCGATTCCTGATTCGGGAAGATCCCACATGCCATGGAGCAACTAAGCTTATGCGCCACAACTACTGAGCCTGTGCTCTAGGGCCCAGGAGCCACAACTACTGAACCCACATGCCTCAACTACTTCAGTCCCTGCACCCTAGAGCTCATGCTCCACAATAAGAGAAGCCAGCACAACAAGAAGCTCATGGGCCTACAAAGAGTAGTAGTAGCCCTAGGTGGGTACAACTAGAGAAAAGTCCATGCAGCAAAAATTAAAAAAAAAAAAAGACTAGACAGTAACAGAGCCAGGACCTAAAACAGATTCTCACTAACTCTCAAGTCCATGCTTCCATGCTCATAATCACTATTCTACTCTTTCCCCCAAATTCCCTTCCTACCTGTCCCCACCCTCTCACTTCTCTACCCTTTACCTTTCTTCTCTCAACTCTAGCAAACCTTGAAGCACATTAAGACCTGCAATCACCTGTGAAGGCTTTAAAAACTCCAGTGTCCTGGCTTCACTAACCCCTGCGATTCCTACTCAGTTGGTGTGAGGTGGAGTCTAGGACACCATATTTTTAAAAGCAGCCTAGGATTTTCTAAGGTGCAGCCAGGTTTGAGACCTACCACCTAGCAAAACTAAACTATAGATAGTTGTGCCAAACATTATGTAACCTCCATTATCCCTGATCCCAGCGATTGTAATTTTTTTCTCCCTATGTAATTGCATATACTGGATGCTGAACTTCCTGCAGGTAGAAGTCATGAACCACCTAAATTTATGATTGACATGTGATTGGCAGGCAGTAAGCCCTCTACAATAACTTGTAAAATAAAAACATAAGACTTGTTAATTGCTCTTACAAATACTTTGTAAGAATTATTAATATAAGCACTGAAAAGCAAAATTTTGAAGTTCCTTAAATTTCTCAGAACCTAGAGAAGAGGAAAAACTCTGAAAAGAACAATTTCAACACATGAAGCTATTTATATATGAAAAGTCTCAGTTTCCTCCTGAGAAGAGAAAACTCTCACTTCCACAAGAACCAAAAGTTTATTTTCAAAATTTTGTAGTGAATAGCATAGGTTACTGATAGAGTAAGATAATAAAAGTCATCAGATAAATGTTATTTTCTAGGTAAGATCCTCCCTTCAGATAAAGCAGACCTTAAACATTGCACCTTTATACCATTCTCCCCCTAGTGACTCTACACTTTCCTAATGATTATTTAATCATCACAAAATTAAAATATCATATTCCTTGGCAATTAGAATATTATACTGTTCATCACTGTTTATCAGTAAACCACCACAGTATTCTTATTGATACAATCATTTAAGTGTCTACTATTATTTAAATTATTCATATAACTTTAGAAGAAAGGAATTTTAGAGGCTTCTTTCCATAAAGTTTTATAAAAACTTGTGTAAGAATCTAAAAATTCTGTGTCTCTGCTATGATGTGAAAAACAAATCTAAGTTATAGTATTTCAAGGAGTGATTCTGAGGGGGGATAAAATACATAAGAATATAAAGAGAATCTGAATGCCCACATAATAAAAATTAATCATGGTGAATTGCTTTGGGGAGAATCATACACTTGACCCACATTGAAGACTGAAATATTAATCCATTTCTATGACAGAGATCAAGCTTCATAGTCGCTTTTTATCCTCCTCATAATAGAAGCAACAGTTGTAAACCATAATGTTATAGTTCAAACAATGCCCCCCAAGACTCAAATTTATTATAGCATTCATCTCCAAGACAAAAGACCTGGTGTAGGAAAAAAAGCTCTTTTTAGCAAAAAGCATGGCTGTTATTTATGGCTCAGATGCAAAGAATGAGTTTGGGGAATTTATCAGAGATGAAGGTATGAAATGTTTTAGCTTGTTCTTCTCTCTCTAATCCATAAACCATTTTCTCAGCCACCCAAGTGAATTCTAATGGAACAGGAATGATGAAATAATATTTTCCTAGCCCTTTAACACTTCTTCTTCTGTGTTAGTTTCACTGTGATGAGAAGAATGTGATTTCTTAAAATTAAAGATATTTTAAGCAGCAAATAAGCAATATTCCCAATAACATATAATTTAGTCTCCTAAGCAAAATTTAGCCTTTTACTTTCTGTGTGTTTAAGTCTTGAAATCTCTATTATTACTATTAGTGTTACTAAGGACTATCATATAATTAGAATTTCAGAAGTATATTTTCATTAAAATTGTTTCAATAATATAACCTCAGGATTCCCTCCTAATGACTTTAATGGGTCAGTCATGACATTTTTTATTTTAGTGTTCTTAATTATTAGCCATATACTCAGCATAGCTCTCCTTGAAATAAAAAAATGTCATAATCAAAACAAAGATGACTTATAGATCACCTATTGTCCATCTTTTTTTGGAATGAGCATAAGGCCACAAAAGGGATGGCATTTCCCTAATGACCAGGCCAGGGAGACGCTTCATGCAGGTAGGAAGGAGTGGAATATGCCAAGATGGAATGAAAATTCATTCTTCATACTTACGTATTTCTTTTCTTAATATGAAAATATATTCAATAAGGGTGACTGGGAAAAAATAGAAAATATATAGTACTTGCACTCAAGAAAGTAAAACGTTTACTGTTTTCTGTAGTTTATATAATTTTCAAAGTCCTGTAAAGAACAGTTCCATAATCCTGGAGAGGATCCTGGAGTCCTGTAAAGAACAGTTCATGAGCACAATGAGTGAGATACACAGATGTCATTTGTTTTTTCTTTCCTAATTCAAAAAAAGACAAGTAATTTTAGAACAAAATAAGGCAGCTGGAATAAAATATGGAATAATCTTTAAACCGAAAACCTTTCCTGGCATTGTTTGATAGATGTTACACTACTTCTATTGTTTGCCAAATTCCATTTAAATTGTTGAAACAGCTCAAGGAAAATGTGGACTCTCTCTGGACAGTTTTCTAACATCATAATTAGTGGAATTAAGAACAAGCCACCACTGAGCTATCTGTCACCACGTATTTCGATTGCACACTTGCTGACTGTTGGTATTTTTTTTCTTAGTTTTGATACAATGATTCTTTTGCCACAATTTTCATCTGTATGAGGCTACTTTAGTTTGACACAGAAATGAAAGTTAATTAGTTTCTATGGTGACCTGTGCATTAAACATCACTGTTCTTTCAGATTTGCAAATACATTCCAACTTAGTATTCAGAATGCAATGCGTATAAGTGTTCAGTACAAATAGTGGGCATTTGTTTGCAGTTAAGATGGAATAGGGGCTTGAGCCAAATGATATAATTCATTGGAGTATACAGTGTCAGTGAAAGATGCCCTAAATTTGACATCTCTGTGCTATATACTCATCACATTTAAAACTACACATCTTTTTAAATTTTTCTCTGCTTTAAGATGTGATACAACCAGCTACAGTCAATTTGATTGCAAAGGAGTTGGACACGACTTAGCAACTAAACAACAACTACTCTACACAAACTATTTTAACCTTCTAGGCTCATTTTAGGTGCAAAATGCTAAAAACGAACCCTTCTTGTTTTGCCTATAGTTGGTACTTTTTCTAAAACAGTAATTCTCACACTTGTGTGTGCAGTAGGAACACCTGTGTGACCTCTTTAAAACATGAATTTCTCAAGTCCACCTGCAGAGTGTGAAATTCAGTATATCTAGGATGGAACCAATGAACCTATGCTGTCATCAACCACCCTTTTTGATTATGATGTTTACTTTGTTAGGGTCATTTTTCTGAAAAACATAGTGAAACCTGAAAACTCTTTTATCAAATAGAATCAAAGAGATTTAAATGATCAGGTTATCAGCATAGCATGATTTTAATATTCTTGTGAAAATTATTCTTTATATCACAAATTATAAAAATCACATTTCTCACAGTATTACTCTAATGTTAACTTCTTTGGAGCAATAAATGATAATCTTCAGAAAGAAAT
This sequence comes from Dama dama, assembly GCF_033118175.1. Classification (NCBI taxonomy): domain Eukaryota; kingdom Metazoa; phylum Chordata; class Mammalia; order Artiodactyla; family Cervidae; genus Dama; species Dama dama. The sequence continues at coordinate 49,016,309 of NC_083710.1, forward strand.
CTTACAGAAAGACCAAATATATCAGTTATTGATTGAAATTAATAACAGGTTATATGATCCTCTGCATAAAGCCCTTTCACAAAAAGCCAATGATTTACATGAAAAAAAGAGGCTAAATTTTACTATCCACTATTTTCTACAGACAATATTCTTTCTGTCTCATGAGAAAGGCAAGCTGTAATACATTATGCTTTGGGATTCTAATCAGAAACCTATAAACAATGTATAACTTACAAATGCCCTTCAGTGCATTAGAATACTTTTAGTACAGCTTTAAAATTTTAAATCAATTCTGCCATTCACACCATATTATTTATCTTCAATTTCTCCATATTTTAAATGTCACTGTGTCATATTAAGTAATAAAAAGTTTAAAAGATTATAACCTGAACTTGCCAGATATTCACTTCATTACTAGGCCTGAAATCTTTGCCTTTTTCTATTTTCGCTGTCAAAGAGAGTCTTCCTTCTGGCTTTTGTGTTTCACTCTTGAATGTAATGAAATCTTCACATTCAGTGAACAACCTAAAGTATCATAATGTTGTTTTAAGCCAATTCTAAAAGCAAGTTAATGGCATTTAAGACATTTGGTTCTTAACCAGACTTTTTGTCACCTATTTTAAAAGCAATTTTCTGCTAGTCTAAATTGTCCTTTAATTCCATCAGTTATAAAATTTATAAGTTCCATAATCGAGCAACATTTGATTTTCTCCAACTTGAAGCTCAAGAAGGAAAAGAGAAAGGTACTCAAAGATTGAGTTTTATATGTGCTCTAGATGCAAAGTATAACTAAGGTATATAATAAGTTTTTTATTATAAGAAAATAAGCCATACCAAAATATGCTTGGGTGGTAAATATAATGTCTTTTCTCAAATGCCCCCTCAAAGTTAAGTGTTGTTTACGTTAACTTTTCCCCCCTTATAGTGGAAATATGAATCTTTGTTAACTAAAGCTAGTAAAATTCACTAATTATTACTAATTCAGGACTGAGAATTTTATGGAAATAGAACTATGGACAGAACAGCCAGGTGCCTCTGTCCAGTATCATGCAGATCTTTCCTCGACTCCATGGTTCTCGCTCTAACGCTGCTCTCATTAGATTGGAATTCGTGTTAAATTCCCTGTACCAGGACTTACTAATAGGATTGCTAGCAATTATTATACTGAAATGAAATCAGCACAAACTATTAGATCTGTTTAAACAAGTTAAAAATAAACCTTGATTAAATGTTCTTTTATAAGAAGCTGCTCATTAAGGTTACATGGCCTTCAGAAAAATTGGTGTTTCATTAACATCAAAGAAAGTATTGCGTTTAAACTGCCTAGCCTAAAAAGTTACGTACAAAATGAAGTTTTAAAAATATTTTAGATAATGAAATTTTAGAAGAGATCTTATTTGTGGTTCTTTGTTTAGTCAGTTGAAAGAAATATACTCATATTTGCAGAGTATTAGTAAAGAAATTACAGAGAACATCATCCTTGAGATACAAACTACTATATACAAAATATATAAGCAACAAAGATCTACTGTAGAGCATAGGGAATTACACCCAGTATCTTCTAATAACCTATAATGGAATATAATCTGAAACAAATACTACACTATACATCGGAAACTAGCAAAATATTGTAAATCAACTATAATCCAATTAAAAACTAAATATCAACAAGTCTTACTGTAAAAAAAAGAATAGCAAAATTCTTACTTAGTTACTTACACTATTTCTGAATGGTATATTTACTTTTCAATAATTATATATATTTAACTCATTGAAAGTTTAATGCATTTCTTCATTATAGCATTTATAGCTCATTTATACAGTTTTATAATAAATCTTCTTTTGTAATTTCTTAAAAAAAAAATCACCAAAATAAAAAATAAGCAAAAATCAAAAAATGTTGCCCAAATAATTGAATGATGAATTTCTTCTAAGTTTAGATACAACCCTGCCATGAAATAGTTGAATTAAAAGGCCATTTGAGTTTTCAAGTGCAAACAAGAATCTACTATTGCAATTAATCAGTAACTTTTGAACTACGATACTAGTTACCGAGCTCTAGAAGTATACCATCTTAGACTCTCAAAGTAACTTTTCCTCTTCTAACAATAAATCAGTGAACCATTATGATTGATCTTGTGGAAATCATTCTCTTTATGATAGATAACCTACAACAATTACTACTTAGTGTTGGTAAATGATAAGCATATGGCCTGCAAACTCCTAGAAAGGATTGGGTCAATTTTTTACAATTTTCTACCTTGCTATCTCCACACCATTTAGTGCATGGCTGTGCACAAACACACTCACACACACAAGCTTCATCCCACTAAGATAAGGTAAGTATCATATACAGAAAGATTAATGTCAGTTGAATAAAGGTGGATATCATGGCTGAGGATGAGTAAAAGATGAAAAAAAAAAACCTATGCCAGAGTTAGACGACCAATCAGATTATCAAACAAACCAAAATTCACAAAATATACTAACTAAAGTTAACAAAATGGATCCATCTAAAGATTATAATTTACCAGAGTCTTCAAAGGTTTTTTTAGAAAAAGGACTTCATTTTTCTGAACAGTACATGTATTATTCCAAACAAACAATGCCATAATTACTCTTGTAATTTAATCTCTTCATATAGACTGATATCCTCTACAATATACTTGCCCCTTGCCTACACAGTAATATGAATATGCTCTGGTTTTTTGAAGGAACAAATCTTCTAGTTTGAGCAATTAATATTCTTTAATTAAACATACTAAGGCACAGACAATGAATTCTTTATAAATCTGTGAGCATGCCTAAAAGCAACAAAATCACACTTTTGTTAGAGCATTTGTGTGTATTTTGCACAATTTTTAAAAGTTTAACCTCTGTAGATCAATGTGCTTCCTTAAAAGACTTTAATAAATTAAAGTGCAGAGAGCTTTTTTTCACCAGGCAGAAAAAGCTGATGAGACAGGTTTAGTTTAATCTCAGGCAATAGAAGTCATTAACCATTCTCTCAGGGATTAAAATATAGCTTGCCCTTTTCTTCTCTCACTTATCATTAGCATCACTTTAATCTCCTAGCGTTTCACACTGCTATTTTAATCATTACTTACTGCCTTTTGACAAGTGCAGAACATGCTTTTTCTCATTGAGGCAATATCCTGGTTTTAGCTGACAAATGTAGGACATAATGTAAAAATATCAAAGTGACATCTCTTAAACACACCTTCATCATAAAAATCTCTAAAGTTACAATATTCCTTTGTCTAGCATTCCAGGAAAATTATCATTTGAAAGGTTTATGCCTTAAACAAAGAGGAAAGTTTTTTCTAAATACAACAAAAACTAGTTTGGAAAAAATATTAAACTGAATTAGATCCTAAAATATACACATAAATGTTATCCTTTCACTCAAAAATAGTAAGGAAGTGTTAAGTATTTACAAAAACAGTCTTTTGTTTCAGAATAACTTCAATGATAAAATGTATGACATTGAAATGGCCACTCTATTACCATTTGATGCCTTACAATCACATTATATAATACACAGATCCTGTGTATGCATGCTCAGTCACTCAGTTGTGTCCAACTGTTTGCGACCCGACGGCCTAGGCTGAATCAAAACAAAACACCACAATGATTATGCCTAATTCTACTATTTTATAATACCTAACACATGTCTGCTTATCCCCAAATAGTAATTAATTTATAAGAGAAAATTTAGATGGAAATAACAACAACTGTAACTATGTTAACAGGCAACATTTGAAAATCTATTGAAAGTGTTAAAACTGAACTTTTTGCTGCATTTTATAAATTGTATTTTAAATAAAAGAAAAAACACATTATATTTGCTAATGTTCTTTTATCTAATGACATTTAGCTTAATTTACAGAATCACATTCATCTAACCTGCCTAAACCTGAAATGGAAAAAAAATTTGGAATAAGTCTCTTGGGATTCAGGAACTATAAGCTTTATATTATTTGTAGATAAAAGTATTATAAATATGAGAATATATTCTAGTATCTTTATAAGATCCTATTTTAACTCAAATATAAACCAATGAAGTATTTGGTAATTATAAAATACAACTTTTAAAACTAAAGCACCAATTTTTTGGTAAGGATCACTAACACTTGGCCCCAAGCCCTTTAATCTAGTCCATCTGTAATGATCTCATAGTACTTTCAACCATTATTTAACTGTTAGAAGAAAAAAATATGTCGCACTATATGTTTCGACAATAAAATCCCTTCTTAAGCTTCACAAAGCAGAACAATTCATTATTTGATCTCTTTCCAGGTTCAAAGTCTGTCTTATTACAGTACTTCAAAGAAATATGTAATCAAAGACAAACAGCTGTGAAAACAATCTTTTATTACTTTATTATCATTGAGAATATATCTTTGGAGTAAACCAATGGAAATGGCATACAAATAATCTCCATTAAGGTTGTTATTTTGCATTTGTTCACAAACTATGCACATTTGTCTTTAAGGCTTTAATTTTATTTCCTATAAATAGAGTAATGGAGCAGTCCAGTCATTCTATTGTCAGTCCAAAAAAAGAGACCCAAAAAGAACCATGATAAAAACACAACAGCAAAAAGTGAGCCAGTTTAACGTCAAACAAATGTTTGTAATAAACACATTTTCAAAATGATATTAGTGACTCTCTGGGTTAACAGTACCCTGAAGTAAAAATCATATTTTCTGATGTTCATGCTAATCAGTGAGAATTGCAGTTTGGTTCGACTACAAATTGGTAGACATTACTAGAATTTATACCATAAATGTACCACTTATACTTTACTCTGAACAAATGCAGAAAATCAAGAAGTTAGCTTCTAAGGCAATAAAAATTAATTGCCAAAATTAATTCCGTATTTAACACATTACACAATGATCTGGTCCTGTCTCTACTTCATAGAATGGAGCATTCCTATCACCAGTATGCAAATAGGCTTGAAAATATAGCCTACAGTTTTCTTTGGATGGAAATGGCTCCCTGCATTTGCAGGCTATAAGGCACTCTGCAGGTGTCAGAGTGGAAGTGATGATGTTCTTCTTTTCCACTACAATAAAAAACAGTTTTTATGTGGGAAGCAGAAGGAACAAACATCTCTTGACTGCATATTATACAATAAAAACCTTGTACATTATTCCAATTGGTTCTGACACCATATCTCTGAGGAAGTTACTGCTACCCACAGTTTACAGACGTAGAACGTTAAGTTAAAAAGCTGAATAACTTTTGACTAGTTTCTGGGTTAATCTAACTCCAAGTCAACGTGCTCTTGCATTAGACTCAGTGTTGTCTATTCTAGAACACACTTTCCAGACATATCTCCTTAAATACTCTAGAAAGGCATTATACTCTAACAAATCCAATTTTTCTTCAGAAAAGTGTAAGGCATGATTACATAGCTAGAGACAAACTGGGTCACTATAACTTTCAACAATACTAAATTGATGATGCATCAATATAGGCCACAATTAGGAAGACAACTGTGTCTAAGTCTCTAAAAATATATTGCCAGATCAGAAGCAATATGGAATCTGAACCTTACTCCCACCAGAAGATATGGCTGAAAGACAGTGCAAATGTGCTACCACACACTGACTAACTACAGACATGAAGAGATAACAAAAATCATCATGTCCATACTATAGGCAAACAAATAATTAAGCTTGTGACATGAATTTAGGAAAGAAAATGGTTTTTCCACTTTTTGCAGTCTCGGGTTAATCACAAAAGGTCTTATAATATTTGTATTGATTCAAGAGTCTCAATAAATACAGATATGAACAGACACATACATACACATTCATACAAAGACATACGTATTTTAGCTATGCTATAGAAAGCTGTTTTCTATTTATATGTAACATGATCTTAGTTGTGAAATGTGAAGTCTGAACTGAATGTAGTTGTGGCAGACTTCCCTTTGTGGTATTAAGGCTATCTGAAGACCACTACAAAAGAAAAGGAAAAAATGAAGCAACAAATAGGAAGTATATAGAAAATATTTCATTATATTATTTTCATTGCAGATAAACGTAACTAAGAAGTCTAAAATCATATTAGAATAAGCCCTGTATTCTCTATTTTAAATAGCAATATGAAAATACAAAATTCCTAGAGACTCTTTGGTCAGCCAAGTATAGGTATCATGAAGGAAGCAGCATTGCTTATTTGAAGTACTGATCCTTCAATTCATGGTACAACTCAGTTCGGTTTTACTGGTTACTAAATAAACAGTATCAGAATTGGAAATGCATTTAATGCATGACTCAATTTCCATAAAAGTTAATTTCCTGACTTTTCAGTTTGATTGCATCAGAAGTTATTCAGTAGAGGAAGGCAAAACAAAGCCAGTCGCTCTAGCTTTGGAATAATTAAGCAGTAATTTGACCAAACATTTCCTTCCTTCCTGTGTATTTCTCAAAGTCACTATTACACTACAAATTTTAGCAGAAACATTTTTAATGGGCACAATCTATAAGGGAAATAGTCCACAGTAAAATGCTTCACAATCAGGGTTGGCAGCAACATCATGAGACCACATTTTACTGCTATTTATAGGATGTATTCCAGATAAACTTTTGACTTTCAGGTTTTTGAATGGTCAGATTACAGGAGTGAGAGTTGACAGGACTAATTTTCACATGCAAGCCCAATACATATTGTTTCTATATATTTTTAATTTTAACACTTAAAAAAATTAAATAATGCTTCATTTTAACTTTAGATGTTATTTTAGTACAATATTTTATTAATTTGATTAATAAAAATTTGATTGTGCAACATTATTCCATAGTATCATGTTATTCCAATGTTTCTAGATTGGATGATGCTATTATAAGCAATAAAGAACGGAATCTCAATCTTTGATTTCCTGGAATCCTGGATCATTTGCCTTTGGTAAAAATGTACCATTCATAAAATTATGTGAAATAATTTATTTACTGCTGTCATCTAATCTGGGGGGAGTACCTTCTTACATACTTTTCCATTTCATTATTGAACAAAACTAAAAAGTATGTTTGAGTCTTCCTTGTCCATATTGGAAACTGGTATTTCTTCTACTCCCAAATAAACTCTACTTACTCCTGCTTTTACTTTGAAACTCATTGGTAATTGCTTTTCAGTCTTTATCGTTCACCTCCACCAAATGACTTCTCATTTGCCTTCATCTGTACAACTTGTTCTTCCTTCCTTATTTCCCACTCCCACCCCATCTCAGAAATTTCAGAAGCCTCTTGGCCTATGATGAAAACATCTGATAAGCATCCTGAAAGCTCTCCAAGCCTATGCAGTCTTTATCTATATTAATCATCCACTAAAATTTTACTCTTTATGCTCATAGCATCCCATAATTTCTATTGCCAAACGCATTTCTCTGTCCTGTTCCCATATTTACAGCAACCACCCTCTGCTACCTCAGGTGCATTTCGTCAAATGGAGTCATGGGGAGCTCAGAGGTCATCTCCACCTCCTTCTGGAAGACGTACAATTGCGCCACGAGGAGAGCATAAACTTCCCACTCGGACATTCAAGACTCACGGCCTGGTCGCCACAAAATTGTTCTGTAACTCAAACACTGAGTCTCAGTTTCCTCATTACTGAAATGGGAATAAGGATAACTACATCATAGGAAGATTAAATGGACAAAATTTTCAGATTTTTCATGTCTACGTTGTAGATGCTGATAGGACTTAGTATCATTGCCCAGTTCTAAGAAAACTCTGTGTGAATAAGAAAGGAAGTGTTCTCAGTTATAATACCCTTGATTTTTAACAGATTGTATGAATCTATATATAATTATTGGGAACCACCCCAGGTGGAGCTAGAGGTAAAGAACCTGCCTGCCAATGCAGGAGACCTAAGATTCTGGTTTGATCCCAGGGTCTGGAAGACACCCTGGAGGAGGGCACAGCAACCCACTCCATTATTCTTGCCTGGAGAATCCCATGGACAGAAGAGCCTGGAGGGCCATAGTCCATGAGGTCGCAAAAAGTCAGACATGACTGAAGCAACTTAGCAGCAGCAGCAGCATTAATAATTATAGGACAGAATGACAACATCTATACTGTCTTTTATTTTAAAAATAAAAATCAATCCAAACTTGTGGACTAGAGCTATATTTTCTCCAAAGTTCTTTCTTTTTCATTAAACAGTAACAGACTTGCTGAACTCAGCCAGTCATTCAAAATTTTAAATGACTGTAAACAATATTGCCATTATTCTCAACATTGGTCTATAGAATATACTAATTATTTCTGTTGTGGTTGTTTAGTTGCTAATTCATGTCCAACTCTTTTGTGGCCCCATGAGCTGTAGCCCACCAGGCTCTTTTTGTCCATGGGAATTTCCCAGGCAAGAATACTGGAATGGGTTACCATTTCCTTCTCCAAGGGATCTTCTCGATCCAGTGATCGAACCTGCATCTCCTGCACTGCAGGTGGATTCTTTACCACTGAGCCACCTGGGAAGCCCATGCAAATTATTAGTTAGTTATAAAAGAAAACATTTGGGAAATAGTTATAAAAGAAAGTATATTTATCAAGTCTACTTAGAGAATGTTTCCAAAATCCCTAACTTGGGAAAAGAGTAAATTTCATCCATTACATTCTATAGGCTCATTATCCTAGGAGGAACAATGGTCTAACATGCCACTTATTCATCATACTATTACTAAAGGAAAGTAGATAGTAAAAAAAAAAAAGAAAGAAATGGAGTTTTGGGGGGTATTTAATTTTAGCACTTCAAATCTTTCCAAACTGATTTGGAAAAAGAAGTTGCTCCTATTTCTCAGCAAGCTGTTGATGCCATTTTACAAAATCTGGCTCTGATGCCTTTTATTTGTCACATCTACCAAACTTCCTGAGAGTGTATAGGTACACTGAAAATACAAGACTTTAAATAGCAACAACGGGCTAAATACATAAAACAAGCAAGAAAATGTTTCGAGAGTTAGTCAACCTTATGTTGACTTCACCCATTCACAGATATTTGAAAAATAACAGGTATATTTTTAAAATATATTTGCTAATATTTTAACATCATGATTATACTTTAACAACTTATAATATCATAATTTAGAAAATAGGATGCAGAAAATAACAAGGCATACTTTGATTAAGGCACTTACCTGCAATGAATTAATCCTTGAAGAGTACCATGCAAACATCTAGGACCATATTATTAATAGAAGTTCAAGTGATGAAAATAATAAAACAAGCCAAAATATGTTCTATTTCATGAGCCACTGGGTTACTTGTTTTCCCCCTACTCTTCCTCCTTCCCCCTCTTCGCCCAGAATACTCTCTTGAAGTCTTCAAGTGATATCTTTTCCTTGTCTCCCTCCTTCCCAACTCTGGTCCCCTCTTCTCAATTGCAACCACCTAATTTTATGTTTCCTCTTATGCAATCTTATACCACTGGTAAAATTTGTATCAAAAACTGCCTTGTAAAGTTGTTAGTATACTTAGGAATCTTCCATAAAAACCTCCAAGTCAAAAACTGTCTTAGACATCTATGTACATCCCTTTTCTCCTTCGTTCATAATGTGGTAGGCACGAAACTCATGTGTGTTATTGAACTGACCTTCTTACTTTCCCTTTCATATCTAACAATCTTAGAAAATCAGAGTGAGATATTTATTTATGATAGTTATTAGTGCATCTTTGAAAGTTAGTGTAAAAAAGATGTATTATCAGATTGTGCTATTTCAGGGGGCCAGACTGAATTTTTTAACCGAAATCAAAATTATTTTATCTAATTCCTTCCAAGTAAGAGGACCGCTTTTAACAACATAAAAAATAACAAAAAGCAGAATTTCTTCAAATTCCTTCAAGTCTTATTACAGGAAGGATCAATAATGAGAGGCTGGTTGACAAGTAAAGGACAGGATCAAAGATAACAAAGGTGCTACTTTAGAACTGGTCTCACACACACACACACACACACACACACACATTCATATGCACTTGCACACAGAAAAAGGAGCAAGGATATTATCACCCTAAATATTAGGGCATGTAAGAGATTCTTGGATCTAACACTCAAAGTTAGAGATATCTAAATTTGATCCTTCATGACACCTTTATGAAAAAAATAAAAGGCAACACACACCAACAAAAACGAATGCAAGCTAGCTAATCACTGTCGATTTGCATTCTCATTCTTAGCTTAAACTCGCACATTTTTTAGCAATGGGATTTTAAATTTTCTTACAGACAAGAAATAGCTTAGTTGGTACTATATAAAAACAAGGGCAAGACCTCTGCTTAATTTTTTTCTATCAAAGCATAGACAGAGGTCCCCATATGTAAGATTAAAAACATTTAAATAGTCATTAAAGAGGATTGAATTAATTTAATATCTACTGAACTCAGATATTATTCCAGATAACCACTACATAGAGATGACAATACACAGTACCTGCCCTCCAAGTGCACAATCTTTAACAGAAAGGGCATACATGAGTGCTAAATCACTTCAGTCATGCCCGACTTTGCAACTCTATGGACTACAGCCCACCAAACTCCTCTGTATATGGGATTCTCCAGGAAAGAATACTGGAGTGGGTTGCCATTCCCTTCTCCAGAGGACGTTCCCAACCCAAGCAAGGATCAAACCCATGTCTCTTAGGTCTCCTGCATTGGCAGGCGAGTCCTTACCACTATCACCACCTGGCACAGAAGAATACATATAGGACAGATTATAAGAGGAGTAATTGAAATAGAAATACCTTTCTATGTACATTTAACTCCTGCTCAGAGTAACTGGGCATAAAAAGTTTCACAAAGTGTCACTGGATCTGGCATTTGAACAATGAATGAAAGAAAACATCAAGGAAAGATAGAAAATGTTATTTAGGTTATATTTAAGGGTGATTTATTTTTCCTTTTGAGAGGCATAAAAATGGAAACAGGATAGTATTAACTCTACTGTCTTTACAGACTAATATAAGGTTGGCTCTTACTCTAGAAGTCAGAGGGTAGACTTGCCAATGTAATCCAAAGTCAAAATAAGTATTAGCACAAAAGTAAGAGCTTAAGGACAGTAATAAAGTCACCTTTAACTTTTTTGAAGGTGACATATATCTCAACATAATATTTGGATTTGTAATGGTGATATCAAGTATATGAATACATAAATAACATATATAACATACATAAAAAGTGTATTTTAACTAATTTCCAATCTCCTAAGATATTTTATAGCTGCTAGAACTTCAATCTGTAGGCAAAACAGTGCCCATTCCGTACACACATACTCAGGAATCTGTTTCAGTCAATGTCTAGAAAATGGCTAAATGTATTAATAGTACTGAAATAAAAATGGAACATCTGTGGTGTTCTTGTAAGAAAGAGCAAATAGGAAATTTTAAGGCCAGAGAGTTACTGGGAGTTTTAGTTCTAAATTGGTACAAAAAATGGTCTATTTTCCCTAATGTTCATGAGATTTACACCCTTTCACGTGAGAAAATAGCATATATATGGGTTAACAAATTGGGACCTGTCACTTTTTTACTTCTCTCAAACTATTTCCAATCTTTAGAATTCAATCACTGCAATTATACTAATTCTCTTAGAAGTCCACTGCCCTCTACTACCCCTTCCCTACATATTCAAATTCATCAAGACATGCTCATTAGCCAAAGAAAGTTTGTCATTATGAAGTACTAGAAACAGAGATAAATCCCCTGCAGATTTTCTGATCCATTTCTTGACCTATTTAAAAAAATAATCAGGTTCCCTAGCCTTCATCATAAAGAATTTCTATCATAATAAAACGTGCTGAAAAATAGAATAGCCACTTGCTGAATTATCTAGATCTGTTTTGACTTCAGCAACATATAGATCCTAACTGACAACTCCCTTCCTTCTGAAATAAATATGTAGAGTGATGATAAATAGGAAAAGGAGGCACTTTAAGAGGTATTTATTAAAACATATAATGAGATTCAAGGGAAATAAAATATGCTAATTGAGTCCTTTGAACTCCCTAAAATGCAGTTCATTCCTTATTTTCACTTTTGACAGTCTGAAATACGATTGTTTTGAAACACATAATTAATGACTGTCCAATTAGCTTTTGAGTTCTCAAACATATATACTCCTCAAAATTATTGAGAAATCCTGTTGTATCTTTATTTGCCTCAATTGTATTTTATTTTTCACAAATTAAGATGAACAAAAGTAGAGAAGTATGCCTCTCTAGGTCATCTGTTAGGTAATCATTCAATGGGAAAAAAAAAATCCTGTTTAGGACTCAAATGTGATTACTGTAAACATTCAAAAATCACCATTCTAAAACCAACCCAAAAGAGTACCCAGTGTTCAAATGTATGTTACACATTTAATATAGTTTCTGAAAGTTTCTCTTTACATTATAAATCAGTATAAAGGTAACAAGGCAAGACATAGGCTTCCTGATGCTGCGTTTAATGACAATCATATCTGTCGTACAATGTTAATGTGTTCTTAAAGCCATGTGTACTGTTATATCAGGAGATGTTTTCACTTCACATGTTGGATCACTGCTTTTCAATATAGCTGAAAAGACTCTGTTGACTGAGTTCAGCTCACTGCACAAAGCCTGAAAGGCCCAGTGATTACCAACGGGAGAAAACAGTCAGAGCTAAAATCTATAATCCCAACCTCTAGAAAGGTATCTTCACATTTTCCATTCGGCATCTTCCTTCTCTTCAAATACTCAAAACTCCTCAACATCTCTTTTCTCTCTTACTCACTTGTCAACCAAACAATCCTATACTATTTCCAACCATGAATTTTTCCACTGTCTACTCAATTATCCATCAAACATCCCACAGCTATCTCTGGATAAAATGGTCCCTCTCTCAATTTACTTGCACACAAGTAACAGAGATCATACCATTCATGAAGTACCATGAGGGGCAGGCATTGGTGAATAATGACTTGGAACAGGGAAAGGGTAGAATATAAGGAGGCTACAGGAGAAGAAACAAGAAGAGAAGGAGCATAGCTTATGAATGGAAAAGTTAAGAAGGCAGCAGAGAACCTAACAAACCAAGATTTAGGAGTAAGCCTTGCAAAATAAGATACATGTTTGAGGAAATCATTTTGGTCAGAATAAAGAAACAGAGGTTTTTGAAAACACAAGTAGTTTATGCATATGTGCATAAAAACATTTAAGCCTCAAACAATAAACAAGCATTTTTATGAATGAAGATCAATAGTGCTTTTATATTTGAGATACTTTGAAATTGAAAATGTTAAGTAGATGTTATTATTGCCTTGCATCCTATTAAGATGAAATATACAGAAAAAGGAAGCAGACATGGCAGCCACAGCTTCAAAGCTAGTGAAGGGGAAGTATAGTTTGTCAGTTGGGAAGAAAAATTAAAGTATTCATTTCTGATGTAATGATTCAAGCACATCACTTGTATGCTCAGAAAGTCAAAATTGAAAGTGAAAGGTTAATAAAACTAAATCTTTATAACTTAGCTGAAAATGACATATATGTCAATAATCAACATTAACTCCAGAAATAGCCTTCAGAATATATATTTTAATCATATATAGATAGACAGATAGTTGATAGATAAACTGAGAAAGACACATAGAAGGCCTAAGAAAGGCCACAAATTAATATTTGTTTGTGTACTGGTTATTGCTAAGTTTAATCTCTTTGCTCTGAAGACTGAGCCTCTTCATGATATTTAAAATCTGGTATTTTATAAGCTGGCTACATAAAACTTCTACAAGAATTTCAGGGGGAAAACATTAAGCCTTTCTATTGTTTCTTCTTTTCTGTTTATTGTGAATGGTAAATTGACAATACTTATTTAAACACTTTTTTTTTTTTTTAATCTGACCCTTTTCTTCCTGGACCAAGGAATTTTCTCCGTCACAGAGTAATAGAGCTTGAAAACTTCAGCATCAGCAGGGAAGGCAGGCACTCCTTAGCCAGCCACTGTGAGAGAGAGAAAATGCAATTAAGGCTCCCACCAGGGAGAGAGAACTAAACAAAACCTGCGTCTTCACACAAGAGCCTTTTCTTCCAGGCGAACTACAAGGCCTCAAATCTTGTTGGTGAGATGCTAGCATTTAGGACAACACACTTTCAGATTTTCTCACAGCAGATCAAAGTAAATAATGCAAGGGCAGCAAACAAAAGGGAAAACTCCAGTGTGCTTACATTAAAAAGAGATTACAGGGGACTTACAAGTGATTGAAGGAATAGATGACATTTTTAAAAACATAAAGCCCCCATCTTTAAGTACAGATGGCAAATAAAGTCTAGAAGTGTTACTTTAGCGAGAGTGGCAAACCACAAGGGACTTATCATCAGTGTGAAATTTACAAAAAGATAATTTTATTTTATCATAGTATTTTCAACATAGAGAGCTTTACCCATTCCTGTCCTCCTCTTCCCGGGTCTTAGAATTTTCAGCCGAGAGTCATGACAACTGATAAAGGGAGCCATTAAAGTTATGAGCCTTCTCAAATCAGCGCCACAAAATATGCAGGGAACTCTGCGGACTGGAGACGTGGTATCGCTCCACTTCCCTCTTTCTCCTGAGGACAGTGATCAGTCATAAAAGCAGCTCGCCTCCTCAGAGCAAGCCAACAGCTGGAAACTCTTCCGCAGTGTTACATTTAGCACAACCCCCTTACCAGGCGCTGAATTTAGTCTTGGGGGTCTGTTCTGCAGTCTTAAATGACTACTCCAGGGCCATAGTTTATCCTTTATTTTCATGTAAAATTCTCATTGACTTTGGTGCAACTCTATAAAGGAAGCAAGGATCGAATATCATCCTTTAATGCCAAATTTACTACAGTTGAACAAAAAGAACGGAAATCTGGGAGGCCCATGTCAATAAACAAAAGATAGATGTTTGGGAGACTTAATAACCGAAAGGAGCTTCAAATAGGACTTTTTGTGAACTATTTTTTGAACAGTGAAACAGTGGGATCTAGATTTTAGAAATACTTAAACCAATATTTATATAGTTTGTATAGTGTATGTATTTAGTATATGGTTCACACACACATATATATAATAGTGTATGTTATACTATGCACATATATAATAGACACATATAAATGGGTCTATGTTTGTGTGTGTGTGTGTGTATATATATATGCTAGCTAGCATATATATATATATATATGCTAGCATTTAGGACACACACTTTCAGATTTTCTCTTAGCATATATATTTTTTCTTAGCATATATAGTAACTGCAGTTGTAGCTGGGCAGCAAGTTGAATGTTAGTCTACTAAAGCTTTTCAAAACAATTCACTGCTATAATAAATGCCAGAATCAAAGTGGCAGTCTTGAGGGAAAATACCAGGATTTAGGATCCATAGATAGGAGATCCAATCTAGTTCTTTACCATTTTAACTTTTCTGGGAATAAATTTGATAACCAATCTATAAAACCAAATCTATAAGAAAAAGATTGGATTAGAGTTGCTCTAATGTTCTTACCAATCCATATGTACTGTGGGTCTGCACGGACCGCAAACCTACCAGGATCCTTTAACTGAATAGCAGCTGGGCCACACTTTTGACATTATGAGTGGGTGTGGTGTATTTTTACATATGTACACAGATACATTCATATATGAAGATATAACTTGAACCAAAGAATTAATATCAAAGTGATAATTTCCAATTAAAAACACATGTGGAAATATCTTTGTACTTTTTGCCATAGCATACTTTGCTAGACACATGAACATGACCTCATCTTCCTCTATATCTGCTCATAGAAGGTAAGACACACTGTACTTTTAATTTCAGAAAGGCTACTTTTGGAAAAATCAAGGACATATAGACATGTTTTGCTAATAAATCATCATAGAAGTAATAGACCTAAGTTGAACCTCATTTTTTACATGTCACAATGTGAGAAAATGCATAAAGATGTATATTTGTAATAACTTAAAGAGTTTGCATTTCCAAGCCCTTATAAACATGCTTTTTTAAGTATTATTAAAATTGATTTTAAGGGTTTATATCTCAAATCTACTTTCACTCCACTAAAATTCATTTAGAGAAATTTATTCTCCAGAAATCAAATCAGTGCTGACAAATACAATACCAAGTTCTGTTTTAAGAGCCTCAATGTAAGAAAAAAAATATTACGTATTACTTATTAAAATTATTTTTTTCAGAAAATCAGAGTGGAAAACAATCAGGCTGTATGTAGTTATTCAGTTCACAAGACTCCTTTTTTTGCACATGGATGAGGCTTCCCTGGTGGCTCAGATGGTAAAGAGTCTGCCTGCAATGCAGGAGACCCAGGTTCAGTCCCTGGGTCAGGACGATCCCCTGGAGAAGGAAATGGCAACCTACTCCAGTATTTTTGCCTGGAAAATCCCACGGAGAGAGGAGCCTGGTGAGCTACAGTCCATGGGGTCGCAAAGAGTTGGCCACGACTGAGTGAGTAACATACACACAAAGTAAGCAAAGTTAAATTCTCAGTGCCTCATATGTATATTTATCTGTGAAATTATTTAATCTTTACTTTGTAAAACATATGATGTTATTCTGTTTTGAACACAATGCATTTAATTTAGGAAAAAACTAGAAGTTCTAATATGAAAACTGGCAAGTGCAAAAGCAGTATCAAACTACCAACCACTGCTGATGTTGCAGAGGTTCATCATTTAACTGAATATGAAGATTTGACACCCTACATTATGTATATCGATTTAAATATATGAAACAAATTTACTCTTAAGTTGGAAAAGTGCATAAAGATTTGCTTGAACTGATACAGTTCAAATTATCCCATGCAGAGTACTATTTCTGAGTCAATCACATGTGTACACATAAGTCAACACACATACACACATCAAAAGTTTTTCTATGCAAAAGTTAAGTTACTTAGGTGGCTCCTTTCCCTTGCCCATATTTCCACAATATATTATAAAAAAACCTTAAAACAGAGTGAGGGCAGGGGCAGTGGTTGTAGACTCATGCTAAAGGGCATCGTAGAATTCTCTCTGATATAGAGGAGCCTGTATATGTGAGTAATTGTTGTGCAATAAGCCTGGGAAACATGTAAATTGTATTTCCTCGTGGCAAATTGCGACTGAATGAGTATATTGGGCAGACATAAACAATACACTCAAACCCCGGCTTTTTATTGAGCTCCTATTTGACTTAGTATTCATTTGGAACAAACAAACAAACAAAAAAAAAAAAAATGGTGCTTCTCAGGGTCTGTGACATTGCGGGCCATGAGAGATTCAATGTCACTGCCGGCATACAAATTTATTAGTCTATAAAGTTTGACATTCTCTTATTTATTCACAGAAAGGACAAATAAGATATTTTTTCATACTTACCAGAAATATCTGGGAGTGTTTACATGTCGCTCCGTCTGGAGGATGCAAATAGTCAGAACTGCTTTACAATTCAGTAGGCAAAAGCCTGCTGAAGGATAACAAATGACTTCATGGTGAAACTGCTATTGAAATTCTTTCAGTATGTGATATTAAAAACAACTGAACAAACAGAGATAAGGGACAAATAGGATTTGAAACAGACTTTTTTTTTTTCTTAACAGTGCAAAAAGAAAAGCAAATGAATGCTCTAGTCGAACCTATATACCTTTCAGTGATTTCACTGCATATATTTCCTTAATGCGTGAAAGTTCCAACTGAAGCTTCTCTCAATGTCCCACTCTACCCAGTCAGGCCAATTCTAAAACACCTCCTCTGGATCACACATTATGATTTTGAAGCACGAAGAAAAAAAGAATCCATATACCCATTTTGCTGACTTGATTTACAGTTTTACTTGCTGACATCTGGCATAATGCATGGATGGGGAGATCTTTTTTTCTTTATTACCTTGTATGAAAAGCAAAAAGCAAAAACTCAGATTTAAATACTGTGAGAATGGAAGTATTACAACAAAAACTACCCAAAAATGTAATTTTTTAAAAAATGTATTTCATTCAATTCAGTCTCTCTTATGTGGAAGAAGTTCTTACAAGTATTGGCTTTGCAAGTCAAAATAATGTTAGTAACTTTCAGGTGATCAGGGAAGTCAAAATCTAAGAAAAGAAACAAGAAGAGCAGTACTTTGCAATGACTTTTTTTTTTTTTCTTGCTTTGAAGGGAAGATGAAAGGCTATTTAGTTGCTATTTAGTTAGGTGTTCTTGTTTTATTCTATGGCGGGATCAAAGCAACTATCTCTAAATTTACAAAACAGTTCAGAGAACCCCTAGTAATTGAAGTATAGGCTAAATGATCCATATCAACAACATATGAACATAGGATCTGCCAAACAAAACTCATATTATTAGGTCTTCAAATGACCCATTATGTTGCCTAAAAATAACCCAAAACCAAATAGCTGTCTGAAACTCTGACATGACAATGAGTTCCAGATCTTGCCAACATAGCATATAGAACGTGCGTTAACATCTAATGGGCCAAAATTAGTTCAAGCATATTATAGTGATCATCCTTTAGTCTGATCTAGATTATTTTTCAGGGCTAACTTTTAATGCTTACAGATAAAAGCATGCCATGTGCAAGCAGCTGTCTTAACATAACCCATTTGCTATTTTGGATACCTAACAATGGTTTACATTAGATGAATGTAATCTTCTAGAATGCGTGCCATCTTCCTATGCTAATGGTGAATCTCTATTTTCTTGATTATTTATTATACAATAACAGTGTGGAACTACTCTTGAAGTATAAACCTTTCAAGTAAATTCAAATTTAAATGGGTTTATAAATATTTTGATGAGCCATAAAATTTCATCAAAACTAGCATTATCCAGCCAAAAATCAAGTATACTAGAGAAGCAGATAGCTCCAATACAGTTTGCTCATTTCATGTATTCAACTACAAATTCAGGTTAGGATTGTAAAGTCTAGCACCAGCTAGCACCATTTTCTTTCAAAACCACCTCAGTTCATGGAAAGCTCAACTTTTCCATCCAATAATAATCTTCAGTTATATCACTTACTTGGCATCTGTGATTGTGTCTGTCTTTGTAAATCTTATTGTGTTTTTCCTTTCAGTAATTTTTGTTCTCAGTTTCTTTTCCTGTAGATCTTGCTGCCTTACCAGATTATACTAAAAGAACCACTTTAATGTTTCTTCACACCACGATGGTGTGATCACTCCCCTAGAGTCAGACTTCTTGGAGTGTGAAGTTAAGTGGGCCTTAGAAAGCATCACTGTGAACAAAGCTAGTGGAGGTAATGGAATTCCAGCAGAGCTCTTTCAAATCTTAAAAGATGATGCTGTTAAAGTGCTGTACTCAGTATGCCAGCAAATATGGAGCACTCAGCAGTGGCCACAGGACTGGAAAAGAACAATTTTCATTCCAATACCAAAGAAGGGCAATGCCCAAGAATGTTCAAATTACCACACAATTGTACTCATCTCACATGCTAGCAAAGTAATGCTCAAAATTCTCCAAGTCAGGCTTCAAATATTCATGAACCGAGAACTTACAGATGTTCAAGTTGGATTTAGAAAAGGCAAAGGAACCAGAGATCAAATTGCTAACATTTGCCAACTGGATCACCGAAAAAGCAAGAGAATTCCAGAAAAAAACATCTAGTTTTACTTCATTGACTAAGCTAAAAACTTTAACTGTGTGTATCACAACAAACCAGAAAATTCTTCAAGAAATGGGAATACCAGACCACCTTACCTGCCTCCTGCAAAACCTGTATGCAGGTCAAGAAGCAACAGTTAGAATCAGATGTGGAACAACAGACTGGCTCCAAATTGGGAAAGGAGTACATCAAGGCTTTATATTGTAAACCTGTTAATGTAACTTATATGCAGGTTACATCATGCAAAATGCTGGGCTGGATGAAGCACAAGCTGGAATCAAGATTGCCAGGAGAAATACCCATAACTTCAGATATGCAGATGATGCCACCCTAATGGCAGAAAGAGAAGAGGAACCAAAGAGCCTCTTGATGAAAGTAAAAGAGGAGAGTGAAAAAGCTGGCTTAAAACTCAATATTCAGAAAACTAAGATCATGGCATCTGGTCCCATCACTTCATGGCAAATAGACGGGGAAACAATGGAAACAGTGACAGACTTTATTTTCTTGGCCTCCAAAATTACTTCAGATGGTGACTACACCCATGAAATTAAAGTGCTTGCTCCTTGGAAGAAAAGCTATGACCAACCTAGACAGCATATTAAAAAGCAGAAACATTATTTTGCCGACAAAGGTCTGTCTAGGCAAACCTGTGGTTTTTCCAGTAGTCATGTATGGATGTGAAAGTTGGACTATAAATAAAGCTGAGTGCCGAAGAACTGATGCTTTCAAATTGTTATGCTGGAGAAGACTCTTGAGAGTCCCTTGCACAGCAGCAAGATCAAACCAGACAATCCTAAAAGAAATCAATCCTGAATATTCACTGGAAGGACTGGTGCTGAAGCTGAAGCTCCGATTTGGCCACCTGATATGAAGAGCCGATTCTGGTAAGATCCTGACACTGGGAAAGACTGAGGGCAAGAGGAGAAGGGGGCAACCGAGGATGAGAGGTTGGACAGCATCACTGACTCAATGGAAATGAATTTCAGTAAACTCATGGAGATACTGAAGGGCAAGGAAGCCTGGTGTGTTGTAGTTCATGGGGTCACAAAGAGTCATAGACAACTTAGCGACTGAACAATAACTGGTTTCTAAAACTTGACATAGATAGAAATAATTAAATACAAGACAAGACAGATTATTGTTATTTTAAAAAAAACACAGCTTCTAAAATGTTTGATAAAGACACACACACAAACACATACACAAACAGAAACACACATACCTGGAATCTAAGCAATACAGACAAAAAAATAATAGGGGTGATTATCAATCAACTTTTACATTATGCTGAAAATAGTGACTAATTCTTCTATTTCCTTAAAAGTGAAGGGTACTTTCAGTTTTGATATTAGAGATTAAATCCTGAGAATATTTTACATATATATTAAATGAATATTATAGAACTCACATTTATGAAAATTTTAAGACTGAGAATTCAGCCTAGCCAATGTTTACACATTTCAGCCCACAGTCATCTTATGTCCAAAGTGAAAGTCATTCAAGTGAGTTTGACTCTTTGTGACCCCATGGACTGTAGCCTGCCAGGCTCCTCTGTCCATGGAATTCTCCAGGCAAAAATACTAGAGTGGGTAGCTATTCCCTTCTCCAGGGGATCTTCCTGACCCAGGGACCGATCCCAGGTTGCCAGCATTGTAGGCTGATTTTTTACCATCTGAGCCAACTGGAATATCTTATGCTAAATGTTACCATCTATTAAGTGGAAATATATGAGCACACTACTACAAAGAGCCATATACTCTTAATGGGGGTTGGTCATCATTCTGCTTCATCTAGGCATCATATCATTTTTGAGACATGAAGTACTTAAGACTTTCATTTTAATATGCCACATTCTATCAGGAGGAAATAGTAATATCATGTAACCAGAACTGGGAGAACTAGCATTAATTTTACCCGACTCTTCATGAAAAGGGAGGGATCAGAATAATAGGGAGAGGTAAGCAGAACAAAATGAAATAACCTGAAAGCTACAAAATACTAAAGTCTTCCCTCTTGGAACATCTTTTGCCTTTTGTGGTAGTCACCTTCGGTTGAAGAAATACCAAATTTATTGAGAAAAATACACTTTTTATCATTTAACTGAAATGGTGAGGGTCAAAAGAAAACACTTTTAAACTTGTACCAAGAGTAGTGTTGTGGTTAAGGAGCAAATAGAATAAAGAGTAAAACTAGTTAACAGTTTTACTTAAATGTCAGAAATTCTCAATTATCTTCAGGTTGACCTTTTTAGGAAGGATGACATTAGAACACCTATTTATTGAAGAATTGAAGTGCTGTTACTCTCGTTTCAAAACTGGCTAACTAAATCCATAGGAGTCAAGAAAAAAGTGATACGCTCTTTAAAACTTTTCAGCGTGGGGAGAGGATCTGAAATAAATTTGTATCCCACGTTTGAGATGAGAGATTTTCCATCTCAGCCTCCCTTCATCCAAACTTTTAGATGCCTTGCGCTTGACTTTTAAAGTAAGAGGGAAACCATGTATATTAGTCATCTGAGCATCTGTCTGATTTAGTTTACTTCTCAATGTATGAGATCTCTTTTTAAGAGAAAACACTGAAACTCAGAAAGTTTAAATAACTTGACCAAGGTCACATCAAGTACATACAGCTTGTGGAACTGGAACCCACATCATTCTTGTGGTCTTAAAACTTCTTTGTTTCCATTAATAACATTTTTGTTAAGTATTTTAATTACAAGGCAAGCATTTTGCTAAGAATCTTACATATTGTAATGTGTTTGACATAATCTGTGCATGCATATGTGTTTGATTCTTTGTGACCCCGTGGACTATAGCCTGCCAGGCTCCTCTGTCCATAGGATTCTCCAGGCAAAAATAGTGGAATGGGTTGCCATTTCCTCCTCCAGGGGATTTTCCCAACACAGGGATTGAACCAGTGTCTCCTACAGCTCCTGCATTGGCAGGCAGATTGCTTATCACTGAGCCACCTGGGAAGCCCTAACATAATCTGTGAGTTAGGTCAAATTATTATCGTAAAGATAAAGAAAGGATCAGAGAAGTTAAGGAACTTTCTCAAAGTCCCAGAGCAAATCAGTGGAAGAGGCAGGGTATTAGCCCACCAAGCCCAAGCTCTTCATCTACGCATTTTAGAGGTAAGAAACCCAACATTCAATGAAATGACTTGTATGACCAGAGGTTCAATGACCCTGATTCCTCTACAGCTTCAAATTCACTGTTATTTTACCACACTCTCAAGTCCATAGCTGTGCATTATTCCATAGAAAGGGGTCTTACAAAGGCCAAGATTGACCAACAATAGCACATTAACATGATATCCATACATCAAGAGGTTTTTTCATTGTCACATAGGTTTACTCCTTTAGAAGGAGGTTAAAAAAAAAAAAAGGAGGTTTACTCCTTTAGTCATCGCCTTTAGAAAAAAGAATAGCCACTCTTAAAAGGTAAATAAATATATACAAAATTTCTTATGTTAATTTTAAAATTTTTGAATTGACATTCAAGTACAATAATCTTAGTTTTCCATCATTTTAACTAAAATAAATGCAGAAAACAAAAAACCTAATCCCCTTTTAAGGAGAACCTCATTTTGTAGGATTCAAGGTCTTCTTTTTCCAAGTAATCCTAATCATATTTCAAACCTGGCTAGCAAATAATAATATGTCTAGAATATAGTGTTTTTAAACCAGAACCATAAATGGTTAAATGAAAAGCCTACTGAATTGAAATCTTTGAACTCCCAGGTAATTAATACTAATTCTTTTATTCCACTGAATAATATAAAGAAAAGTATGTGATGAAATAACATAGCTAGTCCCAGCAAAGTCTATTTCTTACTTAGAAGCACATGTCCAAATTGGCCTTCCACCTACCAAGAAAAATGATCAGAACATAAAGGAATGAGGTCTTTTAAGTTAGACATGACACTAACGGGACTCAAGTACTTAAAGAGTGCTGTAAAGATAGGAATGAGTTCACATTTCTAGCTTAACAACCTCATTTCTTAATGGTTCTCTCACATCCTATACTATTCACTGACAGAACTTCTTGGTATTCCCACATTGTACCTTGTTTATTTTCTTGCCTCATTGCCGTTTTTACCTTTTATTTAAACATACACCATGACTCAGTTCAACTCCCAGCTCCCCTCCAAGGCCTTCCTTCTCTCCAAAGGAGAACTGGTAACTTTGTCCATAATCACAACATTCTCACTTCACACAGAAGTCATTTATTCAGAATCCATCCAAGAAGTGTATCATTCCACTCTAACATTCACTTACCAGTTCACCCACCATTATTATTACGGCTGACATCGGGCAGTAAGTGGTCCAAAGAATTTGTGCTACTGACCAAAAAACAAAACCAAAACAAATCGGATTTTGAAACCAGCCAAGTATCCATCCCAAGGCTTCTATGAGTTACATAACCTTGATCACGATACTTAACCTCTTCAAACTTCAGTTTTGAAGCTTAACATCAGGACTATAACACCTGCCCTATAAGACTGTCAGAAGGATCGAATTTAAAAAGCTCAGTACCTATAGGCTCTTGTGGTAACTAGCATGTTAAGCAGGTGCTTATGCAATGGACAGTTATTAGAATGAAAAATGTAGACAAGAAGAAATTAGGCTAAACATTAAGAAACTATTTCTTAAGAAAGCTATTATGAGACATGAACATCCAAGCAAGGGAGTAGACTTGTATTCCCAGGAGTTATAATACAGGAGTAAGCAACCCTTTATCTGGAATCCCTTATATTATTGGACAAGACAATTTCAGGAAATTCCTTTTAGCTTTCAGGTTTTAAAACCATTAACATTCCTAATTCTGCAAGTGACTTCAAAATTGCTTCAGTTCTTTAGGTATTGTCATTTTCCTCATGCAAAAGGGGTTAGAATAATGTTACTTGTCTTTTGGTACTGGAACAAAGTATTAATACAAATTTGGCTTCTGGAAAACTTTTCCACCTACTACCAAATTTTCAGTATCCGTAATTCCCACTGGAAAGGCCATAGCATGTCTCAGTTTAAGGATTTAAGGGCACAAACATTCCTTCCAGAAATATTTCCAACATTTCCCAAGGTGTATTTATTGTGGAAAGTGACTCAGTAGGTAAACACACAAGAAATATTATATTTTAAACTAGTTACAGAGGCTATGATTAATTAGGAAATCACATAAAAAAGAAAGTCACAAAGAGACACATCACACCATTTTTATAGAGGACAAGTAATAAATTGCACTATACTGTAAGCTGGACAGTTCATGTGAACATATTCAATTAGAAAACTTACCATTAAACTTTGCCTTGTGAAATAATATTCCTGCCCCAGTGCCGCTGCCCCCCACCCCACCCCACACAAGGATATCTAAGAATATTTACGGATAGGAAATTGGTTTCTCTTATTGATCCTCTTCAAGTCTTATCTCTAGTAAAAGAAAATTATAATGAAAATGGAAACCAGCTATTCATTTCCCATAGAAAGAAAAATGAACTTTCTATGTTTATTTCAAACAGAGAAAGTGCAGATAAACCTAAATTAATATAATCCTCTCACATATATTGATAGTTCTAATATTATAGATGTTAAGGATCTCCTCTCTCACTTTCGTACCTGATATATAATCATTGTACTGGTAAAAATGATTAGTTGTATATCGTCATTATTGGGCTACCCTATACTTTTTCAATCAAAACTGCTTCCATACATACACAGAGGCATACACACACCTAAAAACACTTTCACTTTTGAGTTTTGCTTTACTTTGAGTATTATGAACAAATATCCTAATTTCACCCCTCAGCATTTAAAAAAGGAAATGTGGTGTTTTGACGTGATACAGGTCATGTGAAGAAAAAAAAAAAAATCCAACTGAAAATTAGGAATTTAATCCTCATGAAACTTCAGACACCTCATGGTAAGATGATCCTCTTAAGATCATTTTAGATGCCTTCCACCAACCAGTACATCCCCTGAACTGGCTCAGTCCTTAAAGGGTCAAAATTTATTATCATTTCAGTTCATCTAATAAGTAATGTTTTTGCCGAACAAAACCAATTCCCAATAAATTCTCACTGCATTTGTGTGCTGTGATTTGATTTAGAGGCCTGTGGGGAGACACCATTTGGTAGCACAGGAACACAGAGGGGTAGGTGTTGCTGGGGAGAAGTAGGGCTCATGTGCCAGAAGTGTTATTGTGTCAGGTTGATTTATTGAGTGAGCTTCACTTCACCGAATGTTCCGAGATATTTATTTCCCTAAAGGCTCTGCAAAGATATGAACAGACTCGCATCCACAGATGTCATCATTGCTCATTTTACCGAGTCATGAAATTTTCTCAACTGCAATTTGTCCATCTAAAATTGCTGTAACAGAACAATGTCAATAGTAGCATCCTCCCCCGAACCCACCTTCTATCTAAGGCTCTGTTGCCAAATTTGGTACCTCTGTGCAACTTCGTGGTAATTAAAGTGACAGAACAGTTTCACTCTCATTTCAAAAGAGTTTTTCAGAGAAGTGTCTCCAGTTTTTTAACTCCACTTGCAGGGCTCAGATAAAGTAAAACCGTTAAGGGGCACCAAGTAAGAAACCCAAATCACAGAATCATTTATCCCTGTCAAAATTAAAATAATCATAGGTGGAGAGAAGTCAGTCAGTCAAGACAGCAAGCTGGGTGTCACCAAGCCCAAAATTTCAAAAATGTTACCTCTCAGAAAATCCATCCTGAAATGTGGTACCTTCTACAGGGAATGGACGTTTACCTGTTTTAATTTTTCCTTCTCCATTATCAAGTAAATGACTCCAAATGTTGATTTTTAAAAGTGAAGTTGCTATATATATTACAACCACGCTTGTTAGTTGTATTCAAAACACTGGTTCAAACTTATTAACATAAGTTCTTAAGGTGCATTCACAACGCTAAACATTATGTCTCGGCCACGTTCCATAATTTCATCCAAAATCATCTTTGGGCCCTAACAGAATTTCCATGTCTGTGTTAAATAAAAACTGCATGCTTGTGTTGTGTGTCAGAATATTCAGGTTTATTTAAATATGTTAATATTTCTCATTATGCCATTAACAATAACCTTCATCCATTTGTGAAAAACATTTTGCCAAGCATGCACATAAAAAATTAGCAAGTGAAGCAAAATCACCTTAATTTGCTTTGGACCAGCAAATAACCAACTAATTTGCAGAAATCCCTGCCAAGCACTCATATTAAATGCTTCATGCTTATTTTATGACCTCTGCTGCTCTTCCCCTTCCCGGGCCCTGAATCATATGATCATTAACATATTGCAAGGTCTGAAACTTTATTTTTTACATTCTTTAATTAATGCCTGTTTATAGAAGGCCATAGGACTTCAGATCCAGTTAATGAAACTTCGCTCCCCCAGGCCCCTGGAGCCCAATAGAGAGCTCTCTCCTCTGTTGTTTTAGTAGCTTTTTTCCAACTGTTTGTTTATACACACTTAATTGATCTCTTTAGTCCCAGAAGCATTCCAGAGACACAACCTGTTTTGAGGCAAGCTAAAGTTTCCCCCCTTCCTTTAGAAAAGCCTTGAATGCCCAAGGTTATCAGTTTTAATTTGAAAGTTGAAGATTCAGCTTTATTTACACTGTCTAAAAGTAAAAACTGATACAGGCCCTGAAGTGTTTATTTTTACATTCCCATACAGTGGAGGGGATCACAAGTCCATACTGTATATAATTATTTTGATGTAGAACTAAGTAATTACTAAATGCTACTATGTCTTATTTTATGACATCGAAGAAACGCCATCTTTAGAACATGTTGAAAATAAAAACAAATCGGGCTGCCAATGCATGAAATTTTCATGGCTCTTCAATTTACATTTTACATATTCCCTATGACAAGAATTTCTATTATGCGATTCTCTTTTTTCTGCTATAATTAAATTAAAAAAGTAATTGGCTGGTGCTGCACACTGCAGCAATGTCTTAATCACATAGACAAACAGTTTTACAATAGCTTACACCATTTGCCACATGGGGCAATGACATTATTGTACCAGACTATAAACTCGAGACAGATATCACATACCGGCTTTCAACCACCGTGTTGGCAAGAACAGAACCCGAGGTGCATGCGGCACCCTGATTGGCACCTCT
This sequence comes from Dama dama, assembly GCF_033118175.1. NCBI lineage: Eukaryota > Metazoa > Chordata > Mammalia > Artiodactyla > Cervidae > Dama > Dama dama. The sequence continues at coordinate 49,044,042 of NC_083710.1, forward strand.
CTGATGGAATTCCCAAAAAAGTAAATATGGCGCAACTCTGGCCACATTGAAAACTGCCAGATCGAAGTTTATGAGTCTGCACGTATATGCTTATGCTTATATTTTAGGTATAGAAAATATGTCAAAGGGCCAAAAAGAAAAATATGGCTGTGACTTATAAATGCAGCAGGCATTTCCATCAGTGAGAAATAATGATGTCTGCATTTTCCACTGGAAAAAAATCTCAATTGTATATGTTTTACATGTCTGAATATTCTAATTTTATTAAATGGTCAGCTTATGGATGTTTTTCTATCTATATTTCTGGTGAAGATTGCACTAAAAGTTATTGAGGGTAGGGGTTCAGAAGCATAAAGTCTAGTGTTCCCAGAAGTCTCACGATAAGAGATTCATAAGATCTGGGTCTTCATTCTGGACTTTACAAGAACTCACAGGATCACCTTGAGTGAGTTGCTTTCAACTCTCTTGAGTCTCAGTTTTCCCATCTGTAAAACGAGTAAGTTAAACTAAATAATATCTAGGATTCCATTCTGCTCACTTATGCTATGATTATATACAAATTTAATCCTTTTTATGAATAATATCCAACAGAGAAACTAAAATAAAGCACAAGTGCTTCCAATGGCTACAAGAAAGCAAGAGGAATAAAAAGGTGAAAGATCTACTCTGACATCCCCAGAATGCTAAAACTGAAAACAATAAATAAACACAATTTGATAAGCACAAGGCAAAACATAGGAGGAAGCAACGGTATTTTACAAATCAGCTTTCTCTCTCGGTTTCAGTGATGCCCTGTTTAAGAAGACATTAAAAGTTAAAACTTTTAGACTGGAGTCCCTTCTAGACTGGTAAGCTCTCCATTTAGCAATGATAATATTTGCTTTTTCATAAGAAACACCTTTTCTCCCAGCTGTCTATGAAGAAAGTACACAGAGCCAGTGAAGAATTATCTGAAGCGATTTTTCTAAACTTTAGGAAACTAAGATGTTCTCTGCAACACCTAAACTTGATTACTTAACCAGGACTTGAAATCCTCACTGAACTGAGACCTCAGAAAAATATCAAAACAATCCATTCTGATAAAACGTAAGCCTGTTTTCTAGAATGAAATGTCTTTACCCAAGAACTACACAGTATTTTAATCCAGTTTAGTGGTTAATGTGAAGTCCTCAGATATTGCTCTTTGATAGTTATAATTAGTATTAATAATTTAATAGGCCCCCTTCAGAGGAATCTGTGATAATAAACAGATGTATATCATGCTATATCTAAGGAGACACTGCACATGGTTAATATGCCATTTAAAAATGAGTCAAGTGGAAGGAAATGATTGGTAAAACTAAATATAACACATAGAAACTACGTATTTTAAAGTAGATAAAATACCTTAAGAAGCTCTTCAGTGCACATTACACACATATAACTTAAGGATAATTCAGGGCAGCATCTACACTTTGAAGAAGCCCACCCTTCTCTCCTAGGCAGCCCACTCTTCCACAACTTCCTTAGTCTTATCTGCCCTATATAAAGCAAATTCAGTCATTCCTGGTGAGGTGCTCAGGAACTGAAAGTCTTCAATCTTCCCATAAATAGGGTGCAAATCAAATCTTATTATGGTATATTCAAGCTTTCAGGATCTCTGTTGGCCACCAGAAATGTCAAAGTTTAGTACCTACTAAGCCATAGATTTATGAGGAAATGCTTGTAGATTGACAAGCAATTTTGTAACAAATGCATCTTCAGCGTTAAACTCACAGGAATGTTCAGGACATGCCTAAATGATTTAGTATTTTTTACCTCTGCTCAAAAGAACAGTTCATATAAGTCACATCTATCTGAAGACTGTCAATCAAGCAGAAACTAAAAGCAATTTTAAAATATCATGATTCATTTACAAAAAAAGTTTATCTCTAGAATTCAGGAGTGCAAGGTTCCAAGTGATAGAGTGATAACAGGCAAAGTTTGAAACGCTTTAATTGAAACAAGGCAAATTACCTTATTTAGATATGAAATACACAGCATTTCTGATTACTTTTATTTATGAGCTGCCAATATTTGAACATATGCAAACTTTGAATTGTTTCCCATTTGCCCCAGACTTAAAAAACACATAATTCCTTTTCTTAACTGCCACCCTTCAGGGCAAGGAGTTGTAATGAACACCTCCCAGTCACACAGAATTACAATGTTCTTTATCTCGCCCAGTACTGAAAAAAAAAAAAAAAAACTTCCAAAGGTTCGGAATCCTGAAACCTGTAAACAAAATCTGTGGAGCAGATAAAATTTTAAATGGCACAATGCAATTAAAGCTGAATTCAATTTGAGCACACCCTGTCCATCTGTCAGATGGAAACAAAAGCCGAGGAGCTCCATTATTGCTGAATCCCTGCTCTTGTTAATTTGCTTGCTGAGAGATTTCAATTTCTAGGAAGTGCACAAATTAGTGTTCAGTCAGGGCTAGATCCTCAGTAAGTATAAGCAGATGGTGGAAATCAGCCCTAATCAAGTGGCCAAAGCCTTTTTTTTCTGTCTGATTAAAGCATTTTAATCCTTTCAGATTGTCTGCTTTTTTAACAAATATTCACCATCTTTTATTTTTCTTATATTCCAGGATAAATTTAAATTTAGTCAATGCACAGGCAAAGAAAAACAGCTTTAGAAATATAGCTCTCAACCTTTGAGTTACAAGCAGTGGCCAACTGGCTTTGTGAATTCATTTAATTTTTTTAATTACACATTAAATAATTGTTTGAATCATTATGTATTTATATGCAAGTATAAATAAGACATAGTTCATCTGTCTTGGTGGAATTAAATTAGTGAACAAGACCAACAGTTGGCAAAATTTTTCGGCTTTAAGATCAAAGCTAGCAAAAACGGAGGACAACCAGAAAATGTAACATGTTCTAACTCTCTCAACCAGAGAAGAGAAAGAAAAAGATTTTATTTTCTGCAACCATACAAGCTAGTGAATATATAAAATTTTAGTGAAAGGATATATTTCAATCAAAACAAGGAAGATCTAATAAATAAGCGTTGAAATCTTTTGTGAATAATGGAAACAACAACTAAGTAGGAATAAAAACCAACTGTATTCAAGTATGAGACGCGCACACTCAAAATATAAAACTTCATTTAAATATCCTAAGAGCTTGGCATATTAAAAACTCACACAGATTTACAAGCCAAGGGATACATGAAGCAAGCATTTAAAAAAATATGCAGAGAAGCAGTATTAATTATGATTTAATTGCACATTTAAGCAAACAGTTGGCAAAAACAAAATCCTTCTGCCTCCAATATCCATCCAGGGTATATGAAAAATAAACTTTCCTAATTATATGAAAAGTGTTTCTGATAATAACTTAAGAGTAGAAGTTCAAAGTGTATGAGCACATTTCATGGTACGTTCTTACATACGATTTTGAAACCTCTCTTAAACTTAGGCACACCAATGAGAAGCATTTATGGGGAAAAAAATACCAGTTCAATATCAAAGAGCATTTTTCAACAAGTTGAAAATTTGCGTTGAATATTTGTCTGTTTTCTGATATGCTGAGTATTTGTAAGACGCCTGGCGGTGCTTTCACATCCTGTTTAGCAATGTCCTTTCACAACCTGATTCTTAACAAACACCCTATCTAACAGTTCGGTGAAATTTTACAAGTGTTCATATATACTTTTTATATGTCCTTTTAACTAGGATAATTACTAAAGAATAGGAGTCCTCATTTCTCTATTTGAACACTTTATATTTACAGATTTTAAACCAAAATGCATCCTATGTGCTAAATCTTCACATGGCACCAAATGCATGCATTTGCTCATGATTATAAATAGACAAATTTCTCAAGTATAAAAATTACAACTACCACAACTAAGGATTAAGGGTTCCTTACATGTACCACTTATCCTTACATTTAGAAGTTTCTACTTCAACTATTCTTAAAATTCTTATTCAAAAATAAGTCATGAATTATGGGGTAAGTTAGGAATTTGGGATTAACATATACACATTACTACTCATAAAATAGATAACCTACTATATAGCACAGAGGACTATACTCAGTGTCTCGTAATAACCTATAAGGGAAAAGAATCTGAAAAAGTATACCCACACACACATAGATACACACACATATATATATATATACATATACATATGTATATATACACACACATACATATACATATATGAATCACGTTGCTGTACCCTTGAAACTAACACAACACTGTAAATCAACTGTACTTCAATAAAAATAAAACTTAATAATCAGAAACAAAAAACTATCAAACCCACTAGACATTCATTTCATGAAGAGAGCTTTAAAGTTTTTCCACCATTTGTAAAGATGCAACAAGGCTCAAATCAGCTTTCTCAAAAGAAAATCTATATTTCCTTTTTATTCCTCCCATCCATTCACTATCTAATAGCGTAATTTAATAGTGAAAAGCATTCCTCACATCTGAACACCCTCTCTTTAAAACCAGCCTTAAAACGTTGGATCACACTAAATTCTTAGACATTTTGCAACTTTACCTGTTTGGGCCTAGGACTGGGTACTTGACAACACATTTCTATAAAACATAATTAGGTACGAAGCTGAGAAGCCGATGGTATGGGTTCAGTAGAAACACAGAGAGTAATAACCCCGTTTTTGTTTAATATGCTAGTGTGAGCAGGTATGAGGCTTCCCTGGTGACACAGATGGTAAAGAATTTGCCTGAAATGCAGGAGATTAAGGTTCGATCCCTGGGTCAGGAAGATCCCCCAGAAGAGGGCATGGCAACCAACTTCAGTATTCTTGCCGGGAGAATCCCATGGGCGGAGGGGCCTGATGGGCTACAGTCCATAGAGTCGCAGAGTCAGACATGACTGAAGTGACTCAGCATATAAGGAGACATGGGCGCTTCCCATGTGGCACTGGGGGCTCAAGTGTTAAATAAGCCGCCTGCCAACGTAGGAGACATGGGTTCAATCTTTGGGTTGGGAAATCCCCTGAAGGAGGACATTTGCAACCCATTCTAGTATTCTTGCCTGGAGAATCCCATGGACAAAGGAGCCTGGTGACAGGAGACGGCACCCATGAAATATATGCACTTTACCTTCATTATTTTACCATTGTCATCACTCGTATTCTGGACTCATATCCTTCTTGCCTGGACTACTTGATCACCTCTTACTGGGCCTCCCTTCCTCTTTAGAGATTCCCTCCTGCTGACAAGATAAGACTTCTTTGCCAATCCAGTTTAGGTTCTTGATGTCATTGATGTTGTCCAGTCACTAAATCATGTCCAACTCTTTGTGACCTCATGATATGATAGCCCTAGCCAATATTCAAAGTTCTATTTTTTTTTGACCCCGTAGCTAACTCTTACCATCACTAACATGATATCACATTCACAATATGCCTTCTACTCCCCAGTACCCTGACTTTGCTCACAAAGTTGCCTTTATCATTGTATATTAGCTCCAGTTCTCAAAGTACTTAGCCAAAGCTTGTCTAAATTCCTACTAATATCCTAAACCTTTCCTTCCATCACAAACTAGAATTGATGTCCCCCTACTTTTTGCTCCAATATCTTTTTTTTTTCTTTTCTTTTTTTTTTCTGGTATATCTAGCTACAACATTCTAACTTACATTATATCCAATTATTTACATACATATCTATCTTATCTTCCCCTTCCGTACGGGAAGTCTTTTTGTTTGTTAATTTGTTGGTTGGTTTTATCTTTTCTGGAACAGTAACTTCCATGTTATGGAGCTGCACTGTTCAACATAGGAGCCACTAGCTAAGTGTCTATTAAATTAAAATTAATTAAAACTAAATAAAATGTAAAATTCAGTTCCTCAATTGCACTTGCCTCATATCAAGCACTCAACAGCCACATATGGCCAGTGACGATTGAACTAAACAGTGCAGGCATACACTATCTTCATCCTTAAAAAATGTTCTATCAGACAACACCACTGTAGAGACTCTAATAAAAGCTCAGTTTGAACTTATATTTAATAAGCATCAAAGTGCTATGAGAAAAGAAATCAAAGAGGAAATCTTGAAGGTGAATTTTTTGATGGTTTGTAGGACAGGCTAATGTATATACTCAACTATCTTCTCAGGGAGGTTTTCGTAAGCTCAAAGCATCCAACATTTGCTATCTACAGCATATTAAAAACCACCCCAATGAAGCCAGGACAATTTTCTGACACTTCATATATAATTAATAGTGGTTAAGAAAATTTATATGGCAACTGTTTTGCAGAAGCTTTAATTCACACTTTCAATATTTAAAAAGGCTGCTGTCACGGCTGGTAGGAATAAAATTAAACCTACCAGCTGTGGTTTGTTTTTTGAGGAAAACACATAACATTTTATTTCTGCTTTGTCTATTGTCCTTGTAAATGTCAGAAATACAGAATTGAAATGTACCTGATTTACCATTAGAGTCTTCTGAAAATGTTTGGTGTTTTTTTTTTTTTTTTTTTTGGTGTTGTTTGGTTTTTTTTAATTAGATGGGTATTTTAGTAATTTTTTCTTAGGAGATCTTTGTTTCTTTGTATAGTCATATAAAGCATACAGTTCTTATATTTCCTCAGGAAAAGAGATGTGACAATCAAATCCATTTGAATACTTTGCTATTTTTCTATTCTTTCCTTTGAGGAACTTTTCATTGAACTGTGATAGAGGACAATTTTAAAAGAGATATATTTTTCAATTTTTTTCATTTATTGTAATTCTGAGGCTATCCCAAGAAATGTCATCCTAGATTATTTAAAATTGACCAGGTGATTAGCCATAAAGGTCAAGAGTATTTTGCTGAGACTTCATAGTTTTCATGAGACATTCTAGAATCACAGCACTGAATTATAAAGTTTCCTTTTGATCTATGGTATTGATGTTACACACCGGAATAATAGAACTTACTTGTCACCTAGAATGGAAGATAATATAGTCTGACAATTTAATTTTTTCCATTATTTTTAACCAGGAAAAATCTCAGTCTATTTTTTGAATGTTTTTGCCTTATAAGCAGTCAGCCATTGTAATTATCCTAAGTATAAAGACCTAAGCACAAAAACTTAAGCATTGCCTATTACATATCAGCATTTGTTAATGTCATTCTAATCAAAATAAAATTATTTAAATCTAAGCAGTATTATGTATTATGAAGAATTTCCTGATCAGATTTCTCAACGCTCTCTATTATCTGACAATATTGTTAACTACTATTGGTCTACTTGCCTCCAGATATTTCCTTTGCCAACCTACAGTGAAAACCTAACTCCACCACTCTCCTCGGCTGAGTCTAAAACCTCCATGGAAAGAGTAGCTTATGTGAATTAGATACAAAAGATGGAGTCCTTCCAAAATGTCATGACCTTTCCATGAACATCCTGCAACGAGTTAATTTATTTCCTCAGTTGATTATGAATCTAAACATCATAAAGCAGACATAAGTATAGGTTGTAGTATTAGAAATACGGAGAGAAAATGATCATGGGTGCCTAGGATGCAAGGGAAGTAGGTGGTGGCAATGTGACACTGCCCAGGCAGAGTTGGCTTCCAGGAAGGAACTGCAGAAAGGCACAAGAAATGTTCTTATGGCATTTTGCAGTTTTGCCTAAGGCAGTCTCTGCTTTTGCAAAACAGAATGAACAAGTTAAATCAGTATCCTCATATCAGTGCTTTTGATACGTATGTTAAATTAACAACTGTCTCTTAAAATGGTAGCCTTATATGCAAAAACAACACAAAAACCTGCCAATAAAATTATTTGTTAATATATTTATAGCTCAGAACTGTAGCTTCAGTGAGATTAAAATTAATACTGGAACCATTTGTTTGCCAGTTCATTCGCACTTTCAGCACCCCTGTCATTTTATAATGCTCTGCCAGTATTTATCACAGATTGCAAAACAGAAAAAAAAAAATCCCTGAATATGTAAAAATAGCAGCTGTTATTTGCTATTAACAATCGGGCAACTTCATAAATCTTTATAAACTCACAGAGAAAACAGAAGTGTGTGACTTTAAGACTGGTCAAAGTAAATTTTATTGTATTAAAGCCAAAAAAATAATTTGTTTTTCATTTTAAACTATTATTCCTTTTATTTACAAATATTCCTGAAAATATAAATCTAATAGTTTATCTTTAGTCACTGCATCACAGATGTTAATATCAACTTCGGGTATTAATTTTCTACAAATCAACAGACAAAATAAAAATATTTCTGGGAAATTAATCCACATCCCAATTTTTACTCCTTTCCAAACAATTTGGCAATATCTCCCAGTTCAAATCTCAAATATTTCTTAGATCTATCATACTGTCTATGCCCCATCTGACACTGCCTAGGAAACTTAAATGTCCTCATAATTTCTAACCTTGATAATCACCATTGTCTCCTGAATGCTCTTCAAATGATGTTCCCAGAGTAATTTATTTAGTCTGAAAACACAGAACACATCATATATCTCACCTACTTGCTCTCCTGACATGTGGATCCTCCATGATCTGACCATTATCATATCTCTGATATCCTCTGACCTCAGACCAAAGGGCCCACCACATCAAATCATGACAAATAGAGCTCAAACTGCTTTTGCTCATGCTTCTACACCTTTGAATTGCTTTTCTCATTGTTTTATACAAATATCTTCATATTTTTCAGAAATTAATTTAAATTCTATTTCATATTTGTAGTCCCTCATTAATGGCAATCCACTCCAGTATTTCTGCCTGGGAAATCCCAAGGACAGGGATGCCTGGCAGGCTATAGTCCATGGGGTCACAAAGAGTTGGACACAACTTAGCGATTAAACAGAAACGAATGTGCTGCTTCTAAAAAGTCTGCAAGAGATTTTTTTTTGATGTTGTTATTATTCCACAAACCTGTTTCTATGACCTCAACTTTCATTGTTGACCACAATTATCCATTTTATGGTCTCTCTTGATCAAATTAAACATCTGTTTGCAGCATTTTTACTATACTTTTGCTATAGTCAAAGCTCTAAACAAATTTTCTAGTAGTTTGCAAAGAACTTTCATTATTTTTATAAACACAAAAGTAATCAAAAGAGAAATACAAGCATCTTTGGAGGCACTAATGTAATCTGCTTCTGTATCCTTCACAGAGGTGGTTTTAATATAATACCATATGATATAAAATATCATGTTCCCTATTCTGTCAAAGTCATTTGGTCACTCATTTCAAAGGAGTCAATGTTTTGAAGCAGTTTGACATGCTGCTTGTACATCTTAAGCAAGGCTGAGTCAATATAATAGGAAGAATCATTAGCTATTCAAGGTAAAACTTTCAAAAATGCGACTAAGACACTTTGACCTTCTCTGAATCGGGAAATGCTCTGTGCATCTTTATGCTCTTTTAAATATAATTTGTCTAAACTGTCTAAAGTAAATCAAAAACTATCACTCAACCCTTTAAGTAAAAAGGGTAAATTTTAATTGCAGAACTTAAAACCTCACAATTAAAAGCAGTGCGACTACTTAAAGCCAGCACAAACACAGGAATGAACACTGATGCATACAAATTAGATTTGTTAACCTATTTGTAATTCTGTAGGATATTCTAAAGCATAGGCCATTTATGTGCTTTAAACATTTTCATGAAGGAGAAACAAAATGGATGATTGCTATATTTTTATAGTCTCATCAATTATGTTCTTAGTAATAACTTTATGACTATCAAAATCTGTAATCTGATGAGATATTCATAACATACCTCAAACTGAAAACAAATAGGTGAAAAGGAAGAAGACCTTTTATCTTAAAAAATGTACTTAGAAGGCTTACTATTATTTAATATAATATGTGCACTTTTAAGATTACATTGAAAATGGTGCCACTAATTAATAAACAATACTCAAGAAAACAGTCTACCCAATATACAAGAAAAATCATACAAGGAAAAAATGAATGTTATTACTTCCAAACTCATAGTAAAATCGATTTCCTGTTTTCCAAACAAAGACATACTGCCCTCTGCATGAGACACAGTCTTATAATCACAACTTTATAACAAAATGTATGTGCTCAAATGATATAATTCTTCAATACACAAACTAATGGGACATAAAAGTTTTGAGATAGAGCAGGAAAGAGAATAAGTATATGGTAATATTGTAATTATCTATGTGGCTTTCCTGGCAGCTCAGTCAATAAAGAATCTGCCTGCAATGCGGGAGACCTTGGTTCAATCCCTGGGTTGAGAAGATCCCTTGGAGGAGGGCGTGGCAACCCACTCCAGCATTCTTGCCTGGAGAATCCCTGTGGACAGAGGAGCCTGGCGGGCTGCAGTTCATGGGGTCACAAAGAGTCGAGTCGGCCACCGCCGAGCAAGTAAGCACAGCAGAGCATGAGCTAATCTGCAGATCTTAATGTTAAAAAAAGCTAAAGAGGAAAAATAGATTTACCTACCCACGTCTTGTATGCTCAGCCTTTTGCGTTCAGAATCCTCAAGAGAAACAGGCTGAGGAAAGAGTAGTAAGAATTAGGTAGCTTCCTTGTACTCAGGAAGACCATGGAGGAGAATGTTCTGTGTGTGTGTGTGTGTGCGCTGTGTGTGTGTGTGCGCTGTGGTAGAGGTATAAAGCGAGAGAACAAAGTCATATCACTGAAAGAAAAATAGCACAGAGAAGTATTAACAGGTGAAGCTGATTTGAAGACCAGCTTTGTTAATTCCACAGTACTGCAGAAGTTAACAATGTTTACTATAACAACCACACTATTAAATACCAGGAACTGTATTAAATACCTTTGCTGACTATTTAACATTCACAAAACATTATCATTTGGAAAGAATTAATAAACTTATAGATATGAGAAAGGGTAGAGAACATGGACGAAATTAAGATTTGAATTCAGGTCTATCTAATGTCCAAATCAGTGTCCATTTCTATCAAACTATTCTTCACAGTAAAAAATTCCAGTAAAGCAAATATTTTTTATCATAAGTAACCACTAATGAGTAAATGATAAGAGGAATAATGCAATTTAGTAGACTAGTGAGCACCTACAACAAATCATCAGATATGTGGGGAATTTTGTTTTCCATGAGTTGTTTACAAAGGAGCCTCATTCCCAAAGAATTCATTAATTAAAGCATAAGTTGTAAAAGCACTGACAAGATATAAAGTGGACTCAGGTGACTTTAAATTTGAATAGGAAGAAAACTGCTATGAATTTGCCTGTAGAAATGGTAGAGAAAAGATAAATTGTGCTAATCTTTTAGCACAATCATAACTAAAAGCTTATATAGCTTCAACTTCATTATTTTAACAAAATTCACTATGTTACAGTTATATGCAGAGTACAAAGCACCATAAATAATTTAAATTAAACTACACTTGTCAAAATAAATGAACAAGTAGGTTTTATGATGCAGTACATTTTATGATGCCCTTGATTCTTTAATTTGTGTGTTTTGCTTAGTTGCTAATTCCCAAAATACTATAATCTGTGATGACTCTTCTACTCATTAGTATAGATTACCAATGTCCCAGCTCAATAAGAAAATCAGTATGGAGAAGCACTCTATGGAATCAGAATGTTTCTTCACTAACATCTTGTAAATATTTCATAAGTACTGGTCTGAAGGAGATAAGAGAACTAGTTCATCTCCATTCTGTACTAAATCACATATATTGATTATGTTATGTACACACACACACACACACACACACACACACACACACACACACACACATATATGGACATATCTGTATCTCTAACTGTAATTATATAGCTACACCTACAACATCTATATCTAAGGATATAGACAAGAATGTTTACTAACTATTCTAATTTGAGTTATATTTACCAAGCAAAGAAGTTTATTATTAATTCATTAACTTTGTCAGATTAAAGGTAGTAAAATTTGTATTATGACTTTCTTTGATATTCTATTATATATATAAACAATTTTCTTTGAGACTGGTCCTAAAGTTCTCCAACAAGATCTAAGCAGATTCATTACAGAGTAAATTATTAAAATAATTTTTAAGTTTTTTTTGGAATTATAAGATGCATAATTGATACTGTACCAAAGAAACCTATGATAGAAAAGTTTCATATGCCTATTACATACTACTGGTTGACTATAAAACACAAACCCTTATGACATTAAATGTTTCTTGAAATTAAAGCAATTTCCAAATCCTAGATAGGAACTATCTGACTTTTCCATCACAACTTTAGACTAACAGAAATAAAGTGCTCTCAGAGAGTTGCATTACCTCCAAAACCCACTAGTTTACCGTTTAATTATTTAATCTCTGACATCTTTAGGGCTTACCAGGTAAAGTGGCTGCCAATGCAGGAGACACAAGAGATATGGGTTCGATCCTTGGGTAGGGAAGACCCCCTGGAGAAGGTAATGGCAACCCACTTCAGTATTCCTGCCTGGGAAATCCCATGGACAGAGGACCCTGGAGGGCTACAGTCCATGGGCTTACAATGAGACACGACCGAATGTATCCTTACTCAAACTCTGACATCTTTGAGATTATCTAATTTAACACTAAGAAACCATAGAGAAAAATCTTGGAAAAAATCACTGAGTGTACTTAGATCTGGAGCAGACCAAGCCAGCAATGTTGCCCTCATGTTTTCCCTCTGTTATTTTACCCGCCATCTTGCATGTAGCCTGAAGAGAACAAGTAAAATGGAGGCATTTGAACCATCTTTTGGCATAATCCCCTGAATCTCAGTTTCTACTTCTATAAAATAAGGTTAATCGTACCTTCATATGAAGAACAAATAAGTTAATATTCATTAAAAAATATTGTTGGAAAGTAGAAATCTATATCTGTTATTGAAAAATATTTTAAAATTGATTCCTTCATTACAAGTTGATCTTAATTGTTTTTAAGTTAAAGGCGATGAACTGAATAGCATTTTCCTCTATCTCTCCTCCTTCTCTACAAATTTACACATGTAAATTCCCTTTCATGTACTTAAAATCTTTTAGAAATTGACTCACAAATTAAGTTGACCTACAACTGTTAAAAATTGTGCTCCCAGTACTAGTTTCAAAGATCACAGTGGCCTTCCACTTATTTTATTTTTACTCTGGATTTATGATTTATTGATATATTTCACAGTGGATTAAAGTCAAGGAATATATATTTAAATATTAGGCAAAGAGCTCTAATTTTATATGCACTGTAATAAAAAAATGAGTGTTTCCACTCTTAAGGATATAAATTGAACTATTCATGATCCTTGGTTTCCACTTGCTTCTCTCACAGAATATATCAGCATAGTACATTCTGATATTACATTTTCATGTTTGTTTGTTGTCTTCTTAAAAAACCCAGAGCTAGAGAGTAGCTTTACAAATTTAAAGACAGTTTTGATTATACTTAATCACTTTCCACTCTTAAAAGCATATTCTTATCTTGATAAGATTAGATCGAAAATATTATCTTTAATCTAAAACTCATGCACTCTGATCAGTATTAGAAGACAAGTCAGTGATGGTTAGGTGTCAAGATGGTGTCATCCCGTACATAATAAAATAAATTAGGTAACAGCTTCCTGGTGCCTCAGATGGTAAACTCTGCCTGCAATGTAGGAGACCTGGGTTCAATCCCTGATTCAGGAAGATCCCCTGGAGAAGGGAATGGCTACCCACGCCAATATTCTTGCCTGGAGAATTCCATATGTAGAGGAACCTGGCAGGCTACAGTCCATGGGTCACAAAAAGTTGGACACAACTGAGCAACTAACACAACAACAATACTTTCCCTGAAGTCCATTTCCCACCGACTTGGACATTTAATCTGTATGCCCTATTAATGTGCATTTTATATATTTTTATATAGTAACCATTTGAATTCTTCCCTGGTGGCTCAGCTAGTAAACAATCTGCCTGCAATGGTGGAGACCTGAGTTCGATCCTTGGGTTGGGAAGATCCCCTGGAGAAAAGAAAAGCTACGCACTCCAGTATTCTGGCCTGGGGAATTCCATGGACTGTATAGTCCATGGGGTCACAGAGTTGGACATTCAAATATAGACAGGATTTCTCTTAATAAGAAGAGGCTAAAGCCATGGGCCACACACAAAAAGACAACTGTTTCCAGTTGTCTTACTCCCTCTTATCATTACCAAATTTATAATGCAGTGATCTACATCACCTAAATTGTCACTGAGTTATTACCCAATGAAATCACATTTTGGTGCTCCAATCATAATTCCACATAACTGCCAAATAACACCAACATCCAGCAGTCCCAAACTGCTTGATCTGTCCTATCCTACTTTTGTTAGGTGTGAAAACTCATAGCTACTATTTCATATGATTACTGCCGGTCAAACTTCTCCCTGTAGGTGTTATTAAGACTTCTTCGAAAATGTTGCCTAGTCTCTTGAACAGAATTTTCAAACAAAGACACTGGACTTTATACATTAAAATACGTACTAAGTACCTACTGTGTTCCAGGAATTGCACTCAGTCCTCACATGCATGCTAGTCCTACAAAGTGCGTTTCACTTCTTTTCTTTCACAGAGAAAGAGAAAATGAGTTGAAGTTGAACGTGATCTATGTTTACTAAGTTAGTTAGCAGGACTACTATTTATAGAGCACCTACTGAGGATCAGATGGTTTACCCACAATCAATATCATTTAATATCACAAAATTCTACAAGGCAGATATACTTAAAACAAAGAAATAAGAATCCTATGAGTTGAGTTACTTGCCTAAGGTCATAGCATCCAAACAAGACAACAGTCAAACCAAGTGTGTCAGACCCAGGAGATCACAGTCAAGCAGCAGTCCCATAACTCTCCAGACCCTTGTTCTTTTCTCCATCCATAGATATCGTCTTTTCTTTCCATCAGTGAGCTTTCCTGTCTTCATTCTAAAGGAGACTTGACTCCTGTTGCAACTCAAAGAGTACAACTGAGAAAGGGAAGCAACCATACCATGCAGCAGGTCAAAGAGCAAAACTGCAACATAATTCCATTTTAGTTCTCATACAAGTAATCTAACAGACTGGTGATGTGGGGAAAAATTCAGGTAGGGGAAAATATACAACTCTCAAAATACAAGGTCTAGAGGCAGGCACACCATGCGTGTGTGTGTGTGTGCTAAGTCATTTCAGTCATATCCAACTCTGTGCAACCCTGTGGACCTGCCAGGCTCCTAGGACCATGGGATTCTCCAAGCAAGAATACTGGAGTGGGTCGAAGTGCCCTCCTCTAGAGCATCTTCCTGACCCAGGTATTGAAACCAAGTCTTTTATGTCTTCTGCATTGGCAGGTGGGTTCTTTACCCCTAGCACCACTGGGAAGCCCTGAGGCACATCATATGAATAGCTAAATGGATGGCCCTTTCCTAATCATGATATAAAATGACATGTGAATTTATAATTTTTAGAGTTAGAAGAAACATAAGAGATGATCTAGCCCAGTGATTTCACTTTACAGATCAAGAAACATGAAGTCTAAGTAAATGAAAGTATCTATCCAAGGTGATATAGCAAGTTAGGGGCAAAATGAAGGACTTCAGATGTCAGGCGCTAGGCTAGGGACTCCCTGTATTGGGATGTGGTATTCTTACGTTATTTGAGGGCAAAAGATAGAATTAATACAAGTGATAAAATAAATGGATTGGGAGTCTGTCAACAAATGAATTAACAATGGCTTTATCTGCTAGGAGAAAATAAACTAGATGAACTGGATATAAATCTAAAAACTTTCCATCTGTCAATGTCATTGTGTTTGTCAATAAAGTCTAATTTTTTTCCAAAAAGGCAGCAAAAAAGTGATCTTTAGTGAATTAAACTTCCTGATTGTCACCACAACTTTGTTGGTTTATGAATTACATATTTGGCTTAGCTACACAATCAGCCCAAGCTTCAGGAATTAAATTGTTCCATCAATCCACATACTATGATGATATTAATTATAGTATATTATAAAAATATATTAGATTCTTATTTCACATAATTCACTAATATAATACCCTACATATATGAATGCAGGATTGACATCAAAAGAGAATACATGAGAGTAAGAAGTGAAGTCTCTTACAAAACATTTTAAAATAGGATTCTATTAATATCAGTGGTAAAAACCTGGCATCAAACAAGTTGCATATAATTCAATACGAGTAAAATTTAAAAACATTAAAGGACTGAAATTAGATTGTAATAGACTCTTTGGATTAAATCAATGCAATTAAGAATATGATGAAGTATCCTGTTATCTGTTTTCTGAGTCTTTGAAAAGTGGAAATATTAATGGAACGATACAAGAAATTAGTGCTGACTAGATTAATTGCCATAGCAATTGTCATATTATAAATATGTTATTTGTGACAATTATGCATCAGAATAATGCACAGGTTGCCATATTATTTGAAACAGATCTCTAGGTTCGAAATAAAAATCATCTAGCATTTTTTTTTTTATCTCCAGCATTATAAATTTAGAACACTGTAGAGGAAAAATTTCTGTAATAACATAGCAAATGCTTTTAAAAGTTTACCAGTATTTCAACTAATAAGTTGGGGGAAATTAAGCAGTAAAAATGCAACCTGAGGAAACCTCAACAGGAATATAAACTAAACGGGTGGGGAGGTCTGTAGACGTCAATCAAGAACAAAATCCAACTGTCAAGCTTGCTTTGCTAACAAACTGTCACATCAACAATATGGAGTTAATGACTACAAATTAACTGTATACCAGATGCTTGACACTTTGTTATGACACTTAGCAAGCTAGTTGACATTTGGGGATCAAAGCTTCTTTAATTACACTTTGTATAACATGTGCAACCTTTATGCTAATGTCCAAATATTCCTTGGAGCAAGACTGTCCAAGTAAAAACGACCACAGACTGTTTTCTAGGTGTGGGTTTGTAAGTATTCACGTGCCTCTAAAACAACGGGAAGTAGTGGAGAGAGAGCCAGGCTGCAATGCACAATATTAATCAGTATTACCATTGCCTAAAATAACACTGTTTCTTAACTTGGTGAACTGGTGAACCATCCTTTTCTCACATACAAACTCAAGTCTGTGAAATAAAACATTTTTAAACAAAGTGCTAATAGCACTAACAGCCATTTATAAAAGGAAAGACAACTAGATATATCAGAATTTAAATGCAAAATCTACTAAAGGGTAGAGTAATTAAAAAAAAAAAAAGCTAACTGCCTTTTGGAACACTGATTTGAGTGAGTTTTCTAGTAGATCTTAGGAAAATGGTTTGACGTTTCCCCAAGTGAATAAAACTTAATATAAGAAAACTTCACATTAAAGGTATAATACTGAATACTAAAGATGCATAACCATGAATTATATGCTTTGTCAACATAAGGAAAAGTTAACATTTTTATTAGGTTTGGAAGTAAACTCTAATTAACCCCCCCAAAAGAGAAAAGATTGTCTTAAAACTAACTAAAATTTAGAAAATAACTGGTAAATCAGGAAGAAAATACACAACTAAAAAGATCTATATTAGTAAGTTAATAATGTAATAACAATGCAAACACCACTGTTTTGGAAAATGCACTATCTTTGTATGAATGATAGATGTAGCTAAACACTACTTTTACAAGATTCAGTGGCATGTCTCACTTTTGCATCGATTGTAAATTGGGCAAAGGCAAGTTTGTGATATGTGAAGAAAAATAAATTGAGGAGAGGGAAAACTTCAATATATACTGCTAAAACTGGAAAGAACATTGAGGATCATCTAATCCAACATTTCTGCTCTTCTGATGAGACAAACCATGACCCATATAAGTGGAATGGTCCAAGTCATGGAGTTATGGACAGACTTTCCACTATATCCCAGGATTATAATTTGCCTAAGAGTGCTATTTCTAGTACAACACTTGGGTTCTCTTTGCCATTGTTATAGCTCCATTACACTGAAATGTCTACGTGCATGTAATTCTGTAGGTTGGTGAACCAGTTATTGAATACTTATTGGTCTCTTACAATATGACAAGCATTCCTCTAGGTGTTAGTTCTGCTAGTTCCCACCAGGGAACTAACCCTGAGATGAACAGTATAGCAACCACTAGCAACATGAGTCAGTACTAAGCACCTGAAATGTGACTAGTCTGGATGGACATGAACCTGATTTCTAAGACTTTGTATAAAACTAAATATAAAATATATCATTAACAATTTTTATATGCTTTGTATGTTGACTACATGTTGAAATTATATTTGGGATATATTAACAAAATACAATATATTATTAAACTTATTTTCACCTGTTTCCTTTAATTTTTTTTAGAGATGGTTATAAGAAATTTTACATTACATTTGTAGTTCAATTTGTACTTCTATTGGAAAGTGTTAAACTACTCCAAAAGAATCCTCCCCTCAAGAAAGTAGAAAGCTTGGAGATAGGAAATAAGCAAATGAAATAAACATATTCTACAATGAAGATAACATAAGGTGTCCAGTAGAGAACAACTGGGTGTGAGTGTGCCTCAACTAGGGTTGTCTGTGAAGGCACACTCTGAGCAACAGAGACAATTCAAGTGAAGACTGAAATAATGAAAAACACACTGACCTAGGAGTGAGTTTGGTGAATGCAAGACCAGAGAGAAGGTTGTTCTGGGTGTAGCTAGATTATTGTAGGTGAGGTTGGAGAATGAGATAAAGGCCAAGTCTGTCTTATTGCAAAGTGTGAAAGTTCAAGCAAACAGTTGGGATTTATTGGGTTGGCCAAAACATTCATTCACGTTTTTCCATAACATCTTACAGAAACACCCGGATGAATGTTTCGGCCAACCCAATACCTTAGTTGTAGTGGGAAGTCACTGTAAGGTGTTGATATCCCCATCTCCAAGGCTGTGACCCCTATCAAGCTACTACCATTTCTGGTCTCTTCCAGGATCAGTACATTTTATCTAGTCACCCTGTCTCTGCTCATGCCCAGCCACAGTACAACTTCCAAGATACGCATCAGTACTACTTAATATTCACCAATAAATTCCAAACATAATATTTTCACCTTCCCATTAGCAAAAAATTCAAAAGAAATCAAATTTATTTGTTGACTGTGAATTCTCCTTTGTAGTTTGGACAAAAAAGAAATCTACTTTTCACTTGTACGCCATCCTGTCTCTTAAACTGGCACTAAGCCTGAAGGCATATTTTCCTTTTAGGTCCTCATTGTAGGTTTTTAAACATATCTCCTCTAATTGCAAAACTCCCAGGAAAGGACTTGTATCCATCAGGGTCTCAGCACAGACATGATATATTCAAATGTTCTAACAGAGAAGAGTTACACAGTGTAGGGAGTATTTTCAAAAGTGTCAGCAGAGGTGACATAAAACAATAAGGGATGGTGCGGTACCCCAGGACTGCGAGGTGTGAAAAATCTAGAAGTACAAGAAAGTAGAATGGTTACTGCAACCAGAGAGAACTGTCCTGCAGGTATTGCGGATAATAGAGGAGGGGTAAAGCCATCCCTCACTAAGGCAGCAGGAAGCAAGAGAGGGAAATAAATGCCCTGACCCCATTCTCTTATCCAAATCTCCAACTGGCACTTCCCACTGGCTGAACACATCCAGAAGCCAGAGGGCAAGAGAGACTGAAAAAGACAAGTCCATAAAAACCCAGCTCCCGGAGCACAGGGCCAAGTGGTGAAGGATGTAGCGTGGATATGAAGGGGCACATGGAAAATATCCAGCACAGAGCTTAAAAGGGTATCATGGCACCCTCTCTCTTTTTTTTTATGTGGTTCTGCCTTGAGATTGGCAGTCTCTAACTAAAAGTCTCTAACTTGTGACTTCGTGGTCACAAGTATCATTAGGTACTTCTCTAGTGGATGCAAAAATTCATTAAGAACTGATCCTTTCTCTCCATCCACCACCAAAAATAATAAGAATGCACAAACTTCATTCTCTACTACTCAGAGAGTAAGAACAAATTAGAGTGTAAAGATTGTTTCATTATTCATTTAACAAACATTAATTGATTCCTTACAAAGTGCCAGGTGCTATTCTCAGCTCCAAGAATCCAACACTGAAAAAACAAATCTCTGGAAGAATTTACATACTAATGAGGGGAAAACAAAACTAAGACAGAGAAAAAGAAGCTTTTAGATATTGAAACAACATTAACATAGCATGACAAAAAGTGTCGGGGATGAAAAGATATGGGCAATATTAAGATGAATCAGAAATGACTCAGTGCCTTAAATGGACACCCAGCGGGTAAGACTGATTAATCACAGGAAGATACTAAGGGGTAGAATTTCTGTGGATGGAAATTGGCTCTACAACACTGTCAGAGAGGTATGTGGGCCTGCCAAGGGGTCTTCAAGGAAGCCCCAGTGCCTGTCACCATGCCCTTACCTTAACATCCAGCCAAGAAGAGGCAAGCTTTTCTTCACACAGTCGGTTGCAATAGGTTCCTGTGACGGAGTGGATTTGGCTGCTTATGAAAGACCTCTTTTAATTCTCCAAAATGTTACAGAATGTGGCTGAAGCTTTGACCAGGGCTTCTAGGTTGTGATAGGATGCTTAGATTCTAGTCCTAGTGCTAAGGAATGCATTACAAGTTTTGAAGTTTTCACTTTTAAGTCTCATATAAAACTCTCTTGATGACTTCACTTGGTATGAATACATTAAACTAGGGATAAAAAGCAGAACTCTATACATCAAATTAAAATATCAATATATCGTTTGGAAATGCAAAACAATTAAAATCACAAGTAGAGTAATATACAGTTGTAAACTCATACTTGAATGTAGGAACAGCAGTAGAAATGTTTCCTTGTATCATCTCTATGAAGAAAAGACAGACATTAGCTGTCCTCTAAAAACTGTTTGACAATGGTAGCAGGGCAATCATGTTCAGATGGAACAAGTGAATGGTAAAACAAAAATGAGAAGCAGAGAGTTGTTTCATGCTTCTCTGCTGATGATCTCATGACACCATCAATCAGGTCTCAAATGAAAGAAATCCAAAGTATGAACCTTGCCAATCTAACACTAGAGTTTTAGACTATAACACAGGCCCATAAGATCCTGAGAGCTGATGGCTGTGCTTCAAAGTGGCCAAATCTGTCTGCTGATGAAGACACAGCCTGAAAAAGCCGGGACAAGCTCTGGAAAAGTTCATAAGAGAACACAGTAGAAGATATATCTCTCCAGAGTGCTAATCAAACTACAGAAGGGCTGACCCCATTCAAGAGATCGCCCACTTCTCCAACATGTGAATGTGGACTTCAGTAGATTAATCCTTTTATGCAGTTTAGTTCCTTCTAAATGATTTAGTCTTAACTCTTTTCTATTTTGAGCTTCCAGGTGGTGCTAGTGGTAAAGAACCTACCGCCAGTGTAGGAGACATAAGAGATGTGGGTTGATCCCTGGGTTGGGAAGATCCCCTGGAGGACAGCGTGGCAACCCACTCCAGTATTCTTGCTAGGAGAACCCCATGGACAGAGGAGCCTGGCAGGCTATAGTCCATAGAACTACAAAGAGTCGGACATGACAGAAATGACTTGGCACGCACTCACAATTTCTATTTTACTAGAATTTAAAAGTAACTTATTCTATCAACATACTCTACTAATACCCACTGCCTTGTCTATCTAGTAACAGCTTTTTCCCACATAGAGGGTACATATATCATATATAATGTATAAGTTCCTAGAGGTTATCAGCATACTTTGAAATTTTAAGAATTCAATTCAGTAAAATGTCCACCACTTTGCCATCAAAATCCTATCTTCATATTAAGACTTGAATTCTACTTTTAAAATTTTTATGCTAAACAATGAAATAGAATTTCATGCCCATTAAAGACAGCCAAAAAAGCCAAAATCAAAAGAAACAACAAAAATGTGAGACAAAAGAAAGGAAAAGAAAAATACCTTAGAGAAAGTTGTTTTGTTTTGTTTTTTTCTCAATTCTGAAGCCAGAATAAGATTACATTTGAGGGCTCCAAATGCCATGATCTAATTCACAAGATACAATAACCATTACACCTAAAACTTACCTAATTTTCTTTGCTCTAAAAGTCAAACAAACTCCCTATGTATAACCTCAATATTTCTCTGTGAGACAGGAAACAAAGGAGATGGTCAGGGATGACCAAAAAATCATAAGTAAGATTAAATACTGATTTTCCGTGAATCTTTTATCCAATTCTGCCACATAGTCTGCAAAGCTGTTTTTGAAGATGGCAGTATGGCATACCAAGTCAATCTTTCAATTCTCACATCATCCATAGCAAGCTATACTTCATCTACGATTATGCCTTTTTTCCCCACTGGACATTTGGCAGTTTCTAATTGCTGCCTATTTTTAAAGTCTCAAAATTTATTGTGAAATGAATCATATCATTAGCTTCTATTCCCCTTTCTGATGGAATTTTTATAATAAAGAAGAGAGCATCACATGATTATGAAATTGTCTATTTATTACAATAGATCTTCCTCTTTCTCTACTGCTGTCCTCCACTTCCATCCATGACTTCAATATAATAGTCTTTCTTTCTTTTTGGATCATGAAGACTGTCTGTGAGACTGTCTGTGAGACTCAGTCCCTCATCTGTAAATTGAGGGAAATTGTGTAGATAATTTTGAGGTCCTTTCTCATCTTGGTTATTCTGAGATTCTAAGTATCAAATAGCCTGTTCATTAAACTATCTTCTAAATTATTTGCATTCTCTTTTTCCACAACATTCG
The DNA here is from genome assembly GCF_033118175.1 of Dama dama. NCBI lineage: Eukaryota > Metazoa > Chordata > Mammalia > Artiodactyla > Cervidae > Dama > Dama dama. The sequence continues at coordinate 49,066,732 of NC_083710.1, forward strand.
GGCTTTAATTTCTACTTAAAATATTACTGTAAGGTGGAAATGCTTATGAAAATCTTTCTTGTTTAGATCTATGAACTTAGATGATAAGTATGGCTACTGTTTCAAGTTACAGTAAGATATCATTCTTAGTTTTGTTCTTCCGTCCAAGCATCCCCCTGTAATTTAAAGCATTTAGGATATTCCCAGTATCCTTCCCACGGTATTGATTAGTAAATTCCTTTTGGTACCTGTTAAACAAGTGGAATATCATATACCTCTTCTCTTCTCTCTTAAAATATAAACCAGTAAAATCACACACACAACACACACACACATATAATTCAGTGATATCCAATCCAAAATGTGCTTAGAATTTTTTAGCATCATTTATGAAAGTAGCCTATGTTAAACTGATACCATACATTGAAAAGAAATGGGAATTATTTCACTCTATGTGCAGTGAACAGTTCTACACAAAGGATCAAAACTGCACCTTGTAGAATGTTACTTGGATTAATATTGCTACAATGACCTTTGAAACAGGAAGAGTAAGACTAAGAACATCTTTATTTTCTTCAAGCCCTTTCTAATGGAGAGCTTAAATGAGGGAAAAGTGTGTTTATCTTCACTTGGTACTGTTCTCTCACACCCATTGTGTTTCTTCAGTATGTCTTCAAAAAGTTGCAATGAATCTGAAAAGGCATTTACTGAAGAAAACCTGCATTGGTTCATTTCCCTAATACAAGGATTTCTAAAGACAGCTCTATTTTAGTTATGTAAAACATGTAAAAAGTGGCATATGCTCAATCAAAACTGAATTTGAAATTAACCTGTCACTTTAGACACCACCATTTAAGAGTAAGGTTAAGATGTACTATTCTTTCAAAGTCTCCATGCTGGAGTAAGTGGCTAATAGCCCACTTGTATGATTTCAAAGGACAGAGAGAAAGAATTAAATGAGATAAATAAAACAAAAACTTATTTTCAATGTTAATAAAACAGAAAAGAAGCCAAATCATAACTTGAAAATAACATATTATGCAAAAAAGAATACAAATAGATGCATTTTTACATATTTGAACTTGTAGTTTTATAATTACAAAAAATCTACATAGGAACATATGCTTATGGGCCTATATCCTAAATAATAGCACAGCTACCTCCACAAAGATGGTGGCATGTTTTGACTCATAACTTTCTGCAAAGCAGAATATCATTAACTTTATAAACAAGAAAAATAAACTAGTCAAGAAATGCTTTATTTCCCTATTCTGTTCACAAGTATAATAGACAAAAGCATCACTTGCCTCGAAATGCCCTTTTTTTGCAGGCTATAAAGATGAGACGGCAAAATTATTCAGTCCCACGTTTCCATTTTTAAAAATTCCGCAATCACAGTTATTCTACTTATTAAGACAAAAGAAAGGGTCAATGTGTTCAAATCAGAAATTAAAAGGGCCTCATCTCTTAGCTGAACCTCCCGTTTCAGGATGCGTGCACATAATGATACTAAAAAGTGACAATGGAACTGTAGAGAGCTATCGGGCTATGAAATGAAAGGCCTCATAAAGACATGTGATTAACTTATTTAAACTTTTTCACTGATGCGCTGAGAAATACATTTTCTTTTATTTCTGGTATTATAATCAAAACGGTCATATAATGAAATACTACTGAAGTTAAATTTGTATCTAAAATATGAAACAGCTGAGAAAGTCATTTAATGTATTATATCACAAATAGCCAAAGGTAGCTGTAAACTTAGAGCTGTAAGAAAGCGATTGCAGATTAAACTTATTTGTATCTTGATTGCTTAAAATGGCATTCAAGCCAAGTCATTATAAACTTGAAAAAACCAAAATGCTTGCCATGCCAACATAGTTATAAGATAATCACTCTGCAAATCATATGAAAGTGTTTCAAATTCATCAACAAACGGAGGATAAATGGCATGAGTTTAAAAGGTTTTCATCTGGAGACTGATGCTTTCTGAAAAAAGAAAAAAATTTATGCACAATTATTGAAATACATGTCTCCCACTCAAAATAGAAGAGTAACTATTTGCCAGGAATTACAACCAAAATTTGCCAAAATTTTCTTTGTAAATTCCAATATTTCATTGAATATCAAGGAGAAACTGTACTAATTTTTTCCATATGGAATAGCTCAAAATCTCTTTACCCCATTGCCCCATGCATGTAATAAAAGAAGTAATAAAATTATATTATTCTAAGTAAAAAAATTAGAGGAATAAATGTGTTTCTAAAAATTTGTCTGAGACTGTAACACATTTCTTCTGTGAAACTATTATTACCTAATGTAGTGTTATATATATAAAGAATCTTCAATAAACAGTTGTCATTTACTGTCTACAAAAGCCAAGATTTAAAAATAAAGACATGATCATTCAGATTTATCTGCATAATAATCATGAATATTGCATATTAGTTATTGTTAAGATGAGTCAGCTGGGACTCAGAAAGTTATACCTAAGATCACGTAATGACTCAGAAAGTAAAAGAATAAAATGATGCAAACCGCTTCCTATAGCAAGTTGATTTACTAAAATTAGGGAAAGAGGAGAGGAATTTTCCTAATACTCTGTGAACAAACAATCAATATCTGAATGTATGAAAGCAACAAAAACATACTAAGTAATGAAAAGTGAAATTTAAAAAGCTAATGAGAAGTGAAACTCTTGCCATTAAGAGTAGTATGCACTCATCATGTGGCAGGGGCTCAGTAAGTATGTTCATGAGAAATCAGAAAAAAATAAATGGGAGAAAAAGAGGGTGAGGGGAGGGAGAGAAGGAGAGAGAGAAGTTAAAGAAACAACCAGGCAAGGTAAGCCATGCCTATGTTGCTTTTTGCTGAACTGTAATTCTCGATTTAGTTTCTTTCAGCAACTTTGGAAAATAACTCTAAGTCACCAGGGTATTAGTTCAATTACTATTTCATCAAAAGAGTTAATATAATTTCTTACTTACTCCCAGGGAGTAGTTTACACAATGGGAGAATCTGCCCTAAAATGCATGTGTATTTTCTATCATAAAGTCAATAAAACAGAGCCTCTACATAAAAACGTTCATTTCCTCCATCAATTTAGGGCTGAAGTTCTATTTTATACATTTGTAAACATGGGAATTTTAATACTGTTGCTTAAAATTTATTTTAATAATTGAAGGAAAACATACTATTAAATTCAAAGAATGTTCCAAATAATCAAGCCTTAAATTAAAGTTACTCTCACAGGAGGAAGACATGGGAAATGTATAACTGATTGGTTGGGGAGGTAAGAGAGCTATTAATTTATTAATTTTCATATCTCACCCAAATTGATGGATTAAAGGTTAAAAAATTGAAATGAAACAATGAAAAAGATGCCCTTAATAGTGTTAAAAGATGCCCTTAATCATGTGTTTCCCATTTAGTTTGTTCTTTTATTTACTAATTTAGTCTCTATATTTTATTCAAGAAGATGATAAAGAAGAAACTGGCACAGTTGATACTTTTGCATTATTTATCTCATCTTCTTATCCAAGCTATACATCACTCTTTTTTTCATAGCTTTATGGAGAAATAACTCACATACTATACATTTATCCATTCAAAGTGTGCAATTCATGATTTTAGTGTATTTACAGAGATGTGCAGCATCACCACAATCTAATTTTAGAATATGTTTATCCCCTCTAAAGGAAATCCCATACCCATTAGCAGTCATTCTCTACTCTATCCTGTAGCCCTAGGCAACCACTAATCTACTTTAGGTCCCTGTAATTTTGCCTATTCTGGTCAATTTCTACAAATGGAATCACATAGCATGTGGTCTTTTGTGACTGGCTCCTTTCACTTAGCATAATGTTTTCAAGGTTTATCCATGTTGTAGCATGCATCTGCACTTCATTTCCTATTAATGCCGAATAGCATACATGAGAAGTGAAGTTGCTCAGTCATGTGCGACTCTTTGCAACCCCATGGACTGTAGTTTACCAGGCTCCTCTGTCCATGGAATTTTCCAGGCAAGAGTACTGGAGTGGGTTGCCATTTCCTTCTCCAGGGGATCTTCCCAACCTGGGGATCAAACCCGGGTCTCCCACATTGCAGGCAGACGCTTTACCCTCTGAGCCACCAGGGAAGCCCATTTTATGGATATGCCACATTTTATTTATCTATGCATCAGTTGATGGACATTTGGGTCATTCCCTTATTTGGACTGTTACAGACAGTTTCATACAAGTTTTTGTGTGGATACATATATATTCAATATATATCTGACTGACACCTAAAAATAAAGACAACTTGCCTTTATATTTCAAGAATGTTATTATGTACTGTAACACTTTACCTCTGGGAAACAGCTGATGTATGGAAAAGCTTCCTGAAGCCCCTGGTCTGACATCTGGCAACAGCTCAAACTGCTATATCCATGCAGATGTAAAACTAAAGCGTTGGAAAGAATTAACACTCCAAGTCCTCTGCCTTTGGCATATCCATCTAGATTCCACATTCCGCATCTTAAGAAGTGGAAGCTAAAACGTGTATTGAAATGTCAACTTGACTGCTTCATATAAAAAGAAAGAAACTTTTTTATAGCAACAAGATAATGTTGCATATAGTGTATACATGTCAATATAAAGCACATTGTCAATTTATATCCTTTCCCAATCTTGATTGTGTACGGTATGTTGTTTTTTTCAGATAAACACTAGTTTTAGGGTTTTGTTTTTAATGATTATAAATTTCATCAGTCCAGGAAAAAAAATGAAAGAAAGCTTCTTTAATCCGGACTGTTACCACGTATCAAGAATTTTCTCCTTCTCCTCTATCTACAATGCAAACTGCTCCTTATCTGCAAGCTTCTACTCATTCTCTCTCCTACGCCCAGATGTCTGCCCTCCTTTAAGTCCTCCTTTGACACTCAGTTCAGACATCACCTCATCCAGAAGCATCTATAACCTGCCTGCCATCCCAGTTTCACACTTGTTCATGCCATGCCACAAAGATTTCTATTGACAACCACAATAATGTGTAATTTTGTGTTCATGAAGATGCAAGTAAAATAAATTATGGTTAGAACCCTTAACATGAGATCTACTCACAACAAAGTTTCAGTGCACGATAGAACATTATTAACTATAGGTGTGCAGCATATCTCTGGAACACATTCATCTTGCATAATTGACATCTTACAACAAATTATGTGCATTACATGTGTGCAGATTTTATATCAGTTGACCTCAATAAAGCTATTATGGTTAATTATATATAATATATAATATATACCTATTTTACCTACGTATTTATATGTCTATGTCTATATTCTGTAGTAGGCTTCCCAGGTGGCTCAGTGGTAAAGGTATCCATCTGCCAATGCAGGAGACCCAGGTTTGATCCCTGGGTTGGAAAGATACCCTGGAGGAGGAAATGACAACCCACTTCAGGATTCTTGCCTGGAGAATCCCATGGACAGAGGAACCTGGTGAGCTACAGTCCATAGGATCACAGAGTCAGACACGACTAAGCACAATTTTGTAGTAGACCCCTGAGGACAGAAACCAGGGCTTGATCATTTTATCTCCAGCACACAGAAGGGTCCGTAATCAAGAAGACACTCATAAATGTTTGTTGGCTACTCAGTTAGGACGCTCTGCTTGGATTCTATTAACCACGGGTTCAAGCAGAGAAGCGGCACAAACTTTGAACCTACGTCTTCCGAATGTTTTTCAATTAAATCCACAGAGAGTTCCCATAGGACATTCAACTTTCACTAGGACAGTGATTAATGATATCCATGAGAATGGGATTATTATCATGATAATGGGTTCTACAGGCTTCCCAGGTAGCTCTAGGACAGGAGATAAAAGATACGAGTTCAATCCCTGGGTTGGGAACATTCCCTGCAGGAGGGCATGGCAACCCACTCCAGTATTCTTGCCTGGAGACTCAAGGACAGGGTCCTGCAGAGAATCGGGAATGACTGAAGCAACCTGGCACAATGGATTCTAATATGCTGGGACTCCTTTTATCATCTAAATTTGAAATGATTTTCAGTCGAATATCAAGAAACAGAGCAGAAGAGGAAAAACTTGGTGCAGGCTTAGATTCCAAACTCCAGAGCACAAATCCACTTTTATGCCTCTAAACAGCTTGAATAGGTCCAACTTGCCAGTATCTATGGAGGTTACATTATAATCGTGGTCTCAGGGTTGTAGGCAAAACTGAATCTAGAGCCTATAGACTTACAGGACCCTTACAAACTAGATAACCTACTGTTATAACACATTGGCTTTAGGAACCTAAAAGGAATCATTACAACCCGAGCTTCATTAATTTGAAGAATACAGCCTTCAATGCCAGGCTGGTTAAAAACAAAATAAATGTGCAACTTAATTGGTAAGGCATCCTTGGATTGTGTACTATGTTCCAAACTTGAGAAAACATTCATTCAACCAGGAAACGATTCCATAATAGCAGAAGCACCAGCAGGCGCAAAGAATGAAGCTGAGAGCAAAAGAGTGAGGATGACATCAAAGGATTGTCAACGTTCTACAGAAGAATAAGGTCATTGATAGAACGATCCTTATTCAGTTTATAAAAACATTGGATTCACCTTCAGTGGGATAGTGCCCTTTCAACATTTACAATTTAATTTATGTCAATGATAATAAAACTTTAGACTTGCATGCCAGTTGAAGTAGAGGGAAAAGAATAGAGAAAAAAGTCATAAATATATAGCTGATTAAGGTTTCCAACTTCCTTGATTTTAAGGCACAATTTAAACAGGAAATTCTTTTTCCAGGCAATTGTCTCTGCTTTTTTTTGAAAACTAGCAATTGAAGTTTACAGCAATTGCAGTATGGAGTGGATAGAAACAAAGAACAGTGCCATTAATCTCATAAAATCATTTCATAATCACCTGAGTTTATTTGTAAATTTATAATTCTTCTGATAGCCTTTGATTAACTGAGTTAGGAAGAAAAGAATTCTGCAAGATGGGTGTGTAAATTCAGGTGACGTGCCCATAACTGCAACATGAGTTGGTAATCTTTAATGCCACAAAACAGAAGTCATCCTTCCTCTCCTCTGCAAACAAAATTTACTCAAAAAGAAGACATAATAAATACACAGCAAAGAAAATCACACAGGGACATCTTCTTGGCATTGTTTTCTGTGCTAAACTCTTTTGATGAAGACTTAAACCCTTTGAATCAGGAAACCACAATCTTTCAAAAATGGAAAGCTGCATTACAAGTTAACGGAAGGCACACCAGACCAAGAGATAAAATCCAGGTTCTGCTTCTCTCTCTTCAGCTCACCATCCTTGAGCAAGTTCTCTCACCCCTGAGAAACCCACGTTTCCTCATGGGTAAATGAAGCGAACTGCACCTGTGGCATCTACCTCCAAATGGAAGGCAGACTAATCAACATAATACTTTAAAACATCTTTTTAAACTTTTGTACTTTGTAAATAACAAATCATAATGTAGAGCATCAAATTATATATTCAATATCACTCACAGCCTAATGTGCATCTACAAAAAAGCAAATTCTTTGAATAAGACACTGTAGAAAATACTTGTTCACAGAGGTGGGTTATGAGGTTTTAGAGCAGGCTCATGCCAGATCGGGGAAACGACTGGGTTCTTCATTGTGTGGTCCTGTGTGGTTCTGTCCTCCCTCTCAGTCAGAAAGTCCTTCTTTTGAGTGGGCTCATCCTTGAACCACCCACTCTTGTTCACCTCTGTCTTCGACCCTCCAAGATCTAAAATCCTCAGTCTTTTGGCTCACCTCTGGGGTCCCAAACCTTCCACTCATTAAAGGTATTGCTAATATTCTTGTATCCACTTGTCCTCTCCTGCCATGCTCATCTTCCATGCTTCCCTCCCACATAAACTTACTTGAATCCTGTTCCCTGAAGTCTGTTCTCAATATCAAATAAAATTATCTAACCTGACATTAAATACACAGTGATGCAGTGATGCTATAAAGTTAAAAGAGTTACCCATCTCAGGAACTTAAATATTTTAGCTTATGACTTTGAAATACAATTTTTTTTTTTCTGAACATGAATGAAATACAATTTTTATGTAGTGGGGAATTTTAGTACATGGGCAATTGGAAATACATACATATTTGTGTGTGTGTGTTTTAATTATGTAAGTGTCTATCTACCAATCATATAAGATAAATAGACACTCAGTTCATAGCTAGGTTTAATTTTGTTTGTGTTTGTGTCTGTACGTACCTTTAAAACTGTTAAGTAAAAGGAAACATCTTCTAGTCTCTAGGTGGAAATTAACAAAATTTCATGTAAGAAATTCTCTTTGAAAGAGGCAATACAATAATTTTAGACTTCATTTAAAAACACAATTAATTTGCATTAGAATAATTTTATCTAATTTGAATGAATTTGATTTTACAGATGAGAAAGTTACTGCACCGAAGGATGTATTAGCTGTAAAAATTCTACCATATAAATTCAAATAAAATTCAATTCTCTTTATGTATCTATTCCCTCCTAAAAAAACTAAGCTCTGACTTCTTTAAATTCTAAACAAGTAATTGCAGGCTGCTCATCCATTATATCCAAGCACTCTGTCCCCGTACAGGATTCACCATGGTAATAGTTCTTTCATCAAAGCCTAATGGTTTGTTTCAAATAATCAAAGTAGTGTTTATATCACTGTCCTCTGGTGCAACCATTTTGTTTCCCAGAGAGCAGTATGGTACATGCTAATGTCACAAGTGATAAATCAAAGTAAGTACATTTGTTTTTCTACCTCAACCAGTCTATTCAGTGGCACTAACAAAAATACATGTTGGCATTTGCACTTACATTCTATTTGAGAGCATCTAGCAATAAAGATTACGGAGAAAAAAATACATATGTAAAAGAGATGACTATGCGCAAGCCTTAGTTGTATGAGAAATTTCAGTGTAGGGATTGCTGTAAATTAATTTATAAGCTTTAACTAGGGAGAGTGCAGAAATAGAGAAGGATTTCTGTCTTCTATATATAGGAAATCAAACTAGCTTACTGTCCTAAAATTGCCATATATTTTAAATATTCATTTAGGTTGTTACTATCATTACTATTAAAAATAGCAAAAAGAAACTGTAAGAAACTCATCTGCAACATTACAGATTCAGAAGAGGTCTGAGATATTGAGATCAATATATCTTACTTCTATATGCAAAATTCTTATTGCAGTCATTGGGAGATACAGTAAAAGTTAGAATAAGTTAGAAAGGATTTGGTTACTATTGTCCTGGTGAATTCGCAATGACATTCAGATTTTTTGTTCTTTGGGTCAAAGGAGGCTGTGAAAGTCTCAAAAGTAGTGTTGTCTGTATTCAGAAAATAAAGGAACTTACCTGGATATTGATCATTTCCAATTTCCAGTTCATGGAATAGCACTTTTTAGCAGCACTGGAGAAATTATTAGGCAAAGAGACACAGTTGAAATCTGCCTCCTCACCTACTTAAGCATATATAAATGAGGAAGAAGCAAAGAGAAATTGACAACTGGAAGATAAACTGAGATGAATTAAAGACCCACTATGTTTAACCGACTGGTCTAATATCCTTCGAGAGTCTGTATTCCCTTTCACATTCATCTCTGCTCAAGAAAGTAAATGAGAGAAAAACCATGGGGTCTGTGACTTCTACAGGGAAAACAGGGAACAAACACAGCCTGCAGAGTCCATCTCATGCCTAATAAAAAATGAAGAGCTTCAGACTCCATCTTATTTACCTTTGGGTTTTGGACCCGTAGCATAAAATATATCCTCAGCAATAACACCTCACTCTGTTTTTCTCTACTCTAAGTGATGGCTTCTTCACAATCAAAATTCAGTCAATAGTCTAAGACTGATAGGAGTTATCTCTAGATGTCAGCATGGTTCCAGAGGAACGAACTGACAAAGCAAAGGCGATAAGTTAGGGAATAAAATCCATTTAAATGGTAAGACGTCTGATTATGTCCCAGAAATATATATAGATCAAACAGTGCTGAAGACGAAGCTTAAGTATAAATGATAAAATGACTGAATAAAGTTAAAGCCTTCTTTTCACCATCACATCAAGTGCAGTTAGGGTAAAGGAAGAGACATGTCCGTTTTAAATGTCATCAAAGCTGGAGTTTTCCTTCAGATTTATGGCTACCATTTCCTCAGTAACCCTTAATCTAATTAGAATGATTTTCTGATTCCTGAATATTTTAAGGATGAAATTATTAGCTCCACTCATGTTAGAATATATTGTTTAAAATATTTAGTACTCATTTAGTTTAAAAGCGTATAAAAATAAATATGCAAACTTGCAAATACAAGTTAGTATTATAAATAGTAAGAATACGAGAAACAGTCAAATCTGCTAGTGATTCATTCCAGACTTAATGTTTGTATCTCTTTTACACAGTTTTATATAAAAGCATGTTTTCTTCTATTAAATCGTTTCCACATGAAACCAATCCTAATGTAACTTGTTATACACATTTTTTTTTCATATTAATATATATATATATATATATATATATATATACACCCACTGGAGATTTACCATTCAGATTCTGTGAAAAACCCCCTTCCAATGAAAGGCTTAATAATCACCAAATCATGATTAATTTTGTATCACCCTGCTGCATACTGGGATTACTCCCAAATGTTCAGTTTAATTTAAGTACTTTCTGATTCATGAACTGGAGGATAACATACAGCTATAAAAGGTAATCCAATACTAACACGGCCTTAACCCCTATAATCTGCACTTCAATAGCAGGGAAACTGTATAGTTTTGAAACTGTAATCAAGAATTTTTTTTTTTTTTTTTGCAAACACACACTGGAGCTGTCCTTTGCTCCCATCTCTTATTAGATTACAATAAAACGACCATGCTCTCTTTATGGTGGGAACAGAGTGACCCTGGGGTGATTTATAATCTTGTGAAACCCTGTCCACACTGCTGACCAGACTTTTTTTGAGGTCACTATCTGTTTCTTCAACTGATGTCTTCCTGCTGTGACAACACTGTTGGAGCGCTGTCAGCACACAAGAATTTCTCAGGCGACGTATTGTCTTTGAACGCATTTCTGTGTTATTTCTATTGAGAAGCATTAGCGTGCTTGGTGTTTAGACAGTCAAGAATCTTTCGGAGATTTTCTCATTAGTCTAAATCCCGACAAAAAAAGAAGACAACTAAATAGGAATAAATGAAGTGGGTCTCTTATTGACAAAAGAAGAGAATATTTATTTCTTCTAAATGTATAGCATCGCTCTTGAATACAAACAGTGAGCAACAATTCATTTTTAAAACAGGCATACTGTTCTCCCCAATAGTAAAATAATTTGACTCCAACATATTAGATATTGTTAAAAGTAAGCATTAGCTGAAATGCCTGGGGTTTACATAAACATAAAAAGAAGCGTACTTTGCTATTTTTTAATACAGGAAATAGGAAAAGTTAAGCTAAGAAACTGTTTTAATAGTAATTTCTGGTAAGTTGCAATCTCCACTCTTACCAAAAAGCTGCTGCAGATGAGTAAAATGAGTTCATTTTTGCCTAACAGCAAAATGATATTTAAAAATCAAGTAGACTTTAGTTAGATTTAGAACGAGCTATTTTTTTTTTATGTTTTGATAGAAGAGGAACTTTTTCAAATGTAGGTTTTGATCAATATAATTTCTCAACATGACACTTTCCACTAACTGAAATATGAAAACGTTAAAGAAGGCATGGTAGACAGCCCATTAGTTTCAAAAGAATCAGTTTACTTTCTCATTTTGTTTATTTTCATTTTAATGTACTTGGTAAGTTAAATAGGAAAGCTAACACTGAGTTACTTTGCTTTTATACTTAAATATCTCCTACTGATTCTTACAAGGGAAAAAATAAATGTTTCTACATTTTTTTCTTTGTTTTTTTCTTTTGGAGAAAAGGCAATTAAGAAAAGTAAACTGAATTCCTTTTCTTTTTGGAGAAAATGAAGCCCATATGGCTTCAGAAAGATATTAACAGAGAAGTCGTCCCTCTTTCAAAATGCTCTTTCCTTGGATCTATTTGATGAAAAAGTTTTGAAGAAAACAAAGAAAGAAAATATTTCGTAGAGAAGAGGCAACACTGATGTTAAAAAGAAAAAAAAACCCCAGAATACTGGATCCACGTGTAGCAACTGGGCCAGGAAGATTGGGAAGACTGGCTGAGGGATGCCTGCAGCTGGGGCCCTGGACCTGCTAAGTTATGGGATCTGTGGTTTCTTGGATATGGATCCCATCTACTGAAACACATCTGAATATTTTGAGAAGCCATGAAGAACTTACACTTCCACACATTTTACTTTGTCCTCCTGTGTCTGAATGACAAAGACCCAAGGTTTATCCTCTACATATGAGAGGAAAATATATGTAAACTAAACCTACTCTGCACATACCATCACTTAAAATATAAGAGTAGAAAACAGAGGTGTAAACTATGATTTATAAACACATCATGTAACATCATGATTTTTATTACATCAACCAATTTGGGGGGAGCAGTAATTGGGGCTTCTCCAGTGGCTCAGTGGTAAAGAATCCACCTGCCAATGCAGGAGACACAGGAGACGCAGGTTCGATCCTTGAGTCAGAAAGATCCCCTGGAGGAGGAAATGGCAACCCCCTCCGGTGTTCTTGCCTGGGAAATCCCATGGACAAAGGAACCTGTCAGGCTATAGTGCATGCGGTGACAAGAGTCAGACAAAATTTTGCAACTAAACCACCACCAATGATGCTTAAACTTTAAATTTAACTATATCTGAGTTTTGTACTAACATCACAACCCAGAGTCCACACCAACTCTGAGATTTGGTAATAGAACCTGAGGGTTTTATAAGCCTTTGAACCACTGAGATTTATAAGACTATTTAGTCATCTAAACTTTTGTAATTTAGAGATATCATAAAGACCTCTGATAGTGTCATGCAATTTTGACTTGACATCAAATGTATGGCTTTCAGAAGTCAAAGGTAAAGTGAAAGTGAAAGTGAAGGACGCTCAGTCATGTCTGACTCTTTGCGACCCCATGGACCATATACAGTCCATGGAATATTCCAGGCCAGAATACTGGAGTGGGTAGCCTTTCCCTTCTCCAGGGGACTCTTCCTGACCCAGGGATCGAACCCAGGTCTCCTGCATTGCAGGTGGATTCTTTACCAGCTGAGCCACAAGGGAAGCCCAAGAATACCGGAATGGGTAGCCTATCTCTTCTCTAGCAGATCTTCCCAACCCAGGAATCGAACCGGGGTCTCCTGCATTGCAGGCAGATTCTTTACCAACTGAGCTGTGAGGGAAGCATAAGAAAATATTTTAATAATTACTATATTTGACACAATTAAAGTATGAGCTCTATTCTTGTCAAGAAACTGCCACAGAGAAGTAAAAGGTATATGAATTTTCCCATATTGCACATGACGCTTAGAAATTCAGTAGACACTAGCTAGAGTTAGAACTAATGCTCCTCATCATTTTACTCATCATTATAAGCTAGTTTGAAATGATGAGAAAATGTTTAACTTTACAGAAATATGGACATATTGGTAGTCATAACAGATAAGTTGTGTTCCTTTGTTTCCGGAAGTAATCTACCATTTACCTTCTCCAAGGACTCTTCTAATAAAATAGACAGAAAAAAATCAATTAAAATAGTGAAATGCCCCTTAGGATAAAGTTAGCTCAGCAGTCAGTGCGTTTCTCAATCTCTTTATCTGTACTGAAGTAATCCACATTTGTGCCGTATTTTTAAGTACTATATTTTTCATAATGAGGCTGTTTAAAACTGAGCACTGGAAAGAGAACGGGTGCTGATACAGCAAGTGTTATGATATAAAACTGGGGTTATGAGCGAAGCACACACCAGAAAAAGAAAATGTGATTAGAGGCAAAATGGATGATGCAAGGTTCTCATATGACAAACCAGGGAAGTAAACCAGCCTCAAAGACCCTGAATATCCACCTGATCTCTACTATCTAGAGCTATGGTGCCCAAGAGCACCTCTAAAAATACTATAATGGGACATCATTGCTGGAATCACTACCTCTATAATGGGAACTAGTCCCCAGAATGAAGCCAGAACCTGAAGAATTCAGAAAATAATTCCATGCACTTTTTTATGCCTCTGTTACCTCACTACACCTCTCTCGAGCCTGCGCTTGACTCACTCTCTTTATAAAAGGTATAGTAGCCGTTTTAGCATTTCAGTAAGTGCTTTTTTATGCACTATTAAAATTGGTTTAGTTTTTCCCATTTCAAAAATTGTGACTCTCTATTTGCAGCAACAAAGATGGACCTAGAGATTATCATACCAAGTGAAGTAAGCCAGATAAGAGGAAGACAATTAATATATGATATCACTTATATGTGCAATCTTAATGAAAAATGAACTTATTTACAAAACAGAAAGAGACTCACAGACATAAAAAGCAAATTTATGGTTACTAGGGGGGAAGGGGAAGAGGGATAAACTAGGAGGTTGGGATGAATATATATACACTATTATATATAAAACAGATAAACAAGGTCTTACTGTATAGCACAGGGAACTCCACTCAATATTCTGTAATAACTTAAAATGGAAGGGAATCTAAAAAGCCATACATATGTACACATACACACACACCCTCAACGCTCACTGGAAGGACTGATACCGAAGCTGAAGCTCCAATACTTTGGCCACCTGATGTGAACAGGCAACTCATTGGACAAGACCCTGATGCTGAGAAAGACTGAAGGCAGGAGGAGAAGACGGTAAGAGAGGATGAGATGGTTGGATGGCATCACCAATTCAATGGACATGAACTTGAGAAAACTCCAGGAGACGGAGAGGAACAGGGAGGCCTGGTGTGCTGCACAGTCCATGGGGTCACAGAGTTGTACACAACTTGGTAACGGAACAACAGCAAAATGCACACACACACACACACATAAACACTGAAGCACTCTGCTGTACCCCTGAAACTAACACACTGATTGTAAAAAAATAAAAATCGTGACTCTAATATGATACCAGGAGTCATATCTGTGGGTAGCAAATATGCATTTGATATAAGGTATTGGGAATAATACTCATTTCAGATCATAGAAATAATGCATGCATTCTTGATTTGAGAAGAGAGAAGGAGCCTATCTTTTGGAAGCTAAGTAGATTCTGATATATTAGCATTTGAAAATACACAATTGTGTTTTTACCTCTGTTTTTTTGATTCCTTCCTTACCCCAACTCTTCTTTCTCTCACTGGCTGTCCACACAAGGTAGAGGAATTTAATGTTGAGGCTCACTCCAGAATCTGGCTGGTCAGATAGAGCACAAGGAGACAGAAAAAGCAGGCCTGCCAACATTCTTCCTGTTTCTCCCCAATTCCCTACCAAAATCATTTTTCTCTGAACATATTTGTTGGTGAAGACTGTGGCTAAAACAGTGGGAATGTTAGCTCACGCGGTCACCAAAGACCAAAACAGACCAAAGGCAGATATTTGAAAATAGTAACTATCAGTCTATTCAAAAACAAACTGGCTTGTACTCTTAGTAAACGAGATACCTAGAGCTTGCCAAGGCAAATGCAGGCCTTGTTTATTGAGATGTGTATAAATACAAGAAATGAAGCAAAAAGACTTAAAGAAGTCTTACTTAAAAAGATGTCTTAAGAAGTATGAACTGAAACTAGCTTTTAATCAATTTTGTAACCACTGGTATTCATGAGAAACTCTATAGCCCTTATTAAAATGAAAAGAAGAAACAAGGGCAAGAATTCTGCTCTCCTGGCCTGCCTCCAAGGAAGGTAATTTTGTTTTGTCTACTCAAATTATCCCTGAGGTAACAATTATCTCATACTTTTTTAAGACTGCTCATCCCTAAACCACTGGCTAGAACCTCTATGTGTTGGTGGAAAAGCAGCTCTGTAACTCCATGATCCCACAATTTATTTGCCCAGGATGGTCCTAGATTTTACCTGTTGTCACAGCATAATCGTTAATACTACCTGTGTTTATTCTGAGTATTTCAGTTTGGGCAGTAAATGTTATGGTTGCCCTATGTGCCATCCTGGGTGTGATGAAAGTCAGTTATTCAGCAGAAGAAATGTCAAAATAAGGAAGTTTAAAGTGTAATGGACTGGCTTTCTAATATTCTACTAAAAATGTTCTAGTACCTTTTAAAGTTGGCCAGACATGGAAATTCCCTATTGTAAATACAATTAGAATAAAAATAGAATTTTTAATATCTCTTAAGACAGATTAGGGTTTCCCTGGTGGCTCAGCTGGTAAAGAATCCTCCTGCAATGTGGGAGACCTGGGTTTGATCCCTGGGTTGGGACGATCCCCTGGAAGAGGACATGGTAGCCCACTCCAGTATTCTTGCCTGGAGAAGCCCCACGGTCAGAGGAACTTGGCGAGCTGCGGTCCATGGGGTCGCAAAGAGTCGGACACCATTGAGCAACTAGGCACAAGACAAGCTAAATAAGTAGTAATCACTTGAGTCTATTTAACAACTTGAAAAATTAAAATACTTCTATGAAACTCCAAATAAGGAGAGAATCCTTAAATACAGAGTTTATCCTGGATACTCAGCTTGGGGTATTGGTAACAGTCTTACCTTGTTTTGATCAGACTTTGCACCCAAAATATTACAAATCACATATCTATTCCTTTGACCATAAAAAAAATGTACCATAATGGAAAATTCTTGACGTTCAATAATTTCTTTTTAGAAAGAAAGCTCCATTTGTAGACTTTGAAAAATTCTGCATTTTCAAAAAATAAGGTTAAAATATTAAACAAAAAATCAATTATTAATGTTTATTGAGTAGTTAATATGTCAGTCACTGTACTAAGCCCTTAATAGAAATGATTTTATTTGATATATGCAAAGTATTATCATCTGACTTTTAGAGATGGGTAAATAGAAGCTTGTATTCTTACAAGAACTAAGTTTACAGAGACAGTAAGAGGTAGAGACAGATTTTAAAAATCTAAGTTTTATCTATGTTATTTCATGTTCTTGTACCTTAGAATCGTGATCAATTTTTAAACTTTCCCTACTCATATAAAAGGAAAAGCCTCATTTCACCAACTCTGACCTACACTTCCCTCCTTTGCTAAGCTGGAAATCAAAGTTAGAGAAAACACCAAGAGAAATAAGCTTTGTTCAAATGCCTTTGGACTGACTCAAGTATCATTTTCTCAACGAGGCCTCCTCTGACCACTTTATTTAAAATTTCAACTGTCCCAATGCGGACATTTCAAACTTCCCTCACCTCAATCTGTTTTTATCATATTTATCACCTTAAAACTATGTTATTTATGTATATATTATGCTTATTCTTTATTTTCTGTCTGACCACCCCAACTCTGGCTGCTAGAATATAAGCCCCATGAAGGCAGGGATTTGGGTCAGTTATACTCACTAGTATATTCAAAGCACCAAGAAGAATGCCTGCTACTTACTTAATGTGTAACAAATATGCATTGAACAGATGCACAAAACAAATGAAAACCACAGTCACTTCATGCATGCACACATATACACATGTACATTTTTGGGGGTTCTGTTGAGCAGTAAATGGAGAGTAATAACAACAGGAAATTAGGAAAAAATAAGGGCAAAATGCATATGCACCAATCGCTAGCAGCAAATGTAAGGTAATATTTACTAACTATACTCCCTCATTAACATTTATTTTAAATAAAATCTCTATGCATTGAGGAATCTTACACATATGATAATATATAAAACCTTTTTTTCTTGAAAACTTTTTGGTATATCGACTATGAAACAGTAACTCATCAACTTCAGTGTTAAAGACACCCTATATTTACAGACATTCAAGGAAGGTGTTATTTACTCAGAGAGTAGCATTTCTAAAATGTTTTTTTAACATTCTGCTGAAGTTAAGTGGTGAGAATTTAACAACAACTGAGTTGGAAATTTGGGTAATGATGATTCCCAGTTATCCCTGTCCTCTCCCATGTAGGTATAAAGTATAGATGGGCAACATTGGTTAAGCTTAAAATGAACTAAACACATTAAACAAACAAAAGTTGGTACTGCTTATATTCCCTCACCAATCAAATCAATAGTGACCTTTTTAGAAGAGAAGTCTGAAGGCAGGCCAGCAGACATGTCAGTATGAAAAGTCTAAGCAGTGCCTACTAGCAAAGGCTACATGAGCTTAAATCTCAAAATCACGATGATATTGCATTTAATGATTAGTAAACAGATGCAACAGAAATATAAACTCAAAACTAAATGCAAACTGGTAGACTCACGCAGAGTGGGATAATTCTTGTCAGTAGAAAGCTGATATTTTGAAGTTTGCAGGTAAAACTTTGCTGCTATATATTTTTTATATAGCATGGGAGAGTCATATTAATAGAGGAATCTTAACAAAAAGGGGTTCAGTGAACACAGTACATTATTCTCCAATAAATATGATTATATTAGCTCTCTAAATTATTCCTGATCATGATTATATTCTCTTATTTAACAAAGACTTTCTGGGCAGATAAAAACTCACTAATTTAGTACAGAAGAGTCTTTTATACAGACTCTAAGAATTAGATTGGCTAGCTATGATTAGATAAATATAATTATTAATAAAATGAGGATATAGGAAATAAAATTCTGGTATCAATCCCTTGAAAGAAATGTCACCAAAATACAAGTGCATTAAGGTTTGTAAGGCATCTGGTATGAGAATACTGAGTTTAAAAGTAATTCTGAAACAGTCTTAGTTTATTAGTGTTGAGATTGATTTACAGTAGATCATGCGCTCTTGCTTTTTAAATGGTGTCATGATATTCCTTTGCTGTTTGTAATTATTAATGTTGATTTTAAAGCACAATCCTTAACACTGGTCCTGCATCTTAATATTGGATTTAATCAGCCAGCATCAGCCCATAAACTCAGTCTGCAAATTGCATCTGCTGCTGCCTTCCACGGAGCCTAACTCTGGTTTGTAGCAGCTTTCTTACTAAAAGGTCAGCTGAGAGCTTCAGGTGAGCTCTGTTAACAGAGATTTCATTTTTAATCAATGGTATTTTTCAAATTCTGGTACAGACTGTTCTCATCTTTTGACACTTATTATTATCATAAGCTTAGAATCAAACACAATAAAGCTGTTTGTTTCTTAGGGTCACAATCATGACTCAGCAGCATAGAAGACCTGCTCTCTGTCAATCTCTATCTCTGACTGCCATTTAACATTGAATAATTCATAATGGAAAAGCAGCTGACCTCAGGGAATTAAGATTTTCATGTAAAAATTTCATGTATGCAGTTTTCAAAAAGTTATTTAAGCCAGAAGACACAAGAAGCAGTGTTATTTTAAACATCAGAGAGATTATTATAATTTTGTCAATTCATTAATATCAAATCCTCTGAAAATCCCATTTATTATTTGACGGTCACAACCCATATCCCACTTCAATATTTCTCTAAAAGTTCACAACAAAATTGATGGCTCACTCTTGACTTTTCCCTTGAATCCTCGATATGTGTTTCTGACATCACCTGGATAATTCACAACCATTTTGAACTCAAAGCCTTCAAAACGGAATTACTTGTATTTATCAAAACCTCCTCCTCCTTCTTCTCTCTCTTATGACTGACAGCCTTGTTAATCAAACACTACAAAGTTAATCCCAACTCATTCCTCCCTCCTCAAACATTTTACTAAGTCCACTTAAATTTATCTTCTTTCTTTTTTCCTCTCTCAATTCTCACTATCGGAGAAGGCAATGGCAACCCACTCCAGTACCCTTGCCTGGAAATCCCATGGACGGAGGAGCCTGGTAGGCTGCAGTCCATGCGGTTGCGAAGAGTCGGACACAACTGAGCGCCTTCACTTTCCCTTTTCACGTTCATGCACTGGAGAAGGAAATGGCAACCCACTCCAGTGTTCTTGCCTGGAGAATCCCAGGGACGGGGGAGCCTGGTGGGCTGCCGTCTACGGGGTCGCAGACTCTGACACTACTGAAGTGACTCCTCAGCAGCAGCAGCAATCCTCACTATTGCTGCCTTAGCTATTTCAAACTGGATTACTGTCATAGTCTCTCGTTTAAAATGCTGTCAGTTCACCCTTCTGAGGATCACAGTTACCTATCGAGACCAAAAGTCCAACCATATCATACTCCTCCAATTAAAAATCTCCCAGAAGAAAAAAAATCTTCCAATTATTTTTCATCATCTACCAAATAATCTTCAAAGTCCTTTACTGTATAACAAACAAAATTCCTGAGGTGGTCAATATCTCTATTTGCCACCCAATCGCCGAATCCTGGTTAACAGGTATACCCTGATCTGTGATCTCCACCCAGGTCAATGACCAATCCCTAGAAAATAGCAAGGGCCTTTTTTTTAAAGGTATCATTCTAGGCATTTGCACAATTATGTCTGCTTATTTTGCTTTAATTTCAGAATACTTAAATTCATAAATGAAAACGGATCCTTTGCTAATACTACAAAATTAGGGTAAAGAATAATGAAAAATGCAAAATGAATAAAAGGAAAAGAAGGTGATAAAAAGGAAAATAGAGCAAGGCAATAAAACATGTAAAAAGAATGCAATCAAGTCCTAAAGGCCATGCCAGTATCCGAGCAGATAAATTTGATTTTAATTTTGTTCATACTCAAGTCTTTAAGCTTGGATTTCAAGAGAGATATGATTTACGAACTTGGACAAAGACTTTATCACTTTTCCTTCTGTCTAAAACAATGAAAAAGAGCAGGTGTGAAATTAAGGAAGAACACCAAAAAATTCTTAGCCCATGTCTACATTATGGTGGTACCACTGTTTTACATGCCTAAGGGAGTATTTTATGTCTTAGGAGCCTCTAAAGGTAATTTTCATAAAGAAGACTTCCATTTTCCTGATAACCATAGTATTTTCTGAAACACAAAACATACAGTGTTACAAAATCACAAGATCTTAACTAGAAAAATGTATTGATATTTATCTATTTACTGTCTTCTGAATTCTGCTTTATGCATTGTGATATTTTCCTCCCAGGATTTCTGATAGTATTAATATAATAATTTAATATTTACATGTATGGTACAGCAACTCAAAATAGAATTGCAAATGTAATTCTACCTATTTTCTAATGAGAGAGCAATTCTCTATTTAATTTCATCTTTAATAAAACCCCAGAGTTGAAACCCTTGGTCTGACAGAAAATGCCCATTTTTCTTAGTCCACTGGAAGGATGTTTGAATAGAAACACTTCTTACCATGAATAAACTGTGAAATGTAGGTGAAAATTAAATTTAGTTATAGTTGCCAGCCTTGAGACTGCTCTGAATGGTAGCTGTCTCACTAAACAAACACACTTGTTTGTAATATTGGAGACAAACAAGTACTGCTTACTGACTGCGACTGTCTAGGAATGGGGAAAACCAGTCCATAACTTTCTAAGGTCACTGCAGAACTGCTACCAAGAAGTTGCTCACCATGAATTTTACACTGACTGACTGTAAGTGCTAATTTTTGAACTCTCTTTCCCAAATAGGATCTGGCAAAGGGTATTTATTGAATTCTTACTTACCTCTATGTATTCCTACTAACATCTATGTAGTTTGTGATTTCTGTGGCATTTAATTTTGTCCTCCTTTCCTTAAATCCTCATCTTGTTGTTTAAGTGTTAGCCTCCCTGACTAGCAAGTGAGAAAGCTAAAACTCAAATGACTGTATGCAACTCTCGTTAGGGTAAGGGTCTTTTAGTAGTTAGAAGTATAGGATCTGGAATTAGAATCCCTGAGGTCACCTCCTCACTTAGCACCCACTGCTTTGGGTGATTTATCTAACTTCTCTGTAACTCAGTACCCTCCTCTAAAATGGAGCTAGGACTATCATGAGTTAAGTGAAATGCCTTGGCTAGTGCCTTGCAAAAAAAACAGTGTTGATAGAATATGAAATATCATTCCATAGTGTGAACTTTATAAAGGACACTGAAAGCTGAGTAAATTGAAGAGTGCAGGAAGAAGATGAATCCCAAAGAGACTTGGAAAAATAGTAAAGAATTGAAGGATAATGAGGAATTGTTAGTAGAGATGAGGAAAAAAAAAAAAAAACAGAGGAGACACTTAATCACCTATTATTCAAATCTAAATTTTAAGATATTTATCCTATAACTGATTCAGCAAGTTCAATAACAGAATGAAAACTGATTTCCCAGTCAAAAGGTATCTATTCTTCTTACTTGCTGAAGACTTCTAGCAAACAAAGTGAGCTCAAGTGAGACACATCTCCTTTGAAGGAATCTTAATTTTCAATAACATTTCACAGTTAGTGAACCAGAGGTACTTCTAACATTTCAATATTGAAACCACTACTCTATGAAAAATCTGTTTGGCTTCTTTTTTACTACCCTATGTCACCTGAGAGATTTAAAATATAGTCCCGATGCTTCTAGGACTCTATTCAACTTTGAAAACAACAGTACTCTAAATTCCAAATTTATCACCCTATAATAAAATTTAAGTTTCCCCAAGCAACTTTCCTTGTTTATTAGATCCATACAAGTGAAGAAAAAGTTCAGTTTAAATATACTGTATGCCAAGACCCAATTGAAGTGTTCTTTGATGCAATAATATGTTGAACCAAAGGAAAAAGCACATGGACCATGCATATTAGGATCATCTGGAAAGACACTTATTATGAAAGTTACAGGCAGCTTTCCTAATGCTTAAACCTGATATGTGTATTTCTTACAAACATTTAAATAAGCACATTGCAAAACAGAGTGACAGTCTCCTTAGTGAAGTCATAAATGCAAAGAATCAAATTTTGTAAGAGGAAAGGGCAAAGTGAGATCTTCAAGACAGAGGTCTCTAGCAGAAGTGAAAACGGAGCTGCTTCCTTCAGCCCTTCTTGTCTTTCCAGAGAAAGGTCTCTGCTCTGAATCCTAGCACTAAAAGTTACAAAGAAAGAATAAGGATTTGAGAATCTAAAGAGCATGAACAATTTAAAACAGAACAATTCAATGTACTTAAAATTTGTAGCAGAACTAGTGAATGAATTTATGTCCATGAATTAACTTTATTTCACTTAGTATTGTTTGCTTGAAAAGACAAGATTATGAGGAAATACTTCAAATCATGCAGGACAGGCAACCAGGGCCACAATGGGAAGTCATGGTAGAGCTCTGTAATGAGTCCGCTAGTAGGGTGATGATAGATGGACACAAAGCTATGGAAACATCAAGGCATGTGCCACTTTTTCAACGTACATTTGATGTAATTTAGCAAGCCTCCATTTAAAATACAGAAGTCATTGAGAAATACTGTATATAAATTCTATTATCTTCTCTCTTGAATGAATAAGAAATAACAGTGTTGTTCCTGATTTATGCCATATTTCACTTATGCAAGACTTTGATGAGACACTAAACATTAACAGAAAAACTCAAAATATTTAGCTCTTACCACAATGAAGTACTTATTTTAACTGTAGATATACTGAAATAATAAGAGTTCCATCACTTTGCTCACATGATACTTACCTGGTGAAAAAACACTATTTCCCACACTTGAATTAAAGTGAATAGATTTAAATGAAAAAAGTGGTGCACCTTCCCCACCAAGGAACTTGCACATTGCAGCAATGTGCCAATCTGATAAATGACAAGTTTCTCATACAGAGTACGAAGATGCCAAAATACCAAGTACTTTTTCTTCCGTGAAAAAGAAATTAGGGAAAAAAGATCTAAAGACATCAAAAAGAAGGGCAAGATACTTGAATGGAAGAAGGCATCCAGATGGATAACTCAGAATGGATGAGGAAGTTTATTCCTAAGAACAATAAATGAAGGAAAACAGACACTACCTTAAACTGCCCATGGCTACCTCCCAGTTTAAAAATGGGAAGAGTTGCCACAAACTCTGCCTCTAGTAGGCTTTATCTCCTTATACAAGTAATGTTTAAATCCCAATTACATGCTCAGATGAATAGTTTTCAAGCTTTCAAAAATAACCTATTTATATCCATTGTGAGTGATAACCTCTCAGCCATAGGAGTGGATTACTCAGAATGGCTGGCCACCCTAGTATTCTTGCTTGGAGAATTACATGTACAGAGGAGCCTGGCAGGCTACAAGCCCAGGGGTTGCAAAGAGTCAGACACAACTGGACAACTAAGACTTTTCTTTATACTTACTCTGACAGTACTGTTCAAATGGAACCATAAAACAGGTGCAGAATGGGAATTAGAATGTGTCAAAAAAGCACTAGAACTACAACTGAATAAAACCCACTTACTCAAATATTTTCTCCCACAGTTAACCATTGATCTAAAGGCATGGATTAATTAAATTAAAACTGCAATTATTTCCAATTTTATCTATGTGAAAAATTTGACCTTATCTATACAACTTGTTTTGCTGTAATTGTCCCATTGACGATAATGAACTAAAGAACTCCTAAAATACACTGTAACAGATTTTTAAGAAATAAAAAGGGAGTAAGAATATATACCTTGTACTTGGAAAGATATACCACAGGCTTCTAACATTTAGTTAAAGAGACAATGAAAATTAATCTAAAATGCTAATGAATATAAAATTTAATGTCATGCCTGTATTTCTCATAAAGAAAGAAACTATAACTGGCTTACTCTGCATCTTTAATGTAAAAAAAAGTTAATGTTTTCCAATGAAACTACTAAATTGCTACAGATTCACAGAATACACTCATTATCTCTTGAATATTTTTGATAAAATTATATTATTGCCATTATTTTCAAATAACTTATGACCTTCAAACTTCAGTCTAGATTAGAGTCATTAGTTAATAATTATTTGAATAGAAAAACAGAAAATAAAACTCCCAGAATGAAACTTCTTGAGTTCTGTTCCCTCTACTTGCTATGTAGTAGCTAGTACATTTACCCAGGTACTAGCTATGCGACCTGGATCAAGTCAATGGGCTGCTCTGACTCTTAGCATCTTCATCTTCCTTTAAAAGCAGGTAGAACCTACCTCTTAGGGCCATTATGGGGAGTGAAAGAGATAACATCTAGCAAATAGTAATCACTAATAATAGTAACTATAATTTTTAGTACAATGGTAATGCTTTAAATGCATACATATATACTCTTATTTTTTGTCTGGCCTCTCAATTAAAATTTTTAGGTACTTCAAAAACTATATTTTTATGATCTTTCATAATTAATCTGATAGATTAACATCAATTAATCATTTGATTAAAATAATAAAGATAAAATATCGATCTTAGTAAATTATACATATATGAAGATTCACAAAGTTTAAATATTTGTGCTTAAACTACTGCAAGAATATGGGATACATTCCAGAATTTAAGACATCTTCCATTATGCTGAAGAACTAATGTTAAATATACTTTCATTTTGTTTTTTATTTCTACATAAAAATCTAGAAGATATATACTGTGTCCATGCTTTAATTTCTTGGTTATAACTAAAATACTCCAAAATTAAGAATCTCATAAGAGTATTTTAATAAAATTCAATAATACACAAAGAAAAATTCTATAAGAAAGTCAATTATATTTGTAATGAATGTCCACCATGTGCCAGAAAGTACCAGAGAATTTTCACAGGATAGAGACTAGATAATAGCCTAGAAAAATCACAGGGAGGTAAGTATTAGTCACAAGAAATTAAATTCCTTCAAGTTTCAAAATTAATTGAGGAGTTCAAGTAATGAGATTTTCTATCAGCAAGCATCTCCTTAACTGTATTTAAAGCTGTTAACAGCAGATCACAAATATTTCAAAACTTTAGCTATTCATACATAAAGGAAGAATGCAGCAAGAGATATCTACCTGATTTCCCCTCCACTGGTGAATTTCAGACATGAGATGTTTTTGTAGACAAATGGCAAGGAGAAAATCAATCAGATCCAATTTCAACAGCCTACTAAATTTCACAATATAACAATGGAAGAAACAATGTGTGTTACATAATTTACAAAAATGTCAAGACGTGTCATAAATCTAAAGACAAAGCAGAACAACAGTATTCTGAGATAGAAAACATTATATTATATTGATGAGTTCACCAAATATTTGGCAGACACCAAATTTTATGTTAAGATGCTTGAATGCCTATCCCAAATTTATTTTCAAAATAGGAGACTCCAGAAAATAGCCATTGGGAGGATTTCGAGATTCTTGGTAGAGAATAATTATAAGTTATGTATTTGGTTAAAAAAAATCCTACAGACTTAACTAAAATGGAATGCTCTAGGCAATTTAAAAAGAAATCAAAGATTCAATAATACCTGACTTAGCACAAAGAAAAGGAAGAAAAACCTGATGTAAACTTCATAGAATCTCCTGCTTTCATAGAGAACTGCATAGCAGTTACTATAGATGTTGGATGTCATACTCCTCAAAACAAAATAAGTTATTTCCTTTGCAGATGCTGTGGCTGTATTTCATCTTTTCTTCCTTTTTAAAGATTTTGTCATGTTAAACTGTTACTTAACATATGTTTGAAAGTTAATGCCAATAGAAATTTAGTAACCTTATATTTATAAAAAGGCTGTAACTTTTCAGAATTCACAAATTCTCCTTTTAAGAAAGAATTTAATTGTTATGATTTTACTGTCACTTCCTTTTCAGCAGAGCATGATAGAAAGAATCAACGTAGGTTTTTGTCTATATGTTTTGTGCATTGTTCTGGTAAAAGAAGTTTTAAAACACAACTGGGTAAGAACATTAACTATCTAGTGTCTTAGCAACTTTGAAGTATATATTAATATTAATAATTGTACACATTACACTTTACACAAAATGTAGGTTATATCTCAATTTTTAAAAAGTAATGGGAATTCTGATGGCTTAATGGTAAAGAATCTGCCTATAATGCGGGAGACCTGGGTTTGATCCCTGGGTGGGGAAGATGCCCTGGAGAAGAGAATGGCTACCCACTCCAGTATTCTTACCTGGAGAATTCCATGGACAGAGGAGCATGGCAGGCTACAGTCCATGCGGTCTCAGAGAGTCAGACACAACTTAGCAACTAACACACCCACACAGTGGGAATTCTAAACAGATAACAGCTCTTAAAAAGCACTTTACTATTTCTGAAGTGCTTTCAAATAATTACTATCACATGCCTATCCTCACAACCTTCTTTTAAAATAAATAGAAAAGCTATTTTCCCTATCCCCATTTTACATTTGACAGTATGAAAGTTCCAGGTGACTAATCCAACATCTCCCAGGTAGTCACTGATAGAATTGAAACTTGGAATCTAGTTCCCAGACTGTTCTTATAAATCCGAGTTGTCTATAGATTAGTCAATCTCAGATAATAGCTACAATAGCAATGAAATACTTCTCTCAGAAAGTCAAAACAATTTCTTTTTGAAATGACATAATGATATTTTTGTGGAAAACAACTCCCAAAATTACACTTGATAAAGCTTTCAAAACTTAACTTTCATATATGTATTGAGAATTACAATTCCTTACTAACTAATAAAAGTGAGCTAGAGAAGACAAAAATGTATTAAGTGATGTGACCCAATCACAACTGCTTTATTCATCACAGCCATGTTCTTGAGATCTGAAAACATTCAACACTTGACAGCATATTAACAGTTTCAATATTGTGGACTCCTGTTCAGTTTGCTATGGGCAAGAGACCATGCCTTTACACAAGCTGGTGGATCGATTGGTCTTTGGTAGAATCTTAGTTTAAGACTCTTTAAGGCACTGATTTATGCACAATTGATCTGATCAGCCATGCAGTCAATGTGATTTATTAGCTAAGATGGCCAAAACCCTTTTTTCTCCTTTTTCATGCAGTAGTAATTCACCTCATTAGAGGTAGAATCATTATAGGAAGTTAGTGAAATAAGAAGTTGAACCTGCCAGCCTGACTCCTTATTTCCCCACAAACTATGGACCCCCGAAACAGTAATAGCTGGTCACTAAACTCAGAGCTTCTGTGCACGCATGCGGAAGTCAGCATACTCTCACTGTGGCTAGAGATGGATGAAGTGGATTAAAGGCAGTTCTTTTATGATACATTTCCAGAGAGCAAACTCGTCCATTTACCTTCCTGAGAAACTTATTCATTTAGTTTCTAGCACACATTTTTGCCTTTATTTAACCACAGTAAGACAAATGACTTGTATTATTTTGTAATTATGGTGTTTAACTAAACATAGGACTGGCAATGTGTATAACAGGGGTTGTCAACCTACAGTATACATGTGGATGCATGTGTACACACATACACACACACACACACACACATACTCTCAATGCTACAGGAAATCTGATTCTGAATTATTCACCTATGAGCAAAATACACATTTGTATTTGCTAAACACTTAGATTTTTCTATAATATTTGGAGGGAAAGTCTCTATAGACTTTATTTGTATAAGAGCTTCTCTCCTCTCTTTAAGCTCTATCCCCCAGCCAGACCCTTAATCCTAAGGTTCCACTGACCACTGATTACCTCCTTAAATATTTGTTGTTTTTGTTCAGTTGCTAAGTCATATCTGACTCTTTGGGACGCCATGAACTGCAGCACACCAGGCTCTCTGTCCTCATCTCCTGGTGTTTGCTCAAACTCAGGTCCATTAAGTCAGTGATGCCATCTAACCATCTCATTCTCTGTCACCTGCTACTCCTCCTGCCCTCAATCTTTCCCACTGGGTAAGATACAGTCATTCCATGAGATGGTTCTGTTTTAGAACAGAGTATTGACCATCATCTCTTCTTCCATGCTGCTGAGAGCTCAAAACTCAGAACCTTTACTCTAGTTGCCTCACCCATGCATTTCCATTTGACTTGGTAGAAATTCCACATATCACAGTGATTTCAGGGGATGGGAGCTGCTAATAGCTGATCCCTCAGACCTTATCCTTCTTGAAAAGAATAAACACCCTGCCACTTCCCTGCCTGCCCTCATCCACACTATGGAGGAGATAAATGAAGATGCAATATTCTAAAGATTTGACAGCCACACATCACAGTGATTAGGCAGTACCACAATGTTGCGAGGTGGTCATTTTTTCACTATGTGCTATAAAAATTGTGAATAGCTTTGATTTAAAAATCCAGATTTGCTTAAACCCCAGTTATGTAATTTCTGTACAAAAGTCTACTATGAGCTATACCTTTGATTCACTTGGACGAATGGCTCCTTAATAATATGCTGAATGAGTGCACAATTTTTATGCTGGTGCTGAACACTGTTTCGGTAAAGACAAGCTTTAAAATAAAGCAAAGAACAAGGTAAGTTACAAAACATATGAATGTTTTTATAACTCTCACAGAAACTACAGCCCCACCTGTCCTTATTATTACTAAATCAGCAATATCAAAATGCCAACGAGTTTAGCTATTGAACCAGTTCCAAAGAAACATGATATGCTGTGTATAGATGAATTTGTGGGACTGCATATTTGTAACCATGGGCTTTTCAGGTGGCGTTAGTGGTGAAGAACCCACCTGTCAATGAGGAGATATAAGAGACTTGGGTTCAACCCCAGGGTCAGGAAGACCCCCTGGAGAAAGGCATGGCAACCCACTCCAGTATTCTTGCCTAGAGAATCCCATGGACAGAGGAGCCTGGTGGACTAAAGTCCAGAGGGTTACACAGTGTTGGACACAACTGAAGCGGCTTAGCATGGCATATAGCATGTTTGTAACCACATATTCAAAACCAGAAACCTTTACTGAAAGAATCTCAGATAAAAAATTCACAATGTCAAAGGCACATCAGTAAGACAAAATATAATTGGGGACCTGGAATTCTTATTCTCATTTAATATTTGAGGCTAACTTATTTAAACTTTTCTTTACTCTTCCCTATTAGTAGAGATTAGTTGAAAACACACAGATTTTCCTGATTTAGATTTTGTTTCAAATCTTTGCCTGAATTATTTTGATAATTATTGCTGTTGTTGTTTAGTCTCTAAGTCATATCCAGCTCTTTGCGACCCCGTGGACTGTAGCTCACCAGGCCCCTCTGTCCATGGAATTTCCCAGGCAAGAATATGGAGTCAGTTGCCATTTCCTTCTCCAGGGGATCTTCCCAGCCCAGGGATCAAACCCGTGTCTCCTGCACTGGCAGATAGATCTTTTACCACTGAGCCACCGAGGAAGCCCCATTTGATAATTACCTACTTATTAAAAGAGTTAAAACTTCATGTTTATAATACAGTTTTAAATTTACATTGTAATTTACATTTGGTCTGTTGTAATAATATTAGTAAAATTCCATTGATTTAGATATGTTCCATGTTCCAAATAAAACTTTGCCTAAGTTATTAATGGCTTAAACGCATATTTTCCTTTCCTTTAGTTAACTGTATTTTTCTTAGCACCAGTTTTATAAATAGAGTAAGACACTCCAGGGAAAATATTGAGCTGTATCTAGTGGCTCTCTGGCTGTTGAAATCACTCACTCTTTAGACTTGTGAACCACAGAGCACCCACAGCTCAGCAAATCCCAGAATAGTGCATGCCTTGTCATGTCTTACTGCTTTAACACAGTCTTCGAATTCTATCCCCTCAATATAGCTAAGCTCAATATTGATGAGCACAGCAACATCTGACATCAGTCTACAGAACACAGTTCTAACCATAAGCATATGCTGCTAATATTTAAAGAATACAAATGTATCTTAATTTGGAACTACTTGGGAGAAATATTTTAGTTTGAGACCCCAAATGTTCTTACAATGTTGTCTTGCGTAACTTTGTTCTAAAGTGAATGTAAGGTCTAGTAAAATTCTCAGTGGGCTTCTGCGCTGAGTTAAACGGTGAATGTACAGTCTCTGCCTAGTCAAACTACACACTTACATGGTGAGAGTGCCAATGAGTATGTTTCATCAGACGTTCCTGGAAGCTGTCTGGCCAATAGTAGGGGTTTGAAACAGTTCCCTAATCACTGTTGAAATCACTGATAGTACTGTCTGTCCACACTATGACAGACAAAAGCTGAAATGTATTAAACATAGCAATCCATCATCCTGCAGATGGAAAGCAGGAGCCAGGCGAGTTCAGAGGCAGTGACTACCCGCTGCTTAACAAAGGCTGGAGTCCTGACAGCCCAGTCCCTTCCTACCTCCTCACCACCACCCCTCCATCCAAGATGAATGAGTGTAATCAATGAGGGAGAAAGCCTGCTGAGGACTTCAAATTCAAACATTGTTACATTTAAAGTGCTGCTTTCCCCCCCTAATCAGAGCTGTTACTGGAACAGTTTTCTCCAAATATAAGGAGATAGGTATTTAAGTAAATGAATTAAATGAATAAACTGTATATTCAAGAAAGCACATCCTTAGAAAATACTGCATTGGTATACCATCAAGTTTGGAGGGCCAGTTTTGAAATAAAGCTTTGATACAAACATAAAGGAAGTTTTTTCCAAAAGTCACTCAGTTAAGGTTACGTTTACATTGTTTGAAGCAACTTAATAGTGATGATCTCTTTGAATGACCAGGGGTTTATGATCTTTAAATAAGCACCAAATAGAAATGAAATGCTGTTTGCTAAAGTTTAGTTCATTTCGCATACTTGCATCTAATATGGGCATCTGAGTCACAAAATAGCCAAAGGGAGGGAAAAAACCCTAACTGCTAACAGCACATTAACAAAGTGTAGAAACGAAAGACACTTTTCTTTGGATTTCAGCCTTGTCATTTCCAATTTTCTGCTCCTTGGACATGCTTGTATTCAAATTCTGGAACATCTATTCAGCATATCAATCCTAATTAGACAATCTGGGTCTGGAAAGGATGAGAGCTGGGTCATTTGCATAATTTAATCATAAATACTCAGTGATACATATTTCCAAATGCATTTGTACAATTATCTTTTCATCCTTGGGGCAATGGTATTAATATGATTAGGCAATATTTCTGGAAAAAACAGACAAGTATGCACTCTTTTTAACTGCAGCTTAGGGCGATATGAAAAATTAATTAATTTCTGAAGAAAATCAATTTCTCTACGTGACCACATTAGACATTGCTAAACCAAGACTTGGAAAGCTCTCTCAATCACTACATTTTATCAGATGCTTCTAAATTCTGATTAGTATGTGAACAATTCAATAGAAAAACTAGTAATATATCAAAAAGTATCTTAAATTTTGAAGAGATCTGTCTACTCTTCATTTCAGGAATACTACGATGCTTTACTTTAATGCACTGTGATTTAACCAGTCAATGAAAAGCCTGTGCTTTTGGTGTGAACTTATCTTAAGTGATCTTTTATTAATGCACACTAACCAATTTCAAGGACAATAGGATAAAGTTACCTTTGAAATGCTTTCTCAAGCAATGGATTTATGTTTATCTAAAATAATCTTCACACGAGACTGTTTATTATGAAAAAAATTAGGTAAACAAATTTACCCCAAAGAGTACCATTGCTATAAGAAAAACATTTTAATACACTTAATAGAGATATAAGAACCCAGGTGGCTAATCTGATTTTTTTTAAAAGAGATTCAGCTTTGTATGTTGATTAGTACAAAAGAAAGAAGTCACATTTGTGAGTTTAAATGTGCTATTCTTCTCTTTTCAATCAAATGAAAAAGTAGAAATGCATGCAAATATTCAATATTCATTTAATTTGCATAAAGGTGCTTGAACAAATTTTTGATTCTAACAAGCTCATTTTTCATGCGTTTTGTCTTTCATCCTAATCTAGCATCTGTCATTCCTTTTTGAAGTTATTATCGGCCCAATTCCCTCTTGGACATGGTTGCTGGGTGACCGGTATCTTAGCACCCACTTTGACAGGAACAGATGTGAATCTGATCAAGAGATTTCCCAAGAGTACCTGAAATCACAAACAACTTTTGTGAAAAACAAACAGCGTCCCTGTCATGGGCCCTTATTTAACCCACTCCCCAAAAGAAAGAGCAAAATAAGTATACCTCAGATCAAATAAATACCATTTGAATTTCATTTCCTAAACTTAGGAGGAAATAAACAAAAATCAATTCTATTTTCACACTGTTGAATTGGAGGAATCCAATTTAAATATCAACAGCTCAAACACCCAGCTTGGATAGATATTTCCAGGTAAATACGAATTTACATTTCATGAAAGATTTCACTAGAGTGCCTACCAAACAAAAAGAGGATTTATTATGAGGACAATTTAGGTGATAAAGATATTTAAGAGAATGAAAGTCCAAAGACTTCCTGTATTAGGTATGATGTAAAATGCTATGTTACATCAAGGATCACTCTACTTAAAGAGAATTACCTAAAATATAAAAGTTCCACCTCTCCTTTCATGCATTTTATAGCAAGATCTTTTAAGCTGTTTCTTTTTCTTTTTTGCAGTTCACTCCGTGCCCTATCAGTCATTATTGGAAATAGGGCTGCAAAGTGCCACTGAAAGACAAAGAAAGAAACTTCACATTATCACCAGTACAAAAGTCAGAATAGGTTGCCTTTCCTAAACTAGGTTCTTTGTAAGATGTGGTCGAGTTACATGATCTACCTCTTTTCCTTCCTTTCAGTCAGGGAATGCCTAGAGCAACAGCCATGTCAAATCCCCATGAAACTAGTTGGGTCAAACTTTGAAATGAAAAGAAATATTTGCTGCCTTTAGAAATTTGACATCAGAGTGATCTTAGGAAACATCCAAACGATGGACTTAATTTTCAGCTTCATTCAAATAGTGTGTCAAGGCAAGGCAGAAAAATGGTAGCTGACAGTGAAACTTAATTTTTTACCACATGACAACCAATAAAAAATAATAAGCAACACATGTTTAAAACCCTAAATATTTTCTCCTTGATGATCACGACTTATGATAGTAATACCTTCCACTGGAAATCTCTGTGTTTTTCCTCCAAACTCCAAGAACTGATTGTTATACTCATTCTTATTAGGAATTTTTATGTTTGGTCCTTGTTAATAAAGTAACTAATTAGCCAAATGATTTTATTAATGCTAAGTGAAAAAAAAGTGAAAAGTCTTTGAAATTCTTTCTAATTTTTATTTTAGAAGGAACTTGCTAACCTCAATTTCAAAATCAATCATGGAATTATTTAACCATTATAATGGTCATTTCGTATATGTTAGTGGAGGGTATATATGTATATGTGTTGCTTTACCATTTATAAAATGTTTCTACATATACAAGATTGAGAGCAAGTCATTCCATATGATGAAGTAGGTTCTAAATCTAATGGTGGTCATTTAATGTTGCCAGTTATAAGCAAAGAGATATTATAATCCTACCATTCTATATTAGTCATCCATTTGCATATATGTGATATGGCATTTTGATATTCCAGAAATTAAGCAAATGATTAACGTTCCTTTTCCATCATAGGCCCAGTCCACATAACTAAAACAAAACTGGCTTTTATGTATGCAATTTGTCAATGATCTCCTTCCTTTGTTACTGCTAGTGGCAAAAGTAGCCTTCTGGAAACACTTTCAAGTGATCCAACTAACAGTAAAATAAGAACTTCAACCTTTTAAAATTTGAGTTTAAGAAAATAAAAATATGTTCATATAAAAATCTGTATTCTGAAATGTAATCACAGGTAATAACTCCCTGGGAAAAAAGTTTTTTCACCTATTAGGACTGACTTTTCTGTGACAAAAAATTAATAAAAAATACAAGGTAACCATTTTACTCTGGGATGCATATTTAAAAGTTAGATATTTTACTTTAAAAAGGAGCACCTTAGTCACATGTGAAAACTTGAATAGCTGCAAAATTTTGAGGGCACTTTGTCTTAACTGTGAAAAGTCATTCATGAATAGTATTTTGTAAATTTCCTAAGAATATATAGTTACGAAATTTGGGAGCTAAACAGGTGTTAACAGAAAGAAAAATCAAATTTGACCCAGAAGGCTCCAATATTAAGCTTTGAATTGGGATCAGTTCATTCCTTTCCCATGGGGTAACTTGTATAAATGTAATTCTATGGTTTCATAAAAGCAGGTCAAGTTTCTATCCCTGGGGGTCTTTTGGCAATTTGAAGCATGGAAGCACTGTTCCTGGCTACAAGTTCAAATCTGCATGTACTGTCAATAGTGTGAAGACAAAAAAAAAACAATCTGTCAAAAGAAGACATTATTCATCTTTGATTATAATATACATTTGTCAGAGCATTCTTAGAAGGTATGAATAAAGGTGTCAGAGGTCACAAGTCATAAAATATTCTGAAACCATTTTTACTAACTTATAAAAATATATGCATATAAGATGATGCAAAAAGGAATGTGAAATATTTTTACTTAGATAACTAAACGCAAAGATGAACTTCTTACCAAATGTCATTTTACAGTTACTATGTCCAAGTGTTTTTATTTTATTTTTTTAATTCTTTAAGCTTTAGATGAGGTAGTCTTTTAAGCAATCACTGTTAATATAAGCTCCTTTCTACTTTGCAAAAAAAAAATGCATGCATGGCTGCACTTTTCTCAATGACGTAATGACTTGACAAATGCCATGGAATGATTGAGAAAGTAATGGATTTCAATTTCACTGGACCTCTACCAGGTGTTTTCAAAGACAATTACAGTCCACTGCAAGAAGTGGTAATACACATCTCCTTATGTAGACCTGCAGATTAACCCATTGACCTCATTCCTAACTCATCTCATTGATGGCAAAGCTTTAAGAAGAGCAATCTTTTTTTCTTAGATTATGAAATTGTTTTCCTATCATTTATCCACTGATTTTAAAGGATATGCTTGCTCTAAAGTGCAAGCAGCAGTGAAATAAACCAATAAAAGAAATAGTGCAATGACATCAAGCACTTTAAATGTTCTTCAATAATGTACAGATTCTAGTACCTAATAGTTTAATGTCAATTTCATACAAAAAAAATTATCAAGTACAAATATTTTTCATAGAGAATTAAAAGTATATCTTAGTTATCATAAAATATAAGTCTAGGAAAATCAAGATAAGTGTTTAATCACTATCTTAATTGCCATAAAATACTGTATTTATAATTATATCTTAAAACATTTAAATATAAACTGCATCTTTCACCCTAAATTAATTTTAAATACAGTTTTCTGTGGTCATTCAACTAAAGTCAAATTGGTTTTTCATGTGTCATCTTATATTAAATAAATTATAGAAAGCAAAATTAAGCTGTTTTTATAATTTGTCCTCTGTCTCTATGCTCTATATGCCTTTCATGTGCATGTGTGTGTATGTACATACACATATACATATACATAAAAGCTTTTCTAACAAAGATATTATAATAACTTAAGCATAAGCACATAAACCACAAATGGGTTGAACTTAATACAAACAATAACATCCATCACAAAGATTCCTAAAATACTTATAAAAATTTTACACTTGTTGCACACATAAGAACATCCATCCTAGTATAAAATGTGTGATTGGTGAGACTACAATTAAAAATGCTCCAAGTTATTCACTTAAAATCCAGAGGCACTATTAAAGTACAAACTGCCTCACTTAAGACATAAATATCATTTCCAAAAAGTTAAGCTAAAAAAAAATCAGATATTTTAAATATAAAATAGTAATTAATACTGTAGAATACATCAGTATTTTAGCAGAGCTGTGATGGGTTCAAAGACTAGTTACACCTTCACTGATTTGTTTAAACCTAAGCAAAATGTTTTTAAAAAATAAGGCTATGAATAAAATAGCTCACCTACTGTTGCTATTAATACAATTTCAGAAAACAATCAGCTTAAGATTTTAACAAAACACTCCTCTACTCGATGCGTGAAAGTAACGAAATATTTCTTAATTAACATATTCTCGAGATTTTTAACTACCTTTGCTTTAAAAATGACCACATTTTTTAAACTGAATTAGTAAGTTTTTACTAGAAATGCTTCTATGTGTTTCTATAATATATAATAATTCTCTGTCAACTAGTACTCTTTCTTTC
Source organism: Dama dama (assembly GCF_033118175.1). Classification (NCBI taxonomy): domain Eukaryota; kingdom Metazoa; phylum Chordata; class Mammalia; order Artiodactyla; family Cervidae; genus Dama; species Dama dama. The sequence goes on from NC_083710.1 coordinate 49,103,616, forward strand.
CTGATACATTTTCCTTGTCCTTGAAGAAAGGTCTTTCTTTTTTCTGTTGTGACTGGACAGGTAATCTAATTATTTAGAAAGTTTTGATACCGTATATAAATTCAAAGATAAGTTACACTGTGACTTTTAAATACTTCGTTTAACCCGCAGTTAATTTATTCTAAGGACAGGAAAACATTTCTCAATTATTCAATGTTACTAACCAAAAGTAACCAATCTAATTTGCTGTCCATTTCACTATTTGCTTTGAGAAAATCATGCTTGAAAAGCATATCCAATTTTTTGTCAAACATACACTACCTTCAAAATCCACTGCATAAATCTACTTATAGTTAAATTATGATTATTCTCAAATTATAGTTCAATAATTTCTATTTCCTGCAAGAAACATGCAGTATACTCTAGGTACTGTGTTCATCTTCGACAACAACACGTTTTAGATGTTTCAGTTAAACAGCCTTTTTTTTTTAACCATTACTCTCTGAAACTTTTTTAAGGCACTGGCTATTCAGTGTGTTGCCATGCTGCAGAGTTTTAGACACTTGAATATATTTTTAAACAAAAAATATAAGACAAATTAAATACATAGTGAATTTTCCAGTTTAGTAAGACGTCTTTGACAACTTTCACTCAAGTCACGTATGTTTAAATGTGTAAAAGAATCCCAGCTTGATATCCTGGATCAACTCCAAACTAATATGAATCAGAAAGCAATAGGGCCACACCTTTAACAAAATTTAGTCGTTGAGCATTTGGATATCCTATTTAGAAAAACCTACCTGCAAATTTTTCTTAATGAGTGACTTGGAATCCTCTTATCTTATAAAATAAGTCCAAATAAGAATAAACAAGAAATTTAAAATGCACCCGGCTTGAGGTTTCTGATTTTGGATCAGATTGTGATTAGCATTAGTCTCTATTTATGGTTATATGTACTTAATAATTAAAATAAATATGTACATTCAAGTTAGACAGGTATCTGTAATAGACACACTCAAAAAATTCTCAGAAACCTTCTCAAAGTAAATAGGTGCATCAAAGTAAAATGATCCACCATTTAATCCAAAAATAACTAATTACTAGACTTAATAACTAATTACTAGACCAACTATAAATATACTATCCTGGTATTCTGGTTTTCCAAAGAAATAATTTGGTAACCTAACTTCACTATTCTAATTGAGTCATTTCTATTCTGTGACATATTCTAAAAAGGAAATGTCAGCAATTAAGTTATTTAAAGGACAGCTAATGTAGCAAAAAATTATTTTTGATTGGAAATACTTATGACCAATTGAGTAGAAGGCAAGTAAAGAAATTTGAGGACAATGTGGACTCACAGAGGCTCTGGTATGCAGAGATATATGAGATTTATGCAGATCAGAGCCTTTGATATTCCACTTACCTAAGCCCCATTTGGTGGGGTTTTTTAAAATTCAGGTTTTCTTCATTAAGAAGTAAATTATTGAATATAAATATAATGGAAAAGAGACTCCTTAATGTAGTCTCTAAGTCTGAAAATATAAATACAAATGTAATTTTAATGTATTCTTAGCTAGAATTTTTAGCTGCAGCAGTCACACACACAAACACACACACACACACACACACACACACACACACACACACACACACACACACGCGCGCGCGCGGCGCCTGACCAATCACAGTACAGTAACTCAGTAGTTAAAAGAATGGCACATGCTGGCACATGCTAAGGTCATTCGATTCTCATAACTATTCAAACATAAAATGATAGAACTTAATATTAAATACATATTAAAGCATCCAAACAGTTAATATCAAGTTTGTCACAATTCTTGTTTATTTTAAAGGTATATAACGTCATGTGATTTCTCCCCCTGGTGAGCAATCTGAAAATGAAATCCTGGAAAGATTCAATTCAGGCAAAGTTGAACTTTTTAAAGAACCAAGTAATGAAGACCTTAAAATCAAAATGTTTAGTGAAATCTAAAAGACTCACCTGTACCTATTCAGAAGGCGTATTTCAAACTAAATTCCTCAGATAAAAATTCAAAGGGAGACATTTTACAACCTGTGAGAGTTTCACATTTTATGTATTTTGTAATACATGTGTTCTATGTTGCTAACACAATGCAATTTAAATGATTATTTTATGTGATTAACAGAGGTAAGTGTGTGAAACAATTTAGTAAAATAACTTGGAAAGATAAAATAGTACTAATTGACAGTCAATGCACAAACTGTTCTTAAAATAACAACTACTTGGTTGCACATTAAGCTAATTTACAAATGCTACTTACATTCCAAAAACAAAACAGCAAATGAGAAACAATAAAGCGTATTATGTTTTCGTATGCTAGTGAATCACACATGGTAAATCACCAAAGAGAAGAGTTATTTATGCTCAAACCAGCCAAGACTTTAATCAATATTGGGTGTCACATCTCAGGAGGCTGGGGAAGGTACTAGGGCAAAAAGAGAGTGGCTAATATTGGTCTCAATAATTTATACGCAATTTCCATGATATGGGTAGATTAAGCAAAAAAAAAAAAAACGCAGATTTTAGACTAATGAAGTTTAAAAATTCTGTCTTACAGTAAATGCAAAAATTTTATGCACGAAAGCTCTGAAAATCAGCCTGTTTTGCAGTTTATTTTACATAATACTTGAAGCTTCACAAAATAAAATACTATATACAAATCAAATTAAGTGTCTCCCGGTATTAACTGTGGAACTCAAAAAGTAAACAAGCATGATCTTCATAACTATGTGCACTTTGTTACAATAATGAATATAATATTATTGGAGACTAACTCCAAGAGGAAAAAAAGCAGGTTTGAAAGATATTATCTAAATAACTCAAGAATTTGTATTTTGCAATATAATTTGATTAAATAAGGTAAACCCAAGGTTAGAATACTCTTATATTTTATTTATGTACTAGCCATTAAACTGGAATTCACTAATATTTAAAAAGCGTTCAGAAATAAGTGATAAGACCAAGCAAACTTTCACATTTTAGTTCTTATTCTTCTAATTATGCCATATTCTTTTTGAAATGTTATAAAATGAAACATTAGGCTTTATAGGAGCCATTAATCGACTGTAATACAAAAAACTTCAAAAGCATAGTCTCTTTTCATTTGAAGTAATTTTTTTAATTTCTCTGTGCCAAGTATCATAATTATCTATGAGAAGTGAGTCTGTATTGTGTTGAAACTTTCTACACAGAGGCATAAAGGCATAACTCCGTGCCACTGAACAGCATGCAATGAAGGAAATGTTAAATAAATATTGCCATTTTTTGTTAAAAAAAACTTCTGACAAAAAGAAGCAAGCCAAGAATTAGAAAATAGTTTATACTTCTGATACTAAATTCGCATTCACATATTACCAACTGAACAAAAAAAGACACATAAATTCTCTCAATTTGCTTTCCATAGATGGTATTGACTTTTAAGACAAAAGAATACTGTCTGTGAATAAATGTCTGATAAAACTAACTGGAATCTTTTCAAGTTAAAAACTCCACAAATCGAGGTCTATGTAGGACCCAAATCACAAGCTGGTTTGGAAGATCCTGAGACAAAATCATCTTCTGGCAATATTCAAAGAAAACTTCATTTTCGATAACAAAATAGAACCAAGTCACTTTTCATTACCTGAATTCACAGAAAATTGAATCCTAACCCAAATCTCCAAACAAGCAACTGACTCAGATAAACAGAGACTTGACCATCTCCATAATTACTTTTCTTTTGTTGTTGTTGTTTAATGGTTACCAGTTAATTAAGTGACCTCTGTTGCAATAGCCATGTTCATGCAACTAATGTTTAGTTTAAAAATAATAATTGGAGGAAGCTGATCAAGGTCAGACTTTGTCCTTTGACAACTTTTAAATATATTTCCTTATATTTTCTTTCATGTTTTGAAACCCCTATTTTATTTAGCTTTACGATCAAGGTGACAGTCTGTTTCATCTCCTTGTGGTAATGACAGATGGCTTCAACATTTATTCTAGTGTTCATAGATAGCACACTAATGCAATAGCCCCAAGCAAATTAAATGCACTCCGAGTTTTTTTTTTTTTTTTTTTTTACTAACTTACTGAGCCACTTTGAGCAAGTTTATGAACCTTTCTTTAACATAACTTTGGTTCCTCAGATTTCCTGGTATCTAGATGCTATTAAAAGACATAGTTAGATACATATTCTATAAAAAGTTGAGAGTGCTAAGATTTGATGTTTCTTGCACACTATGTGTGTATTATTTCATATAGTTTGCCTTCTTGCACTGTTCTTCTTCTGCATAAATTATTCCTTTATATAGTCTCTTAAGTAGCCAGAGGAGAAAGAAACAAGAATGAAAGAAATCAATATATATAGATGAATGAAAAAGGATCTTAATAGTAAGGGAATGAACTGGAATGAATGAAAAAGGATCTTAATAGTAAGAGAACAAACTGGACTTGAATCAACAGGATAATTTTAGTTTGGGAAATTCAAGATGAAAAATATTTTAGCTATTGCTTCCAAAGTAAAGAAACAAGGCAATAACACTTGTAACTATCACTAAAAAGTAAGGCATCACAATGCAAACTGTATTTTGGTGAGAGTTCAGTGATAAGTTTTCTATCTTCTTAGTCAATGGCAGAATTAGGGAAACCTAGGTATATATCTGCAACTACACACCTTTTTCAGTATCTATGTATTATTTAGGCTTGAGAAAGTCCTGTAGTTGATAAAAAAGATCAAAATGTAACAGTAAATCAACAAACTTACCACATTTAACCTCAAATGGAGTTCTGGAATAACACATTTCATTGTAAGGTATTAAAACTTTAGAGTACTGATAAGATATTTTTGAAGGGATAAACAGTTTTACTGGATTTAACTTTTCTTGGTTCTAAAAGTTTTAACTCCAGAGCCTTTGTTAACCTCAGGGAAAAACTTAATATTTTAACATTCATTCCTAGTAATTTTAAGAATATTCTCCAACCATATGGTGAGGACTTCAATTCCGAAACCTAAGCAGAAATTTTAGAAAAAACAAAAGCATCAAGGAAACAATTGCAAGAAGCGTAACACTACTTGTTTTAAATTGGTTATAACTTCCTAATCTTTGAAGCAGTTTTCTCCAGCGATTTTGTGTGTGTTATCTGAAATAGCCATTAATTATCTAGTACAGTGTGTGCTGTGAAAAACACACAAAGAAGACTCAAGAGCAAAGTCGTTTGGTTACTGAAAAAGAAAAGGGCGCTTCACCAATTTACTGGATAGGTATTTTATCACAATCTTATTTTATCACAATCTCATCTGAACTGGCTTCAGATTTCAACTAGCATTTTTTATAACAACTCCGTAACAATTTTCTGCCCTGATTTAAACAGCTTTAACAGTAGATTTTTGGCAAATATTTTATATTCTGTACACCCAAGGTCTCTGATTATCTCTGTAAATGATGTTTAGTGATCAAGATTCACCCTCAATCTTTACTGCCACCTGTCCATATTCTTGGGCACGCGCGCATACACACGCGCGTGTTCAGCATTCACCGAAAAAGAGTAGAAACGAAGGTTCAAAACCCAGATAAACACCCATGCCCCCCATACAAAGAAAGAAGTAAACACGGAAAAGAGTTTCTGGATGGGTCAAGGTAGGACATTTACTGAACTGCAGTTGGAGCCTTTCTCGTCTTATAGTGTTCCCAGGGCACTAGCCAGAAGTCTTTCTCCAAGGAAGAAATAGCTAGGGGCTTTTCTACCGCGATTTCCTTCTGGTCTAGTCCTGCGCCTCTCTCCTTCCCGCCTCAGTTTCCTTAGCTATACTAGGGGCACACATAAAAAGAGGTAAAACTCCGTTCCTCCTCCCAATCTTTAAACTTATTTGGAGGGTACCGAAGTTTCCGCACAAATTTTGCGCGCAGTTCCCACGCGCTCGCTTCGAGACTCCAACTTTCCCTGCTTGCTTTTACTCGGCTTCTCTGAACTTCTCCCTCTGCAGCCAACGGTGGGGACAAGACCGTACAGTCAAAGTGGGTGGAAAAGATCACTTCTACCCCGAAACTGACAAGTTACCCCACTCCCGCCCCCTCTCGGTAGATCCTCCCCCAAGTGAGCGTTCATTAGCATAAAACTGGTCCGGCCGGGCTCAGGGTCCCGTGGCCTCCAGGGTTCGCGCGCTTTGCGGGACTGGGGGAGCCACAGCACCGGTATTCAGGTCCACAGAGCATCCCAGTGCAAAACCTGCACCTGCTCATTGCGTGAGCTACTAACCTTAAAAAAAAAGAAAGAAAGGAAAGAACAGTTTGGAGAGAGAGAGAGCGAGGCAGCAAACTGCTGTCTTCCCTCCCCATGTCTCCAGTTCAGCCTCCAGGAGTCCCAGGTACCCGGTCACCACCCCCAACGGCAGGAACATTGCCGGTCCCCTCGCGCCTGCCCCAGGCAAACGTACCCCTTTATCTTCTTTGCACACAGACGCTCGCGCGCGCGCGCGCGCGCGGACACACGCACAGATGCGTGCACACACAGACCCCTCCCCTCCCCTCCGCAGGCTTGCCCTCGGGGCTTCAGGGCTGAACTCAATGTGGGTCCCCCGGGATTACTCTGGCCTCTCGGCCTCTGGGACCGTCCCGCTCCCGACCTCCAAGTGACCCACTTCCTAGGCTACCTCGCGGGGCGCTCACCCCTAGCGCGTCTTTCCGCTCCACGAACCCCGCGGGGCAGGGTTACGACCTCCCTCCGCCCCCAGGATCTAGCCCCTAGTCTCCGAGCAGCCGGGCCGGTGCCCGGCGCCTCGCGGTGGAACCCGGGTCCGAGGGAGCGCGCACACACAGCAGCGCTGAGAGGGGTCCCCAGACGTCCGCGCAGCCTAGGAAGGGCGCTGTGGCCCCTGGAACGGCACCATCCGCCGCCCCGTCCGCCCCGAGACTTGGGGTTCCCGCCAGCCACATCGGTCGAGCCCCAACGTCCGGGCGAGCAAGGGGCGGACCCGGCCGGAAGAGCGCGATCCGGGCAGGGTGAGGTGCCAACTTCTCAGAGAGGTCGGGAGCGGCCGGCGAGCCCGGAGGAAGGGGAGCAGAGGGCCGCGCTCGCCCGGGGCGCGCGGAGAGAACGGCGCCAGGCTGAGAGCGAGGGAAGGGCGAGAGGGCCGGCTGGGAAGGGCCCACAGGCGGCGGAGACTCCCTCCCCACCCCCACCGTCCCCCTGCCTCTTTACCTGGCGTTGGTGCAGTCATTGTAGAGGGTCTCGAAGTCTTTTCTGGAGATGAGTTTGCAGCGGTTCACTCCGGGCTGGATGGCGCCCAGTCCCCTCAGGATGCGAACCTGCTCCACATTGCACACCACCGGCGTGATCTCCAGCCGCTTCAGCTTGGTGTAGACCGTGTGCAAGCCCCCCACCAAGTGCTTCAGGAACAGGTCGAAAGCCTGGGGCAGGCAGATCAGCTCGCAGCCCTCCACCGTGAAGGAAGCCACTTTGGCCCCCCTCAGATCCACCATTTTGCACTCATTATTCTGGGGGGTGTTTTCCACTGGGGACGGGGTCGAGTACACGGGTTTGCCGGGGAGGGGGCCGCAGCTGCTGCTACTGCTGCTACTGCTGCTGCTGCTGCTGCTACTGCCGCCGCCGCCGCCGCCGCCGCCGGTGCTCGCGTTGATGGGGGTGCTGGAGGCGCCAACGCCGCCGCCGGCGCTGATGCTGCCGCCGCCGCCGCCGCCGCCCGCGGTCGCCAGGCTGGGGTTGCCGCCGCCGCTGCCGCGCCGCCGCCTCCGCCGCCTCCGCTGCCCGCGCCGCCGCCGCCGCCGCCGCCGCCGGTGGAGGTGACTGTGCCCGCCGCCGCCGCCGCCGCCGCCGCCGCCGCCGAAGCGATGGGCTCCGGCCGGAACAGAGTTGGCCCCGAGGACGCCGGGGGCCCGATGGACGGAGCCGGAGACGAGGTCGCGGAGGACGTGGAGGTGGTGGTACCGGAGGAGGAAGCAGACGTAGAGATCGGGGCTTGAGGGGGGACCAGCTGGGTCGGAGGGATCAAAGCCGCCGGCACTGCCATGGCCACATATAAGGGGGAAACAGAAGGAGGAGAAGCCAGGGGAAAAGTTGCCACACACACACACACACACACACCCCCGGGAGGGCGAGGGAGGGAGAAAGGGGGGAGGGAGAAGGAGCTAGGGGGCCACGAGCGCCACAACTCCGGGAGAGAAGAGAAGAGAAAGGGGCAGAAGGGGGGAAAAGAGGTGAGGGCGAGCGCGAGAGGCGCTCTGGAGAGAAACGCACAAAAGTGTCCCGCAAGTCGAAATGTGAGTCCTCTCCGGGGGCTGGGATCGGGGGTTGGTGGGGCGGGGGGGGGGCGGGTAGGGGCGGGCAGGGTCGGCTGTGGTTGTGTGGGTCCCGCTCTCTAGCACCAAGTTAAGGATGAAGGTGAAAAGGAGGAGGTTTGAAGGACTTGGGTTCTCCCTGGCAAGTACATTGATCAAAGATTGAGAGGGGAATGACAGAGAGAAAATGAGCTGAAAAGTGCAGGCTGCCGGCTGGACGACTTGTTATTGTCACACGGTGCAGAGGGGAGGAGCTCCGGAAACTTGAAATACCCTTTGAAGCCGCAAAAACCTCACTCACTAGTATTAACCCAAATTATCCAACCAGGAACTCGGAGCAGAGACTCCGAGAGCGCGAGACCCAGGGAAAGCGAGAGAGCGGGGGAGGGGGGGGGGGAGGGGGGAGTACTAGGAAAGGAACTATAGGATGGACCGCGAGGAAAAGCCGAGACCCAGAAGTGGCGATCGGAAAGAGAGAGCATCTACTTTTCTACTACCGTTAGATTGCATGTCTTAATATTCCATTTCGTCCGCGAAGACTCGTAATTTTTTCCAAAACCTTCTAAGCAATCGCCTGCCAACTTAAAGAGGAGCCAGAGCGCTCCGAGCTCTCCTTCAAGGGATTTAGGATGTATCTTGGCTTGTTTTTGTTTTTTTTTTTTTTTTTTGCAAGAGATATAAATGAAAACACATCCCTTGACTTCATGATTATTAAGAAATTATTTTGAGGAAAATCCATATGAAGCAAAACGTATGTTTTCTGTATCTGATTATTTTATCTGTCGACTCAACTATTTATTTGTTTAAAGATAGCGAAAATTCCAGGAGAGTTTTCAAGTTGTGGGGGAAAAGTCAGTCTGAAATAGCTTAAGAATCATGGAATGCTCTGTATTCAATTCTTTTATATCCTAATAGATTTTGGAAAGAAACAAATGCTTGTTACAGAAATGTGGATGGTTCAGGATAACTTCACTTTTGCCCCAAAGGTCAGAAATGCCAATCATATAAAGAGAATTGAAGAGATCAGGCACCCCTGAAGATTTAGAAAGTGGGAGAGGGGGGAGAATGCACTACTTTTTCTTACCTAAAACTCTATAAGTAATTAACCTGTCTTGCATAGACGCCAACCATCTTCTCCTCCTTTAAAACCTAAGGCTAGCTGCTAATGTGTTATTTGAATAAATATATATATGTGTGTACTTATATATGTACACATATACTATATTATACTATATATATATATATACACTATGTATACTTGAAGACTATCATTGTATTTTGGGAGAGTCCTTCTCAATTTGCAGAAATATGTTTTGTAAATAATGAACAAAAACAAATCTCACTAGTTGACTTGTAAAGGCAGAAAGGGTAGCTATGCTTAAAAACATTGGGCTGAGTTTAGGGTCACCCTCTTCCTCTTTGCCTTCCTCTTTGCTTTTCTTCCCTTTTCTAACTTGTTGCATGGAAGTACTATTTATTCAAAAATTTTGACCAGTCTATGATTTGAGCACAAGTCAAGTCTGTTCTGTTTATATCACTAGGAATCTTAAATAATTAGGCTTTAAACCTGTCTGCACATGTTCATTAACTTCACAAGATAGAAACAATGCTTTAGCATTTGACAGATTTCAAAAATAAACTATTAGCATCGGATTCACAGTTTAGTATTGAAATTATTATCACATTTCTTTTTATCTTTTATTTCTTTAACCTTTTTGAAGTCTACTGTCAAAAGGTGTAGGAAATATTTACAGAGAAATAGGGCACTATTCACTAATTTGTCTAAGTTTATACTAAACTTTTGGGGATAAAGCAGTTATATCAGGAGGCTTTCCTGGGTCATAAGAATTCAGAAAAGTGATTGTTGCTAAAGAGTAGATTAACTTCTATAAGATAGCTAAAGTGTATACAGTTGTTTTGCCTAGTTAGCCAATGTAGTTTGATATATTCAGAAGTAATTTATATCAATTTTCACTCTTCTTATCTGACTTCAGTTAAAAGTAGGGACTGGACATACATCACATAAATCAGAACACTTCTTTAAGTGTTTATGCCTGTTTTGGACAACAATACCTTTTTTTAAAAAAATTCCAAATGACTATGTTAATGAGTAGAGGTGAGGAAGAAGATATTAAGTCCTCAGAAAGTAATTTTATTTTGGAATTGCATGCACAACTTAAATAAACTTGCTTTAGTTTTTGAAATGCTAGTTCCTTCATTTTAAATTCTAGTCCTGCAAATGGAAAAAAATTGAAATTAACTGCCCCAAATCTGCTCTAAGTATTCTCATTTCTCACATTTTGTTAAACTGTCACTCACTCAATACCTGCCACTCTCAGAAGCCACGGACAGGGAGTCGTGATAGCTGACCATGCCATAATCCCACCCAACATCAAAACAAAGTCCAAATTTTCTGCAGGAAAACCTGTGTCTCCCAGCACGTGCTCCATTCAGAGGCAAGGCTTGGGTAGCTGGCCCGGACCTGAGCGGGAGCTTCCTCCCCCTCACCCCCATCTCAGGACTCTGAACTGTTTTTGTTTTTGGTTTTGGTTTTTAGGAACTACCACTTACCCCTTTGATCAAACAATAGGATTAGAAATGGCACATCATGCAAATTAAAATATTCAGGAAAGAAAACCCTTGAAAAATTCAAATTTTTTCCTTTCCTGTTTTTTTTTTTTTTTTTGAGAAATATTACCGATGATTAAGGCAAAGGGTATTTCATAACAGCAGATAAATCAACTGCCCAGATTTCAAATTCCCACTCTTCTTATCACATCTTTAGGTTTTCAAAGCTTTTGTCTTGTTTGTTTATTGTTTTCCATGTCTGGTTGGTTCAGGTCCTCTCCTTCCATCTCCTCCTCTCCAACCTTCACTCGATTTGCATAAGCAAAACTCAAAGTACTGTAACTGATATTAGAAAATTCTCCCTGTGTGTTGTGAAGACGTATTGTGCTGAAATCAATAAGACTGTTTAAAATTCAAAGACCTGCAAATCGTTCTGTTTGTCCTTTGATAGGGCCTGTGCTGATTAAAATGCTACCAAGAAAGCTTAATTGCTGCACTAATTAAGAAGTCTTTAATTTCTTTCCTAGGATATCGTTTGAAGCTGAGCTTGTACCAGTTCAGGGAAGGTATTTTCTTCCCTCCCTCTGCCCCCTCCTGGCCCCTCCCTTCCCCTTCCCCCTCCTTCCGTGGCCCCGACGATATCCCTGTGAATGGAAACTAATAGAGAGAGTGGTCTCAGGGCTCACCATCTATTACTTAACAAAAATCGGCACGGAAGACAGAGTCCACTGCAGTAGGAAATGCAGTTTTGAGAAGAGCTGTAAGGTTGCAGGAGACAGTGAGGAAATACAGAGTAGCTGTTGCAGCAAAAGTCCCGGTGAATACCTGGGTGACAACAGGCACTTTAGCCTGAAGATGAGGGCATCCTATTTGGTTAAAAGGGACAGTGACAAGGAAATGCTTCTGTTGAAACAGGGAAACATAAAGATGTACTTTCAAACCTGTGGTTTAAAAACGAAGAATAAATCTGTATAAAGGTGAACTTAGAGTTGGGATTTGGTGAGTATCGTTTTATTTTCTAAGTATAAAAACAGGATTTCTATGGGGATTCATTTTTGACCCTTTTTATAACCCAGAGAGGCAGAGCACTATATTACATCCATTCCATCTTTATCTATTGACCTATTTTATTCACTGATTTCTCAAGTGGGGAAACTGACTAAATGATTTCACAAAGCTTTCTCTGTAATCAGTAGTCATTTTTAAGGTTTATTCATGCTGCATTATAATTCTGGTAAATGACTGCAAAGTAGAAGATTGTAAGATAGATACAAATATTGACAAAGCCAGGATAAGTCATATCTTTAAATCTTTAGGGCTTCAATATAGCAATTGATACAGTTAAGACTGAAAATGGGGATTTCATAGAATATAAAAATACTAAAATGATCGAGTAACTCTTAAAGGCAATACATATCTGAATGTTTCTTGAACATCTCAAAATTCCCTGAAAGCTTTAAGTATTCTCTTTTTACACATCACTAAATGAAACAGAAACAATTTAGGAATATGCAGGAAGGGGGACAAGAAAAGGCTGCCCGCAATTTTATTCTTTTATTTTTTCCCCCAAGTTCAATTAGAAGCATGCACAGAAAAATACAGATGTATATTTCAGATAGATACTGAATTCCTTTCAGTGACAGGACAAGGAGATAACATGCTTAATAGATTCAAAGGGAGACTTACCATTCCGAGCACGACGTCACTCTAATTATGTTTACTCTAATTGAAAGCAAGGTTTTTTGGAATCTGAAATTACTTTCAGAATTTTTTTTTAAATAATGCAAGTGGATCAAATGTTGATCACAAGCATTTCAATCTTTCAAAATGTATTGGAAAATTAAATGAAAAGTGGAGTTTGGTACAAACAATGCCCCAGGGCAAAAAACAACTAACACTAGATTTTCCAGTCCAGCCATAACACAAATCAATTTGAGCACACTTCTATGGCCAGACTGCCAGATTGTTATGACTGCTAATTCACTCAATCAAAGAGTGCATTAGCACACCCGGCACAAATAGCTTTAACAATAGGGTGCACTTCTGAACAATTCTAAGATATAGCACAACGGAGAAGTAAAGAGGAAGATCATTTTTACATCTGCATATGTACTAATGGACCTGTTCCTCAATAGGAAAAAAAAAAAAAAATACAAACTTCAGGCAGAGGTTTATAAAGCAGCTCTCCAAGTTTGGCAAATCTAGAAAGATAACAGGGTACCAGTATTTGACTGACTTTGTTAAACGTTTCTCAGGAGAGAGTCCAAAATTGATGTTTGCCCTTCAGTAGTAAATCATTGAAGATGGAGAAATTATGCCAAGTAACTCTCTCAAGCCTTTTTAACTCAGTCACAGGGCCTCACCATCAGCTCAGCAGATCAACCCTGACTACCTTAAGCAAAGACCTCTACTATTACGCTTCCTGTCTCTGCTCTCCCCACTTGGGGTTCCAACTTCTGATTTAGAGTCTCACTTCTACAATCTCCCTCTTTTCCAGTTCCTGCCTTTCTTCAAACAAGGAATAAGGCTTTTATCTCAAGGATACATTCTCTAATCAGATGCAGAGAGCTTGGTGATAAATTACCTAAAGGACAGAAGGTGGGAAGCTGAACACGCTATAACTTGAAGCGCTCAAACTTTGTATTACAAACTTCCATTCTTAATAAAGAAGTGGTTAAAATGATTATAAATAATTCAGACTTGTTTTTCAGCATGGAAATGCATGGACCATATGTATGCTTACTGAATACATTAAGTAATTACACAGTCATATTCACATTTACCTAGATGTCAGAACCAAATGGCACAATTTGACATCACTGTTTCCTCCCTCAATCTTCTATCCTCACTCCCTTTTCTCCTGGTTCAGAATGAAGGGAACATGTGGCCAAAAATACTTTGCTGATTATGGAGCATATTGTAAGAAATCTCTAAACTCAAGTCGAAGGAGAAAAGGAGAATAGTTAGAGGAGCAAGGAGGAGAACAGTTACAAAGAAGAAAATCACCGTGGACTGGTTTTCCTTATTCCACACTGCATCATTCCTATGACAAATAGTCAACTCTGCATAATAATTTAGTTATACTCACCCATCACTACTTCCAGCACTAAGCGTCTAATTCCATCTGTGGTCTGTTGATTTGTATTAAGAGTTGTACTGGCAAATATTTGATAATAATAATAATAAAGTGAGATCATTTTAGAGTTGGATTGTAAAAGGAAGCCACAACAAAAATAGTATAAATTGAGATTAATTCCCTTCATCTCTTAAATCAGGCCATGATAAGGATGGCAGACTGTATTGAAGGTCAAAAAGTCAGGCAGATATTTAAATCCCTAGTTTTCTAAGAAACATTGGACCTTCAATTGCACCTTTTCATATATGGTATTTTCTAATTGTCATACTCCTTTCCTTTCTCTTTAAAAAGCCAAAAAGTCATTTTTCTCTAAAGAAGTTCAGTATTGGGACTCGCTTGACATAGTTGGACAATAGTTGTACATAGTTGGGAATGGAGGTGGAAAGAAGTCATGTAGAGTAAATTCATGTTTAATTTAAAATATAAATTATAGTATAATTTGCAATGTTAGGAGAAATGTATTAAACTTGATTATAAAAGTTTATACTGATTCACTGTCTCTTTTCTGAGGTTGTTTGTACTTATTATCTTGGTCTTTTTTCTTTCTCTTTGCTTTATTAAAAAAGAAGAGGTCATTGTCCAGCAAATAGCCTATAAAAATTGTTCTATTTGAAGTCAGAAATTTCAAGGATTGTTAAAAAAGAATAAACTGTTTATTTATTTATTGCCCTTCAGAACAAAGAGTTTTTTTTTAAGTTGAAAGAATAACAATTGCCACCTTCCAGCTCAAGATCTTGTATGTCAAGTTTCAGCCCAGAGCAAATTTTTACAACAAGTTATAAACCCCCTGTAACAGAGGGTTTATTATAATGGAAGTGCTGACACAACCTTAACTATAGCGTTGTAAACGGCTATGCTATAATATCCATTAAGCAGAAAGAAAAATAAGCTGGCTGATCAATAATTTATACAAAGAGTACCAACTGCAGACATAATAACTGTAATGTTTGCAAAGCAATCTCTCTGCTCTCCAGGCCTAACAGTAAACGCAAACTAGCAACGCTGTTAATTTCCAACTCCTACAGATAAGAATACAAACAAATTACTTAAAATTATATTTTGCTCAACATTTAGCATGCCTCGATGGGATAAAATAAAATTTAATTATGATGCAACTTGTGCCGGATGCAAAGCTGTTTTGTTTCCCAGCACATTTTATTATGAAAGGACATTCATTTGGAACATCAATTATGGGGAAATAGTATGTTTCAGTGAGTTGACTTGGGTCAGGCAGGCTCTTCTAAGAGTTATTCAGACATGGAAACAGATTGACACTGTTTAACTTCAAAGGAAGTTACAGGGTTTTACAGAGCCACAACCTGAAATACAATCCTGCGAGCTCTGATCCGAGTCAACTGTCAGTAAAAACACACCTTGTTGTTAAGAGTTCATGGGAAAAAAGACATTGGTTTAGAAAATGTGGCCATCATTAGCAACCAGTGAATCCTGAAGAGCTCAATTAATGGCAAGCCTCCTTTATGTAGAAGTGAGATGAGTCATTTCTACCTAAAAATGGTAGAGCGTAAGATGTGAGCATTATCTTCTTTTCTGGAAAATTCTGAAAAATAGGACTGAGTGGACATCCATATTTGTTACTGCCTTGCCTTTTATAGTGTTTATGTAGATGTGTCATTTTGATAATTTTGTTTCTGTTGATGGCTTTTAAAGCAAGAAAAGAGGATTTGAGAAGAGTCGAGGCGGGGAATGGAAGTGAAAGATCCCAAAGTGCCCACGATGTACCTACTCAAGGCTGAACTGGACCGTACATTTCTGAGGTTCACATATCCATCAGTCTTTTTGTCTGTTCATTTCCTGGGGGTGTGTGGATCCCAGTAGAACGAAAAGACTTTGCTATCAAAGTTGTAAAATGGTATATTACCCTGTGAGCAATTGCACTTGGAAAGGAACCAGTAATTTATATGAGAAGTGTTTAAGATTGCCTGCTCACTCAGTGATCCGTGCCAGGTCAGTTCCAGTAATGCCAGAAAACAAAAGGAGGTGCACATCCCTGGGAAAGAGACACCTTATACGCCTTAAGAGCTCGTGAAGGGAAGCACTCAAATGCCATTTTCTCAAATGAACTGGTCATTACCATTTAAAATCCTGAGGGCGGTGAGACTGGGGAGGAGGGAAAGAATTTGTCTTTTGATTTAACAGGGCTCCGAAGTCCTAGTTTTAAGGGGAAGGGTGTTCTGTTGTGACTGTCTCAGCCCTATGCTTTAGCAAAGGTTAAATCCTGACACACAGGTGCATTTTCGAACAACGGAATGGAAAAGGATGAACACAACTGCTCTGAGAATGTACCTGGCCATCTGAAAAATATACCAATGAACTTATTTACAAAACCAAAATAAACTCAGAAGCACAGAAAACAAGTTATGGTTAACACAGGAGGTGGGAAGTGACAGAGGGGGAGAGATAAATTAGGAGTCTGGGGTTAAAATATACACACTACATATATAAAATAGTAAACCACAAGGGCTTTCTGTAGAGTACAGTAAACTACACTCAATGTCTTGTGATAACCTATAATGGAAAATTATCTGGAAAATGTATATATATACATGCATGTATAACCAAATCACTTTGTTGTACCCTTAAAACTAACACATATTGTAAATTAACTCTACTTCAATTATAAATAAAATAAAACATTCTTTCACCTTAGGTGTTCAGTCACGTCCAGTTATTTGTAACCCCAAGGACTGCAGCACGCCAGGCCTCCCTGTCCATCATCATCTCCTGGAGCTTGCTCAGACTCATGTCCATTGAGTCGGTGATGCCATCCAACCACCTCATTCTCTGTCATCCCCTTCTCCTCCTGCCTTCAATCTTTCCCAGCATCAGGGTCTTTTCAAATGAGTCAGCTCTTCGCATCAGGTGGCCAAGTATTGGAGTTTCAGCTTTAGCATCAGTCCTTCCAATGAATATTCAGGACTGGTATCCTTTACGACTGACTGGTTTGATCTCCCTGAAGTCCAAGGGACTCTCAAGAGTCTTTTTCAACATCACAATTCAAAAGCATCAATTCTTCGGCGCTCAGCTTCCTTTATGGTCCAACTCTCACATCCATACATGACTACTGGAAAAAACCATAGCTTTGACTATATGGACCTTTGTCAACAAAGTAATGTCTCCGCTTTTTAATATGCTGTCTAGGTTTGTCAAAGCTTTTCTTCCAAGGAGCAACCATCTTTTAGTTTCATGGCTACAGTCACCATCTGCAGTGATTTTGGAACCCTAGAAAATAAAGTCTGTCACTATTTCCATTGTTTCCCCATCTATTTGCCATGTTGTGATGAGACCGGATGCCGTGATGTTCATTTTTTGAATGTTGAGTTTTAATACTTCAATTATAAGTAAAATAAAATATTCTTATACTTCAATAAAGACTAAATAAAATTTAGAAATTAACTGTTAAAAAATTACCAGTACAGAGAGTAATACATGCTCTGCTAATAATATCTATGGCAGGTTCTGAGTTATTATTAATTTTTTGTTTGACTTGGTTATCCCATATCAACCCCTCTCTCCACCAGTTTACAGGAGAGGACTATGGGACACTGGCAGGGTGCTGTATAAAAACCGGTTTCTGGGAGTTCTTCACAGGCCTCCTTATTCTGGTGTAACGTAATCAAAGTACGGACTCTGAGTGCACTGGAGGGAGAGGGTTGCCCCGCTGCCATCCTCAGTCTCAAGCTTTCCCCATGTGTTATAAAGGCATTTTAGTTTTTGAACCAGAGTTCAATTCATTCACATGCCCAGCATAACCCCACTTGGGTGTTTAAAGAAGGAATTAGGAAAACAACCATTTCCTATATAAGTCAGAATTTATAATTCATTGACTTGCTCAGGACTCAGCACATCCAGGAATTCTTTGCAGATAACTATCACCGTGCATTCCGATGGGTAAGGCAATTGTATTAGGCTTTTACACTTGTTGATATGTTTCTCTTCAGGTGGTCTCAAGTCATTTCCATTCCTTTCAGATAGAGAATATAATGCTTAGCCCTTGCTGGGTGCTCAATAAAAGTCAGCTGGGTAATTAAAACTGCTTCTACATTATGCCACTCATTTCTTTTGTCCCCAAATTGTATAAACTGCTCATTCCCCAAATCCTATATCATTTGATTCAGACCAGGATATTGAAGACTAACAAAATTTAGTTATGCTCATCTCTGTTCTAATATGCCATCAAGTTAGAAAAGTTCTTGAGGCAAAAATCTAGAAATGCTAATAAATTGGGTTTCAAAGAGCTGGGAAAGATAATTTTAGTCCTATAACAAAGGTTTGCATCTGAGCCCCATAAAGAACATTTTCTTTTTTTAGTCATTCAGGAGTCATTGAGAAGTCTGCATCAAGACTGAAAATATACTTTAAAGGGGGCTTCTCTGGCTCCAATGATAAAGAGCCTGCCTGCAATGCAGAAGACCTGGGTTTGATGTGTGGGTCAGGAAGATCTCCTGGAGAAGAGAATGGCAACCCACTCCAGGATTCTTGCCTTGAATATCCCATGGACAGAGGAACCTGGCAGTTCATGGGGTCGCAAAGAGACACGATTGACCAACCTTTTCTTTTTTCTTTATACTCTGAAGCGCTGCTACAGATGATGAGAAAAAGTAAGTTCGTGTGTGAAACTCTGCTTCCCAAATGTGAGTAAGCAGAGAGTATAAGCAATTATTTGTATGGTTTTGGTTTAACACTGCCATCACTTTAATATTCATAACAAAACTCATTTATTTTTTGTATAGAGGATGTAAGAAGAAAAAGATATTCATGCTGATCAGAATTTCATATTATTATCTCAGTTGCATCTTTTGACTATAAAATTATTGAAATTTTGTGTTAGGGGAATCTGCAAATCCTTGGATTATAGAATTCATCACATCATTTCCCCTTCCAATGATCATGGTTTCCTCTTCCAGAAACCATCACAGTTGGTTCTCTGCTTTTCCCCCTCAGAGGCAACCTCAGAGCATTCCCAGTAAGGGCAGCCTCTCACCCCCAGCCCATTGTACCCATCTCCGATCTTGTGAAAGAGGAAACTGACAATTAGCAAAATATGAGAGCTTCCCTTGATACTCACAGGAATTGAGGCTTAAGACAGGTATAAGATTCAAATCCTCATTATTTTTCCCCCAGCTATCCTCGAAGAAGACTATTTTGGTGTAAGCAGAGGAAAAAAACATTTTTTCATTTCATGTATAAGGGAACTGAGAAAATAATAGACTGACCTTTGGATCTAGACCAAAGCTTCTCTACCTATTTCTACCCCCTGTATAAGGCATTTCTGTAAGGTCTACAGAGCAATGAAATGTCTTCTCAGTGGATGCTTAGATGTATGTGCTTATGCACTATAGTGCCTCATGATTAGAAGGGAGACTTCTAGAAAGGAATTGGAGAAATACTTTGTTTTAGGAACAAGATTTTAGGATCTTGAGAAATACTTAACCAGTATGTGATATTAGAAAGTTAGTCAAACTGCAAAAGCCCTGGGATTCCTTGGTTTTTGTGACTACCCCTGGTTTCCTTAGGTTAGACATGGCAGTGTGCATGCCTGCTCAGTTGCTAACCTGTGTCTGTCTGACTTTGCAACCCCCTAAACTGTAGCCTGCCAGGCTCCTCTGTCCATGCAATTTCCCAGGCAAGAATACTGGAGTGGGATGCCATCTCCTTCTCCAGGCGATCTTCGCAGCCCAGGGATCAAACCCGTGTCTCCAGTACTGGCAGGCGGGTTCTTTACCACTCAGCCACCTGGAAAGCCCCAGAATATGGCAGCATCCACCAGTGAAAGTTGCCTATTGAAGTGCTATGCAGAATCAGGCATTAAACCGGCAGTTGATCTTGTAAATACATTACTTTTCTGTAGTATCTTACCAGACTTGGTTTGCTTTTCCACAGAGGACTAGACAGCCTCTTTCTCCCATCCTTTTTTTTAATCCTGATTTTAGAAAGGTCACTCTACTTTTCCAAGAGATGATGCAAGGATTGCTCACAAGCAATTCCCAACAGAGCAATGCCATGCCCTCCTGCTGCGCCATTTAAATTGTCTGAACTTCACGGCTTTTTCATTTACTCTCCCTTTAGAGTGAAGCTGCAAAGTTGAGAAGACTTGAATGGCCTTATATCTTCAAAGAAGTGCCTTGAGCTCTGGAATGCCACAGAGTGGGAGAAACCACGGAACACCAGGAAATGTCAGCAATGTGACAGGAATGCCTAGGCAGGTGATTAGGGCCTTACTTTAGGTATTTTCTAGAACAAGACTACCAACACAGTCGAATAAGAAGTGGGTCTTTTTTTCCGACAGAAACTAACTGGTTTTGAAACACATTGATAACAGTGTGTGCATAAATTTAAGGACATACTTTCCAGGCAACTCTTCATTATACTTTGATGTTAAGTGATTTGATTGATAAATTAATAACTATTACTAAAGAAAAATTAAAATTTACAATAATCTGAATTTTTTTCCTAATGTCAATAGAAAGCTCTGGACTTGGACCACATAAATTATTAAAAAAGACATAAGATCAAACTAATTTTAATAGCTAAAGCTCATTTACATTTATTTGTGGTCTATTTCAAGTTTATCTTAAAGGAGAGCTAAAGTGTTCTCAAACAGTATATGCCAAGAGTAGCATTTAGAAGTTTAGTTACTTCTGAGCACAGAATATGAAGAAACAGAATTAATAATTATAATTGATAAACTTCATTGTAAATATAGTAGGTATTTGATGATGCATTCAGTAACTAAACAGAAGCATTTTATATGCAAATATAAAGAAAGAAACTCCTGTCTTCAATGTTGGTTTTAATCTTAATATTTAGAAATAATCATCATCAGTTTCTTGATAACTTTTCTTAATCAGAATGTCCTTATAAATCTGACTACTACTTGTTGAATATCCAAAAGAAGCTTCCAATCAGAAACAGTCAAAAGCAAGTATACAAAGTGATGTTTATACATACTGGATTTATGTATGCTAATTTGATTAGCCATCATAAAGCATAAGACATTCAAAATCAACAACAAACAACGCTGCATTTAAAGTTCTGTAAATATGAACTGTACTTACTCTGTTCAGTTTTAAAAATCATATTTTCTATGAAAAGATACTTATATTTTTATAGTTTGATAATCTCATTTTACCATATGATCAATAAAATGTCTTTTCATAGTTATTTAGACACACAAAAACAGTTTCAAAGAATTTCTTTACAACACCCATGCACACATGCCTATTTTCAGAATTTTCAAAATAGCAATTACTTCCTTAGATTTATAGCCTATAACTCATAGTAGTTTTGGTATCCAAAGCTTACTTTTTGTTTTTATGTAAGTGATTTTAATCTAAAAAGCATTTAATAATCATAACAACACAGCAAAAGTTTGTTTCATAAACACTTTATTATCAGCCTTTGTTTTCTGATACAATGCTTTAAAAATACCCTCTGTTGTATAAAGGACATTGTTGCAAAAAGGCAGTTCAAAACTTGTCCTTCCCTTCCTTTCATTGATCTGTTGCCTCTTAGGTAATATGAACAGCTGTCTCCAGCTCACCCACAGGCAAGCTGAACATAATAATAAGGTTGTGTTACTGGCCTATATCTATGAATGATTATACAGTGGGTGCCAATTCTTTTCCATTAAAGATAAGGTAACAAAGATACCATAGAGAAGTAAGCTGGTTAGCAAAAACAAGGGAGTGCTTTCTGACTTTAAGATTTAGTTATTTCTCAGTAACCACCGAGTTTCTCTTTCAGTTGGGTTTCCAATAAGGTGAAGCTGCCCTCTGTAGGAGACTCCCAGTAAATGCTTTTTCTTTATTTTTGGTTGACAGTGTACAAGCTTTCCCTCCCATTTTCCAGTTTATAAACAAACACAGTATCTGTGCTAACAAGTATGAGCTCTTTATAAATCTTAGAGGGAAATTAGTATAAAGCCTGCAGTCGGCTATGCAAATCTAATGCCTTTCCAAAATGAGAGAAATTGAACACTAAAAAGGTTGTACAGCATATTGGTGTTGACTATTTACTGACATCATGGTATGTAATAGAGTGGATGCTATAAATTCAGAGGAGTTGCTGAAAGCAGGAGGACAGAAGGTCTTTCTTGGCATGGTTGAGTGAATAGTGGATCTAAACAGAAGAATCCACATGCGGAAAGACACATTCGCCACCTAATAAATACACCTCCCCAAAAGGTCTTCTTATCTTCCCTTCTTATAAAGGTTACCATAATGCAGATTCATTATCAGTCCCACTGGGCAGCATATAGCTCAGTAAGAAATTGCTTTTGTTAGCATGCTCCTAGAAAGAGATTAGCTGTTTCACCAGATCTCTTGGGGCTCTTTGAAATTTTGGGAATTCTCTCTGTAATTTAAAATGGAAGTTAAAGCCAATGTGAATAGACTAGGGAAAATCTCGCAAATTAAACCTCTCCATCTGGAAGTTTCTTCATCACTCATTGCAAAAGTACAGGCTGAATCACTTTTGGTCCAGGTAGGAGAGAGTTCATCAGCTATGATGCAATTAAATATACACTAATGCTTTAAGAAGTATGTATTTCATTTGCAAAGAAAAAGCCTAAAATTTAAATTCAGAGCAGCAATTTGGATTTAATTTTTAGTTTTTATTCACTTTGCATATTGCTTAGAGTTTATCACTGAATGATCTATTTATACTTTTCTAGACTATGACTTTAGCCCCTGTGGAATGTGTGTAGGAGAGGCTGGTATCACCTGTATTATAAATTAGAGGATGAACAGGTGGGGAATACCTGTCTCCTTTTACCTACCCGACTGCATTTGTCCTTCAGTAACAGCTCAAGCATCCCCTTCTCTGAGGATCTACAGATCCTGGGTCCATACATCAACTCACTGGCACTGGGTCCATACCTCAACTTAAGCAATAACACTTATGGAGAGATTACTATAGCCTGGTAAACATTTTATATAAATTATTTAATCCTTGCAGTACATGAGACTGGTAGACAATTACTATTATCCCAGAGAAAACCTAAGGACACTGAGGCTTGAGAGGTTGAATTACTTGTCCAGTCTACCCCAGGGCCTGCTTTCTCCCCCACTACAATACACTCTATTCTAAATCTCACTTATTTTCCCACCTGTCTTTCACATGCTCAACTTACTTGCATCTCCGGCTTCCGCACACAACTGTCTGATGAGTCCCCAGCCAGGACTCACAGCAATCTGCTGTCCCTCTGGATGACCGAGCATTGCTAAAGATGCTTCCACTGCTATGCAGATTGGTATCCTTAATTACTCATGACTCTTAGATGCCAGCTTTCATTTTAAGCTAGTTTATCCAGAAAGGGTGTTGAATAAGCTCACATCATGTTAATACGAGGTCAGGGCTCCAGTTGGTCTCAGAGATGAATAGAGCCAGAGAAGAAAATCCCGCCTCATAGCACGTCTAATCACTAAAGACACATTTTTTTCTAGATGCCTTCCTCGGTTTCTCAGTTTGGCTTCTTCCACGTAGCTGAACTCATGGTGCCTAGTGGCCACCACGCCGAGAGCTTCTGATCCACTACCAGAGGATGGACTGAGTTTGGCTTTCCTGATCCCTAAGGTCAGAAATCCAAGACAGGGCTCTGATTGGATCTCCTTGGAAAAGTTATATTCTGGATGAAGGAACTTGTCAGAGGCAGTATTAGATAGTGGTTAAGAATGTATGGGGTGTAAAGGAACACAGCTAGAATTCAAAACCCAGTCTGTGTGTGACCCAGGATCAGTTTACATCCTGTGCCTCAATTTTCTTTCCTGAACAAAAGGAGATAACAACTGTACCTTCTTCACTGCATTTTTATGACAATTAAATAAGTTAGCTTAAAAAAACTTTGACTATAGTGCCTGTTGTTTAGTGGCTAATTAATAGTGACTCTTTATGACCCCATGGACTGCAGCACACCAGGCTTCCCTGTCCTTCACTATCTCCTGGAGCCTGCTCAAACTCATGTCCATTGAGTCAGTGATGCCATCCAACATCTCATCCTCTGTCGTCCCCTTCTCCTTCTGCCGTCAATCTTTCCCAGCGTCAGGATCTTTTCCAGTGAGTCAGCTCTTCCCATCAGGTAACCAAAGTATCAGAGCTTCAGTTTTAGTATCAGTCCTTCCAATGAATATTCAGGGTTGATACCCTTTTGGTTTGACTGGTTTGATCTCCTTGCTATCCAAGGGCCTCTCAAGAGTCTTCTCTGGAACCACTCCATAAGTGTTATTTGAAAGCATCAATGTATTAGTTATCACTAATTGTTCAGGTCTTGAGGTTGAGAAAAATATCCACTCACAGTTGACTCACTATAGCCAAAGAGGAAGAGTAATTTAAAAGCATTGAAGCTCACACGTATATGTTGAGTGTGGGGGCTGGGAATTTTTCTAGAAGAAAAATTTTCCTAGAAGAAAGGCTGAGAAGTGCTAGACAGACAAATTATCAGAGGCCAGCTATACAATTATGAAAAATATATCATCTTCTGTGCCAATGAAAGGCCATCAACAATCCTCTTGTGTGCCCTTGATCAACTCCATCTCTTCTTTCCTTCAGCGATAATCATAAAACTTCTTTTTTTTTTCCATTTCTTTTTATTAGTTGGAAACTAATTACTTTACAACATTGTAGTGGTTTTTGCCACACATTGACATGAATCAGCCATGGATTTACATGTGTTCCCCATCCCAATCCCCTCTCCCACCTCCCTCCCCATCCCATCCCTCTGGGTCTTCCCAGTGCACCAGCCCCGAGCACTTGTCTCATGCATGCAACCTGGGCTGGTGTGCTAAACCTTACTCCTCATGTTGTTGTTTTAGTTGCTAAGTCATGTCCAACCCTTCTGTGATGCTATGGACAATAGCCCACCAGGCTTCTCTGTCCATGGGATTTTCCAGGCAAGAATAATGGAGTGTGTTGCCATGCTCTCCTCCAGGGGATCTTTCTGGTCCAAGATTAGAACTGTGTCTCCTGCACTGGCAGGAAGGTTCTTTATCACTGAGCCATCATGGAAGTCTTATTGCTCATGTACTCAATCTGTATTCTCTAATGATAGTCCTTTTGGTGTAACAGGAAATTCATGACTATCACGTCTTCACCTTTTCTTGCTTGGACGCAGCTAGAGTCCTCTGCTGACTCCCTTTTCCAATATTACCCTTCATCCATCTATACTATTTTCTGATCCATACTGAAACTTCAATAGATCTTCCATATAAATTTGGTCATGCAGTCCATAGACTTAAAACTCTTCAATGACATTTCTTTCCTTTCAAAAGAAAGTCCAAGGTGGTACTGAGCCTGACCTAGAAACCTTCTTTTCCTCTCCTGTATGTATTTGAATATTCTCATGTGTGATTTTTATTTTAGAAAGTCTAAAGTACTGAATTTGTAAATTAAATCATGCTATTCCTATGGTTAAAAATACTTCCTTTGCTTCTTATTAGACTTGGAATAGCACTCTATTCTCTCTTGGTAGTGTTTTTTATAACTTTTAATTTTTTTAAAGTTTTAAAGATTGTTAACTTCTTTATTGTGTGACTGTATCTACTAGTAATAAATTATTTTCTCACATTTCTATTTTCTACCTTACTGTGTTCTCTAGTGGAGTGATTACATATAGAAGGTATACAATATTCATTGAATGATAAATAGCCTACTATAAATAATATGTATGTACTGTGTTATTTCATTTCATATATCTGGTTTTTGTTTATGAGTACTTCTTCCAGAATATATTTGCTTAGCTAACTCTTTCTCTCCCTTCAGGAAAACTCTCCAAGAAAGATTCCATAAACCTGCAAACAAGCAAATTATCTCACATCTATGCTGTCGCATTTTTCTTTATATCCTTTTCTATATGTCTATTTTATTATTTATTATTAAAATTATTATTATTTATTATTCTTTATGTGTCTGTCTTCATTAATGACAAGGAATGGGTCTCAGTCATATTCTAATCATCTCTTAACATGATGCTTAACATATAATAATCCTCAAATTGAAATTTGCTTTATGATACAGATTAATTTCCACCTGAATGACAAATCTTAAGTGAATAAAATATTAAAGGATAAATGACCTAAATAGTTGTATTCTACCTCTTCATTGATAACTTTCCTAATAATTTGAGCCTAAATGCTTTTCTTATCATTTATTTTATATACTATTTAGTTACTAATTCAATGTCTTGTGAAATATACTAATACCATTACCTTCAACTACTATTTTCACCTTGGGCAGTTTAGATTTCTAATGGATTTTATCTCATTTTTTCACCCCATCAGCTAGAGAATAGGTGTAGTTGGTGGGGTGAAAAAATAATAAATAAGATGGAAAATGCACACATGCCTATAACAACCTTGTGTTCATTTGATTCAACCCCGATAAATTTGAAGTACGTATAAATTTAGAGACATTTAGAATAGCTGGTCTACTATTATAGTTAATTTTTCTTCATAATAATAAAACCCAGAACTTTGTAACTCAAAAAAAAAGCCTCACAATTTCATTTATTTTTGTGCTTTTATAGGACTGCTGGGGTGGTACTTTTGGTCTGGGTCAGCTCAGCTGGATTGTATGGTCTACAGCAACTTCTTTATATGTCTGGTGACGAGCAAATTAGCTGAGCTATGAGTTTCCCAGGCAGTTGTCTTAGCTGTGAGTATTGTACATGTTAACTGATGGACATATGCAAAACATTCTCTAGGTAGGACTGAATTCTATCTCTCAAATTCACATGTTGAAGTCTCAACATCCGGTGTGACAGTATTTGGAGATAGAGCATCTAGGAGGTAATTAAGATTAAGTGAGTCCTTAGGGTGTGATCTTAACCTGATAGGACTGGTCACCTTATAAGAAGAGGAAGAGAGAGAGAGGAAAGGCTACATGACGACACAGCAAGGTCGCAGGTATGCACACCAGGAAGGAAGGTCTTCCTAGAGTGCAATCTTCTGACACCTTGAACTTGGACTTCTCAGCCTCCAGAACTGTAAGAAACAAATTTCTGTTGTTTCAGCCACCCAGTCTATGATATTGTTATGGCAATCTGAGCAGACTAAGACACTCGGTATATACCTAGGAGCAGACTTGTGTGATTGTTAGGGTCTACACATTTTCAAATTATTAGGTAGTGTCAGGTTGTTTTCCAAAAAATTATATCAATTTACATTCCAAAAGTTGTTCTACATCTGTCACAATATCTGATAATATGAAACTTTTGAAATTTTGGCAGCCAGGTGGATATGAAATGGTGAATAACTTCAGTTTTAACTTACATTTCCATTTTACTAAGATTGAGAATTTTCTCATTTATTAGTTGGGCTTTTGGACTCTCTTCTTCTGTCAAGTATCTGCTCTTCTGTCCATTAAGAATTGTACCATTTTGAGTTTATTTTTGTGTATGGTGTTAGAAAGTGTTCTAGTTTCATTCTTTTACAAGTGGTTGACCAGTTTTCCCAGCACCACTTGTTAAAGAGGTTGTCTTTTTTCCATTGTATATCCTTGCCTCCTTTGTCAAAGATAAGGTGTCCATAGGTTTGTGGATTTATCTCTGGGCTTTCTATTCTGTTCCATTGATCTATATTTCTGTCTTTGTGCCAGTACCATACTGTCTTGATGACTGTGGCTTTGTAGTAGAGTCTGAAGTCAGGCAGGTTGATTCCTCCAGTTCCATTCTTCTTTCTCAAGATTACTTTGGCTATTCGAGGTTTTTTGTATTTCCATACAAATTGTGAAATTCTTTGGTCTAGTTCTGTGAAAAATACCGTTGGTAGCTTAATAGGGATTGCATTGAATCTATAGACTGCTTTGGGTAGAATAGCCATTTTGACAATATTAATTCTTCCAATCCATGAACACGGTATGTTTCTCCATCTGTTTGTGTCCTCTTTGATTTCTTTCATCAGTGTTTTATAGTTTTCTATGTATAGGTCCTTTGTTTCTTTAGGTAGATATACTCCTAAGTATTTTATTCTTTTTGTTGCAATGGTGAATGGTATTGTTTCCTTAATTTCTCTGTCTGTTTTTTCATTGTTAGTATATAGGAATGCAAGGGATTTCTGTGTGTTAATTTTATATCCTGCAACTTTACTATATTCATTGATTAGCTCTAGTAATTTTCTGGTAGAATCTTTAGGGTTTTCTATGTAGAGGATCATGTCATCTGCAAACAGTGAGAGTTTTACTTCTTCTTTTCCTATCTGGATTCCTTTTACTTCTTTTTCTGCTCTGATTGCTGTGGCCAGCACTTCCAACACTATGTTGAATAGTAGTGGTGAGAGTGGGCACCCTTGTCTTGTTCCTGATTTCAGGGGAAATGCCTTCAATTTTTCACCATTGAGGGTGATGCTTGCTGTGGGTTTGTCATATATAGCTTTTATTATGTTGAGGTATGTTCCTTCTACTCAAAATGGATTAAAGATCTAAATGTAAGACCAGAAACTATAAAACTCCTAGAGGAGAACATAGGCAAAACACTCTCCGACATAAATCACAGCAAGATCCTCTATGACCCACCTCCCAGAATATTGGAAATAAAAGCAAAACTAAACAAATGGGACCTAATGAAACTTAAAAGCTTTTGCACTACAAAGGAAACTATAAGTAAGGTGAAAAGACAGCCCTCAGATTGGGAGAAAATAATAGCAAATGAAGAAACAGACAAAGGATTAATCTCAAAAATATACAAGCAACTCCTGCAGCTCAATTCCAGAAAAATAAATGACCCAATCAAAAAATGGGCCAAAGAACTAAACAGATATTTCTCCAAAGAAGACATACAGATGGCTAACAAACACATGAAAAGATGCTCAACATCACTCATTATTAGAGAAATGCAAATCAAAACCACAATGAGGTACCATTACACGCCAGTCAGGATGGCTGCTATCCAAAAGTCTACAAGCAATAAATGCTGGAGAGGGTGTGGAGAAAAGGGAACCCTCTTACACTGTTGGTGGGAATGCAAACTAGTACAGCCACTATGGAAAACAGTGTGGAGATTTCTTAAAAAACTGGACATAGAACTGCCATATGACCCAGCAATCCCACTTCTGGGCATACACACTGAGGAAACCAGATCTGAAAGAGACACGTGCACCCCAATGTTCATCGCAGCACTGTTTATAATAGCCAGGACATGGAAACAACCTAGATGCCCATCAGCAGATGAATGGATAAGGAAGCTGTGGTACATATACACCATGGAATATTACTCAGCCATTAAAAAGAATTCATTTGAACCAGTCCTAATGAGATGGATGAAGCTGGAGCCCATTATACAGAGTG
Source organism: Dama dama (assembly GCF_033118175.1). Classification (NCBI taxonomy): domain Eukaryota; kingdom Metazoa; phylum Chordata; class Mammalia; order Artiodactyla; family Cervidae; genus Dama; species Dama dama. Next base: position 49,132,912 of record NC_083710.1, read on the forward strand.
AAGTAAGCCAGAAAGATAAAGACATTACAGCATACTGACACATGTATATGGAATTTAGAAAGGTGATAACGATAACCCTATATGCAAAACAGAAAAAGAGACACAGAAACACAGAACAGACTTTTGAACTTTGTGGGAGAATGTGAGGGTGGGATATTTCAAAAGAACAGCATGTATACTATCTATGGTGAAACAGATCACCAGCCCAGGTGGGATGCACGAGACAAGTGCTCCGGCCTGGTGCACTGGGAAGACCCAGAGGAATTGGGTGGAGAGGGAGGTGGGAGGGGGGATCGGGATTGGGAATACATGTAAATCCATGGCTGATTCATATCAATGTATGACAAAACCCACTGGAAAAAAAAAATAATAATAATAAAAATTAAAAAAAAAAAAAAAGATTAGGAATAAGAAAAAAAAAAAGAATTGTACCATTTATGGTTTTCTTTTTGATGCATATAATTTATATATTCTAAATGCTATTCCTTTGGCAGTTATACGTGTTGAAAACTTATTTCCGTCAGTCTATGACTTGTATTTTCTTTGGGACAGTTTTTGATGAACAGACATTTTTCATTTTAATGTAGTCAAATTGATATCCTTTTTCTTTACAGAGTTCTCTTTTTGTGTCTTGCATAAGAGATTTTTGCTATGCTAAGAGCACAAAATTATTCTTGATTTTTCTAAAATGTTATTTTTCTTTTGTACATTTAAACCTTTTCAGTACAGTGGAAACATAAGTTTCACAGCAGACATAAAGAGGCGAGGAGAGATTGGCAAAGGGTGTTGCTCCTGGCATCTAGTGAATTGAGGTCAGAGATGCTCTCAAAAATACTACCATGCACAGGTTACCTTTTCACAGCAACATATTATCCAGGCCGAATATCAATCGTGCTGAGATTGAGAAATCCTTAGCATAATGGTGTCTATAATTTGACCTTAGCCATTACTCTTTTATTTTTTTTATTTTTTTTTTTATTATTATTATTTTTTTTTCCAGTGGGTTTTGTCATACATTGATATGAATCAGCCATGGATTTACATGTATTCCCAATCCCGATCCCCCCTCCCACCTCCCTCTCCACCCAATTCCTCTGGGTCTTCCCAGTGCACCAGGCCGGAGCACTTGTCTCATGCATCCCACCTGGGCTGGTGATCTGTTTCACCATAGATAGTATACATGCTGTTCTTTTGAAATATCCCACCCTCACATTCTCCCACAAAGTTCAAAAGTCTGTTCTGTGTTTCTGTGTCTCTTTTTCTGTTTTGCATATAGGGTTATCGTTATCACCTTTCTAAATTCCATATACATGTGTCAGTATGCTGTAATGTTCTTTATCTTTCTGGCTTACTTCACTCTGTATAATGGGCTCCAGCTTCATCCATCTCATTAGGACTGGTTCAAATGAATTCTTTTTAATGGCTGAGTAATATTCCATGGTGTATATGTACCACAGCTTCCTTATCCATTCATCTGCTGATGGGCATCTAGGTTGTTTCCATGTCCTGGCTATTATAAACAGTGCTGCGATGAACATTGGGGTGCACGTGTCTCTTTCAGATCTGGTTTCCTCAGTGTGTATGCCCAGAAGTGGGATTGCTGGGTCATATGGCAGTTCTATGTCCAGTTTTTTAAGAAATCTCCACACTGTTTTCCATAGCGGCTGTACTAGTTTGCATTCCCACCAACAGTGTAAGAGGGTTCCCTTTTCTCCACACCCTCTCCAGCATTTATTGCTTGTAGACTTTTGGATAGCAGTGAGACAAAAGAGCTGAGGACGGAGATACGCCATTACTCTTTTAAAAAAACATTTTATTTCTTTTTATGGTGGGCTGTGCTGGGTCTGCATTGGTGCATGTGGGTTTTCCCTGGTTGTGGTGAGAGGGGCTTCTCTCTAGTTGTGGTGCATGAGCCTCTCATTGCAGAGGTTTCTCTTGTTGCAGAGCACAGGCTCCAGGGCATGGGAGCTTCAGTAGTTGCAGGCCATGAGCTCAGTAGCTGTGGCACACGGGCTTAGTTGCTCCGATATGTGGGGTCCTCTAGGACCAGGGATCTGACCAGTGCTCCCCTGCATTGCAAGGTGGACTCTTTACTGGACCACTAAGGAAGCCCCTAACTAGTATTCTTAAATATTTTATGTGTCCTTAAAAAGGAAGTACACAACTGTGAGCACAATTGGTTTCTGTGCTCTATGTACCTTGTTAATTCTGTGGTTCAGTTTTCGTAATCTTACTGATGTTCTGACTATATGATTTATTATTATGAAAATTATACTGAAATCTCCCGTTTTCTGGATTAGTCTAGTTCTTATAGTTCTGTGATGTTTTGCTTTTAGATACTTTGAGATCTGTTGTTTGGTGATGTAAGATGAGAATTCTTTCTGGTGATATGTAATGCTTATTATTTTCTCTGCTAATACATATTTCCTCAAGTCTATTTTGTCTAATACATCTTTAAAAACATGTCTTATCTTTAAAATTTGTTTAGTATTCATCAGTTATAATATTTATAATCCATTTATTTTATCTTTTCAGGGCTGTTACGTTTTACTGTGTCTCTGTAGACACTATGGAGCTGCTGACTTTGCCCCTTTCTTCCTTCCTGTTTTTCTCTTCGTTTCTCTCTCTTTCTTTCTGTTACCAATTGACATGTTTTTTTAAATTGCGATAAAATACATATACCATAAAAAGTATCATTCTAACTATTTTTAAGTGCATACCCAGTGGCTCACTGCTAAAGAATCCGCCTGGCAATGCAAGAGAGGCAGGAGATGCAGGTTTGACCTCTGAGTCAGGAAGATCCCCTGGAGGAGGAGATGGCAACCCACTCCTGTATTCCTACCTGGAAAATCCTATGGACAGAGGATCCTGGTTGTCTACAGTCACAGGGTTGCAAAGAGTTACACATGACTGAGCACACATATGCACACATGCACACACGGTCACTATAATTAATGTATGTTTTCGTATGTCAGATCTCTAGAACTTTTTAATCTTGCAAAACTGAAACAGTTCTCCATTTCCCCTTTCCACAACCTCTGGTAACCACATTGCACTCTGTTTTCTTCAGATGCCTCATCTAGGTCAAATCATTTGTCTTTTTGTGAATGGTTTATTCCACTTAGCATAATGTCTTCAAGATTCATCCATGTTGTGGTATATAACAGGATTTATTTCTTTTTTGAGGGTGCATCATATTTCATTGTATGTATACTCCACATTCTCTTTTTTTTCTGAGAGAATGTATTTATTATTATTTTAAATAAAATTTTTCCCAAAGTCTTTGTTATGTACTTCAGTACAAATAGCACTTCAATATGGAGGGGGATGCAAAATAGTTTCAAACAGGTGCAAATGAAACATATGTGGAAAATGTAAGTTCAGATTTTGTAACAGACACCGTTCCCTATCTGTGATAGCCAAGTCATGCTTAATAATCTTCATTTAAATCTTGATCAATTATTTCTTAAATTTTTATTGGTGTATAATTGCTTTTCGATATTGTGTTAGTTTTTGCCATAAAGCAAAGTAAATCAGCCATATGTAAACATACATCCCCTCCCTCTCAGACCTCCCTCCCACCCCACTCTCATCCCACCTCTCGAGGTCATCACAGAGCATCTAGCTGAGTTCCCTGTGCTATATAGCAGATTCCCACCAGCTATTCAGATATATGTCAGTGCTTCTCTTCGCAATTCATCCCACCCTCCCTTTGCCTGCTGGGTCCACATGTCTCTTCTCTTTGTCTGCTTGGCCAATGAATTTTTCTAGTACTTGACAAAACTTAAAACGATTTATTTAAGGATAATTAAGTTTGTCTTAAGAAACGACAATTGCCTGCAATTGTACTAGTCTCTGGCAAAAACAAAACAAAACATAATAATAATATAGGAAACCAGACACACCATATGTGATATTTTAATGCATATGTTTCTCCATTCCCTTTTAAAGAAAAGCTCTTGAAAATCTTCCCCCAGGTAGGGGGAGGTCAGAAGTATTTTTCAGAATCTGAGTGCTTCCCTTCTCCTTTGCACAGCCCTAGGTCGTGGGACACATTCTCCTAGCCCTTGCTAGGCTGGGCTGGGCGGTTGGCTCCTCCTTATGTTGAGACCCCAAAACCCCATTTGATTACTTTCTTGTGCAAAGATTGCTTTCTTTGTGTCAACTAGAGAAACAAAATGTTGCTTTCACGCTAATGAGCAGTAGGTAATGTCACCTGCTTAGGTGTAAACTTAGTTCGGCTTCTCTCTTTGCTTATTTTGCTTTTACTTGAGAATGCTGTAAACCTTTTTACTTGAAGTCTCACCTGGGAACAGATTTCTCCCATTAGGCAGATTCATAGTCAACACGACAGCTTTGAAAGGATAGCTCGATTCCCATCTCCAAACTCTCATCACCCCTTCAATTTCAGAACAGCTCAGCTTCTGTTCCCATCAAGCCCATGTCATATGATGTTATGAACAGTCAGAATTGGACTGTGCCTGAGCTTTTTATCATATTTTCTTTATTCATTTATACATTGATGGGCATTTATATTGCTTCCACCTCAGTTATATTCAACAATGCTGCAGTGAACATGGATGTGCAAATATCTCTTCAAGATCCCGCTTGCAATACTTCTGGGTGTATGCCAACAACTGAGACTCCTGGATCACATGGTTTGTTGTTGTTCAGTCACCTAGTCTTGTCTGACTCTTTGTGACCCCATAGACTGCAGTGAGCCTGGCTTCACTGTCTCCGGGAGTTTGCTCAAATTCATGTCCATTGAGTCAGTGATGTTATCTAATTATCTTATCTCTGTAACCCTCTTTCTTTTTGCCTTCTATCTTTCCCAACATCAGGGTCTTACATGGTTTACCTATTTTTAATTTTTTTAGGAAATTTAGCATTGTTTCCCACAGAGGTTGTATCATTTTTACATTCACACCGGTAGTGCATAAGAGTCCTGATTTTGTACTTTCTACCAGCACTTATTCCCCACCCATTGTTTTAGTTAGTAGTTCTCCTATAACGTGTGATTTTGAAATACATTTGATATACATCAACGTATATGAAGGGAATTTGACATACATTTCCCTGATACTTAGTGATGCTGAACATCATTTCATATACTTGTTGGCCATTTGTGTATCTTCTTAGGAATGTATCTTTTAAAAAATAGTTTTGTTTATTTATTTATGTAGTTATTTTTGGCTATGATAGGTCTTCACTGCTGTGCCTAGGCTTTCTCTAGTTGTGGTGAGCAGGGTCTACTCTTTGTTGTGATGTGCAGGCTTCTCACTGAAGTGGCTTTTCTTGTTGCGGAGCACAGGCTATAGGCATGCAGGCTTCGGTAGCTGCCATCCATGGGCTTTGTTGCTCTGTGGCGTGTGGGATCTTCCTGGGCCAGGGATTGAACTGGTGTCTGCTGCATTGCAAGATGAACTTGTAATCATTGGACCACCAGGGAAGCCCTGAAGTATATCTTTCTTTCTGTTGAGCTGTAGGATTTCTTTATATATTCTGACTTGCAGTATATATGTTTCACAAATTTTTCCCCCAATTTTGTCATTTACTTTTACTCTGTCCTTTCCTCTGCTCTGCAGAAACTTTTGAGTTTTATATCGCTCCATTTATCTATTTTTTGTCATTGTTGCTGTTGTGGTCATGATGTCACATCTAAGAAATCATTGCCAAGTCCTGAAACGTTTGCCCTGTGTTTTCTTTTGTAATTTCACAGTTTTAGGTCTCCCATTAGAGTCTAATTCCTTTTGAGGAGTTAACATTTATTTTAAATCCAAGCCAGTATGCTTTGTCTTTTAAATAAGCCATTCAGTCCAATTACATGTACTGAAATCACTAATATTTTGATATTTGTATCTATCATCTTACTTTGTGGTTTTATTTGTACCACCTTTTAGATTTTGTAGTTTCTTCTCTTGCCTTTTAATTTCTATTTATGGCTTACTTGAATCAAACAGCACTTGTGATGGCTGCCAAATAGTGCTCATCTATTTCCATTATTCCTCCTATATTTACAAGTTGTCATTCCATTGTAAAAAGGAGCTTTTTCTTTTTCCCAAAGTATTTATTACTCTATTTAAATTATGGTAATCTATTTATTATTCTTTATTTTCATGTTACAATAGGCCCATTTTGACATGCTGCTATCATTCTTCGGAAGTTCCTTTATTTTTGCAAATCTGGTTCCATCTTGTGCTTTTCATGCCCCAGTCCTGGAGTGAGCTATTTCTCCAAGGAATTCCAGTTCTTTGTGGATGACTATATATAGGAAGCCATGATCTGGATATTCAATGTGCCCATTGTTATGTATGTTTTATTTCTAAGTTTTCTCAGTAAGCAAGGTAGGGAATGCATGTTGTATAGGCATATTTATAAAAAACATAATTAGAAAAAAACATTTGTCACACACAGATTTATCTTTCTATATCTACTTCTATCTATTTCTAATGTCTGAATATTTATATATGTATCTATATATTATATATCTATATATCTTTGTATCTATTTAAGTATCTATCTGTCATTTATCTATCCTGTGAGTTTATGTATTTCCATTCTTAATCCAGTAATAACATTGTGTTAATTCTGGCTTAGGCTCCCCACTCTGTGTTCTGATAATAAGAAATCTGACTTCCATCACGCTCAATGTTATTTACTTACTTGTCCAGTCTTCTTGTATGTAACTGATACCCCAATATGCTAGCTATCTTGATGGCCTTGGCCTTTCTGTTGTGTTCTCAGACTATGGTCTTGCCACTGCCTCCTCTGTTGACTGCTCAGCCAACCCCACCTCTACCTCCCGAGCCAAACTGCAGCCTCCCCCACCAGTTTCTGATATTTCTTTCAACCCCAAGACACCACCACTTCCTTGACTCCTCCATGTTTTTCAGCCTTGGCCATCTTCCACAAATAACAAAGGAAAGGAAAAGAGGGAAAAGAAAGCATGGTCAAGAAATTTGAAGCTAAAATTTATCTGTGTGTTTAAATGCTCACAGAATAAGACAGATTTTAGTGTTCTGCTTCTGCCCTGAATTTCCCCTTTTCACTTATTTCTTGGTCTCAGAATATCTTACTTTCTCACCAATTAATGGCTGTGTTTAAGAAGATTTTTAAAAACTACTTTATCCAGAATTTTTAGTTGTTTTCAAAGGCACCTGGGTACTTGGTTTTCTGTAATGCCAGAGATGGAGTTGGAGGTATACATGTAAATGTAATATCTGAGGTTTTAACATTTTAATCAAATGGATGAATTTTGAAATCAGTCTAAGGGTCTGCTTCCCTGAAGTTGGGGAAAGAAATTCTATCCTAAGTGAATTTTTCAAAGACACACTCTAAAAATTTTGAAGAGTCCAGACTTTTTCTTGTACCCTGAATTTTCCACTAGTCCTCTTCTTATCTTAATTGCAAAAATAAGCAGAGAGTAATATAATTGTTGGAAGGAGGAGAATGAGAGTAAGAAGTTAATTTGGATTTTCTACTTTAAATGAACCAGAATAACTTTCATCGATTCACATTTTATTTTTCTTTATTCCACTTTATTAGGAGAAACTGTTCCAATTCTAGAAATAAAGATTGAGATCACTGATTGAATAGATGCAATATTTCTTTGTAGAGACAAATTCTGCTTTCTCAAGCATCTTATTTTCTTATCCTATGGCAACAGGAAAATAGATGAGAGTCATTCTTTGTGATCTGTTTGTCATCCTTTATCCAAATGTTATCACTATCTTCCCAGATTTCTATATTAGAAAATTAAAAGTTTGTATGGCCAAGCTTTGTAGTAGTAAAGTAAGAGCTATGTAGTTGGAATATTCCACCTGAGACCATAATTGTCTCATACTTCCCAATGTAATTTTAAATAATTTAAAAAATATTTCTGCATTTAACTCATGGGATATGAGAACGAGTCATATGTTGATGGATCTGCACACGTTCTTTCATGGTCCCCTCCCCCTTTCCAAGAATTAACTCAGTAGAGTGGTCGAGGTACCTTGGAAAATACTGATTGCCTCCCAGTACTCAGTTGCCCTAAGACAGTTCAGTGCACTCTTCTAGTCTTCTAGTGCACTGTCATATGTGCAGAGGTGTTGGCATGGACTTTAGGGGTACAAAGAATCTTGGCATTCTCATTTGGGATGCTCAGACAGAAGTACAGACTCTCACTGTCTACAGGTGGCAGTGGGGAGATGTGGTCCTGATTGTTTCTGGCACATTTAACTGTCCTCTTGGAAAGGAGGCTTGAATTGAAGCAGGTATCCTGGGGAGCAGAGAAGAAAGAAAGAAAAAGTCACCACTAAATCTGCCAACCATGGAGCCCACCCTATCTTTGCACTTCCAACTACTGTAGCTAATAAACTCACCTTTTTGTTTGGGTTGTCTTCATCCTCACAATATAAGAAAGTAGCCACTCACAGCAACATTGAAGAAAAAAAGCACAGTAGAATGAAACCAAACCAACCAAGGGTATAAATCATGAAAAAAATTTTCTATGACAAGATAAGAATTAGAAAAAGAATACTCATGCTTTGCAAAATGTGGTCAAATGATAAATCTTTTTATAAATAGGCTTGATGATTTTTTGGTCAAAATGAATAATGAGTAACAATAGCTTATTAACTTTCAAAAAACATGCATTAAAGGAGAAGCACAATGGCAGATCCAAAGTTTAGGCAAATTTACCCTTATACAATTAAATACTTAGTATCTTTGTTTTTTGAATGTTGAGTTTTAAGCCAGCTTCTCCTTCACCTTCATTAGGAGGCTCTTTAGTTCCTCTTCGCTTCCTACCATAAGGGTGGTGTCATCTGCATATCTGAGGTTACTGATATTTCTCCTTTCAATCTTGATTCCAGCTTGTGATTCATCCAACCCAGCATTTCACATTATATACTCTGCATATAAGTTAAATAAACAGGGTGACAATATACAGCTTTGACGTACTCCTTTGCCAATTTTGAACCAGTCCATTGTTCCATGTCTGGCCTGGGATGTTACTGTTTAATAGGAAAGCACCTCTGTTTAGGGAGATGAAAAAGTTTGGTGATGGATGAACTGTTACACAATGTTGTAAATGTACTTAATGACAACGAACCATGGTTAAATGGTAAAGTTTATAGTGCTTATGTTTTACCCTAATAACCACTGATACAACAAAACATGATGCATAAATTCAATTATAAATGCTTCCAGTTTTCCCCAACAATGAGAGTCTATGTGGGATGGCCAGCAGGAATGAATAGAAGCCAGATGCAGGTTCATGAAGGGCCAGATGATGCAACGTGTGCTTTGGTCAGGATAAATTGTCTCTCTCTTTCTCTTTAAAAATGCTTTACTACTTTATTTAATGTGCAGAAAACATCACTATCTAACAGACATGACTTCAAAGTAACTTACTTTAAAAAAAAAAATACTAGACATGATTTGATATCATGTATATGTGGGATATAAAAAAATGATACTAATGAACTTATTTACAAAACTGAAATTGTCTCACAGATATAGAAAACAAACTTATGGTTACAAAAGAGCAAAGAGTGGAGGGAGGGATAAATTAGGAGTTTTGGATTAACAGATACATACTACAATATACAAAATAAATAAGCAAGGACCTACTGTATAGCACAGGGAACTGTATCTTGTACCTATAATGGAAAATAATCTGAATATTAACATGGTTGTTCAGCCACTAAGTCATGTCCGACTCTTTGCGGCCCTGTGGACCGCAGCACACCAGTCTCCTCTGTGGTTCACTGCCTCCTGGAGTTTGTTCAAATTCATGTCCATCGTGTCGGTGATGCTATCTAACCATGTCATCCTCCACTGCCCCCTTCTCCTTCGTCCTCAATTTTTCAATATTAATATATATATTATATACTCAATATTAATATATACATTCACTTTGTTGTACACCTAAAACTAACACAACATTGTGAATCAACTATCTTCAATTTGTAATTAACATTTATTTTTGATTGGAAGATAATTGCTTTATAATATTGTGTTGGTTTCTGCCAAATATCAACATGAATCAGCCATAGGTATACATATGTGCCCTCCCTCTAGAACCTCCCTTCCACCTTCCAGCCCATCCTATCCCTCTAGATTGTCACAGAGCACCAGATTTGACCTCCCTACCTCATACAGTATTGAAATATATACGTTACCATATGTATTAATAAAATTAGATAGCCAGCAGAGATGTAATTCAGTTTTTAAAAATTGCTAGACTTTAATATCTAGATTTCATAATATAATGGGGAACTTTGGCATAAATGAATCTCCAGATGAACGAAAATATTAATTTCAATTTGGGAACAATCATTTATTTGCCCACTTAAAATGTGGATTCTAGGTTAAAGCATTGCCAGGTAACCTAGGCTCTAGCCTAGGCTGGCAATTCTCCTGAGATGGAGATTTTATTGCTTCTTGAGACAGCATATTCTATTACCTTTACAAAGCTGGAACATGCTGGTAAATTGAGCAGAAGCCCACAGTCCTCATCCCATCCATACATCAAATTCAATTTTCATAGGATAATAATAATTTTACATTTATTGAATTCTTACTATCAATACATGCCAACACAATGCTAAATGTTTTAAGTGTACCATCTCATCCTATCCTCATAACAACTGTAGGAAGTAATTGTGCTTTTATTTCTACAGGCTTCTATTTTTATAGGAGAATTGTTAGCTTTTATGTAAAAAAAAGAAGTGACAAGTATATCTTCTCAAGGGGATTCCCTGGTGGCTCAGATGGTAAAGAGTCTGCCTGTGATGTGGGAGACCCAGGTTGTATCCCTGGATTAGGAAGATTCCCCTGGAGAAGGGAATGGCAACCGACTCCAGTATTCTTGCCTGGAGAATTCCATGGACAGAGGAGTCTGGTGGGCTACAGTCCATGGAGTCTCGAAGAGTCAGACACGACTGAACGACTAACGATTTCAATATCTTCTCAAAGAACGTTCTTGACCTGATCATCTGCGTGCATTAAAGCAAACTAGGTCTCTGTTCTCTGCTTCAATTTCTTCCAAATATCCTGTAAATTGATAATACTGGAGGACACAAGCATGAAGAAAATTTATAATCTTGATCACTTTCCCCAAACGTAATGTAATAAACCTCACTCGCAGAGTTCACAGCATCAGTTCTCCTGATGCATAGAAACAGAGTTCACTTTCTCTTTTTAATTTAAATAAACTATTGAGATCTCCTATTGTATTTCTTTTATTAGAGTCACTGCATCTGTGACGAACGATCTCAGTTATCCACATTTAGACTGAACTTCTTAACTTTCTTGTCAGCTGTGACTATTTCTCACTAATCAAATATATTTTTAATACTTAATTGGGACTCAATATTATAATTCTTGTGATTTCTAAAAATGCCTGGATTTTATATTTGACTTGTGGTACATAGATGAGACAGAAAAGGCAATGGCACCCCACTCCAGTCCTCTTGCCTGGAAAATCCCATGGACAGAGGAGCCTGGTAGGCTGCAGTTCATGGGGTCTCGAACAGTCAGACATGACTGAGCAACTTTACTTTCACTTTTCACTTTTATGCGTTGGAGAAGGAAACGGCAACCCACTCCAGTGTTCTTGCCTGGAGAATCCCAGGGATGGGGTCGCACAGAGTCAGACACGACTGAAGTGACTTAGCAGCAGCAGCACACAGATGAGACACAATGAAATGAAACAGATTTCTATTTTCAACCAGACTCAGATATACAAAATATAAAGATATAATCACATTCTGATTTAAAAATATTTTTCATACATATACTTATTCTTTATCCCTCTGTGTATTATTATGTAATGTGAATTCATGAGAAAGAAACACATGATACACGAATGGTTCAAGAAACCCAAGTGATTAAAACTTGGAATACTTTGTCCCACCACTGAGAGCACTTAAAACATTTTTTGTGGACACCAGTTTCTTTGTATTTCTTTATGTTCCCTCCATTCCTCACTACTGGATTTAAAAAAAAATTTTTTTTAATTTATGTATTTGTTTTTGACTCTGCTGGGTCTTTGCTGTTGTGTGGGCTTTTCTCTAGTTGTGCTTCTCATTGCTGTGACTTCTCTTGTGGAACATGGGCTTCAGGGCGTGCAAGCTTCAGTAGCTGGGGGACGTGAACTCAGCAGTTGTGGGTCCTGGGCTCCACAGCACAGGCTCAATAATTGTGGCAGAGGGACTCAACTGTTCCACAGCACATGGGATATTCCTGGACCTGGGATTGAAGCCGTGTCTCCTGGATTCACAGGCGGTTTACCACTGAGCCACCAGGGAAGCCCCTGACTACTGGATTTTTAAAAATCGAAATGAAGCGACTTCCCTGGGAGTCCAGTGGCTAAGACTCAATGCTCCCAAGGCAGGGAGTCTGCGTTTGATCCCTGGTCAGGAAACGAGATCCTGATTGCTGCAACTGAAAAATCCTGCATGCTACAACAAAGATTGAAGATACCGCATGCCACAACTAAGACCTGGTGCAGCCAAATAAATATATAATATTAAAAAATCTAAAAGGATGTACAGATGCATTTTTGACTCATTTTGTTTACTCCATATCAATTTTCTCTTCTGTAGTTAAAGATCTTTTGTTAACATTCTTACTTTTGACTCCTGCAACTCCCGCAACATGCTGCTCTGTTAAATCTGCCTGAAGTTGTTTCCAGCAGGTCAAGCAGAGTCTTGGTTAAAAGCTGGATAAAGCAGGGCAAGCTTAGTGAGAATACAGATTACTAAATTCTTCAAACATTTTTCTTCAATGTTGTCCCACAAGCAAAAGGTTCACTTCTTCCAGAGGTAGCTGGTGTAGACTACACTTACACTGTTCTAGTAGTTTGTGGAATAAGCCTAAGAGTCTTCATGACTCTTCAGGATAAAAGGAACTATTTAGTACCTTTCATCTATTAAATAAGACTTCATCACTCGAACTGAAAAACAAAAGCTAAATTTAAATAAGGAGGAATTGAAATACATAAAAAGAAACCTGCCCACCCATGTTTTACTGTACACCAAATTAAAAGTCATTAAAGTTATTTCTTTTAATCCATTTTCTCTGTTATCCACAGTGCCCACCAAGACGAGAGTTTGCAGGGCAGTAGACCAGTGAACATTTAATGACTCGGTAATCATAACTATTAAAATAATCATAGTAACACTTTGCACTTACTGCGTATCTTTCATCCAAGAATCTCAAAGTCCTTTCTAAACATTAATTAGTTCTAACACTTCTACCAGATAGAGAAATGTCGCTGTCCCATTTCCCTGGTGAGGAAACACTGAGGCTGTGACTAGCCTCAGGCTCTTCTGTGGGCTGTAGCTCTTCTGAGGCTGAGATCTTAGGAAACTCAATTCCCATCCGGTGCCTTCATCTTTCATGGTTTTACATTCATTCTAAGTAGAGACTGAGTTCCCAGAGTTATTTGAAAATTGTCAATGAGCTGTGAAATAATTTTAAGAATATATGCAAATCCCCAATGAAACTAATAAAAATAGGACCACAAGAATAGGATAGCATGTGAACACTTCCCTGACGCGCACTTCTAAATCTTTGTTCCCCAAATGTCACAACAAATAAGACTAAAGTCTATAATCAATTTGTGCTTGCCATGATTCTTCTCCAGGTTTTCTTAATTATAACACGTCACTGTTTTTACTTTCTATACTTGTTAGGTTTCTCTGTGGCGTTTCATATAGAAAAGTTTAACTCTCTAGCTGATTCAATTTCTTGTAAAAAGGATATTGTAGATAAAAAACTGAAAAATCTGCATTAATTCCTTTCATAAATATGATGCTAAAAACTTTAAACAGAAACAAATATACATGGGGGAAAAAAACCTTTAGACTTCTAAGATGAAGATTTTGCTTTATTCTTTCTGTCTTGAAATCCTACTTACCAATTAATTTTAAGCCTTTTCTAAGTGATTTTTTTTCCCCTGATTTTTGGTTTTTTGGAGCTAAGTAATTTTTCATTTTAGTTGTAGATATTCATTGTGAATAGACATCCATTGCAAACATGGCAGCCCTCACTATATTCAATTACACAACACAAAAATTTACACATACATGTAATTAAATATGAGAAGGAATTTTGGGGAGTCAGGCAATTATGTCCCAGACAAAAATTTATAGGACCAGAAGGATATAGACAGTGTCATAGATATTCCAATCCTATAAACCAATTCAGAACTAGCTTATGCTAATGGTTTATGGATGTTAATTATAGAGTCTGGTATCTCCTAATGTTAAGAGTCTTTTAAATAGATAGTATTAAGTTTAATATTAATATTAAGGGTCCAGAGTACTTGCTTACTTGAGTCTAGAAATTTAGGACAGTTAGGGGAAAAAAGTGACATCATTATTTTAACCATTTACTGATATCCTAAATCTATTCAAGTAAATTCACTTTTATTTTAAGCATGTGAACCTTGTGTTATAACTTTTTATCACATTATTCACCATCTTAATATTTTGACCCTATTGAAATGTCTAATTTTTAATCCGCTTTTTCTGCAGTTTCCTTACTTTTCTTGTTTATCTTCTACCTGTCCTCTTGCTAGTCTATTTCCTAAAAGCTTACCATCAAATAGATGCTTGAGAATATACTCCACCAAATAGTGTGATCCGAAATATTTTCATCCCTTTGTAATGAGATTTATGTCAGTTTTTCTAAACTCCAATGATGTTATCTAATTAGATTGCCTGTCATAATCATTAACATAGCCCTTGTATTTAAGAAGTAACCTAGTTTTAGAAGCCAGAACTGGCATTTTGTTCTAATTGAGCATTCTTTCAATTTACGTATACATAGCTGTGATTTTTTTTTTTGTTTTTACCTCAAGACCTTTGTTATCTGGATTTCTTATTTTTGACCACTACAGAATTTCTCATGTCATTACATATGCATCTCATCTTGTATAACATAATAATAGAAAACTACATAAACTCAAGTTTCTGATAGCTGAGCATGTTGGAAAATAAGAAGAGAGCTGGTAACAATTGCAATAACTCTGGCTCATTCAGTTACATTTGAGCTTGGATATATGTTTGAGAACTATCTCGCTAAAACCCAAATTATTCTTCAGTACTGCTGGGACATCTTTCATCTTCTGTGGTTGGCTGAAAAAGATGGTGTATGTTTCACACAGTTCTCACTGATTCAGAAATGCTGCTTTTCAGTAGGTGAAGTGAAGTCTCTCAGTCGTGTCCTACTCTTTGCGACCCCATGGACTGTAGCCTACCATGCTCCTCCGTTCATGGGATTTTCCAGGCAAGAGTACTGAAGTGGGTTGCCATTTCCTTCTCCAGAGGCTGCTTTTCAATACTTACCTTCAAATAGTTTCACACATGCAACGCTTTCAGCTAACTAAACTCCTGAGTCACCAAGAACAGATTCAGTTCACCCCTCTTTTACCCCACACTCCAGGTTAGCATCAAGGCCAGACTTGTAGGTGGAGAGGCCTCAGGCAATCTTTTCATCCTCCCACAAAACAATTATTGAGTAATCACTCAGAGCAAGGAGTGAGTTGTTGCAGGTTAAGAGGAACAAGAATGGTGGGCAGGAAAAAAAAAAAAAAGTGGGTTCTGCCAGAAGCTTACCTGAGATGCTAGTTTAAAGTACTTCCTTCAGTGGAATATGATAAACTCCAGGAATCAACGTCTCAAGATCTAAAATATATATATTTGAAAAAAAAGTTATATCATAATTGACTAGATATCACATAGTGTTAGGTTCATAAATACTAAAAGTGTAAACAAATTTTTTTTTAAATCTAGAGTGAAATGGAAGTAAATATTTAAGAAAAAAATAAGAGCTTCATAGAAGTAAAAAAGAAAATGAAAATTTTTGTTAAGGACAAACAAATATATGGTACAGTTCACTCACCTAAATAACAAGAATACTGGAGAAATATAGCTGTGTAGATCTTTCAAACCAACATAAGCAGGCTTGAGCTCAGATACTGTGAAACTTGAGATGAGACTGAGAATTGCAGGAGGAAGAAGTACAGGTTGATTTAGGATCGGAAAAAGAGAAGAAATATTTGGAAACGGAGATCTAAGGAAACAACAAGGAAAAGTGATCCTTTTCTTCATTTCCTCTGATCTTGATCTAGTCCCTTTAAGCTGCTTGCTGTTTCTGCTAACCCCCCTCCCTAACAGCATGGGTAACCAACCAAGCCTACCAATTTTAATGTGCTACCTCTTCACCTCCACCCATTCCCTGGGGAATCTCATTTCCCTTCCGTTTACTCCCGATGAGGCTCTGATAACTGAATTTGGCCTCATCTTTCAAGTCTGTGTTATCATTCATGTGAGACAAATAATAAAGGGAGACCTCAAACCTCATTCTATAGGAAGTAGATTTTAAGGAAACTCTTGACACAGTTTTGATCAATTAAGTAATATTTGACACAATGAATTAAGCTATAGTCAACCAAATTACTTTCCTAACATATAAGATATTAATATCTTATTATTTTTTTTTACAGATTTAGCATCTCCAATTGAACTCCTTTATGAAAAGGCTGTGTATTTAGCACATGAAAAGGCTGTGTATTACCTATATTTGTGTTTTTAGTATCTGGCAAAAACCTAGTACAAAGCAAATGCTGAGTACAGTTTTTACCTTAATGAGTAAAATGGCAATATTTACTCAGAGGCTACATTCTTTTATTCATTTTATTTGACAAATATTTATTTAGTTCTTACTGTGCATTAGATATACATCGTGACAGCTGGGATGCAGCAAAATATAGTACAGAAGCGCTCTGTCCTCTGGATACTACATGGCAGCTATAGATACAGGAATGTAACTTCTGAACTCTTGTGTAAAACAAGTTAGAAATGTGTAAACCAGTGAGAAATCAAAGCATCAGACTAGTTACTCTCATGACAATAAATGAGCTTATGGAAAGAGAGAGTATATAAAGGAAGAGAAGACCAAAGATATCACTAGTACCCAGAGTCAGGGATAAATGTTGTTTTTTTCATAACATTTTTACAGATGTCTGAATAAAAGTGGCAGTTCAGATGGTAATTGTCAGCAATAATATACTCCAAGATCATACACTATTAGATTTGAGAAAATTTTCTCTCTTTTTCTAAATAGGTAAAATAAAGTAAAATATATTTATCAAATATATCTCAATAAAGTGGTTAAAAAGGATATGGTAATTATGTATTTACCAAATAGTGGTTATTTGAAAGTTGTGTAGCAAGCATTGTGCTGTAAGTGGTGTATTTATTTATAGATCACATTAGCACCACTTTTTGAACTAATGATTTTATAGGGTAGAGATGAGTCCCGTGCATTTCAGGGGATTTTCCTGACTCAAGGATTGAACCCGAGTCTCCGTGTCTCCTGCATTCCAAGCAGATTCTTTACCTGCTGAGCCATTGGGAAAGCTCCTTTCTTGTATCCAGATTTAATACTGTCCTTGAAATTGCTAATTAGGAAATACTGAAAAATATGTCCTTATTAACAAAGAAAACAAACTCAAAACTCCAAAATGGTTATCTACAGAATTATACCCGAATATCCAAATTAATGTCTGTGAGATGGTCTTTGAATAACTCAAAGCAGTACAGGCTATCTATGACTTTAGATTATCATAATTTCCCATTCTGTGGTCAGAGTGTCCAAATTTAAACCTTGGCTTTATTCCCCATGGGCCAAGTAATTCTCACTGGACTAATTACTTGATATGCTTTTGCCTCATCTATCTCATCTGTAAAGTGGAAATGATAAAGATTGTCTGGATGATTAAAGGAGATAATCGGTGGAAGGTACAGCCTGACATATACATACATATATTCTGACTTTTAAATTACATATGGGGTCATGTAATATGACTTATGTTAAGCCTTTCCATTTAATAATGCATCTTAAGGGGTAAAACACAGTAAATATTTGTTGAAAGAATGAATTGAATAAGTGCTTCTTAATCTCATGAATCACCATTAGTTTTCAATAACTTTATCAGGCAGAAATGCTATGATTGATCCAAAAACTTCTTTTTTGGTGAACATTTAATCTCTTATACTTTGGAGTTTTTATCATTATTAATATTACTAGTATAGTTAATTTGCTGTCTGCATTCTAGAGGTTCAGGATTTTCATTTCACACACTTTCTCATAATGGAAAGCTAAAAACTACACTACCCAGATTCTCTCCCAGCGATGGTTCTAAACGTCAGTTTTCCTAAAGGGGATGTACTCATGGGAATCTTGGAAGGTGTGTACGAGACAGACCTTGCTATCTGCCTCTTTGGGCCCTTTCTATTAAAAAACAAAGTTGGTGTGGCCTCCAGGGTATGATGAATTCTGTCCTTCTCTGTCATGTTAATGTCTGATATTGTAAAATTCATGGTCTGGCTCCCCCTTGAATTGGCGAAGGCCTTGGCCACCATGATTCATCTTGGCTAGTGCTGTATGACAGTAACCTTTGAAATCCTCTCTGTAGTCCTTCCTCAAACCCTTCAGCTCCATCAATGTGGCACATGTGCACTGGTTGATCTCTGATTCTGTGTGTCCCTGCTGGGTGTGCAAGAAAATGCCCAGGTTCCTTTTAGGTTACATGTGATCCAAAATCATGAGAAATGTTGGGCTGGAGGAAGCACAAGCTGAAATCAAGATTGTTGGGAGAAATATCAATAACCTCAGATATGAAGATGACACCACCCTTACAGCAGAAAGTAAAGAAGAACTAAAGAGCCTCTTGATGAAAGTGAAGGAGGAGAGTGAAAAAGTTGGCTTAAAGCTCAACATTCAGGAAACTAAGATCATGGCATCTGGTCCCATCACTTCATGGCAAATAGATGGGGAAACAGTGGAAACAGTGACTAACTTTATTTTTCTGGGCTCCAAAATCAATGCAGATGGTGATTGCAGCCATGAAATTAAAAGACACTTACTCCTTGGAAGGAAAGTTATGACCAACCTAGACAGCGAATTAAAAAGCAGAGACATTCCTTTGCCAACAAAGGTCCGTCAATCAAGGCTATGATTTTTCCAGTGGTCATGTATGGGTGTGTGAGTTGGGTTATAAAAAAAGCTGAACACCGAGGAATTGATGCTTTTGAACTGTGGTGTTGGAGAAGACCCTTGAGAGTCCCTTGGACTGCAAGGACATCCAACCAGTCCATCCTAAAGAAAATCAGTCCTGGGTGTTCACTGGAAGGACTGATGTTGAAGCTGAAGCTCCAATACTTTGGCCACCTGATGCAAAGAGCTGACTCATTGGAAAAGATCCTGATGCTGGGAAAGATCAAGGGCAGGAGGAGAAGGGGACGACAGAGGATGAGATGGTTGGATGGCATCACTGACTCGATGGACATGAGTTTGAATGAACTCTGGGAGTTGGTGATGGACAGGGAGGCCTGGCGTGGTGCAGTTCATGGAGTTGCAAAGAGTTGGACACGACTGAGCGACTGAACTGATTTAACTGATCCAAAGTCAGCTCTGGAGAGCTAAACCCAGTCTTTCCTTTCCCTAGCCATGCTGGACCACTGGGCTCACCATGATGTCATCAATACCACCGGGAGGAAGCTGGACAGCCTGGCAAGTGCCCTTCATTAAGAACATTAAGTGGGGAAAAAAATGAAAAACAGTAGCTTCCCTGCTGTTGGAATTCAGTTCATGTGGATATTTCTAAAGACATTCTTTCTGTGAAATGTAGCTCCTAAAGGAGACAGAAGGAGAGATGGCAACACCATCTCCCTTATTTATTTTACTTCTCTCTCCCTTCTTCTCTACAACCTTGCTAAGTCACTTCTGTCATGTCTGACTCTGTGCGACCCCATAGATGGCAGTCCACCAGGCTCCCCCGTCCCTGGGATTCTCCAGGCAATACTGGAATGGGTTGCCATTTCCTTCTCCAATGCATGAAGGTGAAAAGTGAAAGTGAAGTCACTCAGTCGTGTCCGACTCTTAGCAACCCCATGGACCGCAGCCTACCAGGCTCCTCTGTCCCTGGGAGTTTCCTGGCAAGAGTACTGGAGTGGGGTGCCGTTGCCTTCTCCACTACAACCTGAGAGTTGGTGATTTTCAGGTTTCTCCCTTCACCTGTCAATGTCTCTCAAACTTCAGGTTGATACACCTTAGAGAATTGTGCCATTAAGCCTACTCAAAAAAATAGAAGAGAAAATATCAGGACATATTAACTTCAAAATATTTCAAGAAGTTTCCATTTCTATTTTAGGACATTATTTTAGCTCCAGTTATATATTCATTTTACACTGTTTTCTGAGAGCTTTAGTCAAAATATGTGAAAGTCAATGTCTTATACCATAACCACATTCTCCATAGGACAACGTGTCTCTGCATTTAGGTTATAGCAATCAGAGATAACCTCTCTTCACTTTGGAAGAATGTTTATTATATGATTCCTCTTGACTTCATCCTAATAGGTTGATGAGCATTAAAGAATTTAGAAAAATTTCCTTCAAACAAAATTTGCCTCTCAAAATTAATGTCTTGCTGCACATACTTATTATGAATGTTAGAACACTTAATGTGTGTACATGCGTGCTAAGCCACTTGTCTGACTTTTTGCAACCCTATGGATTGTAGCCCACCAGTCTCCTCTGTCCATGGGATTCTCCATGCAAGGATATTGGAGTGGGTGGCCATGCCCTCCTCCATGGGATCTTCTCAACCCAGCAAATGAAATCGTATCTCTTATGTCTGCTGCACTGGTGGGCAAATTCTTTACCAGAATAATGACTGTTTATTTTTGCATTTCTGTTCTAACAATTCTAAACCTATTCTTCTCCCCACTCCTCCCCTACTCCCACCCCCATTTACATCTCTACATGGAGGCCTGTGGAATATTGTACAGAGATCAGTATGAAGAAATTCAAGCAGAGAGCGTATCCCAATATTTCAAAAACATAATTTATACTACACATCACTACACAAGTCCTTCCAAAATGATCCAGTGAAAGGATGATTTTGATGAAATTTTTGCTTTACACACTGGCATACCGATCACCTCTTGTTTATCTTCTCATAGAACAAGCTTCACAACATTCAGAACTAGATTTTTTTTTTGTAAGACTGAGCTAAATATTTAGGCTTTAGAATAGACACTGGGGTAGGCATTTATGCACATGGAAAATTCCTCTATGTGTGAGAGGAAGTAATTTTCACTAACCATTGAAAAGACGAGTAGAGAGAAAAGAGATCTCAGCCGAAGTAGAAAATCTTTAGTAATGATTTTTGAATCTCAATCTTTAAATATATAATATCAAGTATTGGTACAAAATGTCTTCTCAGAGAACTGTAAAACCAGCAGCATGAATGTAAATATTACTAAAATTATTAAAATTTAACATTCAAAAGTCCTGGGCACATATATGTAGTTTGCTTTTATTGCCTATCTCAATCTAAGTACCTCCTTCCTTCTCTGAAAGACTACTTTGCCATTTCTACATTTTGTGACTCAAGACAAGGACAAAAAATTCCATCCTCAACTACAAAATACCAATAATAACTGTCTCGAAATCTGCTGGGTAGATTTAAAACACATGGATGTGTACATTGATGACACATAGCAAAATATTGGTGGCTTTTCTTCTCCTCTCTTTCTTTCTCTAGGACTCTAGCCTCTCATGATAACATTGCCTGTATGGAAAAGCATATATATTCAGAGTTCCTTAAAACTAAATTTCAAATAATTGGTGACACACAATCCATTTTACTAGAAATTGCCTGTGCATGAATTTCAAAATAACTACAATGTCATTACATTTGTCATTCACAAGTAAGTGGAGAGAGAAAACAGCTGGAAATGAGATCAGTGGCTTGGTTAGTATTGGGCATCAGGACAGAGAATTTTTCCTGGTAACTGAACTATAAACAACTGTTTTAGGACCCATTTCCATCTCTAACATTCAAAAAATTAATAAACATTAATTTTTAAAAGTAGTTTTAATTTTATAGAAAAATTAAAGAGAAAGTACAAAGAATTCCCACATATACTCCTATGCCCCCTTATGTTTCTCCTATTATTAACATCTTGAATTACTGTGGTACATTTGTTATCATTGAAGAATGGATACTAATAGATTGTTATTAACTGAAGTCTATAGCTTACTTTGAGGCTTCCCAAGTGGCGCTAGGGGTAAAGAACCTGCCTGCCAAGCAGGAGATTTAAGAGACCCAAGTTCGATCCCTGGGTTGGAAAGATACCCTGGAGGAGGGCATAGCAACCCCATGGACAGAGGAGCCTGGTGGCCCACCGTCCACGGGGTTGCAAAGAGTCAGACACAACTGAAGTGACTTGCACTTACACACAGTTTACGTTAGGGTTCACTCTGTATTGTTTAGTTCTGTGGGTTTTGACAAATGTACAATGTTATGTGTCTATCATTACAGGATCATATAGGTGCTATCCTATAATTCTCTAGTATTTTAATTGTTTAGACAACTGGTTCAGTCTCTCTCTCTGTCTTTCTCTCATTGACAAATTCTAGATGGGAGATACGTGGCAGAATAAGAAGTGAGAAAGAATTAGGAATTTATTTATTCAACTGTTTGTTCAATAAATATTTATTGAGCATTTACTATGTACCATACTTTTGCTAAAACTTACAGATAATGCAGTGAATAAACAGACAAGTAGATAAGTCTATTGGGTAAAAAAGAATTTTTTAAAAAGTCACAAATAAACAATGACTAAATATGATGTTTCATGGTGGATGTTAAGAGAAAAATATTTGGGGATTTAGACTACAGATCTGTATAGTCAAAGTTATGGTTTTTCCAGTAGCCATGTGCAGATGTGAGAGCTGGACCATGAAGAAGGTTGAATGCTGAAGAATTGAAGCTTTCAAATTGTGGTGCTGGAGAGGACTTTTGAAAGTAACTTCCACAGCAAGATCAAACTGGTCAATCTTAAAGGAAATCAACCCTGAGTGTTCATTGGAAGCATTGATGCTGAAGCTGAAGCTCCAATACTTTGGCCACCTGATGTGAAGAACTGACTCATTGGAAAAGACCCTGATGCTGGGAAAGGTTGAAGGCAGGAGGAGAAGGGGACGACAGAGGATGAGATGGTTGGATAGCATCACTGACTCACTGAACTTGAGTTTGAGCTAATTCTAGGAGATAGTGAAGGACAGGGAGGCCTGGCTTGCTACAGTCCATGGGATCACGAAGAGTCGGACACGACTGAGCGACTGAACAGCAATACTACTGATGGAAGTGCCAGGGAAGGGTTCTCTGAAGAAGTTAGACTTCAGGAGCAACCAGACTTTGAGTGGTTCATAGCCAGTAAAGCTCAAAGAGAGTGGTGGATAATGGCCCTGCTTTCATGTATGTTCAACGCCCCCACCCCTAGAGACACAGTAACACCTCCCTCTTCTCTGTCACATCCACCTGTCAGCAGCCTGCCCCTGGCCTTTCTCTCCATCTCCACCAACACTCCTTCAGCCCAAGGTGACCATCAGCTGTCACCTGGGCCACTGTGGTGTTTCTTAGCAATTCTCCCTCATTTCAGTCTTTGCTTCTTCCACAACCCATTCTAATAAAATAATCATAACAATCCTTTGAAAATGTATATTTGACCTTTACTACTGAAATGGCAACCCACTCCAGTATTCTTGCCTGGAGAGTCCCATGGACGGAGGAGCCTAGTGGGCTACAGTCCACGGGGTCGCAAAGAGTCGGATACGACTGAGCAACTTCACTTTTCACTATGACCAAAAACATTTCTGTGGTTTCCTTTAATACTAAAGGTTCAAACTCCCTAAGCTCATTCCACAGCATCATGATGTGATGACACCCTCACTTTCACGTGATTGATTCTCTCCCTTATTCACTGCTTACCATGCATAGGGGCTTGCTTTCTGTTTCTTTAAAACCAAGTTTCCTCTGGTCATGTCATTCTCTCTGCTTGGAATACTTGTCTTCTTTATGATTCTTTACTTATTTCTTATCATCTTTCAGACTTCTAACCTAATACCACTATGGTCCTAGACTATTCTATCTAAGTTAGAAGCTCAAATAAGCAAGCGTTTTACTTTCTTTATAGTCCTGATTAAAATCTGAAAGTATTTGTTTATTGTCTTCTCGTCGCTCAGTCGTATCTGACTCTTTGCGATCCTTTGAACTGTAGCCCACCAGGCTCCTCTGTCCATGGGGTTTTCCAGTCAAGAATACCAGAGTGAGTTGCCATTTCCTTCTTCAGGGAATCTTCCTGACCCAGGGATCAAAACTGTGTCTCTTGTGTCTCCTGTATTGCAAGAGGATTCTTACCATAAACTAAATGAAAACGGAGATCTATCTTTCCTCTTTTTCTTCCTCTTCCTCCTCCTCCTCCCCTTTCTGTCTTCTCCTTCTTCATCCTCAGGATATAGCAGAGTACTTGGGACATGGCAGTTCAAAATTTATTTGTGCCAAAAAAAAAAAAAAAAGAAAAACGTATCTTGTGATATCCAGAGGAAACAAATTTGCTCCTTTCACCAAGATTAACAATAGATGAACCTATATAACTCAATGGCAATTCATGAATTTTAATTACTTTCTTCTTGCTCTTATGTCTCTACTGTGTATTAGGTTTTCTGTGGTAACAGGTATTCTGGTTGCAATATTAAATTTAAAGTATAACCTTGTCATAATTTTAAAAAGAATTGCTACTTCATCTTTCTAATAGCTATTGTTAGTCTGTTTATCTTCTTATAACTGGTGACATTTTCTTAGATCTCTTATCTGATGCATGCATGCTCAGTTGCTCAGTCCTGTCTAGCTCTTTGTGACCCCCATGGACTGTAGACCACCAGACTCCTCTGTCCATGGGATTTCCAAGGCAAGAATACTGGAGTGAGTTGCCATTTCCTTCTCCAGGGAATCTTCCTTACCCAGGAATTGAACCCAGGTCTCCTGCATTGGCAGACAGATTCTTTATCACTGAGTCACATGGGAAACCCCTCTTATCTGCTATGGTATCCTGATAGCTCAGTTGGTAAAGAATCCGTCTGCAATGCCGGAGACCCCTGTTAGATTCCTGGGTCAGGAAGATCTGCTGGAGAAGGAATAGGCTACCCACTTCAATATTCTTGGCTTCCCTTGTGGCTCAGCTGGTAAAGAATCCACCTGCAATGCAGGAAATCTGGATTCAATCCCTGGGTTGAGAAGATCCCCTGAAGAAGGGAAAGGCTACACTCTCCAGTATTGTGGCCTGGAGAATTCCATGGACTACAGTCCATGGGGTTGCAAAGAGTCAGACGACTGAGTGACTTTGACTTCACTTCATCCTAATTTCAGAATTATTTTCTCATTTGTGAAATACTCTCTAGTGGAGAACACAAAAGGCAGGAGACGATCTTAAATTCTAACTGGGTGATCTGAGGATAAATAATATAAATTTGGGACTCAGTTTCTTCATCAGTTGAATTCAAGATTGCATTGGAAGACCCCCAATGTCCCTTTCAGCCCAGTCAACTTGCTCTAGAATATTACAGCAAAGTAGAGAATGTGAGCTACATGACAAATAAGGGCTAAAACTGAACAGACATAAAAAAATGAAACATAAATAGCCAACAGGACATCTTAGTGATAGCCTTACCACTTTTAAGTCATCTAATGATATCTTGTGTTTCATCATCCTGAATTACAATGTGGTTTAGGATATTGCAATTGTCAAAGGCTAAAGTAGGTCACCACCGTCAGTCCTAGCAACAGTCATAGCATTACATAATACCTTTCATCTTAGGCTCTCGAATAGTTGATAAACATCAATTAAGCCCCAAAACTTTCCTATGCTAGTATTACTGTTCCCATTTTGAGCCATGTTCTTGTTGAAATAACAAACCAAAGCTTTCTCATTTTTAAATCAGTAGACTTCCTTAGATTAATACTTAATATACTAGCAGGGACCTGAGGTTGAATTTATTGAATGAAAATTTCTATAGGTGGTATTACCATGCCTGTGGGTTTATGGAACTATGAATGGTGTCTGTGAATGTGTGTGGGTGTATATATAGAGTTTGAGTAGGTGTGATTATAAGTGTATGTAGTCTGTGGGAAAAACTCGTGCATATGAATATGTCTTTGAATAAATATAAAGTTGTGTGTTCTATAGACACTCGGGTTTTTATAATTAAAAAAAGCCTTGGCTGTGTTTAAAATTTCTGAAATTCCCTTCACCATCCTTTGTGTTCTTTTCTAGTATCTCTCCCATTTCTACATAATTTCTTCTCTCTCTGCCAATCTATGCTTAAAGTTCTGCCCTCCAACTTTTATTCCCACCCTGCATACCTCCTCTGTTACTCTCCTGCTCCTTATTATGGATTCACTGGCTCTCTATCCAATGATAGTACCCACATCTATTCCTACACTTGACTGTCTTCCCTCTGTATCCACTGGCCATAAATATCACTTTACTTGGATGTCCCACCATTATCTTAAACTCATTCACCCTCTTTCCCTCACAGTCTAACCCCTATTTTATCTTACTTAGCAGTATTTACTAGTCACCTAGAAGGCCGACACAGACATCCAGAACTCATCTTCCTCGTCTTCTACACTCAAACACCTAGCAACTCCTGCTTGCTAAGTAATATTCTATTTCCGATTTCTCCAGTCTCTTGATTCCTTTTAATGCTCTTACCATATCCTTGGGATAGCCACCATTATCTGCCATTTATATGATGATACAGAACTTTGAAAAATTCCCTGGTCTGATGTCAGAGTGAGTTTCATAAGACAATAAGTTGATCATGATTACCCTTCACAAAGCACTTCCATGCCCACTGACCTGCCTCATTACAATTAGAATCAAGTTCAATCCTTGCCATGAGTTTCAAGGTCCTGAATGATGACCCCTGAAGACCACATCATGATCATCACTTGTTATTTCTCTTTTCAAATTTTACTACTCGTAATGATACTAAGATACTTCTCTCTTTCCTTTTCTCTCTCTCCATAATATAATATATTATTTCTTAAGGATATATGTATTATTTCACTGTGATTCTTATACATCTCCTTCACTCTTTGCATAGTTAAGCTCTACCTTTCCTTAATGGGGTGAGCTCAAAAGTCACTTTTCCTGACAAAGTTTGCCTTGTATTTCAAACAGCTGCATATGTGCTCTCAGAACTCCCTGGGTATCACATATCACACAGCATCATTATTACTTTTGCTTGTGTGATTTTTTTTCCCTTAGATTTTAAATTTGGGGAAGGCGGAAATGGTGTCTATTTTTGGAACACTGTTCCAGCGCTGACATTTGTTCCTGGCACATACTAGATACTTTGTAAATATGGTTAAGGAACGAAGCAGTGACCACCCTGAGCTCATATAAGTTGATGAGGTCACTGCTTTAAATGGAGTTCATGGGAATAAAAAAGATCTAAGGAAAATGGGCCAGACCAATGCTGCTCAAAATAAACCTTATCATTCTAAATAATCCAGGAGCAGAAGGCCACTCAGGCTAAACACTCTATTTTCATAGAAAGACATTTATTATGTCCTTAAATCACCTACATGCTTGGTGTGACTGTAATAAGACTGATTTCATGTGTGGTTTATGAAACTAACCATAGATTTATTCTGTTCATCAGTATCCCCAGGTAGGAGGAATCCCTGCCTTAGTCCTGTGTATTTCTCCAAAAAGTTGAGAAGTCCTTGGGATCATGGGGATCAAGTACGTGTGAAAATTTGGAAATCCCCACCCAAACAAGTGAATTCATGTTTCTTGAAGCTGGCACATGCCTATTCTTGGGACCTGAAGTTTTGAGGACTGACTGGGGCCACATTTAGTTCTGAAAGTTGACCAGAGAGCTAATATTTAAGGAAGGTAAGGGTTGAGGTTTTTAAATTTTTTTTTTTTATTTTTTACTGAAGGATAATTGCTTTACAATATTGTGCTAGGTTTTGCCATACATCAGAATGAATCAGCCACAGGTATACATGCATTCCCTCCTTGAACATCCCTCCCATCTCCCATCCCATCCCACCCCTCCAGGTTTCCCACAGCTGTGGATCTCCAAGGGGTCTGCAGAGTCTGTTACATTTGTATCTGATCAGGTTGTTATGAAGCATGTTTGTCAAGGAGGGAAGATACATTTTACTTAATATTTGTCAACCTGCTTTGGAGCCTTTAAAGTGTTCTGTGGGTGTTCAGTTATACTCTTGTACAGGCGCACAGTTGTTAGGGGCTGGCCTGCTATTCAAAAAGTTATTTTCCAGAAGATTTTTGTTCTTTCTACACTGGTGTATACTAATCTATTAAGGAGTTCCTCAATTTTTTGATAAGTAAGTAATATTTTATACCAAGAATATTTTATAAGTAAGTAATATTTTATACCAAGAATATAATATAAATATTATACCAATATAATATCAATATTTTATACCAAGAATATTGTTATACCTCAATTCAAATTACAGTTTTTATCATAATATAGAAAACCAATATTCTATAGGTTTTATCTGTGTTTTGACATAATGATAATTAAAGTGCTTTAGCAAAGTCCCTGATGCTAATTTCCATAATAGGAAAGAGATTGTAGATAATTTGTATCATATTTTGCTTTGTTTGTCTGTTTTGATTCTCCTCTTTATTTTGGATTTCTGTTGCCATGTTTCAGCAGTTTCTCATTGTTCCAAAATTCCCTTCTTGGTAAATGGAAGCCAGAGTTACTGTTACTTTGTGCCATAGAGTTTTATTTTGATATGAGAATGTTACTTATTTTAGACAATAAACATTTTTAGAAATTTGCTGGGCATGTAGTAAGAACTTTGTAAATATTAACTCATTTAGGTTTTACAACACTGTGAAATAGATATTATTACTATTCCCATTATACACATAAAAAAGACATGGTAAAAGAGGCTAAGCCTCTTGCCCAAAGTTACCACATTTCTGTAAAGAGCTGAGTCAGGACTCAAGTGCTAGTCTAGAGAGGGGGCTTTTCAGCACTGCTCCATCATCACTGGCATGAATGTTTTCTTCTTTTTTTTTCTTTCAATTTTATTGAATGTTTACTTCATAAGGACATGGATCATGGGCTTTTATTTAAAAGCTAAGAGTATAAAACTAGAATTTTAATAATTAAGTCATTAAAGGAACAATTGCAGACTCTGACTTGGCAACTTAAAGGAGTTTAAATTTTGCATTGTATAATTTCAGTTTTTGAAAACTTCTCATTTTCTATCTTAATCTTTGTGCAAATATACTTTATATCTAATAAACAAGGTATTTTGATCAGGAAAGAGGACATGTTGCTTTAATTTTGGGGGAAAACCATCTGAGTTCCATTTGAAATAGTTCATAATAATAACACATGCATACTTACAGGTTTCCTTTTTCAACTTGCCATTATCAGAGAGACATGGTGTCTTTAGATATTTACAAAGAGCAACAGTCACCAGTGCAGGTAACTGAGGCTCATGTCCACCACCCAAACAAAAGAATGAACGTCAAATCCCTTGAAAAAAATAAGTCTGTTTAGCTAAAGGAAACAAATCTGAATGGGTCAAGTAATATTGTCATGCTTTATTTCACAGTATTTGTGCACATTTCTGTCGGACACTGGAGTAGCCCAAGTTTATTCTCGACAAGAGAACCACATGTCCTGTAAAGTGAGTTGCAAAATTTCCAAGTTAGCCATCTACATAACAATAATTACTTCACATTCCTATAAAGATTTAAAATCTTATTATACAACTTTTAAATATAATTGATTCTAAAGAAATAATCTGTGAGGATATGTAACACTCACCTACTTGATTATGTAAAAAAATCCATTTCACATTATATGACCTTATTTTGCAAGCCAATAGCTAAAGAAAATATGTGATGAATTCCCAATACAATATAAATAGAATGTCATAATCTATAGAGTGAGAACTGTTTCTGAATATTAAGAAGGTTTCCATATTTTCTTCCAATACAAACACAGAAGAATATTATTTGGCCTAGATCAGTTCCTTTTATATAAATTAGACTGGAAAATTGTTTCAGCTCTATTTAGAAATGTCCACAGAGAGATACTCTGATTATTGAGGTCACTGCTGTGACTACAGCAGTGACTTAAAATCCAGTCTCACAGAAAGTTTATTATGGAAAGTAATTAAACTTAGCCAAATTTAGGCAAAATTATAGATAAAGGCTGAAAAACTTTTGTGTTTCTAAAATCAATAACTAAAGCAAATTGTGTTTTCATTGCAAAGGATCTCTCATCAGTGTGAGTGCTAGAGTTGTATTATTTTCATCATTAAAAAGGGGATTAATTTTTTCAGCACTTGAAAAGGCATATGCTTACCTTATTCTTGCTTTGGAAAGGCAGAACAGAATTAATTTATAAATGGTGCCATTTATACACATAAACACCTTTTCATATATATATATATACATATACATGAAATGTATATGTATATACATATGTATATACATATGTATATATACATGAAATATATATATACATGAAATGTACAATGAAATGTGTATATATATATATATATATATATATATATATACAATGAAAATTCCTGAGCCCCACAGCTACTATTTCAGCTTTAATTAGGATGCTAAGAGGTGATTTTTAACAGAGTGCATTTTAGAATAGCGGTTACCAGGCATTTGGATTTCAGTAGAGAATTATTCCTCTTCCTGCTTCTCTCCCTCATACATATATATATATGTGTGTATGTGTGTATATACACACATATATATGTATGTGTGTATATATACATATATGTGTGTATGTATATTATCTGCAGACTAATATCAGGTTTGCCATCTTTTAATTTTGCAAACCAAAGTTCCAAAAGCCACTAAAAATGAAGCAAAACACAAAAAGTAAATATCCTATTAAACTATTTACACATAGACCATCTTTTATGTGCCAGGCTCCTTTGTAGATATGAAGGATTCACAAAGAACAAGAAAGATATGGACCTTAGTTTTAGTGAGATTAGTTAGAAAATCACATCAGTTCTCCCATCATTATGTGTATGTGCCCAATATGTCTACCTTTTTATTTCTGCTGCATCACCATCTCCTGTCTGATTTCCTGCAGTCCCCTCCTGAGTTGTCTCCAGGATTCCTTTTTGCAACCACATTCTGGCCAAAGTCTACTATTTTCAATGTACCCAGAAAGAACTCTTTAAAACCTGAATCAGGTTGTCCCATCATGCTCCATCATTGAAGACGATTTGGCCCCTACCTTCCTAACATCTCATTCTCTAAATTTCAACCACACAGACTCTCTTTCTGTTATTACATTCCACACTTACTCCTATATTAAGGTCTTTAATTATTTGCCTGCCTTTTCCCCAGGTCTGTAGGAAACAAACCATTTCTACTAAAATGCTGCAGGAAAACATCTAACATAAAAAGAGGCAAATAGAGGGGGTGGATTTGGGGTTGTTTATTTGAGTTTCTCATTAAAGATGTTCTTGAAATGTACATTCTAGTGAGGGGAGAAAGACAAGAAAGATAATACATAAATATAGTACAAAATAGTAGTCTCGTGGAGAAAAATGAGGGGGGATAGGTTGGAAGTATATGTTCAACTTTTCATAGTGACACAGTAATTGCTCAATAAATATTAGTGTTGTCATTATCACGGTTTTCTGCTATTGTTGAATAGAAAATGGAATGACGTCATTTTCAAATTTCTTGTCTCTTAAGTATGATGTCACTTTCTCAAGTATTGTAATGGAGAATTTTGATGAATCTGGGAATGAAAAGATATGTATCATATTGGGGGAATCAGTCTCTTTCTTCTCCCACTTAATGTCATGCGTCTGTACTAAGTTGCTCCAGCTGTGCTCAACTCTTTGTGATCCTATGGATTATAGCCCCCCGCCAGGCTCTTCTGTCCATGGGTATTCTCCAGGCAAAAATACTGGAGTGGGTTGCCATGCCCTCCTTCAGGGGATCTTCCCAACTCAGGAACTGAACTCACGTCTCCAGAATATCCTGCACTGGCAGGTGTGTTCTTTACCACTAGTAGCAGCCGAGAAGCCCTACCACTTAACGTCAACAATGTCAAAAAGTTTCCCGGAAGATGAACCTTTCATCTCACTTTCATCCATCCAGCCACACTTGTATTCTTCTACATTATTTCCTGCTCAATAATACTTGCCATCATTGAATAGTATTCAAAAATAAAGAAAGTGTTTAAAACATGGGCTAAAAATAAATCAACACAAATTGGAGTTAGTCCTAAGGAATTTACCTTTTGAAAAATAAGAATTCATTATCAAAAGGTGCACCTTTCTGTGAACCAGTTTACCAAATAAAGTATAAATATTAAAATGAGAATATTTTTAGACGGATTAAACAGGGAATTTATTTTAAAATGTTTTCTGTTCTAACATGACAAAAGGCTTTAGTATAAAACTGTGTTTATCCATAACTTTAAAGAACATATCAATTGCATAAATTATTATGTAAACTTTTAAAGACTCTTTCACAGGACTGCTGTTGACTGTTGAATCCCTTTGTGTCCACAATCATGAAGTAATTGCATACGTAATAATATTTGTATTTGATAATATATAATATACAATTATCACTTTTTTATGTTTCTAAATTAGCTCAGCCAACTTATTAAATCAAAGATTTTAATTTTTTAAAATTAATTTTTCCTTCACCATATCCTGACTCAAGCCCACAAACACAAACATTTTCAATAATTCCTCATTTTCACTTGACATACATATCTTGGTAGTCACCTAAATTGCATAAAAAATATTAATTAACATTATCAATTTTTTACTGTATATTTGGCAGTATTTTTATTTTTATATCTGTAATATTTTTAATTTCTAAACCTTGAAATTATTAAATGGAGATTAAAAACCCTTATTTGTCTTTTTAAAGAACTTGTCTAGAAATAACTTTAAAAGTCTTACATGTATAATTATTTAAAATATGAATAAAAATATGAAATTTCTTGTGTTCTTATAATTCTACTTTCCTTTTGAATAGTAAAACAGCCCTTTTATACTATTTCTACTCTATCTTATATTAACACTATTTTTAAAATGTGAGAGGTAAAAATATCACTGGCAAAGGATTGAAAGCAAACAGTGCCAAGGGAACTTACAGAGACTTCTGTTAATTGAGTCTTGGACATGCCTTCTAATCTGTATAGTGTTTGATGTTTTCCTTTAGATAATGTATTTTCTTCCTGCCCTCCCTTTCTACAAATTTGCATTGAAAGAAACTTAATTTTTTGAATAGCATCATCTTTTTTCTTTTGTTGTCCCAAATTGTTGCTTTCACTGCCTGTCTCCCCAACTTCTGTTTTCCCTGCCACATTTTAAAGTTCCAGTTGGCTTGCTTACCAACAATAATAAGAAAGAGGGATGTTTTAGATTATAGTTTGCTCTGAGAGGCTATCCCTAGATCATTGCACATTGGATTTAATATGAAAATTGTATTTGGACTCGTTTGATTTGCAGAAATAACAAGCCTAAATGCTTCAGTTTCTAATGGTAATTAGTTTTCAACCCAGACAGTCTGGATAACTATATATTTACTACCTTGTAAAGAACTATCATAACAAGCCCTTAAGCATTATTTGAAAATTAATAAACTAAAGTAGGAGGAAACCCTTTACTTTCCCATAGCAACATGAACTGAATTATATTATTTTATTGCTAAGTTTTGCTTTTCAATTATAGGTTTACTAAATTAAGAGGCTTGAAAAGCATAAAAAACAATTATTAGTTTCTTAATACTGTAGATGACTAATGCAATGAGTCCACTTTACTATACAGAAACAGGACTTTGGTTTTTTTTTTTTTTTTTTAAAGAGAAAATTCTTTTCTTAAATCTCCTGAGAAAAAAACTCAATTCAAAAGTATCTTGGGTGGGGGGAGGAAGAAGGAGTAAATTAGGAGTTTGGGATTAACATACACCCACTATTATAAAAAAATGTTTTGTTTCTTTTATATTTTTAGAATGCACATATATTTAAGTGAGTTTTCTAAATTAGATAAAAGTAAATTTTACACAGAATCTTACTCTTAATCTCTTTTCAAGTTTATATTTTCCTCACCTAAAATTGAAACTTGCAAATAGAGAAATTTGTTTGTTAAAAATCTGCACGTATACAAGCAATTCAGTAGTCTGGATATGAGCTAAATAATAATTGCCATTGATGATTGTGTAAGTTTTAAAGGATAAAACTGTGCATAAATTGGGTTAATTACTTAGAAGAGAGTGTGGAAGACAAAAATTACTTAACCTAATTCTCATCATCACAGAGTGAAGGTAGACTGCCAGTGTTAACACAGCCTAGCAGGAAGGATAAATGAGGCTCAGACCTGGCACGGTGGCTCTGGGTCATCAGAAATGTAAGGTTTTTAGAGATCTGATGTCTGATTCCATGTGAATGTTGTGCATGTGTGTGCATATGTCAGAGCCTGAAGTAAGAACAAGAATTAGACTCTACAGAGACTCATCAGGGAGGGTGAAGCAGAACTTGTATTTTCCTCTAATTTGCCCTCCTATCCCAATTCTGCCTGACCTATTCTGGTGGCTCAGTGGTAAAGAATTTGCCTGCATGCAAGAGATGTGGATTTGATCCCTGGGTTGGGAAGATCACTTGAAGAAAGAAATGACAACCCACTCCAGTATTCTTGCCTGGGAAATCCCATGGACAGAGGTGGGCTACAGTCCATGGAGTTACAAAAGAGTTGGACATGACTTAGAGACTAAACAACAAATCCCAATTTTAAGCCCATATATTTGTTCTGTCTAGAGTAAGGGCTTCCACAGATGGCCAGGATTCAGATTCTGGCTTCAAAACTTACCAACTGGTGGCTCAAATGGTAAAGAATCTGCCTGCAATGCAGGAGACCTGGGTTTGATCCTTAGGTCAGGAAGATCCCCTGGAGAAGGGCACGGCAACCCACTCCAGTATTCTTGCCTGGAGAATCCCATGGATAGAGGAACCTGACGGTTCCTATGGTCCATAGGGTCACAAAGAGTTGGACACAACTGAAGCGACTTAGTAGGCACACACGTGTGATAATGATCAAGTCCCTTAACCATTCTGAAACTCAGTTTCCTCATTTACAAAATGAAAATAATCTCCCAGGGTTGTTGAAAGAATTAAATGAGTTATTAGGCACAAGGTTCTTAGGACATAGACCAAAACACACAAATCAGGACAACAGGGTCTATATAAATGACACTGATTTTAGAGACAAAATTCTCATTCTTCCAGAATCTGTTTATACTCATTAATACTTTTATTTTATATTTTACATATAACAGCATATTTAACTTATATGCAGAGTACATCATGAGAAACGCTGGGCTGGAGGAAGCACAAGCTGGAGTCAAGATTGCCGGGAGAAATACCAATAACGTCACATATGCAGATGACACCACCCTTATGGCAGAAAGTGAAGAAGAACTAAACAGCCTCTTGATGAGAGTGAAAGAGGA
Source organism: Dama dama (assembly GCF_033118175.1). Classification (NCBI taxonomy): domain Eukaryota; kingdom Metazoa; phylum Chordata; class Mammalia; order Artiodactyla; family Cervidae; genus Dama; species Dama dama. Next base: position 49,168,343 of record NC_083710.1, read on the forward strand.
GAGTGGAAAAGTTGGCTTAAAGCTCAACATTCAGAAAACTAACAGCATGGCATCCGGTCTCATCATGTCATGGCAAATAGAAGGGGAAACAGTGGAAACAGTGACTGACTTTACTTTTTAGGGCTCCAAAATCACTGCAGATGGTGATTGCAGCCATGAAATTAAGAGACACTTACTCCTTGGAAGGAAAGTTATGACCAACCTAGACAGCATATTAAAAAGCAGAGACAATACTTTGTCAACAAAGGTCTGTCTAGTGAAGACTATGGTTTTGCCAGTAGTCATGAATGGATGTGAGAGTTGGACTATAAAGAAAGCTGAGTGCCCAAGAATTGATGTTTTTGAACTGTGGTGTTGGAGAAGACTCTTGAGAGTCCCTTGAACTGCAAGGAGATCCAACCAGCCCATCCTAAAGGAAATCAGTCCTGGGTGTTCAATGGAAGGACTGATGTTGAAGCAGAAACTCCAGTGTTTTGGTCACCTGATGTGAAGAGCTGACTCATTTGAAAAGACCCTGATATTGGGAAAGATTGAGGGCAGGAGGAGAAGGGGATGACAGAGGATGAGATGGTTAGATGACATCACCAACTCAATGGACCTGAGTTTGGGTAAACTCTGGGAGTTGGTGATGGACAGGGAGGCCTGGCGTGCTGGGGTTCATGGGGTCACAAAGAGTCGGACACGACTGAGTGACTGAACTGAACTGAACTGAACTGATGTTTACCAGCTTATTATAAAGAGTATTATAAAGGATACAAATGAACATCAAGATGAAGAAAGAGGTCAAGGTATGTGGGTAGGGGTTCAGAACTTCTTCATGTTCTCTGTACTACCCCCAATTCCATTTGTTCTCTGACCCAGAAGCTTGACCAACCTCATCATTTTGAGTTTTTATGGAGGATTCATTATGTAGATGTGATTGATTAAATGTTTGGCCATTGGCAAGTAATTCAACCTCCAGCCCCTCTCTCCTCCCTGGAGGACAAGGGGCTGAGACTGAAAGTTCCAATCCACTAATCGCAGGGTGGGTTTCCCTAGCAACCAACTCCCTTCTTTAGATGCTTTCCAAAAGTAACCTCATCAACATAAACTCAAGTGTGGTAGAAACAGGTTTGTTATGAACATCAAGGCACCTTTATCATTCTTGTTATTTAGGAATTTCTAAGGATTTTAGAAACACTGTTCTTGGAATCTGTTTAGTCACTAAGTGGTGTCCGACTCTCCAGGACCCCATGGACTGTAGCCTGCCAGATCCCTCTGTCCATGGGATTCTCCAGGCAAGAATACAGGAGTGGGCTGCCATTTCCTTCACCAGGGTCTGAACCTGTGTCTCTGTATTTCCTGCACAGACAGGCAGATAGATTCTTTACCACTGAGCCACCGGGGAAGCCCACGTGGCAACAAAGCCACATGGCCTCATCCCACTTACTAACTAGTGGGAATCTCCAAGCTGAGAGCTGCAAATATTAAACAGGGCGAGGGGAGGGGGAAGGAATTGTATCATGATGCAGAGGTTTTCAAGCATATTTCATAATAATATGCAGCAGTGTAATATAGAAGTTTAAACTGTGAAAGACCCAATAAAATAAGAACATTAACCTGGAATGCTGTTGCAGGAACCACTGGGGTAACATGAAGGGTCCCTATTAGTTGCATTGTGTGTGTGTATATTATTTGCTCAGTCATGTCTGACTCTTTATGATTGGACTGTAGCTTGCCAATCTCCTCTGTCTATGGAATTCTCCAGGCAAGAATACTGGAGTGGGTTGCCATTCCCTCCTCCAGGGTAGTGGGTCAAAGTACTTTAAACATACTTAGTCCTAAGTCCATTAAGTCACTTAATTATGATAAAATGGAGATGGGCATAAGTTAAAAAAAAAAAAAGTTGAGGAAAAAGAAAAAGAGATGGAAAATATGAGTTGTTTGAGTAGAACATCTCTAAGCTATTAAATTTAGTACCTTTAATTTTCAAAGCACTGTCCCTGCGTTGCCCTGAGTTGCTAATTGGGGAATAAGAGATCCAGGTATATGTGGCCATTATAATAGGAAAAGATGCTAAGGAAATGTAATGAGGTCAATTGATCAGTTAATTCAAAACACATTACTAAGAATCATAAAAGAGTCTGCTTGATCCTCAGTGAAGGATACACATTGTAGGATAAACTCACCACTTCAGAATAGTGAAGAATTCTGTGTACTTCTGTGTAATCCTAGCTATCTCCCCTCCCCACATCAACATAATAGATTCTTAGGTAGTGTCTGTTAAGTGAATGGAAAGAAAGAATAAAAAACTGATGGCAAAAAACCTACATTTATTTGGTCTTCCTGGTCTATTAAAAATAGAATTAGAAACATTTAACAAATAGGGGACTTCACATTTAAAAGAAAACTAGATGTCTGGCTTCTCTATTTTTTAAAGATAATTCATTTTTTTTAGCAGCTCTATTACCAGTAAGCCTTTGTTCCTGCCTGGCCACAAGTTCCTGGAGCTGGACAGTGGCTGCTCCTTTAAAACAAGCAGCATGCAGCACACAGGACCCAGATGGCCTAACTTGCTCATATCACCTGACAGGTCCTTCTTAGACTCTGAGTTTATACTGTCTACTCTAGAATGGCATAGCTTTTTGACATACTTTGGTTCCCTTAAGATTTTCTCATAGCTTAAAACAAGTTGGATGGAACTCTGAAACCATCCAGGGTTTTGTCTCTAATGAAGGATGAGGACTCTTCAGTTAGTTACAAGGGGATCTCAACCTCAAATGCACTATCGGCATTTGGGGTCAGAAGATGTTTGTTGTGGTGGTTCTCTTGTGCTTTGTAGACTATATAGCAACCTATCCATAACCTCTACACACTACATACTCTCTCACCCACAGTGACAACTAAAACTGTTCCCAGCCATTGCCAAATATAACCCAAGGGATGAGGTGGGGGTGGGGCAAAATTATCCTTAATTGAGAACCTCTGAGTTAGATATCAAACTAGAAGTGGACAGATGCATGAACTCAAAGATGGTACTGGATTTATATTAGAAAGAAAATGGTTAGCTAGCAGATTGGGCATTGGCTATAATCTTGTCATTCACTGTGCCCAGGTTCTAGGTTTAGTTGCTGGCAACAGATCACCGATTGAATTACATTTACTCAGACTTCACCTGTTCAACTTGAGTGGGATGATAGTGCTCTATGGTTTTCTAAAATGACTGATTTTTGATGAAGCCTATAAGGACAAGGAAGCGTAGTTAACAAAGTGATGTTATAAAATGCAACATTCCACGTGTAGTAATATCTGGATAGCAGTCAGATTCTAGTACTTCATTCTGTTTCCTACTCACAAGTTGTTCCTGATGAATTATCTTTAAAGTGTGACTAAATTATTCATTACGAAGGATCACCATTATTTATGCAACTGAGGTTTACCACTAACGTTTCAATATGGATTTTTTTTTCTTTTTTTTTGACTAGGGGACTTCAATAAAGCTTCTAAGAATAGAAATATATGCTGAGAATTAAGCAATTGATGTGGGGCTCACCATAATGGTGGAGGAGAAGCACAAATTGATTAAACCTTTGAATCTTAAGGAAATCTTTAATAACAGTATATAGATAAAACACTATTTATAATATTTACATATACAGTTAAGTTTTATGTACACATTTCAAGTAAAAGATCTCAAAACACATTCAAGCGGATTATGCTGCCAGATCTAACAAATTTCTCCCACAAGTTATCTGCCCCAGGTGTTTCATTTAAATAAAAATTAAGTAATACTATGTAACATAAAGGTACAGAAGCATAAAATTATATGCCACTTAAATTTTATTTTCAAAGGATCAGAAAATATAAATTTCATGCCGTAAACCTCTGAGTCAGTTTATTCTGTCTTTATTTTTCTTATACCTTCTCTCCATCCTTTCTTTCTGCCGATAAAGGTATATTCTCTACCATCTGTCCTGATGCCTTACTCAAGGTCAATTTAAATGACTCAAGTGATGACTTCAAGTACAGTACAATCCTTCCTTGGGGAAGTTACTCCTTTGACTAATATTAAGTGGGTTACTATTGGTATGTTAATTAACTGCTTCACTCAGCATGAACTATTTATGTACAATATACCCTTCATCCATGAACTGATGTGTGAGAAAGAGCCTAAGATGAAATTTAGGAGTTATTTTTTTTGACAGATTGGATTCCGGTGACTATATTAAAATGTGTGCTTTTCATTTTCAGCTATGTTTATTTCAGCATTGAAGGTTGACCATAACTTACTATTTTGATACACAGTTTTTCAAGTAAAAATAAGAATCTGACTTCTCTCCATATGTGTGTGTTACCAGTGAAACCCAGTTTTCTCTTTGGAAGGCTCCTCTTTCTTGTACATTCAGTCATGTATGACTTTTTGTGACACCATGGACTGTGTTTAACCCACCATGCTCCTTTGTCCGTGGAATTTTCCAGCAAGAATACTGGAGTGGGTTGTCATTTCCTCCTCCAGGGGATCTTCCCAACCCAGGAATTAAACTTGAGTCTCTGTCTCCTGTGGAGAAGGCAATGGCACCCCACTCCAGTACTCTTGCCTGGAAAATCCCATGGACAGAGGAGCCTTGGTAGGCTGCAGTCCATGGGGTCACTAAGAGTCAGACACGACTGAGCGACTTCACTTTCACTTTTCACTTTGATGCAATGGAGAAGGAAACGGCAACTCGCTCCAGTGTTCTTGCCTGGAGAATCCCAGGGACGGGGGAGCCTGGTGGGCTGCCGTCTATGGGGTCACATAGAATAGGACACAACTGAAGCAACTTAGCAGCAGCAGCAGCAGCTGTGTCTCCTGCATTAGCAGATGGATTTTTTACCATCTGCTAGCCACATGCCAATGGAAAGAAGAGAAATACTATCATCGATCTTTTTCAGAGTTGGAAAATAGAGCAATCAACATAGATAGAAGTCATAGAAGGAACAAAATATCTGGTCAGAAATTGCAAAAAGGCTGTTCTCAAAAGTAATTATTTCTTCTATCAAGCATAGCAATAGGCAGATTTCAAGATCAGGGAAAGGTTTCTACTTCGAGGGCCAGCAGAAAAGATATTTAACATTGGAAGCTGATATCTTCAGATTAATAACATCCACACATTATCAGAATTTCATATAAATAAGTCAACTCTTTCAGTAGTTCTATGAATCAGAAGCTTTTTTTTAATCTTACTTTTGGAATAAACTTTTAGGCTTTCTTTCAGAAAGTTTTTATCTTAAGACATCAGTTTCAAATTTTGGTTGAGCACTCTATGACAATGAATGTGGATTGACCCAGACAATCTCAAGACATTTTGCTTACAAATATGAAATGACTCAAAATATAAAATGTATTTTCATAAATGTTTTATAATTAATTAAAACATCATGTTTATTAATACAACTAATTATGATGTATTGTAATACGACTTATTTTTTAAAACAAAGCACTGAAGACAGTCTATTCTCATTAATAAAATTTATTGTAGAAAAAAACAAGAATATTTCTAAAGAATCTAGTTATTAAATCTCAATGTAATTTAATTCCTATATTTTGATGCTGTACATATGCCTTTCTATGTTCAAAGTTGTTAGACCAATCTCTGCATTAGGTGTTAAAAGTAGCACCTCCTTTAGCCAGCCTTAAACATTAAGGGGAGGTATGAAAGATCTTGGATCTGAGAACAGAGACCAATCAGAAATGGAGTGTCTGAAGATGTAAAGAGATGCACAGGCAACCTCCACATTTGGTAGCAGAGGTCTCAGTCTGGACTGTAGAGGAACTGTTAAGAAGAATAAGCCATTGAGGGATCTCCTGCCCTCTCATGCCCTGGAGCTGAGAGCATGATGACTGTCTAAATTTGTCTCAATAACTAGCTTCAGATTAAATAATTGAAGACAGACTTTGAACAGTCTCACATCTCAGTTACAACAACCTTAAATTTGACTTTGACTAAGATAAATTTAAGGAGGTCTTATATATTAGGAAATTAGCACAATACTATTGCAATTTCTGGAAGGAAAGTCAGAGATCTGTCAGCTCACTTCATTACAAACCAAGTTCGGGAAGGAAAATGGTGTGTTAGCAAAAGAACTTACAAATAATTACACTGGACATTTTTAAGCTACCACCGGGCCTTTTGTAAGGCTTTATAAACTGATCTTAATTTCGTTATACTGATCCCCAAAGGCACTTCCTATTGTAAAATAGTCTATTAAGCATTGGTCTATATTTTGGAAAGCAATAATATTAAGTTCATTATGGCTTTTTGCAGTCTAGGCAATAATTTAGTTTGTGTACTCCTCTTAAGATTTTAATGAGCAAAAGCTATTTTTAAGAATTTTTGCAAGTGAACACTGTAGGTATGTTCAGAAAGGTACTTCTATTTCAGACCCTTTAAAATATATATAAGATATTTACCTTAAATTGATTCATGTTAAAAATGTAACACCTCCCGTCTGAAAGCTTTAATAAAACAGACTTCTGTATATAAGCTAGTATTATTGCCCAATTTTGGCACCAGAATCTTAACTGTAAAAGCCAAACATGGACTACGTGTTATAAGTATATAATAATATGTCATTATTATTATGAAAGCAAGTTATTTTCAGTGTGGAAAAATAAAACAAAGCAAAAGTTTAAAATTTCATTATCCTCGTAGTGGAATCCCACTGAGTGCATATTTTTGAGTACACTTTTTAAAAATATGACAATATATCCTCTCAACAAATAAAATAAAAAAGCATTTTAAAAGCTGACTAGTCTTCCATTTTGTGTGGGTAAGTCATAATTTACTTAACTCATCTGCTACTGTTTCTTTCACTGTTACAAATGATATTTGTAGGAATGATATTTCAAGGAATGTTCTTTTATTCTTTAATGCAGAGGCAACTTAGGACAAAGGTGGCTAAGAGTGTTGGATCTAGTGACAGACAGACTTGCAAGGCCCAGAGAATGAACAGGTGATTGCCAGAAGAGAGAGGGTTGTGGGGAGGAAAGAAATAGATGAGGAGGATTAAGAAACACCTACTTCCAGTTGCAAAATCAGTGAAATATGGGTATGAAAAATATAATGAGTAATATAATCAATAACTATGCAGTATCTTTGTATGGTGACATATAACTAGACTTATCATGGTGATCATTTAGAAATATATAAAGCTACTAAATCACTATGCTGTATAACAGGAACTAACATAGTATAATATAGTTGTACTTCGAAAACAAACACACACAACAAAAGATTAGATTTGTGGTTATCAGAGTTCGCTCATGAGGGTTGAGGGAAATGAATGAAGGCAGTCAAAATGTACACACTTTCAGTTACAAGATAAATAAGCACTAGAGATGAATGCACAATATGATAAGTATATATAATTATAACTGATATATATATATATATATATATATATATCATGAAGGTAAGAATTGTTGTCTCTTTCATACTATGTTGTATCCCCATTAGTAAAATGATGTCTAACATATATCAGATATATACTGAAAACCCCAAGACAATTAGTGAATGAATTAAGTTTAAAAACAGAAAATTTTATAACCAGAATCATGATAAAAACTTTTGTGGATGGCTAGGATATTTGAATATTTAAATTTTATACTATTAACTGTTGTATTTCCATGCTCCGCATCCCTATACCTAAGTTATAGAGACATACATGGATTGTACCTGAATTCTGTACATACTATCTGGCTTTGAAAAATTGATTTATAATTTTCCTGTAAATCATAAAAGTCTATAGGGAATGAGGTCAGACTAAATATTAATTTCTGTAATTAATTGTAATAGCATGTGTCAGATCTGCTTACTTTCAATCTTGATACTGTTCCACTAAAAAGAATTTGGTGTTATTTACAATGAAGGTTGTAAGAGATTAAGAAGAGGTGGCAAGAATACTAAGAAGAATTACATGAAAAAGGTCACAATGACCCAGACATCCACAATGTGTGGTCATTCACCTACCGCCGTACATCCTGGAGTGGGAAGTCAAACAGACCTTAGGAAGCATTACTATGAATGAAGCTAGTGGAGATGATGGAATTCCAGTTGAGCTATTTACAGTCTTAAAAGATGATGCTATTAAAGTGCTGCACCCAGTATGTCAGCAAATTTGGGAAACTCAGCAGTGGCCACAAGATTGAAAAAGGTCAGTTTTCATTCCCAACTCAAAGAAGGGCAATGCCAAAGAATGTTCAAACTACCATACAGTTGCATTCATTTCACATGCTAGCAAGTTTATGCTCAAATTCCAAGTGAGGTTTCAACAGTACATGAATTGAGAATTTCCATATGAAAAAGCTGTGTTTAGAAAAGGCAGAAGAACCACAGATCATACTGCCAACATTCATTGAATCATGGAAAAAACAAGGGAATTACAAAAAAACATCTACTTCTGCTTCATTGACTACACTAAAGCCGTTGACTGTGTGGACCACAACAAACTGTGGAAAATTCTTCAAGAGATAGGAATACCAAACCACTTTACCTGTCTCCTGAGAAACATGTATGTGGGTCAAGAAGCAACAGTTAGAACCAGACATAAAAAAACTGACTGGTTCCAAATTGGGAAAGGAGGACAACAAGGCTGTATATTGTCCCCTTGCTTATTTAACTTGTAAGCAGAGTACATCATGTGAAATCTTGGGCTGGATAAATCACAACTAGAATCAAGATTGCCTGGAGAAATATTAACAACTTCAGATATGCAGATATCACTCTAATGGCAGAAAGTGAAGAGGAACTAAAGATCTTCTTGATAAGGGTGAAAGAGGAGAGTAAAAAGTCTGGCTTGAAACTCAATATTTAAAAAACTAAGATCATGGCATCTGGTCCCATTACTTCATGGCAAATTGATGTGAGAAAAAGTGGAAACAGTAACAGATTTTATTTTCTTGGGCTCCAAAATCACTGCAGACAATGGCTACAATCATGAAATGAAAAGTCACTTGCTCCTTGGAAGAAAAGTTATGACAAACCTAGAAAGCATATTAAAAAGCAGATATGTTACTTTGCTGACAAAGGCCCACATAGTCAAAGCTATGGTTTTTCCAGGAGTCATGTACAGATGTTGGAGTTGAACCATAACGAAGGCTGAGTGCTGAAGAATTGATGTTTTTGAATTGTGGTACTGGAGAAGACTTTTGAGAATCCTTTGGACTGCGAGATCAAACCAGTCTATCATAAAGGAAATCAACCCTGAGTATTCATTGAAGGACTGAAGCTGAAGATGAAACTCCAATATTTTGGCCACCTGATGGGAAGAACCGACTCACTGGAAAAGACCCTGATGCTGGAAAAGATTGAGGGGCAGGAGAAGAAGGGAGCAACAGATGATGAGATGGTTGGATGGCATCACCAACTCAATGGAAATGAGTTTGAGCAAACTCCAGGAGATTGTGAAGGACAGTGAAGCCTGGCGCACTGCAATTGATTATTATAAATACCTAGAGGCTTAAAGTTTGAAGGAATGTTTCTGCTGCTACTACTAAGTCGCTTGTCATGTACGACTCTGTGTGACCCCTTAGACGGAAACTCACCAGGTTCTTCTGTCCATGGGATTCTCCAGGCAAGAAGAGTAGAGTGGGTTGCCATTTCCTTCTCCAATGCATGCATGCATGCTAAGTCACTTCAGTTGTGCCCGATTCTGTGTGACCCTGTGGACAGCAGCCCACCAGGCCCCTCTGTCCATGGGATTCTCTAGGCAAGAATACTGGAGTAGGTTGCCATTTCCTTCTCCAAGGAATGTTGAAGATAAGCTAAATCAACAAGCTGTCTCTTTCTGGAGAATAATGTCTAACAATGAAGTGGCCATTTTGTGGATATATATGTTAAAGTAACTATCTAACAATTCTGTAAGGTAGAGACTATCAATGTCTACATTTTATAGGAGTGGATATTAAATTCTTCAAGGACACAGAACCAGTATGTAATACCTATGACTCATATAAACAGCCTGGTTCTAGGATCAGAGATCCTAGCCTCTAGTTGTGGGTCTCCCAACAAATTCCATTAATGCAATGTACTTCCTTCAGTGACTCTTATGATAGGAACCTACTCATTTAATATGTATTTATTGCATGCCACTTCTCTATATACCTATACTAGATTCTGGGACTCCAACATAAAATGATATATAATCTTTTCTTCCAGGGAACTTACAGTGTGCTATGGTAAAAGGGCAGATAAATTAAAGCATGATATATGGTGCTTAGTAAACATTTGGTGAATGAATTGCTAACTGCCATCACAGTTGTATGCAAAAGAAGAAGCAGAAGCAAAGGAAGGATATATGAGTCTTGAAGTCATGCTCATCAGGAAAGACTTCCTGAAAACTAGCTGGGTGAGCATGAGAAGGGAAGATGAATTCTAGAAAGAGGTAATAATAAGTGAGAAGGTGCAGAGTTATGAGAAAAACCTCATGTGCTCCAGGAAAAAGATGCTGTCTGAGGAAGATGTGCAAACAAGTGAAGCAATGGTCTAGGATGAGGCTGGAAACGAGTCTGGGGCCTAAATGTGAAGGGCTTTGGATATTCAGCCATCAACTGTGAACTACACCATGACAGCCTTGAGAACCACTTAAGATTTGAGCATCAGCTGGTGACATGATCAAATGGCATTTATAAAGGTCACTCTGACAACAGTGAGGAAGGCAGATTAAAGGGTCCAGACTGCATAGAATGAGAGGCGACTGCAGAAAAGTAGAAGAAAAGCAGGAGTGACTGTGGAAAAGAAAAGCAGAGAACAGAGATGGGCTTGGAGATACTAGGCAGATCGACTGAATCCAACTCTCTGAGCTTACATATATTTTAAAACATAACATGTAACATCTATGTTATTGTCTAATTTCCTTTCTATTCATCTCTCTTCTGTCATAGTACATAACAAGTGCTTGATGAAAAGTTTCTGAACAAATGAAAGAAGATCTTGTGACACAGTAGATGTGGGAAAAAAAAAGAAATGCATTCAGTTCAGTTCAGTTCAGTTCAGTCACTCAGTCGTGTCTGACTCTTTGAGACCCCATGAATCGCAGCACACCAGGCCTCCCTGTCCATCACCAACTCCCGGAGTTTACTCAAACTCATGCCCACTGAGTCGCTGATGCCATCCAGCCATCTCATAATGACTCTCAATATTTCTGACTGACACCACATGAAACCAGACACAGAAATGGGCAGCCAAGGAAGAGAAGGTTCCAGTAAAAGGATAAAGACCCAGAGGAATCGGGTGGAGAGGGAGGTGGGAGAGGGGATCGGGATGGGGAATACATGTAACTCTATGGCTGATTCATATCAATGTATGACAAAACCCACTGAAATGTTGTGAAGTAATTAGCTTCCAATTAATAAAAAAATAAAATAAAATGGAATTAGTCCAATTAAAAAAAAAAAAAGTTGAGTTTAGGAAGCAGTCAGGTTAAGACCTGTGAAGATAATTACAATGCAGTCTGATACAGAAGGGTAGTGCTCTGATTCTGATATTTCTTGCCTGAAAGTTGAGAAACATTAGGGCACCTGTGACAGCTGAATTTTTGAATTTGGCTAAGGTCCTTTATTTTTGAATTTGGCAGATCAGGAAGCAACAGTTAGAACTGGACATGAAACAACAGACTGGTTCCAAATAGGTAAAGGAGTATGTCAAGGCTGTATACTGTCACCCTGCTTATTTAACTTTTATGCAGAGTACATCATGAGAAACGCTGGGCTGGATGACACAAAAGCCGGAATCAAGATTGCCGGGAGAAATATCAATAACCTCAGATATGCAGATGACACCACCCTTATGGCAGAAAGCGAAGAGGAACTAAAGAGCCTCTTGATGAAAGTGAAAGAGGAGAGTGAAAAAGTTGACTTAAAACTCAACATTCAGAAAACTAAGATCATGACATCTGGTCCCATCACTTCATGGCAAATAGATGGGAAAAAAGTGGAAACAGTGAAGGACTTTATTTTTGGGGGCTCCAAAATCACTGCAGATGGTGATTGCAGCCATGAAATTAAAAGACGCCTGCTCCTTGGAGGAAAAGTTATGACCTACCTAGACAGCATATTAAAAAGCAGAGACATTACTTTGCCAACAAAGATCCATCTAGTCAAGGCTATGGTTTTTCCAGTAGTCATGTATGGATGTGAGAGTTGGACTATAAAGAAAGCTGAGTGTCGAAGAATGGATACTTTTGAACTGTGGTATTAGAGAAGACTCTTGAGAATCCTTTGAACTACAGGGAGATCCACCCAGTCCATCCTAAAGAAAATCAGTCCTGAATATTCATTGGAAGGACTCATGCTGAAACTGAAACTCTAATACTTTGGCCACCTGATGTGAAGAACTGACTCGTTTAAAAAGACCCTGATGCCAGGAAAGATTGAAGGCAGGAGGAGAAGGGGACGACAGAAGATGAGATGGTTGGATGGCATCACCGACTCCATGGACATGAGTCTGAATAAATACTGGGAGTTGGTGATGGACAGGGAGGCCTGGCGTGCTGCATGCCATTGGGTTGCAAAGAGTTAGACATGACTGAGTGACTGAACTGAACTGAAGGTCCTTTAGGGAGGGGTATATAATATATTAAATCTAGGTAGAGGAACAAGAGTATAGGAAGATGATAGAAGAGAAAAAATGGAGAAAGGAGGGACTCTAGGAAAGCAGGACCCAGAAGATCCGAGGGAAGAGGATTTCAGTAAGGAAGGAATGCTCAGATTAATAATCACCATAGAAAGATGAAGTGAGATGAGCACAGCAATTTTTTCATTGGATTTGATCGTATTGAAGGCATTGTAGATATCAGTGCAGGTGGATTCAGTGAAGTGGTAGAGTCAGAAGTCAGTTTAGAGTTGGATAAGGAATGAATGGGGTGAAAGTAAATGGAACCATAAACTGTAGAGCTTTTTCCAAGAAGTTTCAAGATTTTACCTACAAAGGGGACCAATAAATGGTGGCTAGAGGTGAATATTTTTTCAAGGGTGATATTGTTTTAAGATAGGAAGGACTTGATCCTCTCTAGAAGCTGAATTTTTTAGGCATACCATCAAAGAATGAGAGTAAAAAACTAAAGAATAAAAAGGAACTGATAAAAGGGGTCATGGACTCTAAAGCACCTAGGGAAGGAGGTCAAGTTCAGATGAGAGACAGAAATTGTCCAGAGGATCGGGGGAAAGTTTGTAAAGAGGAAGAGAAAAGTATGGGCGATCTGAATCAAATAAATGAAGTGAGATATTTGAAGTGAGACGCTTTAGTTTAAATTCAAACAGTGAATCTGGGTAAGGTAACACAAAAGGATAATCTATTAACCAAGTATATGTCTTGCTAGTCAGACTCACTGATGGCTGTAAGAATTATCTAGAGAGAATATAATTTGGAAATACGTTTCTAAAATACAGCAGAGGAGAAGGAACCTGGAGATATGGAGAGCAAGGAGCCAAAGGCTTAGTCCACAATTCATGGATTATTCAGCAATGCATATATTAAATTCTCTCTAGTCAACTGTGGGAAAAAGAAAACTCTCAAAAAATGTGGAGTTTTTAAGAAAACAGCAACGATGGACAAAAGGTGACATAGTGACATGACAAGAGACCAGAAGACATGCTTTGTGGGGAATTAGAGAGTAATTGTTTGGAATAGCCCTGAAGATCAAGAGGGTAAACCTAAGTCTTTACTCTGTGGTACAAGAATAGAGGAAAATGGGCTGTTGTCACAGGAGAGTGAAAAAGTTTGATTCAAGGGAATGTCAGATTTTTGTAGACAAGTAGACAACTAGGGCACTGAGTGAAGGAGGTGAAGCTATAGCGTAGTTTGGTTAATAATGTATCAGAGTTTCTAGCAAACAAGTGCAAAGTGTTGACAAAAGATGTAGCGGTGGGGAAACAATTACAAGAGTGATGGGACACCAAGATTGTAGCAATGAGAGGATGATAGGGCCCCCCTAAGACAAGTGGCTGAGGGGTTTTGCGTTTGGGGCTAGGGGAGAGATTGACAAAGACTGGGAAGCATGGTGATATAATTGAACTCAAGTATTCAACCAAAAGGGGCTTCCCAGGTGGTGCTAGTCGTAAAGAACCCACCTGCCAATGCATGAGATGTAAGAGACATGAGTTCAATCCTTAGGTTGGGAAGATTCCCTGGAGCAGGGCACGGCAACCTACTCCAGTATTCTTTCCTGGGAAGTCCCATGTACAGAGAAGTCTGGCAGGCTACAGTCCATGAGGTCACAAAAGAGTCATACACGACTTAGCAACTAAACAACAACAACAACAATTCAACCAGAAATCTCATGAAAAGATAGTTCTAGACAAAGACTCTGAATTTAACCAAGGCTGGGTGCAGTATGCTTTCTTGTATTCCAGACCAATCTGTTTATTTTTTTCCTGAGGCAGTTCATCTACCCTTGGGCAACTCTAGTTTATGAGAAAGAACTTTCTCAGTTTTTTTTTTTTCATTAAAAAAAAAGTTAATTTATTTTTTAATTGAAGGATAAATACTTTACAGAACTGTGCTGGTTTCTGCCAAAAATCAACATGAATCAGTCATAAATATACATATGTCCCCTCCCTCTTGAACTGCCCACCCCACCCTTCTAGGTTGTTACAGAACCTGGTTTGAGTTCCCTGAGTAATCCAGCAAATTCCCATTGGCTATCTATTTCACATATGGTAATTTTAAGATACCTCTTCTCATATATCTTATTTACCCATCAAGTTCCATTCCATTGGGATCATTTACAACATTCAGGGTCCTTTTTCCTTCAAACTGAATGTGTCCAACACTCAATGTGGCTATATATGGTGAATTTTAATATCCTATTCATTTTTCAAATGGTTCAACTCACTTTAGTCAACAGTACATTCTTATACTATAATATGGTAGCTAGAAATGAATCTAGTATTTAAAACATATTCTAACAAGCACACTACATAATGAAATTGTAAGGAAATGAAACCAACATTTGCTAAACATTTACTGTGTCTGGCTCATGTCACCTGTGAACATGCATAACCTCACTCAAATCTCTGTGGTTAAATCGCAGTTTCTGATATCTGAGACCGGGGCTTGGAACTCATGTTCTGTCAGATATTAGCTCTGTAATATTGGAAAAAATTAACTTGCTGTCCTGGGACTTAATCATTTCCTGTGTAAAATGAGGATCATAATGCTATTTACTTAGCAAGG
This sequence comes from Dama dama, assembly GCF_033118175.1. Taxonomy (NCBI): domain Eukaryota; kingdom Metazoa; phylum Chordata; class Mammalia; order Artiodactyla; family Cervidae; genus Dama; species Dama dama. The sequence continues at coordinate 49,183,534 of NC_083710.1, forward strand.
TTACTATGAAGGTTAAATGGAATATGACCTATAAAGCACTTATTGTCTGGCACATGATAAACACTCAATAAATGATAGTTATTATCAATATCTCCATTCTGCCGATAAGAAATCTAGCTATAGTTAAGGTCAGACAATCAAAATTCAAATCTAGATCATGAAATTCCAAAGCCTATTATATCATGTTGTCTTAAATTCTCTATTTCTATTTTTTAAAATTTTTATTGGACTATAGTTGATTTTACAATGCTGTGTTAATTGCAGATGGACAGCAAAGTGAATCAGTTATATATATAGATACAGATATATGCAGTCTATATCTACTTATAGATATAGGTAGTCTTTTTTTTAGGTTCCTTTCCCAAATAGGCCATTATAGATTTCTGAGTAGAGTGCCCTGTATACTAGAGGGCACTCTAGTAGAGATATGAGACCTCTACTCCACTCTTTTATTTCTCCAGGCCAGAATACTGGAGTGGGTAAACCATTCTCTTCTCCAGGGGATCTTCCCACACCAGGCATTAAACCCAGGTTGACTCCATTGGAGGCAGATTCTTCACCATCTGAGCCAACAGCAAAGCCCATTCAGTATCTCACTGTCACCCAAATGAGGAAACTTCTTTTACCTCCTCTGAGTGTTCTCTTGTTGATTTTGTATAACAGGTTCTTATTAGCTATCTATTTACTGTATAGTAGTGTTAATTTATCTCTAACCTCTTTATCCCCTGCTAGCCAGAAGTTTGTTTTCTACGCTTGTGACTCTAATTCTGTTTTGTAAATAAATTCTTTTGTATCCTTTTTTTTAGGTTCCACATATAAGGGAAATCATACAATATTTATCTTTCTGTGTCTGATTTGCTCCATTCAGTATGATAATCTCTAGGTTCATCCAAGTCACTGCAAATGGCATCATTTTGTTCTTTTTGTGGCTGAGTAATATTCCATTGTGTATCACATCTTATACATCCCTCGGTTGTTGGCTATTGTAACTAGTGCTGCAGTGAACACTGAGACATGTGTATCTTTTCAAATTATGATTTCCTCTGAATATATACCCAGGAGTGAGATGGCTGGATCTATATTTAGTAGAGCTATGTTTAGTAGCTCTATGTTCAGTTTTTTAAGGAACCTCCATACTGTTCTCTATAATGATTATACCAATTTACATTCCCACGTTCTACAGGAGATCTTCCTAACCCAAGAATCAAACTTAGGTCTCCTCCATTGAAGGCAGATTCTTTGCAGTCTGAGCAACCAGGGAAGTACCAACATTGAATACACAGTCAGCCACTATTCTTGTGCTTTTTTCACACATGTTACTGCTGTTTAGCAGGATCTTTTTATTTTGCACTTGTGAGAATTTAGTTTTGTATCTAGTGGAGGCCATTGTATTATCAAGTCTTAATGATATGAGCAACAGAAGAGATGACGACTGTGGAGTTTAGAATAATATGAAGACTATAAGAAATGTTACAGAAAAAATAGCAATATATAGAAACAAGTTGGAACTGGGTGTTGTTGTTGTTCAGTCACTAAGTCACATCTGACTCTTTGTGACCCCATGGACTGCTGCATACCAGGCTTCCTTGTCCCTCACCATCTACCAGAGTTTACCCAAGTTCATAGGGCTTCCCTGATAGTTTAGTTGGTAAAGAACCTGCCTGCAATGTGGGAGACCTGGGTTCTATCCCTGGGTTGGGAAGACCCCCTGGAGAAGGGAAAGTCTTACATTAAACACTTCCAAAAAAATCATCTTCCCTGCACCCCCCACATAACAGCCTAGATGAATGAAGCTATAGCAAAAGCTTGATTTTCTTTAAGAATTAAAAATGGGTACATTACTTTTATGATGCAAAATACTCCAGTATTCTGGCCTGGAGAATTCCATGGACTATACAGTCCATGGAGTCACAAAGAGTTGGACATGACTGAGTGATTATCTATTTAAAGTACATTAATATGGGGCTTCCCTGATGACTCAGTCTGTAAAGAATATACCTGCAATGCAGGAGATGCAGGTTCAATCCCTGGGTTGGGAAGATCCCCTGGAGAAGGTCTTGGCAATCCACTCCAGTATTCTGTCTGAAGAATCCCATGGACTGAGGAACCTAGCAGGCTACGGTTCATGTGGCCGCAAAGAGTCAGAAAGGACTGAAGCAACAGAGCATGCATGCAAATACATTAATACTACTGATGGCAGAGACATTACTTTGTCAACAAAGGTCCATTTAGCCAAGGCTCTGGTTTTTCCAGTAGTCATGTATGGATGTGAGAGTTGGACTATAAAGAAAGCTGAGCACAGAAGAATTGATGCTTTTGAACTGTGGTGTTGAAGAAGGCTCTTGAGAGTCCCTTGGACTGCAAGGAGATCCAACCAGTCCATCCTAAAGAAAATCAGTCCTGGGTGTTCAGTGGAAGGACTGATGTTGAAGCTGAAACTCCAATATTTTGGCCACCTGATGCGAAGAGCTGACTCATTTGAAAAGACCCTAATGTTGGGAAAGATTGAAGACAGGAGGAGAAGGGGACGACAGAGGATGGGATGGTTGGATGGCATACCAACTCAATGGACATGAGTTTGAGTAAACTCTGGGAGTTGGTAATGGACAGGGACATCTGAAGTGCTGCGATTCATGGGGTCACAAAGAGTCGGACACGACTGAGCAACTGAACTGAATTGACAAAATTGACTTTTAATGAGAGATTTGTTGAAAGTATACTTGGACTGAGTCTTACATTAAACACTTCCAAAAAAATCATCTTCCCTGCACCCCCCACATAACAGCCTAGATGAATGAAGCTATAGCAAAAGCTTGATTTTCTTTAAGAATTAAAAATGGGTACATTACTTTTATGATGCAAAATCAAGGAATTTGTTAACTCATTAGAAAACTAGTCAGAATTATAATAATAGCTTGAATGTGAATCTAGGGGAAGTGTAATATCTGGATGTGATTTTGGCTTTACTATCCTGTCATTTTGCATGAATTCAGGAAAAAGTACTATGTGTGTATCCAAAAAGATGATATTAGACAATAAAAGGGGCCTTAGTGTTCTGCAGTGAATTCCAAACCTCCGAAAGCATAGTGAGAGACAGAATGTGTTAACTTGGGCTTCATATAGAAGAGAATCTTATCTGAAAGAGAATTCTATTGCACTAGAATCTCAGGAAGGACTTGTGAAAATGATTATCAATGTTCCATGAGAAATGATAATCCCATAATCCATAAAAAGTAATGGCCTGCTCCTTCTTCATTGACCACTGTTAATCTATTAGTAATTTAATTCCTTTAAAATGTAACTTGTTCAAAATACTTAAGGTTGTCATTTTTATCACTGCTCATCAGAGTCCATCAATCATTGTCAAAAGCTGTCAATCACAGTCAAATGAGAGCATTTTCAGAACTAATGGATAAGAACTTTTTGACCTCATATTTTCCATAACCTTAAAATCACATGCAAAAGAATAATAACTCAGACTACATTCTTTGTCATTGGTAACCTTAAGTCAAATCCAGATCCAAAGTAAATTTGGAGTACATTGCACTGGCTTTGTTTAATGGCTTGCATTTTAAGAATCAGAAGCATATATACTAAAAATATTAAGGAAATGAGAGAGATGAGACCTCTACTCCACTCTTTTATTTCTCCAGGCCAGAATACTGGAGTGGGTAAACCATTCTCTTCTCCAGGGGATCTTCCCACACCAGGCATTAAACCCAGGTTGACTGCATTGGAGGCAGATTCTTCACCATCTGAGCCACCAGCGAAGCCCATTCACTATCTCACTGTCACCCAAATGAGGAAACTTCTTTTACCTCCTCTGAGCGTTCTCTTGTTGATTTTGTATAACAGGTAATAGCTGCCTGGTAAGGAACTGAGAAGACAATCTTATGTGTTTTTGTCCCACTCTAAATCTTTAAGCAGTTGAAAACACACACACACAAAACTGAAACCAAAACAAAATAAGCCAAAAGATATTCAAATTACTTCTCAGACATATTGATCTATGAAATAAACCTTCACCTTCTATGTGCTGTCTTAGTCTGTTTTTACCCCACCCTCACCCCTATTTCCTTCCAGCTTTTAGGAGCTCTAAATGAGAAAGAGATGGTTAGATGGCATCACCGACTCAATGGACATGAGTTTGAGTGAACTCTGGGAGTTGGCGATGGACAGGGAGGCCTGGTGTGTTGCGGTTCATGGGGTCGCAAAGAGTCGGACACGACTGAGCGACTGAACTGAACAGAACAGAAATGAGAAAGATCATAGTTCCTGGAATTCTGGTTGAGGTTAACTAGGTTAAATCAGGAAACTTTGAGTATCTCAGAAGAGCACCTTTTTTTGATGATTTTTCAAAATCGGACTCCATATTGCATAAAGACTCAGGATTACCAAGCTATGAGGAACATACCAGAAATTCTGCTTCTCCTTCTTCCTGTCTACTACCACACCATCCTGGGTTGTAACTTATTGTCATGTTTCAGAAATGCTGTCTACACTCTTTGCAATACATACACCTAAAAAGTTAGTATTCACCTGTTAAATTTAAAACCTACCTGCTGCCTATACCCTTCCAAATTTTCAAACTACAGTTTTATGTTCAAATGCTACTTTTCCCACTTTTCAACATCCACCTTTTATATCTTTCTTTATATTCTTACAGTTCTGTCTATGTAACTTCAAACATTAGAGTGAAGTTTCTACAAGTGGTTTCCAATTCTTTTTTTATTTTTTCTTTATGGAAGTATGTTTGATTTACAGTGTTGTGTTAGTTCCAGGTGTACACCACAGTGAAAGGTTATACATAAGTATATAGTACATACATGTATATAACACATAAAAACATAGGTTCTTTTTCAGATTCTTTTCTCTTATAGGTTATCACAAAATATTGAATATACTTCTCTGTGCTGTATAGTAACTCCTTGTTGATTATCTATTTTATATATCAATCAGTCCACTTCAACCAGTCAGTTGTGTCTGACTCTTTGCGACCTCATGGACTGCAGGACACCAGGCCTCCCTGTCCATCACCAACTCCCAGAGTTTACTCAAACTCATGTCCATTGAATCCATACCATCCAACCATTTCATCCTCTGTCGTCCACTTCTGCCGCCCTCGATCCTTCCCGACTTCCGTGTCTTGGGTCTTGGGTCTTTTTAAGTGAGTCTTGGGTCTTGGGTCTTTTTAAGTGAGTCAGTTCTTCACAGCAGGTGGCCAAAGTATTGGAGTTTCAGTTTCAGCATCAGTCCTTCCAAAGAATATTCAGGACTGATTTCCTTTAGGATGTACTGCGTGGATCTCCTTGCTGTCCAAGGGACTCTCCAATGCCACCATTCAAAAGTATCAATTCTTCGACACTCAGCTTTCTTTATAGTCCAACTCTCACATCCATTCATGAATACTAGAAAAACCATAGCTTTGACTAGATGGACCTTTGTTGACAAAGTAATATCTCTGCTTTTTAATATGCTGTCTAGGTAGGTCATAACTTTTCTTCCAAGGAACAAGTGTCTTTTAATTTCATGTCTGTAGTCACCATCTGCAGGGATTTTGGAGCCCAGAAAAATAAAGTCTGCAACTGTTTCCACTGTTTTCCCTTCTATTTGCCATGAAGTGATGGGACCAGATATGATGTTCTTAGTTTTCTGAATGTTGAGCTTTAAGCCAACTTTTTCACTCTCCTCTTTCACTTTCATCAAGAGGCTCTTTAGTTCGTCTTCACTTTCTGCCATAAGGGTGGTGTGGTGGAGGTTATTGATATTTCTCCTGGCAATCTTGATTCCAGCTTGTGCTTTATCCAGCCCGGCATTTCTCATGATGTACTCTGCATGTAAGTTAAATAAGCAGGGTGACAATATACAGCCTTGATTTACTCCTTTCCCAATTTGGAACCAGTCTGCTGTTCCATGTCCAGTTCTAACTGTTGCTTCTTGACCTGCATACAGATTTCTCAAGAGGCAGGTAAGGTGGTTGGTATTCCCATCTATTGAAGAATTTTTCATAATTTGTTGTGATCTGCACAGTCAAATGCTTTGGCATAGTCAATAAAGCAAAAATAGATGTTTTTCTGGAACTCTCTTGCTTTTTCAATGATCCAATGGATGTTGGCAATTTGATCTCTGGTTCCTCTGCCTTTTCTAAAGCCAGCTTGAACATCTGGAAGTTCACAGTTCACAAACTGTTAAAGTCTGGGTTGGAGAATTTTGAGCATTACTTTGCTATCATGTGAGATGAGTGCAATTGTGCACTAGTTTGAGCATTCTTTGGCATTGCCTTTCTTTGAGATTGGAATGAAAACTGACCTTTTCCAGTCCTGCGGCCACTGCTGAGTTTTCCAAATTTGCTGGCATATTGAGTGCAGCACTTTCACAGCATCATCTTTTAGGATTTGAAATAGCTCAACTGGAATTCCATCACCTCCACTAGCTTTGTCCGTGGTGATCCTTCCTAAGGCCCACTTGACTTTGCGCTCCAGGATGTCTGGCTCTAGGTGAGTGATCACACCATCGTGATTATCTGGGTCACAAAGATTTTTTTGGTATAGTTCTTCTGTGTATTCTGGCCACCTCTTCTTAATATCTTCTGCTTCTGTTAGGTCCCTACCATTTCTGTCCTTTATTGAGCCCATCTTTGCATGAAAATTTCCCTTGGTATCTCTAATTTTCTTGAAGAGATCTCTAGTCTTTCCCATTCTATTGTTTTCTCTATTTCTTTGCATTGATCACTGACGAAACCTTTCTTATCTCTCCCTGCTATTCTTTGGAACTCTGCATTCAAATGGGTGTGTCTTTCCTTTTCTCCTTTGCTTTTCACTTCTCTTCTTTTCACAGATATTTGTAAGCCCTCCTCAGACAACTATTTTGCTTTTTTACATTTGTTTTTCTTGGGGATGGTCTTGATCACTGCCTCCTATACAATGTCACAAACCTCCTTCCATAGTTCTTCAGGCACTCTGTCTATCAGATCTAATCCCTTCAATCTATTTCTCACTTCCACTGTATAGTCATAATGGATTTGATTTAGGTCATACCTGAATGGTCTAGTGGTTTTCCCTGCTCTCTTCAATTTAAGTCTGAATTTGGCAATAAGTAGTTCATGATCGGAGCCACAGTCAGCTCCCGGTCTTGTTTCTGCTAACTGTATAGAGCTTCTCCATCTTTGGCTGCAAAGAATATAATCAGTCTGATTTTGGTATTGACCATCTGGTGATGTCCATGTGTAGAGTTTTCTCTTGTGTTGTTGGAAGAGGGTGTTTGCTGTGACCACTGCATTCTCTTGGCAGAACTCTATTAGCCTTTGCCCTGCTTCATTCTGTACTCCAAGGCCAAATTTGCCTGTTACTCCAGGTGTTTCTTGACTTCCTACTTTTGCATTCCAGTCCCCTATAATGAAAAGGACATCCTTTTTGGGTGTTAGTTCTAAAAGGTCTTGTAGGTCTTCATAGGACCGTTCAACTTCAGCTTCTTAAGCGTTACTCGTTGGGGCGTAGACTTGGATTACCATGATATTGAATGGTTTGTCTTGGAAACAAACAGAGATCATTCTGTCGTTTTTGAGATTGCATCCAAGTACTGCATTTTGGACTCTTGTTGACTATGATGGCTACTCCATTTCTTCTAAGGGTTTCCTGCCCACAGTAGTAGATATAATGGTCATCTGAATTAAATTCACCCATTCTAGTCCATTTTAGTTCACTGATTCCTAGAATGTCAATATTCACTCTTGCCATCTCCTGTTTGACCACTTCCAATTTGCCTTGATTCATGGACCTAACAAGAGCGGCTGCACGGTGCAGGAGTGTCTGAGAGGAGATATCCCACACCCAAGGTAAGAGAAACCCAAGTAAGACGGTAGGCACTGAGAGAGGGCATCAGAGGGCAGACAGACGGAAACCACAATCACAGAAAACTAGCCAATCTGATCACATGGGCCACAGCCTTGTCTAACTCAACGAAACTAAGCCATGCTGTGTGGGGCCACCCAAGACGGTCAGGTCATGGTGGAGAGGTCTGACAGAATGTGGTCCACTGGAGATGGGAATGGCAAACCACTTCAGTATTCTTGCCTTGAGAACCCCATGAACAGTATGAAAAGGCTCAAAGATAGGACACTGAAAGATAGCACTTAGATGGGAAATATAAAAACATAATACAGATGAACTTATTTACAAAACAGAAACAGACTCACAGACTTTGAAAACAATCTTAGGGTTACCAGAAGAGAAAGGTAGGGGGGCTGGGATAAATTAGGAGTTTGGGATTAACATAAATCCACTACTATATATAAAATAATCAACAAGGACTTACAATACTGAACAGGGAACTCTACTCAATATTCTATAATAACATATGTAGAAGAAGAATCTGGAAAAGAACGGATATATGTGAAACTGAATCACTTCGCTGTACATCTGAAACTAACACACACTTATAAGTCAATTAAGCTGCAATATAAAGCAAAAATTAAATTAAACAAAAATTGAGCCAGTCTTCTTGGATGCCTCTATGACTAGAAAGCAATGGAAGTGAGGCCCTGTGATATTTTGGAGGCAAAGTCATTAAAATGAGTTGGCTTCCACCTGGGTCCCTCTCTCTTGTGATGCTGTGCCCTAATCCAGTCATGATGTTGTGAAGAAACTCAGGACACATAAAGAGATGTTCTGACTGACAGCTTGAGCTAAATTTCTAACTGACAGCCCTCATCAACCTCCCAGTCTGTGAGACAGCAAGTTTCAGACGATTCCACTGATACTAGGATTACAGGAGAGCTAGTCATGCTGGTCCCTGTTCAAATTTCAAATTAATGAGCAAAATCTAAATCTTCACGGATTTTAAACCACTATGTTTTGGGGTAGCTGATTCATAGCCATATTGCTATTGTTTGTTTCATACATTGAGTATTTGCAAAAGTAGCTAGAATAGGGGAACAAGTAAAGACAACAGAACGGAAAAGATGATGATTCAAAGGATAATTCAAAGGACAGAGGGGCTTCCCTGGTGGCTCAGCTGGCAAAGAATCCGCTTGCAATGTGGGAGACCTGGGTTCAATCCCTGCATTGGAAAGACCCCCTGGAGAAGGGAAAGGCTACCCACTCCAGTATTCTGGCCTGGAGAATCCATGGATTGTATAGTCCATGGGGGTAGCAAAGATTTGGACATGACTGAGCGACTTTCACTTTCACTTTCAAAGGACAATATAAGATCTAAAGTACAGTGGGATGATTAATCATAAAAGATCTAGGACATTTGTCTGAGAAAGGAAAGAAAGAGGGTTGACAATATAAAGATAGTTAAAGCATAAGGAAATATATTCTTAAAAGAAGTATTTTTCAGATATAATGTTTATGAAACACTGAAACCTTTACCTTCTTAGAAGTTATGTGTTAGTTTTATTTCACATACTTTATTGATGATGATAAATACTACATATCTTCTCAGTTTTACACTGTTCCTGGTCTACTGCATATTTTAATTCAAATTTTAATTTTTTTTTTTTAAAAAAAGACTAAGATAAGCATAGTTTGCTTTAAAAGGCAAAAAACTTCTAAGGCATCCACCCCAAATTAATCATCATGCCCCCTTTTCTCATATTTCTTTCCTTAATGGTTTAGAGATGAGCAGTCACATTACCATTATGTATGAATACTACTAAGCATAAATAAGTGGGACAGGTTACCCTGCAAACAAATTTCATTAAAGTACCTAGATTAACACATTTTAAAGGTCTCTTTAATGAATCTTTGTCCTTGTGATACAGTATAAGCAAGAATAGGGCGAACTAAGGTGTAGGGTTTCATACCTCCATCTCTAGCTTCAAACAATTAAGGGAGTTATAAATAAGCTCTACTATCTTTATCCTACTCAAAAATAATGAATGAGCCATCCTCATGAATCACAAAACTATCCCATCAACCCATCACAATCAGAAGAACAGGAAAGCAAGATTTTAAAGCAGCATTATATTTTGGAATAAATCACGGACTTGGTAACTCTTTCAGAATTGTAAATGTTATGATTTTTAGAGTTATAGCATAGTTCATATATCAAACTGTGGCATCTATGAACCCCATCATAGAATCACTAGAGCCTTTCCAATCTTCAAAACAAACCTTTGTGAGTTCAGATTAAAAAAATAAAATTACTGCCGTGAGAGAAGTGATCAACCAAGGACATTTAGAAATATGAAGAAAAGGATTTTGTATTAAAACCAACAAATATAAATAAGAAGACAGTTTTTAAAATTGTGAATTATTATCTAAATAATTAGGAAATTATTACTGAAACAAAGGATTGCTTTTAGTTTTTATTGACAAAAGATATCAAAAATTAAAAGGATTTTTCAAAACAAAATTTTGCATCCTGATAGAGCTACTTTTTATTTTTATTTTTTGGGAGGGAGATGGATATAGACATGCAATCAGATTAGTAAATATAAAAATTTGTTTACTTAATAATTTAATATCCACTATATATTAATGGGAAATGCCTCTTTGTAAATTGTATAATATGATTTCTGTAACATATTGGTATCAATCAGCAGTCTATCTTCAAAAGAATTTTTGTAGGATATTATTACTAAATTCTAAAATGCCAAATGAATAAGATGAAAAAACAGTGTTACTCTCATTTCAACTTACTACTTATGAGGCTGCTTAGAGGATTTCCTAACCTGGGGATCTAACCAGGGTCTCCTGCATTGCAGGCAGATCCTTTACCAACTGAGCCACCAGGAAAGCCCATATAATTTTATACCTATGACATAATCAAGGATTCCCTGGTGGTGCAGTGGTAAAGAAGCTGCCTGCCAATGCAAGAGACATGAGTAGTATCCATGATCCGGGAAGATCCCCTGGAGAAGGAAATGTCAACCCACTCCAATATTCTTGCCTGGGAAATCCCATGGATAGAGGAGCCTGACTGTTGACAATTCATGGAGTCACAGAGAGTCAGACACGACTTACTGACTGAAGGAACAAACAAGGACGGCCTAACATCAGGAAAAAATGATTATGCTACCTTTCAAAACTATTGTTCTGTCTTTTAAAACTTTACACAGATTTTCAGTAGACATTCCTGACAGTTAATAGTTATCTCTTTAATCAGATTACAAAAGTGTGAAGCACATTGTACATACACATTAGGCAGTTTTTCAGCTGACTTCAACTCTATCGTGAACTGATATAGTAAGATTTCAACAGTCAGCATCAGAATTTGAAACTCATATTACTCTTTGTTACATAATGCATTTTTGCTAGCAGTTTAGATTTGGCTTTATATTATTGGTTCCACATCCAGTTTCTCAAATACAGAATGTTAGGTACACCATTCTTTTACACACAGAAAATCACTTCAGCTTCATAAGATGCCAGATCCTAATGCAGTGTAACATTTTTCTCGGTTGATTTCTTCCACAAATGAGACAAAAATAATTCCCTGTGGAACAGAAGATTTTTAAAATTCAATGAAATTAATAGAAAATTTCAGTGAAAGGTCTTAGTCTAGCCAGAGAAAGTGAATTTTCCACCTAGAGAATAGAGTGCAACCAGACAACTTATTGATATGTTCATAAAAATGCTTTTTGCTTTCCTTCTAAAAGAGTGTAGCAATGAGAATTCAAACACAAAATAGAAAACCAGACTTACATTTGGCATTTAATATAATTTATAAGAAATGCTATTTAAAGGAGCGTTCTATAAATTCAACCTATTTCAACCTTTCCTTTCAATTTCTAGCACTTCAGGACTACTCCTGCTTGAAATCCAATTTGTGATTACTTTCTTTATGTTACCAACCCCATGTCTCTTTCTGAAAAACAAAAATAAGGACATCACAGTTGCTGCCATCACTACCACTATCAAAAACAAGTGTGTGTGCCCCCTGCTGCATATACATATGTATAAACATGCACACACACACACACACACATATACACAGATACACGCATCCATAAAACCTACAGGATTCCCAAACCAGCTATGATCTATCAACTAGCAATTCTAATTCCATAAAATACTATATGCCATAGTATTTTTCTCACTTCCAAAGATCCTTGTAGTATATTTTTTTCAGGATTGACGTTTTCTAGTACAGCTCTTAGTAGAATGTGGCAAGAAGAATTTTCTTATATAAATTCTGCTGTTTAAAAGATGATTCAAAAAGAAATCATTTGTGACCAAGATATGACAAAACAGTGGCAAACAGAATCATAAATAAAATACGGAGGAATTCAGTTCCACAAGGGACAAAAAATAAGACAAGTGACCAAATGAAACAAGCATTCATTCTTTAAAAAAAACAAAAACAAAAAACTAGACTTACATCATAGATTGCATATAATTAAATATAAATTAAACATAATATTTGCATATAAGTTTGAGTGCTAGTTTCACTGTAGGAAAAAACTAGTAAACAAAAAAATCTGAGAATAACAGTGTTTAAATGACCAAAGGCAATAAAACTCCCCACAACCTATGGCAAGTATTTCAACTGCCATTCATCCCTTCAATGTTAGTTACATTTTCATAGAAAATGTATTTAGAAATTTTTAAAAATTCTTAGAGTTTTACTTCAGTTCAGCAAACGTATATTGAATAAATATTATGAGCTAAATGTTGAATTAAAGTGAGAGATTATGAAAATGACTAGAATATAACCCTCGTCTTCTTTCTTGCAATACTTGTTTCTCTTATATTAGCTGTCTTCAAGCAATATAAGATTAAATGCATGAAATGTTTAAAGGTAATTGAAATATATCAATGTTCATAATCAAATTCTTATATCATTAGAAAGAGAAACAGTTACCCTTCTAGAACTTAAACTCTAATGATTGAAGTCACATGCATAAAATAGACAATTAAAATTTATGTTGAAATTCTAGAAAGGGATCTGTGAAGTGGGAAATAAAAAGCATGGTTGGAGAAATCAATACAGAGTGAAGTAAATCAGAAAGAGAAAAACAAACATTGTATATTATTGCATAGATGTAGAATCTAGAAAAATGGTACTGATGAACCTATTTGCAGGGAAGGGGCAAAGACACAGACATAGAGAATGGGCTTGTGGACACAGGGGAAGGAAAAGATGGGATGAATTGAGAAAGTAGCATTCACATATATACACTCCCTTGTGTAACATAGATATCTAGTGGGAAGCTGCTCCATAGCACAGTGAGCTCCGCTCAGTACTCAGTGGTGACCTATGGGGTGGTATCGGGGGTGGTGGAAGGGAGGTTCAAGAGGGTGGAGATGTATATATATATATAGCTGATTCACTTCATTGTATAGCAGAAACTAACAATATTATAAAGCAATTATACCCCACCTCCCAAAAGACTATATTATTGTCACTGTTGTTCAGTCACTAAGTGGTGTCCGACTCTTTGGGACTCCATAAACTGTAGCACACCAGGCTCCTCTGTCCTTCACTATCTCCTGGAGTTTGCTCAAATTCATGTCCATTAAGTCAGTGATGCTATCTAATGATCTCATCCTCTGCCGTCCTCTTTTCTTTTGTCTTCAGTTTTTGCCAGCATCAGGGTCTTTTAAGATGAGTTGGTTCTTTGCATCAGGTGGCCAAAGTATTGGAGTTTCAGCTTCAGCATCAGTCCTTCCAACGAACACTCAGGACTGATCTCCTTTAGGATGGACTGGCTGGATCTTCTTGCAGTCCAAGGGACTCTCAAGAGTCTTCTCCAACACCACAGTTCAAAAGCATCAGTTCTTTGGCACTCAACTTTCCTTATAGTCCAACACTCACATCCATACATGAATACTGGAAAAACCATGGCTTTAGCTATCCGGAACTTGGTCAGCAAAATGATGTCTCTGCTTTTTAATATGCTGTTTAAGTTTGTCATAGCTTTCCTTTCAAGGAGCAAGCATATTTCAATTTTGTGGCTGCAGTCACCATCCGCAGTGATTTTGGAGTCCAAGAAAAGAACATATGTCACTGCTTCCACTTTTTCCCCTTCTATTTAGCAGGAAGTGATGGGACCAGATGCCGAGATCTTAGCTTTTTGAATGTTGAGTTTCAAGTCAGTTTTATTTACTCTCTTCTTTCACCTTCCTCAAAAGGCTTTTTAGTTCCTTTTCACTTTCTGCTATTAGAATGATATCATCTGCATATCTGAGACTGTTGATATTTCTCCTGGCAATCTTGATTCCAGCCTATGATTCATCCAGCCCTGCATTTCGCATGATGTACTCTGCATATAAGTTAAATAAGCAGGGAGACAATATACAACCTTGTCATACTCTTTTCCCAATTTTGAACCAGTCAGTTGCTCCATGTCCAGTTCTAATTGCTGCTTCTTGACCTGCTTACAGGTTTCTTAAGAGACAGGTAAGGTGATCTGGTATTCCCATCTCTTTAAGAATTTTCCACAGTTTGTTGTGCTCCACATAGTCAAAAGCTTTAGCATACTAAAGTACATAGCGTCTGTGGGGTTCTCCAGGCAAGAATACTGAAGTGAGTTGTCATTTTCTTCTCCAGTGAACCGTGTTAGGTCAGAACTCTTCCATTTGGCCCATCTGTCTTGAGTGGCCCTGCATGGTCTGGCTCATAGCTTTATTCTGTTATGCAAGCCCCTTACCACAACAATGCTGTGATCCATGAAAAGATAATATAAAAAGAGAATACAGAGGTGAAGATGAGTGTGTTAAGTGCATTGTAAATTTAAATGAGTTGGTGAAGATAGGAGCCATCAAGAAATCAGCATTCAATCAAACACTTGAAAGAGGAGGAAAAGAGTTGACCTTCATTTCCCGGGGAGTGTTACAAATGAAGAGATCAGCCAGTGCAAAAGCCCCAAGCTGGGAATATTGGTGGTGTGTGCTGTTTGTGTCATCCTGAAATTTATGTGTTAAAATCTCAACTCCAGGATGATTGTATTGGGTGGTGGAGACTTTGGGAGGTGTTGTGGCCATATAGTTTCCCTGCCATTGTAAATCAACTATATTGTTGCTGTTAGTCGCTCAGTCATGCCCAACTCTTTTGTAGCCCCATGAACTATAGCCTGCCAGGCTCTCTATCCATAGAATTTCCCAGGCAAGGATACTGGAGTGCGTTGTTGCCTTGTCTTCCTTTAGGGGATCGTCACGACCCAGGGACTGACCTCACATCTCCTGCGTTGCTGGCAGATTCTTTACCACTGAGCTGCTGGGGAAGCCCACAAATCAACTACACTTCAATATAAATAAGAAACCAAAACAAACAACAAAATAGTACAAATAAGACAGGTCATATGGGAGAAGGAGGAGGGCCGTTCGTAAGGACTTGTTAGGAATTTGGCTGTTACTCTCGGCGGCAGAGAAAACCATCAAACGAGTTGGGCCTGCAGGTGACATGAGTCTTACATTTAAACAGTAGCACTTTGGACTTCCTTGGTGGTCCAGTGGTTAGAATCTACCTGCCAACGCAAGGCACACGGGTTCAATCTTTGGTCTGGGAAGATTCCACTTGCCACAGGTCAACTCAGGCTGTGCCCTACAACTGCTGATCCTCTGCCCTAGAGCCTGGGCTCTGCAAGCAGAGAAGCCACTGCAGTGAGAGACCTGGACACTGCAAAGAAGAGTAGTCCCCGCTCTTGCAACTAGAGAAAGCCCATGCAGCAACAAAGACGCAGTGCAGTTAAAAATAAATAAAATAATCTCAAAAAGTAGCACTTTAGCTGCTATGTTAAGAGTACTTTAGAGAGTAGTCAAGAGTGAGGGGAGAAAGACCAGATGGAAGAATATCACAGTGGAAATAATGGTGGCTTAGAGTAAGGTGGCTTTGGCTGTGTTATAAAAGAAGTCTGAGCTCTTTACTGATCCATGAAGTTTTAGATCAGTGTCGGGAAATCAGGCTGGATTGATGGACTGATGCCAAAACATAAATTAGATTCTGCTTTTGTTCTATGCTTTTGACTTTTTTTTTATTAAGTGGAATCCCATTATTTTTTACAGCAAAATGTTTTCATTGAAAGCTCAGTTAATACCTAGTATCTTTTGGCATTTCACTATCATTTCTTTTTACTTTGAGTTTCAATTTCCCTTCCCCATGAAGACTCTTATATTTCACTGTCCTGTACTCATTCCTTCAGTAATTATATGTCCAATTGATTTCAGGTTGTTTTGAGTTTGTTACTTTGCTTCTGTGATAGTTGCTTTATTTGTTTTTCCAGGTTTGTTCTCTATATAGTGCAAGCAATTGGAAAATACTCCCATACTCTCTAGGATAATTAGGATATCATCAAGAGTAAAAACAGATACCATCCTAATTATCACCTTTTAAGAGGCAACTAAAATGATAAATTATTTTCTAATCCTTAGTCACAGGTTTAATCAATGACACAGTAGTCTTCATGCACAGTGGGTCTCAGAAACTCACACTAAACGGGCAGGAAAAAAAAAATGTTCTGAATGATGAGCTTAGGCAGTAAAGAGTTGGGTACATTTATTTATTTTTTCTCATACGAAAAGTCAGGGACTGAAAAGGGGAGTTGCATAGCAGCAAATCTTTCAAAGATGATCCTTCTGTCTAGCAAAGACATTTCCCATCTTCATCAGACAATAAGCATAAAGATGTTTTAGTTTTTGTTTGTTTAACGGTTTCAAAATTCTGACAAAGAAGCAATAAGGACACATTAACTTATTACAATGATTTGAGCTCTTTGAAGGAAAGATATTTTTATTGGTTACATGTTCAAGGCATTCTTTCTGTCTTTGCAGTTTTCTGTCTCATAAAAGAGATTCTCTTTCAAATAGACCTAAACTATCAAATGTGTTTTCATTTAGGTTGACTTCATATCTATCTGAAGTAATAACCTTTTTGTTAAAACTTTCTCTCTTCAAACAAATAGTAAAACCAAGAAATTTTAACAAGTCAAGTGCATGATATGCTATCATATGTGAATTGATCACATTATTGATTCATGATGTCTTGAACCATCCCCCTTTGCCCTTCACCATATCTCAGTATATACTGGATATGATCACCTTCTCCTAAGTATGTCTATGCATATTGTAGCCAAAGACTAAACTGCAGACAATTAACCGGTCCATTCCTCTGCCAAGGCTTGAAATAAATCTTTATTTCAGATATTGGAAAGACAGAAACACCCTTTGTCCTCGACATGTGATTCCTTAAATAGTACCCCAGTGGCCTAAAAGAGTCAATGAACTTCTTTAGGCCTAATTTATTCCCAGAATATGACCTGGGTGCTGGGGAGGATAGAACACATTATCTGATGTTCAGATTGCTCAACTGTACCCTAGAGAATCAAAACATTAAGAAGCATATGGTATGAATATTGTCTTGGTGAAGATGCACTGTTCCACTTTGGAATTTAAAACAAGCAATGCAGCAATTGTTATGAATTAACTCAGACTCTTACTTCCCAATCAAAGACTTTCTGAAACTTCAAGAAGCAGTATGGTATATTACCTATGAAGGTTTTCTCTCTTCCACACCAGTGTCAGCGATCCAACAAAGAAAAAAAAATCATCTTAATAACTGCTTGTAAAGACCAAACACCAAAATCACTTTAACTTGGTTTTTCTCCCACCCTCACAATGGCCATGACAGTGTGTTTAGTAAAACGACTTTGAGCTGCTGGCGGATGCTGAAGTTAAATGCATATGACAGAACTCCCAGCACTGATGGATGGCTCCGGACCCGCCGTGCTGACAAAAGACTGGAGTGTTCGCAATGGTTGGTTATCAGTGAAAATGGGCATTACCTGATTTGGCATTTGAACACTTTGCATAACCTGAAGTGATGGTCAGCACTGAACCCTGAAGACACTTGCTAGCAGGGTTAATATTTGGTAGAATCTGTCTATCCACTGTGGTGACATATTATTTACTGCATCTTAGAACAGACATTTTGATAAAACTCTCAGCTGGGAATACTAGCAACTACAAACATTCTTACTGGTTTCTAGTAGTTTTTTGTTTGTTTGTTTGCTTTTAATAAGATCTTATGAAAGGGCTTCCCTGGTGGTTCAGATGGTAAAGAATCTGCCTACAATGCAGGAGACCTGAGTTCAATCACTAGGTCGGGAAGATGCCCTGTCTCCAGTATTTTTGTCTGGAAAATTCTATGAACAGAGGATACTGGCAGGCTACAATCCATGGGGTCTCAAAGAGTCGAATGTGATTCAGCGACTACACTTCATGTCACTTCATAGAGTGAAAAACCTTCCAAAATGTTTTCATTCCCATCATTTATTTTTCTGCTAAACCACTATACATTTATATTTTGAAATCCATTTGCCCATTATAAGCATTATTCTTTTTCTCAAGGCTGTCTATAAATATAATGATTTTGCATGCTAGCTTCATCTAGCATATTTTTATGCATTTATATGTATTCAACCTACTAAAAAATGTATAAACTGGACTTAGTGACTTTTTTTTACAAATATAATACCAGGGATCCTAACAGTGAATAAAATTGAGAATCAAAGCAAGGTATTTTATAAATCATGCTAAGGTGTTGCAATGAAGAGCAAATGTAACTCTGGGATTCCAAGTGGCCCAAGCAAAAAGAAAATGTCACCAAATACATTTTTTTTTCCCCCTTGAAACAAGCATACCAGTGGATTAGAAGAAATCAGCTTTTTCTGGTTCCAAGGTTCTGAAAGTAAAATATCCAAGTTTTTGCTCTTTTTTCTTTTAAAATAAATACCATCAAATATAATATTGCCCAGGGTTCAAAATGGAAGTTTTTTATTTGACCTTAACAGGAAACAAGAACATAATGGTAAACTAGAATTCTGTAAAGAAATAGAGAAGAATGATTTAATTATATGACATTTGGCAACCTGACTTAAAATGAGGCTCAAATTTCACCCTGTAATTATAAGAAGCAAAATAAGCCAAAGTCTTCCTGAAATATCATTCATAATTATATTGCAAATATAAGAAATCTTTATTTACAAATTATTTTTCACCTAACTACAATATTTTTTCAGAGTATATTGAATAAACATTAAATAGCAAAATTAAATGATAATGTAATAAATAAAAATAAGATAAATAATGCATCTGAAAGTTGTATTAGATGGAATCTCTATTGATATATAAAAAGAAAATTCATACCCTTTCAGAATTTCCTGTCCCTTACCATCTCCCGTAGTTTGCTCAAGTTCATGTTTATTGCATCCGTGATGCCATCCAGCTATCTCATCCTCTGATGCCCTTTTCGCCTTCTGCCTTCAATCTTCCCCGGCATCAGAGAATTTTTCAGTGAGTCATCTGTTGCCATCAGATGACCAAAATACTGGAGCTTCAGCTTCAGCATCAGTCCTTCCAGTGAATGTTCAGAGTTGATCTCCCTTAAGATTGACTGGTTTGATCTCCTTGCTGTCCATGGGACTTTCAGGAGTCTTCCCCAGCACCACAGTTTGAATGCATCAGTTCTTTGACTTTCTGCCATCTTTATAGTCCAGCTCTCACAACCGTACATGACCACTGGGAAGACCATGGGCTTGACTCTATGGACCTTTGTCAGCAGAGTAGTATCTCCACTTTTCAACACTCTGTCTAGGATTGTCATCACTTTCCTGCCAAGAAGCAATAGTCTTCTGATTTCATGGCTGCAGTCACCATCCTCAGTGATTTTGGAGCCCAAGAAAAGGAAATTTATCACTACTTTCACCTTTTCCCATTCTATTTGCCACACAGTAATGGGGCCGTATGCCATGATCTTAATCTTAGCTTTTTAAAATATTTGGTCTTAAGCCAGTTCATTCACTCTTCCCTATCAAGAGGTTCTTTAGTTCCTCTTCACTTTCTACCAGTAGAGTGGTATCATCCACATATCTGAGATGTTGATATTTCTGCCTGTCTTGGTTCTGGCTTGTAACTCATCCAATCTGGCATTTCTCATGATGTGCTCAGCATATAGGTTAAACAGAGTGACAGCAGACAGCACTGTTGTACTCCTTTTTCAATCTTGAACCGATCAGTTGTTCTCTACAGGGTTTTAACTGTTGCTTTTTGACCCACATACAGATTTCTCAGGAGACAGCTCGGAAACCCTAGACCAGTTACTATTGGTTGTGTCAAGATTAGCAGTAAAGTGGAAACACATTCTTTCAGAACATGACTTCTATAGTACACACAGAGATACTTAGTCAAAACTAGTGAGGATACTCAGGATTTCTTTCAATTTTTATAATATACAATGAGAAAATCAAATAAGTAAATGAGAGAAGGTTGGGTAAAACAGCTGAAATATCACTGAAAAGGTGTGGATTCTCATACACTGAAGAGTCAAAACTGGCCTTTTTTTGAAAATCAAAAGAAATTGATCATTTGCAATTCACATGGTTTTGTCTCTGATAGATTTTATTTCCTCAACCATGTATGTTGTGAACATATAAAAACAAAATTAGAATTTCCTCTACATGTGTATGCTCAGTCACTCAGTCCTGTCCACTGACCCCATGGCTAATCTGTCCTTTGGATTTCCCAGGCAAGAATACTGGAGTGGGCTGACATTTCTTCCTCCAGTGTCCTGCATTGGCAGGCAGGTTCTTTACCCCTGAGCCACCTGGGAAGCCCTTTCTTCTACATAGCATATTCCTAACTTAACCTTAGGGGGTGGAGCTAAAATAGAAAATAAATTTATCTGTAAATCTATTTTTGCTAGGAAACTAAACTCTATTTTTGAATCTTATTTTAAAAAGCAACCTGATATTGGGCTTCCCTGGTGGCGCAGTGATAAAGAATCTGCCTGCCAATGCAGGAGACACAGGTTTGACCCCTGATCGGGGAAGATCCCACATGCCGTGGAACAACTAAGCCCATGTGCCACAACTACTGAACCTGTGCTCTAGATTCCGGGAGCCACAATTACTGGGCCCACATGCTGCAACTAGTGAAGTTCAAGTGCCCTAGAGGCTGTGTTCTGCAACAAGAAAAACCACCATAATGAAAAGCCCACGCACGGCAACTGGAAAGTAACCCTTGCTCACCACAACTAGAGAAAGCCCACACAACAATGATGACCCAGTGCAGCCAAAAATAAATCGTGAATAAATACAATTATTTTGAAAAGCAAGCTAATATTGTGCAAATTGAATGTCATAAAGCAACACTTTCCAATTGGTGGGCTGAATAACAAGAAATATATTCCAAGAAATTTTTCCATGTTTAAGTGTGAGAAAACACAGGTTCAAGAAAGTCAATCAGATTGCTTTATTGAAGCATTTATTTATTTATGTGTTTTATTGGATAATGTACCTTGCAACTACTCTGGAAAGGGTCTTACTACGCAGAATTTGTCACACGTGTTCAGTTAAAGAACACTTGCTTAATCGAATACATGTGCTTCTTGGATTACTGTTTGGGAATAGCTGTCCCCTGATGGCCATCACCTCTCTGCTCTTGACTGAAATCTTGGTTTCCATCCTGGGTTGCTGGATATGACCATGCATCTCAGCAAAGCCTTTAGCATCCTCTCTGCTTGTCTTTCAGTCCCAACTGGCCCAGAAAGCTGTTTTCTCAGTTTTCTACATGCTTATCAGCCACAGGATCCAATCCGTTGCCAACCCAGGTATTTACAACTCCAACCTGGGTTCAGAGATGAGCTTTGAACTGTGCAGGCATAGAGGATAATAGGTATGTCTTCATGGTTCTTGGTAATTACATTAAACTTGCTTATTGTAATACTAGGAATATACACTGTAAATTTGTAGGTAAAACAAGAAAAATAAAAATAAATGAATTCACTTTATGATTCCTCTTTAAAAATAATGACCAATAAAATGGAGGTAGAAGTAGCTTTAGTAGTAGCTATAAGAAGAAACATTTTTAAATAATGAGGTCCTTCATTCTCTTGGACAAATATAGTATTCAGTTACCAACTACATCTTAACAGAATGTTTTCCATTAAAATAACTACTAATAAAGTAAATTAAGGAAATATTGGGTCCTTGTTTCCCAAACATTTGTGTAACATTTAAAATAATTATTCCAGTTTTTGTTTGGCATAAACATTCTTTAAAATAATTGTAAAGATTAAAAAAGAAAAGTCTTTATCTTTTCCCTTTCTCCTACTGCACGATAACTAAAAAGGGTAAAAGTTCTGGACTTTGTAGTTCAGAACATTCTTATAAGATGCTGCAGTCTGGCTTCAAGTTTAATTTTATAGCTCATTTAAATATCCAGCATGCAATGATGTTGATATTTATTTTACTATTCCTTACCAAACACTTAAACTCAAGCAATCTGGTAAAATTCATCTCAAATTTCATAGGACAACAATGCCTGCTTTATATAAATGTTTCATCTAAGAAACTAACATAGAAAATATCTGTTTATAGGAAATGAAGTTATGCACATTCTTAAATATGTATAATAATTGATTAGAAATTAACTTGCTATAAATACTGTTTAAATTTGAAACATGCAAGCATTAAAGTATAAGGGAAGCTATTTTGCAATCAGTGTTCTAAAGAGTTTTGTCAGAATGCCAAAATTCCTAGATAAATTGTTTGTTAAGAATGTATAAGGAAAAAGAAAATACAAAAATCAGTCTTTGCCTTGCTGCTTTACTATTAGGAACATTTCCAATTAAAATACATAAGCTTCTCTGTCTGGCTGGTAGAGGCCTCAGAAAGACCTTGTACCTCTTTGCTGATGTTCCTGACTCAGCATGGAATGTTCTCTCCTTCGCTACCCACCAAGTTACTACATCTCTTTCAAGCCCCTTTTCAAAAGCTCTTTTCCATGGAGCTTTCCCCTCAGTACAAGTCAGAATTAATTACTTCTTCCTATGGGCTCTCAAAGCACTTTGAACCTCTAAATGGCAATTACTTTATTCTGCCTTGCACTATTTACATGTTTAAATATGTCTGCCTCACAAGACTTTAGGCTCCTTGAAGACATCTTAATCAACTTTTTACCCCCTCACCTCACCAAATTTCTTCCATCCCTGTGTACCCACTTATGATTTGGAAAATGGTTACCAGTTACAGGATAGGTGCCCAATAACTTTGGGTTAAAAAGCACTGAATTGAAATTATGGTCTTCTTATTGTCTCTTCTGGTGGAATTCTGACTGTAATGATGGCTTTGCAGGTTGATCATTTTGTACCTAGGACAAGAAGTCAGCAATGTTAAAACTGCTATGTGTGGTATTTTCCAATATTTCTTGGCCTCCTAAATACACCCTTTAATATATCATACCTGTAGAATTCTAAAAATGTCAGTTGGATAACTATCTTTTCTCTGTGCTTTACTAAGATTAACCTTTTGAATCACATAAATCAGAAATTCAAGGAAAAAGAAAAAGCTGAAATGGATGTCGTCTTTGTCTCCTTTGAGAAACTTTCAAATTGAATGCTGTGTTATTGGTGATGTTTTAAAATTTGAGCTATATTTCTATGATGCTTCTCTTCACAGAGTTAAGAGCAAACATTATTCACTCTCAGACATCCTTTTACTTGGTTACTGGCATTTTGCATTTAGAAAAATATGGACACGCAATTTTAAGAATCCCCCAAGGTGTATAAATGGTGAGTATTGGTACTGAAAATAAACTTGAAATTTTCACCTGTAATCAGTGTACTAGTCATTAGACCAGTACTATTGTTGTGGTTTAGTTGCTAAGTTGTGCCTGACTCTTTGCAACCCCGTGGACTATAGCCCTCCAGTCTCCTCGGTCCATGGGATTTCCCAGGCAAGAATACTGGAGTGAGTTGCCATTTCCTTCTCCAAAGGATCTTCCCAACTCAGGGATTGAACCTGTGTCTCCTATGTCCCCAACACTGCAGGAGAATTTATTACCACTGGGCTACTGGGGAAGCCCAGTCTCTTGACCATGTTACCATACAAATGAAGATTTGGGCATGTATGTTCAGTTCAGTTCAGTTCAGTCGCTCAGTCGTGTCCAACTCTTTGCGACCCCATGAATCGCAGCACGCCAGGCCTCCCTGTCCATCACCCACTCCCGGAGTTTACTGAAACTCATGTCCATCGAGTCGGTGATGCCATCCAGCCATCTCATCCTCTGTTGCCTCCTTCTCCTCCTGCCCCTGATCCCTCCCAGCATCAGGGTCTTTTCCAGTGAGTCAGCTCTTCGTTATCAGTTGGCCAAAGTACTGGAGTTTCAGCTTCAGCATCAGTCCTTCCAATGAACACCCTGGGCTGGTCTCCTTCAGGATGGACTGGTTGGATCTCCTTGTAGTCCAAGGGACTCTCAAGAGTCTTCTCAAACACCATGTATGTAACATATTTCAATTCAGTCTTATTGTAGGGCTAGGTAAATGTACTGAACATTATTTTCTAGGTAAACCTGTTGTGTTTTTACTGATAGCTAGTTTTAAATAAGGTCAAATAAATTTCTCCTTCCATGTAAACATCACATTTATGTCTTCACAGTTTTCACTTAGTTTTTAATCAGCTGATTTTCTATGACAGTCAGATAAGATGTGTATCTATTCTCAAACTGCAGACAGAAGGCACTGAGGCTCAGAAGTTTAATGTCAAAAAATTTTTTTTCTTCCCTGTTCCAATGATCTTTTGTCAAATTTAGTAACAGGAAAAGAAATGTCAGAGACATGAGTGGGTGAAACTTAGAAGCACTTTAGAATAATTTGCCTTCAAATTGTCTGATTGTTATTTGATTATATATAGATTACTTTGACATGTTCTGGTATTCAGTTTTAAATATTATTTCTTATTTATAAAGAACTGCAGGAAACAAACACAAGCAACTAATTGTAATGCTTAGATTTTTAACATCTTTATTTGAAGTATTTACATAAAACTTTTGTTGCTGTACACTTCTGTCCATGTTCTGAACTATGTTTAAGTGAACGAACAACATATTTTAAACACTGACTATAATGTTATATTATTTAAAAAATTTTTGAATATTCCTAAAAGTTAGTGTCACGCTTTGGTACATAATTCAGATATTACTGTGATATGTATCAAAAGTTACCCAATGGCAGGATTTCTAAAATATTAATATATATAACCAGAGTGGAAGTTGCATTATATGCAAGGGACATAAACCCATATTATAGCTGTACAAGGTCAGGTCTATACTTACATTTCCAAAATGTCAGTTGTTAGCATCTGTGGCATGAGGTAAAAGAAAAAAAAATGATGTACTAGTAGGAAAAAATAGAAAAATTAAAGCTGCTATTTACTTTTAAATATGTTTAATAAATAGGAAATAAATAGAAATTTAAGGAAAATAGAAAAGTTCATCATAAATTTAAAGACATACACACATATATGTCTGCTTAAAAGCTACATGTGACATTTTTTTCATATCTCAAATTATATTGGTATTTGAGTAATTAAAATTGTGGGAATGAGGTAGGGTCTCAGTTTACCCTAGAGAAGTCACATTACTCAGATTTGTAGTTTACAAAGCAACTTTGCATAATTATGTGATCTTCTGGGATGCTAGCATAGGTCTACCAATGAAATCAAATGTAAGAACTGTTTAACAAGTGAATATGAGCAGATGTTCCAAGAACTTGTGTAAATGATTAGAGTGAGTTTCCTCTTCCTTATAGAGGAAACATATGCTTTCGTGAAGCTTCATTTTAGATCAAAAGGGAAGAAGAAAACTTAGAGGTTTTTTGTTTGTTTTTTAGTTGTTGTACTAAACTGGCTTCTAGCTTCAGTTACCACTAAGTGCCATTTTGCCACTTTGCTTGGAACAATCAAACTACCTATACTATAAAATCAGCCACCAGAATATAAATTCCATGAAAAAAATTACAAAGAATAAGTAAGAATTGGGGGGGTATGCTAAACTTTGTCACCACTGTTTTTGAAAAAAGAATGCAGTACATTAAATAGTTGAGTGAGATTGAATAGTTGAATGAGATTTTGAGTTTTACAATAAGATAAAGGCTTATTGGACTAAACTCAACCTAGTTTAATTTTAATTGTACCAAAAATGAAAGAGGTCAAACTGGAACATTAGGGTTGTAATATTATGTAAATCATTAAAAAATTACAAAGGTCAAATCCAGTCCGTGATACTTTTAGACTATGTGTCAGTATCTTCCTTAGGGAAAAAAAAATCACATTATTATTATTACTAAGAAGATATGTTTAATTAAGTGTCCACAAATTGTAAGGTCTGATGATAGGTACCAGGTAAGATACCTAGTGAAAGAGAAAGTGTTAGTCACTCAGTAGTGTCCAACTCTTTGTGACTCCGCCTGGGCTTTCCCAGGCAAGAAACTAACACAAATTTGTAAAGCAATTATACTTTAATAGAAAAATATAAAATGAATAATGTAATTCCAAATGAATTATATACTAAACAGGGAGCACATCAGTAATATGAATGAAATTTGAAAAGAGCCATGAGCTGGAGTAGAACTAGAACGGTCCTTGTGGAAGGTGTTTAGTGGTTGCTTTCACTGTGCTTAGTCACTCAGCCATGTATGAATTTTTGCGACCCCATGGACTTTAGCCGGCCAGGCTTCTCTGTCCATGGGGATTCTCCAGATAAGAATACTGGAGTGGGCTGCCATTCCATTCTCCAGGGGATCTTCTGGATCCAGGGATCGAACCCAGGTCTTCTGCATTGCAAGAGACCTGCTTTATCGTCTGAGCTACCAGGGAAACTCAAGATACCTAGAGGGCTCAGATGTGACTTTTTTCTTATAGGAACTTACAAATAATAGAACTATACTTAATTGTAATAAAGTCCACAACCTAAAGCAAAAATAAATCCTATAAATTCAGATAGTAGATAGGAGAAAAGGCTCTATATTCACAACATATTATTAGTAATCAACTGTGTGAATTCAGATAAAAGAGTGCCAGTAAGTAAATTACAGTAAGTGTAAGATATTTGTGAAAAAATAACCTTACTATGTTTCAAAATGGACAAATTTTACTGTGATGGAAGCTTCAAGAAAAAAATCCACAAGTTTCCATGGCTATAAAAGTGTCCAAGAATTGAGCCCACTCTTGAAATCCTCTCCACACTGAGGATTCAAATGGAATTTGAAAAGAAAGAAATAAAAAGTGTCCAAGAATTGAGCCCACTCTTGAAATCCTCTCCACACTGAGGATTCAAATGGAATTTGAAAAGAAAGAAATACATAATGCCCTAAATAAAAAATATTCTACATCTTAATCAACTTTTGCATCTTGGCAAACTTTACTTAAAAAATTCAATGAAAGTCATGTTACCAAGTTATTCAGATATTTGATGAAGGTAAGTAGCTTTACCTCTTAATCCATAAATTGAAATTCAAAGATTCTATCATTTTTTGTAAGTTTTAGCTAAAGTTTTAGTTAATTTCATAAAGAAAGCCAAGTAAATTGGATGACTAATTGTGTTTGAAAGATTTAGTCAACTGTTTAAAAGTATAAATGCTTTGTATGCATATATACATATACAAACATATAGTGTCAAATGCATTCTACATAATCAATATGTTTTTGTTGGAACTGTAGGAGATATGTATATCATTTATGTCATTGAAATTTATGATAATAATGCTCTCTTAAAATTAAAAAAAAATCTTATTTCCCTGGACATTGGGGAAATTACTTTGTGGAAAGATCTTTGTTTTCCAAGGAAATAAAAACATCATGATATTTAACAGAATTCTAGAAAATATAATAAAAGAAAATGTTCCTAAGCCATTTCTTTTTATCCTGAAGTCTCAATGATCATCTTGTGTTTTCCTATATTCTCCTGTATCTTTGATATCTTTGAGAAATAAAGTTTAGCAACTGAGAGTTTTGTTTGTTTTTTTTTCTTTTTTTACTGCTGAACACAAGTTAGTCTCAGACTGGGGTTCAAGTTCTCAGAGATGGGCAGATTGAATGTATTTGTCACCACCTTAACATTGCTTAACGTCAGGTAGAAGTGATGGTTGGTTAGCCCATGAATTGAGGACAAAGCCTGAGTTGTTATTTTGAAACAATATTCAAGAACCCCAACTGTTTATTTTTTTTCTAAGTTGCACTACATTTGCTAGTTTCATATTAAATAATTTAAACAACTGCTTCTTTATCTCCAGCTTATCCAGTTATTACTTTAGTCACTGTGTTGATATTTTATTTCTTTTATTGCTTTTTAAATAGGTAGAATGTGACAATTTCTGCATAAATCTTTTATTTCTGCTGGATAGGTTAGTAAGACAAATATCTAGAATTTATTTTAAGTAAGAGTCCACTACTTTTAAGTAAAGGAATTGTAAAGTTTTGAGCTCTCATAAATGGGTAGCTTTTGAAGATCAAATAAGCCAGGGCCAATTTAGTGCATATCAAGTGAGATGTCCAAGGTTTGCATTTAAAAATGAATGTGCATTTGTCTTTTGTCTCTATTTCCTAATTCATTTTTAGGACTTTAAAGATCTGTTGTAACAGGACTCTTGTTACATTTAATAAGTGCCATGTTGATTGGCGTTCTCTAAGTAGGCTTTCCAGTTTGCCTGTGGGGAAATTTAATATAAAAACATTCAACATTCTTTTATTAGTGTTTTTTACTATTCCCAGTCCCATCAGACCTTTGGTGCAAGCAGTGTATTATTGAAAAGCTTATCTGTAAGAAGTGAGCCAAGGGGAAATTCAGCCTTTATTAATATTGACATCATGTTCCCACACAATGGCTGTCTAAAGAAACTTTTCAATTGGTTTTCAACTGCTTTGATGCAATATAAATGGAAACAACTCAATGCATGGTTTAACACCGAATAGCGAATGATGCTGTATTCTACACATCCAGACTTAAAGTTGGAATTTAGAGGTATTTCAGAGAATTTAGCAGTCTCAGTTTATAGTGTTGGTGGAATGTTAGGTCATGTTCATTTGGTAGATTCTTAAATACATACAATGTTTTCTTTGGGTTCTCTTCCTCTTCCCATTGCCAGTTTAAAGTAAAAGAACAATTAATATTTATTTTCAAATGGAACTGATAGAGACCTAGAAAACAAACTTATTGTTGCCAAAAGGGAAGGAGAGTTAAGAGATAAATTAAGAATGTGGAATTAACAGATACACTCTACTATATATGAAACAGATGATCGACAAGGATCTACTGTATAGCACGGGGAACTCAATATTCTGTAATTACCTATATGGGGAAATAATCTGAAGAAGAATGGATATATGTACATATACAGCTGAATCACTTTGCTGTCCACTTGAAACTAACACAACATTGTAAATCAACTATACTTGATTTTTTAAAAAAAGACTCAGTAGGTAATAAGTTTAGTGCGAGGATACATTATATAGGATTATTATTTCTATATTTATTACTACATAGTACAAAAGCTTAGAGTTTAGAGGTACTTCCATCCAGTCTCTTGAAAATACTTAGTCCTAGTTATCCTACTTTCTTTTATCTTAACAAGTAAAGGGTCAATGAGTCAAATTGCTTTCTGTAGAAATTTAGAGTCTGGCTCTCAATTACCTAGGAAAAAAGATATTTTTAAGAGAAATATGTATGTGTTACCTCACCACAGAGCTGAACTGCATTAAATGTATAATGATTAGCACCACCATTACTTACAGCAGTGCAGTAAGCCAGCACTGCAGGAAAAGGAAATGTGATCTCCAAAATTAGGACAAGTCATTGCAATTTTGCTCAGAACTTCAAATGTAAATTTATTGTAGAATAAATTCTTAACTCACTGAGCACTATCACTTCTTGGGTTTCAGCAGTCCAAATCTGACAACTAGAACATTTCTTTAAAGTCACCATTTTCCTGGAAACACTTTAATTTTGAGGAGTCTAGGGCTATATTTAGCTTTTGAAGAGTAGTCTTTTAAAAAATATGGTTATAAAACAGATTGATTTAGAGGAGCATTATAATTAGCTGCTGAATATGTTAGAAGGATAGATTATTCGACATGAATCACAGAGCTCACTTTAAGTGTCATTCCCCATTCTAAACTGTCGGCTTAATTTCTTCTCATTTTTCACCACAAGAGCCTTTTTTCTATTATGCCAATAATAAAGGTGTAGTTGTCATGAAATAGGCTTACCTTTGTGAAATAATGAATTATAAACTGTTTTGTTTCCATTTTTAAAGGAACTGAGTCATTATTATCTGATTTAACAATAACCAGAAAAATCCACCTGAAAAAAAATTTCATTTCAAAAAACATATAACTAGATTTAGTAGCTTCATGAGATGCTGGTAAACATTTTTAAGCTAGTAATCTGTAGCATAGACTAGCATAAATGATAATAAGTTTGGTTGGTCCAAGAATATCTTTGGGAATGTCAGAAAATTATTATATAAAGGACAACTCTAACAATACTGATGGTCCATGTTGAAGAAAAAATTAACATGAGACACATAATTAGATGTTTAATCAAAATGTTAATTAATATGACAATATATTATTAAAAGATAATTCTAGAAATTAATGATTTGATAATAAATATCAAAATGTTACCAATCTTTGAAACCCATTCAAAATTTCTCAGCTAAAAATAATGGCATTATACTGAGTAAATTTTATATAAGAGCCTGCATTATTAAAAAATAAGAGAATTACCTTGTTAAAAGCTGCTTTGTGTAAGACTATAAGGTTATAAATTTTATAACCTTGGTGTCCATTAGAAGCATAGATAAAAATGTTGAATACACATTGGAAATGTTCAGTTACCCCTAACATATATCTTTGGGCCAGATGAATATTTAATGTTCAGTCAAGTGAAGGTGTTAGTTGCTCAGTCGCGTCCAACTCTTTGTAACCCCATGAACTGTAACCTGCCAGATTCCTCTGTCCATGGGTTCTCCAGACAAGAATACTGGAGAGGATAGCCATTCCCTTCTCCAGGGGATCTTCCCGATCCAAGGATCAAACCTGGGTCCCTTGCATTGCAGGCAGATTCTTTACTGTCTGAGCCACTTGGGAAACACTTAATGTTCAGTAAACACTTTATAAATTGAATACTAAAATACAAATAACAGACAAACCCTTTATTGTTCTTTAGGAGTATCTATTTTATTCCTTTGCGAAGAGTTGACTCATTGAAAAAGACCCTGATGCTGGGAGGGGTTGGGGGCAGGAGGAGAAGCTGATGACAGAGGATGAGATGGCTAGATGGCATCACTGACTTGATGGACATGAGTTTGAGTAAACTCCAGAAGTTGATGATGGACAGGGAGGCCTGGAGTGCTGCCATTCATGGGGTCGCAAAGAGTCGGACATGACTGAGCAACTGAACTAAACTGAATTTTCTTCCTTTTTCAAAAGATGTTTCCTAATGTTAATTCTGATGGAACAAATAATAGCAAATAATGGGACTTGTGATTAAAATGATGAGGTGCTAGAACCCAAAGAGTTAACCAATACAGAAGCTAAACTGCTTTACTAGAATCACTTTGCGCTGGGCTTTTGTAGTGTTGTCAATCCATTGGTAAACTCAAAAAATAAAAGTGAGGGAAGGAGTGCAGAGCAAATCTGCACAGACAGACACGGAAGCACACTCGTGGCTGCTGCAGATGCAGATGGAGGTGCAGGGTTCTGTGGGGAACAGTCTCAGCTTTCCTCTGAGAGCTCCTTGAGGCCTTGATGTACTGCACCTCACTCGAGAGTTTCTAACTCTGTGAGCCTAGAGTTCTTACAAGAAACTTCCTTTCTGAAGCAAGTTCTCTGGTATTGCTAATGCCGCTGTTGAAGACACACAGTTTGAGAACTACTGTATTAAAGAATGGGTTTGGTATATACAATGATATTTTGAAAGGGTTTGGTATATATGACAACATTTTCACCCTTATCAGATGGGAAACTCCTTTTTCCATGGATGTTAAGAAGAGTCATGTTACCATAATGTGAATATTTTCTTGTTTGTGAAGCTATATATCCCATTTAAAGGAGTATACAATCACTGATAAAACCTACCACATACATTCTCAGGATATTTATACTTCTAAATGTCAAACCTCTAGTTACATGAAATTGAAATAGAAATAATACTGCAGTTCTTACACACAATTTAGATAGATCTTGAAGGTGCATGAATGTAAGTGTATTTTTAGTTCAGCCTTAGATCTGTACACTCATATCAATAATCAAGATGAAAATACTTTATCCTCCAGTTATTTGTAGGACTATATGTCACCATAGACAAACATTTCCATTCTCAGTTAAAAAAAAAAAAGAGAAAAAAACAAGAAAGAAAAACTCTGTCAGTTAATCTCCATTTAAACAACTTCTTAGGTTAGCCACCATTGAGTATTCCTTTGTTACAGTGCAGGGACTGATGCCACCAGCACAGGTCATGTTCACAACTGTTGTGAATTTCTAGAACTTTCGCACCCTTTCTGCTCCTGCTGGATGAGCTGAGTACTTACGCAGCATCAATTGCTTGTTCTTAAATCTGTTTTTGCAATTGTACCTATTATTGTAGTAATATAATTTAATAGTACATTGCGTAAAGATTTTTTCACACAAGTAAAAAACTAAAATTTAAAAATATCATTAAAATGGTTTTAGCTTAGGTGGGGACAAGACAATTGCCCAAAATGCATAAAATATAAATCTAAAATTTTTTTGTATTCATGTTGCTTTGTATGTGAGTTTAATTCACTACAAGAAAATCAATACATAATATCACAGAAATGCATTATGAATACATTAATAATTCATGGAAGAAAGACTATGTTGAGTTTTATTGAGGTAGATCCATTTTCAAAGGAAAAGTATTCACTGTATATTAAAATATTTATAAATAAATATGCACTTGGTTTAAGTTAAAATGGTCAAGATTGGTATGTTTTTCATCATCATCATCATCATTCTCTGCTTTAACTTACTCTGGCAATGACTGATAATTGTCTAGCCCAGTAAGTTGTCACCTTCTTGAAGAATACTAAAGTGGTAGCTAACATGTCTCTATAGAAACACATTCCGTATTCTCCCCACCCACTTGCAGTTAGTTGTCATCATGTGACTAAATTCTTGGCAATGGCTTGCGGCCTTAACTGGTGGCTGCCAATTCCAGACCTAGTTCTTTAAAGATTGCAGAGTCAAAGCTGTGTCACAGCTTGTCTCTGTGTTCCTGCTCCTTCCTACTTGTACTCATCACAAGTATAAGAACACAGAAGTTAGAAACACTTGCTATTGAATAGCAGAAAATGGAGGAAGCATAGATTTCTAAATAATCATATGAAGCAAGGAAGTTTGGCCACATGAAAAAAGAAAACAACACTTTAAGCAACTTCTGTTGGATTTTTTGTTGTTTTTGCATCAACTTAACTCTTTGCTCTAATGCTTCTACTTTTTTATAATTAAATTACTAAGTATAGCTCCTGAGAAAAAAAGAGAATTTCTACTATATGGGAAGACCTCTACAAATTCTCTAAAATTAGAAAATTTGAACTGTTGAGAATTATGCTAAAATTTTAATTTCTCACTTTTATTACATTTTTGTAGGATACAAGAAGTCTCTTAACATAAAATTATTTTAAAAAGTAATAAAAGAAACAAATCTATGAAGAAAATTAGAAAGGATCAATGGAAAAACTGGAACTAATGGGCAATTATAGCAAGGTTAATATCAACAATCAGTTGCTTTCCTATACCAACAACAAAGTGGAATTGGAAATTTAAAACACAATACTGTTTACATTAGCATCCAAAAGATTAAATTCTTGGGTGTAAATCTAACAAGATACGTATAAGATCAATATGAACAAAACTATAAAACTCTGATGACCAAAATCAAGAGTCAAATAAAGGAAGAGAAATTTCATGTTTATGAAAGGGAAGACTTAATACTGTCAGGATGTCGGTTCTTCCCAATTTGATCTATGGATTCAATGCAATACCAATTAACATCTCAGCAAGTTATTTTATAGGAACTTCCCTATAGCTCAGATGGTAAAGAATCTGCCTGCCGTACAAGAGACCTGGGTTTTATCCCTGGGTAAGGAAGATCCTCTGGAGAAGGGAATGGCAACCCACTCCAGTATTCTTGCCTGGAGAATCCCATGGACAGAGGACCATGGTGGGTTACAGTCCATGGGATCACAAAGAATAGGACCTGACTGAGTGACTAACACTACTACTACTAAGTTATTTTATGGATATCAACAAACTGATTCAAAGTTTATATGGAGAGGCAAAAGACACATAATAACTGACATAATGTTGAAGGAGAACAAAGTTAAGAGGACTGACACTACCTAACTTCAAGACTTACTATAGCTACAGTGCTCACGACAGTGTGGTATTGGCAAAAGAAGAGACGAATAGATCAGTGGAGGAGAATAGAGATCACAGAAACAGATCTATGTGATTATAATCAACTGACCTTTGACAAAGGAGCAAAGTCAAGACAATGAAACAAAGATTGTTGTTTCAACAAATGGTGCTGGAACAATTGGACATCCACATGTTAAAAAATGAATCTAGCACGGACCTTCCACCCTTCTCAAGCTTAACTCAAAATGAGTCATAGACTGAAATGTAAAATGCCAAAAAAAAAAAACCCACAAAAAACAACACTATAAAATTCCTGGAAGATAACATAGGAAAATACCTACATGACCTTGGGTACAGCAACGACTTTTTAAGTACAACGCCAAAGATAAAATGCATGAAAAAATAACTGATAAAATGAACTTCATTAAAATTAAAACCTTCTGGTCCTCAAAAGACAACATCAAGAAAATGAGAGAAGAAGCCATAGGAAAAATAATTATTCCAAAAGACACATCTAATAAAGAACTGTTATCCAAAGATACACAAAGAACTCTTAAAATTCAACAATATGAAAACAAACAACCAGATTTTAAAGTGAGTTAATGACATTAATAAACATATTGCCAAAGAAGGTATATAGATGATAAATAAGCATACGAAAAGATGCTCCACATCATATATCATTTAAGGAAATGCAAATTAAAACAACAATGATATACCATTCCATATCTATTAGAATGGCTCAGTTCAGTCAGTTTAGTTGCTCAGTCGTGTCCCACTCTTTGCGACCCCATGGACTGCAGCAGGCCAGCTTTCTCTATCACCAACTCCTGGAGCTTGCTCAAACTCATATCCATTGAATTGGTGATGCCAGCCAACCATCTCATCCTCTGTCATCCCCTTCTCCTCCCGCCTTCAATCTGCCCCATCATCAGGGTCATTTCCAATGAGTTAGTTCTTCGAATCAGGTGGCCAAAGTATTGGAGTTTCAGCTTCAACATCAATCCTTCCAATGAATATTCAGGACTGATTTCCTTTAGGATTGAATGGTTTAATTTCCTGCAGTCCAAGAAACTCTCAAGCGTCTTCTCTGACACCAAAGTTTAAAAGCATCAATTCTTTGGCACTAAGCTTTCTTTATAGTCAAACTCTCACATCCATACATGACTACTGGAAAAACCATAGCTTTGACTAGACAGATCTTTTTTGGCAAAGGAATGTCTCTGCTTTTTAATGTGCTGTCTAGGTTGGTCATAGCTTTTCTTCCAAGGAGCAGGCGTCTTTTAACTTCATGGGTGCAGTCACCATCTGCAGTGATTTTGGAGCCTGAAAAGTAAAGTCTGCCACTGTTTTCACTGTCTCCCCATCTATTTGCCATGAAGTGATGGGACTGGAACCCATGATTTTAGTTTTCTGAATGTCAAGTTTTAAGCCAGCTTTTTCACTCTCCTCTTTCACTTTCATCAAGAGGCTCTTAAGTTCTTCACTTTCTACCGTAAGGGTGGTACCATCTGTGTATCTGAGGTTATTGATATTTCTCCAGGCAATCTTGATTCCAGCTTGTGCTTCCTCCATCCTGGCATTTTGCATGATATACTATGCATATAAGTTAAATACCCAGGGTGTAAATTTACAACTTTGACGTACTCCTTTCCCTATTTGAAACCAGTCTATTGTTCCAAGTCCAATTCTAACTGTTGCTTCTTGACCTGTATACAGATTTCTCAGGAGGCAGGTCAGGTAGTCTGGTATTCCCATTTCTTGAAGAATTTTCCACAGTTTGTTGTGATCCACACAGTCAAAGTCTTTGGCATAGTCAATAAAGCAGATGTAGGTGTTTTTCTGGAACTTGGTTGCTTTTTTGATGATCCAACAGATGTTGGCAATTTGATCTCTGGTTCCTCTGCCTTTTCTAAATCTGGCTTGAATATCTGGAAATTCATGGTTCATGTACTGTTGAAGCCTGGCTTGGAGAATTTTGAGCATTACTTTGCTAGGGTGTGAGATGAGTGCGATTCTGTGGTAGTTTGAGCAATCTTTTGCATTGCCCTTCTTTGGGATTAGAATGAAAATTGACCTTTTCCAGTCCTGTGGCCACTGATGAATTTTCCAGATTTGCTGGCATATTGAGTGCAGCGCTTTCACAGCATATTTCAGGATTTGAAATAGCTCAACTGGAATTCCATCACCTCCACTAGCTTTGTTCGTAGTGACGCTTCCTAAAGCCCACTTGACTTCACATTCTAGGATGTCTGGCTCTGCATGAGTGATCACACCATCGTGGTTATCTGGGTCATGAAGATCTTTTTTGTATAGTTCTTCTGTGTATTCTTGCCACTTCTTCTTAATATCTTCTGCTTCTTTTAGGTCCATACCATTTCTGAAATGGCTAGTATTGGGAAAATGTCAGATCCTGGCAAAGATATGTAGCAACAGGAACTCTCATTCGTTGCGGATGGGAATGCAAAATGGTAGTCACTTGAGAAGACAGTTTGGTGATTTCTTACAAAACTCAACACACTTGTACTGTATGATGCAATAAGCATATTTTTGGTACTCATTCAAAAGAGTTGAAAATTTATCTCCACCAAAAAAAAAAAACAAACCCAAAAAACAAAAAACTGCACACAAATGTTTATATCGGATATACTCATAATGGCCAAAACTTGAAAGTGGCAAAGATGTTGTTCAGTAGGTACATCCAGAAAATGGAATATGATTGATTCAGTGCTAAAAAAAAATGACATGGAAGAGCTGTAAATGCAAATTATTACTTGAAAGAAGCCAATCTGAAAAGGTTACATACTGAATGATTCCAAGTATGTGATATTCTGGAAAAGGCAAAATTGAAAACAGTAAAAGATCAGCAGTTTCTAGGAGCTGGGAAGAGAGATGCAATTTTGTTGAATTTTTTTTAAAGCACCTCTGTAAGTCATATCTTCTATTCATCCAAAGTCAACTCACAAATTAGCAGGTGAAATGAATGTTCTGAATTTAATGATGTCTAAGATCTCTCCTTATATGAACTCTAATTCCGGATATGAAATCAGTTCTCATCTTATAAAACATCATCCCTTCTTTCACTCTCCTCGGTTCTTGTTTTGATTTGGGGACTAAATTAGGAAATTTCTCTTTAAGTGACTGAGATATATTTAATGGCTTATGAGACTTTGAACAACAGATGTTATTCTAGGGCAGAAAAGAAATCCTCAGATTTAGGCATTTTGCCTATGATTCTAAATTTTTTGAATATCATGAAAGTGAAACATAGCGTTTATTTATGATTATGTCATACACATATGGAGTATGGCATGGCTGTGTTATCAGGTTCTCTATGAATTCCTCTTATGATCTTGCAACTGTATCTGATTACCTAAGTTAGAATGGCCTATATTAAGGAGGAAAGAAGTCCATGAAAGGGAAGGGAGAGAAGAGAAATGTGAAGTGGCATCTTCTTGTTTAAGACTGAAATTTTGTATCACTGCACTGGATGATTGACTTATTTGCCACAGTTATAAAGTCCAAGTTTAGCCACTTCTGCTTCAAGGTAAAAATTCCCAATTCTGTTCACTCAGATTATATCTTAACCCTTCAAACATCTATCATTTTCTTTATTTTCTTTAGATTAGAGGATCTCTAAGATCTAAAATGAATATTCTTTATCATTACTCAATATGTCTTCTGTATCTTGAGATGAAACTAGATAATAAAAGCTATTGCAAATTGTGTTTATGTGTCACAAAGTTTCATGTGTTTATAATGATCAACTCTTTGTTAAATATAATATTATATAAAGCCTTTAATGATTGTTTTAAATATATTTGAGTTCATGTTTGAACAATGACAAGAATAAAGAGTTTTTTGCAAAAAGAGTTTGATCTGAAAAAATTTTAGTGGTGATTAAGATAGTAAAATCTGAGTTTATAAAGCAGGTTGGTTAACAAAACAATAGACAGAACTGACTGCAAAGGAAATCTCATTCTAAACAATGCAGCCAACCTACAGAAAAAACACATAAAAAGAAAGGAAATTACTGAAGCTGTTACACACACAACATGCCCAGCTGGGAGTCCAGCTGCTTAAGGAAGCTGGTGCTTCTTGATCTTTGGGAGTTCCTAATTAGAATACAAGTTAGAAATATAATAGAAAACATAAAAGAAATTTAAAATTAGTCAGCTCTTATTTTGTCTCTTTAAATGTTAGCTAAGACAGAGTTATAGAAGCCTGGCTAAGTAAGCAATAAATAATTTTTATAACTATTGACTTTTGATACCAATTATACTTTATCAAAGGTTCCCATATTCCATTACATATTAATCCCTACTTTCAGAATAGGCATGCTTACCAATAGCTTGTGAATTGCATACTGTATTTGAAAGCTGCTGTATATGAATCAAATAGCATGCACTTAGGATGCATTTATATATTCCTTAAAAAGCAGATTTTTCTTCCATTTGGCGCTCACTACATGCTTCTCTAAAGGTTTTTGCAATAGATGAGCCTTCACAGGATTATAAATCATAGTGTGCTAGAATAAATGTTATAGAAATTGAATCCAAGGTACAATATTTTGCACAGTGATAATCACCTATAACCTGAGAGCATATAAATATGTGATTAATTTATATTTTTATTTTAAAGAACCCAAATAAATATATGCCATATATTCTGTTATTTATGGTATTTCAAATTACTCCTTTACAGGTTTATAGGACTAATGTGACCTTCCCAAGGTCAGGGAGAGCAAAAGGAAAAGATTCAAAGCAATTACCTAGAAAATTAAAATAAAAACAAAACCAAAAGTGTAACAACTCTAACTTTTACACAATTGTCCAGATATTTGAGGTAAATCGTGTTTCGGTCCAAATGTAAATAGATGAGTGCTTTCGTTCTCCATTTTACTGCCAGTGAACCTTATTTTTCAAAGCTGATCAGTATGCAAGACAATGTATTCTCTGATTGATCAGTATGCAGGGTTGGATTACTCCAGAGAACATTTGGGCATTTTCACTATGTCCTGTGGATTAACCTGCAGAGTATGCACTTTGGAGGGCAGGTACTGAGGGAGGAAGCAAAAATGACTTAATGGTCTGGCACTGTGGAAGTCTGATCTACTCTTAGAGCGGAGGTCAACTTTCCCATGAAATCACTTGCCATATAGCAATGATCCTAAACTCTTTTGGAAAATAAGTGTTCTACATCATTAGGGTAGAATAAAAAGACTTATTAAACAGAAAGTAGTAGCATTTATTTTTAGTCTTTGAATTATAAGATCATACTAATATTTATTCAGTTTTATTGATGTTCTAATGATAATGGTTGTTCAATGGTTGTGTAATGCCTTTAGGATCAGAAATAGGGCTTATCTACTGTATTAAATTCTATTTTAGACTTTTTGTTGTAAGTAGCAAGATTCTTTCTTCAAGAACTTTCTGTCTTGACACTGTTTACTGGTCTTCCCCCTATGACATGAGAAGGCACTCGAGATTTTCTAGAGGATATCTAGTATTTTTCCAAGCATAGTTTAAAAAAAAAAATCCTCTGCTGCAAAAGGAATGAAAGAAGTAAAGAAATCCTTCTTTAAAAATTTAGTGTAGCTTCTACTACACTAAAGTGAAAGTTGAGTATTCTAAATTCTAAGTTGAATCTTATTTATGAATCTTGATAAAATTCTTGAATTTTCACTTATTCTTTGGATTAGTTTAAATCTTTGAAATTGAATAATCTCAAGTGAATAGGAAAAGTGGAGGGAAAGAAACAGGTAGGAAAAATGTTTGAAGCATTTTATTATGTTGTGTAAGAATGAGTTGTGATATGCTGGTATATAGAAAATGCAACTGTAGAAACTTATTAATATAAAAAGTAAATGGGTTTAAGGTGTCTTATAAAAGAAATCTAGAGAATCAGGTGAAAATGACTATTAAAGTCTTCATAAATTTGCATTATGACAGTTTGGGACTGACATGTACACATTGTTGTATTTAAAATAGATAACCAACAAGGATCTACTGTCTAGCAAAAAAAGAAAAAGAAAATTGCATTGTGAAACAAATGCACAAAATAAAAGGACTCTTTCATACCAAAATATTGATCTGGTTGAAATGTATTCAATCAATAGCTATTGAATTCTGACAGCTGGAGCACCCAGTTGTAAAACAATGTGTTTGCTTAGTCGTTCAGTCGTGTCCAGCTCTTCCCAACCCCTTAGATAGAAGCCCACCAGACACCTGTATCCATGGGGATATCCAGGCAAGAATACTGGAGTGGGTTGCCACGCCCTCCTCCAGGGATCTTCCCAATCCAGGGATCGAACCTAGGTCTCCTGCATGTGGGACAAGTATAATTCCTTTTCCATGGCCACCAGAATGAGCTCCAAAGCTCATTCTGGGTAAAAATGGAATTATATTAATCATAACCCTAATAGGCCAACCCACTCCAGTACTCTTGCCTGGAGAATCACATGGCCATAGGAGCCTGGCAGGTTACTGTCCATAGGGTCTCAAAGAGTTGGACATGACCGAAGTGACTTAGCACTCATAACTCTAACAATTTTTTTTTTTCTGATTTCAGACTCCATCTCTACTGTGGAAAAACTTTCAAAAGTAAATATGCTACCTACAAAAGTCTGACACATTCACCCACCATTAATATCCACATATGTATTAACATTTTGTTTTATCTTATTAATCAACATCACAGATGCCTGAGGATGGTAAGTGTCATGAGCAAGCACACTAATAAGGAAAATAGAAGAGATTTTGAAAGATGTACAAGATAAACACTAAAGAATTTATTTTTTACTTAAAATTTGACATTTGGGCTGATTTTATCTCCCCTGGGGGAACTCTAAGGTTACAATTACTCAGATTCTTTTAATAGAACAGGGTTGATCAAGTTACACTAAGTGATAGAGATGTTTATTATCTGAATATATTTTGGGGTAAAGAATTAAGACCTTTAGTCAAGTAGATCCTACCCAAAATGAACAAAAACAGACACATCCCAAAACAACAACCAAAAAAACCTAAAACCTGGAACATGAACCAAGCAGACCTCAATGGCAGCTGGAACCACAATAGAGTTGATCTTCACTGTTATAAGAATTGCTGCTGCTTGTGGGCTTCCCAGGTGGAACTAGTGGTAAAGAAGCCACCTGCCAAAGCAGAAGAGGTAAGAGACTCAGGTTCTGTCCCTGGTTTGGGAAGATCCCCTGGAGGAGGGCATGGCAACCCACTCCAGTATTCTTGCCTGGTGTAGCCCATGGACAGAGGAGGCTGGTGGGCTATAGCCCATAGGGTCTCAAGTCAAACACTACTGAAGCTCCTGAGAGCACAGGCACATGCTGTGGGTAGCTTTCAAAACTCCACTGGCTTCTGAAATTCTAACAGTAAGAGAGCATGTCTATGCCTCCTGGGATTTGGAACTCCCTTCAGCCTGCTCTTCTCTGAGCTTGTGCTGCTTTTTCTCGGCACCACACCTTCTTCTTTGCCTTAGAGCATCTAGCTACTCATATTCTGCTTCCTTATATATTGCCACAACTACTAAGCATGTGCTCTAGAGCACATGCACCCCCCCAGCAAGAGACGCTACCACAATAAGAAGCCTATGCACTGCAAGTGGAAATTAGCCCCTGCTCACCGCAACTGGAGAAAGCCCACACACAGCAATGAAGACCTAGCACACTCAAAAATAAATACATAAATCTTTAAAAATAAAAAGCAACTTGCATGGACTTGGGTTATGGTAAGTGACATAAGCTGGACAGAGAAAGACAAATATTGTATGATATCACTTATACATGGAATGTAAAAAATACAACAAACTAGCACATGGTGGTAAAGCTATTGGAAGACCAGTAATTTTTTTTTTTTCAAATACAATTGTGATTTAGAGCTCTTAAAGCAGGCATGAGACTTAAATGTTAAAATCATGGTTTCTGAAAGCTGACTAGCAACAAAAAAGAAACAGACACAGATATAGGGAACAAACTAGTGGTTATCAACATGTGTAGAAAATGGAAGCGAAGTTGCTCAGTCATGTCCGCCTCTTTGTGACCCCAATGACTATAGCCTACCAGGCTCCTCTGTCCATGGGATTTTCCAGGCAAGAGTACTGGAGTGGGTTGCCATTTCCTTCTCCAGGGGATCTTCCCAACCCAGGGATCGAACCAGGTTCTCCTGCATTGCAAGTGGATTCTTTACCAACTGAGCTATGACGGAAGCCCAATGTGTGTGTTGGGGGGGTTATATAATGTGGGCGGAGAGGAGGCACTAACAATTGGATATAAGATAGGCTCAAAGATATGTTGTAAAAAATGGGGACTATAGCCAATATTTTGTAGCAATTGTAACTGGAAAGTACCCTAAAAGTTGTATAAAAATAAATCTAAAATAGTATCTGTAGAAAATTCAATAGGCTCTGTACAAAGCAAGTTGTTGGATGTGGAAATGTGTGTATGTATACAGCAGTGCGCCGGCTGCAACGGGCCGTGCAGAAGGGTGGCCGTGAGGAACTACCCATCGCCTGAGGTCAAGGGCGGCGACCTAGAGCGCCAGGCTGCGCGGGCGCAGGAGGACCGAGAGGAGCTACTCCACGTTCAAGGTCAGGAGGGGCGGCCGTGAGGGGATAACCCTCCTCCAAGGTAAGGAGCAGTGGCTGTGCTTTGCTGGAGCAGCTGTGAAGAGATACCCCATGTCCAAGGTAAGAGAAGCCCAAGTAAGACGGCAGGTGTTGCCAGAGGGCAGACACACTAAAACCATAATCACAGAAAACTAGCCAATCTGATCACAGGACCACAGTCGTGTCTAACTCAATGAAACTAAGCCATGTCGTGTGGGGCCACCCAAGATGGTTGGGTCATGGTGGAGAGCACTGACAGAATGTGGTCCACTGGAGAAGGGAATGGAAACCCACTTCAGTATTCTTGCCTTGAGAACCCCATGAACAGAATGAAAAGGCAAAATGATAGGATACTGAAAGAGGAACTCCCCAGGTCAGTAGGTGCCCAATATGCTACTGGAGATCAGTGGAGAAATAACTCCAGAAAGAATGAAGGGATGGAGACAAAGCAAAAACAATACCCAGTTGTGGATGGGACGGGTGATAGAAGCAAGGTCCGCTGCTGTAAAGAGCAATATTGCAAAGGAACCTGGAATGTTAGGTCCATGAATCAAGGCAAATTGGAAGTGGTCAAACAGGAGATGGCAAGAGTGAATGTCGACATTCTAGGAATCAGCGAACTAAAATGGACTGAAATGGGTGAATTTAACTCAGATGACCATTATATCTACTACTATGGGCAGGAATCCCTTAGAAGAAGTGGAGTAGCCATCATGGTCAACAAGAGTCTGAAATGCGGTACTTGGATGCCATCTCAAAAATGACAAAATGATCTCTGTTCGTTTCCAAGGCAAACCATTCAATATCACGGTAATCCAAGTCTATGCCCGAACCAGTAATGCTGAAAAAGCTGAAGTTGAACAGTTCTATGAAGACCTACAAGACCTTTTAGAACTAACACCCAAAAAAGATGTCCTTTTCATTACAGGGGACTGCAATGCAAAAGTAGGAAGTCAAGAAACACCTGGAGTAACAGGCAAATTTGGCCTTGGAGTACGGAATGAAGCAGGGCAAAGGCTAATAGAGTTTTGCCAAGAGAACGCACCGGTCATAGCAAACACCCTGTTCCAACAA
Source organism: Dama dama (assembly GCF_033118175.1). Taxonomy (NCBI): domain Eukaryota; kingdom Metazoa; phylum Chordata; class Mammalia; order Artiodactyla; family Cervidae; genus Dama; species Dama dama. The sequence continues at coordinate 49,227,383 of NC_083710.1, forward strand.
TATAAGAGAAGACTCTACACATGGACATCACCAGATGGTCAACACCTAAATCAGATTGATTATATTATTTGCAGCCAAAGATGGAGAAGCTCTATACAGTCAGCAAAAACAAGACTGGGAGCTGACTGTGGCTCAGATCATGAATTCCTTATTGCCAAATTCAGACTTAAACTGAAGAAAGTAGGGAAAACCACTAGACCTAAATCAAATCATTTATGACTATACAGTGGAAGTGAGAAATAGATTTAAGGGACTAGATCTGATAGACAGAGAGCCTGATGAACTGTGGACGGAGGTTCAAGACATTGTATAGGAGACAGGGATCAAGACCATCCCCATGGAAAAGAAATGCAAAAAGGCAAAATGGTTGACTGAGGAGGCCTTACAAATAGCTGTGAAAAGAAGAGAAGGGAAAAGCAAAGGAGAAAAGGAAAGATATTGCCATTTGAATGCAGAGTTCCAAAGAATAGCCAGGAGAAATAAAGCCTTCCTCAGCGATCAATGCGAAAAAATAGAGGAAAACAACAGAATGGGAAAGACTAGAGATCTCTTCAAGAAAATTAGAGCTATCAAGGGAACATTTCATGCAAAAATGGGCTCAATAAAGGACAGAAATGGTATGGACCTAACAGAAGCAGAAGATATTAAGAAGAGGTGGCAAGAATACACAGAAGAACTGTACAAAAAAGATCTTCACCACCCAGATAATCACAATGGTGTGATCACTCACCTAAAGCCAGACATCCTGGAATGTGAAGCCAAGAAGGCCTTAGGAAGCATCACTACGAACAAAGCTAGTGGATGTGATGGAATTCCAGTTGAGCTATTTCAAATCCTGAAAGATGATGCTGTGAAAGTGCTGCACTCAAATGCCAGCAAATTTGGAAAACTCAGCAGTGGCCACAGGACTGGAAAAGTTGTTTTCATTCCAATCTCAAAGAAAGGCAATGCCAAAGAATGCTCAAACTACTGCACAATTTCACTCATCTCACACACTAGTAAAGTAATGCTCAAAATTCTCCAAGCCAGGCTTCAGCAATACGTGAACTGTGAATTTCCAGATGTTCAAGCTGGTTTTAGAAAAGGCAGAGGAACCAGAGATCAAATTGCCAACATCTGCTGGATCATCAAAAAAGCAAAAGAGTTCCAGAAAAACATCTATTTCTGCTTTATTGACTACGCCAAAGCCTTCGACTGTGTGGATCACAATAAACTGTGGAAAATTCTGAAAGAGATGGGAATACCAGACCACCTGACCTGCCTCTTGAGAAACCTGTATGCAGGTCAGGGAACAACAGTTAGAATTGGACATGGAACAACAGACTGGTTCCAAATAGGAAAAGGAGTACATCAAGGCTGTATATTGTCACCCTGCTTATTTACCTTATATGCAGAGTACATCATGAGAAATGCCATGCTGGAAGAAGCACAAGTTAGAATCGAGATTGCCGGGAGAAATATCAATAACCTCAGACGTGCAGATGACACCGCCCTTATGGCAGAAAGTGAAGAGGAACTAAAAAGCCTCTTGATGAAAGTGAAAGAGGACAGTGAAAAATTTGGCTTAAAGCTTAACTTTCAGAAAACTAAGATCATGGCATCTGGTCCCATCACTTCATCAGAAATAGATGGGGAGACAGTGGAAACAGTGTCAGACTTTATTTTTGGAGGCTCCAAAATCACTGAAGATGGTGATTGCAGCCATGAAATTAAAAGATGCTTACTCCTTGGAGGGAAAATTATGACCAACCTAGATAGTGTATTAAAAAGCAGAGACATTACTTTGCCAACAAAGGTCCGTCTGGTCAACACTATGGTTTTTCCAGTGGTCATGCATGGATGTGAGAGTTGGATGGTGAAGAAAGCTGAGCACCGAAAAATTGATGCTTTTGAACTACGGTGTTGGAGAAGACTCTTGAGAGCCCCTTGGACTGCAAGGAGATCCAACCAGTCCATCCTAAAGGAGATCAGTCCTGGGTGTTCATTGGAAGGACTGATGCTGAAGCTGAAACTCCAATACTTTGGCCACCTCATGCTAAGAATTGAGTTATTGGAAAAGACCCTGATGCTGGGAGGGATTGGGGGCAGGAAGAGAAGGGGATGACAGAAGATAAGATGGTTGGATGGCATCACCGACTTGATGGATATAGGTTTGGGTAAACTCTGGGAGTTGGTGAAGGACAGGGAGGCCTGGCGTGCTGCGATTCATGGAGTCGGAAAGAGTCGGACACGACTGAGCGACTGAACTGAACTGATACATATCAGGAAATCAAAAGATCAGGAGATACATACTGTAAGTTCTTCTGTAAAAAAATTTCAACCATTTTTTTTTAATGTATCGGTTCAGTTCAGTTCAGTTAAGTCACTCAGTTTGTGTCCAACTCTTTCTGACCCATGAACACAGCACACCAGCCCTCCCTGTCCATCACCAACTCCTGGAGCTTACCCAAACTCATGTCCATTGAGTCGGTGATGCCATCCAGCCATCTCATCTTCTGTCATACCCTTCTCTTCCTGCCCTCAATCTTTCCCAGCATCAGGGTCTTTTCAAATGAGTCAGCTCTTCGTATCAGGTGGCCAAAGTACTGGAGTTTCAGCTTCAGCATCAGTCCTTCCAATGAACACCTAGGACAGATCTCCTTCTCCAAGGGACTCTGAAGAGTTGTCTCCAACACCACAGTTCAAAAGCATCAATTCTTCGGTGCTCAGCTTTCTTCACCATCCAACTCTCTCATCCATACATGACCACTGGAAAAACCACAGCCTTGACCAGACAGACCTTTGTTGGCAAAGTAATGTCTCTGCTTTTTAATACGCTATCTAGGTTGGTCATAATTTTCCTTCCAAGGAGTAATCATCTTTTAATTTCATGGCTGCAGTCACCATCTGCAGTGGTTTTGGAGTCCAGAAAAATAAAGTCAGCCACTGTTTCCACTGTTTCCCCATCTATTTGCCATGAAGTGATGGGACCAGATGCCATGATCTTAGTTTTCTGAATGTTGACCTTTAAGCCAACATTTTCACTCTCCTCTTTCATTTTTATCAAGAGGCTTTTTAGTTCCTCTTCACTTTCTGCCATAAGGGTGGTGTCATCTGCATAGCTGAGGTTATTGATATTTCTCCCGGCTATCTTGATTCCAGCTTGTGCTTATTCCAGCCCAGTGTTCTCATGATGTACTCTGCATATAAGGTAAATAAGCAGGGTGACAATATACAGCCTTGATGTACTCCTTTTCCTATTTGGAACCAGTCTGTTGTTCCATGTCCAATTCTAACTGTTGCTCCCTGACCTGCATATAGGTTTCTCAAGAGGCAGGTCAGGTGGTCTGGTATTCCCATCTCTTTCAGAATTTTCCACAGTTTATTGTGATCCACACAGTCAAAGGCTTTGGCATAGTCAATAAAGCAGAAATAGATACATAAACCCATTTCTACACCAAACAACTGGCTTTGTACAGAGCCTATTGAATTTTCTACAGATACCTTTTTAGATTTATTTTTATACAATTTTTAGGGTACTTTCTAGTTACATTTCAGGAAATCAGAAGATCAGGAGATGCATAATGTAAGTTCTCCTGCAAAAAAAAAAAAAAAAAAAAAAGGTTGAAATAGAGTGGATAGAATTTGCTACTGTGATAAGGAATGAATCCAGAATAGAACACTAGGAATGTGTTTTTACATATTTCTCTTCCAGAGGCTGAAAATATGGAGAAAGATACAGGCCTGGTTTTGGCTCTCTTGGAGTTCCCACGGTAGATGGAGAAAAATGAGAGGATATCTAGAAAAGTCACTCTACCCAAAAACTATAATCAGAATTGCAGTGTTTTACTGGTCAAACCAAGTAAGCAGTGCTCTTTTAAAGAGGTGTTCCATTATGTGTTAGCTCTATGTCAGTATATACCACAGTTAACTGTGGCATCACAAAACCTGAAAAACAGAAAAATAAAATATAATATACTAACAAGAGAAAGAGTATCCATACTTAGCACTGTCATATTCATGATTTAATTTTATCCTCCCATGATCAATTTTATTATATGAACATCCATATCATTAAGCCTTTTGATTCAAGTGTTACTAATGTGTTCAATTTATAAATGGAAAATAGAAGCTTAGAGACAGTGACGATGTTTCTCTTATTTAACTAGTATTTAAAGGAAGCAGAAAAATAACCACACTCTTCCAACAGCAAAAACCATTATTTTCCATCACACCACATTACTTCACTACTTAAATTAAGGAAGCCAACATTAGTGTTATTTATGCTGAGTTCTTATATCTCCAATTTTAAAAGAAGCAATATACAAATGTGATTGTTTCCAGATTTTCCAGTTAGGAGACATTGTGAGGGAAACTGCCATAGAGTGATTCATTAAACCATGGAGAATTAAAAAAATATCTTGTTTTGCAACCACATTTCTCCTTGCTGATTTGCTCTGAGGAAAGAAAAATCAGTAACTTCATCATTTGGAGTGCTATAAATGGACTCAAAAGTGGATTTCTATGCTCCTGCCCTTTTCTCTGTGTTGCTCCCTATTATTGGCTTGCATCCTCTCTCCTCAAAAAAGCAAACAGACCCCAAATAGACCCCTATAATATCTGTTCATACGGCAGATTATAGATCTCTAAATGGGCGCTCTTTTCCAAGGACAACAGATAGATAATAAAGGCTTCATTGTTTGAAGATGAGTTTCTTCCAATAAAATTTGGGGGTCAATAAAGAAGAAGTTCTCTATTCATAGAGAATATTTCTTCTCTATGACATGTTATTATTTTAGCTTTCACATACCACAATCTTCAGGCTGAACTTAATGGAAGCCAGAGCCAGGAAGCTGCTGGAAGTTGGCAAGATCTGGTGAACCAAAGTGAAATGTAGGGGCTGCAATGTGCTATAGTGTGTGTGTGTGTGTGTGTGTGTGTGTGTGTGTGTGTGTGTTGTGGAGAGGGGTTGGAAGATCCTCCTGGAACTGCTTAAATACAAACAACAGGGGTGCCTTTGACAAGTAAATTACCTACAGAAAATGGCTTACTATAAAGAACAATGGCTTTTAGTCCTAACTTAAAAGTTCTATGGTTTTTCGTGATGGAGAAACTAGCACATCATACATCTATTTGGAAAGATTTGCTGCCTTAATATTTTCTGCCTTCATATATTCTGAGTAGCCTCTCCAGTGATATATAGAACATAATAGGAGCAGGTTGAATCAGAGTGAACTTTGGAGTCAGACACTAGAGTTCAAATCCTAGATATGTAATCATGGGCTATATGACCCTAGATGACTAACTTAAGCTCTCTGAGTCTGTTTCCTCCAGAAAAACGTGAATTATACCTACCAAAAATCTGTGACAAAACACTTGACAAACAACTCCCAAATATTATTATCTTAAGATAATAAAAAAGTTCATTTTTCACTCACTCAGGCATCTCCCATGGGTGGTCCTATTGAGGCAGCTCTCTTGAGCATTTCTTGTTTAAGTGGCAACTCAGCAACCCAGGTTCCTTCCAAATTGTGGCTCTGCCCTCCCGATGTCCGTAAAGTCCTTTGTATTCAGCTGGTAAACAGACAAAAACATGGAGGCTGGCACTTTAGAGCAGCAGTCCCCAAATTTTGGCACTGGAACTGGTTTCATGGAAGACAATTTTTCCACAGGGGCAGGCAATCTAGATCCCTCACATGTGCAGTTCACAGTAGGGTTTGCACGCCTATGAGAATCTAATGCCACCGCTGATCTGACAGGAGGCAGGGCTCAGGCAGTAATGCAAACAATGGGAAGTGGCTGTAAATACAGATGAAGCTTCCCTCACTCCCCTGCTGCTCACCTTCCACTGTGCCATCCATTTCTTAAGAGGCCATGGACAGGTATCGGTCCAGGGATTGCGGACCTCTGCTGTAGAGGATTTTCTAGGTCACAACTGGAAGTGGCAAACACTAATTCCATCTGTATTCCATGGGACAGAATTTGGTCACAAGAAATCTCCTAATTAGGGAGGCTGGAAAATGTAGTCTAACTGCCCAGCAAGAAAAGTGCTGGAACTAGGGTGAAGGAAGAAAGGTGCCTAGCATGCAAACTTGAGTCATTAATTTTCAAGGTCAGGCAAGGGCAAGAGTCCTGTGAGTGCAGGACTGCTCTTTGCAGGAACTTGAAAATGTCTCCTGGCATCTTGCATCCCTAGATTCTTCTCTTGTCCTGCCCTAGTCGTTGCCCCGAAGAAAGAATTTGAGGAGGAAACACGCTTTCCACATCTACCTACCCATCAGGAGGACTATTGTGAAAGCAAATAGAATGTTCAGTATCAGATCTGATTATCCCCTACAGAAACAAAAGGCTTCTTTTTCCCTTCATTTATGATGCAAAAATTACATTTCTACCTTTAAAACAAAACCTTTGCAATTATCCCTTAACTTAAGTGATGTCAATATTATTATTATGTTATTTTAAAATAAGAATTTTAAAATACCAAATAACTGAAAATTTTTTAGTTTTTATTCCAGTCACCAAAGTATTTAGCAGTGGGGTATGAACTAGCCCAAACAGTAGACAGAAAGTCTCCAGGGCAGAAAAGAAGTTTTCTGAAAAGAACTTCCCTGAAAAGAAGTTTTGGTCTATATGTCTTGATTTCTTAATGATTGTTGAACTCACAACAGTTCTTTCAACCACCGCTCCCTTACAAATGCAGCGAGGCATTGTTAGGGTGTGCTTTTCCATAATGAACACATTATGGGAAACACATTTTCTCTTCTGTTACAGAAGAGAAAAGACAAGAATGACTATAGTGTAATCTGCAAAATGTCTCCACGGTTCTAATGTTGGTCATTTTAGGGAAACTGCCAACAGGCTCCTGAAACAGTACACATGCATTCTATACTTAGAGAAGTAGTTTAACTTTCAGGATAGCCAATTCCACTTCAGTTTATCTTACTTTATGTCCCAAAGAGCTGTTTGGATTTTGACAGCTTATGAGCAAACCATTCTACAAAACGTGGCCATTGATCTGCTATTGAAAGCAAAGGAGATGCTCTGTGACAAAGCTGCAACTAAATCGAGTTGCTATTGTGGGTTGATGAAGTTTTTATTGTTAATTAAGTCTAGAAGACTCTTCATCTGTGAAGACTGCTTTCCAGAAATCCAAAGTGATGCTGTTGTTTTGCTTTTGCTTTTCCTTACAAATTTTTCCTGCAAACATTTTTTGGTCACTATTTGTTCATTTAAATTAGCCAGTCAGTAGGCAGTCACTGAGGCCCTCCTCAGGCCAAGCAAAGCACTGGATGCTGGTGAGTACAAAGATACAGCAGTTTGGAAAGAACCCTGTCTTCAGGAAGATTCTGGTTCTGTAGAGGATAGGAACATGTACAGACACATCTGCAACATGCTGCAGGGTATGTGATTGTCATAAAAGAGGTCAAGACAGAGTCTCATCCATAGAAGGGAACTATACTATACAAGGCCTCTTGTAGGGATGGCAGCATTTGAGCTGGAAGAAAACATAGCATTTGCACTTTCAGAGATGATGATGAAGTATGTGGTGGGGATGACAAAGAGGGTGCAGAGAAAGAGCAAGGACAAAGATATATTGGTCAAATCTTCATATGAAGGGCTTTTTTCCTAGGCACTCTTAGATAAATTATAATTAATATTAATTACTGGATATTAATAGAGACCTCTGAAATATTACCACATTGGTACACAAAGAGCAGGATTGATCCTCTTCATAATCACAGAATCGGAACTTTTGTGGACCACCCATTTCAAGACAAAGTTCTCAACAAACACTCATGTTTTCCTGAGCCTTGGAAAATTTATCATTTACCTGAAACTGACTGTTATATGACTTTACTTTGAAGGAAGCCCCAGATATCATATAATTTCATCCTTAAACATTTTAACATGTATGGCTGAAAGATAAGCACTCTTTTTTAAAATATGCTCCAAAACCATCATACCTCAAAAATTCATGGTAATTCCTTAATATCATTAAATGTGGGGGAAATCAAATTCCCCCAATAGTCTCATACAGTTTTTATTGATTTAATTTGTTCAAATTAGAATGAAAATCCATGCATTCCTTTTTGTTGACATATCTCTTAACCCTTTCACTGTACATGTTTCCACTTGTAAGTCACTTGTCGAAAAAGTGAGAATCTGTGGAGTTTCTCATATTCTGCATTTTGCTGGTTGCAGAGGTACTCTGATTGGCCACAAGCCTGAGTGAGAAGAAACCAACAAACTGAGCAGCCACTTTCCTTCATCGACTCCTTCTTGTGCTATGAAACACAAGTCTTCTAATCTGGCACCATTTCCCTTTCACGCCAACACAGACAAATCCTCCCAAACTCAACCTCCAAAGCTAATCCAATGTTTCTCCAAATCTCTTTTAGTGCCAGCTTAGATGCATTCACTTCTGCTAAAATCACTGTCATTTTCTAAATCTAATGTCTGCATATTTTCCAGCCTCACACTGGTTTTTTGCTGCTTCCATTCAACCTAATGAATCTTGTACATGATTCCAACAACTGTGCGTGCTGGGGTTTGCTTTCTATCTGGCTGAATCCAGGCTCTGATTTGCCTTTTGACGACAATTCCTTTTGCACTCTCAAAATCTCATTTGCCACTATTATGTTTAATTCCAATGCCTTCTTTCTATTTTAATGATGACAGTGCTCAGCTTTTTTACTCCAGGTTCTTCATAATGAGAATAAAACAACAATAACACATGTGGGGTGTACATCAAGCTACACTTGTATGTGTACTGATTTGTCCTTTACAAGTGAAACATGTAAATATCACTTACCTGAGAGTCAAGGTCAGCTTATGCTGTAAAAGAAGAAAGGACTAATATTACATGTCACTAAAACAAGATTGAATTTGTTTCATTATCCAGTCAATAGCCAAACTAAAATTCTAGACTTTGAAACCAAACTTTGAGAAAGGGAAATCCCCTCCAGCTCACTCTTCTTTTAATACCTTCAATATATACTGCATATATTAATACAGAGGATAGATCACATTTTTCTGAGTTCCCTGGGAAAAAGGACAACATCAGCAGTGGTTGTAGCTACATGGGAAAAGCTTTCCTGTTGGTCAAGGATTCTGATATGTTGACTGGTACACTTTTGAAAAAAATATATTTTGCTTTTTAAAATAAAAAAGGAGTGTATGATCATGTGGAAAGTATACACATGTACTCACAGACACAGAGACTATACATGAAAAGAGAAAGACCTCTATTTTACTCTCTGGTATTTTTTTGAGTTTTTCAGGCAGACTGCCTCTTAACCCTTTTTGTCCAGGCAGCTCTAGGCAGGGTTCTTCTAACTGCAAATTTCAAGTCTCTAGTAGCGTAGTAAATGAATTTAATAGATTTTTTATATTGAAAAAGAATGGAAAATAGCCTTTATCATGTGCCATAGCTTTACATTTTGTTGGTAAATTTTTTGAGTCAGTTGTGCGTGTTTTCTGTATATCTATATGTATATTTGGAACAGGTCCAAGGCAGCCTTAGCTCTAGCTTGTTCCTAGATCTTCCCAGGACTTTGAATTTGGGCTTTAAGTGGCTCTGAGTGGAGTAGCATTGCTTGGAATGGGAGGTGCTTACCAGTATCCCATTACGGGAGAGATATGAATTTAAAGGAAGTTCATAGCAAGTGCTTTTTCACATGTCCTTTATTTTTCCTTGTATAACAAAGGAAAGAAGAGGGGAGGTAGACAGTTGGGGAGAAAAAGGAGAAAAAGCAAGAGATAAAAAGAAAGGATAACAAGATTAAATACCAGCAGTAAAGTCTAATCACCTAGAATACTTGCACGTGCTTTTCTCAGCAGACCTGATGATGATCACCCTGCAGGATAATAATGAATTGGCTGAGTTAACCTGAGAATGTATAGGTAATGGGAGAGATGCTTAAAGGATGTGAGAGATCTTTATAAAGATTTGTTTAAATTTTTTCTAAATGCTAGAAATTGCAGACCCATACATGTTAAGATTTAGTATATGTAAAAATAGTGGAGCACATTATCAGAAAATCAATCCCTAAACACTAAGATTGCAGAGAAATAACTAACCTGAGTTAGAAGAGCAAATTACCAGAGACCAATCTCACAGCCTTTGCTGACAGAGCAAGGCATGTTGTAGATAACAGAAAAGCAATAAGTGCAATACATCTCAACCTCAGGATGGCCTTTGATTTTGTCCCATATGACACACTCATCAACCAGCAGAGAAAATATAACTTAAACCAGTAAGTCTCCAACTGCGTTGTGACCGCCCCCCCCCCACCAAGGTTATTAGGGAAAGTTGCCACAGAGGTCAGAAAATTTGCAACTGTATTTCTTGTCCAGAGTCTCTGAGCCAAAAGAAGTCCCAACTTTGTGGAAAAGAACAGCAAAAATTCCCAAGAAGACTATATTTATTCTCACAGAACATGCTGCCACCCCTGCAACTTTCTCTGGCCATTACAGAATCATCGATTTTGTGACTGGCCAGGAAGAAGGAGGGTCTAGTTAAGCCAGACCTCTAGGTGTTGAGTTTCATTCCTGCTTTAATGATTTTGTTTTTCAATTTCCAAATCTGTCAATACTATAAAAAATAATATACCCAAACACAGATTAGGGCTTCCCAGGTGGCCCAAGTAGTAAAGAATCTGCCTGCCAATGGAAGAGATGCAAGATATGTGGGTTTGATCCCTGGGTCGGGAAGATCCACTGGAGTAGGAAATAGCAACCCACTCTAGCATTCTCTAGCAAGAGCATTCCAGAAAAACGTCTACTTTTGCTTTATTGATTATGCCAAAGTCTTTGATTGTGTGGATCACAACAAACTGTGGAAAAGTTTTTAAGAGATGGGAATACCAGACCAACTGACCAGCCTCTTAAGAAATCTGTATGCAGGTCAAGAAGTAACAGAACTGGACATGGAACAGCAGACTGGTTTCAAAATGGGAAAGGAGTACATCAAGGCTGTATATTGTCACCCTGCTTATTTAACTTATATGCAGAGTACATCATGAGAAACGCTGGGCTGGAAGAAGCACAAGCTGGAATCAAGATTGCCGGGAGAAATGTCAATAACCTCAGATATGCAGATGACACCACCCTTATGGCAGAAAGTGAAGAAGAACAAAGAGCCTCTTGATGAAAGTGAAAGAAGAGAGTAAAAAAGCTGGCTTAAAGCTCAACATTTAAAAAGCTGATATCATGGCATCCAGTCCCATCACTCCATGGCAAGTAGATGGAGAAACGATGGAAACAGTGACACACTTTATTTTTGGGGGCTCCAAAATCACTGCAGATGGTGACTGCAGCTATGAAATTAAAAGACACTTACTTGCTCCTTGGAAGAAAAGTTATGACCAACCTAGACAGCAATATTAAAAAGCAGAGGCATTACTTTGCCAACAAAGATCCGTCTAGTCAAAGCTATGGTTTTCCCAGTAGTCATGTATGGATATGAGAGTTGGACTATAAAGAAAGCTGAGGAAAGAGTCAGACACGACTGAGTGACTGAACTGAACTGACCTAGCATTCTTGTCTGGAAAATTCCATGGACAGAGGAGCCTGGCAGGCTATAGTCCATCAGCCTGCAAATAGTTAGTTGTGACTGAGAGAGAGACAGAGAAACACATATTAATAATAACTGTTTATTAAGAATTCATGATATTCAAGCATTTCGCAAGTATTATATTTAAGACATTAAGTATTCAATCCATGTAAGCATATTTTATTTAACAAACAGCAGACACTATTAATAACTCATTTACTCCTCATAAGTGCCCTATGAAGTAGGTACAATTATTTACAGACAAATACATTGAAGTGGTGTTGGAGAAGACTCTTGAGAGTCCCTTGGACTGCAAGGAGATCCAATCAGTCCATCCTAAAGGAGATCAGTCCTGGGTGTTCGTTGGAAGGACTGACGCTGAAGCTGAAACTCTAATACTTTGACCACCTCATGCGAAGAGTTGACTCATTGCAAAAGACCCTGATGCTGGGAGGGACTGGGGACAGGAGGAGAAGGGGATGACAGAGGATGAGATGGCTGGATGGCATCACTGACTCGATGGACATGAGTTTGAGTAAACTCCAGGAGTTGGTGATAGACAGGGAGGCCTGGCATGCTGCTATTCGTGGGGTTGCAGAGTCGGACACGACTGAGTGACTGAACTGAACTGAACTGAACTGAACTGAACTGAACTGAACCGAACATTGAAGTGAAGTAACTTGCCCATGATGACATGATAATAATCGGCAGAAAATAACTGGCAAGATTTCAAACCAAGCAGTTTGAATCCAGAGTCCAGGGCTTCAGCCACTGGACCAAAGTCCCAGGTTTAGGCAGCAAACAGTGCTTGGCACATAATACATTCAATACATATAAGCCATTGGGATAGTTAATTTTGTATGTCAACTAGACAAGATGTCTAGATACCTGATTAAACATTTTTTGGGGGTGTATCTATGAGGATGTTCCTGGAGAAGATTAGCATTTGAATCAGTAAAGGAAACCATCCTCCCCACCAATATCCCATCCACTGAGGACTTGAACACAACAAAAAGGCTAACAAAGGGAGAATTCTCTCTTTCTCTACTTGAATTGAGACATCCATCTTCTTCCCTCAGATATCAGAACTCCTGATTCTTGGACTTTGTATTCAGACCAGGACTGACAATATCAGTCCTGGATCCTAACACTTTTGAACTTGGACTAAATGACACCACTGGCTTTTCTGACTTTTCAAGAGCTTGCAGACATCAGATCATGGGACTTCCCAGCTTCCATAAATGTATAAGCCAACAGTTCCCAAAATAAAACTTCTCTCTCTGTCTCCTCTCTCTCCTCTCTGTCTCTCCTACTGATTCTGTTTCTCTGGAAAACCCTGACTAATACACCTATTATTATTATTAACACTAATCAATTCATATACCATCCTATATTACCCCAGTTTATAAATGAAAAACTGCCTTTAATTTGTAAAGAAAATAGGATGTTTCCAGAGATATGTAATAAGGTAAAATGAAAAATAGTGGACTCCTGATAAGTTTACTTAAATCTTATTGCTGAGGAGTTCCTTTACAGGAGAAAGAGGAGACTGGAAAGTTATTAAGCAGTGGTTGAGAAGGTTGAGAGTCATAAAACCAAATGGGAATGGGAGCTGTCCAAAGGCAAAGAAATGTCTTCCTGGGTGGAACAAGTTCAGATAGGCTAAAGAGATCATGCCATTTTTGATAATAACAACCCAACAATTCTGTACAGGATTTTCATCAGAAATTTCTTTCTTCTTGAAAAAAAAATCTTTAAAGAAAAATAGATGAATTGGGGAGTTTCTCTGAAAAGAAAGCTAATTTGATATTCCAACTGAATTTTAACTTTAAAGTGTTTTGGAAAAAAGAAGCTTCTCCTATTGAACTTATTTCAATAGAAGACTGAAAACTCTTGTTATTTTAAAGGGATGAAAACATAATTTCAAGCTCTCTCTACACATTTCTCATATTCTTCAGTGGTAAATTAAATTTGCACGTTTGCTCTGAATTTGCCATGTCTTCATTTTCCCCTCTATTGACACTTGTATGCTCCGTGTTTGGAAGTTTACAGAGAATCGTGGAAGAAGGATAAAAGCAAGAGCATTCTAGGAGAAATTATTGTTCCATCCATATGTAGAGGGTTCATCTGCGGTAGTGGTCTGTTCATCTCAGGCTCGCTGCTCGATTTTGTATGTGACAGATTGTCAAATGAAATGTTTATTCTGCCCTTTTTCATTTCTCTGTTCATTTGTTGTTTTAAAAATAGAGCATTTAGCATTTCCCCAGCAAAGGAAGTCATTCTTTGATTTTTAATGTTCCAATTTGTTTCCCTAAATGAGCAAATCAAATATGGAAATATCTAATGCTTCAAAATATCTACAAACATTTTTGGGGAAAATTAGGATAAGGTCAAAAGAGGATATATACAGGTCTCCTTCATGTTCTTTCAGAAGACAAGAGTAAACATTATTCAATATGTCTTAAATTCCTTTCCTCTGATATCGGAAGTGATCTTAAGAGAAGATATATTTTAATAAGTGTTGAACAAACTAGTGTGTAATTCCAACATACCTGGGGTTTGTGAGAAAATCCATGTGGATTTTCTTAAAAAAATAAAAGACTCCATCTGCCAAAATAAATTACACACAATGTAGTTAATTACCAGCTTATCTTTAAGACTATTAATAGAAGAAAATGAATTTATAGTACAAAGCAAAAGATTTTGAAAAATTATCTCTGCTCAATTTTTATTATTCTGAATATTTTCTACTTGAGCAGTAAATGCTCTCCCCCAAATTTCTCCTTGCTGCGTTTTTCACCCTCTGTCTAAAATTTCCTCCCAAGTCTAGACAGCTACCACTTTACAGTCCTCGTCTCCAATTTCCTCTTTTAATCTACTCTCTTCCTTGCCAACAGCTACTTTCATCTCGTTTATTGTGGTAATACATATATATATGCACACACACACAACAACACAAAACATTGTTCTTGAGTGTACAGATCTGTGGCACTAGGTACATTCACAATGTTATACAATATCATCATTATCCACCTACAGAATAACTTCATCTTCCCAAATTGCATCTCTGTACTCATTAAACAATAACTCCCCATTCCTCCTTCCTCTCAGTCCTTGGTAACCACCATTCTCCTTTCTGTCCCTATGAATTTGACTTTTCTGGTACCTAAGATATGTGGAATGATACAATACTGGTCCTTTTGTGATTACCTTATTCCACTTAGTACATGCTCAGACACTCAGTCAAGTCCAACTCTTTGCGACCCCATGGACTGGAGCCCGCCAGGCACCTCTGTCCACGGGATTCTCCCAGAAAGAATAGTGGAGTGGGGTTGCCATTTTCTTCTCCGGGAGATCTTAGTGACCCAGGGTTGGAATCCATGTCTCCTATGTCTCCAGCTCTGGCAGGTGAATTGCTTACCATTAACACCACCTGGGAAGCCCTCACTTAGCATGCTTACAAAACTCATCCATGTTGTACTATGTGTAAGAATTTCTTTCTTTCTTAAGGCTGAGTAATATTAAATTATATATACATATGTGTGTGTATGTGTGTGTGTATATACATATGCATATATACCACATTTCATTTATTTACTCATGTGCAAATGGAAACTTGGGTTTCTTTCAGCTTTGCAATAACATTTTAGCTATTGGAACTAATGCAAAACATGGGTGTATAAACATTCGTCTAAATCATTGCTTTCAGTTATTTTGGGTATATACCCAGAAAAGCAATTACCATATATTATGGTAATTCTATGTTTAATTTTTTGAGGAACTTCTTTACTGTTTCCCATAGCAGTTATAACATTTTACATTCCGATCAGCAATATGCAAAGGTTCTGATTCCTCCACATCCTCACCAGCACTTGTTATCTTCCTTTTTCTGAGATATATATATATATATATATCATAAGTATATGTATATATATGTATATGTATGTATATACATATATGTATATATATATGATATATATATATATACAAAATTGTCACCCTAAGGTGTATGAAGTGGTATCTCATTGTGGTATTGATTTTCATTTCCCTAATGGTTTGTTGAGTTGTTTTTTTTTTTAAATCATGAAAAAGAACTGAATTTTAACAAATGCTTTCTCTAGAAGAGTTTCTGGTCACTTTCAATATTTACCAGGCATCTCAAATGGAATTGCCTGCAATAGTCTGACAGATAAGTGCATGAAGTATACTGTCATAAGATAATCAGCGGTGGTGATGACTCTGGCAAAGGAGGGCTTTGAGGCCCATTTCCAGGGAAGCCATTACTTGGTTCCAACTGACTATTTATGTACAATCACTTTGGGAGAAATTTTTGTTATTCCCTTGTTTCTGTTTTCTTCAAAAATCCTAGTCCTAATAATCAGAATGATTTAATTCAGGGTTCAAGTGTGCAGCAAATTTCATGGTGAAACACAGAAGGAACACTGATTTCAATTTGTTGAAAAGATATCTAAGTGCTGAGCTGAGAATAAAGCATGCGGGGAAGGGTAATATAAACTAACTTCTACCTAGGCAAACTCTTATATTTCTCAACACAATATTATTTATCAATGTATATATGTGTATATATGTGTGTATATATATACAATACTTATATACACACTTAATATGTAACATATATAAACATTATAGGTTTCCCAGATGACTCAGTGGTAAAGAATCTGCTTGCCGATGTAGTAGATGCCTGAGATGCAGGTTCGATCCCTGGGTCAGGAAGATCCCCTGGAGAAGGAAATGGAACCCACTCCAGTATTCTTGGCTGGAGAATCCCGTAGATGGAAGAGCATAGCAGACTACAGTAGACGGGATCACAAAGTCGGACATGACTGAGCAACTGAGCATGCACGCACATAAGCATTATATGTGTATACACACACACACACACACACACGTGCTTGTTCATAGAGAAGTGAAGATGTTAGAAGAGAATAATAAAAAATCATAAGGAGGCTAATGATAAAATGAGGAAATAATTACTCTTTTACATCATCTTATAGGTAATTATATACTTAGGAGGATATTGATTGCTTGAAATCTTTAATGCTTTTTTGTAACACCTTCATAGAAATTAATGTTAAAATTTCATTTTTGTTGTAGTTTAGAATGCTAAAGCTCTGTATTACCCTTGTGCGTTTATAACTTATAAAAACTTTGTTGTTCAGCAGTATATAGTCTGGCTTCCCTGGTAGACAGGCTTTTCTGGTGTTCAGATGGTCTGTATAGTCAAAGTTATGGTTTTTCCAGTAGTCATGTATGGCTGTGAGAGTTGGACCATAAAGAAGGCTGAATGCCAAAGAACTGATGCTTTTGAACTGTGATGCCAGAGAAGGCTCTTGAGCATCCCATGGACAGCAAGGAGATCAAATCAGTCAATTTTAAAGGAAATCAACCTTGAATATTCATTGGAATGACTGATGCTGAAGCTGAAGCTGCAATACTTTGGCACCTTATGGGAAGAGGCAACTCATCAGAAAAGACCCTGATGCTAAGAAAAATTGAAGGCAGGAGGAGAAGGGGATGACAAAGGATGAGATGGATAGCATCACTGACTCAATGGACACAAGTTTGAGCAAACTCCAGGAGATCATGAAGGACAGGGAAGCCAGGTATGCTACTGTCCATGGGGTTGCAAAGAATCTGACATGACTTAGTGACTGAACAACAAGAAGGATATAGTCAAAAGTGAACTGAAATTAGATCAGATATTGCAATCTATATCTCTAGTAATAAAGTGTCATTTGAATAATATAAATAGTATCTTTGGACTTTATGTGATTGGATGGTCCTGCCTACTAATAAGTTGCATAATCTTGGTCAGACTCAAGCATCTAAATCTCTCAGTTTCTTATGTTGAGGGGAAAATTTTTGACTCTATTCAGAAAAAGTATTTAAAATTTGGAAATAAGGCCAAAAGTTGGGAAGTATATTCTTTAATATTATATTGGGACAGTGTTTAAGAAGCTTTGGCTATTAGTTCTTTGATTAGGTCCCGGTTTAGACTACTGGAAATGTGTTTTTTTAAAACCTGCTATATAAAATCTGCATGGGGGATTTGGGAAGTTTATTTGACTCTATTTTGATACATCTATCTTTTAGTGACCTAATTCTTACATTTTTTTTTCTAAATTAAAGCCTAAAATACTTGCTATTGTGATTTGAATTTGACTTATTTTACAGACTTTGGCAGCATTTCTTCTGAAAGAAACATATGAAATTATACTGGGAAAAGAATCCACACTTCCATAAAATTTTTAAAAAACCACTAAGGGCATTTGTTTTTTATAAACAATATATGCAGCTGGTAGCAATGTTGGCAAAGACACTTGCCAGAGAGCTGCATATTTGCAACTACAAACTGTTCTGTTCACCCTTTATCCAGTAACAGCTGGTAAAATGGTATTTAAGAACAGTTTGATTTAATCTAATGAGAAACTATGCTGCAATGCATGATACTGCCTGCAGAAAATAATTGGACAAACATTGATTTTTTATGTTGCCATAATAGTTACATTTTCAATAAATAGGAGTTTATATGCACACTTTTTTGGCAACATTCCTCTCTGCATGAAAGCTAGTGATTGGTTCTTAACAAAAACACACATATACACATGCATATGTATACATGCAAAATACACATAAGTCAACACAGTGCATACAAATATGGTACAGAATTTTAGTGTTACTGCTGCCAAAGGGGGAAAAGCTCTTTGGAAAGCAGTTTTAGATTTCATGGCTATCTTTGAAACCAAAATTATCCACAGAAAAAGCACTAGTTTGTAGAAAACCCAGCAACCGTAAGAGCAGCAAACCAATCAGAAAGCCCTGGGGAGAAAATAACAGAGGCACACACACCTGCATCTCTTTGGGATGACCAAGAAAAAAAAGAACCTCCAGACTCTTCTGTATTCCACCCTGGAAATGTCTGGAAGAATAATAACAATGTGCACTGCTTGCATGGGTACACATGCACACGCCTGTTTACTTCTCTTCTGTCTTCTCAACTCCAAAGTCTGTAGGCACTGGAACAAGAAAAGCCACCTTGGTGCTATTTCTGTCATGAATTGCTAAAGAAAGTCTTTGAGACCATATATGACCACATCTTGCCAAAATCTGGGTCAGGTTTTACTGACACACAAGGCTCAGATAATTCACGTAAACATTGAAACTTTTGGACAATATCCAAGACACTCTGCTTTTGGGAGTCAGTGGAAATCATCTCTAATTTAATTGTGATGATAGCTATATGAATTTGTCAAAACTTGAAACTATACACTTAAAATGGATAGTTTTTATTGTATTTATTTGTTCCTTAATAAAGTTGATTCTCTAATAAGGCAAACAATAAAAGAATCCACCTCTAAAAGAGTCCTTAATTGGAAACTGATTTTGAAGAAAGATAATGATGAAATATGAAAGAGAAAAAGAAAAAAGCAGTTACCAAAATTTAGAAATAGGAAATTTGGGGCAGGTACTTTGATTTGGGAGAAAAAAAAAATGAAAAATTCATAACAATAGGATGTGTTTTTCTAAAAATTTCAAACAGTGTATGTTACTATATAACCTGTAAGACAAATGCTAAGTTTCTGTAAATTTCAACACAAACTTCTTTACTTATGTCTAAGAAGAACAGAAATATCCACCATTATCCTAGAACTCTGCAAAAAACTAGTGCAAATTCTGAATTTGCAAAGTGAAGTTAAAGTGGTTCAGTCATGTCCAACTCTTTGTGACCCCATGGACTATACAGTCTGATAGATATCATTTTATGCATATAAACAAAAACTTCCGTAAACTTCTGAACCTGAAAAAATTTTAATCCTTACAACAAAGCAACAAAGTCACTATTATCATCCCCAACTTAGAGTGAAGAAAAGTGAAACTGAGAAAAACATACAAACTGAAACTGAGAAAAATATGCAGCGACCTCATAGCCAATAAGTACTAGGATCAGAATTAAAACCTTAAGCCTTCATTGAGTTTTCTCACACAGCTACCAGCTTAAAGTTGACCCTTTCCAGGAACTTTTATCAGAAGTCTCTGACAGAGTTAATCATTCTCATCTGTATCCCCAAAATATTTGGGGCACAGTTTTATTAGTTAACTTTTACTATTCATATGCCTAAGTCTTTTTTAATAGACACAGCTCCTTAGAGGTAGGTTTTAAGTCTCAATCATCCTTTCTATTCCCAGCAGGCAACTGTGTCTGGTACATCTTTAGTGGACAATAAATGATGTTTTAAGTAACGGATTTCTAAAAATGATACAAAAGTGAGCATTCACGAATATAGGAGGCAGATTTATTTACAATACACAAAATGATATTAAAGAAGGAAATATTAAAAACTATTAGTAAAAACTACATATCACACCAAATCTCATAGTTCTTGAAAATGGTTGTAGTCAATAAATATTTGCTAAATAAATGTGTAACAGAACAATATTCTTTAATATTGAAGCAAATTTGATTTTATAACTGAGTAACTCCCAAATGACATTGGGAGTTAAAAGACACACACACACACAAGAATTTGAAAATCACAGCATTTGGAGAGAGTCACTAAAATATCAAACTGACATCTTCATATTTGAATAAACCCTGAAGTTTCTTTTTGTTGCATTTCAATAAGGCATTTAAAACAACAAAGGCTGTTTATAGGCACGACCTTTCATTTTATGCTGAAGAATGATGGAGTCTCTAAGGATTAAACTATTTGCTCAAGAATGCATCTGTTTGAGTTGTGCTTCCAACCACGACTGAGTCACTGGTCCTGGACTAGCTCTCTATTAGTAAACACATAGAGAAATGGAAAAAGATATAAAATAAGAGTTTTCAGGATAGGTCACAAGCATTACAGAACTTTAGTCCTTGACAGAAGGAAAACAAACAAGAAAAGTCCCACAATCATTCAGTTCTCAGCTAGGGAACTCTTATCTAACTAGAAGGACAGCTGCAACCAGGGCAGAGACAATAGTCTCCCTAAACTCAGGAGATAAAGATAAGAGTATGGGGCAGATGAAGTGTCCAGAATCTTTAGGAAAGAATATTTGTTAAGAGATCTGTGTGCAGAGAGTCATATAAGTCCATATAGAAATTTCCTTTGAGTTTATAGGCTTAGATTATATATGAGCAAGGAGAACTTTGCATGGATTACTGGAAAGTAGCTCCTATGAAATTGAGAGTGAAATGAAGAAAATGTTGGGTTGAATGGTGCGAGTGTACCGGCAGTGCTGGATTTCTAGTACTGCCGGAGCAGAGAACTAATGTTAACACCTTATTAGCAAGTCTGGCGTTCAGTGGAAATACCAGAAAGATTCTACCTTGAAAGCGAGGACCACACTGTAAAGGAAAACATACTCTAAACACACAGTAGCAAAACTTAAAGCCACATCCTAACAATTTTCATGGGGAGGCTGTCTAGAGATTGAGTCCTATTAAGGTGGATAGGCTTGAGAAAATATTTAAACTTTTCATAGTGTATATCTGTTAGCATAACTGACACCATTGTGGGCCCTTATAGTTTCTCCTTTCCTTTTGCTAACCCTCCCAGGGCCATACTGTTTAGTAAATCATTTCTCTGTCATAAAGGACTGTGTAGTATGTATATATATATATATACACACATATATATGTACCTATATACATATAGGTATATATATATATATATATACACATACACACACACACACACACACACATTATTTTTTCCTAAATTATTTATTTTGATAGTGCATGGTCTTTGTTGTTGTGCACAGGCTCTAGTTGTGGAGAGTGGGGGTTTTCTCTTCGTTGCAATGACTGGGCTTCTCATTGTGGTGGCTTCTCTTGTGCAGCACAGGCTCTAGACACAGGGCTTCAGTAGTTTCAGCACACAGGCTCAGTAGCTGTGACTACAGGCTCTAGAGTGAGGATTCAGTAGTTGTGGTGCATAGGCTAAGTTGTTTTGTGGCATGTGGAATCTTCCCAGACTAAGGATTGAACCTGTATCCCTGCATTGGCAGGCGGATTCTTATCCACTGTACCACCAGGAAAGTCTTAATATATATTGTTTAATAATTACTAAGATCAGGTGGCCTCTATGTTCTCTTAGCCCCCAAACAATGATAAAGCTTTCAATGACATATTCCTGGTGCCCACAAGATTAGTTACCTCATTCATGTGGTACACATCCTATTTCCAAGCACCAACCCCCATATGCTAGGTTAATAGTAGAATTGTCCCAATAGCCCTTTCATAGTGAAGAGTGCAGCTACAGATGCTTCCAGATCATTTTCTGTCCAATCCCACCCCACCCTGTAAGTAATAAACTGATCCACTGGTTATATAGAGCTGCCTGCCTCATTGTTCAGTCTCAAGACGCCTGCTCATTTAGATGGGCATTTTTCATTCCTTCTGTCCTCCAACACACGGATTTACATAATCAAAGTAAAAACTAAGATAACACAAATTCAAGATGATCAGGCAGTAATTGAACCATTCAGTGAAACAAGATCAAAACTCTCAAGTGGAAGATAGCAGAATACAGAATCTAAGTATCATATTATCTGTAGTATTCAGTATTAAATAAAAATCACTAGACATGAAGAGAGAGCAAGAGCAGGCCTGGGACTTTCAGCTTTGATTCACCCAGTCTCACTGGATACACTCAGGAACATCCCGAGGCTGTTATTGTTACATAAGCCTAGAAAGCAGGTCTGCTCATAAACAACATCTCCCAAACAACTGGGAGGAACTAAGAAGGAAACAAATCCTCTAAGAACAGCAAAAGAAAGTTTTTAAAGAAACTTAGTTATTTTCTTGTGAGTTCTTGAAGCCTAGGGAAATTCACCCCTTTGGCTAGGAATACTTGTTCTGCATAGCCATCTTTAAGCAGTTAGGTTCTTGTATGTTTTACAAATAACAAATGAACTGACCTAATCTAAACACATGAACTTTAAATCACTTTAAAAGAAGAGTATTTATTTTCTTCAGCTGGCAGCAGAAAGATAAGTCAGAAATTCAAAGCACAAACAGTAAGCGCCTACTGGACTTGAAGATGGATAAAGCAATATATGGGAATGAAAAGTGGTGCTAGGAGCTGAAAGTGACCTCTAGTTTATACCTGCAAGGAAACTGGGACTTCAGTCCTACAACCACATGGAAATGGATTCTAACAACAACCTGGATGAGGGAAGTGGACTCTTCCAGAACTTCTATACAAATTCCTAGTCAGGTTGATACCTTAATTTTGACCTGGTAAGGCCATGTAAAGGGACCCAGTTGAACATATCTGGTCTTCTGATCTACAGAGCTATTAGATAATAAATAGGTACTGTTTAAAGTATCCAAGTTTGTGATAATTTGTTACACAGCTTTAGAAAACTAATACAGATAATACAACAGATGTAAGTGTAAAAAGGTAATGGCAATATTAAGCCCTTTGTCTTTTTCCAGGTTTATTGAGATATAACTGACATATGATGCCTCCCCAGGTGGCACTAGTGATAAAGAACCCACCTGCCAATGGAGGAGACATAAGGGACATGGGTTTGATCTCTGGGTGGGGAAGAGCCCCTGGAGGAGGAAATGGCAACCCATTCTAGTATTCTTGCCTGGAGAATCCCAAGGACAGAGGGGCCTGGCAGGCTGGAATCCACAGGGTCACAAAGAGTCAGACATGACTAAAGTGACTTAGCAAACAAGCAAGCAACTGACATATAACCCTGTGTAAAGTTTAAGATATACAATGTGATGATTTGATACATGTATAATTGTGAAATGATTGCCATAAGAAGGTTAGTTAATACACCCTTCACCTCATATAATTACCATATTTTGTTGTGGTGCTGAAAACATTTAAGCTCTACTTTCTTAGCAACTTTAAGTATATGATAGTATTGCTAATTATAGTCACCATGCTGTATATTAGACCCCCAGAATATTAAATTTTGATTCTATGTAAGCTCCTTGAAACTTTGATACAAGCCTTAAGAGAAGAGAAGGTGGAGAAAATTCCAAAGTTACAGTTGAAACAAAATAGCAAATACATAAATACCTCTGAGTTGATTGAATTACTATTTCCACCACTGAGCAGAAGAGGTATTGAAACAGACCCTGAATTGAGTTGACAAAAATAAAGAAAAATAAAGGAAAAGATGTCTTGCCTTGTTAATGCAAGAGGCACTCTTTACATGATAGTGGTAGAATAATAGTTATGCTTAGCACTAATACTGACACACAATATAAAATCAATAATTTTATGTAAAAAGCAAATTTTAAAGTCCTTTTCTGCTGGTTTTAGACAGAATGTCTCACAGTGCTATTTTTGGTCATTTCGCTTTAGGAGATGAGGAAAGGAAAACAGGAATCAATCTGGTTAGAGACTTGTCATGATTATCTCACTCATGTCAGAAGGGAAGTAGAAATCACGATCAGTGTATTTGGCCTTAAACATTGACTTTCAAATTTTCTTTACACTGTCTAATAATTCATATTAGTCAGCTCAGGTTATCCACTGCACATCTTTGTTCCCAAGCATACCATGTCAACATGTTCTGGCAAGGAGTGCTGCTTCAGTCAGCACTTGCAAATAGGGAAGCGTCTTGAGAGAGAAGATATCTTCATTGTTGGAAGTTTAGGGCCCTGTATGCTATCCGAATCAAGGGCTGGCCAAGTTAGCAGCAACTGTTACTGGCACCCAGAGGGAGGCAACAAGGGCCAAGGAACAAACGCTTAGCAGCATATCCCAGGAGCTTTAGTAGAGCCAGACTCCATCCCTACGGTGTCAGGGAACTCCTTGTTAAGCATCAGTTTCCTCACTGGTTAAAATAAAGTAAACATACTGAGTTATCTCTAATGCCCATTTCAGTTTTAACCATTTACAACAGGGATCCCCAGTCCCAGGCCATGAACTGGTACCAGCCTGTAGGACCCAGGTCACACAGCAGCAGGTAACCAGTCAATGAATGAATGAAGTGTCATCTGTATTTGCAGCCTCTCTGCAATGCTTGCATTACTGCTTTATCACACATAATAATAATATAAATAAAGCACATAATAACTGTAATACACTTGAATCATCCCCAAGCCATTCCCCAGTTTGTGGAAAAATTATCTTCCATGAAACAGGTCTCTACTACCAAATTGGTTGGAGAATGCAAATATATGAGACAAGTTTTGAGGGTCAGTGTGATTCTTCACAGTCCATTTTTGCCAATGTAGTTCCTCATTCATCATCATTAAGTTTCAAAATAAATATATTGAGGTTTATTTTAAGGTTCCAGTCAAGGAAGCATTAAGTTCCTGAGGACATACATTTGAACAAAACTGAAACTTGTCCCTGAGAGGATGTACTTAAGTACACTGGCTGCATTTTTTCTCTTCCATCACCAATGAGAGAACTGTTGGCAGTGTTTTCAAAAAGTGGCTTGAATACAGCAAGTGGATATTTAAAAAGGGCTTGAATTGTAAGTTGTGTTGCTACCTGAGTCCTGACTTTAGGTTTAAACTTCAAAATTACCCATGTTTATTTAAAAGCAGAGACATTACTTTGCCAACAAAGGTCATCTAGTCAAGGCTACGGTTTTTCCAGTGGTCATGTATGGATGTGACAGTTGGATGGTGAAGAAAGCTGAGTGCTGAAGAATTGATGCTTTTGAACTGTGGTGTTGGAGAAGACCCTTGAGAGTCCCTTGGACTGCAAGGAGATCCAACCAGTCCATCCTGAAGGAGATCAGTCCTGGGTGTTCATTGGAAGGACTGATGTTGAAGCTGAAACTCCAATACTTTGGCCACCTCATGGGAAGAGTTGACTCATTGGAAAAGACCCTGATGCTAAGAGGGATTGGGGGCAGGAGGAGAAGGGAACGACAGAGGATGAGATGGCTGGATGGCATCACCAACTCGATGGACATGAGTTTGGGTAGATTCCGGGAGTTGGTGATGGACAGGGAGGCCTGGCGTGCTGCGATTCATGGGGTCGCAAAGAGTCGGACACAACTGAGTGACTGAACTGAACTGATTTAGCACAAAGAAACATTCTAGTCAATCAACATCATGATTCTCTTTTTCTCTTTTATCTTCGTAGTATGTAAGTAAAAAGTACTTCTACCTTGAAAAGGTTGAAAGCATAATGGATAGAGGTTATTTGTTTCTTTGCATCATTGGGTCCATTTCTGTACTGTTGTGAATCAGTGGGCAGCTATAGCATCAACATCCAGAGAATTTGTTTTATCCAGTTTAAGTCATCAGTTGCCAAATCCAAAATGTATTAGTGTTTTTGTGTGTGTTTGTTTGTTTCTGTGAATAGCATTGAACTCATTCTGTAATTATTCCATATGAGACACTCACTGAAGTCAATGGATATCTCAGAATAAATTTGATTACAAGGTTTAGTCCATTCAGTAAATGAAAGACATTTAGATTTTATCAACTTGGTATTTCTCAAGTAGGATCTCAACTTCCCAAGCAACTTAAAGATATGTTTCTAATGATGCTTCTTGGTGCCCAAAATGACAAGGAAAAAAGGTATTTTTTCCCCCTTCTGTGGAAAGCATGCTGATTCCTGAGAATTTTTTTCCATTTCAGAAAAAAAAAAAGTTTTCTGAAATGTTAATTGAGACTAAATTCTTAGACAAGAAAAAGGAATAAAATGACATATTTCTTCCATTTCACATTAGTAAAGTATAAAACACTATATACCTGCAAAAATTGTTCTCTGTTTCTGATGAAGCTTGTGATTATATTTTTCAGGTTTGGTTTGAAAAGCTAAGACATCTGTTTATCCAGTGCATACAGAATAACTCTCATGTCTCCTTATCTCTGAAGATTTCAAAGGCTTTCATTCTGGTTTAAATCCTTTGAAGAAGCAGTAATCAAAGACAAAAATTATCAGAGGTACATTTTTGTTTCCCAAACAATGAAAATAACAACACTCACTCTCCTTGGAATTTCAAGCCCTAGCATAAAACTTCAAAATTGGAGATTTGCCATTTGAGTCAAAAAATGATATGGTTAAATAGAGGCAAAAAAGCAAACTAAGAGAGCATTTTCTCTACTTCACATTATTGCATAAATTTAAATTCAATATGTGAATAATTTAAAAAATACTATGATGCACAACATCAAACAGCATATACTAGCAAGATGTGACAGAATGCATCTGGCTGGTGTGTGAGTTCAGATAAAAAAATTAGTTCGAGCGCTAAGTTTTTTATTCTAGTGTATTTTGCAAAGTGAAAAGATTAACACAAGGGCAGGAAGAATCTTACGGAAGATAATAAAATGACTTGTACCACACAAATAAAGCAAAAACACTCAATAAGGCTGTGTTTAGCAAAGTCATGAGGTACCAGCAGTCTTAAGCTCCCTTCATCAGCTTCAGAATATAAATTTTGTCTTTCAGTACATGTAAATCCATGTATTAAGGAGCTGTTCTAAGTCATTCTATCACCCTCTTTTCAAAGACAGTGATATAAAAATAATATCTATTGCCCTTTTGATCCTGTTTAGATAAGGGTTAAGATTTTAAGCTCTGACCTCCTTCTGCATTAGGAAAATTGAAAGTAGCCTGGCTGATGTGGTTGGTCCCAGGTTGAAATGGTAGTCATCTTGAATCAAAGAGAAGACAAGGAAAATTTACTTTTTCTGGCCAGAGACTAAAAAGAGCAATGAGAGAACAACCAGAGCTCTTAATATTTCTCCCTTCTCCAACAAAGAGGGAATGGAGTTTCACATTATGTTATATGAGGCAACCATCATGGATTGTTAGTGGGAATGTAAACTGGTACAGTCGCTATAGAAAACAGTATACAGGTTCCTCAAAATATTAAATATAAAACCACCATATGATCCAGCAATTTTCCTCCTGGGTTTTTATCTGCAGGAAGCAAAAATATTAATTTGAAAAGATATATGCACACCCATGTTTGTTGCAGCGTTATTCACAATAGCCAAGCTATGGATGCAGGCTCAGTGTCCACTGCCTGCCAGATGAATTGCCAGATGAATGGATAAATATGATATATATACACATATACATCACATATATATGTATGTAATATATAATATTATATATAATATAATATTATTCAACTATAAAAAATAAAATCTTGCTACTTATCACAACACAGATGAAACTGGAAGGATTGTGCTTAATGATAAACATCAGATAAAGACAAATACTGTATGCTTATATGTGGACTTATATGTAGACTCTAACAAACAAAACAAATGAACAAATATTAACAGAAACAGACTCACAGTGAATAAATTAGTGGTTTCCAGAGGGGAGGGAAGTAGGGGATGGCTGAAATAGGGGAAGGGGATTAAGACATACAAACTGCCAGTTATAAAATAAATAAGTCACAAGGTAATGTACAACACAGAGAATATAGTCAATAATATTATTAATTTAATAACTTTGGCATGTAATATATTGAAAATATTACATCACTATGTTGTACCCTTGAAACCAATCTAATATTGTAAGTCGATGATACTTCAACTAAGAAAAAGATTTGAAGCAGTGTGACCTGACACAGATTTCCTTCTGTGCTTATTGTGTTTAAGCTCGTGCTAATGGGTTCAGCTTTACCTTTTCCTACACACTTCACATCACTTTTCCCTTCCAGCTGTCTACCCTGCAGACTTCAAACTCCACCATAGGTACAAGGCCAAGACCTTGTGGGGGTTAGTCAGGTCCTACAATCACGTAATTTGAAATCTCTGTTCCAAATGCACACACACACACACACACACACACACACACACACTCATCTAACTATATCTGTTATACATCTGTGTATTAGTGCTTCTGCTTCTCTGATTGAACCCTAACTAATATGGTCTTAATTCAATATAAAAAGTTCTCTATCTTGTTATTAAAGAATTTGTTAGTTCTTCTTGTCCCTTAGCATTTTTATATTCAACCTAGGACTAAAGTAGCAACTTTAACATACACACACACACATTCACACTTACATGTGCACATATTAGAATTTTGATTGAGACAGCCCAAATCTATATGGCAGTGTAGAGAGAGTTGAGATCTTGCCATATTGGCTTTCAGACTTTCATTTATGCATGCAATTGACAAGGGGATCTTGTTAAAATATAATTTCTGATTGAGTAAGTCTGGGATGGAGCCCAAGATTCTGATTTTCCTTTTTTTTTTTACAAGCTCCCAGATACTGCTGATGCTGCTGGTCAGTAGACCACACTTCAAACAGCAAGAGTCCACACCGGGTATATCTCTCCATTTAATTTTTATAGTTTTAATGTTTATAGTTTCCTGTATAAAGGTCTTGAATGTATTTTGTTCCTAGGTGTTTGAAAGTTTATAAATTATGTCTATATGCTATATTTTTAATTACATTTATTGTTGATTTATGACAATGCAATTGATTTTTATGTGACTTTGTCTTGCTAAACTTGCTTATTAATTCTAATAATTTATCTCTATAATCTTTTGGTTATTCAGCAAATATAATCATCACATTAAGATGACAATTTTAAGTCTTTCTATCTATATCTTTTATGTTTTGTTTCTTTTTCTGACTTGCTTTCCCTGGTGGAAATCTTTAGGACAGTGTTGAATATCAGTGAATGGTGATAGCAGATATTTCAGTTTTGTCTCCAATATTCCAATTCCAAAGGGAAATCTTGCCTTCTTCGATTATTAAGTGTGGTTGACCTAAGGTTTTGTATGTATCTTCTCCTTACGTAAATTCAGTAAGTTCTCTTTGCTTCTCACTCTCGTATGAATTTTAAACACAAATTGCCAATTTTGTAAGAGGTATTTCTGCATTTATTGAGACAATCTAATGTTTTCCCCTTTATTCTGCTAAGGCAATGAAATAAGTTAATTGATTTTCAAATGTTAAATCAACAGCTCATTCCAAGAATAAATTTGACTCGGTCATAATATATATAGACATTTTTTAAAATATATTCCTGCCTTTGTTTTGTTTGTACATTGTTTAACAATTTTGCTTTTATGTTACTAGGTGAAATTTTCCTATAATTCTCCCTACTTTTGTTGGCTTCAGGCTTATTGATCAAAATTACATTGGATATTAGCCTTATGTAAAATTGGGGAATGCCTACTCTACAGTCTTTTTTCCAGCCTATGGAAAATGTTTTGTATGATTGATATCATTTCTTCATTCAATATGTTGTAGTATTCAAGATGAAGCCATCTGGGCCTAGAGTTGTCTTCAAGAAAGGTGTTTATTAACCAATTTAATATTTAATATATTGAATATATTTTTCTACATATGTTAAATTGTGTTTTTCTAGGGTTTTGCTCATTTCTATCATATTTTCAATTTTACTAGCAACAAGCTGTTCATGTTTCATTATTATGCTTTTATTAACCTATGATCTTGTATTTATTTCTGATACACTCATTTAAAGCCATTAGTAACCTAAACTTTAGTCATATTATGTGAGATTTGATATGTTGTTTTCATTTTCTAATTCTTCATAGAACTTATTATAAGAATATTTTTAGA
Organism: Dama dama; assembly: GCF_033118175.1. Lineage (NCBI taxonomy): Eukaryota > Metazoa > Chordata > Mammalia > Artiodactyla > Cervidae > Dama > Dama dama. The sequence continues at coordinate 49,257,423 of NC_083710.1, forward strand.
CTTTTGAATATATGAGATATTCTAATCACTTTTGTTAAAAATTGATCTGTAGATTATATTCACTGTGGTCAGAGAACAAACTGGGTATTTGTTGATATATCATTTATTGCATGATTATGACCAGTTTTGAAAAAAGATTCTACATATTTTTACATATATACAAAACTTTATATGGGGCTTACCTGGTGGCCAAGTGGTAAAGTATCTGCCTGCCAATGCAGGAGATACAAGAGATGCAGTTCGATCCCTGGATCAGGAAGATCCCCTGGAAGAGGAAATGGCAACCCACTCCACTACTCTTGCTTAGAGAATCACATGGACAGAGGAGCCTTGTGGGCTACAATCCAGAGTGTCTCAAAGAGTCATACACAACTGAGTGAGCACAATACTGAAAATAAAATATTATTTTACATTTATATTAATATACTGAAAAGGATATATTATTTTCAGATGTTGAATGTAAAGTTCTGTAGATATCCATTAGGTCAGGTTTACTAATCCCATTGCTTAAATTGTTTGTAGTTTCTAAACCCTCACTGATACATGCGGGCTTAATTGCTCGGTTGTGTCCAACTTTTGGCGACCCCATGCACTGTAGCCTGCCAGGATCTTCTGTCCATGGGATTCTCCATACAAGAATACTGGAGTGGGATGACATTCCCTTCTCCAGGATATCTTCCAAACTCAGGGATTGAACCCAGGTCTCCCACATTGCAGATAGATTCTTTACTATATGAGCCACCAGGGAAGCCCTACTGATAAGTATCCTATTATAAATCAGTTACTGTGAGAATTTTGTTAAAAATATTTCGCAGATTTTGGATTTTCTATTTCTCATTATATTCTATTAATTTTAGATTTGAGACTATGTCACTGGACTTTTAAAAATAAAAATGTATTATGTTTTCCTAGTGGCTTTTATATTTGTCATTTTGCAGTGCCTCCTTATTATTATCAATTTTTGAAAGTCTCTGTCTGATATTAATATAGCTGCTCTAGTTTTTCTTTATTCTGTATCATATACTATTTCCATTTTTTGTTTACAATCTTTTTTTGTTCTTTTACTTCAGATGTGTCTCAGTAAGTAGCATATGATTGGGTCTGGGTTTTGATCCTCTATGACTCTGTTTATCTTTAATGGGAGGATTTAGATTGTATAATTTAACATAATTACTGATACAATAAGGTTTATATATTTAGTGATTTCTATTTTTCCACCCAAGTTATGCTTCCCTTATTTCATTATTCCTTTGGATTATTTATGTTTTGTTACTTGATTCAGCATTCTCTTCCAATTTTCTTATATAGTTTTTTACTATTATATACTCTTTCCTGCTATTGTACTAATTTTCATAGAAATTATAACATACAAATTTTGGATTGTAGAGACTAAAATTATTTATAATTTTATCCTGTTCTTAGATAATGCAAGTAATTCAAAACACCTGAAGTCTATTTATCTACCCTTAACTTAATTGCTACTCATTATTTATTGTGTCTTTATACTTTAAACCCTGTAAGACATTATTATTAATAATTAATGTCATAAAAATCAATATAAATTTACCCACATATTTACACTTTTATCCCCTTTAAAATTATTTAAAAAATTATTTCTTTCATCACTTAAAAATATAATCTCATTTTTTTTTCTATTCAGTAATTAATTGACTATCTGGTTTTGGCTCTTTTTCAGTTTATCATGATTTCTACTGTCATTTTAAAGTTTTTTTTTTCCTCCGTGGCATTAAATTTTGGAAGTTTTACTATAATGTCTAGCAGGTGTGGATGTCTTTTGCTGGATTCTAATTTGTGCTGGTGAAACTTCATGAATCTGTGGTTTGAAATCCCTTATTGATAGTTTTTGAAAATTATTATCCATTATCTCAACAAATATTGCTTTTCCCTTATTTTCTATCCCTTTTTCAGGTTCAATAACATGTATCTTAAACCTCTTACACTATCTTTTTGACCTCTTATTCTTTTGGCATTTTCCTTCACTTTGTTTCTCTGTCTTATTTGGTGGACGTTTTCTTTTAACCTATCTTCTAATCTACTAATTTCCTCTTGATTGTTGTCTAATATGATGCTAAACTCATCCACGAAATTCTCATTTCAATTATTTTTAAAAGTCACTCCTATGATTTTTTTATTTTTTTAATTCCTTCCAGGCATTTGCTGAAATTTTTTATTTCCTTGTACATGGAAGAGATGAACATTTGAAACTCTAGATAAAAAGTGATTACTTCAATATCGTTCTTGTTGTTCACTCACTAAGCTGTGTCCAATTCTTTGTTACCGTATGGTCTGCAGCACCCTGGGCTTCCCTGTCCTTCACTGTCTCCTGAAGTTTGCTCAAACTCATGTCCATTCAGTTGGTGATGCCATCCAACCATCTCATTCTTGTTGCCTGCTTCTTTTCATGTTCTCAGACTTTTCCATCAAAAGGCTCTTTTCTAATGAGTTGGCTCTTTATATCAGGTGGCCAAAGTATTGGAGTTTCAGCTTCAGCATCACTGCTTCCAATGAATATTCAAGGTTGATTTTCCTTTAGTATTGACTGGTTTGATCTCTTTGCTGTCCAAGGGACTCTCAAGAGTTTTCTCCAACACCACAATTCAAAAGCGTCAATTTTTTGTGCTCAGCCTTGTTTATGATCCAGCTCTCTCATCTGTACATGACTACTGAAAAAACCATAACTTTGACTCTATGGACCTTTGTTGGTGATGTCTCTGCTTTTTAATATGCTGTCTAGATTTGGCATAGCTTTTCTTCCAAGAAGCAAGTATCTTTTAATTTCATAGCTGCAGTCAATGTCCACAGTGTTTTGCAGCTCAAGAAAATAAAATCTGTCAGTTTTCCTTTTTTTCCCATCTATTTGCTGTGAACTGATGTGACTGGATGCCATGATCTTAGTTTTTTGAATGATGAGTTGTAAGCCAGCTTTTTCATTCTGCTCTTTCACCCTCATCAAAAAGTTATTTAGTTCCTCTTCACTTTTCTGCCATTAGAGTGGTATTATCTGTATATCTGAGCATGTTGATATTTCTCCTGGCAATTGATTCCAGCTTGTGAGTCATCTAGCCGGTATTCTGCACATAGGGCTTCCCGGATGGCATTAGTAGTAAAGAACCTGCCTGCCAATGTAGGAGACATACAATATGCAAGTTCCATCCCTGGGTCGGGAAGATCCCTTGGAGGAGGGCATGGCAACCCACTCCAATACCTTGTGTGGAAAAGCACATGGATAGAGGAACCTGGCAGGTTGCAGTCCATAGAATCACAAAGAGTTGGACAAGACTGAAGTGACTTAGCATGTACTCTACATATAAGTTAAATAAGCAGGGTGGCAATATACAGCCTTGATGAGCTCCTTTCCCTATTTTGACCCAATCCATTGTCCTATGTCCAGCTCTAACTGTCACTTCTTGACCTATATACAGGTTTCTCAGGAGATGGATAATGTGGTCTGTATGCCCATCATTTTAAGAATTTTCCACAGTTTGTTGTGATCCACACAAAGGGTTTAGTGTAGTCAATGAAGGAGAAGTAGATGTTTTTCTGAAATTCCCTTGATTTTTCTATGATCCAGCAGATGTTGGCAGTTTGATACTTGGTTCCTCTGCCTTTTCTAAATTCAGCTTCTACATCTGGAGTTTCTTGGTTCAATACTATTGAAGCCCAGCTTGAAGGATTTTGAGCATTACCTTGCTAGTATGTGAAATGAGACCAATTATATGGTAGTTTGAACATTCTCTGGCCTTGCCCTTCTTTGGGATTGGAATGAAGACCGACCTTTTCAGTCCTGTGGCCACTGCTGAGTTTTCCAAATTTGCTGGTTTAATGAGTGCAGCACTTTAACAGCATCATCTTTTAGGACTTGAAATACCTCAGCTGAAATTTCATCACCTCCTCTAGCTTTGTTCATAGTAATGCTTCCTAAGGCCTACTTGTCTTAACACTCCAGGATGTCTGGCTCTAGGTGAGTGATCACACTATAGTGGTTATCTGGGTCATTAAGATATTTTTTGTATAGTTCTTCTGTTAGTTTCTTGCCCTTTCTTCCCTTTATTGTGCCTATCTTTGTATGAAATGTTCCTTTTGTATCTCTGATTTTCCAAGAGATCTCTAGTCTTCCCATTGTATTGTTTTCCTCTATTTCTTTGCATTGTTCACTTAAGAAGACTTTCTTATCTTTCCTTGCTATTCTCTGGAACCCTATATTCAGTTGGGTACATCTTTCTCTTTCTCCTTTGCCTTTTGTTTCTCTTCTTTTCTCCACTATTTTTAAGCCCCTTCAGACAACCACTTTGCCTACTTACATTTATTTTTCTTAGGGATGGTTTTGGTTGCCACTTCCTATACAATGTTATGAACCTCTGTCCATAGTTCTTCAGGCACTCTTGTCTATCAGATCTAATCCCCCAAATCTACTTGTTACCTTCACTGTATAAGGGATTTGATTTAGGTTATACCTGAATGGTCTAATGATTTTTCCTAGTTTTTTCAATTTAAGCCTGAATTTGGCAATAAGGAGTTCATGATCTGAGCCACAGTCAGCTCCTGGTCTTGTTTTTGCTGACAGTATAGAGTTTCTTCATCCTTGGCTGCAAAGAACATATTCAATCTGATTTCAATATTGACCATCAGGTGATGTCCATGTGTAGAGTTGTCTCTTGTGTTGTTGGAAGAGGGTGTTTGCTATGACCAGTGTGTTCTCTTGGCAAAACTCTGTTAGCCTTTGCCCTGCTTCATTTTGTACTCCAAGGCCAAACTTGCTTGTTATTCCAGGTATCTCTTGACTTCATAATTTTGCATTTCAATCTGTGATGATTAAAAAGACATGTTTTTTTGTGGTAGTTCTAGAAGTTCTCGTAGGTCTTCTTAGAACCATTTGACTTCAGCTTCTTTGGTATTAATGATTGCAACATAGACTTGGATTACTGTGATGCCGACTGGTTTGCCTTGGAAAGGAATAGAGATCATTCTGTCATTTTTGAGATTCCACCCACATACTGCAGGTTGGATCTTGTTGACAATGAGGGCTGCTCCATTACTTCTAAGGGATTCTTGCCCACTGTAGTAGATATAATGGTCATCTGAATTAAATTCTCCCATTCCCATCCATTTTAGTTCACTGATTCTTAAGATGTCAATGCTCACTCTTGCATCTTCTGCTTAGCATGTCCAATTTACCTTGATTCTTGGACCTAACATTCCTGATTTCTATGTAATACTGTTCTTTATAGCATCAGACTTTACTTTCACCACCAGACCATCCACAACTGAGCATTGTTTCTTCTTTGGCCCAGACTCTTCTTTCTGTAGCTATTTCTCCACTGTTCCCCAGTAGCATATTGGATATCGTCCAACCAGGGAGAGGGGAGGTGTCATCTTCCAGTGCCATATCCTTTTGTCTTTTCATACTGTTCATGTGGTTTCCAATGCCATTTCCTTCTCCAGTGGACCAAGTTTTCTCAGAATCTCCACCATGACCCATCCATCTTGGGTTGCCCTGTGTGACATGGCTCATAGCTTCACTGAGTTACCCAAGGCTGTGATCCATGTCATCATTTGGGTTAGCTTTCTTCGACTGTGACTTTCATCCTCTCGTCTGTGGGATTATAGCTTTTTTGGTTCCAAGACAATGGAGTAGAAGGATGTGCTTCATTTTCACCCATAAGAGCACCAAAATTTTAACTAATTGTTGAACAACCATCAACAGGAGGACATTGGAACCCACTAAAAAAGATATTCCATGTCCAAAGACAAAAAGGAAGCCACAATGAGACAGTAGGAGGGGCACAATCAGGTTAAGATCAAATTCCATACCCACCAGGTGGGTGATCCACAAACTGGAGAACAGAAATACCAAACATGTCCTCACACTGTTGTGAAGTTTCTAGGCCCCACATCAGGCTCCAACCTAGGGATCCAGCAAAGGAATTGGGAATCCCCAGAGAATCTGACTTTGAAGGACAGTGGGATTTGATTACAGAACTTCCAGAGGACTGGGGAAAACAGGGACTCTTGGAGGGCACAGACAAAACCTTGTGTGCACTGGGACCCAGGGGAAAGTAACAGTGACCCCACAAGAGACTGAGCCTGTGAGTGTTTGAGGGTCTCCTGAGGAGGCATGGCTCAGCTGGGGCCTGCTATGGGGATATGGGTACCAGCAGCAGCAGTCCTCAGAGGTGCGCATTGGCATGGTCCTCCTGGAGGACTAGAGCACAGAGCCTGCCGACTCTAGGACTGTGTCACCTCAGGCCAAACAACTAATGGGGAGGGAGTACAGCCCCACACATCAGCAGATGACTGGATTAAAGATTTACTGAGCATGGCCCTGCCCACTAGAGCAAGACCCAGTTTTCCCCACAGGCAGACCCTCTCAGTCAGGAAGCTTGCACAAGCCTGTTATGCTCATCCATCAGAGTGCAGACAGAAGAAGCAAGAATTACAGTCCTACAGACTTCAATATTTAGAAACCATATAGGGCCATTTTTATTATTTCTTGTTTCTGCTAATTTTAATTTATGTCTTATCTGTGTGTCTTAATTGCTTTATTCTGTGAAAAATATTGTATTTGCAAAATTACACATAGAAATACTCTGAGATCTAAGAGAGTTCTCCAGAGAACATTTGTGTTTGAGTCAATAAAGGACACACGACAATTAGTTATCTGGATAACTTTAAAGCATTGTCTTAGATGGAAATTATTTGAAGCAGAACCACACTTCTTGTAGTTTTGTTTCATCTTTGCTGTTATAGAGGGATCTTTTGGAATTCCCAACTTAATGTGATTGGGGTTTATTTGGGATCTGTTTTCAACAGTTTCTGGACTCTAATTCCTAATTCTCAGCTCCATAAGCTTTCAAAATCATTGTTTAGTTTCTCCACCCTAGATCAGCCCCTCTGATTTACCAAATACCCTCTTGATAGGTGTGACCATAAATGCTAGTATTGTTCCCTCCCAAGAGCCTCTGTTCTCCCATTGGCTCTCACCTGCTTTCCCTTTGCTATCTTGTAGTATTTCTGATATTTTCAAGTAAATTTAAAAAATTGTATTTTGCTGCTGAATTTAGTGAATTGTGTTCTGAATTACCTAATAGCCATTAGCCGAACAAGAATTCCTCTCATATCCTTCTCCTCATATTGCCCTTGAAATGAATTTGCAAATTCATTTCAACCCTAGATTTTTATATGAATCATGTGTGTGTGTGACTGCGTGCATGCTAAGTCATGTCCAACTCTTTGCAACCATTTGGACTGTGGCCCACCAGGCTCCTCTGTTCATGGGGTTCTTCAGGCAAAAACACTGGAATGGGTTGCCATACCCTCCCATGTCACTTATGTCTCCTGCATTGGCAGGTGGGTTCTTTACCACTAGCATCACCTTAGACGCCCTGTGTGTGTGTGTGTGTGTGTGTGTGTGTGTGCGCGCATATATAGGTATATGTGTGTGTGTATATATATAAAATCTGGAACTTCCTAGGTGGCTCAGTGGTAAAGAATCCACCTGCCAATGTAGGACACACAGAGACTCAGGTTCCATCCCAGGTCAGAAAGATCCTCTGGAGTAGGAAATGGCAACTCACTCAAGTATTCTTGCCTGGGAAATCCCATGGACAGAGGAGTCTGGCGGGCTTCAGTCCACAGGGTACAAAGACTCAGACACAACTTAGCAGCTAAATAAGAACAGCAAGTATTATCTCATTATATATATGTATATGGTATGTGTGTGTGTGTTAGTTGCTCAGTTGTGCCCAGCTCTTTGCGACCCCATGGACTGCAGCCGACCAGGCTCCTCTGTCCATGAGATTTTCCAGGCAAGGACACTGGAGTGGGTTGCCATTTCCTTCTCCAGGGGATCTTCCCAACCCAGGGATTGAACTCAGGTCTCCTACACTGCAGGCAGATTCTTTACTGACTGAGCAACAAGGGAAGCCCATGTAAATATAACTATAACCATACATATATGTATATATATGTATATATATATATATATATACATACACACACATATGTGTGTATCCTTTCTTCTCTGTCTCGACAGCTAATGTGGACATATAAACATTTTCTAATTATGATTTTTAAAATTAAATCCTTTGGGTATAAAGTGGGAAGTCTCACTCTGAAGTGAGAAGGGATGCATTGAATAAGTATAATTACCTGGGGAGACATCTGTCCTTTCTTGTTCCCTAACATCCACATGCTTCTCTTAGTTGGGAGAAAGCCCTTCTGTATGAGCCTTGTCGAAAGCCATCTCTCCTTTCACCTCTCCCTATAAAAACCAAAGAGGAAGCGCTAGTCTCTCCTTATCTACTGGAACTGGGGCAAAAGTGGCCCCAGTAGGGCCAGATAATCAGCCTCTCCTTGTCAAAAATTTGACTTTTAGGAGAATAAGAATACACTGAGGAACTCTGAGAAATTATTCACAGTGAAGACTGTGGTGTCTAGAGCCTGGAGATAGATGATTCATGTGGTGTTGAGCATCAGTACCTTCATGAATGGACATTCATGCAGTGTCCAGAGTTCCAAATGCCTAAAATATTACCCTAGTTTAGGTGATTGGTTTTCAAGCTTCCTTTTTCCTGAATATTTGTAGAGTCTAGCTATTCAACAAATTGCCTTTCTTTTTAAATTAGCTAGCTTTAGATTTGTTACTTGGAAATTGGTTAAATGAAGATCAATTAATAAAATCTCTACTGAAAGATATAAAATAACTCAGTATTTCTTATAATGAGTATATTTCATTTGTAAAGATATATGTGATCTAATTCACATGCACATATTTCAATAATAATCCAATTCTGATTTAAAAGAAATACATAACTACTTCAGAAGCTGTTATGCATATATTTTCTTAAAGATTCTTATTTATGGATTTTAACAAATTAAAATTGTGTTAGAAGATACATAATCAGTCATGAAAATAATTTCCTCAGTGATGTGGCTTATTAACAATTGAAGGTATAGATTCAAGAGGAGCTATTAAGATACATTAAATTCCATTCCCTTAAATTTATTGCAAAATGCCAGGTTAACTATGACATTGTATTAAATTCAAGCTTCAGGATTTGAAGTTCAGCTGATTGCAAGTTGCTGAAGAAGAGCTAGGATGCTACCCCTCAGCTTGATAGTACAGAAACACTGACCTAAATTAAGGGGCTGAGAAATGAGGTCCTATTTAGTATAAAGCATGTTATTCAATGGGAATAGCACTGTCTAGGCATCTTTCATGCAAACAACTAAAATGATGACCTGTGATCCAGGAAAGGGAGTCAGCAAGCCAATGGTATCAATAAGCTTTTAGAACAGCAGCTGATATTTGGGGGTTTGGGCTATATTTGGATGTCAATCAACAGGACGAGGATGGGATTCTGTGGGGAGGGGGAAGGAGCCTTTGTAGGATAGGAGTCAGGAATAGCCAGAAAGAAAAGACCATAATCTTAGGAACAGAATATATATTCGCCCTCTTCACCATTTCCCACCCCCAATAGAGACTGGGCTATCAGACAGGTTCCCAAAAGTGGTTTTTGAATAACAAAAAGAAAATAAAAAGTTTCAAGTAGTGAATTTGGGGTTACATAGAGGAAAGGAAGGCCCACAAGAGGTAATGATCCTGGTTTTCAGCACACATCATCGGAATGGAGTATTGTCCTGTTCTGTCTGCAGAGGACTACCATAGCCGGATGGCGATCAGCATAGCCTGACTCCAGGGGAGTTCTCCAGGAGCCTCTTTAATCTATGAGAATCTATGCCCCTGAGTCAAGGATCACCAAATAAGGTCTCCTTCTCCCTGATCTCTATCTCTTTTTATTGATGTTTCTGTGTGGAAAGAGATAGTAGGAAGGAGCAAACAACCTTTGAAAAAGGTTATGCCTTTCTTCTTGCTCCTTAAGAAGTCCTGGGGAAAAAACTGGTTGAAACAAACAAGCAAAAAATCAGTGAAACTTCATTGGGAGTTTTCACTTCAATCACGCTAGATAAGACATTGGTCATCTTCTAGGCACTCAGTGAGTGGAAGTTATTTTTCTGGGTAAGTTGTGGACGATATTCTCCTCCTACAGCCCCTGTAAAGCCATCCCAATTAGTCTGCTTCTAACCCTCAGAGTGATAAGACTGACAAGCTTAGATGAGCTTTATCTACAGAAGTTCCTAAAACAACAGAAATTAAAGCAGAACCCATTATCAGAAATCATAGTATAGCTGGTACGCAGCTCTGATCATTGCAAATGAGGTTTCAACCAGACCCAAGAGCACTTTAAGTCCTTTTGAAGCGTTTTCCAAATCAGAAAATCTTTCTCTTAAAAGCTTCTCTGAAAATTAACATAGATCTTGACCAAGGATGTTTGGTGTCTTCCCAAGGAAGTGTTACCTTCCCTTAAGGTATGCTGAGTTAGCCTGGCTTGTGGCTGTACACTCCTTTAACATGTTTTCTGTGTGAAAAGTAACTTATAGTCATTAACTATTGATTTTAACCAAACGTGCATGCAAAATACGGACTGAGGATAGTGTGGACAAATGGACATAATTACTCTGGAGAATAATAATAAGAGCTGTTTTCTAGAGAGAAAAGTCTTTTTGACATGTTAGAAAGGACTTGTAATCTAGGTTTCTCTGATTGACATCCTCTTAACTTTCAACGATGCTACACGAATATATATGTAATTTTTTGCAGCTAATCAAATACTTTGATTAGTATAAGAAGTGGCTCAGAAAAATCCCATTTTTTCGTTATAAATTATAAAAAAAATTTTTTTTAAATAAAGAAACTTGGTGGAAAAAAAATCAGGCAGAGTTCCACTATCCCATTAAATAATTTTTAAACCTTGGGGAATCACTCTAGATTTTAAACGTACTCTATTTTGTTTTTAAACAAAGTTATAACCACACAACATATACATAATTTTGTGTTTCCTTTAATACTTGTACCAGGTACTATTTTAATAATTTTGCATATAGTAACACATTTGAATCTCGTAATATTTGAACATTATTGTTATCTACATTTTACAGATGAAAACAATAAGGCACAAATTGGTCAAGTAATATACCAATTACTTTGTAGAAACTTTGAAGTAGTTTGTAGTAATTTTGAAGAAAGTGGTGGAGTTAGAAAGTAAACTTCAGCTGAAATACAAATTTCTGTGTCGGAATATGAGCATTTTGAGTGACTGTGCAAAATCCCACTGAATAACACAACCCTCCTTATATTTACATATTTATTTTTTGCCAACTACACATAATATTGGGAAACATGACCAGAGACTAGATTTCTAAGTGTAGAATGACTAAATCAAAAGATTTGAATATTTTCTTTTGCTATTCAGAATTTTAACAATTTTAAGTGATTAAATCTACTGATCTTTCTCCTGATGATTATTTCTCTTCCTTCTATGCTTATGGAGAATAAACCAATATAATTTGGTGTATTGTAGATAGTACAGAGGAGCCTGACAGGCTACAGTTCATAGGGTCGCAAAGAGTCAGACACAACTGAATCAACTTAGCACAACACAGCACAGATAGTAAAAGACCTTCAAAAGCATAGAAATAAACCTTGCACTGTATCATGTATTAATAAATCCATCATTGCATGCACACTTATATAATCAAGAATGCAACGTTATCTATAAAGGCTCCTCAAAGAGACTTCTGATCATATCCTATGTATATATTACACAGACAGAGTATAGAAGTGATCTTGAAACTTCTTGACTCCTGAGAGAACTACAAAGTCTCCTTTGTTGATATACATATCGACCTGTTCTGAATGTGACACTATTCTCAATGCTCATTGGCATTTGGAGATTAAGCAAAGCTCTGACACTTGAAGGAGATATGTCAATGGTAGAAATTAATGAGAAACTTTTTGTTTCAGTTAGAATTCTTTGGTGGTATGGAACCGAAAGAAAAGTAAAAAGGGCTTTATGGAATGGACACTAGGCAACTCGTATGCTGAAAGGAAAAGCTTAATAGCAAACTGAGTATTGAGAAGACTTATACGCCTCTTTGAGGATCTCAGTCAGGGACTCAAGGATAGCTTCTTTTATAAACTGTTAAAGGAATACATTTCATCATTTGTAGCTTCATTAGAAATTCAGATTCCTGAGGAAGTTTGATTGGCTTATTGCTTAATTAAGGCTAGGAGGGGAGGTTGGGCAAGACTGGATTTGACAGTCCCAGTGCTACCACAAGGATTTGTAGAAAGCTGAGCAAGCAAGAGCAACAGATGCCAAATTCAATTTTCGTCTTAATGTGGTAACAGAAGCTTATAAGTCAATAACTTCTTAAATAGCTGGGAAGCATCTTCATGTTGGCAAGCCCATGCCACAAAATGTCTTAATCAGTAGACTGTAACAATGTATTAACTTTAAAAAGACATCACTTTGATTTGTTGCAGATTTTCAAATTTAGTCAAACATAAGCCAAATAATATTGTTATAAGCTCTTAGTTCTAAAATGGAAGCCAAAAACACAAAATCAAGGATGGCTTGGCTGTTAATAAGAGCATCAAAACCTAGCTCTTGAAAAATCAGGGCATGGCCAAGATCAAAATACGGGGAATCAGAGTTATAAATATCCAATGTATGTGGGATACATGAAGGACTCTGACTACAATGGTGGTCCAAAATGGTGAGAAATAAAGAGGATAGTGGGGAAGTAATGAGTGGGATATGGAAAAATATTTTGCAGTTAATTTTTAGTGGTGGTGGTTTAGTTGCTAAGTCAAGCCCAACTCTTGGGACCCAGTGGACTGTGGCTTGCCAAGCTCCTCTGTCCATGGGATAATCCAAGCAAGAATACTAGAGTGGGTTGTCATTTACTTCTCCAGGAGATCTTCCCAACCCAGGAATCAAACCTGGGTCTCCAGTATTGCAGACAGATTCTTTACTGACTGAGCTTCAAGGGAGGCTCAGTTTTTAGTAGTAGAACTTATTTTAAAAGGCTCAGTCCCAGGAAGAAAAATGAGCACATTCTTGTAGTACCATCCAAGAAAAAACTCCAAGGATAAATGATTAGAAGAATCTTTTTCTTCTTTCTTAAATGCATTGAAATGGTCTTCAGGATTATTTTAATTGGTTTAGAATTGCTTTCATTGAAAATCCCACTTAGAAATGGGCATCTAAACTTTTTTAGTGTTTAGGTCTTTGAATGTCTTCCTTTGGTCTGGTGAAGCCACATAGCTGATAACTAGTGAAATCTGGATTTGAATCTTGGAAATCTGGATAAGCTGGTTTCACTCACAACACTCTGATACCAGATGTGTGGGATTTTTCCTCATACCAATGGATTCTCCAACTCTGTACACGGATTGGGTATCCTACAATTTAATCCAATTCTGACACTCACTACCCAGATTAGTGTCTGACTTCACAGGTTTATAGGCTCAGACCTACAAGACCTCCTTCACTGCAGATGCCAGTCTTAAGTATTAGAGTTTTGGGTTACCCACATTTCTGAATTGGCCACAAATAGGGAATTCCCACGACCCCATCCCTATGTTCAGTAATTTGCTAGAAGAGTTCACAGAACTCAGGAAAGTGGTTTTACTTGTTACTATCAGTTTGTTATAAAGGATACAACTCAGGAGCCACCAAATGGAAGAGTGAATAGCGCCAGGAATGGGGGAAAGAGCATCGAACTGCCAAGCTTTCTTCTAGTCAGAGTGCCCCACCCCCCACAACACCTCAAGGTGCTCACTGATATAGTAGCTCTCCAAGTCTCAACTGTTTTTCAACCTTGGTATGAAGGTTTTATCATATAGCCATGGTGGATTAAATCATTGGCCATTGGTTATTAAGTTTGAGGCAGGAGACTTCCCTGGGGGTCTCCCAGGTGGCCCAGGTGGTAAAGAATACACTGCAATGCAGGAGACCCTGTTCCATGCCTGGGTCAGGAAGATCCCCTGGAAAAGGAAATAGCAACCCACTCCAGTATTATTGCCTTGAGAATTCCATGGACAGAGGAACCTGCCAGGCTACAGTCAATGGAGTCACAAAGAGTTGGACACAACTAAGCAAGTAACACAGGAGGCAGATGGCCATTCCACACACCCCGCCTGCCCCTCCCAGGGTAAAACAATTGGAGATTCATTCCCTATGGACTGAAATTCCAAGACAGGAATAGAACAACTAAGGGATGATGCTGGGCTCTGTCCAGACCACAAGTGTAGAAAGTCTCCTTAGAGGTCAAAGGGGAGTGATGCCTAGGGATGTTCTCTGCCCATACAGCTTTTCAGTAAAATCCATCTTGGCTAACAGATGCCTGCTCACATGGAGGAGGATCCCAAGATATATCAAACATGGACTGTGACCAGGCAAATCAAAATGATTGGCCAAAGGAGACCCAGAAGAAATGCCCCATAAAAGTGATTCAAACTTCCACAATGGTGCAAATCAGTGATTCGCTCTCTCCCTGAATCCACCTGTGTGTCTATCCACACCTACTGTTCTCTTTTTCCTCTTACTAAATACTTTACTTGCTTCAGTACTTTGTGGAAATTCTTTTCTGCAAAGCCAAAGGGCCATGGCCCATGTCACTCACCACTGGTCTAGTGACTAAGATCTGGTGCTTTCACCATGGTGACCAACTCAATCTCTGACTGGGAACCCAAGCCCCACTCACTCCAAGCTGTTGCAGGCTGAGGCTACTGGAGATCGAGTCGATCTCCAGGCCCTCTCCACTTCCTGGAGGTAGGAACTTGACTTGAAAGTTTCAATTCTCTAATCATGTCTTGCTCTTTCTACTGACCAGGCCCCATCTTCAAGGTCTCTAGGGGCCCCCAACTATCAATCACCTCATTAGCATACAAACGAAACTCACCTCTTCAGATATTTTAAGGGTTTTAGAAGGCTTGTACCAGGAACCAGAAAAAAAAAGAACAAATATATATTCCCCATTGTACCACAAAGAGTCTGTGTTCTTTTTTGTTTTTTGTTTTTTTTTAAATGTTTTATTTCCTTGTTTGGGTGCATTGAGTCTTAGTTGTGGCACATGGAATCTTTGTTCTTGTGTGCAGGATTTTAGTTGCAGCATGTGGGATCTAGTTCCCTCACCAGGAATTGAACCTGCTCTGCCTGCCTTGGGAGCATGGGGTCTTAGCCATTGGACCACCAGGAAAGTCCCAAGCTGTGTTTTTAATTGCTATGCGATACTGACTCTTAAGTAAAGATAGTAGGATAGTCAAGGTTAACAGAAATTAAAAACTTAATGTGATACACCCTCATATTTAGTAAGTACACAAGTAAATATATCAATTCAGAGGACTCTATCCAAAATTAGATTTGGAAGTTACTGAATTATGTGAAAAAGTGTCTCAAAAGGCCCTTGACTAGGACGGCAGTGCAAGTTGACACAAGGATTGGATCAACAACCAGGGCAGTACTGGGACAGTGGCCAGGAACCAAGGCAAAAACCACACCTAAATAAAACTAAAAAGGTCAAGTTAGAGAAATGGGTCCAAGGTGTGAATGAACATCCAGAAGTAAAAGACAAAGTTATAAGTAAGCTTGTATTTAGAGATAGGGCTATAGAAATAGAAATAATGGATAGAAGTTAGTTGAAAGAACCTGGGGTGTAAGTTATCAATAGATCTGGGCTGCTCATGGCTCTCTCTATTGGACACTGAAGATGTAGTTAGTAAGGGTAGGAGTTACTAAGCTTAGTAAGGGTAGGAGTTACTGGGATGGGGTGAACTAGCTGAGGTTTTGGGTTTGAGAATTCTTTTTATAGGACGAGTATACTTTGGTGTGATTTCATGTAAATAATCTAACTGCAGGTCCTGTGGGTGTTTGTGAGGATACTGCATCAGTGTGATTTGGGAGCGTAATTAGTTTCCATGAGAGTTACAACATTAAGGCTGTGATAGACACAGATTTCAAAATAAGGAAACTCTGATGGCGCTCCATAGAGCCTCAAGCCCCAAGTAGAGAGGAGACTTAGCATTCTTCCTGAGCTGGGAAGAGCAGCAGCACTGTGGCACTGGTCGTAGGAATCCTCCTGCTGTTATCTCTGAAGGCTCCGGTATCAGGAACTAGAAAGGAATGGAGAGGCGCATAGTAGTCTCCCTAGAATTTATAATTTTGCATTAAACCAAAAAGCAAGCCAACAAATGAAAAATACAAGGGAAAAAAAAAAAGACTCAATTTGTCTGGGAGACTGATCCTAGACAGGTGAAAGATAAGATTTCATCTCACAAGAGGAGACAGGCTATGGTTGCTAGAGAAGGCAAGATATACTGGTATTTTGAGTCCTAAATTTATAATTGTGCCATCAAAACCCTATAATTTGGAAAAGTAATTGTGATGAAGATGTTTGCATTTCTGTGATCATTTTTTCTTTTTTTTTTTTCTATTTAGCAGCGGTAAGTTCCTTAAGAAATTACAGTGTTTCAGCAGTGAGAAAGAAAACTGAGGGAGATTTCATTTATTTTCTTTTGCCACACTTTGTCAAGCAATTCATTCTAGGGATGAGGTATGATGGTGTTTATAAAACTAAAATGGAAATTATAATGAAAAAATGAAATTTTGGACCTTCTTTTAAAGGTACCACATTTTTGGTCAACATTCTCCTCTGCCTCCCTTCATGAGTAGTTAGTTTCAAGTTTAAGATCCAGAAAGAGGTTGGACTGGAGATACAGAACTGGGTATAGATGGTAGCTAAAACAACGAGAGCCAGTGTAATCACCAAGATGTGCATGTCAACTAACGAAAACTATCAGCCAAGGCCAACATCATCATATAATGGAATGGAGGAAGTATGGAAATTTGGGCCACTTGAAAGTTGAATTTCAGCTGAACTCTTTGTTTCTCTGTCCAACTAACCTAATAGTTAGGTTTGAAAAACTCTTTTTCAAAATCAGCTGCTATTATCTAGTTTTAACCAATGTCCCACCCTATTCATTCCCTGATCAGAATTTACTGGACCAGAGATAAAAGTCTAGCTCAAGAACTCAGTGTAAAGGCTAAGCTGTGCTAATCAAAATTTCTCTAAGGCATTTGAATCAAGTGACTAGAAAACTATTTCTCAACTGTCAATTTTTCCTATCCCCTGCTTTTATAAGCAAGCCACTTTATAATGACTCCAAGTAAGAACTGCTGTGAAAATATTGTTTACAAGTGTGGATTGTTGAGTGCTAAATAATAGAAAGTTATCTGAATTATCAGAAATTTCCCTTTGGTAAGCTAATTAAATGTATGTCCGTAAAGGACAGCAGATAGTATAGTAAACACAACAGGGGCCAAAGTAAGCACTGAAAAAAGTGAATTTTTGTACAAAATAAAACCTAGTAAAGAGGAGACCCAGAGCACAGAGAGGAGTTAAGCAGCAGGCAGAAATGGAAGAAGTTAGGCTTTCCAGAATACATGCATACTAAATCACTTCAGTCAACTCTTTGTGACCCATGGACTGTAGCCCTCCAGAGGAGCCTGGAGCTCCTCTGTCCATGGGATTCTCCAGGCAAGAATATTGGGGTGAGTTGCCATTCCCTCCTCCAGGGGATAGGGCCCAGTAATTGAGAGACTGTGCAGGTTGTGGCTATTCATATATCCCTCAAGGTAATATGGTAACATACTTGAGTAGCCATTCCAAGATGGAGCAACTCAAAAGACCACTCTCTCCTTGACCTTTATTTTTCAGCTCATTTGCTTAATGATTGAGAAATATAGCTGTGAGATACCAAACAGGAAGGGGAGATGCAAGAAAGAGGTGACCTTACCCCTTCAGCCAGGAATCAGAAGCCTCACATTCCTGATTCCTCCTCCAAACCTCAATATTCCCTTAGGCAGTCTGGGTCTACATTTTCCTCAGACAAATACAGAATATTGGAGCCCAGTGCATTAAAACTTGTTCATTGCATTAGCTGGGTACATATGTAATATTACTCCTCTGTAATATACTCAAGCACTCAATCAACTTTCTAGGTCGGTCTATCAGTCATCAGCAATACATTTTAAGTTTCTTCAATGAAGCATCTCTTGAAAAACAGCTGAATAAGTGGTACTTCTTATTTTTCTAAGATGATAAAAATTTATATTCGCTTCCTAGCAAAAGCTTTATTTTTTAAATCATTCCATAAATTTTAAATTCCAGAAAATTTGTTTTTGGCATAGCACAGACAATTAGAATCTACACTTTTATATTCAACTGAATCATTAATTTGTAGAATTTTTAGAGCACTTTTACCCAGTTAGAGTTTGTTGTCTGGATATTATAAACTACATTTTTAAATGCCTACTCCTACAATTTTCAGCCTTTTCCTAGGTACAGTAGTAAGTGATAAGTGATATAATTTTTGTTAGGAGATGCAAAGGACTTCAACATAAACTCTACCTGCAAGGCAATCTTAAAATGTGTCATCTAAGAAATCTTCAAAAATTGGAATATTAAGACAGAGTACATAGCTCTTTAGGGTGAGTGCTTGTGCCTTCTCGAGGTTTTGTGATTCCATTTGTGAGATTGGACAATGACTGATGGAGCTGGTGAGTAAAGAGCTCTTAATAACCCTGGAAGTTCAGCTCCTTTCTTAATTCTCATTGATATGTATAGCGTGAAACACCCTATGTAATATTCAGTGTGTGTTTGTATGTGTGTGTGCACATGTGCCCTACAAAAGACGAGGAAATCTGAATCCACAGGCAGGTCTTTGTTATTTTGACTTGCTTATGTCATCGTGGCTTCCCAGTGAACTGATATCCATTTAGTATATGAGTACTGAAAGCAGGTTGATTCAATCAATATTGCCAATGTCCTGCAGAGAGGCATTCAAAATAGAGGCTCTTCTTGGTTCCAGGGCTGACTCCATCATCAGTTATTTACCTTTGTGCAGGAAACTGGATTAACACTGTTTCCTGTTTCAAGTTTTTATTTAATCAAATGACTAATCTTTAACCCAGAAGATGATGTTCTGGAATTTGAGATATCTGTGTCTACTTGGTAAAAATCTTAAAATTATTAACTAAAAGATCTATGTGCAAATGATTGGGGTCAGACAAGGTCATACAGAATCTGAAAATGTGACAGTTTCAGAAAGGCAAGGTTATCTCCCTTGCCCAAGATAATATCTCCTGTATTTTTTACTTAGATGTGAAATTCTACAACAAGAAACTTATTCTCTAGTTTAAGGCTTTTTTCTTTTTCAGATAAAGTGAAAATCTTCTTCAGGAGGTATATTTTCCTGCATGAACTTTAGATTAATATTCCCAAGGTGCTGTTTATTAATAGGTATTAATAGATTTTCATCTACCAGATCTGTGGATTACTAAGACAGAAAGATGAAAACACCCAGAATAGGGATGGGGATGGGTTAGGAAAGAGCCAAGATTTGGTGTACTAGAGATGGGGAGGAAGATGCGTGAACTTGCCTTTATTTTCTCATCCTACAAATATTTACTGAAAGTCTATTATGTGATAGTCATGCTAAGATCTTAGGATACCAAAACTAGACAAATTCTTTTCCTTTCCTTACAGAGCATATTGTCAAGTAGGTTAGCTTCCTGGGGCTTATTTAACAAATTACCCCCAGCATTGGTGACTTAAAGCAACAGAAATAAATTCTCTCTTAGCTCTGGAGGCCAGAAATCTGAAATTAGGGTGTCAGCAGGACCATGCTTCAGCTGACATCTCTAGGGAAGGATTCTCCCTTGCCTCTTCCAGGGTCTCAGAGCCTCAGGCAATCCTTGGGGATCAATGCAGTATCTGCCTCCATGGGCACATGACCTTGATTGTTCCATCTGTCTCCATGTTTCTTCCTGCCTCTGTGCTCCTACCCTTCTTATAAGGACTCCAATCATCAGATGTAAGTCTCACCCTAAATTCAGGATAAACTCCTCTCCAGAACCTGAGATAATTACATCTATAAAAACCTTTTCTTCTGAATAAGATCACATTCAGACGTCCTAAGTAGATCTGAATTTTTGGAGCATATTATTCAATCCCATATATCAAGGAAGGAAACCAAACACATATACTCTCAATTTTAATACAGGATGGTTCTGGGAAAAGTGACATGGGACACAGAAGGGAGGCAAAGAGGAGAGTGAAGAGTTTTAGGCAGAGAATATTTTAAAAGATCCTAAGGAAAAGATGTGGAATGGTTCAAAGGAAATTCAGTGTGGTGGGAAACCATGAGAGTATAGGTGAGACAGAGGGGAAGGGGACAGGATAACCATAGAGGATATGACAAGAACTGGCTGGAACTTATTAGGCTCAAGAGGGCAGAAGTTTCGATTTCCAGTAGACCTTGAGCTTCATCATGTGCCCATTGTAAAGCATTAATATATAAATTAAAAGACACTTGAACCTTGTAAGAAAAGTTATGACCAACTTAGATAGCATATTAAAAAGCAGAGACATTACTTTGCCAACAAAGGTCCATCTAGTCAAAGCTATGGTTTTTTTAGTAGTCATGTATGGATGTGAGAGTTGGACCATAAAGAAAGCTGAACACCAAAGAATTGATGCTTTTGAACTGTGGTATTGGAGAAGACTCTTCAGAGTCCCCTGGACAGTAAGAAGATCCAACCAGTCCATCCTAAAGGAAATAAGTTCTGACTATTCCTTGGAAGGATTGATGCTGAAACTGAAGCTCCAATACTTTGGCCACCTGATGCAGAGAACTGACTCATTGGAAAAGACCCTGATACTGGGAAAGATTGAAGACAGGAGGAGAAGGGGATGACAGAGGATGAGATGGTTGGATGACATCACCAACTCAATGGACATGAGTTTGAGCAAGTTCCAGGAGTTAGTGATGGACAGAGAAGCCTGATGTGCTGCGGTCCGTGGGGTCACAAAGAGTCGGACATGACTGAGTGGCTGAACTGAACTGAATTGAACATCTAAATAAGACACCTACCAGCACCATGACTGGCAGCATGACAGTCCTGACGGTGATCATAAAAGGCCAAAAAGTGGGCACTGACCCAATCCCTGGAAATCTCTGCCTCCTTCTCTAGAATAGTTGGAATAATCCTCCCACTCACTAGCCTGTGACATTAGCCAGCCTGTAAAAACTAACCATCCCATATTTCAGGGATAATTTTGCCATCTGAGATGCACAGCATTCTGCCCATGACATGTGTCCAACTCTCATATGGTCCAACTCTCATATCTATACCTACTTTTATTTACTGTGGCTCATGATTGAATTCTTTCCTGCATGAAGCCAAGGATCCTCATTTGACCCTCACCTGACCCATTCTAGGAACTCACTTGAGATCTAGGACATGACCATCCTCTCACACCCCATTTTCCTGAACATCTTTACAAAAGAAGGGAGGAAGTTGGTTTTCTCTCCCTTCCCACTTTTCCTTTGATTATAAAAATGTAGCCCACTTAGTTCTTGGGGCAGAGCCCTCTTGTCTGCCTGCTTTTATCCTTCATTTCTTGTTCAGTCACTGTCGTATCCAACTCTGTGACCCCATGGACTGCAGCACCCCAGGCTTCCCTGTCCTTCATTATCTCCTGGAGTTTGCTCAAACTCATGTCTATTGAGTTAGTGATGCTATCTAACTGTCTCATCCTCTGCCCTTTATCCTTCATAAGTGTCCTGTACTACTAAATCCATTTCAAATCTACCAGTTTGTCCCTCACTGAATTCTTTCTGCACTGAGACATAAAGAATCTGAGTGTCACTAAGTCCTGAGACAAGTTGTGTGGTTTCATAGGGAGAGAGAGGGATTGAGAAAGGGGTTAGTTAATAAAAGTGAAGATATTTGTTTAAGGAGTGCCTCCAGTTCATGAAGCTATGAAGACTTTTTGTCCTGAGATAAATAGGCAGCCATTGCAGCATTTTAAGTGGAATAGCACTGTTCTTTTTACACACATGTTTCAGGAATGTCACTGTGTGCAGAGCAGGAAGAAGGGAGGATAGAAGTTCAGATTGGAAACAGGATACTTGGGAAGGAGGATATCACATCTTATAGTGACTCCCTGCTTGGCATCGAAAGCCCCTTCAAACTGTTGCACCCAGACCTGCTTAGTATTGGGCACCAGGCTTGTTAGGAAAATCATGTTCAATTCATGGAATTTTACCCTTGAGATAAATGACCAGAAAAATTCCAACATTTTTTGGTGTTCACTCAAATCAACAGAGGCGCCATTCACTCCTTCAGCCTCAATTCCTCTTCCTCTTCTTTCTCAAGCCAATTTCTTCAGCCTGCCTTGTTATTCTGAGAGCTACCCTCAGTCTCATTCATAAACTCTTGGTCTTTGCTTCAGGAAGTTGAAGCCGTTTCTCTTGTTTGAAATAACGATATCCAAGTGAACTGCCCTCTTTAGCCAAAGAATGACAGTGATATAACCTAGGATAGGGGGCAAATTTGAACAACACTTAGGAATTAACACTGTTATGACCTGCTGTTGGAGTAGATGTGGGCAGTCAGCCAGTTTTCTAGCCCAGCATTCTAGGTGAATACAAAGCCACCGAGATAAGATGCATCAGGAGAAAGTTAGCGAATTTAATGCATTCAATTTCAGACAAAAGATTTTGAAGTGTCTGTCAGTCATGAAATTGCAGGTAACCTGGAAACGTTTGCATATAGGTCTGAAATTCGGGACCAGATCCTGAGTGGGAGAATACACATGTGGTAGCTGTTAATCCTTAAGAAGCTGACACTTTAAGACTTGGCTGCTTGTATCACCGAATACAACAGACAAACTCCATTCAATGATCTGACACCTCAGGTTCTTAACTTTTCTCTTTTCAACTACTGAGTTTTCGATCACCCATTTTTCTTCAGTAGTTTTCTTTTTCATGGGTATTTTTTAAAGTCTCTCAACACTTACAGAAAAAAAAAAAGTCCATAGGGTAGGTAATATAAACACAGATTTGAAAAATTCATTTTCTTCCCCTCTCTCCTGGCCAACATCATTTTTCTCTGAGAATATGTCTATTGTTTTCAGTATTTGGTTGAGGCGGTTTTTGTTTTCTTATTTAGTTCCAAACAGGATCTATTAAAGGGGAAATCATCCAATGGGCTTTCACATGCTCACTGATGACAATTTTAATATGGCGGTGTTTCTAAGTTGAAATAGATACCAGAAGAAACACAACATGACTTAAATTTTCTAAGATTGTAGTTATAATTATATAACACAAAAAGGAAGTGAAAAGAGACACCAAACACAAATATGATTAGTGGATCATTTTGCTTTCTTTTGTAAATAATTTTTCATGCACAATTACACTTACACCTGCATGTGCTAAATTAATTTTTCCGTGTGGATGAATAAGGGATGATGAAAACCATCTGAGAAATACTCTTCCATTTCAAGTGCAGATTGCTTTATGCTATCCAGTTCAAAATCAGAAGGCTTGTGAGATGGAACAGCATGAGAAGTTTCTTCTTTATAATTTTGTCTTAAATCTCTAATTTTGTTGAATTTATGTTAGTGCCAGAAATATAAAGCTACATGCATCAAGAATAAATTTTCTCTTCGTTCAAAGGTAGCTTTAATTTTTCTGATATTTCTGCCTGGGTTTAGGCTTGTGATTACAAGAATTTAACACACGAATCATGTTCTTTATCTTCAAAGAGCATGATAAATGTTCATAATTATTCCTCACGATGCTTCAGCAAGGTAGGTATTTTTGTTCCCATCCCATTTTACAGACCTGAAAACTGAGGGGCAGTAGCCATGTAGGTATTTGATGATCCCAACAGATTACAAAATAACAACCTTTTAAATATTAACTGCCTTTTCTCTTTCTCTTTCCATTCTAGTTCTTTCTATGGATATGAAGGCATAAGAAAAGAGAATGGAGAAAAATTTTCAAGCTCTGTGATGTTTTCAAAGGAAAGAAAAAATATCACACCTTTTAAACAGCCGTTCAGCTGCAGGTAAAGAATTTAACAGCTCGCGGAGTGCTAATTAGAGCCCATTATAACTTGATTGACCTGCATGGCAGTCACTCTCCTTATGTCCTTGCAAGATGGAGATTTTGCTTCTTTGCGGAGTTCTGATTCACATAACTTAGTTTCCTGACTAGGGAAGCAGTGATAATTCAGAGGCAGCAATCAGAACTAGGCTGCATAAATCAATATTTAAAATGGAATTTCCCCTTTGCGTATAATAAGCAACAGATCCCGTTCAATACTTTCAGTGACCCAAATGTTTTCACAGTTAACTTGCATAGGGATACAGAAAATTGAGGTTCATTATCTGTCTTCTTAATTAACAAAGTCAAAGAATATATTGAAGAGATCTGTATTTGGCCTTCGTGCCTTTTGCTATTTACTATTTGTAAAAGAAATCAAGTATGTGTATTTACAGGGTGAATGCTTTATACTCCAGTGGTGAAATTAGCTTTTCTGGATAAGTACATATTTGAGTGAAAAGTGTTTTCTTCTTGCTTCATTTGATGATTTGCTTGACGATCCAAGGGGATTTTCTTCTGTCTTAGATAATTATATTTAATATTGTTCTATAGGCTTCTTCTCTACAATTTCCTCCACCCACATCTCAATTTGCTTACTGCAGAGAAACCTGTTGTGTGGAAAGGCTTTCCTATTTCATCCACCTCCTTTCTTCCCACAAATAATTCTCCCAATTCCCTTCACTTTTTTTCATTGTTAAAATATGTCTTTAATTTGATAATATAATGGACATATAACATTATATTAGTTTCAGGTATGCATAATGATTTGATGTTTATATATATTATGAAATGATCACTGTAATAAGTCTAGTTAACATCCATCATATTCTCCATTTCTAGCTTACTAATTACTTCTAAGTCTCAGGCTAAGTATTTGAATGAATATTGGAAATTAACACTGGAAAATCCTAATGTCTATTCTACTTGCTTTCTCTTTCATAACCTTATTCCCAAACCTACCTGTTCTGATCTGCTCCATATTTTGATTTTATAAACATTTTCCCTTGAAGACATTTTTCTTCTAACATTTATTAAGCACTTGTGCTATCCCCAGAAGATGACCTTAGGATGACAGAGCCCCTGATTTTTCTCACTCACCTCTGTCTCAACTCTTCAGGAAAGTGCCTAGGGACTTCCCTGGTGGTCCAGGGGTTAATAATCACCTTCCTATGAGGGGATGCCGGTTTGATCCATGGTCAGGGAATTAACATCCCACATGCCATGGAGCTAAAAGACCTCAATTCCCTGATGGCTTTCAGAGAAGAATTTTTAAACGCATGGTGAGGAAAGGGTTGTGGGGTGCCTGATCAGCTTGTGGACTTTCTTTTGTGGGGGAGGTGCAATTTATCCTCAGGAAGGCCCCACATGGTTCTACTTCTTTACATATTGAGATTAAATTAGACAATGAATGCCAAAGTCTTTTTTAAAATTATCAAGATGTATTCAAAGGCTAGTTATTGATGAAATTAATATTTTGTATCCTCTACACTGATCCTAGTACAGGATGAGCCACAGTCTGTATATTCAATTCATTGACTGACCAGGGAACAGAGTGATCAAGATTGTTTTTAAGGTTTCCTGGTGGCTCAGACAGTAAAGCATCTGTCTGCAATGCGGGAGACCCGGGTTTGATCCCTGGGTCGGGAAGATCCCCTGGAGAAGGAAATGGTAACCCACTCCAGTACTCTTGCCTGGAAAATCCCATGGACAAAGGAGTCTGGTAGGCTACAGTCTGTGGGGTCACAAAGAGTCGGACACGACTGAGCGACTTGACTTTACTTACTAATGAGTCTTCTCTAGCTTCCCGGTGGCTCAGTTGGTAAAGAATCTGCCAGCAGTGTGGGAGACCCTGGTTTGATCCATGGGTCAGGGAGATTCCCTGGAGAAGGAACTGACAACCCACTCCAGTATTCTTGCCTGGAGAATCCCCTGGACAGAGGAGCATGGTGAGCTGGAGTCCACGTGGTCGCAGAGTCAGACACCACTGAGTGACTGGGCACACACAATGATTCTTCCATAGATGATTTCCCTGTGTATCACCTTAAAGAGCAAGAATAAATTTCATCACACTAAAAATGAACTCAGGACTCTCAGCCCTCCACTGTTCTGTCTAACCCATCATGCTACATTTCATTGTATTTTAGTACAAAGCTATGACTCTCCTTAAAAGATAAAAAGTCAATTTAAGGAAAACTCACACATACCAGAGTGTAAACTTGCACCAGTGAAAGAGTTCAAGTCATCTTTGGTTTGGTACATAAAGCACAAATATATGCTTTGATGTTAAGAAAGTTGCCCTAATGACTGGCAATTATGGATAACTATCCTTTCATAGTAAATTGTCCACATGGTATTCTCATATTCTTGGGGCCAAATGCCTTCATGACTCCCACATTTCATGAAAACCAGGTTGCAGCCAGCCAGAGTTGCAGGGTTAAGGCAAGAGGAGGTTCTTCTCTCAAATTACCAAATAATACAAAATGAAGGAAAGTATATTATTTTCTTGCTTTGCCTCCAATTTAAAACAATACTCCTTGAAAATTCAGCATCACATAGAAAGCAAGGAAGTAATAATAGAATTGCATCCTGGACTGATAGAGAATTATTTTTTCCAAACTTTCTTAATATTATGATATTTCTTTTAAAAAAGAATTATAGTAAAAAGATACTGTTATTTAGCCATTCAAATGTGAAAGTGTTAGTCGTTCAGTTGTGTCTGACTCTGTGACCCAGGACTGTAGCCTGCTAGGCATCTCTGTCCATGAAACTCTCCCTGCAGGAATACTGGAGTGGGTTGCCATTCCCTTTTCTAGGAGATCTTCCCGATCCAGGGATTGAACCCAGGTGTCTCACATTCCAGGCAGATTCTCTATCATCTGAGCCACTAGGAAGTCCTATTTAACCCTTTATCCCTGTTTAATTAGACTATTGTTCTCATCATCTTCCAAAGCACATCAACCTTGTATTTTCCACCAAACCTCCCCTCCTTTCTTCTTTCTTTTCCTGTATGTTCAGTAATAAACTCCCTTTTCCTGGGTCAGGAAGATCTGCTGGAGAAGGGATAGGCTACCCGCTCCAGTATTCTTGAGCTTTCCTTGTGCCTCAGCTGGTAAAGAATCCGCCTTCAATGCGGGAGACCTGGATTCGATCTCTGGGTTGGGAAGTTTCCCTGGAGAAGGGAAACTGTATTCTGGCCTGTATTCTGGCCTGGGGAATTCCATGGACTATATAGTCCATGGGGTCCCAAAGAGTTGGACACAACTGAGAGACTTTCACTTTTTTTTTCTTTTTAGCTTGACTAGCTTGTACTTGAAGATTGCATCATTTTCCCTTCCTCTTAAAAAATCTGTCAAGTATATTTCACACAAAATATCCAGAAAGAGAAAGTTATACATATATATTTGCTTACTTTAAAGTTCTTTTTGTGTCTAAGGTCATAGGGATAAAACTAAGTCTGTAAAAATGATAAATTATACTAACCTCTATTGAGAGAGTTCATTCAACTTCCAAAGTGCTCAACTTGTTTCCAGGGAGTAATTTAATTTATATTCTGGTTGTATCCGACTGAATTAAAAATGAGAGAGAGAGGGATTGTAGAGAGCAGTAAAAAGACACCTGTCTGGATGCATTTTAATTGTTTCTTTCATTCAACTTTTAACATGGATGGACATACTAGTATGAACTCATTACCTCACTAGGGTTTTCCATAGCACACCTCTGGTCATTTTTCCTCCATCTAAAAATAATTATACTTAAGAAAAATTGACACTATATTTTTTCCTTTTTGCTTTCTTTGCTTTTGCTTTACAATCTCTTCCACCCAAACTTGAGTCTTCTGGAAATCTGACTATCTCTCTATTCTGTCCCACTCTCATAATTTTTGATACAAGGTTCAACAGTTTGTCTTCAAATTTTCATTTTCCTACATTTATCCCATCTCCATGCTGTCTCACTACCAGTTCCCAATGTTTAAATAATTGATCATTGATATCAGTGTATTTTAAGTCACATCTAATGTGGCAACTGAATTATCTCTCTTTTACACAGTTAATAATTTAATAGGATTTTATGATTGTTATCCACATGGTTAATTATTTCAGGTATCTCAAAGACCAGCTTTGAACTTTTAGGTGAGTTCAAATTTGTAGTATTCTTGGCCAAAATTCTACTCTGATAAAGCCTATGTATCAGTTAAGGGTCACCCAGAAACCCAAAGCTAGTAATAAATAGATTAGGTAGAAGTAGATAGATAGAAAGAGAGATAGAGAGATAGATAAATTTATTGGATTGGCCAAAAAGTTTGCTTGGGTTTTTCTGTTAACATCTTATAGATGTGAACAAATCTTTGGTCAACCCAATACTATGCGAAATAGTCTTATAAAAATGTGGAGACTAGCTAAGCAGGACTGTTATCTATAGGGCAGGCAGTCAGGAAGGAGGTTAGAACTCCACAAGGTGAAGCTTGGATCTCATGGATGGGCAGCCAAGAAAGGAAGATTGCCAACAGGATAAAGTCCCAGGAGCATGAGCAGAAGTCTGGACTTGGGAAAATTCTAAGCCTTCTTTCAAAGGACTTTGCTTTCTTTGAACATTGTGGTCCAGTGTTGAGGAAGCCATGAGAGATGGGATAAATGTGGGAAAATAAAAATTGGGAAACAAACCATGAAAGGTTGGGTCAAAAATTGTAATAAGAGAAGGTGAGAATGAAGAAATTATTAAGTTGTCAGGTCCACTTATAGTTAATTTAAGGTCAGTTGATCAGGGGCTTTTGATTGCATCTACAAAATTCCTTTATAGCAGCTCATAGGTTAGTGTTTAGTGTGTAATTGCATAACTGCATATATAATTTGAAAAGTGTCTGCTGCTTCCCCTCTGTCCTCCAACTCTACTGACAGAATATCCCTCTTAGCCCGGTCTAACTGGGAACCTACCAGAAAGGAACTCTGGGACTGAAGTCCAGCTGCACGAGGTAGACACCTCACAAATCTATCTTCCTAGAAGTCTCTAGGAAGAAGGTTCGACCAGATGTTGCTCTGTAGTGCTTTAATCCCTAACAAACAAGTGCTCATAAAGGATGCTGAAAAATAATGACCATAACTAATTTTAGCTAATGCTTATTGAATAAACACTTATTGTGCTAGGTATTGTTAACGCATGTACCTATATCAACTCTATCTCCCTAAAATCCCGTTTTGTTTTTGTTGGTTTTTTTTTTTTTTTGACTGTGCAGCATGTGGGATCTTTGTTCCCCAAGCAGGGTTTGATTCCATGCCCCCTGCATTCAAAGGGCACAGTCTTAACCACTGGACCACCAGAGAAGTTCCCCTAACAGCTTTATTAGGCAAGATTCTATTTTAATCCAATATTCAGGTGACAGGACCAGTTTTTGAACATTGAGAATTGAGCCCCAGAGCCTAGAAGCTTTGCCACCATGCGAGGCTTAACCATTACAAAAGCCTGCATTTTTTAATTTTATCACAAAAATTTTAAATGTCCTAACTCAACTAAAATTCTTCAGACTCAAATGATTCATCCACTTATTTCCTATCTAATAAGACAGCAGTTAGGATAAGAGTGTATCTTTACTTTTCTACTAAATGCTTGTACTTTTTTGTTTTCAAACTATGGAGTGTTACATTTTGTCACCTGTCTGGGCGTGGAGAGTCCATTTAGTTAAGGAAATGCTTCCTCCAGGGCTAGGACAGAGCTGTCAACATTTCCAGTCTCCAAGTGCACACACTCTCCCCTGAATAAGACTTGGTTTCCTGCAGGAAATAGAGCACTTTATATCACACGCAGTTCATCCCAACAAAGCCAGATGCAAACATGCAATGAAGGATGAAGGAGGCATCAATAAACTGAAGGATTTTAGTGAAACCACTTACTGTAAGTGCGACAGACTTGGATGGGGTGGTCGACAGTGTAAAGTACTCTGAAAAATCACCGGCTCCCACTGTTTTATCTCACTCACGCTGGAGTTATTCCTAAAATGAAAGTACTTGGTGAGGCCAAGGATTTCCTTCCATAAGGCTAGTGGCTATTAAGGAATTGAAAGATGGGGGTGTCATTAGGCAGAGACTTAAGGGGGGGATCAGTCCAATCACTCTATATCATGTTACCAGGATATACAAAGATTACTCTAATCCTTAGCACATCAATTAACAACCAACCTGTCTTTTTTTTTTCCCCTGTATTTTTTTGTCATGGAAGCGATATTCACAGCTGATGTCTGAGCTCTTAAACAATAAAAAGCTTGCCATAAAACAGGAGATGTTAGGGGCTGCTTATGGAATAATGGAAAAAATGGAAATTAATGTCAAAATGATGTCATGGCTTCAAAACATTGTTGGTACAAGTGCCTGACAGGCATCCTTGACACACTCTGTAATGACATAGTAAGAAAGCAAAAATAATGTGACAATGGCTTTCTATAGGACTTATGAAGAATGACTGGATGGGGGCTGCACTCCATAGGCTGATCTCAAGGAGAAGATGCATTTCCTCTGTAAGACATCAATATTTATGAGGTTTATTGATTATCTTGTCATGTTTAAAATATGTGCTTAACAGTATATTTAAGGGTCAGTGGGAGTCACAGGGACACATATGAGAGAGCAGCATCATCTACCAGCAGGACAGGAGGGAAATTGTGACATCTTTTGTCAGTTCTTACTGGTTCAAGCAAATTGTAGTTCTCACTCTAAGAAAATAAATCATTACAAATTTAAAATAATTCTCACAGGGAAAGTAACAGGTCAACAGCATTTTGTAGGCAAGGTTAAAAATATTTTAAAAAACCAACAATAATATTAATCTTGGATAAACTCTTCCAATAATCTTCTTCTTTAAGAGTATTATTAGGGAGTGTCCTACTTATTGCCATTTATTCACTGTGTGAACCATCAAATCACATAATTTTAGAGCTAGAAAAAACTTTAACAGTCATCTCCTTGGAAATACTTGATATCATAGAGCTGGTTTGTGGTAGAATGGGTGCTGATACTTTGAATAACAAGGATAGAGTCATTTCCTTTATGCCAGGTTAAATCACTTAGCACTACATTTGGCTGCAAGTATTGTATAGTGTACCAAGAAGCCCAGAAATAGGCAGTTCTAAGCAGATTTACATATCGTCATTGCCTTGGAAGATCCAGGACCCTTCCAGCTCTTCCAACATCTTTCTATGTTTCAGGGAGAAAGGAGGAAAAAAGAAAATGAGCTTAACTAACAGATGTCAACTTGTTGTCAGATCTCAATCATATGGCCTACCCTAGTTTCAACCAACAATTTTAAGATTCAGACAATGGGGAAGAAGAGGACTGAAAATGAAAGTTGAGGCTCCCAACCAAAAATGTCTGCCTTCCCACCTCCTATAAACTGAATTGTGTTTCCCAGAAGTTATATGTTGAAGCCTCAATCCCCTGGTTTCTGTATTGAAGATAGTGCCCTTAAGGTGAGGATTAAGATTAAATAAGATCTTAGTGTGGAGCCCGGATTTGATAGAACTAGTGCCCTTGTAAGAAAAGGAAGAGATCTTAGAGCTTTTGCTCCACTATGAGAGGCAACTGTTTGCAAGCTGGCAGATGGTCCTCACCAGAGAACAAGGTCTATCAGAACCTTGACCTTTGGCTTTCCAGTTTCCAGAAATATGAGAAAATATATTTCTGTATTTTAAGCCACATAGTCTATGACACTTTGTTATGGCAGCCTGAATGGACTAATATACCAGCATACAGAGATATGGGCATTCACTCATTCATTTAACAAGCGCTGAGGATATCCACATTGTTGCAGTCACTGAGATACATGCAGGGATTGAGATGAACATGGCACAGGTCTGTCCAGTAGGCAGGTGGCAAGGCAAACAATCAACAATAGCAACTGTGTGATAATTGCCCTCATCGGTAATCACATACTGTTACTGAAATACAGAGGGAGTAAACAAGGTTTTAACCTAACATCCCAGCAGCACAGCCTCAAAGCAGATGTTTAAGAGAGGTTGATCTCTAAGCAGTCTAATTACTTAACCTCTCTAAACTTCAACTGTGAAAATGAAGATAAAAACCAAATCAACTGCATACATTTCTTGTGTTAATTTAATGAGATAAACCTTATAAATGAAATGAAGAGATACACCACAGTACCTGACCTTTGCTAAGCATTGAAAATCATTATAATCACATCAACTATATCAGAGGTTACCATACTTTTTCTGTAAGGGACTTAATAATAAATTTAATAAACTTTGCAGGCCATATTGTGTCTGTTTCAATCTGCCACAACAGTGTGAAGTTAGCCATGACAATACGACAATACATAAATAAATTAGTATGCTGATTCCCAATGAAGGGCTTCCCAGCTGGTCAAGAATCTGCCTGCCGATGGAGGATATGCAGGAGATTAGGGTTCAATCCCTGAGTCGGGAAGATGACCTGGAGAATAAAATGGCTACCCACTCTAGTATTCTTGCCTGGGAAATTGCATGGACAGAGGAACCTGGAGGGCTACAGTCCATGGGATTGTAAAAGAGACAGACACAACAAAGTAACTGCACATGCAAGAATTCCAACAGAACTTTATTTACAAAGACAGGTGATGGTCCAGATTTGACACATATCATCACAGATGAAGTGAAGTGAAAGTCGCTCATTTGTGTCCCTTTCTTTGTGACCTCAGGGACTATACAGTCCATGGAATTCTCCAGGCCAGAATACTGGAATGGGCAGCCTTTCCCTTCTCTAGGGGATCTTCCCAAACCAGGGATTGAACCCAGGTCTCCCACATTGCAGGCAGATTCTTTACCAGCTGAGCCACAAGGGAAGCATTATCACAGATACACAGCTGCAAGTATTTTTAGGCATTATTTTGAAAGATGACTTTGTGTTTGCCTGAGAAATATATACGTTTGATCATCAACAAAGTGAAAGACAATCTACTGAATGGGAGAAAATATTTGCAAGTTGTATGTATTACAAGGTGTTAATATCCAAAATATTTAAAAACTCATACAACTTAATAAGCAAAAAAAAATCAGACAAACAATCCAATTTAAAAATTAGCAGAAGATCTGAATAGGCATTTTATCAAAAAAGATATATAGATAACAAATAACTACATGAAAAATGGTCAATGTTACTAATCATCAAGGAAAGGCAAATCAAAGCCACAGTGAGATGTCACTTCACACCTGTTTTGAATGGCTATCATTCAAAAGGTAAGAAGCAACAAGTGTTGGTGAGGATTTGGAGAAAAGAGAATCCATGTGCCCTGTTGGTAGGAATGTAAATTGGTGCAGCACTGTGGGGAAAAGTATGAAGTTTTCTCAAAAGTTTAAAACTAGAGCTCCTATATTTCAGGAGTTCCACTTCTGAGTATTTATCTAAAGAAAACAAAAATGCTAATTTGAAAAGACATATACACTCCCATGTTTCTTCCATCATTATTTACAATAGCCAAGAGATGGGAACAACCTAAATGTTCATCAGTGGATGAAGGAATAAGGAAGAGGTGATATACAATGAAATATTATTCAATGGTTAAAAAAGTAAATCTTATTATTTATGACAGCATGGATGGATCTTGAAGGCATTATGCTAAGTGAAATAAGGAAGAGAGAAAAAGATAAATATCACATGATCTGGCTTGTATGTGGAATCAAAACAAAAACAAAAAAAAAATGAAAACAAAACCAAGTTTATGGATACAGAGAGCAGACTGATGGTTGCCTAAGATGAAGGGGTTGGGAGTGGGCAAAATGGGTGAAGGAGATCAAAAGTTACTAAAAAGAGAAAGAAGGAAATGTGCATTTACTTTAAAGTTAAGAAAAGTGTATAGTCATATGAGTAGTGGGGACATACACATGGGCCAGAGCTAAAGACCATGAATCCCTCAAATGTTTTCTCTTCTAGATTTATATCTCAGGATAAGCAAGGAGTTAGCAGCAAACCACGATGTGAAGTGAGCCTGGCTTTCTTGCAGTTACAGTTTTATGTTTGCACTTAGGAAAAAAAAAACCTAATCCCTGCCTCAAAAGCTTAAGAACTAGAAGGCTGAGGATGGAACAGGGAGCTTAAAATAGGATAATATGGGGGAGACGTCCCTGGTGGTCCAATGGCTTAGATTCTGCACTCCAAATGCCAGGGCCCCGGTTTGATCTCTGGTCTGGGAACTAGATCCCACATGCCCCAGTGACAATCAAAGATTCTACCAAATAAGTAAATAAATAAACACTTTTAAAAATATATGAGTACTCCCTCAATCACCACTTAATCCAAGCATGGTGACTTGTATATGGTTCATTCTAAAATATATTTTTTAAAAAGATAATTTTCACTAAGTTTGTTCTAACTGAGTGCCAGACCTTAAACTATGTACTCTGGAAACAAGAGAAAGATGTTAACTCCAGCCCTCAAGAAGCTTCCAACACATTGTGGGTTCAGCGGGCCATAGGAATTGTTCTCTAATAACACAGCAAATGTTTTCTCTGGTTTCCTGAGAAATCGTTGAAACTT
Source organism: Dama dama (assembly GCF_033118175.1). Lineage (NCBI taxonomy): Eukaryota > Metazoa > Chordata > Mammalia > Artiodactyla > Cervidae > Dama > Dama dama. The sequence goes on from NC_083710.1 coordinate 49,291,818, forward strand.
TCCTCAAGAGTACCTGGATAAAAGCAGTGACTATTTCACTACTCCCTTTGATGACAGAGGTTGAAGGCAGCTTTTAGGGATGGGCTGTAATTTCATAATAATTCAAACGGTGTCTGTTCAATTTTCAATTTCATAATTCCATATTCCCTTCCCTTCAATTAGCAAAATCAATCACTGGGGAGCCAGGGCTGACAGCTGGAAGTTTCCAACTTGTATGAGCCATGTTTTTCTTTTTTTCCAGAGAGAAACCTTGACATTCTCTTCTCATAAGTTTTAAGTTTTCTTCTTCAACTCCCTCACCAAAGTTTTTTTTTTTTTTTTTTTTTTTTTTTAAAGAACTAAAGGATTGTGGACAAAGTAAAATTGTTGGGAGAGACCTTAAGGTAGAACATTATTATCTTGAGAGACAAGAAGCCTGGGGATTCATTTTGCTTTCTTTTATATAGAAATAAAACACCAGCACTAAGCTTGTCTTCACAGGCAGCCCAGATGCGCCTCTCTCTTTGCTTTTGATGTATATTTGGGTATGAAAGCTTTATTTTCTTTGTTCCAGTGATTGAGGGAGTTTGGTCCTTTCAGTATAAAGCATCTACTTTCATTTCCTTTATTGAAACAGATATTTATGCTACAGAGAATTGTCCATATTTGTCTGTGGGTCCTCCTTTCTCTATTCACATATCTCCTGGTTATATCTTTTTTTTTTCCTTTCTTTTACCAGAAATCCACATGGCACGCTTCCAATTGTGTTTATCCACTCCAGGTAATTGACAGTCACATAAGTGCAAGTAATGTGAGGTATTATTGAAAGAGATTTGTTTGCCTCTTTAATTAAGCAGTTGTTCACAGGTGCATACAGTTACAACAAAATTAATTGATAGCTTTATATCACACTTCTTGAGCCCACTGCTATTTGATGTTTGCAAACACAACTATTAGATTTGTCTTATCTTGTATTATAGGGAGTCTTTCTCATTTTCTTCCAACAGAGGTTAGGACAGGTTGCCCTGAATGCTAGAAAAATCTATCGAAGCTGCAAGGATAATTTGACTAAGAAGGAAACAAAGTGAAATATTTATTTCTGGAGCATTTTATCACTACTGAGCAGTACAATAGAAGTCGTTTAGGTTTCTGTATGTACTGCCATTTTCCGGCATGTCAAAGATCACTGCTACCCAAACTAAGTAGCTTCCTGTGAAGACTCAGTGTTTATCTTTCAACGATACTGTGGAGTTACACACGCTTACAGCAGGCAACTAGTATTTCCTGGGATTAGATTTTATTAGCAGTCATTTTTCACTCTTTTCTACATTGTATCTGAGTAACAGCAAGGCATAGTTCCCTTCTCAGTTCATAGTGGGGCTTCCCTTAAGGAGATATATAAACAGATGTACGGTCATTATGTCTCCCACTTGATAGAAGGAACAGGGGTTGTTGACTTGGGAGGTACCTCATTTTCAGTGTTCCTTTTATAGGCAGCTTGGTAGAAGAATTAGAATGCAGCCTCTGAGTGAAACTTTCTGAATTTGAGCCCTTTTCTGTTATTTATTACCTGTGTGTTGTGAACTTCTCTATTCTTCCATTTACTTCTGAGGGAATGGTGATAATAAGTAAGTATTCATAGAAATGTGACAATAAAGGGTGCTAATGCAGTTAAATCTTAGAATGGCAAATTCAAAATAAATTACAGCTACTATGACAAAAATAAAATAAATCGCAGCTGCTGTCGGTAAAGTATGGGACTTGAGCAGTTTATATAAACTCTTTCAGCCTCAGTTTTCTCACTGGAACTTCTAGATATGAATACCAATTTGTTAATTGTATAAAATGCTATGTGCGGACATGTGCTAAGTCGCTTCAGTCCTATCTGACTCTTTGTGACCTGATAGACTATAACCCAACAGGCTCCTCTGTCCATGGAATTTTCCAGGCAAAAATACTGGAGTGGGTTGCCATGCCCTCCTCCAGGGGATAGTCCCTACCCAGGGATCGAACCCACGTATCTTATGTTTCCTGCATTGGCAGACGGGTTCTTTACCACTAGCACCAACTGGGAAGCCCATAAAATGCTATCAGCATGCTGCATGTTAATAACTGTTACTACTCTGAAGATTCCTCAATAGTCAGACTCATATACATGATGTTTTCAAGACTATAGAATGCATTTTTTAAAATTTTTACTGAAATAGATTTGATTTACAGTGTTGTATTAATTTCAAATGTATTGCAAAGGGATTCAGTTTTATATATACCTTTTTAGATTCTTTTCCAGTATAGATTATCACAAGATATCCTGTGCTATATAGGATAGCTTTTCCAGTAGAGGTTATCACAAGTTCCCTGTGCTATACACTAGGTCCTTGTGAGTTATCTGTTTTATACACAGTGGTATGTACACTTTCATTTCAAACTCTTAATTTATGCCTGCCCTTCCCCCCTTTGGTAAATTTGTTTTCTATGCCTGTGAACCTATTTCTCTTTTGTAAACAAGTTAGGTTGTATCATTTTTTTTAGATTGCATATGCAAGCCATGTAAGTATTTATCGTTCTTTGAATTATTTCACTTAGTATGATAATCTCTAGGGCATTCATGCTGCTGCAGACGCACATCACCTATTTTTAACAATATTGTTGATTTATAGTCATGTGTCTCATTGTATTCTTTCTATCTTATCTGCTTTACTATCTGTGGATTACTTCAGTGGTGAAACAAGTAAAACAAAAAACTCACCGAGTGAGTGACTCTCCACCCTGAAATCTGTGATAGCCCCAAAGTCCCTCTTTACTAACAAATTATGTGTCTTCACGCCACTGAACAGAAATTTTAACACTAAAATAGAAAAATCCAGAGAAGACCAATTAAAATATATATTTAACTCTTAGGAGAAATGCCATTAGCGCACTTGAACTAGTGACAGATTGGATTACATCGCAGCAACAGATCCTCACTTAGACAAGAGCAGAGTGTTGAGGGAATATTATGCCAAATATAAATGATTAGATGAAGGAGAATTGTTTATTAATCCTCTAGGTGAAAGGTTTAATTCTGACCACTGTAGCTAGGTGAATGCCTAGTAGTGGATTTGATCTGGAGGGTAGTTATTTAGTGTGTGTATACCAATAAGCACATGTAGACAAAGATCTGCTTAAAATCATATTTGAGATGAAAACACAAAAGATACTAAATCTGTCATCAGGTCTAAGGAATAGATTTAGGGTCTGGAGTGGAAGATGAAATCTAAAAGGTCAGGAGCTAGATAAATTCAGGAGTGGAGTTAGAGGCAAGTAACAGGGCAAGAACAAGGCAAGAAGCCGTAAGTAAACCTTTGGTCGAGAGCAAGCCTGGATGATACACCTAGCTCTCTTTCATTGTGCCGTCTGCAGGGTGCATGGATGGGTCTGAGTAAAAGACACAGTATCTTTGTACACACACAAAAGTCATAAATATTTTGCTTTTATAAATTTTGTACTCAGCACAAGTTGAATTTTCCCTTAGTTTTGAATCTAGATTTGTGAATTAATGAAACAGAATGAGAGGCTTAAAGGGGTTGAAGAAAGTAACACACATGTTACTGTGTGTAGCACAGATTAAGTACAAAATGCAACTTCTTTACTTAACTTTTTTACTTAAGAAATGCCAAAACTGATGCTGAGCAAGAGTCTAGATATTGGCTTACAGGGAAGAGGAATTTGAATTAGTACCATTTGAATTAGTACCATTTGAATTAGTATCATTTAGAACCAGACACTGGTTAGTTGTATATATACCTTCTATCCTTATCATCTAAGTTCTACCCAAATATAGGACTCCCAGCTCCTCCACACACAGGCAGTAATATTTCCAACTTCCACCCCCCTTTTCAATATGCTCTTCTTTACTTGTACTTATTATTACAGCAACTCTTTCACTGTTACCTCTGCAAATCACCTATATCTGAAACATCTTTTCTTAAAATACCTTTTCATCTTCTTGTACGTGAGACTTGCCAATTTTATGCATTTACATCCCTCTCATTTTCCTTGTGTGGATTTGCCATGCACTCAGCAACCAGTGATGGTCTTCAAACACTGAGACAGTTAACTCATCCTATTCTCTTCCACTCTGACTACTAGTATTGGGCAATTTCAGCTTCATGCATAACAAAGCCAAGACTATAGCCTCAGTGTTTCTTGAGCCTCTAAAGATCTTCAGCTCCACTCCTTGTCAATAACTCAATCCTGTGGTCATGTTTTATTTCACATACATTATGAAAATATCTTACTTAACAAGTTGCATTCCTTAAACATTATCAGATTACTACAACATACAAAACAGAATAGGACAAAACAGGAGATGACGAAAGGAAATCAAAAAGCAAATGAGATAAAAATAAAATAAAGCCAGTAGCAAGCTTAGTATACAAGAGTATACATCAAAATTCTAGTTGCTAAAGGTGAGCTGATTCCCAAAATAAGGAAATTTGATCATAGTTCCTGTAAGGGAAACACAGCATTATTTGATCTCCTTTCTATGTGATAAAAGTGAAAATGTCCTCAATATCCCTAGTGTTAGCCCTGCTAATGATTGTTGCTTCTTATTATGTTTTTATTATATCCCCTAATGATGTCAGTGCCCTTCTCCTGAGAAAATACAGTGAAAGCAATCACTATGGTCTCAAAACAATGTATTCTAAATATGCAACTGGATTGACCCCAGAATAAAGTTTAGAATATCTACAATAAACTGTGGATCATATATCTTTCATGAATATTATTTCTTGAAATGGATCCTTGAGATGTGGACACTAGCAAGTTCAAGGTTAATATTGTTTGGGGGAAAAAAAAGAAAAATATGACAAATCTTTGTTGAAATTTTAAAGTGGTGTTATATGCTTGACACTTGACTAACAGAGGAGAGGCTTGAAATATATTTACTTTACTTGGAGGTTGGTCAAATAAGTGACCATGAGACAAGTTAAGATTTTTCTCAAAAACATTTTCTCTCTCTGCCTCAAAAATAGACATACAGCCCAGATAATTTCCAAGGTGGTAGTTACTAATTCCCCTACCCCTATGCCTCCCATCATGGCCATAAAACATCTCACACAAAGTATCTATAAAACATATCTCATTTTAAACAATGTAATTCCTTGTGAACCTTAGAGGTAGATTAATTGGCAAAATGTATCCATAGATAACTGAATGATTTGACCTATTACATAGAAGTGTTGGCTAGAAGCCATTTACTGCTGGAGGACATCTGCCAAAACTTATGATTTGAGTTTTGAATAGTTGATCCTGTGCCACTATTTCTGACAATAATTAAAAGGCAGGATCAATTATATGCTGAGGTCATTTCTAGTACATGACAATCAAACCATTCCATCAATATAGAAGAGAGTACTTGTTCCCCTCTTCTAAAGCACCAGGATGGCATGTAGATATCTCAGCCCAAATCAGATTTAAGTTACTAAAATACAAAGAGCAGGTTCTAAAACATGTTCTTGCTTTTGTCTCATTTGAAATGAATTTTCTTGTCTCTTGAGAGACCATACCTGCAGACTTTGTCACTAGGGGGATATTAAGATGAAAATTTTGGGTAAACAGTAAACAATGAACAGTTCCTCTACCATGAGCTACTATATAGATTCACTTGTTCACTAACTCCAATACTGAAGAATGATGCATAAAAGCTGCAGATGTTTTTAGGTCACCCTAGTCCTCTACATTCCAAGCTACAAAAATTCGCAGTGCTACCACCACTGTATGACAATAAAAGTGTTTTGCAAAGCATCTGGCACACAGTTGGTGCTCAATCTTGCTTTGTTGATTTAAAAATGGTTTCTTTGTTAAACTGTGGATTACTGAGTCTGAAGTTTATTCTTATAGAGACTGTTATCTTGAGAAACTCAGATTTGTAATTTATCAAGGAGAATACTGGAACAAAATTGAGAAATAATTTAATTAAAGCTTTATACATTTTTTTTTTCAGAAGAATAGTAAATAATAATCCTTTAAATTATAGGGCAGATTATGCATTAGGTCTAGCCCCATGAGATCTTAGCCACAGGGTGAAAAAGGCAGATAAAGGGTCTAGGATGAGGATCTATCAGTGAAAGTGTATCTTTAATAATTCTAAAGGTAAGAATTTTATCAATATATCTTAAAATGTTTTTTCTTTTTTTTTAATTGAAGGATAATTGCAGTAAGGAATTTTGTTGTTTTTTGTCAAACCTCAACATGAATCAACCATAGGTATACATATATCCCCTCTCTCTTTAACCTCCCTCCCATCCCCTCCCCATCTCAGCCCTGTAGGTTGATACAGAGCCCCTGTTTGAGTTTTCTGAGACGTATAGCAAATTCCTATTGTCTGTCTATTTAACACATGGTAATGTAAGTTTCCATGTTACTCTCTGCATACATCTTACCCATTACTCTCCTCTCCCCTTGTCCGTTAAGTCTGTTCTCTATGCCTCTTGCTTCATTGCTGCCCTGCAAATAAATTTTTCAGTACCATCTTTCTAGATTCCATATATATGTGTTAGTATTCAATATTTATCTTTCTTTTTCTGAGTTACTTCACTCTGTATAATAGGCTCGAGGTTCATTCACCTCATTAGAACTGACTCAAATGTGTTCCTTTTTATGGCCGAGTAATATTCCATTGTGTAAATGTACCGTAACTTCTTTATCCATTCATCTGTCGATGGACACCTATGTTGCTTCCGTGTTCTAGCTATTGTAAATAGTGCTGCAATGAACAATGGGATACATATGTCGTTTTCAATTTTGGTTTCCTCAGGGTATATGCCTAGGAGTGGGATTGCTCAGTCATGTTTTGGTTTTATTTCTAGTTTTTTAAGGAATCGCCATACCATCTTCCATAGTGGTTGTATCAATTTACATTCCCACCGATAGTGCAAGAGGGCTGCCTTTTCTCCACATCCTCTCCAGCATTCATTGTTTGTAGACTTCTTGATGATGGCCATTCTGACTGGTGTGAGGTGATATCTCACTGTAGTTTTGATTTGCATTTTTCAAACAATGAGCAATGTTGCGCATCTTTTCATGTGTTTGTTAGTCATCTGTATGTTTTATTTGGAGAAATGTCTGTTTAGGTCTTTTCCCCACTTTTTGATTGGGTTGTTTGTTTTCTGGTATTGAGTCATATGAGCTGCTTTATATTGGAAATTAATCCTTTGTCAGTTGTTTCATTTGTTGTTATTTTCTCCCATTCTGAGGGTTGTATTTTCACCTTGCTTATAGTTTCCTTTGCTGTGCAAAAGCTTTTAAGTTTAATCAGGTCCAACTTGTTTACTTTCATTTTTATTTCTGTAAATCTAGGAGGTGGGTCATAGAGGAGTTTTCTTTGATTTATGTCTAGTGTTCTGCCTATGTTTTCCTCTAAGAATTTCATATTTTTTGGTCTTACATTTAGGTCTTTAATCTATTTTGAGTTTATCTTTGTGTATGGTGTTAGGAAGTGTTCTAATTTCATTCTTTTGCATGTAGCTGTCCAGTTTTCCCAGCACCACTTATTGAAGAGGCTGTCTTTGCCTGATTGTATATTCTTGCCTCCTTTGTCAAAAATAAAGTACCCATAGGTGCATAGGTTTATTTCTGGGCTTTCTATCTTGTTCCATTGGTCTATATTTCTGTTTTTGTGACTGTACCAAACTGTCTTGAGGACTGTAGCTTTGTAGAATAACCTGAAGTCAGGAAGGTTGATTCCTCCATCTCCAGTCTTCTTTCTCGACTGCTTTGGCTACTCAGGGTCTTTTGTGTTTCCACACAAATTGTGAAATTTTTTGTTCTGGTTCTGTGAAAAATGCCATTGATAATTAGATAGGGATCACATTGAATCTGTAGATTTTCAGTTTGTAGTATAGTCATTTTCACAGTATTGATTCTTCCTACCCAGGAATGTGGAATCTCTCTCCATCTGTTTATGTTGTCTTTGATTTCTTTCATCAGTGTCTTATAATTTTCTGTATACAGTTCTTTTGTCTCCTTCAGTAAGTTTATTCCTAGATATTTATTTTATGTTGTAATGGTGAATGGGATTGATTCCTTAATTTTCCTTTCTGATTTTTGACTGTTAGTATATAGGAATGCAAGTGATTTCTGTGTATTGATTTTGCGTCCTGGGACTTTGCTAAATTCACTGATTAGCTCTAGTAATTTTCTGATAGTATCTTTAGGATTTTCTATGTATAGTATCATGTCATCTGCAAACAGTGAGAGCTTTACTTCTTCTTTTCTGATCTGGATTCCTTTTATTTCTTCTTCTTCTCTGGTTGCTGTAGCTAGGGCTTCCAAAACTATGTTGAATAAAAGTGGTGAAAATAGATACCTTTGTCTTGTTCCTGATCTTAGGGGAAATGCTTTCAGTTTTTCACCATTGAGAATAATGTTTGCTGCGGGCTTATTATATATGACTTCTACTATGTTGAGGTAGCTTCCTTCTATGCCCATTTTTTGAAGAGTTTTAACCCTAAATGGGTGCTGAACTTTGTCAAAGGCTTTTTCTGCATCTGTTGAGATTATCATATGGTTTTTATCCTTCAATTTGTTAATATAGTGCATCACATTGATTGATTTGCATATATTGAAGAATCCTTGCCTCCCTGGAATAAACCCAATTTGATCATAGTGTATGAGCTTTTTAATGTGCTGTTGAATTCTGTTTGCTAAAATTTTGTTGAGGATTTTTGCATCTGTGTTCATCAGTGATATTGGCCTGTAGTTTTCCTTTTGTGTGTTGTCTTTGTCTGGTTTTGGTAATTTTAACTTAAAATTTAAAATTAGATGTTGTATATAAACAGTGTGTTCAATTAACAAACACCCTGAGTCTAAGAGATAAAGGAATAATGTTTGTATTATTAAGCTAAGAAAAACAGATTTTGTTTCTGAGAATTCAGTACATATTACCTTCCTCAACCACATCCACTGGAGTTGTGATGAGTATCTGCATTATTCTTCATCTAAATGAGTAAGACTAGCTCCTCTAGCAAGGAGTTAATGTACTTAAACTTTCTGGACAAAATCAGAAACTTTTTGCACAACTTAAATTTTGTTAAAATGCAATGACTCTTTATGAGTTATGAATTTGTTTTCAGTTCCCTAACCAAGCTTCTTACTGAGGAACTACATTACACTGGGAGTAATGCAAGGACTTTCTAGGAGTGAAAGTGAAGATAGTATTAAGGGAATCAATTTCTAGGTCTGCAGTTTCCAAGTATACTCTTTACTACAACTAATTTGCCTGAAAAATGCCTGTGAAGTGGAAGCAACCTAAGTTCCATGGACAGATGAATGGATAAAGAAGATGTCATACGTATAACTCAGGCAAAACTATAATTCAAAATGATACCTGCACCCCTATGTTCATAACAGCACTATTTACAATAGCCAAGACATGGAAACAGCTTAAGTATCCATTGGTAGATGAATGGATAAAGAAGACATAATACATATAAGATATAAGCATATATTTATATACATATTCAGTGGAAAGTTACTCAGCCATTAAAAGGAATGAAATAATAACATTTAGCAACCTAGCAATTATCATACAAAGTGAAGTAGGCCACAAAGAGAACAGCAAATATCATATGATGTCATTTGTACATGGGTTCTAAAATATGACATGCATGGGTTAGTGCTAAGTCGCTTCAGTGATGTCTGACTCTTTGCAACCCTATGTACCATAGCCCACCACGATGTCTGTCCATGGTATCCTTCAGGCAAGAATACTGGAGTGTGTTGCCAGGTCCTCCTCCAGGTATTCTTCCAGAGCCTGAGATTGAAACTGCAATTCTTATTATCTCCTGAGCTGGTAGCTGGGAGTCTTAACCGCTAGCGCCACCTAGGAATCCCCTAAAGTATGACACAAATGAACATATGTACAAAACAGAAAGAGACTCACAGAGAACTGACTTGTAGTTGCCCAAAGCGGTGGTGGGGGAGGGAAGGACTGGGAGCTTGGAATTAGCAGCTACAAGCTATTGTATAGAGGACAGATAAACAACAAGGTCCTACTGTATAGCGCAGAGAACTATATTCAATATCCTGTGACAAACCATAATGGGAAAGAATATAAGATAAGATATCTATGTATAATTGAGTCATTTTGCTCTACAGCAGAAATTAACACATGTAAATCAACTATACTTCAACAACATTTAAAAAACAAATAAGAAGTTATATATATATACATATATATAATACACACACGTGCTCAATGGAATATTACTCAGCCATAAAAGAGAATGAAATAATGCCATTTGCAGCAACATGAATGGACTTAGAGATTATTTTATTGAATTAAGTCAGAGGGAGAAAGACAGATATCTATGATATCACTTAGATGTGAAATCTAAAAAATATTACAAACTTTTTTACCAAACAGAAACTGACTTACAAGACATAAAAAACAAATCTATGGTTACCAAAAGGGAAGTAGGAGGAGGGATAAGTTGGGAGTATGGGATTAACAGCTGCACAATACCAAATATATTTTAAAAATGCCTACAGAGGAGGGCAAGTTCTTTCCTGTCTCTCATTTCCCAGTTCCCCTCAGCTTGCATTGCAAATGTAAGCATATCTCTCATTGGCCTTGATCTTCACTTAGGGCGCATGGTCTGCTGTGTGAAACCCTTTGGGAGCCAGACAAATGGACAATGGGAAGGACTGTAACTGTGTGTGTGCTGCCAGAAAGAAAATGGTCTTAGTGAATATTATGAAAACCTTTGCAAGCTAGGGTGTCCAATTCTAGCTTTCAATTCTTGGCCTTGAATGAAATCCAAGGAGGATTCTGGACTACAGTCAGGTGAAAAATCATGTGAAGTTTTATTGATGACAGCTACTGTGTAATTTCTTTTGCAATATACCTCAGGAATGTTTTCAAAGAATCAGGTAACATTACCAAGGTCAGCTTCATGGGTGTAAAACCCATTGTTCAGTCACTCAGTCGTGTCCAACTCTTTGTGATCCCATGGATTGCAGCATGCCAGGCCTTCCTGTCCTTCACTGTCTCCTGGAGTTTGCTCAAACTCATGTCCATTGAGTCAATGATATCATCCAATCATCTTATCTTCTGTCACCCCCTTCTCCTCCTTCCCTCAATCTTTTCCAACATCAGGGTCTTTTCCAGTGAGTTGGCTCTTCATATCAGTCCAAAGTATTGGAGCTTCAGCTTCAGCATCAGTCTTTCCAATGAATATTCAAAGTTGGTTTCCTTTAAGACTGACTGATTTGATCTCCTTGCAGTCCAAGGGACTCTCAAGAGTCTTCTCCAGTAACACAGTTCAAAAGCATAAATTCTTCTTTGCTCAGCCTTCTTTACGGCCCAGCTCTCACATCCATCCATGACTACTGGAAAAACTGTAACTTTGACTATATAGACCTTTGTGAGTGACGTGATGTCTCTGCTTTTTAATATGCTGTTTAGATTGGTCATAGCTTTTCTTCCAAGGAGCAAGAGTCTTTTAATTTCTGGCTGCAGTCACCAGCCAGTGATTTTGGAGCCCAAAAAAATAAAGTCTGTCACTGTTTCCATTTTTTCCCCATCTATTTGCCATGAAGTGATGGGACCAGATGCCATGATCTTTGTTTTTTGAATGTTGAGTTTTAAGCCAGCTTTTTCAGTCTCCTCTTTCAGTTTTATCAAGAAGCTCTTTAGTTCCTCTTCACTTTCTGCCATTAGTTAAATAAGCAAGGTGACAATATTCAACCTTGACATACTCCTTTCCCAATTTGGAACCAGTCCATTGTTTCATCTCCAGTTCTAACTGTTACTTCTTGGCTTGCATACAGGTTTCTCAGGAGGCAGGTAAGGTGGTCTGATATTCCCATCTTTTTAGGAATTTTCCACAGTTTGTTGTGATCCATTCAGTCAAAGGCTTTAGTGTAGTCAATGAAGTAGAAGTAGATGTTTTTCCCTGGTACACCAAAGGTAGAACACAGGTATATATCAAAACAAAACAGCAAAACAGTAACAGTTGCTAGTTTTGTATAGTTTTTCCACTACTCTTGTAAGAATAAAATATATAGGTACTTATGAGCTACAAAATATAAACTGTACAATTCAGGTGATTCAGCTTACAAGTGAAATGTACAAATACATATTTGTATGTAAAATTACCTTTGTATATTATAAAGATGAATGGTAAAAGTCATGCTAATACTTTAGAGTTTCAATGTCTTTACTTAGAATGACATTAAACAGCAAATAAAAAATGTCATGATATATCAAAAGAAAGTCTGGAATAAATAAAAAACTGTATATTTTTAATAAATTTAACATCATTTTTATCTGCTTTTTGAATAAGGGCCCACATTTTTATTTTGCACTGAGCCCAACATATTAGTTAGCTGGTTCTAAACTTTAAACATCCATTTCCATCTACTTCTTTATGTAGATAAATAAGCAAAGTTCATAATGCTTTTACTCATAAATAAGATCAAGCCAGTCAATCCTAAAGGAAATCATCCCTGAATATTCATGGGAAGGACTGATAATAAATCCAAAGCTCGAATACTTTGGCCACTGGATATGAAGAGATAACTCATTGGAAAAGACCCTGATGCTAGGAAAGATTGAAGGCACGAGGAGAAGTGGACGACAGAGGACGAGATGGTTGGATGGCATCACTGACTCAATGGACATGAATTTGAGCAAACTCTGAGAGATAGTGAAGGACAGGGAAGCCTGGTGTGCTGCAGTCCATGGGGTCGCAAAGAGTCGAACACTACTGAGTGCCTGAACAACAACAATGAACATTATCACATATGAAATACAATAGTCATCCATGAATATGAGAAATCACACCACTGACTCTTTGAGAACTGCATTTTCAATACAAACTTGCCTTGTTGTTTTTAGTAATTACCTATCAAATACATAATTTATAATATTTTAGGATTACACCAGAAGTATAATCAATCTAGATTACTATCAAACAATGAGAGCTATGGTCACAATATTAAGAAGTAATATTAATTTCAATTTATTGACAATTTTGTTGAAGAGAAGCACAATAAAGAGATCAACAAATGACTTTCATTGCTAAAATACTTGAACTACTTCACTCTTATGGAACAGTTAACATCACAGAAACGTAACAAGCATTCCAATTTCCCAGTTTCTGTGGGTCAGGTATCAGGTATGACTTAGCCAGGTGCTTCTGGCTCCTTGTCTGTCCCAAAGCTGCAATCAATGTGTCAGAAGTTTCATCACCTGCTAAGATTCTGTTTGGGGAAGAGGCATGTCTAAGCTCACTTGTGGGAGTTGGTTCCTCCAGGGCTATTGCACGGAAGGCCTCAGCTGGTTGTTGGAAGGAGGCCTTCCTTGTTTCCCTGATGCTTGAGAGGCAACTGCTTTCATGATATACATACACACATTCTTTTTCATATTCTTTCCTATCATGGAAACCATAGGCTGTTTGTGATCAAACATCAGAAGTGCAGTCTATCAACTTTGCTGCATTCTGTTCATCAGAAGTGAGTTCCTAGCTCCACTCACACTTGAAGGAGGAGGGTTATACAGTGTCTAAAAATCAGGAGGTAGGATGACTGACCTTCTTCGGCCTTAGTGGTTGCCGAAGAAGCTGAAGTTGAATGGTTCTATGAAGACCTATAAGAACATCTAAGAGTAATACCAAAATACATGTCCTTTTCAATATAGAGAACTGTAATGCAAAAGTAGGAAGTCAAGAGATACCTGGAGTAACAGGCAAATTTGATCTTCGAGTACAAAATGAAGCAGGGCAAAGGCTAACAGTGTTGCCAAGAAAACACACTGGTCATAGCAAACACCCTCTTCCAAGAACACAAGAGAAGACTACACATGAATGTCACCAGATGGTCAACACCAAAATCAGATTGATTATATTCTTTGTAGCCAAAGATGGAAAAGCCCTGTACAGTCAGCAAAAATAAGACAGAGCTGACTGTGGCTCAGATCATGAACTTCTCATTGCCAAATTCAGACTTAAACTGAAGAAAGCAGGGAAAACCACTAGATCATTCAGTTATGACCTAAATCAAATCCCTTATGATCATACAGTAGAAGTGACAAAGATTCAAGGAATTAGATCTGATAAACAGAGTGCTTCTCCAACTATGGATGGAGGTTCATGACATTGTACCGGAGGCAGTAATCAAGACCATTTCCAAAAAAGAAATGCAAAAAGGCAAAATAGATGTCTGAGGAGGCCTTACAAATAGCTGAGAAAAGAAAAGAAGATAAAGGCAAAGGAGAAAGGAAAGATATACCCATTTGAATGCTGAGTTCCAAAGAATTGCAAGGAGAGATAAGAAAGCCTTCCTTAATCATCCATGCAAAGAAATAGAGGAAAACAATAGAATGGAAAAGACTAGAGATCTCTTCAAGAAAATTAGAGATACCAAGGGAACATTTCATGAAAAGATGGGTACAATAAAGGACAGAAATGGTATGGACCTCTCAGAAGCAGAAGATATTAAAAAGAGGTGACAAGAATACACAGAAGAACTGTACAAAAAAGATCTTCATAACCCAGATAACCACGATGGTGTGATCACTCACCTAGAGCCAGATATGCTTGAATGTAAAGTCAAGAGGGCCTTAGGAAGCATCGCTACGAACAAAGCTAGTGGAGGTGATGGAATTCCAGTTGAGCTATTTCAAATCCTAAAAGATGATGCTGTGAAAGTGCTGCACACAATATGCCAGCAAATTTGGAAAACTCAGCAGTGGCCACAGGACTGGAAAAGGTCAGGTTTCATTCTAATCCCAAAGCAGGGATTATCTAATCCCAATGCAGAATGTTCAAGGGACTTTCAAGAGCCGAAGGACTGATGTTGAAGCTGAAACTCCAATACTTTGGCTACCTGATGCGAAGAACTGACTCATTGGAAAAGACCCTGATGGAAAAGATTGAAGGCAAGAGGAGAAGGGGACAACAGAAGATGAGACGGTTGGATGGCATCACCGACTTGATTGACATGAATTTGACCTAGCTCTGGGAGTTGGTGATGTACAAGGGAAGCCTGGCATACTGCAGTCCACAGGGTCACAAATAATCAGACACCACCAAGCAACTGAACTGAACTGAGGCTGCCTTCCACAACTGGACAGGGGAAGGAATTTTTAAAGACTCAAATAAGATGACGTCAAGTTCAAACTTTTCTGTTTTTTTTTTCTTTATTTTTCTTTAACTCTGCTGAGTAAGAGTTATTTTAATGGTGGGAGAAACAACAAAATAAACCAACAAAAACTATTAAACTCTTCTTGGAATGGAGACTTTCTCACTTCCAAAGTAGCTCTCTAAATAAATATAGCTCTGTACATATTTTATGATATGGCATATTATAAAATGCATAACTATTCTTAAAATACATAAAATATAATCTTTCTTTATAAAAAGATATAACCCTCTTTTGCTATGTAAGTATATATTTGTATTACATATGTTTCTGTACATACACTAGTAGTGTTGTATACTACTCTATCCATATGTATATATGTGTATTTTATATATTATGCATATAATATGTATATTTATATATATATATATATATATATATGTATGGGTTTCCCTGATAGCTCAGTTGTAAGAGTTTGCCTGCAATGCAGGAGACCACAGTTTGATTGCTGGGTCAGGATGATCCCCTGGAGAAGGGATAGGCTACCCACTCCAGTATTCTTGGGCTTCCCTGATGACTCAGATGGTAAAGAATCCACCTGCAATGCGGGAAACCTGGGTTCAGTCCCTCAGTTGGGAAGGTTCCTTGGAGAATGGAAAGGCTACCCACATCAGTATTCTTGCCTGGAGGATCCCATGGACAGAGGAGCCTTGCAGGCTACAGTCCATGGGGTCGCAAAGAGTTGGGCAAGACTGAGTAACTCAGTATATCACAGCAAAGTATATATATACTGGTTGAATTCGGGAGCCCAACTCAGAACCTGTGAACATGACCTTATTTGGGAAAAGGGTCTTTGCAGATGTAATTAGTTAAGAATCTCGAAACAAGATTATCCAGGATTTGAAGTGGGCCCTAAATCCAATGGCAGGTGTCCTTATAGGAGAAAGGCAGAAGGAAATATGAGACACAGAGACACAGAAAAAAGGTTTTATGAAATCAGAGGTGGAATTGGAGTGGTGTGTCCATAAGTCAAAGATCACCAGAGATTGCTGACAGTCAACAGAAGCTAGGGAAGAGACTTCCTCAGAGCCTCCGGAAGGTACCAAACCCTGATGACATTTTGATTTTGGAGTTTTGGTTTCCAGAACTACTGTGAGAGCATCAATCCACTTCTGTTGCTTAGGCCACACAGTTTGCCGTAGTTAATTGTAACAGCCCTAGGTAACTAATAAATGTATATACATATAGGTATGTGTGTGTATACATAAATATATATATATGTACGTATATGTGTGCTCAGTCATGTCCAACTCTTTTGTGATCCCACGAACTGTAGCCCACCAGCCTCCTCGGGCCCAAGGGATTCTCCCAGGCGAGAATGCTAGAGTGGATAGCCAAGCCTTTCTCCAGGGGATCTTCCCAACCCAGAGATGGAACCCGAATCTCCTGCATTGCAGGTAGATTCTTTACCATCTGAGTCACCAGGAAAACTCATGTACATATATATGTGTACTACATATGAAAGACAAAGTGGTATAGAGAGCCATGTGGAGATTAAATTGTTTCTTTCCTCCATGTATAGATGCCTTCATCATAAAGCTTCATCATAAAAGACACAGACTGTCCCACATTCATTACTTCACTATTAATGTCATTTCATGGCCTGTAGCTGAATTCCATATCTATTCTTCCCAATTCCATCCCCTGTCCTCTCTTCCTCATTTTTCCACTTCTCTCTGTGTCCTCCTGGCCCTCTTACTCCTCAGCTGGCCCACATGTGCACCCCATCAGCTCCACACTGCTCTGAGTTGCCTCTTGATTCTGAATCCCTGAAGTGAAACATGTAGGGACCCACAGTCCTAAAGCCCCTGCATTTCCAACAAGGATTCTGTGCACTTTGGAATTTGCTTTCCCCCTTTCGTGACTGAATTTTACAGTCTCTGCCATCAAGTGGTAGGATCTGAAACTACACCTAACATAAAGAAGTCACTTTGGCCCTGTAGATAACACACCTCTGTAGAGTCCATGTTAGGTGTTGTCAATGATCAATAATTGATCAAAAGAATGCAAGCTGAAATGCTGAAAAAATGATGAAAAATTACCATGTTTGGGCTATGACTTTAAAAAAAGAATAGTGCAGTATGCTTGTGTTAACATCTCTATTTTTAAAAAGATAGTTAGCATAAAGATTTCTGTGATTGCATTTCAATTTCATTGGTCTATTATACTTCATCTAGTGACTAATGTAAATGAAAATTTTAAGTTTTCAAAATCTGCAATTCCAGTAGGAAACACGGACAGGGATTTACTTTGTAAATAAAAATGTAACCAAAGTACAATTCATATATTTTTTAAAACTTTTTTAGATACTAGCTAGCTTTTTATCCTTAGGTAATATACAAAATGATTAATATATTTTTAGAAAGAATTACAAGAGGAGTTAGTACAAAATCATACTGTACTTTAATCTAAGAAAGAAATGTCTATCTCTTTTGTGAGATTAAAAGGGACAATTCTATTAACTGAAAATTTTAAAAGCTTTCTTAAAGTTATATTAATTGTATAAGACTGATTTGTCATAGCATCATACCTATGCAAATGATTTCCAAGGGTAATAAATCATCTAACCCTTCCCATAATATATACATGCACTATATTTTGCTAGTAAAAACTCTATTTAATTACATTTTAAAAAGTATAACAGAACACACAGTCATTTAATATACAGTATGATACCATGACCTACCACATAACCTTATTTCTAAATGCAATTTAAACTAGGCACACCTTCTTCGCATGATGGTTTTCTTACAGACCTCCAATCTTTTGCAGGAAGGGTAAGGGCTTAGAGTGATGCAGAGACTCAGCATATGTGAAAATAATACTGGGTTAAGAGTCACAAGGCCTGGCTTCCAAATGCCACTTACAGCTCTAAAGCCTTCTTAGAGCTTTAGTCTTGTCATCTGTAGGATGGGAATGGTACTTGCCTAATTACGCACTTCTACTCACTGTTGGGTGAACCTCCCCTCGCAACAGGCTTCCTCATGGCTGTGTACTGATGAACAGGGCACACGTGGTTTCCTCACTCACACACTGGGGATCCAGATACTTAAACTTGTGATTACCGTGCTGTGGCGAGAATGAAATGAGTTAATGGTATGAATGCACTTCATAACGTGTGGAACATTGCACCTTAGTGTAATTCCCTTAGGGAATGCTCAGTTTTGGGGGACTGATTGAAGAAAAGAAAGTCCTAGCTGAGTACAAGGAAGGGAACCAGTTACTACTGGTGTAGTGGTGGGGTGGGGGGAATTCTTTAAAAGTTCTTAATTAAATTTAGTGATCATTTTCTATCAACAATTTATTGAATACTTCCCTCTGGTAAGGATTATTTTATCAATGTTATACTTTGATTGTTGGGATTATATCTCTCTTCCTTAAATAAGAAAATCTACTAGAATGGGATAAAGGAAAAATGAAGAAAAAAATGAAAAAATGATCAGCTTTATCATCACAACTGAATTCAAAAGACAGTCAGAAGGAACGTGCGTCCCATCACTGCTACTTCCTCAGGCTTTATTATTTTTAATTTTATTTTTTTAATTGAAGCATAGTTTATGTACAATGACTTCCCTGGTGGCTCAGACAGTAAAGCATCTGCCTACAATGCGGGAGACTTGAGTTCAATCCCTGGGTTGGGAAGATCTCCTGGAGAAGGAAATGGCAACCCATTCCAGTACTCTTGCCTGGAAAATCCCATGGACAGAGGAGCCTGGTGGGCTACAGTCCATGGGGTCTCAAAGAGTCGGACATGACTGAACAGCTTCACTTTTATATACAATGTAGTCCCAATCTCTGCTGTATGGCAAAATGACTCAGTTATACACACATAGACATTCTTTTTTTTTCCTATTCTTTCCCATTATAGTTTATCACAGGATATTGAACATACATCCTTGTGCTATTACCTTGTTGTTTATCCATCCTATATATAATAATCTACATCTGCAAATTCCAAACTCCCAGCCCTTCCCTCCCCACCTCTCTCCCCCTTGGCAAACACAAGTCTGTGGGACAGTGTGTAGAGGCTTCTTAGAAAGCTATTTATTCATTTTTTTCTTGGCCCTCCATCAGCCACCTCTCGGTGTTTGGTATTTCTATTTTTAATTCTTGGCAACATCTCATAAGGAACCCTTTAAAACATTTCCCCAAGGACAGCCACTCTTTTCCTTTGCCCTCTTTTCTTCCTCTCTTGCTGTGAAATAAAACTCTCAGAGCTATTTGAATACATTGGTCAAAGAAAGAATTATCAGTAAAATAGAATAATGATGAATTATAATAACAATATCTTCCCATTTTGTAATACTTTTCCATTTTTATCATAAGAATGAATCATCTTGTCTAGTCAATAATGACTAGATGACCAACATCTAAACAATTTTAATAGATATTTCTGGAAGAATTCTTTCTAGAAGTTTAGATGACAGTTGCCTATTTATTGGCCAATGGGTTTTTTTTTTTTTTTTACAATTTTTTAAAATTTTTCAAATAAATATCTTTTTAAAAAATTACTTTCCATTTACAGTTGTTACAAAATATTGGCTTTATTCCCTGTGTTGTACAATATATACTTGAACCTATCTTACACCAATAGTTTGTATCTCTCAGGAAATGTTGTTTTCTGAGGCTTCACTTCTGTAAACTAGGAGCATTGATGACCTTCAAAAGGCTGTTGTGAAGATTAAATGGTAAAATGAATATAATGGCATGTTGTGAATAATAAGGTGCTTTGTAAACCTAAGTTATTACCACTCTGTAGACACCCTTGCCAACTCTCTCATCCTTTCTTTTACCTGGACAACCACCAGTTCTGGTGGTCAAGTGCTTTGGAAAGCATCTGCAGTTAGAGCTACAATTTATACCTTACTTTGCTGAAAGGATGGAAGCGATCAGAAGGGAACTTCCTTAGACTTCACCACACTGACCACCTATGGGCATCTTCATCTCCACACCCTGCTTCTGTCTAGAGCCATCCCTGCCTTGGTGCCTACATCCCACCCCTCTCCCATCTGAATAACACTCTAGGACCCCTCCCTCTGCTTCATTAGAGCTTCAGTCTCTACTCGATCATTGCCATCAGCAAGTAAACATCCAATTTCTCTCCTTCCATTCTCTCTTTAACTCACTTTGATGATCGATCTGACTTGCATCTAGCGATGCCGCTTGGTTAGAGGCCAGGTTGCTAAAGCTGGTCATCAGTTCTCAGCTTCCATCTCCCTGAACTATTAGCTGCATTTGACATAATCACTCACTCCGTCTATCTTGATATGCTTTCCTCTCATGGCTTTCTCTATAGTGAACAGGTTTCCTTCCATCTGCTAGTCGTCTTCTTTGCTGATTCCCTTCTCAGGACTTTCAAGGATGAAGCGAAGGTGTTTGGACTCACTGCTTCTTCATCTACACACGCTCAGTAACTCCAGTTTCACAGATTTAGATATCATCTAGATGTAAAGAGCGGGACACAGTTGAGCACAATGCAGTGGGTTAGATGCCAAAGACTTCCAGATTTCTGTTTCCATTCCATAACTCCCTCCAGACTCATAAATCCAACTGTCTCCCCAACATTTCCACTAGGCCCTTCAGAGATAGCTCAAACACCACAGGTCCAATTTGGAACTCTTGCTGCCTGCTGACCTAGCAAGTGGTGGTAACTCCATTCTTCTAGGTATTTCGGTCAAAACCCTTGCATTTATTCTCACCTCCATTCTCTCACTCGCGCCTTATTTTCAGTGAGCCAGGAAATCCTTTTGAATTTATCTTTAAAATATTTCTAGAATTCAGTCACTTTTCACACCTCCACTGCTACCACCCCGATGAGCTGCTCTTACTTCCTGCCTGATAAACTGTAATAGTCTCTATCTGGTCTCATTGCTTTTCCTCTTGATCTCCTACCAAATCAGTGTATTCCTAACACAGATGACAGTGATCCTGTAAAACACATCAGATCATGGTGATCCCATGCTCACAACACCAAAATGGCTCCGCATTTCTTACAAAGGCCTTGTTCCTTACAGTGGCCCATGAGACCCGGCATCCCAGCTCCTCTCTGAACCTTCTTTGCTGCAGTGACACTGACTTCCTTGAAGCTCTGCCCCCAGGCAGAGGGGGGCAATTTAGGGGCATTTGACTGGTTGTTTCCGCCATCTGGTTTACTCTTCTCCCAGTTCCAATCTTTGTTCCAGTACCCTCTTGTTAACAAGACCTGTTCTGACAACTACTTTTACGACTGCCCACTCCACTCTCCTTACCTCACTACTTTTTTTCCCATTTTTGATTTTTAGATCTTTCACTTAACTCTTTGTGTGTGTGTGTGTGGAGTATAATTGCTTTACAATGTTGTGTTAGTTTCTGCTATATGACAAAGTGAATCAGCTTTATGTATACGTATATCCCCTCCCTCTTGAACTTCCCTTCCACACTCCCATCCCATCCCTCTAGGTCAACACAGAGTACCAAACTGAGATTCCTGCACTATACAGAAGCTTCCCACCAGCTATCTATTTTACACATAGTAGTGTATATATATTAATGCTGCTCTCCCATTTCGCTCCACCTTCCCCTTCCCCCCACCCATGTCCACATGTTCTCTACATCTGCATCTCTATTCCTGCCCTGCAAATACATTTATCTCTACCATTTTTCTAGATTCCACATATATGTGTTAAGATATGATATTTGTTTTACTCTTTCTGACTTAATTCACTCTGTTTGATAGGCTCTAGGGCCATCCACATCACTATAAATGACCCAATTTTGTTCCTTTTATGGCTAAATAATATTCCATTGTGTGTATGTACCACATCTTCTTTATTCCTTCATCTCTCCATGGACATTTAGGTTGCTTCCATGCTCTGGCTACTGTAAACAGTATTGCAATGAACATTGGGGCACGAATTCTTTTTGTTTTTAAAAAGCATTTTCACCTTACAATATGCAATAAAATTATGTATTTATTTTATTTATTGTTTATAGACAATTTCCTCCTATTAGAATATAAATATGATGTGAGGCAGAATCTTTGTTTTGTTCACTGCTCTATATTAAAGATCTCTGAACAGTGCCTGACACATGATAAGCACACAGAAATACTTCTACATGAAAGGAAGCAGGGATTTCTTGTAAAATGCATCTTGTGTTTTAAAGGGACTTTAACAGTTGTCCTCAATCACTCAATTGTAAATTCCTTTAAGGACAGATTTTTATCTCTGTATCTGCATGAGTAAATGATGGACTAAAACAAGAAAGGAGGGAAGATGGATGTTGATTGCTAATTCCACAACTGCTTTTAACTTTATTCACTATTCAGCTGCTTCTAAAAGAGAAGATTTTAAGAACAGAAACCTGAAGGAATGAAACTCACACATAGTCAAACAACACTATAAAGCAGATTTGCTAAGGCAAAAGTAACAAAACATTGAAAATACTTAGGCATTTTTCATGTTTATATGATGCTAGATTTATGTTTAAATTTTTTCATCAGTAGTAATAAGATAATTCAGTAGCGATAGATGAAATTTCACACAGGATAGTCATTAATTTTTACAGATATCATCTCATAATGACCTTGGAAAATTTGGTTTCCATTGTTACTAGACAAAATTGTATAATGCACAAGTATTACACTATATGTCATGTGAGCTTTCGATTAAGGTTAATATTACTGAAATAACTACATCTGCTTTCCTCTCACTGTGATGTTTATCACCTAATAAAAATGCTAAAGTTACCAAGGAAAGATGTTTAATTTGTTCTCACTGCTCAGTTGTATGTTGCATCCTATTTTGTAGTAAATGGCATAATGTCCCAAGTGAGCTGCCATACTGTCAGATACATTATTTATACATAACATTACTGGTTAATCAATGAACAACAAACGCAGTAGCCTTCTCTTGTCTTCTTTATTTTTAAAGTGATAGCAAGAGGAATTATGTAGAAAACCATTCCACTTTCTGATATTAAATAATCTTTGACGATTAAAAAAGTGAAGTCTACAAATATGAACATAATAATTAAGCCATATGCCCTAGTGCATTCCAATGAAGAAGAACAATTAACTAGTCAAATCTAAATACAGGCTGCTTCATTTTTCTAGCAAAACATGGAGAAAGCACCTTTTACTATGGCTTACAAACTATTAAATAAATAAGACTTTCTCCCCAAAGGGATGTATGAAATTCATCTTAGAAAAAAATAGATCAAAAGGGCATTAATGGTCCATTTAGATTCACAGATTCTGTCATAAGGTGTGATATGACTGCAAACAAAAGAGTGATAAGTATACATGGATAAAACACCTCCTTTACAACCTCATTGATAACTTGACAATGAATCAAAATATTTTTAAGTTCAGTTCCTATGTGGACAAAACTTTAGCTCTCTCTGTGGTTCCTTGCCTGATGCCCCGAAAACGGAAGCTAGGGGACTTGATGACAATTTCAGAGAAATGGCTCCAAAAGCTCCTATGGAAACCATCCTTGTGCCCGTTTCTGAGAGTCACACACCTGATGATATGGTCAGAGGTATTTCAAACTGCTAAAGTTGTATCCCCCCTGACATCTAGGACTCTCCTTCACGGACTCTCCTCTTTCCCCCCCTGCTTTATAATCTGCTCCAATGACGAGCCTTCGTGTTTCCTCGGTAAGGAGTACAATTAGGATAAACTGCCTTGAGGTTGGCGCGTCCCAGGGGGCGCTAGTGGGAAAGAACCCGCCTGCCAGGTTCTTTGTAAGCTACAAATGTAAGCTACACAGTTTGATCCCTGGGTCAGGAAGACCCTCTGGAGGACGACATGGCAACCTGCTCCAGTAGTTTTGCCTGGAGAATCCCATGGACAGAGGAGCCTGACGGGCTCCAACCCCTAGGGTCACAAAGAGTCAGACATGACTAAAGCGACTTAGCCACACACACCATGTGTTCAGACATTCTTCTCTTTTACCAGAACCAGTACTATGAAGTTAAACAGTTTTAGTGGGGAAGGTTATATTAAATTGCTTAGCCTTTTTAAAGAAATCTTTTCTTTTTTTCTGGAAGGATACGAAATGAACAGTAAAAACTTAATTTCATAATATAAAAAATAGAAATAATTTAAGTAGAGAAAATGACATTGTACTGCTTGAACTATATAGAAACAAAACTATAAACAGATACCCAGCTAGATTCTCACAGGACAGATAACCTCCTAATCTAGTAGGGTCTGGAAATATCCAGTTTGCAAGAGGAAGCCATATGCCTAACCACCATACCTGAAAAAAAGACAAAACAAAGAAATACATATATTACTACTGATAAGCAGCATTTATGAGCCCCACTATGTGCAGGGCATTGAAATCATGTATATACATTCTCTTACAGGTCAACTTCAAATTGACTGATTTAATTAGCCATAATTCCCAAATACATAAACATTTTTTCCTATGAGAATGATAATAGCATTTAGAAGCTCCTATTAAAAAAAAATAAAAAGAGGAGGAAAAAAAGAAAGATGGTTTGTTTTCACTTTAGCTCATTCTGTTGTGTTTTTATTAACAGAAGTTTCAGATCGATACCAAATATTCTGCTCAGTTCCAGTGATTGAATATGAATACATTATGTGCATACAAAAATAGTGATAATCTAAGTTGATACAATAGTTCATTTTGCATTAGTGTCCTAGATGGGACAATGTTAAGAAGCAATTTAAATGAAATTCATTTAAATGTCAGCTCTCATGCTTGCGATTTTTCTATAATTGGTTATTTAATTAAAATAATTCTCATAGTCATTAATTTAGACTAAAACTTGCTGTGCACTGACATGTTTTAATTACATGGTATTAACAAAATTGATATGCTTTAAAAAAGCATGGTTAAATTTTAAACAAGAATAAATTAGAAATCTCATAGATCATCCTACTTAGTGTATTTATGAGAAAGTCGGTCATTTTAAATGTTTATTGCAAACAAAGTCACACCATTATTTTGCACTCAGTGCAGTTTCTAGTGCAGTAAAGTAAACTAGATTCTAAGAGAAAAACCACACAGTGACCCAGGAATAGAGAAAGAGTTGATGCTTATGATACAGAGGCTTATGGAGACTTCACATAAAGAATATAATTTGTACATAAGGAGATAACTCCAAACATATTAAAAGATTGAAAAATAAATGATTTTGTTGTAATCATTCTGTGAATCCTCCTTGCAGAGACAAAAGAAAGAGATATATTGATTCAGCCTTATTTTTTTTCAAAACTGGTTTTCACATTACACTTGTAAGGTTACATTTGTGACCAGTCTTATTCTCATTTCAATCTTTGTCAAAGGACTAGGTAAATATTTTACCCTTTTCAAATCACGATTATAATCTGTGTCAGGAGCATGAGAAATCAGAATTTTAGTGTTTTCTATGAATTAAAGGACTTCTATATTGCTTTGACCTTTTTAATATTCTGTAATTTAATTGGATGGACAGTCTACTTTTACCAAGGATTGCCAGGCGTCCTATTTAATAAACTTACTGACACAAAGCATCATTTTAAATGGCTGCTTCTTGGTTCCCTGAGTATAAGATTTTGGACTGGTTAAAATATTGTTTTTACCAAATTAAATTTTTCCATTTTCTCTGGTCAGCAGAAATTTAAAAATTCTTGTGGCGAGCTGGGTTCCCTCTCTTCGTTTGTGTTTTGATGTATAGCAGGGCAGAATCACGTTTCCAGTTCAATTTCTTCCCCCTTACCCAGCATCTGTGTAGGCCTAATATTCATCTAAGCCTGCAGTTAGATACCCAGTGGATAATGTAAAAGAAAATGGGGGGTGTCTACTTATACCTTATTTCTGCCTATTTTTCTATGTTTTTAAATGCTGGGCCCAACCAGGGTACATCTGTTATTTCGGATCTTCTTCACCATCTGTTTGAACATGGCATTGGTGGTCCTGTAGTCAAAGAAGGAGAAGAAAATAACAATTAATCATCAATTTTGGCTTTTGTCACTTAAATTCTACTTAGATTATCTAAGTAGGTGACAGCTAGTTTACAGAACTCATTCGGATCTTCCTTCATTATGACTTTTTTTTTTCTGATATGTTTCTTTCTCATTCTAAAAATTGTAAGACTATATTAAAAATGGGTTGGTAAGAAGAGAAAAGGTTTGCCTTGGTCTTTGTTATAGATAGTTTTAGGATTAGAGAGGTTGGAGTAAGCATATTTTTCTTTTTCCCATTGTTCCTTGTATTTTATTATTTTACTCTGTTTTTATTGTGAAGTGACTTGATTCCATTTTCAGTACACAAGTAATACCAGATTAACCCAATGAGGAGAAGCTGTTAATTCATTGATGTGTATTTGAATAGTACCTGAGGAACTAAAAATAGTTCCTCAATAAATATCGATGGACTGAAAGAGTCAATGACTGAATATAATGATTAAAAAGTACAAAATTCTAACTAGATCTTTTAACATAAAAGGGAGAATATTATTACTTACAAAAGACAGAAATTAGCAAATGTAGAGAGAAACCCACAAGGATGTAATCTCCATAGGTTTTCCCCGCATGATTCCCGGTGGAGATGCTACAGTTCACATGTGCTGACTCATTGCTCAAACCATTTCATTTTCAAATCTTTTCTGGTTCCCTCATACTGCTATTAAAATGTAAAACATATAAATAAATAAAATTTTAAAAATTCTCTTAACCTGTTTTGAAATTTGGGATTTCAGCACAACTGAAGCTCTTAAAGTTTGAGTTTGACATGCAAATCATTTTAATAGTTCCTTATGCTAAAAGTTGCAATATGTTAATTTTGAGTGAAGGTTAGGATTGAGATGAATTTTTATCTCAGCAAACTCTCTTTAGGATTAGAATTCATGAGAGGCAGTGAAAGCAGAGATTTGAATCCTGGCTCAGAGACGTAGGTCTCTGTCTTTCATGAGTCCCATAGCCTTCAGTAAATTATTTCTTTCGAGTCTTCTTTATCTTCAAATTTTTATCTACTTAATAATACCTACCTTATAAGGCCAATAGTTTGTTACTATTATTATCCTGATTTTTAAAATTTAAATTACTTTTGCAATCTTAATGTTTTCCCTATCTACTTTCCCTTTGATTCCCTATAAGAATGAAAAAATCTAGTGGCTTGGCTGTCCGGGTGACATGGGTAGTGTTCTAGGACAAGTCCAAATGTGTCTGTGGCAGTTGATGACAGACTCACCTACATGGGCCATAATTAAACACTTCATCTCAAAACCACCCCCAAGGGTAACAGACAGCATTTTTTTTTTTCAAACTAGAACACTTTCTTTAAATCATGAGATTATGGTTTTGACTGTGGTGATGAACAGGCACAAAAATATTGACACAGAGTATTCGGATCATTCAGAAGATCATGCCATCATTATAGACTCTGAGTATCAGGATCATGCTAGGCAGCATTGTATTAATAATACGAACAAGAAATAATGACAAATACCTAAAAACTCAACAGTGTGTCTGTATAGATATTTTAGGGGAAAAAACCAAATAGACTTTTTCTCTCAAGTCTGGGAATTGACACACATTTTAACCAGGAGTTCAGTAGTATTGTTGAAAGGATAATAAAATATATAATATCCTTATCCATTTTTTGGTATTAAAAATATGCCCCAAAGTAAAAGAGAAACAAAGCTTAATCTTAGTTCCACATCACCTTATACAATAGGTTTACCCCTTATAAACAGACACTTTAGTAAATTAAATCTTACTGTTACATAATCATAATCATCAGTATACTTGGCATTACAATATGAATAATTTCTCTTAATTTATGTTTTATAATAAAGTTGGGCCTCCAAAGTGGCTCAGATGGTAAAGAATCTGCCTACAATGAAGGAGAAAAGGGTTTCATCCCAAGGTTGGGAAGATCCCCTAAAGAAAGGAATGGCAACCCACTCCAGTATTCTTGCCTGGAAAATTCTGTGGACAGAGGAGCCTGGCAGGCTACAGTCCATGGGGTGGCAAGAGTTGAACACGACTGAGAGAAAGATTTTCATATATTTGATTTTCATAAAGTGCATCAGATAATTAAATTTAATGATAGCTTTTATTAAACAGGGCTGAGTTTTAATATGAATCAGCAATGGATGCTCATCTTACCCATATACCCAAGGGCCTGCAATTATCTTTCCATTCAGTGTTCTTTTACCTACTTTTCCACTTCCTTTTAATAAATGGTATAGCAAAGCTGGAGTAAGACAGTGATAATGATGAGAATAGCAGTTTTACATAACAAGTTCTTGGAATCCTCACCATATTGAAGAAGTGCCAAACTCAGGACCATTACAGCTACAAGATTTAATTTCATGTTAGTTTCAATTCAACATCCCACATAAGTAATTTTTTTAACTTGTTTTCTTGTTTGTCTCTCTCTCTCTCTCTCTCTAGGTGTCATTCCAGGTATGTGGGGCCTTCTCACTTGAACCATCATCAACCATCCTTAGCTCATTACTCCCCTGGGCAAGAGAACCCTTAGATACATCCACCTGTCTCCTCTATCTATAGATGCCTCCTGGCTCTTGTTCTATTTGGCCAAATTCTGATGCTCCATCAACAGCATCTCTGGGTCTCTTCCAGTGGGGCCTTCCTTCCCCACATAGCAAGGCAGAGGATTGGGCTGTAAGTTCTCTCTGATGACCTCAACAATCCTGTTAGACCTTGGGAAGTTGTGGTCAGACATCCAGTTAAGGAAATTAAGGCTGGTGGTGTCCTGGCTTTAGCTGGGAGCTCCCCTGTTCATAATCCCAGAACCACTGGGCTAGAGTCAAGTGAGATGCCATATATCCAATGATGCTAAGGTGATACTCCTTAACAATCACTTCCTTTCGGAAGGAGGAGTTGGTCTGAAAGAAAAACATCAACTTGCAGCAGTACCTGTGCTGGCCCAGTTCCTGCACCTCCAAATCGATCGTGTAGTTAAGCGTGTCTTTATCTCGGTCACCGACCATGGCCAACATATGCGAGTGGTTCATAATAGCTTGACCCAAAAGTGAGGGATGCCATGGATGATCCAAGTGAGGTTTCCCTCTCTGACAGATCTTGCACTTGAGCCGTGTGTAGGTCCTGCTAACTTGGGCAATGACAGTGCCCAGCTCTAAGTTCAGGGCTTCCAGTACCTCCAGCACTGAGCTGGAACTGTCATGGGTCCTTGCCCTGGCTCTTCCAGCCCCTGGACTTCTCCTTCTGCTCCTCCTACTCATCACCTCCACCACATCGATGATATCCTCCACTAGCAGCCCCAACTCCTCTCTGATCCCTGCCACCTCCCCCTCTTCCAGGGCCATTGCCTTCTTGCACAGCCTTCACTCTGAAGATAATAGCCTCTGTGCCTGTCCCACCCACTAATGCCTGCACCACTTCCCACACCTTGGTGGTGGTTGGGGGGGCAAGAGACCCCTGCCTCCTGAAGACCAGTTTCTACAACTCAGGCGACCCAGGGTCCCTAGGCCTCTCTGCCTTCCCTGGCCCTGTCTTGCTGGCAATGTGGTTTTTGCCCTGAGCTGCCACAGCTATGTAAGAGAGGGAAGTAAGAGCTTGGCAAGTGGCCCGCAGAGCAGGCCTAGTGGCTGGGGTCAACCTGTGCCCAGAGCTGGGTCCTTCCCTGGACTCTGTGACTGAGGAAGGTGAGAGGCAGGGGGTGGCTGGGGGGAGAGGGGCACCCACACAAGTAATTTTAAAAAATAATTGTGGCTAATCATGAAACATAGAGAGCCTCTGGAGATGGGCTTGAGTGACAAAAATCCAATGGAAAAATGGGCAAAAAATTAGAAAAGATAGTTTTCAGAAAATAGTGATTTATAATAAAAAAGAAAAGATACTCAATGTTGCTAGCAATCTGATAAATTAAAACAAAATATTGAGATATTCTAATCCATAAACTAGCAAAAATTATACACAGTTTGTGTGAGGATGTGGGGAAGTAAGGGCTTCCCTCATGGCTCCGCAGTAAAGAATCTGCCTGCAATGCAGGAGCTGCAGGAGATGTGGGTTTGATTCTTTTTTTTTTTTTTTTTTTGGTTCAATTCTTGAGTCAGGAAGATCCCCTGGAAGAAGGCACAGCAGCCAACTCCACTATTCTTGCCTAGAGAATTTTCCTTAATCTGCTTTTTCAATGAGGGAACAAATATTTGCTGAAACTTCAGTTGTAATCTTGGCCCTAATATAAAGTACTGGAAAGACAAACTTGGTATCTAACCTTGAGTAAGTTACAATTTGTGAAGGAGATAGATCATCACGCTTTTGTGCTATAATGTGATAACCGTTCCCACCCCCTTGCTACAGTGCTGTGAGAGTGCCTCAAGAGGCATCTAATTCATATTTGAAGTAGAAACAGGGATTTGAGAGATGGCTATGAGGCAGCATCTAACTGACATCCAGTGGTTACCCTCAATCAAAATTTCACCCAAAAAAGTCCAGAAACATATCTTTATTACAGCTATATTGTACACATGTAGATCTGTAGGTCTGATATACGTCATAATAGGTACAGAGGAATCAAGCAAGTAAGATTAACAGAAGGTCAAGAGCAATTTTTAAGTGTGTGATATTTTGGACTAGAAGGCACAGACTAAGTGAGAGACTCAATGTGGTGTTGACAAAGACTTACCAAATCCCTCAATACTAGAGTAAAAGAGATTGTCCTTGAAACTTGACCTGGGTAACTTCTTTTACTAAGTAAATAAATTTCAGTACTCATTATCCTAAAGATGATGCTAGAAGCAAATCTTAATGGAAATAAAGATTTTAGAAAGAGTACCACAATAATCTATTTCACGTTTAAGGCTCACAGGTGGCACTAGTGGTAAAGAATCCACCTGCAGTGCAAGAGATGCAAGAGATACAGGTTCCATCCCTGGGCCAGGAAGATCCCTGGAGGAGGAAATGGCAACCCGCTCTAGTATTCTTGATTGAGAGATTCCATGGACGGAGGACTCTGGTGGGTTACAATTCATGAGCTTGCAAAGAGTCAGACACAACTCAGCAACTGAGCACAGAATTACCGAGGGTAGCCAGTCTTTATTAGTTAGGACTTCCCAGGTGGCACTAGTGGTGAAGAACCCACTTGCCAGTGCGGGAGACATAAGAGACTTGTCTTCGATCCCTGGGTTGGGAAGATTCCCTGGAGGCGGGCATGGCAGCCCACTTCAGTATTCTTGTCTGGAGAATCCCATGGACAGAGGAGCCTGGTGGGCTACAGTCCATAGGGTCGCAAAGAGACACAACTGAAGTGACTTAGCACAAAGTATCATAGATCAAAAATTTCAAATGAGGATGTATTTTGATTTTGCAATCTGACTTTTATAAATTTAGCCAACAAAAAAGATATTCACCTCTGTGCACAAACATACATGTACAGGACTGGCTGTTGCAACATTTTTAGCAAATTTATAGTCATAAATAAAATAGGCTATTTTTGAGAAGTCTGTTATATTTATATGGGCTTCCCTATCAGCTCAATTTGTGAAGAATCTGCCTGCAATGCAGGAGCTGCTGCTGCTGCTAAGTCACATCAGTCGTGTCCAACTCTTCGAGACCCCATGGACTGTAGCCTACCAGGCTCCTCCATCCATGGGATTTTCCAGGCAAGAGTACTGGAGTGGGTTGCCATTGCTTCTCCTCAATCAGGAGACCCCGGTTCAATTTCTGGGTTGGGAAGATCCATTGGCGAAGGAAATAGGCTATCCACTCTTGTATTCTTGGCCTCCCTTGTGGCTCAGCTGGCAAAGATCCGCCTGCAATGTGGAAGACCTGGGTTCGATCCCTGGGTTGGGAATATCCCCTGGAGAAGGAAAAGGCTACCCACTCCAGTATTCTGGCCTGGAGAATTCTACGGACTGTACAATCCATGTGGTCACAAAGAGTCAGACACGACAGAGCCACTTTCACTTTATTATATTTATATAACATTGTGAGAAATGGAATGCATTGAGAAGATTAAATAAATAAATCTAGAATCTTGGTTTAGAAGTTGAGAAATATTAAGAAATGCTATATATGGGAATTTTTTTAAGATTGTTTTAAAAAAATTCTTTGCTTACTGCAGTTTCATTGGCTAACTTCCAGGTGGTAAAAATTATGGTATTTAAAATTATTTGTGGGACTTTTGGAATTTTTCCTGCAAGTTCTATAAATATAGTTTTGTTTCTGTGAGTAAGGACCTTCTGCATTCCTCAGATGTGAGTAGTAAAAACAGTTGCCAATCTCATCAAGGAAACTTCTCCATACCAAAAGATGACATTTCCTTCACTTCTGAGAGGATTGAAAGGAATTAGTCAGAAACTGCTTATTTATTCAAGGAGGATATATTACACAAGTATATTGTGTCTGGATGTGCAGGGACATCCTACAGATGAAGACATAGTCCTGTCTTTAAGACACTCACAGTTTAGACACAGATGTATAACTGGGATGATTATAACATCCCTTATGTATATAAAAGGCTTCCCAGATGGCGCAGTGGTAAGGTATCTGCCTACCGATGCAGGAGATATGAGATTCAGGTTCAGTCCCTGGGTTGAGAGGATCCCCTGGAGAAGGAAATGGCAACCCACTCCAGTATTCTAGCGAGCAAAATTCCTTGGGCAGAGGTGCCTGGTGGGCTACAGTCCATGGAGTGACAAAGAGTTGGACATGACTGAAAGGAATTAGTCAGAAACTATTTATTTATTCAAGGAGGATATATTACACTAGTACATTGTGTCTGGATGTGCAGAGACATCCTACAGATGAAGACATAGCTCTGTCTCTAAGACACTCACAGTTTAGACACAAATGTGTAACTGGCATGACTATACTATCCTTTAGGTATATAAAAAGCCCACCCTTTTTTCAAGTTAAAATCTATGCAGAGCCCTATTTAGCAAATATTGAAAATGTTTAGTATCTCTTGGGGCCTCCAACTTTATCTACAAGAGTATATGAACAAGAGAGAGCTCCTCAGCCCAAAAGTGCCAAGTTTGTCTCTAACTGCCTCCCAGAGAAGGAACTAGAGAACCTCAGTTTCCTGGTGGAGCCACTATCTTTGACTACTCCTCTAAGACATGGTATTGCTGTTAAATATAGATTGCTTAACTTAGCTTGGTATCATCTCCACCAACTGTTGTGGTGATTCCATGGTGGCCATGTAGTAGAGTTGGAGAGAGATAATGATTAGGATGAGATAATATATATAATAACTCTTGTAGCTTTACCTAACAAGTTCTCGGTATCCTCACACATTTAAAGAATGCCATACTCAAGACCATTACAACTATAAGATTCAGGGATACATTTTAAATCATTTAAATTCCATATCTCACATAGGTAATATTTTAAAAATAATTGTGGTAACCATAAAACAGAGAGAGCTTCTGATGATGGTGTTAAACAGTTTAATACCTGCTCCTAGGCTGTATGCAGATGGTTCATTGAGGTAAGACACTCTGACCTCCTGGGTATTGTGATGAGCTAAGGGGCTTTCTAACTATAACTCTTAATGCTGTGTGTGCTGTACTTAATTGCTCAATAGTGGCCAACTCTTTGTGACCCCATGGACTGCAGCCCACCAGGCCCCTCTGTCCATGGGGATTCTCCAGGCAAGAATACTGGAGTGGGTTACCAAGCCTTCCTCCAGGGGATCTTCCCAACCCAGGGATTGAACTCGGGTCTCCCACATTGCAGGCAGATTCTTTATCAGCTGAGCCACCAGGAAAGCCCATAACTCTAAACAGTTATCCTCAACTCTTGAAATGATTGCTCCTTTAGATGCATTTCACGGCTACCTCTCCTAGGCGCCAGTCTGTCCTCTTTCTCTGACTCAGATCCTCACTGATTTCCTGTCACATAATGACTGACATTTTTCTCCTCCTAGGGAGCTACATGACCAGAGTACATATGTAACAGCAGAAGAAAAGTGGAGATAGGCAGCTCAGCTGTCATCTCTGGACTGGATAATCCATGCGAGGTCCTGGATGGAGAAACTGCTTCTATATATAGGCTGGTGAAGAAGAGTATCACATAGTTTTTTAGGGAGAGTGGAAAACTACACTCTCAAAGCTTTAGAAACGTTCTGTTCTGTATCAGGGGGAGACTTGCATTCACATTTGTTGTACATGATTCCTTTGTTGGGGAAACTACTTGAGTGAATTTTTCAGTATTCAAAATGAAATAAGAAGCATTTTTAAAAATTATATTTGTGGATTTTTCTCAGTTCAAAGACTGATTTTCTAGTTCAAGGATACTCTTAAACTGAGAACACACACATACCTAATTTTTACCAGGTAAACAAATTCAGGTTTTATTGCTCTCTCCTACCAGCCTTAGAGCTTCCTAGGTGGCACTTATATTAAAGAACCCATCTGCCAATACAGGAGATGTAAAAGATGTGGGTTTGATCCCTGGATTGGGAAGATCCCCTGAAGGAGGAAATGGCAATCCACTGCAGTATTCTTGCCTGGAGAATCCCATGGTTAGGGGAGTCTGGTGGGCTACAGTTCATGGGGTTACAAAGAGTTGGACCCGACTGATGTGACTTAACACACATGCACAACCCTTAGGCTTAGTGGTGAGGATAGAGAGGGATGTGTGTGTGTATGTTTCATGGGGTGTTGATGAGGCTCTGGACTGAGAAGAAAAGATGGGCTTTCCAGGCACATCAGCAAAGACCAGAGTAACTATTGTATTATGTCAAGTTATCTGATGGAGAGGCCCAGTAGGGGGTTTTGATGTCACTGCACCATCCCTGCAACAAAATTGAAGCTATGGATAAATTTTAGTATTTTTTTTATAACTTAGAGCCCATACATTTTAGCTAATTTATCAGGCAATATAGTAAAAGACTATAGGAAAAGACTTCATTTAAAGTTGTCAGATAACACCGAAGACTCAGTTAAATTTCAAGTTCATATAAACACTATTTTTTTGGGTATAAATATGTCCAAAATATTGCATGGATAGGCTTATATAATAATTAAAAACAATTCATTGTTTACCTGAAATTCAGATGTAACTGGCTGTCATGTATTTTTAACTGCCAAACCCAGTCTCATTATATAATAAATCCTGCCCCCCCCCAACCAAAATTGATTTTCCTAGTATTTTAGGTTCAATAGATAAATCCATTCAGCATTCATTTCTAAGCATTTTTCTCCCCTGTTTTACTTTTGGTGTCTGGAAAGATTAACCACTCAATTTTTTTGGCTATCTTTTTGCGTAAGTAGCCAAGTGACTCAATTACTGTCAGGCATATGAAAAGGTCTTCTAGGAAAAGTCCCCTTCCAGAATAAAAAGACAGTACTTCTCAAGGAAAAAACTTTTTCATTTTTCTTCTCTTTTCCTGTCTGTGACCCAACAGTAATGACTGTGAGAACAGTAGCCCTTCTGTATTCATGAGATAAGCATAAGAACAGAAGTCTACACTTTGATGGAGAAATACTGAATCACTGAATCACTCTACCTGCTCTGGACCAGCAATCTCCAGGCTTCTTCTTATTGGACAGGAAATAACTCCTATCATTAACAGATGTTATATTGAATTTCTGTTATTGTAGGTGATTGAGAACCTTACTGATACTTCTTGGAATAATGACCAATATAGAGCTTCTGAGTTTTAAATTAAACTAAAAAATCAAGTTTTGGAAAGAGAGAATGGCATCACAGACAAACTAATTCACTTCTCAGAAGACTCTTTGGGACTGAGGAGAAATGGCAAAAAGGAAATCTGATGCCTCACATCGTATTCTTAAAAGCCAATGGTTGAGCCTCTATGGCTAGAGGGATATAGGTGGACAGAGATTTTTATGAGAAATTTGGTGAGATTGCAAGAAAAGAGGGTCAGAAGCAATGGAATTGTTAGAGGAACTTTGTTAAACTTTCAATACCAACAGAACTGCTCCTGGGCCAAGTGACAGATTGTGGATAGAGTTAGAAGAGGTTGTTCTCGGTCCCGTAACAAAGAGCACATCCCATCTCTGGCACTCAAGATGGCGGTTTGGGGAGCGTCTAGGGGCAACATGATATTAGACAGCATATTAAAAAGCAGAGACATTACTTTGCCAACAAAGGTCCCTCTAGTCAAGGCTATGGTTTTTCCAGTAGTCATGTGTGGATGTGAGAGTTGGACTCTAAAGAAAACTGAGCACTGAAGAATTGATGCTTTTGAACTATGGTGCTTGAGAAAACTCTTGAGAGTCCCTTGGACTGCAAGGAGATCCAACCAGTCCATCCTAAAGGAGATCAATCCTGAATATTCATTGGAAGGACAGATGTTGAAGCTGAAACTCCAATATTTTGGCTACCTGATGCGAAGAACTGACTCATTTGAAAAGACCCTGATGCTGGGAAAGATTGAAGGCAGGAAGAGAAGGGGACAACAGAGGATGAGATGGTTGGATGGCATCACTGACTATGGACATGAGTCTGAGTAAACTCCAGGAGTTGTTGATAGACAGGGAGACCTGGCATGCCGCAGTCCATGGGGTTGCAAAGAGTCAGACACGACTGAGCGACTGAACTGAACTGAAGGGGCAACATCATTGACATGACCACTGCCCTTCTCAGGAGGGTCACATCAGCTGAGGCAGAAGTTGGAGCCTCAACAGGACCCTAGATTAAAACATGCTAGAGTCAGAACAAAAGAATAAACACTGTGCAGTGAGCAAGGCTGCCAGGCTGGTTTGTGAAAATAAGAGACATGTCTCTTCAGGCACTTCCAGTAATAACTGGGGGACATTTTGAATTTCACTGAAGTCCAATTATTCTGCAGGTTGAGGAACTTGATCCACTGCATTTGGTTTTATAAGCTCATGGATATTCTGGCATAGCATTTTGGTGGGGCAATATTCCTGTTGACCCAGGAATTTTAGATTTATTTATGCTCCTCTAAATGTATGGATCACAATAAACTGTGGAAAATTCTTTGAGAGATGGGAATACCAGGCCACCTGATCTGCTTCTTGAGAAATCTGTATGCAGGTCAGGAAGCAACAGTTAGAACTGGACATGGATCAACAGACTATTCCAAATAGGAAAAGGAGTACGTCAAGGCTGTATATTGTCACCCTGCTTATTTAACTTATGTGCAGAGTACATCATGAGAAATGCTGGGCTGGAGGAAGCACAAGCTGGAATCAAGTTTGCAGGGAGAAATATCAATAACCTCAGATATGCAGATGACACCACCCTTATGGCAGAAAGTGAAGAGGAACTAAAGAGCCTCTTGATGAAAGTGAAAGAGGAGAGTGAAAAAGTTGGCTTAAAGCTCAACATTCAGAAAACTAAGATCATGGCATCCAGTCCCATCACTTCATGGCAAATAGATGGGGAAACAGTGGAAACAGTGACTGACTTTATTTTTCTGGGCTCCAAAATCACTCCAGATGGTGATTGCAGCCATGAAATTAAAAGACGCTTACTCCTTGGAAGGAAAGTTATGACCAACCTAGATAGCATATTAAAAAGCAGAGACATTACTTTGCCAACAAGGTCCATCTAGTCAAGGCTATGGTTTTTCCAGTGGTCATGTATGGATGTGAGAGTTGGACTGTGAAGAAAGCTGAGCACTGAAGAACTGATGCTTTTGAACTGTGGTGTTGGAGAAGACTCTTGAGAGTCCCTTGGACTGCAATGAGATCCAACCAGTCTATCCTAAAGGAGATTAGTCCGGAGTGTTCATTGGAAGGACTGATGTTGAAGCTGAAACTCTGATACTTTGACCACCTCATGCAAAGAGTTGACTCATTTGAAAAGACCCTGATGCTGGGAGGGATAGGGGGCAGGAGGAGAAGGGGACGACAGAGGATGAGATGGCTGGATGACATCACCGACTCGATGGACATGAGTTTGAGTGAATTCTGGGAGATGGTAATGGACAGGGAGGCCTGGCCTACTGCAATTCATGGCGTTGCAAAGAGTCGGACATGACTGAGCGACTGAACTGAACTGAAATCTAAGAAGTATGTGTGGGATGTGTCTATGTTCTTTGAAGAATTTTTCAAATTGCACTACAATTATTTGATGGGTGTCTACTTCTCATATTTATTTAAGGTGCTGGTATCATTTATCCAAGTTTTGTAGGAATCTCCTAATAGATCTCTATGAATCCACTCTTAGCCTTTTCAAATCCATCCTGTACTTTGCTATCAGATCATGC
Organism: Dama dama; assembly: GCF_033118175.1. NCBI lineage: Eukaryota > Metazoa > Chordata > Mammalia > Artiodactyla > Cervidae > Dama > Dama dama. Next base: position 49,330,115 of record NC_083710.1, read on the forward strand.
CAGTTTCATATTAAAACTCTTTCAATTGCTCTCTTTTGCCTATAAGGTCCAAGTTAAATACCTTCCACAATATGTCCTTTGCTGCTTTTACAACCTGATCCTCCAATATTCCCAAACTGCTCCTGTGGACTCCAGCCATGTAACTACTCCTGAATACTTTATGTCATTTCTTTCATGGTCGCATTCTTTTTGTACTGCATGGAACACTGTTTTTCTTCTTGCTTACTTTCACTTACTCCTGAAGATTCTTCCCAAAGTGATTTTCTTTACTAAGTCTTTCCTGGGATCCATTAGGGAGAGCTCGTTATGCCCAGTGTTATGCTCCCATAATAATTTGCACACATCCTCAAACTGAACTCATAATTAGGATTATGGTTATTTGAGCTCATATCTCTTTCATTGTATCATGAGTTCCTGGAAGGCAACTAATCTGATTTTGACCTCTTCTTAAAATCAGCTTCTAAATAGTAGGTGTGTAATAATTTTAATTAAGTAAATGAATGATTCATACTCTTTAAAATGAAATCCACTTCAAGTCCTGTTATTTCTACAGGCCAAGTGTTTCTCAGTTTGGTTGATTTTTCTCCATTCCGATCACCACTATCATAGGTTAGAATTTCATCAAGTTGTTTCAGGATTAATTCTATGGCCAATGCTTTTGTCTTCTTTCCATCAGAAGCATCTTAAAAGGGAAGCTATTTGAGCAGATTTGTGGTTTCTGACAAATAAGCCTGATGGCTATGTAGACATTGGACTGTGGCTGGTGAAGGAGGGAGAAAGCAAGCCAGACTCATTTCCACACAACTGCCAGTCATTTTTCTAAAACCCACAATTCTGCTCACATCATTTCCCTTTTTAAAACACTTCCAACCAGAAGTGATGAACTAAGCATAATGTTTCTCCTGTAGTTTTCTGTTTTGGTAACTTGATCGTCATAGAGGGAAAAATTAGTGTCACAATTAGAACCCAGTGCAGGAGTTTAGTTAATTACTGCAAGTTTGGTGTTATAATTGAGTACGAGTGATCCAGACAGACTCTGTTGCATCACAGGACTCCTTGCCTGCCTCTCATCCACTGCTGGATATACCAGAGGAGGAAAACAGACTCCTTTGTTATCAGGTGCGCTCAGTAAGATGCTTATACCTAAGTTATTTTTATTCGAGCCTTTGTTAGGACGCATGACCCTTCATCAGCCAATCTTGCTCAAGAAGGACCAGCCTCCTGAACTGAACTGATCCAAATCAAGTGGCTGGTAGAAGACCTAACCCTACCATCCTCAGTTGCCCTCAGTTCAGTCTCTCAGTCGTGTCTGACTCTTTGTGACCCCATGGACTGCAGCACACCAAGCCTCCCTGTCCATCACCAACTCCTGGAGTCTACTCAAACTCATGTCCATTGAGTTGGTGATGGCATCCAACCATCTCATCCTCTGTCATCCCCTTCTTCTCCCATCTTCAATCTTTCCTAGCATCAGGGTCTTTTCAAATGAGTCAGTTTTTCGCATCAGGTGGCCAAAATATTGGAGTTTCAGCTTCAACATCTGTCCTTCCAATGAATATTCAGGGCTGATTTCCTTTAGGATGAACTGGTTGGATCTCCTTGCAGTCCAAGGGACTCTCAAGAGTCTTCTCCAACACCACAGTTCCAAAGCATCAATTCTTCGGTGCTCAGCCTTGCTCTAGGTAAAGCCTAAGAACCAGTGGGCTCTCCTCAAATGAGATGCCCAACTTGCCAAGCTGACTCTATATAACACATTAAAACTGGAAGCTCTCTCAGACCACTTCCCTAGCAACCATCTATCTCAATTTAGGCAAACTATCTAACGTTCTCATTTATTCATGTCTAGCATCCCTGGAGAGAAAATTGTCCTTATTTGCTGCAGATCTGATAGCAACTAAGTCTCCAAAAATGCTGCAAGGGGGCCTACACTACACAGGGATCAAAGGAATGCACTGTTGCCTTCCTGATAATAATCTGATAATTATCATGATAGCTAGCACTATTTGAAGGCTTACTACATGCCAAGCACAGGCTGGGTGTTCTATATATTTAATCATCACAACTTTTTGAGTTTGGTACTATTATTATCTTTATTTCACAAAGGAGGAAACAGAGGTCCCATACCCATAAGTGAAGAGCTGGAATTTAAACCAATGAGATATGTAATTTCCCTGCTGAAAATTGCATGCCTATCATACACTGGGCTTTCCCAGGTGATGCTAGGGGTAAAGAATCCACCCACCAATGCAGGAGACATAAGAGATACAAGTTCGACCCCTGGTGTCTAGAAGATCTCCTGGAACAGGGCATGGCAACCCACTCCAGTATTCTTGTTTGGAGAACCCCAAGGATAGAGGAGCCTGGTGGGCTACAGTCCATAGACTCACAAAGAGTCAGACAGGACTGAAGTGACTGATCACACACACACATGGACACATCCTACCCTGAAGACTCACTGGGTATATAATGGGAGTCAGCAACAAGCAAGAGGGAGATTGACTTCCACAATTAGATCTAGTGTCACACACTGACCTAGTAATGCAGTAGGCAGGAGAGAACTTGAAATGTCCACTTGAAATATCAGTCTCAGTGGCAATTGAATGATTATGGCATTAGAAATTTTATTGATTGGATCCAGGCCTCTGCATCAAGGACAAACTTAAAAAACAAAAAGGAAGACTTCTCAGAATCAAGATCATAAAAATAAACTCCTCAGTGAAATGAGGAAAGAGTGGAATGGGTGTAGCTAAAATCAGAATTACTGATTCTAAAATCCAATTATATCAGACTATAGAGTAAAAAGGAATGAACTGCAAATTAAGAGAGAAAAGATAAGGCATAGATAAAAATAGATGAATGGAAGAAAGAAAAGCTTGAGCACAGAATTATTTCCTGGACTGAAAGAACGAGTGAGACTTTAGATACTGAAGACTCAATAATGCCAGGTGATAATATTTTTCAAAAGTATGTTTTAAAAAAATTCAAGGAAGTACTCTAGCCCAGTGAAAATTTATCACAGTAAAATTTTCAAGATAGAAGAAAACAGTTAGTCAATGAAAAGATATTTCTGTGGGCCAATAGCAAAGATTTTAAAGAATGCTAATATTCTTCCTTAACAAAATGTCAGGAATTTAATATATTTTTAAGGTCAATTTTTTCATGGCCTATCAATATTTATTTGATCTAGAAAATCCACTTATAGGAATTTTTCCCACTGAAATACCTTTTTAATTCTTCAATATGTAGATTTTTATTTTAAAAAGTTGCCACATTTTTATAAAAGTAAAAAGTAAACTGATCACATTTTATATATAAAAATATAGACAAGGATATTGAACTAGATTCATAGATATGTTTGTGGTACACTGAAAATATAAACTTACGTCCTATGATTATTCTTAGAAGGTAGGATTACATATCATTTATGTGTTTTCAAAATGTTTGAAACTTTACAGGAATATTTAACTTTCTATTATCGGTTAGAAAATATACAAGACATGCTTATAATGTTGATAAGTTGTAAGCTAGTTTTGCATCTCTGAGGCTTTCTCTACAGAGGGTCTAGTAGTCTTTTGTATTTTTTTAATACACTACTGAGTTCTGTGTACGGGGTCTCTTTCAGGTTGTTACATCTGTGTTCCTAAGTGGAGTTACTCTACAGCTTTCCATTTTTCTTCTGCTGTGTTAGTCCAGTTTGGGTTAACAGAGCTACATTTGCTCATAAGATGAGCTTCTCTCCTACCATGCCCCATGCTGTGTTCAGGGTATGATCTAATCACTGGAACCCTTTTTTTTTTTTTTTAATAAAAAGTGCCATCTTTTTTATGCCTCTGTGCCTATGTTCATGATCATCTCTCTGCCTGGCAGGCCCTTTACTGTCTTCTTCCTCCAGAAGCTTCAAATTATCTTTTGAGACACAGGTTAAATGTTCCCTCTCATATGAAGTCTCTTCTACCACCCCAAGAGACTTCTTTTTCCTCTGATCCTGACCCATTTTATAAATGATGTTATCACTCAATAGCATTTATCACATTGTAGTACAATAATTTTTTTACCTGTTTGTCTCTCTGATCCGAATGGAGACTATCTTTGCATGTCTAGCCCAGATATACTGTCTGGTTCATCCCAGTCTCTCTCAATAAACAGCATTTGAATAATGCAAAGAATCTCAGGACCACCTGAGAGTTAATGAGTTAAAAGTAAAAGTTCACCACCTCCTTGCTCATCCCTTTGAATGATTATTTAATTTTCCAGACTGATAAGGTCAACAGTTACTGTGTTATAACAAAGAGTGAGGTGGGGTTTAATGTCATCTCTCCTCAGCCCTTCTATTCGTAGAAACCCAGAGAGGATTTTCCGACCCTGCTGAGACATGTTAAAATGTCCTTCATCCTTCAGTTCTTCCTTGTTATGTTCAGTCCTGCTGTCCCAGCTGTTTATTCTTTTGGGTGCCCTTTTCCATTTGCTAGAATACTATGACTTTTGGTTCCCAGACCCAGTCTCACAGTCCATGTCCCTACTTGTCCCTTAAATACCAATGTTACTTGGATCCAGCCAGTAAGCTGGAATTAATGTGATGAAAATGGTCATAATGAAACTGAATCTGTGCAAGATCCTAGCTTTTCTTACAAATCTTTTATTTCTTAACACTTCCATTAGTTTTGACTGATTGTCCTTTTTGAGTGGCTGTATGATTTGCCTCAATGCTCAGAGCAGCAGGGCTAGCCTGAATCTGAAGTGAAATTTAAATGTATCTGGGGTCTCTAGAAGTGCTTTGTCATTTATATGTTTCCCAAATAAGAATAAAGATGGTTCTTGTTATTCATCCAAGGAAGGCTGTAAGGGTTGTGGAGGAAAACATGAGTTCTGATTGAATATTTTGGTTCATACAAAACCTATGGATTAACCTGCAGTTCCTGTGGAGAGGAGGGCCCTTGGCAGAGGAAAATTCTTTGGGTGGATGTCAGTGAGGCATTGGGGTGACATAAAAACGTCTTTGCCCCTAGGACACTGCAAAGCTTGCTATGGGCAGCAAGGGCTCTGGGACAGACACCTCTTGTGTTGGCAACGTCAGCATAAATAAACACCAGTCTCAGTCAATCAAATATCTAATAGGTTCCTTTACTCTTATCTCTTAAAGTATTTTAGTTTAAAAATGATGTCCATTCTTTTTGAAAATAATGGACTGTAGCTCACCAGGCTCCTCTGTCCATGAAATTCTTGAGGCAGAAATACTGGAGTGGGTTGCCATTTCCTTCTCCAGGGGATCTTCCTGACCCAGGGATCGAACCCAGGCCTCCTGCACTGCAGGCAGATTCTTTATCGTTTGAGTCACCAGGGGATAACATATTTACTTCTTAAAGTATTTTAATTTAAAAATGATGTCCATTCATTGCAAAAATAATGGAAAATATATTTTTTAAATGTAATGGAGAAACTAATGGTCCCTGCTAAAGTTCCACAAGACAGAAATAGCTATGAGTTTTGGTTCCTTTTCTACTTAACATCATGGACCTGCTTTTTCAAGATTTACTGCCAGACTTGTCTTCTCTAGAAAACTTTTCCTGAGTGCCTCTCCATTTCTGTCCCAGGTAGAGTCACAGTAGTTATCTTTGTTTCTCAATTGTTCAAAGTACATTCTTCTATCAAAAAAAAAAGTATAAAAATTTAGTCAATCTATAATTTATTTTTTGTGTGTTTCTCCCTCTTAAAGATTGAATGCATTTTTAATACAAACCCAGTGGTCTGGTACATATTAGACTTTTATCAAGTTAGTTATGTAAATTCATGAATAAGTAATCATAATTATTTTAGCCACAGGATAAATATCTTTTGGTAGACAATATATTAACAGCTTAATGATAATCTATCACTTGGATGTAAGCATTCATTATTCTCCATTCATTAGGATACTGATGTTATATCAAATTATTGTTATAAATAACATTGATAGGATATAGTTTTGTGTGTAAATTGACATCTTTCTACAATTCTCTTATTATACAGTAGAAGAGGAGCTATCAGATTAAAAGGTGCAAATATTAGCCATAACAGAATTATTTTCCAAAAAGTCAGCATCATTTTGCATCCTTAGCAATGTATGAGCTTCAATTTCACCTCATCTCTGCTAGCATCAATTTATATACTCAATTGTTTAAGAAAGATGGCTTTCCTTACACATATGCATATTAATCTGATTATAATTATATATATACATATTTACATATTATGCTTTAAATTACATATGCATGAATGTTAAGAAAAATCATCACATTATTTTAAAATTTTTTGACTGCATTTTTAAGCTATCAAATTTTAGAAACTATTTCTTTTCAGATTATTATCAATTTTAAAGGTGGCAGCAGTGAACAAAATCAAATAGATATATATGTATGTGTGTGTATTTAATTACTTATTTAGATATATATTTGTGTGTCTCTGTGTATATATCACACTGTTAAGAAAGTTGTTGCATTCCTGATATATGCAAATATGAACATTGTGATTAATGAACCAGATAAAGGCCAAAACACAATTAAACTGTATATTGTAATCCAACCTACATTCTTGTTTCTTTCCTACTTCTCATCAGACTGTCAGCAACCACATGGTACAATCATCTTGACTTCTACTTCTGTCTGCTATGTTTCACCTGTTTTACTTTGTAACTTCCTATGATTTGATGGATCCTGAGAGTTTCTGAAGCATGGTTTCTCCCTGTTCTCTAGAGAATAACTCATGTTTTTGTTCTTACTATTTGATTGGCTTGGTGCAAGTGTGGTATTTGGAAGACAAGAGTTTTAATTTTACTTCATTTTATTTTCATTGGTGAAAATGAAACAACAATTTCAGCCTAACACTGGGCATTAGTCTTTTTCTTAAAAGCTGTGGATTGTCATTAACTGACAAAATATTCTGCTGCCAAGAGCTTGCGAGTACTGTATTTGTTGTCTGATGCCAAACATCCTCTTTAAATGCTAATGAACAAAGTATGGCATGCATTCTGTTCTTGATAGATTATGCCTATACCTTCTGTGGTCAACAGAAGGGGAATTCCCAGCCCATATGATTTCCATTCTGGCACACTCATCTTCTTAGCACTTACAAGCCAGTTAGCATTTAGATGTATTACTCAGTCTTATAGTTACAATGAACAGAACAGCCACCGTTTAGTGGCATCAACTAAACCTGAAAAAAACACTTTGAAGCAACTTTCCTTTGCATTTTTTCCCCATTGAGCAAATACAGTAAATATTCAATTTCATGCCTAAACTTCCATTGGCTGAACTTAAGCAACCAAATTGCAGAAAGCCTTGAACACTGTAGGGGAACAAAATTTGCCACCCCAAAGTGTCTCTTTGGCAAGTGGATTATTTTGATCTAAAAATGATAAAGGCCCAAAAGGCTCAGGAAGAAACTTTGACCTTCCCCCAACTGCTTAAAGAATGTAGATGAAGGACCTGTTCCAGGAAGGAGCTGTCATCATCAATGACTATAGTATAAACTAATGGTGTAGGCTGAAAGGAACCCAGCAAAGTCTGCTTTTTGAAATTCCTGTGTCCCGCTGTCTCTAGATGTCCCAGCAAGCATTACCAAATATTTGCTTTTCCACCTCCATGTGAATTGCCTTCTTCCCCTTAGAAGTCCCAAACTACATCTTCTTTTGTTTTTAGCAGAAGATGGTATTTAAAGTGAGGGTTTCACCATTTTGGTGAGTTACTGTTTCCCTTGGTCTCTCCTATATATACATGTTATTAAAATTTATTTTGTTTTTTCCTGTTAGTCTGTCTCATGGTAATTTAATTCTTAGACCAGCCAGAAGAACCTAGAAGGGTAGAGAAAAATTTCTCCCTCTCTGCCCCCCACACAATACACTCTCAAGTAGGGTGGCCTTTTGGAGCTATCAAAGAATCAAGATGATGTGGTGACATGTTCTGGTGAAAAATTCAGGGGAAGGGAGGACAGTGAAAAGAATGTGATACATAGACAATTCATAGGCATATACCACAAGCCAGGCTTGTACTAAGTAATATGATGCTGGTGCATTCATTAAGAAAGGGTCTAGGGAAGATATGGCTTATATATAGGCTTTAGAGTCAAACCACTGATTTTAAATCAGACATTTCCACCATATTAATTATAAATATATAAAAAATTAATTTATAAATCTCTTTAAATGTCTGTTTTATCAGATTTATCACCTGTGAGATGATTATAATATTAAGACATAAGATTACATATTGTTATAAAGATTACATGAGATAATCGACTAAAACTTCTAACAAAGTACCTGGTATGTGATATGTGTTCAAAATCTCTACTGGTTTTCTTTTGCTACCTAACAGATTACCATAAATTTGGCAGGTCACAGCACATATTTTTTAATTTCACAGGCTTTCTATGGCAGAAGTCTGGATACAGCTGAGCAAGACTTCTGTTCAGTGTCTCAAAATGCTGCAATCAAGGTGTCAGTCAGGCTGCCTTGTTTCCTAGAGTTCCCATCTGAGCTCACTTGGTGGTTGGCAGAATCCAGTTCCTTGCAGTTGTAAGGCTGACTTCTCCACTTTCTTCATGCTTGTCCATGGTGGGAGCCACTCTGCTCCTAGTGACCAATCACAGTTCCTTTCCAAATGGCCCCTCACAGACCCTTTCACACCATGGCAGCTTACTTCTTCAAGGCCAGAAAGAGAATCTCTTTGTCTAGTCTGGTAAGACAGAGTCCTACATTATGTGATATAATCAAGGGAGTAACTTTCCCATTGTCTTTAAGATATTCAATTGACTTGAAGATAGAAGTTTTTGTAGCATAATGTTCAGGAGGAGTGAGTATATGAGAATGTGGACCATTGGGGTTCTTCTGTAGAGTTCTACCACAACGTATGTGTTAGCTCTTGTATTAGTCAAATACTCTTTGTTACAAGACACAGAAAACCCAAATTAGAGTAATCAAAGAAACATTTCAAAAGGGGATATTCATTGGAAGTATTCTGAAGTTGCTCATATCATTCAAAAAAAGGCCGTAAGAATCAGGGTTGTGACAATCACTTTAGGAACTTGAACAAGGGTCATAATATCCCTGGAGACATGATGCCTCAGCATGCAAGCAGACTCAAAAAGTTTTGCCTTTTCCTTTGTTTTAGGTTCACCCTCTCGTACTTCTCCATGAAACCTGGGGATTCCTTGCTTTAAGGTTCTCCTTGCACCTTCTCTGAAGGACACAGACTCTTCTCCAGTAGTTCCAGAAGAAACATGTTTGAAAAAGATTCCAATCATTTTGTGGCATGATTATTAAGAGGCCAATAGCTCTGACCATGTCAGTGAAGTGTCATGACTGACTTAGCCTAGGTCACAGGCTCCACTATCATGGTTGGGGGCCAATATATTCAATTTCCAGAAAATGAGTTAGGTTGGAAGTGGAGATGAGCCCAGAAAAGTGATTTTTTTTTTCCCCATTGAAGTATAGGTATTTCCAAACATGTAGTTGAAAGAATTACACAGTAAACACTTATATACCTATCTCATAACTTCTATAATTATTAACATATTGCTTTGTTGGTTTTATCACATATCTATAAATCATTTAATTTTTTCTTAGATCCATTTCAAATATTTTATAGACATCAGTATGATTGGTTTAGTTATGAAGTCATCTTTGACTCTTGCTACCCCATGGACTGTAGCCTGCCAGGCTTCTCTGTCCCTGGAATTTCCCAGGCAAGAAGACTGGAGTAGGTTGCCATTTCCTTTTCCAGGGGATCTTCCCGACCCAGAGATCATACTTGTGTCTCCTATACTGAAGGCAGATTATTTACCACTGAGTCACCAAGAAAGTCCAAGACATCAGTATACATCATTCCAAACACTCTAGCATGACTATCATTAATTTGAGTTTGAAGCTGACAGTCAAAGCATAAGCAGGTCAAACCTAAAAGGATAAACTTTACCAGATAATTATTGCTTATTAACTTGGCTACATTTTCTTAATTTAAATGACAAAAGAATGACTATCTTTGACATTTTATTAAACTGGTGAATTTGAATACAGCAAATTATGTTAAAAAATATTAGAAATAAAGAGAAAAATAATAAACTGTCTATATTCATTCAAATGACAGTTCGGCTCACTTTTTTGTGTAAGTTAGAATCCTAGAGTCATATTCCTCTTTATAAGCCCTGTTATCTGATTGATGTCTAGTCAGCCACCTTCTTTTTTTTTTTTTTTAATTTTTATTATTATTATTATTTTTTTTCCAGTGGGTTTTGTCATACATTGATATGAATCAGCCATGGATTTACATGTATTCCCAATCCCGATACCCCCTCCCACCTCCCTCTCCACCCGATTCCTCTGGGTCTTCCCAGTGCACCAGGCCGGAGCACTTGTCTCGTGCATCCCACCTGGGCTGGTGATCTGTTTCACCATAGATAGTATACATGCTGTTCTTTTGAAATATCCCACCCTCACATTCTCCCACAAAGTTCAAAAGTCTGTTGTGTATTTCTGTGTCTCTTTTTCTGTTCTGCATATAGGGTTATCGTTATCACCTTTCTAAATTCCATATACATGTGTCAGTATGCTGTAATGTTCTTTATCTTTCTGGCTTACTTCACTCTGTATAAGGGGCTCCAGCTTCATCCATCTCATTAGGACTGGTTCAAATGAATTCTTTTTAATGGCTGAGTAATATTCCATGGTGTATATGTACCACAGCTTCCTTATCCATTCATCTGCTGATGGGCATCTAGGTTGCTTCCATGTCCTGGCTATTATAAACAGTGCTGCGATGAACATTGGGGTGCACGTGTCTCTTTCAGATCTGGTTTCCTCAGTGTGTATGCCCAGAAGTGGGATTGCTGGGTCATATGGCAGTTCTATGTCCAGTTTTTTAAGAAATCTCCACACTGTTTTCCATAGCGGCTGTACTAGTTTGCATTCCCACCAACAGTGTAAGAGGGTTCCCTTTTCTCCACACCCTCTCCAGCATTTATTGCTTGTAGACTTTTGGATAGCAGCCATCCTGACTGGCGTGTAATGGTACCTCATTGTGGTTTTGATTTGCATTTCTCTAATAATGAGTGATGTTGAGCATCTTTTCATGTGTTTGTTAGCCATCTGTATGTCTTCTTTGGAGAAATGTCTGTTTAGTTCTTTGGCCCATTTTTTGATTGGGTCATTTATTTTTCTGGAATTGAGCTGCAGGAGTTGCTTGTATATTTTTGAGATTAATCCTTTGTCTGTTTCTTCATTTGCTATTATTTTCTCCCAATCTGAGGGCTGTCTTTTCACCTTACTTATAGTTTCCTTTGTAGTGCAAAAGCTTTTAAGTTTCATTAGGTCCCATTTGTTTAGTTTTGCTTTTATTACCAATATTCTGGGAGGTGGGTCATAGAGGATCTTGCTGTGACTTATGTCGGAGAGTGTTTTGCCTATGTTCTCCTCTAGGAGTTTTATAGTTTCTGGTCTTACATTTAGATCTTTAATCCATTTTGAGTTTATTTTTGTGTATGGTGTTAGAAAGTGTTCTAGTTTCATTCTTTTACAAGTGGTTGACCAGTTTCCCCAAGCACCACTTGTTAAAGAGGTTGTCTTTTTTCCATTGTATATCCTTGCCTCCTTTGTCAAAGATAAGGTGTCCATAGGTTCGTGGATTTATCTCTGGGCTTTCTATTCTGTTCCATTGATCTATATTTCTGTCTTTGTGCCAGTACCATACTGTCTTGATGACTGTGGCTTTGTAGTAGAGTCTGAAGTCAGGCAGGTTGATTCCTTCAGTTCCATTCTTCTTTCTCAAGATTACTTTGGCTATTCGAGGTTTTTTGTATTTCCATACAAATTGTGAAATTCTTTGTTCTAGTTCTGTGAAAAATACCGTTGGTAGCTTGATAGGGATTGCATTGAATCTATAGATTGCTTTGGGTAGAATAGCCATTTTGACAATATTGATTCTTCCAATCCATGAACACGGTATGTTTCTCCATCTGTTTGTGTCCTCTTTGATTTCAAGAGACACCTGCACCCCAATGTTCATCGCAGCACTGTTTATAATAGCCAGGACATGGAAGCAACCTAGATGTCCATCAGCAGATGAATGGATAAGGAAGCTGTGGTACATATACACCATGGAATATTACTCAGCCGTTAAAAAGAATTCACTTGAATCAGTCCTAATGAGATGGATGAAACTGGAGCCCATTATACAGAGTGAAGTAAGCCAGAAAGATAAAGAACATTACAGCATACTAACACATATATATGGAATTTAGAAAGATGGTAACGATAACCCCATATGCAAAACAGAAAAAGAGACACAGAAATACAGAACAGACTTTTGAACTCTGTGGGAGAAGGTGAGGGTGGGATGTTTCAAAAGAACTGCATGTATACTATCTATGGTGAAACAGATCACCAGCCCAGGTGGGATGCATGAGAAAAGTGCTCCGGCCTGGTGCACTGGGAAGACCCAGAGGAATCGGGTGGAGAGGGAGGTGGGAGGGGGGATCGGGATGGGGAATACGTGTAAATCTATGGCTGATTCATATCAATGTATGACAAAATCCACTGAAATGTTGTGAAGTAATTAGCCTCCAACTAATAAAAAAAAAGAAAAAAAAAAAGTTAATGCTTCTCTTTTGCCTTCTGGAGAAAATTGAACATTTTAATATGGGAGACAAAATCCAGTAAAGACAGGGTATTTTGTAATTGGTCTCATCAATACCCTAAATAACTGTAGAGAGTATTTATACCACATCATGGTACAAATTCCCATCATGGCAGTTGTCAATGGGTTGCTTCAAATATCCATTGATCTTGATTATTTCTAGTAAACAAAAGCTATGAGCTGGCCCTGAGCTTCTCTGGGTCAGGCTGATCTTACAACACATTTTGTAGTGTTATTATGGAATGATAATCTCATATGAGCAAGAAATCATGGAACTTGCCAAGAGCCACATTGGGACTGAAAGTGTTTGATTTATGGCCCTTTGCTATTTAACCCAAAAACTGATGAAAATGTCAACTGACCAACAAATAACAATAGGAAATGTATTCTTCCTGGAATTCTATGCTCTCTCATGATATACATGTGGTAAATAAGCCTTTATAAAATACTATATATAAAAAGGAGCAATTTTTTGCTTTAGTTAGATTTAATTCTGCATTTATACATTACAATGCCCTAATTAGAAAGAGTGTATATAAATTTTCACTATTAGATAAGACTACATTTTATTTAGGCTCAAGTAAATGCATTAACTTCTGGCCAAGTAATAGGCCCACTTTGCAAATTTAAAACACAAATTCTGCATAGGATGAGAACTTGAATTAGCATTGGCTTAATGCCACATTGTTTTTGGTTTTTATGAGCCAATGTTTTCACTTTTTGATGTTTTTGGTTTTCATGAGCTTTGGATTAATAGACTCACTTTTTTAAACCAAACCCACTAGTAGTCAAGATTATAATATATCATGTACACTTCTTAGAACATTCTACTTGAAAGTTTTGTCATTTGTAATATCATTTAGATATTGGAAGTAAATTATTTAGATGTAATGGAAAAATGTTTATATGCTTCCAAAGAATTTATTATAAGAGCTTTTCCATGACTCTAATTATCTATCTTGCCTAATAGACTTTACAATGAAATCCAATTTTCATAATTTCAACAGAAAAAAACACAGTGCTTTATTAGTGAAATTGAAATGCATTGTATATTCACAAATGAAAGGAAAAAAAACTTATAAGATGCATGCATAATTGAAAAAATCAATTCATATGGATTTCTCTGACAATCAAAGGTGTAGTATGAATACTTTATTGTCTAAACTTGAAAGCATTGCAACCACTGTTTCCAAGGACACACATGTTTTCATGGAGACAACATGATTTTTAAGTCAGAAAGACCATAGTCTGGCAACTATAGAATTCATAAACTAGGGCAAGTTATTTACCCCTCTGAACCTGTTCTTATGAAAAACTAAGTCAATCATACTTAGTAGATAAGGCTATTAAGAAGATTAAAAGTTTCAGTGTATCTAAAACACCTCACATGCATAAGCTTATAGAAGGTCCATCAGAAACATTAACTCCTTTCCCATGATTTACTGTAATCAAAAGCAAAAGTTCTTTTGAAAGGACTAATGATTGGATAATTCCCAAGACAAAACAGGCTTAGGATTTTGAACATATGGAAGTCAAACATAAACCCTAGACTATAGCTTGACACCAAAGCAGAGAAGCTAGAGACATGGATTTTAGACCTATTCTCTCCCAGTTAGATCTGTGACTTTGAGATGATGTTATATTTCAGACTCTCAGGTTTTTCAACTATTACATGATAACATGAAGGTGTTGAGAATGAAGTTTCTCTTCAGCACTAAAAATTAAATTTTTCAATTTCTTTTCTGTTTGTCAGAAGAAAGTTCTATAAGATCTGAGCTGCTGGTAAAACTTGAATTTATTTTTTCTTAGACAATGAGAGCAACTTATTTTCTCTTTTGTGCTTTCTTTTTATTCAGTAGACTCCTTACTCTAATATGAATTAAATGATAAAATATACTCCTCACTTCACAAATCTCCTACTCTTTTGCTCTTTGGACTCTTTAACTGAGTTCCTAACTTATCAAATTCACTAAAGCATTTCTTTTCAAAATACCTCTAAAAAGATCATGGGAAAGTTGGCATTTTCACTACTAGGGTACAAATTCTATATATTTCTTCAATTAATTCCTTTCCTTAGTGTCATTACCTACAACCAACTTATTAACTGTAGGCCAAGTATAAACTTTTAAGACATAAGCTCCTCTACAGGCCTCTATATGTATATTGAATTATGGCAAAGTATTGGATGGTACTAAGTACATTCATAAGCATTATTTCTATAGTCAGAAAATGGTTAATTTGAAAGTCATTCCTCCATTCAAGAAGAACAATTTTCTCCAGTCTTCTGACTATTTATAGAAAGACCTTTACATGTGCAAACTAATTAATAAATGGGATCAATTTCAAGGTATTTTTTCTGGTTCATCACCACTTAATCATTCAATTTAAAAAACATTTTAAAGGCCAAATCTAAAATAGATTTGCACCCATGCCCCCAGTGTGAATTTTTCATTCTTTACAACATGCAGTAGGTACTGTATAATGACCTTTTCTCTGTTTGGAACAGGGATTAGAATAATACATTTGACCCTTTACAGTCACCTGGGAGAGATGTTAGTCTCCAAGTTCAATAAACTGAAATATGTCTCAAGTGTCCCAAGGTTAAGGCCATGACTTTAAACTATTTAACACAGAGTATCACACTGATTCACTTAGACTCTCAGGCTTTTAAAAAAATTATTAGGCTGAATTTTATATACTTTATCAGAACTATTTCTTTTCTTCATACAATCAAAGCAAATAGTTTACATTGCAAATAAAGCAAGTTAACCTAAGATGCCTTGTGCATTATAATAAAATTTATAGCTGCATAAATAGCAGTGTAAACTTACAGAAAGACTAGTAATTATAGTGCCATTGATGGTCTTTGTTGCTTTAATTCTGAGGCAGCCAGAATGATTAAACTGAATCTTAATCGACTTCTCCATTAAAAATGCTGGCAGAGGAGCTCCTTTAACCTTTCCCATTGATTGAACACAACAATCACCATTCAATTATAATGCAAAAGGACATTTGTTATAATGTAGAAAAGATGCATGAGCCATTTCCTTTTACTCAAGACAATCAATGAGATGACTCCTACTTCTGCAGAGGTGAGAATGCTCTACCTGGGAGTCTGATAAAGTCAAAACCAAACAGAAACCTCCCCACTGTACAGAGGAGTAGGAATGCGCAGATGAAACTCATCTGGAACAGATTCATTAGGGAGAAAATGTATTTTCTATTACTATTTACAATAGCCACATCTATCCTTGATATATTGTTTTTCTTCATAGAGTTTCATAGTACTTAAATTACCATGATCAAAGGTTTAATGGTGAATTAATGAGGGTGGTTACTGGACCTTTTATATGTGTTCTTGGTGCATGCTTAATAAGACAAATCAAGGCAATACTGGTAATTGGAGTAACATAATTTTAGAGTAGAAAGGAGCCTTCAAGATTAACTAGTTTACTTAAGGACAGTTAATTGTAACAAACCCCGCACTAGGATTCAGGTCAATCAATTGCCAGTTGAACACCTGTTGCTTCTGTCACTTCTGAAGTATGGTTCATCTTCAGTTGTGCTTTTTACCTGATTTCATACTTGTTTGAATGGGTTTCCCTGGTGGCTCAGACAGTAAAGAATCTGCCTGCAATGTGGGAGACCTGCGTTCGATTCCTGGGTTGGGAAGATCCTCTGGAGAAGGGAGTGGCAATCCACTCCAGTATTCTTGCTTGGAGAATTCCAGGGACATAGGAGCCTAGTGGGCTACAGTTCATGGGGTCGCAAAGAGTCAGACATGACTGAGTGACTAACACACACACATATACTTGTATGGAAGACACAAGTAATGTACTTGCATCATATAACCTCCAACATACAACTAAATATGCAAGTATAGCTGTTTTGCTCCATTTATGTAATAGTGGTAGATTAAAGATGGCCTTGGGTTCTTTACTATTTTGCAAAAGGGAATCCCCCTTTTCCATCTAGGATAACTTAGTGATTTGACCAGTAACCAATGATGGAAGCAGTATTCTGGGACTTCAGATACTAGGTCATGAGAAGTATTGCAGCTTTTGATTATGTTTCTCAAAAAACCTGCTCTAAGGGAAGCTAACAGGTGAGAAACATGATCACCAAGAAATCCCCATGTTACAAGGGAACTGATGCTACCTATGGAAAGCCTGTAAGGAGACAGAAACCCAAATACCTCCACTGTTCCAGCTGGCCCAGGCCAGGACACAGATGTGAGTCAAGAACACAGCTTGAATCTTCCAGGGCCAGCCAACATAATGTAGAGAAGAAATAGGGAAACCAACTGATATCTAGCAACAAGCCGTTAGACTTATGACCCAGGTCAAATTATGACAAATTCCTAAGACAAACTTAATATTAACTTCAGCTTGACTAAATGTTAGAAAGATATCTTCTTGACTGTAAGCATCACCTATCTTTCTTTTCTTAGAGCATTTACTTTAGAAATATAAATTCCTTGCCCTTTTGAGAAGTAAGTCTCTCAGAATTTTGTGTTTTATGACTCAGGAATGTCTATCTCAGGTACTAGGGAGCCATCTTTTTGAAATGTAAAGTATCAAGAATGAAAGAGCCCTTATTTTCCAGTCTCTGTGGGGAGGATTTGAAATAGCTCAACTGGAATTCCATCACCTCCACTAGCTAAGACCCACTTGACTTCACATTCCAGGATGTCTGGCTCTGGTTAAGTGATCACACCATCATGGTTAATTGGGTCATGAAGATCTTTCTTGTTTAGTTCTTCTGTGCATTGCCACCTCTTCTTAGTATCTTCTGCTTCTGTTAGGTCCCTACCATTCTGCCCTTTATTGTGTGAAATGTTTTTTGCGTGAAATGTTTTTTGCAGGAAATGTTCCCTTGGTATCTCTAATTTTCTTGAAGAGATCTCTAATCTTTCCCACTCTATTGTTTTCCTCTATTTTTTTGTACTGATCACTGAGGAAGGCTTTCTTATCTCTTCTTGCTATTCTTTGGAACTCTGCATTCAAATGGGTGTATCTTTCCTTTTCTCCTTTGTCTTTCACTTCTCTTCTATTCACAGCATTTGTAAGGCCTCCTCAGACAACCATTTTGCCATTTTGCATTTCTTTTTTGGGGGGGATGGTCTTGATCACTGTCTCCTGTACAATGTCATGAACCTCCGTCCATAATTTTTCAGGCACTCTATCAGATTTAACCCCTTGAATCGATTTGTCACTTCCACTGTATAATCATAAGAGATTTGATTTAAGTCATACCTGAATGGTCTAGTGGTTTTCCCGACTTTCTTCAATTGAAGTCTGAATTTGGGTATAAGGAGTTCATGATCTGAGCAACGGTCAGCTCCTGGTCTTGTTTTTGTTGACTGTATAGCACTTCTCCATCTTTGGCTGCAAAGAATATAACCAATCTGATTTCAGTATTGACCAAGCTAGTGGAGGCGATAGAATTCAGTTGAGCTATTTCAAATCCTAAAAGATGATGCTATGAAAGTGTTGCACTCAATATGCCAGCAAATTTGGAAAACTCAGCAGTGGCCACAAGATTGGAAAAGGTCAGTTTTCATTCCAATCTCAAAGAAAGGCAATGTCAAAGAATGCTCAAACTACCACACACTTCTACTCATCTCACATGCTAGCAAAGTAATGCTCAAAATTCTCCAAGCCAGGTTTCAACAGTATAAGAACTGTGAACTTCCAGATGTTCAAGCAGGATTTAGAAAAGGCAGAGGAACCAGAGATAAAATTGCCAACATCCTTTGGATCATAGAAAAAACAAGGGAGTTCTAGAAAAACAATCTACTTCTGCTTTATTGACTACGCCAAAGACTTTGTGTGGATCACAACAAACAGTGGAAAATTCTGAAAGAGATGGAAATACCAGACCACCTGACCTGCCTCCTGAGAAATCTGTACGCAGGTCAAGAAGCAACAGTTAGAACCAGACATGGAACAACAAACTGTTTCCAAATCAGGAAAGTTGTATGTCAAGGTTATATATTGTCAGCCTGCTTATTTAACTTATATGCAGACTACATCATGCGAAATGCCAGACTGGATGAAGCACAAGCTGGAATTAAGATTGCCGGGAAAAATATCAATAACCTTAGATACACAGATGACACCATCCTTATGGCAGAAAGTGAAGAAGAACTAAAGAGCCTCTTGATGAAAGTGAAAGAGGAGAGTGAAAAAGTTGGTTTCAAACTCAACATTCAGAAAACTAAAATCATGGCATCTGGTTCCATCATTTCATGACAAATAGATTGGGAAACAATGGAAACAGTAAGAGACTTTATTTTCTTGGGCTCCAAAATCACTGCAGATGGTGACCCCAGCCATGAAATTAAAAGATACTTGCTCCTTGGAAGAAAAGCTATGACCAATCTTGACAGCATATTAAAAAATGGAGGCATTACTTTGCTGACAAAGATCCTTCTAGTCAAAGCTATGGTTTTTCCAGTGGTCATGTATGGATGTGAGAGTTGGCCTATAAAGAAAGCTGAGTGCTGAAGAATTGATACTTTTGAACTGTGGTGTTGGAGAAGACTCTTAGAGTCCCTTGGACTGCAAGGAGATCCAACCAGTCCATCCTAAAGGAATACAGTCCTGAATATTCACTGGAAGGACTGATGCTGAAGCTGAAACTCTTATACTTTGGCCACCTGATGTGAAGAGTTGACTCATTGGAAAAGACCCTGATGCTGGAAAAGATTGAAGGCGGGAGAAGGGGACGACAGAGGATGAGATGGTTCGATCGCATCACCGACTCAGCGGAGATGGGACATGACTTTGAGCAACAATTCATTCCGGGAGTTGGTGATGGACAGGGAAGCCTGGCGTACTGCAGTCCATGGGGTCACAAAGAGACAGACATGACTGAGCGACTGAACTGTGAACTGTTGGGAGGGTAATCTTCTAATTTAGCAATCACAGATAGACAATCACATTATTGTCTACAATAGGCTACAAATAGCCTCCACTTTAACATTGTCCAATACATTTACTAGCTCACTTTGGTGTTTAAACTCCCCACCCCTCACCTTTCAGTGAAGTTAAGTCTAATTTCTTTCCCTTATTGCAGTCTGTTGTTCAGTCACTCCTTTCTGTCTCTCTTTTCGACTCCATGAGCTGAAGCAACTTTCTGCCTTTGGAGTGACGCCATCTGCATATCTGAAGTTGTTGATAGTCATCCAGCCAGGCATTTCACATGATGTACTTGGCATAGAAATTAAATAAGCAGAGCTACAATATACAGCCTTGACATACTCCATTCCCAATTTGGAAACAGTCATTGCTCCATGTCTAGCTCTAACTATTGCTTCTTCACCCACATAGCAGTTTCTCAGGAGGCAGATAATGTCGTCTGGTATTCCCATCTCTTTAAGAATTTTCCAGTGTGTTGCAACCCACAAAGTCAAAGGCTTTAGCATAGTCAATGAAGCAGAAATAGATGTTTTTCTGGAATTACCTTGCTTTCTGCAAGATCCAGTGAAAGTTGGCAATTTGATCTTGCAATAATCTTGAATAAAGTTATAAATAAATAGTCCTGAATATATGAATATCTTATTGCAGTAGTCTTGAATGAAGTCTTCATTGCCTGTCTAATTTTGATACAATGTTTCTTAGACATGGCCAACTTCTTCATTTGTTCCTCCCCATCTGAGGCCCTAATCATCAAGAGGTAGGAATGAGTCATTCCTATAGTTTTCTGCTCCAATTCCAGACTCCTAAAATCATGTGCACAAAAAATGAGTGTTTCTTCATACCAGTTTACTTTGGAGCACGCATTAAGGGTCCAGTGCATATTATTACTTAAGAAAACATGCACAACTCTTTAAGTACTTTGAATATGTGTCTAATCCCTAAAACTAAAAGATTATTAAATGCTTAATAATAATTTTGTATATACTTAAACAAATTCTTATGTGTCACCAGTCTTATATCTTCTGATTGCTTCTTTTAAAAGTCAGCTCATAGAACTGATAGCAATTAGGATTTTTTTAAAGTAAGTAAGTTATGAAAGTGAAAGTGAAAGTCATTCAGTTGTGTCCGACTCTTTGCGACCCCATGGACTGTAACCTGCCAGGCTCCTCCTCTTTCTGTGAAATTCTCCAGACCAGAATACTGAAGTAGGTGGCTGTTCCCTTCTCCAGGGGATCTTCCCAACCCAGGTAACCTGCATTGCAGGCAGATTCTTTATAGTCTGAGCCACCAGGGGATAGTCTATTGAAATAATCAAAGAACGTGGAGACATAAGGTGAACAAAGCAAAGCAATCTTTCCTTTGAAAAAACCTGGATTTGAAATGGCAGCCTGTCAAATTAAGGACCATTGTGTTTCAAATTTAGGTTCAACAGAGTATATAATTTTTTTTCTTTTTTTTTCCATTTATTTTTATTAGTTGGAGGCTAATTACTTTACAATATTGTAGTGGTTTTTGCCATACATTAACATGAATCAGCCATTGATTTACATGTGTTCCCCATCCCGATCCCCCCTCCCTCCTCCCTCTCCATCCCATCCCTCTGGGTCTTCCCAGTGCACCAGCCCTGAGCACTTGTCTCATGCATCCAACCTGGGCTGGTGATCTGTTTCACCCTTGATCGTATACTTGTTTCAATGCTGTTCTCTCAGAACATCCCACCCTCACCTTCTCCCGTAGAGTCCAAAAGTCTGTTCTGTATATCTGTGTCTCTTTTTCTGTTTTGCATATAGGGTTATCATTATCATCTTTTTAAATTCCATATATATGTGTTAGTATACTGTATTGGTCTTTATCTTTCTGGCTTACTTCACTCTGTATAATGGGCTCGTTTCATCCATCTCATTAGAACTGATTCAAATGAATTCTTTTTAATGGCTGAGTAATATTCCATGGTGTATATGTACCACAGCTTCCTTATCCATTCATCTGCTGATGGGCATCTAGGTTGCTTCCATGTCCTGGCTATTATAAACAGTGTTGCGATGAACATTGGGGTGCACGTGTCTCTTTCAGATCTGGTTTCCTCGGTGTGTATGCCCAGGAGTGGGATTGCTGGATCATATGGCAGTTCTATTTCCAGTTTGTTAAGGATTCTCCACACTGTTCTCCATAGTAGCTGTACTAGTTTGCATTCTCACCAACAGTGTAAGAGGGTTCCCTTTCCTCCACACCCTCTCCAGCATTTATTGCTTGTAGACTTTTGGATAGCAGCCATCCTGACTGGCGTGTAATGGTACCTCATTGAGGTTTTGATTTGCATTTCTCTGATAAGTGATGTTGAGCATCTTTTCATGTGTTTGTTAGCTATCTGTATGTCTTCTTTGGAGAAATGTCTGTTTAGATCTTTGGCCCATTTTTTGATTGGGTCATTTATTTTTCTGGAATTAAGCTGCAGGAGTTGTTTGTATATTTTTGAGATTAATCCTTTGTCT
This sequence comes from Dama dama, assembly GCF_033118175.1. Classification (NCBI taxonomy): domain Eukaryota; kingdom Metazoa; phylum Chordata; class Mammalia; order Artiodactyla; family Cervidae; genus Dama; species Dama dama. The sequence continues at coordinate 49,352,189 of NC_083710.1, forward strand.
GTTTCTTCATTTGCTATTATTTTCTCCCACTCTGAGGGCTGTCTTTTCACCTTGCTTATAGTTTCCTTTGTAGTGCAAAAGCTTTTAAGTTTCACTAGGTCCCATTTGTTTATTTTTGCTTTTATTTCCAATATTCTGGGAGGTGGGTCATAGAGGATCCTGCTGTGATTTATGTCGGAGAGTGTTTTGCCTATGTTCTCCTCTAGGAGTTTTATAGTTTCTGGTCTTACATTTAGATCTTTAATCCATTTTGAGTTTATTTTTGTGTATGGTGTTAGAAAGTGTTCTAGTTTCATTCTTTTACAAGTGGTTGACCAGTTTTCCCAGCACCACTTGTTAAAGAGGTTGTCTTTTTTCCACTGTATATTCTTGCCTCCTTTGTTGAAGATAAGGTGTTCATAGGTACGTGGATCTATCTCTGGGCAAAGAGAGTATGTAATTTTTTAAAGCAGAAATGAAACTTTCAAGAAAAAAACATAGTTCCAAGAAAAGCATAGTTCATTCAATTGAAATCATCTCACTGTATTTCCATATCAACATGCAAATTTCTATGAGAAGAAAATAATTTTCTATTGAGGGAAGATTTGAATATCTCTTAGTATAACACCAGCCTTATTTGGCTAGTGACCAGTTACTTCTTCAAAACTTGCTATCATGGTGTCAGCTTTAGTATTCATGTTTGTCAACCCAGTCCTTCCAGAGGATCTATCCAGAGAACCTTTTAATGTCTGGATCCATTATCTTATAAAGGGAAAAAAAGTCGTGATCTATAATTTTGTGTACAAGATTAGAGTATTTCTTCCCAGGGCATTTTTTGCTGACTTTGCTTGCCTTTTATTAAAAATTACAACATTTCTTGTATAAATCTCTAAAGTGTGGCTTTTATTGGTTTCCTTATTTTTCATATACTACAAATTTATATTATACTTTATTAATAATTTTCCAAGTCATAAAATCAAAATTGCTGCTATATTATGTTTTCTGAAAATACATTGACTGAGGAATATATATCTCCCTACATATCACTTGTGGGAGAGCAAGTATCACAAAAAGAAGACCCCAAATGCTGAAATCATGGTGGGCTGCAGTTCCAAGGTGGTTGGGAATGTTTAGATGAGTGTACAGATTTAATGTGAAATGCGGTTGGAACGATTGATTGCTCTCCTTTATTTTTGACTGTTAACTCTGTTAAATGTTTGAACCATAAAAATTTTCAATATTAAAAAAAAAGTGAGTGTTTGCAGAAGGAGTAGCTTAGCTGAAAAATAGTAGACTGATTATGTACTTCATCAGACGAAGTGTGGATATGGAACTACTCAAGGCAGGTTCTGGGCACAGGGTCTTCATGGCAGCTCTCAACATTGAGTGGGAGGGAACTGATAAATTCTTTTCTGTGGGCTAAAAGGTATGCCCCCAAGCTTAGGATACAAAGTAAGCTTTGTCTGGTGTAACAAGTTCTGATTGTATCACTCACAAAGCAGAAAACTTTGATGGGTGATTGCCCCAAGAATTAAAGCCCTTCCAAAGTCAACCTACTTGCCTCAATCTGCACTGAAGCTGGCTGTGAAGGTAAGATGGGCCATTTAATAACAGGGCTGTGCCTTTGGCTTCCCACTGTTACTTACTTAGTTTTATAAATATCCTAGGATTTATGCATTCTAAGACTTAGCTTGTGCCTTTCTTTATATTGATAGATGACAGGTGTAATTGTAAGTGGAATTTACATTAAGCTTTAAAAAAACACCTTTTTTACTATCAAGTGAAAAGATTGTTTTAAAAATACATTGGAATCTCTTTCTCTGAAGGGCTTTGTCTTGGTTAATTTTCCTGGAGAAGTTCAAGGGACTCAGAGAAACAGGTATTATATTTCATTACTTTCTACAGACTCATGAGAAGAAAGCCCAGCCAGATAAGAGACAAAATGCTCTGTGGAGTCTAAAAGGGTAACCTGGACACAAGCAAGCTGGTCTTCAAGCTTCTGAATCTGATTCCCAGAAGTTGCTGATAATCTTTCTAGAAAGTACTTTTATTTCAAATGTATACTGTTTTTGTGTTATATTTTGTTTTGGTAAATACTGTCATTTTTCCTGAATTCAAGCTTCCTTATATGCTGGTCTAATCTTTTGATACATTTAGGTATATTTGGAAGCTGTGACATCCTAGATCTATAAGATTAACTAAGTGACCTCATGCATTTACATTCATTTACTAGACTAACATTTGTAATGTCAGAAGTTGCTAAGTCTGGGAATAGCATTGAATTGATGCTGAGCAGAGCCCTGTGGGCCTCCTGGGCACAGAGGCCTTTTTGCCCCTGAAGTTCTTGCAGACAACGTTTCAGCCTCTGTGACTTTCTCTGATTTCCAAAGAGCAGAACAGTTGCTAATCAAAGGAAAAGCAGCAATGAAAAAACCTGAGGCAGTGAAACCAGTAAAGCCAGAGAGGCTCATCAAGATTAGGAGACAGGCCACCTGAGACCCTGCACACACCCTGATCATGTCAGCAACCCCCCGCTTCTGAAACTTTGCAGAAGAAAGAAGACGACAAGACTGTTACTGCCTTGATCCTTATCACTTACCCCTGCCTGACTATATTCTTCACTTGACTATAAGTCACTTCCTACTATTTGTGGCCCCATGAACAGTAGCCCACCAGTCTCTACTGTCCATGGAATTCTCCAGACAAGAATACTGGACTGGGTAGCCACTACTTACTGCAGGGAATCTTCCTGACCCAGGGATCAAACCCATGTTTCTTACATCTCTTGTATTGGCAGGCAGATCTTTACCACTATAATGACCTCTGCTTGACTATATAACCTCTTCTTACTCACCAGGGAAGGGGGCACTGTTCTTGAGGTGCTAATGTACTATATTCCCCCTTTGCCTGGTAAAGTAATAAAGCCACTCTTTTCTTCTCCACAACTCTTGTCTCCATATTTCTGTTTGGCATTGGTGTAGAGAGAGCCAGGATTTTGTTGACAGAATTATCAGCTGAAGAAATGCTAGGTACAAAAGAAAAATATAACATAGAGATGAGGAAACAAAAACTCATTCTGGATATCAAGAATTTCTTAGGGAAAGTGATTTAGGGAATGAACAGGAACTTTATGAGAACAAAAGGTAGAAGTTTGCCAAGTGATTTGCTAGATTGGGGTTCAGGGTAGTGCACTGGAGGATGATGAAAAAAGAAAACCTAGGAAAGTCTCATCTTTGAAAATGAATCAAGAAGATTTAAATATTTTCCTATTCTACAGAAGGGTTTATATACATAGGAAATATGTTTTTCTGGAAAATGTTAAAGAACTTGTTCATTTGTCCATCTGAGCTGTCTCAGGAACACAAAGAAATAGATACCCCTTAACTGTTCATGGCATTTTAGGTCAGCACAAAAAATGTATGAGAGTGAAAGCTGACCTCTTAGGTTATTTAATTGAGGAAGCTCTACCCAGCCTGACAAGACCAGGAACTGGGGTATGAAACAGGATATGGAGAAACCTTGGCTTGGCCCTTTCTTACTACCTCAGTGTTTGGGTGGGGTTCGGGAAGGGGACTTTCTAGTCCCTCTCCTGGCTTAATTAAGTGCCTGAAATTCTAACCCAGTGTTTCCAGCTGTGGGAAGAGTCCAGTCATGACAGGAGTCGCATCTTTGTTGATGATTTCAATCAGCCACCCTTCCCTGGTATGATGGATATAGAGAGCTAAAACCTAATCCTTGCCCTTAGCTGGGTTTGATTGCCTCTGGGTCAACTTCTTTCAGAAACCAGCCCTCAGTAGGGTCAGTCTTGAACAGCTTAATCTGAGGCCTCAGTATTAAGTGAAAAAAGAGTTCTCAGGTCAAAAATGCTGGATGACATTAAAGATGGGATGTTGCTAGATATACTAATTTGAGGAGCAATTTTTAAAGAGGGAAGTATAATAATAGCTAGATTTCAACCAAAATCACTGCAGATGGTGATTACAGCCATGAAATTAAAAGATGCTGTTCCTTGGAGGAAAAGTTATGACCAAACTAGACAGCATATTAAAATGCAGAGACATTACTTTACTGACAAAGGTCCATCTAGTCAAAGCTATGGTTTTTCCAGTAGTCATGTATGGATGTGAGAGTTGGACTATAAAGAAAGCTGAGTGCTGAAGAATTGATGCTTTTGAACTGTGGTGTTGGAGAAAACTCTCTTGAGAGTCCTGTGGGCAACAAGGAGATCCAACCAGTCCATCCTAAAGGAAATCAGTCCTGAATATTCTTGGAAGGACTGATGCTGAAGCAGAAGCTCCAATACTTTGGCCACCTGATGGGAAGAACTGATTCATTGAAAAAGATCCTGATGCTGGGAAAGATTGAAGGCAGGAGCAGAAGGGAATGACAGAGGATGAGATGGCTGGATGGCATCACCCACTGGATGGATATGAGTTTGAGCAGATTCTGGGAGTTGGTGATGGACAGGGAAGCCTGGTGTGCTGTAGTCCATGGGGTCACAAAGAGTCAGACATGGCTGAACATCTGAACTGAACTGAACTGAGCACTAAGGCCAAGCCTGGAAGGCTTCCTCATTGCCTTTTTCTCTATTAGGTAACTTTTATCTCTGTTGAGTTTATACTTAAAATGTCATATTTAAGCATTTCTGACTTTCTTCAAGATTTAATTAATTTGTAACAAGGAATTTTCCAATTATAGGGTATTTCTCACTTTTCAGAACTAATATAGATCTCTATATGCTCAAGAAAAAAAAGATTCAATATTATTTTCCCTTAATTTCTGAAGAAATTTTTTTTTCTGGATATACAATTCTGAGCCATAGCTTTTTTCTTCTGATGGTTAAAAAACGTTGTGTCACTACCCTCTGGTCTCCAAGGGTTCTGATAAGATATCCACTGTGTTCTGATTACTTTTCCCCTATAAATAGTGTCCCCTCTCTCTTTCAAGTTCCTTCTAGATTATTTTCTTTGTTTTTAGTTATCAAAAGGTTGAGTATGATGTTTCTTGGTATGAATTTCTTTTAGGTATTGTAATTGTTTTGCTGAAAAAAAATTGCTATGTTTCTGTTTTTAAGGAAAGAATGGATCTTAGGAAGCAAGTGATTATTTCTGCAACGTAGTCTGTTTTGTAATCATGTTTGCACCATCTTTTTTTTTTTTTAATCCCCCCAGTCTCCTTCCCTCTGGCAACCACCTGTTTGTTCTCAGTCTATGACTATTTCTGTTATGTTTGTTCATTTGTTTTTCAGATTCCACATATAAGTGAAAATATATGGTATTTGTCTTTCTCTGCCTGATTTATTTTACTTAAAATAATACCCTCTAGGACTATCCTTGTTGTCACAAATGGTAAGATTTCATTCTTTTTTTTAAGAGCTGAGTAATATTCCATATGTATATATGAATACACATACATACATATATGTCACGTCATCTTTATCCATTCATCTGTTGATAGGTACTTAGGTTGCTTCTATGTCTTCTCTTGCAAATAATACTGCAGTGAACATTGGAATGCACATATCTTTTCAAGTTAGTGCTTTTGTTTCCTTTGGCTATATACTTAGTAGTAAAAATGCTGGATGGTATGGTAGTTCTAGTTTTAATTTTTTGAGGAACCTCCACACTGTTTTCCATAGTTGCTCAACCAACTTATTCCCACCAATAGCACACTAGCATTCTCTTCTTTCCACATCCTCGCCAAAACTTGTTTATTGTATTTTTGATAATAGCCATTCTGACTATGTTTCACCATCCTTTACAAACTTTGTATTTACATAGTTCCAAGTTTCCAATTCTGTTGTAGCTGAAATGCCAAGAGGTTATTCAACCAGAAATGCTTTTAGAAACTCTGTGAACATTCTTTCATATTTTGGTAGACAGAAAAATTTCACCAGTTCTCCAATCTTCCTTGTACTAACACCTTTTGCCATGTAAACTTAAAATGTAATCTTCTACTGTCCTCACGTTCTGGGCCATGCCATGCCAGCTGTTTTGAGCAATTGAATTTGCAGAAATAAAAGGGTACCAGTATTGAACTAGGCTGAAAAACCTTGTGTTTCCGCTTCTCCTCTTTGGGTCTACTCTCATCTCAAGATATACCTGCTGAAAGATGGGAAAAACATAAAGCAGATTTGGTATCCCAAACTCCTAAAACCAGCCTAAATAAGCAAACAGCCAAAGGATCTCCAAAGACATGAGCAAATTAGGCAAGGTTAAGTAAGCCTAATAAACTCCCATTTGATTCCAGATATCCAAACAACAACGTTTATTTCACATTATCACTGAAGTTTTGGAATTGTTCTTAAACATTATTAGAACAATTGATAACTGATACCTATATGGTAGTTGTTATTGTTTAGTCACTAAGTCATATTCAACTCTCTGTGACCCCAAGGACTGCAGCACAGCGGGCTTCCTTGTTCCTCACTAACTCCTGGAGTTTGCTCAAATTCATGTCCATTGAGTCGGAGATACTTTCAAACCATCTCATCCTCTGCCCCCTGTTCTTTTGCCTTCAGTCTTTTCCAACGAGTTGGCTCTTTGTATCAGGTGGCCAAGGTGTTTGAGCTTCAGCTTCAACAGCACTTCTTTCAATGAGTATTCAGGGTTGATTTTCTTTAGGATTTATTGGCTTGTTCTCCTTGCAGTCCAAGGGACTCTCAAGAGTCTTCTCCAGTACCCCAATTTGAAAGCATCAATTCTTCGGTGCTCAGCCTTCTTTATGGTTCGACTCTCACATTTGTACGTGACTAGTGGAAAAAACATAGCTTTGACTGTATGGACTTTTATTGGGAAAGTGACATCTCTGATTTTTAAAATGCTGTATAGTTTTGTCATAGCTTTTCTTCCAAGGAGAAAGCATCTAATAATTTCATGGCTTCACTCACCACCCACCTTGATTCTGGAGCCCAAGAAAATAAAATCTCCCACTGTTTCCTTTTCATCCTCATTTATTTGCCATGAAGTGATGGGACCAGATGTCATGATCTTAGTTTTTTGAACATTGAGTTTTAAGCCACCTTCATCAAGAGGCTCTTTAGTTGTTCTTCACTTCCTGCCATTAGGATAGTATCTTCTGTCTATCTGAGATTATTGATACTTCTCCATGCAATCTTGATTCCAGCTTGTGATTCATCCATTCTGGCATTTTGCATGATGTACTCTGCATATAAGCTAAATAAGCAGGGCGACCATATACAACCTTGACATACTCCATTCCCAATTTTGAACTAGTCTGTTGTTCCATGTCAGATTCTAACTGTTGCTTCTAGACCTGCATAGAAGTTTCTTAGGAGGCAGGTAAGGTGGTCTGGTATTTATTCCCATCTCTTTAACAATTTTCCATAGTTTATTGTGATCCACACAGTCACCAACAACTACTCTGCCTTCTTGCATTTTGTTTTTTGGTCACTGCCTCCTGTACAATGTTATGAACTTCCATCCATAGTTCTTCAGGCACCATTTCTACCAGATATGATCCTTGGAATCTGTTCATCACCTCCATTGTATAATTATAATGAATTTGATTTAAGTCATATCTGAATGATCTAGTAGTTTTCCCTACTTTCTTCAATTTAAGTCTGAATTTTGCAATAAGGAGCTCATGATCTGAGCCACAGTCAACTCCAGGTTGGACTTGCTTTTCCTGACTGTAAAGAGCTTTTCTGTCTTCATCAGCAAAGAATATAATCAATCTGATTTTTATATTGGCCATCTGGTGAGGTTCATGTGTAATGTTCTCTCTTGTGTTGTTGGAAAAGAGCATTTGCTATAACCAATATATTCTCTTGACAAAACTCTGTTAGCCTTTGCCCTGTTTCATTTTGTACTCCAAGGTCAAACTTGCCTGCTACACCAGGTATCTCTTGACTTCCTATTTTTGCATTCTAATCCCCTAGGATGAAAAGTACACCTATTTTTGGTGTTAGTTATAGACGATCTTGTGGATCTTCATAGAACTGGTCAAGTTCAGCTTCTTCAGCATTTGCAGTTGGGGCATAGACTTGGATTACTGTGATGTTGAATGGTTTACCTTGGAAACAAAACGAGATCATTTTGTCATTTTGAGAGTGCACTCAAGTACTGCATTTCAGACTCTTTTGTTGACTATGAGGGCTACTCCATTTCTTCTAAGGGATTCTTGCCCACAGTAGTAGATATAATGGTCATCTGAATTAAATTCCCCCATTATCGTCTATTTTAGTTCATTGATTGCTAAGATGTCGATGCTCACTCTTGCCATCTCCTGTTTGTCCACATCCAATTTACCGTGTTTCATGGACTTAGCATTCTAGGTTCCTATGCAATATTATTCTTTATAGCATCAGACTTTGTTTTCAGCACCAGACACATCCACAACTGGGCATCGTTTTCACTTTGGCTCAGCCCTAGTAGCATATTGGACAGCTTCTAACCTGGGGGACTCATCTTCCAGTGTAATATCTTTTTGCCTTTTCATACTGTTCATGGGGTTCTTGCAGCAAGAATTCTGGAGTGGTTTGTCATTCTCTCCTTTACTGGACCACGTTTTGTCAGAACTCTCCACTATGACTTGTCTGTCTTGGGTAACTCTGCCAGGCATGGCTCATAGCTTCATTGAGTTATGTCTGTCCCTTCGCCATGACAAGGTTGTGACCCATGAAGGAAATACATAAACATATATGGTTATGTATACATATACGTGTAAGAGTATACTTATGCATACATGGTTAGTGTTTGTCTTTATTCATTTGAGCTGCTATAACAAAACATCACAGCCTGGGTCGCTTATAACCAACAGAAACTTCCTTCCCACTGTTCTGGAAGTCTGAAATCAGGGAACCAGCACAGTGGGATTCCAGCAAAGGCCTTCTGAGCTGCAGCCTCACAATTTTACTTCTTGATGGAAGTAAAGGGGCAACTTGCTCTCTATCCTCATGATCAAATCACCCACCAAAAGCCCCACCTCCTAATTCCATCTTCTTGGGGGTTAGGATTTCAACATATGAATTTAGAGCTTACACACAACCATTCAGGCCATAGCAGTATTATTTCTTTATTTCTAATAGCAAAATAGGTTTGACCTTTTAAAATATTTACTTGGTTATTTCAGTTGATGCAATTTGATGCCTTTTTATCTCATCCAAAACTAGTAACATGCATTTTTATGGAATTTTCACACTGTGCCTGTAAAGATGTATCTCTGGATGCATACTATTTTCCACATATAATGAAAAATAAAAACATTGTTTTTTAATTATATAGTTGGTATCTGTCCTATTGTCTGTGTAAACATCCACAGATTATCAGTTAAGATAGCAAGCCTTTCTTGTAGTTCCTGGAATGATAGTTTTCCCTTTACTGCCTTCACAAAAATGAAGGTCGCCTGACAAATCCCATTTCATTAAAATGAAAAAAATATACAAAACAGCTTCCCTATTGAGGATTTTTAAATGCATAATATCACTTAAGGGTACATAGAAATGAGATAAAAAAAAAATTCAATATAAGCACCGTGAAGTCCCTAGAGATCAAATTATGTATATTTGCATAGACACAATACACATTCCTAAAGGATATTATGGTAAAAAAAAACTGGTTTTGGCAGTTTAAGAAATGTGTGATATGTAAAATCCTAGGTGGCTTTCTTCTTTTGAGTTTTGAAACTTTTAATACTCTTTCTTCCTTTTTGCTTTTGGGTTCAATAGATTAAAAGGCACTTGGTCATTAAATACCTTTGAAGATAGTTATGTGCAGATTTGACTTTGGGGTACAAATATACAGGAACAATTTGTTAGCTGGGAAGGTGGTAGTATTAAAGAGTAATACTTGAACAAGAATTGCTGGAGGAGGAATTTCCTACTTCAGACAGGCATCAATAGCAGATGGTAGGATCTACTGGGAAATAAGTACAAGTATTGGGAAGGGGAATTCTGTATCGTGGCAAATAGAAGACCTGATGCAGCAGAAATCTCTCTCTGGAAACTGAAGTTAAATTGCCCATTAATGTTTTATAAACACTTTTTTTTATGGAAGAGCTAAAAATTAATCAGAAAAGAAGAGGTGTTTTGGATAGCAAGCTTTGCACAGAAATTTCTCAGGACCTACTGGAAACAATTGATTATCTCCCCAGAATCTGTAAAATGTGCAACTTTACAAATAAACTTTTTATGTGTTTGTTTTTTTTTTTTTTGAGTTTAAGTATTTTTGGATACAACAATGAATAAAAAGCTTGAATGCTATATTGGAGAAAAAAAGACAACATATTAAAAAAATAGCATTGACGTTTACTTTTTGTAAGTTACATAGTTTAAGATGTTTACTATTACATGTCAAAATTTCATTATTAATAAATGAAAAATAAATTTATTAAAAGTTGATTTTATGAGCATATAGTTGCTGGGGGGAAGGGACAGTTAGGGTTTGGGAAAGTCATATACACACACTGCTATATTTAAAATGGATAACCAACAAGGACCTATTGTATAGCACATGGAACTCTGCTCAATGTTATATGGCAGCCTGGATGGGAGGGGGACTTGGGGGAAAATGGATGCATGTATATATATGGCTGAGTCCCTTTGCTCTTCACTGAAATTGTCACAACATTGTTAGTTGGCTATGTCGTAATACAAAATAAAAAGTTCAAAAAGTTTTTAAAAATTGATTTTTAATGCATATGTAAAATTAATCAAAAAGGTTAAAATATGCTCATCAATTTTTCTCCAGAGAACCAAAAAAGCCTAAGTACCATTACATGGTCACATGAAGACAACTTTCACAGAGGTCCAGAGGGTTGCCAATTCCTTCTCCAGGGGATTTTCCTAACCTAGGGATCGAACTAGGGTCTCCTACATTGCAGGCAAATTCTTTACCATCTGAGCCACCAGGGAAACCCCACAGAGGTCCACTCTATCAATATTCTAATAAGTTTTTGAACATGTTCAAGTTTTTCCTAGAATTGGAGGGAGTTCTCTAAAATTTCATTTTGAAAGTTCACTGGGTATTTATTAAGCACCTTATTATAGGATATAAAAACTAGTTGATACCAATATGCTGAAATATATATATGTATGATTAGCTAGCATTAATTTTTGAGGGCTTAAGAGAAACATTTAGCTTAAACATATAAAAGTAAATTAAATACTTAAAATAGATCTGGGAAAATATGTCAGATATCTAACATATAATTGAAGCTGTAATCTAACAAATAGTTCTCCTTATGATCACACATCTGTTATGTATAAAATGGATTTTCTATGAAACCAAGATGAATTTAACATGTCATGTTTACTGAAATATGACATATGAAGGAAAAATGAGTGATGAGAACAGGCTTTACAAGTAAAAATCTGTATACAAAATTAATATAAATACTTAAATACCATTATGGGTTGAATTATATCAATCCAAATCTGCATGTTGAATCCTAGTCCCCAGTACCTTAAAATGTGACTGCATTTGGATAGATAAGTTCTTTCTTAAAGGTTTTTATGTGATCATAAATTTTTATTTATCCTGGAGAAATTTCTAGGGGTAGAATTGCTGTATCATTTTATAACTATATGTTTGACTTAGAAACTGCTGAATTTTTTTCAGAGTGTTTGTACATTTTTATTTTTTCTTTTTCTTTTTTTCTTTTTTAAAGAGGTAACTAAGGTTAAATAAGGTCAGTTAGGGTGGACCTTAATCTGATATGACCAGTAACCTTATAGGAAATGAAGACAGAGGGAAGACCTGTGAAGCATAGGGAAAAGATGGCTTTCTACAAGCCAAGGAGAATATTCTCAGAAGCCACCAACTCTGCTGACACCTTCATCTTGAACTTCTAGTCTCCAGAATTGTGGGAAAATTAATTCCTCTTGCTTAAGTCACCCATAATATAGTACTTTGTTAAGGAGGTCCAAGCAAACTAATACAGGTACCATACAAAAAAATAATTTTAACATAGGAAAGCCAGTTTTTGTTACTGTTATAATAATGACATTATGATGTCATAATGATGGCATGACAATATGTTATATTATACATGATGTCTTAGAAAATGCTGTGCTTCCTTCTATATGATTTTCCAACCACTGTTATACTTGGTACACAACCACTTCTGCTATGAAGTTTCTCTACATTTTATATGTGAATTATTCCTTCTACATCCTTTCTTCCCACCCAACCCCACTCTCTGCCCTTTATGTAGCAGCGAGAATGTTTTACTGTCAAAAGTGAATTACACAGGAAGTCGAAAATAAGGCAAGTGTGTGAATTCGATAGACTTAAAAATCTCTCATGTTTCCTAAAACTCCCTTGGAGGGAATTTCTCCTTTCTTAATGAGCCAATTGTTTTCATTAACCACGAATTACTTTTTCTAAGCATAGGGGTAAATGTGACAAAGATGACGAAATTACATGAGAAAATATTCTACTGATAATTGGGAAATATTATACCAGCCAAAAATAGCAAACATCCAGGAGATGATTACTTTAAGTTTGTGTAAAAATTTAAGACCTTAGTCCTGAAGTATCATTATTGTACCATGAAGACTAAAGATAAATTTCAGTCACATTGTTTTAAAAGCAAGTCACCAAATTCCACTTGTGATATTTACACTAAAATATAGTCCAAATTTCAGTGATTGTAAATATCATCTTTACCATATTATATTTGTCAAGTGTCAGAGTCTCCCTATATTAATTTATTTAGCCAGTGCATATTGGACTACTGACTACCATCTTCTCTGATAGGTACAAAGTAGATTTCGTAGCATCTGTCTAGCATTATTGAACAGAATGAAATAAACTGTACTCAAACCACTTTCCAAAGAAAGACAAGCTTTAGGTAAAATAGGAATCAGAAAGCTACTATTTAGTTGAATTTTCAATGTTTCAGAAAACTTTTTCACCTGAGAGGTTGTAAGAGTCATAAAATTTCTTGTGACAGGCATTTAGGAAATACAGGATGCTGATGGCTGTAGTCTGGAAACATTCAGATAAACACAAAAGGCATGTAAATTGTAGAGCATTTTGAAGAGTCAGCACAACGGTAAAGAGAAAATTAACTGGAAGACAGATCTACCTGCTCTAGGGAAACCTGATAGCAGTCAAAGATCTTCATTGATGATTCAAAACTAGAAGTTTCTCTCACATTCTGCTCTCTCAGCAGAATATTGTCGAACCAGTAGACTAATAAAAGTGCATGATTAAAACGACTGTTTATTTGCAAAGCTAGGAGACTGAAAAATATATCCCTTCCTACATCTTCAAAGTCTCCCCCCGGTCAAATGTTGGCTTAACATTTAGACTTGCATAGTGATTTTAGAACTCAGCCTAATGGCTCAAGCAGTAAAGAATCTGCCTGCAGTGCAGGAGACCCGGGTTTGACCCCTGGATCAGGGATCACTGGATCCCTGGGTCCCTTGGAGAAGGAAATGACAACCCATTACAGTATCCTTGCCTGGAGAATCACATGGACAGAGGAGTCTGATGGGCTACAGTCCATGGGGCTGCAAAGAGTCGGACACGGCGGAGGGACTAACACAACACTTGGAACTCAACTATCAGGTCAGACATTTTGAAGAGAAATTAAAAGTTAAGTTTGTGAATATTCTAAATTAGCATTTCAAAGAAAACACCCAAAAAGAAGATTAAAAGAGAGAGAGAAGTTGTTGTATGTGTAGGATCTAGTAGGTTTGTGAGAAACAGTTGAGTGATAAGTGCCATCAATTCAGCTGGGGAAAAATATTAAGTAAATCAGTTGCTTGGTCATGTGTACATAAAACTGGATTCATTACATAATCCAAACTCATTCTTTAGCTTTGTCTCTACATACAAGGAGTCAGAGAACATCATTGTTGAGAGTATGGGCTCCAGAGATAGGCTTTGTGGGTTCAAAAACACTAGCTGGCTAGTTATCTTTGGAAATTTAGCCCAAGACTTGGTTCATTCATCTGTTAAAGGGGAAACTAACATTACCCCCTCATCAACTTGCTGGAGAATTAGATGATCGATGTATGTAATGTATTTCATGGAGGGCCTGGTGTAAGTAAACAATTAATACGTGACAACCATAATTATTTACAACCATCATAATCAAACCAATTTTCATTCACATCTGAAGAAAACAAAATCCTCAAAGGCAAAAACAGAAAACAAGAAACAGAGCAAAAGATATATACATTTAAAATATATATTTGGCATTACAAAATGGATTTAATAGCTTAAAATTTTCATTCTTAGCCTCACAATGACAGAATACCTTAATGAAATGCCTAGATTAGGAATTAAGAAAGTCATTCTATATCAGGCAAGAAATTGTAAAGGAAGAGAAGCACCTAATATTTTATAACTCTTGGAAGACGTTATTTCCATGTGTGATTAGATACTGTATCCTCCCATTTATAAATTGTCTCATAATCTATATGGTACTTGAATCTTTTCTTGGAGTTTTCAATTTCAATGACTATGCATTTTATTCTAGAATTAACAATGAGTTCACTTTCAAACTTTCTTCTCTCCCCCCACCAGTTCTAATTTGAAGAATATTAGCTAATTATTTTTCCCTCCTTCCTTCCAAAGTATTTGAAATACATAAGACAGGGGAAAAAAGTTCTCTTTTCTAGTCATCATACTAACTCTCAGTACACCCAACTTGTTTTACCATAAGATAGTATATAGTGACTTTTAAAAAGCACTGGGAGAACTATTCAATGTTTTTTTAATCCAAGAAAAATTAAGGACAGCTGTGGAGGCTGGATCCTAGGAAAATGAGGTAAGATTCCAGGTGCTGTCTCTGGTTGCCAGAGCTGTAAAACAATATTGTAGTAAAATAAATAAATAGATAGATAAATAAACATGGCTCTTTTAATTACTAAGCAGGCAAGTTCTGGTAAAAGGTGTGTCACGCCCCTACAAGGGCTCCACAATGTAGTTTTTAATTTCCTAACTCCTGTCCATCAGCGTGATGGCTGCCCACGAGATAGAAGACCAGCTGTCTTGGACATAAGTGCAGCAGGGGAGTTTCAAGAACTGTAGGTGGTATTATTCTGTCTTATTTCATTTCCTTTATTGTCTTTCAGGATTTTTAAAAGCATGTTTGAGTGGAAAAAAAAAGCTTAAAATAAATTTCTTGGAAATATTCATTATAGTCCTCTTTCAGTTTAATCACTTTGGGCTGTAGTCAACAACTCTGAACTAAGATAAAGGGTCCATACTTCCTCACAGGGTCCATTTCACTCTGTGTGTGAATCAGCATGTATTTATGTCCTATGACTAATTTTTAGGAGTCTTTAACATAAAATAAACAGGAAAATTGAATCTCTTTGGATCAAAAGATGAGGTACACGAGGTACTTCATACATGTATACATGAGGTCAAGTGTACTGGTTTTTAGGCTTCAAGCACAATTCTAAAAATTTCTCAGATCCCATAGGGCACATGACTAGGAATCAAGCCATGCTGTAAAGGAATGCTCAGCATGAGGACTCAGTTTCAGTTGAATAAGCCTAAGTTTATTCAAGAAATAATAGACCAGCTTTCTCCAGAAGCCATCAACTGCCTGAAAGCATGGACAGAAAAACAGTATTGTGGTCCAACAAGGCAGACGGCAATAGAAATGATAAGGGATTCCACATATGTGTGTTAATATATGACATTCATTTTTATCTTTATGACTTACTATATTCTGTATGACAGACTCTAGGTTCATCCACATCACTACAAATGGCCTGATTTCAGTCCTTTTTATGGCTGAGTGATAGTCCATTTTAAGCTGATTCAAGTTATTGCACGCCAAAAACTAATACAATATTGTGAAGCAATTATCCTCTAATTAAATAAAAAAGATAAGGGAAAGAGGGCATTAGGAAGAAAGGTTAACAGTCTTGTAAAAGATTGGCCATGAGTCAGTGAAGGAAAGGAAAGCAGACTGTGGAAAAGGATGATGATCTCTAAGACTCTAGGAAGTGCTTGGAGGGATTGAAATCAGGATAAAAAAGCACTTAAAGAAACCAACAACAGGGATTTTGAGAATTCAAGGAAGAGATTATTTTAAGATGTGAGATTTTAGAAAAGGTTCTGAATGATGATAACGTCAAGATGATGGTCTTGCCTAGTGAAAATCACCACAGAATAGTAGTGAGGGTGGCTAAAATTAAGGAGATGAAGGAAAAGTGAGGTACAGGTGCTGGAAATATCATCTATGTGTGTATTGAAGATGATGTTGGGGAAAGAGGTGTAGAGAAAGACTATCGTCCAGGCTCTGCAACAATGTAAGACATTGGAGATTCATCCCAGATCCTTACTAACCAAAATGGTGACCAAGGAAGAATATTAAAAATGGATCACGTGAACTTTAAAGAATAATGCTGGAAGAAAAAGGGTCAGGGGTTAATTCCAAGACATTTCCCTCTCTGCTTCTTCTGCTACTGGCCTCTCTCCTACCCAGCCAAAGATTCTTGACATTAAAGTTTTAGTCACTCAGTCATGTCCAATTCTCTGCACCCCCGTGGACTGTAGACTTCCAGGCTCCTCTGTCCATGGGATTCTCCAGGCAAAAATACTGGAGTGGGTTGCTATTCCCTTCTCTAGGCTCATTTTCCTGACCCAGGGATCAAACCTGCATCTCCTGCATTGCCGACAGATTGTTTGCAGTAGAGATTCTTGACCTCAAACCTGCTTCTTTAGATTAGAGGACACATGAGTAAACATTCTCACCAAAAGACACCACTGAAATGAGCTATGTTACCTGGTAAGGAAGAGCATTATATTTAAATCACCTTCTACCTTCTCATGCTAACTTGCAAATGAGTTAATTTTCTATTTGGAGGGTTCTGATATCCTAGATTCAAAAGAAAGAGATATCAGAGTTTGGAGTGGGAGGAATACTAAAACAAGAGCAAAAGAACCTTGGGGATATTTGTCTTAGTTTCCTAAGGCTATCATAATAAAGTACTACCACAAACTGAATGGTGTAAAACAATAGAAATATGTTTTCTCACAGCTGTGGAGACTAGAAGTAAAAAATCCAGGTGTCTGCGCAACACGCGAGTTAAGGTAGGATCTTTCCCTGCCTCTTCTAGCTTCTGCTCCTGCATGGCAATCCTTGGCTTTCCTTGATTTGTGCCTGCATCGCTTCAATCTCTGCCTCTATCATCATATGGCTTTCTGTGTGTCTGTGTCTGAGGCCAAATTTCCTGGTTTTATAAGGACACCAGTCATACTGGATTAAAGGCCCATTCTATTTTCGGTATGACCTGTGCTATCATGATATATAGTAGGAAATATATATTTGGTGTTCGATCCCTACTCTGGCAGAGCTACTGAGACCCTTGGAATTCCCCACATTAACAAAGATTTTTAAAGCCTTTTGTTATGTGAATGAGGTGACTTTTGGATCACACCTAAGGATGGATGCCGGTTGCGAAAAGACCCAACCTTGTAATCAGAGGGCTGGAACTTTCAGTCCTACTGCCCAACTTCCAGGGTGGAGAAAGGGGCTGCAGATTGAATCAGTCACCAATGGCTATTGACTTAATCAATCATGACTATGCAATGAAACCTCCATAAAACCTCCAAAAGACAGGACTTGGAGAGCCTATGGGCTGGTGAACATGGGCAGGTTTGGGGAGCATGGTGCGGCTGGAGAGGACATATAAGCTTCACACCCTCTCCCATACCTTGCCCTGTGCATCTCATCCATCTGGCTGTTTGTGTTACACCCTTTTATAACACACTGGTAATCTAGTAAGTAAAATCTTTCTCTGAGTTCTTTAACCCACTATGGCAAATTAACAGACCCAAGGAGGGGACTATAGGAACCTCTGATCTGAAACTTATTGGTCAGAAGCACAGGTGACATCCTGGACTTTTGATTGGGGTCTAAAGTGTGTGTGTATGTTGGGAGGGAGCAGTCTTGTGGGACTGAACCCTTAACCTATGGGATATGATGCTATCTCAGGATAGATACTATCAGAATTGAGCTGAGTTGGAGAACACCCAGCTGTGTCTGGAGAATTATTGGAGGGGTGTGGAAAACACTGTAGTTGGGTGCAGAATTCTTAGACCCCCATCTTAACTAATTATATCTGCAAAGACTCTATTTCCAAATAAGATCACATTCTGAGGTGCTGGAAGTAGGACTTCAAGAGATATTTTGAAGGAACACAATTCAACTCATAGCAACATATTAGGAAAGAAACCTCAGAGGCCAGGCTGGGGAGCAAGGATAAAGCATGGAGAAGCAAATGGGTGTCAGCCCATGTTGTCATTCCTGGATAACAGAGCATCACAAACTAACGGTGAGATTTGAAACTGAGAAATGTTACTAAAAGGGTAGGATGCATGCAGAAATGGCATAGGATAATGCAAACTATAACCAAAACTAAAATCAGAAATCAAAAAAAAAAAGAAAAGAAAAATCAAATTTTATGTATTTTAACTAAAAATTAGAGCAAATATGTCAATTTAATTCAATATTCGGATATATATTTGGGGGTGGTTAGTCCTTTGTAATTGATTGCTCCATAAGTATGTCTGATTGCTAATCTGTGTTAGTCCAGTCACACAGCATGATAGGTAAGAACAAGCTCTAGAGCCAAGATACTTGGCATGAAAACTGTCCCATTACCTTTTAGCTGTGAGAACTTAGGCAAGCTTCCTGCTACTCAATTTGCTTATCTGAAAAATTAGTGACTATCACATAAGATCTTTGTGAAGATTAATTGTGTTAACCTACGTAATCTGTATCTGGCTCATAGGAAGTGTTGAAAATATATTAATTATTGATATATTTTTATTTTAATTGAGTACCTCATTTTCATAAATAAAATTCTTGAATTATATTAACTTAAATATAACTATGGGCTTCCCAGGTGGCGCTAGTGGTAAAGAACCTCCCTGCCAATGCAGGAGACATGAGATGAGAGTTTGATCCCTGGATCAGGAAGATCCCCTGGAGGAAGGCATAACAATCCCCTCCAGTATTCTTGTATAGAATCTCATGGACAGAGGAGCCTGGCAAGCTATGGTCAATTGGATAGCAAAGAGTTGGACATGACTGAAGCAACTTAGAAGCAGCAGCCAATATAACTACAGTGAATACAATTAAATTGTTAAATTCTATTTCAGCTTAAAGTCTTTTATTAAGCACATAAGGTAGCTTTTCTGTTTTTTATGAAAAATAGTGGGGTTTTTTTGCATAGGTTTAAAATAAATTGCTTTATTACATAGCATCCCCATTAAAAAACTAGAATATGGCATTTATTAAAAGATACTTATTAATTAGCCTTTTCATGTACTTTAAGAATCCTGCCTTTTTTGTCTGTTATATATTCTAAGTGATCAAAATAATAGTAAACATTAGTAAGATAACACTGATCATTTACTGTCATTTGACCAAGCTCGTTATAATTTCCTTATTAAATCTACGAAACAGTCCCATTGTGTTATATATGCTGCTGCTGGTGGTGGTTTAGTGGCTCAATTGTGTCAGATTCTTGTAACCCCATGGATTGTAGCCTGACAGGCTCCTCTGTCCATGGGATTCTCCAGGTAAGAATACTGGAGTGGGTTGCCATTTCCTTCTCCAGGGGATCTTCCCAACCCAGGAATCCAACCGCTGCCTCCTGCATTGCAGATCTCCTGCATTGCAAGGGGATTCTTTACCACTGAGCCATCAGCCGAGCCCTGTGCTATGTATATCTTAGTGTTCATCTCTCTTTAACTCTGTTTTTTAAATGAGATCGGTGACGCACAGAGTGGTTTGGTAGTTTTCCCAGCGTCATACAGCTAGCAAGAGGTTTAGTGAGAACTCAAGCCAGTTTTGGGGTTCCCAGGTGGTGCTAGTGGTAAAGAACCTGCCTGCCAGTGCAGGAGACATAAGAGACACAGGTTCGATCCCTGGGTTGGAAGATCCCCTGGAGGAGGGCATGACAACCCACTCCAGTATTCTTGCCTGGAGAATCCCATGGACAGATGGAGCCTGGCAGGCTACAGTCCATAGGATTGCAAAGAGTCAGGCAAACCAGTTTTATTTGATAAGAAAGCCTGGAATCTTAACCTCTTTGCTTTATTACCAGGCCATTTGGGGGCCTCATTTTTATACATAGAGGTTTTTAAAGAAATGAAATATATGGACAATTCAAAAGTTGTTTCTAAAATCATCTTTTTTGTGTAGTTTTTTTTTTAATCAGATAACCATAGGACTAAAATATGTTTTATGAGCATAATTTATTTTTAGTATATCTAGAAATTATATTAAGTGAAATTATTAGTTCCTCTGTAAGGATTTCTCATTAAAAAAGAAATTCTTCCCTTTCAGAAACATTTAAAGAGCAACTGTTGGCAATGACAAACGCTATTCATATTATTACCTTACAAAGTAAAGCCTTGGTCTAGAAAATTTTCTAAGTCAAAAGGCCAAAACTATTGTCTTCTTGTCTTTACTTTTGCAATGTTTTTTATCTCAATAAACCATGAAACAACACCCTTGAACTGTACCTTCCATGGAACTTTAATACCTGTTCTCTTTCAGATTTGTTTAGAATTGCTTTCTACCTCTGTCTCTGAGCACATGCTGATTAAAATGTTTTAATTAAAATTATGACTACTACAGAAAAATTATTGAGCAATTCTTCAGGATGAAAATGCTTAGTGTTGGAAGACTAATTCCACTGTTCATGTTTCTACTGAGCAATATTTTCTAAAAGGTTAACCTTTGTGTTGTGTAATATTGGATTTAGTCCCAACAGCTTGAAGGTATTGTTTTTAAAACAAGGCCAAGCAAGCAGAAAAGTTTGTACGATGATACAGATTTGATCAGCTCTTAAACAAAACAAGTTCAGCCAGGTTGGTCTGTGCAGTTATTCTAGAACTGAATCCTATGACTTTCTTCCACAGTCATCGCGCTGAGAAAAAGTGAATTTTGTTATATTTCCAAACTGTTTTTAGAAGGAAGAGGCGACATGATTGCCTGGTTCAGTGTCTGCAGCCTGCATGCAAACACTGGAGACACACTGGGATGAAACCCAAGTTACTAAGAACTGTAGCACAGCAAAAAGAGTTTCACTAACAGAAGTCAGTAAGATCATTTCTTAATAAGAATGGGCTCCTGTTTCCTACTTGGTGAAGCTCTCTGCAACATAAAAAGCCTTACTACTTCCTTTAGAAGGGCTCTCCTCATTGCCTGATACAGCCCTCTTGTTCGCAATGCAAAATCCTGGGAGGACCATCTTGGGACCACCTAGGGAATTCATTACGTTTGATGCTCCTAATCAAGGATCGGACTTTAACCCAGCCGGGCATTCACATGAACTACAGAGTGGCCTGTTTAAAACCTGTTTTGTTTTTTCACAAAGGCAGAAATCCATAAAGTGAGTGCAGTCCTGTGCTTCTCAAACAGTAATGTATACAAACACCCTGGGGATTTTGCTCAAATGCAGTAGGTCTGTGCTGAAGCCTGAGGTTCTGAACTTCTGTCAGACTTTAGGCAATGAAGATGCTGTTGGTCAATGGATCCAGCAATGGATGCTTGTCTCTTATCTTTTTAGGCAAGACCATGACTTTGCCACACTAACCAGATGGCAACCTGCCTTGATTTTAAAGAAATTGTCTATAGATTGTACATTTTTCCCTTGATTCAAATTCAACAAACCCTGAAGGGGGACTAAATTCTTTCTTATAGTTATACTACTTCTTCCATAAAACAGCTTGTAGCCGGTTTTCCTGCCTTCTGCCTAATGGGTTTCTATTCTTCAGTGTAACTGTGCTTGTCATCTATCTCCTGGTTATCTATTTTTTATATAGTACTGTTTTTCTGTTAATCACAGACTCCTAATATTTCCTTTCTTCCTCTCTTGCCTTTGGTAAACATACATTTGTTTTCTATGTCTGTAGGTCTATTTCTGTTTTGTAATAGATTCTACATTTTGCTTAGATTCTACATATAAGTGGTATCATATGATATTTGTCTTTTTCTGTCTGGTTTACTTCATGATGATAATCTCTAGGTCCATCCATGTTGCTTTAAATGGCATTCTTTCTTATGAATGAATTCTTTCTTATGGCCAAGTAATATTCCATCATACACACACACACACACACACACACACACACACACACACACACACACCCCACATCTACCATGTGATCCAGGGATCTCACTATCTCACTTCTGGGCATATATTCAAAGAAAATGATAATTCAAAAAGATACATGCACCCTAAAGTTCATTGCAGCACTATTTATAATAGCCGAGATATCGAAGCAACCTAAATGCCCATCAATAGATGAATAGATAAAGAGTGATATTAAGATGCCCATCTTTTATTTCACCCAGAGCAATCTGAATTCAGATTTAGTCTCACTGGCAATATATTCCCTTCACACATTCACCGGAGGCTTCTAATGCTCCTTCCTAGATCAGCTGTCCCGCTGAGGATTTCTAGAGCTGTCAGCCTCTGTTCTTTTATCATGACCACTTTGGAGACTAAACAGCTGTGCAAAGAACTTTGGCCATGACTTTGAGAGTCTATAGCAGACAATTCTATACTCAGTAGAGGGAAAGACAATCAGCATCATTGTCCCAGAGCCTTAATTACGTAGACAAACTTGTACCAACTAATTCAACTTAATGTTGCTTCATTTAGTTATGTCACTTCATTAATGTTCATAGATACCTTTGAAGTTACAGCTGGATACTACATGCCAGGAAGCATTAGAAATGTGGAAAGGATCATTTTGTAGCTTTTACAAGCTTTACGGTACCATTTAAAAACATTAAAGTATACATTCCCTCCCAACCTTGAGTATTAATATTCTATAAAATCAATATCTCTGTGTTTTGAAGAATGCCAATTAAAGGAAAAAATACTTTTCCTGTTTTAAATAATTTGTAAGAGTTTTTGAAATAATGTGTAAGTGTGCTTGAAACTAAATATTAAAAAAAACTAAGATCATGGCATTGGGCCCCATTACTTCATGGCAAATAAAAGGGGAAAAGGTGGAAGTAGTGACAGATTTCCTCTTCTTGGGCTCTAAAATCACTGCAGATGGTGACTGCAGCCATGAAATCAGAAGACAATTGTTTTTTGGCAGGAAACCTATGACAAACATAGTGTGTTGAAAAGCTGAGATACTACTCTGCCGACAAAGGTTCATATAGTCAAGCTATGGTTTTCCCAGTGGTCATGTATGGTTGTGAGAGCTGGAACGTAAAGAAGGCAGAGTGCCAAAGAATTGATGCCTTCAAATTGTGGTGCTGGAGAAGACTCCTGAGAGTCCCTTGGACAGAAAGGAGATCAAACCAGTCAATCTTAAGGTACATCAACACTGAATATTCATTCGAGGGACTGATGCTGAAGCTCTGGTATTTTGGTCATCAGATGTGAACAGCCAACTCATTGGAAAAGTCCCTGATCCTGGGAAAGATCAAGGGCAGAAGAAGAGGGCATCAGAAGATGTGATGGCTGGATGTCATCACCAAAGCAATGGACATGAACTTGGGCAAGCTTCAGGAGAAGATGAGGGAAGGGGTCCTGGTGCCCATGGGGTTGCAGAGTTGGATGTGACTGGGGGACAGAACAGGAAGTGTGCTTGAGCCTCTGTAATGAGGCATTTGTTTTGCAGTAATGTTATAATATTGCTAGAATTAGATATTCTCTATGATATTCATAGATCTCAAATTATCTTATTAAAACTATAATTTGTGATTAAAAACTTAAATAACAGATTTTTCCAAATAATGAATATAATATTGCTTCTAAAACTCCTGCTTCTAATTTGAAGTACTGTGGCTCAGAAAATATCCAGTTAAAAAAACATGCTAATGATTAAGAAACTCTTAATGATTAAGAGACCTCCTATGAAACTAACAAGGGCATTTTAGTGGATGAGCTGACTAGCTGGAGAGGACTTGCTATCCACCGAAGCATGAAACTTCCAAAGGAAACCCCCCCACGACATCCCTTTCATCCGCAGGGTTTATTCCAGAGGATCATTGGTAGTTCTAATAGGCTGTGAGAGGAAGACAGGAATGAAATCCCATCAGGTAGGATCAGCTTACATTATTTAAAGCTTAATATTTATCATAAATTCATAGGGTCCTGAGATTATTGACTTTTGAGGAATAAGATTTTCATAATTTAAGGAGTCATGCAGATTTTCTGCATGAAATGTAGCCTTACAAGTGGTTTTACACGAGAAGATAAAAAGTACCAATTAACAGAAGCAGTAAAAAAAAAAAAAATAAAATAAAAAAAGACACATCCATACATTCAAAGTATATACCTGGAAGGAATTATCATATGTTAACATTTTAAGGTTAAAAGTAGCATGTCTGGTTCTCAACCAAAACACAATTTTTATACTCATTTTAGAATTAAGAAAGTGACACATAATCTTTATTGTTTCTTATACACTTTGGGAATGTGAGAAAAACATATTTTGAATATCTTTTCCTGACACCAAATCTGTACTTGTAAGTAGTAAACTTCATTGAGTACAACCCAGAGTTTCTCCAGATCTCTCCAGATTGGTACTACAGTGTCACAAAAAGAGTATGACTGAAATGTCACTGGTTCTGCCACCCCTAAGGCAGCCCTTGCTACCCAGGGGAGTCTTTGGTTTGCCAGGCATTGGTCTTTTCTCTCGGGTCTTGTGGTCTGTGCTTTTTTTTTTTTTTTTGCCCTGTTCCATTAGAAGGCTTCCCTGGTGGTGGTAAAGTATTCGGCTGCCAAATTAGGAAACGCATGAGACAAGTGTTCAATCCCTGGGTTGGAAAGATCCTCTGGAGGAGGAAATGGCAACCCACTCCAGTATTCTTGCCTGGAGAATCCCACGGACAGAGGAATATGGTGGGCTGTAGTCCATGGGGTTGCAAAGAGTCAGATACACTGAGCGACTGAGTGCGTGTGCGCGCACGCACACACACACACACACACACACACACACACACACACACACACACACACACACTAGAGTGTCAGGGCAATGCAAAAGAGATCAGGAAAATAATCCCTCAGCTCAAGTGTGGTAGGCAGTCCCCAGCACTGGGAGCAGTACTTCATCTACCTCTGGCTCTGCCAACCTCACTTCCAACTTTTCCTCAAGGCCACTAGGACAACCAGAAATGTCTCTGGGAGCCCCTGTTTCTTTTAGTCATGAGGAAAAACTATCTTTTATACTAATAAGTACAAAATTGATCCCTTAGAGAAATTAACCCACCAAATAATCGAAGTAGGATATTGCTCAGTGTAAAATACATGCTTTGTGTTCGTTCAGCATGAGTCAAAGGAAACTTACAACTAGAGGTTATTTAATACAGTATCTGTGTGCTGCAGTACATGATGTTGCAGAGTCAGGCATGATGAATACATCTAATTTTGAATATCAATAGTAGAAATTTTTGTTTACTTAGATTCTTTTCAAAATACCTATACATACAAGCATATGTTAAATTTTATAAATAAATTTAAGTTACATAAATAAATTAAGTTACATAATGTCATTTTCACATTCTCATAATTTTGTAACATGTGATTATAATGTGAGATATAAAAGAAATGCATAAAAATGCAATCAGAACTTACAGAATGCAGTCTGGAAATCAAGGAATGCTTCACCATAAAGATACCATTTGTGTTAGGGTTTGGATGATAAATAGGAGTTTCAAAAGAGAAAAGAAAACTTGGGGTGGTCTGGGTAGGAAGAAGGAGGAGGGGACAGGAGTGTAAAGGTACACATGGCTTATGAAGTTATTTTAACCCTGGGATTTTCCAAAGCCAAATAAAGATTTGACAGCAGTTAGTTTACTTTGTAAAGCAAATAGGTGGGATATGAGTGGAAGAAAAGAAATGGTACAGTGAGAGAGAGGAAACACCACTGCAAGGGAGCATCCCTGAACTCCTGATCACCATGGGCAACAGGCCCTCAGGAACATGTGGACTGTACTTCGAATTTGTCATCTCAGCACATGGAACAGGGCTCTATTTACTGCCCTCCAAAGGTCAATGTTGTGCGAGGTGTCTTAACTCCCTTGGATAAACAGATTCCCCCGGGTTCCTCAAGTGCAGGTGGCAGAGAAACCTCAGGGTGGGAAATGAGAGAGATTCCGGGCAGTGGAGTGAGATGTCAGGGGATAACTGCACAACTGGCTACTGCAATGAAATAAAATATCAGATCAAAGGGATGTGAGGCTGAGAGACTATATATCAGTAATGTGTGTGTAAAACTCAGAGAGAAAATCTAAAAAGTTAGATTGTGGGTATACTGTGAAGGACCAAAAAAAAAAAAAAAAATGCTTTGTGAAAGCAGCTTGATCCTGTAGTAAATTAAGATGATCAAAGATTTTGAGAGAGAAAACTGACTCAATTATATTTGTGGTTTAATGAGATAACGCTGGTATTAGTAGTTGTTTATTTTTGGCAAATATATGGAACTTTCCTTCATGCCAAGCATTATGCTAATTTTTGAGTATATTGTGAAAAACAAGAGGAGCAAGATGATCCTGCCTTCCCAGGTCTTCCAGCCTATGGAGGAAGAGAAATTCACAAGCCATTGCAATAAACCAGGATAAGTTTTAGAACAGGACATACGGGTGCCATTGGAGCCCATAGCAGAAGTCCTTGGAGTAGGCTTGGAGTTCAGAGTAGGCTTTCCAGCACAGCTGACATTAACCGATATTGAAGGGTGAGTGGAGTCAGCTATATGAAAACGGAAAAGGGGAATGGCCCAGGGGGGCGGGGCATTGCCCGAAGGAACAGAGGGAAACAGGCATGATGAGCCCAAGGAAGGTGGAAGCAGGGGTATTAAGAGTGGTGTGTGACTGAGGAGGTGCTGTGAGATGCCTGGAGAGGTAGAGAGGGACCAGTCTGTGCAACACTTTTGAAGATTACTTTTAAAAAAAAAAGTCAAGAATTACTGAACTCAATGAACAAAAATGTTGTGAATCATCTTTGTTCTTTAGTGCAAATAAATTAACTTTTATTTGGATCCTGCCTAGGCATTCCAAGCCATATTTTCAACAAATTGACTTTTGGCAGATAGAATGGAGCCAATTTTCTCAGTTCAGAGCTCACCAGAGTAGACACTCAGACAGCCACCTCACGGCCTGTGGGGTGGACTTCTTCCTCCATGCCTGGGATCACAAGGTACATGATGGTAAATGGCATCACATCAGACTCTGGAAAAGATGCTGAAATTTTTATAATAATTTTGAAAGAGCCCTTCAATCTGTCCACTCTTATGTTCCTTCTTTCATCCCACATAACAAGCAGGCCCAGCTTCTTCTATATTTATCTCCTATTTTATCGTCTTCTTGTGCATCTATAAATAGAATAAATCTGCTCTTTTCCTGGTGACTCTGGGTGTTTGTTGTCTACTTCTATCTTTCCTGAGGGAAAAATATGACACACAACTCAGACAGGAAATGTCTCTCTGCTACATTTTAGAACCATTAGAAATTCACAGAGGGTCATGTGGAAGAAAAGACTGTTTGCTTTGCATTGACTGTAGTTTACAAGAGCAAACGCAATGTTCCAGGAATGTTGGAAATGTATGTGATGTTAAATTTGAGGTCATTCTCTCACTTGTCAGAACATGGCTTCCACTCCAAAGTTCCAAAACTATAGAGGCCTGTGAAATATTTGGAGAGGTTCCAAGGAGAGCAATGAAAGTGATAAAGGATTTGAAGGCTCATACCTTTGAGGGAAGCCTAAAAGAACAAGAATTATTTCTCCTCTAAATGAGAAGTCAGAGATAATTTAACAATCTTCTAGAATATGAAAGGTTTTATGGGTAAAGCGATGGTGTCCATATCTAGGGAAGTTTGAGCAGTGGGGCCTGGGCACAGTGAAGGCCTGCTGACAGAGAGGGCTGCTGTGTGTTGGCAAGGGGTATTTCACTGCAGAAAACTCTTCTTCTGAGGCCCAGAAGGTTTGCTATTACTACCAGGGAGGTGTCATGTACTGCCTTGCATGAGCACTGGGGTAAAATAAATGACTTCTAAAAATCTCTAAATTCAGTAGTTTTCAGGTTTTTAAAAGGTCTTCCATTTGAAGGGACTCTAAGGGCAAATAAATTATTGGCCAAGACTTTATCTTACACTTTCTAGAAATAGTAACGTATCCTGATTATATCCTGGTAATATGTGCAAGCAGAATTCCAGAAGCTCCTATCATGTTACCAGTTTACCAGTCTCATACATAATTATGTACAGTACACATATGCACAATATGTACATGATACACAATTGTCATGTTGTATTTCTATAGTACTTACAAAAATATTTTTATCCCTATATTCTCTAGGTCATCTCTATTCCTCTGATCTCTTACAATCTGATGAGATACTGTTGTCCTGAACCATCTCAGTCTTACACTCTTAAAAACTGAGGATGATAAATATATGGTCTAATAATTCAGGTGAAATAGACATTCTTCCATTTCAGAAGCAGAATCTATGCAGAGAGACACCTGCACATTTTGAGAAGTATACGAAGTTATAATTTTATGACAGACAGCAGCATAGCATTCCATTTACAATCTTTTTACAAAGGTGGATGATAACAGAAGCTAGGACAATACAATAAAATACTATGTCTGCAATAAAAAGTCAGACTTCACTCTCCTGAAATGGGCTCATGCAGATCACTATATCTCTGTTTACGGGGGATTTTAAGATAGTCACAAAACAAAACTGCCAAGCATGAAAGAATAATTCCTTTAACAGCTGTTCAGGAAGGTCAAAAACACAGAAACTACTGAAGGTTACAAAAGTATAGCGAGAACTCTTGGGAGTTGAGCTCCATTGCAATGGAAATTTCAGAATCATCTTCTGGTTGTGCCCGCCAGATGTGAGCATGCTTGTTGATTGTTTGCAAGATGTTAAGAGTCCAGTTCTGCCAGCTGACTTTCCACCTCTTGCCATTGGGACTGAGGGGACAGAGTTCATAAATAAAAGCACAGATGTCTCTGATGCTTCAATCAAAAGAGAAACAAACACAGATCAATAGGAACAATCTGACACCAATATCCCAATTTCTGTCCAGACACCAGCAATAGGAAGGCGATTGTCCACAATCTTGAAAATTTGTCCTCCAAATGCACTATTGACAGAAAAGATGGACATAATAAGAAATCAAATGAAGCTGAATAAATACCTGTACTGAGGGACAGACATGAAAACTACATTTGATGAAAAATAACCAAAACGGGAAAAAAAGCATAGATCAAAAGGTCATCATATGAAACATTGCTGTTTTTGTGGTTCGTGACTCTGTATTGAAATATAAAATCAGCCTAAAGTCAGACTTGTTTTTTCTTTGCTATTTAAGTTGAATAGATTTCTCCCTACTTTTGAACTGATAGAGCTTTGCCTGTCTTACTTTAAAAAAAATTCTCAATGAAACCCAAATTTTATGAAATATAAGGAATGAGGTACTGTAATTTTGACTTTGAAGTCATCTTGGGGAACTCCCAATGTAAACAGTTTATGCAATTCTGTTTAAGAGCATAGAGGTGATTAAAAGAGAAATTAATATTAGTCGGTGTACTGTGACCATCAACATGTTTGTCAAGGTGGGTCCTCGAGTTCCTTATTTGTTAACCTCATCTGATCTTAAATTTCATAAGTTCTGTGTTGTTCTTTCTAGCAGTCCAGCATTACCTCAATATTCCGAGAGCCTCAATGACTTCATACTGTTAAAACCATATTTGATTACTTTTGTTAATGAAAAGAATAAAGGTGTGTTTGGACTGTAAAAATTGCTTCTCATGTGAACAAACAGCAAAAAAACACAACTTCGCACAGATCCTGCTTACAATTTGGGATTTTTCTCTGTGAGAGGGCTGCTGACTTACAAAGCAAAAACCAGCACTGAAGGAAATTAGCCAAGCTTTGACAGAGATTATTTTAAATTCCTCAGGTGGAGCAATCTAGAAATGTCCTGTTATAAAGTGTCTTCTCTGAATAAAAAAAAAAGTAAACAATATAAGTGAAGGACTTGAAACACTTTCACACTTGACAAATTTCTTAATTCTAAGAAATCACCATTTCAATTATCATGCCCATTTTGGGGATAAGGAACATCAAGGTAATTTATCGAAAGTCACCTAGGTGCCCTAATTTGAGCCCCACAAAAATTGCTTACTCAAACTTAATGCATATATTCAGAGAATGGTCAATCTGAGCATGCCCTATCACAAAGTTGCATTGGCAACAGACAGTATTCCCCTCCTTGAAACATTGTGATAAAGAGAATTTGTCTTCCTAGGAAAGTTCTGTATGTACCACTTTTCCAAAGGAACAGTTATAGTTCTAATAATTTCTACCATGATACATCTGAAAGAAAATGCATTTGGTGCCTCCTTTGGGGCACAGGAATATACCCTCACTAAGGGTCAATTTCTCCCTTCATTCATGGTCAGTGGGAACAGGGCCCCTACTAATTCCACCCAGCTTTAACAGACTCGTAGTTCACGGGAGGGGGCTCCCTGAAGTATATTTGAATTACAATGTTGTGTTAATTATTGCTCTACAGAAAAGTGACTCAGTTATACACATTTTTTTTCACATTCTTTTCCATCATGGTTTATCACAGGATATTGAATATGGTTTCCTGTGCTGTACAGTAGGACCTTGTTGTTTATCCATTCTTTATATGCCAGTTTTCATCTGCTATCCCAAACTCCAATCCAATCCTTCCTCACTCCTGTCCCTATGGCAGCCACAAATCTGTTCCCTACGTCCTTGATTCTGTTTCTGATCACAGATCAGTTTCATTTGGCTTTCTCTGATTGACTTACTTGCACTTGTACCTTGACTGTACTGTACTTGGTATGATAAATCTCTAGTTGCACCAGTATTGCTGCAAATAACATTATTCTTTTCTTTTATATGGCTGAGTGGTATGCCATTGTATATATGTACCATATCTTCTTTATCCACTCATCTGTCAATGGACGTTTAGGGTTCTCTTTTCTCCACACCCTCTCAAGAATGTATCGTCTATAGACTTTTTAATGATGACAGCTCAAGTAGACAAACAGGAAGAGAACAAATACTTCCTACCTCTGCTTTTTCTTCTACTCAGGCCCTCAACAGATTGGATGATGTTCATCCATGTTGGGGAGGGTCGTCTATTTGAGTGCACAGATTCAAATGCTAATCTCAAACGGAAAACATTCTCACAAATGTAGCCAGAGTTCAGTTCAGTTCAGTTGCACTGTCTTATCCAACACTTCGCAAACCCTTGAACTGCAGCAAGGCAGGCTTCCCTGTCCATCACCAACTCCGGGAGTGTATTGTTGCTCAAACTCATGGCCATCAAGTTGGTGATGCCATCCAACCATCTCATCCTCTGTCATCTCCTTCTCCTCCTGCCTTCAATCTTTCCCAGCATCAGGGTCTTTTCAAATGAGTCACTTCTTTGCATCAGGTGGCCAAAATATTGGAGTTTCAGCTTTAGCATCAGTCCTTCCAATGAATATACAAGACTGATTTCCTTCAGGATTGATCGGTTTGATCTCCTTGCAGTCCAAGGGACTCTCAAGAGTCTTCTTTGACCCCACAATCCAAAAGCATCAATTCTTCAGTGCTGAGCTTTCTTTATAGTCCAACTTTCACATCCATAGATGACTACCAGAAAAACTATAGCTTTGACTATACAGACCTTTGTCAGCAAAGTAACGTCTCTGCTTTTTAATATGCTGTCTAGGTTATTCATAGCTTTTCTTCCAAGTAGCGTCTTTTCATTTCGTAGCTGGAGTCACCATCTGCAGTGATCTTGGAGCCCCAAAATACAGTATCTCACTGTTTCCATTGTTTCCCAATCTATTTGCCATGAAGTGATGGGACCAGATGCCAAGTTTTTTGAATGTTGAATTTTAAGCCAACTTTTTCACTCTCCTCCTTCACTATCATCAAGAGCCTCTTTAGTTCTTCTTTGCTTCCTGCCATAAGTGTGGTGTCTTCTGTGTATCTGAGGTTATTGTTTCCCCTGGCAATCTTGATTCCAGCTTGTGTTTCATCCAGTCTGGCATTTCACATGATGTACTCTACATATAAGTTAAATAAGCAGGGTGACAATATACAACCTTGACACATTCCTTTCCCAATCTGGAACAAGACTGTTGTTCCGTGTCCAGTTCTAACTGTTGCTTCTTGAGCTGCATACAAATTTCTCAGGAGGCAGGTCAGGTGGTTTGGTATTCCCATTTCTTGAAGAATTTTCCACAGTTAATTGTAATCCACACTATCAAAGGCTTTGGCATAGTCAATAAAGCAGAAATAGATGCTTTGCTGGAACTCTCTTGCTTTTTTGATGATCCAGCAGATGTTGAGAATTTGATCTTTGGTTCCTCTGTCTTTTCTAAATCCAGCTTGAACATCTGGAAGTTCATGGTTCATCTACTGTTGAAGCCTGACTTGGAGAATTTTGAGTATTACTTTGCTAGCGTGTGCAATGAGTGCAATTGTTCGGCAGTCTGAACATTCTTTGGCATTGCCCTTCTTTGGGACTGGAATGAAAACTGACCTTTTCCAGTCCTGTGGCCACTGCTGAGATTTCCAAATTTGCTGGCATATTGAGTGCAGCACTTTCACAGCATCATCTTTTAGGATTTGAAAGAGCCCACCTGGACTTCCACCATCCTCGCTAGCTTTGTTTGTAGAGATGCTTCCTAAGGCCCACTTAATTTTGCATTCCAGGATGTCTGGCTCTAGGTGAGTGATCACACCATCATGGTTATCTTTAAAAAAGATCATGAAGATCTTTTTTGTATAGTTTCTGTGTATTTTTGCCACCTTTTCTTAATATGTCCTGCTTCTGTTGGGTCCATACCACTTCTTTGTATGAAATGTTCCCTTAATATCTCTAATTTTCTTGAAGAGATCTCTAGTCTTATCCATTCTATTGTTTTCCTCTATTTCTTTGCACTGATCACTGAGGAAGGCTTTCTTATCCCTCCCTGCTATTCTTTGGAACTCTGCATTGATGGGTATATCTTTCCTTTTCTCCTTTGCTTTTTGCTTCTCTTTTCTCAGCTATTTGAAAGATCACCTCAGACAACCATTTTCCTTTTTTGTATTTCTTTTTCTTGGGGACCGTCTCGATCACTGCCTCCTGTACAATGTCATGAACCTCTGTACATAGTTCTTCAGGCACTCTGTCTATCAGATCTAAACCCTTGAATCTATTTGTCACTTACTCTGTATAATTGTAAGGGGATTGATTTATATCATACCTGAATGGGCTGGTGATTTTCCCTACTTTCTTCACTGAAGCCTGAATTTGGCAATAAGGAGTTCATGATCTGAGCCACAGTTAGCTCCTGGTCTTGTTTTTGTTGACTATGTAGAGCTTCTCCATCTTTGACTGCAAAGAATATAATCAATCTGATTTCAGTATTGACCATCTGGTGAAGTCCATGTGTAAAGTCTTCTCTTGTGTTGTTAGAAGACGGTGTTTGCTATGACCAGTGCGTTCTCTTGGCAAAACACTGTTAGCCTTTACCCTGCTTCATTTTGTACTCCAAGGTCAAATTTGCCCGTTACTCCAGGTATCTCTTGCATTCCTACTTTTGTATTCCAGTCCCTGTGATGAAAAGGACATCTTTTTTGGGTGTTAGTTCTAGAAGGTCTTGTAGGTCTTCATAGAACTGTTCAACTTCAGCTTCTTCAGCATTACTGGTTGGAGCATAGACTTGGATTACTGTGATATTGATTGGTTTGTCTTGGAAACAAACAGTATTCTGTCATTTTTGAGATTGCACTCAAGTAGTGCATTTTGGTCTCTTCTATTGACTATGAGGGCTACTTCATTTCTTCTAAGGGATTCTTGCCCACAGTAGTAGATATAATGGTCATCTGAATTAAATTTGCCATTCCAGTCCGTTTCAGTTCAATGATTCCTAAAGTGTAGCCAGAAATCATATTTAATTTGGGCCCAGTCATATTTGGTTACATAAATGTGACCATCATGGGTTTCAACATTTCTTTTTTGGAGGGCAATTCAGCCCTTAACACTGTCACAGGGAATGTCTCCCTGTGGTACAGCCAGTGCATTTTTAGATCTTATCCCTTACCCCTCACTATCTAAATAAGCTCAGCCAGGGTTTCAAAGACTGGTCCTGGCCCTTTTCAACTCTTCCTCTGGACTACCAGAACAGTCCAGGTTTCTGTGACCTCATTCAAAGGACAAATTAGTGTGTGTATGTGTATGTGTCTTGTTATTGTTAAAAGCTTTATTTTTATTGCATTTATTTAATATTTGACTCTGTTGTATATTTTCTTATTTTTATTTGGGTGCCTTCTAATGAATTGGATATTTTCTTCCAGCAATTATGTTTTAAAGCTTTTTAATAATATAGCCTTAATCCAATATCCTTCAGTTAGTACCTAGTGACTACCTATTACAAGCAGTAAGCAGGACTTCCCTGGTGGTCCAGTGGTTGGGAATCTACCTGCCAGTGCAGAGGCCATGGGTTCCATCCCTGGTTGGAGAGGGTCCTGCATGTCAGGGGAGTGGTTGGGCCCATACGCCACAGGCTCATTATCCATGGGATTTTCCAGGCAAGAATACTGGAAGAGAAGTGAAGGTTAGTTGTTCAGTTGTGTCCGATTCTGCGACCCCATGGACTGTAGCCGTCAGGCTCCTCTATCCATAGAATTCTCCAGGCAAGTATACTGGAGTGGGTTGCCCTTTTCTTCTTAAGAGGATCTTCCCAACCTAGGGATCAAACCCAGTTCTCCTGAATTACAGGCAGATTCTTTACCATCTGAGCTACCAGCAAAGCCCTTTACATCATTAGTTTAAAAAAAAATTGTGTCACATAGTTTAATTAAAATTTTTATATCCTGGATGGCAAACACTTCTGAGGAGAGTGCTTTTTCTTCCCTTTGCCCTTATTCATTTTAGTCTTTTTTAACTTTCAGTGTCTTTGTAGAGACTGGCACTTTTCTTTAACATAATTAATTAGCTTTGAGTGAGATGAATTCCCCAAGAAGCCACTATCTC
Source organism: Dama dama (assembly GCF_033118175.1). NCBI lineage: Eukaryota > Metazoa > Chordata > Mammalia > Artiodactyla > Cervidae > Dama > Dama dama. The sequence goes on from NC_083710.1 coordinate 49,387,148, forward strand.
AGTGGTATTTGTGTTCAGGGTGGAGAGTGGTCAGGGCCACCATCTAAACCTTGGAAGTACTTCTCTTTATGAAATAAGGGTGTGTGTGGGAACAAGTTCCTTTTGCTTTTTCTTCTCCTAAACAACCAAGGTTGATAGCTGTAGTGGTAACTAAAAAGTCAAGTCTCTTCTCTTCTCCCTGCCTCACTAATAAGCAGCTTCCTGCCGATGGGACAATCTGTGTGATTCCTGTTACCCCCGCCTCCTTTGCTTTTCCTTCCTACCAAACTGGTTCTTGGGAAGCAGCGAGGACCAACCCAAGACCCTGTTCTGTGTTTCCAAACAACATTATGTCATTGATGTTCCCCCACAGCGCAGGCTACTTTTTTGAAGAATTGTGCTTGTTGCCTTGAGTCTAAACTCTGCAGCTCCAAGCATCATTTCTTTGCATTTTGCTGCCCTCTTGTTTGACCTTCTGTGTACCCGGGAGTCATTTCATATACACTGACACACTGTGGCTCAGGTTACAGAGGTTTTTCTAATTGCATCACAGATGGAGTTTTTTTTTGTTTTGTTTTGTTTTTCAGTTTCTTGTCATCCTTATTATTTTTGGGTAATCACCAAGAAGCAAGGAAAACAGCACTATTTTCATGCCACTATTACTTAAAATCCAAAAATGAAGACTGGTCTCATATTTTTGGTTTGTTTCAAACTTTATTTAACCTTTAACTTTTTAGAGGAAACCACGAAGATGAGAAAATTCAGAAACCACATTCAAAGAAATCACCCCCTGTCATGATGTAGCACATTGAGGACAAGAATTCTCTTGTGCAATTTCTTCAACTCAAAGAACTTGCCACTGTATCACACTTTGGCATGGTTTTAATGGTGAGTTTGACCTACAATATTTCCAAGAAAATAAACATAAAATCTGGACGTTGTACTAAGAAACTCACATTTAACTTCATGCTTGAAAACAAGGTCTCTATGAAATGTCAAAAGTTTGAAATAATACATAGTTCTCCAGTGATCCTTTCACACATGCTCTGTTTACCCTCAGAAGTAGATTTGGGTGAAGGATAGTTAATATGGAAAATATTGAACTATTCATATATTTTTCTGAATTGATTTTATTAACAGAATATGTATTTCTAGATCATTGATACAGCAGCATTTGTTAACACATGACCTCTTAATGTCGTTAAACCACAGTGGCATGTCACATTCACAGTGTACACCAACGTCTCTTTTTTTTGAGAAATAACAAAGGTAAATATTCAATGCTTACATTTAGATAGACTCAGATATGTCACAATTTCTGACAGCAATTTGGAAACCTAGAAATGCATTACCTTAAAAATAACTGAAATTTAAAAATAAAACAACATTCACAGAAATGTTTTCATTAATTGACTTACATTTTTGGACAACAAGTAACTGGAGGATGAATACTCCCATAGGGTTATATTTATAAAACCTAGAGTTTCAGGTAAGAATATCTAGGATTTACTCACATATGTGCTGCTGAACTTAGTACCAAGAAAATCTGTGGAGTAGAAATTCACTGAGCTGAACCTTGTAGACACTTGAAGAGCTAGGACAAAAGCATTGTAAATGGATTACTTCTTTCAACATGTCCTAACACTTCTCTTATATGCTGCCAGTGGTGGGTGGGCAAATATCTTTCAACTCCTGAAAACCTTTAAATTTGGAAGCAGAGAGGATAGTGGTTTGGCCTGCCACAGTTGTTTTGTTGATTGGCACAGAGTTCTAATTATTCTGTGATACATCACACGATCTAATAATCACACAGTAACCATATTGTTCTTCATCTAGGGTCCTTTCTTTTCTACCCTAGTTTCCGCTTAAGGCTGGGTGTTCCAGCATCTCCATGAAGCTTCCATCTATCCTTTGTAAGTGTCCTGATCTTTTATGTTTTTCTTAATATGTTCTGTCAGTGAGTACAAAGGACATAAGGGTGGTCAGACCCTTATATTCAAAACAAAAATGAAGGATACATTTATTAGAGGAAGGTCAGTTATGACATAAAAAGCAAACAAGTGTCATGTAAATACATGGTCCATTTACATGTGTTTCAATTCCATCTGCATGGGAAGTGCTAGCATACGGAAAGTTTTCTACTGGACAGTATTCTGACCTGCCCTTTGATGTTAGTTGTAACATTAGATATGATATTAACTCTGTAGGTAACAAAAGGAAGTGAATATTCTTGATTTTAAAAAAAGAATGTAAATTTGATATTTAAGGGTTAAAACCACAGGGCAATGGCAATCATATAATCTTTATTAAATATGTATTTATTATATTCAAAACATGTTATCCACTCTTATGGGGCATGAACAATTGAGTTTCTGTCTCTCGGGAATTTTTAACACATTTCGTGACAGACTAAGCCAGAAATAAACGATTTCCACAAACATTATAAGATTGAATTTCAAGACTAGTGATTCAATAGGAGAACCATAACAAGTTAGGGTCTAAAGGTCTCATATGGGAGTGGATCCTTGAAAGGAAGATAGAAATTGGATAAACAGATAAAAAGAGGGGATTTTTAGGTTAAAAGGAGGTATCAACAATGAGCAACCTCATTGCTCAGTGGGACCATGTGGAGCACTGGCTTCTAGGCTGCTTCAGCAAAGGAAAATCCAGCTGTGGGGTCACAAGCTGGGTTTTCATACTTTGGCTCATTGCTTCCCCATATTCTATTGGCCAAGTGATGAAGCCATCCAACTACAGAAGGGTGTAAAACATAAGGGGACAGATAAGATATGTGGTGAATTCCACTGTCTTGGCTATACCTTTTAATGTGGGTAATGCATCAGTTGAAGGCACATCATAAAATTTACTAACCTCTTGTCTCTTAAAACACTTCTTGTTCTCAAAACTTAAATTTGCAAATTTTATTTTCTAGCCTTTTAATAACTGGGTGAGTATCTTCTCTAAACTCTTGCTTACTAATCTCTATCCTATCCATAAATGGAAATTTAAAAAAATTAAATACATAATTATATTTTCACACAAAACCAAACTACAAAATACCGCAGTAAATTGATGACAATAAAATATGATATTTGCAAGACAGATGGTTAACATCCTTAGTCATAAACGAGTTCTTAGAAATCAGTAACAAAGATATTGATAAACCAGTGGAAATTAAAGAAAATGAAATAACACAAATGACTAGTAAGGATTAAGCATATATGAAGACGACTAAGCTGAACAATAGCAAAACAAAAGAAATTTCTTTGTATTACATATTACTAAAGATTAAAAATCTAACATTTATACCATTTTAAGGAACAGACCCACATAAACACTGGGGACAAGATTGATGAGGTCCTATCTATTCAGCAGGGGAAACATAGTTTGAACTCAAACTATAAAATTTGTCTTAGCAGTCAAATTCATTGGAAGTATTTCAACATATTAATTGGATATGAACAAATTCTGGGTGATATTGAAGGACAGGGAAGACTGGAATGCTATAGTTCATGGTGTCGCAAAGAATTGGGCACGACTGAGCAACTGAACAACAAATTAGCTGGATAAATTTACAATTTATATATAAACCATGTTTATTGCATAAAACATTTGTTGCCAGTATATAGATTTGCCAAAAATGACTTGGATATTAATATGTTTATCAATACACACAAAATGATGTGCACAAAATTTCATTAATAGTAGATAACATGGAGGTGGCAGAACTAAAAGAGGAAAAAAGGCATTTAAGAAGAAAAATATTATACTTCACAAATTTCCATGTCCTTTGAAATCTTGAAAAGATCAATTTTTTATGAGTCAGTTTTAAATTCCCTGTGATAAGTGAAATTTTTAAATATATGCACTTAATACCTAAGGGAGCATTAAAATGAAGCCTTGAAATGAAATCATCCTGAGGTTCTCTGTATAGTAATGCCACCACCATTCAAACTCCTGAGACTTAGTCCAATGGCAACAAGAAAAACAGTCAACATGCCTCCTTATAATTCTCTCTAATAACACCCTTTACGTCACTTTCAATCCTGAGCCTTCTCAGCCAGTTTTTCTGATCTACAGGGAGTGTCCATTGCAAAACATCAAGAAGGAATCTTCATACATTATGAAGACTGTCCTTTGGTTTTATTGAAGATGGTGGTAGCAAGAATGACATCAGTTTTCCTATTCAGTCATCACAATCATTTTTGCCATTATTTTATATTGGTTCTCTAAGAAATGTAGGAAAAAGCCCGATGTAATTATTTTTATTATCTGTGTATGAATTTACCATTTCATAAATTAGCTATAATCAAAGTTAATTTCAGGTCAGCTGTCTGCACCACATCTCTGACTTCTCTCTAAACTCACCCTGTCTTAGTCTACTTTTAAGATTTTGCTCCTAGTGTTTCACCTTCTTTACCAACCAACCCACTTTTAACTGGTCAAAAATGTGTCCTTTCTTTAAAGTCCTCAGTCAGTCATCTTCTCCAAAAGGCTTACCCAGACTCCAACAAGCAATGTAGTGTGGAAACTTACTCTGGTGTGATTTTGTGTTTGCATCTCAATGAAATATGCCATTAAGATTGCTGTTTCCCTTCTCCCACTTCTCACCCCGAATCCCTGGAAACATTTGGCAATGTCTAAGTATTGTTTTGGGCTTCACTGGTGACTTAGTGGTAAAGAATCCACCTGCCAGTGCAGGAGATGGGGTTTGATCCCTGGGTGGGAAAGATTCCCTGGAGAAGGAAATGGCAACCCACTCCAGCATTCTTGCCTGGGGAATCCCATGGACAAGGAGCCTGGTGGGTTACAGTCCATGGGGTCACAAAGAGTCAGACATAACTTAGCATCTAAACAACAACAACCAAAAGACTATTTTGATTGTCATTGAAGATTGTTGCTAGCATCCTGTGGGTAGAACCTGGGATGCTACCAAATATCCTATAATCACACACAGGACGGTCACTACAACCAAGACTAGACTACGCAGCCCAAAATGCCAATTAGTGTCAAGAGTGAGAACCCCTGCTGCAGATAAGAAGACCAGAGTTAGAACCATTTTTCCCTTCTTCCCTTTCCACAGAGTGCCAACCGTAATGCTCAGCAGACAATTATGGACTCAATAATGAACAGGCTTCTGAAATGTCTAAAAGTACCACCAGGAGATATTGTTAGAAAGGAGAAATTAACTGTTACTAGTAGTTATGGTTGAATCAGCTAATGTTTGCACAGTTTCCTTCTTTTCAGGTTTGTGAGGACATTGTATTTACCCATTTTTTTGCAGTTGAGTATGACTGTTATTTCTGGCCATTATGTGGTGGGTGCAAGTGACTTGAGCCATTTCTGGGACAGAGTTCTTAATTGTTGGCCTGAGATGCTCAGGTTCCCTGTCCTCTCTGCTGCTGCTATCAACGATTCCATTCTGCATGCACAGTGAGCACCCCACAAATGTACAAAGGATATGTAACGTGAGTAAGAGCTCATTGTTTAACCAAATGCTACCTCCAGCTTTTCAGTGCCATATGCCTGTGATTATTGTTAAAAAATCTCATGTAAAATTCTGCTCACTCCTAAAATGCTAGCTTATGTCAGCATGATTCCTCTTAAAATGTCAACTTTATCATTGCAGCCTGTTAACCTACCACTCTCTTATGTGAACCTGTTCTTTGGATTCATTTTGCTGATTAATCAACAGATTTTTGAAATCAACCACTTTCGAAAGCTTTCCTAAAGCAGTATTTGATGTGCTGTTAAAATTTTGCTCTAGTACCCTCATGCCTAGGGCTGTATTATTGACTTTACCTTTTCTATCCAATTTTAGTTTATATGTGTTCTCAATTGCCCTATATTTATTTCAATTTGCAACATGAATCTAATTCTATTTGCTCCTGTTCGTTTGTAAAATATTTTCTGTTAACATGAAGTTACTCATGGGACATAGAAGTACCATAAAATTATAGAAAGAACTCTGGGATAGGGTAATGAGGTAGCACATAGAGCTTTGTACCAAAGGTAGAAAAGCGGGGTCCCAGTATGACTCTACCGGTTTATTGCTATGAGATAGATAAAGCCTACAAATGCACTTTGTAAATCATTATGTGCACACAAAGGGCAGTTTTTATCAGCATGCTCAAAGGTCTCCTGCTCTGGCTTTGTTGCAACTGAGCTGCACAAACACAAATAAATTGACTTCTTGGTTTTCAGTTTCCTTACTTATATCCTGGATTGTACAGTAGTTGATTTTTATTTCTCTTTCTGTGAAGTAAAGGCTAGGTTTTTATACATAATCAGCAATTATTAATTTAAGTGCTTTTCACAAATTTCATCCTCCTGAAAAAAGAAATGTGGCTCATTCCCTTATTTTTCAAATATACAAAAGATAAGTAATTTCTATACACTTCCAACATGCATCATACTTTATATAAACCTGTTCTCAATAAATGTTGAGATGAATAAGTATATACTGTAGTATTAAGTCACTCAACAAAAACAGCTCATTCATAGCTCAGATTTAATAGTATTAAATACTAATAGGAATAATAACAGCTTTTGCTTAGGTAATGTTGCATGGGTATTGAGTTTATTATCTTAATTTCACAATAATGATAAAAGGTAGACAAAAATAATTTTTAAAAAGTGAAAGTGAAGATAATGTCATTTTTTAGATTGGGATATATGACCTTTTTATTCCTTTTAAATTTCCCAAAGCGTTTGTGATCACTCTTAGGAATCAGTGTACAAACTATAATCTGAAAGAAATTGGTGGTATTTTTACAGTACGTGAACACAAGCATCTGATTTATAGTTCAATCTGTTAATGCACTCTGTTATTAGGCCACCTGGCAGTTTTATGCATTGTGAATTTAAAGAGGAGCTCACTGTAACATAAGCTTTACAAGCTGGGGAAATATTATTGAAATGAAACATGAATGAGGACCATTTAAACAATAAAATAATGTGTAGAGACTATATATTTTTTAGTTTTAGCTAATACGTGCCTTAGGTATAAATTCTGAAACAAGTCGAGATTCTTATGAGGCTATAAAGATGAAATTCAAAATAAAGTTATTCTTGTGCTATTGTTAATCACGTAGTATTCATGTGCTTATAGAGAAGCAAAACTACAGCTACAAATTCCTCTGAAAAATTAAGATCACATATCAACTACATTTTCCTTGAGTAGTCACAGATGTGTACTTGGGGAAATGCTGTCAGAATGAAAACCCAGAACTGAAAGTTGAAAAAAAACACCCTATAACTTATTGACCATCTCCTTTATGACTCTCAGTTTTATTATCACTTAAGGAATTTGATCCACCATTGTTGAAGTACAAAATAAGGTCTGTATAAAGATAATCCTAGAAAATATGTCAATAAGATTAAATACTGGCATAACAGTGAATTTGTATTAGACTTGAAAAAGTATGTCTATATAGTATGATGATGTTCACCCTACATTGTTCTAAATGCATCAGTTAGTAGCTCATGTAGTTTATAAAAGTGTTATATTATGAAAAATATGATAATTAAGTTGAATTCTTTGTAATTCAACTTGATCTATGAAATGCAGGTTTGGTTTATTTGGTTTTATACCACTGTTGTAGTTCTCCTAAATATGAATTGGAAGTCAAAAGATAGTTATATTTTTACTCAGGACATTATACTACATTCAAACTGCATTATCCATATCAGGTTTTTAAAGGGATCTTATTATCTGATTCATAATTATGTAATTTCAAGACAAAATTTCCAGTATATATTTGCTTTAAAAACATGCAAATGACTCAAGGGAAATGCACTTTTGTTTATATAGACATATCCATTATCTCATTTTTAGAACTTAGAAAACGTGAAAGATTAGTAAGAACATTACAAGTTTTATATTTTGAACATGTGACACTTCACAAATACTTCTGGAAAATAATGGCTTTTGAATAATTTCTCTAAAATTCATGAGCAGGAATTGAAACTGCTTCTCACTGTCTTGATATTTTTCAAATATTTAACTGACTGGTGAAAAAAAGTAAAACATTTTCTTGTGCATTGAAAGACAAAAAAAATATTTAAAATATATACAGTAACTAATTGTTATTATACTTTCAACCTTAATGTTTACTTTGTCATTAGACATTTGGATTCTGTATTTTGATTCTGATATTTCTGTTCAATCTCTTAGTTTTAATATTTCAGTTTAAAGATTTTTGATAATGTGATGCCCAAACATTCTCTTACAGTAGAAAAATAAAAATAAGAACACAATTATGAAGATAAATGATCATTTAACAACTTAATATTTCCCCAAGGATCAATCATGGCATATTACTTGGGTTAATTTTTTGAGAATTGGTATTTGGATACTTCCTATCTTGCCATTTACTGTGTATTTTTTGCCAGTCTAATGTACCCTGAAGACTTTTGGTTTGGGAACTTGGGGAGGTCACAGGATACGATAAAATTCATTTTACTGAAGTGTACTGGTTATGAAAATTGCTTGTTCCAGTGGACGATTTCACTACTTCATTTACAGCATAAGTGCTCGTTGTGCTTCCAGTGGCTGGGATCTGACCCCTATATTTCTCATTTTCCTTCTGAAATGTGGGTCAGCAGTGCTGTCAGATTCCCTCTCTCCTGTAAAACATTTTATTTTTAAATATTTGACACAAGAGCTTTCTAAAAGAACAGGCTAACAAAAAACAGTTCTACTAGAAGGCATTTATGACTCGAAGATGTATCCTTGCCATTGACCTCACAACTCTTCTTAAATAGTCAGAGAAGGGCAACAAAATTGTCAATTAGGCTTCCAGGGAACAGCATTCAGTTCAGCTCAACTCGTGGTTGGCAGCATAATCATGCAGATCCAGCTTCTGGAAGAGAAGTTGTTCAAACCTATAATAATGAGGGTTCAACAAACTTGAACTTCCTTTCTCAACCGCAGATCAAAAGCTGTGGATTTGTTACACATTTATTAGGTTTTGTAGCACCGAAATGTTTCTTTGGATTATTCAGGCTAATTCTTCTGATGCACAAATCAGAGGTCAGATTTCTAGAAAGACTTGAGAAGTCCACATCTGCTTCCACAGAGACAGTGGTTAAAAACAAAACAGATTTTTTCCTTCTGATTTTCTTCTGACGACACATTTTATGTCCTTCCTTTTCTGAGAGACCACTGGACCAAAGAGAATTTATCAGCATTTAATTACAGTTTACTAAGAAAAGCTGATACTCTTTTAGGATTTGGTATGAGTATACTAACCAATGGCTCAGCGGTAAAAATAATCCACCTGCCAATCTGGAGATGCAGGTTTGATCCCTGGGTCAGGAAGTTTCCCTGGAGAAGGAAATGGCAACCCACTCCAGTATTCTTGCTTGGAGAACCCCATGGACAGAGGAGCCTGGTGGGCTATAGTCCATGGGGTCGCAAAGAGTTGGACATGACTGAGCGACTAAGCACTTTCACTTTCATACTAACTAATAATGAAAAGAATAAGAAAAAAATCAATAATAAATCATAATTGGTCTTTATATCTTACTCACCACTCCAACAGTTTTATGACTTAAATTAACACCAATTTTTATTAGACTAAGAAGAAAGTAATAGAAGGAAAATATAAGTAATATAAAGAGCAAAGTAGAAAGTATATAGTCAATGTAGTATAGTAGAAAGAAAAGTGAACAAGATCTCCTTTTCTTATCTGCCAAGTCACTATCTTAAAACTGGACTGCAACTTTTCAACTAGTAAGATGATATCCATTTGAAATATTTCCCTTCATAGAGAAATTGTGTCTGGTCTTACCCAATAGTAACCTGACCTATTTGTTTCATTTGTAAATGAACTTTTACCAGGCCTAGACCTGTTTTCTCAAAGGGAGACAGAGACAGGGAGATGGGACCATGGCCAATGGTGCTTGCTTGGTCTATAAGAGAATTATTTCCCCTTCATGGAATAGAAGCCAGTTATAATAATACTACCTGAAGACAAACAATAGAGGCTCACTGTAGTAATTGCCAGAAACTGAATTGGGAAATCAAAAGAAAAACAACAGCTGGGTTTGCTCTTGTATTGGTCACCTATTGCTCTATTTAGTTCCCAGCCAGAAAGGATCTCTTCTATCTTTGCGTGTGATATACGAGCACAAAATCTGAACCACATGTTTACATTGGGGTCTAGATTCCTTAGTCAATTAGTGCTAAGATTTTATAACCAAAGTTATCTGAAACTGAATTGCAGTGGTTACTCTCCAGGACGATATTTCCTTCCTGAGGATAGATACTGTGGTCAAACAAACCAGGAAAAACATATCAAAGAAAACTGTTGCTACAAAATACTACAAAATTGATAGTTTATCAAGTAAGAGTGCTAGGGCCAGATCTGAAGCAGGATGCATGCAGGATGGCATCACCGACTCAATGGACATGAGTTTGAGCAAGCTCCAGGAGTTGGTGATGGATAGGGAAGCCTAGTATGCTGCAGTCCATGGGGTCACAAAGAGTTGGACATGACTGAGGGACTGAACTGAGGGCCAGATTTGGCATCACATGTCCTGTTTCCCAACTGGATAATAGTTAAATAAATTCACAAGGCTGTAGTATATTAACAAAAAAGATTAAAAGACTTGGCTATATATTGAAAAGACCTTGTGAAATTCTCCACTGAGATTGCGTAACAAATTTGCCATCAGTTACAGGCACAGGGAATATGCACTGCAATGGAATCATAAGCCTCAGTTGCTATACATAACAAAAATCTACTGTGGAGATGTCTCTATATATTTCTGAACACTGAAGTGTCCCTTTTAGATAATGTTAGAGCCATATTATATACAGCTGCTAGTGATCCAATAGGAACTGCGCCGTTTTCCTATGTGTATATACTACATTCATATATGCACAGTCTTATTCAAATTGATTGATTTTGCCACATTATATACTGACCATTACAATGAAAGATGAAAGACTATCCCTACATAGACTTACTGTTAGCTTATTGTAAGCAGTCTGCAAATATTTTTAAAAGTTGGTTTACCCAAGACTTCCCAATATCATAATCTCACCACTTGTTTTTCAATTTTTCTTCTATTCCATGGAGTATGTGACTGGGCATAGAGTCTCGACTCTTACACACCATAAATATATTGACCTGGAATAATTGTACATATATACCCCTCATGTGTGTTCCTTTATCAAGATGCTTTCTTGGGGTTAAGGGATTCCCTGTGAAGCATCTAACCATAGGAAGTAGAAATGTTATCACCAGTAGTTCTGAGCTGGTGTATTTTTAACTTGCTTGAGTCTTTTAGCTGAGTCACTTGCCCTGGGGAAGAAATGAGAAAATGAAAAGCAAGGAGCAGAATAATGACAGTGGGAATTCTGACACACACTGGTAAAAAGTAAGAGTTTGGGATCCTTTAGAAATAATGTAGTGAAACTAGCTCTTTCGTCTTTTATTCTTGACTATAGTATGTGTACCTATGCGGTGTCAGTCTTTCATGTTAGTTAACATTTTAGCTCATGTTTGTTGTGTAGTATATTGGTATAAGAAAATATGTAAAGTTCTGTTTTTTATTAATACAAGCCAAAAGATTAAAGAAGCAACACTTAGATCAGTTATACTTTCTACTATCACTGTGCACCCAACATTATTTTTGGTATTGTCATGTGTATTAATTCATTTATCCTACACAATGACCTTTTGACATTGGATATCACCACCTGCCAACTTTTCAAAAGAAGAAAGAGTATTGCTCTAGTTTGGATTTGTTTTTTACCTGCAATGGTGTACCTTTCATTGAAGCTCGAAATCGCTGCTGTGTTAAAATTGCAAAAAACAAACAAACCTTAAAATAATTAACAAAATTAGGAGAACTTCACTTTGGGGAAATGCATCAACAAAGAGACTTAATTCATCTTGTCATTCACAGAGAGGACCATCTCTCTGCAAATAAAGAAATTTATAAGTATAAAAGCACTATTGATTCTAGAGTCCCTCTTCATACACTTTAAGATGGAAAACTCTCCTATGCAGATAGCAGTCCCTTAAGCAGTGATTAAGAAGAGGAAAAATATGCATTTAGAGATTGACAAATGCCTTTGACTTCCTGAAGGTAAACCCGCCAGCCAGACTGAAAGTCTGGGAGTACAGCTGCTGAAAGTAGGGAGGGTCTACTGTAAAGCTCTGCTCCTTTTTGCTTGAACTTGTCCAGAACTGCTTAAGCTGGAAAAGAGTGACTCAGGCCTCTAGAGCTCAGGTGTTTGATCTTTCTATAAAAATAGCAACCCAAAGCAACTTCTTTTCCTTCAGAACTAACCTCTCACCATTGTTATGTATTTCCTGTTGCCTGGATTAAAGAAACCAGAGTATTTATTAATTAGACTTAGGTTGGCACATTTATTTTAGGAGGAACAAAATGATTTGTCTAGGTACTCCCAGACCCTGATGAAAGGCCAAAGAGGTACAGGTTTCCCCACAATCCAAAAGCAGAACATTGCTGTGAAACCTTTCCTATGCAAAAATACTGTAAAGTCAAGAAGCAGTTACCTTAGCACACATCTTGCTAGTGGATACACAAAATAAATGGAGATAATGTACAGACGCCTCACACATTTCAAAGCTGTGTTGGTTTGCTGCTAAGACGCTGAGTTGAGTTCCTGGGGAAGGAACGTGGCGGTTGCATTCTCTTTGCTCTTCCGGCAAATAGCCTGAGGCAAAACCCAAGGCTTACCGCCATTTCAGCATTTCGATTTTTTTCCCATGAAAGCAAAAATTTTCTTCAGATTTCTGTTGGTTGGTGAAAACAGGTAGTACTAATGTAGGTCTTATTTTAAAAAATGAAATGGCATAAGATGTACCTTTGAAGAGTGGGGACCGTCTTCGTAGTGGTTGCCAAGGATCCTCGATTCCTGTGCATGAACCTGCCAGTCCAAACCGAGTGGTATGAGATGGCAGCATCTCCTGGAAGCAGAGGGAAGGATTTGAGAACAGTCTAAATCAGAGGGGAGGCAGAGGGACATCCTGTCTGCCTCCTGACTGACAAAAGAAACCAGCTAGGGATGTGATGAATACACATTTACAGTCTGTTCCTGTAACACACCTCCAGGGGGTTTGAGTAAGTCCTTTGAAAGAGTTATTCCTTGAAAGAACAGAGTAAGAGATCCTAACTCATACACAGGAGATTTTAGCACTCCATTTGCTCCGAAGCCCCTTGCCTTTGCTCGGGTGAGTCTTAACTCAGGTCCAACTGCTGAGCGTGTGATCAAGTATGATGATGGAAGGTCCCTGGAAAGGTATCGGATGCCGTTTCCTGAGATGACTGAGCTGAGAGCAGCCAGTTGCTGAAAGTTGCTGTTGAGAGTCCTATTGCAGAGAATCAGCCAGAGACATTCAACTGACAGGGAGCTAGAGAGCGCCCCCCTCTCCCTGGGACAGGGACAGCTCAAAGCTCCCACCATCCAGCGTGGGCCGCACTGTGGGAATCAGTGATTCAGCCTCACACCTCTGGGAAGGCAGAGACAGGTTGGCGTTTGTTTTTGTTCCTTTCTCAGGCAAGTGCATAATAGTGTTCGTTCAAGTTCTGGAACTGGCTTCAGCCAACTAGAGGTAGATCCTGCATTGAATCCAACTGGTTGACCCTTGGTGGGGGTGGTGGGGGAGATGGAGGTTATACACTAATAATTCCAGCTGAAAACCTCTTTCAAGATAATTTTTAAATCTTTTTAATTCAATTTAATTTTTAAATCTTTTTCTGCAAATCTTAACTCTTCAGGTTATCTCAATTAAGTGGTAACACCAACTACTATATGAAGTAGAATTACTCTGTCAAGTAGAATTACTCTCATCCAAAATTGTGTTTGAATCACCATATCAGTGTTATATAAGAGATTTCTTACAAAATTAACTAATCTCATGTTTGACAAACAATTCCCTTAATTAATATTCACAATTAAAAAGAAAAAGAAATACTACTATGGGGAAAAAATGAGTAAAATCAATAGGAATCACCTAAAAATAACATTAATATATATGTTGGGTTTTCTTTTCTGTTAAATTCTATGCCTTCACAGATTTCACACAAAAGAAAGAAAGTGAATATTGAATCAGGGGAATTTTAAGTTATGTAAAATTCTGACTATGATAGTCATGTGTGGGGAAAAGTATACTATTATAAAACTTTTTAAAGGTTCTCTTGATTACTATTCTCAGAAAACTTGTTCTATAGAAAAGTTAAATTTGTCATTCTCAGATGCCAGTTTCACCAGCAAGAAGATCTCTGTTGTGATTTTTTTTTTTTTTAAAGTGAATATTCTAGGGCTATAGCTGCTCTGTACACTTTTTTAGAGTTTGGGATTGAGAGCTGGAAGAGATGAAAGGACAGGGGAAGCAGTGTTTAGAAACAGCCATGGCAACCTGACCGACTGACAGTGAAGTGAAGTGAAGTGAAAGTTGCTCAGTCGTGTCTGACTCTTTGCAACCCCATGGACTATACAGTCCATGGAATTCTCCAGGCCAGAATATTGGAGTGGGTAGCCTTTTCCTTCTCCAGAGGATCTTCCCAACCCAGTGATCAAACCCAGGTCTCCTGCATTGCAGACAGATTCTTTACCAGCTGAGCCACCGGGGAAGCCCAGTCATATCTTCTAACTGAATATTAATGCCTAGAAAGGCACTTCAAGCTAGAAAGTATTAAGATTCAAGAGTATTGACTGATGCCTCCCAAATCCCAGAAATGCAAAGTGATGCTTGAGATTTAACAAAGCTTTGGGTAACCACTGTTTAACCTTCCTGACATGCTAAAAAGTGTTTCTCAAATTCTCTCTCAAAGGCACTGTGTAGATGTCCCCAACAAATCAAACCCCTTCTGCAGGCAGCTCAGTTCCCTTCTCTCTAAGAAATAGTGAGTTGACATGTTCAGATTACATTGCATGAGTCTGTTTATTCTTTCCCAAGGCAAAACCTTTTACCACTGCCTGAGGTGGGATTTCCCATTCTTCCTTTACTTTTCCTAATAGTCCCTTCCACATCTTTTTAATTTTCTTCAGTAGGAAAAGCTCACAAGTTGAGTATTCTAGAAATAAAAGTCTTATTGTTGAACAAATGATTTGCTAGGTGGAACAGAATTTGCTTAAGGGCAGTGCAGACCTTTGAAGCAATCGCTTAGTAAAGTAGTACCTTGTTCAGGGGTTGCATACTATAATTGCCTATAGTCCAAATTATCTTTAAAATATGTGTATGTGTGCGAAATAGCTTCAGTCGTGTCCAACTCTTTGTGACCCTGTGGACCGTAGCCTGCCAGATTCCTCTGTCCATGGGATTTTCCAGACAAGAATACTGGAGTGGGTTGCCATTTCCTTCTCCAGGGATCTTCCCGACCCAGGATCGAACCTAGGTCTCTTACATCTCCTGCAGGAAGTTCTTTACCACTAGTGCCACCTGGGAAGCATAAACTCTCTATAAAATACAATATTGTATAATTTCATGGTATGCTCAGTATCTGGCACTGGAACACTTCTCTGAATGAGATGGGTGGCTTTAGGTTTCATGTTGAAATGAAAACACGGAGAGCTGAAATTGCTCAAGATCAGTGTTCTTACAATGTGCCTTCTCTCTCTCAATTATAGAGAATGAGGCTGGTTAGTCCTGCTTAGAGTTGTAGCTACCTTTCCAGATTACAGTTAGTGACTATTGCAAATCCAAGAACTTTCTTTGAAAGGATGAATGACAGTATAGGCTCAGAAGTTGTGCCAACACAATTCAACCCCAGTGTTAACTCAGCATTACTTCGTCGCCATTCCTATCAATTTTTTCCTGTGGAAAGAAAACTCAGGACAGTATACCTTCAGTATTCATGGGGTTTACCTAAAATCTCCATAATTCAGGTGAAAACAAATATATTATCAGATAGTTCAAATGACTTATTTTTTCAAACAATTAAAAATTACTTTTTAGTATAAAAGTAAAAAATTCCTATCATACTCAGAGAGCTATAACTATCCCATCTTTTCTTTCTTTAAATTATAATTTCCATTTGTTAAACATCTAATTTAGTTCTATAAATATCCTATACCATTTTGATATTTGCTCAAATGTGCCAAGTACTGACCTCTTTATCAAATTAGGTCTGTGATTAAATCAGGGAAAAAATAATACATTCAAATTCTGAATATCTTTATTTGTCTAGCAAAACTAAGCAGTTAATCTTCAATGTTCTAAACCTTTCTAGAAATCCGTGGTATTTAGTGGCATTGGCAATCAAAATTCTTCAAACCATCTACCTCAAAACTATCTTTAATGAGTTGCTTATAAAATTAAATAAACCAAATGTGTGTATTCAATAATTTCAAATTATAATTTTATTACTTGTTTATATAGTTTATTGATAGTATCTAGGTAAGAATGTTTGTGTTAACAATTTCTTTGTAGAAGGCTATTTAGAAACTTTGTCACAGAAATACTTTAAAAATACAATAGCCTTTTAAAAGTTATAAATATAGGACATATCAGTTGTAAAACTTTCAGACAACATAAATAGAAAGTAAAGGTCTTCCTTCAGAAATAATCACTATTAATATTCTGTGCATAAACTTTCATGTTTTTTCAATACATAAATACAACACACACACACACACACACATGCACAAACACACAAACACACATTAGCTCTGAAACTGGAATCAATTGATACATTCTCTTTTGTAACCTGCTTTTTTTTCCACTTGGACATTTGTTACAGGTCCGTTTGTAATTTTCAACATTTGTTTTGTGTTTTTATTTTATGGGCCATAAGTTATACACATATTTTTCTAATGGATATTGAGCTTGTTTCTCCTATAAGTTTGTTTGTTTACTTTAATTTTATAGACAACCAAAAGTTTACCAATGAACAATGAAGTGAAAGCTCAAAGAGGGAATTGGCATTTAGAAGTGAAATATTTGTATATTATACTCCTGGCAAATTTATATTCAGTTTAAATCAATAGCATTTAAGAGACTCGACAAATTTCAGGGACTCTCCTAATGCCTGCATATATAATGTCACCTAACTTATAACTCAACTCTACTATCCCTAGTTTTATAAATAAATGACCATAACACTGAATATTTTTCTGGTAGAAGTAACATTTAATTAGTAGCAACTCATAAACAAAAGGCACACTTGAGTTTTAAGGGTTTTCTTTTTTTCTTTTTTTTTACTTATTTCATATTATTTAACCAGTTTCCTCAAAATGACCACACAAAATTAACAATAGCGTTATTTTTATCGGTTCTTGACCACAGCCTCCAAGGTAGGGGTAGGTAAGTTGTATTTGCTTCAGTTTACAGTTGAGAAACCCTGATGTTGAAAGAGAAGTACCTTCCGTGATCCCGTCGTGGTGGGACAGGTAGGACACATCCTCTGGTCCCGTCCTGCCCTCCTGCTCAGCCATCACACAATTGGAAGGTCAAAAACTTTGATTCTGTCCAGAAGAAAACCAGAATAACCATGGGGTTTTTATACTCATGTAAGTATAAAGTTTGTATAGGAAATTGTTTTTCAGAATGACTATGTATATTGATTAAGTAAATCAGATAAATTCTATATCTCTTTCACTTCCTGGTATGAAACAGAAAATGTATGGCACACTCCAATAGAAATAAACCCTTTACAGAATTCTGTACTAATGATCTTTTTTTTTTTTTTCCTCAAATTGGCACATGAAATCTGGATTCTAATACAAGATATTAATTTATTGTCATGTATCTCTACATTGATGGCTTATGCTTCTGAGATTTTATGAAGATATCAGAAGAATAGTTGAGAATCAGGGGACCCATAATCTGAAATTAGAGTATAATTTTTCTATATCATTATACACAGAAAATTAAGAAAGATAAACAATGAGCTCTGGTAATCATCTTTTTGTTACTGGATTTTTTTTTGTTTGTTTTGGATTTTTGTCCATTTTTGTTTGGTTGCTTTTTATTGAAGTATAATTGCTTTACAATACTGTGTTAGTTTCTGCTGTATAGCAAAGTGAAATAGCTATATGTACACATAGATCCCCTCCCTCTTGGACCTCCCTGCCAGCGCTCATCCCTTCCATCAAGGTCATCATCTTTTATCTCTTCCCATGAAAGACTCTCATAACCTTTTCTGTTATGTCTAAGGGGATTGTTTTCAGGCACAAACTGGATTGTCTTCTTGGGGCCCACTTGATTCTCATCCTTCTCAGGCTATGTGCACTTCTTCAAGGCTCAACTTGTGATCACATGGAATTCATTTGCAGATGGTTGTGTAATGTGGCTACTTTCTGTGTCTTTCTCTACTCAGTGTTTGCCGCCTATCAGAGGCTGGAGTCTTTCTGCTCCGTTAGCATACTCCTGAGCGGTGAAAAACTTGAGTTGGTATTTCCAAGTCTATTTACAAGGAAGATTCATCCTTATTCTGGGTCCAAACTCCAAGCCAATCCCCATGCATGCAGCCCTATGATACTTTCTGAGTAGCATAATGTGACATTCTCCAGGCCATAAGAGCTCAGGGGTTATAGCATATTACTTCATACTCTTTAACTTTTGTTTACTTCCAATAAATGGAAATGAAATGAAAAGTATTTATAATGTCTTACCTTGATTTGTTTTCATATACATATTATGGGAATAAACTGCAAACTTCTCTATTATAATATTCTATGTGCATAGCTCCCCAGCAAGGCTGAACTTCTCATAGTCACTCAAATTTATGTTCCCAGAAACTAGCCTGATGCCTGACACACAGCAGTCATGAAAAGTTTGATGAACTTAAGAGTGAATGGATGAATTGAGAATATTACTTTTTGTTCCTATTCTATTTCATTAAAATTATGAATTCATAATACTATTAAAGCAAATAAAATTTCATTTACCTTAGCCATTTTTAGAATAGATTATTCCACATAACCTAGAAAATTAGTTGTATGATATTCTACAGTAGATTTTAATATAAAATTTTAAATATGAAAACAGAAGAAAGGCCAAATTTATAAAAGAATTCTGCAACAGCTAAACGCAGGCATGGTTCCCTTCAGCAAGCTTTCCTATTCAAAACATTTCAGTAAATAAATGTTTAACAAGCAATGAAACTGATGGTTCTATTTACATGGCAGTCAATTTATGTTCTACAAAAGCTAAATTCTGCATTCCCAATAATACTTTATATTCCTTGACATTAGTCTACAACAAATGGCACAATTGTGTTTTAAAAAAAAAAGAAAGAAAAAACCCATAATAAAAACCATTCACTCTGCCAAATATGTCATTACAATTTTTTTTTCTGTTCAGCTGCCAGATGTATTGCATTATATTATCAAATTGATAGATCTAGTGTTATTTCTACATTTACCATTATACAACAACAAATAGGAATATAAGGAAGCCTTGGTAACACATCTTGCTTAATATGTATGTGAAGTAGACAGTTTGTCTAAGAGAAAAATATAACTGATGACAGATTTCATTTCAGTCTGCTACTGCTTATTAAGATGTCTACAAACAAAAAGCCGTATCTGGGTACATCTCTTTCTGCAAACAAAGGAAAGTTTTAATTGCTTTAACCAGCATTTGCATTGTCTTTGTGGTGGCATAGAAAAACAATTCAGGTCTAATCAGGAAACATATTCTAGAGGAGAATTCTTCCGCTTAAGCCTTAGGTCTAATAACATATTTCTTATAATTCTTGAATAAAGTTTAACAATGTAATACTGTGCTGTCTCCTATTTAAATTATTCCTAAGCCATTAATAGAAAGACTGGTGCTGTTTTTTGCTATGACCTTATTAGGAATATCACTTTCAGACGTGAAAATGGTTCCTATAAAATTAAAAAGCAGACTGATCAACCAACCCCAAGCCTCAGCATTATCCATTTTTTCCATCGACAATGTCTTAAACATAAAGAAGGTTTTATATTGCTCAGTTGTCTCCAACTCTTTGAGACCCTATGGACTGTATAGCCCACCAGGATCCTCTGTCCATGGGGATTCTCCAGGCAAGAATACTGGAGTGGGTCGCCATTCCCTTTTCCAGGGGATCTTCCTAATCTAGGAATTGAACCTGGGTCTCTTGCATTGTAGGCAGATTCTTTACTGTCTGAGCCAACAGGGAAATCCCAAAAGAAGGTCTGCTTCCTAGGCATTCTTTTCAATTCAATTCCTCATATATGGACTACATCCCTACTAGGTTGAGAAAGACACTGTTACAAGCTAAGAATGAATTTAAAAATAAGCCTGCAGCCCAAGGTACTTGACTTGGAGCATTTTCAAAACTCTTGCAATTTCAGTGTAGGATGTGCTTTTTAAAAAAAAAAAAAAAAGACCATTTACAATATATAAATGTTACAACAACTTCAATAAGTCAAAATATCCTCCAGCTTCATACCTCATATATATCACGGCATTCTGTAAATACCACAATGGCTCCATTCAGGAAATAAATGCTCTCATTATTGGGTGGATAAAGTAAAATGTGCTGTGGAGTGGAAAATGGGCTTCAAATTTGGGAAGAAGCAGATTCAAAGCTTTCCTTGATCTTATCTCATCTGAATTGTGTAAACTTGGGTGAGTCATTTTTCATCTCTCTTGGTCTCATAAAATGGGAATTCATTCAGTTTTCTTCTACAAATCACTGAGTCTCTTCTATAGGCTGAGAGTATGGTGTTGACCTTGGGGATGAAAGCACCCTGTTCTCATGAAGATTTCATCTAATGTGGATACACATGATATTCCAGGAGGAGAAGGCAAGGGGAGAAGGGGATGACAGAGTATGAGATGGCTGAATGGCATCACCAACTCAATGGACATAAGTTTGAGCAACAATACATTCCAGGAGTTGGTGATGGACAGGAAAGCCTGGCCACGGGGTCACAAAGAGTCGGACACGACTCAGCGACTGAACTGGTGATAGTCCAGTGGTCACATCAGCCAACAGGGTAATTGCGGGGAGGCAAGGATTACACAGGGCAGACTCACTGTTGACTTGGGGTGTGTATCCTCAGAGGGCTTCCTCGATGGCTCAGTGGGTAAGGAATCCACCTGAAATGCAGGAAACAGAGGAGTCGCAGGTTCGATCCCTGGATCTGGAAGATCCTTTAGAGGAGGAAATGGTAACCCACTCCAGTACTCTTGCTTGGGAAATCCCACGGACTGAGGAGCCTGGTGAGTTACAGTCCATGGGATTGCAAAGAGTCAGACACAACTGAGCATGAGGATGATGATGATAATCCTCAGAAGGTGTAATTCATATTCAAAGTGGAATCAAATCAGTAATTTTTCTGTAAGAAACACCTGGAAGAATAGGGTGCAAGAAATGTCTGCATACCTTGAAATGGCTTTAGCTTTACATTTTCTTTTAACTTTCTTGGTGTCAATATATTTAATGCCAGAGGATGAAATCTTGAGTCATTACTAAAGTATTCCTCAAAACACTGACTTTGACCAAGTTACTTAACCTCTCTGTGCCTCTTCGGCCCCATTATAAAATGGGAAGTTACCTCATAGTCTTATTATTCAGATTGAACAAATTAATATTTATAAGGTTAAGAACAATGTGTTATACTGATGTCTTGTGTGCTCTAAGTTGCTTCAGTCATGTCTGACTCTGTGCGACCCTGTAGACTGCAGACTTCCAGGCTCCTCTGTCCGTGGGATTCTCCAGGCAAGAATACTGCAGTGGGTTGCCATTTCCTCCTCCAGGGTACCTTCCTAACCCAGGAATTGAAATCGCAGCTCCTGTGCCTCCTCCATTGTGGGTGGATTCTTTACCACTGAGCCACCAGGGAAGCCCTATTGACGTCTTACATTTTGACAAATAAAAGACAATATTAAACTAAAGACACTCTTCACAAGTATGCATTACTGTATTTAAAATGGATAACCAACAAGGACCTACTCCTGTATAGAACAGGGAACTCTGCTCAATATTCTGTAATGATTTAAACAGGAAGAGTTTGAAAAAGAATAGATACATGTGTATGTACAACTGAATCACTTTGCAGTATACCTGAAGCTAACACATCCTTAATCAACCATGCTCCAATGTAAAACAGAAAGTTTTAAAAACAGTCAGCTGAAGAAAAAAAAATTTTAATTAAAGGTCATTATTTCTGGGGTTGAGAAAAGGTGAGGCTTTTTTCTCCAATTTCCTCTCCCGACCTTACTGCCCAAGGCTGGGTGCCACACTTCCCAGTGAGTAGCTGAGCCCTGTGGGGAGACTCTGGTCATGACGGAAGGTGGCTGTGGCAAATGCATCCATCTTTCCTGGAGTCTGACTGTAACCCCCTGCCTGGGAGCTACACAGATACTGAACCCTTGGTGGCTCAGATCATAAAGACTCCACCTGCAATGCAGGAGACCCAGGTTCTATCCCTGGGCTGGGAAGATCTCTTGGGGAAGGGAATGGCAACCCACTCCAGTATTCCTGCCTGGAGAATTCCATGGACAGAGGAGCCTGTTGGGCTACAGTCCATGCGGTGGCAAAGAGAAGAACATGACTGAGCAACTAACAGTTCAGTTCAGTTCAGTCGCTCAGTCATGTCCGACTCTTTGCGACCCCATGAATCGCAGCACGCCAGGCCTCCCTGTCCATCACCAACTCCCAGAGTTTACTCAAACTCATGTCCATCGAGTTGGTGATGCCATCCAGCAATCTCATCCTCTGTCGTCCCCTTCTCCTCCTGCCCCAATCCCTCCCAGCATCAGGGTCTTTTCCAATGAGTCAACTCGTTGCATGAGGTGGCCAAAGTATTGGAGTTTCAGCTTCAGCATCAGTCCTTCCAAAGAACACCCAGGACTGATCTCCTTTAGGATGGATGGGCTGGATCTCCTTGCAGTCCAAGGGACTCTCAAGAGTCTTCTTCAACACCACAGTTCAAAAGCATCAATTCTTCAGTGCTCAGCCTCCTTCACAGTCCAACTCTCACATCCATACATGACTACTGGAAAAACCTAGCCTTGACTAGATGGACCTTTGTTGGCAAAGTAATGTCTCTGCTTTTTAATATGCTATCTAGGTTGGTCATAACTTTCCTTCCAAGGAGTAAGCGTCTTTTAATTTCATGGCTGCAATCACCATCTGCAGTGATTTTGGAGCCCAGAAAAAAAAAAGTCTGACACTGTTTCCACTGTTTCCCCATCTATTTCCCATGAAGTAATGGGACCAGATGCCATGATCTTAGTTTTCTGAATGTTGAACTTTAAGCCAACTTTTTCACTCTGCTCCTTCACTTTCATCAAGAGGCTTTTTAGTTCTTCTTCTCTTTCTGCCATAAGGGTAGTGTCATCTGCATATCTGAGGTTATTGATATTTCTCCCGGCAATCTTGATTCCAACTTGTGCTTCTTCAAGCCCAGTGTTTCTCATGATGTACTCTGCATATAAGTTAAATAAGCAGGTTGACAACATACAACCTTGACGTACTCCTTTTCCTCTTTGGAACAAGTCTGTTGTTCCATGTCCAGTTCTAACTGATGCTTCCTGATCTGCATATAGGTTTCTCAAAAGGCAGGTCAGGTGGTCTGGTATTCCCATCTCTTTCAGAATTTTCCACAGTTTATTGTGATCCACACAGTCAAAGGCTTTGGCATAGTCAATAAAGCAGAAATAGATGTTTTTCTGGAACTCTCTTGCTTTTTCGATGATCCAGCAGATGTTGGCAATTTGATCTCTGGTTCCTCTGCCTTTTCTAATACCAGCTGGAACATCTGGAAGTTCTTGGTTCACTTATTGCTGAAGCCTGGCTTGGAGAATTTTGAGCATTACTTTACTAGCGTGTGAGATGAGTGCAGTTGTGAGGCAGTTTGAGCATTCTTTGGGATTGCCTTTCTTAGGGATTGGAATGAAAACTGACCTTTCCCAGTCCTGTGGCCACTGCTAAGTTTTCCAAATTTGCTGGCATATTGAATGCAGCACTTTCACAGCATCATATTTCAGGATTTGAAATAGCTCAACTGGAATTCCATTACCTCCACTAGCTTTGTTCGTAGTGATGCTTCCTAAGGCCCACCTGACTTCACATTCCAGGATGTCTGGCTCTAGGTGAGTCATCACACCATCGTGATTATCTGGGTCGTGAAGATCTTTTTTGTACAGGTCTTCTATGTATTCTTGACACCTCTTCTTAATATCTTCTGCTTCTGTTAGATCCCTACCATTGCTGTCCTTTATTGAGCCCATCTTTGCATGAAATGTTCCCTTGGTATCACTAATTTTCTTGAAGAGATCTCTAGTCTTTCCCATTCTATTGTTTTCCTCTATTTCTTTGCATTGATTGCCGAGGAAGGCTTTCTTATCTCCCCTGGCTATTCTTTGGAACTCTGCATTCAAATGGGGATATCTTTCCTTTTCTCCTTTGCTTTTCGCTTCTCTTCTTTTCACAGCTATTTGTAAGGCCTCCTCAGACAACCATTTTGCTTTTTTGCATTTCTTTTTCTTGGGAATGGTCTTGATTCCTGTCTCCTGTACAATGTCACAGACCTCCATCCATAATTCATCAGGCAGTCTATCAGATCTAGTCTCTTAAATCTATGTCTCACTTCCACTGTATAGTCATAAAGCAATGTTAACTATTCCTAATTTCATGTCATAATTTATTCCTGCAAAATTAAATACTTACCTCAGTGTAAACATTAATGTCAATCTCTGTGGCATCTGGGGAGGGGATGGAGTTGTCTCATGACACCTACCAACCTGGAGCACAGAGTTTTCCTTATCCAGAAGAGGGAAGAAAAATTCTGTTACTAGTACGTTCTGTATGGGCTCTAGATTATTCGGAAAAATTCTCTCTTTTGGATTCTGTTGTCCCTTACTTTCTCTTTTTCTCTCAAAAAGATAAACACAAACATTTTTTAGTTCATCCTATCTACCAAAAGCAGAGATGGCACTCCATTCCCCTTTTCTGAGATTAAAAATATTTTAATGCATCGGGGATACATATTATTATGCAAGTAAATATGTTGATAGAATTCTGGCAGATGCCTTCTCTAGTATCTTGAGTTATTCTGAATCTCATAGAGCCCTGTTACTCAAAGTATGGTCCTTGGACCAGATGTATCTGTATCTCATAGGAACTTAATGGAAATACAGTGTCTCAAGCCCCATCTCCTGCTGACTCAGAGCCTGTAATTTAAGAAGAGCCCAGCTGATGTGCATTTACATTAGAATTTGAGAAGTGCTGTCCTAGGTCATATCTTTGGATGATCGGTTGGGTAAAAAGCCCCGGGGAACAGATAAACTGAAGGGTAGTCGGGTCATCTGTTGATTAGGTGATATTAGATGGCCACCCCAAGCCACGGAGCATTAGGGGATCTTTTGGGGGCTTAGTTACAAAAAACTGTTCTTTCGCCAGATGAATTTTCTAAATGGCTATTGTGCTAACCTCTCTTCTTGCTGATGAGAGAAAGATGAAGTCCATTATTGATTTGGAATTATTGCTCATGCTATCTGCTAAGTCACTTCAGTCATGTCAATTCTTTGTGACCCTATGCACTGTAGCTTGCCAGGTCCTCTGTCCATGAGATACTCCATATAAGAATATCGGGGTGGGTTGCCATGCTCTCCTCCAGGGGATCCTCCCGACCTAGGAATCGAACTCATATCTCTTAAGTCTCCTGCATTGGCAGGAGTGGTAAGGAGATTTCCTTACCACTAGCACCACCTGGAAAGCCCATTGGAATTATTACAGAACATCATAAGCAAGCAAGAGATTGCAGAGATGGCTGATGTGCTAATCTCTTGAGTGGGCGCTGTTGGAGGGATAAAGGAGCAAGCATTTATGTGAAGACCGACATGTAAGTTTCTGCCTTCATAAATATTTATCAGCCAGAAAGTGAGAGAAACCTGAAGGAGGCATGTGTTGTGAGGTTTTTCTGCATTTGCTTTGTGATTTCTTTCAAGATCCTCTGCTGTGTTTGGGTAATTGGAATTCCATGTGCAATGTTGTTGAGAACTTAATAGAAAAATATTTATACTTTTAGCTGCTCTTGAATAAAATTATATTCTTTCCTGTGATGCTGTTGTTGCACACCTTTTGCCTATTATCAGTCACAAACTATCAGGACTGAATTATTCTGTCAAGTGAGAATCTAGGAACTTTACACCTGCCAGTTCAGGCTGATTTTCAATATTGTGTGAAAATGCCAAGGAATGACCTGTCAGTCTGGATTTGTGACAAGAGTCTTGTTCATGTTGCTCAATGGTTTGTGGAGTGTACCTTTGAAGAATTATTTTTATATGGTTCAGTACATCTCAATATCCCAGGCAATAATTATCTTGTATGCTAGGTCCCAAATAAAAGAGGGACAAAATTGAAAGGGTTTCTTTGTTAGTAATTACATGTGAATATGCTGGAGAAATTTTTGCATCTCATTTTTGTCTGAATCTATTCAAACCTCAATTGTAAGCAAATGCAATTTTTGTATATACATATATATATATATATCTGAGCCATTTGCTATCCTATAACATAACTCTACTTCAATATTGGAGTGCCTCCTCCTGTTAGGATAACTGATACAAAATCATACTAAGACATGAATGAAGCTCTGGGACAGAAGTAGTCAAACTCTCAGATTTCACAAAGCTCTGTTAAACATCAAAATGAAACTTTGGGAGGTTTGTGGTAAATTGCTTGTGTTTTTCTTTAGATAAGTTTTTTTGTTCTTATTTTAAACAAGGGTCAGCAACAAGAGGGCAAGGAGGTAATTGATGACCTCCGCTGGCAGGCGGGAGTCAAAAACCACAAAAAGCAAAAACTGCTTTCCTGGTAATTTGGGGGCCAACTTCAAGGTTAGGTCTTTATTCCTTATCTGAGCCAGCCCAGGGCATCAGATCCCAGTCTCAGATCATAGTTAAGAGCAGCTACAGAATAGAAATAGAGCCACAGACAGAGAAAACAAAATTATGGTTACCAATGGGGAAGTGAAGGAGAGGATAAATTAAGAGTTTGGGATTAATACTTACATGCACTCCCATATATAAAATAGACAACCATCAAGGATCTACTGTATAGTACAGGAAACTATACTCAATATCTTATAATATAACCTAGAAGGAAAACGAATCTGAAAATAATAGATACATATGTGTGTATAACTGAATCACTTTGTTGTACCCCTGAAATGAACACAGCCTTGTGTATTAAGTACACATCAGTACATTTTTTTAAATGAAAAAAAAATAGCTAACAGTTGGTGAACGCTTACTCTGTGCATAAATTCATATAATCAGCTCACAACGAATCTATGTACTAGGTACTGTTCTCAGCATTCTCTATATATTAGCCCATTAAATCCTTTAAACAAAATGATGCTCATTTAACTGAAGGAGACTTAGGTATGGAGAGTTAAGAAATTTGCCCAAGGTTACACAATCAGTAAGTGACAAAGGACACCTTGGCTCAGGCATGCACCCCCTAACTGCTCAGTCATACGACGTACCATATGATGTCATGTGAAATCTTGAGTGCTTTCTCCATGCCATGAATGCATGGGTGAATGGCATTTAATCTCATTTAATGAGATTAAATCATTTTAATGATGAATCTCATTTAATCCTCCCAGTGACCAGATAAAATAAGTTGTGTTATTATAACTTTCATTCTACAGATGAGAAAATAGAAGTCCAACCTGCTGAAGGGCACAGAGGTGGTTGTTATTGTTTAGTCACTAAGTTGTGTCTGACTCTGTTCTGCTTTTCTAAGTTCCTCTGATATCCTTTCTACAGAGGAGCCTTGCTATACTCCTCTGTCCATGGGATTTCCCAGGCAAGAATATTGAAGAGGGTGGCCATTTCCTTCTTCAGGGGATCTTCCCTGACCCAGAGATTAAACCTGCATCTCCTGCATTGTGGGCAGATTTTCTATCATCTGAACCACCAGAGGAGTCCACAGAGGTGGACGAGAAGAGAATTATGAACAGGTAGGCTATGACTCTAAGTTCCATGTCTTTAACCATATTTATTCTATCTGGACCTCAAAAAACAGTATGCAGCAATACATATATGCTTTTTATTAAGATTAAACAGATCATGAAGACTGAAAAAATTGGTTAAGAATCATAACTAGGTTTGAAATTAGTTACCAGAAGTGGCTTTGCAAGATCAAACCAGTCAATCCTAAAGGAAATCAGTCCTGAATATTCTTCGGAAGGACTGATGCTGAAGCTGAAACTCCAATACTTTGGCCACCTGATGCGAAGAATTGACTCGTTGGAAAAGACCCTGATGCTGGGAAAGATTGAAGGCAGGAGGAGAAGGGGACAACAGAGGATGAGATGGTTGGATGGCAATACTGACTCAATGGACTTGAGTTTGAGCAAGCTCCAGGAGCTGGTGATGGACAGGGAGGCCTGGCATGCTGTAGTCCATGGGTTCGCAAAGAGTCAGACATGACTGGGCAACTGAATTGAATTGAACCAGAGGTGAAGCCCACTTCCTTTCCTAAAAGGTCAAGTCTAAACTGCACACCATCACATGTAAATGCCTCCAGTTCGGGGACTTTGTTTATCCCAGCAGCTTTATTGCCTGCTGCTTTCTCCATACTTAAATGCCAACCAAGCATCTGATTGCTCTTGTCAGAGTGCCCTGGGTGCACTGTCTACTGCCTGAAGATTTCCTCTCTTCTCTGACTACCTCCTCAGCGATCATTCTCCCTTTTGTGAACAGCAAATTAAGACTCAGTTTAGAGGTTGCTTCCGCCAGTATCTTCACCTTGACCTTCTTCAGACTGAGGCATCTATTCTCCTTTTCTAAGTTCCCCTGATATCCTTTTCATGTCTCTATGTATTGTAATTCTCTGTTCTGTATCTACTTATCCAACTAGAGCAAGTCCTCTTAAGAGCAAAAGTTTTATTTTGTTTCTATTTGTGTCCCCAGCACTCAAAACTGTGCTTTGGAGACACTGAGCTCTCTGTAAGTGATTACTCCATAAATGTTCTAGCAACAGCTCGAGAAACCCTGAGGGACAGTTTCTGGAAGACCCCCTGGAAAAGGAAATGGCCACCCATTCCAATATTCTTGCCTAGGAAGTTCCATGGACAGAGGAGACTGGCAACCTACAGGCCATGGGGTCGAAAAGAGTGGAGCACTATTTAGTGACTAAACAACAACAATTTTAGATTTACAGAACACTTAGAAAAATTGAACAGCTGCAAAGATAGTACAGAGCAGGTATATGCATCCTTTGCCCAGTTTCTCTCAAAGTCATCATTTCACACCACCATGATGCACTTGTCAAAACTAAGAAACCGACACTGGTAGCCTTCACTAGTTCTTTCCTAGTCTACTTATCTCTATTTCAGGATTCCATCTAGGACCCACCTTACATTTAGCCACCATGTTTCCTTTTTTTTCCCTTAACTATGGCTGTTTCTCAGACTTATGTTGCTTTTGATAACTTTAAAACTATTTTGTAGCCTTTTGTTTGACTCAAAGTTCAACAAGATTGTAGCAAAAGGTTAATATTAGGTTATAATCTGTATACTTTCCTGAAATAATGGACTAAAATATGAGTCCTCACAGATCCAGTCTTTGCCCTGCTCCCAGGTGTCTTGAGACAAACAACTCTTTAGCCCACCATGAGTGACCTTTTAATTATTGGCCCCAGAAATCATAGCATCACAAACTCCCTAAAATTTCAGTATCAGTGACAACTTTTTATCCACCAGTGTAAGAAAAACCATGAGGTCTGAGCAAAAGCAGATGTGTTGAAAATATTTTTTGATGCAAATATATCTTTCAAAGATGGTTCAAAACCTGCAAGTATTCAACTTTAAAAGATTAATTTAAGAAGGTGAATAATGAAATGAAAAACACTGACTTTAGAGTTAGACACTCTCAGTACATTTTTCAACTCTGCTGCTTAAAATCTGTGTGGTTTCAATCCCTGCACTTAGCCTCGATAATCCCACATATATCCATCTGTAATTATAATTCTCCAATGTGATAATACATGCAAAGAATTTCTATGACCTCTATAGCTTGATACACAAATTATTTCTTGGCACCATTAACCCTATCCCAGGTGAAAACACTTATAGATGATTAAGGGTTCTTTTATGTTATCACTTTCTATTCAAATTTCTTGTCATGGATATATCTGATTTTGGAATATCTATGAAGGCTATTATGGTTTCTATAGCAAAACATTAACAACCTACAGATATTAATTGCTTACAACGTGCCAAACATGTATTCAAACTTCACTGAAGCCCTACCATGTGGAAAGTAGCATGATTCCAATTTGAAGTGGGGAAGAAACTGAAGCTTAGAGGGATTTCTATAACTTACCCACATTTACCCAGGAAGGAAGTAGAGGAGTCAGGATATAAACTCAGGAAGCCTGGCTGAAATATGCCAACTCCTAAGCCTGAATCTGTAATACTTTTTGTGAAGTTATTTCAAAGACACCACTGATCACAGAGAATTTTGCAAGAGAATGCTCCCACACCAAGCTGGGAAAGCAGAGTCTGGAGTTGATGGCACTTGGGCTTCACACCGTTTTTTTTTTTTTTTTTTTTTAATTTCAATAAGTTTATTTTTTAAATTAATTTTTATTGCAGTATAGTTGCCTTACAGTATTATGTTAGTTTCTAATATATAGCAAGATTAAACAGCTGTATCTACACATATACCCCTTCTTTTTTCGATTTCCTTCCGTTTAGATCACCACAGAACACCAAGTTGAGTTCCCTGTGCTACATGGTAGGTTCTCATGAGTTATCTATTTTATACCTAATTTCAATCATGCATATATGTCAGTCCTTCACGCCTTTTTGATCACAAGCTGAAGACAATGATCTGACTCCTAAGTTGTGCTTCTCATTAAATACAGACATATATATGATCTTCTACTCTTCCAAATCTTTAATGGCCAACACATTCCCTATGTGATTGTTCAAGTCTCAACATGTCTTTAGATCTTAAGGATCTTTAGACTGTAACAAATTAAGAGAAATAAGTATTAGACACAAATAAATTATTGTTTATGTGAGGAAAGGATGCAATATTTTGACCATTTCTTTAAATATAGGCTGTGAAGCTCTTCATACTGACCCAGAAATAATCTCTTTCCTGAGATTCTGTGTGACTGTGCCAGGTGCTTAGAACTGATCCCAGGATGTCTGGGGACTAAAAAATCTCCAGGATGGAATTACCCATAGCCTTGCTTGAAGTTACTGGGCAGCCTCTTGAATGACACAGAATGAAATCTCATCATAAGGATTATCCAATTGGTGTTATCCAATTGATGCAGTAAATTGAGAATAATCCTTTTTCCAAGTTGATTAGCATTTGCAACAATTAATATTGAGATGCATTTACTTTTATATTCTACTTTTCCCTTTTACAGTGTTTTCTTAATGTTGCCTCTTCAACACCAATTAAAAGTAGTGGCACAATGAACTTTAGATACACTTTGAAATGTGTCGTACCATTGAAGGACGTTCTCAGCCAGGGATTGCATTTTATAGCATTATTTGTTAGTTGATGTAAGTAGGAAGAAATTTAGCATGCAATTAATGATACTCAGCTGGAATAAAGCTAGGATCACTGCTGCAGTTTCTTTCTCCACTATATCAGCTCCTTAGGAATGGCAGTCACCTCAAACTCTTTCTAGATACTTCTAAGAGTTCCCAGAGTGAGTTTCATGTGAGCTCCACTTCCTGGCCCTTCTGTTTACATGCTACCAGGAAGTGGTGGCCCTTTTCTCTTGGGCATCTTTCTGTCAGATTGCAACTCCTTTGTCAGATGATGCTTTCCAAGGCAGCTGCTCTGCTGCTGACACCACTCAGCATCTGGACCAAGATACCATTCCCCAAGTCTACCAGAACTACTGCTTTCGTTGCTGCTGAGTCCTCTTGCTTTCAATTTCCCATGAAGGTTTTAATGAAACAAACTGTGGTGCGGGAGAAGACTCTTGAGAGTCCCTTGGACAGCAAGGAGATCAAACCAGTCAATCCTAAAGGAAATCAACCCTGAATATTCATTGGAAGGAGTGTGATGCTGAAGCTCCAACACTTTGGCCACCTCATGCAAAGAGCCGACTCACCAGAAAAGACCCTGAATCTGGGAAAGATTGAAGACAGGAGGAGAAGCTGACGGCAAAGAATGAGATGGTTGGCTGGCATCACTGACTCAATGGACATGAGTCTGAGCAAACTCCAATAGTGAAGGACAGGGAAGCCTGGCATGCTGCAATCCAGGGGGTCTCAAAGAGTCGGACACGAATGAGTGACTGAACAACAGAAAAACAACAATTCTTCAAGTATTTGGTTGCTCTCATGTCAAACATAGATGTAACTTCCTGGTTCCTATTAATGAAGCTCCCAGTCCTGTGATCAGACTCTCCTCTGCTTCCAGCCCATCATACTGCTCCCTTTCTTCCCTGAGTCCAAGTGTTTTCCCACTGCCCGCCTGTCTGCTAAGTGGCTTCATCATGTCCAGCTTGGTGACCACATGGACTGTAGCCCACCCTGCTCCTCTGTCCACACAATTCTCCAGGCAAGAATACTAGAGTGGGTTGTTTTTCTACTAAGCTCCTCATTTACATGGATCAGAGCAGGTCTAACTTCACAACTTTCCAGATGTAGCAGATCTGCTTGAATCTTAAGGTGAACACCATTTATGCTCTAGTTTTCTGTATCACTTTCTAAAGAGGCCAAGTTTCCATAACACTGGTAATGCAACGATCATAATGAAAATGTATTTCCTTATTATGTAAGGGGTGCTTATGAAATCCCAGTACATTTCTCACAGCCAGATTAAACATTTTATTGCCTTTATTTTTCATCAAGTATGCAAATTCTTCTTAGCAGGTTTCACTTTTGATTTAAAACCATTTTTCATGAAAAACTAAATCATTTATGGCCATATGGTCTCATGACAATGCAGAGTTAAGAAAAACTCAGTGAATTTTATACAGGAATGCCTTTTGGATAGCTTTTCAAGTGAAAGAAACACACTTGCTAGCCACAGAATGAGGTGCTTTAAGGAAAAACTCTGAAATGTCAATAAATGTAATGTGGGCATTTTCCAAAGAGAAAAGATGTAGGTCAATACAATCCCCTTCTTTTTATAGAGAAAAAAAGTGATGGTTTGTTTCCTAGCAGGAGGAGTCAAAACAATGTACTCCCATATGTTATTTTATATATGGAAGCAAAAATAAAAGAAAAGACATGCTAGGGAAAAATGTAAAATGAAGTTAAGAACTGACAGTACCAACACTCAATCTGCTGGTATTCTGTGCTGTTATGTTCCACATGGTTTCTCTCATGGATACAAAGAGTTCAGGCAAGGGAACTGCCAATAATAAAAGTGGCTATCATTTAGTGAGAACCTACTGTGTTCTTTCTTCCCTGGTGGCTCAGATGGTAAAGAATCTGCCTGCAATGCAGGAGACCCGGATTTGTTCCCTGGATAGGGAAGATCCCCTGGAGAAGGAAATGGCTACCCACTTCTTGCCTGCAGAATTCCATGGACAGAGGAGCCTGGCGGGCTATAGTCCATGGGGTCATAAAGAGTCATACATGAATGAGCAACTAACATTTTCACTTATTGTAGTCCTAGGCACTGTAATATGAGTTACAGGTTTATGCTTTAAGCTATAGATTTATGCTTCACAACTGTATTCAAAAGACGTATTATTATTATTCCCACTTACAGACAAGGGGAACAAAACTGACAGAGGAAAATTCATTTTCAAAAGAGCTTACAGCTAGAAAATGGCAATGTTGAGATCTAAGCTCAAGTATGCCTACCTTCAATGTCTATACTATTTCAACAATTCTTTGATACCTTTCAGCAGATAAATGAATAAAAAAATGTATAATCTGAGTGGTTGGGTACCCTTTACTCTGGCATCCCTACCTGGAATACTCAACCAATGAAAAAGCAAGTACCACATAGTCAGGAGGCAATGTGTATAGTCCTAAGGAACATCAGTGTGGGATGTCACCAAGGCTCAGAGTTAGAAACCTAGGACTGCCACTGATGAAGTGTGTGACTGTGAGAAACTGTTTAACCTGAGCATTTATTTCCTCCTCTGGAAATGAAGATAATAGTCCTATTTTCAAAGGATACTTTAAGGAATTGTATGGTGTGATGTATATATGTCACTTGGTTTTATTCATTTGGGATCATATTAAAATTTATGCCTGCTGGCGCCCACCTGCAAGACTAGGTATGTCTTCAATATCCTCTCAGTCATTTACACAAGCCCCATCTCTGTATTACACCAATTTCTTGCCATGGAACCTCATCATGACCTCTTATTCATCCTTTTGTTCAGAGGACTTATCTTCCAGACTCCACCTTCCTCAGCTAGTAACTTCTGCAACGTCTCAAACCACACTATGGTTTGTGATAGAGTTGGGAAGCAAATTTCTTTCTTCCAATTTAGGGTCATATTTTACTAGGTGAGCCTCTGAGCAGGCTTTTGTTTCTTGCCCAGAGCAAAATTACTTTCATCAATACAACTTCTGCATGTATTGTTTTTAAACCATCTCTCCTTTAAGCCATAGAACCAGTTTCTCCAGCTAATGGAGAAAGGGGCCATGCCTTCCCCAGACATCAGCCATTTCTTCCTTCTCTCATCCCATCTTCCTTCACCCCACCTCCATCCCTCTGACTTCACCCAGAATAAAAAAGTTCCCTTGTGTAGCTGTTTCCTTAGAAGATACCTAGAAGTATCACGAGCTCATACATTTTGCTGGTGTCTAGATTCTGAGTTTCACTTTGGCTCAACTCAACCCAATGAGGAAATGTCATAGCACTGTTACATGGCAACTATTCAGTAAATGCTAATTGTCTCCTTTAATCCTGGTATTATGTTTAAGCCTTTAAAGACGTAAAGCAATGCAGTCTAGACCTTCTAGGGTGTGATAGTGAAAGACAGTGTTGTGAACACAGTACAAAGAAAGAAAATTATTACCATAAATAATTTATTGTCAAATACACAAAGGCCAGGACTTTAGCAATAGGGTGAAAGTGAAATTGAAATCGCTCAGTTGTGTCTGACTCTTTGCCACCCCATGGACTGTAGGCCAACAGGCTCCTCCATCCGTGGGATTTCCCAGGCAAGAATACTGGAGTGGGTTGCCATTTCTTTCTCCAGGGGATCTTCCAGACCCAAGGATCAAACCCGGGTCTCCCGCATTGCAAGCAGACGCTTTAACCTCTGAGCCACCAGGGAAACACTTAGCATTAGGGTAAATGCCTACAAAATGTTTGATATGAAAATTCTTCACTGACAGACAAAGAGCGTGTTTCCCTGTCTTCTGATGTGAGGATGATATTCACAGAAAAGTGTGGATTGCAGTGTAAAATTAATGGAAGTATTAGACACTTTTTCCATTCCTGGTCAAGAGTCTAAGGACTAAATAAAGCCAAACAAAATCTCTGAAGTGAAGCATGATCACCCAGGAAATGGGAGAAGACAGAAGAGCCTGGGGAGATAGATAAGGTAGACAAAGGCTATCTCTGTTTTAAACTGAGGGTGAAAATGACCTAGAAGCAGAATAGTGTGGTCTGGAGGATAAATAGAAGTGATGGGAAAAATGTAGAAGGAGAAAATATCATCAGGACAAGGATGACTGAAGAGAGCAAGAGTACATCCTGAATTGAGAGTAAGGACATTTGAGAGGTAGAGAATCTTATTACTCAGTGGAAACAATACAGAAAAAATAATGTATGTTTCTCAAAATGCTGTCATAATGTCATCATCCCTCTAAGCATGCAACCTCTCTCTCTACTCCTTAAGTTCCTAACATGGCCTTTCCAACCCTGGATAGTATGACACCAACCTAATTCTTCAGCCTAGGAAAACAGTTCTTTCAGTTTTCAGGAATGTGTCATCTCCCTAAATCAGAAACTTTGCTCCTGTTTCTCCCTCCAACCAATACTTGGCTTCTGCTCTTGGCTGTACTGTGAACTTGCTGGGCAACCTCCTACAAGCCACTTCCAGTCTCTGGGCCACAATGTCTTCATCTTTCTTAAAGGGAGTTGGGGGAGATTACCTCTAAATTCCTCCCTAGGTAAAACATTCTATGAGTCTATGAATCTTCAGGAGAATGTCATTAGCGTCATTCCAGGCTTAGGGATTTATCCATAGTATGGAAATGATAGTGGCTCTATTAATTTGTTCATTTTGAATTCAGCATTAGTTCTGACTTTTGAAGTGTTCAGGACAAATTGAGAGGCTCTGACAACAATGTCAATCCTAAAGGAAATCAGTCCTGAATATTCCTTGGAAGGACTGATGCTGAGGCTGAAACTCCAATACTTTGGTCACCTGATACAAAGAACTGACTCATTGGAAAAGACCCTGATGCCGGGAAAGATTGAAGGCAGGAGGAGAAAGGGACAACAGAGGATGAGATGGTTGGATGGCATCACCGACTCGATGGACATGAGTTCGAGTAAGCTTCAGGAGCTGGACAGGGAAGCCTGGTGTGCTGCAGTCCATGGAGTCGCGAAGAGTCGGACATGAATGAGCGAGTGAGCTGAATTTACTAACAGCAATGTGGGGTTATTCAGTTACACGTGAAAACATGAATTCTATAAGAATTGTATGAAAACAAGACTCAGTATGGTGACAAGAATCACAAAACTTCTTCACCTTCTTCCAGTGTTTACTCTAGAACGGTTTTTCCTAATTTGCCATTCCTGCTTCACTCACTGCTGTTGTTTAGTCACTAAGCTGTGTCCAGCTCTTATGACCCCATGAACTGCAGTCCACAGGCACCTCTGTCCATGGTACTACCTAGGCAAGAATACTGGAGTGGGTTGCCATTTCCTTCTCCAGGGGGTTTTCCTAGTTCAGGGATCAAACCTGCATCTCCTCCATTGGCAGGCAGATTCTTTACCACTGAGCCACCAGAGAAGCCCTTTACTCTGTGTAGAGAAAATGAAATAACAATGTTAATGCATGTATGTGGAATCTAGAAAAATGATATAGATGATCTTATGTACAAAGCAGAAATAGAGACATAGACAGAGAACAAATGTAAGGACGCCAGTGGGAGAAAGGGTAATGGGACTGATTGGGAGATTGGTATTGACATATGCACACCATTGGTACTATGTATAAAATAGATAACTAATGAGGAACTACCATATTGCTCAGAGAATTCTACTCCATTCTCTGTGGTGAACTAAATGGAGAGGAAATCCAAAAGTGAGGGGATATATTGCCTACATATATTGCTATAAAATAGAAACTAATACAGCATTGTAAAGCAACTATACTCAATTAATATAAATAAAAATAAGAATGTACTGTATTCCCATCTAAGAAAATATTTTAGCTAGGCTCAAGAGTTTCTATAATCTAGGTTCTAAATAAATAAATAAAAATAAATAAAACCTAGGTTCTGATCCCTATAGAGGAAGTCAGCTCACTATCGAAGGGTGAATTTGGCAAATGACTCATGTTGGCAAATCAATTAGAATGAAAACACTCAAAATCACTTCTTCTATGTATTGGGTTTTTGTTGTTGTTGTTTGTTTTATGCTCTTTTTTTTTAATTAAGAAATTCAAAATTTATGCTTTACGGCATAGAATATGGGGGTATTAGCTCTTTGGAGTTTTTATTTCAGAAGAGTTAATGCTGTTTTTTGAGAAAAAATCATGGCCTTTTCCAGACATAAACTTCTACACACCTAGAGTGAATTTTCCAATACTTAAGCAAGGATTCCTGTGAAACTCCTGAATTTCCAAAGCTTTATCTAATTTCCTACTTGAGCAGTTGGTAAGTAAGAGACATGTAGCTTTATTTAATCAATAGCTCAGAAGGTTGGCACTTGAGGCCCTCACGAACAAATTCAGCTCTCATTTGACTGTGATAAACTATTTGCTGAAAGCTCAGTAGAGATGCCGATTTTTGAGAGGAAAAGCTGTGTTTATAAAGTGGGAAGGGAGAGTGATGGCATTGCAAAGTGTTTGAAGGTCACAAACACTTGCTTGAAGATCTTGTTTTAGCAGATTCTTCACTGATTGCTAAAAATCAGACAGAGTGACTCCATTCTTCCCAAACATGTTTTCTCATTCTCCTGGCCTGCCTCTCCCATTCCACACCAACCCTAACTTCCCAAGTCGAGAATCATATCTTCAGAATTACTATTTTTTAAATCTATCGATCGATCTATGGTTAATTTTACTTCAGTATTTAATTTACAATGTTGTGCTAGTTTCTATTGTATAGCAAAATGATTCAGTTGTACAAATATTTTCTTCTTCATATTCTTTTTCATTCTGGTTTATCACAGCATATTGAACATAGTTCCTTGTGCTATACAATAAGACCTTGTTGTTTATCCATCCTGTATATACTAGTTTGCCTCTGCTAATCCCAAGATTCTAATGCCCCCCTCGAATGGGAGAGAATTCTATTCCACAGGTTTGGTGGAGCCATGAAAGTCCCCACATCACTGAAAATATTGTGGCCCCCACTGCCATTAGCTTAAAATTAAAATAATCTTAATAATCTAAATAAAAATGAAACTGTTCAGAATGATGGAATATATATGTATATAGAAATTGAAATCAGCTTTTCAGGTTTTTCTCCTTTATTCTCTACCTCTCTCTCCTAAGGTTTGCCTGTTGGGTTATCCAGCACTGGTTGGGGAAGAAAATATTTAAGGATCATTGGTCTAAGGGATGTTAGCTTTCTATTCCTCCAAAGTTCTCTAAATGCTATTACTGACCTAGGTGAGGGCATCTGAAAGGAATTTACCTGGACTATATAATCTTATTTTCTGGAAAAATGCCTTCACTGAATTATGATTTAATTTTATGCCCTCCGCTTTTATAAAAGGTCATTTTTGAAGAATAGTCATTCATCCATTTGGAGAGCCATTCTGTATCTTTTGCAAAAGCTAGTGAAAGACTTTGAACATCACATAACCCAAAGTCTCTCTTAAGAGCATTCATGTGACACATTTTTCCTATCATTTAGTGACAGGGAAATACATTTTTTTTCCCCTCCAGTTAAGTTTCTATTCTGCTTTTGAGGGAGTATTTAAAACAGTGTAATCCATAATGTTCTTCTTTTTGACTATTCTAAAAAGTGCAAAATTAATTTTACTTCTTTATTGTTATAATTAGTTCATCCTCCAAAAGGAAAGGTTTTTTTGTTTTTTTTTTTTTTCCTGTCTTTAGGATAAAATATCATTTTGCCTTTCTTAAACAATGGTTTGTTCTTCACCTAATGGACACTGACTCTTCTCCCATCGTGTTTCCCTCTTCACATTACCTGCAAGAAAGCTTGAAGACAGTTTTGTGCCCTCGCTCCAGTAAGTGCATCAGGCTTAATGGGATGCCTTTTGTTTAGTAATCTCTGCTGGATCCATCTCTCTCCTTCTTTTGTTGCCTTTGCTGTACTTCCCTTATTAGGTGTGCTGTTGCACATCTGACCATAGTGTTAATGTCTATATAAACCATTTTAAAATAGCCCCCTATTTTTATTGGTTAAAGAAAAGTGAATGAATGAATAAACAACTTGGAACAGCTATGACAGATTTTTGTTACATGGATAGTTTTATATTTATTTCTGCAACTTCCATTTTTGTTTTCCCACTTTAAAATCATGCAATTCCTTTCTGGAAGGAGGCATGATATGAGGATATTTTATAATGTTGTGATAAAATAATAATAACATAATAGTGGGATTCAAAGTTAACAAGGAGGGAGAGACAAGAATTTGGCTTGGTAAGAAGGCTGAGAGAATGATAAAAGCCCATGGTTCAAGCTAGAGAGAAATTGTGAAGGAGAAAAAAAAAGAAAAAAAACCACGCGGGACACAAAAGCATGACTAATTTATATTGATGAGACATTCTCCATCTCTTCCTACCTCCTGATTTCTTTGTCTTAGTGCCCCCCAACTCCCACCTTGATACAGTTCTTTTTTGGAAATCTCCACATTTACTTCTTTCTTTAGTATCTTCTCAGCATTAACAACATTCTTGAATAGGGACATACTGAGGTCAAAATTGAGACAATGTAGATAATGCAATAAAACTTGAAATCTACGCAGCTCAACTGCAATTCCTCTTTGAAACAGGTATCTTGGTACAACATTGACTAGGTTACCTAGCTAAACCAAACTCACTTCACTAAGAAATGATTAAGATTTAAGAAATGATTCTCACAGTCACATGTGGGGCAGTGAACATGGGCATAAAGTTCATAGCACCTGACCATAAAGAGGAAATATTTTATACGAACCTGTGCAAATTAATGTGATAATAGGAAATTAGGATGGGGGAAGAAAAGGGGAAAAAAAGCTATAGTCATGAAGATTTGTGAGCATAATCAATGAGATGACTTGATAAGGTTAAATATTTCCTAAATTGTTTGGCTTGCTAATTTATGACTTTCTTCGGAAATACTCTACTAGCCA
This sequence comes from Dama dama, assembly GCF_033118175.1. Classification (NCBI taxonomy): domain Eukaryota; kingdom Metazoa; phylum Chordata; class Mammalia; order Artiodactyla; family Cervidae; genus Dama; species Dama dama. Next base: position 49,427,514 of record NC_083710.1, read on the forward strand.
TTCTTTTGGCATTTTAGATGTTATGCATGTTGATCGTTCTTAACATGGGATAGGAGAAGGAGAGGGGATGACACTGCCCCCAGGAGACATTTGGCAATGTCTGGAGACTCTTTTTAGTTGTTACAACTTAGGGAAGACATCCTCTAGTGGGTAGAGACCAGGAATGCTGCTAAATATTCTGCCATGCACAAGACAAACCCCACAGAAGGAATTAATTATCAGACCCCAGATATCCATGTGTGTGCTTAGTCACTTGGTCGTGTCTGACTCTTTTCAACCCCATGGACTGTAGCCCGCCAGGCTCCTCTGTCCATGGGGATTCTCCAGGCAAGAGTACTGGAGTGGGTTGCCAGGCTCTCCTCCAGGGGATCTTCCCAACCAGAGACTGAACCCAGGTCTGCTGCATTGCAGGTAGATTCTTTATAGTCTGAGCCGCCAGGGAAGCCCCGGCGCCCATAGTGCTGAGGCTAAGACAGCCTGTGCTGCGTCAACCTTGTGTTACCACCTGCTTCTGTGCCAGTCATTTAGGGCTTATTGTACATCACACTCTGGCCACGCACCTGGCTCGACAGAGAGCGCATCATTGTCTAAAACATAGTCCACTTCCTCGTAGGATTCAGTGTACACAAGCAGGGATAATAAGTCAGGAGGGATAAGTACAATTAGGGTGATTTTTAAAAAGTGTTAAATGAATGCAGAAAGGAGAGATCATTCACTCCTCACTTGTCAGAGACAAGGGAAATCTTCAGGCATGAGGTAGCATTTGAATAGTTTTGAAGTTTGGGGAGATATGACCATTTTATATAAGACGTCACAAAAACTATTTCCTCTCAAAAACATAAATGTGCTTAAAATACCAAGCTCTGTTCATTTATACTACAATGAGAAAATAACACATATACACAAAATGTCTTTCCCTATTATTGATCTTTGTTTTTTAAGAGAAAATACACATGGTGGTGTCCTATATTAGCCGTTATGCTGTCTCGTAATTCTCTACTCTTTGTTGGCCCAAGGGATTGTGACTGATGATCTTGAACTACCTTCAGAAGCATTTGAAATTCACCTGACCAAAATGTGATTTTGCACTTCTGTGTTAAACCAGAGCAGCCAGGGACTGCATTCCTACTTTTCAATCAGCTGCTGCAGTTCCATTGAGAGAACAGAGTCCACACACAGTTGGCCTGGTTTATGTACAATTTTCCTGCAAATCTGATCTGTCTGAGAATGCCAAGATTATATTTTCATTTTTATTTGTGGGACCAGAAGAGCCTCCATATTTACCTTGCTACAGCAGAATGTATAAAAAAACATGATCAAGAAATTCTAGGATTCTTGATGGATAAAAATAGCATGTGCCTAGTTTGAAAACTGGAAGATTCCAGTGAAATCCTAAGCCCCCAAGTCCTTCACAGTAAGACCCATGCAAGGGAGGACATCAGATTAAAAATTGGTGAGAAAGTAAATTAAAAAATACTTCTTTTGTTGGAGAGCCTTTAATCAGTCTAGAATACAAGCTGTCTTTCTGAAAGTATATATTTGAATAAACTCACAAGCTATTGAAAACCTAAGAAAGTACCCTTTTCCACTGATGCCAAAGTCCTAAAGCTTGCCTCCTCTAATTTTAGCATTTATGTGTTTTATAAATATGGATAGACATTAGGAGCTATAACTCATATATACATTTGTAAAAAAGAAAAGGTTAAACTGTACATATTTAATAACGTCTTATAAGATTGCATGTGTTTCTTGTTTTATGAACCACATTGTTCAATATCTTACAAGCTGCACTTTAATCCCAATAAAATTTTTTTAAGTAGAAATGACATTAGGACTTTAAGTGGAACAGCAGCCCTGGCTCCCCACGCTGCCGTGTCAGCTATTTCTAACCTGCAGATACAGATCTGCATTCGAGTGTCACAAGTCAGGTCAGAACCAATGTTTGGTTTCCACCTCCAAAAAGTAATAACTCTTACAACTGCCTGGCTAGATAAATATCTGATGAAAAGAAAAGTCTAAATGAATCTGAAGATGGTCTGTCCACACTGAGATGTAAAACTGTTATTACTCTGGGCTTGAAAAAGACTGGGAAATAAATGTAGGCCGCACAGAAAGCAAGTGGGCACAGGCCGACGGATTGAGTTTCAAACTGTCTAACTTTTCAGTTGGGTGTTTTTTTATATGTTAAATATGGTTCTGAAGATTAAAGTCTTCATTTTCGGCAAAGAAAGGAAATAATGTTTCCTGTCCCATTTGCCAAGCTAAGTGAACAACTGCTCCTGCACAATTAGAATTGTTAATTGATTTGAAAACATAGGGCTTTGAAGGTGGAAAACTGCTGACATTATTTCAATGGGGAAATGCACTCCTGAGAGGCAGCGCACTGCAGTACAATTTCTCTCCTTGTTTTGTTGAATATACATCTATAAAAACACTGTGAATCATGCAGTAAAAACTGCTGTGCTGATATCATAAATCTCTGATAATAAAAATTTCATTGTTGAAACAATAAAATAGACTTTTATTATAACACAGAGTATCCACCTAAACATTGTCCTTTTAGCTTCTTCGAGTTAAATGTATGCACAGTTTTACAGTCTATAAACAGATCTGGAATAAAAGTTAATAAATGTCAAAATTTGCATTTCAAAAAATTCTTGCTGCATTTTAGGGAAGATCAATCTATGAACCTTTCAACATTATGTCAAATGAAATGCTAATTGTACCTTTAGGAATTTCAGAGACAGTGACAAGAAACTAAATGCTCTGTTCCTTTGCATCAGCAAGTCGAGGATAATTGTATATCTACTCTTCTGAACTTCTAAGAAAAAAAAAAGAAAAAACTCAGAAAAAAGGGTTTTCTATTCTTTAACTCAGGAGGGTAAACTCTTCCAGCCACCCTCCATCAATCTACCTTCAAATAAAGTGTGTTAACATGTTGACAGTGGACAAATCACACAGTGCTGCATTTATTCATTTTATAATAGGTTTGTCAAATGAGCTTCAGTTAAAGAGATTTAAGAGTAAGAAAAATTTTCAGCCAGAAATAACCGACTTCTTCCATTCAAAGTGATGTAAGGTTTAAAGGTGTACTTCTTAACAGCCTAATCTTTATTAAAACGCACCCTTTTTGAAGGCTAAGTCACAAAAATAAATACCAGGAGCCCAAAAAGTGCTTTTATTTTCCCTACCCTTAAGATAAAGCACTAATACATCCCTTCCCTATTCTGTAATAAATCTTAGTGCTGTATCTCTAAGAGATACAAATTATCCTCTAGACTGTCTTACAAGTGTGAGTATAGATGGAACCAATGAGCAATGTTATCTAGAAAATAGCACTTAGTGTAAGGTTTGTACCATTTTTTTGAACATTATCCTATTTGTGGCACTGCCTTCATTTCAGAGGCAGGCTGCTGAAATATTTGGTGAACCTACAGAGCAGTGAAAAACGAAGTTCCCTGCAACTGCGAAACAGCCTTTGGCCACCTCTATCACTGCTTTAAGAGTGAAATAGGCAGTTCGCCTTCTTCAAATCCCATTATAGATAGTGTTGAGTCAAAAGCAGAGATTGTTCCCTGCCAGATTTCTAAATCTCTCCATTGTCTATTGATATGTATTAGGAATACGAGGCAAAACCACTTCAAACGTTTAAAAGACTTCATTTACAAAGTATATTACATGGGGCCATTTCCAGGCTCACATTGGACAGGCGATTTGTAATCCTGCAGCTCGTATGAAAGAAAAACACCCGAGCTTTCTCACACACGGTCACAAGGTGATTGGAAGAAATTCTGTGTTTTAGAAAATTCAGATGGAAAACATACATATTTCTCACTCTTCTAGAGGACACTACTTTATTTTATACAAACTCTGAGTTGCCAAAAAAAGAAAAAAAATCTATTTTATGTCCTTCTTCCACAGATTTTTCAGTTAATTCATGAATCTATTTTATTTCTGATTCTTTTCATTCTTAATAAAGGTTGGAATTCTTATCGCGTCAACAGAAATTAAAATATGTTTAATGAAAATATGCTAATAAATAAGCAAAGGCATTAATAAACATTATCACTAAACAGCAGCTTCCACTTACTTCAGACGTCGATAATTTCTATGTAGTGAGCAACTTCTTGTGATGGCCCGCTCTGAGCATTCTTTTGTGCACGTGACTTACATGCCTGGATACAGATTCGATTTAATTCTTGGGTTTAAAATAGTATACCCTTAGGGGTAATGAAACAATAGGGATAAAATAGCAAACAATTAAAAAAAAAAAAAAACCTTAATATTCAAGAGTGATTCTGAGGCATACATACTAGGAACAACTGGTCCAGTTATAAAAAAAACAATAACAGAATATTTTGTAGGTCATGGTGTTTAACAGAAAATTTCCAACTTCTCTAGTATGTACAATTCCCCAAATAAATGCAGAAGCGGCAGCTATTCTGAGAACCCTTCGAGCAAATTTCTCGAGACAAGCTTTGTTATTAATCATCCTAATTTTGTTCCCATTGTGTTACATTGGGGAAAAATAGTTGTACAACGGACAAGTACACTACTAAACAAAACGCTCATCTTTTTCTTGAGTCAAAACGGAAGGCTAATAAAGACCATTTAAAATAAAAGGGCCCATTACTCCTCAGTTTTATATGAGCTTACATGCTTTCATTGTGCAGAGTGTGTTATTAATTTCACATGCCAGATTCATAGGTTTCTGCAATATCAGGTTTGATGTATTCATTATCGGCACTCAGTACATTAATTCACGCTGAAGTCCGGTAAATCAAAATTATACCATCTGGCTTCCTGTTCTTAATGATGAATTTGATGTAGGGGTGATTAAGATTGTTAGGCTTTTGAATTTTAATGTAAAAATTAGGGGATTAAAAAGGCATTTAGAAATGACCAATAGTTAGAATAAACTTACTGACAGGATCTAATTTGTGTACTTGCTAGTAAAGCTCCATTTTAATTAGCAGCCACAGTCTTTCAGCACAAGCTCAAAGAGACAGAAGTTTAGTGATTAAGAAGATGAAGCTGTTAAATTGATAAATTGACCTTGAAATACTTGTAACTGTGGGGGACGGCCCAGTAACTCAGATTGTTAGTATGTCGCATTGTCGCATGGGGAACTGAGTCCAAGAGTGACCCCACACACAAAAATTTTTTTTTAATGGGGGGAGGGACAGGCAGCGCACCATTCTCATCTGGGGAGCAGAGGTAAATAAATACAAGAACCTGCAGACCTGAGGGTTGACACTATAATAATAGGAAGGTGAAGATTCCATCACTCAGAACGCCTTGACAAGTGACATTTGAATACTATGTCTAAACTTGAAAGCACTGGGTTGGCCTTCTTGGTTCCTTGCAATAATGATGCTGTACCCATATAATAAGATCAGGCAGAAAGATACTCAAGCAGTACATTAACTCAGGAAATCTAGGGCATAGCCACCAACACTCTGCCCTTTTCTTTTTTTTAAGAAGAAATATGGAAATCGAAGAATTCTAAACATCCATGTATATAACACACAGCCATTGCACTCAAACTTGACATGAGACTTGTTTTAATTGAAAGACCAATCTGACATTTGACAGTTAAAATTGCCTCTGATTTTAATAGAAGCATTTGAAATGTTACACCGAAGTCATTACACCTTTTCTGCATAAAGAAGTTTAATAGTTAAACAAGTTAAGAAGGAATAGGCTCTTAATGTAAAATATTATTAGAATAATATGAAGAAATATCCTCATTTTTCTCTAAGACATCAAGCTAAAAGTGCAACAAGCTATACGATAGAAAAATAAGTTTGAAAATAAAAGTATCTCCTGAGAAGAATAAAAAAAAAATGTGCTACCTTGTGCAGTCTGATAAAACGGGATGCTTTAGTTCCTGTGAAATTAATAAACATAGTCACTAATGCACTAAAATAAAATATAGTCAGAATGACTTACATCAGAAAACAAGTACATCTGTATATATCAACAATTTGAATGATTCTGATTCCTGGCAAGTCAAGGAATATTTTAAATCTTATATTTTAGAGGAAATCGAATCTTGACTAACCACTGCAATTTATGTCATTTTAAATAAGATATATTTGAATAAGTATATTTTTCATGCCCTAAAAAGACTGATGTCTTTTTTTTATAAGCTCATCCTGTGACACACTTGAGTAGGTAGGTATATTGATTTTTTTTTCTTTTTCTGATGGCAATGAAGTGTAAATGGAAAATATCAGACTTGGCAATCACTTAAACCATGTGAAAATTTCAGAGTGAAGGCTATTAGAGTCACTTTGTGATCTCCCCAGATGACCAGAGGGAGGGGAGGAAAAAAAAAAAAAAACATTTCTACATTTCTTCAGATCCTTTGTGTGACAGCTAAGGAGAATAACATTCTTTCTAATACGCCAGTTTTCGTCTCTGGTTGAGAATAACCTCAGTGCTTTCTTATGTCACAGGCTGAGAAGATGAAAGACCCAGCCTTGTGTAAATGGCTTTGTCTAACCATCAGTCTTTAGCTCTGCGAGGCAGCTGTACTATTGACATTAGCTTGTGCACTGGGTGAAATTGAAGTGAGTTAAATGTGACCTTGGCTTAGTTGTTGAAGTAGAAATGAACTCTACTGGGAGTGAAAAAAAATAAGACCAGTTTCTCTAACTTCATTTTTTCTTTAATGAGTTTAACAGCACTCTTAGGATTTGATACATTTTATAAAAACGCTTTTATTTCCTTTTCTATTATACACGGAGTAATCAGCATTTAGTAAGGTTAGCTTGCCCTTTTGTTATGAAATCCTTGTTTCAGGTATTTATGTGCCATATTCTGAAAAAAAAAAGGACACTTATTTTTCCCCCTTCCCCCTTATTGATCATAACCCGTATATAGAGTCAGAAGATTTTCATGTGTATGAGTTCATGGACTTTAATAACAAATATGGGACCTGTGAAACAGTCTTAAATGCCCCATGCTTTTCATGACATTGCATCATCCACTAGATTACACGCGTGCCCGCTGAACAACCTGCTGGAAAGTCACGTGGAGGGACACATGAGACCTCTGGAAGCCTGGAAGTGCTGGAAAACGTCTAAGACTGAAACTTTCTTGTTTACAGACAAAATACGTATAAGGTAATATTTATGTCAAAAGAACTTAAGATCGATGATACTTTTTAGGCGGAGATAATTCAGAAATTCTCTGAAGTTTCATCTCTATTTTGAACATTCCTAACTCCTTTATTCACAGATACATTAATTACATACTTTTATGTATATTTTTGTTCGTATGTGAGTATATATGTGTATAGAGGTGGGTGTGATACATGGATGTAACTGACCAGGACCCCATGGGACCTTCTCAAGACAGACCACTGCCCTATGTCCTCTGCCTGCTTCTTGTCTATAGAAAAACTTTAGCCTGCTACATCTTCCCCAAGTTCCAAAGAACAAATTTAATCAGGGAAGTGAGAAAATTCAGAAAGAAAGGAAAACTGTCAAACAAGATAAAACAATAATAGTTGAGCCATTAACCAAAGTCAAGGACCTTTAGCTCTTCCTCAAGGACTGTAAATAATATTCTAAGCCTTATCCTTTTAGCTATTCTGCACATATTGAAACCTCCACCAGGTGGAAGATTGCTGTCCGCAAGCATAAAGACCCCAGGCTGATTGGGACCAGAAGGTGAATGATGCTGACTCCCGATTACCTCATCACCATCCAGTCAGAAGAATATCCATGAGCTGATCAGGCAACCCACAACTTTCATCACCTTGTCTTCAAAAACCTTTTCCTAAAAGCCACCAGAGAGTTCAGGCTTTTTAAGCACTAGCTGCCTGGACTCCTTGAATGGCCTCCTGAAACAAATATGCCCCTTTCCTTCACCACAACCCAATGTCAGTAGATTGGCTTTGCTGCACAGGCAGATCCAAGTTTGGTTCAGTAACATGCATACCTGTACACATTATTGTAGCTAATAATAATGACCTGTGAATAACAAATCAGATGTTTCAAGTTCAGTTTCTGTCATCAGATTTATCAAAAATGCTCATCATGGGACTATTTTAATTAGCTTATCTGATCCAACTTGAACAAGCACAGTCTAAACTCTTGATATTTTGCAGTTCATAGTTCACTAGTAATGCATTTCTGCCTGTCTGCCTGCTAACCATGCCCTCCTCCAGGGGATCTTCCCAACCCAGGGACTGAATCTACATCTCTTATGTCTCCTGCATTTGTAGGTGGATTCTTTACCACTAGCGCCACCCAAGAAGCCAAGGCATTTCTACTACTATCCTAAAGTAGTATTAGCAAGTGTTGGTAGTAGGCATTGCCATTTGGTACTGATGGAACCTGCACTTTTGGCTTCTTCCTTTAATCATCTTTCCACTAGTTTAATACTCCAGAGTTTTTCTTCTCCCTGATTGTTCTGGGTGAAGTAGTGACTCACCCACAACACTCACATTCTAATCCCTACAATACGTTACCTTATGTGACAAAAGGGCTTTGCAAATGTGGTCAAGAGAAGGATCTTGAGGACTATGAGTGGATCCAGTGTAATTACAAAGATCCTCATTGGAGAGAGGCAGATGGGTCAGTCAGAGACTGACTGTGGACTAGAGATGATAGCTGCAGCAGAGGTCAGGAATGCAATGAAGTGAGTCAAGGAATGTGTGAAGAGCCTAGACGCTAGAAAAGACCTAGAAGGAAATGGATTTTCACCTTGAGGCTTTTTCAGAAGGTACACAGTCCTACCTATCTATTTTTAGACTCCAGACTTCCAGAATTAGAAGATGATACATCTGCGTTGCTTTAAACCACTAAGTTTGTGGTAATTGGTTACACCACCACTGAGGAACTAATACACTGATGCATGTATGTTTTAGTTCTCTGTATAGAGATGCACACCATGACATGATTGTCTCTCATTTAAGTAATGTTTTATCACTTATGATGGTTTTGTTCACCTTTTGACTTTTGTGCTCAAATAAGTATATATAGATTTGGCAGTCATGTTTAGGAATGGCTCTGCAAAATGACAGTATTTGAAAAAGGAATCACAGTGGTCTTTAGAAATAGAAGACAAATTGGAAAGCTGGCGGGGCACTCTACATAAATTTAATCATAAAAATGTTATGATCACCTGCAGAAGTCAATACAGTGAAGACAGAGAAGACGGGAAGGTCTTCACTTGGATAAAGGGTCGTGGGAAGATGCCATGGTGGACAGCGGGTCACATGCCATCCAGAGTAGACAGAACTGGTGGTAGGGAGCCTTTTAGGCAAATCAGAAGGAGGCTGGGCCAGAAGCTTGGCTGGTTAAGGCCCGCCTTGTGGCTGCTGACCCTCACAAGGACCATTCTGGGACAATAGAGAAACAAGCCTGGATTTGAAACTAGAATGAATTGCTGGGCTTCCCAGGTGTTTGTTCAGAGAGTACACGATGAACTTGGAGATAAAGCTGACTAGGTCAAGAGGGACGGAGAAGGCAATGGCACCCCACTCCAGTACTCTTGCCTGGAAAATCCCATGTGCGCAGGAGCCTGGTAGGCTGCAGTCCATGGGGTTGCTAAGAGTTGGACACGACTGATAGACTTCATTTTCACTTTTCACTTTCATGCATTGGAAAGGGAAATGGCAGCCCACTCCAGTGTTCTTGTCTGGAGAATCCCAGGGATGGGTAAGCCTGGTGGGCTGCCATCTATGGGGTTGCACAGAGTCAGACACAACTAAAGTGACTTAGCAGCAGCAAGTCAAGAGGAAAGCACTTTTCGTGGGCTATGCCATATCTTGGGAGTGTCTACAACTGGAAGACCTTACTCAGGCTGAATTGGCTGTGCTCTCCCTTGCATTCACTAAGGAGTACAGGCTTAGGAAGGTGCTTTGGCAAGATGGACCAAATAAGGGCTTTAGACTTTAAAAGGGACACACCACATTGGAACTCCAGAACTGCCCTTTAGTGGCCATGCTTGCTTGGGTATGTAAGTAAATATGTAAGCCTAAATCTTAGGCTCTTCTACCAAGTGGGCTAATAAGGACTATTTGGTGTGTAATTCTTATGGGAGTTAAGAGACATAAGGTAAGAACAGTATCTGACATTGTCTGGCATGTAGGAGGTGCTCAGTAAATGCGAGTTTCCCTCATTTCTCCCAGGTCTCAGTTAAAGGAGGATTGTGAGCATTTTGAAGCATCAGTGTGGCCTGAGGTTGGCTCTTGTCCACACCACTTATCTTGAGTTTTTCATCAGCTTTCCAACAGTCCTTACTCATCTTGCTTATGCCCTTATCATCATTACCATATATCTAGCATTATGAAGACCTACTAATGCTATTCATATCCCTTTTTATCTTCTGAAATCTCAGTGGAACTACATTCATCACATTCTCAATTACCCTTCTCCAATTCCATTTACAAAAGAGAAAAAGATCATATTTATTTGATATTATCATGTCAGGAATGATGTGTATTTTCATGTACACTAAAATATCATATGTATATGGTATATATGTAATCCATTTAAGTAAACATATATGTATGTATGTAATCTGAATATTTATATTGAATTTAAAATAATAAATATGTCACACTATTATGTGATGAGACTGCATAACACTTTTGGTATGTTCATATAATCTTATTAGTCACTCTACAGGCTGAAAATGTAAAAATTATATATATATATATAAATGGCAAAATCCTTCCTGAAAATTAATTAGAATAACTTGATTGTAAAATGGTTTTAGGAAAGGGAATATATTACTAAAGTGCCAAGATATCAAAGACATGAATTTCAAATGGAACCACATATAACTCACATAATCGTTTCAACATTAGGCTGACATACTTTGGATGTTCATTTATCATGCAGATCACAGGCATGAAGATTTTTACAACTGCTGTGAAAAAAATATATATTTGCAAGGGGTCACTGCAATGATTTTTCAGCTGGCCAGGGTGAATCCTAACCACAGAGAGTGTGTGGGGAGGGGTGGTTATAGGGGTGTAAGAATAACTCAGGGGCTCTTCAAATTGTACCCTCTCCAATCCAGATTTTAATAGAGAAGAAATATTTTTCCAGAGAACTACATGCTCTTTCAATGCAGAGGTACACCAGGAATGTTCAGAGGCATTTTTCAAATTATACCCCACCCTACAGAAGTGATTAAATGCCCTCTTGGAAAAATGCCTGCCCTTCTGTTGTTGAAAATAATTCCCCCAATGTGAATCACAGCTCCTGGTGAAGCCTATTGGCATCTTGCTGGTGTGCTAGTGGGGAAAGCTGGCTGGAACCACTTCGGTAGCCCAGCATTCTTAAATTCAGTTCCTTTCAAAATCATTATAGAAGCTGGGAAAATATATGTTCCAGATGAAGTCATATGTGGGCTTCCCAGGTGGCTCAGATGGTAAGGAATATGCTTGCAATGCTGGAGACCCAGGTCCAATCCCTGGGTTGGGAAGACCCCCTGGAGAAGGAAATGGCAACCCATTTCAGTATTCTTGCCCGGATAGTTCTATGGACAGAAGAGCCTGGCAGACTACCATCCATGGGGTCGCAGTTGCACCACTGAGCAACTGACACATATGCATATAGATAGACCTAGAAATTATCATACTTTGTAAAGTAAGTCAGACAGAGAACACGTATGATATCACCTATGTGTGTAATCTAAAAAATAGTGTTGCAAATAAAGCTATTTACAAAACAGAAACAGACTCACAGACATAGAAAACAAACTTTGGTTAGTCACCAGAAAGTAAGATGCCACCTTTACTTTGAGGCAAAAGGCAAGACATCAAAAGGCATACCCATAGACATAGAAAACAAGCTTATGGTTACCAAAAGGGAAATGGAAAGTGAAAGTGAAAGTTGCTCAGTTGTGTTCGACTCTTTGTGACCCCATGGACTATATAGTCCCCGTAATTCTCCAGGCCAGAATACTGGAGTGGGTAGACTTTCCCTTCTCCAGGGAATCTTCCTGACCCAGGAATCATACCAGGGTCTCCTGCATTGCAGGCAGGGGGAGCGATAAATTAGGAATTTGGGAATAGCAGATAAAAACTGCTAAAATAAATAGGTAAACAGCAATATCCTATTGTAGAGCACAGAGAACTATATTCAGTATCTAGTAATAACTTGTAATGTAAATGAATCTGAAAAAATATATATATTTGTATAACTAAATCACTTTGCTGTACCCCAGAAATTAATACAATATTTTAAATCAACTATACTTAATTTTTTAAAAAGCCACCCTGTGTGGACACCAGTGTCAATCTAGCAAGAGATGATTGAAGTCAGATAAGAGGAGAGCAAGAGAAAAGACAGACTGGAAAGAATATAAGATGAAAATCTCAGTGTGTTGAAGTCAGCAGTAAGGAAAAAGTCTAGCTCTGGCGTGACTGCTGGGTTTGAAACTCAATACTATGGCAACCTTATAACTAAGGTCACACTCTCCAGAGTTTCCTTCTTATGTATAGAACCATCCAGCCACCTCCATCAGGAACAAAGGACATTAACACAGTATCTGGCGCAGACTAAGCACTTGATAAATAGTGTTTCTTGTCACTGTCAAGTCAGCAGGGAGCAGACTGACCTGTCTTTCTTGAACAGGTAGGTCTCTAGTCCCTTGAGTAAAGCTAGGTGGATAGTATTTGCAGACAAGCTCTAAGAATAAGGCAAAGACTCAATTAGTCAAACAGGGCGTGATGAGTTTGACCTGATGCTGAGTCACTTGAACACCAAAACTGGGGCCTCTTCCCTGTGAAGGTAAGTGTCCCCATGACCTGAGGATGAACCTTACCAGTATAGAGGATCACGTAGTCCCAAATGTGGGCAAAAGTGCAAGGTTTCAAGGGAGAGGCTATGTCATCAAAAGTATAGACTCTGGGATTTTTCTCTCAAAGGATTTTGGAAAATAAACTAACTGAAACCTAAACCTAACCTTTACTCACCTACATAACTTGGATCAAATATCAGTCCTTGTTAGTGTCAGAGAAATGGTACTGTGTTTCTTGCCATGGGCCATATTTTCCCAGTAAATAAAAATGGGTACTTTCAGCAAACAACAACAACAACAAAAAACCACAAAAAGCCCTGTATCCAGCCTAGGTGAGTTACCCCACTGTCTCGGTGGCAGTGATTATTTTGCAGGAACCGTCACTCTGGGGGCCTTCACTGAACAGGAGGGCTCACGGGCACGTGGAGAGTCCTCCAGACACGCGGCCTCCGTGCCAATAATCACTGCCACCTCCCTGCCTGTTTGTCTCATTGGCTCTACGCTATTTTTATTTTTCCATGTTTTTTCCGGTTTCTCGTGGTCTCTATCAAGTTGTTTGTGTTTGTACCTGTAATCTCCCACTGGAGTAAAAGCATCAGGAGGGCAGGGGGCTTTGTTCTGCTCATTCATGCTAACGTCTAGTAGGCAAATGCCTGGCCAAGACCATTCTCTTGTTAAATGCCTGCAGTCCGGCTCCCTGGCCAAACTGATTGAATAACTGCAGCCATGAGAATGACATTTGCCCAGAGCTTTGCTCTAACCCTAGAGTCCCCTCTGATTCTGCACTTTTTCAAAAAAAATTTTTTACTTAATTTTAGACTTACTGCAAAGTTGTAAAAGTAGTACAAAGACAAATATCATAAAACATCTCTCATATGTGGACTCTAAAAAGAAATGATACAAATGGACTTATTTACAAAACCGAATTAGATTAATAGACATTAAAAAACAAAAGCATGGTTACCAAAGGGGATAGCAGGCTAAGGAGAGAGAAATTGTGTGTGTCTAACTTTGCTGCACTCTTGAAAGTAACTCATTGTAAATTAACTATACTTCAATTTAAATAGGAGAAAAAATTAACAAAAACAAAACATTTGATCGAGGAAAAGTTAATACAAAGAATTACTGCAGATCCTTCACCCATACTCTACAAACGTTAACATTTACCTTGTTTGCCTTTATCATTCTCCGTGTGTGTATCTATTTCTTTCTCTCTCTCTCGCACACACACACAAGGGCACACATGCACACACATATATATTAGTTTTAGCAATACTTTAAATAGTATACATAGTGCCCCTTTTATCCCTAAATATTTCAGTGTATTTCCTAAAATCAGTAATATAACCACAGTACAATTATCAAAATCATGATTCTTATATATCAATTTTATTCAAATGTCACCACTTGTCCCATGGATAAACCATGTAGCATTTACTTTTTCAGACCCAAGACCTAATCTAAGATCATATATTACATGCAATTGTCATGGTTCTTTAGTCTCTTTTGATCTGGAACAATCTATCAGAAATTTTTTATCATTCTTGAAGCATTTTGTAGAGTGTCCCTTAGCTTGAGTTTGTCTGGTGTACACCCAGACTGTGCACTGTTGGCAAAAGTATCTTACAAGCAAAACTGGATTCCGTTCACTGCAGTATATTAGAAGTCCCAGGATTTTTTTTTTTTTTTCTTGACTTGTGATGTTAACACCAATTTCTTGATTAAGGTGATTTCTACCAGGCTTCACCACTAAATTGTTCCTCTTGGTTTCCCTGTAAGATTAAGTGTCTTCTCATAATACTCTCATTTTGGAGAAAGTCCTATGTGTGTTTATCCTCTGTAAAAGTTTTAACAGAGAGCTGGTTTCTGGGTATCCAGATTTAGTGATCTAAGAATCAATTGTCCTTTGAACCACCATTCATATAAACCTAGTTCAGCTTACCCTCTCACCTCGCCCACCATCTGTATGTTATGTGTAATAAAACTAAATAAAGTTTAGAATAAAATGACCTATACAAGAGTGAAAACTTTCCAGAATAGTACTCATAAAAAAGAATTTATCCATGATACTAGATAATTGGGTCTAACATGCAAATAATTTTCTTTGGATCAAAAAATATCACTTTTATTGTATTTTAATTAAATGTAATTCTGAGTTTGACTAATGGTTTTGGTGACAAAGTTGTAGAAGAGATTTTTTAAAAGTTTTAAGGAACATTTTCAGACTTTTCTTGTTCTTACTTTTACACTGATAGAGCAGCCTAAGAAGGAAAATATCATTTGCTTAACTGCTGTGGTATAAGAGAAGACACACCTGCATGGACTGTATGATGGGAAGCCATTTGCCAGTCAAATATTAAAAGAAGTGAAAAAAAAATCACTGTTGAAAATAAAAACATAGTGTTCTCATAGTAGCACTTGCATAGAAACAATCTAATCACATCATCTATTTGTTCATTTTTAATAAAAAGAAATAAAATTTACATTCAAGTTACTCATCAATAACCAAACCCTGAGCTAAATAAGGTTAAAATTAGAGTTTGTGGTTCACTGTTTTGAAATCTCTCCTTTTAGTTCTTTTTATAGTTGCCTTCCTTTTATCATCCTGGCTCTAAAACTTACCAAGATATTTCTCTGTGCCTTGGGTTCTTCGTAATTAAAATGGGGATGTTAGTAATAGTATACATAGTGAGTATATAGTGAGGATGGAGTGAGGAAGGAATGATTTCATGTACATAATATTCTTAGAATGGTGTCTACAAAAGGTTAAATGCCATGTACAGTTTAGCCAGAATAATTATTATTTAAGTTAGTTGACAGGGTCTTTAAAAACACCCTAGAATCGCTCTCACAAGAAGCTCTCCCAAAACTCAGTGTATGGTCAGAACCAGAACTATGATCTATTCCAGTTAAAGGACACAAAGTGAATCAGCAAAGGGAAAGGGCACTACTTGGTATGTAAATATGCATGTACATATATATATACAACAGACTGGCTCCAAATAGGAAAAGGAGTACATCAAGGCTGTATATTGTCACCCTGCTTATTTAACTTATATGCAGAGTACATCATGAGAAACGCTGGGCTGGAAGAAGCACAAGTTGGAATCAAGATTGCCGGGAGAAATATCAATAACCTCAGATATGCAGACGACACCACCCTTATGGCAGAGAGTGAAGAGGAATTAAAAAGCCTCTTGATGAAAGTGAAAGAGGAGAGTGAAAAAGTTGGCTTAAAGCTTAACATTCAGAAAACTAAGATCATGGCATCTGGTCCCAACACTTCATGGGAAATAGATGGGGAGATAGTGGAACCAGCGTCAGACTTTATTTTTCTGGGCTCCAAAATCACTCCAGATGGTGATTGCAGCCATGAAATTAAAAGACGCTTACTCCTTGGAAGGAAAGTTATGACCAACCTAGATAGCATATTAAAAAGCAGAGACATTACTTTGCCAACAAAGTCCATCTAGTCAAGGCTAGGTTTTCCCAGTGGTCATGTATGGATGTGAGAGTTGGACTGTGAAGGAGGCTGAGCACCGAAGAATTGATGCTTTTGAACTGTGGTGTTGGAGAAGACTCTTGAGAGTCCCTTGGACTGCAAGGAGATCCAACCAGTCCATCCTAAAGGAGATCAGTCCTGGGTGTTCATTGGAAGGTCTGATGTTGAAGCTGAAACTCCAATACTTTGGCCACCTCATGGGAAGAGTTGACTCACTGGAAAAGACCCTGATGCTGGGAAGGATTGGGGGCAGGAGGTGAAGGGGACGACAGAGAATGAGATGGCTGGATGGCATCACCGAATCGATGGACATGGGTTTCAGTAAACTCCAGGAGTTGGTGATGGACAGGGAGGCCTGGCATGCTGTGATTCATGGGGTCACAAAGAGTCAGACATGACTGAGCGACTTGAACTGAACTGAAGTGATATATATACAAAGTCCTGGAGAAGCCAGACACAAGCTTCCAAGAGTGTCCTTCCAGCAGAGTGAAATAGGACATACTTAAGCACCCCAACGATGAGTTATCGTAACACATGTGAACGGTTGGCTATCAGGGAAGCTAAGGAGAAAATCTGTGCCCAGGGTTTTCACTGGGAGTTGGTAAGATAGAAACACTTGCCTAACACGTATCAAAATTTCAGACTTCCCAAAGGAAAGCAGGTGTCCAGCATAGGCCATATGGTTTGCACAAACTATTTAGGCAGTGAGCCACTCCTATCAGTTAAGATTTGGAAACCCTCTCAATACCCAAGTTCCCAAGTACCAAGATGCCAGCAAAGGACCAACCTTGTAAACATGCCTTTTTAAGGAGAGCATCCCGCTGTATTTTTTCCTTTACAGTTAGATATTGCTATCTTATTGTCTCCATGAAGATTCAATTCTTAACAAGTTACTTCCCAATGGAAAAGTAACATGCTTTAGAGGCATAAGTCAAATAGACTGAAATGTACCAAAATCAAAGTCAATTGCACAGTACCAAGTGTTACTTCTAGGCAATGACTTCATGCAAGTATTTTCAAAGCACAATGGAACCAAGGAAATATAATGATTACCTTCTAAAACAATAACATAAGGCACCTTACAGAAAAGGATAAGCTTTACTTATGAGCAGGTTGAATTTAATTCTTCAGTCTTTTGCTCTTACATATCCGATTTTCCAGTTACACTTTCCATACTCAATTGATAAAAAAAACTCAACTTAGAACTCTGAACAGCTAATTGTTAAATGTGAGTAAATAAGAGGTGAGTAAATAAAGCTTCCAGTATCAACAATATCAATGGAGAGGCTATAGATTCTCCGGAATCATCTGGAATCTGCAGGGCAGAAAACTTAGGCATTGATAATATGCTTTTAATTTCATTGAATTTTATTTACAATGTTGCTTAATTTCTGCTGTATAGCAAAGTGACTCAGTTATACATACAAGTATATATGTGTATGTATATATATATATTTCATATTATTTTCCATTATGGTTTATCACAGGATATTGAATATAGTTACCTGTGCTATACAATAGGACCTGTTGTTTATCTATTCTATAGTAGTTGCCATCTCCTAATCCCAAAATTCCTCATTGATATTTTTGATAATATGTATGATTTACTGACAAATATGCATTAATAATCTTTAAGCAAAGATTATTTGCTTATGTGAAGGCATAACTGTGGGAGTATATTATTCCTTAATTCTAAAGAAAAAAAGCACTTGGTCAGGTCAGCTTATCAAATGCCAAATTTGTGCTAGGCAATGAGGTCCTGACCTTGAGGAGTTTAACATCTCTGGGGGAAACATGGACACATGATTTGAATACAATTCAGTCAAATATAATAAACATGCATGATAAAATTACTATTGAAAAGTCTCTGCAGAGAAATTCCAACTTAAGGTATTGCTTTGTGAGCTTAAGTCATTCAACTTCTCTGGGTTCAAGTTTCCCCATTTGTGGGGAAATATAGTCTTGTGCTCAAATTGCAATATTTCAACTAAGAGAAGTTCTGTCCTATTTCTGAGAATTTACAAAGGTGGTAAGGATAAGTGGCAGCTGTGATGTTCTAGATCATTTATCAAAAATAATATTAAGATCCTGGAACATTTGAAATATTAAGAATATTTTCACTCAACTAATTTTGCTTTGAGAAATAGAGGTATTAAAATTATTCCTTTAAACTTAGAATGACTCTAAAAGTAATATGATCAGTGCATTTTTGTGGTAGATGTCAGAGGCAAGGTTGGCAAAGGTTGCGATGCTTTTCCGCTGGAAAACAATCTCAAAGTAAAAATTATTCCAAAATCAATTTTTCCCCCTTTTTTTGTTTACTAAAAACTACTGGAATAGTATTTGATTTTTCTGACCTGAAACAGAGTTGGTAGGTGCTACCAAGATAAAGTAGGAGCCCTTAAATTACTGACTCCAAACTTTATTGAAAAAGTAATTTAACAATTACTAACTCATTAATATAGAGTTTTAAATAGAAGCTCCAAAAAATCTCACACAGCATTTCAAGGTTTAACGAAGTATCCTGACTGGACAGAATTTTTGCCTTATAGGTTAAGAAATCACAAGATGTCTGGAAAGCCCAGGGTAAGGATGAGAGAATTACTATATATAGGTATTAATCAGATTTAAAGAAAGTATGAAGCCCAGGGAAAGAAGCTATGGCTCCTATTCTGAAACAGAAATGAAGATTTAGTTATTATAAAACAAAAGATTATGCTTATTATAAAATAAAGTTTAATAGACTATATTTCTTGGATTTACCAACACACACATGAGTTAGATTGGAATACAATTAGTTTTTTTTAAAGCCATGTGGTAGCACCTGGTAATGGATTGAATCATTGAGTATTCCAACTTGGATTCCTTTCCAACTATGATAGGGAAGCTATCAAGCAGATGAAAAATAGAACATCTGAAGTTAATTGAATCATTGCCAGGAAAAAGAAGAATGCAAATGATGATTTTGCACTTTGGACAATATTATCTCTAAGGTCCATTTCATCACTAAATTTCTATGAAATGTTAATTTTAAGAATCTAGAATAATTAAAAATATCACAGTATAATATGATGGAAAATCACTTTTAAAAACTGTTTAAGTAACTGCCTATTGCAGAAACCACAGAATCCAAAGGAGGCATTTTCAAGCTAGAAAAAAATCAAGATCACCTCTATTATTTCCATTGTTATGCTTTTCAGCAAAGATATTGTTATTCACTTGTCCCTTCTTTAGTCCTCACATCTCTTGTTAAAGGATTATTTTGGGACTGAAATTATAAGCATTTCCTCATCTAATGTTCAAAAATAAAGTAAAAAATATGCATTTCTTCATATCATCTTTTTTTAAACCTCATTTCCCAATCTATCAGAGCAGAAACACTGTGGAAGCTACTCCTTAGCTCTGAAGTTCCACCAACATTTTTCATGATTCTTTGCATGTTTCATGATGTTCAATCTCCAAGGATGTCCTCAAGACCAATTTAAATAAATGAAATTAATTGTGGCATATTCCAGAATAATTCATTTTTTATATTTTCAATTATCTCTACTTTTGAAAAGAAAGTTTGGGGTAAGAGATCCAGAATTTTGATTGTCAATAATAACAAGAAAGGAAATTTAACTAAGAGAGCTCCCTGTCCATTAAATTAATAAACTTCTTATATCTGCTACCTAAGATATATCCTAGCTGGCCATTCCCAGCTAAGTCTCATCAGGTATTTATGATCACATAGATAATACATTCATGGAAGACATTATCTTTGACATCATGAAGAATTACCCAATAATACATTTAAGCTGTCTTTCCAGATTGGTTATGGAATTTTATATGTTCCACATCTTCATTCTTCCAATAGTTAGCTCAGTATCATGTGTCCCAGAAGATAATACTCATATGGATAACTTTTCTCAGCTAAGCCAGAAAATCTTTGTTAATGCTGTTGTTATATTTCTGAGTCTAAAAGCAAGAGAGAAAATAATACAAAAATTTTAAAAATTAATGCACATATTTCCATCTTTCTTACATAATACTGCCATCAAAATTGAGTTAATAACCTCAAATTTTATCACTATAATATTTCTTCACTGACTTCAAAAGAAAGTTTGAAACTTTGTAGCACCTCATTCACACATTTAATCTACTTTTCTGATGATCCTTCCTTATCCCTTTCTCATATGTCTACCTATAACAATATAATCTTGAAATTTGGAAAGGTGTAAATATGACCTTTACGCACTGGACTATTTTAGAACACATTTGAAAGTATGTAACTTGTTTAAAAAATAAGTTCTAAAAAAAAAGGACAAGGGACCAATGCTCTATCTTAAAAATGCTACACAATTAAAAGTAAGAAGGGAAACGGACAAATATGGATGTTCCCCTGAAAATTATCTTGGGGTAGTAATATGAGGTGGGCTCTGAGCAGGAAAGGAAAAGGTTTCTTTTGGTTTCTGGGGTCTGAATTCCAAGGTGGGAAACCATCTAAAGATTCTGAAGCTGAAGCCATTCTCCATATTCCATGAAGAAATTCAAGGTGTTGGGCAGAAATTCCAGGTCAGGTTTGGACTGGGTTGGAGCTCATCCTAAAAAACAATCAACATTTTGAATAATAGATGTAAATTACTTTGTATATATATTCATATTTTGCCCCAAGTTCCTCTTAATACTTTGTTAAATATCAACCTCTGGTCATCTGATCTGGGTGTGTGGTGTGGGCGCAGTCTTCCAGTCACGTTTGACTCTTTGCAACCCCGTGGACTGTAGGCTGCCAAACTCCTCTGTCCATGGGATTCTCCAGGCAAGAATACTGGAGTGGGTTGCCATTTCCTCCTTCAAAAGATCTTCCCAACTCAGGGATTGTAAGGCATGTCTCCGGCATTGCAGGTGGATTCTGTACTACTGAACCACAGGGGGAAGCCCCTGATCACTGGACAGGGGGAGCTCGTTGAAACAGAAACTCATGCATACACTTGGGACAAATGGCACCAACTGGAGAAGTCAAAGACAAGAGGAAGCCTCTGAGCATGAAGCTTCTACAATCATTGAGCACCAGGGAGGATTTGTAGAAAAGAGAAGCCTCATTTGAGTTTCCCAGAAATTATCTGAGTCAAGATATCTGAAAGATGGAAAAACATACTCAGGAGACCTTGAGCTAATTGATATATGGTCACTAAAATGAAATTACTTACTGCCTCACCTCAAAAATAATCTGAGAATCATTCCATCTGTGTTGTTGTTGTTTCATTGCTAAGTCATGTTCGACTCTTTGTGACTCCATGGACTATTGCCAGCCAGGCTCCTCTGTCTGTAGGATTTTCCAGGGAAAAATACTAGCATGGGTTGCCATTTCCTTCTCCAGGGGATCTTCCTGACCCATAGACTGAACCTGCATCTCCTGCATTGGAGGTGGATTTTAGTGACTGTAATTATAAAGTCAGGATTCCTAAGGAAACAAGGTTTTTTGTTGTCATTGTCGCTTTTTAGTTGCTAAGTCATGTCTGACTTTTTGTGACCCCATGGACTGTAGCCCACCAGGCTCTTCTGACCATCGGATTTTCCAGGCAACAATACTGGAGTGGGTTGCCATTTCCTCCTCCAACTATATTAGATTTGTAAAATCTAAAAAAAGTACTATTTATTAGTTCCAGTTAAGTCTGTAATCTGCTGCAATTTCTAGCACAGCAAATATTTTCAAAGCTAGAAATTTCAGAAAGGTTTTCAATTTATCATATATTTTCTTTTCGATGTCTTTAAAGGGGTGAAATAGCTATGCACAGACTGAACTTTCTATTCTTACAAGCTAATAATCAAATAATTTTAAATCCATTCCCACTTATTTCTCTCCATTATAGAAGGGAAAAGACATGAGTTTCCTGGTGACTCAGACAGTAAAGAATCTGCCTCCAGTGTGGGAGACCCAGGTTTGATCCCTGGGCTTGGAAGATCCCCTGGAGAAGGACATGGCAACCCACTCCGGTATTCTTGCCTGGAGAATCCCATGGACAAAGGAGCCTGGTGGGCTACAGTCCATGCGGTTGCAAAGAGTTGGACACAACTGAGCAGCTTACACTTTCACTTTCATCTCTTCTACAAGGGAATGCTTCCATCTGTACTGTAGTCTACATGCTTTCCCAAATCCATGGGTATTTTATGCCCCACCCCCCATCTTTTATTTTTCAGTTGTTTATCCCACTGTGTCATAACTGTCAGTACATAAATGTAGTTGCTTTTCTCCATTAAAATAGACAGACCTACCAGTGATCTATGGGATATATCACTCAACAACAGCAGAATACGCATGAAACTCAAGTGTCCAAGGAACATTCTCCATACTGGAGCATATGCTGAATTGCAAAGCAAGTCTCAATAAATTTAAAGAGTGTCAATATTCCAAAGTATCTTTTCAAACTGCAATGGAGTAAAGCTTTAAATTGGTAACAGAAGGATTATATATATATATATATATATATATATACATATACATATATATACATACACACATATATATATGTAACATATATATATATATATGTTACACAGCATACTCTTAAATAATGCATAGATGAAAGAAGACATTACAAGGGAAATTTAGAAAATACTTTTAGATGAATCAAGTGAAACACAACATACCAAAGACTGAAACCTTTCCCAAGATGAGGAATAAGATAAGGTTTTCTCCTCTTTCTACTTTTTTTCGACATTGTACCAGAGGTTCTAGCTGGGTTAATCGGTCAAGAAAAAGCGATAAAGACCATCTGTAGTAAAAAGAAAGATTGGTGGTTGTCACAAATGAATTTTTAAAGCTTGTTTTGTTTTCATTCATCATTATGCTTGAGAGATTCTTGCATGGTGATATTTATAGATCTCATTCATTCACTGTCACTGGAATACAATATAAAGAAATGATTATCAATTTCAGTGTTGGTCCTCATCATGATTTCCAATTTTTTGTTATTACAGACAACCTTGTTATCAATATTCTTATACATATAACCTGGTGCAGAAGATTAGGTAGGGCACTTAGATAAGAGTCAAATTGTTGTCATAAACATAATCAACCAGTAGAGCTGTGAAATAATAGTAAATATGAATTGGACTCTGCCCCCTGGTTCTTGACACAGAGTCCCTAAAATTCTTATCATCTTCTAAGTGATGAGAGTACTGAGCATCTTTTATCTTAATATTTGATCTTTGACAATGACCTTCTAAATCCTGTGGAATTTCCTGAATGATAAAAGTGTCTTTTATTCTAATGAGATGACTCTTGGAGAACTCCTCAAAGCATTAGAAAGACCAAATTCTAATTAGAAGCTTGGAACTTTCTTGAAACTTGAAAGCTTCCTTGCCCATCTTCTAGGAAGCCAAGACAGGCTGAAGATTGAGTAAATGACCCATCATATGTGCATAATGAAACTTCCATAAAAATTCCAAAAGTATGGGATATAAAGAGCTTCTGGGCTGGTAAACAAGAATACATGCACACACTAGTAGAAGGGTGTGTCCCAAACTCCACAGGGACAGAAGGTTCTGTGCTCTGGAACTTTTTGGACCTCACTCTGTGAGGGGTGTATTTCTTTATCTAGCTGTTCATTCATACCCTTAATATATATTGTCATAAACTGGTAGTCTAGTAAGTAAACTTTTCCTGAGTTTTGTGAGTGGCTTTTGCAAATTAGTTGAACCTGAGAAGGAGCTTAGGGAACCTCTGATTTGCAGTCCATCAATCAGAAGCACAAATAACAAGTTGGACTTGGGGTTGTTGGGAAAGTGGCAGGGAGCAGTCTTGTGAGACTGAGCCCTTGACCTGTGGAATCTGATGCTATCTTCAGGTAAATAGTGTCAGACTGAACTGAATTGTAGGACACTCAGCTGGTGTTGCCAAATTGCTTGGTGTGTGTATGGGGGGGAATCCACATATATGTTGTCAGGGTGTTGTGAGCATTCGTAGAGGAAACTGTTTTTCCTAGACACCAGGTAATAGAAACTTCATTTTCAAAATTGGTTAGATCAGTTTGCATTTCTATTAGCAGTATATGTTTGAGAAGTTGATATTGTCATTATATATTGCCAATCAGTAGGTTGTAAAATGACATCACATTGTGATTTTAATCTCCTCTTTTTCCTAATAAGATTGAGAGTATTTCCTGTATTTGTTTTTATATTTGAGGTCCATTTATGTTTCTTCTTTTGTGGAATGTCTAAGTCTTTTGACAATAATGCCATTTACTTATTTATTTTTTTCTTACTAATTATATTTACATATTCAATGTACTAATATTTTGCCAGTTATATTTGTCATAAGTATTTTCTATCAATATTTAATTTGTTATATACTCACTTTTAGGTGTATTTTTAGTTTAAAATTTTCATATATGCAAATAGCTTCTTTTTTCTTTTTTTTTTTGTAAAATGGGGATTGACTTTTCCACATAGGTAAATTGTCACCCTGCTTCTTTAACTTATTTGCAGAGTACATCGTGGAAAATACTGGGCTGGATGAATCTCAAGCTGGAATCAAGATTTCAGGGAGAAATATCAACAATCTCAGAAATGCAGATGACACCACTTTAATGGCAGAAAGCAAAGAGGAACTAAGATGAGGGTGAAAGAGGAGAGTGAATTTTGGGGGGACACTACTGAGTCCTCTACATGTCTTGCTATGATCATCAATATAATGTTGAACAGACATTCCTATGATTGATTTTTGGAATGAATGGTTTTAAGATTTCCCCATTGAACGGGGTATTTTGCTGCCACTATGGCAGCTATTCTTTGTCAATTTAAAGCAGCTTCCTCTCCTCCTAGCTTGCTAAATATGTATGCATATGCAAGTGTGTGTTTCATGGAAACTTAATAAATGCTATCAAATAACTTTTATGTATTTATTGAGAAGATAGTTTTTCTCTTTTAATCTATTACTTAGTAAATTATTATAATCGGTTTTCTAATATTGAACCCAGAAGCTTATATTTTTATAATAAACTTCATTTAATTATTATGCATTTTTTTCCTTTTTAATTACTGGCATTAGTTTGCCAACATTTAGGATTTTTACACCTATGTACATTAGTGTGAACAGCTCATAAATTCTACCTTTGTGTTTTTATTAGTTTTTATATTAAAGTTATACTAGGATCAAAATGAATTTGACACTGAAGCTTACTTTGTGAAAGAGTTTTATTTTTTCTTGATGTTGGATAGAGCTGAATGGCCTTGCTCGTTTCTTCTTTTTCTTTGGAAAGAAATTTGAAATACTGTTAACATTTTTCACTGAAGATAACTGCATGCCTTTCATTTTCCTTAATTTAATTTTTTTCTATGAGTTTGCCTATTTCACTTAATATTTCAAATATATTGACATGCATGTTTTAAATATTTTCTTATTATATTTCTGTTGCTGTTGTTTGAGTAATATCCTCATTTCTAATATTTATTTCTGGCTTCCCTTTTTCTTGATCTGATTTCTGAGTATTTTCAAAGATCTAACATTTGGCTTTACTGATCCTCTCCCATGCATCATGCTTACTGTTTCATTAGTTTCTATAGCTATTTTTGCATTTCTTTCTTTTTGTCTCCTTTGAATTTGTTTTGTTTTCTTGTTAACCTATTCAGTTCTTGTCTAATATTAATACTTAATCTTGAAACTTACTTTCTTTTTTTTAATTTATTTTAATTGGAGACTAATCATTTTACAATATTGTGGTGGTTTTTGCCATACATTGACATGAATCAGCCATGGGTGTACATGTGTTCCCCATCCTGAACTCCCCTCCCCCCTCCCTCCCCATCCCATCCCTCTGGGTTATCCCAGTGCACCAGCCCCAAGCACTTGTCTCATGCATCCAACCTGGACTGGCGATCTGTTTCATATATGATAATATACATGTTTCAATGCTATTCTCTCAAATCATCCCACCTTCGCCTTCTCCCACGGAGTCCAAAAGACTGTTCTATACATCTGTGTCTCTTTCGCTGTCTCACATATAGGGTTATCGTTTCTGTCTTTCTAAATTCCATATATATGCATTAGTATACTGTATTGGTATTTTTCTTTCTGGCTTACTTTACTCTGTATAATAGGCTCCAGTTTCATCCACCTCTGAAACTTACTTTCTAAATACAGCTTAATTGCCTCCCACAAGTTTTGATAAATAGCATTATATTATAGCTCAATTTCTACAAGATTGCTTTTTGAATTATGAGTTATTTAGGTTCTTTTTCAAAGATATACTTACGTATTTATTATTGTTTTCTAATCAATTATATTTATGTTGGGGAATATGAGACTCTAATAATTTCTTAATATTTAAAAATTTCCCTAAAGTCTATTGTATCTAATAGTAATATAACTACACCAGTTCTCTTTTGAATTTTTTTTGCCTGCTCGTTTGCCTATGATGTCTTTCCTTTCAGCTTTTTTGAGTTCATTGTTGTTGCTGTGTCTTTTACAAATAGTGTACAGTTAATTTGGGTATCATTGATACAATTAAATGGTCTCTACTTTTTAGAGTGTAGACCATTCACATTGGTATCTACCAACTTATTTTGTGCTTCCCAGGTCCATTGGATCAATATAAAGTCAACTTGGGCCAGGTTTCTATTTCTCCCTTCACCTTCTCAAGCCTCCACTCCATATAGGCAACCAGGATGCTATTTTGAGTCTCCTAGTATCCATGTCAGCTGAGAATATAATCCAGTAGGTTGTGATAGGTCTGTTTAGGGAAAGATTGGGAGGAAATTTGTCATATAAACTTATGGTAATGTGGTAAGGTTCTTACTCAAGGGGATCCTGAGTCTTCCCTTCAATCAATGCTCTCTGAGTCAGAAAACTAGCTCAGATCAGAAACTTGATGAAACATCCTGATTTTCCAATGTAGCAGTTGACTTCCCCATTCACCTTGCCAGATCCCAATGTGTTTTCCTGGTTGTACATGTCAAGGAACACCTCTGACTGCTTATCTATGTAATCCTTAAGCATACTACAGTCTATCTGCTGCTACTGTTAAGTCACTTCTGTTGTGTCTGACTCTATGCAACCCTATGGACCATAGCCTGCCAGTCTCCCCTGTTCACGGGATTCTCCAAGCAAGAATACTCGGGTGGGTTGCATGCCTTCCTCCAGGGAATCTTCCTGACAGAGGGATCCAGCCTGTGTCTCTTATGTCTCCTGCACTGGCAGGCAAGTTCTTTACCACTAGCACCACCACTACAGACTCAGCTATCACCAAAATCCTTCTGGTCAAGTCATCCAGTTGCCACTCTAGACTTGTTGTCATTAATAAAAATTATGTCCACCTTACCTCTGTTGGTTAATTGTCACAACCTGGTTTCTGCTATTTTGAATCATTATTCCTGTTACTAAGAAACCCAGTTTCATGTACCACATGTTCAGCTTTAGCCCATAAAGGAGAGCCACAACCCAGTCTCTAAAAGAAGCATCTCACCAGTATGTTCCTTAGTAACTTATTTGAATCATTGAAGGGAATATTTTGAATCCTCCCAGGGAACCCAAGTGGTGAGTATACTCCAATCTCCTGCAATAAGTTTATTTTAAAACTGTCATTTTCCTGAGGCTTCTGACTCCTTCTCAACACTCTGTCAAGGCATCTCCTGTGTGTCTACTTTCCTTTCTTTAGGCCAGAAATCTGTCCAAGCATCAAGGACCCATCTGACCTGCATAATAATCACTTGACTGGATCTTAAGGACTGAGTCCTGGAGAATACTCCAATGTCAATTAACAACCCCCTGATCCACCACTTCCAAGTTCCACTCAATCACATGTTTTAGCAATTCCTGCTGGTACATGTCTTGCAATTTGGGGCTGTTTATTCTACTTCCTCTCAAAAAGAGATCAACATTACCTTGCCTGGGCTATACTGGGCTGACCTTGATTACTGGTCTGGAATGTGTGAGAGAGGGCAGGACTAAATCTTGAGGAAAACATGAACAACTAATGTGGCAGCTGCCGCAGCTGAAATCTTTCCAGGTTCTTCATGTAAAGAAAGCGTAGTTCAAGGTTCAGAAGAAGTCTTGGCTCAAGGTTTTCTGGCTTATTGACCAAATGTGCTCAGGCCAGTTCTGAAGGTAGCACTGTTTATCTAATAGATGCCTGAATTTAATGTAGGGCTGTTTAGTCTGTGTTTTCTGTTGTCTTGTAATTCTGTTAACTTCACAATTAATCCCTGGGCTGGTTTTCATCACTATCTGTCACATGGCTGTGTGAGATAAAAGACATTTAAACACTGACATAGAGACCCTCTTGCTTTCAAAGCATACCTTGAATGATAGTTGGTTAGCCTGAGTCTGTCATTTTCTTTCTCTCTCTTTCTTTTTTTTTTTTTTTTTTTTTTGAGGCTCCTAAAGCAGATAACAAAGGCCAGAAAACCCCAGAAGCCTTATAATTATCATTGCCCTCATATCTTTCAAGTGCCATTGCCACTCCACAAGTTCCCACTTGAATTTTGTCTTTATTCACCAGTGAGAGTCAGTACTTATAATGCTACTGCATGGCAGGGGGTTATCACCACTTCGCCTTTTCTCATCAATGACAGTTCCAGAATTACATCCTGAGTGTCTACTTTTTAGAGTCACTTGTAGTCCCAACTGTCTTAACCTGGGTTCGTCTTTAGGCAGAGAAAGCGGAGTCCATATCCTTCTCTTCTACATAAGGCAGAGACTGAAACAAATAGGTGGATGAAGGGAGCTTACGTTAGGAGAGGCAAGCTTGAAATAGAAAGCCAAGAGGAAGTTGTGTCATCAATGTGGGCACTTGGGGCTTAAGTCTACTCAGACATTCTCAACTGCCAGCCCTTCAGGACTGTCTCCTCCAACAGATAAAACAGAGGAGCATTTTTAAACTAGATCCCATGCCTGACTGGGTAGAGCCTGCCCCTAAACTTCCATACGTGTGGAAACATACGAGGTAGCTATATGCAGGCCTCATAGATTCGGCATTGGAGAAAGCTAGGAAGAAAGCAAGTGTCCTTCTAGTGAAGCTATCAACTCCATTCTACCCAGTTTCTGTTTGCAGTATCAACCAGGGGCTAGTATAAACTAAATTTTTATTTAGGTTTTCTTTAGACAGATACATCATGTGACTTTCTATTTCAATCCTATTGTGAGAGCTTATAGCTACAGAATCTCAGGGGATATGTTTATCCCCTCTTTTACTTGATGAAGAGCCAAGGTCAAGGTACATAAGTATACCTACTATCTTCTGTTATGGTCAGATTTTTCTAGTTGTCTACATGGGTGTCACCTGTGGGAGTGCCAGCCCTGGAAAAATCTCCATTTCCTGCTTGCCTCCCTCCTCCAGCCCATATTTTGTCTCCTGACTCTACAAAAGGTTAGTCCACTAACCCAGCCTCGTAGACACTGAGGGTTGCCAGACTACTTTATGGTCAAAACAGGCTCCAGTGCCCAATTACCTCTCTGGATTTGTGCTTTCCATCCTTTCTATTAAAAGCATTTCTCTAACTTTGCTAACACCACCTCTGATGAGTTGTTAAATATATATAGATTTGGTTATTCTGTGTCAAGGTTTTCTCTGAATATTTCGTGAACCATGTAGCCAAAATACATGTCTCTTGGATCTGGACATCTGTACCTGAATATCTCAAAGATCTTCAAAAATTGCACTCGTCTCTTTTCCCCACAAACCTACTCTCCTCCTATATCCTCTATCTCCAACAGGCATAACTCATCCCACTGCATCACTCAAGACTTTGAGAAGCCATTATACTGCCCTTTATTTCCATCATATTATCACATCAGTTTTTACCACTTACATCTCTTGAGCTTACCTACACTCCACATTCCACTAGCATACCACTACTGATTTCATTCAAGTTGCTTAAGATTTCTCTCCTGGACTATTAAAAATCACTGGATAAATAGCCCCCATATTTACATTTACTTTCTATTCTCCAGGTTGTTGCCACAGTGATATTTTTTAACATCCAATCTAACCATGATACTTGCTTTATCTCCATCATCCTTCTTTTGACAGAATATTGTAGACACGATTTAGGATGATCTTCAGTTGAGTACAGTTCAGTCACTCAGTCGTGTCCAACTGTTTGCGACCACATGAACTGCAGCACGCCAGGCCTCCCTGTCCATCACCAACTCCCAGAGTCTACCTAAACCCATGTCCATTGAGTCGGTGATGCCATCCAACCATCTCTTCCTCTGTCATCCCCTTCTCCTCCTGCCCTCAATCTTTCCCAGCATCAGGGTCTTCTCAAATGAGTCAGGTCTTTGCATCAGGTGGCCAAAGTATTGGAGTTTCAGCATCCACATCACTACCACCAATGAACACCCGGGACTGATCTCCTTTAGGATGGACTGGTTGGATCTCTTTGCAGTCCAAGGGACTCTCAAGAGTCTTCTCCAACACCACAGTTCAAAAGCATCAATTCTTCGGTGCTCTGTTTTCTTTATAGTCCAAATCTCACATCCATACATGACCACTGGAAAAACCATAGCTTTAACTAGACGGAACTTTGTTGGCAAAATAATGTCTCTGCTTTTCAATATGCTGTCTAGTTTGATCATAACTTTCCTTCCAAGGAGTAAGGGTCTTTTAATTTCATGGCTGCAATCACCATCTGCAGTGATTTTGGAGCCCAAAAACATAATATCTGACACTGTTTCCACTGCTTCCCCATCTATTTGACATGAAGAGATGGGACTGGATGCCATCATCTTACTTTTCTGAATGTTGAGCTTTAAGCCAACTTTTTCACTCTCCTCTTTCACTTTCATCAAGAGGCTTTTTAGTTCTTCTCTTTCTGCCATAAGGGTAGTGTCATCTGCATATCTGAGGTTATTGATATTTCTCCCAGCACTCTTGATTCCAGCTTCTGCTTCATCCAGCCCAGCATTTCTCATGATGTACTCTGCATATAAATTAAATAACCAGGGTGACAATATACAGCCTTGACGTACTCCTTTTCCTATTTGGAACCAGTCTATTGTTCCATGTCCAGTTCTAACTGTGGCTTCCTGACCTGCATACAGGTTTCTCAAGAGGCAGGTCGGGTAGTCTGGTATTCCCACCTCTTTCAGAATTTTCCACAGTTTATTGTGATCCACACAGTCAAAGGCTTTGGCATAGTCAATAAAACAGAAATAGGTGTTTTCTGGAACTCTCATGCTTTTTGGATGATCCAGCAGATGTTGGCAATTTGATCTCTGGTTCCTCTGCCTTTTCTAATACCAGCTTGAACATCTGGAAGTTCACAGTTCACATATTGCTGAAGCCTGGCTTGGAGAATGTTAAGCATTACTTTACTAGCGTGTGAGATGAGTGCAACTGTGTGGTAGTTTGAGCATTCTTTGGCAATGCCTTTCTTAGTGATTGGAATGAAAACTGACCTTTTCCAGTCCTGTGGCCACTGCTGAGTTTTCCAAATTTGCTGGCATATTGAGTGCAGCACTTTCACAGCATCATCTTTCAGGATTTGAAATAGCTCAACTGGAATTCCATCACCTCCACTAGCTTTGTTCACTTGACTTCACATTCCAGGATGTCTGTCTCTAGGTGAGTCATCACACCATCATGATTATCTGAGTCGTGAAGATCTTTTTTGTATAGTTCTTCTGTACAAGAAGAACAACACAAGAATACATAGAATATCTTAAGATAGTAAGAAGAATATTAAGAAGATATTCTTCTTAATATCTTCTGCTTCTGTTAGGTCCCTACCATTTCTGTCCGTTATTGTGCCCATCTTTGCATGAAATGTTCCCTTGGTATCTCTAATTTTCTTGAAGAGATCTCTAGTCTTTCCCATTTTATTGTTTTCTTCTATTTCTTTGCATTGATCGCTGAGGAAGGCTTTCTTATCTCTCCTGGCTATTCTTTGGAACTCTGCATTCAAATGGGTATATCTTTCCTTTTCTCCTTTGCTTTTCACTTTCCTTCTTTTCACAGCTATTTGGAAGGCTTCCTCAGACAGCCATTTTGCTTTTTTTTACATTTCTTTTTCTTGGGGATGGTCTTGATTCCTGTTTCCTTTACAATGTCACAAATCTCCGTCCATAGTTCATCAGGCACTCTGTCTATCAGATCTAGTCCCTTAAATCTAATTCTCCCTTCCACTTTATAGTCATAAGGGATTTGATTTAGGTCATACCTGAATGGTCTAGTGGTTTTCTCAACTTTCTTCAATGTAAGTCTGAATTTGGCAATAAAGAGTTCATGATCTGAGCCACAGTCAGCACCTAGTCTTGTTTTTGCTGACTGTATGGAGGTTCTCTATCTTTGGCTGCAAAAAATATAATCAATCTGATTTTGGTATTGACCATCTGGTGATGTCCATGTGTAGAGTCTTCTCTTGTGTTGTTGGAAGAGGGTGTTTGCTACGACTAGTGCATTCTCTTGGCAGAACTCTATTAGCCTTTGCCCTGCTTCATTCTGTACTCCAAAGACAAATTTGCCTGTTACTCCAGGTGTTTTTTGACTTCCTACTTCGGCATTCCAGTGCCCTATAATGAAAGGGACATTTTTTTTGGGTGTTAGTTCTAGAAGGTCTTGTAGGTCTTCATAGAACTGTTCATCTTCAACTTCTTCAGCATTACTGGTTGGGGCATAGACTTGTATTACCGTGATATTGAATGGTTTGCCTTGGAAATCAACAGAGATCATTCTGTCATTTTTGAGATTGCATCCAAGTACTACATTTTGGACTCTTTTGTTGACTATGATGGCTACTCCATTTCTTCTAAGGGATTCCTGCCCACAGTAGTAGATATAATGGTCATCTGAGTTAAATTCACCCATTCCAGTCCAGCTTAGTTCACTGATTCCTAGAATGTCGATGTTCAGTCTTGTCATCTCCTGTTTGACCACTTCCAATTTGCCTTGATGCATGGACCTAACATTCCAGATTCCTATGCAATATTGCTCTTTATAGCATCGAACCTTGTATATATAAAAGGTAAGTGAAAAGTACTAAAGATACTTCTTTATATCTTTTATATTCAACTTTTATTCAAATTTATTTCCTGCATATTTTGTCTTTGTGTTTAAGCATATCAAATCTTCATTGAAAAAAGACTATCAGATGATAGCATTTATTTCTTGAAAATTATTGTGCAGTATATTCTTTCAGAAGCTACAATTTATACAACCTAATAGAAACACACTTTGAATAGAATGTTTTCACATTTATGTAAGTTTAAATTGTTTCACACGGAGCATCAAGCAATAATGTTCTAGCGTAACTTTAATGTATCACAACATTAAATTTTTCACTCTGATTTCACAATGTGACTTGCAAATATGTAAAGAAGGATTATTTAAAATGATTTTTGCATTAAAATAAAGTCAAAGCATTTATATTTTGTAATAAGGATAATGAGATTAAAGCAATAATAAAAATATATGAGGTATTAAAACTGTGTATATAGGTTCAGAAGAATAAAGAAGATAAAGGGAACTGGAATTCACACACTGTAATATATACTATTACTATAGAAATAAACCTGAGATAAAAATATCAAATGATATAAAATAAATAACATGAAATAAGCTCACCAGGTGACCTTAAGAGATGTAATTAAGACTCTCACAAAGGTGGTTATTCTCTATATAAAATATAACCACATGTAATATAATGTACAGACACACATATACGCATGTACATATTTAATGTGCCAGTCAACATTTTGCTAAGAAACCTATTCTTTCATAATTTAGTACTGCGGAAGTTTCATTAATGAACACGTGTAGGCTATAACTACTCTCTACCAGCGCTTTCTATTTCCTTTTCATTGCTTTATTTTTTTCAAAAATATTTTTTCCCTTCCAGCATACCGTGCAATTTACTCGTATATTTTCTTCACTACTCTCTCCTTCATCTAGAATTGAAACTCTAAAAGCTTACATGTAGATAATTAATACTTGCTGAATAAATGCATATTGTCATTTTCACTCAGTCTTTGTTCTATGTTTACTATGTATCTGTGTTACTCCCTTCTCTCTTTTTTTTTCCTTTTTTTTATTGACTTATAGTTGCTGTACAATGTTATATAAGTTGTGTGCTGTGTGCTAAGTTGCTCTAGTTGTGTCCAACTCTTTGCAACTCTGTGGACTGTGACCTGCCATTCTTCTCTGTCCATGAAATTGTCCAGGCAAGAATACTGGGGCGGGTTGCCATTTCCTCCTCCAGGGGATCGTTCCGACCCAGGGATGGAACCCTCGTCTCTTATGTCTCCTACATTGGCAGGCAGCTTCTTTACCCCCTGGGCCACCATATAAGCTACAGGTAAAGAATATACTGACTCATAATTTTTAAAGATTGCACTCCTTTATAGCTATTATTAAATACAGGCTATATTCCCCAGGTTGTACAATATATCCTTGTAGCTTATTTTACTCCTAATAGTTTGTACCTCTTAATCCTCACCCTCTATGCTGCCCCTCCCTCTTCCCTTCTACCCACTAGTAACCACTAGTTTGTTTCCCTAAATCTGTGACCATCACTCTCATCTCTTAGCTTTGCCTATGATTCTATAAACTTGAAAGAGTAGATAAAATTACATATAGACAAAATTATTTATATTATGTATAAATTAATATATGTAATTATGTGAATATATTGGATATGACTATATATTTAGTTAATTGCTACAACTGCCTAGAATGGAATGGACAAAATTCATTTCTCATATTTTTAAACAAAAAGAAGTTATGACTGTAGTAAAAGCAGTTAACTTGGCTAGGTATTTGCAGGGTTCTAATAAAATCACCACTTATTTCTTATGTACTTAATTGTCAATTTTGAAAGGGCAGGATGAAAGGCCTCATACAGCACCCTCCATTTAGGAAACTTATTGAAATTGATATCCATTTACTTGGAGGAATTGCATTAACTATATTATAAAAGGGATCACAGAATTATGTTAAGAATTATTTCCAACTGCTTACTCTTAATTGATTCTATATTAGAAGTGGAAAATAAAGAGGACAGAAACACCATCCAACATTTTACCAATTAGGCTATACTACCCAAGAGAAAATTAAAAACACTCATTTTTTAAATGTTTTTAATCCATTAAGAGTAGAATTACCATTCAGACATTCAAAATCAGCAATCAACCTAACAAATCCTTGCATTTTTTAAAAAAAAAGAATGACTCTTTGATGTTCTTTTTATATATCAAAAATACTAAGTTCTGGCTATCAAAACATAAATTCATAAAT
The DNA here is from genome assembly GCF_033118175.1 of Dama dama. NCBI lineage: Eukaryota > Metazoa > Chordata > Mammalia > Artiodactyla > Cervidae > Dama > Dama dama. The sequence goes on from NC_083710.1 coordinate 49,462,998, forward strand.
CTTCACAAAAATATTTCCCACTTGCTTTCTTAAAGACCCTACTATCCCCTCAAAAACTAGTGTTCCATAGGTACTAACCAAATTTTTTAAAAATATTTCAGGTCAAATAACTTAGAAAAACCATTTAGAATATTCTGGATTAAGTGTATTTAAATAAATTTATTAATTACAGAATTTTCCACATCCTGTCTCAAACTTATTTGTTCTGTTTGCCTTAAACTACTTTCCAACAACTTCCCTATGCAGCACATACCCAGATCACCTATCTTTTTTTAAATTAAAAACAAATTTTTTTTTGGCCACACTATGTGACATATGGGATCTTAATTCCCTGACCAGGGATTGAACTCGTGTCCCCTGCATTAGAAACCTAGAGTCTTAACCACTGGACCACCAGGGAAGTTCCTGGGTCATCTATCTTGAGATATGCTATGCTCCAAGAACTGCAGGGTCAGTGTAAACATCATCAAAATCATTAATTAATTAATAAATTCATGATTATTAGGCCTGTGGAACTCCAACCCAAACCAAGAATTCCTTTTAGACAATAAATATTAAAGACCTAAATGTGAGACCAGACATCATAAAACTCCTAGAGGAAAGCATAAGCAGAACACTCTCTGACAAATCACAGCAGTATCTTTTTCAATCCATCTTCCAGAGTAATGGAAATAAAAATGAGCACATGGGACCTACTTAAACTCAAAAGCTTTTGCAAGAAGGAAATAATAATCCAAACAAAAGGACAACCCACAGACTGAGAGAAAATATTTGCAAATGATGTGATCGACAAGGGATTAGTCTTCAAAATTTATAAACAGCTCATGAGGCTCAACATCATCAAAACAAACAAGCCAATCAAAAAATGGGCAGAACACCTAAACAGACATTTCTCCAAAGAAGACATACAGATGACCAAATGGCACATGAAAAGGTGTTCAACATCACTAGTTATTGTGGTGGTGGTGGTGTGCATGCTCAGTCATGTCCAGCTCTTTGCGACCCCATGGACTGTAGCCCACCAGCCTCCTCTGTCCATGGAGTTTTCCAGGCAAGGATACTGGAGTCGGTTTCCACTTCCTAGATAAATGCAAATAAAAACTACAATATCACCTCACACCAGTCAGAATGGCTACCATCAAAACATTCACAAACAGTAAAGGCTGGAAAGGGAGTGGAGAGAACGGAACCCTCATTCCCTGTTGGTGGGAATATAAATCAGTACAGCCACTAAGGAGAACAATATGGAAGTTTCTTAAAAAACTAAAAATAGAACTACCATATGACATTGCAATCTCACTCCTAGGCATATACCCAGGAGAAAAACATAGTCCAAAATGACACATGCACCCAAATGTTCACTGCAGCACTGTTTACAATAGCCAAGATATGGAAGCAACCTAAATGTACACTGATGGAGGAATGGGTAAAGAAGATGTGGTACATACACACTCAATCATTAAAAAGAATGAAATAATGCCATTTGCAACAACATGGATAGACCTAGAGGTTGTCATATTGAGTGAAGTAAGTCAGATAGAGAAGGAGAAATGTAAAATGATACACTTTATATGCAGAATCTAAAAAGAAATGATACAAATGAACTTATTTACAAAACAGAAACAGACTCACAGACTTAGAGAATGAATCTAGGGTTGCTGGGGTAGGGTGGGGGGGCAGCGGGGTGAAGAGATAGAGGGGTTGGGACTGACATGTGCACACTGCTATATTTAAGATGGATAACCAGCAATAACCACTGTATAGCGTAGGGAACTCTGCTCAATGTTATATGGCAGGGTGAATGGGAGCAGAGTTTGGGGGAGAATGGATACATGGATATGTGTGGTTGGACTTCCCCGGTAGCTCAGCAGTAAAGAATCTGCCTGTGGTGTAGGAGACACAGGAGAAGTGGGTTCAGTCCCTTGATCAGGAAGATTCCCTGGAGGATGGCATAGCAATCCACTCCAGTATTCTTGCCTGGAGAATCTCATGGACAGAGGAGCCTGGCAGGCTATGGTCCACTGGGATTGCAAAGTCAGACACAGCTGAAGCAACTGAGCATGCATGCCTGTGTATGCATGGCTGAGTCCCTTTGCTATCTGTCTGAAACTATCACAACCTTGTTAATTGCCTATACTCCAACATAAAATAAAAGGTTTTTTAAAAAATGAAGTACAGTAGTTTGCAGGTTATACTATTCTTTATTTCACATGAGGTCAGAATGAAAAGAATTTAAATTGTAGTAGAAGGAAAGCTTAATGGTCATAATGCAAAATTAATGAAAATCATTACTTGCAGTTGGTATCAACAGCGGTTATACAAAAGATTTTAAAGCAGGGCTTTAAAGCCATAGGCAGTGACAATACTGAATCTTGGTTAGTTCATGAAGGACAGGGAGCTTTTCTACATTGTTGATTTAGTGTAAACAAATAAAAGAGCTGGGATGGGAATGGGACAGTAGTAATAATATTTTAAGAGTATGCATTCCCTTCAACTCTCTCCCAGACGTAACACTGTGACAAATAATATATCATGTATGTGCTTGTGTATACCTATGCATGTTGTCACTTTGTCAAGTCCAACTCTGTGCGACGCTATGGACGGCAGCCTGCCAGGCTCCTTTGTTCATGGGATTCTCCGGGCAAGAATACTGGAGTGGGATTCCATTTCTTTCTCCAGTGTATGCCTGGATCTATATACACATTGCATATCTTTACACATATCATAAACACACACAAGGGGAATTTTCCAAGAAAGTATTGTTTATACAGTGACACAAGGCAAATTTTCATCACTATGAAAATGGATATATATGTGACAGATTTTTAATAAAATGGAGTAGTCTACAATTGGTACTTAGCATTCAGTTTTTTATTATTAAAGAAGCTCAAGTGCATAATGCTGAAGCCATATCACAAATGTTCTGTCTCTATATGTAATAGAAGATATATAATACATGTGATAAAATATGAAAACACATGTGAAAAATGCTAAACACCAAATTCAAGATAATGGATACCTCTTGGAATGCAATGAAGGAAGAATTAATGAAGGGCTTGATCTATAATGTTTTATTTCTTGTGTAGTGTGATGATACCCAGATATTCATTAAATGCAATACACATTTATATTTTGTCTGAAATGTGTCTAAATCTAATAAAGAAAACATTCTGGTGAAGCTTGTCTTGGGAAAGACGGATATAGTAAAAAAAACTTTTAATGTTAGATTTTATGTCCAATACTTTGATGAAATTAAAAACAAGAGTTTTTTATTAGAAACTTCATTCTTTAAAAAAGAACATTTATATCCCTTTTTTCCCTTGAAATTATTTATAAACAATGAATTTGTTTATAGACATAAATGAACTATTTTGAGGATGTGCCAGTGAACAGAAGGTTAACTAGGCATTGCCCAAGTAGACAGACTTTCAAAATCATAACTACGGATAGGGACTGGGTTGGGCACATATTGAATTCAGGCCAAACAGGAACAAATTCAACTGTCTTTTCTGTATCTTTCAAAGTCATCAAAGCAAGTTATAATCTGTACATTTCACAAATACTATCCAGTGGATTCATTTGATATAGTCATTATAACAAGTCAGAGTTACTGATTTTTCTATTACATATAGTCTTCTTTCCAAGAGTTTTGAGACTGGAGTAAATTCTGATTGGTTCTAAACCCTGCAAAATGTTGTCTATATTCATTCACTTCATTCCTCACTTCCTATGTCTCCTCAGTTCTATCTGTCTTCATTCCCACTACTGTATTAAAACCACCACCCTCCCCAAAAAAATCTCATGGAGGATATCAACAATCTCTATCTGGAATAAGTTTATGATCAATACCATGACTTTATATGACTCAATGTTTAACATACTCTTCTCTTTGAAACACTCTGAGCTTTGTCTTTTCTGTAATTTAACCATGCTTCATCTATGCCCCAATGGCCCCTGCCCCAATGGCCAATCATACTTCTTACTGATTCCTCATGTTCTAAAGAACTCTTAAGTTCACACTCCATCTCTATGTGGTAAAATCCAGTTATTACTTCTCGAAATCCAATTGTTCTAATTTCACAATTTTTATGGAAACACAAAAGACCCTGAATAGCCAAAACAGTCTTGAGAGAGAAAAATGGAGCTGGCGGAATCAACCTTCTGAGCTTCAGACTATACTGCAAAGCTACAGTCATTAAGAGAGTGTGGTACTGGCGCAAAAACAGAAATGCAGACCAATGGAACAAAATAGAAAGTCCAGAAATAAACCCACACACCTATGGACACCTTATCTTTGACAAAAGAGGCAAGAATATATAATGGAGAAAAGGCAGTCTTTTCAATAAGTGGTGCTGGAAAAACTGGAAAGTTACATATAAAAGAATGAATTTAGAACACTTCCTAACACCATATATAAAAATAAACTTAAAAAATGAAAAAAAAAAAACTCAAAAAATGGATTAAAGACCTAAATGTAAGACTGGAAGCTATAAAACTCTTAGAGGAAAACATAGGTAGAACACTCTTTGACACAAATTCCAGCAAGAGACTCTATGACCCACCTCCTAGAATAATGGAAATAAAAACAAAAATAAATAAGTGGGACCTAAATAAACTTAAAAGTTTATGCACAGCAAAGGAAACCATAAACAGGATGAAAAGAGAGCCCTCAGAATAGGAGAAAATAACTGTAAAGGAAGCATCTGACAAAGGATTAATATCTAAAATATACAAGCAACAGATGCAGCTCAATATGTGAGATGGTTAATTTTATTTGTCAACCTGATAGGGCACCATTATGCCCTGATATCTGGTTAAGTGTTATGTCTATATACATTTGTGAGTTTATTTCTGGAAAAGATTACATTTGAATCTCTGGGCTGGGTAAAGCACATTGCACTCCAGTGTGGAAAGACATCATCCAATCCATTTAGTGCTTAAACTGAACAAAAAGGGAGAGGCCAAAGAAGAGAGAAGTCTCTCTGCCTTACAGTTTGAGCCGGGACATCAGTCTTCTCCTACTGTTGGCCTAGGATTTATACCACTGATGCTCCCAGTTCTCAAGCCTTCAGACTCAAACTGTACCACAGGTTCCATGGGTCTCCAGTTTTCAGATGGCAGATTTTAGAACTTAGCCTCCATAATGGTGTGAACCAAGACAGAGGGATAAAGATATGTGTGTATGTGTGAGTGTGTATAGAGAGATAATAAATTATGCGTATATATATATATATATTCAGATTATGTATATACATATGTCTATACATGTACCTAAAATTTACCAAGCTGGATCATTTTCTCTTCCTCAAAGTACTTTTTTCATTTGGTTTTCAAGATACAGACTTCCTCCTACCTTACTGCCTAGTAATTTCCCCCAGTGGCTCAGTGGTAAAGAATCCACCTACAATGCAGGAGATGAAGGTTCTATCCCTTGGTCAGGAAGATTCTCCTAGAGAAGGAAATGGCAACCCACTCCAGTACTCTTGCTTGGGAAATCCCACGGAGAGAGGACCCTGGCAAGCTACAGTCCATGAGGCCGCAAAAGAGTCAGACATGACTTACTGACGAAATAACAACCTTATTGTCCGCTTCTTCTAAGCTCTGAGCTGGCTCTTCTTCACCTCCCTAATATCCCTATGTTCTCCTTTCTTTATCCACGCTCCTTCTGACTAGGTGACTTAATCCGGTCTCATGAATTTGTATGTAAGCTTTATGTTGATGACTCTATATCTCCTATGCTGATAATTCTCAAATCTACCTCTCCAGTGCTGGCTTCTCAAAGACTAACACATCCTGCTGCCTATATACCATTTCCACTTTGATACCTAGTGAATATGTTAAATTAATGCAACTTAAACTGAAATATGTTAGTTTGGTGAACAAAACTGAATGGTTCCTCCCAGCCTTTCCCTACACAGCTTTTCCCCATTTATTCTCATCTGTATGTATGGTGCCATCTTCGGCCTGGTAGCTCAGGTCATTTGTAATCATCCTTGATTCCTCTCCTTCCTTAAAACACTTCTAATTCATGAGAAGTCCTTTTGGTTTGACTTCCAAAATATATCCTAAATCTGGCTATTAACCAACCTCACTGCCTCAACTCCAATTCAAATTATATCCCCCAAATGGCTGAAACAGTATTGCTAAAGTCTTCCAATTTTCACTTTTCATTTTTACACAGAGAAGCCATTGCTAACTTGCTAACATGTAAAACAGATCATATCTCTTTCCCATTTTGTGTGTGTGTTAGTTGTTCAGTCATGTCCAACTCTTTGTGACCCCATGGACTGTATCCCACCAGGTGCCTCTGTCCATGGGATTTGCCAGGCAAAAATACTGGAGTGGGTTGCCCTTTCCTTCTCCAAGGGATCTTTCCAACCCAAGGATTGAATCCAGATATCTTGCATTGCAGGAGGATTCTTTACCATCTGTGCAATCAAGGAAGCCTTTTTCCTTCCTATTTTAACACCATCCAATAAATGGTTAACAAGTTTAGAATAAAATCAGACTCCCTTACCATGACCTTACATGATCTGTCCGCTCATTTACCTTCTAGTTCTATATTCTTTTTTTTCTCTCCCTGTAAACCTCTGATTTTGTCCCCTTCTCAATACCTTGTTGTTTCTCTCCATATGCTCATTCTATTCCCCTTTACTCAGATCTTTCTACAGCTGTTTTCTTTTCACCGTTTATATTTCAGCTTCAATCTCCTCTTCTCAGAATAGTTGCTTATTAGCTCTTATCAAGAATCTTCTACAAGTTAATATCATATTAATCTCTTTTATTTTCCATTCAGAATTTATTTCCATCTAAAATTATCTTACATGTTAAATAATATGTTGTTTATTTCTTTACACTAGAATACTAGTTCTGTGAGGGCAAAGGCTTTGCTGACTCATCTGCCAATTAATATTCTCTATTGCTTAGAACAATGTATGATACAAAATATTTGTTGGCCCGGATACCCCTCAAAGTTACCAGGTGAGTAGAAAAGATAATCTCATTTATTTTGGAGGTAACTTCCATCCTCTTAACAGTCAAATAAGGGTATTAACAGATGTTAACAGCAAGAGTCTTTTGGCCTTCAGTATATACCAGTGTGGTAGCCAGACTCCAAGATGGTCTCCAGTAATCCTCGTCATCTGGTCTTCAGACCTTTTTGTGGTCCCCTCTCACATTGCTTCTGAAATGGTCTATGTAACCAGCAAAATATAGCAAAAGTAACATTGTGACTTCTAAGGCAAGTCCCCTAAAGACATTTGCTACTGCTGCCTGTGTGGGAAGCCAACTATGCCATGAAAATCCACAAGCCATCCCTGGAACAGAAGGAATGGAAGAAACAAAGTCTTTCGCCAATCAATTCAGTTCAGTTCAGTCACTCGGTTGTGTCTGACTCTTTGCAACCCCATGGACTGCAGCACGCCAGGCCTCCCAGTCTATCACCAAGTCCCGGGGTTTACCCAAACTCGTGTCCACCGAGTCGGTGATGCCATCCAGCCATCTCATCGTCTGTCGTCCACTTCTCCTCTCTCCTTCAATCTTTCCAAGCATCAGGGTCTTTTAAAATGAGTCAGTTCTTCACATCAGGTGGCCAAAGTATTGGAGTTTTAGCTTCAACATCAGTCCTTCCAATGGACACCCAGGACTGATCTCCTTTAGGATGGACTGGTTGGATCTCCTTGCAGTCCAAGGGACTCTCAGGAGTCTTCTCCAACACCACAGTTCAAAAGCATCAATTCTTTGGTGCTCAGCTTTCTTTATAGTCCAACTCTCACATCCATACATGACCACTGGAAAAACCATAGCCTTGACTAGATGGACCTTTGTTGGCAAAGTAATTTCTCTGCTTTTTAATATGCTGTCTAGGTTGGTCATAACTTTTCTTCCAAGGAGCAAGTGCCTTTTAATTTCATGGCTGCAGTTACGTTCTGCAGTGATTTTGGAGCCCAGAGAAATAAAGTCAGTCACTGTTTCGCTGTTTCTCCATCTATTTGCCATGAAGTGATGGGACTGGATGCCATGATCTTAGTTTTCTGAATGTTGAGCTTTAAGCCAACTTTTTCACTCTTTTTCACTTTCATCAAGAGGCTCTTTAGTTCTTCTTCACTTTCTGCCATAAGGGTGGTGTCATCTGCATATCTGAGGTTATTGATATTTCTCCTGTCAGGGTGACAATATACAGCCTTGACGTACTCCTTTTCCTATTTGGAACCAGTCTGTTTTTCCATGTCCAGTTCTAACTGTTGCTTCCTGACCTGCATTCAGATTTCTCAAGAGGCAGGTCAGGTGGTCTGGTATTCCCATCTCTTTCAGAATTTTCCACAGTTTATGGTGATCCACACAATAGCCAGACTTTGGCCAGCAGCCAGCAGCACTCAGGAATGAACTATCTGAGAAATAGCTCTCCCAGCTCTAGTCAAGCCTTCAGATGCTGCCGCTCTGGACACCGTCTTGGCTGCAGCCTCATGAGCGATCCCGAGCCAGAGCCACCCAGCTAGGATGCTCCTGAGTTTCTGACCAACAGACACTGTGATGAGCGCTGAGGTTGGTTTTAACAGCAGTTAGTCACTAACACAGCGGGTCTCTGTTGATATTTTCATTTTCCAGTCCTTAAATTTCTGCTGTTTCTGTGCCTTCCTTTCTTCCCTATTTTGCTCTTCTTAAAATGTTAGTACAGCCTTTCTTGCAATCCTTCTACCTCAGGGAGTCTGGGATATTAAAATTAAGAGACGAGAGAAAGGTCTGTGTGTCTGACAACTTTGCTTTCACCTATAACAGCAAATCTACTCAGCCTTGGATACAAAGGCCGGCTGATTTCTTGAGAAGCAGGAAAAGAAAAAAAATTGTGTATTAAAAAAATTCAACTTAGCACATGTAAAATGGAAATTAGAAGGTCGTGACTACCTTATAGGTGTTTTGAAGGGAACAAGTGAGAGACTGTATTTAAAGTTCTTAGCATGCTTAGCATGAAGACTGATCTATGGTTAGTGCTAAATAAATATTGGTTATTGTTACTGACTTTTCTTTTGCTTGAGTCCTTTTTTATTTGAACAGGCTTTTAATTCACTAAAATAGATGAGTGAAAATAGTATATTATAAACTCCTAACACTCCCCCATAGACGATGATTTATATGAGAGAAGTGTTTTCTCTAACCTGTTATCATAAACTGAGAATAGACTTTTTAATACATACATTTTCAGAGAAAAAAAATTAAGCTGAAAATTAACCAAAGGCTATGCTATCTTAATTATAATAAGAGATTGTCATCTTAACATATTGAAAACTAGAGAGGGATGAGCTAGAGACTTAAAACTTAGTAAGAAAGTAAAAGCAGCAAGAGATTGACTTGAATGTCATTATCTTATTGCCTTTTGGAACGAAAAAATGTATTGTTTCTCATATAAAGCAAAGCACTGAAAACTATTTGGCAGCAAGGTTATTATTTCACATATAATTACATCTCATATGGAGGTACATTGGCAGACATGTGGTGGCTAAATTGTCCATTTTCAACTAGAAAAAAGAAATGCAGTTCTTTCTTTCACTTACATCAGTCAAGAAGATAGCTGCCCACAGGAAGAGATAAAGACTTATTTGACACTAGATCTATAACCAATGATTTTAGTTATCACTTGAAATTAGTGAGAATTTGAAATAGGCTTAAGATTTTTTTGAAGAGCAATTTGGTATCAAAGTGAAATAGCAGATGAAATAGAAAGGTGAAAACAGGAAAGAGAAAATGCTGTTTCCATTGCTTGAATTTGTTTGGATTCAAAACAGGATTTTTTCTTTTTTTTTTTTTCATTTATTTTTATTAGTTGGAGGCTAATTACTTTACAGTATTGTAGTGGTTTTTGTCATACATTGACATGAATCAGCCATGGATTTACATGTATTCCCCATCCCGATCCCCCCTCCCACCTCACTTTCTACCCAATCCCTCTGGGTCTTCCCAGTGCACCAGCCCCAAGCACTTGTCTCATGCATCCAACCTGGGCTGATGATCTGTAAAACAGGATTTCTATTAGCCAGATAACCCCTGAAAGCACAGATGTATTAATCTACTATTTTTTCAATTAAATTAAGCATTTAATTAAATTATCTTCTCTATATACAAATTAGATAAATCTGGAGTCAATGAATATATGGGTGGTGGTTTAGTTACCAAGTCATGTCCAACTCTTGGGACCCCATGGACAGTAGCCCGCCAGGCCCCTCTGTCCACGGGATTCTCCAGGCAAGAATGCTGGAGTGTGTTGCCATTTGCTTCTCCAAGGGATTTTCCCAGCCCAGGAATCAAACCAGGGTCTCCTGCATTGCAAGCAGATTCTTAACCAACTGAACTACACAAGGTATGTTTAAGTTATATGAGATGTGGAGAGAAAATTTTTCTACTTTTGAGGCTGAAAGGGGGGAGAAACAGTGGAGGGGATAGGAAGAGACTTGGAGTAAAGAAAAGGAAGAAGGTTTGTACATTATGACAGGTCTTACGAAGTCCCAAGGTTTAATAAGGTCAACCACAATCAAAAAACGTTGAGTGGATATGCATGTGTGTGTGATTGTGAGTTCTGCTAAAAGGATTTGATTTTCAAGGATAGGGGAGCAGGAAGCCAAAAAACTTGCAAGGCAACATAGATGGACCTAGACATTATCATACTAAGTGAAATTAGCAAGACAGAGAAAGATAAATATCATATAATATCATGTATATGTGGAATCTAAAAATGATACAAATAAACTTATATACAAAACAGAAATAGACCCAAAAACATAGAAAACAAAACTTATGGTTACCGAAGGGGAAATGGGGGGGAGGGATAAATTAGGAGTTTGGGATTAACAGATACACACTACTAAAATAGATAACTTACCAAGACCTACTCTATAGCACAAGGAACTATATTTAATATTTTTAAATAATCTATAAGGGAAAAAAATTTGAAAAGTGTACACACACACACACACACAGAGGCCGGGCATGCTGCAGTCCATGGTGTCGCAGTTGGACATGACTGAACAACAATAACAATATATATATACACATACATAATAACTGAATATATATGTGTGCCCATATGTGTGTATATATATGTGTGTGTGTGTGTGTATGTGTGTGTATAACTGAACCACTTTGCTGTACACCTAAAACTAATACAACATTGTATATCAACTAAACTTCAAGAAAAGTAATTTTTTCTAAAAGCTTGCAAGTGCAACTCTTAGAAAATTCTCAGGAATCATGGGAAAGGATAAGTTTCAACATTCACAGGTCCAAGAAACTTAGAGTTCTAAATTCACCTTGATTGTCAGAGAACAGAGAGACACTGAGAGCCTGTCCAGAGATGGTTCTTTTGTCAAAACTTTCTTCCTTTCCATCTTTCCATCATTAAGTAAACAATTTTTGGATTAGTTAGGCTTCTTTTCTCACCTTTCCTGAATTCGATACAAGTTTTCACAGTTTAGCTGACATCATAATTATATTGTTAACCACTAGAAGGAACTACTAGAATACAAGGGAGACTTTGGGGGGAAAAAACCAAAGTGCAGACATTAAACAAGTTAACAGAAATAAGATGAGATGATACAGAGAGAGCAAGTTGAATCACTTCACTGTTATTTTGTGCTTGGTCTCCTAAGAGCTTACCTTTTTCCCTAAAAAACTTCAAATGTTTCCCAAATTCTCTGAAAATTCCCAACTGTTTTTGTTTTGACAACCACTATTATTCAGTTTTGGGCTTCCCAGGTGACTCAGTGGTAAAGAACCTGCCTGCCAATGCACGAGATACGGGCTCAATCCTTAGATGGGAAGATCCACTGGAGAAGGAAATGCTAACCCACTCCAGCATTCTTGCCTGGGAAATCACAAGGACAGAGGAACCTGGTGGGCTATAGTCCATGGCGTCGCAAAAAGAGTCAGACACGACTGAGGTACTATACAGCAACAACAAATTATTTGGTATTATATCCCTTCTCAGGCTCTTCTTTGTCTCACTTCTTCCAGTTTATATACACTATTCACAAACCCATTTGTGGAACCCAGACCCTTTTCCTGATTTCGAGGGTAGGGGGATATACATATAAAGATCATATGAGTATAGAAAATTTTACTGCAGGTTGGGGATTCAAATAAGGATTCAGTTTCAGAACCATATGCAAATGCCTTCTCTTGGAATAATTTCACTACCTGTATTCTATGTAGCTATCCTGATTCTGGCACAGGAAATTTTTTCCTTCACTCCTTCCTTCCTTCCTTAACTCTTTGCCCTTTCACCCTGAAATTCACATTCATTTCTAACACGAAGAAGTCTGGTTATCTTTTTGTTTGGGAGTTTCCATTGAGACCCTACCCTGGAAGCCTTACCTACTGATCAAAGCCATTTACACTGGAAACAAATCACATTCCCAAGTGGCGTGAGTGGTAAAGAACCTGTCTGTCAATGCAGGTAGATGTAAGAGACATGGGTTACATCCCTAGGTTGGGAAGACGCCATGGAGGAGGGCATGGCAACCCACTCAGGTATTCTTGCCTGGAGAGTCCCCATGAATCCCCCCAGAGGAGCCTTGAGGGCTACAGTCCATGGGGTCACAAAGAGTCGGACACGACTGAAGTGACTTAGCATACATGCACATTTGGGGGCAGAATTGTGTTTTAAAGTAGCATCGTAACATTTCCCCTCTCCTCTACAAACGCCATTTCTGAAATGCAATGGCCAAAACCTGCATTTTCAGTATGCTTCCTTCAGCTTTGCACATTGCAGTTTCGAACATAGTTAATGCTTGCTAAAGATTAAACAAATTTGGGGACCAGATTCAGAGAAAAAGAAATATGAATTCCAGGTATCCTTACTTCTTATACAGTTTGGCTTTGATACTTACTAAGGGCTAATAATCTAATTCTTTATACCTTGTTTCCCATCTGCAAACTGGAGTTAAAATGGTGATATACTATCTGTGTCTTATAGGATTACTTTATGTATCAAAAAATATGAGATTATTTTGAAAACTGAGCAGTCTCCTACAAACACTTGGCAATGTTACTAATCTTTATCTTCTACACTGTGGATAAGGCTGGTGTGGTATATAGAATACATAAGCATTGTGTAAGCCTGCTTTTGCAAACACAGGGTGGGGGGTGGAAGTTAGAATCCTGTGTAAAATACATAGTAAGTTCCAAATAAACATGAGATAATGAAAAGGCTTGTAATATGCATTTGAGTTTATCAAAGGGCTTATGAAAATAAGTAAGAATGACCATCTATGAATGTGACTTTAGAAACTGTTACCAATAAGTGACTATCTCTGTGACTATAATTAAATATCATCAGAGAACAAGTTTGAGTCACTATTTACCCACAAAAATTCAAATTTATTTCTCATTTACTAAAAAAGCAATGAATGAAGTATCTTTAAGACACAAAGTGAAATGCAGAAACCTGTAAATTATGTTGCCAAGCATATTAAGATAACACTCATGCCAGTCAAATAGTTCTACTTTTTTATTTCTTATCCTGCAAAAACATCTCTTCAGTATAGGTGGTATTTTACTTCTAAGATGAAATTTTACCGCTTAACATTTTTTTACTTTAATTTCCCTCCCTTGCTATGTCTTGCTAGGTACCTACGAAGGACAAAGCTGGAACACTGAAGGCCTGATCATGGCATTTATCTAGGACTCTGGGATAAAAGGAATCAAATGGGTGGACCTGTCCACAATTAATCATGAATGGTGATGTCTTTATTGGCTACTGACCTTGCAATGAGTTGCATGAGTTATAAGAAGGTTCTCTGTTACCTCAGTCCCTATTCTCTTGAAGGAGAATATAAATCACTTGAGCCTCATGAATTTCTCATATTTACAAAGTAGTCTTCCAAATTTTCCACAGAGGATGCAGGAGAACCATTCATTTTTCCAATTTAAAAAAAAATAATTTTTCAGCTTGTTCAGATGTCATGCAAGGAGGCTGATGATGGAGATGATCTGACTGAGGGTGACCGGAGGATCCAAGGTGGGTGTCAGCCAGCAGCCTGGAGAGAAGCAGACAGGTTCCATCATCCCCATTTTGAGGTTGTTTGCATTACTTCTTCCCTAACCTTATGCTCGAAGCAACAATCATGGTAGATTGCCTTATTCTGTTCCATTAAGAACTGAAGCATGTAATAAATCAAATTCCATAGTGACATATCTTGCTTCAGTGGCATGATAAGTTGCTTCTTGGCTGAAATTCGGATGAAAAATATCTGGATTTTGTAAATATACTTCTCCATATTCTCTTGAAACCTAGAATTTAAGCATTAAGTTTTGCTTGGAAAATGGGTGAATAGAAAGAAGAAAGAGGGACAAGACCTTTAGAAATCTGAAGAGATCTCAGTGGGACAATAACATAGTATGAATTTTGAATAACTTTCCCTATGCATGCAGGTATTAATAGATAATCCCATGAGGAGAAAAATAAAATATTAAGCCTTGCTCTTTAAAAACTCTAAGAATTAAATTTAAATATCTAAGACCATTACACAGTAGCATGTAACACAAAATGTATACTCTACCATAAATAAAAATATAACTTTTTCCTCAAAAGAAATTATCCTAGTTTTGTTTCATTAAACCCAGGGGAAACTAATGCTAAAACCATCTATTAGAGAGCTTTTATTTAGTTAGTGTTAGTCACTCAGTCGTGTCCAATTCTTTGAGAATCCATGGAGTGTAGCCCACCAGGCTCCTCTGTCCATGGAATTCTCCAGGCAAGAATACTGGAGTGGGTTGCCATTTCCTTCTCCAGGGAAACTTCCCAACCCAGGGATCAAACCCAGGTCTGCTACACTGCAGGCAGATTTTTTTACCATCTGATCTATCAGGAAACATTTGTTAAAATTTCAAGCTACAAAATGGAATCTAGACACAGACTAACATGAACTTCCCATTTCGAAAGATATTGCAATACTTAGTTATTAAAGAGACGTTCTTCAATGTTTACTGTGAATAATCACTATTTTGCCATATTGAGGGTTACAGTGTATGAAATGCCATCTCAGCCCCTAAGGTTTCAGTCCCCCACAGGCAGGATAAAGACACCATGCATGTAACTAGAATACAAGGCAGGCTAAGAGAAATGCATTATGATAGGAATAAGTCATGCTTTGGGAACTTCCCTGGGAATCCAGTGCTTAAGACTTTGCCTTCTAATTCAGGGGATGTGGGTTCAGTCCCTGGTTGGGGAACTAAGATCCAGCATGCCTCATGGCCAAAAACCAAAACATGAAACAGAAGCAATACCGAAGTCTTTAAAAATGGTCCACATTAAAAAAAAAAAATCTTTAAAGAGAAAGATGCTTTGGTAATTCAGAGCATCACATTTGGTTTTAATCATCATTCAGAATTCATAATAAAGCAAGAACCAATAATTGAATCTGCCTGCGATATGGAAGACCCAGGTTCGATCCCTGGGTTGAGAAGATCCCTTGGAGAAGGGAATGGCAACCCATTCCAGTATTCCTGCCTGGAGAATTCTGTGGACAGAGGAGCCTGGTGGGCTACAGTCCATGGGGTCACATAGAGTCATACACAACTGAGTGACTAACACAACCACTGAGATTCTCACATGGAACAACTGACTGGTTCAAAATTGGGAAAGGAGTATGTCAAGGCTGTATATTGTCAGCCTGCTAAGTTAACTTACATGCACAGTACATCATGCAAAATTTTGGTCTGGATGACTCATAAGCTGGCATCAAGATTACCATGAGAAACATCAACAACCTCAGATATATAGATGTTACCACTCCAATGACAGAAAGGAAAAAGGAACTAAAGAGCCTCTTGATGAGTGTGAAAGAAGAGAGTGTGAAAAAGCTGGCTTAAAACTCAACATTCAAAAAATAAAGATCATGGCATCTCATCCCATCACTGCATGGCAAATAGAAGGGGTAGAAGTAGAAGTAGTGACAGACTTTATTTTCTTGGGCTCCAAAATCACTGTGGATGGTGATTGCAGCCAGGAAATTAAAAGACTCTTGCTCCTTGTTAGAAAAGCTATGGCAAACGTATACAGTGTATTAAAAAGAAAAAACATCGTTTAACCAACAAAGGTCCATCTAGTTAAAGTTATGGTTTTTCCAGTAGTCATGTATGGATGTGAGAGTTGGACTATAAAGAAGGATGAGAATGGAAGAATTGATGCTTTTGAACTGTGGTGCTGGAGAAGACCCTTTGACTGCAAGGAGTCAAACCAGTCAATCCTAAAGGAAACCAACCCTGAATATTCATTGGAGGGACTGATGTTGAACCAAAGCTCTGATGCTTTGGTCAATTCACTGGAAAAGACCTTGATGCTGGGAAAGATTGAAGGCAAAAGGGGAAGGGAGTGGAGAGGATGAGTTGATTACATAGCATCCCTGAATCCATGGCCATGAATTTGAGCAAATTCCGGGAGATAGTGAAAAACAGGAAAGCCTGGTGTGCTGCAGATCCTGGGGTCACACAGAATCAGACATGTCTTAGCAACTGAACAACAGCAATGAAGCATCTGACTCTGGCCTTAAAGGGGAGTGACTGTTGGATACACAGAACCAGGGAGACACATCAGGTGGTGACAGCAAGAGCTTGGTCACAGAGCCAGCTGTAGGAAAAGTGACCTCCGACACTGAATGAGCTCATCCTGTGTGCTAGGCACCACTCTCGGCATTAACCTGTTTTAACTCATTTCACTTTCACAAAAGACATAGAAGGTGGGAATTGTTATTCCCATTCAGCAGATGGGGTACAGAGTGTAATCTAAGTAATCTAAGTGAGTGATGAGTTTGGTTCTCAAACTCAGCCTGGTCCACATTCAGCCTATCTTCAGCAGGGTTCAGTACACCAAGTGGATTTTGAAAAAACAATGGGCTAAAACCTTAGAATCCTGAGATTCTCCACAATAGCTCCAATAAGGAGCTATTGATTGTTTTTGAGCAAAGAAATGACTAAATAAGTACTTCAAGAAGATATCCCATATCAGTATGTATATTAGTTTTGGAAAATAAGCCTTGTGATCAAAGGGACTGGTTAAAAAGTCATTGCAATCATCTATGATACTCTTGGAATGGGAAAATGCAATTGTGAAGAAAAATGGGTAGTTGGTAGTATGTAGTTTATCTTCTCCTTGTCAATTTAAAAAGAGACTTACCAATCACCCTCACTTCCGACTTATCTAGACTTAACAAGATGACTGATAATCATCAAATAGTATATTTAGTTTTCTTTTCTTGGTGAGTTAAGTTGCTTTCTTAGTATCAATTAAAACCTGGGAAGATTATCAATTAATTGCACAAAAGTAATAATATGACAGCTCTGAATGCCTAGTGACCTAAAGGAAATGACATACCTTTGAAGAATTAACTAATATATATGTGGGGAAAAAATCAAAACATCATTAATACACAAACACATTTGGCAAATATTTTTCCAAAGTCTTGAGAAAATGCCCCCACTCTAAAAACTTTACAGACATAACTTATGATTAATATCCAGTAAACAGTATGTTTTAATGGCAAAGATATTTTATGTGCTCTCTTCATTTTTTAATAAAATGTCCTAAGGAACGTTGTGACATTCTTATTCTAACATTATATTTTTAAAGGGTACTTCAATAACTTGAGAGTTTTTCATGTGAATTTTCACTTCAAAAAAAAGTAGGATTTCACTAGCTTCTTTTTGGTACCATCTGTGTTATCAGCGATGAAAATGTAGCATAAGCCTAAAACAATGCAAGAGAGAACTAAGCAAAATTCACTAAGCAAAAAAACTGTCACAATGAAACTGCTAAATTTCACAGAGATCAAATTCCAGTACACTGAAAATGTTTTGGGGGCCTGCCTAGAATTTCTCACCTCATGATGTGTGAAAAACATAAATTGAGCACTGTTGTTTTGTTTTTGTTTTTTTTCAAAATGTTGTCCATGATGAGAACAGTTGGGGAACCAGGCTCTCCACAGCCCTTAGATCTGGTGTGCGGAAGAGCGAGAAGAGTGATTGAAGGCTGCACCTTTTACAGATTCTGGGCACTTGTTCAGGGGTTGTTTTTGAATCTTCAAGGGGCTTATGAAATAATTAATTCGTTCCCACATTTCCACTTCTTTCCAGAACACGAAACTAGCACTTCTCATTTTTAAAAAAAATTAAGGGAGATGGCGAGTCAAAAATAACTGGTCAAATTTCATATTCCAAGACCAGAACTCATGTTTTCTCAGTTCAGCTATTTAACTCTAGACACCACTTTTCTCTAATAGTTCCCATCTTGAAATTTCAATAATATCTCTTTGCTCGCCAGACATCTAGGTGGGATTCAGCTCTACGTGCATATTAATACATTTCATTTATAAAGGTTGAAATCTCTGACTCATTGCCCATCAAGTTGAAGCACAAATTCAAGATTTTTAAGTACTTAACCTGTACTTTGTAATGAGATTTATATTACAAGTTGGAAAAAAAAGAAGTGCACTTAAGATACAGTCCAAAATAAAACTACCAAGCCTAAGTGTGAATCTGAACTTCCAGAACATTTTTATTCCACACATTCTCCTCCAGCATCTATAAATGGAACATCTTTTATTATTCCCTAATCCTGTACCACAGGAGTCTCCTGTCTGGCATGGAGTATCGAATTTTACAGTATATCATCCAAAATTGCACATCTTTTCATAATAATGTCTAAGAGCATCTTGCATTTCCTATCATTTAACTCAAACATTTGTCCTTACTTAGGAGAATGATGGAGACCATTGACTGCACACCCACATTTAATACTGTTGTTCATTTCCATGGCAACTTGTACTTTTTAGTTGCCAAAAAGTGAAATATGGTTCAAAAGTGAGTAATACAAAAGATCATTTCATCTTCCAATACCTAAAATATTTTTACACTGTACCCCCCAGTTACTCCCACCCTCAAAAGCAAAGGACTTTGCAGATTGAAATAAAGGGTAATTATAATAGAGTTATGAAGCTGGGAACTAAGGTATTTTGTGTTAGTGAGTGTGTTATAATTAACTCTGGTAAATGATACCAAAATGAATATTTTAGTTTTCACTATTCCAGGCAAAAACCTGAAAGAAGAAATCAGTGTAATCATGCTTTCTTCTACAAGATAAACGGGAGAGATAAATCTCTGTTATTTCTCTAAAGTACAGTTCTAATATAGTTTGTTTAAAAAAACTTACAAGGAGGAGCTATCTAAATGATATTACTTGTGCAGAAATAGTAACTTCCCACCAATGAGGTTAATGTTGATAGATAATATCCTATGGATATTTCAGAAGATGCTGTGTGGATCCATTGTCTGCTTACTAACCTAAAGGAGAATAGTTGGGCTTCACAAAGTGGATGAAGTACTTTGAGTTTGTAACTTTTCTCTAAAGAAAATCAATCTGCTTTAATCAACTGGAGAACATGAAGAGAGAAGGGATGGAGGAAGACACACATTTATTGCCAACAGGGCAACAATGAGAATTGAAAATTTATTCCGTAATAAATAGCATACTGGAATTTGTGTACAGGTGCACAAAGAATTATTGTCTTCACTGAGCTTATACTATATGAAAGGAAGCACAAAACCAAGCCCAGAGAACACTTCCAGTGGATTCTATCAGGGTGAGTAGGGCCCCTTTTCCAAAGACGGTTAATCAACTGTTCCTATATCAATTGGGATTCTTAGATGAAAGGGTATTGGCAAAACCTGAAATTCTGGGGAAGAGGACAAGTTAGGAGCTACAATATTTAACTTTTATTTCAATGTCCATTAGTAGAATCCAATGTTGAGCCCAGAAATCTAAATAGAAATAGCATGTCACTGTTTTGCTTATTCTAAAATTATGCATGTAATATAGAGTATGCCTTTAATCAGAAACATTCTTCTTCTTGTTATTATACATAACTGGACCCCCACATGTTCGGGGAGAAGCAAGGAGTGCATACAATTGTACTTACTGCCAAATTTCCAATGTCTCAGTTACATTCTGTTCAAGCAGTAGCTGCCATTTTGGAATTCTTCCTTCCCTAAGGTCTTTTTGTGCAGGGAACAATGATCATTGAAATATGCAATACAGTACTTTTCTCTTTAGGCATGTAGACTGAGATCAAGGTCATTTTTCCAAATGTATCTCAGTAAAAGTTGACTGATGGAGAACTACTCAAAGTAAGGAGACACTGCCTTGATCTTTTTGGCTTGAACTTTATGTACAGCCTGTAGACATGTGTTCAAATCCCATACTTATCCAACTGATAGTTTGATAGACC
Source organism: Dama dama (assembly GCF_033118175.1). Lineage (NCBI taxonomy): Eukaryota > Metazoa > Chordata > Mammalia > Artiodactyla > Cervidae > Dama > Dama dama. The sequence continues at coordinate 49,483,268 of NC_083710.1, forward strand.
TCCCCACTCAATTCTATCTATAGTTTTAAGAAGAAATTCTCTTCATCTTTGGAAGAAAGAGTACCTAAGCAGTTCTGTAACAGTCGACATAGGACTCTGCTCTTTGCTATATTGGTGTTTGAATTTGAATGACCAATCACTTGAGGGTCCCTCTGACATAATCCAGTCACCACATTCCCATTTTACCCACAGTGGTTTCATGGCAAGTTGTCAGATATACTCAGCACCTCTTACTTCATCTTGTGATCCAGCAATGCTATCTAGAAGGAAATGGGATTAGCAAGCACAGCCTTTGAATCCATGCTGACTTTTAGTGTCACTTGTCATGTTGACTAACTATTCTAGAATACTAGTAGGGACAAACTGTGGGATTGTCATTTATAGATTTTAAAAATACATCCTTTTTTGTTACTAAAATGGGACAATCTCCCACCCATAATCTTATAACTTCTTATTTTCTTAGAGATGATTGATGGTAACATTGAGAGCACTTCTACAAATACTTTTGACCTCAGGAAATAATGGTTCATTTCTACAACCAGATCAGATGAAGCATGATATAGGAATGCAGAAGAATTTCTTTTTTTTTTTATTAGTTGGAGGCTAATTACTTCACAACATTTCAGTGGGTTTTGTCATACATTGATGTGAATCAGCCATAGATTTACATGTATTCCCCATCCCGATCCCCCCTCCCACCTCCCTCTCCACCCGATTCCTCTGGGTCTTCCCAGTGCACCAGGCCCGAGCACTTGTCTCATGCATCCCACCTGGGCTGGTGATCTGTTTCACCATAGATAGTATACATGCTGTTCTTTCAAAACATCCCACCCTCACCTTCTCCCACAGAGTTCAAAAGTCTGTTCTGTATTTCTGTGTCTCTTTTTCTTTTTTGCATATAGGGTTATCGTTACCATCTTTCTAAATTCCATATATATGTGTTAGTATGCTGTAATGTTCTTTATCTTTCTGGCTTACTTCACTCTGTATAAGAGGCTCCAGCTTCATCCATCTCATTAGGACTGATTCAAATGAATTCTTTTTAATGGCTGAGTAATATTCCATGGTGTATATGTACCACAGCTTCCTTATCCATTCATCTGCTGATGGGCATCTAGGTTGGAATGCAGAAGAATTTCATCCCTAAAGTGGTGCTGCTGGAAGACCTATAATACATACTGTGTGGCAAGACCTTCCCTCAAGCCTATCCAATGAGTTTATGACCTAAAATCTACTTCAGGAAACATAGCCTTCATTGCTCTTCCTCTAAATTCATCTCTCTATCATCTTCTCTCCTCAAGGTCTATGGAGAGATGGTTCTAATGGAATGTATTAGGAGACCCATTAGGATTCATGCCACATAACACTAAGATTGAATTTCAGACATAGGGACAGAATTGTTCCCAGGTGTATGACAATATCTGGTTGAATATGTTAACAAGTTGATTATGTTAACATGACTTAAGGAAAAAAATATGATACATAAAAGTGAGAGTAAGCTGGTGAGCCCCAAATGAGAAAAGGCAGAGTAACAAATGAGCATTAAGGTCACTCATGTGAAACTGCCCAGGGTATAGAAAGACTTCACCACTTGGACTTTATCACCATGTTTCCTTTGGTACTATCATCCATACAGATTTTGCTAAGAAAACTTAACACCAACTTAACCTTGTTTTTGTCTCCTGATCATGAAGAATACTTTCGATGATTTTGCTTTCCAGGTAGTAATTCTCTACCAAGAAAAGATCCTTTCTACATCTTCTGGTATGAGCCACTTCACCAAATCAAGTTCTCAGTACTGAGGACTTAACATCTATCATGCATGGTTCTAAGTGTTTTTTGTTTGTTTGCTTGTTTGTTTTGAGGTAAGCACAATGATGTTTTATTATCTGTAAACTCTTAAGTTGGCTTAAGTGTACTATTTTTCAGAAAAGCCTCGATGTTATGCCTTATTATTTCAATCTACTCTTCTAAATACATGCTTCAAATGGATTATATAAAGTATATTTAAAGTTATCTAATGATGATTAGATTTTTTTTGGGGGGGGGGGCTGGTATTTATTTATTTATTTTACATATCCATGTACCCATTCTTTTTCAAATACTTGTCCCATTTAGGTTGTTACATAGTATTGAGCAGAGTTCCCTGTGCTATACAGTAGTTCCACGTTGGTTATCCATTTTAAGTATAGCAGTGTGCACATCTCAATCCCCAACTCCCTAACTACTCCCTCCACCCTTGCCCCCTGGTAACCATAAATTAGTCTCTCAGTCTGTAAGTCTGTTTCTGTATGAACTTGTTTAATCCTTGCAACAAGCCTATGAAGTACTGGGAGCTACAACTCTTCCCCTCTTTCTGCTAATCTTTTGAAAATGCACACACCATTCTTTTAAGCAGGTTCTGTCTTTTCTTTGTGATCTCCTTGATCTCAGCTTGTCTAGTCTTCCTGATTCCCAAGTGGGCCAGTCCAACCCTTCAACAAGGGAGACCTGGAGAATCTATTCGGTTCACTACTGCTACTGCTTCTGAACACGTGCAGTCTAACAGATCTTTTTCTGTGACTGCTTTAGGCCTCAGGCTATACTAGTTCATATTCATACTTACAGTTGTTTTCCTGTGAGCATGATAGAACGCCAGGAGTTCTGAGTCCTAAGAGGCTCTAGTCTAACCCACACATGGTGCTAGATCTGCCCTCCCTCTCAACACGTATATACCTGGATTATGCTTAGGTCACTGGATTAAAGTTTTGCTTTGGAACCATCAATGTCTTCTCCTCACTGCTTTAATCTTAGCCACCTTAGTTCTTTCCGATGAAACTGAAAGTGTTACTTGCTCAGTCATGTCCAGCTCTCTACGATCCCACTATAGCCCACCACACTCCTCTGCCCATCCATGGAATTCTCCAGGGAAGAATACTGGAGTGGGTAGCCATTCCCTTTTCCAGGAGATCTTCCCAAACCAGGGATCGAGTCCAGGTCTCCCACATTGCGGCAGATTCTTTACCATCTGAGCCACTGGGGAAGCCCAATGGGTTTCCCTAATTTTTAACTGCAGAGATTAAAAAAACTGAGGTCTCAGTCTCTTATTTTATAGAAGGTTCTTGGACCCATGTTGCAAATTTGTTTTTCCTTTCTCATATTAGCAAATGAAGTGGTATTGTGTGGGATATACCTTTGTCAGGATACAAAGGATTCAGTTATACTTCATTCCAAGTAGAATGGACAAAATAGGACCTATTCATAACCAGAAGGCCACATAAGCATCACTTCTATGAAAAAGATAGATGATTTGCTAAGTCCTTCTTAACCAAGAATGCCTGGAGTTACTTATTAATTTTTATGTAAATTTGTGTATATCATCCTTATGGACACTTGTTATATTTAATTAGCATACATGTTTCAATTTTCCCCTAAGAAATGGATCCACTTTTTGTGCACTAGTATGACCGACATAGACCAAAGTTAAAGACCAAAGCTAGAATTGATTGAATTGAGTAGAACATGTATACTTTAATTACACTTAGCTACCGCTAGAATATTCTAGGCTCTCTTCCTTCAAGCTTCTACACATGCTGCTTACTTTGTCTATGTATCTCTTCCAAAGGGCAGAGTCTGTAGGTCTGGTTTCCTGCCACTCACCCTGAGGATTTCGGGAGGATAGTACCTCCTTCCTGGAGGAGGGGAACATGCATTTCTTTTTGGCAGTTGGATCCCTCCTGCCTGGCATGTTATCTGGCACATGGTAAGTGACAGATACATGATGTTGAATTAATTAATAATCTGCAAGCTGGCAACCAGATCTCAGCTGTATCTACCCCAAGTCCCACTCTCTCATTTTCCTCAAAACCAACTCTCCCTCCACACTCCTCTATCAAGAGATCCAATATTCTCCTTGTTATTCTGAACCAAAATCTTCTAATCCCCTTTGGCATATCCCCTCCCCTTCACCTCCTACTCTAGTTACTTTAAAACACCCAATTCTTTCTTTACAATGAATGTCATTTGGATTCTGCCTTACTCCATTTTGACTATGCCTTTATGCCCACATGATCTAATTTATGAATAACTGCAGTTGTCTCTGAAATGGTCACCCAGGTTTCAGATACCATCAACATTCCATATGATGTTAAATGTCACTGCTAGACTAATTTTCCTAAAATACCACCTTCATAATATCACTTATTTGTCTACTAAATCAGGGGGGAAAATTGTCTAACTCTTTTAAGGAACTTCATAATTCAGTTCAGTTCAATCGCTCAGCCATGTCCGACTCTTTGGGACCCCAAGGACTGCAACTCGCCAGGCCTCCCTGTCCATCACCAACTCCTGGAGTTTACCCAAACTCATGTGCATTGAGTCAGTGATGCCATCCAACCATCTCATCCTCTGCCGTCCCCTTCTCCTCCATTCATAATTGGACCTGTGCTAAGTTTGCAAACTACTTTCCATTGACAACCTCTGTTCTCATCAAAGAAATTTCCTCATTGTCCCAGTAGACATTCAGTCTCACTTTCCCATATTGGAATTTGGGGTTGTCTACTACACATTTAACCTATATCGTAATATGTATATATATACAATGGTTACTCCATTTTGCTATATAATGCATGCCTGCATGCTCAATCATTTCAGTCCTGTCCAGCTCTTTGTGACCCAGTGGTCTGTAGCCTGCCAGGCTCCTCTATCCATGAGATTCTCCAGGCAAGAATACTGGAGTGGGTTGCCATGCCCTCCTCCAGAGAATCTTCTCTACCCAGGGTCAAACCTACATCTCCTGCATCTCCTGCAGTGCAGGCAGATTCTTTGCCACTGAACTACCAGGAAGCCCTAATATATATCATACATACCACATTATCCAAGGTTAAACTCAAGTGCTAATGCCTATATGAAGATATCTGTCACTAAACCATATGAATCTATTGATTATCTCAGCACCCTTATCAAAAAATAGCATTTTCTACAGCAATTCCTCTGCATTTCATTATAGATTATCTTTCATGTGTTTCTAATTACTACATGTGACCTAGCCCCTGCTTCTTGATATCAGTGAGCATCTTTAATCACTAGCAAAATACTGCACATAGTAGTTGTTCCACAGATTCTTGGAACTGTATTAGTCAACTCAGTAAATATTTATTGAATAACCACTATTTATCAGGCACTAAGAATACAGCAGAAAAGAAAATGTATCTACCATTGCATTCTAATAGAAGATATTGAAAACAAAAAAGGAAACAAAATTAAAAAAAGATAAAAAACCAAAGTTAAACAAAAAAAGAATTTAAGATTTAGTGTGTGGATTAAATCACTCTTCCTTGCAAGTACAAATAGAAGACTTTTCAATTCATGTGTTGTATTTGAAAAATCTTACCTCCTTTTATTGCTATCTACAAAACCAACCTCTACTTTCACTACTTTTTAGGCAAAGATTACTCCTTATTTGTGCAAGAAAACTTTCATGAGACTTAGCATTTTCAAACCAGAATGAAACTGAAATATTATATTTAAGAATTAATTATAATTGAATATATGCCAAAAGTACATAAAGAAAAAAAGCTCTGGCATGCTACTCTGCCAGAATAGAAATAGATTTTGGACTCACTTCAGTTTCGAGTAAATTAATGTCCAAAAGCACATGAGAGCAAATGTGCACATGCTTGTAATCTCAGCAAAGAGGCCAGGGAGCACATGAGCCCTAGAATTTCAACTTTCCCTCTCCTCCAGAAGGTTGTCTTCCCATGGTCTCTATGTAGTGTTTATGAATTAAGAGTGTGCAGCTTTATTGTTTTTATTTCATGATAAGGAACATATTTTACCCTTTTTCTATACAGTGGAAAGGAGGCATAATGTGTTTAGTTGATTTGCCTCCATAAGAGGCCGTGTAGAGTGAAATTCATTGAACTATTGATGTTTACCTGAAGAATCATAGTTTTGTGTGTGTGTGTGTGTGTGTGTGTGCGTATCTTGTTGTCGTTGTTCAGTCACTAAGTCATGTCTGGATCTTTGCGACCCTGTAGAACTGTAGACCGCTAGGCTCTGTCCATGGGATTTCCCAGGCAAGAATATTGGAGTGGGTTTCAATTTCCTTCTCCAGGGGCTCTTCCCAACCCAGGGATTGAACCATTTCCTGCATTACAGGTAGATTATTTACCACTGAGCCACTATGGAAGCCCTATATATACTATATGTCTGTATCTATATGTGTGTGTAGTTTTTAATCACATCTTTTTAGGTCATAACTATGTGTCAGGCATTGTCTCAGCTCTGAGGATGCTGACATTAGATGTTACAATTCCTTCTCAGGGAGAGTTCACAGTCTAGTGAGGAGAACAAAACCCACAAATGATTCACTGTGGTGTTGGCTGAGATGTGCCATACTAGAAATATAAATACCTTCACATTCAAAAAACCTAAGATCTGAAAGAAATCTCAGCATCACTGACTCTAAATCAAGTGAGAGAAAGGGGGTCCACATATCCCATTGGTTCCTCAAAGGCAGATGGAACCCAGGTCTCCTGAGACCAGGAAGATCTTAGTCTGGTTCTGCTTTCTCATCTTGCCATTTGCCAGAAGGTCGATTTGTTTTCTAAGACCAGCTGGTTTGGAGAATCAACAAATTAGTTAAATGTATAAAAGAAGCTTTAAAATATATTAAAAGAGTAACACAAATTAGTTAATATATCGCAAAGCATGATAAATATTGTCATTTGATATGTGAGATACATTACACTATCTATTATTCCTGTCTAATTTCCTGATTCCTTCCACTGTTGTGGGTTATGCAATTTATTAAATTAACTTCAGGGTTTAGTTCATACTGAACCATCGCCAAATTCTGTGACAGAAGGAAAGATATAGGAGTAGCTGTATATAAAATTACTGTTGGATAAAACAAATGATTCTTCTTCCTGGTCATAAAAAAATACACACTCTTCTGGTGAATTGTCTCATTCAAAAAATGAGATTCTTATCATATGAATTTTATTTTCTCTATTCCTGTATATACATGTTAAGAAAGGTTTTTTTTTTTTTCCTTTTAAAATTGCCTGTGTTGTCCAAAATCTTGTTTGAATGCTAGTAATTCTGGTATAAATGCATATGCATATCGTATGTGTTTTCAAGATCCTACTTTGTAGTTCTATAGGACTTTGTGTTATGCTTTATGAGAAATTTAGGACGAAATTGGACCATTTTTATAGTATTGTATTATTGCATTAGATTTATTAAAGCAATTTTGCTAATGCTTCTTTTCAGAAAACACTGATACTTTCTGATACCGTCTATACTTACCTTTAAGTGAAGACTATTTTAAGATGATTGTTTCAGATTTTAGCTATGCAGCTTCTTATGTATTTTTAAAGTATATATATGCAACACTTCAAAAGAGCCACACAAAGATAAATGGATGTGCAATAGCACTCATATCAGAAAGAAGAAAAAAAAATTTTAAAGCAAATGAGGAATGTCACTTATTCAGGAAACACAAAATATTTCTTATCCAGTGACAGAGATTTTTATATTTACAAAGAAATGACACCTTAAAAGATAATGGTGTCTCAAAAAGTGTTTTTTAAGAAACTAAAGTAAAACTTCAGAAACTAATTTAATATCCTATTCATTTAAATCAAGTATCTTCTCTTTCTGAGATATATCTAGATAACTGGGGTAATTAAAATTACCTGGGGAGTTGCTTCGATCTTCCACCTCAGTATTCTATTTTACTTCACAGATTACGTAGTCTTCCCCTCCGCAATAAAATTATTTCCTTCTGTCACTCCTTCTGGGTCATTGTCAGCTCCCTGTGGAATTATAAGATTAAAGGTGTCTAGGATGTGCTAGAAGATCCCAGGTTTTAAATCAATCTGATTTCCAGATGATTTCCTGTCTTAATCAGGCAATTACCATAGCAAATCTTCTTGAATTCTGTTTTCCTAAGCAATGGAATAATGGAGTCTTGAATCACTTCCATGGTAATTTCTACATGTCACCTTTATAGTGTTTCAGTAAACAGAAGTTTCCTTAAACACTGTCAGTGAGAGTATTGGTAAAATTTTTTTTTTTTTTAACTCACCAATTCTAAGTTAAAATGCTTCCATTTATAAAACCCTTAAAACACTTGCTCCCAATCTCTATTTTCTGTTCACTGGGACAAAACAGCAGTCGTTTGAAAGCCACAGGCACCTCTAACTAAATCAACCTTATGATTAGAAGTCTATTCTTCAGAAAGTGATATTTGAAGAGTAACAAAGATCAGTTTATCCGACCTGCATAAAACTGTTCAAGTATACTCTATTTATCATATTAAAAATGCATCATTAAAATTTAAAAGCAGGTGCAGTTGCTCAATAAGCTAATGGTATAGTCTGAAGACTCCAGTCAAGATTGTATTGTTGAATTCCCAGTTGGCTAAAGGGGAGCGAGGAGGAGGGAGGGGATGTGAATGACCTTGCACCAAGGTGGTGAGGCCCTCAGAGACTCTGCCGTGGGCTGGGGTTGAGCTCCACTCCGAGGATCTTTTCAGCACTGCATCCTGACGGCCGAGAATAAAAGTGTCCTAAACACATAAGCTTGAAAATCGCTTCACCTCACAGCTGAAACCTCTGTCTCTACGGGCATGTGAATGTGAGCACATATTTGTATTTATGGGGAGAATTTATGGGCTGTTTGCCTGTGTGAACCAATGATTCCAGGCTCATCAGAGAACATGTTGTAGAAAACAGCATGAAGAGATTTAACGAGAAAAAAGGAAAACGGATGGAAGAAAACTTAACCTTAGTGAGAGTCATGTCAATCTATAAACTAGTAAATGATCACCTTTATTACAGGTTGGTTTATTCACCTCACATCATCTTGAAAAGAGCTAGACAAGGTTCCTGAAATCTATTAATTAGTTTCCTCTAGCAAATATTAACTCAGTGAAATCCTATTCTTTCATTAAATATGTTTAGAATTTTAAATTGAAATATCTACATCTGTATACCTAGTCCCTGAATAGATAAATCTAACTTACAAAATCATTCTTTAATATAATTTAATAGCAAACTTTCTGGATTGTTCCCTATAATTTTTTTAAAACATATTGTGCACATCTAAATTAACTATAGTTAGTGTGTCTACTCACTGGTAATGAGAACAATACAAAACAATGATAAATGTAATTTTCACCTAAAATCTTCTACAGGGGAGATGACCACAGAGTAAAAATTAAAACAGGAGAGATAAAAGAAAATTAGTTAGCAATTGCCTTTTTACTCCTTGGGACATTCTTTTTTAAGTGGTAGTTGTGACATAAAATAGTTGATATATCTGTATGAAGTCTTTGGGATGGCATTTTCCTTAACAAACATTTTAAATATTTTATGAGCAAGATGCTCTGTTCTCACATTTCTAATAAAATCCCATGGTATATATGTCCAATCTATGAAATAGAAAGAAATAGATCTACTTTCAATTTTTTTTGTAGTAGTAGAACTGCTTTGGCCCTCTATGATGTTCCTCAGTTATTAAAAATAAGGAAACCATATCCAAATATTTACTAAATTACTGCTTAGCCAAACTGTCAGAAATATTATTTTTTTTACTTTTGGATAAATTAATCTATGTTTAGAATCCACAATACTAGGGTAGTTTTCAGGGGCAAAAAGCTTAACAGTCTATAATTCTTAAACTTATTATTTAAAGGAAGAATCTGTTTTTCCAGGTAGACCTAACACTGTTTCCTGAATTTGTTTTTTTAGTTTTCACTGGTTTAATTACTGCTTCTCTTCCTTAACATCTATTATATTTCCTTAATCTTTTCACATTCTTTTTCTGGTTATTCTCTGTAAGTAATTATTTATTTGTCTTTATAAGGTGATCAATAACCAACTGTGAGATAATTTACAGGTCTTGTGAAATATCTATTCATGTGTATACTCTTTAATGTAATAGACTTCTGAGATATGCAGCTTGAAAGATAATATTCAGCAGATACATTTTACATTAAAAATTAGTGTTTCTGGTTTTCTGACACTAAACATTCCAACTTCGACCATAACAGCATTTCCTCTTGCACCAACTTTGAATCCATCTATACCTGCATTGAAATAGCACAATATTCCCCTAAAAAATCATATAGATTTTATGAAATACGCAGGATGTTTTTTTTTTTTTAAAGCAACGTACTGCCAGATATAAAAAGTTACAGAGAGACTGTTTGATTTAAAGAGATATTTTTGTTGGTTATTATACCTTGTCAGTTTGCTTGCATGCAGGAGACCTGGGTTCAGTCCCTGGGTTGGCAAGATTCCCTGAAGTAGGAAATGGTAACCCACTCCAGTAGTCTCTCTTAGGGAATTCTATGGACAGAGGAGCCTGGCAGGCTACAGTCCATGGGGTTGCAAAGCATCAGACATGACTGAGTGACTAATACTTTCAATAGAAATTAAGTTCTCAAAGACTCATAAAATTGATGACTACTAATTGTACCCACTTGGGCAGATTACTTAACCATGAAAAAGCAAGATTTTCACAAAGGGGGAGAGGCTGAATGAACTAAATCTCATGCATTCACTTACTTTGTGTGCTTGGTTAATAAATTCTGATTTAGCGTTTTCGTTTATTTGTCGGAAGATTCCTTTGATCATATGTAATCTCAACAGGTAGAAGAGCTGAAAATTCTCAGCTGAGATTTTGAAGTAAAATTTTAAAGGGTCTATTTACAGAGGTATGGGCAAAGTTAAGAAAAATCAACAATGACTTTTTCAGGTCTCCAAGATTAAAAACAGTGGGAATTCAGAAAGCCATTCACTTTACCACTAGACTTGAAGGAGCAAGAAAAAATGATATAATCAGATGTACAGTTAGAATGGTAGCTACCAGGACATGAGGAGGGAATGTCTCCCAATAGGAACTTCCTCTTCTGCCCATCACCTCCTGCCTGGACTTCCCACTGGCTGGACCCCAGGGAAGCCAGGAAGAAGGGAGCCCAGGTGATGTGGTCCACAGGGGTCAGGCTTCAAGGGCAGGACAACAAAAAGCAGAGAATGGAGGGGTGGAGGGGAGTTGGCAACTGAGAAGAGCCAGCATGATGCTGAAGATAGGATATGAATAATAATCTCACAGATTAATCAGATAGTTGGCTATGTAAATAAATATCAGGTCAGAGATCATGCTAGAAGAGAGTAATGATGCAAAACAGGCGGGGATTCATTTCCATTGATTGAATCCATGTTAGTTTTGCTGTGGATCAGAGCAGAATTCAGGCGCACTGATTTGAGTTCTGTTAACAGGCACAGCAGGTAACTGAGCTGCAGTGTACTATCATAAGGGCTGAACTACAAGTAACCAAATTTAACAATAAAAGATAATGTGGGCCAATCTAAAAGCCTATACTCTGAACCCTTTAAAAATTACATCATTATCCTTTCACTCAAAAATATTTAAGGCCTTTCTACATGCCAAATACTGTGCTGGATTCTCACAATGCCTAAAATATAAAGATACCCATAGACTGAGGAGGTGGAGGATGCTTTGGGAGCACATGGCAACGACACTGACTCTCCAGGTATCAGAGATGTCATCTGCCAGGAAGTGAGAAGTGGAAACGCAAGAGATGATTAGAGATTATTCAGCTAAAGAAGGAGGGAAAGACTTCCAGGAGGAAGTATCTGTGAAGGGCCAGAGATGAGAGAGACAAGGGTATGGTCAGAAAACTGAAAAAGTCCAGTTGGAAGGAATATCAGGCATTCATAATAAGTGAGCACATATTTTCTTGAGCACTTAATGTGTGCCAGGCACTTCTGATTTGTCCCACTTGATTTGGAACACAATACTATGAGAAAGTACTACTGTCTGCATGTTGCAGTGGAAGAAATGGAAGAATTGAGAGCTTGAGTCATACCTGTAGTAATACTCCCAGAAGTGATACAGTGGATTTTGAAGATTAGAAAGATTCCTCTAACAGCAAGACAGGCAGGGTAGCTGAGGAGTGTAAGATGGATTGTTGGATTGTCACTAGGTCATGCCCGACTCGTTGTGACCTCATGGACTGCAGCACGCCAGTCTCCTCTGTCCATGAGATTTCCCAGGCAAAAATACCAGAGTGGGTTGCCATTTCCTTCTCCCAGGGTCCTTCCTGACCCAGGGATCAAGTCTGCATCTCCTACATTCACAGGGGCGTTCTTTACCACAGAGCAACCAGGTAAGCCTGTAAGATGGATTCTGGGAGACAAATTGGGAGATAACTGCACTAGGGCAAATGATATTTGATGAGGACTTAAGCGAAGGTGATGTGGCTTGTACAATGTAGGGGAAAAAAGGAAATGTGGTAGACAGACACAGATAGGATGGAAGGATGTGGTCATGTGAGCAAAGCAGGATGTGGAAAATGAAAGCTCTAGGGAGAGCCTGAGTCTCTGGCTTAGTTAACTGAGAACAGAGCAATATCATTAACCAACATAAAAACATAAATAAGGAAGAAGTTTGTAAGGAAAGAAAGCTGGGTCCCTTCAGAACATGACAAAGGATGCTGGTGGGACATCAAGTTTGAAATATACAGGAACAGAGGGTAAATGGAGAAATAAACAGTAGGAAAGTCAGACTGAGCCTCAGCAGGGGAGTTACCTGCATAAGTGAGGCTCTTGTTTGATGAGAGGAGAGAAAATCATCGGAGGAACAGGTATCACATCTCAGAAGAATCGTGTTTGGAAGCCTGGAGAACAGCAGGGTTGAAGGAATAGGATGAAGAGACAAGATGAAAGCAGGACAGAAAAATGACCTCAGAGACAGGAGGAATTATTCTTACTGATGCTAACTAAGCAAGAACAGAATTTTAAATAAAGATGGAGAGACATCATTATGCCTCCTAGATGGGCTCAGAAGAGTCGTTGAGGTTTGGGGATTTGGAAGTCACAGATAAACTTCCATGTCCTAACCAGGCCAGACTTCTTCCAATGTGAGGAAACATCCTTTCTGCTTACTTGTGAAAACGAATCCCGAAGTCATAGGCAAGTTTCGTGGATCTCCCGAATTTGGTCCTATACCTCAGAGCAGCAAGAGACACCAAGGTTAAAGGACATTTATAAAAACCTAAGCAAACATGCTGTAGGCAAGGTGAGGTGGGGCAGTGGGGAAGTGGCTATGAACTTTGCAGCAGCTGACTACATTCAGCTGAAGGTAAATGATCAACTTTCAAATATCCTATGCCGTGTAGGAATGCACATGCCCAGATTAAAGTATAGTGCAGGCCTGGGGAAGAGTTCAGAGATGTTGGTTGTCAATTGAAGCTGCCAGATCAATTCCTTAAGTTCCATTTCTTCACTCAAAATACTGCCAAATAACTAGCTTTAAAAGAATTTCCCCCACTCAGGGGCTTTCCTGGTGGCTTAGTGGTGAAGAATCCACCTGCCAATGTAGGAGACACAGGTTTGATCTCCAATCTGGGAAGATCCCACATGCCGCTGAGCATGTGCTACACCATTAGTGAACTTGTGCTCAAGAGACTGGGAGCCACGACTACTGAGCCCATGTACCACAACTGCTGAAGCCCTCGCAGCTCTAAGGTGAGAGCCTGTGCTCTGCAAGAGAAGCCACTGCAATGGGAAGTCTGCGCATGGCAACTAGAGAGGAGCCCCTGCTAGCCACAACTAGAGAGAGCCCATACATAGCAGCAAAGACCCAGCACAGCCATAAATAAATATATAAATAAAATTATTCTAAAAAAGATTTTCCTCACTCAAATGTAAGCAGTCACTATAAAAGAACCAGCATGGAATTATACAAAACTAATTCACTTAAAACACAGACACAAAATTATTACATATCAGCCAATAAAATAAGCCAGCCAGCAAAAGGACATTTGAAACAACCCTTCGTCTCTGTTTCAAAAATGTTAAACAGTCAGTACAGTGCAGTGGTTAATACACGGCCTTTCAGCCAGACCATGTGGGGATTCAGTCCTAGGGTTGCAGGTTATTGGTTGGGAGACCTGGTAGATTGCTTATTATTTCTGTGTTTCAATGTCTTCAATGGTAAAATGAATTAGATAGTAATACTACCCACCTCGTAGATTTGAAAAGAAGGAAATGATTTGATAGAAGCAAAGTGCTTGGGGAGAGTATTTAGTAAATACTAAGTATGATATAAGTGTAAGCACTTAGTGTTATTCTTATTCACTTTGAAATGAAATCTCAAAGTAAAAATAAAGATTAAAAAAGAGATTATATGACAATAGAAAGAGATTGAAATCGAAAAAGAAAGTAAATAGATCATTGCAGGAATTCTAAGCTCCAAGGCAAATACACAAGTATTGGAAATAGGTAGACCCTTTTGTCATTAGAAGTTACAGAAAAGCAATGGCTCAAACAGTAAAGAATCTGTCTGCAATGCAAGAGATCGTGTTCAATCCCTGGGGTGGGAAGATCTCCTGGAGAAGGAGATACCCACTCCAGTATTCTTGCCTGGAAAAATTCCATGGATGGAGGAGCCTGGCAGGCTGCAGTCCATGGGGTCGCAAAGAGTTAGACATGACTGAGTGACTAACACTTTGTCATTAGAAGCTATTTTCAAATATAAAATTATGAAATGTTTCAAACTTTTTAATGCAAAATGCATTTTAGGGTTTTTCTGTGTTATGTACACACAGTTGTGGAAAAAGCATATGCTTTAGATCTTTTTACGTTTCTCCAAAGCATTACAGTAAATGCACACTTTGAAGCTTTTCTTTTCGATGATAATAAGCTCTTTACCTGAACCTCCATCAGCAAAATGGAGGATGAGAAGAGCCAAGGCATAATCAATCAATGAAGACACTAAATCCTCATAATTTTAGGTCAAACTTCCTCTTTTTCATCAATGGCGGCTTATCAATGTGTCTAATTTTACTTTAACTTTTGAATATAAATTTAAGAAATAAATGCAATTAGTTCTCATATTAACATAATAAAGGACAGAAATGGTATGGACCTAACAAAAGCAGAAGATATTAAGAAGAGGTAGCAAAAATACACAGAAGAACTATATAAAAAAGATCTTAATGACCCAGATAACCACAATAGTGTGATCATGCACCTAGAGCTAGACATCCTGGGTTACAAAGTCATGTGGGCCTTAGGAAGCATCACTACGAACAAAGCTAGTGGAGGTGATGGATTTCAACAGAGCTATTTCAAATCCTAAAACTGATGCTGTTAAAGAGCTGCACTCTACATGCCAGCAAATTTGGAAATCTCAGCAGTGGCCACAGGACTGGATAAGGTCAGTTTTCATTCCAATCCCAAAGAAGGCAATGCCAAAGAATGTTCAAACTACTGCAGAATTGTACTCATCTCCCACTCTAGCAAAGTAATGCTCAAAATTCTCCAAGTCAGGCTTCAGCAGTACATGAACCAAGAACTTCCAGATGTTCAAGCTGGATTTAGGAAAGGCAGTGAATCAGAGATCAAATTGCCAACATCCATTGGATCATCGAAAAAGCAAGAGAATTCCAGAAAACATCTACTTTTGCTTTATTGATTATGCTAAAGCCTTTGATTGTGTGGATCACAACAAACTGTGGAAAATTCTTAAAGAAATAGGAATACCAGACCACCGTACCTGCCTTCTGAGAAACCTGTATGCAGGTCAAGAAGCAACAGTTAGAACCAGAC
Source organism: Dama dama (assembly GCF_033118175.1). NCBI lineage: Eukaryota > Metazoa > Chordata > Mammalia > Artiodactyla > Cervidae > Dama > Dama dama. The sequence continues at coordinate 49,498,894 of NC_083710.1, forward strand.
ATGGAACAATAGACAGGTTCCAAATTAGGAAAAGGAGTACGTCAAGGCTGTATATTGTCACCCTGCTTATTTAACTTATATGCAGAGTACATCATGAGAAACGCTGGGCTGGAGGAAGCACAGGCTGGAATCAAGATTGTTGGCAGAAATATCAATAACCTCAGATATGGCAGGAAGTGAAAAGGAACTAAAGAACCTCTTGACGAAAGTGAAAGAGGAGAGAGAAAATGCTGGCTTAAAACAGCATTTAAAAAAAGAAGATCATGATATCTGGTCCCATCACTTAATGACAGACGCAGAGACAATAGAAATAGTGACAGATTTCAGACCAAATTTTTTGGTCTCCAAAATCCCTGCAGATGGTGCCTGCAGCCATGAAATTAAAAAATGCTTGCTCCTTCTAAGAAAAGCTATGACCAACCTAGACAGCATATTAAAAAGCAGTGACAGTACTTTGCCTACAAAGGTCTGTATTTTTCTATAATCTTATATTGTTAGTCTTAGATTTGTGTCTGATTTTCCCCAAGAATTTTTAAAGACTCTCCAGCTGGTTTCATTTCATTGTATGTGATGCTCTAGTTTTTAAGATTTCTTATTTAAAATATGAATAATGGAAAACCATATATAACAAAAATATCTTTGAGATAGATCATGATCATTATTTCCCAGTAATGTGACAAACTCTGGTTCTTTATGTACGTGTATCAGTGTGTATATAGCTGAAATTTTAAAAGCACTAGGATGTTGATATGATTTTTGTCAAAAATGTCTTTTTAAATTTTTAAAGAGATTTTTTAGCACCCAAATGAGAATTTACTGCTTTTCTATAAATCTTACTATTTCACAAATTAAGTGTTACTTTCTTTTCAATATAATTAAGAAAAGACAGGGATGCAAAATACATAAAACTCTGAACATCAAAGGAATAAGTTAATAGAATTGAATGTATATAATGTTTGTGTGTGTGATAAGTCACTTCAGTTTTCTGACTCTTTGCAATCCTGTGGATGGTAGCCCACCAGATTCGTCTGTCCATGGGATTCTCCAGACAAGAATATTGGAGTGGGTTGCCATGACCACCTCCAGGTGATCTTGCCAACCCAGGGATCAAACCCATGTCTCTTATGCCTACCTGCATTGGCAGGTGGGTTTTTTACGTTTACAGGGTAAATATAAATGAGTTGTAAGAGAAAAAGGGTTATATGTTTAAATCGACTCAACCATCACTGAAGACTTACTGGAGGAGGTGAGTTTTTTTGAACTGTATGAATTATGAATAAAATACAGAGAAGACACTCTTGGATTCCTTTTTAGTTTCTAGCTGGCATATGAATCAATGTGAGTGGGTGAGATTACCCAAGCAGATTGTGAATTGAGGGCAAATTGAGAAGTGTGAATTGCAAATCAAAATGGGTCAGTGAAACAATCCAGGGAAGAGTCATATTTTTTAAATGGATGGAAAGTCTAAAGAAACTAGGGAAATATCTAGAAAAATGGGACAAAAATTGTGAGAAAGCAGTACCTTGGAGGAAAAATACTAGGGCAAGAAGCATTTTGAGCAAAGAGAAAACAGGTGTTTGAAAAAGAGAAAGTGTTCGATCCATCAATGCTACAGTAAGTTCAAGGACAAAAATTCTCCCACCACTGGGTGATTTGAAGGACACTGGTGATCTTAACCAAAGGCAAGAGCAGTTTGTAGCATTAGATGCCATATTTCAGAGTGATCAGCACTGGCAATTACTGGTGAGTAAGGTGGGGAAATAGAGACAGCTATTATAGACTGTTCTCTCTAGAAATGTGGCTGTGAGTGGAAGGGGAAAACAGAATACCAGAATGGGCTACATGACCTTGGAGTAAACATACAGTCACAATAATTATAATGAAACATTATTTTGGCCATCTGCAGAATCTTTTCATCAGGGAAGTCCCTGAAAATGTATCATTTGCAAACAAACCCCTAGTCCTTGAGCCACACGGAGACCTTTCATGCCTCTAACACACTTCTTTCATGTCAGCACAGTTTTCTCAACCTTGATGGCAGGTGTTTTCTCTCCAGTTTTTGCTGCTTTTGCTGTTGTTGCTGTGTGACATCACCAATTCCTTTTCTGTTAAATGTAAAACATAACTTAAGTCACTGGGGCCGCTTCCTCTTCTCTTCTGATGTGTATTGTCTCCACAATCTTTGTGTGTGCTATGATTAGGCTCTGAGTGGTGCCCAACGGGTCTGACTCTCTGCGGCCCCATGGACTATAGCCCACTAGGCTCCTCTGTCCATAGAATTTTCCAGGCAAGAATACTGGCATGAGTTGCCATTTTCTACTCCAGGGGATCTTCCCGAACCAGGAATCTAACAGTTGTCTTTTGCATCTTCTGCATGGGAAGACAGATTCTTTACCACAAGGTCACTGGTGGTAAATAATCTGCCTGGGAAGCCCTCCATATCTTAAATTTTTGCTTTAGCCACGTTTCTCTGAAGTGGGGAAAACACCACTCTAATCTTGTAAGTATACACAAAGGATATTTCCTTGAATGGAATTCAATTTCCTTGAATGGATATGATCAATTTTTAACCACAAAACCTGACCAAATCCCATCACAAAAAAACACTAACATTTACCCTATATTGTTCTGTCTCTACCACATGGACAGAGTAGCTGCGATTTTTTCCTTGATACTAGTGTTATGTCATTTTTAACATCTTGTCTTCTCAGCATTTGAGCAGTAGATATTTGAGTAAATAATAGAGCCACAAAATAGTCTGAGCAGCGCATACTGAATCAGTATTGATGGAGCAGAGAAACTTGGAAGAGCACATTAGAAGTAATCCCATGGCTTTCAGAGCACAGAATGAGAAGCAGATTGGAAATGGCTGGCTATAGATGGATTGAGAATGTGTATGCATTTCTTGGATTTTGTTTTAAAAAGTGTACCTTGAGAGTCTATTGCTTTGGGAGGATAATTGGGAAAGAGGAATTTTCTCAATAAATTTCTGTGTCATCTAGCACACTGTAGTGGATAATCACTCAATACATGTTTGGAGACTAATTTATCTTATAAAACTCAAATAATATATTGATGGAATGAGCAAATTAACGTACAGTAATTTAATATCCAGCCAATAAAATGAAACCAAGTAAACTGAAGTTTACAAGTCCCAGACACTTCAGAAGAATTTTAGAATCACTGTTTGATAGGCCAAGACAATATTAGCTCATTCTCATTTAAATACTAAAATCAAACCTTGTTATTTTTTAATCGACATGAAATTAAATGTTTACATTTCAAAATTTGTTGTCATTGTTCACTAAAGAAAATTAACTGTTTCATTATTTATCATTAGTGGCCCATTTATATAATGTGACTAGTTGACATGTTTTGCTTTTCATCTTTGAAAAATTAACAATGAATTTGATTTCTTTGAAGCTTCAGACTCTTATTTTTATATGCAAAGTTGTCTACAGATTCTATGCTATGCTATTCTTTTTGAATAAAATCTTAAATGAACATTACTTAGCTCTTTCTTCATAAAACCTTTTTATATTCTTATAAAATTCTTATCCAGGTAATTTATTCTTTACTGATTAAAGATGAAGAAGACCATAAGTTTATTAATTGTTAGATTTATATCTGCAACCTTAAAGCGGATGGATCAAATGTAAATCCCATGTTGTATGCAAATGTACAAGAAACTTATGTAATCTAATAATTTCTTAAGGAAACAATGGTACATACTAAAAATTATTTTGCAACACACATAACATAAAATTTGCATTGTAAACCAAGGTACTGTCACTTATGCATGAGAACATGTTTGTAGCCTCAAAGGCACTTTAATCCAACACATACACATAAAGAGCTTTATAGTATGGAGAAAGCATCGCAACTTCCTTGAATGGAAGTTATTAATTTTAAGCCACAAAACCAAACCAAATCTCATCACACACCACTTAAAATCTAGAATCCCTAATGTTGAACAAGTTTACTCTCTTGAGCCTTGAATTAAACATGTAGAATTCGTATCCTACATGGAGGTATTCAACCTCTGGCTTAGACAATGTGGTGGTCATTCTGGTATTATATTAATATCACTTGAGGGCCAATGTTCTCAAAATTTTACTTGCAATTCTCATACTTTTCTCTTTCTTGGTATTAATTTTGGTTCCATTTACCTTCGAAGTAGACACAGGTGATCATTTATTTATTTTAGATGATACCTAACTTATTTAGAGCAAGTAATTTCACACTTTATGAAAAGTAAAATATTGTGATTATGAGACTTGTAAAAATCAACATCTATTGTTAGGGACACATATAATGTTTTATAACTTTTTAGTCATCCAGCCAAAGTGTAGTTTGTTTTCATAGATTACTATGTTAACCATCATTTTTTAATTTTCCTATTATTAGTGTAGCTTTGTATTTAGAAGAGTTGGTGAACAAAATAATTTTCCATCTTGGCTGTAGAGCTCGTCTTTCTAACTGTCCTACATAAAATCTTTAGGCAGAAAAAACAATCAAAGCTTTTTTAGAACAAATGAATTAATTGTAAAATTAATTGGGCCATGTTTCTACTTTTAAAAATCAAGTTACATTTTAGTCTGTGAAAGCCAACTGTCAGGCTGACTATACTAATGAAATTGGCTCCCTACATTTTAGGGAATCTTTTTCTGTATCTTATCAAGTATGCTTAATATATATTATAAAGCAAAATTAAGGTAAATTACTAATAAAATAATGGTGCAATATTTTACATGATTTTCTAGAGATGAAAAAATCACTGATTTGCAAATGATACAATGCTTTTTGCATTAACTTTTAGATTAGAAGGCTCTATTTCCAGAAATTTCACGTTAAGATTTTTCATTTCCTCAAATACTGAATCCATAGCAAAAGAAAGTATGCTTTGTACCCAAATAGGATGATATTTCACTCATCAGTTTTTTCGCTGATTTTTTTTTATCTTGCATTAATATTTGCATCACAGCACCAAAGGAATTAAGTGACACACTGAAGAATTCTGCAACACTGTAAAAAAAAAAAAAAAAAAAAAAAAACTCGTAGAAGCTTTTTTTAAGAACAGAGATTCATTTTTGTGCCTGTGGTTAAGTGAATATATCATAGCTGCTTTTTAGTGATCTTTGTAATGCTGAGAATTAGAAAACTTACTTAGGTATGAGATGAAGGTTACAACACAAAAGAATCAGCGTGGTTATGAAGGAAAGAAGAAAGGGAACGAAAGGGGAAAGGAGGCAAGAGGGACTTATTTTTGCCAAAAAATTTAAAAAAAAACCTTTTTCTTACATGGCTACATATAGGGTTTTTTTTTTTTTTTTTTTTTTTTTTATTATTTTTCCAGTGGGTTTTGTCATACATTGATATGAATCAGCCATGGATTTACATGGATTCCCAATCCCGATCCCCCCTCCCACCTCCCTCTCCACCCGATTCCTCTGGGTCTTCCCAGTGCACCAGGCCGGAGCACTTGTCTCATGCATCCCACCTGGGCTGGTGATCTGTTTCACCATAGATAGTATACATGCTGTTCTTTTGAAATATCCCACCCTCACCTTCTCCCACAGAGTTCAAAAGTCTGTTCTGTATTTCTGTGTCTCTTTTCCTGTTCTGCATATAGGGTTATCGTTATCACCTTTCTAAATTCCATATATATGTGTTAGTATGCTGTAATGTTCTTTATCTTTCTGGCTTACTTCACTCTGTATAAGGGGCTCCAGCTTCATCCATCTCATTAGGACTGGTTCAAATGAATTCTTTTTCATGGCTGAGTAATATTCCATGGTGTATATGTACCACAGCTTCCTTATCCATTCATCTGCTGATGGGCATCTAGGTTGCTTCCATGTCCTGGCTATTATAAACAGTGCTGCGATGAACATTGGGGTGCACGTGTCTCTTTCAGATCTGGTTTCCTCAGTGTGTATGCCCAGAAGTGGGATTGCTGGGTCATATGGCAGTTCTATTTCCAGTTTTTTAAGAAATCTCCACACTGTTTTCCATAGCGGCTGTACTAGTTTGCATTCCCACCAACAGTGTAAGAGGGTTCCCTTTTCTCCACACCCTCTCCAGCATTTATTGCTTGTAGACTTTTGGATAGCAGCCATCCTGACTGGCGTGTAATGGTACCTCATTGAGGTTTTTATTTGCATTTCTCTAATAATGAGTGATGTTGAGCATCTTTTCATGTGTTTGTTAGCCATCTGTATGTCTTCTTTGGAGAAATGTCTGTTTAGTTCTTTGGCCCATTTTTTGATTGGGTCATTTATTTTTCTGGAATTGAGCTGCAGGAGTTGCTTGTATATTTTTGAGATTAATCCTTTGTCTGTTTCTTCATTTGCTATTATTTTCTCCCAATCTGAGGCCTGTCTTTTCACGTTACTTATAGTTTCCTTTGTAGTGCAAAAGCTTTTAAGTTTCATTAGGTCCCATTTGTTTATTTTTGCTTTTATTTCCAATATTCTGGGAGGTGGGTCATAGAGGATCTTGCTTTGATTTATGTCGGAGAGTGTTTTGCCTATGTTCTCCTCTAGGAGTTTTATAGTTTCTGGTCTTACATTTAGATCTTTAATCCATTTTGAGTTTATTTTTGTGTATGGTGTTAGAAAGTGTTCTAGTTTCATTCTTTTACAAGTGGTTGACCAGTTTTCCCAGCACCACTTGTTAAAGAGGTTGTCTTTTTTCCATTGTATATCCTTGCCTCCTTTGTCAAAGATAAGGTGTCCATAGGTTCATGGATTTATCTCTGGGCTTTCTATTCTGTTCCATTGATCTATATTTCTGTCTTTGTGCCAGTACCATACTGTCTTGATGACTGTGGCTTTGTAGTAGAGTCTGAAGTCAGGCAGGTTGATTCCTCCAGTTCCATTCTTCTTTCTCAAGATTACTTTGGCTATTCGAGGTTTTTTGTATTTCCATACAAATTGTGAAATTCTTTGGTCTAGTTCTGTGAAAAATACCGTTGGTAGCTTGATAGGGATTGCATTGAATCTATAGACTGCTTTGGGTAGAATAGCCATTTTGACAATATTAATTCTTCCAATCCATAAACACGGTATGTTTCTCCATCTGTTTGTGTCCTCTTTGATTTCTTTCATCAGTGTTTTATAGTTTTCTATGTATAGGTCCTTTGTTTCTTTAGGTAGATATACTCCTAAGTATTTTATTCTTTTTGTTGCAATGGTGAATGGTATTGTTTCCTCACCACATTAACAAATTGAAAGATAAAAACCATATGATTATCTCAATAGATGCAGAGAAAGCCTTTGACAAAATTCAACACTCATTTATGATTAAAACTCTCCAAAAAGCAGGAATAGAAGGAACATACCTCAACATAATAAAAGCTATATATGACAAACCCACAGCAAGCATCACCCTCAATGGTGAAAAATTGAAGGCATTTCCCCTGAATTCAGGAACAAGACAAGGGTGCCCACTCTCACCACTACTATTCAACATAGTGTTGGAAGTTCTGGCCACAGCAATCAGAGCAGAAAAAGAAGTAAAAGGAATCCAGATAGGAAAAGAAGAAGTAAAACTCTCACTGTTTGCAGATGACATGATCCTCTACATAGAAAACCCTAAAGACTCTACCAGAAAATTACTAGAGCTAATCAATGAATATAGTAAAGTTGCAGGATATAAAATTAACACACAGAAATCCCTTGCATTCCTATATACTAACAATGAAAAAATACATATAGGGTTTTAATTGTCCTTCCTCAAACGCATGTTCACGTGAGTTCTGCAGGAGACATCCTCCGAGCAGCACCTTCTTAACAACTTTCACCATCGCGTGACCTTTAACACTCCCACAGACCCAAATGTAGAAAATAAATAACTCACTATACTCACATAGTAAGAGTGCAACAATTCATAAATATTGAGAGAGTCGAGCTTTGTAATGGGAGTGTGGCTCTGAAATTGAGGTTGATCTGAGTTGTGTTCTGGTGTCAGGACTTAATTACTGAATGACTGAATGCAGGTTGACCATTCCCACCAGTACTTTAGGAGGCATCTCTGTCTTCTTGGTTTAATTCTTGTTCTAGGAACAGTATAAAGCCTGTCTCTCAGTCACTATTTGTAAAATGCATTAATGTATAAACAATACCCAGAAGTTGTCTTCCCAGTTAGAAAAACAACCAGTACCTTACCAGGTACAATGAAAACTTATGGTCAGTGTTTCAGAATGGACGAACCAGTGATTTCTGAGGGAGAATGACATTTCACAGTCAGTGGGACTGGACTGGCAGTTTGGCTGCTTTCTTAGGCAATTTAGAGGACTTCTTAGATGCTATCTTCATTTCTATTTTATCTGTTACTTTTTCAGGTGTGCAAACCCAGGGAACATGAGTCCTGGACTTGAGGAGTGGGGCAGAGGAAGAAAGGGGTAAATATGAAGATGCATTTCCAATCACCCTGACCAGAATTGCTTGATCTTTCAGGAATTTCTCTAAGAATAAGTAAACTGTAAACCAGATCAGTTGTATCTAAAGGAAGAAATGGGGACAGCTTAATCCACTTGCTGCCACAAGTCAGAGGAATTTCCAAAGCTCATTCATGCTCTTCAACTTCCAAGTTTGGCTTGTAGCTCTGAGCCAGACAAGCAGTAGTCTTCACTCTGACATTAACAAGGCAGCCCAATCTGTTCGCAAAAGAGTGCTTCCTCGGCTTTGGAAACTGTGTGTGAGGGGTTGAGTTGAGATGGTGTGGCAGTTAGGTTGAGGCAGTCAGAACTATCGCACAGTGTACCAAGATACATACCCTGGCCCTCATCTGAATTTTTTATGAGACAGAAATCAAATTTGGGGGATTGTGCTGCTGAGATTTAGGGGTAATTTGCTATTTCAACCCAGCTTAATTTATCCCAACTAATATAGAAATTGCACAAGGAGTGGACTGTTTCAATAACAATGAAATCAAAAGATGTGGCATTGGCTTAGCATCAGAGCTAGGATTGTAAGGAAACATACTGAAATTTGGAAACATGGCAATTCACATTTTACAGAAATAAAATATTTAGTAAAACTATTGCTCGCTATCATTTGTGAAGAAGCATGCATGTTTAATGAACTTGTAGCATCAGAGAAAATGTTGGAGGACAGAAGTGTGCTTTTTTGAGAAAATGATGGCATTTGGCATATTAGAAGAAGACATGTATTTCAGGAAAGAAATGAAAGATATTCTAGAGATTTCAAAAATTGAAAGACTTAAAATTTGAGAATGGGTGACTCCTTTGAGAACAAAAACAGAAAGCCTTTACACAATAAAGCCTGACTAAAATCTAGTTTGGTGACAAAGATCACACCAAAGAATGGCCTTCACATCTACCGTTATAACCCCAGAACAACTTAAATTGACTCAGGAAAAATCAGGTTAAGGTGTAAGTTTCACTCAGAAGCTGGAAAATCTCAGAGAAGCCTCCTTCAAATTGAGAGAGAAGTAAGGAGACAAGAAAAGAGAGAAAGAAAACAGATCTATGAAGTACTTAAAGAAGAAATATCTGTGGGTGTAGTTATTGGCTTGAGGAACTAATCGGAATCAATTTTTTGAGAGATTTATATTGTCAAAGAAAGTCTAAGCCTGGACTGAGAAATTTTGCGACTGTTAAGAGATTTAGGTGATCCTCAAATCCACATTACTTGAGCAGGAATTTCCCTAAGAAATTTGTTACACTATCGGAGAGAACACATTCCCCAATACCATAACAGATGTGTCTAAGAGGATAATAAAAATTTATATAGTTTATATAATAATAATGAAATTTATAAAAATAGTACACCCAAGTGTACTCATGAATGGATGGATGGATGTGGTATATAAAACATCCAATAAGTGCTGTGAAGATAGATTAAGAAGGATGAGAGGATGGGGCAATGGAAGGGTCAGGGGAGACCTATTTGAGATTACAGTTTATCACTTTTAACACATGTTTGACACTGTAATGCTAAGTTTAAAGCGAATTTATTTATTTTCTTTTATTTTTCATAGAGATTTTTCTTAGGTATCTCTACTTTATTTTCTTAGCAGTGTCTGCCTCTAAAGTACTGATGACCTTGGTCTGTCCTTGGCTTGTCTCCTTTTCTACCTCTGCCCTCTCTGGGCAATTGCATACTTTTTTCACTCATTTGTTGGTTCATTCATTCATTGATTCATTCCACAAATATTTTTGAACTGCTGCTATATGCCAGGCAATGTGCTAGGCTCTAGGTAAACCATAGTTGCTCTCAGTGTTAGAGTAGGAGATAAAGCCATTAAATAAATAACTACATGAGTAATTATTTAATTACCATTGTGACAAATGCTACAAAGGAAAAGTGCAGGCTGTTGTGAGAATGTGGCAAGGATAAGGTAGTATGGGAGCTTTTATAGACAGACTGGACAGTCCATGCAAAGACCCTGTGGCAGAGAGAAGCCACCTTTCAATCAGCAGCCCTTTGAAAACAAGGACAGAGGATGTTTCTAATTCCTTTTGTATCTGCAGCAGTGTCACAGCATTTGGAGCAGAGCAAACATACAACAAATTTTTCTTAAACAAATATCTTAAGTAATTAGCAATGAGGAAAAAATAAAGCCAGTGAGAAGGCAAATGGAATAATGGAGAAATTAGCAAGGGTCACATACAATAAAATTTACATAACGCAACCCGCTAATGAGACTCTGTTCATTCTTTTGTTAGGGACATAATATTATTCAAAGATGAGTGTTAACTTTATGAGTCATCCATGTGCGGTTTAGAACTAAACTAATTCTCAAATTCAAATTCAATTCTCATGGCTTATAAAAGAAATTATTTTTTCTTGCTATCTGAAATGAATGTATGTTAAGAAGAAATACGAGCTGGGTTTACTTATGTAGTACTTCTAATATAAAGTTGGGATTTACAGCCTGCATTAATTATATAAGCCATAAAACAATGGGTCTGTGCTCTGGTTTGAAAATTCACTTCCACTCCATACTAGCATCATGGGTTTTTTGCTGTTGTTGTTTCTATTTTTCGTTAAAGCCATAGGAAGAAAGAATGAATTTGAGAGTCCTTAATTTTCCCAATCTGAGTCTTGTTTATCACTTTTCATAGTATAGTAAAATCCACATATATTCTTTTTCATATGTTACCAGAAGGATAATAGTAGTATATTTATGTCCTGTTTTATAGCTGAGTGTTTTATGGGTTCAGATGGGTCATACGGTTGCCAAGGTAAATCAATATTGTAATTCTATCTTTTAAGTATCTTTGAGTTCTCTGCCATTTCCACTACCCCATCCTTTCAGACAGCTGACTTTTACCTCCTAGACCTTTGGAAAATTCTCCTCACTCTTGTTCCCACAACTGGTTTTGTTGCTTCAGTAACGAGAGTGAGTCTCCTTTGCTACATACCTGAGAATGTCATTTCTCCTCTTAGAAATGTTCAGTGGAGCATGGGAACAAGTCAATCAGTATTGTAAAGTCAGGAAGAGGAGTCCGATTGCAGTGAATTAGAAGAGGATATCATGGCAATAGAGGTAGTAAGATCGAACTGGCCATAAGTTTGGCCAGAAAGGAAAAAGAAACAATGGGAAGTTGAGGGAACGAAGAAATGAAGATTAAGATGGACTGATTATTAGAAGGTCTTAGAAATCTGAAGATGTGGAAGAGAAGGCACTATGAAGGTATTAGTCTCACACAAGAATGGACGATATGTTGAATAAGTATCTTCCTAAAGAGGAAAGACAGGAGAGAAATGGAAGATGATGAAAAGATATTTTTAAAAAATTGAAAAGGGCAAAATGAGGAAAAATATGTTGGATAACTTTCATCTTTTCATTTAATGAGGAGGCAAGTTCATCTATAGAAAAAAAAGGTATAAAAGTTATAAATGATCCCTGGTATTTTATTATAGAGTCCCTAAAATCAAGCAGATAATAAAAGTTTAACACTTTATTTTAAAAACTGAAAAAAGTGTTTTGTTATTTTGCTGCTAGACCAAATGACTTCTTCAGACATCTTTCCAGTACAACTGAGTGGCAATGAGCACAAATGATGAATATAATACATTGGAGATGAATTACACACCTATGCTATTACCACAGACAAATAATCACTTCAGAAGCCAAAGTTACAGTCAAAGATTCTTTGTGTCTAAATTGAAATTATGCCCAAATAAAATGTGGGACACTGAAAAGGTCACTTAAAACAATATTTAATCATTATTCTAAGAGTTAACATGTTTTGAAATCTCACATTAGAATAAGTTATTTCCTTTGAAAAGATAAAATTATTAACATTTATGTGATGCAAAACAACTGAACAACAAAGTCTGAATGGTGATGATGATAGATGCTAATACTATCATTTAAATTAGCATAAACCATTGGGAAAATCTGATTATAAAAAGACAAAGCAGTTTAGCACATGGTCATATTTCACATCATAAATGTGAAATATTATAATTCTATTGTCTATTCTTTTTATGAAAAGTTAGCTCCTTCAGGATGTCTTAATGAATAATAAAACTGACTTGATTTTTCCCACTGCAGTCAACTTTTCTGTCATGTTATTAATGATTAATAATGACTGTATGCTCAACCTTTTTTTCTTCTCCAGATAAAAGTAGTATTCTAACATAAGACTTTTTTTAGCTTTATAGGGGGGTAAAAAAGATACTCTGAACATACAGAGAGCTGAAATAAAAGAAAAATGTCAATCAATATCTCCAGTCTACTCAAAATAATTAACTTATAATACTTAGGCTTCAGTAAGTTATTTTATCATGTTCTAGAAGAGATGGCATATTTTTTTTCATGTATTACATTATCTTCATTGGTATTTTTACATTATAATACAGTGGATTTGAACTTCGAGCTAGACTTTTTAAAAGAAGAAAATGTAATACCAATTCAAGAATATCTTAGTTGAATAAAAAAGTGACAATCTCATTTTTTTTAACGGTAAGAATTCATGCTTGTATAAATGTTTCTCTACACTCTTACAAGAACAGCATCCTTTGACAAAGGTCTAAAAATGCCTGTGAAAACCAAACATAATAACATTGTTATTCTGCTACTTATTAACAGAACAACGCTTCCTCTAACAATTAGATATGAATATTGCAAACTGAATTTGATATTAAGCTGTCTTTGAAATGCCACTTTGCAGCAGGTTTTCAAATGCTTAAAGCACAGCAGGAGATTAACTCCGTCTTCAAATATTAAATCAAAACCTTTTTTTAACCTGATAAATCTTACTGAAAGCAAGGTCTTCTTTTCAAGAGAGAATTATTCAACTATCAGAAGAGAAAACTAAACCTCTCAACTATTGTTGGCACATGGTCCATTTCCACAATGAAATACAAAGTTAGAAAGATTAGATAAATGGATAGATAGATAACAAAACAGATAATAGATAGGAGGTAGATAGGTGATAGGTGCAACAGTGATCATATTTCTGAATTGGTGTCAAGGAACACACATTTTCATGTACTCTTTTATGACTGCAGCCCAATGTTTATTTTGAAAGGATAATTAAATATTTCATCACTTAGTTTTTGCTGTATTTACATATTACTTCCCATCTGCATACGCTCATTGAAGGTCTCAAATTTCTTTGTATTTGATAACTCTTCATAAGATGTACAAATACCTCTATGCTCAGTATAAAGAGACCTACAAAGTAATTTTCTACCTACAAACCTATCTTCCTTTCTATCCATCTATTTAATTAGCTAATTGCTACCTACCTACACATCTATCATAAATTTCCCCTTCTTTGCAAGGTGGAAATTTCAGCCAAAGTGACAGTACTCAGTTCTCAAATTCATCACATGAACTCTTAAGAGTCAACCATTCATTGTGTCACACGTGTCAAAGGCTGTGTTGATGCTGACTGGCAGCCTGATGTGGGTAACGCCATTGCTCCACATTAATTAACTCTCTGTGGAGCTGGAATTCTCTTCCTAAACTACTCCTACAGAAAAACTACCTGGAAACTTGAAATAACTCTCACTTGTATGATAGAAAAATGCAATAACCAGCCAGAAGAAACTCATTGTCAAATATGTTTGAATATCTTATATGTCTAAATATCTTAACTAAAGAGTCATACCTAATGCCTTTGGGTTTAAGGAAAATTGCTAATATAATGTTCCTAACAACTAAATGACACTATTTTACTTTCTCTGCTTTTGCTAATCCTTACCTTTAATTTTTAAAATTTATTTTATTTATTCATTTATTTTTAATTTTTTTAAATTAAAAGAAGTATAGTTGATTTACAGTGTTGGGTCAGTTTCAGGTATACAGCAAAGGGAATTAATTGTGTTGTGGTTCTTTAGTCGCTGTCATGTCTGCCTCTTTGTGACCCGGTGGACTATAGCCCGCCAGGCTCCTCCACCCACGGGATTTCCCAGACAAGAATACTGGAGTGGGTTGCTATTTCCTTCTCCAGTGGATCTTCCTGACCCAGGGATCAAACCCTCATCGCCTGCTTGGCAGGCAGATTCTTTACCATGAGTCACCTGGGAATCAGTTATATGTATACATATATCCACTTTTTTTTTTAGATTATTTTCCCATGTAGGTTATGATGGAGTATTGAATAGAGTTCCCTGTGCTATAGAGTAGGTCTTTATTCAATTTAGTTCAGTTAAGTCGTTCAGTTGTGTCTGACTTTTTGCGATCCCATGAACTGCAGCACACCAGGCTTCTTTGTTCATCACCAACCTTATTAGTTATCTATTTTATACACAATAGTGTGTATGTGTCAATCCCAATAACTCAATTTATCCTTCCTCCCTCCTTCCCTCCCTGATATCCTAAGTTTGTTTTCTACATCCGTGACTCTATTTCTATTTTATTAAGTTCATTCATATAATTTTTTTAGATGGATGTGAGTTTGGGTAGATTCCGCGAGTTGGTGATGGATGGGGAGGCCTGGCGTGCTGTGGTTCATGGGGTCACAAAGAGTCGGATACGACTGAGCACCTGAACTGAACTGAACATATAAGTGATACGATATATTTTTTCTTTCTCTGACTTACTTCACTTAGTATGATAATCTCTGCTTACCTTTAATTTTTTGCTAGCAGAGAAATGCCCAAATGTGGGCCAACTAAAGAAATTATCTTTAAGTAGATGTTTATTTCCAAGAATTTATAATGAGATGATGACTTTTATTTCTTAAATCCAAACAGCTCAGTGATAGATAGTAGCAACTCACCCTTAACTCATCAAACAGAGAGAGGCAGATTCACTCTGTACACACTGTTATTTGCTTTCTCTATTTTATGAGCATCGCCACTCTCTTTAAAATTGAGTCTATAAATAATATATAAGTGGAAATCTATCAGATGCTGCTTGTTTACTTGTATAATACTAATAATTCAAGATTTATATCTTGTTTTTTAACTGAGAGGATCTGATTAAATCATAGACCTACTGAACATAATTTTTCAATTCTATAGATTTGGCTAAAAAATTAAAGTTATAGAGACAATAGATTTACTGGTTGAAATAAAATGCCATAGTAGAAATATGAAAGTGGTTTTAGAGAATAATAAATATGATTCCAAATCCTAGGAAAGCCAATTGCCAAATAGTGAATATCATGAGTCAGATTCCTTAACCTTCAAAACACCCCAGTTTCCTTATCTCTAGAACTGGGGGACCAATCATATCTACCTCATGGGAAAGAGGTAAACATTACCAACTTTAAAAAAGCTGATAATTTTTTAATAGAATGTTGAATGGGTTTTTTTGTTTTTTTTTTTTTTTACATGTCCTGGAAATGATCATTCCTGCCCAAAGTTCAGATGGATAAGATACTCAAAAGTCTACTTTCTTAAATCCACTAATGCTCACTAAGGAAGAGATAGAGTGGGTTCTTCCACCAGCATCACAACTTCTCTGTCTGTATAGGAACAGTCTACAGAAGAGAAATTAGTTGTATTCTGCATTATAAAATGTACAGTGTTTGAGGTGAGTAGCTTCTATTCACCCCTTCTTCTGGGAAAGAAATGTGGGGGTGACCTCCATCTCCACCAAGTCACATTGAGAAGGATTTCAAGAAAATCACTCCTAGAAACCAGGATTTTCTATAGTCATGGAAGCTCTTTGGCTGAATACGCATTAAGCTGAAATACCTGCTGACCCACTCAGATTCTGTAATCACTAGAGGCCTTCTGCAACTCCCTCGCTTTTTCTATGATCCAACAGATGTTGGCAATTTGATCTCTCTAATCACTAAAGGCCTTGAGGCGCTTTCTTGGTAGCTCAGATGATAAAGAATCTGCCTGCAATGCAGGAGACACTGGTTCTGCCTCTGGGTCATAAAGATTCCCTGGAGGAGGGCATGGCAACCCACCCCAGTATTCTTGTCTGGAGAATTCCATAGACAGAGGAGCCTGGCAGGCTACAGTTCATAGTGGCGCAGAGTTGAATATGGCAACTTTCACTGTCAGAGGCCTTGGGAGAGTTGATGATGGGCCTCCAGCCTCCAAATTTAGAGACAGTAATAATCATGGTACTAATATCTGCTTAGTGTCTGGATTTTTTAAGAAAGACATCGGGTCATGAAGTGAGAAGCAACTAATTTAGCAGGTAAGGAAAGAAGATACTATTGACCTCTATCCCATCTCAGTATTCCCAGAAAACAAAGAAAGAAAACATTATTCATGGTTTCTCTCCTTCCACCAATAAAAGCACAGAGGCCAGAGGAGGAGGGAGGGGTTGTAGGACTGCTTGGGAGACTTCATCCAGGCACAGAAACTGCCTTCCTGGGGTGTATATGGGGAGCTCAGGACAAATAAAAATGTCTTCTGGCTGCCTCCTCTTCATAAACCCTTTAAAGAGTATGTTTATTTATTTGGCTGCACTGGGTCTTAGTTGGGGTATGTGGGATCGTTTGTTTCACCATGCAAACTCTCGGTTGCAGCATGCAAGATCTAGTTCCCCGAACAGAGATCAAACCTAGGCCCTCTACATCGAAAGCACAGAACCTTAGCCACTGGACCACCAGGGAAGTCCCCCTCCACAGATCTTAACATCAGAGGTGGGAGGGTTAAACTGAACAGCATCCCAGGAAACAATGGGCCACATTTGCAGAGACCAGACGAAGAAATGGAACACATTATAGTGTAAGTAAAGCCAGATTATTTAACAAAAATCATTTGAAACCTTCACTTGTTAGGCAGTAATCCATTTCAAAACTGTAAGTGATAAGGACAGGAAATTGTGAGGAAAGAATAGTGTGGGGAGACTAGTATTTGGGTTAGTTCAGCAATAGAGTTCAAGACACTTTCAGTGCAAACTTCAAGACATCCCCGTGGCAGACACATCCATCTTAAATGTGCATGTGTTGAGTGTATGTGATGTCACCATTCACAGAACTAACAATGACTAGTTCCTCATTACCAAAACTAGACATTTTACATTTCATTGTTTCCATACTATTATTACTACTTCATGCTTGCTATTGTAAATCAGGCATTTTGCTAAGCGCTTTAGTTATAGAGTTTTACTTTTTTTCACTGTCTTCATTTTTAAAGGTGAAGTGAAAGTATTAGTTGCTCAGTCAGGCTAGTCTGTCCCTGGTGTTTCCCAGGCAAGAATGCTGGAGTGGGTTGCCATTCCCTTCTCCGAGGGATCTTCCCGACTCAGGGGTTGAACCTGGGTCTCCAGAATTGCAGACAGATTCTTTACTGTCCGACACACCAGGGTACTTGATGAAGATAAGAACATTGTCCACAATTGCACAGTTATTAAGAGTAGACTCAGAAACTAAACTCATGTAATTAAAAAAAAATCCATGTTCTTAGCCAAGGTGTGTCCTGCCTCACAATTTTTTTCTCTTAACCCTTGAATTTAACCCTCGTCAGAATCAGATCAGATTTAGTACTGATGACTGTCTCATCTTAGTTCATGTTATTCCTTCTATCTGAAATGTCATTTCCCCTTCTTCTGTACTGTGCAAATCTTAGCCATTACTCAAAGCTTATCTTAAGCCCCATTGTTCTTTTAAGACTATTTATAAGCACATAAATTATACATAGAAAATAGGATGTGGTATACACACATACAAATATATTCAGAAAATATATGAATATGACTGATTCTACAAAAATAAAACATTTTCAACTGTTTCCTTTCACATTAAGTTACATTTTCCCCGTCATCCTAAATCCTTTTCAGTCTTACTATTTTTTGCTATATAATTTTGAAATTTCTGATGTTCACTAATAGGTTTCTGATTAACTGGCTTTATGTATTCTTCTGTTTGCAAGAAATTTCTTTTATGGGTTCTCCATTATTCAGAAAATTTTATAGACAAGGTTATAATTTATGAAACATGGAGATCATTCTTGAAAAAGACTGAACAGATTTTTAACTACTTCATTAAAGCAATCCATAAATAAAACAAAATACAATGCCAAGATAACTTTTGTAGTTAAGTTTCTAGCAATTACCTTTTTTCCCTTTAGTGGTTCTGATGTAATCTAAAAGATATAATCTTCTTGTTTCATCTCTTTGTAATTCTTTTCTCATAAATATGACTTGCTATCCAAAGTTTCCATATATGATTGTCAATTGACTTTATTTCTTAATATCTCCTATTTTCCCCCAACCCTTGAAATAGAGCAATTGATAGTGGGAAGCTCAAGAAATAAAGCAAAGTCCTGCTCAACCGCTGTGCCAACATGCCCCACGTATGTGATCTTGGATCAATTTCTCCTAAATTTTGTGTGTGTTTCTGTCTCAAAACAGGGGTAATCTTACTTAATTCAGTTAAATTTTTGGGAGGTTTACTGAAGCAATATGAAGCTTCTAGTAGATTGTTTATCTCATGAGTAAGAGCTTACTGTTTTTTGAATCAAGAATAGCTCTAGTTCTCAGATATTTTCATCAATTTCCTCACTAGATATATGCTTGCATTCATTAGTCACCAGTAACTTAATCACTTGATTCCTTAAGGTTTAGATCATAGGATACTTGGGTCATATAACAAACAACTAGCCCAGCTAACACTTTTTCAGTAGTTGCAAAGTGCTAAGCATCATAGAAGCACTTGTTATAGATTTCTGTTGTTCAGTCGCTAAGTAGTGTCTGACTCTTTGCTAGCAAGACTTAGCGACTGACTATATTATATTATAGATAACCTTATTTAACCATCATGATACCCCTAATAAGAAAAAACTGGCAGAGGCTACTAATAAACACAAAAAATCCATCTCCCTTTCTTTCCAATCAAATATCTTTGCAGATAGACTTTATTTTCCAGACTCCTTTCAGTTAAATACGACCATGTGGTGAAATTCTTGCAAAGGGACTTTGAGTAAAAGTGATGCATGCAATATCAGATATGTAGGATTTTCCTCATTCGTGTTATCTTTCACTTTTATCCTCACAGGAACTCAGACATGGGAACAATAAATATTGATTGCTGTGTGGTTATTTATGGCAATGCCTACTGTGCTCCACCCAATCTTCCTTCATATGTGATCTCTCTGGTCTTTCTACTTCAGCTTGGGTGGAGATATGCATGCCTACGCATACAAAGTCGCTTCACTCATGTAACGACTCTGTGTAACTCTATGGACTGTAGCCCACCAGGCTCCTCTGTCCACGGGATTCTCCAGGCAAGAATACCAAGAGGACTGCCAATTCCTCCTCCAGGAGTTCTTACTGAACCAGGAATTGAACCCACATCTCTTATGTGTCTTGCAGTGGCAGGCAGGTTCTTTACCACTAGCACCATCTGGGAAGATAATGTCTTCTCAACTAAAAACAATTCTATATTTTGATTTTTAAATTATTATTTAAATTATCACCTTTCACTTCCCTTTTTAGCAGCTAGCTATTCGCTCTTTTTAAAAATAAGCTCTTTCTCCCTTAAGGTATTATTTTCCATTATCATGGAAGGGAGGGGCTGCTCATTTACAAGCAAAAGTAAAAAAAATAAAATGTATTCTGTTGATGTCACAAAAAGAGAGGCAGTCAGGCAACATCCTGAACTAGATAAGGCCACTAAATCCAATGATCAGTATATAAGGACAGAGGAACACATCAAATGATACCATTAACATGCCATCTGCAAACTCAAGAGAGGATACTCTACAGGATACAGGACAAGGCTTCTTCAACAAATAAATGACAAGACAAAAGAAAGACATGGATGGAGATCCATAGAATCAAAGACACTTATGGCACATGTCAATCATTCATTATGTATGGACTTCATATGGATTCGGGTTGGCTAAAGGTTTTGTCCTTTTTTATTCCATAGGATGGTTCTAATAGTGCTTAGTTATCTTTAGCTTCATTCAAAACAATTTTGTTAGATGCTGTCATATCATCAGGCATTTAAAAAAAATACATGGAAATTGGTGAATGTTAGTGTAGCCATTTTAATATTAAAGATGGAAGAAAAAAACATCTTCAGTGTTTGTGCTTTATCATTTCAAGAAAGGTAAAAATGCAACTGAAACACAAAAAATGATTCATACAGTGTATGAAGAAGGTACGACAACTGATAGAACATGTGAAAAGTGATTTGCCAAGTTTCATGCTGGGCATTTCTCGCTAGATGATGCTCACACGCAGTCAGGTAAACCGGTTGAAGTTGACAACGATCAAATCAAGACATTAATTGAGAACAATCAATGTTAACCACTCGGAAGATAGCTAACATACTCCAAATATCCAAATCAAGCATTGAAAATTGTTTGCACCAGCTCGTTTACACTCATCTCTTTGATGTTTGGGTTTCACATAAGTTAAGCAATAAAGGCCTTCTTGACCACATTTCCCATGCAATTCTCTACTGAAAAGTAAGGAAAACATTCCATTTTAAAAATAAAGTGTGATGGAAGATGAAAAGTGGAACAGAAAAGATCATGGGGAAAGTGAAATGAAATACCACCAACCGCGCCAAAGGCTGGTCTCCATCCAAAGAAGGTGATGTTGAGTATACAATGGTATTGGAAGGGAGTCCTCTATTATGAGCTTCTTCTGAAAAACCAAACAATTAATTCCAACAAGTACTGCTCACAATTAGACCAACTGCAAGCAGCATTTGGTGAAAAGGGTCTGAAATTAGTCAATAGAAAATGCACATATCTTAACTCATGATAATACAAGACCACATATTTCTTTGACGCCCAGGCAAAAACTGTTACAGCTTGGCTGAAAGTTCTGATTCATCCTCCATATTCACCAGATATTGCACCTTCAGATTTCCATGTCTTTTCGTCTTTACAAAACTGTCTTAATGGAAACATATTCAATTCCCTGGTAAGGGGTACCTGGAACAGTTCTTTGCTCAAAAAGATAAAAAAAAGTTTTGGGAACATGGAATTATGAAGTTGCCGAAAAAATGGCAGAAGGTAGTGGAACAAAATGATGAATACATTGTTAATAAAGCTCTTGATGAGAATGAGAAATGTGTCTTTTATTTGTATTTGGAAACCTAAGGAACTTTTGGCCACCCCAGTATGAATGTGGTATTTGCTTAAATTAGGTATGTGGTGAGGAGAAAAATAAGTGAGAGATAGATGAAGCAAGCTTGGCCATGAGTTAATCATTGTTACATCTTGGCGATGAATACACAGGGGTTTATTGTACTATTTTGTTTACTTGTGTATGTGTTTGAAGTTTTCCATTGCAAAAATATTATTTAAAGGAAATAACTTCTGATCTTGTCACAATGTAGCATAAAAAAGGTAAAAATCATTTCAAATTTAGAGGATTCTCTGGTTTGCTTGATTACAATTCCAAGACATGTTTAAGGATGGCCAATCTAAAATATTTTATGCTGATATTTTGAAGAATACAATTATAAAGTATCTCATTTTTCTAATTTTCTTCCAATATTCCTGGATGGTCAGGTTTAAAATAGTGAAGGGAAAGATCACTTTTCTAAAACTCCCAGGACGCTACTGATACTTACATGTCAACAGAAACTATCAAAATACAGTAAGAGTTAGGTAGTTTAGTATGTTACTTTTCTATTTAACTTCAGCAATATATTCAATATACTTGTTGAAATGCGTTCTGAAACCAAAACTCAATTATATGATAATTACTAATCATTTTGAATTACCTTCAATTACTAAAAAAAATTTGGGGAGAAAGAATAGAGATGAGATTTAATAGAACTTTACTAAAAATATCTTCTATAAAAGATCCTGGAGCAGATTTTGAAAATAAGACATAGTTTGTAAAACAGAAAAGTTGAAGAATGTTTATATATACATAATACAAATGCTTAACTTACTGTTTAAAGATGAAGTTTCTATGAAGCTAAAATTGATTATTTTTATTTTACAGGATGTATTAACTTTGTTTCTACTTAACTGAAATTTGAGAAAAATTCAAAAATTTCCTTATTATCCAGACATGTATAAATCAGTTTCTGATCGCTACTCTAACAAAATAACACGAACTTAGTGGACTAAAAATGACACAAATTATCTTTCAGTTCTGGAGTACAAAATGGGTCCCATTGGGCTAAAAATCAAAATATTGGCGGAGTTGTGATCCTTTCTGGAGCTTAAGGAAGACTCTGACTTCTTGTTTTGTCCAGCTTCTAGAAACTGCCTGCTTATTTTAGCTCATGGCTCCCTTATATTTTTTAAGCTACCAATGACCAATTGAATCTTTTACACATGGTCACACTCTGGCATCAACTCTTTTGTTTCCCTGTTAGACATTTAGTGCCACCTGTAATTAATTAGGAGGCTTCCCTGGTAGCTCAGCTGGTAAAGAATCTGCCTGCAATGTGGGAGACCTGGGTTCAGCCTACCTGGATAAACCAGAGCAATCTATTTTAAGACCAGCTGATTAGCCACCTTCATCCTGTTTACTAACTTAATTCTTCCTAATTCTTCTTTGCCATAGAACCTAATATATTCACAGGTTTCAGGAATAAAAACACAGATGTGGACATATTGGGAGAGGAGGCCATTTAGTTAGCACATAACCTAACTAAACTCCATAAGATTTAAGGTTTTGCTTTTTTTTTTTTTTACTGTGAAAAACAGACACTTCTTTTTCACAAACAGTTTACATCACTATTTTGTTGTTGTTGTTGTTTAGTCACTAAGTCGTGTCAGGCTTCCATGACCCCAAGGACTGTAAACCACCAGGTTCCTCTGTCCATGAAATTTTCCAGACAAGAATGCTGGAGTGGGCTGCCATTTCCTACTCCAGGGGAATCTTCCTGACCCAGAGATCAAACCTGCTTCTCCTATACTGTAGGCAGATTCTTTACCATTGAGCCACCAAGGAAGTCCCATGTTCCTATTTTACTGGTTTAAAAAAAAAGACTGCTTAAAATTAATAGTACTGAGTTCTTTCAGATAACTCAGATCAAAAAGATCTATAAAGGCCATTTTGAATGGATATCCAAGCCCTGAAGAAATGTTTACTGATGTTTTCAAATGACACATCTATAGTTTCCAAATCCCGAAGAAGGCACTGTGGACTAAGAAATACCCTTACCTCAGCAGAATTTGTTTATGACTTAGGCATAATGTGTGATGAACTTTCTAAGCTGTGTGATCTATCCAAACATCTAAAAGGAAGACATAACATTGCCAGAAGCCTATTCTAGAGTGTCAAAGCAGATTCGGGTCTTTGCTTCAGTGGCTGACAATCTTGGATCTTTTGCTGCAGAGGCTGTCAGAGCTTTTCAGAACTTGCTCTTTTAACAAAATTCACTATACACAACAGAATGTCTTTTAAAAAGTGATGGAGAAATTCCCATTAGTCCTCAAGATAAAAAGACCAAAGTTCTACACAACTGCTTTCTTTAAAACTGTTATTTTTTTTCTAGGTAGCTATATGCAAAATCATAAACTATATCATGGATTAACATACCTTGAGAAAACTATTTGATACCTGAATTAAGATGGGTACACCTAGACTTCTACCCACTTTCTTATTTAGACATGATTTCCTATAACCCTTTCATTTTTAGACTCAACAGTCATAACAACTGCTTTCTGATATATATATATCTTAACATGGACCCACCCAACAATCTGCTCCTAAAGTACTTGCATTTCAGTGATAACTCCTACAGGTCGTCTGATGAAGTACAATCTAAAAACCCATTGTATGTTCAGCTAAACCCACATTAAGCATTCAGTATATGGGCAAAATACAGAGTAAATTAGTGGATATTCCACTGAAATGAGAAGTCCTCTCAATCATTTAGTCTTGTCAGCTATTTCAGGACACCATGTCTATTGTGTTTATTTTTCCTATTTTATTCTGGAGAAATCTATCTGATTCACATTCTGAATACACTGTTCAGCTATACATAGTTATGCTAGCTATTGAATAAAGACAAATTAAGAAAATTATCATTTAGCATAATATATTTGAACCAACTCAAGCTTTTGACCCAACAGTTCTGTCAATAGCACAATTCTCTCAGTTCCTGGGGTGCAAGATATCATTCCTCTCCCATCTCCCTATCTCTTCTTCCCCTTTTTCCTCATATACAGCACTAATAAAAAATGATGATCACTGCCATCTCTATTCTAGATAGAAAGTTATATATTCTCTCTATTTCATACAATATTGCAGGCGAGATATTATTATTCTTTTTTGACAGTTGAGGAAAGTAAAGATCAAGAAGATGAAGTGACTTGCCTACAGCCATGTCACACTGGATCACACTGGACCTAAGATTGAAACCCACCAGGTCTGTTTTGTTCAAAGGAAAAGCCACATGTGTTGAACAGTGATGCCTCTAATTAGTCAAGTCGTATCAGTTGTCTTTCTAAAGTTGTCTGTAGAGTGTGGCCAGGCGGCTCGGACTGAGCAGGGTTTTCCTTGCCAGTGAATCGTGTAGAGTACACTGCCAGTCTCTTGTCTTCTCTTCACCATGGCTTCTTCTGATATCCAGGTGAAGGAACTGGAGAAGCGTGCCTCAGGCCAGGCTTTTGAGCTGATTCTCAGCCCTCGATCAAAAGAATCTGTCCCAGAATTTCCCCTCTCCCCTCCTAAGAAGAAGGATCTTTCCCTGGAGGAAATTCAGAAGAAATTAGAAGCTGCAGAAGAAAGACGCAAGTCCCATGAAGCGGAGGTCTTGAAGCAGCTTGCTGAGAAACGGGAGCACGAGAAAGAAGTGCTTCAGAAAGCGATAGAGAACAACTTCAGTAAAATGGCGGAAGAGAAGCTGACCCACAAGATGGAAGCCAACAAAGAGAACCGGGAGGCACAAACGGCTGCCAAACTGGAGCGTTTGCGAGAGAAGGACAAGCACATTGAAGAAGTGCGGGAGAACAAAGGATCCAGAGACCCTGCTGACGAGACTGAAGCCGACTAATCTCATCTGAGAACTGACTTTCTCCCCCTCCCCTTCCTAAATATCCAAAGACTGTACTGGCCAGTGTCATTTTACTTTTGCCCTCCTGACAAATATTCTAGAAGCTGATGTAGGACTGTATAGGTAGATCCAGACGGTATGATGTTGTTCTAGGGGCTAAAGGGGAGAAACGAAAAGTGTTTTACTCTTTTTCTAAAATGTTGAAGTCTTTCTAATGTAGCTATTTTTCTTGTTGCATCTTTTCTACCTCAGTACACCTGGTGTGCTGGGTTAATGGCTAGTACTGTATTGGCTCCGTGAAAACATGTCTGTGAAAAGAGTATGTAGTGGCTTCTTTCAAATTGTTAGATGCTGAATATCTGTTCACTTTTAAATCCCAATTCTGTCCCGATCTTACAGACGCTACTGTACTTGAATGGTTAATAAAGCTGCACAGTGCTGTTGGTGGCAGTGAAAAAAATAAAATAAAATAAAGTTGTCTGTATTGGCTCCTTCCTCTCTAGACTGTTTTTCCCCCTTGTCCAGACCTTCATCACGTCTTATTTCAACCCTTGAAATAACTCCTCAACTGGTTTCTGCAATTCCAATATTTCAATCCTTAAAAGTCAGATTAAACCACTTTGATCATGCCCACTCCTTGTTCAAAAACCTCCAAAGGTGCCACATTGCTGAGAGGTGGGTTTTCCAGCAGGCTGATCACAGACCTTTGCCAGATGGATCATAAAACCACATTACCACATTCTTTGTGGGTTTCCTCTTCTCCACTGTTGTTGACTCATACATTTGAAATGCACAGTGAGGGCTGCCATGCCAGTCACTTACTTGCATTTTAAATGCCCTAGATTAAAGAGAGTATGAATGATTAGAAGCTTTCAGCATGTCCCTCTTCTCTGCCACGTCCCATTCATTTGGGGGAGTTGGCTAGAAACCACACAGACTGAAATACCAAAGGCAGCCTGCAAACTTCTAATTCTTCCCTTGATCCATGTGGGATTCTGACAGAACTTCCCTTTTATCAAAATATCTGATACTTTTCTCAATTTCTTTCCTTGAGCAAATACTTAAAAATATCAGACTGCCCAATTCAAAATGCGTGCCCTCAAATCTCAGAGATGTTGATGTACAAGATACAATGCAAACTCCTTAACCGGTATTCACAGCTCTTTGTAATTTGGCACCATATCCCATTTACCTTTATTTTCACTGCTTTCCCAACATTCACCCTTGACTTCAGTGATCCCTGGCTACTGGCTGAAACTTTCCAGGTGGCTCAAGTGATAAAGAATCCACCTGTCAACGCAGGAGACTCAGGAGACGCAGGTTCAGTCACTGGCTACAACCTCACCACCATTTGCATGTATTCACACTGCAACATTTATTCAAAGCATCTCTTCTGCCTAATTTGTCATCTGCATTGTTCTGTATTTACCTGACTGTTAAACAACTCTTTCTGCTTAACTCAAGGTTAAAATAGAGAACTGAAGCTTCCAGTGAAGTTTTGGCCCAAATACTCTCTGTAGTCCAATCCGAGAATATGAGTCTCTAACTTGAGTAGGGAGATATCTAGGTGAATATTGTCCGGAAGATCACTCTCCATTGAGAATAGCTGGAGCATGTCATGTTCGAGAACTTAGTGATACAATTTCAGGATTATAGAGCTTAAAAAATATTAGAGATAATTTTGTCCAATCCTCTCACTCAACTGATGCTTATGCTTTAATTCTTTGCATTGATAGTTCTTGCATGTGTGTGTCTGTATGACCCTCATTTAAGGGAGGAAATGTGTCTTATACATTTTTGCATTTCCTAGTGGTAAACGTGTGTGTGTGTGCATGCTAAGTCACTTCGGTTGTATCCAACTTTGCAACACTATGAACTGTAGCCCCCCCAGGCTCCTCTGTCCATGGGCATTCTCCAGGCAAGAATACTGGAGTGGGTTGCCATACCCTCCTCCAGGGGATCTTCCAAACCCAGGGACTGAACCCATGTCTCTTATGTTTCCTGCATTGGCAGACATGTTCTTTACTACTAGCACCACCTGGGAAGCCCAGTGGACATTATTTGATATATGATATATTGACTAAGTGAAAAATTCAAGATCACAGGGCTGACTAAATATTATCAGAAATTACATAAAGTGCTAAATCTAATTTAAGAGGGAATTGTGGATACAATTAAATATGAAAGTGGCCAAGAAGGAAAACTGCAAGGAAATTAATTTCACAGTTTCTCCAAAAAATCTGGGCATAAGAAATATACAGAAGAAAGCATATGAACAAAGAGTTAAAAGATAATTTTTTAATTAGACTTTTTTTTCTGAGTTAAGACATTAGGTACAATCACTGAATAACACCAAAATAAGACAATAAGAGCATGACTGTAGAAAAATTCCCAGTACAGAACCTAGACAGACATTAAAAAAAGATAAAATAACTTTATAAAGGTTGAAATTATAACAAAGCCACACACTAAAATGTCTAGAAGTCATTATCTATAATTTTCCCTAAACTGCTTATTTTGAACAAATAGTTGCTATTCTAAGATGAATTAATTAGGAACTATATTTGTTTTCGTTGGATGTACAACTGCAATGAAGTCATGCGTTAAGTTTGTTAAAGCTTAGTAATTTTTTTCAACAGCACTTCAGGTTCTATATTCACTCCAAATATACAAATACCAAAAATATCCACCTCTACTTCACGTTTTAAGTCTCCAAAAGGCTATGACTGTACTTCACTCAATGTTTGTTAAATAAACACTAAAAATTTGATTGTCAAAAGTATTATCTTAAAGAAAATGAAACTGATATTTTAAAGACAGAGCATTCCTAATATTGAAAACTAATCGACATAGAATTGTGCATCTTCTATCACCAAATCCTAAATATGGGATACAAGGTAGCAGTTCCCCTTCCTCTTATCTATGCTGCAAGGAATTTTGTACTTGAAAAGATGAGCCAAGAGAGCAGGCCACCACTCCCAAGGCCAGCTGGGCAAGTGCTGTCAGTCACTAGGAAAAGAGATGGTGACTACATCCCCTGCAATTTTACAAGTTGAGTTCCCATTTCCTGACTCCGTACAATGGTTAGGTTATAATACTTGGTAGCTTTTTTGTGCAGAAATTCCTAATTTCATCCAAGTTCAGGTGCAGCAATGTTGCCTGACCTGAGGAGTTTCAATAGTGTAAATCTGGGAATCTACATAAAATTTCCAGTTCTTTTTATTTACATGGCAAAAATAAGGTTGATTGGTTTGTTATCAAAGCTCCATGTTTGAAAATTCCAGTTCCTTTCCTCTCTTGGCCATGCCTGGTGGTGTGTTAGTGTGGAGGGATGCATTTATCTTGCAACTGGTGGGAGTGTTCCCACCTCAACTACAATGTACACGTAAAATGTAACTTTCAGGATTCTCAGTAATGAATTTCTTCTGGCTCTAGGCTCCTCTCCCCTCCCTTACCATTTTAACTGATTAGTAGACAGAATACTGAAACTGTTGAAATATTATACAAGAACCACCTGATGGTCCAGTAGGTAAAGAATCCACTATTATTCTAGGAGATACAGGAGATGCAGGTTCAGTCCTGGGGTCAGGAAGATGCCCTGGAAGAGGAAATGGCAACCCACTCCAGTATTCTTGCCTGAAAAATCCCATGGACAGAGGAGCTTGGCAGGCTAAAGGGTCACACAGAGGCAGACACTGCTGAGTGACAAAACACAGCATAATCATCGCTACCACTGCCCCCTGCCTTGGGATAAACATAGTCTTTTTTGAGAAACTTGTGAAATTTTGAAGCTCTTTACGATTTCTTTGTTTCTCCTCTGATGGCCTCCAGATGGCACAGGGAAGACTTGTGTCATCTCATTGTGGGAAGGAAAGAATATCTTTCCTCTGTGTGGTCCTTCTCTACAGGCTCTTACTTATCTCCACTGGAGATGTCATCTTCTGGACGGCTCTGTGGACATCTTCCAGCAGAAATTACAGCAATTCTCTCTGTATGAACTAGTGTATGGCTTCTGGAAAACTCAGCTGTTCCCTCTATGTTGAGCCCCTTGAAATTCAACTAAGTCTAGTCTGGCCAGATTTTAGAGTGTCCACCTCAGAGTATTTGCTATGGGATTCACTTGCCCCACATGGTGACTTCCTCTTGGCTGACACTCCTGCAGCATCCCACAACAACCTGTGATTCTCTTTCCTGACATTTGAAGGTCACGGGGAATTAAGGAGTGTCCTGCGTCAGGCTCTTACATGCTCTCTACCCAACCGTGCCATTTTTGGTTCAGGCTCACATATTGGCATGGGACCTCTCAAATTAATTTAGGTTTTCTCATTCCATTGTCTTGAGGTCAGAGGAACAATTTCTGGAATAATCCCAAACCATTCTTTTTATTGTTTGACAGACTTCTCTGAAGTGAGTAAAGGAATCCAGAGCAAGACATCCATGGCTAATTGGTTATTAGCCTATCTATCTATTTATCTAAATACCTGTGTCTGCCTCTGTCTCTCTCTCTCCTCCCCCCTCCTAGTTAGAAAAAGGCCCTCTATGCCCTTCCTGTCAGGGAAGGATTTTCTTTGTATTGTTTTTATTATTATTTTCTTTATGTTCTTCACCTTTGCGTTAAAGGGAGAAAAGGCTACAGGAAAAGTTGTTAAATTGCTGAGAAGGGAAAATATATGAGGAAATATTTCAAACATATTACTTTCATTAAACATATCTGGGGAATTACAAGTAGTTTGGTATAGTGACCAATTAATTCCTAAAGGCAAAGACATCTGAAATGGGAAATAATGTGTCCAGGCTATTTCAGCTGATACTACAATCAGGAAAATAGCCTCAAGAGTGACACATTTTCTTGATTTAGGGAGATAGTTTCATGGTTAAGAATAAGAACTGAAAGTCATGTTATCTGGGCTCAAATTCCATATCCACTGCCCACTTACCATGTGCCCTTGGGAAATCTACATCTCCTCTTTTTATACTTTAGTTTCCTCATCTATAAAAGCAAGAGTTCGAGTATCTATTTTGGATGATTGTTGTGATGATTCACTGTGTATAAAAACTCAGAAGAATATTTAGCATACTGGAAAAACTCAAAAAGGGTTACATTTATTAACATTGTTGTAGTGAAAATTAAACCTCTTATTTTTCAATCTAGTGAGAAAATCCATCATGACTTATGGTGATTGTGCAGTGGAATGAATCCTTGATCACTACATTTATCCCTTGAAATTTTAGCCATTTTATTTTAGCAGAATAAAAACAAATGGTACTATGCCGAGTCTCATCGCTATTTAATCATGCAACCTGAAATGACAATGCTTAGTCAATCCCTGTTAGATTTTAGGTAATCAGTGTGTTTATTTCCCTAAAAAGGCAGCAATCAATACAATGCTTTCATTTTCTCCTTATTTCACTTGAAAATAATTTTTTTCTCTGATGTTCATCCATAACTTCCATTAGAGTTCATGAAAATCTTGGGGTTAAGCCAGAAGACAAAATTTGGCCCCAAGGGACATTTGGCAAGCTGCCACAACAATTGGTTCGTATTTAGTCATGTAAGACAACTTGAACAATTATTATTATTGAACAGTTTGTTCCCCAGATGCTACTATAACTAGTGAGGCACCTTGAAGTTATGCTGCAAATTATGTTTTAATGTTTGATCTGAGTTGATCTGAGTTTGACTTGACTCATCTGTGACTGGTCTTCCCTCCTAGCTCAGTTGGTAAATCATCTGCCTGCAATGCAGGAGACCTGGGTTCAATTCCTGGGTTGGGAAGATCCCCTGGAGAAGGAAATGGCAACCCACTCCAGTATTCTTGTCTGGAGAATCCCATGGAGAGAGGAGCCTGACAGGTCCATGGGATCACAAGAGTCAGAGATGACTTAGCAACTAAACTACCACCACCACCACCATCCATGATTATACTTTAATTTCTTTAATACTCAATGTTCTACATGGATTTAGTTTTGAAATCAACCAACTATTTTTCATCAGCAAACTGTAAGAAATTGTTTGTGACAGTATTTTCAAGCATGTTGCTCTCTGAAAAAATGAGAAACGTATTTAATGAAATGTCAATATGGAAACAAATGAAAAAGCTTAATGGCCACTCAGAAACAAACATGGAAAAATGTGATGAGAAACCCCTAAGATGGTCATAGTTAAAGGAAGACAATTAAGTGTTGTAATTTACTTTAAAATGTTTAATATAATAGTGATTGGAAAATTAAAAGCCAACGCAAAATGTCAAAATAAATACTGTGTATCAAAGGTATTTTGAAATTAGGAAACTAGGCAAGTATGATACTTGAATTATCTGAAACAAAATCCAGCAAACTAGAGCACTCCAACCATAAACAATAAAAGACATTAAGATATGTGAAGCCAAACTTTAAACTTGTAATTGCTGTAAAAACCTAAATTATTTCTAGAGAATGGATGATTTGCTGAATAAAAGATTTACTGGGAAGAAGTAGCCTCATGCACACTTAAAGAGGTTTCAGCATGATAAAGTTCTTTCATTATCACAGAGAGAAATGAAATTCTCAGATTTGACACAGCAGGTTTAGGGTGGGCTGCTCCCAGAGTGAACTTTCTTGTCTCTGCATCAGTTTTTTTTTTTTTTTCTTTCTTAGTATATTTTAAGTGCAACTAAAAGCCTTTGAGAAAGCTTTGTATTTGCTTATGTGAATACTAAAAATTGCCATGTAAAAATGACATAAAGATTACTACTTCAATCCTTGAGCAGGAAATCAGACTTTTCTTCACTGATATAATTGGTAACATATCAGAAATAATAATATAGCTCTATGCTTAGTAAAAATAACCACATCTGAAGTGTTTTTGAATGACTGGATGAATGAGAGATATGCACTAAGTTATAGGATATTCATAGTTATAAAATTTAATATCAAAATGCAGAAATATCAAAATAAGCCACTTCATTTAGAAGATCTACAGGTAACTCTAAAAAATTGGAACTCTAGAAATCAGAAGTATTTTTTGATATGTGCCATGAAAATGCTACATGCTACCCTACTTAATGAGATAGAATGGGCCAATGAGGCATCTTGTTACTAAAATAGCTTAAGGCAAAATTTTGATTAATTTCTTAGTGTTTGTAATATCCTGTGAGTGTGCATACAGTTTCAAAGTGGACTGGGCACTTACCAAAATATGAGTATGTGAGAACTGATGAAACTGGAAACATCTACTTTTTTTTTTCCAGCGTTGCATAAAATTAATGCTCAAATCAGATATTTTATATTAGCTAAAATTTTTGCTTTCGCCTGTCTATGTGTGCTCTCCTATAAATTTACATATTATTTTCAAACCCCGATATAGCACTTTATATATCAGCCGTATATTTTATTCTATAAGCACTCACTCTTGTATAACTTCTTTCTCATGTTATCAGCAGTAATTTCAAGAGTCTTAGAAAAGAGGAAGATATAAATTTAAAAGGAGACATACATGTGCGTGAACAATGCTGACTGGAAACATCACTCTAAAGAAGTTTAGGAGCTAAAAAACATAGGAAAGGACTTAACTCAAAAATCATTTCTCTTAGTAACATTATTTTTATTAGAAATTGTCCAGAAATACTTTGTAATCTAATGCAACATCAGATAAGGTTTTAAATTTACATCAGGAAAATATCAGTAGAGCAAATTTTACAGAGCAATAAATATTTACCAACAGTACAACTTTTCAAATTCAGACTAACAGGAAGATGCAGAACAAAGGTGTAGGCAAAACAATGAAACAATTTGTTATGCTAAGTTTATTTGCATTTAAATCAGAAAAGGGTAATTAAAAGAGTAATGAAAGTTGAAGGAAAACACGTCTAACATTTTCCTTTCGTTTGAAATAATTTTTCTATATTGCATTCAATTTCTGTGAAAAAATCTCTCTATATATTCTAAACACAAATAAACTTGACTGTTGTCCCAAGGTGATCATTTTTAAACATGTAAAAATTAATATTTTTAAAACATTTCTTAAAGTCATTTGATAAAACAGTCAAAAACACTAGGAATTATTTCATTGGCTAATCACGCTAACCTTACTTTATATATTACTGCCTGGACTAACCAATCAAAATGCAAAATATTAGCAAGGTCATAGTAGTATAACAAAACATACACTATATTTCACAGATTACAAAAGACATTAAAATTCTGATACCCCATTCATAAGGAAAAGATTGTAATGAGAATAGAAAATGGCACAACATTAATTCATTGTGTGACAAAGAATATAATGAGAATGGGAAATAGTACAAACATAACTCATTCTTGTTACAGTTTTAAGATTGTAATGTCATGGTTCATATCACATACTTAGCAAGAAGGTGGTAGTCAATGTGTTGCAATATTCAATGGCTATTCT
Organism: Dama dama; assembly: GCF_033118175.1. NCBI lineage: Eukaryota > Metazoa > Chordata > Mammalia > Artiodactyla > Cervidae > Dama > Dama dama. The sequence continues at coordinate 49,532,607 of NC_083710.1, forward strand.
GAATTTAGTAACAGCATTACTTTAAATACACGTATGTATCTATACAACAGTATTTTAAATTGTATACTTCCAGAATGGATATGTTTAAAAATTAAACAATGTTGCTAAAAAGTTTTATTTGAAAAGATAGCCTGTGTATGATTAAAATATGAAGAGCACTATCATAAATCCACTGGACAAGTGAAAATGTGAAACCAAAATGTGCTATTGGATACATTCAAGTTAATATTTTAAAATGGAACAAAATCTATTGGTAAGTAATGGCTTTAAATCATTTTATAAACCAATGCATGATTTCATAAAATATTTAACTATTACATTGCAAAGTCAGGAATGTTTGCAGCGTGGTTACAAGTTTTCACCCAATAATCAGTTCTGCTTTCTGACTTTCCTGAGCACAAATATGGTCTCTAGAACTACTGGAGATTATATTCTAGGAACTGTGAAATGCCGAGAAAGAAAAGCTGGTAGTTTGTAAGAAAAATACAGCCTTTAATAGTAGCATAAAAAGACTAATGAGCACTTTTTAAAATTTTTATTGAAGTACAGTTGATTTATAATATTGTGTTAACTTCTGCTTTATAGCAAAGTGATTCAGTTATACATGTATGTATTGTTTTAGATTATGGTTTATCACAGGTTATTGAATAAAATTCCCTGTACAGGTATACAGTACCTTGTTGTTATCCATTCTATATTTAACAGTTTGTATCTGCTGATTCCAAACTCCCAATCCTTCCATCCTCCTCTCTGCTTTGCCCTAATGGAGCCCTTGTGGCTGAGAAGAGATGTTTCCAAAAAAGTCTAAAACCCTGCTTATTTAAGTAATCATAAGATAAAAATGATAACTCCATTTCATCAGCTTTAAACTATCCACCCCAGTAGGAGGACACATGGCGGATCATCACAAACATTGCATGTGTCTGTATGTGTCTGCGTGTATACTGAAAAATGCAATCCTATTTCCCCCCTAGTTCATTCTACGTTTTACTTACATAAGCAGTAGCTAACATTAAGACTTAGATTTAAACTTATTTGCATTTCTTAAATAAATATCCAATAACATGCTGGGATATGGGGTCAAATTTAATTAACCCAGGATTTTAAAATTGACATGAATTATCCCAAAAATAGATAACCCACACATTTTTAATTGAGTAGTTGGCATGGGAATATTCCACTTTTAAACATCTTTAGTTCATGGGGAAAGTTGAATGTAAAAAGAGTTTTTGTAAAATGAATAATTACCTCTATTAAAAATATGTTCAATGGGAAAGAAGTGCTAGTTCCATTATTAAATCAAAATTCACACCTAAGGAGGTGCCTAAAACTAGATTAAATTTTTTTTGGAAAATATAGTTAAATAATCTTTTTTAAAATTTTACAAAATGTGAAGTTCTGATAACTTTCAAGATTTCAGTTATTACTTAACACACTGAAACAATGTTTAAAATAATGCTTTTGTTATACAAATTAGATTTCTTTGATAATAGAAAATAATATGGAAATGCAGAAAGAGTGTGTGTGTGTGAGCATGTGTGCTGTTGCTCCGCTGTGTCCGACTCTTTGCAACCCTACAGACTCTAGCCCACCAGGCTCCTCTGTCCATGTGATTTTTCAGGCAAGAATACTGAAGTGGGTAGCCTTTCCCTTCTCCAGGGGATCTTCCCAACACAGGAATCAAACCCAGGTCTCCTGCATAGACAGGCAGATTATTCACCCTGTAGGCCACCAGAGAAGCCCCAGAAAAAGTTTATTAGCTATAAATAAGAATATTACTCATTAGTTAGTCAGTAAAACTATGATTTGGTGAAACTAACTGGTACTGGTCTAAAGGGAATAATGTCTTAATAGATTTTATAAGATTTTAAAATTTAGGGATTATGTTATTTAAAACATTGTGTATCCAAGGGATGGTCAGACTGTCTTTCTTAACAGCTCATGTCATGGCACAGAAAACTCATATTTAGATTAACTGCCCCACCCACTCAGCTCCAACCATTGTGATTTTTAAGAAACTGAAGGAAAACTGAATCATACTATGTTAGATGAGCTTCTGATAATTATCTCAAAGTTTAAACAAATTCTAAAACATGACATGATTCCAATACTTACCATATCCTTTGGAAAAGTAATTATTTGGTCCAAAATTTTTTTAATATAACATAGTATATTCACCTGCATTTTATAATTTATTTAAACTAGAGAAGAAAAACCTCACCTTTAAAATTTTCTGTAAATTTTTTAAAAGAAAAATATATTAAAGTTTATTGTGTGATGAATTTAAACAACTGCAATTAGATCCAGAAATTCAAAGGAAAATCTCAAAGTATACTTACAAAACTTAAAAATAAATATGCTTTTCAAAATTTACCGAGTGCATGTGTTTTGAACTTGCTGTAGACAATTGGACAATTGCTTTGCACTGCAACATATACCTAAGATTTTTATTTCAGTTTTCCTCATTTTTCCAAATAAATGTTTCAGGATGTGTTAATTTAATGCAGAAAACAATGTGATGCTTTCTTAAGCATGGAATATGGTGCTATAGTTTATGCACACAAGCAGCTTTATGTATCTAACGTGACTTTGGCTCTTTAACTTTTAATGCACCAATTAAGATGTTAAAACCTCAGATTTAAATAGCTGTCTATGACTGCTGTCGGTTGATTTATTTCTTGATAATCATTGGAGCTGCTAAGTGAAAAATCAGAGAAAGAATTTCTTTAAAAAATTCTGTGTCGCACTTGCTGAATGCAGACTCTGTGATTGTCACAGCGGTAAAGGGCTAGTGTGACATTATAAAAATCTGAACACACAATTCTCTTTCTTGTATAATTGTTTTCCATCATCTAACAAGCTTTTTCTGAACCATTTTTAATCTACTAATCATTGCATGGACTTTGGAAGTTCATACTGAACTTGTGATCGTGAGATTGAAGATATTTTACAAGTTTTTAAAATTTTCAGATAGGGGATGAAGGTGGTAGTGTTGAGAAATCAACTTTTCACAAAGAAGCAAAATGTATTCATCCCCTACAGTAGGCAGAAAAAATAGCCCTCCAAAGATGTCCACATCCTGAACCCCAGAACCTGTGTACATATTGCCTGACACTGAAAAAAAAAAAGACTTTTCACATGTGATTAAGATAAAGGTCTTGAGATGGGGAGAGCCTCCTGGATGAGCTAATGGAAAGGGAGGCAGCAAAGTCAGAAAAAGATTTGAAGATGCTGCTGGGCTTCCCTGACAGCTCAGTTGGTAAAAAAAATCTGCCTGCAACGCAAGAGACCCCGGTTGCCTTTCTGGGTCGGGAAGATCCGCTGGAGAAGGGATAGCCTACCCACTCCAGTATTCTTACGTTTCCCTTGTGGCTCAGCTGGTAAAGAATCTGCCTGTAATGAGGGAAGCCTGGGTTTGATCCCTGGGTTGGGAAGATCCCTTGGAGAAGGGAAACGCTACCCACTCCAGTATTCTGGCCTGGAGAATTCCATGGACTATATAGTCCATGGGGTTCCAAAGAGTTGGACACGACTGAGCGACTTTTGCTTTCACTTTCACTGACTTTGGAGATGGAGGAAGAGGAAGGAGCCAGGGAATGTGAGAGGCCTCAAGAAACTGGAAAAGAGAAGCAAACAGATTCTTCTCTAGAGTCTCCAGAAGAAAGAGCCTGCTGAGAGCTTAGTTTTAACCAGTGAGGCTGATTTTGGACTTCTGACCTCCATAAGCCTTAAAATAATAAATCTTTGTTACTTCAAGGCACAAAGTTTGTGGTTATTTGTTACAATAGGAATAAAAACTAACACAACTCTCCAATACTTTTTTAAAGACTGGGTGTCATTTAAGAGCCAGTTTCAACATACAGCTTTTTAAAACCAGACAAACATATAATTATTTTTTTAACTACAATTGCACAACAGCTATATTAAAACAACAGTACAAAAACGTTTTGTATTTTCAAGATGGAAAATTCTTCTTGGAGTTCAAAAGTGATTTCAAATTAGGTATATTTTAAAATGTCTTCAGCAAATCAAATTGCATTTTACAATGCCTTCTATTTCTTTTTTAGCATAATTATTGAAAGATAATATGATAATAGAATAAACCAACAAAGAAACAAGAGTGTTATTTTTAATTCCTCTGTAGCTGACAGGACTGAGAAGTCTTACTATCTAACTTACTTGTTCGTTGCAATAATCCCTAGTGAATATGTCTCATCACCTGATTGTATTCTTGGTAAATTTCCTTATTTTGCAGTCTTTATAAGAAGAAAGATACCCATCATCATAAATCTTAAATATCTTTGCAAGTACAAGTGAAAATACAAGCCTATATATGTTAACAGCTGTACAACTGCCTCTTGGGATAAATGTATTATAGATGTAGAACAGTCATAACAGCACTGACAATCTCATTTTTCCCATTTCATAGGTTTTATACCTGTGCCATCTGGGTAATACACCTGGATGTACAACAGGATACTAAAATGGCCTGGCTTTCTAAATGGCCTTTCTTGGCCTCTGATTTTTGTGTGATTCTTCTAATTGTTTGATTCACACTAAACCTGAGTGCCTTACATGATGTGTATAAATGTTAGTATTAGAAGGAAACACATTTTGTGATTTTTTTTTAAAGAAATATGGGATATAGTTTTATGAAACACAAATGAATAAGATCAACTACTTATTTTTTCTTTCTCTTCATTAACAAAGCGGCTGTGGCCAAGTCATTTTACTCATTTCCTGGCTTCCCTGGTGACCCAGACAGGAAAGAATCTGCCTGCAATGCAGGAGATCCAGGTTTGATCCCTGGGTTGAGACGATCCCCTGGAGAAGGGAATGTTAACCCACTCCAGTATTCTTACCTAGAGAGAATCCCATGGACAGAGGAGCCTAGAGGGCTACAGTCCATAGGGTCACAAAGAGTCAGACACGACTGAGCTACTAACACTCATAACACTGAAAACTGGAGAAATAATTGAGGTTATTGCTAGGATTAAAGGAGATAAATATGCCTAGAAGGTATATTTTGAAATACTGTTTACATAATTTGTTTCATCATTTTACTCATGAGATTTCTTCAAATTAATTAAAATATAGTTGAGTAGAGGAAATATTTTAATCTTTTTTGCCCCTTTTCTCTTTTACTCTCATTCTTCATTCATTGATTTTTTTCCCTCACCCAATAACTATATTACTACCATGTCAGTTTTCTATATATTTTGGGTAGAAAAATTACAGTGGTTAAAATACAGGCTGATGTGACTGAAGTCAACATAATTCACTATAAAATAATTCTTTGTCATTTATTCTTGTTTACCTCTTTTGAGAGAGGCAACTCTGTAACCTTCAAAGATAGCTGGTCTCAGGAAATGTCTAGCGCATCCCAACATGATTGTTATAACAGCATCATCATTTCAATGACACTATGCCAAGAATGACAAAGTCATTCATTCTAACAAAATTGGTCTATAGTGTGTTTCCCCCTCTTATTTGGGTATTCCTATTCTTTTGCAGAGCATTTACATCTTATGGTGCCAATGTCCTCCAACTGTCCTTGAAGTCTAGAGTTATTGCGTGACTGTCCACCCAACCAGTCTTCCTGGAAGCATTCTGTTTTTATTCATTCCCCCAGAATAGCTGCATTAACAGATCCTGTTGGAGAAGACTGATTCTTCAAAATGCTAATTGATTAACATGAAACATGGCTTATGAGTTATGTCCAATCTCATTTCAAGTCTCGGATCCTGGCATGACATATGACCAGTTTTTTCCTACTGGTAATGATTTTAATAAATGTCCTCTAATTCCTAGAGACAAGAAACAATAATAGATGGTGAAAAGTCAGGCTAGTCTGTTAACAAATTACAGGTAGATTAGGGATTCCCAGGTGACACAGTGGTAAAGAATCCACCTGCCAGTGCAGGGGATGCAAGAGATATGGGTTTGATCCCTGGGTAGGGAAGACCCCCTGGAGTAGGAAATGGCACCCACTCCAGTATTCTTTGGAGAAGGAAATGACAACCAACACCAGTATTCTTGCCTGACAATCCCATGGACATGGGAGCTACAGTCCATGGGGTCACAAGAGTTGGACACGACTTAACAAGTAAACCACCACCACCAGTATTCTTGCCTGGAAAATTCCATGGACAAGAAAAGCCTGGCGGGCTACAGTCTATGGGATCACAAAGAGTCGGACATGACTGAGCATACACATATGGATAGATGGATAATTAAGTATTAAGTGGGTGGAGGAGAGTACACAAATAAAAAATTGAGTCATCATCACTGTTTTAGTGAAGCATATGTATGTGTTAATATATACACATCGTTTTAAATCCAACTTTTTGAAAAGGTATTCACGGAAACACCATTAGATGCTTTTAAAATGTTTACCTTCAGGAGATAATGCTCAGAGGAGAGTCAATCTTGACACTACTTTTTTTCTCTGTGCCCCACTGGTTGAGGATGCAATTGCTGGTCATCCTCTCAACCATCTGGCCACTATAATGCTGAAAACACACACACACACACACACACACACACACACAACTTTTATCCCCATTACGTGCAGTTAAGTTCCTGTTTGCAAGTGTTATTTATAAGGAAGGCAGCAGGACTGGGAAACAAACCAAAGAAAATAATGTTATCATAAATGCTTCGAAGGAGACATGTGTCGCTAATGGCTTTTCAGAAACCATAGGGCGTGAGGGAGTAACACTTCCACTCCATTGATCTGGCTTAATTTTTTTAAGCCATGTGAACTGTTTGAAGAGCTTTGCAGAATTTCACTCCTGAATCAGGACTTTGTTGCTTTGCAAGTGGCTGTTACTATTCTAGTATAATAACAGGAATGGCAATAAGAAAATACAAAGACAAAAACATTCAAGATGCAACTTCTGGAAATGCATCTGCCATTTTCATGGTGGTCAGGCACACATCCAGGGCAGCAAGCATTCTTCCATGGTGATAAATATAAAAGACGACTTTGAGGAAAACTATGCATGTAGATGAGGTTCACACTAGGACAAAGTCATAATTTTACATATAGCTTAGGAAGAAGGTAGTAGTTCAAACTTTCCTCGACACGTCTTTTTAAATGAATACACACCATCCAAATCAGTCCTACAAATCATAAAGAAAGGGGGATTACCTTTATTCAATCTTTAATGCTATTATAGTTAACATATTTAACTTAGGTGAGGTCAGTTCATGAGACAGTAAATTTTAATCTTTTGTGTGTGGTGCTTACACTTAATATACATTGCATGAGATCTACCTGTTTATCAGCAAGGATGTTTGCACACATTTTGCAATTTATAAGAAAAGCATTTGTGGTGAAAAGGAGTCAGGAGTTTTGAGTCCTAAAGAACTGCTGAATGAACACACATACCATGAACCAATGGTCTTATTCTGGGTGAGTCAATTAGTTCTGTTCTGGATATTTTTGTCTGTGAGACAAACATTTCTAATTCAGTTAGCTGTAGCCTCTCTTCCACCTTAAGAATCCTATGGCTATTATAATAAAGTTACTATTAGAGATTAGTATAGAAGTTGAATTCAGGGCTTCAGAAAATAAGTTCAGGAAAAAAAAAGAAAAGAAAACCTTTTGTCAAGCCCTTATATATAAAGAAGCAGGGTAAAAATCTTTACCTCTCCTGTTTCCCTGGTCCTAGAAATCTATATTAATACCACACCCCCATCCCAGCTCTGTCATTATTGTCTGTGCTCTACCTGTCTTGTCAGGTACTTTTAAATAACAGTTATTGTTGTAACTCTCATTTTTTGCTGTGACTTCCCAGCAAAGATTCTGAGACATACGTTATTTGAGCAAAAATTTCAACTTATTTCAAGCACAGACAGTTAACTTTAAGAATTCTGAATGGCTAGCCAGGGTTATTGTTGCCCTCAAAAACAACTTTCCTTTAGAAAAGGGGGAAAAACAGAAAAGAAAGAGAATTATGGAAAAATCAAGTTAGTTTGTTTATAAGTAACCACAGTCTCCTCACAGTCATATATAATCAAAATGAACAGCTTCTCAGTTTGTCTTAAACTAAATAATTGAGCTGAAAACAATTTAACTTTCTTAGCCCCAGATACATGGTGTATTAAAGAGATCTGCAGCCCAAAGGTACAGATTTTTATCTCATCCATTCCCCCAGAAATGCCTGCAACTTTGAAGTGGGCAATTCTTTGAATAATCTGATCACTAACTAGTGAGAATTTCCTGAATATCTCTTTTGACTTCCAGGTCATTAGTTCTCAGCACTCTGTTCTCAGATACGAAGTCAAATCTGGTAATGGTTATTAAAAAAAAAAAAAAAAAGGGATAGTCTATCTGAAATTCAAGTGAATATGGACTTTTATGCTTTTATGGAGTGTCTGGAATTTCCTTTTAGTGCTATGCAATGGCAATAATGGCATTCTGGGTTCTGTTAAATGGAAGACAACTGAAGGAATTAGAAGAGTATTTATTCTATCTGGGCTGTGAAAGTTCAGTCTTCTAATCCAAGAAGTGCTTTGATAGTTTGGTGGAATGTTGGGAGCATTTACTTTGGGAGATTTTAATTGCACTTCTCCGGTTGGGTCTACTGAATTTTGCATCTTCCCCCAGCCTCATAAGATCTTTTGATCTGTGGTTTATATTGTTTCCAGAAACTTTTGATAAAGTCAAAACTTTAACTTAATCACTTGCATAAGTTATTCTTTCCTTTTAATAAAACAAAGGGATTTCCCCAAATCAAATAGTTTTTAAAAGATTAAGAATAATTAAAATGTGACTTTAAAGTTTCACATATTCATTAGCGATTAACAAAAATAAAAATGTAAAGTAGAATTACTTTGTTGAGGTTTAGGTAGTTTGGATCTTAAATTCTATGTAAATGAGAGCTTTGGAACTGAAATTCTATTTTGAAGCAGATACTATAATACAGTAATTTTAAGAGGGAAGGGAGGGGGGAAATACATCCTTCCCAGAGAAGTAAATGGAAGGACAGCAGAATCGTTCAAGTTTCATGCACTTTTCATTTTCCTTTCTAATGTTTTAGCACATCTCTCTTTGGGCATCACCCACCATCTACCTCAGAATAGAACCCCATCCCTAAGGAGAGTCTGCACAGGTCTCAAAGCTGATGATGGAGCAGGACAGTTGCCAAGCTCCACCCTCTATGGTACTTGCACACCAATGCCTGTGAGAACTAGAACTGAAGGAAGGATTTGGGGAACAGGACACAAAATTTTCTCTTGAAATATGATTTTGTTTTTCCAATTTTGAGAGACCCACAGGGACAAGAAATATTTTCATTTTCCCTTAACTTTACCATTTAAAAAGACACAGTAGTGAAGGTATGAGGGAAATGAGACTTGCCACTCAGTCTTAGACTTTCAGACCTAATCAGTCCAAGGTGAACTGAAGGACAAATGTCCTGTCTAAGGAAGGGCAGCTGCTACTCATTTCCTCCTAATGGTTACCATAAGGAAATACTAGCTGAGGATTGCCTGATATATATTTTCTCTGAAGAGATGTTATTAATATGTATTTTTATGTGAAATCTCATACATTTTAAAGGTTGACTACTTATTTAGAAAATATTTGAATAGTATGAACCAAAGAAAGCTTAGTTGGAGCTTACCCATTTGGAACTTCTGATCTGTATTTTTATTTTGTTATATTAAGTATAAGTACATAGGTAGTAGGTAGGTTATACATCCTCAAAATCAGGGACCAAGGACCAAAGAAATATTGTATAAGAGAAAAACAAAACCAGAGTTTAAAAAATTGATCTAGGTTATGGATTATCTTAGACCAGAAACAACTTTCTGTGCCTTGATTTCCTCTTCTATAAATGAAAGAGTTGATTTAATGACCTTTAAGCCACAAACCACTCACAAAGTTCTATAATTTTAACATCCCTGGGGAGTTCCCTACAATCATTTAGAAATGCATGAGTGTCTGGGTGAGTGTAAATTTAGGTCAGGATTTACAAGCGTAGATATAGTTACAGATGTAATGAATAACTGCTATTGGCCCAAACTATTGGTTTTTTTTCCCTTTGTTTTAACCAATGTTTTATGCCATTTAGGCCTATTATCTTAACTCTATGCTATACTGCATTGCCTGCTCAAGTGTCTGTAGAAAATAGAGCCACTTTCCAAAGTACATCGCTCTGGAGCACAAAGCAAGTTATTTTAGAAAAAGTTTACTCTGCACTTAATACTATATCCTACATTAAATAACTGAAATATTTTAAAATTCATTTTGTGTATCATTGTTTTAATTTATGATATTCGTATATTGCTTTAGAACAACTACCCAAAAATTCCTTTGAAATCGCATTTCTACATAACAAGTCCATTTCTTTTCTTTCAAGTACAGCTTCTTCAACAGAAAAGTAGAAGGATTATGACTCTGGCAGCCATAAGAGAGTAAAAGTGGATTAGGGTTGTTTCATTAAAAAATAAATATATTTAATTAGTATCACTGTTTTGTCTAACCTAATGGCTCTCAAGGTTTAATATACAAAGTGCTACTAAAAATAAAAATTATTGGACCTTACCCTTAGAGATTCTGTTTTCTAGTTCAAGATGGAGGAGCCACTACCCTAATTTAATACCTTTATTTACAGATGAGGAGTTGGTTTTGCAAATACAGTCAATGCTTTGAAGGTATGAATTGATCTTTAGCTTTTGACTTATGCAGGTTGTAACTGCTGAAATTTGCCGTTTTGGATCTGGGTTAACTTCAAATTCAAATGTTATCTGGACTTCTTTCCAGTTGCTTTGTTTTTTAGATCCCCCAAATTAATCCTTTTCAAACGCATCATTTTTAAATGTTACATATAACCTCATTGTACTCAAATGCTTATGGCTATTACTTGGGGTCATAAAAATTGACAAATAAATATAAAATGTATTTATTATGGACTTAATACTCCCAAGATTCACATGTTGAAGCCCTAACTTTCCAGTACCTCAAAATGTGAATATATTTGAAGATAGGGTCTTCATACAGGTGATAAAGATATAATGAGGTCATTAGGCTATTCAATCTGACTGATGTCCTTAAAACAAGGGGAATTTGAACACAGACAGACACCAGGGATGCACAGGCACAGTGGATGGACGATGTGGATACACAGTGAAAGGAGAAAGTTCTCCAAAGAAACCAAACCGGACAACATTTTGGTCTGGAACTTCTAGAATACAAATCTGCAATAAAATGAATTTCTGTTGCTTAAGCCACCTAGTCTGGTATTTTGTTGTGCCAGCCCTCGTAAATTGGTATCATGTTCTTAGTTAAAATCAACAAGAGACACATATATAAATTGTCTTCCCTATTTATCACAATTTTCCTGGGACTCTGAAATTATATTTTATAAAAATACAATTTTAACATTGTAAGGACTCAATATAAAGGACTCAATATAAAATAAAACATAAAGTAAACAGTTCACAATGCAGACAAAGGCATCATTACAAACAGGGCTGGGCCAGGGTATGTGGTTGGCAAGAATAGAATTCCTGGGCTTGAGATACAGATAAGGTCAGAACCAGCCAACCTACATGAAGGTTTTTTTAGTCAATTTGTTTTTCTTGAAGGGTGTGATATTTTCCCTCTATGGGGATTCTCTGAAGCACTGAAATTAACTTTACTACGTTGAAATAGTAACTTTGTAGCAAAAGCCAAAGAATTCTAGAAGTAGAAGATGGGCTACTAGGTAACCGAATTAGAAACATTTTGTCTCACAGATGAAAACAACCAGGACAAGAATATTAAATGAGTTGCGTGGAGTAACACCATCAGTTTATAGCAGATGAATTCATCCAGCAAATCTTTAGAAACTGTTTCATGATTACTCATTTAAATGTATTCTTCATTTCACCACACACACCTTCCTTATAAATATTTTATAAAATGGATACCAATATCCTCCTGATAAATAGTCAACTTCTATGTAACTTACATAAAGCAACTGATACAGGTTCAAACTTACAATCCCACTAATGGGACACACCTAAATCAAAAATTCTAACTATAGTTACATTAAAAATGATTTTTCCCTCTTAGAAGTATTAATACATTCCGTTGCACTGGAGATGAACTTGTGGAGAAATAACTTGGGGAAAAACATCCTTGTCTGTCCCCTGGGCTAACCAACTTGTTGATGCTTCATCTTGATAAGTACAAGAATAAAACGAACACAAAAAGCCACCAGCTCTCTGGCAGTCCAGTGGTTAAGACTCTGAGCTTTCACCGCAGGCAGTGTGGGTTTGATTCCTGATTGGCGAACTAAGACCCCACATGCTGCATGGCACAGCCAAAAAGTTAAATAAATACAATTTTTTTAACAAATAAGAATTTAAAAAATAAAGGTGCTTGGAAAAAATTATGTGCAGAATGGTGAGAAACAACAAACTGCTTTGTTCCAAGACTCTAAGTTTCGAGTTACTTTGTTACACAACAAAGACTAAATGAAACAGGATCTTAAAAATTTTATAAAGATAGCCAAAGATACTTTGACCATTAAATAATAAAAATGTGCTACTGAAAAGGATGATCATAGAATAATAAAAAGTTCTTAGAAGTCATAAAATAACCAAAGTGAAATATTCAATGGAAATTTTGGAAGATAAAACTAAACACACAGAACTAAAAAAGAACAAAACCAAAAACAATTGAGGAAAATTGGAAATAAAATATAATGCATGATTAATTATGTATTAATTGCAGAGGTCCTAATTGATTCTCTTAGATGTTCTAGAAAGATAAGTCAAAAAAGAAGCTACCAATGAGAACTGCAGAAAAACTTTCTGATAAGGAAGGACTCATTTCTCCAGATTGCAGAAGGACCATACAATTAATAATAATAATAATGACCTATGCCAAAAGCTTGGCTTCCCTGGTGGTGCTAGTGGTAAAACACCATCCTGCCAATGCAGGAAACGTAAGAAACGTGGATTCAATCCCCTGGGTTGGGAAGACCCCCTGGAGAGGGCATGACAACCCACTCCAGTATTCTTGCCTGGAGAATCTCATGGACAGAGGAGCCTGATGGGCTACAATCCATGGGGTCACAAAGAGTCAGACGTGACTGTGGCCATTTAGCACACACGCATGCCAAAAGCTACCACCACCACTTTTCCTAAAAGCCTCCAGAGGGAAAAAACAAAAACAGGTCATATACACAGAATTTTTGATCATAATGGCTTCAGATTTCTCAATAGCTACTCTGGAGTTTGAACTTTGATTTTGGAGCAGTATGTTTAAACTTTGGAGGAAAAACTATTTTCAACATAAAATACTATATATATCAAAAACTTCAATCAAAAGTGAGAGTCAAACACAGGTTAGCATGCAATGGCTAAAAAGTACCTTGTGCTCCTTTTATTAGACAGCTGCTAGAGGGCATCTTTTAGCAAAATAAAATAAAATAAAATAAAAACCACCAAGGAGGACACTATGGGATTTAAGGAACAGGAGCTCAGATACAGAAGATCAGCAAGGAAGATGCCAGGATCTCCACACAGACAAAAGCTGGAGGTCAGAAGGTTGCAGGAGGAAGATGACTGGGGGAAAAAATAAAATGGTAGAAATCATTTGAATTCTTTGAGCACATGGAAATGGGACTAATAATTCTTTATTAGATCTGTGGGCCTTAGAGAGCCACTTCTAATGAATAGAAAAGTGAATGTTATGGTCTGTGGTCTCTCACCAAATTCATTCATATGTTGATGGTATTTGGAAAGTAATTAGGTTTATATGAAGTCATGAGGGTAGAGGAGACATGGGAGACATAGGTTTGATCCCTGGGTCGGGAAGACCCCCTGCAGGAAGAAATGGTAACCCACTCCAGTACTCTTGCCTGGAAAATCCTGCGGACAGAAGAGTGAGGTGGGCTACAGTCCACAGGGTTACAAAGAGTCTACTGTGAGGAGAGACCTCATGATGGAGTTAGTGCCCTCAATGGAAGAGGAAGAGAGACCAGAGTTTCTTCTCTCTGCCACATGAGGATACATTTGAGCCAGGAAGAGAGTTCTCAGCAGAACCTGAACATGCTGTACCTTGATCCCAGGCTCTAGAATTCTGAGAAGTCACTGTTGGTTGCTTAAGTCACTCAATTCATAATATTTTGTTACAGCAGTCCAGGCTGACTAGGACATGATTGCCAAGGCTAGGTCAATGCCATTCAACTTCCCCCTGACTTTGCACCGTTTTTAGAATGTATCCATTGGATCCTGAAGCTAAAATGTATGACGTCTGGCTATCCTGAAGCTGCCGTGCTGGAAAGACCTGTGGACAGAACAGATGAAAACAGAGGCATGCCTGAGGAGCACCAGCTGTTTTAGCTCCAGCTATTGAAGTCTTCCCAGCCCAAGTGCTAGACTTATGAATGAGTGAGCCTTCAGGGGTTCTGATACCAGCCTGCGAGTTGCCTCCTCTGTCACCAAGTGGAACAGAGACGACCCATCCCTACCAGGCCCTACTCAAACATCAGACCCATTAACAAAATAAATGCGGTTAATGTTTTAAACCAGCAGGTATTGGGGTAGTTTGTGGCACAGCAATAGATAACTGGAATATTGTCTGTGCCTTTGATCTCAGCAGCCCTCATCTTAAACAGAAAAGCAGACATAATAAAATGTTGCATTAAAATAGGGTAAGGATACACTAACAATAAATCCACGATGTTCCTCTATGAATAAGTGTATGACATTTGTGTCTGAATTTTTCAGTAGTGATTTAGATTTTCTGGAACCCTTTTATGCTTGTATGCTAGATTTTCATTTGTTTTTAATTTTCTGAGGCATACAGCTGAGTTCTAGATAGTAAAATGGCAACGTTTTTCTCACTTTCTTTTTTTCACAATATTCTACTTTTCGCACATTTATGATAGTTAACAGAAGGGGGGGGAAATTAAGAGTCATTTTTTATTATGTAAAAATAGCCTCATGAGAAGAATAATTCCTTAAATATTAGAGCCCACGCAGATGATAATTCTGGCTACCTTTGATTTTTGGAGCAAAGTTCCTGTAACAAGGCTGCAAATGCTGAGAGGAGTGAAACCCTTGCTTTTATTCAATTAAGCCTCTTTAAGGACCCAGTTAAAACATGAAAACAGACTAAGAAAAAATAACTTTCCTGTGGGACTCAAGCTCTCCACAGCAGAGTCATTCACGTTTTATGATCGTTATAATTATTAGTAGTGATGGTGATAACAATATATCATTTATATAGCACTTTAGAATTGCACAGAGCTTTCCTACCATCATTTACTAGCTAATCTTCAGAACACTCTTCAGTAATAAGTCAATATTTCTGCCTCCATTTAACAGGTAGGAAATTGAGGCACCATAGACTTGAGCCACTTGTCAAAAGTCAATCAAAAGTCAGCTTGTGGCTTGAGTTGAACAGTCAGTAACGCTACTAAGAGCACCTTCTTCTTAGACCAGCCTGGATCTCACTCAATAACTCTTGCTCACTGCTTCTAATAGATGTGACTGCAAACTTGATTTTTTGAAACAAGTTCTCAGATATTTTAGAATGCAGTCTTAAGAAGCTTCCCCCAAAGTGAAAGTTCTTTATTGCAAGGACAATTTGAAGACTGAAATGAATGTATAAGTTATATCTCTACCTGTATAAGGTACATTACTTCATAGGTAAGTCTTTCAAGGTGGATGCCAGAACTCTTGAAAATAGGAAAGAGTTGAATTATGCACCTGAAATGTATTGGATATAACCTTGAGAGGTCATGGAATTAACCACCTTAGTTAATTTTAGGAATGGCCTACCCTTCAATGGTGTCTCATATATAGCTAAATGATACATAACTTTAAATAATAAGGTTAAACAGGTGATGTCAAATTCAATAGGAAATATTAACATATTTTCCAGATCCATACCAAGAGGCAAATTTTAAAATCTCTGCTGTCAGAGGTACAAATGCCTATATATTACTAATATGGTGCCATGGCTGCTAGACTAATTCTTCATTTCTCTATCAATTATGCAGACATCACAGGTACTATCTTGGGATATATCTCTCTACAGAGAAGACTCTACCTCTTCCTTCTTTACCTCTCCCCTATGTCTTATCCCTTTATCCAACCACTGCAACATGAGCGGTGACTGGGCAGAGTGGACCACCTTGGTCTCCCCAGTAAACTGATATTCGTTCTCAAACAGTGCAACAGAACAGAACAGCTTAATATGCTCTTGCAAAATGCATTGAAACTTGGTGTTTGTACTTTCAGCACAAATATGGCAAACCAAGGACCCATTCTTGTGGGCTTCCTTTAGAGATGCCCATCACCCAGCATCCATTTCATGTCAAGTCCTGCCAGCTGTGCCCTGCGGCCGACACTAGCCCACACACACACAAGGATGGCACAGTCTGTGCAGTCAGAGGACTTCTTTTCTTTTGCTGGCTTCTTCATCCTCTGAGCAAGAATTCAAATGTCAATCACTTTTAGTTAGATTTCATAGAGCAGCATCATAAAAATGGTAACCAATCCAATTGCAAATCATTTGATGAATCTTCTTTGAAGAGTTGCCAATAATGCTAATCATCAAATGGTTGAATCCAGCTTTGTAAAGATGCGTTTGTGAAGAACAGCAATCTCCGTGACTTTGACAAAGGAACTGCTGACTTGCATCACTGTTTGTCTTTTGATGTGAAAGAGCAAATCGATTTATAGAGCTTTTGCTTGCAGATGTAGGATATGATTAGTATGCAGAAAGACCTTTCCACAGTGTCATTTGTTTATTTAGCTGCCTCTGCACTCAGCTCTGATTGTGTATACCTAATTAATGTATACAAAGCTAAGAGAAATAAAATCACAGATTCACAATCACAGGATACTGCAGAGCATGTCATTTGTCACGATTGGGTTGGGGGACACTCCAATTTTACAGCCCACCATATAAAGCATGTAGATTTATAAAAAGATAACAATAAAAGTGCAAGCCTTTTTCTCATCAAAGTGATTCCTAGCTATTTCAGCTAGGTGAATTAACCTGTATAAATATGAAAAGGATGTAATTTCTTTCCTGTGTTGCTATTTGAATTTTTATTCAAAGCAGTTGTTCAGTCTTTATGAAAAGTACCCGTGATTTCTTCCAGAGGTCAAAGTACTTTGTAAAACATCCTGTGAGACCTGAATCATCCCATTCTTCAAGGCCTCTCTGTTCAGAAGCTTGGAAATTTTAGCTGAGAAGGAGTTTCAAGTGAAAAAGTAAAGACGCTAGAGACCTTCATGTCAATAAAGAATGATCAATAGAAGTCACACACTCGAAAATTGACATTCCGTCAGCAGTTGCCTGTTATTCACGCACATTTCACATTGTCTCTTCAGGTTTTGAAAGAGACACGGGTAGCAAAATGGCAAAGCTGCTGAAATCTTCAGACCACCAGATAATGAAATCCAGAGTGACATCTAGTGACACCCTACATCAGAAGCACTTGCTTTGCATCTTATAAACCCAGCACCATCACCTAGTTAGCCTTCCAGTACAGGAACCAGCACTTTCTGTCTAGTTACTGAATTCTAAGCTAAACTCTACAGTAATTTTCCTAAGTATGTGATACCTCCAATGGTTGCCTCGCTTTGATACAAGGTAACTTATTTTTCCACCACCACGCTGTGAAAACGTCAATCATTGGCTCGAGTTTAAGGAGCTTTTTGCCTTTCTCCACAGCTATTCCATCCATAGCAAGCCAGCCTTTGACTCTTTCCCGCACTGTTCTGTCTCTGCTTTAGCGAGAACAGCATGCCAGAATCACTGCCCTAAATCATGCCAGGGAGCTGCCAGAATAGTTCAGACCTCTCCAAGAGCAGAAGCCAAGGGAGCTGTTATCTCATTGCTGAAACCCAGAACATGCTATTCCATCTAAATCACTGGTGTCATGGTCTCATTTGCAATGAAATTTCTTTGATCTTTTTTCCCAGTGTATTGGGGGATTTTTTTTTCAAGGTGGGGGCGGGTGGTTGTTCTGAATAATGTGGACATTTTATAAACAGAAAACAGAAAACAAAATTTTAGTAGAAAAGATGAAACTAACACAGTGTTTAAAATAAAAAATTCAAATAAAAGTTTTTCATAAAATTTAGATATTTTATAAGGACTCTCACCTGGTGTGAACCTCAACTGGAGTATGGCAAAGGGTGTCCAATGAGCGTCTCAAAATAATGACTGCCTTTTTTTTTCTTTTTTAAGTAAGTCCTTTTTAAATAAAACTGTTCTCTTTTCCCTACGTTTCTCCTCTAAAGGGACGTGAAGAATGTGTCACATATAAAAGTAAATAAATAAAATTCCCAAATGCAAAGAATAATGGTTTGTAAACAAGAGACATTTCCTGACATAGCCATAATTAAAAACCAAACGATGGAAATCTATCCTGCAATTCCATAATACAAAAAGAATTAAACGGTACCTCCTCCTAAGTATCATAAAATTGTTGGATGAGAAAGACTGCAATGGTATTAAAAATAAGATTTCTCTAGGTTTTCAAGTATGAGATACATGATAATTCATAGTAATATGCCCCCTGGTAGGTGCTGAGGGTAAAAGATGAAATGAGCCACACAACATTGTAAATCAACTAAACTGCAATTTTATTAATGATTAAAAGGGAAAAAAGATGGAATAAGCCAGTCAAGTTCCTTGACTTCCTGTCTTTAAGGTTACATCTCAAGATATCAATTCCTGACAGGACTCCCATCAAAAAAGAATATCTAGACTGACTAATGAGCCTCAATTTACCTTTCTGTGAGATCCTTATTTCTGTTTTGAATTTCATAGCATTACACTTCACTTTAAGGAGTCATCCTAATGTTTTTCACTCCAGTTCGTTTCATTCAGTTCCTTTGTTCTATAGATGAAGAAACAGAGGTCTGGGAATTTAAACACTTTCCCTTAAGGCTGTAGTTTTAGCAAAGCGCAGATCAGGTGAGAATTTAGGCTTCCTGATTTGCTATCAATATTTTCCTCACTGTAACACTTTGTTTCCTGTTGTTACAGGCAGAAAGCACAATAATTATTGTCAGTAGTAAAATAAAAATTTCACAATATTGATAATCTGTTAGTTTCTTGCTCTTCTCTGAATTTCATCGGAATTAATTTCTAGATAACATATTTGAAGCAATTCATATCTCCTCTAATTTGAGGGAGCAGTATTTTACAGGGGGAACATATTGTGAAAATCAATAAAGGGAGTTCTAGGGATGAGGAGGTTCTCACACACCTGTCACTAATAGTCAGAATAGATCCCAACAGGAAGAGACTACCTCAAATCTTATGCAGGAAGTGATACTACCTTACCAGCAGGAGAAAGATTTTTCTCCTTGCCTACCAATAGCTTAGCCAATGAGAGTCTGTCACATCTCAACCAATGACAAGCGACTACACTTCACATTCCCATTTTCCTCCAATGGAACTTGTCTTTATAATACCCTCCCCCCAACTTCCCTTTCTCCTCTCTGAGAGTTTCCTCCCCTTGACTTTATCGGACTTGGAGGAATTTGTATGTGGTTCACCATGACTGCAGAGAAGGCAATGGCACCCTACTCCAGTCCTCTTGCCTGGAAAAATCCCATGGATGGAGGAGCCTGGTAGGCTGCGGTCCATGGGGTCGCTAAGAGTCAGACACAACTGAGAGACTTCACTTTCACTTTTCACTTTCATGCATTGGGGAAGGAAATGGCAACCCACTCGTGTTCTTGCCTGGAGAATCCCAGGGACAGGGGGAGCCTGGTGGGCTGATGTCTATGGGGTTGCCCAGAGTCGGACACGACTGACGTGACTTAGTAGCAGCAGCACTGTGACTATATGTCCTTAATTGCAATTCTTTTTGCTCCATTTTGCTGGTAAAATAATTGGCTGCTTTATTGTTTTCAGTTGACAATACTGACATGAGAGAAAAAGATACTTAGGTCTTTATGCTTATCTATTTTAGTAAATATTTGGGAGATTCTGAATATCGCTTTTATCTGTTCAAGAAAAAAGAAATTCATGCCGTGATCTCTAGAGTTTCGTCTAGCTCTAAAAATTTTACTTAAGGTGTAAATATTCATCTTGTCATACCTAAACTACATTTGTTGAAATATCAGTTTAGTTCAGTCGCTCAGTCGTGTCCGACTCTTTGCGACCCCATGAATCGCAGCACGCCAGGCCTCCCTGTCCATCACCAACTCCCGGAGTTTACTTAAACTCATGCCCATCAAGTCGGTGATGCCATCCAGCCATCTCATCCTCTGTCGTCCCTTCTCCTCCTCCCCCCAATCTCTCCCAGCATCAGGGTCTTTTACAATGAGTCAACTGTTTGCATGAGGTGGCCAAAGTATTGGAGTTTCAGCTTCAACATCAGTCCTTCCAATGAACACCCAGAACTGATCTTTAGAATGGACTGGTTGGATCTCTTTGCAGTCCAAGGGACTCTCAAGAGTCTTCTCCAACACCACAGTTCAAAAGCACCAATTTTTCAGCTCTCAGCTTTCTTCGCAGTCCAACTCTCACATCCATACATGACCATTGGAAAAACCATAGCCTTGACCAGACGGACCTTTGTTGGCAAAGTAATGTCTCTGCTTTTTAATATGCTAGTTCTGTCATTATCCAGCATACAAAAGATTGTTTTCTCACATAATTAGACAATGGGTTTAAATTTTATACTGTACATTTTAAAATATAGCAGTGAAAGTTTTTAAATAATATTAAATTGATCTATTATTGTAAAACTTACTATATTCGAAAGCTTTTTCCTACATAATAAATACCAAGAAGATGCCTTAGGCAGAGAAGGTGAACACCTTCTTGCCAGTTTATTCCACCTCTTTCTTGTCAAAATAGTAGCCCACACAGATTCTTATCAAAGCTTCATGCACTTGTTTAATACTTATTTTATGCAATGCTCAGTTTTCAGTGTCTTATAAGATAAACTCAAGGAGTAGAAGTATCTTTAAACTCTCTTTTCATCTTTACATCTCCACAGTTTATAAGAGTACTTGTTCTTATACGTGGCGGTTACTCAGCAATGTGTTGTGATGATAAATGCATGCACAAAAATTAGAGATGAAAGTAACATTAGAGGTTTACTAACCCAGTTTCCCCATTTTAAGATCATAGAGCCACTGAGTTCCGCAGATATTTAATGATTTATCCAATGTTACCTTATCAGTCAGTTGAAGGATCAGGAGGCCTTCTGACTGATAATCCCATATTCTTTCTAATACTCCTTTACCTTTCTAAAGATATTTTGAAAACATTCTTCTAAAGCATTTACTCTGTAAATGATGTTTGGTTACTTTCTGTCATGATTGGTTCCCATATATATCTCAGATATAATCAACGTAACATCATATGCTCTACAATATATAATTAACAAGCTTATCCTTACGGCTTGGGGCATGGCACATGTGGTGGCTGAATAATGACCCCCCAGAGATATCCAGGTTCTAATCACCAGAACCCATGAATACTCTTATATGACAAAACAGACTTTGCTGGAAGGAGTAATCATCTTGAGATGGCGAGATAATCCTGTATTATTTGGGTGCGGCCTGAATGTTAAAAGAAGGTTGATTGTAAAAGTAAGGTAGAGGGTGATTTGACTATACAGAAGAAGGAAAAGTAGAGACTGAAGCAATGTGAAGATTGCTCTGCTGGCATTGAAGATGGAAGGAGGGACCACAATTCGTTTTAAAGATGCTATGTGACCAAAGTCAATTTTCCTCCTAAGGGCTAAGTATAGAAAAAGTAGTTTTCCATAGAATAAATAAATACATGGATGAAATAGTCCTGTGATACTGTGATTTATAATAAATATTTATTTAGCCTTCATCTCACTTCTGACATAGACCTCTTAAAATTCTTGAAATTGCTTAAGTGGTGAAAGCAGTAAAGGTACAATTGTTGCATTAATGAGGTGACTTTTGGACCACACCTAAGCATGGGAGAGGGGCTGAAGACTGAAATGGCCAATGATTTTATCAACCATCCCCATGTTATATTGTTTTGTTGGTGTTCAGTCACTAAGTAGTAATGTCTGAGTCTTTGCAACCCCATGGACTGTAGCCCACCAGGTGCCTCTGTCCATAAAATTTCCCAGGCAAGAATACTGGAGTGAGTTTCTATGTCTTTCTCCAGGGAGTCTTCCAAACCCTGGGATTGAACCTGTGTTTCCTGATCAGTGGGTGAAAGCCGCCATAAATACTCCAGAAGACTGGTTAAAAAACCAAAGGTTTCCTGGCTTGCGGAAAAGTGGAGATTCAGTAAGAGTGGCACAGAGAGGGCATGGAAGCTCCACACGTTTTCCCACACGGTGCCCTGTGTGTCTCTTCATTTGGCTGCTGACTTGTATCTTTTAATGTTGGTTATAATTAACTAGTAATCTAGTGTGTGAGCAGGTTTCCTGAGTTTTGTGAGCAGCTCTAGCAAATTTATTGAACCCAAGTTGGTGGTGCTGGGAACCTCTGACTCATAGTCAGTAGTTAGAAACACAAGTGAAAATCTGGACTTGCTATTCGTGTCTTAAAGTGGGAGCACTTGTAAGACTGAGCCTTCAACTTGTGGGATCTAAGTCTATCTTCAAGTAGATAGTGTCAGTCATGGGTTGAATTGTAGGACACTAACCTGGTGTCAGAAAATTGGTGGTGGTGTGACACATACACACATTGGAATGAGGCCCATGACACTTTTTAGATTCTAAGTGCTGGGAGACAGAAATATCTACCCATTCTGTCCAGAAAGAGGACATTAATACAAGAAGTACATCTCCAAAAGCTGGAAAATTCAAGGAAGTGGATTTTCTGAGGGCCTTGGGTAGGAGCACAGCTGGGTGAATACCTTAAGTGGAGTCCAGTGAAACTGATATTGGACTCGTGTCTCCACAGTGGTAAGAGAGTAAATGTGTATAGTTTTAAGCCACTGTTCGTGGTAATTTGTTACAGCAGCAGGAAGAAACTAATACAGTAGGCATAGTATTGGTTGGGGAGGCAAGAGTCCTGGTTTGAACTTGGCTGACTCACATCATCTCTAGATGTCTAGATTTACTCTGCAAATGTCTAAGTGTAGCTCCCAGGAGTATAACAAAGTTACTTAGTCCTGCATTTTCAATTAAGCTCAGGGAACCATCTCAGTGAAAGACAATCCTGCCCTGCAGAATACACAGATCGAATTGTTGGCACAGCTGATGTTACCCTATAGGAATCTTGATATAAGATTTTAAAAGATGCCCTTCTGGGAAGATAAATTAGAAAAAAAGACTTCAGAGGAAGAATAAAGTCCCTTCTTCCCTGAAAGAGCACAGTGCTGGAGCAGAGTCCAAGCTGATACTAATGGAATAGCCACCAAATCTTGTAGCCTCTGGACACCCAAGCTTCTGTGCAGTGCACACACTGCACTCTTCTGGGTGCCCTGATGCTAGGAGACAGAGAGGCAGAGCTCAACTTAACTTCCTGGGGAAAGACACAGCCTCTCTTTCCTGTACCTCTTCCATTAGGAACAAATACTCTTGAGAAGAATTGTATGCTTAACACCAAATCACAACAGGCTTTCAAGGCACAAAAATAGAGTGTATCAGGACAATATCAATTATGCAATGCCATTGAAGTCACTCAATATAATTCTTGGTTAAATGAAAATACGCTACATTTTTACCAAGTTGTTTACTTTCATATATAAAGAAATTATAAATATTCTAAGCTAGTTAATAAGGACCATATAGTTTTTAAAATAAAGGAATTAGAACTCCTATTTTAGATGTCTCACTAGAATATAAACTCTCATATCAGCTAGGTCCCTTTTTCTATCAACTTCCTGAATGTTGTTTTCTTTTTCTTGTAGCTTGATAAGAAACTTTTCTAAATTGCCTTCAACAAGAAATTAATATTGACTATAAACTACTACAGTCACAGAAACACTAACCACTCTATAATCACCCTGAGTATAATTACACATGGATCAGTTCTTACACCATAGTTAATACCATGGTAAAATCCTTGGGAGGGGTTGGCTGACACTACTTCACTGTAGAAAATTTACATATATATGTATATATGTGCATACATAAAATTTACATTCATAAATATGACCTGAAATCTTAGAATTCTTTCTACATCAATTTAAATTTTTTTCTATAATAAAATATAACATGGTCATATTGTTGTTCAGTCACTCAGTCATGTCCAACTCTTTGCAACCTCATGTGCTACAGCACGCCATGCTTCCCTGTCCTTCACTACCTCCCAGAGCTTGCTCAAACTCACGTCCATCTCCATCGAGTCAGTGATACCATCTGACCATCTCATCCTCTGTCATGCCTTCTCCTCCTTCATCTTTTCCCAACATCAGGATCTTTTCCAGTTGAGTTGGCTCTTTGCATTAAGTGGTGAAAGTATTGGCACTTCAGCTTCAACATCACTCCTTCCAATGAATATTCAGAGTTGATTTCCTTTAGAATTGACTGGTTTGATCTCCTTGCTGTCCAAGAGACTCAAGAGTCTCCTCCAACACCACAGTTCAAAAGCATCAGTTCTTCAGAGCTCAGCCTTCTTTATGGTCCAACTCTAACATCTGTGCGTGACCACTGGAAAAACCATATCTTTGACTATATGGACCTTTGTTGGCAAAGTGATGTCTCTGCTTTTAATATAATGTACATAAAATTGATATTTACAGTTTAGCAAATAGATATACAGTAAATACTCATGTAACTTCCTAGATCAAGAAATCATAAATTACTGTCACCCCAGAAAATGTATCTTTTCTGTGTCTTTTTCTTTCACAACCCCTTTCCTCTTCCCCAAAGGTCACCACTATTTTGAGCTGTGCCATACTTATTCCCTGCTTCCCTTTTGCTTCCCATCCATATATATATATATCCCTAAAGCTATTGATGAGCTTCTGAAGTGTATCTAAATGGAGTCACATTGCACATATTCTTGTGTTTCTTACTTATTTTATTCAATGTTTTATTTGTAAGAGTATTTCATATTATTCTGTGTTGCTATAGTTTACACTGCAGTACTCTTGCCTGGAAAATCCCAAGGATGGAGGAGCCTGGTGGGCTGCAGTCCATGGGGTCGCAAAGAGTTGGACATGACTGAGTGACTTCACTTTCACTTTTCACTTTCATGCATTGGAGAAAGAAATGGCAACCCACTCCAGTGTTCTTGCCTGGAGAATTCCAGGGACGGAAGAGCCTCAGTGGGCTGCCGTCTATGCGGTCACACAGAGTTGGACACGACTGAAGTGACTTAGCAGCAGCAGTAGCAGCTATAGTTTATGTATTTTCATTGAATTATGATATCCTTTTATGAAATATATCACAATTTATTTGCCTCTATTAAAAATAAACACTGACATATATCTCTCTAGTCTTATTTTACTTAAGCATTGTGCAATGTATATTAATAGGTTTTTAACTTGCTTTTTTCCAACTAACATTGTTATAAATATCTCTTTAAGTATGTTTCTACTTTATAAATTTGAATAGATACATAGGCCATTTGGACCACATTTTTAAATTAATCTTTAATCATTTATGTGACTATTTCTGATGTTTTATAATTATCAACAGTATTTTAGTTATCATTGTTATACATACATTGTATATCCTTCATTTTCTTAGAATAAATTTTTGCCATTGAAATATTTGAAATACCTTTGAAATATTTTCCTTAGGATAAATTCCTAGAGTCAAAGGATGTTAAACACTTTAATGAATATTATTTTCAAATGTTGCACAGTTTCCATCTAGAAAATGTATTTCTTTACTTTCTCAAGAACAGAATACAAAGTATCAGTATTCTGATTTCCACATTCTTGCCAGCAATAGATATTATATATTTTTATGAGCTTCTCAAAGTTAATACAGGAAACTGACTTGTATTATTTGAAATTGTATCCCCTAGATTCCTGAAAGGTTAAATATATCTTAACTTTAACAGCCATTTGTTATCAAACAATGTCTTTTAACCTATAATGGGCCATTCTTTTGCAAGACCATCACTTCTACACTAAGTAATGAATAATAATATTTTAAAGTTTCTTTTCCAGAAGGTAGTTACTATTTCTATCACTCCAAGGCCTGATGAATCTTCCACAAATAGTGTAAAAGAAAGACAGTCATTGCTAAGGGAAATTCCACTGACAATTCTGTTGTTATCTGACAAGCTGGGAAGGAAACTTTCCCACTTGATCAAAATGTCATTTTCGCCATCTTCACCATGGCCTCATTGAATCAGCCCTCATGCCTCCCATAGTGGTAATAAGCCCTTAAGGCTTTAGTTCATAGCAACATCTAGCTCTCATGTTTAAAAAGAGGAGCAAATAGCATTTACATAGAGAACACTCCTCAAACAGAACACTATTCAAGCTTTACTTTACTGGGGGAGTGTCACCTAGTTCTGTGGAAATGGGAAAAAAATGATTTGTGCTGAGCGCTTCAGTGGCAGTTCAGTAGGACAAAACTCTCCTTCGCTTTTGGTAGATTGAATTATGAGAAACCAACAAAACTCAATGGCTAATCTCTACCACATATTTGTTTTAGAGCATTCCACTACTATGGAGCATTATATCAGAGAGAACTGCTTGAGATAATCAGAGAAGTTGAGGACAATTAAATACAACTAATATCTACAAATTTCACAAGTGGAATTAAAGTAAGTGCAGACAGTTTTAGAATGATAATATATTATATATCACAGACAAAGAGCTGTGATTTGAAGACTCTTGATGTAGGGCTAAAAATGTACCAAACAGTTTTAAGTAATAGTTCTTTATTATCAAAAATAATTGTTTTTGTATACAAATTTATATGGGTTTCAGCAAGGCTTGACCGGAGAACTTGATCCCTTCCATAGTGTGGACTATATGACCTGAAGTACACTATTCTGTTGAATATATTCTTTTCATTATTGCAACCAATTTTAGACCAACAGGTAATTCTTCCAAAAAAACAGTGAAAGAAAAATATTATTTCCTCTAAAAAAGACATCATTATTGAGTTGTTCTTTCATTTATATATTATGAATGTCATGGAGAAGTTATTTTAAAACTAAATAACATATTAATATGATTTTAATTCCTCTGACAATTTACAGGCACTCTTGCCACACCTAATTTAAGAAACAAAATATCTAGCAGTTATTTATTCAGTTTTCATTCAATTTTAACAGCCTAAAGTGGAAGCTCAGGAAGTCTCATAAAATCAAAATTGATGGAAGAGATGAAAAACATTTCCTGATTACTAGAAATTGTCCCTCCTGAGGGAGAGGAGGAAAGAGGAAAAGGGGGTGCATATAATTTATCATCCAAAGTCTCATGGAATCAAAGTCTAAAATTTTAATGTTAGAAATTGCTAAAATATATACTCCACTTAAGGCTTCCCTGGTGACTCAGCAGTAAAGAATCCATCTGCAATGCAAGTGCAGTCCCTGGATTGGGAAGATCCCCTGGAGGAGGGCATGGCAGCCGACTCCAGTGTTCTTGCCTGGAGAATCCCATGGACAGAGGAGCCTGGTGGGCTAGAGTGCCTAGTGTCGCAAAGAGTCAGACAGAATGCAACGACTGAGAACACATATTCCATTTAAAGAGTGGCATTGTAACTGAGACAGAAATGACAACCCACTTCAATATTCTTGCGTGGAGAATCCCGTGGACAGAAGAATCCGGAGGGCTAAAATCCATAGGATCACAAAGAGTCAGACAGGACTGAAGCGCTTAGCACATTGTAGCTGAGTTCTCTCACTCCCATTCCTTCTCACTGCAGTGTTCTGTTTTGGAGCTCCCTTGGAAAAGAGAAGCATATAATTGAAATAAAGAAATGTGTTTAAAATCAGAAATTTGAGACTTCATGTTATGTGCCTGATGCGTTTTTCTCTTTTAAATGCTCTTCTAGTTGTTATCTCCCATAGCTGTTGAGTCTGTCTGCTCGGCCATATTCTATTCAATTATTCCTAGAATAATGGAACTCCCTGCAAAATTTTAAATACTGATGTAATATCTAAAATGCTGCATGAAACATAAAGTATTCATGGGTGATGTTTTTAAATAAACACCTGTGAACAGATTAAACTACACACCATGAAAATAAAAGCTGTTCACAAAGAGGCATTTAAATAGGTTGCTAGTATTACTAAAAATTGTGTAGTAGGGAGCAATAAAGATATTGAATTTGGGAGATTATATCAAAATTAAATTTTAAATAACCAGAAAATTTGGGGGAAATGTGCTACAGGATACATTCACTTTAATAAAAGCATGGAGAAAAGTTGAGTAAAAGAATACTTGTTAGTATGTGATGTGCTAAGACCTCATCACCTTTTCTGCTCATGGCTCATGCTTCAGGAGCTAAGAAAGACAAGGTGAGAGAAAGTGAGTAAAAAACTGGGACGACACCTTCACTTTGGTGTATTTTATCCTTCTTTACTGTCCTCTGCTTCCAGCTTCATCTGTCTTCCTTTCTTCATGTAGTTTTTAGAAAGGTGACAAGACAGAGCCTTAAGACAGGCCCCGGCAAAATGTATTATGATCCTGAAAAATGGTGAAATTAAAGCAGAACGGCCACACTCCTTGACTTATGTAAAGTTTATTCAAACCTGCCTTGCTCTCCTTTTGAACCTGACAGCACTTGGATTTCTTAATAATGTGCAAATTAAAAGGACTTTATCAAAGGCTCAATAATTATGTAGTCAATGTGAAAATAACTGAAAGAAATTCTATAATAATTTCAGAAGAAATATAATATCCTGCATTATATGGATCCAGAACAAATACTCAAACACAAAACCCCAGCTGAATAATTAAAATGATTGCATTTCTCCTATATAATCACCCTGGAGGTATATCAAAATTAGATACTCCCAATTAGTCTCCTATTTAAATTCCATTCTTTAGATTAATAATAAGAATAAAGATATTTATTTTCTATAGCATTAGATTGAGTTTCCCAGGTAGCGCTAGTGGAATCCACTGCCAGTGAAAGAGATGCAAGAGACTCAGGTTTGATCCCTGGGTTGGGAAGATGCCCTGGAGTAAGAAATGGCAACCCAGTATTCTTGCCTGGACAATTCCATGCGCAGAGGAGTCTGGTGGGCAACTGTCCATGGGGTGGCAAAGAGTAAGACACAACTGAGCACACACACACACACACACACTCACACACACACACACTCAGTCTCACACACACACACACACACTCTCTCTCACACACACACACTCTCACACTCACACACACACACTCACACACACACTCACTCACACACACACACTCACACACACACACACACTCACACACACACACTCACACACTCTCACACTCACACACACACTCACTCACACACACTCACACACACTCACACACACACACTCTCACACACACACACTCACACACTCACTCACACACACACTCACACACACTCACACACTCACACTCACACACACACTCACACTCACACACTCTCACACACTCACACCCACACCCACACATTGCACTAGATAACAAAACGGTTCTGTTTTCAGGAACATACCAGGTGATACTACTCCCTGTGTTTTCACTCTGCCATGTAACTGAATTAAGCTTATTTGAATTATGATATTAAAAGAGTGATTCCTAATTACAATCATATTACATAGAAATGTTCTAAGGGAGGTTGAGAGCATGGGAGAGAAACATATTTGGTTTCAGAGGCATTCAGCATCATCAATGAAGGAAAGAGTTCACCCAGAAATGTATGTCAGCAAGAATTAAGAATAAGGAGCCTGTTCTGGGGTCAGCACCATGGAAGAACCAGCAGAGAGACTGGACAGACGTTTAGAGGATTCAAAAGTGCAGAATCTTAGAAGTCAGCTAAGATGGACACCGGTCCCATTCTTTCATTGAGCTTTGACTGTTCAGAATGTGAACCATCTCTTGTTCACTGCTACTGGGGAATGGATCACTCTGTGGGGCCTACTAGTTGGCAGGGTCCATTTTCAACACAGTAGATGCAGGAGCATATGTTTTCTCCTCGCTAGGTCAGAAATGATACACTATGCTTGGCAAACCAGAGTTTCCCAACCAGGAGTATGAACTGGGAGTGAGTGGCAAAAAGAAGCAGGCGCTGTTGAACTCCTTCCCTAGCACCAATGGCAGTGGTAGCCTGTGTTGAGCAACGGGGCAGCAGCTCTGTCTGACCATTCGTTCCCTGGGGTGGGATCTGGACTGGGGTTTGAAAAAGAAAGTGAAAATGTTAGTCACTTGAGACCCCATGGACTGTAGCCCGCCAGGCTCCTCTGTCCATGGGATTCTCGAGGCAAGTAAATGTTAGTAGGTTGCCATACCCTTCTCCAGGGGAATCTTCCCGGCCCAGGGGTTGAACCTAAGTCTCCTGCATTGCTGGTGGAATCTCTACATCTAAGCCACCAGGACTGGGGTTTGAAGTCCAGTAGTTCCTAGCATCTCTCAAGACTATTTCTTGAGGTTTGCTGCTGACCATTAACCAAAACTATCCTTCTGAAAAATTCCTTCTCTGGTTTCGGTTTGCAACCCAGAATGCTGAGCAAGATAGGGCCAACTGCAAAATGAAAGTGCAGGGCTTCCTATTTTAAAATTGTTCAGAATTTTAAGACAGCAACATCTCAGCATTAAAACCAAGGTTTTTCTAAGCACAGGTTACTGTGAGGTTGCCTAGGCTGCAAACCCATGAAGCTGGCCCTTCATGGGTAAACGAAGGGCCTTTCATGTTTGTATAACATAGAAGGAAAAGTCCTTATTGATAATATATGGTCAAGAAAAAAATCTCTAAGAAAGAGAATACTAAAGGGTTTTAACAAGGGATGCGGTGTTGGTTGGTTGTTTCTGTGAGCAGTTGTAGCTGAAGAATGAATGTTATAGCCAGAATCAAGTTATCAGAGCTCATTTCGATCTAACTGAATTGCCAGGGTGTTAGTAAGGTTTGGCAGAATTGCTGTGTCTTCCCCAAATAAAACCATTTCTTCTGTATATGCGTTTTATTTGGAAAGATCTTGGGTGTGACTTATGAACTTTTAGATGAAAAAATAAAAAGCGAGTCAAGGGTGTTTTTAAAAGGTCTGACTCTAATCCCAGAGGGCAAAGCAGTGGTGCCATCCATTCTTTCACTGAGACATGGTTGTGCTCTGGCTGTGGGCACACAGTTCAAGAGTCCTCTCTGGGGATTCTTAATCGCTTAGTGGCCAACACATTCAGGCAGGGCACAAGCCAGATTCAACCAGCAGATTTGCTATTTTAGGGAAAGCCAGCTGTTTAGATTTCTATCCAGTAAAACTGCCCAATCTCAGTACATTCACCCATAAATTTTGTGGCTGAGCTTCAAAGTCCATGCAACTTTGTATTGAATAGAAGGAAAAATCCCACCAAGTGAGAAAATTATAGTAACAACAGCTCAAATCATCTGCTGACAGCAGGTCTGTCCACCCTGGGGCTACCCTCTGGGTTGGCCTCTCACTCCATTTGACCTGTGCTGTCCTGGGAAATGGGTGAACATCAAACAACACGCAAGTGGTCAAAGTAGCTACCATTATACACTTTGTTGCCCAATCAAAGTTTTCTGTTTAGCCAGATATTTTTAGACCAGCTCTCACAATTTTCATGTTAATAGAAAGTACAGGGGAGGAAATCTACAGAGATGTCATTGGTAGTGGCATATTAAAGGCAGTGGCAGGTTGGAACACCCTTGTAGTGATATGGAAAATCCTTTCAGCTACACATGTAGTCTTTCAACACAGCAGCATGGACTTAGCAGACTAATTCAAGGAAACAGTGTTGCAGAAAGTTCTGTTCTGAAATCAGGAACGTGAAAAAAATTACCACTCCTTGGCCCACTGGCAGAGCTACTGAGATTTTCAACCTAGAAGAGAAAGAAGGCTAATGTGCCTATCTAGGCTTTTCCTCTCTCTCATACACTCTCTCTGTGTTAATGTTGGTTTATTCAAATCAGTACATAATTAAAAGCAGCTGTTATTTCATAGGTGACTGAAAGTCTTAATATTCTTTAGGAAACATGCAAAATTAACTGAATTCATATAATTCAATATTCTTTTTTCTATATTCCTCTTTCTTAAATGGATTTTAATAACTATCTTTATAGAGTACCTACTCCATGCTAGGCATCATTGTATGAAATACCAAATGATTTTGGGGTATTCATTTTCCTAATATTCAAGGAATTAAATATTAGGTCACTCAAGAAAGTGGAACTTAACTATACAGAAGATATGTAACTGATTGAAAGTCACATTAAATGGATAGAAGTGGTGGGATTCAAGTTCCTGATGTTCTTAAAGCTACCTCAAATATTTTTGGAGTATCTTAGACAAAAAGTATCATGTAAGGAGCTAACAAAAAAAAATCAATATGAAAAATATCCTAGGCTTCAAAGAGTCTCAGAAACCTTTCTTCTTCCCCATTTCTGTTGTCACAACTTTATTGGTTCCTTCAAATTTCTAGCCTCATGACAGGTTTTCTCCCCTTGGGTCCCATTTTGCATCAATCGTCTCCCCTGTGCTCTGCCTTGAATGATCTTTATAAACCATAATCCTCCTTGGGCATATCTGTGCTTAAAACCTTTCAAAAATTTCTGTAGGATAAAGTCCAAGCTCCCCAAACCACAGAGAAATCTTGCCCTGTGTATCCCATGCCTCTCTAACAGGTATACTTTCTGTCTCAGAAAGTATCCCCATCCTGTGGGATACCTTGTTCTGGAATGTGCCACACGCTGCTTTTTCTCCTCTGAATCTGTGCAAATTCTGCTCCTTTGTCTGAAATGCCTTTTTAGAAAGCCTGTCTTTAGTGAAATCTATTCATCCTTTGAGATTCTCTTGACATCATTTACTTCCCTTGTGGCTCAGATGGTAAAAAATCTGCTTGCAATGCAGGAGACCCAGGTTCAATCCTTGGATCAGGAAAATTCCCTAGAGAAGGGAATAGCAACTCAAGCCAGTATTCTTGCCTAGAGAATTCCACGGGCAGAGGAGCCTGGTGGGCTACAGTCCATGGGATCACAAAGATTCAGATATCATTTACTCAATGGAAACTTCTCTTCACTGCTCCCATCAGGTTGAATTTGAATGTACCACGTGTCGCAATAACGTGCTTGAAATTTAAGGAAGACACCTATCTCTCTGTCCTGCAACTGTTCATTGACCTAGTAGCCCTCTAAATGATGGCTACTTAAATAAAATGCTCGTGCATCATATACCTTTAAGTCCTCAGCAGCTAGAGGCATTCGGTACATATCTTCCAAATGATTGAGTAAAGGAACATGTAAATAAATATATTACATAGACAACATCAGAAAACATTGCTTTAACATTTTAGCCTCCTGACCTACATCTCTTGATATTTTTGGCCCTGGGTAGACTGCTTTCTGAGAAAAGATCCCTTAACACAGTCATCTGCAAAGACACGACATGGTCTAAATAAATCCCTGGGGCTTTAAGGGAGCGAATGTGTTAAGGCAGGCATAATATATAAAGAAGATCAGTTGTGGAAAAATTCAACAAGAGTTAGTAAGGTCATTGTTTTATATTTAAAGTCCTCAGTAAAGGTTTTCATGGGCTCTTTGGACTATTCCTAGGTCACTCCTACTTTTGAGTCAATACAAGGGAGTTTCTGAGCTTGCTATTTGTGGAACTGACAGACTCAGCCTGGACTGATTCTTTTTTTTTTTTTTTTTTGGCTGGAGTTTTATTTTTTTATTTTTATTTTATTTTATTTTATTTATTTATTTATTTTCATCCATGGATTTACATGTGTTCCCCATCCCGATCCCCAGTCCTGCCTCCTTCTCCATCCCATCCCTCTGGGTCTTCCCAGTGCACCAGCCCTGAGCACTTGTCTCATGCATCCAACCTGGGCTGGTGATCTGTTTCACCCTTGATAATATACATATTTCAATGCTGTTCTCTCTGAACATCCCACCCTCGCCTTTTCCCACAGAACCCAAAAGTCTGTTCTGTACATCTGTCTCTTTTTCTGTTTTGCATATAGGGTTATCATTACCTTCTTTCTAAATTCCATGTGTATGTGTTAGTATGCTGTAATGTTCTTTATCTTTCTGGCTTACTTCACTCTGTATAATGGGCTCATCTCATTAGAACTGATTCAAATGAATCCTTTTTAATGGCTGAGTAATATTCCATAGTGTATATGTCCCAAGCTTCCTTATCCATTCATCTGCTGATGGGCATCTAGGTTGCTTCCATGTGGACAGATTCTTGTGGCAAGCATCTTCATCTGTCATGCCCTGATAAGCATGAGGGTTTGCTTTTTTTTTTTTTGGCCTGAGAGAAGAGGTTAATTTTGTTTTGTTTTGTTTTCCGTGTATGCTATGTGACTGTGCAGTGAAAGAGAACAAAATGAGG
Organism: Dama dama; assembly: GCF_033118175.1. Taxonomy (NCBI): domain Eukaryota; kingdom Metazoa; phylum Chordata; class Mammalia; order Artiodactyla; family Cervidae; genus Dama; species Dama dama. Next base: position 49,566,988 of record NC_083710.1, read on the forward strand.
ATTGGGACATGGAAAGACCCTTACTGGAAAAGACCCTGATGCTGGGGAAGTTTGAAGGCAAGAGGAGAAGGGGGAAACAGAGGATGAAATGGTGTGTGGCATCACCGACGAAATGGACATGAGTTTGAGCAAACTCGGGAAGGTAGTGAAAGAGGGAAGTCTTGTGTGCTACAGTTCGTGGGGTTACAGAGTCAGACATGACTTAGCAACTGAGCAACAACAAATGCCCTCTGATAGGGCTTCCCAGATGGTGCTAGTACTAAAGAACCTGCCTTTCAATGCAGGAAATGCAGGTTTGATCCCTGGGTCTGAAGGAACCCCTGAAGGAGGGCATGGCAACCCACTCTAGCATTCTTGCTTGGAGAATCCCATGGACAGAGAAGTCTGGCGGGCTACAGTTCAGTTCAGTTGCTCAGTCGTGTCCAATTATTTGCGATCCCGTGAATCGCAGCACGCCAGGCCTCCCTGTCCATCACTAACTCCCGAAGTCTACCCAAACCCATGTCCATCGAGTTGGTGATGCCATCCAGCCATTTCATCCTCTGTCATCCCCTTCTCCTCCTGACCTCAATCTTTCTCAGCATTAGGGTCTTTTCCAATGAGTCAACTCTTCGCATGAGGTGGCTAAAGTAATGGAGCTTCAGCTTCAACATCAGTCCCAACAATGAACACCCAGGACTGATCTCCTTTAGGATGGACTGGTTGGCTCTTCTTGCAGTCCAAGGGACTCTCAAGAGTCTTCTCCAAAACCACAGTTTGAAAGCATCAATTCTTCGGTGCTCAGCTTTCTTTATAGTCCAACTCCCACATCCATACATGACTACTGGAAGAACCGTAGCCTTAACTAGACGGACCTTTGTTGGCAAAGTAATGTCTCTGCTTTTTAATATGCTATCTAGGTTGGTCATAACTTTCCTTCCAAGGAATAAGCGTCTTTTAATTTCATGGCTGCAGTCATCATCTGCAGTGATTTTGGAGCCCCAAAAAGTAAAGTCTGACACTGTTCCTACTGTTTCCATATCTGTTTCCCATGAAGTGATGAGACCAGATGCCATGATCTTAGTTTTCAGAATGTTAAGCTTTAAGCCAAGTTTTTCACTCTCCTTCTTCACTTACATCAAGAGGCTTTTTAGTTCCTCTTCACTTTCTGCCATAAGGCTACAGTTCACAGGCTCGCATAGAGTTGAACACGACTGAAGAGACACAGCACCTACACAGATGCCCTCTGAAACTGACCAGCTTGCGCACTGGTTTCCCCCAGTGGAGAGAGGAGTTTGCGGCAAACCTTGGATGAAGTGTAGTCAGTAAAATCGCTGCATCCTTGGGTACAAACACAGGACTGCTTCAGTGCCCAAGAGGCCGTAATCACTAGGAAGAGGGCAGAGCAGAGACTGTCTGTTCCCCTAACTCTACTACAGACCACATGAACAGATACATACACAAATCATTTAACTGAAAATTAAGTAAATGTTCCACAACCACAGGTTGTTTTTTGACTTTGTTCTATTTTTGGAGTGGGGAGAATGGGACTAATTTGGACATTTTAATGAACTATGAAGTGATTGTGCCACACTTTTTATTCATATTAATAATTTTTTTCTCTTTATTCTAAAATTGAGGGAGTTCTTCTCCATCATTTATGTTGAGATTTCTAATTCATTTTCAGTCAAGATACTCTCACTGTTCATTCACTGAAAATGAATTAGAAATTATACATTCTATAGATTACTCATTTTCAACCAAATCATTGTTTGAAATGAATGGTTGTGCTGAGTGCCTTGAATTTTAATGAAATTATATTTTATAAAGTTGGAGTCAGTGAAATTGCATTGCATCAATGGCTTGTGGGCAAACTGACTAACGAGGGCACTAGTGGATATATCAGCCAAGCGGTGTTATCACAAATGTGCTGGCAATAGGATGGTGAGGAGAACTCCTCGCAGAGAGCAAAGCCAAGTTAAGAAAAGGAGATAGCTTCTTTCTTTCTACATGCAGTGAACCCCCAGGGGACTCCTAAGAATATCTGAGGCAGTCTACATACATGCTCAGTCTCTCAGGCTCATCTGACTTTGCAACCTCATGGACTGTGGCCCGCCAGGCTCCTCTGTCCATGGGATTCTCCAGGCAAGAATACTGAAGGGGGTTGCCATTTCCTCCTCCAGGGGATCTTCCCGACCCAGGGATTGAACCTGCATCTCCAGCGTCTCTTGCTTTGGCAGGTGGATTCCTTACCACTGAGCAGCCTGGGAATCCCCTACATTGAAGAAAGTGATCTTTTTTTTTTTTCCTTCTTCCATGATTTGGTAAGTATTCTAGGCAAGGTTGTAATATGATCTGCAGGGCCCACAGCAAAATAAAAATGCAGAGCCTTTTTTCAAATAGCAGGAAAAACTACTGTTAAAGATTCTAAAATTGAAAGTTTCCCCCTTTTCTGCAGTTTCTCAATTTGTCATAGTATGTTTTATTTGCTAATTACTTTCATTCTGAGTAACAGAAAATTCAAATTTAGCATTCTTAGCATGAATTATTACCATTCTCCCTTGTATTGTACAATGTCATTTTAAAATGCAAATATAAGAATTTATAAAAAAAGGCTGAGCACTGAAGAATTGAGGCCTTCAAACTATGGTGCTGGAGAAGACTCTTGAGAGTCCTTTGGACTGCAAGGAAATCAAACCAGTCAATCCTAAAGGAAATCAACTCTGAATATTCATTGGAAGGACTGATGCTGAAATTGAAGTTCCAATACTTTGCATACCTGATGCAAAGAGCTGACTCATTAGAAAAGACCTTGATGCTGGGAAAGAAAGATTGAAGGCAGGAGGGGAAGGGGATGGCAGAGGATGAGATGGTTGCATGGCATCATCAACTCAATGGACAGGAGTTTGAGCAATCTCTGGGAGATGATGAAGGTCGGGGAAGTCTGGCGAGCTGCAGCCCATGGGGTCACAAAGAGTCAGACACTACTGAGCAACTGAACAACAACCATTGTGCAAAAGCACTATGAAGTCAGTAGAAACTGTATTTTGAATTTTTATCTTTTCCTGGCTAGTAACGTGCAGTCTGATACTCTCTTATGATGCCAGGCAGGTCAGAGAGCCACCGTTCCTGGCCAGCTGGGTAATGCTGAGGATAAATAAGCAATACACTTCTAACTATTCTGTACTCATACAACCATTCTGTTTTTCACTTTCAATACAGTAATTAATAAGCCACACCAGATATTCAACATTTTATTATAAATAAGGCTGTATGTCACATCATTTTGCTCAACCGTAGGTGAATGTGAGAGTTTGAGCACATTTAAGGTAAAGGAAATGGCACCCCACTCCAGTACTCTTGCCTGGAAAATCCCATGGACGGAGAAGCCTGGTAGGCTACAGCCCATGGGATCGCTAAGAGTCGGACACGACTGAGCGACTTTGCTTTCACTTTTCACTTTCATGCACTGGAGAAGGAAATGGTAACCCACTCCAGTGTTCTTGCCTGGAGAATCCCAGGACAGAGGAGTCTGGTGGGCTGCCGTCTATGGGGTTGCACAGAGTCGGACCCAAATGAACTGACTTGGCAGCTGCAGCAGCAGCATGCTAAGCCACACTGTTTGGTAGGTTAGGGGAATTAAATGCATTTTCAATATAGGATATTCTCAATTTACCATGGGTTTTTCAGGACGTAATCTTGTCATAAGTTGAGGAAGATCTTACCGATACTTGCATCAACAAGACTGAATCTCAAAAATATTACGTTGAGCAAATGAAGATAGAAACAAAAGAACAGATACTATATGATTCCATTTTAATGAGATTTCTAGAACAGACAAACCTAGTCTATGAAAATAGATACTGCAATGCTCGTTCCTCAGGAGAGGTTGAGGAATGTCTGGAAAATGTCCTGAGGATACTTTCTGGGGTGCTAGAAATTTCTATGTGTTGATTGGAGTGTGGACTATATATATATATTCTTTTGTCAAAAATGGTCAAACTCTGAATCTCTGAATTTCACTCTATATAAATAATACCTCAGTAAAAAGTAAATTACTTTCTGTTTCTTTCCTTCAAATTTGGTTTTCCTTGCAGGTTTTTCTTCTAAGAAAATTTTAAGATCAGATTTGTCAAATGCCACAAGGATTATGTTGGTATTGAAATGCAAAAGCATTCACCTTGTGCCTTTATAAAGGGGAAGAGTCATTCTTATTTTATTAAGTGATTCCAATGATTATTTTCTAACCATTAAGATTTTTCTTAGCTTAAATTCTTTATAGTTATCTCTAAGAGAATTTTCACATTACTATCACATTTATTTGTAAGTTATTTACAGATCAGCTTATCTTAATGTATAAATTGATTTCCACCATCTAATTTTCTTATTATTACTAGAAAGCAAAAAGAAAATTATTTTAAAATATCTGAGCACCTTATTGAATTCTAGTATTGGTTTTGATAGCTTTTTAACTGGTTCTGTACACAGTAAATTTTGATATCCACAAATAACAATTTTTCTAGTATAGTATTTTCTCTTTTTCATTTTATTGCATTTACTACAATATAACATTAAACAGTCCAGTATTATTTAATAAATAGCAGTGGTATGAGATGACACTCCTGTTTATGAGATTATTTTTATTATTTCACTATTAAGACATTTGATCTGAGGATATAATAAACATATGTCGGGTTTAAGAAATTTCCTTCAATATCTGGAAAGATTTGGAGGGTTTCTTATCAGTTTAATTTAAAAGGATGATAAATTTTATCAAGACTTTTGGGTAACTATTAGGATGCTCATATTTTTGTTTGCTTCTTAAAATATTAGTGAAGTCATCTACATTAATGAATATATCAATATTTAAACATTTTGAATACTAAGTTTGTACTTGTTGGTAATATATTAGTCTTTTCATATATCGGCAACTTCTCTGTTAATATTTCATTTAGGAATTTTTCCATTTATTTTCATAATTTAGATTGCTGTTTGATTTCCAAATTTTGTCTCAAACCATGCCTGGCTTTGACATCAGGGCTATGTATGTCCTCAACTGACTATGGGATGCTGCCAATTTTTATCTATTTTTGAAAGAATCATAATATTGGAAGAAGATCTGGCATATCTTGTCTGTAAAATTATCTCAATATTGTATTTTTGTTAGAATTTACCTCCTTCATCAACTTTCCCCATGAGCATTGATCAATATAGTTTATTTTACTCTTCTTACTCTATATAATTCTAGGAAATCCTTCATTTCATCTACTTTTTCAAATCTGTTGGAATATAGCTGCAAGTATGACTGTGTCTTTTTTTTAATTTATAATGGTACTATTATTTTTCCCTTTTGTTCTGGAAAGCCTTGCAAAGATTAACATAATTTACTTGTCTTTCTGCAGAGCTTTTTAGTTTGATTGATCAGACCTATGTTTATTTTGTTCTTATCTTATAAAATTCTGTTTTTAACCCAATTACATGTTTCCTTCTAACTTTTCTTTTTACATTTATTTGTTTTAACTGAAAGTCTCAGTCATAAATTTTCAGTCTATTTTAATTGAGAAAACAGTTATTTAAAGATTACAAATTTCATCTTAAATACTGCTTTGGTTACATTCAATGGGTTTTATTAAAAATCACTCTATTTTTAATTTGATATCTTGACTTCTTGATATCAAGAGTTCTTGAGAAGATTATTTTTAAGAGACTGGATGAAGAAGTTTTATCACTTTATTATTAAAATATAGTTTTATGATACTACGGTTACAAAATATGAATTTTATGATTCAGAACTGCAGAATTTAGATTGTCTTTTTGATGTAGAATATGTGAAGAGTTCCTCTGACTGTCTCACCATGTTTGAAAAGATGTATATTACCTATTTTTGAGAAATATATAAATCTATATGGTTGCTAATTAAGCTATTCAAATACTTTATATTTTATATCATTTTTTTTGTTGTTTTCTTAAAATCCTAAAAATTAATGCTGTTAGAATGCTGCACTCAGTATGTCAGCAGATATGGAGAACTCAGGAGTGGCCACAAGACTGGAAACGATCAGGTTCCATTCCAGTCCCGAAGAAGGGCCATGTCAAGGAATGTTGAAACTGACATACAGTTGTGCTCATTTTGGAAGCTAATGTTCAAAATCATTCAAGCTAGGCTTCAGCAGTATGTGAACCAAGAACCTCCAGATGTACAAGTTGGGTTTAGAAAATGCAGAGGAACCAGAGATCAATTTGCCAACATTAGTTGGATTATAGAGGAAGCAAGGGAATCCTAGAAAATCATCTACTTCTGCTTCATGGACTACTGTGGATCACAACAAACTGTGGAAAATTCTTAAAGAGAAGAGAGTACCAGACCACCTTACCTACCTTCTGAGAAACATGTATGCAGGTGAAGAAGCAACAGGTAGAATTGGATATGGAACAATGGACTAGTTCAAAACTGGAAAAAGAATACGTAGAGACTGTGTATTGTCACCCTGCTTATGTAACTTATATGCAGAGTACATCATGCAGAATGCTGGGCTGGATTAATCACAAGATGGAATCAAGATTACTGGGAGAAATGGTAACAACCTCAGATATGCGATGATACCACTTTAGTGGCCAAAAGTGAAGAGGAACTAAAAAGCCTCTTGATGAAACTGAAAGAGGAGAGTAAAAAAGCTGGCTTGAAACTCAAAATTAAAAAAAAAAAAAGTCAGATCATGTCATCTGGTCCCATTACTTCATGGCAAATATATGGAGAAAAAGTGGAAACAGTGATAGATTTTATTTTCTTGGGTTCCAAAATCACTGCAGATGGTGACTGCAGCCGCAAAATTAAAAGACTCTTGCTCCCTGGAAAAGAAAAATGTTATGACAAACCTAGACAGGATATTAAAAAGCAGAGACATCACTTTGCCAACAAAGACCCACACAGTCAAAGCCATGGTTTTTCCAATAGCCATGGACTGATGTAAGAGTTGGGCCGTAAAGAAGGCTGAGCACCAAAAAACTAATGTTTTTGAATTGTCATGCTAGAAAATACTCTGGAGAGTCACTTGGGCAGAAGGAAGATCAAACTAGTCAATCCTAAAGAAAATCAACCCTGAATATTCATTGGAAGGATGCTGAAGCTGAAGCTCCAATACTTGGGCCACCTGATGAGCCAATTCATTGGAAAAGACCCTGATGCTGGGAAAAATTGAGGCAGGAGGAGAAGGGGAAAACAGAGGATAAGATGGTTGGATGGCATCATTGGCTGAATGGACATGAGTTTGAGCAAACTCTGGGAGATAATGAAAGACAGAGAAGCCTGGCATGCTGCAGTCTGTGGGTCTCAAAGAGTTGGACACAACTTTGCAACTGAACAGCAAACAACAGCAAGTTAAGATATGAGCACTAAAGTCTCTTGCAATGATTTTGAATTTATGAAGTTCTTAAGTTCCTAGTAGTTTTGAATTCTTATATCTCAAAGCTGTTAACAAAGGCTTGTGGCTATGTATTCTTGATAGATTTTTAACTCTTATCATACAAAATATGGTTTTCATTTGAATTTTTTCTGGTGTTCCAGTTCCTCATTCTTTGTTTTGTATTTCCCTAACACATTTTTTTGCAACTGTTTTCAAATATTCCACATCACTGGATTTTAGAAGTATCTCTTGAAATTATCACATATTGTATTTATTCCGTTAACTAATTACTGTAAAAAGAGCAATCAGCATGAGAAGGGCAGGCTGGGTCTTTTCTCCATGTAGAAATGAGGCAGATAACAGCTGACGAACAGAAATATAAGCTAGATTTAAGTGAGAGAAAAGGCAAGGCCAAAATTATCAGTCAGCCCCACAACTGTCTATGTGGCACAGACCAAGGGCTCCTGAGAAGACATTGCCTGGGCCAGAAAAGCCCAGTCTCATTTCCTTTCCCCAAGAATAGGGGGTCTATCGTGCTAACGGTAGTGCCAAGCCTGAAGATCTACGATAGAGACAAAGTGTTGGGGAGTAGCCTGGCACCTGTTTCCTGCTGATGCTATGGAAGGCCCTCTTTGCTTGGAGCTCCTGAGAAAGCAATGCCAAGAAAGGTCTCCTTCCAGCACTGAATGGGCTGACCACTGTACCAATCAGAGTCACTGCACGGCTCCATAGTGATGGGTCCTGAGGCTCTCAAACATACATCCTGCCCAGTGTGATGCTATCCATCCAGTCCCTTTTGTGTTTCCCCCATGCTTATACTAATACCTATGCAGGAACCAAACACCACTTTCGGTTTTCAAGCCATTTTGCAGGCAAAAAACCCTGAGGGATAACAAGGATTGTAGCAATTGACCAGATTGCTGGCCCAAATTACTAGGAATGAGATGAACCTCTCTCTCGCTACCTCTGGAGGCAAACACCTGAAGCTCTCTTCACTGCACTTGCCATTGGCACTGAGATGTATGAACACAAATATCTGAAACCTTTGGCTTTGCAACAGTTGTTTCTGGCCACTTTAGGCTTTAGACTAAGTGCCAGGCAAAACGCTGAAAGCTAATTGTGGAAATGACAGCCTTGCAAATGAAGAAACAGATTAGGACAGTACGTGCGCTGTAATTACCATTTCTTCTCTTCATTTCTATAGCCATCGCTGTTGGATCTGTAGGGCTGGACCCCATTGCTCAATGGTAGACTTTGGGCAGGATGCAATAACATCCCCAAATTTTGAAGTTATCTTTCCATCAGGTTTAAAGAAACCTCTCTCATTTCAGTCTTGCTGCAATAGAGGTGGAAGCAGAAATGATGAGATGGAGGTGACAATTGGTCCAAACTTTGGCGGTCAGGAGAAGGCACTTGTAATGCCAACCTTAGCATTATGTCAGGAGTCTCCTAGCAGTGTTCAAAATTACCATTACTTGCATTCTTGTATCTATAAACGATTTTTAAGTTTGGATTTATTTCACCATATAAAGGAGACATTTATCAAAAGGAGCTTGTAATTACGACCAGAAATGAACTCCTAAAAATTGGTTAAGAAATTAATCACAAATCACAGGTACAAACTTCTTCATTTTTTTTTTTTTTCTAGTCGTGTTTAGTTGTTTGGGTTTGATTTGCAGGAGAATGGGGTTGCTTCTGCTTCAGATGGAGTTATTTTCCATATTTTTCTCATTTGATATGATCTTGGGAAAAAGCATAGATATCCCTTAAGAGAGACAAACAATTCACGTCATGAAAATGGGCTGCATAAAACTGTAATAAATACATATTTAAGGGCATAAATATGTAGTAACACATTGCAACTCAAAATCAAATCTGTGGTAGGATTTCCCCAAGGGAGAGAATCAGGCTGAATCAAAAGCAATTTACCCTTTTCCTGAAGGCCCCGAACGTCCCACATTCTCAATTCACACATCCTGCCGTCTGGCCCACTTTTGACATTAAGAATTGGTAATATTTTCATGTGTTCTTGCTTTCCGATCATGGTGTCACTCCTAGGCAGGTGAGGTACAAATCTGTATCTCTTAGAGTAACAGCTATTGCTTCGCTTTCTCTAAATGCCCAAGACAGTAATTTTCATTTTCCTTCTCAATATGTACAGAATAGATTTTCATCTCCCATGCCAAATGAAGTTTTATCTTTCTGTCCACAGTGACAATTGCAAGAAAGCTAACTTGTTTTTTGAGCTTTGCTCAAATATAAATCTTGTCACCACCTGTACTAGAGTACACCACGTGTACTATAACTCTTACAACAACACAATTCTTTTGCCGTAACTCCATGTTAAAAGCTCCAGTCTTTCCATTAAACACCAGCATCTAACCCATGGCAGTTTTTAGTTGAGGGAGGGTGAAGAGCGCAAGAGGCTTCCCAAATGGCTCGAGTGGTAAAGAACCCACTTGCCTATGCAGGAGACATAAAGAGAGGCAGGTCTGATCCCTAGATGGGGGAGATCCCCTGAAGGAGGGGCATGGCAACCCACTCCAGTATTCTTGCCTGGAGAATCCCGTGGACAGAGCAGCCTGGCAAGCCACAGCCTATGGAGACACAAAGAGTCGGACATGACTGAAATGACTTAGCACGCATGAAGAGAGCAAAGCACGGGATCGAGGCAGAGAACTGTGGTCTCCTTCCCAGGAGCATCTTGCTGAGCGTGCAGTCTTCAGTTGAACCTGCATTGTTTGCTACTCCAGCTTCTGCCATAATCACGAGTTCCCAGATTCCAACTAAGTTAATGAGATGTGTTCCCTTTTCCCCCCTGGCAAGTGAAGGTAAAGTGAATGGCTGATTCAAAAGCCCCATCTCCCTTGCTGAGTCATAGAGTTGTTCTGATGATGGAAAAGGAAATGTAAGCTAGACTCTTTAACACCTTACTAACCAGGGAATTTTTGCAGAAACTAATGCCTGAACTTATGTAAAGGAATATTGAAGTGTCTCTGGTCAATAATGTTTGGGTAACAAAATATATATTAATAGGTATTGGATGTATTAATATGTCTCTGATACAGTGAACAGAGTACCGTATAACCGTTAGCGCTGTTATTAGTACCATATTGCTAGTTATTGTTGTTATTATTATTCCATAGCTGTCCTGAGTTAATAGAATTTATTTATTTATTTAGCTCCTTTTTGTTTTATTCTGTTGCATTCTAACCTTTAAACGTTTGGCTAATTTTCCTTCTCTTTTAAACTTCTGAGGGGGGTGGGGAGAAGGATCCTTTAAAAAGTTAGTTAGATGTCCTGTTTCATCAGATCCAACAAAATCATGTCATAATTTCAGTTTCTCTACACCTCATCATTCCTTCAGAAATCAGCCTTATCTCTTCACTTGGAAAGTATTCATCAGTGTGTTCAAATAATGACAGACAGATGGATGCTGCAAATAGCTTTAATTTGATCTTAAATATTTTCTCAAGGAAATGAGGCGGAGAAAAACTCAGTAAAAGTAATCAGTAAATGGAATAATATACCCCCTAAAAATTTTCTGTTGTTTGAATAACAAAGAAAGCTAACCTTCCAGTTTTTTGAGGAGAGATGGTTGTTGAAGAAATAGTTAACAAAGTGATATAAGAGTAATCTGGTGGTGGCCAGAACAAAGTTTACCACTTAAAGACAGAATGCATCACACTTTTACCTTTTTGAAGAAAGTAATAACCATGCAGCAAACTGGAGTACAGTTTATCTGATCTTTGCATTATTTAATATAGAAACTTGAATTCAGAAAGCTTTAGATTCTATAACTTCATCTACTATTGTCTTCATCATTTACTAGCAAATCTTGAACAAAAAAATACTTAACCTCTCTATGCCTTAGTTTCCTTACCTGTAAAACAATGATAATAGAATTTACCTTATAAGGCTGACTTGAGAATAAAATAGAGTGATGAATATAAATTAGTCCACTGTAAAAAATAAATATTACCCATTATTCGACTAGGGTTCTTTTTCAATTTTATGAAAATAATTAGATATATTTATGGTATGAAAAATCACTAGTTCTCAGGCTAAAATTTTCTTCAGTTCAGTTCAGGGCAGTCGTTCAGTCATATCCAACTCTTTGCAACCCCGTGGACTGCAGCACGCCAGGCCCCCCTCTCCTTCACCAACTCCTGGAGCTTACTCAAACTCATGTCCACCGAGTAGGTGATGCTATCCGACCATCTCATCCTCTGTCGTCCTCTTCTCCTCCAGCCTTCAGTCTTTCCCAGCATGCCGGTCTTTTCAAATGAGTCAGTTCTACACATCAAGTGGCCAAAGTATTGGAATTTCAGCTTTAGCATCAGTCCTTCCAGTGAATATTCAGGACCAATTTCCTTTAGGGTGGACTGATTGGATCTCCTTGCTGTCCAAGGAACTCTGAAGAGTCCCTTTAAAATTTTCTTCAATCTACAAAAATAAAGAACTATGTGAACATAAAATAATATAAATCCGTAAGAAAAAGTCCATCAAAGAGATTTGAACATGGTCTTCTCTATTTTTTAAATTAGATTTCAGTTGGTGTTGAGTTCATCATGCTCCTCAAATCATGATCCACTGAGATCCTAGAAGATCCTCTCTTGTCTCATTTCATTATTTCTCCATCAGTGTCTCCAACTGATTTCCAAGACCTTCCATTAATTTCTTGGGTACATCAACGTGCGGGAGAGAGGCTTTCTATTTTTGTTAATCTCCATAATAACATAGATTGGTCATTTAAAATTTTTTCAGGTTAACTTTAACTTAGTAATTTATGAAAACCTCTCCTCCAATGTCAGTATGAAGAGATTTTAAAAAGGAAAGAAAAAAAGAAAAGAAAAAACAGTTTTCACTGTTATTGGATTCAGAACAAATGCAGGGCAACTATAATATAACATGAATACCACAACAAGGAGAGGCAAGTGTCCTTTCACATCTCTGTCCATTCTTTTACATCTTTTTTCATAGTTTTTCCTTTCGTCCATTTTTAAATGTCAAGTTTCACTCTTTTTACTTTATATTCTCTCCCAAAATGGATTCAGTCATTACTTACTTTTACTTACTTTCAAGAATCTTTTGACTTCTGTGTTTTTCTTTTTTTAGCTCAGAGCAGTCATCTAAACTCATATATAAAACCACCTACTTAATTAAGATCTTGTTTGAAGATCTCAGGACCAGTTTTTCAGGCGTTACTTAGAACAGGCATTACCTGTAACCTGTGCAGTCACAAGGATCTTATGCTTGTTAGATTCTGCTGTCTTTCTCTTGAAATTTAAACAAGGGCCCCACAGATGATATAGCCAGTCCTGTTCTTAAAGTAATGTTAAATATGACATGCCCACATCAACTTTATCCCTTGAACTTCTCCATTTCCAGTGTTCCTCGGATCAGTAAAAAGTAGCTTTTCACCCAGCTGTTCTTGCCAGAGACAAATACTTCTAGAACCCTGTCTGTCCTTCATACCCTCATAGACTATCTTCAAGGATTATGAATTTCACTTCCTAGGCATCTTCAGACATCTATTTCTTTCTAATCTATTTCTGACCACCTACATCAAATGACCATTTTCTCCTGTCTGCCCTACTGCAGAACTCCAGTTTTCCTCCTTTATTTCCTCTGCCCTGCGCCTCTCCACAGGTGTAGTGGTGACTGGTCCTCTACTACCAAGAGACTTATAATCTACATGGAATGTAGAAGGGAAAAGAACCTAAAATGGGTCAGACTGAAAAAGCATTTTAGAACCACAATTAAATAATATGCTCTAGGACCTCAAAGAAAGACATCTCCAATAATGAGGGGTTAGGTTAGGGAGGATATTCATTTCGACATAATTATGTTGGAGACACGGGTTTGATCCCTGAATGGGGAAGATCCCTTGGATAAAGGAATGGCTACCCACTCTAGTACTCTTTCCTGGAGAATTCCAAGGACAGAGGAGGCTGACAGGCTACAGTCCATGGGGTTGCAAAGAGTCAGATATGACTGAGCAACTAACACACACACACATACACACACACATGTATTAATTATAAAAGATATCTTAGGGACTTCACCTTTCAATTCAGGGGTGCAGGTTCAATCCCTGTTTAGGGAGCTAAGATCCTACATGACTCACAGCCAAAAAAACAAAAAGATAAAGCAGAAGCAATATTGTAACAAATTTGATAAAGACTTTAAAAATGGTCCACATAAAAAAAACTTTATATTTAAGCATTTTTTTTCCTTAAGGAAAAAAAGCTATGTCTAATCAAAATTATCTTTTGGTAATAATTTTGCAGACCCATTACCATTTGGCAATATTGATCCTTTGTCTAGTTTTTTCCCCTATAATGCATCTTTAGGTCATTGTAAGACTTTCCTAAAACAGATCATGCCACTCTCCTGCTTAAATGTTCCCCAGTGAATACATATCTTACATCCATTCCGTTTAAAGCATTGTTTGTGGCTTTTGACCAACTAATTCTAGCCTCCTTTCTAGCCTCGTTCCTAACCCCCCTCTGTCCCTCCTTGCATACTCCTGACTATCCACTGCATATGATTGAAGAATGTCCTGACCCTTTTTATGGGCCCATACTTCGGGGGCTATTCTTCAGCCTGGAATGTCCTTCATACTTTTCACCATCTGGCAAGCACCTATTGTCGTTTAAATTCTTATTCTTATGCCCTATTTTCTCTGTGCTTTACTCCTAGCCACCCCTCAACTGTTCAATTTCCTACCCCAGGAAATAAATTTCTCCATTATTTAACTAGGGCTATTATAGTATTTACTACACTATATATTGTCAATTTCAAAATGCACTTTTTTTACATTTACTATCTCTGAAATCAGTATTATCTTATAATGACAAAAATGTTATTATTTGACATAATTTATTTCTCTCTTTTTTGGGGGGTGGAGGGGGTAGTGAGGGCCACACTGCACAGTCTGTGGGACCTTAGTTCCTGAATCAGGAATTGAACCTGCACCCTCAGCTGGAATCCTAACCATTGGACCGCCAGGGGATCCCCCATGATTTATTTCTTAGTGTCATATAAAATAAAGGTACATCTTACAACTGATGAAATCTTAAATTAGATGAAATAAGATAGTTCTTTATGAATATGTCTGTCCTTCCCTTGTAACTCACTCGGTATAAGAATCTGCCTGCAATGCAGAAGACCTGGGTTCGATTTCTGGGTCAGAAAGATCCCCTGGGGAAGGAAATGGCAACCCACTCCAGTATACTTGCCTGGAGAATCCCACGGACAGAGGAGCCTGAGAGGCTACAGTCCAGGGGGTCACAAGAGTCAGACACGACTTAACGACTAAACCACCACCACCTCCTTCTAGATTGTGAATGTCCTGTGTACTCTAATCTCAAAAAGCCACAATAGATATGCATCCCATAAATTAAAAATTGTTTACTTGTGTAGATGGTGTATATACTAAAGCACAGAAGATATGAGAAACATTAAAAGACAAATAAGTTTGACAACCTCTACGTAAGTTCCGTAGATTGTCCCAATGTCACTTTCCCAGCTTTGATATTATTGTTTATCACTGAGTCGTGTCTAACTCTTTTTAACCCCATGGACTGTAGCCCACGAGGCTCTTCTGTCTATGGAATTTCCCAGGCAAGCAAATTGCAGTGGGTTGCCAGTTCCTTCTCCAGGGAGTCTTTCTGACCCAGGGATCAAACCTATGTCTCCTGCATCGTCAGGCAGATTCTTCAGCACTGAGCTACCAGGGAAGTCCCAGCTTTGATATTACACTATAGTTAAGTAAGATGTTATCATTAGGAGAAATATGATTAAGGGTACATGGGATCTAGCCATATGACATTTTGTAACTTCCTATGAATCCAGGATTATTTATAATCTAAAGCCTTTTGTTAAGAGTAAGTTCACAGAAATCCATTAAAAGACAATATAGATTTGACATCATTGTAGACTGAAATCAGAATGGCACGTAAGTGCTCAATAATTAGCTACTATTACAATTTTACTTATTTTGACTTGCTCTTGATCTGTCAAAATTACCTTATTCGTGTAATATTGAATATCCAATATGCACAGTTTATGTAGTCATTAAAATGCCAAACCTCACCTAAAGTCCAAACCTCCCCCAGTCTTAGGCCTGCAGCAAAGAGGGTGGATGACTTCTTTTTTGTTTACTAAGCTTCTACTCACATCCCTTGTGTTCCTTTCTCCCCAAGATCCTTCTAGATTTTCTAAGCTGGTGAAAAGTAGAAAAGGGAAAGGCAAAGCACAAAAGGCAGGAACAAAGCTTTTACTTGACTGGTGACCTGGTAAACAGACAATGGATGCTCCTGGGATTGGAGAGCGTTAGAGCCAATGCTCACTAGACTCTACAAATGGACTAACCTAACTCTTTTCTTCATGGGAACCTTTGTGTGATTCCCATGTGTGGAAGCTTCCTGGTGGCTCTCTTGGCGATATATTTGCTGAAATTAGCCCTCAGTCCAGCCCAGTCTCTCTCTCTACGTAGCAGCCTCAGCTTTCCATGACAGCCTCTTGCCTTTGAGGTTTCAGTAGGGTCAACACCAGCATCCAACATCAGCCTCTTCTATTATCAGTCTCTTCTAATATCTTCTCAAAACCCTGCTTCCCACAAGACTGGGGAGAAGGGAGAAGAGGCCCTTCCTTGTCCATGATGGGGATAAGAATAGAGAAAATGCCACACCAGTCCAACATTTTCCAAAGTCAGTAGACTCTCTACTTTCCAGCTTCGATGCTTTCATATGTTTGAAGTGGCTGCTGGTTGAAAGAAAAAAAAAAAAAAAATGAAAGTTGCTCAGTCGTGTCCATCTCTTTGAGAACCCATGGACTAACAGTCCATGGAATTCTCCAGCCTAGAATACTAGAGTGGGTAGCCTTTCCTTTCTCCAGGGGGTATTCCCAACCCAAGTCTCCTGCACTGTGGGCAGATTCTTTACCAGCTGAGCCACCAGGGAAACCCAAGAATACTGGAGTGGGTAGCCTTATCCCTTCTCCAGTGGATCTTCCTGACCTAGGAATCCAACTGGAGTTTCCTGCATTGCAGGCAGATTCTTTACCAGCTGAGCTACCAGGGCTTTGGCTGCTGGCTGAGGCTTATGAAACTAGTGGCCCCCTGATCCTTTGCAAGTTCTGTGCTGTTCCACTTTACCTGACCTCCATGGTATTAGGGCCTTGGCCAAATGGAGGTAGAAACACTGTCACATTTAACAAATATCTCATCAATTCATCCAATGAGAAAAGAGCTTAAAGCTTTGGATACCAAGAAATCCTACTGCTAATAGCAATATCTTTTCCAAAGAAGTGATTTTTTTCTAAGTAATCAAGAACTTATAAAAATCAAAATCTTTAAGTTTGTCTCCAAACCATGTCACGTATTTAAGACACAATTATTTTAATACACATTGGACAACATCTATATCTCTGTCAAACAGAACAGAAGGAGTGAGGAAATTTCTTTTGAAAATTAAATAAAATTGCATCAAATGGTATTAACAACAAATATGCACATGCTAATACAACTGATTTCTATGCTTTAGCTGATATTCCACCTTTTAAACACTTTTATTAAAGACAGTAAGGCCTCAATTATACTTCTATCAGTGTTTTAAAGCTTGAGATATAAACACTCAACCTACTGTAAAAACATATAAAACAAAAATCTATGTGTATTTGTGGACAAGTTTCGTATCTAATTCTGCAAAGGTACTGGAGAGTATATGTATGAGTGTGTGTGTATATAACCATAATTATACACATATACACACTCATATACACCTATATATATGTGAGTAGACCCTGCTCCCAATGTATATTGAATTTTAAGATGTCTTTCTGAAGTGGCTTTGTGTACTTTTGATGGTCTTGCCTAATAAGGCATTTAAAAACAAAACAACAAATCTGAATAAAATATCCACACTTTAAAGTCTAAGTCAAAGGCTATACACATGGAAGGCTGAAAAATAACCAGCTTTTAAATTCTGTCCTTTCAACAATACAACTGCACTTTCAAATGTGCTTTGTTGTTTTCTTTTAATTCACTAAAATTAATCTTATAGATGTGGATGCCAGATTTGCATTAATTAAAACTCTACTGTAGAAGCCAGGCTTAATTGCAATCAAATTTGCTTAATTATGCATGGAGAGAGATTCCCAAACGAGAAAGGTTTTAGTAAGGATTTTGGTTTTTTGCATTGACAAAATAAATTGAAATTGTCATTTTTTGTGTTTTATGTAACACTTGTAAATAATTTGTGGAGCACCTTAAGTCTTCTATGTAAAGCAATGTTATTGCTTAAGTAATTATAACAATCTGCATTTTTCATTGTTAATTGTGGGTGTCAGACTCATTAATTTTAATTTACAGACTGTAATGAAATTAAGAAAATTTTATGCTGATCTGCTGAAACTTGTCTTACAGGAAGTTGTTTAATACAACTAAACTTTAAAAAAGTCAAGGCTCATTTTTGTAATTTGTATCTCAACAAATACAATCATCCTACAGCAATTTTCAGTAAAATCTGGCTTGAGGACAAAAACAGGTCAACTTTATGAATAATTTTGGCTTTTAAAAAATCACTTAATCTTTGAAGCACAGCAATAATTTAAAAAATTTAACTTTAACCTATATTTTTGGTTAAAAAATCTGAAAGAAAACTAAGAATATAGTTTCAATTCTATTTCATTTTTTTCCCCCTATGGGGAATTACATCATTGAGGAGAATAAGGGATAGGCATAACCAAAAATCAATTTAATCATTCTTAGATCAAAAGATTATTAGCATACTTTTAACTCACATTTCAATGTGGATCATCCATAGTTATTTTATCTCAAATATCCATAGCCATATATCCATAATTTTAAACATTACATTTGTAATCTCATTTGATTTTTAAATGTGAATTCAAAACAAAGTAATTCATTTAGAGATTAGTAAGGCACACATTTAAAATAAAGTTATCAACAAGGAAAAATGCTCTTTTTGACTTTCATGTTAAGATGTTATGTTTAGCTCTTGAAGCCTATTTAAACTTTAAGTGGTATAATTATTCATTTAAAAATATAATGGAAAGAGAAAGTATCTTTCATGCTTATTTAGTAGCAAGTGAACTCTTAGGGAAATTAGCTAAAGAGCCTTCACCTCTATTATTATTCATTCAATTAAAAACTCCAAAACAATTACTATAATTCTGCCTAAACCCAAGCATGAAAGTTTGGTAGTCAAACACACTTAGAAATGTTGAATGTCTCAAGAAGAAAATGACAAAGCAAGATTATTAGATTATTACATAATTAAGGCTAAACTTTAATTATAGCTCTTTTAAAATCAAGTTATTCTGAAGGGATGAAATAAACCATCATACAGGTCTTGGCAGTGTATCACTGTGTGGCATGCTCTACAACAAGATATTGGTGGGGAGGGAGGGGCGGTCAAAATCTTTTCTCATTATTAACTCAATAGGAGACATACTAGAGATAAGGAATGCTTAGGGAGGATACCAAATACACAGAGAAGTGTGTACCACATACATAAAGTTTTCCCATCACTTATAAATAATGAGAAGAAAAGACAGTGTGGTCCAATGTTTAACAAGTTGATAGTGAAAATTCAGGAAAGCTCTTTTTAATCCAAGACTTCATCTTGAGAACTGCATTTTATTTGTCCCAATTAAAGCTTCAAAATCTGTTCAATTTTGTATTTCTTCACCAGGCCATTTGATCACTATTTCATTTATTCCATTTTTAATTCTAACCAATTTTTACCAGCTCCTGGGGAACTAAAAGACTCTACTTCCCCAAATAAAGTTTTCTATGATTTTTGGTGCCTGTCTTTAGGATATCAATAAAGAATTTGTTTATTGAGATGCATTTCTATTATGCTGTGGATAAGCAAGATTTAATATTCTATTATTTTCTTAAAGCCCAAGTACAGTTATTTACCAATGCACTTACTGAGTTTATTTTCTGATGCTCCTTTGTTCCTTAGGATAATTTTCTCTCCTAATTTAGCTTTTGTCTCTAGTCATGCTTAAATCTTCATCTTTAGTTGGCTCTCTCATTTCTTCACTCTCTTATCTTCCTTATCACTCACTGTTCCTAATTCCTAAGTACTTTTTCCAGCCGTATTCCTCCTCCCCCTTTTCTGTCACTCTTTGCTGCCCATTTCCTCTGTTCTGTTCTCTGTCCCATTTCATCCTGTCCTCTCTGCCCCTAGTTTCACCCAGAGACGCTATTACGGTGATTGATTTACACAGTGCAGAACATTCCATAGGTATCATATTGCTATACAACATACACATCTCATACAACAATAAATCTAAAAATAACTAGCAAAAGGAGACGTTTAAGTTGAGAGTTAAAAGTGCTAACAGGGTCAACTGGTACAGTTATTGTGTGGACGGTGGTTTCACTACCTAGGAGACAAATGGGCAAGAGCCAATGGAGCTGGGCACTCATGGTGAAATTGGTAATAAATCAGACACAGAGTATAAGCATGAATCAGATGACTGTTCTCAAATAAGAGCAAGGCACACACTTGAAAGAAAAATATGTCATTTCCTTCCCTTTCTCACCATCTCACTTCCATCCGTCTTTTGTCTTTCTTGCTTGATGCCTGTCTTTCTCATTCCTACCCTTTTTAAGTTTCCCTTATTATGTAATTTTCTAAGGAAGCAAGATGCATACCCTAACCTTGAAACACTTATGCTTCTTATTAAATGCAATTTGATGTGTGAACTACAGATTTCAGTTCTCTAAAGAGTCAGGTGGGTAATGATGAATAACATCTGTATATCTTAAGAAGTGAAAGGCCATTCACAATTCTGAAGTGAACAGACATAACATCCAAAGATAATTTGTAATCTTCATATAGCCTCTAATAAGAGCACTCTATCACTTGCGGGGACATGTCGCTTTTTTGTTCTCTTCTGTTCCTTGACTCACGTTTATTTCAATTGTTCTTTCAATCATTCAGTAACCACCCTCCACTCAGGTGTAGCCACAAGTGCCTCTGTGTTAAACCACTTGTGAGACATATTAAGCCTCACAATGCAGGAGAAATATTGATCCATGATAAACAATAGCACCAGACAGAATAAACTAGCTGTTCTCTTTAATGGGCCTCTCAACTAAGCCCAAAATTCAGGTAAGTTTCTGAGAAGAAGAGGCACAACAGTAAGCAGAGTTTGCCAACATCTGAGTTTTTCTGTAAGTACTTAACATGTTTCTTTTTATCATGGAAAAATTCAAGTAAATGAAAAAGTAAAGATAATAGTAAAAATGAAATATATGGATGTATCACACAAGTTTACCAATACCAATGTTTCCTCTGTCCCTCAATCTTTCCCATCATTAGATCTCAGACATCAAATGTAATAAACCCCAGTGCACCTTTAACCAAATGTCATTTTGTCTTTGGTTAAAAAAAGGGTTCTTCCAAATGTTTGTGAAAATTTACTACAATGCTGTGTCATTTCAATTAATGAACAATATTTGTCCACTCTACTTTGTACAAAAATCGCAGCTAACCACTCTAGTGAGGAGAGTTTAACTACTCCTTAAAGACTTGAATCAACATTCTTTCTCAATGTTATCCATGCCCTCCAGCTCCAGACTTATCTGGTGCCTCTCATTTAAAATCTATTCAAAGTTCTTTAGTGGAAATTAATTTGCATTTGTTGATTTTCTCTGATTTAAAAACAGTTATTATCTAGAACTCTCATCTACTTTTCTCATTTACAATTTCTTTGTTCTTATAGACTTATATCTCTTTTTTATTTTTATTTTAGTCAATTTTAGGAATAAATAGGTAATCTTGTATGCCCCCACTTTCATGTCTAAACCATTTTTACTTGAGAATCAGTACTTAAAGTTGATAGCACATTCTATGTGATGACAGAATTCTGATTAGCAAAGAGAAAAAGACAGAAAATTATATTAGAAAACAGGGATAAGAAAACACTGCTTATACTTATATTAGTTTCTCTGTTCTATATCTGGTTTTATTCTTTATATTAACAAAGCCATATTCCCAGTACTTTTTCTGTATTTTGATTAATAACACAGCTGCAATTGGTGGAGAGATGGGACAGAGAAGAGTGGTGACTATTATAGGTCCCCTCTGTAGATTTTTTCCTTTCCCAGGAAAATGTCATTGACAAAACATACTGCCCTTTTACTCTATTTATAATGAACACCTTTCTACAATGTCTGTCTCAGGAAGATATTAGGTAGAAATCATGTGCTGGTGATATCAGCAGCATGATGTTGGAGGAAAAGATTTCAACAGAACAAGTTGAGGGTGACTTGTGACTGTATTGTTGGGACAGTTGAGTGATCTGTAGAAATAATCTCTTGTCATGTTCTGATCTAGTTGTATCATGGTTGATTTGTTTGCAAGTAACTTCAGATTTTGAAAGAAGAGAATTTAATGGAAGAATATTGGGCAGCTCATAAAAACAAGGTAAGAATGGAGAACTAGTCTTAGAAGCTACAGGAGCAAGAAATTCTTCTCTGGGAGTCTGGGATGCAGGATCTACTCACCTTCTCTGGTCCAGGTCTTGGGAATAGGGGAACCCCAGACGTGTCTTCTTGCTGGCATCACTCTCTGCAAGGTTCCAGTCCTAAGAGCCCTGGTTCCATTTTCATCAGGTGCCTGCCTGTGCCCATACCAGCCTGAAGAGAAGAAGCATTTGGTTAAAGGGACCTGCATCTCAGAACTTGCCCATCCTACTTGCTTGCCCTGTGGTTTGTCATGGTACTCTGATTACAATGCCACCAAGACTTCACCCCAGAGAATGGCAGAAATTCCCAAAAGGAAACCTGATCCCTGTAAATAATGAAAAATGGCTGCTGAAAAGGTAAATTTTACTCCACACAATTATCTTCTTTTTCTGTACAAATCTATTCATAATCTTTACAAAGATGAGAAAATAGCAGACTTTTATGAATAGAGTAAGCCATCAGCAGGGTTATTTTCTATTTTCTTTAAGCCTCGTCTCTCTTGAACAACTCAATTCTTATTATCTTGCTAAAATATTATTGCCTTGCTCTCCACAAGAATGAACCCTGCTTTGGGTCATCTTTCTCAAAGCTTCTGATCCTCTTGCTGTGGAAGCAGTTTATACAAAGTTATATCCTTCTTCATTGTGTTCACTTTTGTAACAAAAAACACAGCATTCAAAATTTCACAGAAAAAAATGCAGCTTAGGATATGTGCTCAAAATGAAACATTCTCAAGGGTGAATTGCGATTCCTAGTAGTAATACCCCATATTATTTGGGGCTTTCCTGGTGGCTCAGACATCTGCTTTACCCTGCAATGCAGGAGACCCAGGTTGGATCCCTGGGTCAGGAAGACTCCCATGGAGAAGGAAATGGCAACCCACTCCAGTACTCTTACCTGGAAAATTCTATGGAGGGAGGAGCCTGGTAAGCCACAATCCATGGGGTCGCAAAGAGTTGGACACTACTGAGCAACTTCACTTTCTTTCTTTTCTTTTCTTATTTGATTGTCAAAACAGCCCAGTCAGCTTGGCATTATAGTCTCTAATAAACAAATGAAGTAAAATAGGCAGGAAGATGAAACAACTTGCTTAAGAATATGCTAAGAATAAACAAAAGGGCAGGATTCAACTCATTTTTTGAAAATGGGGTTAGTGTTTTTTCATCACAAGAGTGAGAAGGAGATGGGTGGGGGCGGAAGTTGGACAAGGTGTGTGGTTTATTCCAGAATCACCACTTCAAGTCTTTATTCCAAACTATGTATTATATTCATTCAGTCAGTCAATACTTACTGAGCCCTAACTATGTTCCAGGTACCATTCTAAGTAGCGGTGGTGTATCAGTGTAAAAAAAAAAAAAAAAAATTAACAAAAATCTTCCCTTGTGGGACCTACCTTTCAGCGAGAGATGAATGAGTAAATGAATTGAAAAATATGTTTCGGTAAATGGTGATGAGTATTACTTAAAAAAAAAAAAGAGAGGCACAAGGAATTGTTCAGCTGGTGGTTTGTGTCAGGGTTGCGTTTTTCAATAAAGCAGCCCACAGTTATGAAGAGGCAGAACTTGAATCCGGGCCTTTTACCCTGACTATTGCATTTCCCCTGCTCTACTATGAATCCTGAATTTCTCACACTGCAGCTCTGTTACCTCCAGCTAATTACTCAACCTAACCTGCGCCTCAGTGCTCTGATTTGTAAAATGGAGATAATAATAATACTGACTCACAGGGCTAGTGTGATGATTAGCTGAGTTAGTATATGTGCTATGCTTTGGGACAGTTCCTAGCACATAGTAAAAGCCATACAGGTATTAGCCATATTATTGTAATAAATAAATAAGGAAAGCAGCCCAAGAAGGCCCCACAGAGAAAGTTGTTGTTGTTCAGTTGTTAAGTCATGTCTGACTCTTTACAGAGAAAGTAGCATTTGCTTAATGGCCTGAGAAAGTGACATGAGCACTATCTGGGAAACAGTGCTCTAGACAGTGAGCATAGCAGGGGAAAGCCCTGAGCAGGTATGTGGTAACATGTTTGAGTAACAGCAAAATGCTTGTGTGGCAGAATCAAAGTGAGTAATGTGGATGAAAAATGTCACCTGCTGTATCAGTAAACAAAGGATGCTGCAACCATCAAGCCATCAGCCACTACAGCCCTGAAGGAACTCAGGATGGAGACAAACAGGCTATCCACCCTCAAGTCAACAGTCACTGCAGCTGTCCCCAGCCATGTACCCTGAAGGGACTCAGGATGGAGAAAAGCAGGAGACTGGCCCTAGATAGACAAGGTGCAGATCAAAGGAATGATTTCACCGAGCCCAGACTCTTGCATCTTCCCATACTTAGAAAAGTGTTAAATTTATTAACTTGAGCTGTCTGGTTTTCTTTACTTAAAAGTAATCTTTTGATGTTCTGACTACTTGGTTTTGTTGCAAAAACTCATATGTGTCCTGGCTCCTCCCTTACCTCTCCAGAGCAGTCCCTCAGGGATATATGAGAGGCTCTCTTCTAGGCTCAAGTCCTCAGCAAGTCTGCCAAATAGAACGTAACTCAACTTTTTTTTTTCAAACTTTTTTTTTCTTTTTTATTAGTTGGAGGCCAATCACTTCACAACATTTCAGTGGGTTTTGTCACACATTGATATGAATCAGCCATGGATTTACACGTATTCCCCATCCCGATCCCCGCTCCCACCTCCCTCTCCACCCGATTTCTCTGGGTCTTCCCAGTGCACCAGGCCCGAGCACTTGTCTCGTGCATCCCACCTGGGCTGGTGATCTGTTTCACCATAGATAGTATACATGCTGTTCTTTTGAAATATCCCACCCTCACCTTCTCCCACAGAGTTCAAAAGTCTGTTCTGTATTTCTGTGTCTCCTTTTCTGTTTTGCATATAGGGTTATCGTTACCATCTTTCTAAATTCCATATATATGTGTTAGTATGCTGTAATGGGACCTAATGAAACTTAAAAGCTTTTGCACTACAAAGGAAACTATAAGCAAGGTGAAAAGACAGCCCTCAGATTGGGAGAAAATAATAGCAAATGAAGAAACAGACAAAAGATTAATCTCAAAAATATACAAGCAACTCCTGCAGCTCAATTCCAGAAAAATTAATGACCCAATCAAAAAATGGGCCAAAGAACTAAACAGACATTTCTCCAAAGAAGACATACAGATGGCTAACAAACACATGAAAAGATGCTCAACATCACTCATTATTAGAGAAATGCAAATCAAAACCACAATGAGGTACCATTACACGCCAGTCAGGATGGCTGCTATCCAAAAGTCTACAAGCAATAAATGCTGGAGAGGGTGAACCCTCTTACACTGTTGGTGGGAATGCAAACTAGTACAGCCGCTATGGAAAACAGTGTGGAGATTTCTTAAAAAACTGGAAATAGAACTGCCATATGACCCAGCAGTCCCACTTCTGGGCATACACACTGAGGAAACCAGATCTGAAAGAGACACGTGCACCCCAATGTTCATCGCAGCACTGTTTATAATAGCCAGGACATGGAAGCAACCTAGATGCCCATCAGCAGACGAATGGATAAGGAAGCTGTGGTACATATACACCATGGAATATTACTCAGCCATGAAAAAGAATTCATTTGAACCAGTCCTAATGAGATGGATGAAGCTGGAGCCCCTTATACAGAGTGAAGTAAGCCAGAAAGAACATTACGTAACTCAACTTTTAAGCTGCGCATTTTTTTTCAGTCAACAGTAAGTAGAGAGAGAGTATGTGGAGATGAGGTTAGAAATGCAATTCAGGGGACTTCCCTGGTGGTCCAGTGGCTAAGACCCCACAGTTCCAATGCAGGGGGCCTGGGTTCAATCCCTGATCAAGGAACTAGATCCCACATGCAACAACTAAGAGTTCAAATACCTCTACCAAACATCCTACATGCCACAACTAAGACCTGGTGCAGCCAATAAATACATGTTTTAAAAAAGAAATGTAACTAGGAACTAGAACATTAAGACTTAGATGCAACATTATAACCATTTTGGCCTTGACACTGGGCAAAATGGAAAATCTTGGAGGAACTTCTCTAATACTAATGTGACTTGACTTTTTTTTAAGGGACCACTGGTTGGAGCAATGGGACAAGGACAGACTCAGTGATAAAGGTAGGAGCCTACTGAAACTGTCCAGCAGGAAGAGGATGGTGACTCGGGTCAGGACAAGAACATAGAAGATGTTGAGAATTGGTCAGATCCTAAAACATACTTTGAAAGCAATGTGGTAGGATTTGCCATTACATGGAATGTGGGATGTAAGAAGAAGGACAGGTCAAGCATGACTTCACTGAGATGTCAGTGGAGGAGGTTGCAGGGAAAATAGAAATTTAATCATGAAAAAGTTAACTCTGAGAATCTTATTACGTGTTCCAAAGTCAGTTGGACTTCAGTGGCAAAACTACATTAAAATGTATTTAGAAGTTGTTTGGAGTAAGCAATGGCAACCCACTCCAGTACTCTTGCCTGGAGAATCCCATGGACGGAGGAGCCTGGTGGGCTACAGTCCATGGGGTCGCTAAGAGTCGGACATGACTGAGCGACTTCACTTTCATTTTTCACTTTCATGCATTGGAGAAGGAAATGGCAACCCACTCCAGTGTTCTTGCCTGGAGAATCCCAGGGACGGCGGAGCCTGTTGGACTGCTGTCTATGGGGTCACACAGAGTCAGACACGACTGACATGACTTAGCAGCAGCAGCAGCAGTAGCAGCAGAAGTTGTTTACATATTGATGGTATTTGAAGCCATGTGCTTAAATGAAATATTAAGAGAAAAGATGGAGTCCAGAGTCTAGTTCTTGGGCAAACCCAGAGCTAAACGACTAATGTCAGGGGGGAGAGGAAACCAGGAATATGCGAAGTCCTGGAAGCCCAGTGAAGAAGTATCTCAATGAAGAGAAGTAATAGTCTTTTTCAGATGCTCCTGATAAGTCAAAGAAGAGTAGAACTAAAAAACTGTCTGTTCAGATTGAGCAGCATTGGCTTCCAGAAGTAGGGTTGGTGTCTGTGTGTTTGGGGTGGGGTGCAGGCAGCTCCATTGTTCAAGGGAGGATAAGAAAAGAGAGGCTGGAGAGAGACAATACAGACCATACTTTTAGGGAGTTTTATGGTAACGGTCTTCAGAGAGGCATCTTCAAAAGGAAATGGGCTCAAAAGAATGTATATTCTTTTTCAGATTCATTTCCCTTATAGGTTATTACAAAATTTTAGGTATAATTGTGCTATACAGTAGGTCCTTGTTGCTTATGTATTTTATATAGTAATGTATACATATTAATTCCAAACTCCTAATTTATCTCCCCCCCCCCTTTCCCCTTTGCTAACCATAAATTTGTTTTCTGTATCTGTCGAATTGAGTTCATTTGTATCATATATTCAAATGATAATCTCTGGGTCCATCCATGTTACTGCAAATGGCATTATTCCACTTTTTAAGGCTGAGTTGTATTCCATTGTGTATATGTACCACATCTTCTTTATCCATGTCAATGTCAATGTCAATGGACATTTAGGTTGCTTCCATGTCTTAACTTTTGTAAATAGTGCTACCCCATGCTTGGGGCTCATGTGTCTTTTCAAATTATAGGTACAAGAAACTTTTAATATAGGGGAAATCACAGCACTTTTTGATGCTGAAGGAAGAGGACAGGAGCAAAGCAAGAGCACTTGCTACAGAAGAGAGGGGAGGATTACTGTGTCAGTGTTTGGGGTGGAAGAGAGCTAACAAGTGGAGGGGGGGTGCTTGTTAAGAGAAAGGAGAGTCCATCCATGGTAACAGGACAGAGGGCAGAGCAGAGACCCAGATCCAGAGGCAGCTATGGTGGTGGGCTTTACAGAACTCTCGTTAGGACGGATTCTATTAACTCAGTGGAACAGGAAGTAGCAGCATTAGTGGACAGATAGGAGTGCTTCTTGGGGAGGGATACATTTCAGTGTGAGATTTCCAGGCTGTTGATTTTACTGTGATGGGGGAGTCTAGGGTATCTGGGGAGTGGCCAAGAGAGGGTAGAAAGGAAACTCAGGAGGAGAGTCCAAGCAGTGAGGGTGAAGCTGTCCTCCTCTGCCTTCACTGCCAATTCTCCCGGGATGATTTGTCACCCGGCCCAGTGCAGCCCCATACCTGCCCCTCAGGAAGACCCTCACAATACAAAAGCCCCTCTTCGCTTTGCAAGGGTCTGAGTAATTAGTATCAGGTTTAGTCCCTTTGCAAGGTATTAAATGTGTTTCTCTTGCCAGTGGTGCTCTCCTTTAAGATGTTTGTGTGGATTGCTCATAACTCAAGATTTCTCTCCAAATCTCCTCGGAGACCTTCCCAGACCACCTGCTAAGGTCTGAGTGTTTGTGTCCCCACGAAATTCAGTTGTTGAAATCCTAACTTCCAAAGTTGAGGCTTTTGGAAGGTGCTTAGGTCATGAGGGTGGAACCTTCATGAATGGAATTAGCACTTTTATCAAAGAGCCCCCTCCCCACCAGAGTGCTTTTGAGCTCCTTTTACCCTCTGTGAGGAAAAGCAAGAAGGCATTCACTATGAGCCAGAAAGACGGTCCTCATCCGATCATGCTGGCTTGGAACAGGATGATCTTGGACTTCCAGCCTGCGAAACTGTGAGATAGATTTCTACAGTTCATAAGCCACCCAGCCTATGGAATTTTTTGTTTGGAGGAAAATTGTTTTACAGTACTGTGTTAGTTTCTGGTATACAACAACATGAATTAGCTGTAACTGTACCTATATCCTCATCCTCTTGAGCCTCACTCCCACCCCCCACCCCACCTCTCTAGAGCACTGAGCTGAGCTCCCTGCATTATACAGCAGCTTCCCACTAGCTATCTATTTTACACACGGGAGTGTACATAGTCAATGCTTCTCTCTCAATTCAACTCACCCTCTTCTTCCCTCCTGTGTCCACAAGTCCGTTCTCTATGTCTGTGTCTTTATTCCTGCCCTCCAAATAGGTTCATCAGTACCATTTTTCTAGATTCGACACACATGAATTAATATAAGATAATCGTTTTTCTCTTTCTCACTTACTTCACTGTAGGAAAGAGTCTAGGCTCATCCACATCACTACAAATGACCCGATTCTTTTCCTTTTTATCAGCCTGGGTATTTTGTGATAGCAGATCAAGTGGACTAAGATATCACTTAGGCTGAAGAGCTCACTCCCCTTATCCACCTGCCACTGTCTAACATGATCATCTTTATTTTCTTCATAAAACTTACCATCAGAAGTTATAATGTGCATTTCCTTATCAGGTGTTCCTTGTCTGTCTCCTTCCATTATAATGTAAACTCCATCTCAGCAGGAACTGAGTCTTTCTTATTGACTGCTGCACATCCAGCACCTACAGCAGTCCCTGGCCAACAGTGGATGTTCAATAAACCCTTGCTGAAAAAACCTAATGTACAATTCAGCATGGTTTGTGAAATATTTTTGACAGACGATAATGTCCAAAAATGGATCTTTATCAGGTGATCCCAACTTTAGAAGTTCTCTTGCTCCATTTTTAACAGATGCAAGTGGCAGAACATTCCTGATTATATGAAACTTAGGAGTTCTTCCCCAGCACGTCTTCTCCCTGGTCTGAGTTCTACTCTTTGAAGACATGAAGAATGCATTTAATATCTTGCCCACATCCTTCACAGACATCACAGGTCATGTTCCCTGGGAGGCAGACTCTGCAGTGGAAACTAGGCTACAGAGAGTCTGTGAGGCAGTTCTCTCAAGAACCAAACACCTGCAGAGGAGTGAAGAAATCAGGGAAGGAACAGGAAGGATATATGGACTGTCATATGGTCACAAGAAAGCCTGGGGGAATCTCATGGAGTGCCCTGAAGCTGAGACTTGTCCTACCTTGAGGCAAGGGAAGGAGGACTTTGTATATCACACAGACCAGTCAGATACCTAGAAGGAACATGGGCCTGTGAGGTGTCTGTTGCCAATACTCAATCCCCAAGGAGTGAATACTCAATTCAGAAGGCGAGGACGTGATGTCTCATTTTAGTAACCAATGCACACACACAGACACAGACACACATACACATACCTAGCCTTGTTTTTTTCAGTTTTAATACCCATGAGGATTGGGAGATAGGAAAACTATATTCTAGAACTAATTCCATGGCTAAGCTGGGAACAAGTCTCATAATATCTCCAGATCTCAAGTTACTTTTTATATGCAGACTTAAGATTCTAGAGCTTTTCCACAAAGTAATTGCTGATCTTTATTCCTGTTCTCAATCTTCAGGATGGTTTACAATGATATGAACTCAGTTTATCAACTGTGTGACTTTTGAGTCATTAAAGTTTTATACCCAGCATCTCCCTGGTTGCTCTTCTTTGGATGCACCCTTGTTGAAGCTGAACATGGGCACTTGATTCTCTGTCATCTCTAAATCTTGGTGCTTGTATCAGTTTCCTGTGGTTGCTATAACATGTTACCCCAAATGTGGCAGTTTACAACAGTAAAAACTTATTCTCACATTTCTGGAGGTGAAGAGTCCTAAGTTAGCATCACTGAGCTGGAGTCAAGGGGTTTGCAGAGCTGTGTTCCTTCCAGAAGCTTGGGAAAAAACCCATTCCTTGTCTCTTCCAGCTTCTAGTGATGCTGGCACTCCATGGCTTGTGGCCACACCCCTCCAATCTCTGCCTCTGTCTTCATAGCACCGTCTCCTCTTCTGTCTGGGTTCATATCTCCCTCTTCTTATGAGGATGTGTGACTGCATTTAGGGCTCACCCAAATAATCCAGGATAATCACTTTATCACCACATCCTTAACTTAATCACCTCTGCGTTGACCCCATTTCTTCCTCCTTCTTTAGGTCCTATTTTACATAGGGTGAAGAACTATGGATGTAGGTTCATGACATTGTACAGGAGGTAGGGATCAAGACCATCCCCAAGAAAAAGAAATGCAAAAAAGCAAAATGGTTGTCTGAGGAGGCCTTACAAATAGCTGCGAAAAGAAAAGAAGCAAAAGGCAAAGGAGAAAAGGAAAGGTATGCCTATTTGAATGCAGAGTTCCAAAGAATAGCAAGGAGAGATAAGAAAGCCTTCCTCAGTGATCAGTGCAAAGAAATAGAGGAAAGCAATAGAATGGGAGAGACTAGAGGTCTCTTCAAGAAAATTAGTGATACCAAGGGAACATTTCACGCAAAGATGGGCACAATAAAGGACAGAAATGGTATGGACCTAACAGAAGCAGAAGATATTAAGAAGAGGCGGCAAGAATACGCAGAAGAATTGTACAAAAAGATCTTCATGACCCAGATAATCACGATGGTGTAATCACCAAACTAGAGCCAGACATCCTGGAATGTGAGGTCAAGTGGGCCTTAGGAAGCATCACTACGAACAAAGCTAGTGGAAGTGATGGAATTCCAGTTGAGCTCTTTCAAATCCTGAAAGATGATGCTGTTAAAGTGCTGCACTCAATATGCCAGCAAATTTGGAAAACTCAGCAGTGGCCACAGAACTGGAAAAGTTCAATTTTCATTCCAATCCCAGAGAAAGGCAATGCCAAAGAATGTTCAAACTATCACACAATTGCACTCATCTCACACGCTAGCAAATTAATGCTCAAAATTCTCCAAGCCAGGCTTCAACAGTACATGAACCGTGAAATTCTGGATGTTCAAGCTGGATTTTAAAAAGGCAGGGGAACCAGAGATCAAATTGCCAATATCTGTTGGATCATCAAAAAAGCATGAGAGTTCCAGAAAAACATCTACTTTGGCTTTATTAACTATGCCAAATCCTTTGACTGTGTGGATCACGACAAACTGTGGAGAATTCTTAAAGAGATGGGAATACCAGAGTAACTAACCTGCCTCTTGAGAAATCTGTTTGTAGGTCAGGAAGCAACAGTTAGAACTGGACATGGAAAAACAGATGTTCCAAATCAGGAAAGCAGTACATCATGGATGTATATTGTCATTCTGCTTATTTAACTTATATGCAGAGTACATCATGAGAAAAACTGGACTGGATGAAGCACAAGCTGGAATCAAGATTGCTGGGAGAAATATCAATAACCTCAAATAAGGAGATGACACCACCGTTATGGCAGAAAGTGAAGAAGAACTAAAAAGCCTCTTGATGAAAGTGAAAGAGGAGAGTGAAAAAGTTGGCTTAACTCAACATTCAGAAAACTAAGATCATGGCATCTGGTCCCGTCACTTCATAGCAAATAGATGGGGAAACAGTGACAAACTTTCTTTTGGGGGGCTCCAAAATCGCTGCAGATGGTGACTGCAGTCAGAAATTAAAAGATGCTTACTCCTTGGAAAAAAAGTTATGACCAACCTAGACAGTATATTAAAAAGCAGAGACATTACTTAGCCAACAAAGGTTCATCTAGTCAAAGCTATGATTTTTCCAGTAATCATGTATGTATGTGAGAGCTGGACTATAAAGAAAGCTGAGCACTGAATAATCGATGCTTTTGAACTGTGGTGTTGGAGAAGACTCTTGAGAGTCCCTTGAACTGTAAGGAGATCCAATCAGTCCATCCTAAAGGAAATCAGTCCTGAATATTCATTGGAAGGACTGATGCTGAAGCTGAAGCTTCAATACTTTGGCCACCTGATGCAAAGAGCTGACTCATTTGAAAAGACCCCGATGCTGGGAAAGATTGAAGGTGGGAAGAGAAGGGGACGACGGAGGATGAGATGGTTGGATGGCATCACTGACTCAGTGGACATGAATTTGAGTAAGCTCTGGGAGCTGGTGATGGACTAGGAGGCCTGGTGTGCTGCAGTCCATGTGGTCACAAGAGTCAGACATGACTGAGCGACTGAACTGAAATGAACTGAATATTCACTGACTTCGGAGACTAAGACATATATGTCTTGGGGCAGCATAATTTTCATCCTACCACAGTGCTCAAAATATTTTTTCTATGGACTGACATCATATATATTAACTTCTGATATCTAGTGTTAGTCACTCAGGCATGTTCATCTTTTTGCAACCCCATGGACTATAGCCAGCCAGGCTCCTCTGTCCATGGAATTCTCCAGGCAAGAATACTGGAGTGGGTACACATTCCCTTCTCCAGGGGATGTTTGGGATCCAGGGATTGAACATGGGTCTCCTGCATTGCAGGCAGATTCTTCACTGTCTCAGCCATGGTAACTTGTATTTATCAAGATAAACTATGTTATTCTGTAGCAATAATGACAAAACCACCTGACCTTTTGGTGGCTTCAAGTATAAGAGTTTATCCCCATTCATGTCCCAGCTCAGTGTGGAGGGGAGGACGTGTTCCACTTCATCCTTCAAGGTCTCAGGTACTTCTATCTTGGGGATTTACTCTACTTGGTCCTTGGCAGTCTTTCCAGTTAGTTGGCATATGAGAAAGACAGAGGGGATCGCTAACATGCCAGCAGCCCCTGCCACAGTGTCTTACAGCACGTTTTTCACTTTTTACATGGTAGACTGTATTATTATCCAAAACATTCATTGCCCTACCCTGGGATGCTCCACCCTTTGGCATTCCTCCTTAGAAAACTATTCTCACTGTTGAACTCAAGTGTCATAGACTTGATCTGACTCATAAAAGTAAGCAGTAGTGACAACACTGGTTAAACAACTCTGGCTTTGGAAAGACTTCCATGTGTCCACTCTACCTCTAAGGGAGGCCAAAATCTCTAGCTGTACTATCCGGAAAATAAGAGAATTCGATGTTGGTGAACCCATCCTTCTCTGCTACAACAGTTAGTTATCCTTCTGATCCTCTCTCTCCAAGTGGGAATCATACTGTGTTCAAAGTATTTGCTGTTCCTCCCTGCAACTCTCTTCTTTTGGCATTTCTCCTTGAGGGAAGATTTTATAATCTTGCCTTGTTGACTCAGGCATGGCTGGGTACATTGCTGTGGCCAGTGAAATAGAGCAGTTGTTACAGGTGTCATTGTAGAAATTAGTGTATGTTCCACCATGTCTCTTTCCCCTCTGCCATGAGACAATGTCCCAGATAGAAGGTCCTCCATCTGCCTAGATCCTGGAATACAGGGGGATACAGCAGAGCTACAACCGGGGTCCACCATGGACATGCTGGATGAGTTAGAAATTAACCTTTGAAGCTGAAAGCCACTCAAATTGGGGGACCTTCTGTTCATACAACATCAACTGAGAAAAACACTCCAGCACTTCTCAGAGTTTATTAATAAACAGCCCATGAGGTAGAGATGAGCTAAAGAAAAAAAAAAAATTAGCTAGAGATTCTCTTACAATCTTCTCATCTCATTCACACATTTTAGATTGCTGATGTGCCTTACCTTCCCAGATGTCTTCCATTTTTCTTAATTTAAATTGTCGCCTTAATCTATTTCTCCTCTTTCTTCATCCACATCACTGAAAGTATGCACTGAGCATTTAAGCAGAACTAGAAACTGAAATTTACAAATCTGTCCTCTCTGTATCTGGAGTCATTCAAATATGTTAACACCTCAATTCAATGGTATGCTGAAGCCAGCTTACATCAGCTCACAGAATTGTTCATTTTTCGGGATTTTTGTGAACAGTTGTTAAACATAGCCATTATGAAAATTAAATTACATATATTCACAATTAGATAAATTCTATTTAAAACAAAGGTAATAAGTGATCAACCTTTATCATTTGCTAATAATTTCACTGGAGTTTACTATTATTAACTCTCTGGATGTTATTTCTCTCTTTTATCTGTATGGTTAAAGTAGTTCATAATAATGTACTACCTTGTATTTCTTTCAAACTCTGCATTTAGTGATTTCACATTGGTAGCTTGAAATTGGGTAAGATTGGAGTATTTATGTCACAGAAATAAGCATACTTTACAAATCAGAGCTTGGGATATTTTAAAAATTTTTACCAGCACACCATTGTATATATTCCATCTAAAATCACCATAAAAGTTATATAAATTTTAAATCTAAAACTAAGCAAGGCTTGAAGGGATTCTTTTTAGAGAAATACATTG
This sequence comes from Dama dama, assembly GCF_033118175.1. NCBI lineage: Eukaryota > Metazoa > Chordata > Mammalia > Artiodactyla > Cervidae > Dama > Dama dama. The sequence continues at coordinate 49,601,871 of NC_083710.1, forward strand.
AGTTGACACTTTCTACATCTTCAGTAAAGATGTTTGTGGAATACCATTTTCTCCTTTAAAAACACGTTTGACTTTATGGGAATATTCTGATGTGAGAATTAGACCACATGAACTAAATGTAAGTCTGTTAGAACTCATTCATTACTCAAGAATAGAGATCAGCAGAAAATAAGAGGTAAAATTTAGTAGGCTAATGAGATGATGGAATTTTCTGACAGGGTTAATTCATTTGTAATAAGGAAGAAGGTCTGGACTATTGAAGGGGAAACAAGCTTTTACTATATAGGAAGGTGTTTACATTACATATATCTATTGCTACAATTTTGATCTTTGTCTGAAAAAAAACTAAACCTTTCACAGGCTAATCATCTTCTTTATCTTCTTATTCTGACTAATTAGTAATTATAAATCCCCTATTTTAAAACAGGATCTAGGACACAAGGAGAATTGTTAAAAAGTTAAATCAAGCTGGGCTGAATGCCTAGAAAAATTAAAAATTTAGTTTAACACTCCTGGGATTTCTACGTGTGTCTATGTATCTATGATTGAGTTTATTAGACATAACTAATTGAAAAGAAAAGATAAAATATCTGGAAATCAAACCTCACACAATGTTAGTCAGAGATAAGGAAGTATTTTTTTAAATGAAAGTCCAATGTACAGAAAAAAGTCTATCAAAGTAATTTAATTCGAGGGTTGTTTTTTTCTTTTTTTTTGAAAGAAATTTAAGGAGTTCAAACTAACCTGCACTTAAAATTAATATCCAGAGACAGAAAACTTACTCCCTGAACCCACTACTGAGAAATATGCTTATTAATGGCGTTCAGTTCAGTTGCTCAGTCTTGTCTGAATCTTTGTGACCCCATGAACCGCAGCACACCAGGCTTCCTGGTCCTTCACTCTCTCCCAGATTTTACTCAAACTTATGTCCATTGAGTCAGTGATGCCATCAAACCATCTTATCCTTTGTTGCCCCCTTCTCCTCCTGCCCTCAATCTTTCCCATCATCAGGGTCTTTTCCGATGAGTTGGCTGTCAGCATCAGGTGGCCAAAGTACTGGAGTTTCAGCTTCAGCATCAGTCCTTCCATTGAATAATCAAGGTTGATTTCCTTTAGGATTGACTGGTTTGATCTCCTTGCTGTACAAGGATCTCTCAATGTCTTCTCCAGTATGATAGTTTGAAAGTATCAATTCTTCAGGGCTCAGCCTTCTTTATGATCCAACTCTCATACCCCTACACGACTACTGGAAAAACCATAGTTTTGAATATACGGACATTTGTCAGCAAAGTGTTGTCTCTGCTTTTTAATACACTGCCTAGATTTGTCATAGCTTTGCTTCCAAGGAGGAAGCATCTTTTAATTTCATGGCTACAGTCATCATCTGCAGTTATTTTGGAGTCAAGAAAATAAAGTTTGTCACTGCTTCCATTTTTTTTCCCATTGACTTGCCATGAAGTGATGAGACCAGATGCAATGATCTTAGTTTTTTGAATGTTGAGTTTTAAGACAGCTTTTTCACTTTCTTTCCTCACCTTCATCAAGAGGCTCTCTAGTTCCTCTTTACTCTCTGCCATATATCTGAGGTTATTGATACTTCTCCCAGCAATCTTGATTTCAACCTGTAATTCATATAGCCCAGCATTTTGCATGAGGTACTCTGCATATAAGTTAAATAAGCAGGGTGACAATATACAGCCTTTACGTACTTCTTTCCCAAATTGGAACCAGTCCATTGTTCCATGTCCAGTTATAACTGTTGCTTCTTGACCTGCATACACGTTTCTCATTAGGCAGGTAAGGTGGTCTGGTATTTCCGTCTCTTTAAGAATTTGCCACAATTTGTTGTGATCCACTCAGTCAAGGACTTTAGCCTAGTAATGGTGTTGGGGTAGGAAAAAAATGGTGAGGGAGAGTAAATAAGAGTTAAATAACAAAAGTGAGGAGACAAACCGATGGGGACAGACATACCAAACAGAAGGAAGACATTTGCTGTGGACATTTGCCAAAAGAAACTCTACCCAAAAGAGAATCAGTTGAAAGGCAGGAGAGCTCTCACCTTTGCCTGGGGATGAAAGGGGTTATAAAATTTCATGATAACTACACTGTATAGTGTGATAGTTGTAACACTGTTTTGTTTTTAATGTTACCTTGACCCAGTCTTGAGGTGCTGGCTGGAGGCTGTCAGTTTTCCTTTTGAGAAGCTGATCTGAATCCACACCCCAATCACTTCCAGCATGGGACTCACATTCCTGGACCACTATTGCTTGACTCATCGGGTACCAAACAAGTAGGCAGAGCTCCTATGCTCTGGGCCTGCAAAATTATTCAAATTAGCCAGTGCTAATAGGCTAATTAGCAGCACATAGGCTGTGTTTCACAATCCCTGCTCACTCTTGCCCTGTTTCCCCTCCCCAAAAAAGCCCCTGTGTGTCCCCGCTCAGCCTTCTCTTACTTGGAGCTGTAAGCAACAAAAAGTTCTGTCTTCATCTAGCCAAGTGTCAAGGTGTTGTATTTTGCCATCAAAAGAATCTTTAAATCTTATAAAATCGTTGTCACATTTAGATAGAGAAAGATTAAGATAAAGGAGGTAACTTAATCCATGGCAACTATGTAAGATATGTTTATATTAATATTTGTACCAATAAGAAATAATTTAAACCTTGACAACAAAAGTAATTAAGAAAAGGCTCAACAAGCCATATCCATTGACACAACTTGCTGGTGGTATCCTCTCCTTATGGTCAGCAGTCAGAGAAGAAGAGCTCCAGAAGGAAAAACTGACCAGTCACAAGAGGGAGGAGGGTGTCATGAAACTGCCCAGCCCTCCCAGGCCTGTGGCTGTGACCTCTGCATCCTATGTTTAATCTCCCCAATTCCACCTGAATCTTCTAAGACTTTGAGGGTCAAAGAAACACTTTGGTCTATTCTAAGAGCTAGTGATAGATAGCCATTTGAGATGAGGAAGAAATCCCACTGTTATAAAAAGCCCCAAATTCCTTCCTAATCTTAAATTCCTCATCTGTATAACCCAAATAATGGTCTCTAGGTCATTAGATGAGTAGAGATGACAAATGTATAGCAGTTAGTCTAGTTCTGGAAACAATAACTTGTAATTCATGATAGCTGTGTGTCAAAATAAAAATCTTGCTACTTAAGGTTACTTAATCCTTAAAGTTATGTTTCATGGCTACTGTTCCCATTTTAGACCCATGGTTCTTATCTTACCATATCCTTACCTCATAAACAGTATACAATGCACTTGAACATCTTTTTCCTTCTAGATTCTCTACCTATGACAACCTCACTTTCAAGGTTTCAGCTTACTAACTCCTTTCACCATCAAGCCCCTTAGCTATATGTTCCCATTCATGACGACACTAGTCAAAACAGCCTAACTCCTGCTCCCATAGGGCCTGAACGTGCCATTGTTAGGCTCATGCTGCGCTTTCTCCTGTTCTGCAGTGCCTTCCTGGAAGGTCCTGTAAAGAAAAACACTCTTACTCAATTTTTAAGACCAGACATATCTTCCACAATGTTGTGTTGTGTGTTAGCTGCTCAGTTGTGTCCAACTCTTTGGGACCCCATGAACTGTAGCCTCTGTCCGTGGAATTCTCCAGGCAATACTGGAGTGGATTGCCATTTCCTTCTCCAGAGGGTCTTCCTGACCCAGGAATTGAACCCAGGTCTCCTGCATTGCAGGCAGATTCTTTCCCATCTGAGCCACCAGGGAAGCCCCATCTGAGTAATAGTGGTCTCCAACTAGTTCCCTCCATATCATCCTTTTAAATCTTCATAACACTAAACGAAAACTCCAAATTATCTGTTATCGTTTGTTAGTTCCAAATAAAACAAAATCCTTGCCATCACAGAGTTCCATATGTTACACTTAAACTAACCAGACAAAGGTCTGCTCTCTGTCTTCAAGGCATGCTTCTTAAAATCATGAGCCTAAATCATAGAAGTAGTTAATATCTATTTTTAATTGAAAAAATCTGCTACTAACTCTCTTTATTCTATTTGCCTTCTAATAATATTTTTCTAATTGCAGTCAAAATAACAAAATTCTTTTAAAGTATAAAAATTATCATGAGCCATACGAATTCACTGATTCTTCATGTTCAGCCAAATAGACTAATTTTAGTAAGCAGTGATCTCTAGATCCCAGTTGCCATTTTCTAGATTCTAGATTGCTGTCCCTGAGTCATCAGACTTGGGAAAAAATTGTCGTCCACAATAATTTACTTTCTGCACAGACTAAAGGTGCTTTCTACATTACTCAAAATAAAAGCTATGTGCTAAGGAGAAATCTGGCTTACCTTTGCTGCTTTTTATGAAAGCCTATGTTGTGAAACAGTTAAACATTAGCTTGATTGTGTAGATAAAAAGGGAAAAACACTTTGAAATAGGCATGGTTAATGGTTCCTTTTTAAAAGCAAAATCTAACTATAGGCACACACACACCGAGACACAGTGCATCCATCAACCTTAGAAAAAGGTTTCAGGTCTGAGTATTGACATGCAAGATAGTGGCAGAGCTCAAGATAATGGAGCAGCTTTATACCTAGAGTGATGTTTTTCACTGAGACTTCATTGATGTTTTCGAGGTTTCCTGAGAGAAAATAATAGATCAAAAATGGTTGGATTTCTGGAGTTCTCAGGACATTTTTTTCCCAGACAAATCATATGGAATTTTCCTATAGGTCTCTAGATTTCATTAACTGTAAATTCAGACAACTCTAAATTATTTATACGGATTATTCAATTTGTGGGTTATTTGCAGCAGTCTTCTTAAATCTTGCCTAATACTTACCTAACAACTGATCCACTTCCTAACCAACCCACTTTTCTGGCTGTCTACCAGCATGAACTCAGAGGCTAGCAATTTAAGGAAATCCAAATTAAGAAGACATATCTTCCCGATGTGAAATTTATACAACATACTCCAAAGCATTTTGAAATTTCATATTGTGTTAGATAATTTGTGACTCTATATTCCTTGACTAGGGTGTAATTTATCATCTTTATTCTGAAATTTTGAATTCAACACTCGAGATGTTCATCACCTTCAAAGACCAGTGGACTTGAGATACACTTTGGAAAAGTAGATACCACAGGATAAGTTTTATATTGACTTTAATTAATTTAAATTAGAATTGTGGTTTGCTGTAATAGAACAGTAAACTTCTCCACTCATCATTTTTCTAAAATTCAGAACTAAAGTCCTTAATAAATAAATCCAGAAAACATGAATAACATTGCCAAGAACTACATTTAAGAAGTAAAACAAAATCTAAAATAAAAAAGAAATTTAATACTGATTAAACCATAGTTCATTGAAGTTTATTGATTAAACTGCAGTTCCTAACAAGTGAAAAGGATTCCTTCCAATTCACAGAATACTTTCAGATTTAGGCATTTCTTGAACTTGTCCTCAATCTATGTTTCCATATATTTGAATTTTAAAAGCCTGGTGCTGGCAGATTTTTCTTGTTCAGCTAGAAGCTAATATGAAAATCTTCCCAAAGGAGATCCTGATTAGGTAATATTTTGAAAGCCCAATTAGAGACAGGGTCTAGCACCTGGGTACCAGGCACAAGAAGAGAAATGCATTTGTAATGGAGCTTGGTTTTCATGGGAAGGGATGTGGCAAGGCTAGAAAGACCTGGGGGAAATACATAAGCTTTGTGAAGCCATGTGCTGTGAAACATGCTGTTAGGGATTGAATTATGCCTCGCCCCCCTGCCCTCCACCCCAAATTCATTTGTTGAAGTCCTAAAGCCCAGTACATTAAAAGGTGACCTTGCTTGGAGATAAGATCTTGATAGGAGGAATCAAGTTAAAATGAAGTCATTAGCCTAGGCCCTAATCCAATATTACTAAAAAAGGAGAAATGTGGACACAAATGTATACAGGTGGAATATCAATTGTACATGAAGGTGACCATCTATAGATTCTCCCCTCAAAACTTTCAGGAGGAACCAACCCACCAATACCTTGATCTTAGGCTTCTAGCCTCCAGACTGAGACAAAAAATTTCTCTGATTAAAGACACCCAGATTGTAGTACTTTGTTATGGCAAACCTAGCAACGCTTTTGAACTGTGGTGTTGGAGAAGACTCTTGAGAATCCCTTGGACTGCAAGGAGATCCAACCAGTCCATCCTAAAGGAGATCAGTCCTGGGTGTTCATTGGAAGGACTGATGCTGAAGCTGAAACTCCAGTACTTTGGCCACCTCATGCAAAGAGTTGATTTATTGGAAAAGACCTTGATGCTGGGAGGGATTGGGGGCAGGAGGAGAAGGGGACGACAGAGGATGAGATGGCTGGATGGAATCACCGACTCGTTGGACATGAGTTTAAGTAAACTCCGGGAGTTAGTAATGGACAGGGAGGCCTGGCATGCTGCAGTTCATGGGGTCACAAACAGTCGGACATGACTGAGCAAGTGAACTGAATTGAACTGAAGTCTATTCAATAACCTTAGATATGCAGATGACACCACACTTATGGCAGAAAGTGAAAAAGAACTAAAGAGCCTCTTGATGAAAGTGAAAGAGGAGAGTGAAAAAGTTTGCTTAACATTCAGAAAACTAAGATCATGGCATCTGGTCCCATCACTTCATGGCAAATAGATGGGGAAACAATGGAAACAGTGTCAGACTTAATTTTTGGGGGGGCTCCAAAATCACTGCAGGTGGTGACTGCAGCCATGAAATTAAAGATGCTCGCTCCTTGGAAGGAAAGTTATGACTAACCTAGACAGCATACTAAAAAGCAGAGACATGACATTACTTTGCCAACAAAACCAATGTCCATCTAGTCAAAGTTACGGTTTTTCCAGTAGTCATGTATGGATGTGAGAGTTGAGCTATAAAGAAACCTGAGCACTTAAGGATTGATGCTTTTTAACTGTGGTGCTGGAGAGGATTCTTGAGATTCCCTTGGACAGCAAGGAGATCCAACCAACCCATCCTAAAGGAAATCAGTCCTGAATATTCATTGGAAGGACTGATGCTGAAGCTGAAACTCCAATACTTTGGCCACCTGATGCGAAGAACTAACTCATTAGAAAAGACCCTGATGCTGGGAAAGATTGAAGGCAGGAGGAGAAGGGGATGACAGAGAATGAGATGGTTGGATGGTATCCCTGACTCAATGGACATGAGTTTGAGTAAACTCCAGGAGTTGGTGATGGACAGGGAGGCCTTGCATGCTGCAATCCATGGGGTCCCAAAGAGTTGGACATGCCTGAGTGACTGAACTGAACTGAACTGAGAGTGGCATGGGGATGTTAAACATTTTTCCATCTTCATATTTATTCAGTAACATTTACATTGAAAATCAATCCTTTAGTGGAAAGCAATTACTTCCAGGGAAGGTAAAGAGCTTCTGAAATCTGAATATTTGTGAGTATGTGAATAAAAAAAAAAAATACAAGCTGACAGCTGACACCTGAGGCATTCTACTTTCTCCTTAGCTGAAACTGTACCAAGAAAAAAAAATTTTTTCCTGATGGAAAGTAAAAAGGGCAGCCTCTTCTAACTTCTTCCTCCTTTTTACATCTTTATGGCCCTTTCTAAATCTCTCTATTTGTGGAGCACTGTGGAGTAGAAAGAGTGTGAACTTTAAAATTAGTCAAATGAATATTTAAACTGCAATTCTGTCACTTATAAGTAAATTACTCTGAGTAATTTACTTCTGAGTAATTCTCTGAGTCACAGTTTTACAACATGTAAAATGGTGAGAAAATTTGCTTAAAAAGTTTCTATCACTAAATAATGGGAATAGGAAAACTGGCTAAACAAAACTACAAAGAAACCAACCAAATAAAAACTGTAGGATACTCTACAAAGTAAATGGCCAGGTTTTCTTAACAAATAAATGGCATAAGAAAGGGCAGAGTGACACTTAAAGAAAAACCTGAGGGACATATAACCAGATGCTGTGTGTACAACTTGTTTGCTCCTGATTAAAGCAAACCATCTGCAAAAAGGTTTCTGTTAGATAACTGGGAGACAATGAATACAAATGGATATTAAGTAATATTAACAACCTATTATTTGGGAAGCTTGGTATGTAATTGCTATGGTCGGAATGTGTCTTCAAAAATTCATGTACTGAAATTCCAGTTCCCAATGTGATAGTATTAGGAGGTAGGACCTTTGGAGGTGATTAGATCTTGAGGGTAGAACCTTCATAAGTATGATTAGTGTTCTTATAAAAATGGCTCCAGAAAGATCTCTCACCCTCCCTCCACCATGTGAGGACAGAATAAGAAGTTTACGGTAATTAAGAAACATATTTTAAAGAATTCTCAGAGAAAAAGCAAAGTTAAAAACATTTAGAGATTAATTGCAATGATAATATGACATATAAAAACATGGATATGACTAACATAGTACTCATCAAAGAGAAATTCATAATCTTAAATGTTTCCATTATTAAAAAAAAGATGAAAATAGATAAACTGAGCAATATACTCAGAAAACCAGAAACTAAAAGCAAAGGATGAAAAATGAAGGACATGTGACTTCTAAAATAAAAGCATAAGGATTTCCCTGGCAGTCTGTGGTTTAGACTCCACACTACTACTGCAGGGGGCATGGGTTCAATCCCTGGTTAGGGAACCAGGTTCCTGCGTGTGGCAGAGCTAAAAAAAAGAAAGAAAGGATGGATATAAAATCAGAAGAAAAGAATAAATGAACATTTTCTTTAATAATAGGCATAAAATTTTTAATTAATTTGAAACTTTTGACTAATTTGAAAATAGAAAACCAATGGAATTTTAAATAAAATCAGGATTTGGTTCTTTGAAAAGATGAACTAATTAGACAAACCTCTGCTAGGGCTGATAATAATGATATATGGAACATGAAGCATAACCCTGGAGATACAATCACTTATACAAATATTTCAAAGATCATCAACAAAACCTTTAGGCAATTCTTCACTAAGATATGAAAACTTTGATGAAAATATTCATTTTCGTTAAGTCATATTCAGTCATTAAGACTGACTCAAAATGTTATCTGATCCATGGGATATAAGAAATTAGATTAACTATCAAAAAACTACTCATCAAAATGGCATTAGCCCTTTAAATTTTTTAACAAATAAATTCTATTGGATTATCCATCCACGGTACAAATCATTTCAATCAGTGTGTTAAAAAGTACTTTTAAAAAACATACAAAAGCATAAAAAATATCACAATCCATTTCACAGCAGTTTACCCAATGGAGAAAATCTCAGGGAAAGAAAACTGTAGAGCAAGCTCATTTAGGAATAAAAACATAAAGCAACATTAAAAAAAAAATTAACAAATTGAATCCAGGAATATATTCAAAGCTTAGCACATTGTGACCAAATAAAGATTATTTCTAGAATGCAAAGATTCTAGAAATGAAAGTGAAAGTCACTCAGCCATCCAACTCTTTGTGACCCCATGGCCTATACAGTCTATGGAATTCTCCAGTCCAGAATAATGGAATGGGTAGCCTTTCCCTTTTCCAGGGGATCTTCCCAACCCAGGGATCAAACCTAGGTCTCTCACACTGCAGACAGATTCTTTACCAGCTGAGCCAAAAATACTGGAATGGGTAGCCTATCCCTTCTCCAGTGAATCTTCCCCACCCAGGAATCGAACCGGGGTCTACTGCATTGCAGGCAGGTTCTTTACCAACTGAGCTATCAGGAAAGCATTCTCAACAAAGACCTGTGCCAGGAAAAAAAAAAAAAAAAGGCCATGGGCTTTTGTTTGTCCTAAACAAGTAAGACAAATTTAACCTCAGTAATAATAAGAGAAATACAAATTAAACACAAGTTAAGTGGACAAAGGATTGTGCTTTATTAGTATTTATGAGGATATGAGGAAATGGGTACTCACACTGCTGGTGAATTTATCACTGGTGGCAAATCGAATGCATTAAAAGACTTAAGGTATGCATTTTCATTCACCAAGAAATTCTCTATCTAGATATAGTTCCTAAAGAAGTAATTGGCAGATAATCTCATATGTTTAAATAAAAATGTTTTATCTCAGGGATAGTTAAAATGTTACCAAAAAATCAGTATCTAGTTAATGGTCTAACTATAGAAGATTGGTTAAATAAATGACAATGCCTCTATACAATGGAATACTATGCAAGTATTAAAAGTAATGACGGATTGGATGCTGTCTTTTTCAATTGAAAAACAGAAAACGAAAACAGAGTCATTATAACTCATACAAGAGAGCTGGTGGAAAAGCCAAGTAAACAACTAAATTTAGAAAACATCATCATGGAATGACTCTGTCTCTCAATAAAAGGCTAAGCATTGTCTTCATCGGATACAAACACAAAGAAACAAAAAGCACACAAAGTAGAAAAGGGATGGTCTACCACGAAGAAATCCCTTCATTTACAGACAGGCTTTTTCAAAATCTTTTTTTAAATGTCAAGATCCAATGTAGTTTTTTTTCAAGGTGTCTTAAAGACTTAGCAGCTTATTTAAGGTTAGTGAAAAAAACCACATGAAATTCATTGAATAGCATTATCATTTTCTAAGAAGTTCTTTTAGTTGTCCAATTTAATTCACAGTGTATGCTCAGAACTTTGAGTTAGGTGAGATTTCAAGACCAGAAAAATTGTGAAGTAAGCAACATTTATCACCACTTCTAATAATAACCTCATTGACTTTTGGCTCCGTTTCCTTGGACTACATCCATGTCCTAACCCCCAAATGCCCTAAAATCTTTATTTTGCAGTCTGCACTCAACTACTCTGAAGCCTTCACTTTACAACTAACCTATATATTTTATTGTCTAATGAACTCATGGCCCTGGAGACAATAAGCATGTTTTTTGCCTGAAGTTCAGTTCAGTTCAGTCGCTCAGTCGTCTCCGACTCTTTGCAACCCCACGAATCGCAGCAGGCCAGGACTCCCTGTCCATCACCAACTGCCGGAGTTTACTCAAACTCATGCTCATGGAGTCTGTGATGCCATCCAGCCATCTCATCCTCTGTCGTCCCCTTCTCCTCCTGTCCCCAATCCCTCCCAGCATCAGGGTGTTTTCCAATGAGTCCACTCTTCGCATAAGGTGGCTAAAGTATTAGTGTTTCAGCTTCAGCATCAGTCCTTCCAATGAACACCCAGGACTTATCTTCTTTAGGATGGACTGGTTGGATCTCCTTGCAGTCCAAGGGACTCTCAAGAGTCTTCTCCAACACCACAGTTCAAAAGCATCAATTTTTCGGTGCTCAGCTTTCTTCACAGTCCAACTCTCACATCCATACATGACCACTGGAAAAACCATACCCTTGACAGATGGACCTTTGTTGGCAAAGTAATGTCTCTACTTTTTAACATGCTATCTAGGTTGGTCATAACTTTCCTTCCAAGGAGTAAGTGTCTTTTAATTTCATGGCTGCAATCACCATCTGCAGTGATTTTGGAGTCCTGAAAAACAAAGTCTGACACTGTTTCCACTGTCTCCCCATATATTTCCCATGAGGTGATGGGACCAGATGCCATGATCTTAGTTTTCTGAATGTTAAGCTTGAAGCCAACTTTTTCACTCTCCTCTTTCACTTTCACCAAGAGGCTTTTTAGTTCCTCTTCACTCTCTGCCATAAGGGTGGTGTCATCTGCATATCTGAGGTTATTGATATTTCTTCCGGCAATCTTGATTCCAGCTTGTGCTTCTTCCAGCCCAGTGTTTCTCATGATGTACTCTGCATATAAGTTAAATAAGCTGGGTGACAATATACAGCCTTCACGTACTCCTTTTCCTATTTGGAATCAGACAGTTGTTCCATGTCCAGTTCCAACTCTTGCTTCCTGACCTGCACACAGGTTTCTCAAGGGGCAGCTCAGGTGGTCTGGTATTCCCATCTCTTTCAGAATTTTCCACAGTATATTGTGATCCACATAGTCAAAGGCTTTGGCGTAGTCAATAAAGCAGAAATAGATGTTTTTCTGGAACTCTCTTGCTTTTTCCATGATCCAGCGGATGTTGGCAATTTGATCTCTGGTTCCTCTGCCTTTTCTAAAACCAGCTTGAACATCTGGAAGTTCACAGTTCACGTATTGCTGAAGCCTGGCTTGGAGAATTTTGAGCATTAATTTACTAGCGTGTGAGATGAGTGCAATTGTGCAGTAGTTTGAGCATTCTTTCGGATTGCCTTTCTGAGGGATTGGAATGAAAACTGACCTTTTTCAGTCCTGTGGCCACTGCTGAGTGTTCCAAATTTGCTGGCATATTGAGTGCAGCACTTTCACAGCATCATCTTTCAGGATTTGAAATAGCTCAACTGGAATTCCATCACATCCACTAGCTTTGTTCGTAGTGATGCTTCCTAAGGCCTTCTTGGCTTCACATTCCAGGATGTCTGGCTCTAGGTGAGTGATCACACCATTGTGATTATCTGGGTCATGAAGATCTTTTTTGCACAGTTCTTCTGTGTATTCTTGCCACCTCTTCTTAATATCTTCTGCTTCTGTTAGGTCCATACCATTTCTGTCCTGTATTGAATCCATCTTTGCCTGAAATTTTCCCTTGATTGCTCTAATTTTCTTGAAGAGATCTCTAGTCTTTCCCATTCTATTGTTTTCCTCTATTTCTTTGCACTGATCACTGAGGAAGGCTTTATTATCTCTCCTGGCTATTCTTTGGAACTCTGCATTCAAATGGGAATATCTTTCCTTTTCTCTTTTGCTTTTCCCTTCTCTTCTTTTCACAGCTATTTGTAAGGCCTCCTCAGACAACCATTTTGCCTTTTTGCATTTTTTTTCCATGGGGATGCTCTTGATCCCTGTCTCCTGTACAATGTCACGAACCTCCGTCCATAGTACATCAGGCTCTCTGTCTATCAGATCTAGTCCCTTAAATCTATTTCTCACTTCCACTGTATAGTCATAAGGGATTTGATTTAGGTCATACCTGAATGGTCTAGTGGTTTTCCCTACTTTCTTCAGTTTAAGTCTGAATTTGGCAATAAGGAGTTCATGATCTGAGCCACAGTCAGCTCCTGGTCTTGTTTTTTCTGACTGTATAGAGATTCTCCATCTTTGGCTGCAAATAATATAATCAATCTGATTTCAGTGTCTACCATCTGGTGATGTCCATGCATAGAGTCTTCTCTTGTGTTGTTGGAAGAGGGTATTTGCTATGACCAGTGCGTTCTCTCGGCAAAACTCTATTAGCCTTTGCCCTGCTTCATTCCGTACTCCAAGGCCAAATTTGCCTGTTACTCCAGGTGTTTCTTGACTTCCTACTTTTGCATTCCAGTCCCCTATAATGAAAAGGACATCTTTTTTGGGTGTTAGTTCTAAAAGATCTTGTAGGTCTTCATAGAACCGTTCAACTTCAGCTTCTTCAGCCTTACTGGTTGGGGCATAGGCTTGGATTACCATGATATTGAATGGTTTGCCTTGGAAACAGACAGAGATTATTCTGCCATTTTTGAGATTGCATCCAAATACTGCATTTCAGACTCTTTTGTTGACTATGACGGCTAATCCATTTCTTCTAAGGGATTGCTGCCCACAGTAGTAGATATAATGGTCATCTGAGTTAAATTCACCCATTCCAATCCATTTTAGTTCGCTGATTCCTAGAATGTTGACATTCACTCTTGCCATCTCCTGTTTGACCACTTCCAATTTGCCTTGATTCATGGACCTAACATTCCAGGTTCCTATGCAATATTGCTCTTCATAGCATAGGACCTTGCTTCTATCACCAGTCCCATCCACAACTGGGTATTGTTTTTGCTTTGTCTCCATCCCTTCATTTTTTCTGGAGTTATTTCTCCACTGATCTCCAGTAACATATTGGTCACCTACAGACCTGGGGAGTTCCTCTTTCAGTATCCTATCATTTTGCCTTCTCATACTGTTCATGGGGTTCTCGAGGCAAGAATACTGAAGTGGTTTACCATTCCCTTCTCCAGTGGACCACATTCTATCAGACTCTCCACCATGACCTGACCATCTTGGGTGGCCCCACAAGGCATAGCTTAGTTTCATTGATTTAGACACGACTGTGGTCCTGTGATCGGATTGGCTAGTTTTCTGTGATTATGGTTTTAGTGTGTCTGCCCTCTGATGCCCTCTCGCAACACCTACCGTCTTACTTGGGTTTCTCTTACCTCGGACGTGGGGTATCTCTTCACGGCTGCTCCAGCAAAGCGCAGCCACTGCTCCTTACCTTGGACGAGGGGTATCTTCTCAAGGCCGCCCCTCCTGACCTTGAACGTGGAAGAGCTCCTCTCCGCCCTCCTGCGCCCCGCAGCAGCAGCTCCTCGGAGGTGGGGTTGCTCCTCTCCGGAGGGGCCCCTGACCTCCGGGGTGGAGCAGCTCCTCTCGGCCGCCTCCCCTGACCTCGGACGTGGGGAAGCTCCTCTCGGCCGCTGCTCCTGCGCTGTCGCACCCTGCAGTGCGTGTGAAATCGCTTCAATCACGTCCTGCTCTTTGCAACCCTATGGACTCCTCTATCTGTGGGCTCCTCCAAGCAAGAATACTGGAGTGGGTTGCCATGCCCTCCTCCAGGGCATCTTCCCCACCCAGGGATCGAACCTATGTCTCTTACATCTCCTACATTGGCAGGTGGGTTCTTTACCACAGTTGCCACACTTCTCCAAATTAGCTGGTAAGATTTTTAACAGTTGGCCTCCGTGAAAAAGGCCTTATCTGAAGTAATGTCTTTGTTCAGTAGTTGTATTTGAGACATCTTGGCAGATCGGTTGAATAGGATGACAAAAAGTCTTTAATATGAATGCCTTCTTAGAAGTGTTCATGAGAAATCTACATTCAGTTATTACTAGTGAAGTTAATAGCAGTACAATATCTTATAAAAGTTTATGTCTTAATAGTCCCCTTTGCCCTGAATAACTCAGTGAAATTGTGGCTGAAGTTTCTGATCTAGAGTGCCTTAAAAGACATACAGCTGTTCCATCATGTCCTTCCTTAAGATCCTAGCATTTGCTGATTTTGTTTTTAGTTTTCTCTTCTGAGAGTTGCCTGCATCCTTGTTCCTTTTCCCTCAATTCCTGCTCCACACAGTGTAACCAAGGAGGAAACAGAGATATGCAGGCACTTTGGGATTTTTTTTTTTTTTTAATACATCGCTCTAAAATAGCGAATGCACTAGAAATTAATTAGATGAGCAGCTTTTATGATTCAAACGAATACAGATTCCAAAGTAGCACAAGAAGGAAAGTGGGAAAAAAAAAACAACAGACAGGATGATGGTAACAAAAAAAGAATGCAAAATGAGCAAACAGAAGTGGTAAAGCTCCAAGACCTTTGGTATAATTCTTTGATGAGCAATTGTATGCATGACCTTCAGAGAAAACTTACCTATTTCACGATTTGTTGACAGGCTGGTGTGTGACATTTTGACTAGAGGACCTAGTTACATTGTGAAGAGAAGAAGATACCCTTTAGGTGAGGAATATAAACAAATGTCTCCAACTCAGACATTTTTGAAAGAGCTCAAGAGACTCCCGCTAAAGTGCATGAGGATGACATCCTGTAGCAGCTTTGGAAAAAGAAGATATTTTGAGCCCATGAGTTTGCTGCTACATCATTTTTTTCAGATTTAAGTAGAAAAAATATAGTGGGCACAATTTGATCACTTAACACAAAAATCAGAAAAATGCAGCTACTCTGAGAGAAACTGGGAAATAAAAAGGTGAAAGGATTATAGATGAAATGTTTAAAGTTCAACCTGCTTATCAAATATATAGACATAGCTTTGAAATTTCTAATCCAGAGTAAAGATAACAAAGGGAAATTGATATTTCTCCTCCTCTTTTCCAAAAAGGACATTTGGAATGCTCCTGCTTGAGAGGTATTGTTTAAGAAAATTAGAATATTTGATAGAGATCGAAATCTCTAAGAAGGTAGGTATAAAACATTTTGAGAAAATTCAGGCTTACTAGAACAGCAGAAGTGGGTGACATTTAGCAATTAACTCCAAGGAAATAAAGAAATGTGCAATAACAAAAATGTTGATAGGTTTTGCATAAAACAAAGTAATCTATTTCAGCCTTGAACAGCTGTTAAAAGTTCCTTCAAAGTCACTAACTAGCAATCTGCTGAAAAATCTTATCATCTGTGTGCTTCCTCCAGAAAAAAAGGAAGAAAAAAGGGTGCGATGTACACTCTACAGAGATTTGTTAGGGGAGGGAAATAGAGATATTTTTCTTAGTCAAATTTTAATAAAGGAGTCTAGAAAAGGCTTTGTACTCATGAATTTGAGTCTTTCTTTTCCAAAGGTAAATGCATTTGCTGGATAATTCTATCCAGCACATAAACCTTTCCTTGAATCATCATGAACATCCTGAACATTTATGAATGAGATGCTCTAATGGGGCATCTCAAAATCTCTTGCTAAATATTTTATCTTATATAAAAGGAAATTCATTAAAAGTATGTTAGGCATTCTTTTATTAGAATAATGTTGGATAGTTGATATCAAAGGAGAGCTCTATTTTAAATGATTTAAATTCTTTTATTGCTCTTTACAAGCCAAAAGTCATTATCAACTAGCTGAGGGCTCCATTTAATCACAAGTAAATATAGTATGGCAATCACAAGCATCAAAGAAAGCTTCAGACAGAGGCCCACAGAAAGTTTCTGCTTGTGAAAACTTAATACACTCTAAAGAAGGTTTTTAAATTATTTTGGCCAAAACCAATCCAAATCTGAAATTAAAATTTTCAGCATGGGTCTTTGTCAATATTGCTGATATATTAATTTTGGATCTTGATAATCAAAGGTATGTTTGTTGCCTGTAAATATGAATAAAAATATATACTTATATTATAATCCGTATAAATATTAAGGATTATTTTTTTTCTATGGTTAGACTAATAACTGTGTGGAGTTATACCCAGATTGATTTTGTAAGGCATGAATAAAACTAAAAAAATCATTTTTATAAAGCATCTGTATCAGATCATTTATTCCATGCTGGACCCACCTATTCAAAATGCCAACTCTCTGTTCTCTACCTAACTACCCTTCAAAAGTATCTCAAGTTCATCGTCCAATTCACAATGATCTCTCCTTTCTCTGAAGCCAGGGCACTTAAAATTTATAGCACTCATTTGGTAATTAATCATGTAATGACCTGTGATATTTCTTTAATTGATATTATTTAATATCTTTCTCATTCTCTCTCTCCCTTCCCCCCTTCCTTCACCCCCTGTCTTGTCCTCTCTCTCCAGCTCTCTTTCTCTTCCTTATTTTTTTAAACTGTTTAAAGCTGTGTTTTACCCTTTTATGGGAGCAAGTACTACAAAAACTGCCACATATAACATTACTTCATGGCACACAGCACTGTGTCTTGCAACCGGTAAGTGTTCAATAAAAGTTGTTTACTTGAAAAGTGAGTTTAAAACTTAATCTTATACTGGAGGCCTGGTAGATGTCTGCAAAGATTTAAAAAAAATTGATAATCTGTGATTTGAAGGATGGAGGTGATAGGCAGCTAGACAGTAGGGTGGAGAGAGGCTTAGCAATATTTCTAGAGAAATTGTGCCACATCTTGATTCAATGACTCCTCTTCAAGGTCACATGCATGGCAGCTCCTTTGAGAGAAGGAAGCAGGACAGATTCTCACAGATCACTCACCTACCTGCCGCAACTGCGGGCCACTGGGGCATGATACAATTCTGAGGGTCTTCCAGCAGAGGAATGATAAGAACATGAAGGACAAAAGCTTCACAAGACTTAGTCTTCTAGAATCTCCATGGAGGGAAAGAGGGAACATTAAGAGGCTTCTTCCTATATGTCTACATTCCTTTCCACATTTGAGCATTCTAAGAGCCAAAATCATAATTATCAACTTAGAAAGCATAAAGTTTTCAATTTACATGCAAGTAAGAGAAAAATAGAGGGGATGAAGAAATTCTCCAAGAGAAATCTGGTCTCCAACAATTACTTCTTTCTTCACCATTTGGTTTACCTGTGACATCAAAACCATCTCATTATTATCTTAGACATAAAAACAAAAGAGTATTTAGGAAAGTGTAAGAGTTTTACACAGAAACTATCAAATTGAATAAAGAGAAAAAGAACTCACTGGCAGTGAAAAGGTAAAGTCTTCCCCTAAATCTTCAGTTCTCCTAACTTCCACTGTGGAGTATATTTGTGCTTTGCAATATGTTCAAAGTTACAGAAATGGAAAACCTCATGGAAAGATTCACTGGCATTTTAGTCACCAAAGATACTTATTAAAGTTTAAGAACACAGCAGAATATCGGAATCTCCATGTTCCCTTCCAGAATGATAAATAGATTCCAATAGAATATCTTGACTCAAATACTTACAAGTTTTAATATAAATTTAAAACCATTGGAAACCACTGTAGTTTTCTGAGGTGGGAAAATCAAGAGTATTGAATGTAGGAATACATAGAATTATATATAATTATTTAATTTTGCCCATGACTTGTTTGAAAATAGAAAATGGACTTACCAAAATGTTTAACACAAGATTTCAAAGGATTCAAAGGCTCATGTAAAACTCATAGGAGTCAATAAACTTCAGATTACAGATCTTTTTTCAGAAGGAAAGATGAGTTACATCTGAGTTAAATCTTTGTGACCCCATGGACTATATAGTCCATGGAATTCTCCAGGCCAGAAAGGAAGGAAAGATGAGACTAGTGGGAAAGCACTGAACTTCTCTGGACTTGTATCTTTCCTATATCAAAGACATGGCTATGATTGCATAGTTATTAATATCAGAAATGTTATAGATGCAGTAAGTTCACTTTGACTGAATACAGGTAGAGTAGGCACAATAGTAGCACACCCCCCAAGATTTCTATATCCTAATTCCTAGTACCTGTGTATCTGTAACCTCACCTGGCAAAGGAGAATTAAGGTTGCAGATGGAATTAAGTTTGCTAATCAGCTAACCTTGGGATGGGGAGACCATGCTGGGTGATCCACGTAAAAGTGAAAGTCATTCAGTCGTGTCCAATTCTTTGTGACCCCATGGACTATACAGTCCATGGAATTCTCCAGGCCAGAATAATGGAGTGGGTAGCCTATCCCTTCTCCAGCACATCTTCCTGACCCAGGAATTGAACCAGGGTCTCCTAAATGGCAGGCAGATTCTTTACCAACTGAACTATGTTACCTAGGTGAGCCCAATGTAATCTCAAGGGTCTTTATAAACAGATGGAGGCAGCAGAATCTGCATCAGAGTGATGTAGTCTGAGAAAGACTCAACCAGCCATTGCTAGCTTTGAAGATAGAAGGACACAAGTTAAGGAATACAGGCGGCTTCTAGAAGCTGGAAGAAGAAATAGATTCCCCAGTAGATCCTCCAGAAAGAAGGCTAACCTGCCAACATCTTCATTTTAGCCAGTTGAGACCCATTCCCGACCGCTGCCCTCCAGAACTGTAAGATAATAAATTTGTGTTGTTTTAAGGCAATAAATGTGTGTAAATTCTTTCAGCAGCACAATAGGAAATAATACAACACACAAGAAGAGAAGTAGAAAATTCTCCTTTGACTACTAGTCTGAAGAGCCAGAGTATGTCAGTCCTTTCTAAAGAGTTTTCCAGTGTGGTGACCTAAATGGGAAATAAATCTAAAAAAGAGGGGATATATGTATACATATATCTGATTCACTTTGCTATACAGTAGAAGTTAACACAATGTTGTAAAGCAGCTATACTCCAATAAAAATTTTAAAATAAAGAGAGTTCCAAGCAACCAAAGCAGATAAACATTCCAGAACTCTAAGAGGATTTGGTTTGAAACCTGCTCATTAGAAAGGAAAAGTTAAACATAGGTAAATAAATAAGTAAATCAACCCAAGATAAATCGATAGCACACTTCAATAAGCACTTATTAAACACCCATAGCCTGTAATTCAAGGTAAAGTGCACAAGATCAATGTAGGTGGGGAAGTCTCTCCCTGAACACCAGGGAGGTGTTCTAAAAGCTTCTTTTTGATGGTGGAAAAAAAAAAAGCAATGATAGAAATCAAGACAAAAGGGTGACCAGTTCCCAATTTAAGCTACTGTCTTCCACAATTTCCTAATTAATCTGATTTTCTACCAAAAGTAAGTTACCTTCCTATAGGTTTGGTTGTGGTGAGGATCAGAACACCTTCCTTTGCAAAAGAATGTATTTTCCATAAACTTAGAAATCCTGGAAGTAGATTTCTATACTAATCTGTTTTTCCTCAAAAATCATTCTCCTTTTTATCTCTCATTTATCTCTGCAAAACTCAACTTGACATTGGTACCTACATCAGTAGGTTCCAATAAGCAAACAAAAACATATTTTTTTCCCAAAAATCTATAGAAAAGCATTAAGTGTCAGGGACAGATTTTTTTCCCTATAAGTTTTGAGGACCACCTACAGCAGCCATGACAGCTGGGCTAATCGAAAAAGCAAACGAGGCCACAAAGGACTGTTCTTTGACCATGTAATCAATTTTCCACTCAATGCATTGTTCATTCTTGGAGACTTTAATGCCAGAATTGATTTTAACAGCCATTATAGAAATACTTAAGTCAAAGGGCTTGCAACCTTTTTTAGCATGACCAATGGAATTTTTTAAATAGATATGTGAATAAATCATTGAGTATGATTCATATGCTTTTTAAAAAAGGTTCTTTGAGTCATTGTCCAGACACATTCTTTACAAGTAGTGAAGTGGACTGAGTAAAATCTCATGCTGAGAAATAGTGCATTAGCTCAGTTTATGTTTACAAAATTTTGTTTGAAATATTTGTATACCATCTTGGACAGCTCCCTGAAAAGCCAATAGGTAATCAGATAGTAGATAATGGATGACCACTATTCAACAGGAAACCTGAGAAAGACATTGTGTAAGTGGTCCTGATGACAAAATGTGACCTTAATTTGTGTGCAAGACAGACATTTAAAACCTCAGGCTGAGGAGAGGTAATAAAGAAATAACTAATTACTGCTCAAAGTGACCAAATTAGGAGTTCTTCCATATAAAATAAAATGTTGCAAGGATTAATCAAATGACTTTAATTTTTCAAATATTCATAGAGCAAGATTAACTAAAATCCTTTGTTTATTCATATATCCTCTCATAAGAGGTGGGCTTCCCAGGTGGTTCAGTGATAAAGAATCCACCTGCAATGCAGGAGCTGAAGGAGCCTCGGGTTCAAACCCTGGGTGGGCAAGATCCCCTTGACAACCCACTCCAGTATTCTTGCCTAGAGAATCCCTATAGACAGAGGAGCCTAGTAGGCTATAGTCCATAGGGTCACAAAGAGTTGGACATGACTGAAGTGACTAAACACACACACACATTAATAAGAGTTACTTAGGGCATTCCATATCTAGAAACAGTTATGAAGATAAAATGAAATCTAAGCCATAATTAACATGAAGAACAAGCAATCTGTTGGAAAAGGATGCAGATTTACGGATATTTTACATATGGAAGCTTTAATAATTGATAATGAGACTCTTGATTTGAACTCTCATAGTAGACAAATTTCTGATGTTAGTGTGCTTTACCTCATAATAAAAATTAGATTGTCCAATAAGAAATTGTTTCGTTCAGAATTTTACAATTATTTTGAATTTATATTTGACCGAACTAGCACAGGATTTAAATATATGTGGTTAAATTTGCAGTGCTGAATCTCATGATTAGAACGCCTCTATCTTATCCAACCAACATTCACCAGTTCCGAAAAGACCTTTGATCCTCCACTCTGCAGTGTTATCAGGGCTCAAACACTTTCAAAGGTGTACGTGTATTCATGGAGTTTGTTTAGCAGACAGTTATAGTTCATGGAAGGACAGTGTTGGTATAACCTCAGAGTTCTCAGCACCACACCCATTCTTAAGAAGTCTTTATGTGTGATAGGATGCCCGTGGGACACAAACATAACATCCGTGTTAGCAATCAGGATTCATCTGGAGCCCTGCATACACCATAAAATAGAGCTTTAACTCCATTTTAGGTTTCAGTCAGAAACAAAGATGGTGGGCAAAGAGTAGTATCTTTTCCTCTTCTTGTTCAATGTCATTGCATTCATCTCTCAATAGAATGTGCCTTCTTCCTAGGTTTCAATTCAGTAAAAACAAGACAGACAAGGTTTCCAATTGTAAAATAATTTGTTTTATTTCAAGAAAATGTAGAGTTAAACTTCCTAAAAATGTTCATTCTTAGCATATGCAGAATCCCATGTGGTGGGACAAGAGAACAATGTATTTGTCAATTCAACAGTCAATGAAAACTCACAAGCTGAATGAACTATGAACTTGCATCTGATATTGGGAAAGTTACTGATATTAAAAGTGTATTAAAAGTCATTTATAGAAGATATTGTAAGAAAATAGTTTAAATTATTTCTCTTTGAAGGTCAAGAGAATAATTATCAGAATTCCTGACTGATAATAGTCATGAACAATATCTATTAGAACATGATTTAAAAATGGCATCACATCCCTTCGTGGGGCTCTGATTAACATTGGAAGCAATCCCAAACTAAAAATTTCCAGTATTTTCAAGAAGTATACTTGGTAATTTGTAGTCTTATCCCTGACTCTGTAAACCAAAGACATTTAGAAGCCACCTAATCTTCATTTTTGATGAAGTGTAGCCTTCAAAAGGGCTTCCCTGGTGGCTCAGAGGTTAAAGTGTCTGCCTGCAACGGGGGAGACCCAGGTTTGATCCCTGCATCGGGAAGATCCCCTGGAGAAGGAAATGACAACCCACTCCAGTATTCTTGCCTAGAGAATCCCATGGACAGAGGAGCCTGGCAGGCTACAGTCCATGGGGTTGCAAAGAGTCAGACACAACTGAGCGACTTCACTCACTCAGCCTTCAAAAATCAAATACAAATTCTTCTTTTACATAATTTCCTTTGTTCTCTGATTGTTGTTTTCACCCTTAAAGGCAAAGCATAGTTTTGACTTCGTCTGTGCTGCGCCGTACTAAGTCGCTTCAGTCAGGTCCAACTCTTTGTGACCCTGTGGACTGTAGCCCACCAGTCTCTTCCGTCTGTGGGATTCTCCAGGCAAGAATACTGGAGTGGGTTGCCATGCACTCTTCCAGGAAACTTCCTGACCCAGGGACGGAACCCACCTCTGTCACATTCCCTGCATTGGCAAGTGGGTTATTTACCACTAGCACCACCTGGGAAGCCCTTGACTTCATCTACAGAGCACTAAATATAGGTTCTGCCATGTAAATATTAACAGCATTTCTAAAACTTTCTAGTAGGTCACTAAAGTATCTAAATGACAATAACACATATTTCTGCATCTGGTAGTCATGTTTTGGATAGTACAGGTTATTTGTTCTAGTTCTTATATCATCTTAAAATGATTTGTGTATGCCCAACCTATACTTTATGAGTTTTAATAAATACCAGAAAATTTAAGTTTATGCATATGGAGAATATTCAGGATGGGTGTCAGGAAGGTTCCCGAAGTGTCCTTGTCAGCCATGTGATTAGGAATTAAATGCCTTATTTCTTTTTTTTTAATTAATTAATTAATTTTTCCACAAATTCCTTATTTCTAAATGAGAAAATGCAAACATCAATGATGTATAGACCAAATTTAAGTTATCTCAGCCTTTTTCATAGGCATATAAATGCCCAACTTTGCACTGACAAGTTTGCCTGTATCAGATATTCTATGCATTGATAACAACCAATAATAGTATGGTACTTGAGCTACTGTTAGGAAATAAAGCTCAAATAAAGAGATAAAAGCAGTACACTGACCCTTGATGTATAACCTCATTTTGCCTCTGAACTTTCTGCCATTTAGCATATAAATTCCTACAGATAAAATTATTCTATTGCAAACCTAACCTCTTTTGATTAATAAAACCTCATGTTCAGTAATAATTGCTTTGTGATGCTTTCTACGTTATATGTACTTTTCATATAGAATGATTTTAATCCTCACAACTCTGTGAGATATGCACTATTATCATCATCATCTCCATTATACAGCTGAAGAAAGTGAAGCTCAGATAAGTTAAGCAACTTGCCCACAATTACACAGCCAGTATATGGTAAAAGTTGCAATTTGGACCTTGACCATTGACCTCATGAAGCCTCACTCTTACCCACAGTGCCTTCCTGTGTCTGAGCATTCTTTCTTTTTATCGGTCAGTCTTTCTTCTGTTTTTGCTCTCAGGCTTATATAAAGCTGTTTAAATATTGATTAATTTCCAAAGAGACTGTGTTTATGAAGCACCTAGTTCAAACTCCATCCCCTGATCTCAGAGTGCTCTCTACCACCACAAACAGACCTACTTTACCTCCCTCATTTCTTGCTTCATCAAGCACATCACTCACTTAAGAGTATCTTATGATTGCCCTCTATGAACTTGACTGAAAAAAACAACACTCTGTAGTATATAACCCAAGAAATATGAAGAGAGACAAAAATATGTGATTTCCCATGCTTATAATTTGTATTTTAGTTTGACTCTAGAAAAACAAGAGATGTGTGCCTTTCTGTTTTCCATAACTCTCACTTTGAAAGGATCTTTTTTTGTTTTGTTTTGAATCATCATCTGGACTTGAGGATTGCTATCCTCCAACTTGCAAGGAGCAGAGCAGGGTCAAAAGGGAGATATTCCCAAAGGCTGTCCAGCAGCTGTGTCACAGCAGAGTCAAAAAGGGCCTCTCTATTTCTCCCCTTTCTGACCAGCCTCGACCCTTCCTGGCGAGGATGTCAGGAAAAGGAGAAACGCCAAACAGCGCAGTCTGTCACACCCCTGGGCAGAAGATGACGTAGAGGGGCTCCCCGTTCAGTCAGCAATGAACCATGCCTAAAGGACAGGCATTAGTAATGCAGAAACGCAAAGTGCTTTAGAAAGCTGTTAGGGAAATTGAGGGGAGCAACTGTGGGAAGCAGACCCCTTCGATCCCAGCCAGCCGTGCCTTCTCACAATGAACTCTTTCTTTCCTGTTCCTCAGCCACACTTTTCTCTTTTCTTCTCATGCCTTGCCCGTCTATCTGTGAGATACAGAGAGCACATAAAAGGATGCTAATCACTGGAGCCAGAAATCAACATATATTCTGGTCAGAGAAGGTAGCCCTAGTCCTAGTTAATGTATTGTTGAAAATACTCCTGCAAAGAGCAGTGCACGTGTGGCTTCCTGCCCCTCAAGGGCTGAGGTGGAGACTGCGGGCCCTCCCCCTGCTGGGCCAGAACCCATCCAGGTTTGGGCAGCTCTTTCCTAAGGGCAGGTCCAAGTGAGGATGGCCAAACAATGAATCCAGTTGTCCAGGCATGTACATGGCACCTTGAACTTCAGCCCTGGGCAACCCAACCATAGCATCAGACCAGGGCAATCAGATTGAGTGGTTTGGAATATATGATAGTTGTGAAAATGATCAAGCATACAATATTTCCATCTGAAAATATTCTCTTGAGTTTATAAAACAGTCACATTAAGAATTCATCTGATTGTATGATATTTATTTTCTTCTTTATGCTCTGCTTAAGTGCTCAACTTTTACAAAGCAAAAATGCTTTACCTCTTAATTTATAAAAAATTAATGTTATAAAAAACCAAACAAATCCTTGGCAATATCCCTGACTGCCTTTGAAATCTTAGGAAAGAAAATAAAATTTACATTCAAGAAGGTCACCAGACTTCCATTTTTGATAGGATGTTGGACTGGATTATATATATGCTTTTCCCATGTTTGAGATATTTAGTAATAATAGAAACTTATCTCCCACCTTCATAACCTTTCTAAAGTGAAGTGAAATGAAAGTGAAAGTTGCTCAGTCCTGTCGGACTCTTTGCTACCCCATGGACCATACAGTCCATGGAATCTTCCAGGCCAGAATACTGGAGTGGGTAGCCTTTCCCTTCTCCAGGGAATCTTCCCAACCCAGGGATCGAATCTGGGTCTCCCACATTGCAAGCAGACTCTTTACCAGCTGAGCCACAAAGAGTTTGCTTGCAGTGCCAGAGACCCCTGGGTTGGGAAGATCCCCTGGAAGAAGGAAATGGCAACTCACTCCAGTATTCTTGCCTGGAAGATCCCATGGATGGAAGAGCCTGGTAGGCTACAGCCCATGGGGTCCCAAAGAGTCAGACACAACTGAATGACTTAACTTTCACCTTTCTAAACGCGGTAGTAAAATTTAAGACACTTTTCCTGATCTTGCATCAGATTACACAAACATTCTTTTGCTATTATTCTGAATAACAAGCTCTCTTTAACATTCTCTGATCCTACTCTGTGAACAGTTGCTTTGATCATGATTACTACCTTACCACAGAATCCACATAAAATCTGAATTGATGGGTAGCTTGTCTCCATTTCATGTGTCTTTGCATTTATCCTTCCAACATGAGATTTGTAAAGAAAATAAAATCAGAAGTCACCCCAAACTCAAAACTGTCCTACCATTTACTATTATTCAAATTACTTGAAAATAAATATTTAGCAAGAAATTTTGCTTGTAACAAGATATAGAAAATACGGATGGGTAGCGATTTATTTTGGTCTTCAGTTTACTTCTTCTTTAATTCTTCTGTAGGGGCCCATTTCCAATTCCTACTCTAAAAAGTGAGCAGTAAAATATAGATATCTTAAGTCCCCTTTTTCCAGTAGTCATGTATGGATGTGAGAGTTGGACTATAAAGAAAGCTGAGCACCAAAGAATTGATGCTTTTGAACTGTGGTGTTGGAGAAGACTCTTGACAATCCCCTGGACCACAAGGAAATCAAACTAGTCAATTTTGAAGGAAATCAGTCCTGAATATTCATTGGAAGGACTGATGTTGAAACTGAAGCTCCAATACTCTGGCCACCTGATGCGAAGAGCTGACTCATTTGAAAAGACCCTGATGCTGGGAAAGATTGAAGGCAGGAGGAGAAGGGGATGACAGAAGATGAGATGGTTGGATGGCATCACCGACTCAATGGACATGAGTTTGAGTAAGCTCCTGGAGTTGGTGATTGACAAGGAGGCCTGGCATTCTGCATTCCATGGGGTCGCAAAGAGTCGGACAAAACTGAGCGACTGAACTGAACTGAACTAAGTCCCTTTTAAAAGAACAAATGACTTTTCTTCTCTTACTGTCAACTGTTTAAGTTCATCAATGGATTTGGAATTTCCTACTTTGTACAGTTATCAAAAGGCAGAGAATCTCATCTGATGCAGACTGTCATCACTCATCACTATCACTGATGCAAGATTCTCTGCAAGTAGTTAGCATCCAGAACAACTTTCCATATCCTTCCACTTCATCGAATTCCCATCTTTTTTAATCATACATGAGAGCATCTTATTTCTCTCTCAACAATTAAATTTTCTTTTCTTCTGTTCATATTTATTTCCAATATTATTTTAGCCCTGAAATGTTGGCAGTTGTAGCATGCATATAAAACACTATGTAAATGAAGAATTATTGTGTTGATAATATATGTGAATAGCCACACAGTACCTACGCAGTCAAACCAGAGATGCATGTAGGGGCACACCATCCAAAAAGAACTGGGAGTGTCCATTCTGCCTAACTTCTGATGGATATCTCCAGTCTGAAAGTTGCCTTTACCTGTATAATTAAACATTGCTGGATGATGAAAAGTTATTTTGAAGACAAACACAAATGTTCAAATCAGAAGTTCTTGCTATGTACCATTATCCAAACCAAAGCACTCCCCTCTGTGAATAAAAGCATTTAACAACCCTATCAACTGATTTGTTATTATGCTAAACTACTTCTGCAACTTTCTAATGGGTCAGTTAAAGCTACTTTACCTAGCCAGTAAATTCCAGCTCTTCTTTGCAAATGAGACACTAGCTATTTGACCTCAAAAGCATAGTATTATGAGAGTTTTGGAACAGGTAATTTGCTAATGTTAATCTAAGTCTAAACAGAGACCTAATTTCTGATTGATCCCAAATTTTACTTAGTGAGAAGACACATTTATGTAGAAATGTGAAACCCCTTCTTTCTCTTTTCTTTTCATGAGGACTTATGAGATGCTGAATTAAGTATTTCAACATAAATCTATGTTTGCTGTCTAGTGTTAGAAATTCTTATCCCTTTACTTACATGGGTGCCATAAATTTTATTTTGAAATATACAGGTACTCTGTTTTTCATGCACATGAGGTTATTATTGATTGGCTTAGGAAATGGACTCCAGAGTGTTCATTTAAACTCGATTCCCTTAGGAAATTAACATTTTCATAACAATAATAAAAATAAGATATTTTAAATATAGAGTTGTTCATTTCCTCTCCTCTCTTCTGAAAGTCTGTTAAGCATAGCCTAATAGCTGGCTTTAGTTTAAAAAAAAATTAAGATGCCTTGGGTCAAAAAAATCAATTTTGGAAGTAGTAATATCAATTTCCTTGGCAGAGTTGCTGAATAGAGTTTTTATTGACTGTGAACCTCAGTTACTAAGAAAAATTAGTGATATTAGCAAGTGGTTGTACTATGCAAATCCATAAGATACACTGACAATGGCTCACCTCTCAGAGGACAGACCTAAAATAATCTATGAATAGTACGTGCAGCATTCCTTACCTTGAGATTTTGACTTGAAAATCCTTAAATGACTTAAAAATGTATTTAAATTCTTTGCTACTCCCCTATGTATGTTATTTTTCTTCATTTTTTTTAAAAAAGAAAAAGATCTGAGATTACTACACTAGAAACTAAAATAAAATATTTTCTTTCCTCTCCCCATTTCACCAACTGTATGCTGATATTGACTTCACCCAGTAAGCTTCTTCTAAGGCTCTTATTTCAGACCTTGATATGTGAGAACCTAAGTTATGAGAAAACTTTGTTCTAATGGAACTGTTTCACTTAACATTATTTTACATTCATTTACTTGACCCTGTCAGTATTTATGCTGATGGAAAATCTTTCTATGTTATTGGTCTCTACTAGAAGGACATTTTTTGGTTATCTTTTATCCGTTTTTGTTGCCTACTCTTCCAAAACTATTTTAATTTGCTCTCTGAATTTCCAAATTTTGTTATCAAATCCTCCATGAAGACATTCCTTCAGGAATGCGAATGTTATCTGGTGAACATTTAAGGATATTCTCTTTAAATCATTTCCAAAATGCCTGCAATGCAATGATGGACCTTACTTAGGCAGTTACTCACATTATGGCAAGAGTTCAGTATCATAAGAACAGCCCTTCTGTTCCTTGGGCTAGGTTCCCTCCATGACTCCCTGTTACACTGTGAATAGAGCACCGAGCCTGTTACTCTAAAATGTAAGGCTGTTCAAAGTATGACTTGTTATCACTCCTAACTTGTGCTGAAGAGTCCTTTCTCTTTGCATCTTTATTTTCATAGTTTGCCATTTGTAGTCACTTCAAATTATGAGCACCCCAGGCCACAATTCCACTTGCTGTTACCTATGCATGGAATGCCCTCCCTAAACTCCACTCTCACCAGTCATGATTTCATAATTAATTTATATAGACTAGCTTAATGGGTCTACTCAAAGGTCACTAGCTATTGGCTGCCTTAATGATTCTTCCCTTTAAGGTTCAGTTTCTCCATTCTCTGTAAGCCTACAGCAATGTGTACATCTATTTTGCTGCTCATAATTTTGATTTCCCTAATTCAACTTGCTGTTCTCATATTTTACTGTGATCTCTGTTAAGTCATTTTTTAAATATTCTTCAGAAGTGTGTGGCCCAGAATAGTAGAGGGTAGGAATCTGGTAGCCAGTGTCATCGGTAGACCAGATGTCTTCCTACCAGGTCATTGTTTTTACTTCCTTTCTTCCTCCAGTCAACAAATAAGTATTGAAAGAAATTTTATGAAGAATATGTATTTGTTCCATAATTGATGGATTAATTTAAACAGCCCATTTATACCACTTTACACCTCTTTCCCCATAGCACTCTTTAGTCTTTCTAGTGATTACTTTTATAACTTTAAATATTATGCAAATAGTTTTACTTTTTGATTTCTCAGTGGACCATATTCTTAACTCCCTTCAGTGAAAAATAAAGATGACCAACTCCCTTTCTTTACCTGTAGCTTTCTTTTTCTCTTTCAACTCTCAATTTTTACCATAGGTGCTTTCTTTTAAATGAAGGTAATGGCATTTATGTTTTGTACTGTAAAGCACAATTATGTCCCTCAGCATTTTTTGTATACAGAATATCAGTGGTTGTATTATATTATGACTATGCAAATATTACATAATATATAACCAATAATGTACTATAATTGCAATTTCTTTTTGCATACAGACTTACTGTTTTGTTTTATTTTGTTGGATTTTGGTTGTTTTGTCCTGCTCTGGAGTTTCTACTTGACATCTTTTTTCTTGTATTGACTGCCTTCATTGCTTCCTTAAATTATTCCAAATTCCCAAGGATGCTATTAAATCCTGGGAGTCTTCTTTTTTCTCAGAAACCCCTCCGTAGTCCTGGTCCACCACTGATATCCTGAGTCAAGTGTTCAACAAGCTCCTATATTCTCCATCTTCCACTTTCTTGGTTTAAATACCTGGAGTTATCCCCGAGTAGCTTCTTTAAGAAGGGAGATAAATTTTCATGCCTTCCAAATATGAAAATATATCTCTTCTAGCTTCAAGTTTGGTATTTGAAATTAGCTGGGTATGTAATTCTAAATTAATATCATTATTTCTCAAACCTTCATAGATATTGCTGTATTAATTTCTAGCAACCAATTATACAGATGTGCAGTTGATGCTAATCTGTTTTTGTTGCTTTAGAGATGAACTATTTGTTTCTTTTGAAGTCATTACATTATCCTTGGTGTTATGAAAACTGCACAATTATGGGCCTATTTTTTTCCCTCACACATTATGCTGGGCATTGATCCTTCTGTTTAAGGAAACTGTCTTTTATTGTACCTTTATGGTGCTATTAGTTGGATGTTGGCTCACCTGTATTGATTTTATATATATTTTAATTCTTATTTAATATATTCCCTCTCTTTGACCTTTTAATCTACTTCTGAGAAATTTCCTTGCCTTTATTTGTTAAAGTTTGTATTAAAAGTCTAATTTCTGCAATTATATTGTATTCTCAAGGTATCTTCATTTAGATCCACCAGTTTGACTAAATAATAAATAAAAAATGTTATACTCCCAAGGTAAGTGTTACCATGGGAGTATCATAAAACACGACAACATTTTATATTTCATAAGAAAATTTCTCAACTAAAAGTATAAGTAGAATGATCATCAACCGTACTGACTACCCTTTAATTTGATATTACCAAACAGCAATAAATGAACAAAGTAAAAGTAAAATCAGAAGAGTCTAGCCTTATAATCAGAGTTTTAGCGCATAAAACATACTGGGAATGTGTTTCCACTCTCAGATTTATTTTCTTCATCTAAAAAAATGAAAATTGATTATTACGTAGCCCATAATTTATGGAGAAATTAATTTATTTATATTTATGAAGAATTAAAAATAATTAAAAAATTATTTTCTTGTCACTTCATTTCAACTACATTATTATGCAATACCAGTCTTATGAAACTTCATAAATTTCTAATGCACCAAACCAGTGATTTGATTGGATACTGAACTAATATGAAGTCAGAAAAGGTTTTAAAATTCTTGTGACTTTGCAGCTAAAATTTCCATGATGTTTCATTATGTATCCATGTGTATTCAATTTGCACTCTACAGTAAGAAATCCATTTAAATATACATCTATTGCATAGTTTACATTGTACCTGTTTGCAAACTTATTCTTTCTGAAGAACATTTTTAAAAAGTGAAATCAGAGAAACAAAAGAACATTGATGAGATTACGATTCTAGCCTGGTGCCCAAAAATTCAACACTGATTCTTTTTTTAAATTATATTCAGAGCAAAAGCAGATAACGTGATCCCTATTTACAGTAGTTCATCTTGCCCTTTAATCATTTGTTTATCTGTGAGACTATTGATTGCTATTCCAGCCAGGAGAGCAGCCGTGACACAGAGGTAGGAAGAAAAGCAGTGTTATTCTGTGCCGTGGGCTCTTCCAAGCGATGAAACTATAATTCACAAAGTGATAGATAACAGAAGGTAATTTTATGGTTACTAAGAATGAGTTTGCATTTGTTTGTGTAGTTACTATATAAATTTATAGACACATTTTGTTTGTATCACATTTTAAATTTTAGGGGTTGAGCAGGAAGAGGATTGAAGGAGTGTGAGGAGTATGTTCATGAACTCTTTCTGTAGCAGCCACTTGTAAAGGTGGACTGTAATTCAACATGAAATAGGTTCAGAATGTTCCCACAAACTCATTATAAATCAAGCCACTTCGAAGGTATGGTGTTATTAAGTTTGTTTTTTGATTTTCTCTTGCCCTTCCTCCATCATCTTATCTAGAGTAAGAGTTTAAAGGCAGGAGAAGTAATTCAGCAAAGACCCACTTTTAGTGGTTGAAATAAAAAGTCTTGTTAGATACATTTCATTAAACCATAAACACAGTTCCAAGAGCAAAGGTTTTTTTGTTCCCCCATATCATAGACTGACTTTGTCTGCTATCTGACCCAATTTCAACAGTAAAACAGTTAATTTATGCAAGCAAAATTAAGCATGTATTTTGGAAGTTGCAGATGCCTGTCACAGGAATCCCACTATGGTAATGAACCTCAGTTGATTCCAATAATGATATCAATGGCTGCTTCTTATGCATTATCCCAACTAAGGCATGTTGAGTTACAGAAGTTTACTTTTTGTCCTTGAAAAGAAAATCATTTTCATATACACCATTATGGCATTTATGACATGAGAAGCTTCAGGTTTTATTTATAAGAAGAAGTAGAAATGAGCCTGTTAAAAAGTAGTCACAAATCTATATTGAGAAAATTATATCCACATTATACCATTGGTCCTTTCAAGGCTGTGAATTGCTTGAGATCAAAGAGTCATGTCTCATGCATTAAAATGGTTGACTCCTAGTTGATTTTGAAAGTATGTATATGGGACATGACTGGACTAAACTTTGAGAGATCTGCTTTAGATAATAAATGGTTTTCCCTCATTCTTCTTAAGTTCCAACTGCATCATCAACATTCTGAATTGTTCTCTGCTATTAGTCGTATGGAAATTGATTCTCCCTGAATCTTCCAATCTCTGTGCCAGAACTCGGCATGAAATAGGCACTAGATAATTGTCTACTAAACAAATAAGAATAAATGTGAAACATTTTATAATGATAAAGTATCAGAAGTCTGAAAAATTAGAGTGTCAGAGAATTATGCAATGTAAAAGCTGGCTTCATTTGAAGCATGGAATCTTAATCATTGCCCATTCAGCTAATTATTTAAATACTTTGTAAAAGTACATCTAAAAAGATTCCTGACTTCAGCAAGCAAGCTCTGTGAAAGATCAAATAGGCAAGTGACTTTACATAAAGATCTGAAGAATAAAAGTGACACATAAAGGCAAAAAATATTATTAGGAAAAGCTTCGTGCTTAATAAAATTGAACTAATTAAATATACATTTATTGAGTGAATATTATAGCCTTAGCCTGTGCTACCTTCTTTAGGACATTGTTGAAAAGTGATGTAGCATCCCGTGTTTCCAGAGGCTTTTAATGTAGCTGTAAGGAAACAGTCTAATGAAGCAATTAGAGATCAATGACCGATTAAACTCAGATATAGCCAAATGGGACTAATCACTCTTCTCTAAATATATTCAACATTTTTCTAAGTCTGTGCAGTCACATGCCTGGATTACCTTGTACTTATTTCTGCACATCTTAAAGTCCACTCTCCCTCCTAGGCCCAGTTCATGCCACCTTGTTCTTGAAACCATTTCTCATCACACCACTCAGAGTCACTGAGCCCTTTCTCCATGATGACCTGTAACCTGCATTTAGCATAGTCTCTTTACTTCACAGATTTGCAATTGACTCTTCATGAGTGCTCAGTGGCCAAGTTGTGTCAGACTCTTTACTACCCCATGGACTGTGGCCCAATAATCTTCTCTGTTGGTGGGATTTCCCAAGCAAGAATACTGGAGTGGGTTGCCAGTTCTTCCTCCAGGGCATCTCCCCAACCCAGGGATCAAACCTGACTCTCCTGCATTTGCAGATGGATTCATTCATATCTGGGTTGAAAGCTGCATAAAGATCAGTACTTAGATATTTAAAAATACTAAGCAGTGCCTAATATGTAAAAAACCACAGTAATGATATTTTTCCCTTCTCCTTTTCTTTATTACCAACAATGCTTTAAACTGAATAGATATTTTTAAATAATTTGTATTGAATGACATAATATTTTACCATTGAGTATAACAGAAGTTTGAAAATTAGTATGGAAGGAAAGATGATAGTTGCAATGATTAAATACTATTTCATGGAGAAAGTCCAACTTCAGATGGAATTGGTGGAAGAGTAGAGGGTATGTAGGGGTGACTTGAAGAATAAACAAGATTTGGAAAAGCACGAAAACAGGATATTTTTGCAGAAGACTGGAAGGCCAGCATCATGTCATGTTTCATGAAAAGTTTCCAAAATATGTTTATGAAGCAAATATCAGAGAAGCCTAAAAGCTGAATGCAGAACTTTGAACAGGAAGGAGATAGATATAATAATCTCAGGATCATAAGAGAAATAGAAAGAAATTAGGATTTTTGGAAACTTAATTTGATAGTGTACTACATAGAACAGAAAAAGAATAGATTGGATGAAACCAGTTGAAAGGGTGTTATAGTAACTAAGAATGAAACAGTGAATTTCTAAATTAAGGTTACAGTCACATAAATGGAGAGTTTGGAGAAGAGTCTGAAACAAATAAGATAAATGTAGTATGAGAAAAGGACTTTTTCACTGTCTATACAGAGCAATGATTTCCTGTGCTTCAAATTTATTATTATAATGTAAAAATTTTCACAGGACTGACACAGTTTTGTCAAATTTTGTTTTGCCAAGTAGGAACATTAAAATAAGAAAACAACACCTATACTTTCCTGAAAGAGGTATTTTAACACTGAAATATAATGAGAACTACTGGTATCCTCACCTACACGAAGACCTACCACAAGTCTTTGCTTGTGCTTTTGATTGCCCTGCAGTAACTTACCTGTTCTTAAAAATTCCACTCATCCAAGTCCATCTCCAGAATCACTTCTCCACAAAGCTTTTCATGAGTATTGCAAGTAGAAGCAATTGAATGTACTTATTTGTTCTGCTATGCATATCACATTCTTCTTCAAATTTGCATAACTGTTTCTTTTATTACCATGTAAGTTCTTTAAGGATATTCTCCTTAAATAATTCTTCACTGAGTAGCTAGTACAAAGTAGTTGCTTAATAGTTCAAAAATATAAAAGGGTAAACAATGACTGAAAAGCTTTTAACCTTAGGTACTGAAAGCCAGGGTGGGAAGAGGAGCCACTTTAGAGAGGAGAATAACAAGGGCCTATTTTTGATATGTTAGATTTCAAGGTAGAGAATAATAATTACTAGAACAATGAAAATAATAATAGGAAATATTGGTAATTTGGATTATGAGTGAAATTTTAGAAATTGAGCTATATTAGGGAGTTATCTGCATAGAGAAGTATCATTGAAATAGAACCTTGGTGGAGTAGGACTTAACAGAGAAAAAAATGAAATATTGCAAGAATTTTGGAGACCACCCAAAGGCAATGGGGAGAAAGATTAAAAGAAATTGGTGAGCAATATGGGGAAAGGGAAGGGAGAGGGATACCAGTAAAAGTCACTGTCCTAGAAGCCAAGATGGACTTCAAAGCCTGGGGCTTAGTCCTCAAATGCTGAAGAGAGTTGCTCTTCACAATTTTGTTATGCAATGCTGCTAAACAAAATTAGCAATACTAAAAGTGACCGTAAAGACCAACTTATTGCCACTACTGAGTTATGTCCCTGAGAGAAAAAAAAAAAAATCAAGCTAACATACATTGCGAGTTGGAATATTAAATAAAAGAAACATCTACACAACAGCTACAGGTTCGATAGCAGATGCTTCACGGCCATATGTCAATGAAAACAGCTCAACAAGAAAGGTTATATATAATTCTGGTTCCATGTGTACTAATTTAGTTTTCATTCCATTTTTAATGAATTCACATTAGAGAGGATCTTTTGAAGTCATAATGTGTTATTTTTTAATAATTTATATCTGAACTTTAAAAATTAATAATATTTGCACAGGGCCATTTTATAATCACAATATGGTACTTCAAGGTGTGAATTATGATGTAATAACTCATAACTTGTGCATTTAAACAAGCACTCATCCTATGGCCTCATTCTTAGCAAAGCAAAAAGGTATGAATTATTATGCAATAACTCATGCTTTGTCACATATTATTACTTAATTATGGAGGAGAGTTTCAACTCATTTCAGTCTTGAAAAAAAATTCTAACATTTTATCCTTTAAAAAAAAGCTCAGATGCTTTTTGACACAATAGAATCACTTTAAGCCTTTTCCCAATCAGATCTCTTTAGATTACCTTGTATTACATCTGTGTCCTTCTCGTTCTAGAGGATCTTAGGAAATCTCCACCAGAGAAACTGAAAATCCCAACAGGTCTTTGGTCTGTATTTCACAGAATCATTCATTTATATCTCCAAAGGAAACACCTATATTACTTCAAAATTTTTCAAAATATTATAAAAAAATAAATAAATGGCTTCTCTTTCTAACACAAATGAGCAAAAATAAGGCGAAAAGTGAAAGTGAAAATGAAGTTGCTCAGTTGTGTCCAACTATTTGCAACCCCATGGACTGTAGCCTACCAGGCTTCTCCATCCATGGGATTTTCCAAGCAAGAATACCGGAATGGGTTGCCGTTTCCTTCTCCATGGGATCTTCCTGACCTAGAGATTGAATCCGGGTCTCCCACATTGCAGGCAGACACTTTACCCTCTGAGCCACCAGGGAAACCTCCCCAAAAAATAAGGAAGGAAGGAAAAAGCAAAGAAGATTAAGATTTTAATTAAGATTAAAATATGAATTTCTATTAACTATGATGGTTTTCTGATAAAGTTGTTAAATCATAGCAAAATCCCTGAATGATAGTATAAAATATACTTGTCTATAATCACTAGAAAACAGCATATGTACTTTCCAGAAAAAGACACAAATATTATCTCAGAGCTATATCATGAATAGTCATTATTAAATGGTGGAGTTTATCTTAAAATCCAAAGCAAGAAAATGATTTATTCAATGCTTCTTCTGGTGATAGAGGATTAAGCTTCCAGTGTAGAAAAGAAAATGAAAAACAGAAGAAAAACTAGATATATTACAAGAAACAAATAGCAGTTCAATAAATAGTCAACATACCAAACAAATACTATAGAGTAAAAAGGACGCTAACCTCTCAGATGCATCATTAAAGAATGATGTATTTAAAACTGGTCTGGTCCCAGAGGAATCGGGTGGAGAGGGAGGTGGGAGGGGGGATCGGGATGGGGAACACATGTAACTCCATGGCTGATTCATGTCAATGTATGACAAAACCCACTGCAATGTTGTGAAGTAATTAGCCTCCAACTAATAAAAATAAATGAAAAAAAAAACAAAAAACAAAAACTGGTCTGGTTTGTGGTTATATATATAAAAGTATAGAGAAGAAACAACCACCTTCATTTAGAGGAAACCACGCCATTGTCTAGTGGGTACTGACTGATCTATCTCTGTTACTACTACTAATCAATTAGTCAATGAATTAATGTTTCAGTTTTGTTGCATAAACATTTTCAGAAGCTGTTCTTTTCTCCTACTGTATCTATTACCTCCCACTCTAATTTACTCTTTTTTTAAAGAATTTTTTTTTCTTAGAGTTAGGAGTGAGGAAAATCAGTGACCTAAGGCTGGTAGATCTTGTACATTCAAACTTTATGGAATCTTCTCAATTAATATAAAGATATTTGGTAGCACCACTAAGAAAGCAGCAGGGTAACACTGAGGGAGCAAAGTCATGCTTCAGAGCAATGCTTGTCTCACCATGAGATTTTATGCTAAATCGTTAAAACCCGCCAACAGATCTTTGTCTCCTAAAGCATATATTGGGCTCTCATTAATTTGGTTTTATGTGCCAGCGGGTTTCCCAAGTGACTCAGTGGTAAAGAATCCACCTGCCAATGTAACTGGGCTTAGTCGCTCAGTCGTATCTGACTCTTTGCGACCCCATGGACTGTAGTCCTTCAGGTTCCTTGTCGATGGGGATTCTCCAGGCAAGAATGCTGGAGTGGGTTGCCATGCCCTCCTCCAGGGAATCTTCCCAACCCAGCCATCGAACCCAGGTCTCTCACATTGCAAGCCACAATCTGAGCCACAAGAGAAGCCATCTGAGCCACAAAGGAAGACCAGTGTAGGAAAAGCAGGCAACTAAGGTT
Organism: Dama dama; assembly: GCF_033118175.1. NCBI lineage: Eukaryota > Metazoa > Chordata > Mammalia > Artiodactyla > Cervidae > Dama > Dama dama. Next base: position 49,640,205 of record NC_083710.1, read on the forward strand.
CGATCCCCGGGTGGGAAAGATCGGGAATAGGAAATGGCAATCCACTCCAGTATTCTTGCCTGGAAAATTCCAAGGACAGTGGAGCCTGGCAGGCTACGATCCATGGGATTGCAAAGAGGCAGACTTGACTGAGCGACTGAGCATGAAGGCTGTATAATCTGCAAGTATATCTCAAAGGTAGCAGGACGAGGTGAAAGTTTTCAGTTACTTTATAAAGATTTCTGATGGCATAACTGCACACTCTAATATCAACCCTTGGTCTTGAAATCTGGTTTAAACTCTGTTCATCCTATTGTCTAGAGTTGCATATTTATGAAATGCACGTCCATATGATCTTGTATTACTTGAACACAATGAGAACCAGGATATATATTCTTATATCATTTGTTGCATAGTCAGTGATTACATAAATTGACTTATAATGAAGGTTGATTGGTTTATAATGAGTTCTTCATATAAATCCTGTCTTATATTAACTACTGATTTAATGCTTTATGCAGGTCTTGTTCTAGTCAGGTTATGTTACACAAAATAGATTTTGTATGTTTTTTTGGCAACACCCATAGCCAAGATAAAGCAGTATATTCCCACAGTCATACATCTCTTCTTTATGTAATTGTTTTATCTGGACTATTTATAAAATCATTTTGTATTTTAATTTGGACAGAAATTTGAGAAATTTAAGCTAACCAATGTTGTCACTGCTTTGCTTAAAGTTCCATTATTTCTGTGTTTATTAATGCCTTAAAATGAAAGCCTCTGTAAAGAATAAAGTATTCATTTAATGAGAACGATAAAAATGAGATGTTTTTCTTCATAGAATTAGATAAATTCCTAATTAGTCTTCTGATTTGCTGAAGTCTGGATCTCATTTAATATTTCCTGGTTCTGAATGCAATATAGTTTTTTATACTCTAGTTAAAGAGCTATGACAAGGGACTAAATACCACAGCAATAAGCAATTAAGGAAATTAATCTTTTTAAAAAAATAAGGAGGAGAGCAGTAAGAGTTCACTTTGGAACAGCAAACATTGGATAAGGAAAGCAGACTACTAAAATTGTATTAAAGTATGATTATTCATTGTATAATAATATTTATTATTGCCATATGTTTCTACCCAAGATACATCACAGATGTCCCTACTAAATCTGCTTCAATCCACATACAAGATTTAAACTCAGGGTTGGATCCACACTCCATTTGAGAATTTCCTTTCTCACAGATGTTGGAGAAAAGATCATATTTTCAGTGCAAAACAAATTGACATCTGTGGGTCTTGAGGGACTACTGCCATAGAGTCCAAAGCTGCTTAAACCCAATGTCTCTCATTTCCATTTGAGACTATTCTGTCTCCAAACTCCTTGAAATTGAACTTGTAAACACTTTCAGTGGTAGTTTATTGGAAAAGAATCAACCAGACAGCTAATCTACAATATTGCAGGTAAATTGGAGAAGGGACAAATGTTCACCAACTTATAGGTATTTCTTGAACATGTCAAGAAAACAACAGTGTTCTCAGTGAAAAACAAACCAGCATATATGTAACTCATATTCTTTTACCTAAGGTTGTCCACTTTCTTATTTTAGGATATTTGGAAACTTGTGGTTATTTTTCTGTCTGTGTTTATCACCTAATAATTTTAAACTGGTATTTAATGCTTCTCCTAGAAGGAAAAATTAATTCTTTCCAGGATTCTAGCTTCTGTTCTTCACTTGGAAAATAAAACTTGCAAAGACTAAAATCCTAAATATGACTCAATTCCCAATAGCCAACACTTTTTGATATTTTCTCCATAAATTTCTCCATAAAATTGGATATTTTCTCCATAACTATTTGATATTTTCTCCATTTACTTCATAAGTGTATATGGCATTTATTTCTTGAAAAGAGCTATGAAGTCAATTATTTTACAATATAGTCGTCTATATTCCTATATTCTAGCTAAAACAGCAAGGTGGTTTGTTCTATCCTTATAAATGCCTGCCCTTTTAACATGCTGTAAATGCATTCTAAAATTTGTGCTATGTTCTGGTTGTTACAGGGAAGAATTAATGCATTCTATTAAACTTAACTTTTGCTGAAACATTCTTACATCAGCTAAAGCTCAGAGCTTTAACTGGAGACTAGCTTCTATAGCAATTAAGGAATAAAATACCTGGCTTTTATAATCCATCTTTTGTTCTGGGAAATGCCTATACTTAAATGAGTATGGTGTTAGACAAGAACTTGAGGCCACTAAATATTTAATTTCCTCAAAATCCATCCATATTCTGTGTTTTGACAAGCCCATCACTAGATAGGTATTATTTAAACAAGCAGGAATGTTTCAATTAAATGTATACCCAAATTAGTCAAGTGATCATACCATGCCTCTTCGCAAAAACTCACCATATCTCTCATAGCATATAGAATAAAATACAAATGTCTCTCCCTAATGTGTTAGGCTATCTACCATCCTAAATCTACCTTTATCCCTTTTCAAAATCTGACTATTCCTAGAATGCCTTCTTCACCTTATTTGTTTAAATCCTACCAGTTCTTCAAAGTCTATTTAAAGTGCAAAGTAATCATATATCCCCAACTGGAATTCATCTTTGTATTTTCAATGTAGCTCCTTTTCCAGTCAACCTTCCTTTGGTGCAATTGATGTGTGTGTGTACTTCTTGCTTCACATCACTCATAGGATGTTAAAAATCTGTTCAGTAGGGACATCATGTTCTTTGATTTTCACTATAGCTCCATGTCTTGGATATAATAGGTACTCCATACATATTTATATTTGAGATAAACAATAGATAGTACTTGCATTAGATCCAAGTTTGAGGGCCCTCTGCCTTGGATGACAGAGAAGGCAATGGCACCCCACTCCAGTGTTCTTGCCTGGAGAATCCCAGGGACGGGGGAGCCTGGTGGACTGCAGTCTATGGGATCACACGGAGTCGGACACGACTGAAGTGACTTAGCAGCAGCAGCCTTGGATGAACCTCATGCTCTACAGGGTCTTATATACCACAAACACACATGCAAAATGAAACGTATTTTAAAAACACTTGGGCACCACTATCATGAGTATCTATCACTTAGCATTGGCCCAGCACAACTTACAGTCTTAAACATCTGCTCTGTCCCTAATACAGAAATGCTTCATGCAGTAGTAACATTTAAGTTATAGAGAATGCATGCTAATTAATATAAATTCTTCCTCCCAGAGAGCATGAATATATTAATAATAGATCCTTGCATGAGAAGTAGTGTTTCCTACCAGGGCCCATCAGCCATTTTCTTGTTTCTCTTTATATTAAAGTCAGTGACTTCCATGAATTAACACTGTTTTTGCAATAATTGGCACATGGTAGTTGAAATATTTTGTCATATTAAGAAATTTATATTACCTTTCAATTTCTATAGATGAGGTCTAGATGGCACTTGCACTAAATACAAATTATTTACACTGGCTATTAGATAGTCATGAACACTACAATTAGGAATTATTTTATTTCATCAAAAATGATGCAATTTAATCAATTTTTTAAAATATTAAATTGAAATTTCAACTTTTTTTTAGATATTATTGATCCCTTAATAGTTTGTGTTCTTACTTTTAATTTTAATTGAGTTTAAATAGTTAGAAGAAAATAAGTTTTTAAAAATATATTAAATACTTTCAATTTTTAAATTTTAACTTTTTTTTTTTTGTAGGATAACTGGTTGTTTTATTTTTTTTTTTCTTTTTTAATTTTTATTATTATTATTTTTTTTTCCCAGTGGGTTTTGTCATACATTGATATGAATCAGCCATGGATTTACATGTATTCCCAATCCCGATCCCCCCTCCCACCTCCCTCTCCACCCGATTCCTCTGGGTCTTCCCAGTGCACCAGGCCCGAGCACTTGTCTCGTGCATCCCACCTGGGCTGGTGATCTGTTTCACCATAGATAGTATACATGCTGTTCTTTTGAAATATCCCACCCTCACCTTCTCCCACAAAGTTCAAAAGTCTGTTCTGTGTTTCTGTGTCTCTTTTTCTGTTCTGCATATAGGGTTATCGTTATCACCTTTCTAAATTCCATATACATGTGTCAGTATGCTGTAATGTTCTTTATCTTTCTGGCTTACTTCACTCTGTATAATGGGCTCCAGCTTCATCCATCTCATTAGGACTGGTTCAAATGAATTCTTTTTAATGGCTGAGTAATATTCCATGGTGTATATGTACCACAGCTTCCTTATCCATTCATCTGCTGATGGGCATCTAGGTTGCTTCCATGTCCTGGCTATTATAAACAGTGCTGCGATGAACATTGGGGTGCACGTGTCTCTTTCAGATCTGGTTTCCTCAGTGTGTATGCCCAGAAGTGGGATTGCTGGGTCATATGGCAGTTCTATGTCCAGTTTTTTAAGAAATCTCCACACTGTTTTCCATAGCGGCTGTACTAGTTTGCATTCCCACCAACAGTGTAAGAGGGTTCCCTTTTCTCCACACCCTCTCCAGCATTTATTGCTTGTAGACTTTTGGATAGCAGCCATCCTGGCTGGCGTGTAATGGTACCTCATTGTGGTTTTGATTTGCATTTCTCTAATAATGAGTGATGTTGAGCATCTTTTCATGTGTTTGTTAGCCATCTGTATGTCTTCTTTGGAGAAATGTCTGTTTAGTTCTTTGGCCCATTTTTTGATTGGGTCATTTATTTTTCTGGAATTGAGCTTCAGGAGTTGCTTGTATATTTTTGAGGTTAATCCTTTGTCTGTTTCTTCATTTGCTATTATTTTCTCCCAATCTGAGGGCTGTCTTTTCACCTTGCTTATAGTTTCCTTTGTAGTGCAAAAGCTTTTAAGTTTCATTAGGTCCCATTACATTATGTAAGTATGTTTTCATAAAAATAAATTAATATTTTATGCACTGAATTGGTGGGTGCAGTAACAAGAACCAAAAACATTACTCTTTGTGTGGAGTTTTTAGTTTACTTGTTATTTTATTTTTTATTTTATAATATTCACTTTATTTTCTGAAAACATTATAGAAGAAGACACATATGTAAAAAAAACTACAATAGCCCAATCCTAAACTTATATATACATATATGTGAACCAGGATATACACATTTTTGAACAAAAAAATTGAATCATGAAATATACATTCATTTGCAACCTAATAGCTCCAAATTTCCAGAAGCAAAGTGTAAAGGGAGATTTGGGGGAAGAAGAAAACAGTTTTTTCTAATTGCTATAATATTCTGCAGCTGCACCATATCATAGTACCTTACTGTTAAATTTCTCTGGTTTTTTTGTTTTTTTTTTTTCCTTGCCTTCTGCACTTGCCCATGGTCTAGAATTGTTACTGATACACTTCCATACTAGAACCAGTTCCAGATTGTTTAAGCTATTTTTCTGGAGAGCAGTTGACATTCAGAAACTGACCCCCACTTTTGGAGCCCAGTAAAAGGAATAGAGTGAAAATAAGAAAGAAAAAAAATCAGTGCCCCAGTAGCTATTGGCAATGCTGTGTGAAGCCAGTGATTCCCAAAAGAAAATCAGTAGACTTCTTTAAGAGGAAAAAAAGCATAATTTTCAGTTTTGAATGAAAAGAAATGGCCATTTTCTAGTCCAAAACTCAGTCTTGGGTCCCACCGATGACTAACTATGACCATAAAGCCTAGCAGAGCAGGGGAAATGTGACACAAAGCCAATGTCCATGATCCCCCTGGAGTCACATCTCACACCACCAAATAAAGGACTAGAAGGATCTGTGGACAGCTATTTCCGAAAGGAGGATTTCACCCTGAACTCCTGCATTTAATCAGCTGCATATGTTGTTTATTGCTCCAGCGCCATGAACATTATTGCTTAATTAAATTGTTTCTATCTTTGTATATCATAAATGCCGCATCTATTTAAAGCCATTTTTAAAATTTTATTTAGTTAAATTTTGGTTTATCATCCACAGAAAGGATTATTAAATCAAATGGGTGACTATTTCAGCTTAAGTTAAAATCAATAATATTTAGCTGGACCTTAGGTGCTAAATTCTCAAACTCCATGTTTTTCACTTTGCTGCAGTCCTGTATCTAAAGATCACTGACGGGGCTTTCTCCCGTGTTCATCTGTGATTTATGGCTGTTCTAGTTTGTGGGACGAAAGCTTCAAGGGCTCTTGCAGTGTTTAAGCTTCTAAATAGTCAGAAGGATTTTCATTCCTTACTCTTTTTGAACTGAGACTGCTATGCGCAATTTTAGAAAAATTAATCATAAAAAAATAGAATTTTGTAAAAGTTCAGAACTTAATGTGTTTTCTACAATAGTTAATATCTGACTTATAGGGGGGGAAAGTAGTTCTGTAAAACATGCCCTCAAATTTCATATAAAACAAAATCAGTTTAGGTCCTTGAATTTTTAGATCTTCCTTATGTTTTCATTCCTATAAGAAACTGATGAGGGATGAAGTCTTCAAATGCCTTTGAGTGGTTTCAAACATTAAAATCTTTCTGACAGCAAACTTCTCCTTCATTAAACTATAACTCACTCTTTAAGAAATGGTGTTTCTATTTTGCTATTTAATTTACATAATGAAAATGGTTATAAATAACATTACAGAATATCAAAGCACAAATGATTATTAATTACTTGAACACACAGAAAGTTTATAATTCAGTCACTATAAAAATTATTTTTTATTATGTTGGGCATGTTGTAAATTAATTACTTAAATAGGCATAGTTAAAATTTCACGAAAAGACATCCTCCTAAAATAATACCAACATTTTTAAAGAAAATAAATTTAGAGTCTTAGTTCCTGCTAACCTCACATCAACAACAACAAAACCACCTAATGGTTAATTCGAGTTACTGAAGTGTATTTTGTCAGAAATCTTTTTTAGGAGGTAAGGCCAAAAAAAAATATTCAGTTTTCATGGCTGCATTGCAATGTAATTATTTCTTTTTGCTGCCTAATATCAATTTATTTTAAACTATATTGACTTACTTATTTACTGAAAATGCCAGCATGAAAGAAACATGAAAAATTATGTGATTCCTTTTCAGTACTTTCTGTTTTAAGTCATTCTATACATTCAAGTTCAATGTAAAAAGAAGTGAAAACATTCCCAACACAATATATTAAAACTAAGAACAATTATACTGTGAAATTTGTATTTTAAGTCCATACTTTTGAAACTATTTTGTGATTTAAAAATTATAAAATAAAATTTGAATCTTTTTATTCTTTTAATCAACCAGTATAACATTCAAAAGAGTAACATCTAATTATTTTCACTTATCTATACAAACAATGTAGCAAATTCCTAAAAATAATTCCAACAGATATTCCAACTTGCATAGAATTAAAATTTGGTGTGAAAATTTGACTTCTCCATAACATACTTACAAAAGAATAAAGAGTGATTCCCCAGAAATTCTGAAACTAATACTGAAAGAAAAAAGAAAGAATTGACTACACCATCTTAATAGTCATTAATAAGGATTTATATCTAAAAAATCAGAAGCACTTTAAGATTATTGACTTATACCAACAGATGTTCAAAAGTCTCCCTTTATTTCCAAACTTCTATTTGTAGGGAAAGGAAATAACCTTTACTGTACAGTAGGTATAAAAGGAACCAGATGATTCATCTCTGTGAATCTGCTTGTTGAATTTGATGGATCATTCTTAAAAGCGACGTTGCTAATCTTCAGGTTTTCTTTTTTAGGTTATTCACAGATCAGTGGGTTTTCCAGCTAATACAGGTCTGATGCTCTTCTGTCTTCACACATGGTATTCATCATATCTTGACAAGAAAAGACCTTCAGTCTACAAATAACCTTCACTGAAGTAAGACATGTAAGTGGGTTTCTTTATGAAAGATAGATTTTATGGCTGAATAAAAAACAACTGTAGTTAAAAAATGTCATTGCATGGCCTTATTTGAAGATTTTTCCTTCAAGGAACTTTAATGTTTGTTGTTAAAACTACTAATAGACCAAAAAAAAAAGTATTAAATTACTTTATCTTTATCATTAACCACAAATGCAACAGGAAGGGTTGATCAGCTCTGTATTTTATCATTCTGAAGCGTTCAGCCTTTAAAATATTTAAGCATCCACATTAGTTCTTGTCAAACTAGCACAAAGCAGTGCATAATATGACCCGGGTGTAGGAGCAGAACAAGATAAAAGGTTACAGCCAGGGTGAAATTTCCACAATGGGATTGCCCTGTGCTATAGATAATAGTTTGGCTTCCTGTTTCCAGACAATTGCTAAATGATGTTGAATGTTTTCTTTATGTTTTCACTTGGTCATGCCAAAGGAGAGAATCAAGTTTAGTTGATATCGAACTGCAAGGATAAAACAATAAGTTTGAGGCATCTTACATGCACTGTATTATTTCACATGGCCAATTAGAAAAAAAGAAAATGTTGATCAAATTTCATGTTGTTACATAGCATGATAATTTGGGTTCTCACGGTATAAATGAAACTTCAAAGAAATATTAAAAACTTTCAAGCTGGGCAAAAATCAAAATAATTTCTCACTGAAACTAGTGTCTGAAGAATTTCTCTCTACATGGAGCCGACTGAGTGAAAAAAAACAGCTGAGAGATGATTTCTTAAAACACTTTTTAAGTTCTTTCACTGGCCTTAACTATATTAGCAAAACTTTCTATAAGCATGTCTAAATTAAACCATGTCAAAAAATGATTATCAGTGAAATTAATAGCATTTAAAACCACAAATTCTAACCCTTCTATGTGGGATGAGGAATGATAAGGAAGAATATAATTGCTAGGAGAGAGTGAGACAGTACCAACAAAAAATCCTACCAAATCTTAGACCCTTATTTTCAATAGATACTTACTAAAAAGCGATCCTGCTGGTAAAGAATCCCCCTGCCTTGCGGGAGACCTGGGTTTGATCCCTGGGTTGGGACAATCCCTTGGAGAAGGGGACTGCTAGCCACTCCAGTATTCTGGTCTAGAGAATTCCACAGACTGTATATCCATGGGATAGCAAAGAGTTGGACACCACCGAGCGACTTTCACTATCTTGCCCTTGTCTAGTTTTTAATCCAAACAGTGGTTCTAGAGGGAAAAAATACTATTAAATAAGCAGTAAGGAAATTTTGCAATAGTTGGTATATATTTATTAAATCTAGCCCAACTTTTAATCCTGTTATTCATTCATTTGGGGCTTCCCAGGTGGCACAGTGGTAAAGAATCCACCTGCCATTATAGGAGACACAAGAGATACAGGTTCAATCCCTGGTCTGGAAGATCCCCTGGAGTAGGAAATGACACCCATTTCAGTATTCTTGCCTAGAAAATTTCATCGACAGAGGAGCCTGGTGGGCTATAGTCCATGGGATCACAAAGTGTTGGACATGACTAAGTGTGCGTGCGCGCGCGCACACACACACACACACACATTCACCCATCTATTTATTTATTCATTCAACAAATACTGAGTTCCTGGTATGTATGAGTTACTGGAGAAACAATGGCCAACAAGACAGAAAAGGGCCCTACCTTCAAGGAGCTTACATTATGATGGGAGACAAAAACATGAACAAAAGTTCAACATAAAACAATTATAGGCTGTAATGTGCAATGTGTAAAATATATCAGGGGCTGTAATGAAACAGACTGGTGAGGGCAGAATTCTCTGAGGGGATGATGCTGCAATTAAGACTTAGAAGGAGAAGGAGTTGGCTGATTATCTGAAAACCAGAAAAAAGGTGCATTTGCTTGGAGGGCTCTAGAAACTTAGACATTTAGCAAAAAGCATTGTAACTAAGGACTTAATGACTAAGACAGGGTGCACAAAATGAGACGAGAGAATCAGCCAAACCACATCAGAGCTGACATGCCTGGGAAGAGTCTGGATTTTATTCTAAAGTCAGTAAAAAATTTTAAGCAGTCTTTAATGACATTTGATAAGATTAAATCCAATTTCAAAACACTAAAACAATGGACTAATTAAGAGAAACATGGAGAAGGCTGAGTGCCAAAGAATTGATGCTTTTGATCTGTGGTGCTTGAGAAGACTCTTGAGAGTCACTTGGACAGCAAGGTGGTCAAACCAGTCAATCCTAAACGAAATCAACCCTGAATATTCGTCGGGAGGACTGATGCTCTGAAGCTCCAATACTTTGGCTGCCTGATGCAAGGAGCCAACTCATTTGAAAAGACCCAGATGCTGGGAAAGACTGAGGGCAGGAGGTGAAGAGGGTGACAGAGAATGAGATGGTTGAATGGCATCACTGACTCAATGGACGTGAGTTTTAGCAAACTCCAGGAGATAGTGAAGGACACGGAAGTCTGGCATGGTGTAGTCCATAGGGTTGCAAAGCACTGGACATGACTTAGTGACTGAACAGCATCAATTAAGAGGAAATAGTCCAAAAGTAAGAAAGGATTAAAAAAAAATGACATTGTGAGAATCCCCTGGAAGTTCAATGGTTAGACCTCTGTGCTTTCACTGTCTAGGGCATGGGTTCAGTCCATGGTCAGGAAACTAAGACTCTGCAAGCCATGTGTGGGGCCAAAAAATATATATACACACACATTGTATAACCTAAAAAAAGTTAAAATCAGGCCTATATCTTGGAAATTTTGTGAATTATCCTTGTGGTAAGTATTACTGAATTGTTATGGAAGACAATAGCAATACTTTTTAAAAAAAAAAACCCACTGAATATAGAACACTGATATATAAAGTTGCAATTTCAATCATATTCATATGTACTGCAGAATAAAAATGCACTGGCTCAAGCATCCCAAGACTGAGTTTTGTGAAGATCACAGCATTGGTGAAACTGTTGAAATTCCTCACTTAAGGGGATGAAATTGGGTGCACATATAACATGTCGTATTTAGTATCTTTTTTTTTATTCCTTACAGAATTTTGTTGCTTTCTGTCCAACATCAACATGAATCAGCCATAGGTATACATATATCCCCTTTCTTTTGAAACTCCCTCCCATCTCCCTCCCCATCCCAACCCCTCTAGGTTGATACAGAGCCCCATTTGAATTTCCTGAGCCAAACAGCAAGTTCCCATCAGCAATCTATTTTACATATGGTAATGTAAGTTTGCATGTTATTTTCTCCATACATCTCACCCTCTCCTCCCCTCTGCCCATGTCCATAAGTCTATTTTCTATGTCTGTTTCTCCACTGCTGCCATGCAAATAAATTCTTCAATACCATTTTTCTAGATTCTGTATATATGCGTTAGTATATGATATTTCTCTTTCTGACTTACTTCGCTCTGTATAATAGACTCTAGGTTCATCCACCTCATTAAAACTCACTCAAATGCATTCCTTTTTATGGCTGAATAATATTCCATTGTGTGTATGTAGCACAATATATATAGTATCTTTAACTTGATCTGAACTATTGAATTGTTTTTAAATCATTGCTTTTAAAAATAATTACTTATTGTTACTATTTTATTAACACTGTAGTCTAAATATGGTCTTTAACCTTTGGAAAAAGGTGGTATTTTTCAGACTGGCAGTTTAATAAATATTCAGGTGGCTAGACCCATCTTCAACATGTGAAGTGAGTAATATAATAGAATGATATTACTTGATCATGGATTAACATGTAATGCAATTATTATAAATTTACAGAATTGCTTATAGTAATATTACAAATGAAAACATAAATTGATACGCTTGGGTAATATGTTTTTAATTATGTAGGAGAATCTGAGAAAATAACCAACATTCAGTAAAAGGAATACGGCAATATATATTTAAACACTTGAATCTAAAGCAATATTACAGATATGATATTGGATATTTTAAAATATTTGGTGACAAGTAAATATTAAAGGCATAACGACTGGACATCTTTCTGAAGAAAATTTACCAAAGGAAAGGCCACCTTCTAATACTGCTTGCAAAAACTCTTTGTATTTTGAAGGAGCTGGAATTGTACTTACCTTTTCCATATATTGTTTAGGACAAGCCTCGGTGGTGAAAAACCCAGTCTAGTTCCTACTTTGAAGTCTTAGGGATTGCCAAAAGCTCTGGGGCATCCTACTTCTACTTTGATTATTCACTTATTCATTCATTCAAAAGATTTTGATTGAACAGTTACTATGTACCAAAGCATTGTCTTCGATACTTCAGTTTCACCAGTAGCTTAGAAGATGATAAATGCCATGGAAGAAAGACGAAGCACTGCAAGATAAGAGTGATCCAGGAGTAACCAGGGGACTGTTTACAATTTTAAATAGAGGGATCAACATTCATCTCCTTGAGAGAATGACTTGTAAGCAAAGATTTGAAGTTGGTGAGAGGTTTGCCATGCATCTGAGAAGAAGCATTCCAGGCCAGGCCCTAAGGAAAGTAAGCCTTATGTTCTGGAAGAATAAGAAGGGACTTGAGTGAATACAGCAGCGTGAACAAGGGAGAAAGGAATTTTGTAGTCTGGGGCCCATGGAGCAGAAACTCTGGAATTGTAACAGCCACATTATAACAGGCGTGGCTTATCGCAGCAACATGGAAGGAAGGAACAGTGGTTAGGAGACTTGTTTTGTGTTTGCTTTTGACCGCACGGTTGTTGCTTGCCGTCAGTGGTGGTTCAGTGGTAAAGAAACCTCTTGCCAAAGCAGGAGACATGGGTTCGATCCCTGGGTCAGGAAGATCTCTTGGAGAAGGAAATAGCAACCAACTCCACTACTCTTGCCCAGGAAATCCCATGGACAGAAGAGCCTGGAGCCCATGGGGTTGCAAAGTCAGATACGACTTAGTGACAACAGACAAAAACAACAAACAAAAATGCTGTTTTGCTTAAATTCTGTGACAAATCAGTAAGAATAGAAAAATATTCTTAAGGTCATTTATTCACACTTTATACTTTTAACTTTTTAAACTATATCTTTAATAGCTGGATCTCCACCTCTTCTCTTACCTTGAAGTGCTCAGGCAAGGTTTTCAGTTTTTCTAAGGACTGTGCAGCTATCTGACAAACAAATACTAGTTAAGAAGCAATGACAAAAATTTCCTCCTTGCCCAGACTCTAATCAGACGCCTCTGAGCAATTTTTTCAACTAGTACTCAACTTTTGCACTTCCTTTTTTGACTCTTCATTGTCCAGTTTTAGCAAGAATCTTGCTAAGATGGTTTAACCAGAATTTCCCATCCTCCAAATCTGATTATCCTTGATACCCAGTCAAGTTCTTCATCCTCCACCATCCCCAGCCTGATCATACTGTCTTGCCTTCAGCAAGAATTCTGAAGTTAGCTGAGTTAGCTGAAATTCTGAGTTAGCTGAAATCCCTGGCTTTACCCAGATGTTCCCTTTTTTAAAAAAATTTTTATCGGACTATAGTTGATTTATAATGGTGTGTTAGTTTGAGGTACAACGGATGTTTCCTCTTAGTCACGTTCTATCCCCGACTCCCACCATACTCCTCGGTTAGAAATTCCCACCTTTCCTTATTGTAGTCAGAGTTGAATGCAGGCCCTCGCCAGCAGCAGTGGGTGTGCCGCCCCCTGGAATAAAGTCCACCTTGCCACTCTTTGAGTATCTTGAGTAACTGTTTCTTTACCAACAGTCAGAAATGATAGGAAAGCCCAAGAAGCTGCCCAAATGCTAAAACAAATATATTCATGGTAATCATTTGTGAAATATAGTAAATCCATGAGAAAAAACGATATTATTTAAAAATGTTCATTCAGGTATGAGAGTCAAAATTACATGAATAACTAAAGAGAAACTGTGAAAATTAAATCCTACATGTAAAACAATCTGTCTCCTCTATCATGGGCTACACTCTATTTTTATTTTCTCATTAAATTTACCCATTACAGTCAAATTGGGGTGAGGGGAGTGTTACAATGTTTCAGTATTTTTAAAACAAAGCAGAAATCTTTCCTATAAATTGTCGGCTCAAAACACACCAAAAAGAAGTAGATAGTTCCATGAAGCAAAGTGCTTTTCTCAACAAACCAACAATATGTGTTTATTGCATTGGAGCCCAGGACCACCACATGCGATTACAGTAAAAGCTCTCCCTTATTTCCATCTGGCAATGAGAACACAAGATGTTGTGTAAACTACCAGAAGAGCTCTATTTCATTGTAATTAAAATTTAGTGTTACACTTAAGCAAGAAGGCAACTCCAGGAGATGTGATTATCATGAGATAATGACCTTGGGGTGTTGCAAGGCATGCAAGGAACCAAATGCCTCCTGTCCTCTAGGGGGCAAGATTATTTCTACATAACAACCTCTACCTCCTCTCACTCTCCCTCCCCAGCTTCTGAAGCTGTATGATCAGTGAAAGGGGAAAACTTGGGATTAAGAGCACCAATATGATTTCTGCGAAAAGAGGACATTGGGGGACGGGTAGATGACAAAGTTGGCATTGTAGAATGCTGAAGCAGCAGTTTCAAATGAGTTGTGTTGTTTGTGCAATAATTATGCAATGGCTTTAGAATTCTCTGGACACAGATAGAACTGTCAGTGATGTCATAGGCATGTAAGTAATCCCCAGCAAGGGCACAGATCTAACCTTTTCCCCCTGTTTTGGTTTCATGATTTCCATTTCATAATAGCAATAAGATATGACAGGTGGTGCAGTTCTTGAGGGTTTATTATACTTCTTGGGTGGTTGAAGCCACTCAGCCTTTGGCCTGAACCTCTCAAGACATCTGAGAAGTATAATAATTTCCCCCAAATGCAATGCCTGTCATGTCTTATTGCTTAATTGCTTTGCACTTACCAAGTAATTCTTAAAGTGAATGCAGATAACAGTGTTCATATTACAGTTTATACCGGTAGCAACTACTTTCTATTGGAATATTTCTTTAATCCAATACAATCTAATGGATTAAAAAATATTCCAATATGTTACCATTATAAACCCTAAGCTAAAAGGTCACTTAAAATCATGAAAAGTATTTATAGTTTGCAACAGTGTGTTGGAGGAGAAAATGATCAACTGAAATTCAAGAAGTTAATTTGAAATAAGACAATCTTCAAGTGACAACCATATGATGAGTCAAGTACTTCAGCTTTTCAAGAATATCTCAAATTCTACCCTTTGAAAGAGGTGAGAGAGCTTAATTTACAAATAATATGTTCAATAAGAAAAGAGAGAACAAAAACGTAAGTATTATAAAAGGGAAGCAGTTCTAGTGAGGTGGATGAAACTGGAGCTTATTATACAGAGTGAAGTCAAAAAGAAAAACACCAATACAGTATATTAACACATATATATGGAATTTAGAAAGATGGTAACAATGACCCTATGCATGAGACAGAAAAAGAGACACAGATATAAAGAAAAGACTTTTGGACTTTGTGGCAGAAGGCGAGGGTGGAATGATTTGAGAGAATAGCATTGAAACATGTATATTACCATATGTGAAATAGATGACCAGTCCAAGTTCTATGCATGAAACAGGGCACTCAAAGCTGGTGCACTGGGACAACCCAGAGGGATGGGATGGGGAGGGAGGTAGGAAGGGAATTTGTGATGGGGGACACATGTACACCCATGGCTGATTCATGTCAATGTATGGAAAAAACCACGACAATATTGTAAAGTAATTGGCCTTCAATTAAAATAAATTAATTTTATTTTTTAAAATTAGCATATAATAATTGAAGATAAATTCAGTTACATACATCTCTGACTCACAAAGAATAAAATCAAACAACTTCTGTTTTAAACATAAAGGGAAGCATTAGACAAATGAGGAAAATATTTTAAAATAGTAATATAGAAGGGATGTGTACATGTAAATAAATATGTGTGTGCATGAAATACACGATGTGTGGACAAACTGAAAATGAAAGAGAATAGAGATATAAGGTGATGAGGAATTTTTTTCTGGATAGGGGAGAACCTGCTAGATAGGGATGAACCTGATTAGTAGTCTACCCAGATGAAATTTCAATTTCATTATCCATTTCATTTTACTTGTATATAGCCATGTCCCTAACAGAAGCAGAAAAGATTAAGAAAAGGTGGCAAGAATATACCAAAGAACTCTACAGAAAAGGTCCTAATGATCTGGGTAACCATGATGGTATGGTCACTCACCCAGAGTCAGACATTCTGGAGTGTGAAGGCAAGTGGACCTTAGGAAGCATTACTATGAACAAAGTTAGTGGAGGTGATGGAATTCCAACTGAGTTATTTAAAATTCTAAAAGATGATGCTATTAAAGTGCTCTAGTTTCATTCTTTTACAAGTGGTTGACCAGTTTTCCCAGCACCACTTGTTAAAGAGGTTGTCTTTTTTCCATTGTATATCCTTGCCTCCTTTGTCAAAGATAAGGTGTCCATAGGTTCGTGGATTTATCTCTGGGCTTTCTATTCTGTTCCATTGATCTATATTTCTGTCTTTGTGCCAGTACCATACTGTCTTGATGACTGTGGCTTTGTAGTAGAGTCTGAAGTCAGGCAGGTTGATTCCTCCAGTTCTATTCTTCTTTCTCAAGATTACTTTGGCTATTCGAGGTTTTTTGTATTTCCATACAAATTGTGAAATTCTTTGGTCTAGTTCTGTGAAAAATACCGTTGGTAGCTTGATAGGGATTGCATTGAATCTATAGACTGCTTTGGGTAGAATAGCCATTTTGACAATATTAATTCTTCCAATCCATGAACACGGTATGTTTCTCCATCTGTTTGTGTCCTCTTTGATTTCTTTCATCAGTGTTTTATAGTTTTCTATGTATAGGTCCTTTGTTTCTTTAGGTAGATATACTCCTAAGTATTTTATTCTTTTTGTTGCAATGGTGAATGGTATTGTTTCCTTAATTTCTCTGTCTGTTTTTTCATTGTTAGTATATAGGAATGCAAGGGATTTCTGTGTGTTAATTTTATATCCTGCAACTTTACTATATTCATTGATTAGCTCTAGTAATTTTCTGGTAGAGTCTTTAGGGTTTTCTATGTAGAGGATCATGTCATCTGCAAACAGTGAGAGTTTTACTTCTTCTTTTCCTATCTGGATTCCTTTTACTTCTTTTTCTGCTCTGATTGCTGTGGCCAGTGCTGCATTCAATATGCCAACAAGTTTGGAAAATTCAGCAGTGGCCACAGAACCGGAAAATGTTAGTTTTCAATCCAATCCCAAAGAAGGGCAATGCCAAAGAATGTTCAAGCTACTCTACAATTGTGCTCATATCATAGGCTAGCAAGGTAATGCTCAAAATCCTTCAAATTAGGTTTCAGCAGGAAGTAAACCAAGAAACTCCAGATGTACAAGTGGGGTCTAAGTGGGGTCTAGAAAAAGCAGAGGAACCAGAGATCAAATTGCCAGTATTCATTGGATCCTGGCAAATAGAAGGGGGGAAAAATGGAAGCAATGACAAATTTTATTTTCTTGGGCTCCAAGATCATGGCCCTGAACCTCCAAGCAAGTCAACTGTCATTTCAGTCAAGGACAGGTGTGTGCACATCTCATGGAATGGTGGCAGGCCCAGCACTCACACCAGGTCTAGCCCACTCCAGGGCTATCTGTGATTCACCCTTTCTTTGAAGAACTAATTAGGAACTTCAACTCCCACCTCCTAATTGACTAACCCTATGACCTTGGTGAAAGCCATTTGACTTTTCTCAATCTAGATCCCATAGTTTAAAAAGGAAGTAGTAAAACTTGCCCAACTTCACAGGGTTTTGTGAAGATAAGTGAAATCGATTCTAGAAAAACAGCTTGAAAGTTAAGTGCTAGTCAAATCTGTTTCTGATATTGTGGTGATTGTTGTTTTTGTAATTATTACTTTTGCACCTGATTGATCATGGAAAATGGATGATAAATACATTTAAGCACAACTTGAGGAAAAACACCAAACTGAAGGGGTTGTGGGGAGTGGCTAGGACAGGGATTTCCTGTTTATTTTCTAAAATTGTCAGGTAGGGCATTTGTTACTTCCTGGTAGAAGATGTTGCTGATGTTGGCTTCTTGCATCAAACCTGCCTTACTTGAAAAGGAGTTAACAAATCCCTCTTAATGTTATCACTCTGTGTCAACAGGAAACCTTTCAGTGACTTACTAACCTGCTCTTTACCAATACACATTTTGCTATTTTCAGTATTTTATTGGTCTAATTTATAGAGTCTGTTGTGAGTGTGTTCAAATCAGTTTTATCTTGGATTATTAACTACAGAGAAGAAAAAAAAACTGACATAGAATTTTATATTGTTAAGTTTTAATACATTTTTTTTATTATGAGGAAGAAATCTTTTTATTTAAAAATTCTTCTGTAAATATTGTTATTCAGGAAGCCTACATACCTGGGTTTGATCCCTGGATTCAAAAGATCCCCTGGAGAAAGGAATGACTACTCACTCCAGTATTCTTTCCTGGACAATTCCATGGTCAGAGGAGCCTAGTGGGCTCCATGGGGTCACAAAGGGTTGGACATAACTAGTGACTAACTCCATTACTAACTCATACTGTACCACAAACTGAAACCCATGCTTATTTCTCCTTCTGGGTGTGCAAGTGAGTCTTTCTTGATTTATATTATAATTTTATCCTTGCATTGAGTGTAATTTCTTTCTTTTTCTATTGGACATAATTTTTGCCTACCACTAAAAATCTATTTTGAAGGAACTTAAATTATAATTGGTGGTTTTATTTCAAATTCCTCTTTTAAGCTGCATTCTGACCACTAAGCATAAGAAAACAAAGGAAGTTTTCCATTTTCTTTGACATAGATCAATTAGGTAATCATAATTTGGAAGCAGATTTTAGTGAAATGAAGTCTTTCTTCGTTTCTCTCCTTTAACATTTTTTCACTATTAATAAAAAGTTTAACTCTCAGATGATTTCTTAAAATTGTTTCCTTTGGTTTTCTTTTTTGGAACTGGATTATTAAATCAGGCTTGCCAAGAGAGAGTAAAATTAGAATTGTCTCATGAATGAAGATCATTTAGAAAACAAAATAAGTTAGTTTAATTCTAACTTTCTCAAATCATTTTTCCTCAATGGTATTTTTAATCCATGGAATTAAGAGGGGAAAATACAAAATACAAAAGTGTTTCTAAATCAAGTACAACCTTGACAGGATAAATAAATAAATTATTTATTTACCTCTGTAGACTTCCCTCCCAGGTGGTGCAAGTGGTAAAGAACCCAACTGCCAATGCAGGAAACATAGGAGACTCAGGTTCGATCCCTGGGTCGGGAAGATCCCCTGGAGGAGGGCGTGGCAAACCATTCCATTATTCTTGCCTGGAGAATCCCATGGAGAGAGGAGCCTTGTTGGCTACGGTCCATGGAGTCACAAAGTCAGACCTGACTGAAGCCACTTAGCATGCATATATGCAGGAACTATTGAAACACAGTCTTTTCTGATATCCACCCAAGGAAAAAATCAGAACGTTTTTCTACATAACAAAATTTTATTGCACAATGAAACTGAGTGAACCTGACCTAGACAGTTAATAGTCAACATATGTCTACTGTCTGTCTACTTATATATCCACTTATATTTTTAATGCCATTTGAATAGAATACTGTGCAGAAGATGACAACTCACTCAGCAAGAGAACCAGAATTCCAGCCTCCTTCCACCTTAATCAGGAACAATCTACACACATTTCAACTCATCATGTCCCTGAGGTGGTTACGACTTTCCTTAGTGGGGACGCTGGTGTCACTGAATTATTGACATAGCTGCTTCACAGTTAACCATGACTGCTAGTTCCTGAAACAACTGTGCTTTCCAGATGCTCACTTCTTTCATGCACTTTCCAAACAGCTTAATACACACATTCTGACCTTTTATTTTTCATACCACTTGTTCCCAGTTTCTATTTCACATCTAACATAGTGACAAATAATACACAGTTATCATGGGATAAGATGTTTTCAAAGAGTCCCCAAGAATGCTCATAATAGCTGCTTCAAACATTGTTATATTACCTAGTGTCAGCTGGGGTTTGTAGTTCTTTTCTTAAGAGTTCATCTGCACGGTTACTCCTTACAGGCCAGAGACCACTCAAATACATTTCCTTGGTTTCTTTGAATTAAAATTATAAAATGCGGTAGCTTAGACTTCAGAAAAAATCTTTATACTCTGCGGTTTTGTCATGTAGATGTTATGCAGTTTAATTAACATGGTAAATCATGATGTGCTATCTTCTTGGTTGCTCAGTCATGTCCGACTCTTTGTGATCCTTTGGATCGTAGCCCACCAGGCTCCTCTGTCCATGGGATTTTCCAGGCAAGAATACTGGAGTGAGTTGCCATTTCCTCCTCCAGAGGATCTTCTGAACCCAAGTATTGAACCTGCATCTCCTGTGTCTCCTGAATTGCAGGTGAATTTTTCACCCACTGAGCCATCAGGGAAGCCCTGGCTACTGTGAATTTTAACAATGAAAGACTTTGAAACTGGGATATTTAGGGGATTTAGGAAATCTTCATAGGATTCATTACATGAAAACACATGTTATTGCATATTTACCTTTACACCAGAGTAGCACCTGCTTTTTAAAAAGCTAAGTGTTAATGACCGTGTTCACTGTGTAGAAAACAGGTAGATTTGAGCCTCATTTCCTCTAGCGTAGTTTGCCTTTGTCATCCAGAATTAGATGGAAATGTTTCTTTGGCTCTGACTGTGACAATTAGTCCCAATAAAAGATATCACCATTCCACAGGAACAAATGTTTTCTTCCACCTTAAAGATATCTTCTTTGGGAAAAAAAATAGACTAAGTTAATCAAGAGAGGACCCTATGCATTGCCATACTAGTTACCTGTCATTCTCATGGTCCATGATTGGCACTTGCTGATTTACATATGTTTTCATTAACAGCTCTGGAGGTGTTTTGGGGTTATAAAGAATAGGAGATTCAATCCTAGATCTATAGAAATGTTTTTTTTTTTTTTGCATAATTTCTTCTATCTCATGATAACATTATGAGATTGACTGATATTTCAGCCTCATTATGTAAAATAGAAGATAAATAAATAATGAAAACCCAGAAAAAGAACTGTAAACAATTAAAAAATACTCAAAAATAATACCAGCCCATAAAAATGACACAGATCCCAAAACATTTTAACAGAATTAAAGTAATAAAGTACCACAAGCAAAATATATGCTCTGTTATCCAAGACACTGACAGAGCAGAGACTGCAAAAATCAATGCACCCATAAACCTAAGACATCTTTCACACAACTGCTCAAAACTCAGGTCCTGCTAAATCATGAATCCAGGTTGCTAACAAATAAAAAATTGGCAGACTGGGCCTTCATCTCCTTTGATGACTTCTCTGCAACTTCACAAAGTGTGAAAATGTAAAATAGATGAGCAGTCAGTGAGAGAAAAAATTAACATCTTACCAAATTCACAGATTTCATTTTTCATCTCTAAAATAAAATCGAAACAAATTTAAAGGTGATTCAACATCAGAATATCATTTCAACGATTTTAACTTGAGTTCCTACTATGTGCCAGTCACTGTTTGACTGACATCTGATTCAGCATGTTAAATTCAGTGCAAATTGCATCTTGGAAGTCCTTCCTTTCATCTCAGAAAACTGAGTCAGTCTAAAATGAATCTCTGCTTATATAAATGACTTCCTCGTTTGCCTTGCTGAAGGGAATGAGCTTATCAGAATCAGCCTATGACAAACCCAAACGTTTCTTGATGAGATCAGATCATATAGTTCCAGTAAATTAGCACATACCAAATACAGTATCTGCTGAATCTTCAGTATTCAGAATCCTATCCATTGTCAGCAGTGGAAAATGACCTCCAAGAAGGCTGCTTAACTAAGACTCCTGGAGTTAATTGAGGCTGTGACTGGACCCAAAAACTTTGAATCTTTGCTTTACTACTTCACATTGAGACTCCATGTCCCTCTGACTTCATGAATTTATTTATTAACTATGGAGAAGTTTTAATACACTAGAAAGTCCAAAATGACTTCTTTATACTTTATTCTAATGTCCTCAAGTTCCTCTGGCTGCAGCCTCTAATTTAGAACCACAGTTGGCAGAGGCTGAATCACAAGACTCTTCTACCCACAAGACTCTTTACTACCCAACCTGAGCCCTGGGTTCCTATCAATGTTTTAAAGTTGCTCTCTTGCTTCAAAGAATTTATGAAAGAAGAGGAAGAATATTGAAAATTATATGTAAAATATATTTTAATAAATGTGAGCAAATACATTTAGAGGTCATGATGTACTTCTAATTTTTGCCTCACGTTGTTCTAGCAGATTTCATCTGACCTCTCCATTCAGCAAAAATTTCATATATAAAATTCTCTTTCAAGAGCTATATTTCAAAATTAGTTTAAAAATACAACAGTCGTACTTAACATCTCATGTAAGTTTCATGTTATGCCAATTTACTATTATGAAAGATTAAAAATTTCCCCAAATGAATATGTTCAGTTTTTATATCTTGTTTGTCATAGAATATGAATGTTTGTATGAAAAGCAAAAATGTTAAATTTTCACATTTGATAATGTACTTCACCTCAGTGTATAATTTCTGTTGTGGCACCATATCTTAAGGCATTTTGTATTTACCCTCATCAAAATGCTAAGCTTCTTTCAACATTCTTTTATTGATAAAGGGAAAGGAAAAAGGAAGACTAATGTGTAATATTGTGTAAGAGTCTGTTTTATCTTCCAACTTACTTATCAAGAAACTCCCCTAGATTTGAGAGAAATCATATGAAGTTCCAGTATCCTAGGGGCAATATGAATAAGTAGCTTTTCAATGAAATATGACTTACACTGTGAAAGTACAGTAGAGACAAAATGGAAATCTGTAAAGAATATGAGACCTAAGTTTTATGGCAACATTCTAGTGTTTTGTACCCAGAGATCCCACTGGTTTAATCTCTCTGATATTTTCCTCTCTCCTAGTTCTGGGCCTACAAGGATGCTGATGGGATAAGGGTGGAATCAACCAGAATGATTTCTCCAATGAAGGCAAATGAATCAGTACAAGAGAAAACAATATGCATGTCAACAGCCAAGGTTGCACACTGACACCAGTAGTGCTAGGAATAAAGACTTGGCTATAGCCTCCATTCTAAAAACCTGGGTCGACAGAGAGATTTTAGGTAACGTTTGAAGTGGGGATGCTGAAAAGTGTCAGCCATTTTACTTTTGGGGATTCAAATGCTGGTACACTTTGATACCTTCTGCCGACAAACAAGATTAAAGATTCATCATAACAGCCAATTGTGGCCTGAAGATCAGTGAAGTCCAGACAAACCAGTGAGAAGTTGTCTCACTAAGCCACAATCCTGGAGTCTACTGAAAAAGAACTCTTCCCTGATCTTTCCAAGAATCCCCAAAAGGCGTATTTCTCACCGAGTTCCTTAAAAGCATATTTCTAGCCAATGCCAGGAGATTTACATTTCACAAATGGAATCAACAGCCCAAGGAGGACATTGGCATCTGTACTGAGGAACTGTGCTAATTGACACTTTACACTATCCTAAATGTTGCTGTAGAATTGCCATGGTTGTGGAGTTTACATGAAGTGCTCCATGGGTACTTCCTGATAGAAACCAAAATAGACGTGTGTAATAGACCAAGAAAGCTCCTTCAGCACTGAGATGGTATTTCCTGCATGCCCTAAATTAAAGTGGTGGTCTCAAATAAAACACGTGACCATAACATAGATATTATATATTGTCACTTGTTATGTATTGTCCCATGACCACCTACTGAAAAGAAACCCTAGACTTATTTCTTTTATATTGTGGTACTTATCACTCTAGAGTTATACCATATGCTTGCTTTCATATGTATTGCCTCTCTCCTCTACTAGATGGAAGCCCCATGAGGATGCAGGCATGTCTGGTTCACCACGGCCACCAGAGTATGAGAGTATGCCTGGACCACAGCAGATCCTTAGAAAGCACCTTTTGAACGAATGATGGAACATTCTCACCAGTGTGGCAGTTAAACACAGAACCTAATTGCTCCAAAGAGATGGATAAGTATGTTCACATATTCAAATATCTGCCTTACATGTGAAGTTTACACCTTTGTTACACTTACAACTCAAGGATGCGGAACACAGGACATATGGAGAAAGGCTCAACTTAAAGTTAATTTCAGGACCATCTTCCCAGCCCACTTTCTCATGATCTCCATTATTATTTTGCAATTCTAGCCCAGAGAGGAGGCTTCAAGCCTCTACCGAGTTACAACAGGGCTTATCCAAATTTTAGGTCACTGGGGAAGGCACAGTTGATGCTAGTCAATAAATTGAAGAAAATGTCTTCCAAAATATTGCTTCACAGTGCCCTTTGCCAAAGTGTTAAAATCACTAGGAGTTCTTCAAAATTATGGCATAAATATTCCTAAAAATCATGTACTAAGAATGTGCAATGTAGCTTTTCAAGGAACTTTAAAAATACCCATTAAAAGCATGTCTTCTGTAAGGAACTAGGAAGAGGAGAAGTAAATGCCTTGTGGATAAGAATATTCTTTAGGTTTAACCTTTATGAAAATACAGATAGAGGCCCTCAGGGAACTTTGTATCAGTGAGACGCAATATTTACAGAAAAATCCTAACACGGCATTTAAACATGAGTAGTTCACCTCTATGAAATCACAGATAATGGTCTGATAGAACCTCAGGAGCAAATAACTAGAAAAAAGGGTTTTGATCCATGGTCCATTTTGGAGTATTCTGAACAGTAATGTTCTATTCCAAGGGTGTGATTTACAGTCCTCCCTAAATCTGGTCTCCAGAGCTGACTTAGGCTAATTTCTAGATCCTACTGCATCTACTTAGATCTTGTTCCCCATATATTTTGAATGCTAAATGCAAAACATGTACACTATTGGTGGCTATATTTTAGGTGGGGAATGCAATTCTTCCCCATAGTGGCAATATAGCATCCTCTCAGTTATAAATATCTTCACTTCAATGAGAAAAGATGATGAAATTCTTTTTGAAGACTCTCAAAGGGCTTGCAGATTTTTAAAAATATTACCGCCACTTTGTTTGGAAGAAATACAGTTTGGTCATAAAACCATCATTTGTGATTGGATTTATGGACATGACACGCATTTGCATGCTGTACGTGAAAACCTTGCACCAAAGAGTGGTTTCCAGCAAGGAAATTGTTGCTAGTCAGAATTTTCTGTGTTAACATGAACAAATTTCAGTTTCCTAAACCTGTTGAAAACAAATGTAATTCAAAGAATCTTCCTTTGCATGGACAGGGGCTATCACTTTCAAAATTCCTGATATCTTCACTGAAATGTTTCCAATAAGAAAGGCAAATTCTCTTTAAGAGATGTCTCAAAGTACTTTCTCTTTTAAAGTTAGATCAGAAGAAAAGCATCTTTCCTTTTTAGTTATTCTATTTGTGACATGCTAGGCACTTGCAATCTATCTGTATCATGCCTGGAACATTTTATTATCACTTAACACCATACTTAGGAGTATGTGAGTTAAAATAAAATAATTACTTGCAGAATCTAATTCATGTATTTGACAATCTTGAATAAGCACAAGAAACTACATGTACTGGATTTTTTTAAGTAACACATAACTTTAAAGAAACTTACATGTAATATTACTGTATTATAAAGCAGAAGGAAATAAAGTAAAGGTGCATGTAATATTTTGTGCTTAAAAAAATGTAAAGTGGCAATTCATTAGGATGTGGGGTATATGGTAAAACTTCCTGAGAGACTGTCATTTGTGTTTGGTGTGAACTATTGGTAGGATTTTGCTAAATAAAAGATGAGAGCAGTCTAGGGCTTCCCTGATGATTCATATGGTAAAGACTCTGCCTGCAATGCAGAAGATCCAGGTTCCATCCCTGGGTCAAGAAGATCCCTGGAGAAGGGAATGGCAACCCACTCCAGTATTCTTGCCTGGAGAATGCCATGGACAGAGGAACCTGGCAGGCTACAGTCCATAGGGTTGCAAAGAATCAGACACACTCAGCACTAACACTACTGAGGGAACGGAAGCCTCTGACTCAGTGACTGGGGGACTTCTCTCAAACTTAGTAGCAGGCTCTGATCAAACTGTCATGAAAGCAAGTGCCTTGAACTGACATTAGAAATATAAAATGAAGCTCCGGGTTTAATGTACACTTCTCAATAGCCACAGTAAAGCAACTATTAAGCAATTTGATGGTTGACTAATTTATTTACAGTGAAATAGTCTCCATGGATGAGATCCCTATTTTAATTTTCTGATAATTTATATACAGAGAAGTTGCAAATTAAGATTCTATATTTTGAACATTTTTTACTGTACTCTTTAAAAGAAACAAGGATTCTTTTATGAAATAAAATGCAAATGAGAACACATTTGGCAGAATCACTCCAAGCACATGTAAAGCAGCAGCATCACACCAGCAGCTGCTTTGGTCCCAGTGTTTTATCCTGTCAATAGGAAAATCCTTGATGTGCCATTGAATACACAGTTATCTTGACAGCCATCTTCATGTAATATTCAAGATAGCTTTTACAAAGCTTCAGTTATATTATTAGCCTGAAATCAAATGCTTGCTCTTTATTTAAGGGATGATGAACTTGATTTGATGCCTTCTCCGCTGTGAGTCAGTTCAGACTCAGAATTCTCATGGACGGGTTGCATTATCCTTAACTGACGGTCAACTTAAGATGTTACTAGCCAAAACCCTATTCTTATCAATTACAGTTCCACACCACCAGTTTTACCTAGATTTAACTCAAGAGCTATTTTCATCAGCATTCTACCGTGTATTGGGTCTGCCCTTTGAAACAGCATAGCCACTAAATTTGTATCACCCAAGATAAGAAAGAACTGTCTTAAAAGCTTTATCTTGGTTCAGAAGAAAAAAAAATCTATGATATTAATTGTCTTAAAGCCCTTTTACTGTTGCCAGTCCACACAGAATTATTGGAATGGAGTTTACCAAATTGAAACTCATGATTGAGAAGGAAGTTGGT
Source organism: Dama dama (assembly GCF_033118175.1). Lineage (NCBI taxonomy): Eukaryota > Metazoa > Chordata > Mammalia > Artiodactyla > Cervidae > Dama > Dama dama. Next base: position 49,667,113 of record NC_083710.1, read on the forward strand.
AAGAAGGAAGAAAAGAAGAAAGGAAGGAGGAAAAAAGAAAGGAAGGAAGAAAGGAAGGAAGGACGGGAATGAGAGAGGGAGAGTAAGACGGAAGGAAACTGAGCAAAAGCTCCCAAACATGGTCTGAAAGGCTTCCTCCTTCACTGGTTTTAAGAAGCTGGAAAATCAAGCTCTAGATTCAAGAATCAAACAACACACTTAGCTGATGAATCACTTTAGATTTTAAGTTCTAGATGTACCATCTGTAAGATAAGAGGGGCTTGAGAAAATTGAACAAATGCATCTATATCAGTCACAGACCTGGTAGGAACAGATGGTTCACTAGGCTATGAGGGGATGTTCAATAAACTATTTACAAGCTGTGGGCAGAATGTAGGGATGATACAGGGAGCGTGCAGGATCCAAAGCTAGTAGGAGTAGATGGCCATTATCATCCCCAGGCCTAGAGGACCAGGAGCCAAGAAAGGCTGTAAGCAGAGGGTGGGTTGACAGAATTTGTGACCTCAGATTAAGGTCTGCAGCTAGCCCTTGGCAACTCTGTGCGCTAAGACCCAGAGAAATAAATACCCCAATCTCCCTTTGAGCTGTCCCTCTGATACTCAGCTAGTGCACCCCAGTGGTGAAATTCAGTGAATGAGGAATCAGCGAGCAAGGAAAACCAATGCTCTGTTCCAAATAAATCCCCTCAGAAGCACAAAGGGGTAATCAGTGAACAGGACGGGGAACGTGTCTGGAGGGACTGACACCAGAAATCCAGCACATAACACAAGTCAGGCACACTATTGCAAACAGCAAATTTATAAAGAAAGAATAAAAATGCAGGGGGACAAACCCCAACTCCTAATTTCATTGAAAAGAATGCTTTGGTCTTCAAGTCTTACAACACAGACAATTAAAAGGTTTTGACTAGAATGCAGTATTAAAATTATACCTGCAATTCTTTGGTCTAGTTCTGTGAAAAATACCGTTGGTAGCTTGATAGGGATTGCATTGAATCTATAGACTGCTTTGGGTAGAATAGCCATTTTGACAATATTAATTCTTCCAATCCATGAACACGGTATGTTTCTCCATCTGTTTGTGTCCTCTTTGATTTCTTTCATCAGTGTTTTATAGTTTTCTATGTATAGGTCTTTTGTTTCTTTAGGTAGATATACTCCTAAGTATTTTATTCTTTTTGTTGCAATGGTGAATGTTATTGTTTCCTTAATTTCTCTGTCTGTTTTTTCATTGTTAGTATATAGGAATGCAAGGGATTTCTGTGTGTTAATTTTATATCCTGCAACTTTACTATATTCATTGATTAGCTCTAGTAATTTTCTGGTAGAATCTTTAGGGTTTTCTATGTAGAGGATCATGTCATCTGCAAACAGTGAGAGTTTTACTTCTTCTTTTCCTATCTGGATTCCTTTTACTTCTTTTTCTGCTCTGATTGCTGTGGCCAGCACTTCCAACACTATGTTGAATAGTAGTGGTGAGAGTGGGCACCCTTGTCTTGTTCCTGATTTCAGGGGAAATGCCTTCAATTTTTCACCATTGAGGGTGATGCTTGCTGTGGGTTTGTCATATATAGCTTTTATTATGTTGAGGTATGTTCCTTCTATTCCTGCTTTTTGGAGAGTTTTAATCATAAATGAGTGTTGAATTTTGTCAAAGGCTTTCTCTGCATCTATTGAGATAATCATATGGTTTTTATCTTTCAATTTGTTAATGTGGTGTATTACATTGATTGATTTGCGGATATTAAAGAATCCTTGCATTCCTGGGATAAAGCCCACTTGGTCATGGTGTATGATTTTTTTAATATGTTGTTGGATTCTGTTTGCTAGAATTTTGTTAAGGATTTTTGCATCTATGTTCATCAGTGATATTGGCCTGTAGTTTTCTTTTTTTGTGGCATCTTTGTCTGGTTTTGGAATTAGGGTGATGGTGGCCTCATAGAATGAGTTTGGAAGCTTACCTTCTTCTGCAATTTTCTGGAAGAGTTTGAGTAAGATAGGTGTTAGCTCTTCTCTAAATTTTTGGTAGAATTCAGCTGTGAAGCCATCTGGTCCTGGGCTTTTGTTTGCTGGAAGATTTTTGATGACAGTTTCGATTTCCTTGCTTGTGATGGGTCTGTTAAGATCTTCTATTTCTTCCTGGTTCAGTTTTGGAAAGTTATACTTTTCTAAGAATTTGTCCATTTCATCCAAGTTGTCCATTTTATTGGCATAGAGCTGCTGGTTCACAATTTGTATGGAAATACAAAAAACCTCGAATAGCCAAAGTAATCTTGAGAAAGAAGAATGGAACTGGAGGAATCAACCTGCCTGACTTCAGACTCTACTACAAAGCCACAGTCATCAAGACAGTATGGTACTGGCACAAAGACAGAAATATAGATCAATGGAACAGAATAGAAAGCCCAGAGATAAATCCACGAACCTATGGACACCTTATCTTTGACAAAGGAGGCAAGGATATACAATGGAAAAAAGACAACCTCTTTAACAAGTGGTGCTGGGAAAACTGGTCAACCACTTGTAAAAGAATGAAACTAGAACACTTTCTAACACCATACACAAAAATAAACTCAAAATGGATTAAAGATCTAAATGTAAGACCAGAAACTATAAAACTCCTAGAGGAGAACATAGGCAAAACACTCTCCGACATAAATCAAAGCAAGATCCTCTATGACCCACCTCCCAGAATATTGGAAATAAAAGCAAAACTAAACAAATGGGACCTAATGAAACTTAAAAGCTTTTGCACTACAAAGGAAACTATAAGTAAGGTGAAAAGACAGCCCTCAGATTGGGAGAAAATAATAGCAAATGAAGAAACAGACAAAGGATTAATCTCAAAAATATACAAGCAACTCCTGAAGCTCAATTCCAGAAAAATAAATGACCCAATCAAAAAATGGGCCAAAGAACTAAACAGACATTTCTCCAAAGAAGACATACAGATGGCTAACAAACACATGAAAAGATGCTCAACATCACTCATTATTAGAGAAATGCAAATCAAAACCACAATGAGGTACCATTACACGCCAGCCAGGATGGCTGCTATCCAAAAGTCTACAAGCAATAAATGCTGGAGAGGGTGTGGAGAAAAGGGAACCCTCTTACACTGTTGGTGGGAATGCAAACTAGTACAGCCGCTATGGAAAACAGTGTGGAGATTTCTTAAAAAACTGGACATAGAACTGCCATATGACCCAGCAATCCCACTTCTGGGCATACACACTGAGGAAACCAGATCTGAAAGAGACACGTGCACCCCAATGTTCATCGCAGCACTGTTTATAATAGCCAGGACATGGAAGCAACCTAGATGCCCATCAGCAGATGAATGGATAAGGAAGCTGTGGTACATATACACCATGGAATATTACTCAGCCATTAAAAAGAATTCATTTGAACCAGTCCTAATGAGATGGATGAAGCTGGAGCCCATTATACAGAGTGAAGTAAGCCAGAAAGATAAAGAACATTACAGCATACTGACACATGTATATGGAATTTAGAAAGGTGATAACGATAACCCTATATGCAGAACAGAAAAAGAGACACAGAAATACAGAACAGACTTTTGAACTTTGTGGGAGAATGTGAGGGTGGGATATTTCAAAAGAACAGCATGTATACTATCTATGGTGAAACAGATCACCAGCCCAGGAGGGATGCACGAGACAAGTGCTCCGGCCTGGTGCACTGGGAAGACCCAGAGGAATCGGGTGGAGAGGGAGGTGGGAGGGGGGATCGGGATTGGGAATACATGTAAATCCATGGCTGATTCATATCAATGTATGACAAAACCCACTGGAAAAAAATAATAATAATAATAATAATAAAAATTAAAAAAAAATAAAAAAAATAAAATAAAAATAAATAAATAAATAAAATTATACCTGCACACATAAATAGAGCAAAGTAGTGTATTCTAGTTATTATACACTCAAACAGTTTAGCTGGGAGTTGACAGATCAGAAACTTTTGCAGGCTTTATATTCAGAAGAAAGTAGGCATGAGAATCTTGTTTAAAAGATGAGAAGTTTAGAACATAGAGACTCAGAGAGAGGCAAAAGTAACAGAGGAGGAGTACAATGTCTTCTCTTAAACGGCTTCTTGGATTATTTTGAACTGTGCTGGGGTTACTACTATAAGCATATTCACTCAAAACTGCGAAGAAATATAGTGTTTTTTGTTGTTTCTATGATTATCTGTGGGGCTTCCCAGTTGGCGCTAGTGGTAAAGAACCTGCCTGCCAATTCAGGGGACATATGAGACGTGGGTTTGACCCCTGGGTTGGGAAGATCCCTGGAAGAGGGCATGCGAACCCACTCCAGTATTCTTGCCTGGAGAATCCCATGGAGAGAGGAGTCTGGAAGGCTACAGTCCATGGGGTCACAAAGAGTCAGACACGACTGAAATGACTTAGCAAGCATTCACACATGTCTATCTGACATAAACCTCATTTATAAGATCCAAATATATTAAGGTAGCAGGGGAATTTAAAACAACTACATTTAGTAGTATAATCTACTAATTTCTGTCATTCTATTAATTTGAATTTTTTTAAAGATAACAACCTTTTTTTCTCCTTTTTTATTGAAGTATAGTTGACTTACAAAATTATATTAGTTTCCAGTGTACAACACAGTGATTCAATATTTTTACAGATTATGCATCAGAGTTATTACACTGTTACTGACTATATTCCCTGTGCTGTACATTACATCCTTGTGACTTATTTATTTTATAACTGATGGTCTGTACCTCTCAGTCCCTTTCACTATTTCACACCATCACCTCTGGGTATCATGCTTAGAAATGAAATAAGTCAGACAACAACAACAACAAAAAGACAAGAACCGTTTGTGTTCACTTGTATGTGGAACCTAAATAGGATGACAAAAGAACAACATAACAAAACATAACCAGACTCACAAAGAAAGAACTTAACCTTTTTTTTAACATAAATGTCCAACCTGTCTGATTTCTTCCACCGCATCTGGTTTCTCACCAAGATGGTAACTGGGCAAATGGAGAAGTGGGTTCAAGGGGTCTCCTGAGAGAGGGAGGAAGGGGAGCCACATTCTGCCAGGGATCAACAGGAAAGAGAGTTGGTCTTTCCAACTGTCCTCTAGCTGCCCACTGTTCTTTGTTAGTGTCTGTGGTGGGTTCTCCCATCTCTTGGTGGGGTCTTCAGTTGTCCCTGTTGATCAGATACAACTGGACTCCTGTGAGGGCCAAGGAGCCCTGGGATGGGACTGAATCCCCCTTGGTCCTGTCCCAGTGGTCTGCCCACCGTGCTCTACCAGATGGCTCTGCACCCCCACTACCATGATTTCCTTGGCCAATCCCACTTAGACTCCATTTTCAATTCACCCGTCATTTGCCTGCCACTCTGAAAGTGAAAGTGTTAGTGACTCAGTTGGGTAGGACTCTTTGCCACCCCATGCACTATACGTCCACCAGTCTCCTCTGTCCATGGAATTCTCCATGCAAGAATACTGGAATGGGTAGCCATTCCCTTTTCCAGGAGATCTTCTCAATCCAGGGATCGAACCTGGGTCTCCCTTATTGCAGGCAGATTCTTTAGTGTCTGAGCCACCAAGGAAGCCCACTCTACAAAGGACAACCTAAGAAAAGCTAGAGTCACACCTTTCTCAACAAAGCATGCTTGCTGGTCCTCTGAGCTATCCCCTAGAGTCACCACCAGATAGAAGTTGCTCCCAAAGTTGCAAAGGCTGCACTTGGGCTCAGGGGGAGACCAGATATATCCATGCCCTCCCTCTCCTAAGTCCTCTCCCCTTTAGTCTCCCCACAATCCCAAAGGCTGGCAAAGGCAATTTTTGTCTACCTTCTAGTCTTAGATTTCCTGGTAGAGTAAAATATTGAACTTCAATGGACAATTTCTCAAAGTGGGATCCAGGGAGTCCCCTTCATGATTGAAAGATCAAACCATCCCGGTAATACTAGCATGGTTTGCCTTTTTCACTCTTACTTTTTCACTAGTGTATGGTGGGGTTTTCCAGAGCTGCATGATGTGTGATATTACAAAAGACTGAATACAGAAGCATATATGAGACTCCAGCTGTCTCCTATGAAGCTGGACATTCACAAAAATATTAAGCAGTTCCATTTCTCTCACTGATTTTTCCTGGTTTCAGAAAATATCATTTTTTAATGAAAATAGGTGATTTATGTTAACATGTAGTGAGCTGCTTATTGACATACTAAAATGAATCAAATAATTTTTTAAAAAATTCCTTAGTTTTCAGTTCTAATAAGTAAACAGCAAGAATTTATATAATCAAAAGCTTCTTCAATGATTCTTTAACAGAGAAAAGGCATCTTGAGAGCAAAACTTTGAGATCTGCTGCTCAGGCTCCCAGTCCACTTACTGACAAATTAAAAATAAAAGTGTAATCTGGAGAGCCCTCCACCAAGCTATAGCCTCACTAAGATCTCAAAAGAATTAACAAGGATGTAAATACTCCTGTTCCAGGAAGCATCAAGATTCTCCTCCCTGGGCAATAAGCCTGTGATTCACACTTGAGGTGAAATGTTGAAGATGATATGATTCAAAGAGCGGGGATTTAAAAAGTGTGTTTTTGGCATCTGGGAGACAGTGCCCATGATACTCTCTTATGTGAGGGCTTCCCTGGTGGCCCAGTGGTAAAGAATCTGTCTGCCAAGTAAGAGACGCAGGTTCGATCCCAGCATCAGGAAGATCCTGATAGAAGGAAATGGCACCCACTCCAGTATTCTTGCCTGGGACATCCCCTGGACAGAGGCGCTCAGCAGGTTATAGTCCATGGGGTTGCAAAAGAGTCAGACATGACTTAGCAACTAAACAACAACAACCCTACTATGTGAGAAGGCTAGGAGACAACAAACTAAGACTCTGTGAGGGACACAGATGACAAAGGCTGACAAACCTGGGAGGGAATGCAACTCTGGACACTCCTGAGGTCTCCCTGAACAGAGCCCTGGTGGGGCCGATTGATGAGGAGGCGTATTTAGTAACAAGCAACACTTATACAGACAGCTGAGCCTCCCAGGAGAAATGTGAAAGGGTGGGAGCCGACATCCTGGGTCAAAGAAGCAGGATCAAAAGCCAGTTGTTATGGTTCCCGGAGGGGAGGGATAGTTGTGTACACACTGCTATATTTAAAATGGATAACTAACAGTGACCTACGGTATAGCCCATGAAATTCTGCTCAGTGTCATATGGCAGCCTGGAGGCAAGGGGGTTGGGGGAGAATGTATACACACACATATATATGGCTGAGTTCTTTGCCGCTCACCTGAAACTATCACAACATTGTTCATCGATTACGCTTGCATGCGTGAGTGCGAGCTAAGGCATTTCAGTTGTATCCAGCTCTGTGTGGCTCTATGGACTGTAGCCCGCCAGGCTCCTCTGTCCATGGGATTCTCCAAGCAAGAATACTGGAGTGGGTTGCCATGCCCTCCTCAATCAGTTGTACTCCAATACAAAATAAAAAATTCAAATGAAAAAAATATCAACTGTTAATCTTGATAACACTTTTACCTGTGGGTCAGTGAAGCCTGGGACATACATATGTATTACATACTTATGATCAAGCACTGATGCTCATAAGTTGTTATAGGAATACAATACAATCTATTATATGATAGTTTCTGATTTGCCAAGGAATTAAAAAATTTCTTATCCTTATGAACATAAAATAAACACTTTTATTTCAAAAATGTTAAAATTATAATTAAAATTAATCTTTTTGAATACTGGCTTTTATTTTTTATTGGCATATGGTTGCTTCACAATGTTCTGTTAATTTCTGCTGCATAGCAAAGTGAATCAGTTATATGTGTGTGTGTGTGTATATATATATATATATACACTCCTTTTGAGATTTCCTCCCCATTTAGGTCAACACAGATCATTAGTAGAATTCCCTGTCCTATACAGTGGGTTCTGAATACCAGATATTGTTTTAAATGTTACTTAGAGTGAATTTTTATCTAATTTTCTGATCAATCCTGAAATATAGGTATTATTATTGTTATGTATAGAAGTTATTGTCATTAATATTATCCTCATTTTAGAGTTGGGGGACTGAGGGATTTGTTCACACAACTAGGAAGCGTTAATAAAATATTCTTTGGGATCTTTTCTCCTCAAGTCTACTTAAACAGTAAAAATCAGCCACTCTGTAATAATACATATTTATGTTATGTTTCAGTATATTTCTAATATTTCTAACCTAAAAGAGCCACTCTTCAATTCTCCATCATTCCCTCCCAGCCCTTGTCACAGATATCCATCTGAAACAGTCCTGAGAAAAGCAATCTGGTTCAATTTGCTAAGGGGGCAAAAATTCCCAGTAAGGTTTAGTGATTGCTACAGTTGGAATGTTCTGAAACTAGAACCATGTTCCTGTCATGGCAAATTAGGTCACCATGGCAAGACATGGAATCATGGGATGACGGAAAGTAAGAGTACATTATTAACTGATGTCCTCTCCATTTTATTTTTCCTCGGTGACATTTAACAAATTGAATGTAAATGTTCAGAAACACAAAATGCTCTGTTGGATGGTTAAAAAGAGGTTGGGGGGGTGGGTAGCACATAAACAGGCAGGCAATATAATAATAAGACATCAACTTTCATGAAAATTTCAGGAAATGTCTTTTTCTAATGATGTCTTTTAGAAGTTGTCCTTTAAGTAATTCAATAGCATTTTTAAGTTACTGCTTTTTAAGTTTTAATTCAAGTAATGTTGATTTACAATGCTGTGTTAATTTCTTGTTAATTTAAACAGGGTAACTCAGTTATACATACATACACATTCTTTTTCATGTTCTTTTCCATTATGGTTTATCACAGAATAGCAAATGTAGTTCCCTGTGTTATTGGAGAAGGAAATGGCAACCCACTCCAGTGTTCTTGCCTGGAAAATCCCATGAACAGAGGAACCTGGTGGGCTACAGTCCATGGAGTTGCAAGACTCAAACATGACTTAGCAACTAAACCACTACCACCACCCTTGAACTATATAGTAGGACCTTATTGGCAAAATTGATTTTGGAAATTTCTGGGTGGTAAAAACAGAGATTTTTTTTAAAAATATACAACCTTATTGCATTATATAATAATATTATATAAAAATTAAAGCATGAACAGTGTTAAACTACCCTAAACCACAGTGAATACTAGAATATGGCTTTTCTAGTATTTAAAACTTTTTATTTTAAATCTCATATATTTCAGATGGCAAGTGAAAAATAAAGACAATATACCTTAGTGGCTACACTTGTGCCCTTGGGAACAAGACTCCTTTGTTAGAAATTAGGCTCTATCATCTATTAACTATGGGACCATGGACAAGTTACTTAACTTTTTGGTGACTCTATTGCATAAGGTGAAAATGAGTTCAATAATAACCATGTTCACCTCATCAGAAATTTCATTATCAGAAATAGATGAGTTAACATGTGGAAAGTACTGAGAAAACTTCTTGGTACATAGTACGCACTCAATAAAATAAGCTACTATTACATCTGAGAGCTGCTTGACTTTACTGCTGTTTTAATCTAAATGTCTTGCAGTAAAAACCCAAAAGAAGCATGATCTTTTTCACCAACTTTAAAACAAAACATAGACATGCATTGAAAAGAAATATAAATCCAAACTCAAAGGAGCTGAAAAAAACTTAGCTTTTACTGTTTCTCACCCTCATCCCCGCCCCTGCAGATGCAGGTTATCAACTGCAAAAATTCCAGCAAGTGTGGCTTTTGAAAAAATGTTTCCATTTGCTTCACATATTTTTAGAGATAACTGCATTGTTTTTCAGTTGCTCAGTCATGTTCAACTCTTTACAACCCCTGGACTGCAGCATGCCAGGCTTCCCTGTCCTTCACCATCTCCTAGAACTTGCTCAAACTCATGTCCAATGAGTCGTTGATGCAATCCAACCATCTCATCCTCTGTTGTCCCCTTTTCCTCCTGCCTTCAATCTTTCCCAGCATCAGGGTCTTTGCTAATGAACCAGCTCTTCACATCAGGTGGCCAAAGTATTGGAGTTTCAACTTTAGCATCAGTCCTTCCAATAAATATTCAGGACTGATTTCCTTCAGGATTAACTGATTTGATCTCCTTGCAGTTCAAGGGACTCTCAAGAGTCTTCTCCAACCACAGTTCAAAGGCATCAATTCTTTAGCGCTTAGCCTTCTTTATGGTCCAATTTCCACATCCATACATGACTACTGGAAAAACCATAGATTTGACCATACGGACCTTTGTTGGCAAAGTAATGTCTCTGCTTTTTACTATGCTGTCTAAGTTTGTCATAGCTTTTCTTCCAAGGAGCAAATATTTTTTAATTTCATGGCTGTAGTCACCATCTGCAGTGATTTTGGAGTCCAAAAAAAATAAAGTCCTTCACTGTTTCCATTGTTTCCCCATCTATTTGCCGTGAAGTGATGGAACTGGATGCCATGATCTTAGTGTTTTGAATGTTGAGTTTTAAGCCAGCTTCTTCACTCTCCTCTTTGACTTTCATCAAGAGGCTTTTTAGTTCCTCTTCTTTCTACCATAAAGTTAGTGTCATCTGCACATCTGAGGTTATTGATATTTCTCCCAGCAATCTTGATTCCAGCTTGTGCTTTATCTAGCCCAGCGTTTCTCATGATGTACTCTTCATATGAGTTGAATAAGCAGGGTGACAATATACAGTCTTGATGTACTCCTTTCCCAATTTGAAATTATTCCATTATTCTATATCCAGTTCTAATTGTTGTTTCTTGACCTGCATACAGGTTTCACAGGAGGCAGGTAAGGTGGTCTGATATTCCCACCTTTTTAACAATTACCCACAGTTTATTGTGATCCACAGAGTCAAGGGCTTTAGCATAGCCAGTGAAGCAGAAGTAGATAGTCTGCTGGAATTCTCTTACTTTTTCTGTGATCCAACAGATGCTGGCAATTTGATCTCAGGTTCCTCTGCCTTTTCTCAATCCAGCTTGAACATCTGAAAGTTCTCAGTTCAACTACTGTTGAAGCCTTGCTTAGAGAATTTTGAGCATTACTTTGCTAGCATGTGAAATGAGTACAAGTGTGCAATAGTCTGAACATTCTTTGACATTGCCCTTCTTTGGGATTGGAATGAAAACTAACCTTTTCCTGTCCTGTGGCCACTGCTAAGTTTCCAAATTTGCCGGCATATTGAGTGTAGCACTTTCACAGCATCATCTTTTAGGATTTGAAATAGCTGAAATTCCATCACCTCCACTAGATTTGTTTGTAGTGATGCTTCCTAAGGCCCACTTGACTTCACATTCCAGGATGTCTGACTAGGTGAGTGATCACACCATTGTGGTTATCTGGGTCAGATCTTTTTTGTATAGTTATTCTGTGTATTCTTGCCAACTCTTCTTAATATGTTCTGTTTCTGTTAGGTCCCTACCAATTCTGTCCTTCAGTGTGCTCACCTTTGCATGAAATATTCCCTCAGTGTCTCTAATTTTCTTAAGGAGATCTCTAGTCTTTCCCATTCTATTACTTTCCTATATTTCTTTGCATTGTTCACGTAGGAAGGTTTTCTTAATTTTAATCACCACCTCCTGTACAATGTTACAAACTCCCATCCATAGTTCTTCAGGCACTCTATCAGATCTAATCCCTTGAATCTATTTGTTACTTCTACTGTATAATCATAAGGGATTTGATTTAGGTCATGCCTGAATAGTCTAGTGGTTTCCCCTACTTTCTTCAGTTTAAATCTGAATTTGGCAATAAGGAGTTCATGATCCTTATGAACTGTGGCTCAGCTGACTGAGCCACAGTCAGCTCTGAGTCTTGATTTTGCTGACTTTATGGAGCTTCTCCATCTTTGGCTGTAAAGAGTATAATCAATCTGATTTCAGTGTTGACCGTCTGCTGATGTCCATGTGTAGAGTTGTCTCTTGTGTTGTTGGAAAAGGGTGTTTTCTATGACCAGTGCATTTGCTTGGCAAGACTCTGCTAGCCTTTGCCCTGCTTCATTTTGTACTGCAAGGCCAAACTTGCCTGTTACTCCAAGTAGCTCTTGACTTTCTACTTTTGCATTCCAGTTCTCCTGTGATGAAAAGGACATCTTTTCTTGGTGTTAGTTCTAGAAGGTCTTGTAGGTCTTCATGGAATGTTTAATTTCAGCTTCTTTGGCATTAGTGGTTGGAGCATAGGCTTGGATTATTGTGATAATGAATGTTTTCCCTTGGAGACAAACAGAGATTATTGTATCATTTTTGAGATTGCACCCAAGTATTGCATTTTGGACTCTTTTGTTGACTATGAGGCTACTCCATTTCTTCTAAGGGATTCTTTCCCACAGTAGTAGATATAATGGTCATCTGAATTAAATTCACCCATTCCAGTCCACTTTAGTTCGCTGATCCCTAAAATGTCAATGTTCACCCTTGCCATCTCCTATTTGACCACTTCCGATTTACCTTGATTCATGGACCTAACATTACGGGTTCCTAAGTAATATTATTCTTTTTTTTTTTTTTTTTCATTTATTTTTATTAGTTGGAGGCTAATTACTTTACCAGCCCAGGTTGGATGCAATATTATTCTTTACAGCATTGGACTTTACTTTCACCACCAGTTGGGTGTTGTTTCTGCTTTGGCTCATCATTTTTTCTGGAGCTATTTCCCTGCTCTTCTCCAGTAGTAGGTGGAGAAAGATCACTGTAACTGTATAGAAAGGAAGGATGCAATGGTGGGAAGCAAAAAAGAGATGGCTGTATTTATTCAAAGAAGAGATGTGGTTGAAACAGACTAGAGTCTTGGGAGTAGGAAAGGGTAAAAGCAGAACTTCTTTATGAAATATCTAGTAAATAGATGTAGGACTGCTCCACTATAGATACAAACAATATAGATAGACAGTAACAAGTATTGGCTAAAATATAGAGAAATTTGAAAACTCACTTTCTGCTGGTGGGGTTGTAGAATAGTACATTCACTTTGGAAATCAGTTTGCAGTTCCTCAAATTGTTAAACATAAAGTTACCATATGATCAAGAAAATCTACCCTTAGGTCTATACCCAAAAGAACTGAAAATCTATGTCCACAAAAAAAAAACCAACAAAAAAACTTGCATGCAAATGTTAAAAGTATCATTATTTACACTAACCAAAAGTAGAAATAGCCAAGTGTCCATCAACTGGCGAATGAATGAAGAAAATGTGGTCTATCCATACCGTGAAATACTATTCACCATAAAAAGAAATGAAATACTAATAAATGCTACAGCATGGATGAAACTTGAAATTATGTTAAGTGAAAGAAACACAAACGACTGCAAGGTCTCTGATTCTATTTAGATGAAATGTCCAGAGTGAGCATATCCATAGAGATGAAGAGTAGATTAGTGATGGTCAACACTCAGGAGAGGGAAGGACCGAGAGTGGGTACCATCGGTGCGGGGTTTCTTCTTGTGCTGTGCTTAGTTGCTGCGTCATGTCCAACTCTTCCCGACCCCATGGACTGTAGCCTGCCAGGCTCCTGTGTCCATGGGGATTCTCCAGGTGAGAAGGCTGGAATGGGTTGCTTATGCCCTCCTCCAGGAGATCTTCCCAGCCCACAAATAGAATCCAGGTCTCCCGCATTGCAGGCAGATTCTTTACCAACTGAACCACAAGGGAACCCCAAGAACACTGGAGTAGGTAGCCTATCTCTTCTCCAGAGGATCTTGCATTGCAGGCAGATTCTTTACCAGCTGAGCTTCCGGGGAAGCCCAAGGTTTTTCTCGGTATAATTAAAATGTTCTGGAATTAGATAATGGCTAGAGTTGTGCACTATTCCAAAGAATTGATGCTTTTAAATTATGGTGATGGTGAAGACTCTTGAGACTACCTTGGACTGAAAGGAGATCAAACCAGTCAATCCTAAAGGAAATTAACCCTGCATATTCATTCAAAGGACTGATGCTGAAGCTGAAGCTCCAATACTTTGGTCACCTAAATGCGAAGAGCTGACTCAATGGAAAAGACCCTGATGCTGGGAAATATTGAGGACAGGAAGAGAAGGGGGTAACAGAAGATAAAATGGTTGGATGGCATCATCAACTCAATGGAAATGAGTCTGAGCAAACTCCGAGAGAAGGCAGTTCATCGGGTTGCAAAGAGTTGGACATGACTTAGCAACTGAACAACAAAAAGTTGTGCAACTGTGAATACCCTAAAAAACCCTAAATTACACACTTTAAAAGGTAAATTATGTGACATTTCAATTATATCTCATCAAAATTATTACTAAAAATTAGAGGAAACTTTTATTTAAATCTGAGTTTAAGTAAAAAGATATGTCAGCCTACTTCTTTACCTCTTCAATTCAGACTATATGGTGTTTAGATATATACTCAGTGAGTTTCCTTAGTAAAATTTTGTTTGGCGATAAGAAATGTAAGCCTCTGACAGCATAGACTAGCAGTGTTTATACGTTTCAGCACATGCAACCTATAGGCAAAAAATCTATTAATATTTAGTGATGTTTTATGTAAAAGCAAACAGTTCTCAGATCAGTCATAGGAAGGAGGAGAGAAAGGTTAACCAGCATAACATTCAAAGCAGAGGGGGTACTAATTAGGCATGAAAATGAAATGCATTATTACATATTTAGAATGATCACCCAAGAAATTATTGGCACACTGTCTGGTAAAGAGGATGGTGATGTTCTAAGATTTCTAAATCATCTTTTTGAAAACTCAATTTGGAAAGTTCACAAATGTACTCTTAACACCCCCAAAGTTGTTTCTTTCACAATCACAGAAGCTTGTATGCCTTTTTTTATAAAAGAGGAAAATGCACCCATATACTTAGAAGTTGAAGAATAAGAAGACTTTTAGCTCTACAAATTACAGTATTATGAGAATATGATAATTATGGTTTGGGGTAATCTATTATGAGAATTATGGTTTGGGGTAATTGAGAATTCTCATAATTATGAGAATTATGGTTTGGGGTATTCTATTACTTGCTATTTGACTAGATATTTTACTTAATCTATTTACCTTAGCTAATTAACTCTGGATCCATTGCTATAAAAGAAGACTAGACTGTTGTCTGCTTTATTCTTAGGGTTAAATACCCACAAATGCACCAAAGCTCTTGATAGTCTCCATATGGATTAGTGGAGAAGAGCTATAGAGGAGTCGAAAAACTAGTTTTCTCATGTCTGTGTCTTTATTTTTAGCTTTTTTCTCACTTTGTTGTGGTCCAGAGGCTTCTCTATAACAATTCTGAATCTGATCAGGATATTCTTTCATTTCCTAATTGTGAGGAGAAGATAGGTGAAGGTGAACAAGAGAGACAGAAAAAAAATTGCATTTTGCTACTAGAGTCATGTCTACTTAAGAAATATAAAGATGTTTTAGTTAAATGTGCCAGATTATCAAGGTAGTAATTTCATACTTGTTCTGAAATGTTGAAAATTTTTAAATGTAGGTGTTTGGCTGAAAGAATGAGCTGGAATCAGTCCTAAAAACTTTTTGGCAGGAAGAATAGGAACTAGATTCTCCAAATCCTGTAATGATGCCAAATATTCTTTCTCCACTGACTTCTCATTTAAAATGTTCATCTTCCAAGTGTATACTATATATACATTATATATATATATACATATATATATATAATGTAGTGCAGCAAATAATGTAGTGCAGCAAATACTGTATTTTTTTCTGAAATTTTAGCAACAATGATTTCCATGCCAAGTTGTCTTGACTGTCTTTGTGCTATAAAAACTGAGTGATAATTTCTATAATCAGTTAAATGAATATAACCTAAGCTGATCATCCTCCTTGGCCTCAGTAGGTTTTTGAGAGATTTCTTTTTGTAAGTGAAAAATGCTTTCCTTTTCTTTACCCTTCTTTTTTTTTTTTTTTTTTTTTTACTTTTTTCAGATGCACCTGTTACATTTTTACCACAACTTATCAGGCCCAGTTTTATATCCAAACATCTTCTTCTAAACATTTGAACATCTGCTATCATATATGACCCCTTGTTAAAAGAATTCTAGGGGACCCATGGGTCTGAAGGTCACAAGTCTATGGCTTCAAAAACAGAAAATAGGACACAAGTGATTTGACAGGTAAATTCTCTTGTATAGCACCCAGTGGTAATGGCACCATCTTTGTATTTTGAAAAACCTGGGGTCAAATTCACACATACACACACACACACACACACAAACACACATGCAGACACTACCATCTCACCAGTTTTCTGATTCTGATATTTTCACCTATGAGAAGTTACTTTTTTCTGTAAGTAAAACAGAAAATATAGTATTTCTATTGAAAAATATTATCTAATTTTGGAGAGACAGAAAATTCCACACAATAGGCAGACAAGAAGCAACTGCCCAGCCAGCTCTACCTGCTCCCTCGTGGAGAGCTCTCTCGGCTTGTTTACGCTGTCACCTGCTGTGTTTTGGCCTCTCAGGCTACAATTGTTCAAGCATTTGGGCCTCTATTATCAAATTTGATTCTCAATTTAAAATGATTATTTGAATATTTATGTAGTTCTCTTTTTAGAGTATCATTTCCCTATTAGAGAAATAATGGCATTCTTTCCCCAACTGAAAAACATAATGTAAAAAAAGTGTATTTTTTATTTGCTTGGTTGGTGTTTGTTAATTTTGCTTTCTTTCTATACTGTGGCACCTTTCATCTTACATGACATTTTATGCCAAGTGTATTTTTCTATTATAAGTTAAGCTTCAGAAACAACTGTACTACGGACATAATTCTATGACAATTAAAAAGTAAAGTTACGTAAAGAAATCTGTATCAATGAAGAGAGAGCTTTCTGAGAAGCATCAGGTATAAAGATGAATATTCAACAGAATATGTTATTGACACATACCAGTTCAGTTCAGTTCAGTTCAGTCGCTCAGTCGTGTCTGACTCTTTGCGACCCCATGAATCGCAGCACGGCAGGCCTCCCTGTCCATCACCAACTCCTGGAATTCACTCAAACTCATGTCCATCGAGTCGGTGATGCCATCCAGCCATCTCATCCTCTGTCGTCCCCTTCTCCTCCTGCCCCCAATCCCTCCCAGCATCCAGGTCTTTTCAAATGAGTCAGCTCTCCACATCAGATGGCCAAAGTATTGGAGTTTCAGAATCAACATCAGCCCCTCCAATGAACACCCAGGGCTAATCACATTTAGGATGGACTGGTTGGATCTCCTTGCAGTCCAAGGGACTCTCAAGAGTCTTCTCCAACACCACAGTTCAAAAGCATCAATTCTTCTGTGCTCAGCTTTCTTTATAGTCCAACTCTCACATCCATACATGACTACTGGAAAAACCATAGTCTACATATCAATAACCTCAAATATACAGATGATACCACTCTTATGGCAGAAAGTAAAGAGGAACTAAAGAGCCTCTTGATGAAGGTGAAAGAGGAAAGTGAAAAAGCTGGCTTAAAACTCAGCATTCAAAAAACTAAGATCATGGCATCTGGTCTCATCACTTCATGGCATATAGATGGAAAAAATGGAAACAGTCAAAAGTTTATTTTCTTATGCTCCAAAATCACTATGGATGGTGAAAGCAGCCACGAAATTAAGAGACACTTACTCCTTGTAAGAAAAGTTATGACAAACCTAGACAGCATATCAAAAAGCAGAGACATTACTTTGCCAACAAAGGTCCATACAGTCAAAGCTATGTTTTTTCCAGCAGTCACATAAGGATGTGAATGTTGAGCTGCAAAGAATTGATGCTTTTGGATTTCAGTGCTGGAGAAGACTCTTGAGAGTCCCTTGAACTGCAAGGAGATCAAGCGAGTCAGTCCTAAAGGAAATCAATCAATCCTGAATATTCATGGAAGGACTGATGCTGAACTGAAGCTCCAATATTTTGACTATCTGATGTGAAGAGCAGACTCATTAGAAAAGACCCTGATGCTGGGAGACATTGAAGGCAAGAGGAGAAGGAGACAACAGAGGATGAGATGGTTGGATGGCATCACTGACTCAATGGATGTGAGCTTGAGCAAACTCCGGGAGAAGGTGAAGGAGAGGGAAGCCTGGTGTGCTACTGTCCATGGGGTTGTAAAGAGTCAAACATGATTGATCAATTACACAACAATTCAACAGAAAAGGCAAGGTTTAAAGAGATAGTTGGCAAAGCCTTGTTCAGAGGGCTTATCAAGCATTCATAGGCTCAAGAAGGTCCAGGAGGAAAAAGCCCACTACTTAAGTGGGCTTAAGGTGTATATGCAACTTTGCATGTATCATCATTGTAAAGGGAAGATTCTCAACACTGAAAATGGTCCCTCCTGATCAAAGTTCTATGATTCTATGATTTATATCCTGAGTCCTTGACAGGGCCTGTCCCATAGTAGACACTCATAAGAATGTAGAATGAATGAATGAATGACCAGGCTTAGCATTGTCAGAATTGTTGTTGCTGTTATTCAGTCACTCAGTCATGTCTGACTCTTTGCAACCCCATGAATTGCAGCACACTAGGCCTCCCTGTCCCTCACCATCACCCAGAGTTTGCCCAAGTTCTCATTCATTGCATCGGGGATGCCATCCAGCCATCTCATCCTCTGATGCCCTCTTCTGCCCTTGATCTTTCCCAGCATCAGGGACTTTTCCAATGAGTCATCTGTATGTATCAGATGAGCAAAATACTGGAGCTTCATCTTTAGCATCAGTCCTTCCAGTGAGTATTCAGAGTTGATCTCCCATAAGATTGACTGGTTGGATCTCCTTGCAGTCCAAGGGACTCTCAGGATCTTCTCCAGCACCACAGTTCAAAGGCATCAGTTCTTTAGTGTTCTGCCTTCTTTATGGTCCTGCTCTCACAACTGTATGTGACCACTGGGAAGACCATAGCCTTTATCAGCAGTGTAATGTCTCTTCTTTCAAGAGACCCTGTCTAAGTTTGTCATCACTTCCCTGCCAAGAAGCAATCATCTGATATCATGGCTGCTGTCACCATCCCTAGGGATTTTTGAGCCCAAGAAGAGGAAATCTGTCACTACTTCCACCTTTCCCCTTCTATTTGCCATGCAATAATGGGGCCAGATGTCATGATCTTAGTTTCTTTTTTTGTAAACGTAGTCTTAAGCTGGCTCCTTCACTCTCCTCCTTCACCCTCATCAAGAGGTTCTTTAGTTCCTCTTTGCTTTCTGCCATTAGAGTGGTATCATCCACATATCTGAGATTGTTGATGTTTCTCCCGCCTATCTTCATACCAGCTTGTAACTCATTCAGCCTGGCATCTCTCATCATTTGCTCAGTTCAGTTCAGTTCAGTTGCTCAGTCATGTCTGACTCTTGGCAACCCCAAGGACTGCAGCACGCCAGGCTTCCCTGTCTGTCACCAACTCCCAGAGCTTGCTCAAACTCATGTCCATCAAGTCGGTGATGCCATCCAACCATCTCATCCTCTGCCATCCCCTTCTCCTCCCACCTTCAATCTTTCCCAGCGTCAAGGTTTTTTCCAATGAGTCAGTTCTTCACATCAGGGGGCCAAAGGATTGGAGTTTCAGCTTCAACATCAGTCCTTACAATGAATATTCAGAACTGATTTCCTTTAGGATTGACTGGTTGGATCGCCTTGCTGTCCAAGGGACTCTCAAGAGTCTTCTCCAACACCACAGTTCAAAAGCATCAATTCTTTGGCACTCAATCCATACACGACTACTAGAAAAAAATCATAGCTTTGACTAGATGAACCTTTGTTGGAAAAGTAATGTCTCTGCTTTTAAATATGCTGTCTAGGTTGCTCATAGCTTTTCTTCCACAGAGCAAGTGTCTTTTAATTTCATGGCTTCAGTCATGGCATATGGTCCCATCACTTCATGGCAAATAGATGGGAAACAATGCAAACAGTGAAAGACTTTATTTTGGGGGGCTCCAAATTCACTGCAGATGGTGACTGCAGCCATGATTTGCTCAGAATACAGGTTACACCAACAGGGTGATGGTAGACAGCCCTGTCATATTTCTTTCTTGATCTTGAACCAATTAATTTTTGTTCCATACAGGGTTCTAGCTGTTGCTTCTTGATCCGCATACAGGTTTTTCAAGAGACAGGTAAGATGGTTTGGTATTCCCATTTCTCTGAGAGCTTTCCACCATTTGTCACAATCCAGTCAAAGGCTTTAGTGTGGTTGAAACAGAGATAGATGTTTTCTGAAATTTCCTTGTTTTCTCTTTAATCCAGTGAATGTTGACAATTTGATCTCTAGTTCCTCTTCCTTTTCTAAACCCAGCTTGGACATCTGGAAGTTCTTGGTTCGCATAATGCTGAAGCCTAGCATGCAAGATTTTAAGCATGACCTTACTAGCATGGGAGATGAGTGCAATTGTCTCATGGTTAGCACATTCTCTGATACTACCTTTCTTGGGAACTGAGATGAGTATTGACCATTTTCAGTCCTGTGGCCTCTTCCAGGTCTTCCAGATTTGCTGACATAATGAATGCAAAACCTTGATGACATCCTCCTTTAGTGACTTAAATAGATCTTCTGGAATTTCTTTGCATCCACTGGCTTTATTAACGGCAATGATTCTTAAGGCCCACTTTACTTCACACGCCAAACTGTATGGTTCTGGGTAACTAACCAACCAGAGCCAGGGTTATATAACTTTAAAAAGACACGTTTAGGGAGTTTGGGGGAAATGGATACATGTGTATGTATAACTGAATCACTTTGCTGTTCACTTAAAACTATCACAACATTGTTAATTGGCTATACTCCAATATAAAATAAAAAGTTTTTTAAAACTTTCAAAAAAAGACACATTTAAGGAACTGCTACATCAGTTACATTAAGAAGATCTCAAAAACAATCAAAATGTAGAAAATCAAAGAGTCCTTAGAACAAATATGTCAAAGAAATGACACATTCAGAAAGGAATGGAAAAGTTTTAATTGATAACATAAGCATTATTTTAATACTGGAAGGTTCAAAAAATCATATACCCACATGTATAGTTTTCAGCAAAGTAGGCACAGATAAATTGAAAATAACCCTACCTAACTCACCTGTACCAGAAATATCTCAATTCCCATATTTGATTTCTATGGTCTTATGTTTATAAATATTTTGGTTTATACTCTTATCCCCATGAGATGTAAGAAACTCTGTCTATAATTGCATTGTATCATTGGTATTCAGTCCATCAAGTTTTGAATTTACTGAATAAGCAAGCAAATTGGTAAAATTTTTCTAAATAAATTTTGTTTTTCAATTTACTCCAAATTTGTTACCAAAGATCTCTTGCCACAGGAAAATTTTCCCAGCCCAGGGAAATGAGTAAGGATTTCTGATGAGGGAGGAAGTTCTTCCCTTGAAAAGAACCCTGTCCTAAGTCTTTAGAAACTTGTAGAACAAGTGTTCACTCTTCAGGTCAACCATGCTTCCTTAACACTCTTTTACATAAGTTGTATTTCTTTTGGAAACAGGCCACTTCATTTTAACATTTGAACATTCTCCTCCCATTTTTGCCTTACTTCATAATTCACAGGACACTCTCCTGTGCCTGGAAATCAGTTCTCTTCACCCGCCTTTCCATATATGGATAATAAGATATTAGGAGTTAGTCAACAGCTTCACACATCTGCCCTCCACATTGCCACCTAACATACTATACTGCAACCTGAAAACTCTATAACTTCAGTGTTAATATGAAATGAAATAGTTCCTATGTTGGAAGCCTATAAATTCACACTCTCCCCATTTTGGTTTATTTGTAATAAGAAGAACTCATTAAAACAGAAAATCAACAAAGTCTTAGCAGGTGGATACACATTTCTCTTTGCAGCAAAGTGACCTAAGAGATTTGGTTCTAACAGTCAGTGTTTCAGAAGTTGTTACCACATGTCAGGCATGGTAAACAGTGTCAGGAGGAGGAATAATAAAGGAGAAGGATGTGGTCTCTGCCCCATAAAATATAAAATCTAATTGAAGAAACAAAACTATGGAGAAGTTTATAAATTGCATAAAATAGTAGAGCTATATTCTTATAAGTAGAGAAGTATTTAATGAATGGAATGGCGGGAAAATAACTATAGTAATTATGAAGAATAAAAGATCAGTTGAGCTGGAGTGAATTTGGAAGATTTCACAGAGAAAAAGTAACTCTTATGATGACTTGGATGATGGATGGGATTGAGAGAAGAGAGAGAAAAGAGTGCATCCCAGGCCAGCAGGGTTGGTTTCAGCAAAAGCATCAAATCAAAGAAGTTCAAGGCTGCTTAGAGCAGAGTTGAGCTGGGGTACGGGGCCAATGACATGAATACTTAGAGCTGTCTGCAAAGGTTGCAGCTCAGTGGTTAAGGTTTTTAACTGTCAGAATAAGCCCTTCGGACTTTATCTGGTAGGCTGTGAAGAGTCGCTGAAGTCTTTGAGCAGGGGAATGACAAGATTGAAAGAGTGTTTTATGACCAACTTGTCAGCTATGTGAATGATGAATTGGCAAGAAGAGAGATTGGAAGTAGGGAGAATAATTAAAATTAAAAAGCTTCTATAATAGGAGAAATGGGGACAGATGATAAGAATCTTAGAAAGGGGATTAGGAGTGGGAGGAATGGGGAAAGAAAGGGAATAAGAGATATTTTGAAGAAAGAGCTGACAAAAGTTGATGACTGCTTAGATTTGGTAAGAAGAGCATCTGTGGCATCAAATACTGAAGCCAGGGTGACTACAACAGTGCCATCTTTGTGCCACACACTACAGTTAACGTGCAAGATACGTTCATACTGGAAATAAAGAAATGAAGCCTCTTGCAGCAAACTTTGTCCCTTGGAAGGACAACATAAAATATTCTTTTGATGACATAGTACTAACAGATATTAGAAGGGTGGCTCACGTTTGCCTGTCTAAAATGTCCATTCACAGCAATAAAGCCTAGCTATTTACAGGACATCATACTTAGATGGCGTTACCCATCCTTCTTTTGACCAAGCTTGGACTGAATTGGGCTGCACAGACTGCATGAGGCCACATGGGCCATCCAAACCCAGAAATTTGGAAATGAAATCGGGGACGATTACGGCCACAGGTACTAGGTGATATAAATTCAGGCTTGAGAGAGCCATTTGAGGGAATCTATGTGTTATTGAGAGGCTTCCCAGGTGGCAGTAGTGGTAAAGAACCCACCTGCCAATGCAGGAGACGTAAGAGACATGGGTTCGATCCCTGGGTTGGGAAGATCCCTTGGAGGAGGGCATGACAACCCACTCCAGTATTCTTGCCTGGAGAATCCCCGTGGACAGAGGAGCCTGGAGAGCTACAGTCCATAGGGTCACGCAGAGTCGGACATGACTGAAGCGGCCTGACATGCCCCCATGTGTTACTGAACCAAGCCTGGCTCCTCTCACCAGCATGCAGTAAAGTCAATCTACTGACGCCAGGTTGTGGTGAAGTGCGTATTTACTGCAGGGTGCCAAGCAAGAAGTCCAAGCAACTAGGGCTCCAAAGATCCTAACTCCTCGATAGCTTTCAGAGAAAGACAGCGTGAGGAGGGGGCTTTGTGGGGTGTGTGATCATCTCATGGATGTTCTTGTGATGGATGGGGATGGAGGTAATCGGGAGACAGCATCATCAACCTTCTATTTCCAACCAGTCTGGGCTCTATGTGCTTGCGGGCAGCGTATAGTTAACTTCCTCCACCTGATAGGGGTTTCAGTATCTGTAAACTAGCTCAAAGGATGTGGCTCAGGATATTATCTATAGTCCTTGAAGAGGAAGTAGAAGTCCTTGACTTTATTTGGTGGATAAACTATTATTATTTTGTCTTACTTGACTGTTTTCCTTTCTTTCTGCATTCTCTCACTACTCTGACTAAATTAACTCTTTGGAACTCAGGGAAAGTCTAGAAGGCTAAATTTTTTCCTACATATAAGAGGCTAGTAGAGGACAGACAAGGAAGGAGAAGGGGGAAGTCTGTTAGAGGAAGGCACCAGAGAGCCCTGCTCGGTTACGCTATGAGGGAGCCATGTGAAAGTACGTAAATAGGAATCGCACAGAGAGAAAAGGAGAATGAGAAATTGGCAGATAAATGAAGAAAAGCAATGAGGGGACATGTTAAACCCAGAGGGGAGAGGGAGTACCTGCCTTGGTCTGACTTACTCACCAGGTGCTATTTCCCTCATGAAATCCAGACATCCTTCCTGTCTGTGGGTCGGACAGGTACTGTGCATCTTTCATCAAATGGTTCCTTTGGCTTAAGCTAATTGGAAAGGCTGTCTGTCCCTTGCAATAAAATGATCCCTAGCAAGGAAAATTTTATCCTACAACCCCCGGGGTATCATGAACTGAAGTAGGACAGGCAAGAGGAATATTTATGCATGGAACACATGACTGGAACTAAAGGAGGGAAGCCAGGGCAGGGGCTGGAGATGGCGATATAGTCAGTTAACTGGAGATGATGACTGAAATTTTATCACCAGTGCGCATGTGCAAAAGAACACAGAGAGTTTGGGCAGGAAGAAGAGAATTTGGTAGAAGTGGTCCAAGAGGTCACCAGGATTTCCAGCCAGGGCCCTTCAAAAGGCAGCTGAAAAGGGGAGGTGGGGAAGGAAATGCTTATCCTGAAATATTTCCTTTACCCTTTGTTAAAGATGCAAAGGCATATTTATTTTGAAATAAAGGAGACTTACAAAACAAATTTCATTGAAGTGAACAGCTCTTCCTAATGAGGTCAGAAAAACGTACACACCCAGGTTAAATTTCAGTTTCTAAAAGCTAAAATTAAAAAATTTATTTTGGCTATAATCTATTTCCATGAAGACCTTCAAACCTAGAATGGACAAGTCTCTTTTCTCATGTAACCGGAAGTGCTTCCTTCTCCATGAAATCTCCCCAGGGAATAAGAGGAAAGTAGTAAAATCTACAGTCTTGCACATGAGAAAAAAATTTCAAAACTACCCCAAACAAGCATATTTTTAAATTGAATGCTAATGTCTTAATTATACTTTTTAATGCAGTAGTTAGAGTATAAAGTGTAGGAACAGGTTTGCCATATCTGTGGGCAGGAATCTGACTTCATCAATAGTGTTCAGAGTTTGCCTGCTATATGGGGGCAAGGAAAAATGAATTAGTTCTAAGTGCAAGAAATAGGATTGCTTGAATAGCAAAGGTTAGGTGCTGGTATGCTCAGGCGTGTCTGACACTTGCGATCCCAAGGACTGCAGCCTGCCAGGCTCTAATGTTCTTGGAATTTTCCAGGCAAGAATACTAGAATGGGTTGTCATGCCCTCCTCCAGGGGAATCTTCCCCACCCAAAAATCAAACCCAGGTCTCTTGTGTCCCCTACACTGACAGGCGATTCTTTACCACCAGCACCACCTGGGAAACCCAGCAATGGTCAGAACCTAGCACAATGCAGGAAGTACATTTGTGCCTTTTGATCCTGAAAGAATCCATGCAAGAACTCTCCAGAACCATCATTGCACTTGACATGAAATCCTGGATTTATCTTTTAAAACTACTTTGTTTTCAGCAAGTCTCTAAGAACTAAGTGGAGCTCAACTGAATCAGGTGTCCTTCTGGTCTGTTACACGCACTTTGGTGAAACTATTTCTTCTTTTAAATACAAATATACTGCACTTTAGCTCAGAGACACAGCTGAAATTTTGTAAACAGAATCAGTGAAGTTCCCTTATTACAGAGGTAAAAGAGGCTGTTTACACCATACAATAATCAAAGAGTTAATCTTGTTTCACTCTTACAGGAGTAAAACCCACTGGCAAGCTTTAACTATGTTAATTTTCAAACTTTCAAGTCTGTACTCAAACCACAAAGCCAGCAAACTAAAGGTAACCAAAGGAGCTCTTTAGTAAAGACAGAAATGAACTATGCCTTTTGAAGTGTTTCCAGGGAAATGTGTTTGGAATATTTAAGTCCCAAGTGAGTTACAAAGGTTATTCATTCACAAGTGAGATAAATTCATAGCTGTCAAATTGTCTGGATTCTCTGTGTGATCACTAGGGCTTCAAATCATTTATTTTTTTCTAGCAAAAGTTCAATATTTTCACAGCTTCAAATTTGATCGTACTTTATAATTTGGAAATAAAGAATTGCTTCTCTTCCTCACCTGCTCACTGAAGCAATAAAGTCCATGAGTATATTAAAGCAATTTTTCTCTTCTGTTGTAGTTACATTTTGTTTCTTTTAATAAAGCCAAATGTTTCTAAATTGGATGTTTTTTCCAGTAAAATAGCTGGATATAATTAACAAGGTGTCTGGTTTCACCAAACAGATCGGGGGATGGGGAATAGATTATTGCAAATATAAACTTTATGGTGTTTTATATTCAGCTATGTTTTCTTGAATAGTTATGAATGAAATTGTTCAAAAGTCCCCCAAAATAAATTTTGCTGTTTTTGGCTCTTTTAGGAGCTGCATAGGTGATTCAGAAAGAAAGAAAACAACTTTATTTTAATTGCTTACTTAAGTAAGTGTGTTAGTTGCTCAGTTGTGTCTGATTCTTTGCCTCCATGGACTGCAACCTGTGAAAATCCTCTGTCCATGGAATTCTCCAGGCAAGAATACTGGAGTGGGTTGCCATTCCTTTCTCCAGGGGATCTTCCCAACCCAGGGATCAAACCCAGGTCTACGGCATTGCAAACAAATTCTTTACCATCTGAGCCACCAAAGGAGCCCATAAAACTTAAGTTAGGTGCTAAGAGGAGAGTTAGGATCTTTAACAAAGATGGGTAGGTAAAAAGCAGTTCTTGACAGAATGTTCACAGGAGACAGAAATGAGCAGTGGCCACTGACCTGGTGAACTTGAAGTTTATTTCAGGTTGAAAACTAAAGGTAAGGAGATGGCTCTAGGGAGCAGGATCCAGACCTGATCTTCTCTGGGAGGGGAGCAAGGATTTCTTGGGGCTCTGACCGAGGGTGATCAAATCAAGGAGCTTGAGGATACATCTGGATGGAAAAGCAAGACAAAGAGTGAAGTTGATACATAACTGCCTCAGTAAGTTCACAGAGTTCTGGCTCTAGTGAGGAGAATCATCCCAACTCTTACTGATGACCTAACTTGTAGAAGGAAGCAAAGTCAGAGATGATCCTGCCTTCAAGAGACATCATCTCTCTGGAGAGACAGGACTTACATGATAAAGGCTAGTTATGATGTGAAGTAAGTGAATACCTACCTAATAATTTCTGAAGGGATTTGATTGTGGAGCCTGAAGGAAAGAGAGTGCTGAGGTACTTGGAAAGGAGAGGAGGGAACTATAGATGAAGGGAAAGATTCCATGAAGTTGTGTGGTTTGGGTTTGGGAAACTCATATGAGTAGATTAATTATGTTTCAGCAGAGGATGCATGTAGGTGAAGAGTGGTAAAGAAGGTAGGGAAATAGGTAAGAGCTAAATTGAAAAGGAGTTGGAATTTGAAGGCAAGAGTCCTTGAAAACCTTTTTTAGAGGGATAGTGCATGTAAAGTTGTATACACTATTATTCTGGTGCGAGCCTGTGGGATAGAGTGGGAAGAGACTATAGCAAGGAAGATATAGTAGAAGGTTACAGTAGACATGAGTGATGATGGCTTAGATTTGAGGTGTGCAATGAGGATTAGAAGGACGAGAATGGTTAGTGTTTGCTAAGTGCCAGACACGTCACTTAGTGCTGTGAAACATACGAAGGTAAAACAAAGGACTTAAGACCAACAAAGGTAACAGGTAGGTTAAGTCTAGGGTAGCTCTGTGAACAATAATATGTTCCACGTACAAGAACATCTTCTTTGAAAGGCGATGAAAAATGATGTATCCAGATGAATCTAGATACAACATTCAGTTAGAGATTCAGGTCACATTTCATTTTCTATCAATTATGTAAATATATAGATGAAAAAATGAAATTATAGACAGATTTATAGAAATCTCATATATCTATGAAAGATATATGAATATCATATATAGATGGATAGGAGATACATATATATATGATTCTATCCTATAAAACAAAACAATTTATACAAGTTTTTAAAAAGATCAAACATTGTCTTTTAACATATTTCCTAACACTGGCCAACTTTAGGCCAGGTGTCTCATACTTCACAAATGCATATGTCATTTAGTTGTTTGTAAAGTAAATGATATTTTACCAATCTAAGGAAGGATGGCTTTCTAAGAAATTGTGTCGTGAATCTGTAAATTGTAACACCTCTGTAAACTGAAAGAATTTTCACGGTGTGATTTTACTTATTTTCAGAAATTGAAGCTTTATAATAAGGAAAGAACACCTGTACAGTCTCATAAGTTCTTTACTCAAAAAGCTGAATGAATTTAAGTTCAAAGAAAAAAAGAAACATTATGGGCAATTTGAGTCTGGTTAAACAGTGCAGGGTGACTAGAAGTAGGACTTTCATCTCAGGCAAGACCACATTGAAGGCTGCTTTCAATTTTTAGCTCAAGAATATCACAAGATATTAAAAATCACAGTTGACTTTTTAAAATTTAAGGAAATGGAATAATAATCACTAGACTCAGTTGAAAATATGGTAATGAAAAATAATACAACTATGAACAAAGGACTAAAGCAGTCACACTGATCATAGTATAAGAAACAGCAGACATGAGTGGAAATTGACAGTAAAGGACTTGTTAGTAAAGGCATAAGATATAGATAAAGATATAAGATTTACTTGTTAGTAAATTTAGTAAAATCCCTTTACTTGTTAGTAAAGGTATAAGAATTCATAGACTGGATCATTTTTGAGAGAATATAAAGGGAAAAAATCCTGGGAAAAAAGATTAGTCATTGCAGTAAAAAATTCAAAATAATAATTTTTCTCCAGCCTTTTGCATTTCCTATAAACCTAATGTATTCTGAAGTCTACCTAAATGTTTTGCAGGGTAGAAGACAAGCTCATGGGCTTAGTAATGGGTGAGAATCTCAGTTCAGCTACTGAAAAACTATATGAGTTCTTCAACCTCCTTAAACACCAGTTTCTCCTCTTCAAGAAATTCAGAGTGTGGTACCTATCCCTCAGGTTTGTTGTATTTTAAAAGAAAATGCATTTAAGCACTTAACACAGAATTGGGCCCAGAATAAGAACTCAGTAATGTAAGTTGGACTGTGAAGAAAGCTGAGTGCCGAAAAATTGATGCTTTTGAACTATGGTACTGGAGAAGACTCTTGAGAGTCCCTTGGACTTCAAGGAGATCCAACCAGCCCATCCTAAAGGAGATAAGTCCTGGGTATTCACTGGAAGGACTGATGCTGAAACTGAAACTCCAATACTTTGGCCACCTCATGCGAAGGGTTGACTCATTGGAAAAAACCCTGATGCTGGGAGGGGTTGGGGGCAGGAGGAGAAGGGGACGACAGAGGATGAGATGGCTGGATGGCATCACTGACTCTATGGACATGAGTTTGAGTAAACTCCGGGAGTTGGTCATGGACAGGGAGGCCTGGAGTGCTGTGATTCATGGGGTCGCAAAGAGTCAGACACGACTGAGTGACTGAACTGAACTGAACTGAATGTAAGTTAAAGAGATGGGAATACCAGACCACCTTACCTGCTTCCTGAGAAATCTGTATGCAGGTCAAGAAGCAACAGTTAGAACTGGACATGAATCAACAGAGCTCCAAATAGGGAAAGGAGTACATCAAGGTTGTATATTGTCACCCTGCTTATTTAACTTATATGCAGAGTACATCATTTGAAATGCCAGGCTAGATGAAGCACAAGCTGGAAGCAAGATTGCTGAGAGAAATATCAATAACCTCAGATATGCAGATGACACTCTTTATGGCAAAAAGTGAAGAACTAAAGAACTTCTTGATAAAAGTGAAAGAGGAGAGTGAAAATGTTGGCTTAAAACTCAACATTCAGAAACTAAGATCATGGCATCGGGTCCCATCATTTCTTGGCAAATAGATGGAGAAACAGTGAAAATAGTGGCAGACTTTATTTTTCTGGGCTCCAAAATAACTGCAGATGGTGACTCCAGCCACGAAATTAAAAGATGCTTACTCCTTGGAAGAAAAACTATGACCAGCCTAGCTGCTGCTACTAAGTTACTTCAGTCATGTCCGACTGTGAGACCCCATAGACGGCAGCCCACCAAGCTCCCCCATCCCCGGGATTCTCCAGGCAAGAACACTGGAGTGGGTTGACATTTCCTTCTCCAATGCATGAAAGTGAAAAGTGAAAGTGAAATTGCTCTGTCGTGTCCAATTCTTAGCTACCCCATGGACTGCAGCCTACCAGGCTCCTCTGTCCATGGGATTTTCCAAGCAAGAGTACTGGAGTGGGGCGCCATTGCCTTCTCCATGACCAACCTAGACAGCATATTAAAAAGCAGAGACTACCTTGTCAACATAGGTCCATCTAGTCAAAGCTACGGTTTTTCCAGTAGTCTTGTACGGTTGTGAGAGTTGGACTATAAAGAAAGTTGAGCGCCGAAGAATTGATGCTTTTGAGCTGCAGTGTTGGAGAAGACTCTTGAGTCTCTTGGACAGCAAAGAGATCCAACCAGTCCATCCTAAAGGAAATCAGCCCTGAACATTCATTGGAAGGACTGATGCTGAAGCTGAAACTCCAATACTTTGGCCATCTGATGGGAAGAACTGACTCATTTGGAAAGACCCTGATGCTGGGAAAGACTGAAGGCAGAAGAAGAAGGGGACAACAGAGGATAAGATGGTTGGATGACATCACTGACTTGATGGACACGAATTTGAGTAAGCTCTGGGAGTTGGTGATGGACAGGGAAGCCTGACTTCCTGCAGTCCACGGCGTCGCAAAGAGACGGACATGACTGAGCAACTGAACTGAACTGAATGTAAGTTATTATCATTTATATAAAAAAAATTAACAAATCTCACTAGTTTCTCATGAAATCACCTTTCAGGAACAAATTAGCTCCTTCTGGTTGAAGTTTTATTTGATTTAACATACCCCATCTACTTCCATAAAATAATTTGAGAAAGTTGAAAATTAAGGCTATGTGTTCAATACCATTATAAAAAAATATAAATAAGAAAAGTTAACCTACAGTGTAGGAAATGGGAATGAACATATTTACTATTTTTGAGTCCTCTCTGCGTTTCCTGTAAGGGAAGGAACTAAAAATAGTATATTGCACTGTCATATTTTTAAGATATCAGTTCCTCCAGAAGAACAAATAAAAATGATCACTGTATTGTGATAGCCCTTTCTAAAATATTTCTCCCTACAAATTTTCATTTGATCGTCACAAAAATCTTGTGAGTCTTTTGACCAGCTATGATAACCCAATTTTATATATGAGGAAGTTAAGACCCAGTAAGAAGAAACAGAGTTAAGACTTGAATCCAAGAGTGTTGAAAAGCACACACACAAATTAACTAAGTTCTGAGCTCCCTGCAAATAAAGGCAGAATTGGTGGGACAGGGGGAGCATGGAGCATACCTTCCATTATCTGATAAAATATCTAATAATAAGAAGCATGCCTTGGGCCACTAGATACAGGCATTTACCTTCCATTAAAACTCAGAGAAATTAGTAATATGGATATTTATACAAGGGTCTTTAAACCACAAGGGGAACTGTGATTTTAGTAGAAGTCTTAAACAAAATGCAGACCTGTTCTTTATATGTTTCTTTATTATACAGCCTGAGGGAGTAATTTTAAATTGGTTCTGCAAAGGAATTATCTTTAAACAGCAGATGGCGGGAGTAATATTTTCTAGGTAAATGGTATTCTTTTAAGAAAGATTTATCGAGAGCCTACTATGTGTCAATATCTATGCCAGGTCATGAGTATACAGAGATGAATGTTTTGATTCCTGCCCTCAAAGTTCTAATAGTCCAGTGGAGAAATGCATTTGTCATGAAACATCCTCCTGGTGATGGAGGTTTGTACAGAGGCAGAACACAGGAGAGCCCAGCAAAAATATCTAAACAGCTTGGGAAAGTGAACACATCTAACTATAGAAGACAAGCGGTTAAGAGCAGAGAGAGTATTGCAAACAAAAGAAAAGTGTGTGTCAGGGCTCAGACATTGAAGTGAGATGTTTAAAGAAACTAATTCCTTCCATGTCATTGAACTTCAATAAGATACCAAGAGGCATGATAGGAAAAGATGTAGAAGCAGCACACAGCGGTCAGATGAGGCTATTTATGCCCTGCAAGTGAGACAGACTTGGGACCTTGCACCCCGTGCTGCAGTGCTGAAGTGATTGCACCTGGACACACCTCACCTGAAGAAACAAAATACTAAGAAACTGTATGGACTAAAAATAACTGTGCACGCACAGTTGGGGCAAATTTTGGACCCAAAAGTTACAGAAACTAAAACACCCAACTGCTACTTTTGGGCCTGGAGCAAAAAATGGGGTGTCGGGAGCAAAGGCAGGGTACTATTGCATATGCCCCTTGCACACACCACCACCTAGAGGGTGGGTAAAACCACCTAAACCACCCCTCTGGCCTGATTCCTGAACCCACCTGTACCCTCACTCGGTATAAGGAACAAGCTTGCCCCACTTTGAGGAGAAAGCAAGCAAGGGAATCTCTTGTTTGTTCTGTTCCCCAATGCTGCGGCAAGGGCCCCAATAAAGCCTTGCTTGAATTTATTATCTGGACAGTAGTCAATTTCTATTGTTTAGTAAAGCCATGGACCCTGGTCAATAACACCAGGAATGTAGAGTTTGCCTTTCCTATAAAAAGATTGTTTATTCAGTAAGGAATGGACATGATCTGATGGGAACAGGAACAAGGATCCTATACATTATGTCATTGACTGGACAACCAGATGCCAAGTAACCAGTTTGCTACATTTTCTGATTCTAACTACTTGCCAAAATAAGTTTTCTTATAAAGGCTACAGAGGTCTGTGAATTGTTAATTGGCTTGTTTTAATTTTGAACTTATAGCAACATTTTAAAGAATGTGAGTTTGCATCTGGTTCTGGGAAGCCAACAAATTAGATGTTTGGATGGAGAGAATAGGCCTTTGCAAGGAAAAGAGAGAAGCGAGTGGGCACACAGCTCAGTCCAGGCTACTGATCTGGGAAAGCATATTTCCTGAAGAGTGAAAGTGGGGGAGAGAGACGTGAGGGAACCACAGGGAGCAACTAAGGGGCAGAGAGAAGAGATTATGGAATGAAAAGAGCACATTAAGGAGAAGAAATTGGCAATAAACAAAGGATCAGAGAACAAGGCCAGAATCAGCAAAGAAAAGAAAGAGTATAGGAGAGCGGGCAGGGACAAGGAAAAGTCTCAGTACCCTGACACCCCACAGCCTTGATGGGACCCACAATAAACACTAGACAACTGATATAAAAAACTTTGTTGCAAATGGAATATTTGGCAAACCAGACATTCATAAATTTTATTTCCAGTAAATTGACCTTTGGCTATTATTTTTTCTCATATGTCTAGCTTCCAGTTTAGGGCATAAAGGAAAAAATTGGATTTTTTAAAACAAGAAACTTGAATCAATTTATAGGTGAGGAGAAAGAGTTCACTATTGAACATAGCACAAAGAAATGGAGTATTTTTTGCATTAAAGTATTCCACTTATTGTTTGTTGTTCAGTCGCTCAGTCATGTCTGACTCTGCAATTCCATGCACTACAGCACACCAGGGGTCCCTGTCCTTCTCCATCTCAGAAAGTTTGCTCAATCTCATGTCCATTGAGTCAATGATGCCATCCGACCATCCTCTGTCATCCCTTCTTCTCCTGCCCTCAATCTTTCCCAGAATCAGGGTCTTTTCCAATGAGTTAGTTCTTCACATCAGGTGGCCAAAGGACTGAAGCTTCAGCTTCAGCATCAGTCCTTCCCATGAATATTCAGGGTTGATTTCCTTTAGGATTGATTGGTTGATCTCCTTGCAGTCCAAGGAACTCTAAAGGTCTTCTCCAACACCACACTTCAAAAGCATCGATTCTTCAGTGCTCAGCTTCCTTTATGGTCCAACTCTCACATCCATACATGATTACTGGAAAAACCATAGATTTGATTACATGGACCTTTGTCAGTAAAGTGTCTCTGCTTTTTAATATACTGTCTAGGTTTGTTGTAGCTTTTCTTCCAAGGAGCAAGCATCTTTTAATTTCATGGCTGCAGTCACCATCTGCAGTGATTTTGAAGCCCAAGAAAAATCAATTTTATCACTATTTCTGTTTTTTTTTTTTTCCAACTATTTGCCATAAAGTGATGGGACCAGATACTATGATCTTAGTTTTTTGAATGTTGATTTTAAGTCAGTTTTTCAGTCTCCTCTTTCACTGTCATCAAGAGGCTCTTTAGTTCCACTTCATTGTTTAGCCATAAGGGTGGTGCCATCTGTATATCTGAGGTTATTATATTTCTCCAAGAAATCTTGATTCCAGCTTGTGATTCATCAAGCCTGGCATTTTGCATGATGTACTTGGCATATAAGTTAAATAAGCAAGGTGACAATATATATCCTTGACATACTTCTTTCCCAACTTTGAACCAGTCCATTGTTCCATGTCCAGTTCTAGCTGCTGCTTCTTGGCCTGCAGACAGGTTTCTCAGGAGGCAGGTAAGTTGGTCCGATATTCTCATGTCTTTAAGAATTTTCCCAGTGTCTTGTGATCCACTGAGTCAAAGGCTTTAGTGTAGTCAATAAAGTAGATGTTTTCCTAGAATTCCTTTGCTTTTTCTATGATTCAGTGGATTTTGGCAATTTGATCTCTGGCTCCACTCTCTTTTCTAAACCCAGCTTATACATCTGAAAGTTAATGGTTCATGAACTGCTGAAGCCAAGCTTGAAGGATTTTGAGCATTACCTTGCTAGCATGTGAAGTGAGTGCAATTGTGTGGTAGTTTGAGCATTCTTTGGCATTGCACTTCTTGGGGATTGGAATGAAAGCTGATCTTTTCCAGTCTTGTGGCCACTACTGAGATTTCCAAATTTGATGCATATTGAGTATAGTACTTTAATAACATCATCTTTTGGGATTTAAAATAGCTCAGCTGGAATTCCATCATAATACTGCCTGAGGCCCATTTGGCTTCACACTCCAGGATGGCTGGCTCTAGATGAGTGATCACACCATTATGGCTATTTGGGTCATTAATGTCTTTTTTGCACAGTTCTTCTGTGTATTTTGCCACCTCTTATTAATACCTCTGTTTCTGTTACGCCCATACCATTTCTGCTGTTTATTTTGACTATCTTTGCATGAAGCGCTCCCTTTGTATCTCTAATTTTCTTGAAAAGATCTCTAGTCTTTTTTGTTACACTGTTTTCCTCTATTTCTTTGCATTGTTCACTTAGGAAGGCTTTCTTATTTCTGCTTGCTATTCTTTGGAACACTGTATTCAGATGAATACACTTTTCATTTTCTCCTTTGCTTTTCACTTCTCTTCTTTTCTCAGCTATTCCAGTTATTACTGCTATGTAACAAACTTTCCCAAAGCCAAGTGGGTTATCTTGGTTCACAAATCTGCATTTGTGCAGGGGTTGTCAGGGTCAGCTCATCCATGCCCAGGGGTGAACTGGAATGACTCAAAGGCTAGGAGCTGAAATAAGCTGAAGGCTCACTCACTTACTCACACATCTGGCAGTTGATGCTGGCTTTGGTTTGGGCATTTCAGTTCTTCTCCACATGTTCCTTTCAATGTGACCTCTGCATGGTCTACTCTGGGCCTCCTCAGAGAATTGAACTGAAGGCAAACATCTCAAGGAAAAAAATAAATAAGCAAGAATCACCTTGTCTTTTCTAAGCTAGTCTCACAAGTCACATAATGTCACTTCTACTGTATTTATAGAACCAACTTTATCAAGAAGAAAGGGCACAGAACCCAGAAAAGCATCAGTATCATATTTTAAGAATAATACTGTAATTTAGGATATATGTGTATGTCCATCTTTTGAAAATATCAATATAATCTACCACCCAAGCTCCCTTGAGCTGGCAGGAAAAAAACTAGTTCCAGAGAACAACAATAAAACAGCCTTGGATAGGTGAATACATTTTCCTATTACCAAGAAGCCAAGAATTCAATTGATTGTGAATTGTTTAAAGAACAAGGATCCCTATAAACGTCCCTTTTAGAACTGTTTTTACTGTATCCCATAGATTCTGAAAAGTTGTGTTTACATTTTCATTTGTCTCCAGGTATTTTTTTAATTTCCTTTCTGATTTCTTCATTGACTCATAGTGGGGGTTTGGGGGGTTTTGTTTTTGTTGTTGTTGTTTTTGTTTTAGTAGAATATTGTTTAGACTCCATGTGATTATTTTTCCCCAATTTTTTCCTGTAATTGATTTCTAGTTTCACACTGTGTGGTCAGAAAAAAATGCTTGATATAATTTCTATCCTCTTAAAGTTGTTGAAACTTGTTTTGTGACCTAACATGTGGTCTATCCTGGAGAATGTTTCATGTACACTTGAAGAGAATGTGTATCTTGCCTTTTGGGGGTGAAATGTCCTATAGATATCTGTTATGTCCAACTGGTGTATGTGACATTTAAGACCACTGTTTCCTCATTGATTTTCTACCTGGGTGATCTGTCCATTGATATATATGGGGTATTAATATTATAGTGTTATTAACAATTTCTCCTCTTATGTCTGTTAATATTTGCTTTATATATTTAGGTACTCTGGTATTAGGTGCATATATGTTAATGAGAGTTATATCCTTTTCCTGTATTGACCCCTTTTATCATCATATAATGCCCTTCTTTGTTTTTGTTTATAAACTTTGTTTTAAAGTCTTCTTTTATGTGAGTATTGCTACCCTCACTTTCATGCATTTATGATAAACTAATCTACAATGAAGGAGGCAAGAATATAGAATACAGATACCACAGTATCTTCAATAAGTGATGCTGGGAAAAACTGGACAGCTTCATGTAAAAGAATGAAATTAGAACATTTTCTCACACAACATACAAAACTAAACTCAAAATGAATTAAAGACCTAAATGCAAAACTAGAAACAATAAAACTCCTGAAAGAAAACGGGCAGAATATTCTTTGACATAAATTGTAGCAATATTTTTCTAGATCTTTCTCCTAAAGCAAAGGAAATAAAAGCAAAAATAAGCAAAAGTACCAAACTAAACTTAAAAGATTTGAACAACAAAAGAAATCACTGACAAAATGAAAAGATAACCTACTGAATGGGAGAAAATATTTGCAAATAATATGACCAATAAGGGATTAGTATTCAAAATATATAAACATCATACAACTCACTATCAAAAGACAAACAACCCAATCAAAAAATGGACAGAATACCTGAATAAACATTTTCCCAAAGAAGATATATGGATAACCAATAGGCACATGAAAAAATTTTCAACATCACTGATAATCAGAGAAATATGAATAAAAATCACAATGAGATATCACCTCAACAACCAGAAAGGCGATCATCAAAAAGGCCACTAATAACAAATGTTGGCCAGGATGTAGAGGAAAACAAAACAAAACAAAAAAGCCTTGTATACTGTTGATGGGAATATAAACTGGTACAGCCACTGTGGGAAACATGAAGTCTTCCTCAAAAAACTGGAAATGCAACTACCACATGACCCAGCAATTCAGCCCCTAAGTATATATCCAAGGAAAACAAAAACACTAATTTAAAAAGATATGTGTACTGTGGACTTCCCTTGTGGTACAGTCGATAAGAATCTGTCTGCCAATGCAGAAGTCATGGTTTTCAGCCCTGTTCTGGAAAGACTCCACATGCCATGGAGCAGCTAACCCCATGTACCTCAATACCGAGCCTGTGCTCTAGAGCCCGCAAGCCGCAACTCCTGAGCTTGCGTGCCACAGCCACAGCCTGTGCACCCTAGGGCCTCTGAGCCACAACTACTGAGCCCACTTGCAGCAACTGCTGAAGCCCATGTGCTTAGAGCCTGTGGTCTGCAACAAGAGAATTCACCACAGTGAGAAGCCCCTGCACCACAATCAAGAGTAGCCCCTGCTTGCCACAACGAGAGAAAACCCATGCATAGCAACACAGACCCAGCACAGCCAAAAATAAATAAATAAATAGCCAAAGCCATTAACACTAAAGCAGAAAAGATACGTGTACCCCCAATGTTCATTGTAGCATTATTTACAATTGCCAAGAGACAGGAGCAGCCTAAGTCTCATCAATAAATGGATGTGGCATATATATACAATGGAGGGTGTGGTAAATATATGCAATGAAACACTACCCCAGCCATAAAAAAGAATGAAATTCTGCCATCTGCAGCAGCATGGATGGACCTAGAGGGTATTATGCAAAGTGAAGTAAGTCAGACAGAGAAAGACATATACTATGTTTTAT
Source organism: Dama dama (assembly GCF_033118175.1). NCBI lineage: Eukaryota > Metazoa > Chordata > Mammalia > Artiodactyla > Cervidae > Dama > Dama dama. The sequence continues at coordinate 49,705,371 of NC_083710.1, forward strand.
CACTTGTATGTAGAATTTGAACATGAAACAAAGAAGTGAATATAACAAAACAGACTCACAGATACACAGAACAAACTCGAGGTTACCAGTGGGAAGTGGGAAAGAGGAGAGGCAAGATAGGGTTAGGGGATTAAAAGATACAAACTACTATGTATAAAATAAACAAACAATAAGGATATGTTGTATAGCACAGAGCACGATAGTCATTATTTTGTAATAACTTCAAATGGAGTATGATCTGTAAAAGTGTTACATCACTATGTTGTACATCTGAAACTAATGTAATACTATAAATCATCTATACAAGTCAAGAAAAGAAGAAGAGAATGAAGCAACTATGCAAGCAACTTTTTTTTTCATCCAAATTTCAGATGGTATCTTAGTCTTGCAATTTCCTCCTTTACCTTAAATTCAAGTATGGGTAGTGATAATTTGCTGTATTTTGATTAAGGTTTTAATTGTACTTTAGAACACTTGACCCCGAATTTCTCCCTTTTTATACAATTAACAATTGTATAACAGGCATAATAACATTTATTAACATAATAACAATTATTAACAGGCATAAAAGAAGGCCTAGCGTAGGTATTAGGGAGATCTAATTTTCACCACATACACTTTCTTCTTAAGAAAGAATCAGGGAAAAGTAAAAAAAAAAAAAGGGGGAGTCGAGAAGAGGAGATAATGCAATGACTTATTGTGTCAATTCCAGTCTGCCCTAATCTTTCTCCAGGATCAGTTACCACTATGTGTTGTATTCCATGAAGTGTGATGAACCTGCCACATTTTTCCAGTGATTAAGAAAAAATATTCTTAAATAATTGTGTATTTAATAATACTTAATGCTTACCACTGAAGTATTGTCAGAATTTAAAAATTCCTCACACATAATAACACTGATTTAATTTTTCCTTGAATGTCATGCTTATTACCTTAGAAATTACAAGAATATTTTCTAAACTTAATGATTTCTGGAATATCTTATCTATTGTAAAGATGTTAGTTAGCATCTAGTTATTTCTTTACTCCCTAGGGGCCAAAGGAAGTGAAATGTTGGAAAACTATGTAGATAAAGTAAGGAGAAATATTATTTTCCATATCAAATAATCTTCAGTTCAGTTCAGTCACTCAGTCATATCTGACTCTCTGTGACCCTATGGACTACAGCACATCAGGCTTCCCTGTCCATCACCAACTCCAGGAGCTTGCTCACACTTATGTCCATAGAGTAGGTGATGGCATCCAACCGTCTTATACTCTGTCTCATCCTCCAAATAAGCTTGGAAATAAATAAAAACAACCTTTTCTTAACTTGTTGTGGAAGGTTGAGGCAAGTGGCTGTTGGTGAGTTTTAAAAGCTCAGAGGATTAGTGGTTTGAATTTCCCAAAGCCACCAGTTCTGCTGGCAGAGTTTCTGAGGATAATGTGAATATTAAAAGGGAAATTATGAATGGGGACAAACAGCATTTGGAGGGAGTTCCAAGGCTTGAGGCAATATTTGGGTATTAGAACACTTAGGAAAATTCTGTACATGGCTCTTTCCCAACCTAATAGGAAAGTTTATACCATGTGAAAAAAAGTTAAAAATCTTTATATAGTCCATAAATCTTCCACAGCTCTGTCCACTCCTTTCTTTCCTTGTTACATCATAAAAAATGTCTTTTCTACTATTGAAGATAAATCCTCCCATGTAAGCTTCAGGTCCTTTTCTTTCTCATCTCTGCAGACTTTATTTTTCAATTATTCTCCATTTCTTGTATACTCAACTTCTCCATCTAGACCAAATCGCTCTTAGTCAGCACTAATGCCTTCAAGTATCCTCACATCTTTCAAAAACAGTATTCATTTCCTTCCAAATACCACTCCTTTGCTCTGCTCTCTAGCATAGTCAAACTTCTTTAAAACCTTGATTCTAAACTCTGAATCAAAATTCTCACCCCCCATTCATTTTTCAGCCACCCTGATGGTATCTCCATCCCTACAATCACACTGAAATTAATTTTGTCAAAGACAGCACAACTTCCATGTTGCAAATCAGATTGACACCTTTCTAGCCTCATCCTTTTTCAACTCCCTCTAGCAGTTCTCAGCATGGCCAGCACTTGATCTTCTTTGAAACATGGCCACCAATTCTTCTTAGTGTCTTTGGCCAGCTTCTTCTACTCCTCTGACTTCCGATCATTGAAGTTATTCCAGGCACTGTGCGAGGCATCTTTTTATCTATTCTCTCTTAGATGATTAACATGTCCAGCACCATCTTTATATAAGCAACTTCTAAAACTGTTATCTCTAGCTTAGATCATCCTACTGAGCCCAAAACTCCTTTAGCTGATGGCCTTTTTGAATTTTCAGTTCTCTACTTAGATGTCTCCTAAGTATCTAAATTTAACGTGCTCCAAACTAAAATTCTACATATTACTCTGCTTCCAAATACTCCACTTTTAGTCTTTCCTGTTTCAGGAAATAGTATTATGATCCATTCTGTTTCCATAAATAAATATTTGACACTTTTATCTTTTTCAAACCCACATCTAATCCATAAATAAGCTCTGTTTTTCCTTCTGAAAAGCATATTTTGAATTATTCTTCTCTCAATTCTCTTTTCTAGCAAAAAGAATGTCACAGAAAGGTTGATTACCTTTTGTTCTCTTTATTCCCCAACTTTGAACTCATTGAGAAAAAGTAAAGTCTATTTTAAACAAATGATTTAAATAAATAAATTTGATGCAACATATTGTCCTTGAAGTTTTGATTATTTGTTTTTTCTTTATGGGAAACTGGTTCATTTTGCTCTTGAGACCTCAAAGCTAATTCTTTAAAGGAAGACATATTTTCTCCCAGAACACCAAGAAATTTGTCCTGGAAATGAAGGAATGACTTAAGTTTTAGAAAGTTCCTTGCATGCTATTGCCAAAGGATGACTTTAGTTTTATGTTCAAAAACTGTCTGAATGTTTTTTCCTTCTGTGCAGCAAGAAAATTACAGATTACTGTTCACCTCCAGAAACTTTCTGCTGGATAGAACTAAAGGTCATCCATTTGGCCCAAAGTAAAAGTGAGCCCTACAGGTCAAATTCAGCTCACCCCTTACCCCCACCCACCCCCATCCCAGAGTGGCCAGGAGATTTCAATCAAAGATTTTAACAGGGGAGGAAGGAAGGAAGGGAAATAAGTAAGGGTACAAAAATAAATAAATAAATAAATAAAAGGAAAGGAAAGAGAAGAAAAGAAAAGGAAAATTTTTTATCCAATTATCTAGCACTCAAATACTAACAAAATCTAATGACTTGGAATCCAAGAAACTTAAGGAACAGGATTAAACAGGAAAAGTTAAGTTAAGGTACTACCATTAGACACCTGAAGTGAAAAGAAAAAGAAAGATGTCAGCAATTTACTGAAGTCAAAAAATAAGGATGACTTATTCTGTTTCCAAAGCACCATTGTGCTATGAACTGTGCAATTCAAGTTCATTGCACAATATAGAAGTGATCAAAATGGGATTTTCTCTCTTGTATGCCCTTAATCATAAAGAGTTTATATACTTTTGAAAGAAGAAGAATTTGGAATAACAAGAGCATGGAGATGTCTTTTATTTTAAAGCATTCAGTTGACTGAGTCAAAGAAATTTGTTGAAGATATTAATTGAGCTGCTACCTCAGATGAAGGACTTTTTAGAATTAATAGGCTCTGAGAGACCCAACCTGTCAGACCCCCCAGTGCCTCAGAAGTTTGTAAATCCTTGTGAAAATGACAAGACGTTTAAACACCCTGAACCCAAGACTGCAGGGGAACAAAAGGGCATTGCTGATTTGTTCAAAGTACAAGTATGCAGATTCCATGAGGACATGTGGACTGAGCAGATGGCAACTGGGGATGGTACTCACTTCCCATGGCTGAGCATTCAGAGCACAAAATATTCAAAACTTTTGAAGAATTGCAGAATTAATTGATGGAAATAACACCATAATTTTAAAAGAGATTCATAGAGTTTACTGAATACAAATCACGCTAATGTCTGTGGCTGTCTTTTGAGGTAATATCCAGATGCGTCTAAACTAACAAATGTCTGCACGATCAGCATCATTCAATTTCATGAGAAAAGGATTGTATAAATTGAATCGACCTGGAAGATAAAGTATCCCTGAAAATTTAGCTCAACTGATGTTTTAATCCATTTGGTCAAATTCTCTATCTTGCTCTCAAAGTGTATTTCCTGCTATAGTAAATGCTGCTGGGGTCTTGGCCAGAGCTCTTTGACCAGGACTGATGTAGCCATTTCCTAATTGGTGGTGTTGGCTACTAATAGTATGAAAGTAAAACCTTCTCCAGGCAATTGCCCTCAACCAAGCAAGAGTTGACTAATCTGGGAGGTTATATCTCCCCAACTCCTGGGAACAGTGAGTCCCTGGAGGCAAGGATAAGGTTGCATTAAGACCAGTTTGATGTTGCAATCAGAGAAGGCAATGGCACCCCACTCCAGTACTCTTGCTTGGAGAATCCCATGGACGGAGGAGCCTGGTAGGCTGCAGTCCATGGGGTTGCAAAGAGTGGGACACAACTGAGCGACTTCACTTTCACTTTTCACTTTCATGCATTGGAGAAGGAAATGGCAACCCACTCCAGTGTTCTTGTCTGGAGAATCCCACGGATGGGGGAGCCTGGTGGGCTGCCGCCTATGGGGTCGCACAGAGTCAGACAGGACTGAAGTGACTTAGCAGCAGCAGCAGATGTTGCAAAGCATGTCCTGAATGCATGGATCGGCTAAAGCTAGACTCCATCGGCTAGACTCCAACAGGCATCCTAGCCTAAGTACTGGTTTCTCTCCTTTTCTCCTGAGAAAATAAGTAATAGCCACCTGAATCCCTGTCTCAGACCCTGCTTCTAGGAAACATGATGTAAAACAGTTGGTACTAGAAGTGATCCTTTTGCTAGATGCTAGAAGATAAACATAAAAATCTATACAAGCAATATGTAAAGTGACAAGTAAAAGTGTTAGTCGTTGGGTTGTGTTCAATTTACAACTGCATAGACTGTGGCTTGTTGGGATCCTATATCCATAGGCTTCTCTAGGCAACAGTACTGGAGTGTATAGCCATTCCCTTCTCCAGAGGATCTTCCTGACCCAAGATTGAACCCAGGTCTCCTGCATTGTTCAAAGTACAAGTATGCAGGTGAAAGGTGAATTCTTTACCATCTGAGACACAAGGGAAGACCTATAATAAATATGTTGATTGTTGCTGCCGTTGTTGTTCAGTTACCCAGTCGTGTCTGACTCTTTGTGACCCCATGGACTGCAGCATGCCAGGCCACCCTCTCCCTTACCAGCTCCTGGAGTTTGCCCAAGTTCATGCTCATTGCATCAGTGATGCTGCCCAGCCATTTCATCCTCTGATACCCTCTTCTCCTTCTGTCCTCAATCTTTCCCAGGGACTTTTCCAATGAGTTGACTGTTTGCATCAGGTGACCAAAATACTGGAGCTTCAGCTTCAGCATCAGTCCTTCCAATGAATATTCAGGGTTGATCTCCCTTAAGATTGACTGGTTTGATTTCCCTGCTGTCCATGGGGCTTTCGGGAGTCTTCTCCAGCACCACAGTTCAAAGGCATCAATTCTTTGGTGTTCTGCCTTCTTTACAGTTCAGTTCTCACAACCATATGTGACCACTGGGAACACCATAGCCTTGACTATATGGACCTTTGTCGGCAGACTAACGTCTCCGCTTTTCAACACACTGTCTAGTTTTGTCATCGCTTTCCTGCCAAGAAGCAATTGTCTTTTGATTTCATGGCTGTAGTCACAGTCCACAGTGATTTTTGAGCCCAAGAAGAGGAAATCTGTCACTACTTTCACCTTTTCCCATTCTATTTGCCATGCAGTAATGGAGCCTAATGATCTTAGTTTTTTTAATATGTGGATAGGTCTTTTAAATTCATTCTTTAAGCTTGCCTTGACTCCATTGCACCCACTTCTCACTCCTAGATGTCTTAAGTGTTAAACCGATATACTCATTTTTCTGTTAGTGTAAATAAAAGGGAGATTCATTCATTCATCCACTTACTAATTAACAAATACTTATTGAGCTCCTACTAATTTCCAGGGATACAGCAGAGAATAGAATCAAGAATGAGCCTGTTTTTTGACCATATTTTAGACAAGATTCCTCTGTGAGCAGAGTTTAAAACAAAGGTTTGCATGCAGGTAGTTTGGGAAGTTATTCTAGGAAGTAGAAGAAAGATGTAAGGGGAATGAATACAAAGGAGATAAAATCAGATAAGGATGCATTATCAAGTAAGTCATCAAAAAGGGTAACCAGAGTTTAATGCTTCAGGGCCATCTAAGGAGACCTAGGAAATGCTTCTTGAAGTAATCGACCTAAACATTGAAAAAGGAAGACTTTCTCCTTTGCCTCCTATCACCTTTTGGTCAAAGGTGACCACAGTTATTGCACCCCTGCAATTCCAGGTTGGATGTGCACGAATACAGAGCAAGTTTCCACTAAAAGTGAGAAGTACACATGTGAGCACAAGGTGAAATAGTGTCATATCACACCTACACAAAGCTTGTCAAACATGCACAAACATGCTCAGAATACACACCGAATTGGTCATCTCAGAAGTGGCTATGTAAAATGTGGGAACATGGGGATTCCCCTATGCCTGCTATTAAAGCAAATTCTTCACAGCGTCTCTCTTATGGTGGTAGCCTGCTGTGTTCTCTGCAAAGATTTAATATAGGAAGTTTTATTGAACAAATTATATACCTCATTGCTGCAGCTGGTCTTGAGTCTGTAACTTTTTAAAATTGCCCTAAACTCTAAATTTTCCTCACCCCTTGACCAGCATTTTGGTTGCTCCATTTTGCCTGCTTGAGTGAGAACCAGACCATCCCTATGAGGTCTGCAACCTTAGTTAACTTGCTCTTACTGGGTTTGCTTCAACTGCTTGTTCAACATTGTCACTATTGTCACTAGGCTTTGATGCTCCAAGAGACACCCTAGTCATTCTTTCAGGCACACCCCTCTCTGCCTTACTTACAACAAACTTAATTATACCTTCAGTACAAAAAGATGAAGAGTCCAAAACACTCAGATGATAGTAATACCTTCAAATTCACTACTGTGGACGTATTCTCCCATCTCGATCATAAATTAGAACTTTTAATCCAGCACAACCAGTTTATGAGGATAAGTACAAATTTGACAAATGGGTCCCTGGAAGTTATTAGGAGAAGGACCAATCTTACTTGCACCCATTGTCTTCAATACAATATAATTCAATCCAATTTGCTGCTGCTGCTGCTGCTGCTGCTAAGTCGCTTCTCGTGTCCAACTCTGAGTGACCCCATAGAGGGCAGCCCGCCAGGCTCCCCCATCCCTGGGATTCTCCAGGCAAGAACACTGGAGTGGGTTGCCATTTCCTTCTCCAATGCATGAAAGTGAAAAGTGAAAGTGAAGTCGCTCAGTCGTGTCCGACTTGTAGCAACCCCATGGACTGCAGCCTACCAGGCTGCTCCGTCCATGGGCTTTTCCAGGTAAGAGTACTGGAGTGGGGTGCCATTGCCTTTTCCATCAATACAATTTGATATACAAGTAATTGTATATCAAATTAGAATCATAGTCACAAAGGGACTAATTGCCTCAAGTGCTTTTAAAATACAACACTAGGACTGCACGTTCTTAGCAGACTACACATAAAGACAAAAAACAGCACAGAAAAATCTTAAACAGTGTTCAGTAGTCTCATTGTATTGGTAATGTTGTTACTTAAATTATTACATAGATGGAAGAATCAAGCAAATATTTTACATTAATGTTATTAGTAAACAAGATTTTTTTTCCTAGCTGTTATACAAGAAAGTTCCAGGGAAAAAATGCAAACTAAGTAGCATAGATTATCTCTATTGCTATCATTTATACTTTGGTCTCCACATACCATTTCCTATTAAAACAAGTCAGAGTTCCTTGGAGAAATGGCTGATTGCATTTTGAGGCAGGAAAGGTGCTAAGCTGTGTTTGGAATATGGGATTGTGCCTTAAAGCAAAGAAGTTATCAAAGACCAGTGAGGTTACATTTGAAAACACAGACGCCAACATGAAGGTGCTCCCACTAGCTAACGATGGAACAATTGGATGGAGCATCAATCAGAGAATAACTACAATGAAATAAAATGTTAAAATAAATCGTTTTTTTTAAATCCGTAAGTTCACAATAATGCTTTTTCAAAACTGCATTGGTCAATCTTGCAGGTTGATAGAACACCAAATTATTATTCTACAACTTAGTAAATAAAAGGAAAGAATTAAATACTCATCTTGCATTCCTTGATTGTATTTTAGGGAAACCAAATAGTTAGTAAGGTCATATTGGGAGGTGAAATATAAAATCTTTATTGTACATGTAACAATCTTCATTTTATAGAAGACACTGAAAAATAATGAGGTTAAGTAACTTGACCAAGATCCTTGGCTAATAAGGTCTCAAATACACATTTAGTATCATGCATATAGTTATACATAGTTACCTAGAGTTAACATACAGTTTTGCATCTTGTTTGCTTTTTTTTTTTTTTTTGCTTAACATATGACATTTTCTATGTCATTAAATATGTTTTGATAATGTAGTTTCTAGTAGCTTAATTTTGATACTTAAGTATTTCCTACCTTGCTCCTGAATAAACCCTTTCAAATTCATGAGTATAGCATATAATTTACTTGAAATTTTAAAACATGTGAAAATTTGTATTTATTTCAAAAAACATATATATTTTGTAAAAGTATAAAAGTACACAAAATACTGATACAAACCTACTCCAACATGGTGCTCCTCTAGATTAAGGAAAAATAGATTAGAGAATGGTGCAAAAAGGGGCTTCCTTGTAGCTGAAATAGACCATTTTTTTCATTCTTATAAATCTTGAAGTAAATAGAAAAAATATTAAAATCTGTTAGAGCTCATAATGGGGGAGACAGTTACTTTCTTTCTCCTTATTTTTCTCTATGTTTGCAATACTTCAAAATACTAAAATTGAAATATCTCAATATTATAAAATAGGGCAAAAACTGAGGCAAGAGATGACAAGAAACTTCCTCAAAGTCAGGAACTTTCTAAACTCTCCTGGCAGGAAGGTGTTTACTCTCCCAACCCTTACCCCCTCATCCCTGCTTCTTCCTCTGTGTCCCCACTTAGGGAGAAGGACAAGGATAAACCGTAAGTAGAATCAATCATATGATGATATTACTGGAAGGCCACCTACCTAAGGACCACCTCAAGGAGGGAATTTTGAAACAATCAACAATCTTTCCCTTTAGCAGAAATGCTAGGAGCCACATATGCACCTTCTCCCTGGACCACCATTTGCCTAACAGGCTCCTAAATGCTTGATTTAACTATGCAAAAACACTACTAATTATATTCATTTATGTGACTGACTTACCATTTGAATCTAATTGCCATGCAGCAAAATAACTGTTAAAGCATATCATTAAACAACTTGAATAATTAGAGAGAGATTTGCTTGTTCTCCTAATTCAACACTGAATTTTAGGGCAGGGACTTCACCCTCTACCTTTTCTATCTTAAATTAACTAGGGAAGAAGGCTGTGGAAACACTGCCACACTCGCTGTTTGTCAGAAACTCCAGGTGTGAATAGCCTGGGACTCCGAGCTGTAGCTCCATAGCCCTGCCTGGGTGTATTCATCACAGTGAGCATTTTTCCTCTCCTTCACTCCATGTCTTCTCTCAGGGACTCCCTGATTTCTCAGTATCCACACCCACCACTCTAGGCGCAGTTTCCCTCTCATCCAACTTCCTCTGATTATTTTTTCTACCCCACCCCGGCTCACTTTCAGCACCTTCCTCTTTTCCTTCAAGACTCTGTGGGTTCATTGCCTTTTATCTGACCTCACTCCTCACATTTTTGTCTCTCTGCGAACTTAACTACATGAGTCACAATGTCTTCCAATGGTTTCTCTCATGGAGATTATCTTGTCTCAATATCTGCCTGCTCAGAAAATGGGGCTATGGATGAAGAGGAAGCAGCTTTCTCATTTATTTGGAAAGGGCGTTTCCAAAACTATATCCTAGAGCCACCTCTTCTCTTAATTCTAATTATTTAAAGTCAGTCTGTCTCTTTCCAGTTCTTCAAGTCACATTGGCTGTTGGTTGCCTCTTTACCCATGGTACTAGATCTATTTCTTCTGCTCTCCTTGGCCTCTGATTCACATTATTCCTCTCCTCTGAAGCATCCAGTTCTATACTCAACAAATCACCATTGTCACTGATTAACCTTCAGACTTATTATTCAGCCTTTTTCTCCTTGGCATTTTGAAACTCCTGAATGTCCAGCACTGTGTCAAGCACTAGAGATATAGTAGTGAGCAAGGTTTACATGGCCCTGTCCTTATGAAATGTAAACACACCTACAGACACAATAACAATTTTCTAAAGTGTTGTGCAAAAAAAAAAAAAAAAAACCACACAGCACTAAAAAAACATGTAAGAGGGAGAAACTCTATTTTGCCTGGACATGGAAGGGCTCTCTGAGATATGACTTGAAAGATGAAAAGAAGTGAGCCAGATGGAAAAGTTGGAGAAAGGTTTTCTAAGCAGAGACCAGCACTCACTCTATCCCAACTTTTCCAGTATCCACACCCTCTCACGACAACTCTGGATTCTCTCCATCCTGGATCCACAGATATTTTAATGTGTCTTCCTGAACAACCTAGATCCCTTCACCTTTTTCCAAATCCATTCACTCTTTCCCAAACACACATTCTAGATCACCTCCACAATTCATTCTGTTACTTCTTGCTCCTAGAATAGCTAAACAAGATGAAATCACTATTTTCATAGGTCAAGGGTTGGAAAATATCAGAAATTTAAACTTATATGGTAATTCACCATCATTATAATGAATTTCAACAAGTTATCTTCCTTTAAATTTTTGCCGTAACCCTGCACTGAATGCCTACTCATCTTGGTAATTAAGACTTTGAGAGAAACACTTTATAATCAAAGTAGTCACTCATCTCACTATTTCATAACCACTAAAATATTTTAAAAATCTAATGTAGTCCTCCTCTTTCTGTTTCTCCTCAAAAAGAGTTTCTTTCTCTTCTGAGGATAGCCCAACAGATAATGCTAAATTATTACTTAGTTCTTTTTCTCAGTCATCCTCCTCAAAATAGCTACTTTGAAAGACTCCACCAGGACTATATTTGTGGCTTCTGCACAAAATGAGCAAAGAAGAATACAAAGCAATAAAATTTATGTGAGGTTTTCACATATTTTATCACATTAGAGGCATAATCCTGTAAATTATAAGAGAAGTAATGTCTCCGTTTTACAGATGAGAAAACTGAGTCTCAGAAATGTAAGTGATAATAAACAGGCAATAAATGATAAAATAAGACTAGCGTTCACTTCTGAATCTAATTCAAGGAATTATAACCTTTCAATGCTACCTCACCTTCCTCTTGGCTTATATATTTCAGGAAAGATGGAAGAGCAAATGGAGAGTTGGGACACCTTATTAAAGTAAATTCTGTGACTTCGTTGGGTTGAATAGACCAATTAGATTAGCTAGACTAGGTAGACTAGATAAAGTGGGACTGCTCAGAGCTTGTAGGTATTTATATCCGTCCTCTGTTACTAGCCTTCCTAACATTATTACCATTTTCTCAGCTCCCTACTCTACTAGACAACCTGGGTCTGCTCTCCATATTTTCATGACTTCTGAACTCTTGGGAGCATGGGTAGAAGAAAGTTAGTCAATCAGTTCAGTCTTTCAGTCATGTCCAACTCTTTGTGACCCCATGGACTGCAGCACTCTAGGCTTTCCCTGCCCATCACCAATTCCCAGAGCTTGCTCAAACTCATGTCCAAGTTGATGATGCTATCCAACTATCTTATCCACTGTTATCCCCTTCTCCTCCTACCTTCAATCTTTCCCATCATCAGGGTCTTTTCCAAGATAGGGTAGAAGAAAGGAGTTTGGAAATACTAAAGGGGGAGTGGATGTGGTTAGTTGTTGCAAATTTTCTTGGTGTCAGAATCCTTTGTTCTTGTATCTGTCCACATAGATCAGGTCATGTGTTCCTATCAACCTCCAACAAGATTAATGTTATTCTCTGTTCTGCAACTTTTTAATTCTATCTGAATGGAAGAGTGGTATACCTTTAAAGATCAGAGCCTTGAGGAGGGGGCTAGCCTGTATATTTCAGGCTACAGGCAACCTTCTTTTACAAAAGATGCAGAGCCAGTATAACTAAGCACAGGTAACACAGCACACATAGCCGACAACACAACACATGTGTTGGCCAGGATTTTACACACTTTTATTTCACTCTGCTTGCCTGGAGTCCCAGAGGTTAAAAAAGCTTTCATGCACATATCTTTAAAATTTTTCAGATCCTTGTTAAACAAACAGCTCTACAATCCCATAAGTTCAAAGTCACATGTAAAAAGAAAGGATTGCAATCTTATCAATCATTATAAATTGGCCCCCCTTAGCATGCATCCTATAGCCGTGATAATTGTTTTGCATTTTCTGAGGCCTAGAGCACGCTGTATCCTTGAGAAAGGAAAGAGAGCAAAGACTTAATTAAATTGCTATCATGTGCCAGGCACTTAGCTAGGAATTTTACATAGTGATACTTTCTCTGGAAAGTGAAAACAAGGAGATGTAGGAGGTGGAAGAAGAGAAAGAGGAGGAGAAAAGGTGGAGCTGTGCTGCTGATATTAGTTTCGTCAGCAGAAGTGGAAAGGAGAAGATGTTTGATTTTCTCATTTTCCTAACTACTACTCAGTGATAGGTTTTTCTAAGGACCAGTATAGTGACCAGGTCAATGATGGGGCAAATTTGGACAGCTCTCTGAGCTGGAGAAAATACCTGTAAATTTGCCACCTCCCTTCACCCTCTCATTCCACCCTTCCTCCCCTCCTTACCCTAAGATGAAATGATCTGGGACAAACTAATTGAGAAAACTAGTAGTGCATGCCTTCGGGAGGTTTTATTAATGGAACCAGACACAGTGCTATAACAGAATGTACGACTGCTCTTTTACATTGATCTAATTAGAACATTTACATACCGAATGCCTCCTGGACAATTCCCTACCAATGACACTTTACAGAGTGCATCGGGCAGGACTACTCTTTAGGTGAAATTGAACAAAGAAGTCATCAAGTCTCCTTTTCCTCTAAGAAAAATAACACTGTCAAGGTTATTAACAATCAATCAGCTGTCGCAGTCTCAGCATAGATGGGGATGTGGGTTTCCTTGTATTTACAAACAATGGGGAACCGAAAGCCCTTCTCACTCTGATAAGGAAAGAACTCTAACATGATGAGAAGCAGTAACTTTGTGATTTTGAGCAAATAATGGGAATAAAAAGAATTTATTTAGCTGAGTATAAAATGCAAAAGTATGAGATCATTTCAGAAATTATAATATGGTTAATATTTCATGATTGGGTAGCAGTTTACAATGACTTAAGTATTTCCACAGGCTTTAGGGTTTTTTCTGCTCACACCAACTCCATGAAATCAGTGTTTATTTTAGAGATGTGAGAAAGGGGATGTGACAAAGTCACCCATGGTGTTGGAGTGGACTAACACTAGAAACCAGAACATCCAACTTCTTGTCCAAGCTCTCATCAATATATACGTATGAAAAGAAATATTTTCTATGTTTGATCTTTACACCATTCCCCACACACACCCCAGAAACTTGCTCCACCCAAATAAGCTATTTTTGCTGCTCTTCATGGCTTGATTATTTCTTGAAGTGGGAGATAGGATCTATGTATAGCTTTAGTCCATCATAGATATTCAGAACTTATTGATTGATGTTTTACTAATAGGGGTTATCTGAAAAGGGACCTGAAAGATACATACATATTTTCAGAATCCCCGTCTTAAAAGTGAAATTGAGCACAGCTATTTAGGTAACATTCTTACAGAGAATTTCTTCTCCATCCTAGTTTTAGACAAAGTTTCAAAGTTCTAGAAAGCTCAGAAATGTAGTGGTATAAGTAAAAATAGATACCTGCATAAACTAATATATGCAATGCTAAAAGGGGGGAATAATTATACATTTCTTTGCTTTCTCCTTTCTACCTCATTCTCTTCTTAACTCCTCATCTCTATGCATAAAAGAGAGGAAACCAACTCACTTAGAATGAGATTAAGTTAAAATTCTTCATCAAATGGTTGAAGCACAACCTCTTATCCCTGAACTACAGAAACAGCCAGTATCTCCTTTTAAGCAAAAGAAACAGCTCACAATTTAAAAGGGAGATGGCAAGAAAGATATTTCTCTAGTCAAAGGGAATTAGTATGCAAAATATATTAAGTACTGGAATCACATTAAAGAGATGGAAGACCTGATCCAAACAAGACTGTTTATATTGTTGACCAACAGCTGAACGAACACTGTTTCCGACCATGATGAGCTTTTTACGGATAGTCAATGCTCACAGTGGTGGAGAAACAGATCATTCAGACACATGCCAGACATTTACAGAGAAGTCATTCATCCCAGATGCTCTCATTTTCAGATTGAAATTTTCCACCAGTGGCTTAATAATTATGCTGTTGCATATACTCTGCAAGCTAGACATATGTGTTCCTTTATGGGACCTCAAGGCCTTATCTGGGCAGCACACTCAGCTGGCCCCCAGCCTAATGACCTCATTGTAGAGACTCCATCCCACTGGTCTCTCCAGCTTTGTTTAGGCTCAAGGAAGAGCAGTTCCTCCTGGTTTCAACCCATAGAGAGCTAACAACTATTGATATGATTAAATTTTCTGCCCCATTACATATGTTTATCATATTACAACTCAAATATGCAAGGAAAACATGGCTCCTTTATAACTGATTTGATCTTTATCATAAAGGCCCCAACCAATCAAGTAGTGGAGGGAAAATTAAATTGAGTCCATTCTGGATTAAGATGCATGGGAGCCAGTAATCAAAAGTCTTTCTTTTGGTTTAAATCAGACTCTGGAAGATGTTCATCATTAGATTGTTCCCTGTCTTCTGCTATGCAAAATGTTGTCTTTGTGAGACACACAGAACTTGAAGGTTTGGGAATTAATGCGATCTCTTGACTTTGCACTGGCTCTAGGACATGCATTCCTTTCTGGCATCTTCTGTGGAAGGGCTGGTTCATCCTCACATCCCCAGGCATTCTTTATACACTACAGTTAATAATATTGGCTGAGAAAGCAGTGGTTCATTTTTTCTTGGCTTGGCCATTGCTTGGTGGCTCACCCTGTAGACTTGACCTCTGTTCTACTCCTCCATTCTTACTGGTGCTACACCCTCTGAGTCTATCATGCTCTCTATCCAACTCCAGTCTTCCAGTATTCTTCTCAGCCCCTGGCATGTCAAGCTCCAGGGTTGCTCTCTGGCTCTCATCTTTTTATTCACATCACATTGTAACCACGGAAGTTCAAGGGTACAAACTAAAACCTCTGTCTGCTTGAACCCTCTGGTCTGCTGCCCCATATGAGTGCCTGGCTACCCTCCTCAGTGGCTCTTCAGAGACATCACTAAATCAAAAAACAAGCACCTTCTACTTTTTCTTTGCATCTTAGCCTGGCTAATTCACCTCCTCCCCACTCATATCTTAGAGGGGGGACCGTAAAGAGGGAATGCTGAGAGCCGTTTTTGACGACTTTCTTTCCTTAGCCCTCTCATCATTTCCCCACCAAACCCCCTGTCTGATGATTAAGGGATTTGTCAAGGAAAGGTGGGGGTCCTCTTTCTCTGCCCAAGGGAAAAGAACATTCTCTTATAGCATATCTTTCTCTTTACCAAAATGATCACTTCTTTTCCCTCTTACATGAACCCAGCACTGATAGAGGGAAACTGATTTATTACTAAGGGCATATAAGTCAGGAAAGTTTCTAAAATATTACACTTCTCACACAGATTTAGGAGAGATCTCAGAGGTAGAGAAGAAAAAGGGAACATTCTTTCAGAGCCCAGTATTTGACAAGAGGTGGATTTCAGGATAAGCAGGGAAATGCTATATACCATTTGTTTTGTCTCAGAACTGTTCTAAACTGCCACATTTTACAATCTTGTCCTCTGGCTTATTATGAAAGACCACAATAGCACTTTTTATCTTCTCTTCTAACTATCTATACCCCTCTGCTATAAGCAATTTCTAGATAACAGACCCTGCATAGACTGACAGAATATCCTTTCCTGTTTTCGTAAACTGTTTATTCTAGAAATTGTTTTCATACTTTCAAGGACAAAGTGAATACATGTCTTTTTTATAGTTCCCTTTGGTCTTTTGGTGTTTGATTTGTTTGCTGTCCTGTGTTTGACTTGGATAGTCCAAGAGCTTCATAAATGTTGGGTGAGGGGGGAGGCTGTTCAAATTCATTTTTATGGTTACTACTAATAATACTTTTTCCAAAAGAAGAAATGTTTTAACTATTTGGCCAACTTGAATAAAACTTCGTGCCCCCCAGGAAAGTGGAGAAAATCCCAAGGGTTAAGTAGAATAATCCATCTTAAAGGCTTTAGTTGAACACACTTCCTTTTTTCTTATCTTTGATTGGACTTTTCCTCCAAAAAAAAAGCAGAATTTGAGGCATTTTTATTTTTACAAGAAGGAATAAAGAATCTCCTCAGTGCTCCAGTTCAGGGCCCAGCAACCAGAATCAAACTATCCTTGTCTCTTGAGGAAAAAATATTCTTGTCTAGCCTGGACTAGTAAAGGAAAGCGGTGCTTGCCTGGGCCATCCATGAGTTATCATTGTTGTTGTTATTCAGTCACTAAGTTGTGTCTGACTCTTTGAGAACCCACAAACTGCAGCCTATCAGGCTTCCCTGTCCATCACTGTTGGCTTTATCAGCCCATTTGCTTTTGTCAGCCCATAGCTTTTGCTTTCATAGAACTTTTTAACAAATAAATCATCAGAACAAAGAACATGAGCCCATGAGCCCCTTAGGTTTGCAGTTCTGTTTCTCACTCTCTCAGGAATTTAATTGTTCTTGTTCATGCCATTCTCCTAACAGACATAAACAGGCAAGTCAAATATAAAAGGAAAAGTCCTGACCCCAGAGGCTCTTCAGTACACCTTATGTAATAAACGTAACATGTGGGCAACGTTCTCATCTGAAAGTCCACAGTGTTTTGTTTTTTCTTTTAACTTTTTATTTTATATTGGATTAACCATGTTGTGATAGTTTCCAGCGGACAGCAAAGGGATTCAGCCATACATATACTTGTATGTTGTGCACCCAAATTCTCCTTCCATTCAGGTTGCCACATAACACTGAGCATAGTTCCTTGTCCTATGCAATAGGATCCTGTTGGTATATATTTTAAATATATCAGTGTGCATGTGTTGATCCCCAATTTCCTAACTATTCCTTCTCTCCATTCCTTCCTCCTGGCAACCACAAGTTCATTCTATAAGTCTGTGACTCTATTATGTAAAATAAGTTCATTCGTAACCATTTCTTTCTAGATTCTGCATGTAAGGGATGTTATACAATTTTTCTCCTTCTCTGTCTGACTTACTTCACACAGTATGACATTATCTAGGTCCATTTCCAGATGTATAAGCTGGATTTAGAAAAAGCAGAGGACAGAGATCAAATTGCCAACATTCATTGGATCATAGAAAAAGCAAGGAAATTCCAGAAAAACATCTACTTCTGCTTCATTGACTATGCTAAAGCCTTTGATTGTGTGGATCATGACAAACTGTGGAAAATTCTTCAAGAGATGGAAATACCAGACCACCTTATCACCTCCTGAAAAAGCTATATGCTGGTCAAGAAGCAACAGTTAGAACTGGACATGGTGCAACAAACTGGTTCAAAATTGGGAAGGGAGTACATCAAGGGTGTATAATGTCACGCTGCTTATTTAACTTATATGCAAAGTACATCATGCAAAATGCTGGGCTGGATGAATCACAAACTGAAATCAAGATTGCTGGGAGACATACCAACAACCCCAGATATGCAGATGATACCACCCTAATGGCAGAAAGCAAAGAGTAGTTAAAGAGTCTCTTGATGAAGGTTAAAGAGGACAGTGAGAGAGATGGCTTAAAGCTCAACATTCAAAAAACTAAGATCATGGCATCAGGTCCCATCACTTCACGGCAAATAGATGGGGGAAAAGCAGAAACAGTGAGAGACTTTATTTTCTTGTCCATCTAGTCAAAGCTATGATTTTTCCAATAGTCATGTATGGATGTGAAAGTTGACCAAAAAGAAGGCTGAGCACCAAAAAACTGATGCTTTCAAATCATGGTGCTGAAGAAGACTCTTGAGAGTTCCTTGGACTGCAAGGAGATCAAATCAGTCAATCCTAAAAGAAATCAACCTTGAATATTCATTAAAAGGACTGACGCTGAAGTTGAAGCTCCAATACTCTGGCCACTTGATGCAAAGAACTGACTCATTAGAAAAGACCCTGATGCTGAGAAAGAATGAGGGCAGGACAAGAGGGCGACAGAGGATGAGATGGTTGGATGGCATCAT
Organism: Dama dama; assembly: GCF_033118175.1. Classification (NCBI taxonomy): domain Eukaryota; kingdom Metazoa; phylum Chordata; class Mammalia; order Artiodactyla; family Cervidae; genus Dama; species Dama dama. The sequence goes on from NC_083710.1 coordinate 49,723,889, forward strand.
CGACTCAATGGACATGAGTTTGAACAAATTCTTGGAGATAGTGAAGGACAGGGAAGCCTGATGTGCTGCTGTCCCTGGGTTTGCAAAGTGTTGGACAGGATTGAGTGACTGAATAACAACAATGATGCCGCAAATGGATTATTTCATTCTTTTTAATAGATATTGCATTGTGTATATACTATTGTGTATGTGAGTAATATTTCATAGTGTATATGTACCACATTCTCTGTGTCCATTCCTCTTTGTTAGACATCTAGGTTGCTTCCATGTCTTGGCTATTGTAAACAGTGGTGCAATGAACATTGGAGTGCATCTGTCCTTTTGGACCATGTTTTCCTCCAGATATATGCCCAGGATTAGGATTGCAGAGTCATATGGTAACTCTATTTTTAGATATTTAAGGAACCTCCATATTGTTCTCCATAGTAGCTATACCAATTTACATCCCCACCAATAGTACAAGAAGTTCCCTTCTCTTCACACTCTCTCCAGCATGAAAGTCCACAGTGGTTGACTGATATAATGGTCTAAAATAGGTTGCGTTACACCCTAAGACTGATCAATTGTCCCAGATCCAGAAGTCAGAATAACATGTCTGAGCACTCCAGACCAGCTTCTTGTAATCTTCATCAGTAGGGGTTTCCTGACAAAGGAATAATACTCCTGGCTAACAATGTGTTAGATACCACAAAGCTATTTGCTCAGCTTTTCAGTGTTAAGCTATTAAAAATCATAATGCTTTACATATCCTATTCTATATAAAGGGCTTGTGGGCAGATCTACTTCTGGCCCAAAGAAATTATCGCCTTTCATATTCCAAATCTTATATATAAGCACTCTCAAATGTGAATTCCCCAATACCCTAAGCAACAAAATTTATGAATTTTGAGGATCCAGCATATATTTATTATATTTAATTTTATATTTTATAAGTTACCATACACAGATTTTCACACAGATAAATACCTGAAGGTAAACAGTAAGACAATGTGGAGATTCATGAAGGGTGTGATTTAAAATATCATTAATGCTTTCAGAATTAAACCTTATATTCTTAGTAGCTTTCGTGGAATTCCAGTCTAAATTTCATCCAACCATAAAAATCATTTTGAACTAATCTGCTAGGAAATTAGATGAGCCATAATGTCTAGGCAAAATCAGCTAAGTTTAAAATGTAATGGCATATATAAATGTATATATTATAAATATAAATGAAACAGATCACAGAGTAGTCAAAAAGTGACAGCTGCTTTAATTCGTAGGAGTTTAGACTTCCAGCCCCTCTGGAAATTATGAAATGAGGAATAACAAAAAAAAAACCTACCCCCCATTATTATCCAAGCACAAGTGGTATAAGATCATTTATCTTGATGTATGTCACCTTAGAGCACATATTATCCCTATCTCTCAAAGTGTTTTTTCCCCCTTATTTCATCTCTGACATTCATTGTAAATTTAATGATCCACATACGATTTGCTGGTGTCTCAGTCTGGTGTTTTGAATCATGAAACTAGTGCTAAATTTATGGCACTGCAGTAGCACTTAGTGAATCATTAAGCAGTACAGTGATTTTAATGATTTGGATCACACTGGACCTCATCACTATATAATGAGGTTCCATTTAGTGTAAATTTTATGTAAAAATTCAATTTGCAAACCAACAACATGAAACTACAACATTTTTTCTAACTTGACATTGTATTTATTTATCATATATTTCTACCAGGGGTCTACTTTTAAGTTCACTAACAGGATAATATTTTATTCTATCTTTTATTAGCATAATATTTAAATGACCCTAACAATGAAATTGACTAGTGACACACCTTCAACCCCCTTAAACTCTCATTGTCAAGTGTGAGCAACACAAAGATCTCAGAAACAACTGCAAACTTCTGTATGATTTTATTATCTTTGATAATATATACTCACCTTACCATGCCCAAACTAAAATGCTTTAGAGCCTCTCTTTCATTACCAAGACAGATTACAAATGCAGAAAAAAAAAACAATGGTTACAGCATGCCTCTCTCATCTCTTCATTTGATAAAAGCCCATGGCCTTCAACAATTATGCTTTTTCTCTTGAGGAGATAAAATAGAATATTCTAGTTAATTAAAATGCCAACTACAGTTCATCTGTGCTCTATCAAACCATTAGTTAGAAGCTTCCCTTCAAATAAAATTTTGGCCTCAAAAAATGCATTGATTAGTATGTATCAATATGGATGACAAGAAACCCTAGGACTGAAGTTAGCTCAGTACTAATTTTTTAATTAGCAGAAAAGAAAACTGAGGCTAAGGAAGGTTAAGTATCATGACCAAGGTTATGTAGCTATTATGTGATGTCAAGAAACAACCTCATGTTCCTTGACTCCAACTGCTCCCTCCAAAATTCATTTTAAAATTGAAAGCTAACATAACAATATAGTCATATTATGTCTGGAGAATGAATGTCTGATTTTATCTTTTATATTTCAGTTCCCTCAGAATCATTGATAAGCGTGTCTGCATCGTGACCTGCTTCACCCTGTATTAAATTATGGTTTTAAAACTTAGCTCTAACATGCATAGTAACAATAGTAGGTTCACAAGGTACACTGAAACTGAATTTTTTACATTCTTCATGGGTATGAAAGAATAATTTTTTAAAGTAGTTTCTTAACCTAATCAAATGTTATTCAAAGGGCTACACCCCTAGATGATGTAGAATTTATTTCTTACTCATGCTGAATAATGCATTAAAAAAAAAACCAACTTAAGCAGGATTAAAGAGAAATCAAGTCTCTAATTTAAATAGACCCTTGTAAAGTAATTAGCCTCCAACTAATAAAAATAAATGGAAAAAAAATAAAATAAATAGACCCATGTTTTCAACTGAAGCAATAAGCTATGTTGTCTTTTAAAGTCACAAAGAACCATAGGGTCCAATCTCCCTGAAAGTTAGACTTCAATCTGCTAAGGACTGAAATAGAAAAATAAAATACAGCCATTTCAAGACTTCCTTCTGTGCATGCTTCTTTTCTGTGTCTTGGTTCTGCATTTGTATTCAAAGGGTTAAAATGTTGGAAGAGGTTTAAGCATTCCTTCTTCTCTGGTGAGATGAGATCACAAAAGCCATTAGACACTCATTCTCAAGAGGTCCCCAGTGTGGAATGCCCAGCCTGGATGGTGGCCCTCATATGCCCTGGAACCTTAAGAGCTTAATGATTTTAATCATCTTTGTCCAAGCTCTGTTGTCACTGTTCATCTTGTTTGAACTTCAGCGTCCATTTCTTTTGGAAGAGTTCATACTAGAGCTTGAGAATACATCTAGATGAGAGTAAGAAGGTAGGGTTTGTCAAGCAGTGCATGGCAGACTACCCTGGTGTCTTATTTATCCCAACTTCTTCCCAATGTTTCCTTCTATTTTCATCACTCAGCCTATGTGTTACATTAATAGTACTAAATTTTTCAGAATTACTAACCATCTCAAAAATAAGAACTAATATTATTCTTCTTCATCACATATGTACTTATTCCTTTTTAAATAGAAAATAAAACTATTTGAGTAGCCAAGCCTCTTGATTCAGATTTACCACAGTGACATTGAGGTACAAAGCCCTGAAAGTAGCATCATTTCAGCGTGGTTACTCAAAGATCCTAACTTAGATGGCAAGATGTTGGAGAACACACATACTTGGATGTGGTCAAATGTGGGAAGAGTGTAATTAGAGAAAAGGCTTTAAAAGCAGGTTAGGTTCAGATTCTGGCAGACAGTCAATGTCCAAAAGAGGAATTGTGGAGATACTTCAGGAAAAAGAAAACTGAGAAAATTTAGAAGAGGGCTTAGATTTCAATCCCTAAATCTCCCCATGGGATATCTATTTTGATCTCATTTCCGTAGCACCTATGGTTTGTACTTCAGTCAGTCTGTGCAGCCCTAGTCTTGGCACCATGTTTTAAACAAGCCTTTTAAACACAGTTTTCTTATCTTACTACAATAGGCTCTTCCTCATCATCCAATTGGTCTGGGGATTCCAGGGACCTTGAGGAAACAGAGTCGTTATGAAGGGTGTGTTCCGGTCTTTAAGATACTCAGTCATTCTTTGCTATTGTCTTAACTTAAATGTTCTCTGACTAGGGGTAGAACGGGTGTATGCTCTGCTGCTAGGTCACAGGAATTCTTACAAAGCCTGGAGTCCCAGTGCCAAGAGTCCAGTCCCTGAAATGCACCATGAACCTTGCCACCAAGTTTTGCATGTTGCCAAGGGACCAAGGAATATGGTCCATTCCTTCTTAGTCTTGAGGACTCACAGTCTAATCCAAAGGCAGCCACTCCCCCTTTTCTTTCTCTGAGTATTTTCCCACCCTTGTCCCTCTGGTGGAGGCTGCCATAATGTCCTCAAAGAGAGCATTTTCTGCTCTTCAAAACAATGAACTTGAAGCAAGGGAACAAAAAGTTCTGGTTAATTTCTTAGCATAGAAGAAAGCAAAAAAGGAGGTTAAATTTTTAATTTCTCAATAAATAATTATCCTGTCAAGCAGATCAGTTACAATAACAATTGACTGGGTATTTACCTTGTGTGAAGATCAGTCCTCAGCTTTATGAATAACAAACATTTGCTGAGCATCTACTATGGACCAGATACCGTTTCAACAGTCCCTGTCATTGTTGCACTCACAGTCAAGCGAGGGGATAGCCTGTATTAACAATAGAAAGTAAAGTGTTAGTCACTCAGTCATGTCTGACTCTTTGTGACCCCATGGACCATAGCCTACCAGGATCCCTCTGTCCATGGGATTTCCCAGGCAAGAATACGGGAGTGGATAGCCATTCCCTTCTCCAGGGGATCTTTCCAACCCAGGGATTGAACTTAGGTCTCCTGCATTGCAGGCAGATTCTTTACCATCTGAGCCAGCATGGAACCATTTACAATAGAGATGGGGGTGAAAAAACAGAGATAGATAGATTGCCTAGCATAGTTCCAAGTAGGGTGTCCATAGGTGCTAAGGAATCCCAGGGCTGGTTAAGTGATCAGTGCAATGTAGATTGCATGTAAATGTCTCAGTTATGTCAATTATGTTAGTAATATTTTTGCATTTTTGTCTTAGTTCATCAAATGCGTCCTACAACAAATTGCTGCACTAGGAAGCAGGTAGCAAGAATTACATTCACAATGCTATCAGCAGAGAAGGATAAAGTGCCTGGGCCAAACCCTCCAACCATTCTGTTGCAAATTCAGGCCTCTGATATTAAGTTTCAACTCCTGATTTATTAAGTCCTACTCCATTAGTGCTTCTCTTGTGGCTCAGCAGGTAAAGAATCTGCCTGCAGTGTGGGAGACCTGGGTTCAATCCCTGGGTTTGGAAGATCCCCTGGAGAAGGGAAAGGCTACCCACTCCAGTATTCTGGCCTAGAGAATTCCACGGACTGTAGTCTATGGGGTCGCAAAGAGTCAGACACGACTGAGCGACTTTCACTTCACTTCACTTCACCCCATTAGTGGAAATGCTTAGAGCTGAGAAAAATAACTTCAATCTGTTTTCACAAGCCTCAGCGACATCTTGGAGTGACTGGTCTCTGATGTAATTACCAGTTTGGGGAAGTCATACAAGGTTTAAACAAATGTAAGAAAAAAAGACCTATGTTCAATGATACACACTAGAAAATTTCTCAGTTCATAATCACACCAAAAGTTTAGTAAAATGAAACCCCTTTTAATACTTATCAAAATTTGGTCCTTTAAAAAAATTTGAAAAAGTAATTTAACTATATTTTAGTGATCAAATGAGTATTTGACTTTATATATTGTAGACTTGCAATTATTTCCCAGTCAATTGGCTTTTACTCTTTTGGTGAGATGGAGATCAAGAGAAGTGAAACAATATTTAAATATCACAAATTAGGCTACTATGTTAAGACTCCATGAGGACAAATAGTGAATCCTCACCACTGTATGATCTTCTCTTTTTTTACTCACTGAAACCAGTCTTTAACAGATTCCCCTTTACCTCCCTGCCCTCTGCTGAAAATTCTAGGCTTCAGAAGTTCTATAAGAAGTGTATAAACTAAGGTGGACAAGACTTCTTGTCAACTGCATAATACTAAACTTATCACCTTCAAGAGTCTTTTATTCAGTTTCACTTCTTGGTATAGCATTTATTTGTAGCAATTTCCTAAACTCATGAAATTAAATTCTAAGAATTTGGGGTGTAGGACCAGATCGTAACCTGATTCTAGTCCCTAGCATGCAGCAAGTTGCCGGAGAAAAGTTTCCAAAACCAAAATGGTAGAAATCTTTAGGAAAAAAAAAAGCATGTGTTCTAATTAGGGCAACATGTGTAAATAGCAATAAAACTAGCATTTTATAGCAAAGACAATATGTAATATTTACAGCCTAAACAATTCATTGCAGTGTTCCGGGATACATTTTTAACACATGACAGCATTCTCAATTACTAAGACTTCATGGAACATGAAACTTTACTTTTTAGAATTTTTTCAAGCTTTCTAAATGATGATTTGCCAGTTATAGGAAAAAATATACTTAGCAACAAACCTGAACAGTAGTAAATATCCTCAGAATTTCTGTCATCTGTAACCTGGTTCTCGGACAAGAACAGGGTTAAACAGTATGTGTTAGACAGAACAGTCTCCAAGACTATCCTCCCCCTACAACTCTGGGGGCACGAGTGAAAGTCTAGATGCTCCTGGAGTTCCAGATAAGTCCATCCTCTCCCCAGAGTCAGAAAGATTCCCCTGGAGAGGGCATGGCAACCCACTCCAGTATTCTTGCCCAGTGAATCCTTCGGACAGAAGAGTCTGGAGGGCTACAGTCCATGGGGTCACAAAGAGTTGGACACAGGTGTATATAGGAAAAAGTATATTTTTCCTATATATACACACGCACTCCCCAGAGTGAGAGAGAGGACCCAGATTCCCAACTCCCATAGCAAGACCCCTCCTCACCTACTGTCTGCCTCAGGATGAGTGTCAGCCCCTTCCTCCCTCTTCCCACTGATCACATGCTAAGTCCAGGACTCTCAGCTAGTTCCTCAACCCTTCACTCTTATCAACAAATGGCTTATGAGTAGAGAAGCAACAAATCTTCTACCCAAGCTCCCTGGTACACTTACTGCCTTGGTTGTCTTCATAGCATTTCACAGCACCTGAGAAACTACTACATCTCTAGTTGTCTAACTATTTCTGTCCATGAGGATGCACAGTTGGGGAAGGCTTGTCTGTTTTTCACACTGTTGTTGACCAAACATTTAAAAGAGCCCACAACAGATCAGATGGGCCCCATAGATACTGTCATAGGAAAGAACTAATGGATGAATGGATGAAATTCAGAGAAATAATGTGAATCTGATTTAAATGATTTTATTTATCTTGCGTGTAAATCTCATAGCTTTTATGACTATGTTACTATCATGTGAAGATGTTACTACAAATTAGGTATTAGAGGTATGGAAAAATGGTGAATGCCAAAGAACTGATGCTTTTGATCTGTGGCACTGGGGACGTCTCTTGAGAGTCCCTTGAACAGCAAGGAGATCAAATCAGTCAATCCTAAAGGAGATCAACCCTGAATACTCATTGGAAGGACCGATGCTCCAATACTCCAATACAAAGCTCCAATACTTTGGCCACCTGATGAGAAGAACTGACTCATTAGAAAAGACCCTGATGCTGGGAAAGATTGAAGGCAGGAGGAGAAGGGGACAACAGGATGAGATGGTTGGATGGCATCACTGATTGAATGGACATGAGTTTAAGCAAGCTCTGGGAGTTAGTGATGGACAGGAAGCATGGCGTGCTGCAGTCCAAGGGGTGGCGAAGAGTTGGACATGCCTGAGCAACTTGACTGTAGTTCATGACTGAACAACAACAAAAAATGGTGAAGCCTGGGGCCTTCATTCTACTAATTCCTGATCCTTCAAACTTGATATTTGTCTTAAGATGTGTGTGTATGTGTGTGTGTGTATATAGAGATGCATTTCATATAAAGACATAAATGAAATATATATATATATAGGCATATATATAGAAATAGACGAACACACATATGACTTCGAAGCCAAGTCCAGGAGAAAACATTACCAATTTTAACTATTAATTTCACCTCTGTAAGAGAAAGAAGAGGAAGTATAGACATAGTCCTCCCTTTCATCATCTACAATTTTCAGTATGTAGGCCATGTAAATTTATAATATAACAGGGAATATTTAGTGAAAATGCATATTTTGCAAGGACTCATATCAAATTCCCTTATCTGGCAAGTAAAAATAATTTGTTTGAGTGAGAAATTTTCGACCAGGAAAATAATGCACCAGAAGACATTGAAAGTCAGAAGAGAAAACAAGGTTATTAGTAGGCCTTTATGCAATTTATAATTACCTATCTCTGGAGGGGTAAAAATGGTCCCATTTCTCATTGTTGGCAATTCTTCTCAATGACCAATATGTCTACCAACATTTTCTTCTGGAAAATACAGTCAAAGTTGTAACAGAAAATCACAGATGCAATCAAATTCATACTAATGGTTGAAATGCACCATATGTCCTCTGATACCTATGCACAATAGGGTGCAGGTTTAATGACTCTCTTATTGTGCCCCTGTTGTAATTAGGTATTAAAGGACATATGGTATGTTGCCGTTTTAACAGTGAATTTCCTTGTTTTTTATTGTTTTCTATCAGAAGCTTAACAGTCTTTCAGGGTAGTATTAGTAGTGAGAATTAAACCACATGTTGATTTCATTTTTCTAAGGCTTGGAATCTCATCTTGATTGGCCTTATTAGCAGAGTGCCAAAGAAAACATCCAAATTGAATCTATTTTCAGTTAATATGGATTAAAACACATTTGAATTAGTAAGAAATAAGTGAAAACTCTTTGAGAAATAGAAACTTAGGATACTCCATGGAAAGTTTAGAAATTAAATAATAGCTAATTTGTCCAGAAAGACATCATGGTGTGACAGTTTGGAAATTCTTCAACTTTCTTGCAAAGTATTTATCATCAAAGTCATTTTTTAATAAGCAACTACCTTGTAAGAGATCTCTGTATAATAAAATTCCAAACAAACATATAACAAAACTCCAACTGAAAACAAAAAGTCAACAGAATAAGAGCATTGGAAGCTATGAGTCATATTTAACGTAGCTTGTTTAAACACAAGCTAAGATTTTTCCAGGACCCAAACAGCATGATTTATGCAAATTTACTGTTTGAAAAGAAATCTGGATCAACTCAGAAGGCTATTTTTATCACCACAAAAAAATATAAGTGAGGAAACAAAGATATGATGGTATACTACACTATTTCAGGCATTTCAACATTCACCTTAAAGGTAATTAAATCTGTCCTTAGATTATTAGCATATATATCCACCAAGCACTGAGCAGTTTTAAATTCAAATGGCATTTAGCATCAAGAAGGGATGTTACAGATTCTTAGGAAGGAGATTTTCACTGGGCACTACAGCCTTTTGCTTGAGCTTTGGAAGTCTGCATTTCAGGTCAAAGAAAGGGAAAGATCCTATCATGCAAGTTTATATTCTTCAGTCGTAAGCATGGCTACACATCCCTGTCCCAGTCAGCAAGAGGGCACATTACAAGATAGCCAGCCAGGCTTCCAAATGAGCCATGAAGATTAATAAAACACAATCTCCAGCGGATGTTGGCACCTCCCTGTCAAGCTAGCTAATGAGTACTGTGTTACTGTGAGACTCAACTGTCACATTATCTCTGGACTAATAAATGGACTCTAAGACAAATAACAATACACAACTAAAATTCAGTCTGAAAAGAGCTTTCCATTTACTGCAGACCAGCGCAGCCCCAAGAGGCTTCCTGGCTGTCGGCACCATAAGTGTCGTCACTTTGTATAAGAAGCATTCAATACGGACAAAGTCAGTTTGGGCAAAAGAAGTCTAGAATTATTTTTCCAAATCCAAGGTTTAAAAATTCACAGCAAGCAATTATTATATTGAACCCCTACATACATATCAACACAATTTCTAATATTTAGAGAAAAGCATGTCTACCCCAAGTCTACCAAAAATAGAGTGAGCCAAGCTTGTTTGGGGGAAATTGTTCACTATCGGAAAATTTTTAATTTAAATAAGAATGTACATCTTGCAGTGACAAATTTATTAAAAATTAACTTCACGTCAGAAGTGAGAGGCCACTACAGTCTTTTCATGTCTGTGTGTCTTTCTTGAGTTTGTAACAAAGGATAGAGGCAGTGCAGGGAACTGTAAATGCAGACATCACATCCTTAATCTTATTTCTGCCAATTATAGTTGCAGAATTTTTTTTTACTCTGATTAGGAAAATATGTTTGCAATATAATAAGAAATAATTACTGAACAGTTATTAAAAGGTCAAACTTTGTGACAAGAAGTGGGATTAACAGAGTAAAGGATATGTCACAGAAAGTATTAGATAACTAGATAACTAGTTTTCAATTATTGAGAACAGGAAGAAAAGCTAGAAGGAAGGAAGAGAAAGAAGAAGGAAAGAAAGGGAAAGAAAGGAGGGGAGGAAGGGACACGCAAAGGAAAAAGAAGGGAGGAGGGGAAGGAGAAAGACAGGAAATAAGAAGAAAGAATGAGAAAGAAATTATAGGAACTACTCTGTGCTTTTAGATACTCAAATATATTACTATTTGTTTTATCACATCATGTTTTATAAAGTTACTCTTGATCTATCATTTATAAGAATAATACAATAAACCTGAATTCTCCTCTTAGCATCAGAGAAATTATGTTCCCAAACCCAAAGGTAAAGAGGTTCATTTACTCACTGACTTCTGTGAGAATTTCAGAATGGGGACAAAGAATGAAAGAATGACCATAATGGGTCAGCTCCCTAGTCTATCCATCCTGATATTCTAAATTATCCAGGTAGTTTAGGACTTGTAATGGGAAGTGCTTGTTCTAGCTCTTTAATTTCTATTACTTTTGCTTTGCAAACTGGACTCCAAAGACCTAAGAGGTATATCTTTACCCCTTGCAATGTGCATACATACACAAAATGCTCTGCATAGTTTTGGCACATAGTAGGTGCCTGAGGAATATCAGTCTCCCCTTCCCTTCCCTTTTGCCCGTCTCCTCCCTCTTTCTCCCTGCCCCTACTCTGGATTCAACTCATAAGCGTTCATTGTCCAGAAGATGGTCTTTCTGCAGGTGTTCTTTCTATAACTCTCCCTACCCCTCCCGATCTCCAAGATGGATATCAAACAAGACACTCACAAAGATGTTTCATAATTAAAGGATTGATTTTTCATTCCAGTTCTGGAATCATTCCACAATATTCTGTTTTGGTTTCATAAGCAAATGAGATAATGAAGTTGTTAGCTATTATTATTGCCATTACTATATTGTTATTATCATTATTATTATTGTCCAAAATCTCCAAAGTATTTTCTTCAATTATGTCACCTCTAGAAGAGTAAGCACCTTTGGTTTTCTTCCTTCCATTTGAAGTAGTGCTTCCCTTTATTTTTCCTTGTATTTCATACAAACCTTGTAGAAAAAAAGGTTCTAAACCCAGACAGTTAGGTTCGTTGGTTGCTTCTAAATTTACATCCATTCAGGCTTTAAAACCTGTTTTCTCATTCTCATTCATCCTCACAATATCATTCTTCCACAGTTTTGAAGAATCTTAACAGATGTTATTAAATTATTATTTAGTTATCAAATAAATTGTTATGAATATCTATCATGCAGTAATATTCATAATCTCCAAAGGTTTTCATCTGAAATAAAATCATTTCCTAGATTCTAACCACACACATGTGAGGCAGGGTTATGTTTATATGCATGAGAAAATTAAATATCATGAGGGGTAAATTTATGACCTGTGTAAGGCCATACTCCAGAGTACACAGGGTTACCTGAAACGCAGGTTCAGACCTTCTCACCACCCCTTCCAGCTCAAGTGTTGCCTGAATCCATAGTTCTTGCCATTCCACTTTTAGAGGAAAGAGCCTTTACCTTTGCCAGTCTCCAGAATAGTTTCAACCTTCCTTATCTGCCTCAGGTGGCACTCCTGTGCCCCCTACCCACATACAGTATTCATCATTTTCACTATCATTTCAAGGCTTTCTCCATAACGGAGTTTTTGAGGTAAATTTATATTGCAGGTGTAGGCACTTGATGGTCTTACCCAAAGAAAGAGGAAAGGACAAAGCAAAAGTTAGGATAGCGATAAGTGGGGAAAAAAATTGTTCAGAAAGCTTTGCTACTGCATGCAGACATGCTAAGTCACTTCAGCTATGTCTGACTGTTTGCGACCCTATAGACTATAGCCTGCCAGGCTCCTCTGTCCATGGGATTCTCCAGGTAAGAATACTGGAGTGGGTTGCCATGCCCTCCTCCAAAGAATCTTCCCAATCCAGGGATCAAACCCATGTCTTTTATGTCTCCTACATTGGCAGGTAGGTTCTTTATCAATAGCACCACCTAGGAAGCCCCTGATACTGCATAAATATGCCCTATTCTTCCTTATGCTACCACCTTTACCAAAAGAGATCAGAGATAGAGATCAGAGATAAGCCCTTCAAATATGACACATGTTGAAAACATTTCAGCCATCAATCTACAGAGGAATGTAGCAGAATCGTCCCTAGTGATTCCTTCCAGGTAGTATGCAGAATGGCAACAATGAAAACAAAGGGTTAAGATCTGTGCGTCAGCACTTAAGATGAAAGATTTTAATTCTCACAGTAACTTAAAGCTACATACGCATACGGTTCCAATTTTACAGATGTGAAAACTGAGGCTTTGTAAGTTAAATAATTCAATTAATGTCACACTAAGAAATAGAAGAGTCAAGATTCAAACTCAGGCTGTTGGATCCCACCCCCTATCCTAAGAACAATATTCTGCCACCAAAATGCCACCTGGGCATCTCCTCTTCGGGCATTTCCTGAGGGAACGATTGTGATCAATATTTGACATTCTCCATTTTACAAAGCAGCTGACCCCGAATCCTCAGATGACCACCTAATCTCATTCAGCCCTCCGTTTAGGGGAATTATAGAAACACGGTGGAGTGGCAGTCACATGATTTCATCAGTCCACCGACAGAGTGATTCTGCTCAAATGAATCGGTCATGTACACAAACAGGAAAAAAACCATCTAGGAAAGATTTCCCCCTCTTCCCCTCAGTTCTCAGTAAGGCACAGTTGTGTGTTTCAGGCCTGAAAGGAAGATTTACAGTAAATTACACGTGTCAATAACATTTTCAGGCTCTTTGTCAGCAGACAGGACCCCAAACGGCTGAGCCAAAAGCCCTGAATTCATTGAGGAGGACGCTGCTCATTCTCACTAAGCAGGCTCTCATAAGGCAGTGTCAGAAAAACACACTGTCTTTGTTGCATCTTCTTTGTGTAGAAATGGGGGCTTCTTTCTCTAGCCCTGACAATTTCATGCCAGCTTTGTGGGTCTGGAACTTTTAAAAAATTCCCTTGAAAAAAAGAAAGAACATGTCCAAGAATAACAAATGAGAAATTTATATCTTCAAAATATGTAGATTTGAGATTTGTTTGGGAGAAAAAAATGCACAAGCCCTACCGAGCATCTGTAACGATGATATATCTACACGTTATATGGCCGGCTATCTTTAGTTTGTTTTTATATCCTGTGGAGTGTGACATCTGTGCAAAAATTATGAACTGGCTCATATACATGAGGTGCTTATTCAGAGTTTGAAAAATGGGCTATTCTTCTACAGCCCAATTATTTATGAAGAAATTAGAAAGAAACTTTAAAATCTTGGAATCTTTCTCTTAATTTATTTGCGTGTAACTCTAGTTGGTCTGATGGCGCAGAAACTGTCTGTAACAAGGGTGAAGGTTTTTCTAAGTGGGTTAATTATATTTATTTTCGTGGCCACCCGTCCCTCATTTGCTTTTTATAAATTACTCAGGGCAAGGGGCTAATCTCTGTGATCGCTCTCCATCTAGACGTAACAGCTCAACCTTTCATTTGAGGTGGATCTTTCCTATTACAATCTTTTTATGAACCACCTGTAAAAGGAAGGCAGGCTCTCTCCACATGGAGATATGGGTATATGCATATAAAAATTTATAACTATTCCCTAATCACTCAGACGTGTAGGCTAAGCATCACTTATGATTACTACACAGATACTATTATACAAAGAAGTACATTTATATGGAAAGCTAAAGAAAGCTTCTATTATAAGAATAAATGTTCACTGATCCTTAACTCTAACTATCCTATTAATGCAACAATAAGGAAGTTCATTCATCTTTACCAGTCCATACTTAAGCCCCCATGAGTGTGTCTTCAGGCAAGGAAGAGAAATCAGATGATTTTCTTTCCTATTTGCTACCCTGGCACGAAATGTTTCTCCCCTCTCCCTTCTGGATTTTTAACTCTACTCCTAAATAAGTTTTCAATCAACAGTCCAGTACTGGAATGGAAAGTGAATCCTTCATTTAAAAGTCTTTGCAACTTACCCTTTGTTCCAGCTGTTTCAACATAAACCATGGGGAAGGGTGTTGGGGATGGGAGATTATAAAACGCATAGAATGCAAGCCTCCAGAATAACTGACTTTCATCTTTGGGATGATTCATCTTTGAAAGTTGAATGCATGGTAGGGGGAGTGACAGAGGGAGAATGAGAACCAATAAAGAGAATGGGAGGAAGAAAACTAATTTTCCTTGAGCAGTTATTATGTACCAGGCACCACACACACAGCACTTTTATGTACATTGTTGTAAGGGGTGATTTCTTCCCAGCTTCTCAGATTTTTGGAGTTAACGTTGTAACAGGAAAATAATAGACAGCTGGATATTTATGAGCTTCAAGTCAATTTTCCTTTTGGCTGTGGGGATCCTCTGTATGAAAGACTAGACAGGCACATCTCAGAGACAAGAGTACATCCTCCTAGGCCTGTGGTTTCTCTGTCTGTAGCATTCCAAAGACCAGGGAAAGTTTTACAGATGTAAGAGAGAACTTCTCCATTGGGTTAAAGGAATTATTTAGCAGCACCCTCATTCACAAATCTTTATTACAACCCACATCATTTTACTAGTGTAGTTTTTTTATGATTCTCTAAGTTTCCCTTTTTTATTAATATATCTATGGTTGGGGGTACATGTTGATTCAGCATGGGGTACTGTCTTATTTGTCAGTTAGTAGTCTAGCAAGGATTAGTAGGGATGATGAATTCCTTTCGATTATGAGACCTGGGCCTGAAAGATGATCTAGAAATCCAGTGTAGGGAAAAGGGTGGATGACAGGAAAGGAACCATGAAGGGAAGTAAATGTGTGGGTGCATGGGGACAAGCAGATGGATCCATACATAATCAGTATTGGCTAGCTGTCTACCTCTGGCTGAAGTGGAGCAGTTGTATAAAATCTCCAAAAAGAAATAAGGCCATCGCTAGGATGGAACTAGAGATCATCAGACTAAGTGAAATAAGTCAGACAGAGAAAGACAAATATTATATAAAATCATTTATATGTGGAATCAAAATTATCACACAAATGAACTGGATGATGAAGCAGAAACAGACATACACATAAAAAGCAAACTTAGGGTTACTAAAGGGGAAAGAGGAGGTGGGGGAGGAATAAATTAGGAATTTGGGATTAGCATATGCATGCTGCTGCTGCTGCTAAGTCACTTCAGTCGTGTCCAATTCTGTGCGACCCCATAGACGGCAGCCCACCAGGCTCCTCTGTCCTTGGGATTCTCCAGGCAAGAATACTGGAGTGGGTTGCCATTTCTTTCTCCAATATACAAACTACTGTACCTCAAATATATAACAACAAAGACCTACTGCATAGTACGAGAAACTATGTTCACTATCCTATAATAGACGATAATGCGAAAAGAATATATGTATCAAAACTTAGATCACTTTGCTCTACCCCAGAAACTAACACATTGTAAATCAACTATACTTCAACTTTTGAAAGAAAATTTTTTTAAAAACAAAAAGTTCATGTCAATGGTATTTTTATAAGTTTTGTCCATTATTTTGGCTTTTAAAAATAGTGCCATAATCATTCAAATTCAGTCTCAACCACCAAATAACGGAAAGCTTTTTTTTTTTTTTTTGCTTTCATAGGCACTAAGCTTTTATTGAGTATCTCATGAAAAATCAGTAAAATTACCTATGAGAGGAATGTCAATATGATTTTTGATTGCTGGAGAATCCTTGAAAGCAAGATTGCCAATGAATTGGCAATAGTGGGTTGTGAAATAATATCATTGATTTTTTTTTTCCTTCCGTAAATACCTTGTTATAAAAAGTGTTTTTCAAGTCACTTAACCAAGAAAAAGCAAGCCACAGGGACAAGGCCTTTTAATATTTTGCAAGGCTGACATCATCGTTGTTAATAAGGCATTTATTGGGGACCCACGGAGCACGGTGACATGCCACCCCCCAGTCCCGCTTCCCGCCACACTCTCGGCTGGACGCCGGCCTCTCAGTGCAGTTAAACGTCTGCGATGAAGCCCTCTTGGTTTATTGTTAATTAACTTTAAGTCTAGATTCCCTCCACATATGACTTAAAATACAAATTGTGTGCACTTTGAACATAAAGCCTTTGAACATTCCTCACTAATTGTTTAAATGATGTGTGCATTTTGTCTCCAGCAGTTGGTTTCACTTTAACCTTTGGACAAATTGAAAACTTTTTTTTTTTTTTACCGTAAAACTCCACTCCCCTTTGTAGTCTTAATTTTGTCCCACAGGGACTGTTTAATAAGCAGTTTTCAGGTAGAAAAGAAAGACCTGATGACCCAATATTCTCTGTTTTCCCCAATGATTAGACATAGAAATTAGTCAAAAAAAGAAAACTGGATTATGATTGGTTACATCTATCTGGGAGCAATTCCCTGAAGTTGTTAAGAGAGCAATAATGAGAGAAAGTTGTTGCTCAAATTGATTTTAGGAGGAAGCCAGGTTCATTTCCCTAAAAAATCTTTTGTATATTTATTTAGTAATTGGTCATGAAATAATGCTTTAGACAGGCAGTTTAGAAAGCAGACCTCCTGTTTAATAAATCTGAGACTTTGATAATTATTAATGCACAAATGCCAGCCGAGAGATGCTTTATTCCCCATGTCATAGCACAGCTATTAATGATACTCAAAGGAGTGAAAATTACTATTTCGGAAGTGTCCAAGGCAGTAAACTGGTAAACAAGCCTGCAGTTAGGACTATGGATGATGTGAATCAACAAGGGTGAAAAGATTTGGTTACTCTGTGTATTAGTGTTAATAGGAATAGATTATAGAGGAATATTTGCGATGTGACCTTCTGTGCACTAATTGAAATAGTATTCAGAGTCAGCATTGGCGTAATCAAGTTAAACATGGAATCATAAATCATCATGAAAAGTGCTGTCACAACTTCACCGTTAATGCCCTAGACTGCTGGGCAGCCTTGAGAAAATATCTGTTATGCCGATCTTTAGGTTAATAGGAACAGAAATGGCATTTAAAGACTATTTGGATCAAATCTGCTCTGAGGTTGAAAGTGTTCCTCTGTTAATTTACTGGTAATTTGAAGTGATGTAGTTAGGGTTAGAAGGAGCACAGCTGAGCCCCTTATAGCAAAACAAAGGGTTGTGGGAGTTTCTTCTAATATTTATTTAATTGCTTTAGGGTGTAATGCTAATCAGTTTTAATATACATGTGTAGTTTCCTTTGTTTCTAGATTTAAAACAGTTAGCAAGGTGATCAAATGCATACCGTTAGCTATATAACTTGAGGTGACGCATTTGACAAAACAACTTGGGCATCCTTACATTTGTCAAACAGAAAGGTCTTATTGTATACACACGGAAAGACGTCTGACAAGTTAAACTGTGTGTCCTGAGAAAGTATAAGAATTTACTAGCAGTATTTTTCTTACAAACATTTTCTATTGATTGAATAGCATTAGATGAACAGGCTTGAGAAAAATCACAGAGGAATTTGTTAAAAAATGATGTATACTATTGTCAATAACTCCCTGTGTCTCAATGCAGAGAAAGGTTGTGCTAATTTAATCAGGTACTCATCAGATCATGGAGACAATATGATGTATGATACGAAAAAGAAAAGGGCTTGTTTATTGTAATTTGCTTCAAATGCTATAAATTAAAACAAGTTCCAGAAGACAATTGATGATAGAAGCTTTTCAAAAGTACCATATTTTACTTCAAATCTGAAAACACCTCAAGTCTACCCAGCTTTAAATATTTAAAACTTGCAGGCAAGTTAGGTGAATAAATGTAGGCCTGTTTGATAAATAATCCTAGGGGAAATTTTTTCTAATTGTCAGCCACACAATTAGAGGAAATGGAGGACAGGATGACTCACCTGTAAATGAAGTAGGATGTTTTTAAGTCATCACTGAATTTTGAATGATCTTACCGTTTACCTACAGTAGACAAATAGTTGTTGTAGAAAATACAAGTTCACTTTGCAGTTGGGATGTTAGAGTCTTTCTCTTAGGAGGAGACTTGTGATTTTTGAAACCTTCTAGGTTACTTGGTACCATTTTTAGCATCTTGACAGAGACAAGTTGCAGAGCCCAGGTAACTCTTCTCTGCATACGCTCAGTTTACAAGTAAAGTACCTGAGGCTTGGGGGTGAAGCAGCTTGTCTAAGTTCCCATAGCCAGCCAGAGTTTTCGGCATTCAAAAACCAATCAACATGGATATCCCTAAAACAGTACTCTGAAAATTCTCACTTTATCATCTTATAAGAAAAGTTTATTAACTTTTCAAAGATATTTTGCTCCTTTTACATGCAATACCTTTTCAACTTTTCTACCTTTGACAATGTTTGGTAAGAACCTTCAGTTCATACTGTTAGAAAGAAAGAAGAAAGTGTTAGTCACTCGGTAGTGTCCGACTCTTTACAGCCCATGGACTGTAGCCCACCAGGCTCCTCTGCCCATGGGATTTTCCAGGCCAGGATACTGGAATGGGTTGTCATTTCCTCCTGTTAGGTGCTAATCAAATTTCATAAAATTAGCAAGGATCTGTCATGATTTCTATGATAAGAAGACTGAAATGCTAGCTAACAAAACATATTTTAAGAACTAGAGGTTGCGTTTTTGGAAAATTACCTGAAAGAATGTTGAAGTTTCAATGTACTTAGAAATGGGATGTTGCTCATGGTACCATCTCTTTGTATTAATTTCTCTAGCAATAAAATCAATTAGTTATCATAATGCAGGAAATTATCTGAGTAGGAAGTTGAATCTACATCAAGTAAGCAGGGTGAGGAAAGGGAGAAGGAAGATTTGCCTTGTGTGGAAATTTTATCTCCCACACTTTCTTCCTTTATCCCTAGAGATACAAATATGAATTAGATATAGTTGCTGATGTTGATAAGCTCCTAATCTAATAGACACCTATCCCTAGGATTACAGAGGTAGATGTGACCTTAAAGTGCTTAAAGATGGGGGTTAGTGACAGGAGTGGAACATTAAGCCGTGTCTCCAGACCCCAAGTCCTGCGGCCCTGGCTTCTTCGCCTTGTGCTGTAGGCACAGTGGCGTACAATACAGCCCATCCTAGACCTGGAAGTGAGCTGGAGCAGAAGAGGAAAGACGCTGTAAAGAGTCCCCAGATATCTGCTTGCGTGCATTCATGTGTACTAAGTCGCTTCAGTCGTGTCTGACTCTTTTTTTTTTCATTTTATTTATTTATTTTTAATTTTCTTTCTTTTTTTTTTTCCCCATTTATTAGTTTGACTCTTTTGCAAGCCTAGGGCTCTGCCAGGCTCCTCTGTCTGTGGTATTCTCCAGGCAAGAACCCTGAGGTGGGTTGCCGTGACCTCCTCCAGGGGATCTTCCCAACCCAAGGATCGAACCCGTGTCTCTTTTGTCTCCTGCATTGGCAGGCGGGTTCTTTACCACTAGCACCACCTGGGAAGCCCCCGCATATCTGGAGACTCTACAAATGGATACAAGAGCATCAGCAGGGATCGGAGTCAACCAATAACACAAAACCCTTTTCTAAGGAAACTGATCCTCTAACCAGAAGATCTGAATGGGGGTAGCAACAGAAAACCTTCCTCTTGATGGCAGCTAATGCTCTGACAGCTCTCATCACTGTGAGCAGGTGATACTGTATAATACCAATTGGTATGTAAGGCAGTTAAGCACATGTTTTTCAGGCATTGTTTCTCATTTATTTCACTCTGTTGTCTTTTGGAAACAGCATACTGTTCCTAATTTAGGGTTTTCTTTCTCATTAATCGACCTAGAAAAATGCCTGACACATAGTTACTGTTGTATAAATATTTGTTAGATATATCTTTTTAATTATCCAGGGTCAATATTTTACAGGTCTACTCAGCAGTCTTAATTTGAAGTTTTTAAGATGTGTGTTCATAGATTTTTAAATGGTGGGGTTTTGAGAGGTATAGAAGTGTGAATGGAATTGACATCTGAGTAGAGATGTTGTACTTTGCCCTAACAATTCCACATCTGACACTAATTTTAAAATCTTTTCTCCCAAATGCCCGTTTGCTACCTTGGCTTTATAGGCCAACCTGCCATCCGTGAGCAGAGCTGCTTGTCTCCTCCACTTGAAGAGCCCCAGGAGCATAATATAGTCAGTGGGAGTGCAGGACAGAAAAAATATACACTGCTTTGCACACAGCCTGAAAATCAAGGCATAAAAGAGGGAAAATAAATCAGTGTGCCTCATTCGGACTTTGCATGCATAATTCATCAGCAAAAATAAGTATCCAAATGTTTCACCAGTGAGTATAGGACAAGTTACCTTATTTTTCCTTAATATCTGAATCATGGCTACATCCCAGACAACTCTAATATAGATCATTAATTAGAGTCTTTAGGTGATACATTTAAGGTATACAAATATCCTCAAGTTGCTGATTTTAAGGGTATATTTATTATTTTAAAATAGAGTCCACCTAGTTTCAAGGTTGATCTATTAAGCTGAAAATCATGCAAACCACTTAGATCCTTTTACAAATAACTAAAAGATCATCAAAACCTCAGTGTTCAACATTGTGAATGAAATTAACATGTATTGAACTCCTGCAAGATTTTGATCACTATAGTGAGCATTGGGAAGATCCCCTGAAATCACTTAGATCCTTTTACAAATAACCAAAAGATCATCAAAACCTCAGTGTTCAACATTGTGAATGAAATTGACATGTATTGAACTGCAAGATTTTGATCACTATAGTGAGCATTGGGAAGATCCCCTGCAAGATGCCCTGGAAGATGCCACTGAAGTGGCAACCCACTCCAGTATTCTTGTCCAGAAAAATCCCATGGACAGAGGAGCCTGGAGGGCTACAACCCATGGGGTTGCAAAGGGTCAGACATGACTGGGTGACCGATCACACACACAGTAAGCATTCCAAATACATCATCTCATTTAATTTTCCTTACTGCTCATAAGATTAGGGCTACTTTCTCCATTTACAGGTGAAGACATTGACATCCAGAGAGACTGAGCATCTCTCTCATGATCACACAAATGTTGAACAATGGAGTCAAGATTTCACCCCAGATTTTTTTTTTATCTAAAGCCAAGTGCCTTTTACTACCCCATGATGCTTCTCTAACTGGATCAACAATAGTACACACAGAAAACTATATTCTTGAAAGAAGATGTGCGCATGTTTATGTACCCATACCATGGGGTCACAAAGAGTCAGGCACAACCGAGCAATGAACACTTCAGCTCAGTTCAGTCCTTCAATCATGTCTGACTCTTTTTGACCCCATGGACTGCAGCACACTGGGCCTCCGTGTCCAGCACCAACTCCCAGAGTTTACTCAAACTCATGTCCTTTGAGTTGGTGATGCCATCCAACCATCTCATCCTCTGTCGTCCCCTTGTCCTCCTGCCCTCAGTCTTCCCCAGCATCAGGGTCTTTTCCAACGAGTCAGTTCTTCGCATCAGGTGGCCAAAGTATTGGAGCTTCAGCTTCAGCATCAGACCTTCCGGTGAATATTCAGGACTGATCTCCCCTAGGATGACTGGTTGGATCCCCTTGCTGTCCAAGGGACTCTCAAGAGTCTTCTCCAACACCACAGTTCAAAAGCATCAATTCTTCGGCGCTCAGCTTTCTTTACTAACACTTACTTACTTACTTACTTATTATTAGGTCAGTGAGTAAGTGAACAGCAAAATTGAAAGGTTTGAATGTGTCACTCTGCAGATTAAAATGTTATTATAAAATTTACCCTAATTCCACTTCATCCTGTGGTCTTTGAAGAAACCTATAGCCAAACCATAGCTGACATTTAATGTGAACGTCAGCTTAAAGTACCGTTGTTATGAATACCATGTAAGTTGCATGAAAACCCCTCAAATATATAAACAACTACATAGTTACTGTATACAAGTTTTATCACATATTTTTTAATCCTCCAAAATTTAAAAATGCAATTATTCAATTCATGAAATAAGTAGTTATATCAATTTTGATGATATTATGATATTTTTCCCAGTCTATTTGTCCAGGATAGTTTGTCTCTATCTTTACGTTATGAGTCTGCAACATCTGTACACAAAAGAGCCCAATTGAATTTTCTTAATGTTGAATTTTGACATAAAATTTATTCATCCTTTGAGATGTTGTCTTACATGAAGTCCTGAAAGAGTTTCAGATTAAATTGTTCAATTCTAAAACTTCAAGCATGGTTATTTTCATTGAGAGGTAAAAAAGAAAAAAAAATGCTTGAAATATGAATACATAAAATTCTATACCATACATTATCTGGCTTGGCAATAAATGGAGTGCTTATAAGAGAAAGATAAATCTAATTTAACATTATAACTCTTTATTAATAAAAATATATAGATTCCAAACCTCTTCAGTGACCCTGTCTCACACAGTATAATTCCCTAAAACTTCTAAGTCACTCAATGATAAGAGGCTGATCTAAACGCTTCCACTGCATTAATCAAATACCAGGTCTAATTAAAAGAGCCATGCACAAAGCTTTTTCAAAATGTTGCTCAGGTATTGCAATAATTTCTGATCACCCAAGCCTGGAAGACAAATAATTAGAGCTGCCAGAGCATTCTGATGAGTGATGTCAGCATCTCCAAGTGACCTTCCCTCCACTAATTAATTTTCATCTTAAGAAAAGAGACCCTGTTGTTGCACATTATTAATTGAGTTCACTAAAAGATGCGCCTGATTAATTTTTGTTGATAATACTTGTCATTCTAGGCAGCGGCTGTAATCATTCTATTGGGTTTTATTTTTTTAAGTTGATCTAAGTCCTTTGCAATGTGACTGATATATCTGATACAAAATATCATGCATAAGGGCATATCCTATCATGTGTCTGGGCTATTTTTCATTGCAGTTGTTGGCCAAGGTAAAATGAAATGTCAAAGTGGAGTCTTCTGAGCCATTGGAAACTATAAAGGTGTCGTTTCACTTTGTCCTCATAGCTTATTGAAGCCACTCATTCTTAAGTCCTCAAAAGAGATCACTGCACATATTCGGCAGCCTCCTCCTGGGTTTCACAGTGAAATGTCCCTTCAACAGAGAAAACCCTGCTTTGTCTTATGAGACTTCTTCATCACGTTTCTGTTATTACCAAAAGATTTCATACAACTTCCTTTGTCCTCCAAGTGGGATGAATAGTCCACTAAGTAAGTCCAGTCTTCTGACCCTGTGTAAGAGGCCTAGAATTTGGATTACTGCCCTAGTCATTCATAAACTATGAGGATTAGGAAAAAAAAAAAAAAAAAATAGAGAGAGCTATATTAAAGTATTTATTTCATTAACCTAAAATTAAACAGGAAATTCAGTCACACACCTAATGAATGTAAGCTGTACTCTAATATGGGAACATTCACATGTCAGTGAATTTCAAGATCCTTATTAAAACCACAGTTCATTTTCAGAGGAACCATCTGAATGTAGAATTAATTTATTGGGAAAATATTGTGTTCTAGTTTGAAAGAGAAAATATTTTATTTGTATTGGGAAAATGAACTCACAGGACTTCTTAGATTTTAAAGGGATCCTGCTAAGTGAATTTTTATAAATATTAGCCTAAACGATCAAAAAATAAATATAATTTTGTGGACACATGTGTTTAACAGTCAAGAGAAAATGTTTAACAAACTGTCTTTTGTGTTTTGCTCAATCTGAAATCTTTGAAAAGTTTTTTGAATCATTGCTGAAATGGGCAAGGTTAGGTTTTATCATCCATAGTATATGCTATTTGCTTAGAAGTTTAAAGAAGCTATTTAAATATATTATGAATAGAAACTAAAAAACTGCCTATCTCTTTGAAGCATCCTTCTCCTCTTCAGTTGTAAGCTTGTTCCTTTGTTCAGTTTTTCCACTAGATCACTGCAAGATGGCCCTAAACCATCCTGGACACTGGTTCAGATCAAATGGCCCTATCTTTTAGCCGAATTCACCCCTCCCCGTGAATGATCTTCTTGAAGGGAAATGTGACATGGTTCTCTAATAGTAGAGTTCAAGCTCTTTATTTAATCAATCAATACCATTATTAAACAACCACCAGGAATTAGGTACTTGTATCTTCTCCGAAATTTGGAAGACCTAAAAGTGAGTTTCCTTGCCTTGTCAATCCCAAGGAAACAAGTATGGGACAAAAAAAATCCTACGATATAAAGGTAAAGGTAACTCTTATGAGTGCTGAAACAGGGATTCATAATGAAAAAAAAAAAAAAAAAAACCAGCAGCATTTTAGACACCAAACCTGATGATTCATGAGATGTTCCATTGTCACAGTATTTTAGACCTGAAAATAAATTTATTTTTGTATTGAAGTATAGTTGATTTACAATGTTGTGTTAGTTTCAGGTGTACAATAAAGTGATTCAGTTATGCATATATATGCATATATATATATTCTATATACTATTTTTCAGATTCTTTTCCCTTATAGTTATAAAATATTAAGTATAGTTGCCTGTTCTATAGTCAGTCCTTGAAAAAACTTTCAGATAAAGTTTAAAAAAACTTTTAAAAAAAAGTTTTAAAGTTAAAAAAAAACAGCTTTAGATAAAGATAAAAAAACTGTCAAAAATGCCAATATTTCACATACCTAGAAATTGATTCTCAGAATATTTTCAGAATAATTGTATATCAGAGGATTTACTTTTTATTCAAAGGAAATGAATAGAAAGAATAATAACAAACACTGATTTGTATTTAGTTTACAAATATCTTTACTTAAAATCATTAGCGCATATTTCTCATGAAATAGACATGCAGTTGTTTCAGAGTATTGCTGAGTGCCCGTGTGTGTCACCACATATGTATTTATCAGTGTTGATGTCTTTTTTCACTGTGGTCTTAAGGGCCCATACCTGTTTATTCTGCCCTATTTGTTCAGGTTATTGCCTTTTTCACGTAGGAGATTAATAAATAGAAGAACAAGTAAGAGAGAGATGAAGGGGAAGAAAAAGAACAGAGGAGAGGGAGACAAGGGAAAGAGAGAGGCTAAAGATCATATGGTCCCATCTCAATTTTTTTCTCATTATACTTTCAAATTTTAACGTGCAAACCTAAGAAAGGTTACCATCTGACAATTTGTGGCCAAGTGTAATTTCTTCTCTTAATAAAATTGACCTCAAATATTAAGAAAAAAAGAGGGGAAAACAAAACTGGGACTGTTTTATGTTATAATATTCCTTGTAAATTCACTTTGTGTAAATTACAAGGTAGAAGTCTTACCGACAGTTAGATACATCTTAGTGACTATTGTCAAGAAGTGATAGTGTATGACTTCCCTGGTGGTCCAGTGGTTAAGAATCTGCTTTCCAATGCAGGGGACACAGGTTTGATCCCTGGTTGGGGAACTAAGATTGCTCCCACATACCTGGGGAGGTGACGGGGGAGCAGTTAAGCCCACATACTGCAGCCAGAAAAAGCTCAAGCACAGCAATGAAGACCCAGTGCAGTGGAGCCAATTTTTTTTTTTAAGTGATAATGTATTTCCAAAATAATGTAAATGACACCTTTTAGGGTATGTGATTTTAATCAGTGTGGGGGAAATTTAGTCTTTTTCTTTTTAATTTGGAGAACGTATAAAGATCCTGAAGGAACAAACTTTTGGACTTTAGGGAAGGAAAGATAAGTTCTCGAGATCAGTGAGGACGAAGATGAAGCTGAATGTCGGATGTTGCTCTGAATCTAGGTCAGTATGGCTGAAAGATCACCACGACTTAGGAGGGGCCCTTCTTTTGAGCCATGTAATTTAAATCAGTATGGAGAGATCATCTCTGACTAATTTATCTGACATGAATTTTCTAATCAGATTTTACCTATAGTCTGTCAGCATTCCTTTTAGAAGTCATCAATATTTTACTTGGGTGACTATCATTGTCTTCTTACTTTCTCTCATGGCTTTGTTTCTGTTTAATAATATTGCATTTTAGTAATTATATTTAACCAAACTATAAACTGAAAATAAGGGGTTTCTGAACTTGGATTCTGACTTTTAACTATGCCATCACTCTTGATAAGTGCAATCTTGGGTTTTATACAAAGAACCCTTGTATAAGGTAAAGGTGTCATTGAATAATATTTGGCCCTGGGATATACATCTATCTCAGCTAATTAACTTCAGTTTTTACCACAATTTATATTGACTGAGCTGTCTTCAATCCAATAGATATTTGCCCACAGAGTGACTGAATTTAATCTATAGCCACGATATGTGTGAACATGGCATCTCCAGGTACCCAAAAGCATTCACTTCTCTCTTCAAGGTGAAAGATATAATAGCAGTGGGGCTCAGAGGATTATGTATAAGATCTGGGATGAGATTAACTTGGAATCAGTATGACCAAAAAAGACTGTTCTATGAAATTTGGCGTCAAACAATCTCAAGTTTTGTTTTGGCATCAAATAATCTCTAAGAACAATTTTTCTTAGAGAGAAAACTTAGAGTTACTTAAATTCTTTGAGTCTCAATCTCTATATGGATAAAATAGAAATATATTTTACATTTCCCTAATAAGATTGAAAGAAAATAAACAAAGTAATAAATGTGAAAGCATGCAACTCAGTGCCTGATAGATTGAGGGAGCTCAATAAAAATCATTTTACACTCAATCTAGATTGATTAGTCTACTTGACTTATAGAGAGATTCTGCTCTTTTAGCATCCCAACTGTCTTAACTTTGTTCCTCACACTGCTTTTCCCTCTCAAGTAGAGGAAACATGGAGAAACAATGAATTTGCTGCACTCACAATGGGACCCAACCAAGTGGGCCTACTGGTCAACTTGAAAAGTGGGACTTCTAAGACTGGTCAGTGTTGCCTGATGGTGGGGAATCAAAGAGAGAGCAAAGTTCAAACTCTAAATTAAGGTCAAACTTGTTAAGGAGTTTGAAATCATATATCAGGATATATCTTGTGTTCAGTAAGTATAGGAAGGGTTGCTAGGAAGTTTTGAGATGCAAATAAGGTAGGGAAACGATGGACACTGATAATAAAATTTAAAGTAACAATTGGACAATTTTTCAACTTGATTTAGAAAAAGAGTTTTAAAGCTTAAAAAACTGTCAAGCGTCATGATCTATGATAGTTTTAACATGTTAAATGGAGTTCCACAGATCTTACTAATTTTTGACAACTTCACATCATTTAATTTTTTAAGAGGTGTGTTTGACCCGAGGTTTTTGTAATACCTTTATATTTGACCCTGAAGACACCTTCAGAGTAGCCTCTTTTAAAGATAATTTTGACATAAAGTTAGCTTTGGCTAGTAGCCATACCACCATAACTTTTGACCTTGAGTGAGCTCCAATTTCTGGTAGTATTTGAATAAATGACTTCTGGGTGAAAGTAAAAGGTCAGGAAATAAAGTATCAAAGTTATCAAGATTGATTTTTACTATTTCTTTCCCATTAATTGCCTGTACACTACTTCTTCCCCTCTAATATAATACCTTCTGAAAATTTCCTTCATTTGTAAGTCATTAACAGTAATTTTAAGGTAGGTCATGTCCTAGTACAACAAATTTCAAAGGCTAGTCTGAAGCAAAGTGATAGAGTGGAAAGAACTTTGAGTTTGAAATAAGAACATTCGGATCCCTATCCTGGCTCTCCCACTAACTAGTCTGAAAGATAAACTATCTTTACCTGAAATGAGATGATGATAATCATCTCTCCAACTTCACTGGGTCTTTACATGGTTTAAATAAGTTCTTGCCTTGTAAAGGCATATGGAAAGCTGTAAAATATTGCACACATAAATCATTACATTAATTAAATTATGTATTTGATTTATGATCTTGAAAATTTAAGGATCAAATATTGTTTCAATAGATGATTCTTGGAAATAATCTCCCTTTAAATATATATTGAAATAAAAATGTTTGTATTCATGGAATTTAGGCTATAAAATTCAAAGCTGCAATGGCTAAAATAATTTTATTCTAGAAAGTTAACCCCATAGAGTAATAAGAGCCTCCTCCTAGAGGTCATGCTGCTTGTATCTTTGTCCATTTAAGATCTATTTCCAGCAGTTGCCAGAAAAATGTATTCAAATAGTAAGTCAGATCATTTCACTCCTTGTTTAAATTTATCTAATGTCTCCCCATCACTTAGAATAAAAGCTGAAATGCTAACAGTGGCCAAAAAAACAACATGATTGGGTCCCTTGTTAACTCTGGCCTCAACTACTACTGAGTTCCCCAGATTCACCTTCTGTCCTTAGGACCTTTGTGTTGTCTGTTTCCCTACTTGGAACAGTTCTCCTCACATGGCTAATTCACTTATGGCATCAAGTCCTCATTCAAAGATCTTCTCAATTGGGCTTACCCTGACTACTCTACTTAAAATTGCAATCCTACCCCACATAGCCAATACACTTATCTATCTTTTTTCCGTAGCACAGATCACCTTCTAACACACTACATCATTTTCATATTTATCTTGTTTATTTTTTGCCTCTAGCCACCATAATATAAACTCTACGAAAATGGATTTCATCTGTTTTGTTCACTGATCTAGCCCATGTACTTCAGCATCTGGGCTATATGGCAAGCACTCAAAAATTTACTCATTGAAAAAATGGATGATATAATGAAAATACCATAGAAACCTTTGTCAGTAGGTGTGCTGCCTTCTATGGCCTATTCCTGTGACTAACCACAAGCATTAGAATATGTGCATCCAAAAAGAGGTGAGAAATATGGCTGTAAAAAGAGAATGAAACTATTCAGCTCTTCTAAACACAGAATTCATGACCTTGGAATCTCTTTATACATTTTTTTAATCGATGGCATTAACAGGCTTTTCTTTGTCCTACATCTATAGAACATGGCAGCATTAATCTCTTGGTAAATTTGCATAAAATTTGCAAATATAATTTCATGATCTGTAAAACCAAAATCAAAGTATAACATAGCAATTTCATTGACTTAATCTCTCAGAATTCTGTCAAAAAAGTAATCAGATTTTCTTATCATTATTTATTCTTTTTTAAATGCCTATGGCTTTTCATTCTATTATCTAGTGACTGATTAGTAATTTTCCCTCTTTATTCCAATATTTTAGTTGAGGTTGAACTGATTATATCTAGTACCTAAAATTACCTGACCCATATTGCTTTTAATTTATATTTAGAAATCTTAAGTTCCATACTGGTTCTCTAAAACCCAGTCTGTATTGCATCAATAACACTACTGCTTGGGCATCCTATACCAATAAGCAAGTTGCTGCTGCTAAGTCACGTCAGTCGTGTCCGACTCTGTGCGACCCCATAGACGGCAGCCCACCAGGCTCCCCCGTCCCTGGGATTCTCCAGGCAAGAACACTGGAGTGGGCTGCCATTTCCTTCTCCAGTGCATGAAAGTGAAGAGTGAAAGTGAAGTCGCTCAGTCGTGTCCGACTCTTCGCGACCCCATGGACTGTAGCCTACCAGGCTCTTCGGTCCATGGGATTTTCCAGGCAAGAGTACTGGGGTGGGGTGCCATTGCCTTCTCCAATAAGCAAGTTAGTTCCTATAATTAGGGCTATATCATACCTCCCTTAATTAACACTAGGATATCAATGGTGGCAATTTTGGTGTTTGGTTTACTGTTCCTGGTAGCAGTCTTCGTTTACAATTCACAGCTATATACTAAAATTTTGCTTCTGACCCCAAATTTCCCATCTGAAGCCAAGGCACTCAGTTTGACTAGATCACTGTACATACTGATGAGAATCAGGCAACAGAACCAGAAACAGTCTTATCAGTAAGTCTTAAAATGACTTCTACACAGTCTCCATACCATTAGCAATGTTGCACCACTTAATACCATACCACAGTATGAAATCCATTTGTGCAGTTGTGCTGTGTAAAAGTTATCATTTTTAGCTCAGCAACTTATTTTTAAATTTATTGGCCTTTTTTTTTTCTTTTTGGGCTATTGAGCAACAAGAGTACCAAAGGGTTACTAAACACGTTTTCTAAGGATTTTCATTTTTCTTAGTTCTTATCTAAAGCTTGAAATTTCCTTTTTCTCATGTCTTCACTAACTGTGACTCATTCACACATAATATACTCTCGATGGATTTTAGGAGAATTGACATATTTAGCTAAGTTGAAATGAAAGGTAAACCTAAATCTACCTCACTAAATGGAAACTATATGTCATATGTGAAGAAAACTGAGTATTAAACTCAGTCTGTTTGTGTAAATAGGACTTTAAAGACATTTAAACAACAACACAGATTTCATGGTGTTTCTTATTTTCTCTGTAAAACTGGTTTGTCCTCTAAAGCTTCAAACATGATTATTATACAACATCATTCTATAAATTTGTTTCCTAAAATTTCTCCATTTCCCTCATTAATCTTTAAAAGTTCCATTATTTGCTTCCTTACCAGAATCTATTTCTCCAGAAACATTATATGGATATTATCCAGGTGTGCTAACTCCAGGGTTTTGGCTATTGTCCAGCTTGAACAATTAGTTAAAATTCTCTTTTAGTTTTAACCAGATGTTATAGTCCTCATTTCCTGACCTAAAAGGCTCTTTCAAATTATGAAGAACTTTTAAATACTTTTCCCATTCTCTTTCTGAGCTAGCTGCACCTTAGTGCTAATATGGTCTGATTTTCAGTATGTGCATATAATTAGTAAGGTTTATACAACATTTGGAGTAAATCTGGCTTAAAAATACTTTCAATATGAGAAGGGAAACATTAATCAGCAAAGATTTACCTAGTATATATCTTTTGACTTTAAATCTCTTTTTCCATGGTTCCTAGTTGAGATTTTAATTTCCAAAAAGATGAGTGCATTAATTTTAGAATTTTCTAAATTTCATGTAGTTTCATCTATTCAATGAGCCTATATTCTTTCTGGAGACATACCTTTGACCCATTTTGTATCTTGGGCTTCCCTTGTGGCTCAATGGTAGAGGGTCCACCTGCCAATGCAGAAGATGCAGGAGACACAGGAGAGGTGGGTTTGATTCCTGGGTCAGGAAGATCCCCCAGAGGAGAAAATGACAGCCCACTCTAGTGTTCTTTCCTGGGAAATCTCATGGACAGAGGAGCCTGGTGGGCTACAGTCCATGGGATTGCAAAGAGTCAGACATGACTCAGGGACTAAACAACAAAAACCAGGACCCAGAAATGATGCTAACATTCTGTGAAAGTGAAAGTTGCTCAGTTGCGTCAGACTCTTTGTGACCCCATGGACTATACAGTCCATGGAATTCTCCAGGTCAGAATACTGAAGAAGGTAGCTGTTCCCTTCTCCATGAGATCTTACCAACCCAGGGACTGAACCCAGGTCTCCCATATTGTGGGTGGATTCTTTACCAGCTGAGCCACCAGGGAAGCCAGTACTTTCTATGCCCTATGTATATATGTTACTAACTTGTAATATGATAAGTAGATATATATTTTGTACTTGAAGAATTCTGAAAAACCACCAGTAGAGTCAAACTGTTTTTAGTCCCGGTACACACTAGCCCTCCATGAGCACACCCATTTAATGTTATTTCTTTTAGCCCTTTATTTCTTGTATTTAGTTAATTCCTTACAGATCCTCAGGAGCCAAATTAAGGTCACTGTCCTCCCTTACCACTGGTTACTGAAATCACACAGAAAGTAGCTGCTATTATGTTATACACCCCAAACTACTATAAAATTGTAAATCAACTATACATCAATTCTTTCAATACCTTTAATTAAAAAGAAAAAAAAAAAGAGTAGCTCCCAGTGGACCCAAAACAGTTGTTGGGGAAAGGCAGCTCCTTTCAGTTCTGATCAGCCAGGAACAAGGATGGTGGGTTGGTTAGATGGAGGAAAACAAGTAGACGAAACATTTTAGAAGTCTTAATCAACTGATTTAGGGGAAATCCTCAAGATATGTTGCACAAGCAATAGTCTTCTGGGGAAAAACACTGGTCAGAAGCTATGCTTAACTTTCCCTGTTCCTTACTTCTGTGAAACTTCTTAAAATACAGGCTTTGAGTTGGTAGTGTTTTGTGTTTATATAAAAATGAGTTCAGTATTTCTTTATTAATTTTAGTGGTACAACAAGAAGGGTGTTTTGCTTTGACATAAGGAATTCGAAGTTACTAGGCACGTGCTCTTCCATTAATCTTTAAAATATATTTACTGGGTGAGCAGCCAACATAATCCTGCCTAAACAGATAAGAAAATGGAGAGCTGGTGATAAGGTGACTTGTTTAAAGCTGCGCAACAAATCAGGGAGAGAGATGGAGTCCAAGTTCATTCCCCTGCTCTGGGCCGCAGGCGCCCCCACTGGCCCAGGCGCATAAGAACAGCTAGACGCTGATCCTTGGAAGTCACCAAGCCCTGGATAAAAAGGCTGCATTCTGATAATTTCTGGAACGTTCTGAGGAGAATGCCACGAACCATATTTCTGGAAAGTTTCAGAAGAGAATCCCACAAGTGAAAAGAAATATTTTTTGTCCCATCAGTATTTTGATTTGTATCCCTTGCATAGCGTCAGCTTTTAATTATCTAGAGAATAATTATCCATTTGTGGCTTATCTAGGCCCCTTTCTTCTCTCCAGCTTCCTGCCTGTGGGCCATTTCCCTGCTCATTAATACTTGCATCACAGACACGATCTGCTGCTTTGCGGGTGAGTCTGGTAAAAAGATCTGGTGGGCAAGGAGATAAAATGTATTGAATATGTAAAATTTCGTGATTATCATAAGCTTTAATTCATCCATACTGGGCTAGATAGTTGAACTCCATAACAAATGATAATATAGTTCATTTGTCAGGGGAAGGTCCACTCCTTTTTGCGTTTTATTCTGCGTATCTACTTTCCCCTAGTTCCTTTACTTGATGCTTATTATCACAGATAATTGAAATTTGACAAAAGACAATCTTTCGCTGATAGATTTGGACAATGTTCACGTTTTTGAATTTGGCATTTCCCCACCCCTTGAAAAGAAACCTCGATAAATACATCTCACATGTATTAAGGAATAAATGAAAGGTGTGCTTTTTGCGTATTATTTGTGGATTGAAAGATAAAATATGGCGATCAGCAGCCTGTCACCCCTCCCCCCTCAAGGATTCTCGGTGGTTAAAGAGCCCGTGCTGGTGGTGGAGATTAGGAAGAGGTCGTGATTGCCTCATGAATCAGGGTGAAGCCACTCGCTGGTGGCAGTTAGTTTGATCTTCCTAGTCACTCTCAGAGGTTATATATCTTTCAAGATGATCACTCACAAGGATATCCTTGAAGGAAAACGAGGCTGCCTCACGAAAGCACAACTAAATGAAACAAAAAGGAACAGTGACGGGGTAAGAGGAGCAACGGGGAGGATTCTTTTAGCATCTACACAAGTAAAATGGCGTGTGTTGGTAAATTCCTTCTCCAGCAGCTCGAAGCACTATTCCTAGAGGTATGCTGACCACGTCAAAACGATGCTGCTGCATAAGCAAGGGAATAAACAAAGCGAAGACCCATTAGCTCTGTTTCCATTAGACACTGGAAGGGTAAAAAAAAAAAAAAAAAAAAAAATCAATAACAGGCAAACAGAAGATAAAATTGATAGGAAAGAAATGTTAATTTTAAAGCTTTAAAACGAGGTATTGCGAGCAATGGCATGCAATAAACCTTTAAAAACTATTTTTAAAACTTTCAAAATCATTTACATTTACATGGGGATAAGAACTCTAGCAGGAACATATACAGCATATTAAACTTTAGTGCATTTTTAATGACTTGTCTTAAACAAATTATGCATGAGATAGATTACACATCCTTCACCCACTTAACAAAAAGGCATACACACGAACAAAAAACAAAACCAGGTGGCTTTTAAAAAGAAATTAAGTGTATACTTGGTGACTGATTGGGAGAACTGCCAGGCGATGTAAAGGACCTCTCCGAATAGAGTTCTCTTGAAAGAAGCTAGATTGATGGGCGCTTTCGGCCCAGACAGTAGGCTGAACAGTATAAATGATACTAGTCTCTGATTTTGGATTCCATCCTGTAAATGCCCTCAGCAGTCAGAGTAGGGGAGCTGAAAGAACTCTGGGATGATAAGTCTTGAATTCATTCCAAGTCCCACCACTCCTTAACTGCCTAGCTGGACAAGTATTTTACCACCCTTCCTTTTTCTCATTTTTAAGATGGAGATAATAATAATGGTGTCTTGTGTTCCTAACTTGGATTAAGGCCCAAGTCTTTGCATTTTCTTAGGCTCCAGTTCTCTGTAATATACAAGCGTGGTTCAAAACCATTGGTTTAGATGACTAGTTCTCAAGCTTATGGGTATATCTGAGTCCCTGGAAGAGTCTGTGAAAACATAGGCAGCTAAGCCCCGCCCTCAGAGTTTCTGATT
Source organism: Dama dama (assembly GCF_033118175.1). Classification (NCBI taxonomy): domain Eukaryota; kingdom Metazoa; phylum Chordata; class Mammalia; order Artiodactyla; family Cervidae; genus Dama; species Dama dama. The sequence goes on from NC_083710.1 coordinate 49,758,686, forward strand.
TTGTAGGGCCGAGGTAGAGAAGGAGAACTGGTATTTCTAACAAATTACCAGGTAGTTCTGATGCTGCTGATACTGGGGCCACACTTGAAGAACTTCCTGTCAAGCCTTGCAATTCTAGTGTGGTCCACTGACCGTCAACATCACCCAGGAGCTGGTAAGTCATGCATACTCACTCAGACCTTGTTAGAAATACTGACCTGTCCTGCTGAACCAGAACTGGCATTTCACAAGATCTCGAGGTGATTTGTATGCCCGGTAAAGTCTGAGAAGTTCTGTTCAAGAGTATCTTTGAAGAAAGTGGAACCAAAGACTGTGAAAATATGCTGTGGGGGGTTTGTAAGAGGGGCAACAAGTATGAACAACACAAATCCGGGGTCTTGGCCTTGGCATTTCCCTGGGAAGTCCTGCTTGTGAAACTGACTATATGCACCAGTTGTAAACAGCAATTATCAAGCAAGTTACCTATGGTATCTAGATATGCTGTGAGTGAAGTGAAAGTTGCTCAGTCGTGTCTGATTCTTTGTGACCTCATGGACTATACAGTTCATGGAATTCTCTTGGCCAGAATACTGGAGTGGGTAGCCATTTCCTTCTCCAGGGGATCTTCCCAACCCAGAGACTGAACCCAGGTCTCCCACATTGCAGGCAGATTCTTTACCAGCTAAACCACCAGGGAAGCCCAAGAATACTGGAATGGGTAGCCTATCCCTTCTCCAGCAGATCTTCCTGACTCAGGAACTGAACCTGCATCTCCTGCATTGCAGGCAGATTCTTTACCAACTCAGCTGGATTCCCGATTGAGCAGGGAGGCCAGGGTGAACAATTACTAGAGCACCTTTTCACTACTAATAGAAATTTTGCTTCTTTAAATGACAATCTTTGCAGTTCTCTCTTGTTTTTTGGGTTTTTTTCCCCCTGTGGTCCCAGGTCCTTTCTTATCTAATTATGGACCTGGTGACTACATGAATTTTGGTCAGAAGAAAAGTAAGCTGAAAATACCAAGTGCATTTCCATCAGTAGTTCCTTTAGACTAAAGAGTCACTGGGTTAAGTGTCAATGATCTAATATCAACCCAGCATCACAACAACCCCTTCATTCAAACAAGGCTTCCCGTTACATGGACTACAAATCGGAGCATTCGCTTCACATTTGTGAGATTTATATGACCATTTAGAGAAATTCTTCTTGTCGCTCCTCTGATAACATCACCGGCAATACAAAGCTGAATGGTTCATATCAGATTTCATCTCTAGCATGTAGTGGTTTAGTGTTTGAGAATGAACTCACAGACTATTAAATTTATAAAAACAAAGACAAATATACAACATAAAGCAATTCAAGCTCCAAAAGCTTTCTATTAGCTTTTGGAAAAGAACCACTACAAAAAGAAAAAGGCAGTGAAGATTAAATCTTTTAAGATTCAATTTGTCTATCCTGCTATGGAAAACCTAAGCTTGCTGAAGACATAGAATCACAGCTTTATTTTAGTCCACAGCAGATATCATTCTAATGATAAGCTTTACAGTAAAATCAATGAGAAAATATTCTGATTTGCAGAACTACCCTCCACAAGTGATAATAATTATGTAATAATGTAAGTGTTATGGCAATATTGTATATATTACATTAACAATATAAACATTTAAACATAGACTTTTTAATTTTCATAAGTGATTTCCATTTTAAAGATGAAAGCACAGTGAAAAAAGTAAGTAAACTATTAGAACCTAAGAGATGTTTTGCACTGAACTGTTAGCCTTACAGTCTGTCTTTTCTCTTACCAACATTAAAAAAAAAAGATAACCTTCTTACACAAATAAATCACAACTTTAAACACTGTCTCTCATGGAAGAGAATGTCTTCTACTTATAATAGTTCTGCTTTTCTAATCAAATATTTCTCTATAATTGCCTTTTTTTTCCCTTGATGCTCATTTGCTGATGCATTTAAAATTCCTTTTTCGTTTTGTGGGAATTCAAGAATTCATATTTCTTCATTGCAAGTGATGGAAATCTTTCTGCTACCTATTCATTCAATGGTCTTTATTAACAAATCACATTATGTTATTCACCACTTACCTGGTGGCTCAGCTGGTAAAGAATCTGCCTGCAATGTGGGAGAACCTGGGTTCAATCTCTGGATTGAGAGGATCCCCTGGAGAAGGGAACAGCTACCCTCTCCAGTAATCTAGCATGGAGAATTACATGAGGTCACAAAGAGTAGGGCACCACTGAGCCAATTTCACTACCTTCAGAAAATTGTGGGGTTACTCCATCTGAGCTATGTGTAGAATTAAAGCTGTTATCATATTTATCTTCTGTGTATTCATCCCATAAATGACTTCTCCCTGAAGGAAAGAATGATTTGTCTAAAAGATGCCATACATATTTGAAAGAATCTTATTTATGAATTATACTAAACCTCCTTGGAAGGAATGCTATAACAAATCTAGACTGCATATTAAAAAGCAGAGACATCACTTTCCTGACAAAGGTCCATAGAGACAAAGATATGGTTTTTCCAGTAGTGATGTATGGACGTGAGATTTGGACCATAAAGAAAGCCGAGCAAAGAAGAATTGAAGCTTTCAAATTGTGGTGCTGGAGAATATTCTTGAGAGTCCCTTGATCAGCAGGGAGATCAAACCAATCAATCTCAAAAGAAATCAACCCTGAATATTCATTGGGAAGGACTGATGCTGAAGCTAAAGCTTCAATACTTTGGCCACCTGATGCAAAGAGCCGATCATTGGAAAAGACCCTTATGCTGAGATAAATTGAGGGCAGGAGAAGGGGGCAACAGAGGATGAGATGGTTGGATGGCATCAATGACTCAATAGACATGAGTTTGAGCAAGTTCTCGGAGATAGTGAAGGACAGGGAAGCCTGCTGTGCTGCAGTTTGGGGGTGGGGGTGGGGGGGTCCCAAAGAGTCAGACACGATTTAGCAACTGAACCTTAGGACTATTTGTTTTTTAATTAGTTGCCCTAACAAAGAAAATCTCCTAGACCACATTGTTTTTTGATATAGGAGCTCAAATACCTGTCTCAGACATCAGAAGACCCAGGAAGTCTGAAACTGAATCTACCTCTAGACGGTAAGGCCTTGAGGGCAGGAATCCATGCTTGTCATCGGCCACCTGCATTGGGCTTCATGTAGCAAATATTCTGTTGATGAGTGGATTGAAGAACAGAAAGCCCTTCACGTATATCTGTATTTAACCACTTCCCCAGAGTATGACCAGTTTGTTATATGCTCTTTCCAGCTAATAGTGTTAGACAATGGACACCAGGTTAGACCCTTGTACAAACGAAGGGAGGCTTTGAACTTTGGGAATAGCTACTGAAAAATTGATGCTTTTGAACTGTGGTGTTGGAGAAGACTCTTGAGAATCTCTTGGACTGCAAGGAGATACAACCAGTCCATCCTAAAGGAGATCAGTCCTGGGTGCTCATTGGAAGGACTGATGCTGAAGCTGAAACTCCAATCCTTTGGCCACCTCATGCAAAGAGTTGACTTATTGGAAAAGACCCTGATGCTGGAAGGCATTGGGGGCAGGAAGAGAAGGGGCCGACAGAGGATGAGATGGCTGGATGGCATCACCGACTCGACGGACATGAGTTTGAGTAAACTGCGGGAGTTGGTGATGGACAGGGAGGCCTGGCGTGCTGCGATTCATGGGGTCGCAAAGAGTCGGACACGACCGAGTGACTGAACTGACTGTTAATGTGGACTAGGATGTTAAGTTCCTTGAAAGCAGGTTCTTTGTCCCCCACCAGGCCTCCCCCATCCCAGCTTTGCACATCGTAGTTGTTTGTTGCACTGAAGTAAATTGACTCTGTAAAAGGCATTAGTGTGGACAAAAATAAATACATTAATATGCTGCTCCAAGTTGGACTCACTGAAGTCATCCTGCTCAAAATCTTACTTTCTAATTTCATATTAATATTTTTGTTAGATAATACATGCAGAGGATACAAAATTCAAAATGTATAAAAGGGCACAGAGTGAAGAGTAAGGCTCCATTACTACTTTGCCACCCAAGTGCTCAGAATTCACTGTGAGAGGGAAAACCTGAAAACTTACCTTTTTGTAACAGGAGGTGTTTGGCAGCTGATGTTTTTAAGTATAACGGGAAACTAATGCTTTTTCCGCTGGTACTGTAGCGCTCGACTTTTTCTTTATTGTTGTTCAGTCGCTCAGTTGTGTTGGACTCTTCAACCCCATGGACTGCAGCACGCCAGGCTTCCCTGTCCTTCACCATCTCCTAAAGTTTGCTCAAACTCATCAGCTTTTTCTTAGTCTTTTTAAATCTGGAAAATAATTTCTTTTGTATAGTAAATAAAACCCAGTACACCAACTGAGATCTACAAACAGTATTAGTAAGGCTAAAAGCCATCCACCTTTGAGCAAATGGCCCTCCTGTGTTTTTACTTCTCCTATCTGCAAGAACACCACCACATACAGCACCATCAAAGACAGTTCTTACCTCTAACAACTATATACTATAAACTAACCAGCTCTGATAGAAGTTTGCTTTGGAAGGTTTCTGTGTTTCCAGGGTTATTTCTCAAAGATACTCAGATAGTCAAGCAGTAGTTTAAGAAAGCAGTATACTGCTTTGTCTAATCCAGCGTAGGAGAGATAAGCCACTCCAATAAGAATAAAGAGGGAAAGCCAAAAGCAACAGACAGAGCAGGTATGTTACAGCATTTCCTCATCTCTCAAATCTCAAGTTTTGTTTTTTGTCTGATTGTTTTTCTCCACTTTGTTTTATGAGATTACATGGGCTTTTCACCTGTATGTGGAAACACAAAAACTTCATTGAAGCCCAGAAGAAACTGTATTTTCTTGTGTAGGCATGTACTTGTGTGCTAAATTAACACAGGCACACACACACACATACACACACACACACACACACAAAATGCATTTTGACTCTGTAGGGAAGCAGTGACTTTACTAACACCATTTGTGATTTTCATTATGTTTCAGTGACTTTAGAGAAATTCTGTAACATGTCAATACTTTCAGCAACCTCTACTCTGAAATAATTTTAAGGAAGAAAAATAGAAAGGAAGGAGTTAACACTGACAGTGTAACCAATGAAAAATCATGAAACACTGCATTCCACACCTGCCTCTTTCACACCATCCCATAACACTGGCTTCAACCAGAAGTAACTACTTCTAGGCACTAGATGAGCATTAAGTTGTCTTTGGATATTTTTTTAAGCATTGAGATTTCTCAGGTAATACTTCATGCTAAATTAAGTAAGAGAACACTGCAAGCAGACCCTCCCAGGCATTATGAGTTTGCAAATCGATTCCACAACTCATGGTGCTGTTTTGCTCTCTGAGCAGTTGGTGTAAAATGTTTCATAATAATTTGAGCAATCACCTACTAAAACTTGCAAGCACATGCCTAACACTGATTTTTCCAAAATACATAATAATGCATACCGTATATTAGAAGGTAAGACAGAGCCCTGAACTTTTCCCCAAGGATGTCTCTCTCTTTTTCTTTCTCTATTTTCCCAACAGCAATGATCTTTGCTTCAGGTTCTCTAGCCTTAAAATGTTTTATTAAGTATTTCAACTTTGGGAAAGTGAATCAGATTTAATCCAAAAAGGAAAAAAGGTGATAGTAGCATTTATACATTTCTGGAAGCTGACAGCAAGATAAACCCAACGTGACAAATCTCTGTGGGCTATTAAATGGATTTTGCTAGGGAAGCCCACATAAGGCATGCCTAATGAGAATGTGGGGTGCTGATTTTGAGCAATGGAGCTATTATTATGAATACTAGGTAGCATCCAGAAGAAGTGTATTTAAGGATTTAAACACTGATTTCTCCAGGCCTTGGACTTGGTCTAAGCATTACTCATACTGAGGACAGAAAACATAGCATGTGTGTGATCCTTCAGATAACCACACATTTTATAGGGCAATCCGTAAGTCTTTAAAGCCTCTGGGCTTTTCATTTTACTGAACAAGACCCTAGCTCAGTATTGTCAAAGAGAAAATAGATGCCATCGTGAAAAGAGCTCCATCCTAGGAGTCAGAAATTGGGGTTCAAATCCTGCTCCAGGCCCTAGTTTTCCTGTCTATAAAATAGTAGGATAATACCTGTCCTACCCACTTTACAATGTCTCTGTAAGGTTCAAGGAGATAATGCATTGGAAAGAGATTTTTAAGTCTAAGTGCCTTGGATCTGTAAATGTTAGCATCATTAATATCTGGGAAATCATCGTGACCATTTAAAGCTTTCCTCTTTATTAAAATTAACTCATGATAAGAATCTGGCCAGGCAAGTATGCCCATCAGCCCAGGGGAGCCAGTCAATTCAATTTTTTTGCAAAGAAGGCCACAGGAGCAGAGTTGCCGGGAGGTAATCACATTAATATAAAGCTTTACTCTCTTCCACTAGAGTGTGTACAACTTGTGGGCACAGATCCTGCTTTGTTTATCTCTGTATCCCAAGCATCCAGCAGAGTTAACTCACCAAAAGAAGTGTCAAGCATCTACCCGTTGCCTGGTACTGTGTGTCCTCATTCGTGAAAGTGTTAGTTGCTCAGTTGTGTCCAACTCTTTGTGACCCCGTGGACTGTACCTGCCAGGCCCCTCTGTCCATGAAATTCTCCAGGCAAGAATACTGGAGTGAGTTGTCATTCCCTTCTCCAGGGGATCTTCCTGACCCAGAGAATGAACTCGGGTCTCCTGCATTGCAGGCAGATTCTTTACTGTCTGAGCCTCCAGGGAAACCTATACTCATTAGAATCGTACAACTCTGTAGAATGGCTATTTTCCTTGTTTCATATATGAAATTTCTAAAATGTCTTACATTACCTCCTCAGGGCTCTGAATGCACCCACCTCTGGGCTCCACAGTCCATGTCCTTTTCCTACTCTTCTCCCTGGAACACAACAGCTGGAGCTTCACCATGTGTCCTGGCTTTGGTCATTTCTCGGAGCAAGTTTGAAGAAAATGTACAGCGTCTAGAAAGAGCTGCTTTCAGTTTCCCTATCCTCAGCAGCAACATAGGTATAGAGCTGATGAGACACTCATATGATCCCTTCAGTGTCACTTAAAGAGGTCTAAGGCGGAATCAGTGAAGAACATGGAGAGCTCACCCTTGGAGAGTGGGGAGAGGTGGGAAAAGTGGATGGGCCCCACCAGTCTGCATCCTTAAAGCTCTGCCCTCAAATGTTCCCATCTGCACGCAACACACAGGTGGAGAGGAACTTCTATGTGACTGGATAACCTGGCTGTGTTGACTCCACAAGGTAAGCACCAAGACAGCACATCCGGAAGACACTCTTTCCCCAGCTGGGGGTCTCCTGGAAACCAGCTCACATTCCTGAAGGTCATAGTTAGTCCTGTTGGGTACATTTTCTAATTCTTAGTTTCTTAAAAGTACAACGGCTCACACGTCCATTTCCAGGAGTTCCGCTTCTCTCAAGCACACCCCTGGAGCATCTCCTCAGGCTAGAAGCTCTTCTGGAAGTCACATCTCATTTCATCCCAGAGTATTTTTAATGTTGGAGTCTAAAAATGAAGACAAAGAAGTCTGTGGGTAGAGAAATACTTGAATCCGTGAATTTTAGGTTCATTAATTTTTTAAGAAAATTTTTACCTTCTTAAATATCTTTCAGAGATTATAGGTGCCACTATGGCCCCAAAGAGTGAGAGTGTTGAAGTCTTTCAAATATTTGAATAAAAACACTAAGAAAATCAACTAAAATGTAAGTGGTATTCTTTTATGTCTCTTTTTGCTACTAATTGTGTGCAGAAGCTGAATGAAGAGTAGAGTAAGTTCTATTTCATTTTAGAATTAGTATGTCTCCCTTCTATCCAAGACTGGCCTCAGGTAAATTGGGAAGTAGACAAAGTGGAATATTTCAGAGCCCTCCAAACCTACATCCCACTGAACGCATTCTAGAACCCAGAAGCCAGAGACTTCCAAACACAAAATTAATTTCTCCTATGCCCATTCTCTCTGAGTCTGCATATAACACAAACAAAAAAAAATTGGATTAATGCATGCGTGTACCAGGGAAGACAATGACCGGAGTTGATAGCACACTACCTTTACCCAAAGACCTTCAAAGTCTTAAGAAGTGACTGATAGAGGGTTTTCAAATTTTTTCTGGAAAGCAAATGACGTAGCTGTTTTGTTAAAGGGGTCAAGGAAAGTCAGTCACAGCCAAAAAGGAAATTTGCATTTTTAATTAAAGAAAGATGGAAATTATACAGAAAAATACTGTGGTCGTAAAGTAAATAAAATGTAGCTTATGGCAAAATGCACTTTTATGTCATTTTCCTTTAGGTAAGATAGTATTTCCATGCAGTAATATATTTTTAGGAGGGTAGCAATCACCTTTTCCATCTCCCTTCCTATTTCACATTAGAGTTTTTTTTCCAAGGTCGTTAAAATGAAAGAATGACAGTAGACTTTCTTATCAACAGCTTGTTCCAACAGATACAATACATGGGTTGGGGATCAAAAAGAGCATGAGAAGCATTTCTGCCAACATTGTAGAAAATATTGAACATCTGCTATATCTGGGATCTTGGGAGTTGTAATTATAATTTTTTGAAATCTGTACACAAGAGTTATAAATATTAGAACTGTAGCCTGTGAAAGCCATGAAATATTTAACTTGTTTGGCAGGCTTAAGCAAAGCTCATAAACTTAATTTAAGCAAGCCAAACACTATAGTTTTACCAATTTTATATCTTTCATGTCATTAGTTAGATAAATTAAAGCAAACTCTAAAACAGCCTAGAGATTGCCAACTAGAAGTCCTGGGGTATACCCAGAAAAAAAAAAGAGAGAGAGAGAGAGAGAGATGCATTTCAAGAATTAATTAATTTTACTATTGGTTTACCTTTCACCTTTTCTGGTTATCCACACTTGTCAAGGACTCTTTGGTTTGGGGACGGGAGGGTGGGGGAGATTTGCTATCAGGAAATTGCTTCAGGGTAAGTAAAAAGAAAAACAGACATCAGGCTTCTTAAGCGGGTTCACCACAGGCATGATAGGAACCAAAGGCCACTGGAGATTTCTTCAAGTGTCAGTTCAGTCTGTCAAAAACCCGTTTGCCACTCTGAGTGAAACCCTTTTCAACTTGAAAGCAAAGGCCTGGTAAATAGCTCTGTGCTGCTCCTGAAGGTAAGCTGAGAGACTAAGGGAGCGGAAAGAACCCAGGTGTCCATCTTGTTAGCTCTGTGACCCACTTACATAGCTGAGATGCGCCATTAGAAAGGAAGGTGGGCTGGAACATGTTCTTTCTTTCACAGATTTAATACATCACAGTGATAGGGGGGCGCAGAGGATGAGATGATTGGATGGCATCACCGACTCAAAGGACATGAATTTGAGCAAACTCCAGGAGATGGTGAAGGACAGGGAAGCCTGGTATGCTGCAGTCCATGGGGTCACAAAGAGTTGGACATGACTTACGACTGAACAACAACAAAGTGATAACCAAACTGACTTCACACCTGCTTTTTCAGTGAAAAGTATAGAGTTGGCCAAAAGGTTTGGTTTTTTTTGTAAAGATGTCACAGAAAAATCCAAGCGAAATTTTGGCCAACCCAATACAATTAGCTTCAACATTTCTTCCTCTCCATCCACTCCATGCTCCCTACCCTTATCCCAGACCCAGAATGGTCCCCAGTAAGATACTCAGCATAAGAATATTCCTGTTATAGATTCTGAGTGAAGAAAATAAATGATGGTGCTACACTGATGTCATAACACTTTATTTATAAGGTGTCTTTTTGCAATGGAACCTCAAGGCAAACCTATTTATGCGTAAATGACTCTTACAAATTAAAAAGTACATAGCCACAGAAAAGAGATAAAGTGATGGGGTGTGCCCACGACTGCATAGCTGATGGTCCTGAGCCTGGCCTGAGGCTCCTGAGACTTGTTTGGCCCAGCATGCTGGTCACAGAGGAGGCAGCTGAGTCACAGAATGCATGCCCAGCAGAGGAAGAGGCAGGAAGGAACGGAGAGTCCTATTGGTGATGCTCCAAGGGCCCCTGGCTTCCCTCTTCTGGCGCTTTTCAGACTCAGTATCTCTATTAAAATTTCATCCTCCTCTATCCCCGTCTTGTCTCCCTCTCTTAACCCCAACAAAGGACTGAAACTGGCTGTCAGTGCCGGGGCTTGCCACAGTCACAACAGCCTTTGTCAACGAGTTAAGAATCTACAGGAATCCCCTCTTTGCTGTCTCTCCACTCAGTACATGAGAGCAATCAAATGCATTGGCTCGAAACCCCTGGCTGGGAATGCATAAAAGAGCCAATGAATAGGAAAGTTCAAACGAGATATTTCACTGAAATATCCTGCTGATGCCGTTTTATTCTGCATTTAAGAAGATAATACCCATGCCCACACAGCCTCTTTCTCCCTGAAGGAGAGGGTTGCTATCACACAGACTGTCGACACAGGGGAACCAATTCAAGGCAAAACTGAAAGTTCCAATTCAATCCGATTGGCCCATGTCATATGTCTGGGGCCCATCCAACTGGGCTTAGAAGAGATTTGAAAGAGTCCACATGAGTGGGCAGAGGCCCACACAGGCAGGAACTGATAGATGCCTCAGGTTTACTCAGATGGGAAGAACGCATTAAGGTTTTTTGAGTGTCTCCTGTGTGCAAGGCTTTTTATATAGGTTTCTTAATTCACCTTCCCTTTAAGCTTATGTGATATATTTTAGTAGTAGTATCTCCCTTTTAAACAGACATTAAGTCATTTCCTTAAGGTTGAAAAGCCACTCTAAGTGGAAGAGATAAATATTGTATGCAAATCCACAGCAAATGGAAATTTTAGAGAGAAGCTACATTCAACCCACCCTTGAGAACTCCAGATTTCTATGCCTGGGGGTCATAGAGCGAGGATGAAAGAGAATACTACGCCAACTAGGCTATCCTACTTCCCAGGTGGCTCAGTGGTAAAGAATCTGCCTGCAGTGTAGGAGACACAGGTTCGATCCCTGGGTTAAAGATCCCCTGGAGAAGGAAATGGAAATCTACTTCAGTATTCTTGCCTGGAAATCCCATGGACAGAATAACCTGGAGAGCAACAGTCCATGGAACAGCAAAGGGTCGGACACAACTTGGGAACTAAACAACAGCAACAACGCCTTCCCACATCCTTGGGACAGCTGTGGAGATGCTAAAAACAACCCAAGTGCTAGTTCTAGAAGGGTCTCTATGCAAGCAGATGGAGCTGTATTTCCTCTGCAGTGTCTTTCTTCCAGTCCCCCCGAAACTGTAATGGTCCCTGGACAGCATGGAGGTGTGCTTCCGTATCCTAGCAACCAAATGGTTAGGTACTTGACAAAGCAAGGCTGGAGAACCAAGGGCCCTTGTCTTTTGTCTTCCTTTTGCTCTTCATCATGGGTAAAGTTTTGTTTTGTTTTGTTTTTTTAAAGGACCAGAATTAAGACACAAAGACTTTCAAACACAGAAATTAAGAGACCTAAATTGCCATAATTTGACATGATTTTTTTTTTCTTTTACAAAAAGTAAGAGATTGGTAATTCCAACAGCTTGCCAAGGTGTTCATTTCAGTTCCCACTTGAAGCCGAGAACTGCCTGCCTACTGCCCTTGTACCGAGTCCATGGCAGGGCATCACCTATGGTTATACAAACAGGTTCAAGGTCCCAAGGGTCAGGCCTGTGAGGCGAGTGCCAGGGAGAAAAAAGAAGAGCAGGAGTTTCTGGCTAGAGTTGCAACCTATGAGCCTTGGGCTCTTGGGTGCTCACACCTCACCACTTTTATCCTCTGGCTGCACAGAGGCAGTGCGGGCTAGGAGCCTTTCCAGGATGGTTGTGTGAAAGGGAAAGCTGTGACTCCTCAAGGACCGTGTAGGGCAGAAACCTCTCTGCTAGGACTCCTGATCAAGTCACCACGTCTGGTGGGAACAACATTTTCCACTAAGATTGCTGGGCTTGTTTACATGTGTTTTCTTCTGAGCTACAGTAATCTGTTCACAAGAGACAGAAATCCTGGTAAATCAATCCTTAAAGCCTGTTGACATTTGTCCACTTGGCAGATCATAAAAGCCCCTTGAAAATCACAGGAGCCAATGTGTAAACCGCTTACCAAATCATATGATGTCAACGCCAGGAGAAGGCGTTCTGCAGGATAAGATCACTGAATCGTGACTGCCTTCCGAACACAACTTTATTTTAGTCTTGGGTTACATGTGAGGTGTTGCCAAGATCAACTGAAAGAGAGACAAAGACATATGAATTCAGCCCAAAAACTGACTTTTAAGTTCTCTGGTCTTCAAAAAGACTGGAGATTCTTTATAAGATGGAGTTTTGCATAAACAGTCTTTGCTAAGGAAAATTTTCCCTAAATATCAGTTAAAATTTAACTAGCTCCCTGTAAATATTTCAGGAACTAGTGCCAGAAATGATCTAGGAGTTTTGAAAGACAAAAAAAAAAAAAAAAAAAACTAGCACTAGAGAAAGCCTCATGGCATAAATACAGAGATAATATACACCCTGAAATGGTTGATGGCAATCAGACTGCAAAAGGCTAACAGTTCAAGATCACTGCCACCACTTTCCCAAGAATATCTCTGGAGAGATTGCTCAGGAGACTTGAAGAGGAATGTAATAGAATAATTATGCATGAAGCATTGATAAATGCTCACCATCTTTAGAGCAGTACAGGTAAATCTCTACCAGAAGCTGTTATGCCTGAATTGAAGCTTATCCCAGGCTCTTTGACAAATCAGGTCCAAAGTCTAAAACCATCTTTATATATCAGGGTAATCTCTCTAGACTCCATTTTCAATCTTCTGCCTTAGTTGCCTAACAATTAATTGCACGCATTTGAGTCTTCCATAGAGACAAGGGCATTAGTTTCATTACATCTCTCCACTGTTTCACAGGTTGCACTAGATCTTCAGCTAGACAGAGAACTGAGACTCAAAGAAGAGAGGGAGGGGACAGAAGGGGGGAGAAACAGAAATGGATGCTCATGTGTGAAAGCAGATGAGGAATTCCCTTGATGTGCATGCATGCCTTGTATTAACAGTCAAGCTAACAATAAGGAGTCGCCCCCGAGGTCTCCAAGGTGACAGGGAAGCCCTTCATGTATGGGGACTTTTGTGGACAGAAGGGGTGTGATTTCCTGTGAGAGGAGCCGGGTTGGGGTTTCTGACCTTATCCAGGGATCCCACATCTTCACCTGTGACGGCTGTAAAGGTGCTTCCTGGATTCCAGGAAAGGCTTCTAAGTTCTACACCAGGGACATATGACACCACGGAGCCTCACAGTGAAGAGGAGCCTCACAGGGGCCCGGGCCCAACACCCAGCTGAAGGCCCACATCCCTGTCCAGGGTCTCTGCCCGTCTCACCCAGCCTATAGAGACAGAAACCAGGAGCATCCTATCCCAAAGACAGCCCTTTTTGATCTCGGGGCAGCTCTGACTCTTCAAAACCAATTTTTCTGGGAAAACAAAACAAAACTCCAGCATATGATCTTCTCACGGCATTAGTTTTATTCCCTCAAGATCCTAAAGAAGAAATGGAATCCCTCTTCTTGATAAAATATGAGGCAGAATTCAGGGTTGCAGAGTCAGCTGTCACCTGTGACTTTGGTAGCTTTTCCTCCTCATGCTTCACAATTTAGGAGAAGACACTGTCTACCAGCTACCACAGCCTGGGCCCCTTTGTTTGGGGACTCTGTGACCTGCTTGGTAGTACCCTATCTATTGATCCTTTATGGAAAACAACTCTTCACAGGTTTCTAATATGTCAGTTGTGCTACCTATACTGATGGAAGAGATTTTCAGTTTAATCCAAATGACACATTCCACTTTTCCTCTGTCACAGCCAGACATTTGGTGGATGACAATTACAAGCCAGTTTCACATTCTATGCTAAGTTCAGGGACATTCAATGATTATCAAGATACAACCCATGTCCTCAAGGAGCTTTTTGTCTACAGAAAAATCTAAGTGAGGAAACAGGTAGGTCTATTAATCACGGTTAGGGCCACAGGAACTTGGAAAAGTGCTCCAAGTCATAGGCAGTCCTAGAAGATCTGATGTTAACAGAATGCCTCCCCAGGAAAGGGAATTGCTTTTATAAAAGCCCTGAGTAGGGAGAGAGCATGATGTATTCCTGGAACTGTGCAGGACATAAGGTGGATAGGAAAATATTTATCAATACTGTATGATTTTTTCTCTGCCTATAAGATGTGCTTGTGATATTGTGATCACCACAAAGACTTTATGCATTAAATTTTGTGCTTGTCTTAAGTTATTCTTGAATATTAAGGATTAAAATGCATTCACTTATTCAAAGATCTAAGCACTGAGATTCAAGAAAAGATAAAATGTTGTTCTTGGCTTTGTGGAGCTCACAGTCTGGTGGAAGCAATTTTTTTTAACTTGCATGTTGTCCAAAGCAATATTATCAAATAGTAACACTGGTTACGCATGAAACATTCATAAATTGTTTGGGGTACTTGGGTTGAACTGATAGTCTTCCAAGACAGAAACCCAAAATAGAAATCTCCTACTCCACAATGTTCCCCCTCCTGCTAATCAAAAATAGTAATAGTAATCAAAAATAGTTATTCCTCTCCTTGAAGGTTAATCAAACATCAGAGTATATTTTGGTCAGCAATTAGTTCAGTGAGTATTCATTCTATTGACCCTTGAGAGTCTCTGCAAAGCTAAAAAGGTAAAAAGCTGAGTTCAGTTGGAGGGGAAACTGATGTGTGTGGAGTGTGGATAGAGCAAAGAATGGAAGGAGAAGCTCCCTGGGAGAAAAATCTGAAAAGAAAGGAAATTATCACTGGCAGTTAAATGTTTACCAAGAAGAAAAGACCAGTGGACTAAAGTAAGGAGGCAATTTTGATTAAAGAAAAATGTTCTGGATTCTACTTAAAACCTCCACTTAACCCCATTCAGGGACTGTCTTCTTGAAATCTTATTGTAAACCAGTTTCACAACTTTGGTACCATTGACACTTTGGGTTGAGTAATTCTGTTGTTGTGAGAGGTTGTCCTGTACATGGTGAGAGAGTTAACAGCATCCCTCCACCCACTTCATGCCATAAGCACCCCAAACACACACCAGTTGTGACAATCAAAAAATATCTCCAAACTTTACCTAATGTCCCCTGGGAAGCGACACTGATTTGTTTCAAGAACCATTGATTTAAACTAACAGGGACAAGGAGACAGGACATAGGCAAAATACAGTGAGACAATGGAAGGAATCCTTATGACAAAAATTATTGTAACCCCATTAGTGTAGATTATAAGCATTCTCCCAAATTCTTAACCCAAATAATCTTTAGGTTCTGTCTGACACATGTGCACATATATAAACACACACACAAATGAAGTAGATTTTTCCTAACCATCTTTATATTGTGTTAGAATGAAGAAATAAGTCGTGTGCTCTGTAATATAAAAATTAAATGGATTTCCAAATCATCTTCCTGGAGTTTCAGAATAATTTCATGTTACCATATCACTGTTGGAAAAAAAAATGTATCTCATCAAAACTATTCCAGAAGCACCTCATTTTGATAGGAAAGTACTTTGTGATGATTACCTAATAGGCAGCATTTGTTGAAATGCTTTTAATAGACCTTTTTTATCACATGCAAAGGAATTTCAATGCTAGTTCAGTCTCCTGTTTCATTCTGTCATGAATCAATTTGTAGAGACATTTAGAAGTCAATAATCCACTGCAGCTTTGATGACAGGTGATTAATTTCTACATTTTAGAGACATAATAAGATTTAGCAATAAAAAGGCCTTGAAGTAACCTACCAAACAGCTTTAATCTCAGCCTTGGGACTGTTGCTAAATATGAATGCTTGTACACAAATGTGAATGATTTAAGTTAGTAGGTTTTATTGCAGACTCCTTGTGTTTTCATATTAATCTTGCTTTACAATCAGGCTATCTATACAATCAATTTATGTTGGATATTTTTTTCCAACACAATGCTTGTGGGGAGGAGGGGGCTAACAAATTATTTACACACAAAGGGTTTGTTCTACAAAAGAAGTCATTTTACATGCTTATTGCTGAGGGGATGACCGATTTTATCGGTGTGGCAAGGAAAGAGAGAAAAGAAGTGAAGGTGGCCTTCAAGAGATTTAGACAGGGGCTGTGTTCGGGAAATGGATGGTGATGAATGGTGAATGATTATAGCTAACCTTCCTTCTGCCAAATCAGTTGCTCTCTTCTTCATAATACCTTTCTTTTCATCTTTTTTACTCCTAAAATGAATAGAAGCTTCAGAATAATTTCTAATTCTTATCAAAGAGCTTTCTATAGGGCTTCCCTGGTGGCTCAGTGGTGTATAGAATTCACCTGCCAATGCAGGAGACACGGGTTCAATCCCTGGCCCGGGAAGATCCCACACAACCAGGAGTAACTGAGCCCTTGCACCACAACTCCTGAGCCTGTGCTCTAGGGCCTGGGAGCTTCACCTATTGAGCCCTCACTTCAGACTACTGAACCCCACACACCCCAGAGCCCATACTCCACAACAAGAGAACTAGAGAGTAGCCCGTGCTCGCCAGAACTATACAAAAGCCCATGCAGAAACGAAGACCTGAGGTAGCCAATAAATAAATAAAATTAATTTTTTAAGAAAAGCAAATGCTGCTAAATAAATGCAAGTGATACTAAGCACAGTGAAATTAATCAAATCTAAAAAGAAGAGTTCGTGTTCTACTGCCGAGGAATGGTAAAGACCCAGATGTGGACATTTGTTTAAAAATAAATGGATAAACAGAGATGGCTACATCTGATGTTCTACATAGATTATCCTCTCTGACCAATAAATGGTATTTCTTAGAAAACACTTTAAGGCGACGTTCCAAGTTCGGTCAAGTTGTGCTGTGCTTGTTAAATCTTGGTAGCTGAAAGTTTCACTTTATTCTGACATGTTTTTGATATAAGTGGAGGACCAGTGCTGAAAGTCTTTATTGAAGAAATGTTTCTTTTCTCTTGTAGAAAGGAAATGACTAGAGAAGAGGTAGCTGCTTGACCCAAGTACCAAAAACAAAAACAAAAAAAGAGAGGGGGGCGGGGAGACAGCATGCTACTGGGAAAGATCCAAGAACAGGGCATGGAGACAAAAATAAAAGACGGCTCGGGAGACCACCCAACAAACACAAACTCCAACTCATCCCCCATCACTGTGCTCTTTGCCTTTCCCAAACCCCACCATCAAGATTTCGTTTTCCACATTATTCTTCTTAGAGATTAGACATACATTATCTTTCATTCTTTCTTCTTTTTTATCCAAACTTGGGCACGTCTTCCATTAAAGTAGTTCTTAAAACAGCCTCTTCTTCTTTAGTCCCTGAGTTCGGATACCAAGCCCTTCTAAGGAGGTTATCTCGCACCTTCAAGCAGGCTTCACTGCGTCATCTTTCACCTGCCTGCCTTCCTCTACATCTGCCACCAGACTAACCTTCCCACAGGACTCCTTGCTCACCTGTTTACTTTCTCTTGTTCATTCATACTTTCAAAGAGCAAGTCTGAGTGCTGTAGCCACGCGTTCCGGGAAACAAACTCACTCAGAAGGACAATGCAGATAGTGGAGTGCAGTTTATTACACCGGCGGGCCCAAGGCAGAGTCTCCTCTTAGCCAAGGACCCCGACCGGTTTTTGTGAAAACCTTTAAGAAAGCTGAGCGCCAAAAAAAACTGATGCTTTTGAACTATGGTGTTGGAGAAGACTCTTGAGAGTCCCTTGGATTGCAAGGAGATCCAACCAGGCCATCCTGAAGGAGATCAATCCTGGGTGTTCATTGGAAGGACTGATGCTGCAGCTGAAGCTCCAATACTTTGGCCACCTCCTGCGAAGAGTTGACTCATTTAAAAAGACCCTGATGCTGGGAGGGATTGGGGGCAGGAGGAGAAGGGGATGACAGAGGATGAGATGGCTGGATGGCATCACTAACTCCATGGGCATGAGTTTGGGTAAACTCCGGAAGTTGGGGATGGACAGGGAGGCCTGGAGTGCTGTGATTCATGGGGTCGCAAAGAGTCAGACACGACTGAGAGACTGAACTGAACTATATACCCTAAGTGTACATGCTCAAACCCACCTCCCCAAATTCTCTGAAACTAGTCTGAACAAAGAAAAAGAAAGACACAATCAAAGTTAACCCGTGATTCGTATGCTTTAAACCTGTGATTTGTATGCCTTAAGCCTAGGTAGTTAACAGTGGACAATTACCAATAGGCCTGAGGTCATACACCAATAAGCATAATAGAATTTATGATTCTATTTGGTTACACAGATAATTAGGATATTCTTTTAGAGTCTAGGTATGAGCCCTGGGGCTCTCCCATCCGGGATGTCTGCTTTTCCAGTTGGTATGTCGTTTCCATAGATACTGGGCGTAGAGTTCAAAGTCCAAGGTCCAGCCCAAGATGGAGTCCTGCTTTCAAGATGGAGCCTATTCTGTTTGTTTCCTCCTTCATGAGCAACTAATACATGCTGGGCAATATGGTAGAGACTGGGAATTTAAAGATCATGAAGACACAGTGTCTTCATTTAAATAAACTGAAACCTGTTCACAGACAAACACCAAAGTGCCCACCAGAGTGGTGAGTGCTGTAACACATCTGTGTGTGTGTCTTCACAACATGCAGGAGGTGCTCAGCTGAAGTTGTTAAGGAGAAGACATCAAGACTGAATCCTGCCTAGTCTTACCAGGGAGACAAAGCAGATAATAAGCACACAGAGTCATCCTTTCCTAAGGATGGCCAGATAGACAGACAGACGGGATGTCCCCCTTTCCTCCCGACTCTCTTTCTCTTCCTTTCTTCCCATCTTTTACAAACTTCTTGAAAGACTAGTCTATGCTTGCTGCCTTCCCACTTATATCTCAGTCCACCACTTTACTGACACACTTTCTGAAAGAAAGTTGCTGCTGCTACTAAGTCACTTCGGTCGCGTCCAACTCTGTGTGACCCCATAGACAGCAGCCCACCAGGCTCCTCTGTCCCTGGGATTCTCCAGCCTGAATACTCAAGTGGGTTGCCATTTCCTTCTCCAATGCATGCATGCATGCTATGCTGCTTCAGTCATGTCCAAATCTGTGCAACCCTATGGACAGCTGCCCACCAGGCTCCTCTGTCCATGGGATTCTCTAGGCAAGAATACTGGAGTGGGTTGCCATTTCCTTCTACATGGCTCAAAATAGCCTGGAGTTAAAACTCCCCTCTGGGTCCTCTCCACCATTCTATGCAAAACAAAGAACTCTCACCCAAGGAAAAATATGGACATTAAGGTTGATTATGCCCAGCTCCCAGAGGGTCCCAGCCTCTGGCTGATTTCCAGAATTCCTTGCCCCAGCTATCTAAGAGATAACTAATCTGAACAACCTTGGAGAAGAACAGGCCCCATTAAGACAATAGATTTCCACATATATGCCTGTATATACTTACTCTTTTCTTGGGTTAGTGCAGCAGCTCACTAATCTGGTTGCTGCCCCTTCTCACCTCATTAAAGGTGATCTGTTCCTGTAAAGTGCCCATCTCATTCTTTCTCCGAACTGCTCTTTCTCTAATTCCCTTATCCTACACTTGCCCTCACTTAGAAAATAAGTGACCTCCTAGATGCCAAATCAAACCATCCCTCTTCTTTCTTATCTTCCTGGACCACCCTTGCATGTAAACCTTTTAGGTATTTTCTCACTTTAAAGACTATCTCCTGGGCCTTAACACACATTCACAATTTCTTGCACACCTTCTTCTATCTCTTGAGATATCTTGTGAGTTCTACTTCTTTACCTACATTTAAAGGTTGAGTTCCTGAAAGATCTCTTTTCACAGTATGCCCCTTCCTTTAGGGCAGGTCATCATTCTCATGGTTATTGCAGCACCTTTCATTATTCCCCATCAGTCTCCAGCCCAGACCTCCCTTCTGAAGTCAGAACCATTACATCTGACTACCTATAAAGCAGCTCATACTATTATATCTAATTCCTGCAGAACATATGTCAGCGGGCCACAACATATTGTTTTTCAACCTCTGAGCCACCAGGGAAGCCCAACATATTGTTTTTTAAAGGGAGGCAAAGAAGACACAAAAAATGAAAAGCATACTTCATCTAGATTAATTAGATCCCTTAGTCAAAGAGCTGGTCTGTAAAACAAAGAAAACACACTCAGGAGTTACACAGGATGCTCCAACTATGAAAGGAAGAGAAGAGGTATTCTAATACTTGAATCTAGTAAGTGAGTCTGTGTGATGTAAGCATAAATAGTAATTGTATTGATATTGTGCATAATCAAAAAGGTTTGGAGACCACTGAAGTAAAGCACAGTTCCTGCAAAGACAAAGCTGTAAATTAAGTCTTGTGGAGGACAGTTTTTTTCTTTTTCACCCCGTCCCTGTAAACAACAAAATCTTTTCTATCACTGGGGCTTTTTCTCTTTCCTCAAGAATTCAAAAATCCAAATTTGAAACCTTAATATAACTGTCATTCTATCCCCATAAAAGTTTAGTTTTCATTTCAGGATACCTTTTGAGTTCCAGAAACTAAATTCTAGAGTGTGTTACCAAAATTAACAATCCCATGAGTATTTGCACCAACACAAAAAGCTTGGGATAACTGTTTACTCTCCGTCACTGATCTTCCAACATTTCTCATTGGCCAAATACATAACTTTAAGCCATGCATACATACACACATGCTCATGCATGCATGCATCTGTTGATCTCTCCTTGCACTTAAAAATCTTGTATAGTTCCTCATTTTGAAGACTATTTAAAGTTCAAAATCTAGCATTTATTAGTGTTTCCAATGACCGGTTCTAAATGCATTATATGCATTAACTTATTTTAACTTTGGAAAAACCTGATAAGATAGATACTATTATCCTGTCAATCATACCCCATACAGAAAACAGAGAAAGAGAAAATGAGTAATTTGCTCAAGGCTTGTCCAGATTCTGGTCCATCCACAAGATGCCTCAGCTTGTGCACAATTAAAAGGACACAAGAAGAGAGAAGCTGTAAGGATGAGAATCTGCATGCACTGAGTCCATTTCTCCTTGAGGGTCCAACTTAATATTCACTTCTCATTTCCCTGAGCTGCAGGGAAGAAAATTTCCTCAATATTCTCCCACATTCCATGCTCTCATCCATTGGTCAGTCTATTCTTGAAAGTGAAAGTCTATACAATCCATGGAATTCTCCAGGCCAGAATATTGGATTGGGTAGCCTTTCCCTTCTCCAGGGATCTTCCCAACCCAGGGATCGAACCTAGGTCTACCCCATTGCAAGCGAATTCTTTACCAACTGAGCCACCAGGAAAGCCCAAGAATACTGGAGTGAGTAGTCTATCCCTTCTCCAGGAGATCTTCCTGATCCAGGAATCAAACTGGGATCTCCTGCATTGCAGGCAGATTCTTTACTAGCTGAACTACCAGGGAAGCCCCTCAAATGCATTTAATTTTCCCTTGCTTGTCCAAATCCTTTCCTTTCCTCAAGCCCCATTTATATCCCAGACTCTTAAACTTCTCTAGACTTCCTTTGAAATTATAATAAATACTGCCATATATTAGTTACTTGTTCTTGAGTTGTTTTCATGTGTTCATTTTTTTATTTTTTTCATGTGTCAATTTTTCCTCATTAAAGTATAGTAACCTTGAAAACAGAGAACCATCTTGTGTGTTTCTTCTCTGTAATTTCATGCTGACATATAAGGCTATCAACAAGTACTTGTTTGAATAGTTAACGGAATGAAGGACAATCAGGAGTAATAAATAAATAGAGACAGTAAGAAATGAAAGATCTTAAAAAAGTATACCTTGAACTTAATATATTAAGGCATTTTAATTTTTTATAAATTAACATACAATGATAACAATTAATTTTATAATTAACATACAATATTGTCTGCAGATTAAAGGATTTTTAAAAGGTCATCTCATTCAAATAGAAGCAAGACACTTCTAATATTTTCAAAAGTTTCATAAAATCATTTTTTGTGTGTGTTCCAGCTTATAAAATAAAGCTGATAAGAGATGAAGGAAGGATGTTAACTTTGATAAGAGTACTTAACTATATGCAAGGTCTCCACTATGTGTTTTGAAGTGTGATACCTCAATTAAGCCTTACAACACTCCTACAAAGTATTATCAACCCATTTTCATAGGTAATGAAACTAATATTCAGAGAGGTCAGGTAACACTCCCAAGATAAGACAGCCATCAAGTTGAAGAGCTGTACTTTGAACTCAGGTCTAGCTGAGCTCTAGCCAATCTCTTTTTTCTGGTCGTTCTTTACACACTGTAAGGTGATGGTTGCTTCCTTGACTTTTGTAAAGCAAAGCCAACCCAATGCTTTTCTAAAAGTATGCAAAGAACAGCAAAAAAAAAAAAAAAAAAAAAACAGTGCTGAGTTCTTTTTCTCTTCTGAGGTCAACCATGGCCAATCAACATCAATATCCATTTTGATCTCTACAAATACCAAGAATCTCCACACTTTCTCTGTATCTATCAGTATGTATGCTGAGATCCCACTTTGGAGAGTAAAGATGCCAAATTGATATATACATATATCTTAAGTATACATAATAGTTTTCTATAATATCTAGCTAATGACACATAATCATATATAACCTAGATATTACATATATATGGATTTAATGTATACAATCTAGAGATTACCTCTTCAGTGACCCTTTCAATATACCGAACATGCAAAAGTGACACAAACAACCTTTTTTAGAAATCACTTTCATGAAAAGGGGGCAATGAAAACCACACGGAGGCTGCTTCTTTGCTGCCAGTGTTCAGCCTGAGCCCCCCCATCTGACCGGGAATCACAGTTACCGGATAGGGTGGAAAGAGCACAATGTGAGCTTTAACAGGGCCAAGTTCAGCTTCTGGCTGTGCCATTTCTGTGAGCCCCTGTTTCCTCATCTGTAAAATGGGGACAATAAGTGGAAGCATGCCACAAAGATTAACCAAGGTAATTTACATAAAGTGAAAATGCAAATTGCTCAGTCGTGTCCGACTCTTTGCAGACCATGGACTATACAGTCCGTGGAATTCTCCAGGCCAGAATACAGCAGTGGATAGCCTTTTCCTTCTCCAGGGGATCTTCCCAACCCAGGGATCGAACCCAGGTCCCCCACATTGCAGGTGGATTCTTTACCAGCTGAGCCACAAGGGAAGCCCAATTTACATAAAACACCTAGCAAATAGTAGGCAGGCATTCAATAAATAATATTTTCAGGATTTCCCAGGTGGTACAGTGGTTAAGACTCCACATTTACACTGCAGGGGGCATGGGTTCAATCTCTGTCAGGGAACTAGGATCCCACATGCCCCTGTGGCATGGTCAAAAAGAAAAAAATAATTTTTAATCTCAAATAAGTATTATTTTCCCTCTCCTATGACAGAAACTTTCTCAAAAGAGGGTATTCATTCTCAGTGTGTGTGCAAGAACACATAGAGGAGAATATAGCCAAATTATCATTCAGACAAAATCTGACTAATAAAATATAGATAATATAAATAACAAAATATAAATTTTGGTGATTGCTCTAATAGATGAAAGGATCAGAGCATACATGCAGATATAATAGAAATATAACCCATAAAGAAATATAAAGGTAAAAAAAAGTCTTAATATGATAAATACTGCAAGAAAAATATTGATTCTAACTTCTTTCATCTTCAGTTTTTTACTTTCATAGATTTACCATTTGTAGATGTAGCATAGGGACCAAGAAAATTATTAAAAATCACAATAGCCCAAGTAGCAACTCTTCTGTAATTTTGCCAGAATTTTCATGATCTTAAGTACCGAAAACATATATCAAAAATGGAAACACTGCTGAGACAAAGGAGAACTATTTGCTGGGTTAAACTCAGAGAGCTTGTGGCACAGTAGCATCTGTAATAAAACGATGGCTGCCTGTTTTTTCACCAATGTCAAATCATTGTAAAATACGGAGGAGAAGAGAGGAATCAAATCTTGCAGTCCTCGAAATCTGATATGAGGTCTATAAGCAACCCTGTGCAAGACAGGTAGCTTTTACAAGAGGACAAACACACTGTGAGGGAATGAATCAAAGCAAAGGATTAGATAATTGAGGAGGTGACAACACATGAGATATCGGGTGGCAGAGTGAGGCATGGAACAGGAGTTGCCTGCCCAGTAACACACAAGAAGAGTTATGACATTTATGCATTTTCATTTCTACAGGTGGGAACCTCAAATCATTCCATGGGCTAGCCTCTGAGTACCTCTAATCCAAGCCTGCCAAGGCTCAGTTGATATACTCCTGCATCGTCGGAGATGGACCCCACATATTTTCAACAATATTTCTTTGGTCCTAACAAGATACATTTTAAGTCCAAATAACCTGTAAATTCAAAGCTTATTTTCTACATTTAAGAAATATGCCCATACAGGTTCTATTATACATGGCCATAGATCCAGGAAATACTATTTGACTACCTACTCTGTGTCGGGTTTGTGTAAGACTATTGTTTTATGATTTCATATCCAATCCTATCAGCCGTGCTCTGCTATTTGTCCTATTTTCTTCTTTTAGTAGTTGATAAAATAAGAAAGAGAGACAGTGACATGCCTAAGATAATGTATTTTTTTAACTTTTTTTTATATTGGAGTATAGCCAATTAACAATGTTGTGATAATTTCAAGGGGACAGCAGAGGGACTCAGTCATATATATACACGTGTCAGTTCTCCCCTAAACTTGCCTCCCATCCAAGCAGCCACATAGCATTGAGAAGAGTTCCCTGTGCTAAGATGATGCATTTTAGAAGAATGCTTCTGCCCCGCATACATACCTCTGATTGCGGTTGCATTGTTGGAGGAGGGGCGGGACTCAGATGTACTGGCCTCTGCCTGACCTGAGTCTTAGAGCTCTGTCTCCTCTCTCCTCCCAGGGCTTTGAACAAGGATCTCACATCCAGGAGCCCTCAGGCAAGCCAGTCAGCTTTTGGCAACATTTTTTTTTTCCATTTTATTTCAGAAAATGGATTTGTTCTTTGTTAAAGCAAATGATACAAATGAACTTATTTATGAAGCAGAAACCAATTCAGAGACAGAGAAAACAAATTTATGGTTATCTAAGGGAAAGGGGGATGGGCAAAGGATGAATTAGGATTCGGGATTAACAGATATACACAACTATCTGTAAAAAAGGTAACTAACAAAGACCTTCTGTATAACAGGGGACCATATATTCAGTATCTTGTAATAACCAATAATGGAAAAGAATTGAATATATATATGCATATTCATTCATATCACTTTGCTGTACATCTGAAACTCATACAACATAGTAAATCAATTGTATTTCAATTTGAAAAAAACATAAAGTTTGATTATTTTTCTGTCTTAATTTGTTTACTATGTTTTACAAATTTTCAACATTTTCTCTTCTTCGTCTTTAGCAAATGAATTAACAGCATATGACTCAAAGGCCTAAGGATAAACCAGCAACAAAAGATAATTAGCCCTCAAAATAGATTCCGACACCTCCGAACAGATCTCCATTCCAATTTTAAATTATCCTCTTGACCTTAAAGACGATGCTCTGTGGGAATGAGACACCTAAAACCACTGCTCTTCATAACTCAGTCAGGATATGAATTTAAAGATTCTCACAAAATGGTAATAAATCCAGATCCAAAGACAGTTTGGGAAAGCTACAGGAAAAGTGTTGCTCAGTCATCTCAAGGACTTTTCAGTCCTTAGGGAACCTAATTGTTTAAAATTCAGGATATTGAATTCATAGGACTTTCGGAAATTAGCCAGATGTCCCCCCAAATCTGTATTATCACCTTAGGAGTCATTAAGGAAAGGTCAGGCTTGGAGAACCATCGGTGTGATCTTGTTGGAGACTTAGTCTGGAAGACAAAATGGCCCAAATTTTTTATGAGAATCAATGTAGGGAGTCATATTGAATGAGAAACAAATATACTGAGGTGAGTGAAATAAAATCAGCCCCCATTCTAGCTACAACTCTACTAATCTTTCACCTGAAGATCTTGCACTCATAGCTCTGGGGGCATTTTGTTGTCTCACCTGAGAATGTGGGCTCCTTGACTAAGTTATTTGGAGACCTCATTTCATGATTCAACTTCAGAATAGCCCCAATAGACTTCTCCCTCTTGGCTTCAGAATGGCATTATCTAATATTAACTTCTCGCCTCATTTTATCCTGAAAGCCAAACAGAAGCTGGTTGGAGTTTGGATAGTTTCACCAAGGTCTTTAGGATGAGATTTGTCATACCTCTGTTAGGAAAACACTTCTTTCAATAGAATAAATTTCAGATTTTTATTGAACAACTGAAGCACGACCAGGAAAAAAAGCACTGTGATAATAATATGCTCAGTTGCTCAGTCTTATCCAACTCTTTGTGACCCTCTGTCTGCCAGGCTCCTCTGTTCATGGGATTTTCAAGGCAAGGATACTGAAGTGGGTTGCTGTTGTCTCCTCCTATAACAATAATACAATATAACAATAAAAAGTGATGCTCTTCCACCAAGTACAAGATGCCAGGTAGGTGGGTAATAACTGAGAAAGGGGCAGTTTTGAAACTAGGCAGTAACTGAGTTACTGAAGGGATTGGCAACACACTCCAGTACTCTTGCCTGGAGAGTCCATGGGGTCACAAAGAGTTGGACACAACTGAGCAACTAACACACACAGAATAACTGAGTGGTTATTCTCTACTGTTTCCCCAAGAACTAGAATAACAGCCAACACACAGTAGGACCTTGACACATATTTGGTAAGCGGTTAAATAAATAAAGAATTAATGAATGTGATTCAATCTCTTTGTTTTGTACAAAGACCCACAGAAGCTATGGAATTTGTCCTGGACTATTTGTCAACTGAAATTAAAACAGAATCTCTCAATTTTTGCCTCTGTCACGGTGTGACTTTCCCTGTTACTAGTTTGTTTTGGTTTTTAATATTTAGAAAATACAAGCTTTTATTGAGCAGGATATAAAACAATTGAGGTACTGGTATCTCAAGAAGCTATAGCACACAACTTTTCAAATGTGCCTAAGTACAGAAATCACTGGGAAAATAATTAATGTTTATTAAAAATAAGTTCCAAGGCTTCTGTTTCCATATCTCTCACCAGACAAGTCCTGGAAAGACTGCCCTAACCAGGTCACTGGAGAGGGGAGGGGTCTCCCTTTGCTCTCTGCAAGGACACTTATTTCCGACCAGAGAGGGGAGGTTGGGATGCAGTAATACAGGATGCTTTATTTACTGCTGATAAGTCAAAGGATACTGATGAGAGCAGTGAGGAGGGTGATTTTGAGGGCAAGAAAACACCTGCGAGAGACAGCACTCACCTTTGATTTATTAATTAAATTCGTAGAAAGGCAGCTTCCCTAGAGGTCCTGCAGCTGCACATGCTTCCCTCCACCTTTTTATGAGAAAAAAAAAAAAAAAAAAAAATGACCCAAAGGCAGACGGAGGTAGGGCTTTTCTTTTCTAAAAACTAAATTTCAACCCCACTGCCAGGATTGGTACTCAGTCATCTATATGTTCTATATCACTTACATGGGCACTTTCACCATAGCAACCATTGACTAGAAAAGGTGAAAATATAAATATTCACTGAATGAATGACAGGAGAGTTTTCTCTTCAACCATTAGTACTAGTATATGAGAATTAATCTTGACAGTCCTTTTCTGGAGTCATTATCATTGCCTTTCGAGACTATGCAGACTACGAACTATATTATTATTGATGATAAAAAAGAAAATGTAGCAAGAAGAATAGGAGGTAGAGGATTTAGCAAGCACACATGCTAAAGTCCTTAGGGAAAACAAAATGATCAGAAAAGGGAAACTTCGGCATGATAACTGCAGTCTAGTCAGCGTGCCAACGAAGGACAATATGTAGACCTGTTTAGTGTTAGTCCATGAGTCATGTCTGCCTCTTTGCAATCCCATGGACTTGTAACCCGCCAGGCTTCTCTGTCCATGGAATTCTCCAGGCAAGAAAACTGGAGTGAGTTGCCATGGCCTTCTCCAGGGGATCTTCCTGACCCAGGGATCGAATCCCGGTCTCCTGCACTGCAGGCAGAAGCTTTACCATCTGAGCCATCAGGGATGGTAGACCTGCTTTAGAGGGTTTCATATCTTTTTGTTTGCAGTTTTCATGAACTGAGCAAATGTGACCCTAGCAAATTGTATGAACACTGTATGTAATTGCTGCAATGCAAGTTTTACAGGGTAAAGCCAATGTCTGCTTTACCTGCTGTATCCCCAGAGCCTAGCACATAGCCTGGCACATGGTAAACACTCAGTAAATATTGAATAGATGTATAAATGATAGATGCATGGATGAATCAATGGGAGGATGGATGGATCTTGGCTATATGAGGGGTGGGCATATACATACCTATAAATATCCTATGCCCTTTTCATCTTCAGGAGCTAAGCTGTTCTAAGTCTCTGAAACCATGGTGAGATATGGAAGATGGGACCTACAGGGTTGTAGTCAGTAATCCTCTTCATAAAATCATCAAGACATTAACTGTTGATGGAAGACCACTGCATTGGTCCCCTAAGGCTTCCAGAGCAAAGTACCACAAACTGAATGGCTTAAAGACCAGAAACTTATTATTTCACAATTCTGGAAGTCTGAGATCCAGCTGTCAGCAGGATTGATTCCATCTGAGATCTATAAGGGAGAATATGTTCCTGCCTCTCTCCTCAGCTGGCAGTCTCTGGCATTTATTGGCTATAGATGTATCACCCACATCTCTGCCTTATGGATCAAATAGCATCTTCTGTGTGTTTGTGTGTCTGTATTTGTGTGTATGTCTCCACACTTCTACTTTTTATAAGGACACTGGTCATACTATATTAGGGCACACACTAGTGACCTCCTTTCAGCTTGGTTACCTCTGTAAAGACCCTTTCTGATATACTGGAGGTTAGAAATTCAACATATGAATTTGAGGGGAACACAGCACGTAACAACAAGTTATGAAAAATAAGTACCTCCTACAAAACTTATTATCTGCAACAAAGTAAAGCTAAATTGCTGTTTAAGCTTCTCATTGACTGGAAGACAATATTCCACTAACAAACGGATAGTAAGTAAAAATCAGTGCAAATTACCATTGTTATTTAGCATTTCTAAAACATCATTGATAGTCTCTTAATTTAATTGTTCTCTACTAGTTTAGTGAACATATTCACTCACTGTTTAAACACGCAATTCTGCTGCTGCTGCTAAGTCACTTCAGTCATGTCCGACTCTGTGGGACCCCATAGATGGCAGCCCACCAGGCTCCCCCATCCCTGGGATTCTCCAGGCAAGAACACTGGAGTGGGTTGCCATTTCCTTCTCCAATGTATGAAAGTGAAAAGTGAAAGTGAAGTCGCTCAGTTGTGTCCGACTCTTAGCGACCCCATGGATTGCAGCCTACCAGGCTCCTCCATCCATGGGATTTTCCAGGCAAGAATACTGGAGTGGGGTGCCATTGCCTTCTCCTACACAATTCTAGTGTAGAAATATTGTAAGAGCCTGAATAGCTTTACTTAAACATCAGTGAGCTCTCATCATCTTTTACGTTTAATGGCTAAATTTCTCCAGTACTGTGTCTTTAAAGAATCTAGCTACCAAGGTTGGAAAATAAATATCATATATAGTGTTGCATGTATTTTGGAAAGATGTAAATCTGAAATAAATTTTAAGTTCTGACCCTTGAAGAGATAATGTCCTCAGAAAATTTACTTAACCAAATAGCTTGCTTCCTAACAATGATGAATAACAGAGATTGTGCTATTTATAGAAGTGATTTAGCTGGATATACACAAATGATAAAGTTCAGCTCACTTTATGTGAGAGCAAGTCCCTTTATGATGAAGGCAAAGAATTGTTAAAGGAATTGCCAACAGAAACTTTTAAAAGCCTAGATATGTTGTATAAGTCACATCCATGGGGAGTCTGATAAACATTGAAAGGAAAATATCAAATTCATTGTTATAGTTACTATCATGGTATTTGGCACTTTTGCTCTGTGGAAGAAGCATTAACCATATCCTCTGAGTAACTTACACTCAAAAAGGAAAAAAAATAAAATGAGGACTAAATGTTAAGTTGTACATTCAGAAATGCAGGGAAAATATATGAATCATACAGGCATAGATTCTAACTGGGAAAGTAAGAGTGAAGAAACTCTAAAAATAAAATTAACTTCACTTTCCAACAGTTATAATTGATCTTGAGGAGGAAGGGAATTTTTTATAATTAACCAGGCTTTGATATAAAATCAAAGATCCATGTACATTTTCTACAAATGGTCAGATAAAGAAACACACTAAAGACAGTTTATTTATAAGTATTAACAATATCAATTAGAAATATGTAGTTTTTAAATCCCACTCACAATTGCACCAAAATATATAGAATATCTAGGAATAATTTAAACACAAAATATGCAGATTTACATGAAAAAGTACAAGATGTTTTTAAACAAATAAAATAGAAAAGCATAGAAGTTATTAAGATGATTTAATACTGCTTAAATGTCAGTTCTTTCTTAATCTACCAAGTTGAGAGTTTTTCCACTGAAAACTTCAATAGAACTTTTTGACAAAATGAATCTAAAGTTCTTCTGGAAGAATAATGTGTCTGATAATCAAGAAAATTTTTAGAAAGAAAACTGCATAGGGATTTGCCCTGGTAAAAACTAAATGTATTTTTGTAAAGCTGTTGTAGTTTACAGTAATTACATGAGTTCAATAGACTACAGTGTACACACTGACACAACTTACTATATGACTGGCAAAAAAAAAAAAAAAAAAAAACTCCTGTAAACTTAGACTGCATTTTCAAAAGAGGAAAGAGAACATTGACAGAATAGACTTTATCTGAAGAAGGGGAGGTTATAAATTGGATTGATTCAATGATAGATGTTTGACCCAGGGGGATTTCTGGTGTTTCTTCCCACTTTAAAACACTATGAAAACCAAGCCTATTCCTTCTCCAGCAGATCTTCCTGACCCAGGAATCGAACGGGGTTCTCCTGAATTGCAGGTGTATACCAGCTGAGCTACCTGGAAAGCCCAAGAGTGAATGCAGATGACTACAATTCTAAGTCTTCTTCAAAAATTTTCACCAGAGGCCCCATATTTTGTCAGAGTGCTCTAGAGGTCCTTGTGGCAAGTAAATGGGAGGAGAAATGGGTGCATTCAATTTTGCATATCAAAAAGACCACTTGGTAGCATTTTAATGGATTAGAGGAGGACCAACTTGATGGTTATTATATTAAGCCAAGCAAGAGGGTTGAAGGAGCAGAGTGGCAGTGAGGGTGGACAGGGAAAAAAAGGCTTGAAGAATTATACACAAGATAAAATTTTCTTGGTGATCAATGGTATATCAAAGGAAGTATGAACAAAAGTCCAAGATAATTCACAGGTACTGTCTTAACCAACTGGGTAATAAGGAGTAAAGAAGAGTGATTTTAGAGAGAAAGACAATGAGTTCAATTGCTAGGTCTTTATTTTAGGAAAGAATCTGCATTTTTACATATTTTATATATTTGATAAATATTTTTGCATATTGGGGTTTCCCCCATAACTGTAATTGTGAAAGGATTCTGTTGCTTTTTAAAAAGATTGAGAATTTCTGGATTTGAATGACAGTCTTTGCATAGTTATATCAATTCTCATTTTTAAAGAGGGGAAACTAGGTGCTTATAAAGTTATGTGATTTTCATCCTTATACATAATCAGTGTCAAATATGAACATTTTAGCTCCAAGACTTGTAATCCTAAACTTGTGCTCAGATCACTAGACTACATGTGGTTCAGAACATTCCAAACATAAACTCTTACCTGGTAAGGACCTGAAAGCTTTCTTAGTCCTGCCCTTGGATTGTACAAGAGTCTGAGTCCCAGACATTTTTCCTGGCTCTCACAGTGAGTATACTAGTAGAGCTCAGATTAAAATCCAATAGAGTAAATCATAATCTGGCATGTGACCCATTGCCGTACCCTGCCTCACCACTGGGTGCTAAATCAGTCACTAGAATTAACATCATTTGATGACACTTTAAAAATAAGTTGCACTTTCTATTAATAAAGCAGATTAAATGTATCATCTTATTCAATCCTCACAAGTCCATGATTTAGGAATAAGATTTCTGTTGTACACATGAGGAAACAAAAGTTTGTAGCAAATAAAATAACTTGCTCAAAGTCACATCACTAGTAAGTGGACTCAGAGATGTTGAAGCTACAAGCTCTTTTCCCTAATGCCCCATTTACAAAAAATGAGTTAACCATATATACATATAAACCAGGAAGAACTAACACTTATTTCACATAGGTCTGTTGCAAGATGGTGGAAAATAAAACATTCAAAGTTTGTGTATCCTACTAAAGTCAAAATTTTAAAAACTGCTTACCTAATACATTTACTTTGACACCATAGATTACCTTTAATACTACCCTTGCCCTGATATACTTGACCTCTATTCATAGAAAATGAAACGCAGCTTGTACAGATTGATTTTTAGATCTCTTTATTCAAAATAAAGGATAAGCCAGAATCAAATTTTGGTATGTCTAATATTTATGCTTGCAAAGACAGTCTGGCAAGTGTCAACACTGGGTGTAAATTAGCATTATGGAAGATCAGCAGGTACTGGTGAAAAAGCTATCATCAATAAGAAAGATCTGCATGCATGCTTAGTCGCTTCAGTCATGTCCGACTCTTTGGGACCCCATGGACTGTAGCCAGCCAGGTTCCTCTGTCCATGGGATTTTCCAGGCAAAATTTTCTTGGTGATCAACGGTATATCCGTTGATATATTTCCAGGCAAAAATACCAGAATGGGTTGCCATGCCCTCCTCCAGGGCATCTTCCTGACCCACGGATCGAACCTGCATCTCCTGCGTCTCCTGCATTGTGGAAGGATTCTTTATCATTGAGCCACCAGGGAAGCCCTAAGAAAGTCCTATATAAGCATAAACACTGCTTCAGAATATCATTTTAAAAATATACAGTGCCCACTTTTAGACTATGGTTACGTTTTAACAGTATTGCTGAAGTTCATTTTTCTAAAATGTATAAAACTAGTTACTTTTCAATGGCAGAGTACAGAGAACTCTTTTTCTAAACACAAATTGAAATAATTGGCCAATATGGTAAAAGGAAAAATGAGTGGAAACCAATAGCCCTGGATTCTTGTTCGAGGCAACATGGCAGAGTGAATAAGGGCAAAGACTTGCCCAGTGACCAGCACTTCAACCCTGTCGCTTGCCAGATGTGTTACAGTGACTCTGTTGCTCAACTTTAGGATGCCTCGGTTTTCTCATCTGTCCAGTGGGGATGATAATGTACCTGCCTCACTGAGTTATCAGCTGGATTAAATTTATACTTGTCAAGTATGTTTAACTCAGATGACCCTTATATCTACCACTGTGGGCAAGAACCCCTAGAAGAAATGGGATAGCCCTCAGAGTCAATAAAGGTGTCTGAAATGCAGTACTTGGCTGCAATCTCAAAAATGACAGAATGATTTTGTTCATTTCCAAGGCAAACCATTCAATGTAACAGTAAACCAAGTCTATGCCCCAGCCAGTAATGCTAAAGAAGCTGAAGTTGAACGGTTCTATGAAGACCTACAAGAACTTCTAAAACTAACAACCAGAAAAGATAGCCTCTTCATTATAGGGGACTAGAATGCAAAAGTGGGAAGCCAAGAGCTACCTGGAATAACAGGCAAATTTGGCCTTGGAGTACAAAATGAAGCAGGGCAAAGGCTAACAGAGTTTTGCCAAATGAATGCACTGGTCATAGCAAACACTCTCTTCCAACAACACAAGAGACAACTCTACATATGGACATCACCAGATGGTCAATACTGAAATCAGATTGATTATATTCTTTACAGCCAAAGATGCAGAAGCTCTATATAGTCAACAAAAACAATACCAGGAGCTGACTGTGGCTCAGATCATGAACTCCTTATTGCCAAATTCAGACTTAAATTGAAGCAAGTAGGGAAAACCACTATACAATTCAAGTATGACCTTAATCAAATCTCTTACGATTATACAGTGGAAGTGACAAATAGATTCAAGGGATTAGATCTGATAGAGTGCCTGAAGAACTATGGATGGAGGTTTGTGACATTGTACAGGAGGCAGTGATCAAGACCATCCCCAAGAAAAAGAAATGCAAAAAGGCAAAATGGTTGTCTGAGGAGGCCTTTCAAATAGCTGAGAAAAGAAGAGATGCTAAAGGCAAAGGAGAAAAGGAAAGATATACCCGTTTGAATGTAGAGTTCCAAATAACAGCACGGAGAAATAACAAAGACTTCCTCAGTGATCAATGCAAAGAAATAGAGGAAAACAATAGAATGGGAAAGACTACAGATCTCTTCAAGAAAATCAGAGATGTCAAGGGAACATTTCATGCAAGGATGGGCACAATAAAGGACAGAAACAGTAAGGACTAAACAGAAGCAGAAGAGATTAAGAAGAGGTGGCAAGAATACACAGAAGAACTGTACAAAAAAAGTCTTAATGACCCAGATAACCACGGTGGTGTGGTCATTTACCTGGAGCAAGACATCCTGGAGAGTGAAGTCAAATGGGCCTTAGGAAGCATTACTACAAACAATATTAGTGGAGGGGATGGAATTCTCGTTGAGCTATGTCAAATCCTAAGAGACAATGCTGTTCAAGTGCTGCACTCAATATGCCAGCAAATTTGGAAAACTCAACAGTGGCCACATGCCTGAAAAAGGTCAGTTCTCATTCCAATTCCAAACATGCCAAAGAATGTTCAAACTACAGCACAATTGTACTCATCTCACACACTAGCAAAGTAATGCTCAAAATTCTCCAAGCCAGGCTTCAACAGTACATGAACCATGAACTTCCACATGTTCAAGCTGGATTTAGAAAAGGCAAAGGAGCCCGAGATCAAATTGCCAACATCCACTGGATCATCGAAAAAGCAAGAGAGTTCCAGAAAAACATCTACTTTTGCTTTATTGACTATGCCAAAGCCTTTGACTTTGTGGATCACGACAAACTGGAAAATTCTTAAAGAGATGAGAATAACAGACCACCTTACCTGCCTCTTGAGAAATCTGTATGCAGGTCAAGAAGCAACAGTTAGAACTGGACATGAAACAACAGACTGGTTCCAAATTGGGAAAGGAGTATATCAAGGCTATATATTGTCACCCTGCTTATTTAACTTATATGCAAAGTACATCATGCAAAATGTCAGGCTGGATGAAGCACAAGCTGGAATCAAGACTGCTGGGAGAAACATCAATAACCTCATATACACAGATGACACCACCCTTATGGCAGAAAGCAAAGAAGAACTAAAGAGCTTCTTGAAATTGAAAGAAGAGAATGAAAAAAATTGACTTAAAACTCAACATTCAGAAAACTGAGATCATGGCATCCAGTCCCATCACTTCATGGCAAACAGATGGGAAACAATGAGAGACTTTATTTTCTTGGGCTCTAAAATCACTGCAGATGGTGACTGAAGCCATGAAATTAAAAGACGCTTGCTCCCTGGAAGAAAAGCTATGACCAACCTAGACAGCATATTAAAAAGCAGAGACATTACCTTGCCAACAAAGGTCCATCTAGTCAAGGCTATGGTTTTTCCAGTAGTCATGTATGGATGTGAGAGTTGGACTATAAAGAAAGCTGAGTGCCGAAGAATTGATGCTTTTGAACTGTGGTGTTGAAGAAGATTCTTAGAGTCCCTTGGACTGCAAGGAGATCCAACCAGTCCATCCTAAAGGAATACAGTCCTGAATATTCACTGGAAGGACTGATGCTGAACCTGAAATTCCAATACTTTGGCCACCTGATGGGAAGAACTGACTCATTGGAAAAGACCCTGATGCTGGGAAAGATTGAAGTTGGGAGGAGAAGGCGACAACAGAGGATAAGATGGTTGGATGGCATCACTGATGCAATGGACATGAATTTAAGTAAGCTCTGGGACTTGGTGATGGACAGGGAAGCCTGGCATGCTGCCGTCGATGGGACCACAAAGAGTCGGACATGACTGAGTGACTGAACTGAGCTGAACTGAAAGTACATAAAACAACATCTGGAATGTTGGATAAATTTTTGTCAAAGTAAATATTGGATAAATTTTTGTCACTGAAACAAAATGTAGACAAGTCACTCTGTGCATTTAGACCAAGCCACACTTAACTGATTCTTGATTACCTTCGCTAATAATATGAAGTGATTGTACAACCTTTAATCTCTTCTTGAATCACCCTTTGGGGAGGTAATTAGAAAAGGCAACTGCATAATATAAGAAAGGTAAACAAAAGGAAAAATAAGGGTAGTGTCATTGGAAATTAAATCTTTGGAGACTGCTAACAGGATCACATTTTCTGAAGTTTGAAATTCGTAGGTGGTTTGGCCTTGGGCAAATACCAGCTCCTCCTGAACCCGTGTGATGACCTATAGGTTCCTTGGTCTCTGAGCCTCTCAATCCCCATCTCTATGGTCTCATAGCAATCCCTACTTCAGAAATAGTTGGTAGTAAAATTATACATGTAAAGAATAGTAAGATTATACATATAAAGCATGTTTGACACATCGTAAGAATGTAATAACCAGTGTTCTGGTGGTTATAAGAATGATGATGGTCACATTGTCAATAAGGAAATTTAGCAATTTTATAACTAACTCTCCTATCAATTCACAAAATGATTATAAACCATAGAAATTATGTTAGATATGTAGCATGAGGCTTGGTTCAACTTAATTCCTTCCTTTACTTGTCAGGGATATGACTCAAATAATAAAAACAAACTATGAAAGTAGAAAAAAAAATAATTTGCCATCATCACTTACTTCCTTTATTTTGGAAGTAGAAAAAAAATTGCCATCTTAGCTTACTTCTTTTATTTAAAAAAGTTTTATTTAAATGCTAACGCCTTTAAAGCTTCACATGGAATTTTAAAAATAACCAATACAGTATTAGATGCTTTCATTTTCAGTTGGAGAGAAGCAGAGTGCTATTAACAACTCAAGGATAGACTTATGATGGCACAGCAAAGAAGTCCAGTACAAGTCATCCTGTCCTTCAGACGTGAGGATGTCAGTGCCAGTGTGATTGGTACAGCTTAAGTAAACTGAATTACTAACAATTTTGCAGGCTGAATAGATTTTAGTAGACCTAATAAAATTATAAAATAAGCTATTTTCAAGGCTACTCATAAACATTGTATCAAATCCATAAGAATGCTTTTACAAGGAAAACATGATGCTAGACTGTAATTTTTTGTGTTTCTTTTTAACCCTTATACAATGTTTAGTGTTTTCTGTTGGTGTTATACTGCATCACTGTTTTGGAAAATATGATAAATGCTACTGAAAAAAATGTACAAAAGAAGATAAAAATCATCCCAAAAACTGCCACGCAGAAATAATCTCTTTCTAGTTAATACTTTGGAAAATAATCATGTTAGACCTCTCTCCAAACATTTCTGTACATATGGATTATGTACATATGATGTTTCAGTTATATCATGCCAAATGGTATTCCTTAATGTTTTTTACTCAACAATATGCTATGATCATCCTTTTTATCTCAGTAAAGGTGGATCCATGTCATCATTTTCATTGCCATATTGTATTCATTAGTACATATCAACAAACTTTACTTGATCCAACATTGATGAAAACTTAAAACATTCTTTTGTGATCATTTTGTGAAATATGACTATCTTTTCCCTCTGCTAATCCTTCAAGCCAAATAAAAAGTACTTTTAAAAGAATATTTGTAAAAAGTGAGATCCCATTCACAAGTAATTTAAACATCTAACAAGTTATATATTAAAACAGTATACATTTAAAATATGTTTTTATTCCCCAAAATATATAGATAAAGAAATACATAGGTCCTATAATAAGAAAACTATAAAATTGTTCTAAGGGACAGAGACAAGACTTGAATAAATGAAAAGATAAAACTTGTCTTAAATATGAAAATTCAATGTTGTAACAAGACTAGTTCTCCCTAAATGATTGCATAAATTTAATGCAACTCTCTTTCAAATCCCAGAAGATTTTTTTATTCAGAATGATTATCTTAATAGTAAGTATGTAAGAACATTAAAAATATTTTGGACCATTTGAAAGGAAGGAGAAGGAGAGAGAAAAGGAGAAAAGTGCAGTAAAAGATATGGGAATGTATTATACAGCTATCATGATTAAAACAATGTGGTACAAGAATATGTAATGAGATCAGTGAAACAGAATACACATTCCTGGAAGTACATAGTGATTAATCATATGATAAAAATGTCATTTCAAATCAAATCTGAACTATTCATAAATATGACTAGGGCAAATTGTCATTCTTTGTAAAAAAAAATAACAATAATAAAGTTAGATAATGACCTCAGTCTTTCTGTTGTTATTCAGTCAGTAAGTCATGTGACTCTCTGCAAACCCCATGGACTGCGGCAGGCCAGGCCTCCTTGTCCTTCACTGTCTCCCAGAGTTTGCTCAATTTCATGTCCATTGAGTCAGTGATACTATCTAATCATCTCGTCCTCTGCCGTCCCCTTCTCCTCCTGCCTTCAATCTTTCCCAGCATCAGGATTTTTTCTAATGAGTCAGCTCTTCACATTAGGTAACCAACGTACTGGAGCTTCAGCTTCAGCATCAGTCCTTCAATGAATACTCAGGGCTGATTTCCTTTACGATTAACTGGTTTGATTTCCTTGCTGTCCAAGGGACTCTCCAGAGTCTTCTCCAACCTTATAATCTGAAAGCATTAATTCTTCAGCATTCAGACTTTTTATGGTTCAACGCTTACATGTGTACATGATTACTGGAAAAAATATGGCTTTGACTATATGGACCTTTGTTGGCAAAGTAATGGCTCTGCTTTTTAATACACTGTCTAGGTTTGTCATAGCTTTTCTTCCAAGGAGCAAGCGTCTTTCAATTTCATGGCTGCAGACAACATCAGCGGTGATTTTGGAGTCCCCCAAAATAAAATGTGTCACTGTTTCCACTTTTCCCCCTTCTATTTGCCATGAAGTGATGGGACCAGATGCCATGATCTTAGTTTTCTGAATGTTAAGTTTTAAGCCAGTTTTTTCACTCTTCCCTTTCATCCTCATTGAAAAGTTCTTTAGCTCCTCTTTCTGCCATTAAAGTGGTATCATCTGCAAAATTTAGATTGTTGATATTTCCCCCTAAAATCTTGATTCCTGCTTATTATTCATCCAGCCTGGCATTTCACATGATGTACTCTGCAAATAAGTAAAATAATCAGGATGAGAATATACAGCCTTGACGTACTCCTTTCCCAATTTGGAATCAGTTCATTGTTCTATGTCTGATTCTAATTGCTGCTTCTTGTTCTGCATATGGGCTTCTCAGGAGGCAGGTAAGGTGGTCTGGTATTCCCATCTCTTTAAGAATTTTTCCACAGTTTGTTGTGATCCACACAATAAAAGTCTTTAGCATAGTCAATGAAACAAAAGTATATGTTTTTCTGGAATTTCCTTGCTTTTTTGTAATTCAATGAATGTTGGCAATTTGATTTTGTGGTTCCTCTGCCTCTCCTAAACCCAGCTTATATATCTGGAAGTGCTTGGTTCATGTACTACTGAAGCCTCACTTGAAGAATTTTTAGCATAACCTTGCTAGCATGTGAAATGATCACGATTGTGCAGTACTTTGAACATTCTTTGGCATTTCCCTTCTTTGGGATTGGAATGAGAATTGACCTTTTCCAGGCATGTGGCCACTGTTGAGTTTTCCAAATTTGCTGGCATATTGAGTGCAGCACTTGAACAGCATCATCTTTTAGGATTTTAAATAGCTCAATGAGAATTCCATCCCCTCCACTAATATTGTTTGTAGTAATGCTTCCTAAGGCCCATTTGACTTCACTCTCCAGGATGTCTTGCTCTAGGTAAGTGACCACACCATCATGGTTATCTGGGTCATTAAGACTTTTTATGTACAGTTCTTCTGTGTATTCTTGCCACCTCTTCTTAATCTCTTCTGCTTCTGTTTGGTCCTTACTGTTTCTGTCCTTTATTGTGCCCATCCTTGCATGAAATGTTCCCTTGACATCTCTGATTTTCTTGAAGAGATCTCTAGTTTTACCCATTCCATTTCTTTTCCCTATTTCTTTGCATTGCCACTTAAATTCCAGATAAATCAAAAATTTGGCTGAGTAATATTCCATTGTGTGTATAACTATTTAGCCTGCTTCCATGTCTTAACTAGTGTAAATAGTCTGCCATGAATATTGGGGTGCAAGTGTCTTTCAAATTATGATTTTCTACAGATATATGCCCAGTAGTAGAATTGCAGGACCATAAGGTAGCTCTATTTTTAGTTTTTAAAGCAAACTCCATACTGTTCTCCATAGTGGCTGTACCAATTTACAATCCCACCAACAATGTAGGAAGGCTCCTTTTTCTCCATACTCTCTCCAGCATTTATTCCTGTAGATTTTTTGATGATGGCCATTCTGACTAGTGTAAGGTAATACCTCATGATAGTTTTGATTTGCATTTCTCTAATAATTAGCAATGTTGAATATCTTTTCATAAGCCTTTTGGTCATCTATACGTCTTCTTTGAAGAAATGTCTACTTAGATCTTCTGTCCACTTTTTGATTGGGTTTTTTTTTAATTGAGCTGTATGAGCTGTTTGTATATTTTGGAGTTTATTCCCTTGTCAGTCCTGGGTTTTCCAGGTAGCTCAGTGGAAAAGAATCTTCCTGCCAGTGCAGGAGATGCCGGTTCAATCTCTGGGTTGAGAAGATCCTCTGTAGTAGGAAATGGTAACCCACTCCAGGATTCTTGCCTAGAAAATTTCAGAAGAGCCTGGTAGGTGGGCTATAGTCCATGGGGTCACAAAGAGTCGGACATGACTGAGCGACTGAGCATGCACACCCTTGTCAGTCCTAAAGTTATAATAAACTTTATTATAACTATAATAAAGTTATAATGTTATTATAAGTTATAATAAACTTATAAGTTATTATAAACTTATAAGCTATCCGAAGAAAACTATGATGAGCTATAATTTTAATATAGGACACCTTTTTTAAATATCACAACAAATGGAAATGGTAAAGGGAATGGACATATGTATCTTTTAGGCTATGTAAA
Source organism: Dama dama (assembly GCF_033118175.1). Classification (NCBI taxonomy): domain Eukaryota; kingdom Metazoa; phylum Chordata; class Mammalia; order Artiodactyla; family Cervidae; genus Dama; species Dama dama. The sequence continues at coordinate 49,799,896 of NC_083710.1, forward strand.
ATTTTAATTTTCTGTGTGATTTTTTTAAGAAATAACATACCTAATGTTAAAAGTCAAACCACAAACTGGTTTCATTTTTATTTTTATTTTTTTCATTTGAAGGAAGGCTTATACTTAGTACCATTGCCTAAATAGTTGTTCTATTTTGCCTTAGAAATCCTAACACAAGCTGGATCCTTGACCCCCGCATGAACTATATATCTGATATTGAATGAACTATATATCTGATACCAGAATTAAACTATATACCTGATATTGAATGAACTATATATCTGATACCAGAATTGAAAGAGACACATGTACCCCAATGTTCACTGTGGCACTGTTTATAATAGCCAGAACATGGAAGCAACTAGATGTCCATCAGCAGATGAATGGATAAGAAAGCTGTGGTACATATACACAATGGAATATTACTCAGCCATTAAAAGGAATACATTTGAATCAGTTATAATGAGGTGGATGAAACTGGAGCCTATTATACAGAGTGAAGTAAGCCAGAAAAAAAAAAACACCAATGCAGTATACTAATGCATATATATATGGAATTTAGAAAGATGGTAACGATAACCCCGTATGCGAAACAGCAAAAGAGACACAGATATATTGAACAGCCTTTTGGACTCTGTGGGAGAGGGTGAGGGCGGGATGATATGGGAAAATGGCATTGAAACATGTAAATTATCATATGTGAAACGAACTGCCAGTCCAGGTTCGATGCATGATACAGGGAGTTCAGAGCTGGTGCACTGGGATGATCCTGAGGGGTGGGATGGGGAGGGAGGTGGGAGGGAGGTTTAGGATGGGGAACACATGTACACCCAAGGAAGATTCAAGTCAATGTATAGCAAAACCAATACAATACTGTAAAGTTAATAATAAATAAATTTTTTTAAAAAACTGTTCCATTCCCTCAGTTCTTCTAAGTAAGTATCCACCTATAGCCTAATGATACTGTAATTTAGTTTTAACAACAATTACACAACAATACAAACCTATTCGATCACAAAGTATTCCCACATAGTCTCATTTGATCATGCCAATAAATTGTACATTTGTTGCTGACATTTTAAAAAGTTATCTGTTTAGTCTCTGCAAAACATTTGGAAAGATTTCTCCTATCCAAGACAATCTTCCTTTAAACACCGAGGCCCGTGTGTTGTTATCACAATTGACACAAGATTACAATGCAAAACACTTCTCGGATCACCTCTGCTCTAACATAGAACATTCAATAGAATCATCATTTGTTATTGTTTAGTCGCTAAGTCATGTCCAACTCTTTTGTGACCCCATGGACTGTAGCCCGCCAGGCTCCTATGTCCATGGGATTTCCCAGGCAAGAATAATGGAGTGAGTAGTCACTTCCTTCTCCAGGGGATCTTCTCAACCTAGGGATGGAACCGGGTCTCCTGCACTGTAGGTGGATTTTTTACAGCTGAGCCACCAGGGAAGCCTCAGAATCATCAGACTTTAGCTTTAAATATTTTTTTGCGTACTTGTCTGCTTCTTGCTGCTGAAAGAAACAATCATGTAGACAGATGAATATCTATCCTGTATGTTTTGAGGACTACATAAGTTATAATAAAACATATAAATTATAAGTTACAATAAAACAATGTCTTAGCACACCGTAAGTGTTCAATAAATGTGAATTGTTAGTGTCATCATTAGTATGTTATTTAGTCCAAATTAAGGCAGGGACACATTAAAAGCAGGAGACTCTTGCCAACGTGTCTTATTAGATAAACAGCACATCTCTATCTACCTATATTGGAACTGAATTAAAGAAACACATAATGGCTGTGAGCCACATGTTCCTGACAATGATAAATGGTGTTTCGCTGGTCACGTCCTGGCACTATGCAAGAGAGCGGTGCGGGAAGGACAAGGGAGGTGGTCCATTGGTGCTCTTACCAAAGTGTATTTAAATTGTTCCTTTCACACCAAATGCATCACTAGTCGTGGCAGACGGAGAACCCAAGGAAGAGAACAAAGATACTCAAGTTGCAAAGACAGTATCATAGCATCACAGTGACAGCCCGGTCACTGACAGCTCAGGCAGCTGGGGCTTTTAGAGGGAACATCCTGCAAGTGGAACAGGATTTGGTGATTTGGGGGAAGATGGTCTGAGGCAAGAGCCATGTTGGGCTCTCTGAAGGGATGCTGGGCTGGACCAGAACACAGACTAATCCCCTTGCCACGTCAGCTCTTTGTAGACTAAAAACGGATATTAGAAATTCGCTGTGTTTTCTTTAGTATATGTTGTACATTCGGTAAAACACATGTGCTATTTTTCAGGATCCAATTTCATCCAGTCTCCACAAACCCTATGATCTTTTTCAAAAATTCTTCCCTTTAGTTTAAAATTTAATTGCCAAACTTGAGACAAATGAAGATTAAAATCTGAGTGTACTGAATTGACCAAGCCCAGAATAAAGACATATTTCCAAATGGTATATGAACAAACTTTTGAAAACTGGGTTACTACATATTGAATGAAAGATCACTTAAGAGCATAAAGTGAAGTGAAGTGAAAGTCGCTCAGTCGTGTCTGACTCTGCAATCTCATGGACTGTAGCCCATGGAATTCTCCAGGCCAGAATACTGGGGTGGATAGCTGTTCCCTTCTTCAGGGGATCTTCCCAATCCAGGGATCAAATCAACATCTCCTGCATTGCAGGCAGATTCTTTACCAGCTGAGCTACCAGTAAGACACCTGGAAATTCCTGATGACTTAACATATTTTTCTGTTTTGGTTCAAATAGCATTTGCTTTAAACAAGGCTTCCATACCACAGAAAGAGGAAGTTTCCAGCCACAATATTTAATTAGTACCTCATTAGAGCACCGACATAATAAGTGAGGCAGATTTGGGCCCCCGTGTTTGTACCTGGATATGGGTAAACAGTTTCCAGTGAGTCTTGGCTATGTGACAGCTCTCAGCTGTCATTGGCACCACAGAGCCCAGGGAAGATGCCGAGGCTCCTTGGCAAGTGTACACTAGCAAACATCCAAAGCAATTGGAGGAGACCAATCACACCACGTATATTACAAAAGCAAAAATATGGGGGTCTGGAAAGGACGGCATATTCACATGTATATGCCTCATATTGAGCCACAGTCACCTGAAAGAGTTCATCAACTCCTTTCACACTTAACTGAGGTACCAGCTCTTCCAAGGGTATCTTCAAGAATACCGTTCACTTAGGTAGAATGGGTACAACTGCCAAAAGCCAAATATCAATCAGATGCAAGTAAAATCCTTGATGAACTGCAATTACCAAATTGACTTGCCTCTGGGGAGCAACCCACCTTATATCAAGTCACTAAGGGAATAACATCACTGTATATCTGGAAGTCCCTGGGATTATTCATCTTTTTTTCCTACTAGTAAGCAGCTCTTTTAAAAAGTGAAAACTGGGTGGCTGAGCTTCCCGTTCTTTGTTACACACTAACCAAGTCTATGACCTTAGACCAGGCAGTTCACCTTTCTGGACCTTGGTTTCTTCCGCCGAAGAAAGAGGGGATTAGCCCAAGTGCTTTCTGTGAGCTATCTAAAATGATATGATGTGGTGCTGCGTATTTATCTAGCATACTCCTTCTGCAGATTTCAAGATCTCTCGAGCCTCTCATTAGTATTCTCAATATTGCTGTGAGGCAGGCAGGTGGCAAGGTTTATTATCCCCATTTTTTCATAAAAGAGACAATGAGACATTTTGCTGACACAGCGCTCTTGACCAAGTAAAGACTAAAAGTTAGGTGTCCTAATACTAATCAAGAACTCTGTTAAACCACTTTGTTACTAAACTAAATGGAAGGTCTCTGATGAATAAAATATTCCGTGCTCATGGTCGAGGGGAAACAGAGTTTGATCACCTTGCAGAGATGTAATGGTTTCAAACAATGATTTCCAAATTGTCGCCCATACAATCTTCCAGATGTTTTTCTCAGTTCTCACTGACACAGCCCTATGCATATTTTTTTCTTGGATATGAATACCAAAATGTGAATGTGCTGAAGTAAGAGGGTGTTAAAGAATATGTGTAGGCAAAGGAAGAAGGTAGACTGAGGAAGAAATCATTGAATTTGCTTGGAAATTTTTCAAAGAATAAATTATATAATCAATAGGAATATATTATAGAAGTGACAGCCAAATTCAATTATACACATCAATGAAAAGAAAATATCATCCAAGGAATAATCCAAGGTCTTTCAATATTAGGATGTATTTCTCAAGAACTATAAAGGGTCTAAGATATCACCCTATACGCAAGCTACAAAGTTGGTCTGCCATAGTCTCCAGGTGCTGGCAGAAGACATAAATACTATTAGCTCAGAAAAAATGGAAGTTAATTGCAGTAGCTAGAGTATCAATATTTTTACTTAGGTTTCCCAAGCTCCAGTCCCCACTGGACGATGCAAAGAGGGCCAGGTGACACCTGAATGTGTAGGAGATTGCCTTAGAGGAGAGAAACCCTGAACCTGGGTTTCCTGAATTATTTATTGTAACGGACAGCAAACATGCCTGCCCTTTGCACCAGAGGGAGACTCTATCTCTGTCTTCCAAGGCTGTTCACTATATAAACATGCCTGGAAAGATAGTTCAGAACACAAGCAGTGCTCTGAGTGCCTCTGCCTGCAAAACGTGCAGAGAAAGACCCATGGAGAAAACTTCCCAGCAGCATTTAATGGCTTTACTTGACTCTGTGTATCTGATATTTTTGAGAATTCTTCAATGCTCAAAGCAGCTACCATAGCAATACTGATGAAGCGCAGGACGTTTCCCCAGCTTGAACTCCTATTGGACCCCCTATTTCTGTCTCCATCCTCATAGTTCAACAGCTCAAAGCAGAAAAAAATAACTTCTTTGGGACACAACTAGAGATTATCATGCTAAGTGAAGTAAGTCAGAAAGAGAAAAAAAGTACATTATGACAGCACGTACATGTGGAATCTAAAATATGACACAAATAAACTTATCTATGAAACAGAAACAGACTCACCCACATAGAGAAGAGACTTGTGGTGTCAAGGGGGAGAGGTTGAAGAGGGATGGATTAGAAGTTTGTGATTAGCAAATGCAAACTGGTATATACAAAATGGATTAACAACAAGGTCCTACTGTATAACACAGGGATCTATAGTCAATATTCTGTGATAAATCATAATGGAAAAGAATATGAAAAGAATGCATATATATATATATATATATATATATATATATATATATATATATATATATATGTATAACTGGGCCACTTTGTTATACAGCAGTAACTAATACAACATTGTAAATCAACTATATTTCAATTTTTTAAATGTAAAGAAAAATAACTTCTTTGGTTCCCTGCCTTAGCTTTTTCACTTCCTTCCACTTATTAAAGTGGGCGGAAATCCTTCCACCAGTGAGTAAATACAAGTAAAACTGTCCTGAAATGCACTCAAGGCCATAGGAACATAAGGCTAAGATTCCAAATCCCTTGTGTTAGTTCCGAGGACCCTGCAAAATCATTTCATAATCACCTGAAGCTCCCTTTCTCTTGAGCTCTGAACTTCAAGTCCTAGTTAAAGACTTATTATGACCAAACACCCAGAAAACAAAGAAAATCTCTGAGACTGCCCAGTCGGAGAAGTAGGCTCACCACCAAGCATATGCTCTTGTGTATATATTCCCCCAAAGCTCCTGGCAGTACTAAGAAGCTGTCTCAGTGACGGGTGAACACGTCGTCCACTCCACAGTCAGTTGGCGGTCATCAGATCCCAGAAGTGCTGGTCATTAGCTATGGAACCTCACATGCCCTGCTGTTTCAAGCTTTCTGTGTCTCAGATTTCCATTTGTAACACAAGCCTGATAATACTTGCTTCTCAGAGTTAGAAGGAAGATTAAATTAATCCATGTATTTAAAACACTGCCTAGCACCTAGGCATTTGATAACGGTTCGCTGATGAATAAACTCTCCTAGCTAACTTGGGGTCCATTGTACCAAACTGCTGATGTGAACAGCATCATTGCTAAAGTATTGACATTAACAGAAAGAGGTAGATACTGAAAGGACTTTTTTTTGGAAACTCCCCATCATTCCTTTTGATCTTATAAACTGGGCTGCTGGGTGGAGAGGGGACAATGCAATGTTAGTCTACTCACCCCTTAAAAAAGAAAACTACCTCAGAAATTTTGCTGTGTTAGATACATCCCGCTCACTATTAAAATAAGCATTTTCTTGTGTGCTCTATATTTAGCATCAAACTGCTAATTTTGTGTTTGAAAAGTATAGAATTATGATTGGTGAACTATGACCTTCCTCTCTGTACAGAGAAAGTTTGGTTTCTTGTAAACGTGAATTGTTATTTTAAGGGGAAATGTGAAGGTCTTAAAAGTGGAGATTTTGCATTCCATACAAACAAATATAGAACAAGAAGAAGTAAATAAATGGCAATGACATTTTTAACATGACATTTTAGAACATTTAAAGGGACCACAAGAACAATAAGTGCATCTTGTGTGCAAATGTCTTTGAAGTTCTAATCTCAGTTCATGCCACTAAATCATCAAGGAAGGTTATTTTTAACTTGTTATGTAAAGGCTGGGGGAAAAAAATCAAGAAGCGCTCTCTGAATATGAAACGTCAAACAGAAAGAGGTTTTTGTTCATTTAGTGCACTAAGGTGATATATAACTTGGATCAGAGGCAATTCATTTATCCCCAAATTTTTCAAAATAGCATGAAGAGCTTTACAGAATGGAAGCAATGAATTTTCTTCAACATTTTCTTTGACATACTTGGTAAGCAGAACAGGTGGTTCAGTGGTAAAAAATCTGCCTGCCAATGCAAGAGACACAGGTTCAATCCCTGGGTCAGGAAGATCCCCTGGAATAGGAAAAGGCAATGCACGCCAGTATTCTTACTTGGAAAATTCCATGGAGGAGGCTGGCAGGTTACGGTCCATGAGGTCACAAAGAGTGACATGACTGGGCACACACACACACACACACACACACCACAGGACAAATTTAACCAGTTAGCAAAATACCATCCCTTGAAACTAGATGTGAACCAAATTATGAGGACTCTCTGGGAAGAACATCAGCATCTCTGGAGTTCCCTCCAGAGAAGAGTTTTAATACCTGCCGAAGGAAAGACTCTGCCATCCTAGAAACAGCCTATCAGCTTGCTCCTTAGGAAAAAGTCTTCCTCCTATCTCTGTTTCCTAATCTCCTCTTTTTTCTTTCATTCTCCTCCCATCTCTCTCAAGTACACATGCGGTTCATCACCTTTCTTAATCTAGTCTCTTTCTCAAAAATTAAAATCTCCATGGTATTTTTCCTTCACCTGAAATTAATGATAATATGTATAATGGGTAATTTTCTTAGCATGATGGATTTTGTCAAATCATTGGGTACCATTTTGACTTGTAAACATCCTTTTACTTGAGTTGGTGTGAGAGTCATTCATCCATCAGCTTTCAACCAAGACAGTGAATTGGCCTTTTTAGTATACTGTCCACCTTCCTTTAATCATGTCTTGAAAATTTTATTTTGAACATGGGAAACATAAAGGGTGACATCTCTGCAGTTGGGGACAGAAGGGAAAGATCCAAATTTCTCTCACACTTTAATGTGGGTGAGCCATGATCTACTTGTTAAAATTCTTGGATTGCTAATAAAAGTCATAATATACCAAATGGTGGTAATTTGGATGAAACAAGCATATCAATCATTGAAGAATGGGCTCATGGCTCTTTATCTGGGCAGAATCATTAAGTAGAATTTATGATATATAATGTATACTATTAAGCAGCTTCCATTAAACTTGCCTGCCAAACTCATTCTATGTAGAGGGTCGTTTCTAAAAACAAGCTGTATGCAAGAGCGCCACCTATAGTTAAACTTCCACATTTACTTTACAGTGCTAAAACCCCAGAAAATTACAAGGTTTGGAAGCAGAAATTTTAAAGAAAAAAAAAATAACAAGGAAATGAGATGTTTAGTTTAAGATGTAAGTTCAAATCGCCTCAAAAAAGGAAACTGAACAAAATTATTTGAATAAAAAATATAAATATTATAAAACACAACTTTTCCTATTTAGGAAAAAGTGCTCTTATTTTGCAGATAAGGCCACGGGAATACCTTTTCTTCTAACTAATAATTCAAATGAAACCATTACACTTTTCTATTCTTTAAACATTTTTCTGTTTTGCTTTTTGTTAACCGTAATTTTAGCAATCTGCCTTGGTGAAACCTGAAAACAATAACCATTTAAAGTACAAATAAACTTCTTTCTGATGTTTAATTCTTTTAGGAAACACACTGCCCAAATACTTTACCTCAGCATAAATATAAGATAAATGAAAAATCCTAAAGAAATAGTGACTGGTACTACTGCTGTGAAATGTCCTTTAGGAGTTGATATCCACAGAAATTTAGTCTTAATACTTGTTCCTTTGACCTAAAAGCTAATTATGAGGGAGTTGAGCCAAAAAGTAAGATGAATAAAAAGACATTTCATTGGTATTACAGAGACAGTTGCCAGAAAGAGCTTACAAATCATGAATCTACGCAGAGATGAAAAGTTGAGTCTAAATTATTATTAGACTGGGTCCTTAAATCAATGAAGAGCAAAAAATGATTACAGTGGACCTTTAATTTTCAACTATAAAAAGTCAACATGGTGGCTTGTTCAACAGTGTTTTACTGCAGGCCGTTAAGACAGCCTTTAGCTTTTCCATTTCCAAACAGAGTATATTATTTTTAAGCCCAAGTTACAATCAAGTCACGGCTGCAGATCACATCCGAGGCTGCTCACCTCTCTGACCAACGGCTTTCACAAGAAATAAGCCAGGGGAGGATGGTGCCCCAGAGGTACTTCTCATTATCTCACACTTGGGCCCCTTTGCTTTTCCGAGGCCCATTGTTTCCCTTCGGAAAGGACGGATTTTTAAGTAGCTTCAGTGCTCATCAAGGCAGGTGCCAAGGGGAGAGGACTACACAGGGCGGCCCTCTGCTTGCAGAGCCGGCCGGGGGAGCGGGGCCGCAGCGGCTTTCCCACAATGCCCCGCGACGGCGCTTCATCTCGGCCCTGGGAGGCCCGCTGCTCTGGATGAGAGGATAAGTCACTCGCTATAGCCCATTCAGTCTTCAGCCTCTCGGCTGACGCTGCCAACGGAAGTGCCAATTAATGCCAATTACAATGGTGACTTTTCTGATACGGGCACCTACTCATATCGGCCATCAAACAGCCATCATCTATTAATGACTGCCAGTCATTACCAAGATGGGCCAAGTCTGAACTAGTGACCTAGAGGAGAAGTGCTCTTTATCCTCCTTCCAACTCCCTGAACCGTCCAGTTCCCCTCCCCCTTTCTTGGCCAACGTGCTTAATTATAGTTTTGTACCTGGATAATGAATGTGCTGCATTTTGACAGTGACGATTGCTGAAACCCTGACAGCCGAGGTGCAGCCACCGCCTGCCGTTTAGCGAGCCCTGTCACGGCCTGCGGGCCGGCGAGGTCCGCGCAGGCCTTCAGGGGGCACCCCCGTTTCCTCTGTCATTCAATCCAGTGTGTTTTTATTTTATTTGTCTCTGTTACTCCCTTGAAGTGAAAAGAGCCTTTGTATGCAGATAAATGTGTCATGGACTCCTATGCAGATGCCACCGTCAGGGCTTTCTTACCTGCTCATTATTTCATGGAACCTTATGAGACAAAAACTCCCCCATAACAATTAAAGAAGCTGCAAATTAACCTGGAATTGCACCCTTCTGACTCAAAAGGGGAAAGCAACGCAAGCACAACAAACATTCTAAACGATAGAAAAGCTTCAGGTTTCTTTTGTAAAACACATCTGAAACTTTGTCTCCCTGAATAGGGTTTTAACCCAATTTGGTATGCAACCCCTCAAAGGTCAGTTGCCACTTGCTATCCGACCGGAGTCTTAACATGTTTTCAGAAACTCTGAGACTCACGTCACTTAACTCCCAGAATGCTCTGCAGCCTGTAACAGTCAGGAATATCTATTATAAATTTGGATTGTTTCTAGATCTTGGGAAAAAAACTTTTAAGAGAAAGAAATTGTTACCCAGCCCTTCATTCTAACTTCCAGGGAGCCCAAATAAGTCTCAGCCCTGCATTCTTCACATGTCAAAAGAACAAACAAATCACCAAATGGTAGAGTGTACCCTGCTTCCAACTCTTTCCTCTGTCTCTGAAAGGGGCACCAAAAGACAGTTTGTGAAATAATATTCTGGACTTTCACTTAACTTCTCTACACTCCTGATATGTTTGGGGAAATATTTTTTAAAACTGATAATTCCTTTCTAAAATGTCTAATTTTGACATATCCATCTAGTAATCTGTCCTATTCACCTAGGGAGGTGGTGGGGGTGGCAAATTTAAGGTTAAAACTCACACCCACCCCGACAACCTACTCCAGATATTACATACACCCAATTCCATATAATTGGCAATCTAAAAAGGAAATACAGTTAGCATCATTTGCAGACAAGGAAAAGGAAACTTGGGGAGGACAAGGCAAACTGTCCCAAAGACACCACAGCCTGGCTGGAAGAACCAGAATGGGAACCGAAATATTGCTGGCTCCATAGAACGTGATTGTTCAACTGTACCATGTAACTTTATCTTGTGGAGATTTATTTGAGAAGTAGGTAGAATTCCCTAGGTCAATTCAGTTTGCTCTGCACAACTGTCAGACAGCCTATGAGATTTCAAGTCACTCCAAGTTACATTAGACCAACCCAGCCAGGCAGCATCTTGGACTACATAAATGTGGCAGAAAACACTCTGGTTTCCAGTTTTGCTCAGTGATGTTCAAGCCATTAGGAAAAAAGAGTGGGAGGTGAGAACTGCAGGAGACATTTTTTGTTTGTTGTTTGTTTTCTGTTGATGCTCCAAGAATGTTAATCCCAGGAGATTGGAGACAAGCACGTAGAGAAGGATTTAATCCTTGCAATGCATATTTTTACCCCCATTTGACAGATGGATAAACGGAGACTCCATAAGGTTTAGCAGATTGTCCTAATGCACCAAGCTCGAGCTAGCATCTGACCCCACTAAGGCCAGAAGCTCTTTCTCACTGCACTGCTCTTCAACAAGATCTCTGGTCTCTTGGCTTTCTGGATTTGTTCATTTTAGGTGGAAAAGAGTCCCAGGAGGATATTTCTAGATAGACTAAGGAGTCTGCTCTTGCCTCAAGGGAATAACAGGTGGATGAGTATATGGAAAAAATTATTTTTGAAAGTATCAACTTTAAGAGAAAATATTTAAAATATTATGAGACAATGCTTTCTAGGGGTAGAGTATTTTAAATGACAGATTGTTCCAACCTTGAGAGAAGATTGGAGAAGAAAATATGACCAGTGTACACAACAGACTGTAGAAGTCCAGAAAATAGATATAAGCCATCTCTTCCTATCTTCAGCCTGCCTCTCATAACTACGTTAGGTTATCTGAAATACAGAAGAAATTCCCTCAAAGACCCACTAGTAACTGCTTTTTGAAAAACATGTTGAGTTGTTCCTCCTATCACATTGTACCGACTCAAACACAATATTTCCTTTACATCAAATCTAATAAGGCTCAACAATCCCCTCAAGTATTGCATTAAAAATATAAAATATTAGAAATAATCCTGGAGATAGATTTTTCTTTAAGACTAAAATTTGAACCCTTGATGTAATGGACCTTCAAAGGCACAGAACCATAGCCAAGTGAGGCCATTCTGGACCAAACACAAGAATTTTAGCCTGGATGAGAAGTAATTTTAAGGTCACAGTGAGGAAACATCTACGATCCAGGGATCATAAATATTACAGGGGTTGAAATGCAAAGTCATGAAAGAATAAAGGAAATAATAAAATGTTTGTGACTTCAGGAAATCTGACTCTGAGGAAATGTGTCACACCCCGAGGAATTCACTAATAGAAAATCCACTACCGAAAAAGAGGCATTATTTGCTGGTACAGCTGAAACTAAATAGCTTATGACTCTGCAGAAGACTTCTGTGGGGCAGAATGTCAAGAATTTCTGCAATATTCTAGAGAAACAACTGAGGGTATCTTTAAAAAGGACAAAATTTTCAATGTGCCACTCTTGAAGACAGGCAGGAAAATAAATACACGAAGCAAGGAAAAACAGAAAGATGGGATTTTTTTTTAAGTTCTTAGTGAAAAGATGGGAACGTCAAGATGGAAAAAAAAAAGATGAAATAAGCTATTAAACAAACTACTTTAAATTTAGAGCAAAGATTAAAAGATAAAGATTGAACTGTATGCCCTTCTCTGTTTTTATTTATAGGAACTAGCAATTCTTCATCTTTTAAGACCTTGAAGCTCTTCCCAGACATCCAAATTTTAGATGACAACATTTTTTGCCTTTACCTACATTTTCCTTTCTCATTTTAACTATAGTTTCCTGTGTCTTACTCCATTTGGAATGCCACTATTCCAACTTTTAAACAGTTTGTACGCAAGATGTTTGTTTTATGTAAAGAAGGGAAAAGATTGACATATCTAAACCAAACAGGGAAGAATTATAAATATTTTGCTTCACTAATGCAGCTTTCTCCATATGCCTCATATAAAATATTTCCAATTAAGCTCCACTTCTGCAGGAAGCTTACCAACAAAATAAGTCTCTATTAGTACATAACATGTGTAAATGTAATTAGCTTTTTTAAAAGAAACAATTGAAATACGATGTTTATGACAAGGAACTGAGTTTTTTCTTTTTTCTTTTTGCGAATGAAATCTGAAACTGCACAAGCTATTGACAGACTGATGGCTGGGTCGGTTGCCAGAAGCTGGTTAGGGAAGTCAGTATGAAGGTCACTAATTTCATTCTGTTTTATTTCAACAGGACCTTGAAACAAAGAACACAGCCTTAAATAGATGGTGAAGAGGGATGGGTGATTAAGCCAGTACTTCACTATTGGTTCTGTGTGACTTTTAAAAATCAGGAGGTAGTATTTTACCACGATGAATGTTCTAAATTTTATCAAAAACTAAGGTGACTGAGAATGGGATAAGAAAATGATATTCATAGAAGTGTCTAATCATGTAAAAATGGTTTTCATTTTTACAATGTGCCTTGCATTTTCCTTTCTGTATGCCCAAATTATGAGCATTTAGAGCCTATCCGCTGGTGTCTTTTTTTTTGTTGTTTTTTTTTTTAAGTAGATGTCTGGGTTTTGTAGTTTCTATGCAGACCTCAGATACAGTCTTTTGTTTTGTCAACTTCATTTTTCTTATTAATAATAGAATTGTAGTAAGGCAATTCATTTCTCCTACGGTGATCACTCATAAATTATTCTTTTAATAAATTTAACTTGCTTAAAGAAGAGGGAAAATATCATACTCAATGTCAGTAACAAGTAAATATATTTGTTTTGTTTTTATCTTTTATTAGAATAAAGAACTCACTCTACATGACCTGAGCTGTGTGGTACACACAATAGAACTGTAGTTTGAAGAGATTCTCTTAAAATCTTAAGACAAAACCCTAGATAGTATAGTTCCACTAAAAATTTGCACTTTTAACTGTGAGTTAAAATATACTTTATGTTGTACACACACACATGCACAGAAGGACTGAAGGGATAAAGCTAGTAAATATTACAAAAAGAAATTAACTGAAAAAATCAGTTAGTTAAAAAAAATCAAAAGAAATTCTAAATTGTTCTACTGAGTAGACCCAGATTCAACAGATAAGTCAAGAATGAGGCAAAAATATCCAACAGGGCCTCCAAATCACCATTATCTCAATTTGACATGGGTTTTTGTTACTTGAGTCAGCACTAGACCTGGCCAGTGTCTGAATCCATCCCCCACCACTAGGGTATGGGGACCAGGCCCAACCTTTCAGAGGTAGTATGGTCAAGTCAGGCTCTAGAAATAGGGTCCGCTGAGTATCTATCTGCCTCAGGACAAAAAAAGAGAGTAAATTTGTTTTCCCTTCAGCTACAAAAACGCATTAACCAATGCCTTTCGAAGGACAGCATCAACTAGTTCACGTGTGTGTGCTCATTTGCTTCAGCTGTGTCTGACACTTGGCGACCATGTGGACTGTAGCCCACCAGACTCCTCTGACCATGGAATTTTCTCAGCAAGAATACTGGAGTAGGTTACCATGCCCATCTCTAGGGGCTCTTCCTAACCCAGAGATCAAACCCACATCTCCTGTGTCTCCTGCATTGCAAGCAGATTCTTTGCCACCGAGCCACTGGGAAGGCCTGAATCACTTGGTGCTATGGACCAAATGTGTGTGTCCCCTCAACATTCGTATGCAGAAACCCTAATCCACAGCTTGATGGTATTTGGAGATGGGCTCTCATGATGGGACTGCTAACCTTTTAAGAAGAAGACAGAGAAAGCTTACTCTTTTTCTCTCTCTCTGTCATGTGTGGACATAGCAAGAAGTGGTTGCTTGCAAGCCAGGAAGAGAGCCCTCACTTGAAGTTGATCATTCTGGCTCCCTGATCTCAGATTTCCAGCCTTCAGGCCTATGGAAAATAAAGATTTGTTGTTTAAGTTATCCAGTCCATGGCCTTCTTGTTCCAGTATTCTGACTAAGACACCCAATTGGATATGCCATTGATGGGCTAATTCCTCATGGATCTACAGTATCCCCCTCTACTAAAGATTTTTCAAAGCCTAACTGAAGCCTCCTTCCTCACAGCTCCCAGGGCTGTGTGGCTTCTGATATCCCTGGGGCTGAAAGTGGAGAATCACAGTACCCCCTTCCCCTCACTAGGCTTATTGCTACCTTGCTCTGAGTTGTCCCAAGACTACAATTCCTCACAGTGGTACCTTGCAGCAGTTCCTCTGAAACAACTCTACCTTCCTTCTGTGTAGCTAGCAGACCTGAAGGGCTCTTTGCCTAACCTTGCCATGTGAGAGAGGTAACTGTATTTCTGCAGTATTTGCTTTTTATGCTGATTCTAGTGAAGTCTCACACTTTCTTAGCTCCCTGTTTGTCCTCTCTTATTGTGGCTCAGATGGTAAAAGCGTCTGCCTACAATGTGGAAGACCTGGGTTCAATCCCTATGTAGGGAAGATCCCCTGGAAAAGGAAATGGCAACCCACTCCAGTACTCTTGCCTGGAAAATCCCATGGATGGAGGTGCCTGGTAGGCTACAGTCCATTGGCTCGTAAAGAGTCGGACACGACTGAACAACTTCACTTTCATTTTCTTTCACTTTCATCCTGATTTACCTCAAGAAGCCAGAATCCTTATAGCTCAGCCAATGGGGTTCACTCCCTCAAGACCTGTATGTGAAAAGGCCACACTCTTCCTTCTTCTGGCTCTTGTTTGCCAACCCACTTTCGATAAGGACAAGCCCCTCCACAAGCTATACATGGAGTGCAGGTTCCTTAGGCTTTCTCCTCCAGACCCTTAAACTTTCCTCACTCTTGAACTGCATTTTCATATGACCCCAGAGCTCCCAGTCACCAAATCCCTCGATCATCTAACATGAGAAACAGGCACACACTTTGATCACATAGACTTCATAGCTTTGGGGTACACAAGATAATTTCTCTTCTTTCTTTCCAATGCTAACTTAATTATCAGATTGCACATTTTTACATAGAAATTGTAATCAGTTAATTATCCAAAATATCCTTACTTATAACAATGTCCCTACAGTGGGGGGAAAAAATCATTAAAAATTTTAAAGGAACCCAGTTCTAAACAATTTATAAACTATTTGGAAACTTAGACACACACAACACTAACTACGCTAGTGACTAGAATCTATAATCAGTGTTGATAACCTCTTAAACTTTGTTGCGTATTAACTTCACGAAAGAATATTACATGAAGAACTGCATCTTCATGATTTTCACATACAAAGCGTTAGGTTACATATCTTGCTTTTCCGAATTTCTGATTAAATGTTTTAATTTAAATGGAAAATAATATTTAATGCAATATCTAGCTTAAAATGTCCCTGAAGCTTCAATTGCAAACAATCATAATAAAGAATGTTCTTGTTTAATCTACAAAATAAGTACATTTGATTTTAATTACTTGGATAATGACTAAGCAACTACATCAGGCACATCCCTTCCAAGAGATAATGAAAGACACAGAGGAGCAAACAATATTCCTGCGAACAGACCATCACATTCTGACTCCGAGGATGGCTCCACTAATGAAAATCTGTCTTTGCAAATGACTCATCTTCTGAAGACGGCTCTGAAGATGTTGGAAATCAGAATGATGCATGTGAAAATGAAATTAATCAATATGAAGATGGGGAACAGCAGTCTATCACAGAAGGGCTGTTTGATAATAATGAAATTGAGGAAACAGTCAGTGGTAGAGAAACAAATGAAAGCACAGGAAATGTCAATGATAATAGTGAACAAGTAACTAATTCTTGAAACTCAAGAGGAAGAGTTAGCAAACAAAGACAAATTATCACCCAGAAGAATAACAAAGGCAGAAACTACAGTTTTCCAAATTTCTAGAGATGTGTAAACACTAATATGGTAATAAATTTAACAGAAAGGGGGATCTAAAATTTTCAGAACTTTACAGCAATAGTAAAGCTACAAGTTTTACTGTCTAGTTTGGTCAGAGCAATGAAGCATAAAAGGGTAGAAGTGGAAGAGAAGGCTAGGAAGTTCTACTGTACCTCCAGAAGGCTTTTGGAAGTGTCATGTGAATCTTCTTATTTGCTTGACTTTGCCTATTTTGTGATCACACTGTTTTAAGTCCACAGTCCTAATCAAGTCCACTTTGTCTGTCACAACAGTACGACTCAGGCTCTGTTTTCAGCTGTTCTAGGTTCAGTCTTTAAGGAGTGGATTTTCCATGTCTCAATTTCATACTGTTTATCAATTTCACTTCCCTCGAAGATGCTGTTATTTGTATTAATAGTATCAGTGGTGAACCTCACACATCCATAGAATGGCACCTGGAGAAACTGTGACTACTTGTATCTCTAAAGGGCAAATTCCTTCTGCTCTGTTTTGAATGCTGCCTGGAAGTATCTTTGTGCACGTGCAAGCTAATTGGCATCAGTCATGTCCACCTCTTTGCCACCCTGTGGACCGTAGCCCACCAGGCTCCTCTGTCCCTGGGATTCTCCAAGCAAGAATATGGAGTGGGTTTCCATGAAGTATCTTTGCTACTGTGCACGTAATCAGTTTTCTATACCATAAGTATTCCCCCTTCTCACTATCAAACTCCCAAAAATCATTTAAAACTGAGGTTGAGTTTAGGCAGTAGAGCTATTAATAAAGCTCAGTCAAGTCCTCTGAATATTAGGCACAGTTGCAAATAGTTCATATGTATTCATTATTTCCAGATTTCACATAAACCTTAAGTTTCTTTCTGTTTATTCCAGATTTCATATAAACTTTTAAGTTTCTCTTTGTTTATTTGTTCTGGATTTTTTTTTTTTACAAACTCAGCATATTACATTTGGATGTTATTTCTTCTTGTCTTATAACTTGCCAGCAATGTTTTCCTCAAACTGGACCTTAATCAACTTAAATCCTGGCATTTAATCAAATGTTGAAAATTAAGGGAATTACTTTGAAAACTAAGCCTGAAATCTACATACAAATTGTATGTATAGCTCAGAAAAGTGTTTTGCTCCATCTCTATCCAATTTAACAAATCAGCAAATCAAAAGGATATTGGACTATTAGAAAAAATATATTATTACTTTATCTAAATCAACATACTCTCCTGACATGCAGGAGACACTTGACACATTAAAAAATAAATGGATCAGTATGTAATTTGTCCAAGTTTATGGTGTCATATAAAAGACAAGAGATGAGAGAATTTTAAGGATAAAATAGTAAAGTCTGTCAAATACTATGAAGAGGTCAGAAATGATGAAACTAAGAAAAGCCAGTGGATTTGGAAGTCATTCATAATGATGAGTGATCTTTGTGAAAGTAGAGATAGTTTCTGTTTTTGATTCCCCATCCCCCAAAATTTCAGGGAGAAATGAAGATTGATGAATATATTGATCTGAAAAATTTTAGAAAAATATGAAATCCAGCACTTTGAAATTATAAAGGAGAAAATAGCAGCCGAGCAAAGCACACACTTGGGAACATCTCAACTTTTTTGGATCAGAGTAGGTCCAATACAGGGATGAAATAGATGTGAATATACCATGGATACGTAGTCCTTAGTAACACAGTTCTGTGCACCTTGAGAGCTGACATTGCAATGCAATGAAAATGAAATGCAATGAAATAAAAGTAAGCAACATGACAAATTTAACATGCATGTTAATTTCAACTTCTCAAGCCACCATAAAAATGATGGTAAAAACATTTTAATGTAAAAATACAGGGTAAAAGATAGTGGGAAAGGAGAAAAACTTGACAAAGAATGTCCACAAATTTGAGAATAATAGAAAATTAATTGTGACAATGTGATTCTATTACACACACGTTTTGGCAAAACTTAAAGTCTGATAGATGAATATGCATGTATCCTTAGCTTAAAGCTGCCTTAATTTTGCTGTTTGGGGAGACACTGCTTTGGGAAAGATCTCTGGTGTTCTACTTACTTGCTGCAAGTAATAAATCCTTCTGCTTAAAAAAAAATGGTCTGATAATACTAGTAATAGGATAAAAAATGAGAATACTTATTCTGCTGTTGGAAGTGAAAACTGATCCAACCACTAATTTAAGCAACTAATTTAAATAATATTTAAAATAAAAATTATTTAAATTTAGTGGTCCAACAACTAATTTAACCACTAACTAAAGTTGAAAATATTCATGTGTGCTCTGTCACTCAGTCATGTCTGACTCTTTGTTACCCCGTGAACTGTATCCCACCAGGCTCTTCTGTCCATGGAATTTTCCAGGCAAGAATACTGGAGTGGGTTGCCATTTTCTTCTCCAGGGGATCTTCCTAACCCAGGGATCAAACCTGGGTCTCCTGCATTGCAGGCAGGTTCTTTACCACTGTGCCACCTAGTGTTCATACAAACAAAAACTAAAAATTATATATTTTAATATACACACGCAGAGAATTCTCACAAGTGTACAAGAAGACATACGTAAATATGTCCTTTGCACACAATGTGATACAGCAAAAACATATATGTCAGGAGTCAGGAAGTGGAAGGGAAACTAAGAGAATGAAAATATATTGCAAAGTAGGATTAAGGAATAACTGCTATGAATGGAACAATAAGCAAAAGTATAGCTATTTTGATAGAAATATAAAGAGAAATTGGAAAATGGAACATATTCTTTGTCCTGGAGAAACTTAGTTGATTATGTTTTTAATTATATAACAAGAAATATCAGTCTACTCATAATAGTTTTAGATGCGGAAGCTGCCACTAGATGAAACTGTTGAAAAATTTTAAGTAAGTTCTGTTTGGGAAAAAGGAGTTGAGATGGGAATGGGGGAAGGGGTGAGGAAGAGGGTAGAAAACAGGTGTACCACAAGCAAGCATTACTTTAATTCAACTTTTTAAAATATATCAGAAGGATTATTTAAAAATAAGAACTGAAACACTGCAGTTGGGTTTGGCATTTAGATCATCTGCCAGATCTTCTAGATCATTTCTGTGAGGTTCTGAAAGTATACACCAAGTAGAAGTCTATCAAAACTTGAATATCAAAAATTGAAAGAGAAGTGAGAAAGTAGGACAGCAAGTGTGGGCAATTCTTTCTCAAGACATTTGAAGGCAAGGCAGAGGAGAGGGCTAAGACTGTGTCCAGAGGGTCAGGTGAGGACTTTAGGAGAACAGGTGAGTATTGAGTGTGTATAGAAGAGGATTGTTATTGTAGTTCAGTCACTCAGTCGTGTCTGACTCTTTGCAACCCCATGGACTGCAGCACACCAGGCTTCCCTTTCCTTCACTATCTCCTGGAGTTTGCTCAAATTCATGTCCACTGAGTTGATGATGCCATCCAACCATCTCATCCTTTGTTGCCCCCTTTTCCTGCATTCAATCTTTCCCAGCATCAGGGACTTCTCCAATGAGTTGGCTCTTTGCATCAGGTGGCCAAAGTATTGAAGCTTTAGTTTCAGTCCTTCCAATGTATATTCAGGGTTGATTTCCTTTAGGATTGACTGGCTTGTTCTCCTTGCTCCAAAGGACTCTCAACAGTCTTCTCCAACACCACAGTTAGAAAGCATCAGTTCTTCGGTGCCCAGCCTTTTTTATGGCCCAACTCCCACATCTATATATGACTATCGGAAAAACTATACCTTTAACTAAAGGGACTTTTGTCGGCAAAGTAACGTCTCTGCTTTTTAATATGCTATTTGTTTAGGTTTAGGGTTGTCATAGTTTTTCTTCCAAAGAGCAAGCATCTTTTAATTTCATGGCTTTAGTCAATGTCCACAGTGATTTTAGAGCCCAAGAAAATAAATTCTGTCAACTGTTTCCATTTTTCCCCATCTATTTGCCATGATGTGATGGGACCGGATGTCATGAGCTTATTTTTTGAGTGTTGAGTTTTAAGCCAGCGTATTCACTCTGCTCTTTCGCCTTCTTCAAGAGGATGTTTAGTTCCTCTTCAGTTTCTGCCATTAGGGTGGTATCATCTGCCTATCTGAGGTTATTGATATTTTCTCAGCAATCTTGATTCCAGGCTGATGGAAAGAATTAAACAGAAACAAATATCAAGGATACAAGGGAGTGTTGGAACAGCTGATGAAGCACTATTTTTGCACAGTCCGTGTTGGCAGTGGGTATTCGGGGTGCACCAGACCCTCCCTGCCTTTGAGGAACCCATAGGCTGCGAGAAGAGACAGATAAGACAATTCCATACAAGGTGTTACAGGAGCATGGAAGGGCTTAGGACAGTCAAGAAGAGATTTTAAAGCTTCACAAAGGAAGTTTAACCAGTGTAGAAAAGTGAATGAAAATGCCAGGCAAAGAAAACAGCAAGCTGTACACTTAAAATGGTTAAGATAGTAAATTTTATGTTATTTTTATTTGATCACAATAGAAAGAAAGAAAGAAGGAAAACAACCAGAAAAGACTCATTGGTGTGGAAGAATTATTGTAATATTTGGGAATGTGTTTAACAGAAAATAATCCATATGGGTAAATGTTGGAAAATGGACTGAAAAGATAAATTAGGTTCAACTGGTAAGAGATCTTATATGCTGTACTAAACGGCTTAAAATATATCTTTCATCCATTCGTTCTTGAAACATTCTGAGAAGGTACATTTTCACTTTCCATTTTATTCACCTTTGTATTATTTTAATACTTATATTCATCATGAAGTATTTGTTTAATAAAAGAGCTTAAAGAAAAATAAAATGAAAACCATTTATTGAATGCCAGGCATTGGGGAAAAATAACATAAACGAAATAAAATCTATACTTTCCAGAAGTAGATAATATGAAGAAAAGATAGGCAGCACCAAATGACCTGCTGTAGCTAGTGAAATTGTGTAAGCGGAAGTGACATGTAACATGTGCCACGGGGAACCAAGTACGTGCTAGAGTGCTTTATTGTCCAGGTTACTTGGAGGAGGAAATGTCAACCCACTCCAGTATCCTTGCCGGGAAAATCCCACGGACAGAGGAGCCTGCCGGGGTACAGTCCTTCGGGTGGCCAAGAGTCAGACACAACTGAGTCCTCACACATTTTCCCTGCCATAGAAACCACGGGAGAATATTTAAATAGGGAAGAGTTGGACTATCAAAGCATTCTGGAATGTTATGCCAGTTCTTTTAAGACAGAATACATTGTGTGAGAAAGAAACCATGGTGGAATGAGCCACAGAGATTCAGGCTTCGTTATTCCAGCATAACATAACTTATCCTGGCTGATGCATCGGACAATGTCCAAGTCTCAGAAGTAATTGTCCAGTAATGCTGACATGAAGCTTGTTAAATTCTTCTTTGGTTTTGACCAGTCATGATACTCTGAACTTTGGGAGAACAAAAATTAGAAATAGCATTTTTTCTTAATATATAAACCCTCACTTAATTCACATGGGAGCTTATTTTTTTCAGATGTGCCGACTTACAAATATTGCCAGAATGGACACTATTGTAAGGTGATCTAGGGAACACTCACCTTAACACCATCACAATCCTTAAACTTCCTTCTAACCTTATTCTTCACAACTCCTCATCTCAAATCCTATGCTCCAAGAAACTAAACAAGCAGATTTTTCCCTTATGCAATTTTCAGCCTCCAATTTCTTAACATACACTATGCTCTTTATCTGGAATATCTTTTACCCACCATTTTCTAATACCCAAATCCAGTATGCATGTATGAAATATATTTCATGCATTTTGTAAGTATGCATATACACTCACATACACAATCACACACCTTTAATATACAAAAAGTAATCTTTCCAACTAGTGAAAGAAAGGAAAGGAAATGAATGAAACTTTATTGACTGCCTTAACTACTTGCTTGTTGTACACCATTTGTCCATGTACTCACAGAGTACTTTATCTGCTTCTCTCTTGTGATATCCAAAACTGTATACCTTATCATGCTATGTGTGTTTGTGTGTATCTTTACTACCTTTAAGGATAAAATCAGTATCATTTTTGGAGTCCAGCTTGGGGTCTGACATGTAGTAGACTTTCAATAATTTTTTTAATGAAAAAATTTCCTGAATGCCTTCAACATATATTTATAATCAAAATAGTTTTAAAGGAAAACATATGATTAGAAATTAACAGTTTGCTTATACTACTATGCCTGATTTCCTAGCCTTCAGTCCAATACCAAGCTACAGGATCGATTTAAAATTCATCCTGTCTGAAAAGAGCAACAAGGAGCTGTGATTCGCTGAAGGGACCTTCCTTGTTAAGGCATTTAAGGCTTTGATCTGAGATACCTATCTCATGAACATAACTACTTAACTCCTAAAGTAAGACTGACTGCAACTGCAACCACCAACCAATCAGAAAACAGGAGTAAAATTGTGGGAGGAAGCCCAGAGAAACAGTAAAACAGATTTAGACTTCACAGGACACTAATTAATCATTTTGGCTAGAAAGCCCCTCTCCCCATGGAGCTTAATGACTTCCAAGGAAGGTTTGGATGAAATATTTCACCAGATGGATCCAGTACCTACATTAAGACTCTGCCACCCACATCCTTATGTATTCATTTATCTCTCCATAAAATATTTGATACTGTGTTGAGTCTGTGCTAACAATGGACTAAAGAAAATGCTGTATGACAAGTCACCTTTGATTTTTCATAGGTAAGTGTAAACTAAAATGGAGGTTCATAATTAAAATTATGTCACAAAAACTTAACATTTCTATTTTATGCTTTTGAACTAATGTACCAGGGTGGCATAATGATGGTGTCATGCTAGTTCTGCAAAAAAATCAGAGCCTGTTTTGCACTGAATTATTCACATGTAAAGAAATGTCTGATTGACCTCAAAACAGCACAGTACCAAGAAGGATATACTGGACAGCACAGGGATATATAGCCATTACTTTGCAAAAACTTTAAATGGCATATAATCTAAAAAATATTGAATCACTATGTTGTTTACCTAAAACTAATATAATATTGTAAATCAACTATATGTCAAAAAAAATCACATGGCAAAAAATCTTTAAAGTACATGTTCCCTTTAGCTACTATATTTAAATTGTAATTTACATAACCAGTGTGGCCATTTCCAGAGCACCTACAAGATAGGTGTTGTTATTCCATTGTACAGACAAGGAAAGTGAAGCTTAGAGGTTAAATTATCCAAACTTATTTATTTGTAATGAGCAGGTCCAGTATTCAAACCTAGGTCTTCTATATTCAAAGCCCAGGTTCTTTCCAGAATTATACTTCATTATATAGGACAACACTTTATCAGAGTGTTTATTTAAAAGTTATATCCATATTTGTATATACATACAAATATGTAAGAAAACAGGTTGAACTTATAAAGAAGACACACACACATAGGAGAAAATCATTTCAAGAATCTAATCCTCTGCTAGAAACAGGCTGTGATAAAAAAAACTCAGGCACAAAATATTAGTTTTGTTTTTACCTAAAAATTAATAATGATCAGCTTTATTTGCAAAGCTTTATAGCAAAGGTTAAAATAAATGTTGATAAATTAAGACTATTAACACAGACTGGTAATAGTCTAAATAGCAATTTACTAACAGTGCCATCTTACACTTTAATGAAATGAAAATGTGAATTGATTGGATAAGGAAAGAATCTCTTGTTTATTCTAATCTTAATATTATGGTTGATAATTTCACCAGCAGTCCTGATGAAAATATACCTGATATAACAACGCCGCAGGAAACTAATGATCATAATGAATCTACTTGTCGCTGAAGTACAAAGATAGAGACTCATAAATCTCTGAAAAATTACTAAAAGCAAACAAGTGATCAGGATAAACAAATGATTGTTTTATCATCATTTATTTCTTTTCTACTTTATAGCCACTATCTTCTTTCCTGGGGAAAATGTCAAAATATCTTTTAAATATTTGCACTTTACTTTAACCTTTACTATCTTTACTCCACAGAAGCTCCTAAAGACTGGACTTAGGTAAACCTTTGTCTAATTATCATTATTATGAGATGGTTGTTTAATCTTTTCTTCTTCATGAGATAATCAGTAGTCAACTAACAAATAATATTAGTATATACCTCTTAATACAACATCTTGCCTATTTTTAGGACTTTATAACTTGATTATAAATTATCTTCAAACTTGAAGTACACATGGGTGGCCATGCTTTTTAAAATAATTTTTCCAAAACTGTGTCTAAAAATCATAAAATATATTTTATTCATTATTTACTACTTGAAGTTAGCATTCCATAAATAAAATGAAAATTTCAATAAATTACTCAGAAAGTTCTATTGCTCCTCTCTCCACTGGAGAAACCAAACTAACCAAAATAAAACAAAACTTTCGCTCAAAGATAATTGCAATCATTTAGATAACTGCCTGCATCATAAACTTTCTACTTTTATTAATGGATAGTCCAAATATGACCAATTTGTCATGAGCAGAAACTAAATCCATGCATGTTAACTTCAGATGAATAGGAGGAAGAAGTCATCAATCTACTTTACATGGAAATCAGGATATCTTTGATTATTTGATTGTAATATTCACTCTTGTTATAGAATTGAACTTCTCCATAATCTTAGACACTGTCATGTTTACGATCATTACTTACATGATAACAACATATCTAATCACTCACAAGATTATTGGCATGAGGTCATAAGCTGATTACAAAAGTCTCTTGAAAATATAAAATTCTGCAAATATTACTATGTTACGAGGAATTCTGATCTTAGCCAGGAGTGATTTTATTTATTTACCAAAAATGTATCAATTCTTATTAGTGTGTGCATGCTTAGTCATGTCAGACTCTTTGTGACCCCATGGACTGTAGCCCACCAGGGTCCTCTGTCCATAGGATTTTTCCAGGCAAGAATACTGGAATGGGTTGCCATTTCCTACTCCAGGGGATCTTCCTGACCCAGGGAACCCACCTCTCCTGCATCTCCTGCATTACAAGTGGATTCCTTACTGCTGAGCCATCAGGGAAGCTCAGAATGTGCAAGGCACTGAGATATCAATGCCTATTAGGTATGGGCAAAATAGTATGCAAAGTACTAGTGACAAAAACATCAATGAAACATGGTCTGTAGCCTTGAAGAAGCAGAAAATCAATGTTGTGGAAACCCTCTAAAGTGTCTGTCCAGCCCCGGAACTGACTGGCCCTGCCCAGAGAGCTGTTCCCACTCAGAGGGTGGGTGTCTACAGACAGACAAGAGTCACGTG
The DNA here is from genome assembly GCF_033118175.1 of Dama dama. Taxonomy (NCBI): domain Eukaryota; kingdom Metazoa; phylum Chordata; class Mammalia; order Artiodactyla; family Cervidae; genus Dama; species Dama dama. The sequence goes on from NC_083710.1 coordinate 49,825,675, forward strand.
ACTCCATTCCTCTGGACATAGTGGATTGGATAGGAGAGACAAGTGAGCCAAGAATGAACCACCAGATGCGTTTGTCCAGAGAATTTGAAACTGAGATTCAGGGAACACCAGTTCCTCTCTGTAGGTGATTAGAATTGCAGCTTGTCAATTTTGAGTCACCATGTGTCTCAATAGGGGACAGGGAAGCAGAGAAGCTGGTCTGTAGAATAAGAAAAATGAACCTGACAATGAAAATGGTCCCTGGATTTCTGATAACTTTTTATCACTTATTTCAAGTCACTACCTGAGCTCGGGTACCTTTCCAACTCTTGGGGACCCTGACTCCCTTCTCTCTTCACATCAGTAGGCTTTAAATTACCTTTTCTCCTAACACTACCCTCTGTGGTTTTATTACCTCCAACCAAAAGAGCATCTCAAAAAGACAATATTCATATATTTAATACTAGCATAAGACAATTAATGTTATAATAAAGGCACATAGAACCAACTGCAGAAGCTGAGAAGTGGCAGCAAATAACTGATTTTGAGATTTTTTTTTTACAGAGGAGATGACATTTGGATTTGCATCTGCTTCTGGATCATCTAGTCTCCCAACTAGAGAGCCTTCCTCCAGCATCTGCGCTCTGCTTGTGTCCCACCCTAGTGGAGGGATGTTCCAAGCCTAGTCCTAGGGTACCTGTCACACTCTATTTAACTGGACCAGACCAGCTTCAACTCCAACATACAGCACTGTTTTATAAAGCAGGGGAACTAGTTCACCAGTTCTGTGTTTCAATAATTTGCCCATGACCATACAGTCTTCAAGAGGTTTGACCCAAGAATTCTGATTCCAAATACTTTGATTTTTCTGCAGTCCTTGGGTAGTGACTACCTCCTGTGAGGGCATCCAGTGGCTATAGGGGGTACAGATTAAGAAATTCCATAGTCCTACTGCCTACAGGCTCAAGGCCAAACTGCTCGCAATGACCCTCAAACCCTCCACAGTCTGATTTCAATCACTCATTACTATGTATCTCCCCATAGATCATCACATAGCAGGCTTTGAACAACCCCTGAACTTCTCACCCATTTTCACACTTCTCTTCATATTACACTCTGACAGGCATAGCCTTCCATCCATCTCTACTCTCCATCAAGCCCTTTCCACCTCATATAGGCAGATTTCATCATCGTCCACTCTGCCTGACTTAACACTTCAGTCATCCTTCTGAAACAACAGCTAACCAGGAGTTCTCATTCCTTATTAGACAAGTTGACCCAATTGGCATTTCTACAGAATCACAGGTAGACACATCTACCCGGAAACAGGTAAGAGCAGAGACAGCCCTAGAGAGAAAGTGGATATGATCTGAGGTGGAGCTAAAGACTCTGCCATCAGCAAAATATTTTTCCCACCCAAATACCACAGTGCCCGAAATCACCTTGTTAGAGACTTATTTCTTTGAGTCTAATATTACCTGATCTTGTACAAAAATATTTAGTAACCTAAGTGTAAATTAACTGGGGATACATTCCCTCTGTGACAAGAGGAACTAAGGCAGGAAAGAAACAGGTAACTAAGAAATGAGGTACAGAAAAGAGAAGAAAGGTCAGAGAAGGGGCCATCCAGATAGCAAAATCTAACTTGGCAAGCCTTAAGAATCACACATTTAATTGATTAGAATAGCCCATGACTGATCACTGCTATCATTTGGATTGCATTTAATTTTCTCAGAAAATTTGCTGCATCTGAAGGTTGAAATGTTATTTCAATTGATTTTTAATACATGGCAACTTACATTTCCTTTGGCCATCTTACTGTTGAAATTTAGAAGGCACTGGCTAATAAGATGAGAAATATATGCACTTTATAAAATGATTTGATAAAGTAGTAGAAGTCAACTCAGGTTTTGGTCGGTTGGTGTAAGACATGCTAAATATCCACAGTTTAGCTCTCATTGCTGCAAATTTCCTCATGTTCTTTTTATAACAGCAGTACGAAAAGTAGTGAAGCTGGCAAGATCCAGGGAAGAAAGTAACTCAGCTTCATTTTTGCTTTGCCGCTAAACCTAGAATATAACATTTATCCCATTGTGTAACCTGCATTTGGGTTGCCTCATCTGTAAAATTAGGATAATAATATTTTTTCTCAAACAGCAGAAACTGACAAATAACTATTTCAGAGTATTAAAAATAGAAATTGACCAATTTTATGATAAATGAGGTGAACAAAATGCATCCCTGGTTACAAAACAGCCACATGACGAAAATTATTTAAACAAATATGTATGATCATTTTTAATTTCCTAAACCTTGAAGAAGCCATATCAAAAACAACTTTAAAAGCAAACACACTTCATGACCTCAGATGTAAAATAAAGGTTTGTTTTCATTTTATCCTTTCATGTGGAATTCATGCTGCAGATTATGATTATTAATAGCTGACTGGCAGTAATTATTTTTTATGAATGTAAAAATCCGGTCTCATTATAGCAACAACAATAATAGTAATAACCTCAGGAAATAAAAGGGCACTTTCCTTGCATGATCTCATTTATTTCACGCAATTAACTTTACAGGTGAGGAAACTGGGAGTTGGAGAGTTTAAATAACGCGGTGACAGTCACACAGCCCATGGAATGGCAAGACGCAATGCTCCAGTATGTTCTGCTTTGCCACGGTATTCCTGACATTGGTGGGCTTTCCTCTGGTCTAGGCTTATTAGGGAACACATAACCTGCTATGATCTGAAGGTTTGTATCCCACAAAATTCATATAAGACCCTAATAGCCAATGTGATGGTATCCGGAGATGGGACATTGGGAGGTGTTTAAGCCATGAGGGTGGAGCCTTCATCAGTTAGATTCAGGCTTTTATATAAAAGTGGCTCCAGGGAGCTTCCTACCACCTTCCACCATGTGGGGACACAGCAAGAAGGCACTGGTTATGAGCCAGAAAAAAAGGCTTTTAAGAGCATATGACGATGCTGATGTCTTGATCTTTGACTTCCCAGCCTCCAGAACTGTGAGGCTGTGATCAATAAATTTCTGTTATAAGCTACCCAATGGCAATCCACTCCAGTATTCTTGCCCAGAAAATCCCATGGACAGAGGAGCCTGGCAGACTACAGTCTGTAGGTTCATAAAGAGTCAGACAAGACTGAAGCAACTTAGTACACATATAAGCTACCCAGTCTGTGTACTCCAGCCGCCTAAACGGTCCCAGTGGTAAAGAACCGGCCTGCCACACAGAAATGTAGCAGGAGCCGCAGGTTCGATTCCTCGGTCAGGAAGATCTCCTGGAGAAGGAAATGACAGCCCACTCCAGTGTTCTTGCCTGGAAAATCCCATAGACAGCCCATGGAGTTGCAAAAGAGTCAGACATGACTTAGCAACTGAACAACAACAAACTAGACTGCTTGGAGCATGCTCTAAGAAGCAGGCACCCAATGTGTCACATCACATCCACGTCAGCCTGCACTGCACAGCCTTGCTCTGTTGTATTCAATTCCGAGCAGGCCACTGACTCACAGTATGAACATTGTAGTTCTTAGTTTTCAGACACTATTTCTTTGACATCTCTTTCAAGCCTTTGTATTGTGTAAAAAAAAAAAAAAAACTGATTTCTGGTTGTATGTAAATGGGATTTTAAAAGATAGCATTATAGGTGTGGATATCAAACAGAATCCCATGTGAAACACACTTTAAACGGAAAATATGCACATATTAACTATCTAGACAGACTCACTGCCGCCTTCTCTGTTATAATTAACCAACTGTATTGTATGCTTAATCGCTTCAGTTGTGTCTGACTCTTTGAAACCCCATGGACTGTAGCCTGCCAGCCTCCTCTGTCCATGGGATTCTCCAGACAAGAATATTGGAGTGGATTGCCATTTCCTCTTCCAGGGATCTTCCCAACCTGAGGATCAAACCCAGGTCTCCTCTGACTCTTCCACTACAGGCGGATTCTTTGCCATTGAGCCACACAGGGAGGCCCAAACTATATTGCAACAGCATTGAAATACTCTAACATTCCAAGAACAATTCCCTTTTCCTTTTAGGTCCTTCTGATTTTTTGTTTCTGCCAGCACACTCCATATCAGTGAACAACTATACTCTTTACATAATTCTAAAATATTAAACTATATGCTAAGTAAGTAAAATATTTTAAGATAATGTCCTGAGGGAGTGGTAGTTCATATTATAACTCAATGTGTCCTAAGGTAATTATTCAGATATCAATATGCAAAAGAGCCGTATGCTGTAGTACCCTATATTTCTTTTTATTTCGCTTCTTTGCAGCAAGCAATAAATTTAAAGATGTAAAGAAAAAAATATTAAAGGAAAAAGTTTGCAGTTGATTTTCTTAACAAGATTGTTTGTGCAGGGAGAGAGGGATTTCACTTGGTCCTTTACTAATTATTCATGTAAATTAGATTCTACAAGTGAAGAAAAATTCATAAAAGTCATACTTACTCATCTGAGAGGGAGATATGGCATATGAATGGGGCCCATAACCTCAGAAGGTGAAATGTAGAAAATATCACAAGCAACTCCCACATTAAGTTAAGTGAACCAAAAAAAAAAAGGGAGATTCTTGGTGTGAAGGAGACTTCAAGGATATCCTCCCTAATCGCCTCTTAATAGTCTCAAATCTCTGACACAGGAAACAAATCAAGAATTCAGCGAACATGGAATTATTAATCACTTATATCTGATACCAAACGTAAGCAAGACTAGACCCATTTTAAATTTTAAAAACCTTTTAAGTATAACATTTTTAAAAACACAGAACATAATTTACATTTTTAAGGCATTAGTATGTGGTACATTCTAGGAAAACTTAGTTGTATATTCCTTGCATTTCTTCTGAAATCTATACTCTTTTTTCCTCCTAAACGTGTTAGGATGAAATTTAACAATAAATGACTATAGACTTGTATGCTGACTAATGTGCAATAGTCAGAGAGAACTCAAATCATTCAGCAAGTATTTACTGACTGCTTCTTGTATGCAAGGCATGGTGCTAAACAACACAACTGCACATCTTACCTCGGGTTTAATGAATTCTTTCACAAATATCAAATTATTAAACAGAAAGTATGGCGACCAATCATGGGAGTGTTTTAGCTTGCATCAACTCAGAATAAAGTTTTAAACTGAGAAGGAAGGCTAAAACAGAGCTGGAAACTAGTTGATATGGGTGATAAAGATGGAGGAAATAAAGATAAAACCAAAAGTACACAAAGATCAAAACCAGGACAGTGATAGAAACTGAGAAAGAGTTGGTGATACCAGAATGACAATCTAAGTGGCATACGGTTGACCCTTGAACAATACGGGTTTATTCCACTTACATACAGATTTTTTTCCAGTGTTGTCGTTCAGTCTTTCAGACGTGTTCAACTCTCTACGACCCCATGGAATGCAGCACACCAGGCTTCCCTGTCCTTCGCAGGGAAGTAATAAATACAGAATAATCCATGGTTGCTGAATCTGAGAATGTGAAACCATGGATACGGGGAGATGATTATAAGTTATACATGGATTTTCAGTTATGCAAAGGGTTAGTGCCCCTAACCCCCGGTGTTGTTTGAGGGTCAACTGTATATGTTAAGCTGGAATTAACAGTAACTGTGCTGGAAGTTACTGAAAGTCAACTGGAAGTAACCAAGAACAAATATATTAGAGGCAGCTGAAGGTATTTGACCAGAACTTGAGAGCTTGGAAAGATTGTCTTAAAATATACAGTGAGAAAGAGGTCCCAGGAGTGGAACCATCGGACCCTGAGCTTTGGTCACTCACATCCGGTAAAGAGAACAAAGAAGATACAGGCAAAAGAGTAATTGTTGAGGAGATGGTGGTACCTGCAGAGTCAAAGAACTGAGAGATGATACTGAGTCAAGGAAAAAGTACTAATGCACAAATAAATAGCAACAGATTCAAGGAGGTTCGCAGCTGAGAGACACCACTGAATCTAAGAAGTGCTGGTTAGTCGATTCAATAGCAAATTATCTAAAAAGATATACAAATGGCCAATAAGCACATGAAAAGATGTTCAAGATGAGTAATCATGAAGGGAAATGCAAATCAAAACCACAATAAGATACTACTTCACATCCATTGGAATGGCTGTTATTAAAAATTTTTTTTTAAAAGATGATGAAGAAGAAGGAGGCAGAGGAGGGGATGGGGGAGGAAAGAGGGAGAAGGAGTAGAAAAGGGAAGGGAAAGAAAGGATAGGAAAGGACAAGTATTGGAGAGAATGTGTAGGAAATGGAACACTTGTGCATTGCTGGGAGGAACATAAAATGCTGTGGCTGTTATGGAAAATAGATAAATGTACAACTACCATGCAATCCAACGATTCCGTTACTGGGTATATGCTCAGAAGAGTTGAAAGCAGTGATTAGAATAAGTACTTGTGCACCAGTGTTCAGAGCAAAATTATCCACAGTGGCCAAATGTGGAAACAACACAAATGTGTTATTTGAAGGGGGAGCCCCTTCCGGAACTGGAGAGTGGGCTCTTGTCTATCACTCAGTAATGAATTGTCTGAGGACACACACACACTGACAAAGCAAGAGGCTTTATTGGGAAGGGACACTTGGGCGGGGTTCAGGAGGGTACGGGAACCCAGGAGGACTGCTCTGCCACTCTGCTCTCTGCCTCAGGTTTTACGATTATGAGTTGGTTTCCAGGTTCTTTGGCCAATCATTCTGACACAGAGTCTTTACTGGTGGTGTGTGCAACACTCAGCCAAGAGGGATTCCAGCCAAAAAGGATTTGGGGAAGTTGGTAAAACAAATGGACTGGAATCTCTCTCTTTTTGACTTTTCCCAAATTCTTCCAGTTGGTGGTAGCCAGTTATAATGGTTCTGAGTTTCTTACCAGGACCTCCTATGTAAGATAACTCATGCAAATGTTTACTAGGATGCCTGGCCAGGGTGGGCAGTTTTGGTCAGTGATTCCCCTAACAAATATCCATTGACAGAGGAATTGATAAATAAAAGGTACATATATACATACAATGGCATATTATTCAGCCTTAGAAAGGAATGAAATTCTGACCCTTGCTACAATGTAAATGAACATCAAGGACATTATGCTAACCAAAATGACTCAGATACATTTGCCCATTAAAATAAATATTATATGATCCCATTTACATTAAATACCTAGAAAGGGCAAATTCACAGTGACAGAAAGTAGGATAGAGAATGCCAAACTCTGGAGGGAGGTGGGGGGAGGAGAATGGGGATGTTTAATGAGTACAGAGTTCTGTTTGGGATTGATGAAAACGTTCTGGAGATGGATGGTGTTGATGGTTGCACAACATTGTAAATGTACTTAAAACCATTAGGTACATTGAATTGTACACGTTCAAATGTTTTAAATGGCAAATGTTATGCTATATATACTTTGTAACATTAAAAATAGTGGGGAGAGAACAGACCAGCAGAAATTTGAGAGGTGAAACTAGACCACAGGGCTCATGAAGGGAGTGTCCAGGTGAAATGGAGTCAACATGTGGCCCTCACTTCATCCACCGAAATTGATGGACAAGGTACAAACACTTGCTCAAACCAGAAAACTGTAAATAATATTCTTTGAAAATAGGAAATGAGACACTTCCTGTCAGCTGAGACATTCCTTTTCAACCCTTGTGAAGCTTGGACTCTGCTGAGACCTGGAAATACAGACAATAATTTGTGGTCTCTACATTGGAAAGTTCACTATCTGTCTAAGAATCCTGAACCTGGGGCCAATTTTATTAATCAATCAAACCCATTGGTTTTTATTAAGCCCTTCCTGTATACTAATCTAAGAGCTAGTCACTCGAATCACTAGAGGTTACCTGGAAACCTATCAACAGGCAGCTATCAATAAGGCAAGATTTCATGAAGATATAGCCCACTCTTTTCCTTACCCAACTCTCACCAAAAAATACTCAACCCCAGTAAGGCCACTAATTCTTTTATTCTCATAATCACAATAAAAATTCAAAATTCATATTTAACTCACAGAAATAGTACACTGAGTCAAATTCCTCTTGCCTTTCAAGTGTCAGCTATCAGACTTCCTGGAAAAAGAATTCATGGAGATTCTCCTTTTTGCTTTCACCTAAGGCTGGCAAATTACTCAACAACATTTAAAGAATCCAAAATTGAAATTGCTGTGAAATTAACTGTGCTAAATACTTTCTACATAATACCTCTTTTGATCCCTACAACAATCTTAATGAGGTAGATTATGTCAGATTTTCAAAATGTCAAGCTCAACACAATAATAAACAGCAACAGATACTAAACATGCCTGTTTTTCTTTGAGGAGGCTACAGCAATTTCATGGATCAGAAGGGAACTGTAATCTCAGTCCTGTAGTTTTAGTGTACCATGGTTCCTTTTGTACTCTGCTATCCACTTGTTGTCAAAAATTTATTTTAGAAACTTTTCTTTTAAGTAAAAATGGGGGGGAATTACACCTTTTTAAACTTTTTTTTGTATGATTCCATATGATTTTAGTAGTAGATACTACCTCCTAAAATTTCTTTATAAATTTGTTTCTGAATAAGTATTACTTATACACTCACCATACGTGCTTAGTCACTCAGTCTTGTCCGACTCTTTTAGACCCCATGGACTATAGTCTGCCAGGCTCCTCTGGCCATGGGGATTCTCCAGGCAAGAATACTGGAGTGGGTTGCCAGGCCCTCCTCCATGGGATCCTCCCAACCCAGGAATCGAACTCAGATCTCCTGCACTGCTGCCAGATTCTTTACCAGCTGAGCTATCAGGGGAAGCCCATTCACAATGCCATCATTTCTTGAGCATATAGAATAAGCCAAGTACTGGACTTGGTGTTTCACAAGAGGAAATTGGTGAAGGAGAGGAGAGCAGGAAGGAAGGGAAGAATAAAAAAGAAAAATGCTCAGAGTCTTGTTTTCCCCTTAAGGAACACTCCATCTAGTAGAAGAAATAGTTTATACAAGAAGTTGTAACATAATTTGAGATGAGCTGTAATACAGATATATGAGAGACCATGGGGAACTGATGATGGACAGGGAAGCCCGGTGTGCTGCAATCCATGGGGTCGCAAAGAGTTGGACACGACTGAACTAAACTGATGGGAGCCCAGGGAGAAAATAACTAATTATCTCTCTGAGCAAGGCATCATACTAGGTATCCAGCACTTCCTGAATATAAAAGGATTTGTCTCTGCCTTCCCAAAACTAATAATCCTGTACTAAAGTTAAATATATACACAAATAACTGCAAACCAAAGTAGTAGTTACAAGAGCTATTAGATCTATACAAAAATACACATTCTTGGGCTTCCCAGGAGGCTCAGTGGTTAAGAATCCACCTGCCAATGCACTAGACATGGGTTTGACCCTGAATCTGGGAAGATCCCACATACCGAGGGGCAACTAACTCCGTGTACCACATTATTGATCCTGTGCTCCAGAGCCTGGGAACTACAACTACTGAAGTCCACACTCCCTACAGCCCATGCTCCACAAGAGAAGCCACCACAATGAGAAGCTCAAGGACCACTAGAGAATACCCTCCACTTGCAACAACTCAGAAAAACCCGTGCAGCAACAAAGAACCACCACAGTAAAAAAAAAAAAAAAAAATATATATATATATATATACACACACACATTCTTAAGAGTGCCCTCACAACTATTAGGAGAGACTATAATCCTGCCCCTTTATAGAAAATTTTCCAAGAATCAGGCACCTTTCAGAAATCCTCATATACTTAATTTTTAAACTTTCAGGTTGAGAACTGTAGCATACAAATTCTAACATGGACCCCAATTGCCACCACCTCCTACTACTCACACTCTTACATGATTCTTTGGCCCTCGAGTGTGGACATAGTGTAAAAAATAGGAGACTCTGAAGTGTGTGTTTGTATGTGTGTGTTTACACACAGAGGAAAGATACAGAGGACCCTAGGAAGACATAAGATCAAGACAGTTTTAATGAACATTGTGATTGACTCTGTAATATCATTTCTACCCCAGATGATTAAACCACCCAGGCTAATAAACTCCCCCTGGAAATTGACATTAGTCCAGGGAGTACACACTTCCCATCTTGGCCCAATCATATTGAAGGGAAGAATTTATATTCCTGAATAATGAGGTGTTCTAGACATGCCCAAGGCAACATGGAGCAACAGCTACCCTTGACAGCCATCTTGCACCCATGAGTGAAGTTGATACAAGAACAAAGCCAACTCAAACTGGAGGGAGAAGAGAATAGTTCACAGCTCTAACAGGCTGTCTAGATTCTACCTCCTCTTGGCTTCTTCCTATGTAAAATTTTCTTGTGGTTTAAAACCATTTCCTGAAGACAAAATCTTTCCAACCAATAAAATTGTGCAAGTAAGAGAATTCAAATATTGCAGGCAAGGCAAACATGAGGAAAGAAAATATATTTTAATCAGCCTATTGGGTAGGCTGTAATTCTGCTTCATAATTATTTACCCCCACCTCCCCTTACCTGAAAGAAGCCTATGTATTCCTATTCCTTGGTGTGTGACTTGCCCAAGACTCTAGTGAAAGGAGTAGATATCCTCCCTTGGATGTGAATGGAAAATAAAATGTAAGTGTAGGGAATCTCTGTAACTTCTATGCAGATAATTTTAGAGACATAGTGAATTTCATGAGTATTCTTTTTTTTTTTCTTTTTTTCAGAATTTTTTTTTTCATTTATTTTTATTAGTTGGAGGCTAATTACTTTACAATATTGTAGTGGTTTTTGCCATACATGACATGAATCAGCCATGGATTTACGTGTGTTCCCCGTCTTGAACCCCCCTCCCACCTCCCTCCCCATCCCATCCCTCTGGTTCATCCCAGGGCACCAGCCCTGAGCACTTGTCTCATACATCCAACCTGGACTGGTGATCTGTTTCACACTTGATAATATACATGTTTCAATGGTATTCTCTCAGATCATCCCACGCTCACCTTCTCCCGTAGAGTCCAAAAGTCTGTTCTATACATCTGTGTCTCTTTTTCTGTCTTGCATATAGGGTTATCATTACCATCTTTCTAAATTCCAAAACATGCATTAGTATACTGTATTGGTGTTTATCTTTCTGGCTTACTTCACTCTGTATAATGGGCTCCAGTTTCATCCATCTCATTAGAACTGATTCAAATGTATTATTTTTAATGGCTGAGTAATAGTCCATTGTGTATATGTACCACAGCTTTCTTATCCATTCGTCTGCTGATAGGCATCTAGGTTGCTTCCTATCATTTCTTTCTGTCACATCCCAAACTGAGGCTGTTTCTTCCCCTGGGTTCTGACAGGTGGAGAGACAGGTAGAGATAGACAGATAGCCCAACAAATCTGAGAAAAGTAAGCCAGAGGAGCACCAGTCAACCCACAACAAACCATATGTTATGTGCATAAAAAATAGTTATTTAAGTGACTGCTAATTTGGGGTTATTTGTTACAGAAGCAAAGCTGACTAATGCACCAATAGAAAACTCATGAAAATCTTCAAGAAAATATTTTTTCTAGATTGGTTATGGCAAAAGTGTTCCAAAGAATTTAGAAATGTGGGATGAGGAGCAGTTTCTCTTCCACTTATGACACAGAGAGCCTCAGAGCACATCATTGCCCTAACAATGAGAAAATTCAGGTAATATACAGAAATCATAACTTTTGTGGAGTCCATCACAGGGTCACAGGGCAGCCAAATAAACTACATTCATAAGGTAAGCAAGCCCCTCAAATGACAGATGTTTCACAAGACTCACATTTACTGGAGCATGGAAGAAAGGCATGGTCACCACAGAAGTGGGTAAGAAGTGGATGGGAAAGAAGAGGAGATGTGGGAGTAAATAGCTTACCAATTAATGATGGTAAGAAAAAAGCAAATCCTAAAATTAGGAGAGCACTTGAAGAGAGCAACTTACTGTTCTGCCAAGTTCTATTTCCTGGTCTAAACAAATTATGGTCAGTTACTGAGAGATCTTGCAAAAGGGGTTTCCCAGCCATTGACAGCAATCTTCAAATAGTAATCAGAGAGAATAGAAAAGAGAATGTTCAAAGAACAGAGATGTGTGGGGAGGGAGGGGGATGAGTCACAATTAACAAAAAGGAAAGGTAGATTCTGCAAATGCCAGACCAAGACCTTGACAACAAATCTAGGTAAGAATCTATAGCAAGTGGCTAAAGGGGTGTTTGGAAGTTCCCAGAAGACAATGTGAGATAACCAAGAAGGATTCACCTCATTGATTTCTTAAATAAGATAAATTAGTAGCTCAATAAAAATCCATTGGCATTGTATTTGTGAACTTTAAGCAAAGCCTGTAACAGTCTTTCACGATATTTATGTACACAGATGGATATACATGAACTCTAGTAAGGGGAGAATAAGCACTTTAAGAAACAGGGACTATAGAAATTTGAGAGTGGTCCGTATTATAAAGGAGGGTTCCCAGGTGACACTGGTGGTAAAGAACCGGACTGCCAGTGCAGGAGATATAAGAGATGCAGGTTCGATCCTTGGGTAGAGAAGATCCCCTGGAGGAGTACATGGCAACCCAGTCCAGTATTCTTGCCTGAAGAATCCCGTGGACAGAGGAGCCTAGCCTGGTGGGCTATGGTCCATAGGGTCACAAAGAGTCAGACTTGACTAAAGCTATTTAGCATATATGCACACCTCTTATAAAGAGAGTCTAGAGAAATTACTTTGTAATGGGAGGAGGCTATTCTATTAGGGTAACAAGTTAATGCAATTTAATTTTAATTTAATAATAATATAATCTTAATCTAATAACTTAAATTTATTGGAATAAACTTAATAATAATAGTATTGATTTACTTGGACTTCCCTGGTGGCTCAGAAGGTAAGGAACCAGCCTACAATGCAGGAGATGCAGGTTCGATCCCTAAGTAGGGAAGATCCCCTTGAGAAGAGAATGGCTACCCACTGCTGTATTCTTGCCTAGAAAACTCCAGGGACAGAGGAGCCTGGTGGACTATAGTCCTTGGGGTCACAGGAGTCAGGCATGACTGAGCAGTTAAAACTTTCACAAAGATCCCCTGGAAAAGTGAAATAGCAACCCACTCCAGTATTCTTGCCTGGAAAATCCCATGGATGGAGGAATCCATGGTGTCACAAAAGAGTCAGATATGACTGAGAGACTTCACTGTGCCAAGAATGGTCCTGGGCACTTTTCATGAATTAGCATTTTTTCAGTCTTTGTCACAAATCATTTTAGATACATATTATTTGCCTCCTTCACAAACAAAACTGAGGCTCAGCGAGGTTAAGTAACCCGACCAAAGGAATACAGCTAACAGATGAAAGAAGGGAGGCCAGAAGGTGGATCTGAGTGTAGGGACTGTTGCTCTTAAATACTAAACTGGACTTGGGATAATGCTGGGGCATTTTTTCAAGATACAACAGAGCAGTATCAGGCCATGTGGAGAGACCAGTGCAGACCTGATCTGATAGGCAGGAGCCTGGGGAAGAAGACAGCAGTAGAAAGCCAATTGTATCTCAGGCAGAAGGATGATGAGAGGAACGAAAGGAGCCAGAGAACATGAGATAAGCTAGAGGAACTTGGTTGTAGAGATGCAGAGGGAACAAGGCGGTCTGAATTGTGGCTAATGAGGCAGACTAGAGTGCTGACTTGACCTAATTTTCTCCTAATAAAAACACTAGAAACTGCACCCTCATGAATGTTGCTTTCAATCCAGTTGAGCCTTTGGCATTGCTGGTGAGAAGGAAACACACTGGTTGACAGAGACTCTTAGAGTGTTGATAAAGTAGATATTTCTGCAGTCTTCTTTAATTACCCTTAATAACTTTATTACTCTTGATAACATCCTAATGTAAATATTTGATCTTTCTCACAAATCTTACATTCCAATCAAAGAAGATAAAACATCATATAAAGTTTTATATTTTTTAAACGTGTACTCCATCAATATTGTTTGGTCTCTACCAATACCATATATAAAGGCAGTTTATTTATATAAACTTTTAAATAGTAAAAGACCATACTATTACATGTTGGGCTTCCCTGATAGCTCAGTTGGTAAAGAATCCACCTACAAACCAGGAGAGCCCATTTCGATTCCTTGGTCGGGAAGATCTGCTAGAGAAAGGATAGGCTACCCACCCCAGTATTCTTGGGCTGCCCTTGTGGCTCAGCTGGTAAAGAATCCGCCTGCAATGCAGGAGATCTGGGTTCGATCCCTGGGTTGGGAAGATGCCCTGGAGAAGGGAAAGGCTACCCACTCCAGTATTCTGGCCTGGAGAATTCCCTGGACCCACAGAGTCGGACACGACTGAGCGACTTTTACTTTCACTTTCACTACAAGTTACTGTCAAATAGCACAATGAATTAAGTATAGTTATTATTCCAAACTTAATGTATAGCAGTATCTGCTATTTAAATAACAAATCTGAAATTTGGGGAAGCAATCCAAGTTTATGAGTAAATAAGAAAAGATTCAAACCAATGGAATTGTTAAAGTTCTTATAATGAATATACATAGATATTAATATAGCTAAATTATCCAGAGGTAACACTATAAATTGGGAGCTAACATTATAATACTTGTAAAATGGCAACCCACTCCAGTATTCTTGCCTGGAAAATTCCATGGACAAAAGAGCCTGGCAGGCTACAGTCCACAGGGCTGCAAAGAGTCAGATATGACTGAGAACACATGCAAATAAAAAAAAATAATAATAATATATGTCATAATATGTGTGTGTTTTATAAATTTAGAGTTCAAACAATGCAAAGGAAATGCCGTTTTTATCTAAACCTATGAAAATAGTGGGTCACCTGCTGACTCTAAAGAGAATCTAAAGTTTTCTGTCATTTATAAGTGGTCTCCTGACTTAAATATAAAATCATTGGCTTACACAGTGAAATCATTATAAATCTCTCACAAGCTTTTAAACCAATCAGTCAAGCTTAGAATGCAGTGATTTGGAGAATCATAGCTCTGAGGCTTTGGGGCCTCAGCGTGCAAAGGTAATAAATGTAAATGATTTTCTAACTTGTAGAAACATAGGTTAGTTCGCTCTTTACCTCCCAAGGAGCAGCTGAGTTTGACTAAGGAGGTTTACTGTGATCCCAGGGAAAAAAAAAACCTATTATGTCATTTTCTTTCCTGAATCCTGGGAGAAAGAACAACATAAGAAGCAGTTAATCTGTTAAGCACACAAAACCTACTATATAAAAACTGCCACTCAGAAAACCTAGATTCCTCATGTAATGTGTAGCATACCCAGAGAGAGTCTTTCTAAAGTAACGTTCTCTAAGTGGTGTCATTTACCCCATTTTCCCTGCTCTGGGCAAAAGAATCTTAATTATAACAATCAGAGAACATTCAGTGGGCATCATTGTCATTCTCAAAAATCAAAAACCCTTTTGTAATCTTTATAAAATAAAACCCAATATTTGAAAACAAATCATATGAAGAGTCTGAAATGATTCTTTTTAATTTGAGATAACTTCATGAAGACACTAAAAATGAAAATAATACTTTAAAATAAAATTTTATATAGCTATGTAACTGTACAGTTAACTAAAGCATAATTATATGCATATAACTAATAAATTGTATAAAGTGAAATTCTGACTATACTTAAAATTTCCTCATTAGAGACCTGCTAAAATTTCTTAACTCCAAATGGATAATAAAATATTCCCACTTATGTCTGATCCGGATTTGAGACCTTGTGTTCTTTTAATTCTACTGATGGTCTTTGTGTCCATGCTGTTTTGGTCCCCCTATTGTCATCTGCAAGGTTGTGTCATGACAGTGTCAGAACAATTACTCTTTCACTTCTGTGTCCTTTCTCAATGTTCAGGTTTTAAATGACAAAATTCTCAAACAGGCTTTGCCAAATCCCTTACACTTGTCACCTTTGCTTTCTCAAGACTATCTGAGCCTTTGTGACTCCATCTGCACCTTCTGCAGTCTTCACCTTAATGTAATGGTGAAGCAAAGAAGTCAATTTTAATGTCCTTTTAGCAGAACTCCTAACTAATATCCAAACTGGAAAAAAAGGGAGGAGTGCGTCTGTGGGCACTGTGGGCAATGAAGAAATGTAGCTACCGTGAAACATTCCAATATAAAATACCTTCCCATCACCCCACACTCTCTCTGTTTTTAGTTAATTTTTATTGGAGCATAGTTGCTTTACAATGTTGTGTTAGCTTCTACTGCACAGCAAAGTGAATTAGCCACATGTATACATATAGCCCCTTCCTTTTGGGTTTCCCTTCCATTTAGGACCCCACAGTGCATTAAGAAAACCGTAATTCAAAAAGACACATGCACCCCAATGTTTATAGCAGCACTTTTTATAATAGCCAAGACATAGAAGCAACCTAGACATCTGTCGACAGATGAATGGACAAAAAAGATGTGGTACATAGATACAATGAAATATTACTCGGCCACAAAAAGGAACAAAACTAGGTCATTTGTAGAGACATGGATGCACCCCACACTCTCTTTACTGTTCTTGCTGCAGTGTTTGAGGGATGCTCTTATTTATGTAAGCAAAACTTACAAATGTTAAAGGATATATGGCTTCATTTAAGCAATGATTTCTGCTTTAAAACTCTTTTTTGGAGGTCATATTTCCCTTTTTATAAACATATTCTTTTACAACTGTAGATTATAATATTAAACAGGCTTAGAGATAGTGCTATTTTTATACATTTGTGAAGCAAAGATAATTTTTACCCTCTTCTTCTTGAAACCTCTTTCTGCACCCTGGCTTTTACCCTTATTAATCCCTTTGACTCTTTTTGCAAAGAAAAGAAAATCCCTTTCCTTTTTCTACTCCCTGCTATACCTATTCAGATCTTATAACACCCAGTTAATATCCCCTTCTTCATGTAACCATTCATAATTATTTCAGCTTTCATTTATATATCTCTTCTGTCCTATTCAAAAATACTACAGTAAAGCAAA
This sequence comes from Dama dama, assembly GCF_033118175.1. Lineage (NCBI taxonomy): Eukaryota > Metazoa > Chordata > Mammalia > Artiodactyla > Cervidae > Dama > Dama dama. The sequence goes on from NC_083710.1 coordinate 49,842,644, forward strand.
TAACACACAAATATTGCTTATTTGCTATTTTTGTGAACTCCTGTTACTTAGTTGCTGAGTTGTGTCTGACTCTTTTGCGACCTCATGAACTGTAGCCCACCAGTTTCCTCTCTCCACGGGATTTCCCAGGCAAGAATACTGGAATGTGTTGCCATTTCCTTCTGCAGGGGATCTTCTTGACCCAAGAATCGAACTCAGGTCTCCCGCACTGGCAGATGATTCTTTACCACTGAGTCACCAGGGAAGTTCTATTTTGTGCATACATTAGGATTATTACCCCCAGTTAGACTGTAAGTCTCTCTCTTATATTTGTGTGTTCATCATAGTATTGTGACACCTATGAGGGATCAATAAGTAAAGATGAATTGATTTGCTTGCTGAATTAAAAATCATTTAAAATATACTGAACATTAAGAGGAAAGGAAAATGCATAATGAAATGTTGATTTAAATTTTGAAATATTTTAGATAGATACATAATGAGTGGAATTATTATCCAAGTTTATTTTTCAAATTACTAGAATGCTAAAATGCGGGAGTTCAAAACTTGGAGAAGTGCATTTAAGACAAAAGAAAGTTCTTCCCACAGCAGAGCCTGAGCTCTGAAATTTTGCATCAGGAGATGGTGTAAAATGAAAACAAATGAGATTCATGAGGAATTGAGATAATTTAATTCATGCAAGAGCCATGACTAGCTACAGTGAAAGTGAAGTCATTCAGTCGTGTCTGACTCTTTGCGACCCCATGGATTGTGGCCTACCAGGCTCCTCCGTCCATGGGATTTTCCAGGCAAGAATACTGGAGTGGGTTGCCATTTCCTTCTCCAGGAAATCTTCCCAACCCAGGGATTGAACCCTGGTCTCCCACATTGTAGGCTGTCGCTTTTACTGTCTGAGCCACCAGCAATTCTTTATCAGCTGAGCCACAAGAGAAGCCCATGACTAGCTAATATTCATGCAATTCTTATCACATGCCAAGAGACTGGGTAAACCAGACTGTTATTTCATTTAATTCTCCCAAAAAGCCAGATCTGTTTTTATCCCTATTTTGTAGATGAGGACACTGACATATACAGAAGATGTTAAGGAACTTGTTCAAGGTAATCCAAAATATGCTGAATTCCTATTTTTACAAAGTCACTAGGCTGGGTGGTGGTTTAGTCACTAAGTCATGTCCGACTCTTGGGACCTGCCAAGGCTGCCAGGCTCCTCTGTCCATGGGATTCTCCAGGCAAGAATACTGGAGTGGATTTCAATTTCCTTCTCCAGGGGATCTTCCCAACCCAGGAATCAAACCTGGGTCTCCTGCATTGCAGGCAGATTCTTTACTGACTGAGCTACAAAGGAAGCCCCCAGACTACAGACACAGAAAAACAAAACAGTATAATCCTAAAAGTGACTTGGGAGCCCCCAGGAAAGGAATTGACCTGGATGTGCGAATCAGAGGCAACTTCCAAGGGAAGCTCAGACATTTTGAAGGATGAGACTGTGTTAATCAGGCAAAGAAACAAAAGAAGAACGTCTACAAGAACAGAGGCAAGGAAGTCCAAGGAGGCATAGCTCAGTCTGATAATCACAAGTGGTTGATGCGACTAGCAGCTAGCTAGTATGAAATAAAATTCAATAGACCAGGATCCCATAATGATGTACATACACATTTATATATGCTTACATACAAAGTATACATACAAATTTAAGGCCTTCAAAAAAATTTTGTTCAACAACATTCATACTGGTTTGGAAGCTAAAATAAATGAAACAACAAGAGAACAAAAACTAATGCATAATCATATAATCTAAATTATTGAGAGTGCTCAAGATCACTAGCCATCAGGGAAAGGCAAATCAAAATCACAATGAGACATCATCTCATACTTGCTAGAATAACTATAATAAAAAAGACAAGAGATATTAATAACAGTATTGACAAGAATGTGGGGGGGAAAGACACTTGTACACTGCTGGTGGGAATATAAATTGATGCAACCCCTATAGCAAACAGTATGGAGATTCTTCAAAAAATTAAAAGTAAAACTACCACATGTTCCAGCAATCCCACTTCTGGATATTTATCCAAAGGAAATGAAATCACTATTTCAAATAGACAGTGCACCTCCATGTTTACTGAAGCTTTATTTATAATGGCCAACAAAAGGTAACAACTTAAATGACCATCAATGAATGAATAGCTAAAGAAAATGTGAGCTATATATACACACAATAATATATTATTCAGTTATTTAAAAAAAAAGGAAATTCTGCCATATGTGACAACATGCCTTGAGAATATTATGCTAAATGAAGTAAGTCAGGCAGAGAATGACAAATGGTTTATGATCTCACTTATATGGACTTTTTAAACAAAAAACTCACAGATACAAAAGACGCGTGCCTGCATACTAAGTCCTTCGGTCATGTCCAACTCTCTGTGATTCCATGGACTGTAGCCCACCAGCCTCCTCTGTCCACGGGATTCTCCAGGCAAGAATACTGAAGTGGGTTGCCATGCCCTCTTCCAGGGGATCTTCATGACCCAGGGATCGAACCCGCATTTCCTATATCTCCTGCATTGGCAGGCAGGTCACTTACTACTAACACCACCTAGGAAGCCCCCATACAGAGGACAGGAATCAAACCAGGGTCTTCTGCATTGCAGTTGGATCTTTACCATCTGAGCTACCAGGGGAGCCCGTACAGAGGACAGATTGGTGGTTTTCAGAGGTGGAAGGTAGAGGGTGGGCGAAATGTGTGCAGATGGTCAGAAGGTACAAACTTTCAATTATAAGAAAAATAAGTTTGGAGATATAACGTTCAGCATGGCAACTACAGTAAACACTACTGAAGTGCATGTTTGAAAGTTGTTAAGAGAGTAAATCTTAAAAGTTCTCATCATACAAATAAATTGTAACTATGAGAGGTTATGGATGTTAACTAAAGTGGTGATCACTTTGCAATATATACATATATCAAATCATTGTGTTGTAAATCTAAAGCTAATATACCGTTACATGTCAACTGTATCTCAATAAAACTGAGGAGGAAAGCCAAAGGGAGGTGTAAGTATGGGATATGAACCATCTGGAGGAAGAAATTTTGAAGACAGTAGGTTTTGTATCAGTTGAAAGGGCCATTATAAGACAATGTATTAATGAAACTTAATGATAGACATACATAGTTGGGGTATAAGAATATATACTGTTCTCTCCAGTGAATAAATTTGTCTTGATTTGCTTTTAAAAGTATAATGAAACAACATAATCAAAGCAGAGTATCTGCAAATGTTATTTCTGTAGAAGAATCTTCATTTCTGCAGAAAAGTCAATGTCACCTACATCAAAACAGATTTTTTTCCTTGAAAATTTGTAATAAAAATTGCTTAAAAGTGATTATTGTGTAAATCTATGGCTGATTCATATCAATGTATGACAAAACCCACTGAAATGTTGTGAAGTAATTAGCCTCCAACTAATAAAAAAAACAAAAAGAAAAAAAAAGTGATTATTAACAGAATATGATTAATTTAAAGCAAATCACCTGAAAATTGGCTCAAAAACAACTTAGTAGAGCAAGAAAATTTATGAAGAAGATTGTACTGATTCTGAATAATTTCAGTACTATGACCTCATTTCTCTCTTTTTTCTTTCAACATGAAATACAAAAAAAAACCTTTATGTGTTAGTAAAATATATTTAATGATGTGTGAATAGTATGAATTTCATTGATCATCATAATCTTTAAATTTTGAAAGATGTTTTCTTAAATTATATAAAATATTGTGATAATAGTGAAATTAGTAGCATCAGGTACTGGAAAGTCTATCAGCTCTGCTTTCCCAAATATGTACTAAGAGAAAAATAAGTTCAAATAAACTCTTATGAAAAGTTATTGCTAAACATAAGCAAAGATGTTGGCACAATGGAGTATAATGAGATAAGTTTATGAGTGGCTATAAAATGCCTTTTCTGGAAATCTTCCCCCCAAATCATTATTCATGTATTTTTAAAAGTTGAATAACTGCTTTCATGAAAGTAAAAGGCCTGAGCAGATGATTGTTCCAAGAGATCTCTTACTGTTCATGTTTTTGTTTTTATGTGTGTGTGTGTATGTGTGTAGACATGGACCAAATGAATTCTAGTATTTTTCAATACCTATGCTATTGCTAAACTTTATATATCTACTAAATATCCCACTAAGGTTTTATTTCTATGAATTGAGCTTTAAATTTCTTGGTCAAGTTTCCAACCATGATTATGCACAATGATCCAATTACATAGTTTATGAGTTAATTTATTAACATTAATTATTGTTCATGTAAAGCTAGAAAACAGGATCTTGAAAAAACTAAGTTTAAATATAAAATCACAGAACCAATATTTCAGCAGTAACATGAATCAGGTAATAAATAGCTCCCTTTGATCATTGTTTTTAAAGCCTCTTGAACCATGCTTTGATTAGTTCTATTTAATATTTAACATCTGGTTAGTCAATTTCAATCTGCAGGAAACACTGCTGGAAAAATTCTATGCTGACTAAATACATTTATAATACTACAAAGCTGACATGTAATTGATTTTAGTTCTCATAAAAGGATTATGCTAACTTTCCTTAATCTATATATTTGTATTTTATGCCGTCTAGTGAATTCACACCAGAGATGCTAAATTTTTATTTCCTATCAATATTTTATGTAAAGTTGATAGGATTATATTTTAGCCTAAGTACCACTTTCCAATTTTTCCTTTGAAAAGAAAATAACATACTAAAAAATATGACTGTACAGACATAGCACTAATACAGTGAAGGCTGCTTGGCTGGCTACAGTAATCCTTGAAAGGCATACAGTCATGTTAGATTTTCTATAGGCTATCAGGTCCCAGAGAGACTTTTAGATTTTTTTTTTTTTAAAGATGTAAAATCTTTATTTCCTACAATTCTGGGTTTACTCTTTTTTAAGTATTGGCAAATTTAGGAAATCACAGATTTTCTCATCATTAAATAAAAGGTGTCAATGTTTGTAAAGTATTTGGTTATTAGTCATTTAATATCATTTCATATTATCACATATTAAAATATATAAGTGTGCCAAATCTGTAATAACCATTTCCAAGTAGGCTATGGATTTATTTTTAGTTTTATCTTTATAACACTGTCTCAATTTCCCTGGTGATCTAACGGTTAAGATTTGGCACTCTCAACTGACATGGATATTAATTTTTTTTAGAAGAATAAAACTTACTTTTTCTATTTGGTTTCAAATACCCACTATGTTGAAATTGGTGGATTTTCTTTTCATTGTAGGATTCACATTCTTCTTTTGGAGTATAATTGCAAAGTGATGTAAAAATTATGAAGACAATGTTCAAATTTCAGTTCTTTCACTCATCTTCTCCAAAGATGACCTACATTACAATCATAACAAGTTAGAAAGGCAATACACTAAGGAAAGAAGAAATATTTAAAACAAAACTAAAAGAGTACTAAAACTTCTCTTTCTAAAGAAAAAGTCAGCAAGGATTATAATCTCTAGCAGTAAATAAGCTAAAGAAAGTAAAACATTTTCTGTAATTCCTGTGGTTAGTTGTCCCAGCTCTACCCAGCTTTCCCAGTGGTCTGCAATAAACCTTGTCTTCCACCCACTCTTGGATATTCACAGTGCTTGGTCAAATACTGAGCCCTCCTTAATAATAGGGGCTTCCCTGATAGCTCAGTTGGTAAAGAATCTGCCTGCAATGCAGGAGACCCCAGTTCAATTCCCGGGTTGGGAACAGCCTCTGGAGAAGGGATAAGGCTACCCACTCCAATAATCTTGGGCTTCCCTTGTGGCTTAGCTGGTAAAGAATCCGCCTGCAATGCGGGAGACCTGGGTTTGATCCCTGGGTTGGGAAGATCCCCTGGAGAAGGGAAAGGCTACCCACTCCAGTATTCTGACCTGGAGAATTCCACGGACTGTATTACAGTCCATGTGGTCACAAAGAGTCGGACATAACTGAGTGACTTTCACTTTCACTTAATAAATAAATACTAATACACAAATACTGTGCTTGGTAAATATTTTAATGAATATTAATGGATAAAGTGTAACAAAAACATGTTTATGGTGAGAAATTCTTTTTTTTAAATGCCCTTAGTAAGAATTAATTTAAAGAAGGTTAACTAGTATTTGATGTTTAAATTCACCATTTTTTTCCTTCTAATATGGTTATATTATGTTGCTAAAATAAAACTTGCTATGTTGCTGAAATAAAACTGATTTTTCTTATAAGAACTTCAGCTTTATTTTGAGTGAAATGGAAAGCACTGAGTTTTGAACCAAGTAATGACATAATCTAGTAAACGTTTCTCTCTAAGGGGTTGTTGGGTTGAGAACAGACCAAAAGAGACAAATGTGGAAGTAGAAAGACCAGTTAGGAGGCTAATACAATGATCTGGGCCAAAGATGATGGTGACTTGAACCAGGGATTAAAAAAAATTAAAAAGTGATTGGGTTCTACGCACATATTTTGGAAGCAACACCAAAATATTTGCTCATGTGGAAGATGTGGTCCAAAAGTGGAGAAGGAACTGAAATGACTCCAAGGACATTGGTCTGAGCATGGGGGAAGGTTGAGCTTCAGATACCATTAGACATTAAAGAAGACATAAAGAAGGCTGAGTGCCCAAGAACTGATGTGTTTGAACTGTGGTGCTGGAGAAGACTCTTAAGAATCCCTGGGATTGCAAGCAGAGTAAACCAATCAATCCCAAAGGAAATCAACTGTAAATATTCATTGAAAGGACTGATATTGAAGATGAAGCTTCAATACTTTGGCCACCTGATTCAAAGAGCCAATTCATTGGAAAAGACCCTGATGCTGGGAAAGATTGAAGACAAAAGAAGAGGTTCAGCAGAGGATAAGATGGTTAGATGGTATCACCGACTCAATGGACATGAGTTTGAGCGAATTCCAGGAGATAGTGAAGGACAGGGAAGCCTGGCAAGCTGAAGTCTGTGGGATTGCAGAGTTGGACATGACTTTGCAACTGAAGAACAAGAAGGAAGCTGGCCTTATGGGTCTGAAGTGTAAAGAGCCACTAGCAACTATGGAGATTATTGGACCAAAAGATCTGTGAAGTTTTACTCTTCTCACAGTTTTACCACCATGCCTGGGGCAAAGGTCATTTGACATGATCAGAAGACTTAAAATTGGCCACAATTTGGAAGTTTGGAAGGATACTATATTTGCCTTATAAGATAATAGCTTTGTCAAATCCCACCATAGTTCAACTGTCATTTAATGCACTGGTGCTCAGAAACCTTAAGAGAAGAGAGCAAAGAGAGCGTGCATTTTCATAGTTATATTTTTTTTTCTGACATTTTGTGAGATTTTCTGGAAGTGTATAAAATGGCAAATACATTTGTCATAATTCCATTTCATTTTAACAATATTTATTGAGCATTTGTAATGGGATGGTTGCCAAGGGATGTACAAATTAAATAGAAATCCCATAAATTTTGCAAAAATATAAAATATTATGGCTCTCAAGATACCCATAGTCTAAAGAGTAAATATACTCAAAATAAGAGATATGCTTCAAAGGTAGCAGTTCTTAAACTATAATGTGCACAAAAATTTCTCTACACAACCCCAGGGATTTTTTTGGTAAACCTGGTAAACTAGGCCTTGGATGGGCCTAGTGTTGTAAAAACATTCCATGGTATTCTATTGAAGATAACCTGTAGCTCTAAATAATGAAAATTGCAAATGTATCCAATAAAAATTATCTTTATTAGTTTATAATGTTATGTGTCTAACCCAGATATGAGGTGGGGTCAACTTGTCCCTTGAAATGTAAATAAATTGGCTCAAATCCAAAACTTGGATCTATGGAAGTCTGAAACCCTCTTAGAGATTTTTATATTTACTAGGGAGGTAACTTTTCAGTCTTATGTTTAATTCTGCCTCTAAGAAGCCTATTTCTAGATATACTATTTCCCTCCTATACAATTTTGACAGATGCCAACCTCCCTCCCCTACCATCCCATTCTATACACACATCCATGCACAAACACACAGCATTAATTAATAGAATATCTGTAGACTCAATAACTCAGTCTTGTCTAACTCTGTGACTCCATGGACTAAGGACTACAGTCCAGCAGGCTCCTCTGTCCTGGGATTCTCCTAGCAAGAATACTGAAGTGGGTTGTTATTTTCTTCTCTAGGGGATCTTCCCAACCCAGGGATCGAATCCATGTCTCCTGCATTTTCTGGTAGGATCCTTTTACCACTGAACCACCAGGTAAGTCCAAATTAGTAGATTCTATTAAAGTTTTGAGAGGAAGAGTTGAGAAAAAAAGAGCAGACACTGCAATTCATGAAAAATTGGGGGACCTAAGAGACTAAACAGGAGGTTAGAGGAGGCGTGTGCTTTGGAACTGCAAACTCAACAAAGGATAATTTCAGAAGCCTGTCAGAGAACTCTACACATACAAGACCCATTTCTGTCTAATTTACAGTGCTCACAGCAAAGGAAAAAAGGTGTCCAGACTCTTCAGTTTGGTATAGATAATGAATGCCTCACCCTGATTTAAAAAGCAATATAAAGTTACACTGTACAAAAATACAAACACATCCAGGGCATAATCAAGTTCAATAGAACATTAATGATCTACACAATGTGCTGTTGTAAAGAATGTAAAGAAATGTAAGTGATGTAAATGTGAAGAATGTAAAGAACGTAAAAAAAAAAAAATAATAAAGAATGTTAAAGAATGTAAAGAAAGTTGAACACCAAAGAATTGATGTTTTTTTTTTTTTTGAATTGTGGTGTTGGAGAAGACTCTTGAGAGTCTCTTGGACTGCAAGAACGTCCAACCAATCCATCCTAAAGGAAATCAGTCCTGAATATTCATTGGAAGGACTGAAACTCCAATACTTTGGCCATCTGGTGCGAAGAACTAACTCATTGGAAAAGAGACCCTGATGCTGCGAAAGACTGAAGGCAAGAGGAGAAGGGGATGACAGAGGAAGAGATGGTTGGATGGCATCACCAACTCAATGGATGTGAGTTTGAGCAAGCTCCGGGAGTTGGTGATGGACAGGGAAGCCTGGCGTGCTGCAGTCCACAGGGTCATAAAGAGTCGGACATGGCTGAGTGACTGAATTGAACTGACCTGAACAAGCTGATGTGTTAATACTGTTGGTGATTAGATAGGTCAGAAGAAGGAGGGAATTACTGGAAAAGGCTCCATAGAGAAGCAGAGATGTGAAGCAGGAAAAGGGTGGGCATATTTTTTCAAAAATAAATGGAGGAACACAGAGTGGAAACAGAGGATTCAATGGTGAAAAATGACAGAGATATAGACCTGCCTGAAGGATCACACCAGACTACATTATTGGCAATGAGGGTACATAGTTTGGGTGGATGCAAGTGGTTCTTGGGGAATTTTAGAAGTTTAATTTCAAGTGCTGCACTCAATGTGCCAGCAAATTTGGAAAACTCAGCAGTGGCCACAGGACTGGAAAAGGTCAGTTTTCATTCCAATCTCAAAGAAAGGCAATGCCAAAGAATGCTCAAACTACTACACAATTACACTCAATTCACATGTTAGCAAAGTAATGCTCAAAATCCTTCAAGCTAAGCTTCAACAATGAGTGAACTAAGAACTTCAGATGTACAAGCTGGATTTAGACAGGCAGAGGAACCAGAGATCAAATTCTCAACATTCACTGGATCACAGAAAAAGTAAGGGAATTCCAGAAAAACATCTACTTCTGCTTCATTGACTACACTAAAGCTTTTGATTCTGTGGATCACAATCAACTGTGGAAAATTCTTCAAGAGATGGGAATCCCAGACCACCTTACCTGCCTCCTGAGAAACCAAGAAACAACAGTTAAAACCAGCCATGATCATAAGAGACTACTACCAGCAGCTCTATGCCAATAAAATGGACAACTTTGATGAAATGGACAAATTCTTAGAAAAGTATAACTTTCCAAAACTGAACCAGGAAGAAACAGAAGATCTTAACAGACCCATCACAAGCAAGGAAATCGAAACTGTAATCAAAAATCTTCCAGCAAACAAAAGCCCAGGACCAGATGGCTTCACAGCTGAATTCTACCAAAAATTTAGAGAAGAGCTAACACCTATCTTACTCAAACTCTTCCAGAAAATTGCAGATGAAGGTAAGCTTCCAAACTCATTCTATGAGGCCACCATCACCCTAATTCCAAAACCAGACAAAGATGCCACAAAAAAAGAAAACTACAGGCCAATATCACTGATGAACATAGATGCAAAAATCCTTAACAAAATTCTAGCAAACAGAATCCAACAACATATTAAAAAAATCATACACCATGACCAAGTGGGCTTTATCCCAGGAATGCAAGGATTCTTTAATATCTGCAAATCAATCAATGTAATACACTACATTAACAAATTGAAAGATAAAAACCATATGATTATCTCAATAGATGCAGAGAAAGCCTTTGACAAAATTCAACACTCATTTATGATTAAAACTCTCCAAAAAGCAGGAATAGAAGGAACATACCTCAACATAATAAAAGCTATATATGACAAACCCACAGCAAGCATCACCCTCAATGGTGAAAAATTGAAAGCATTTCCCCTGAAATCAGGAACAAGACAAGGGTGCCCACTCTCACCACTACTATTCAACATAGTGTTGGAAGTTTTGGCCACAGCAATCAGAGCAGAAAAAGAAGTAAAAGGAATCCAGATAGGAAAAGAAGAAGTGAAACTCTCGCTGTTTGCAGATGACATGATCCTCTACATAGAAAACCCTAAAGACTCTACCAGAAAATTACTAGAGCTAACCAATGAATATAGTAAAGTTGCAGGATATAAAATTAACACACAGAAATCCCTTGCATTCCTATATACTAACAATGAAAAAACAGAAAGAGAAATTAAGGAAACGATACCATTCACCATTGCAACAAAAAGAATAAAATACTTAGGAGTATATCTACCTAAAGAAACAAAAGACCTATACATAGAAAACTATAAAACACTGAGGAAAGAAATCAAAGAGGACACAAACAGATGGAGAAACATACCGTGTTCATGGATTGGAAGAATCAATATTGTCAAAATGGCTATTCTACCCAAAGCAATCTATAGATTCAATGCAATCCCTATCAAGCTACCAACAGTATTTTTCACAGAACTAGAACAAATAATTTCACAATTTGTATGGAAATACAAAAAACCTCGAATAGCCAAAGTAATCTTGAGAAAGAAGAATGGAACTGGAGGAATCAACCTGCCTGACTTCAGACTCTACTACAAAGCCACAGTCATCAAGACAGTATGGTACTGGCACAAAGACAGAAATATAGATCAATGGAACAGAATAGAAAGCCCAGAGATAAATCCACGAACCTATGGACACCTTATCTTTGACAAAGGAGGCAAGGATATACACTGGAAAAAAGACAACGTCTTTAAAAAGTGGTGCTGGGAAAATTGGTCAACCACTTGTAAAAGAATGAAACTAGAACACTTTCTAACACCATACACAAAAATAAACTCAAAATGGATTAAAGATCTAAATGTAAGACCAGAAACTATAAAACTCCTAGAGGAGAACATAGGCAAAACACTCTCCGACATAAAGCACAGCAAGATCCCCTATGACCCACCTTCCAGAATATTGGAAATAAAAGCAAAAATAAACAAATGGGACCTAATGAAACTTAAAAACTTTTGCACTACAAAGGAAACTATAAGTAAGGTGAAAAGACAGCCCTCAGATTGGGAGAAAATAATAGCAAATGAAGAAACAGACAAAGGATTAATCTCAAAAATATACAAGCAACTCCTGAAGCTCAATTCCAGAAAAATAAATGACCCAATCAAAAAATGGGCCAAAGAACTAAACAGACATTTCTCCAAAGAAGACATACAGGTGGCTAACAAACACATGAAAAGATGCTCAACATCACTCATTATCAGAGAAATGCAAATCAAAACCACAATGAGGTACCATTACACGCCAGTCAGGATGGCTGCTATCCAAAAGTCTACAAGCAATAAATGCTGGAGAGGGTGTGGAGAAAAGGGAACCCTCTTACACTGTTGGTGGGAATGCAAACTAGTACAGCTGCTATGGAAAACAGTGTGGAGATTTCCTAAAAAACTGGAAATAGAACTGCCATATGACCCAGCAATCCCACTTCTGGGCATACACACTGAGGAAACCAGATCTGAAAGAGACACATGCACCCCAATGTTCATTGCAGCACTGTTTACAATAGCCAGGACATGGAAGCAACCTAGATGCCCATCAGCAGATGAATGGATAAGGAAGCTGTGGTACATATACACCATGGAATATTACTCAGCCATTAAAAAGAATTCATTTGAATCAGTCCTAATGAGATGGATGAAACTGGAGCCCATTATACAGAGTGAAGTAAGCCAGAAAGATAAAGAACATTACAGCATACTAACACATATATATGGAATTTAGAAAGATGGTAACGATAACCCTATATGCAAAACAGAAAAAGAGACACAGAAATACAGAACAGACTTTTGAACTCTGTGGGAGAAGGTGAGGGTGATATGTTTCGAAAGAACAGCATGTATATTATCTACAGTGAAACAGATCACCAGCCCACGTGGGATGCATGAGACAAGTGCTCGGGCCTGGTGCACTGGGAAGACCCAGAGGAATCAGGTGGAGAGGGAGGTGGGAGGGGGGATCGGGATGGGGAATACGTGTAAATCTATGGCTGATTCATATCAATGTATGACAAAACCCACTGAAATGTTGTGAAGTAATTAGCCTCCAACTAATTAAAAAAAAAAAAAGAAAGAAAGAAAAAGAAAAAAAACCAGCCATGAAACAAGGGACTGGTTCCAAAATGAGAAAGGAGTACATCAAAGCTATATATCATCACCCTGCTTATTTAACTTATATGCAGAGTATAAGAAATGCTGTGTTGGGTCAATTACAAGGTGGAATCAAGATTGCTGGGAGAAACATCAATAACCTCAGATGTGCAGATGACACCTCCCTAATGACAGAAAGTGAAGAGGAACTAAAGTGTCTCTTCATGAAGGTGAAAGAGGAGAGTGAAAAAGCTGGTTTAAAACTCAACATTCAAAAAACAGATCATCTGATCCCATTTGGTCCCATCACTTCATGGCAAATAGAGGGGTAAACAATGGAAACAGTAGCAGACTTTATTTTCTTGGGCTCCAAAATCACTGCAGATAGAGACTGTAGCCATGAAATTAAAACACACTTGCTCCCTGGAAGAAAAGATAAGACAAACCTATACAGCATTAATAAAAACCAGAGACACCACCTTGCCAACAAAGGTCAATCTAGTCAGAGCTATGGTTTCTCCAATATTATGTATGGATGTGAGAGTTGGACCATAAAGAAGGCTGAGTGCCAAAGAATTGATGCTTTTGAAGTGTGGTGTTGGAGAAAACTCTGAGAGTCCCTTGCACTGCAAGGAGATCAAACTAGTCAATCCTAAAGGAAATCAGTCTTGACTATTCACTGGAAGGACTGATGCTGAAACTGAAGCTCCAATACTTTGGCCACCTGATGCGAAGAGCCAACTCATTGAAAAAGATCTTAATGCTTGGAAAGATTGAGGGCAAGAGAAGAGGGTGACAGAGGATGAGATGGTTGGATGGCATCACTGATTCAATGGACATGAGTTTGAGCAAATTCTGGGAGTTGGTGAAGAAGAGGGGAGACTAGCATGCTACAGTCCATGGCGTTGCAAAGGGTAAGACATGACTGAGTGACTGAACAACAAGGTTAGGAACTGGAAGATGATCATTTGGGAGCTTGGGGGGGATTCAATGCAAAATTGAAAGAGGGTCTTGTGCTAAGAATCGTTTTTACATTTTAAAAAGATTGTAAAGGGGGAAAAAGAGATTATACAGTAAAGGCCATATGTGACCCACAAACCCTAAAATATTTTCTGTCTGACCCTTTACAGAAAGTATTTGTTTTTCCTTGGTTTATATCTTTAAAACCTCTGTATACTATTATCAAAAAGGATCGCAGTCATTAAAATGTGAGTTCCGAGAGAATGAACATTCAAGGGTTTTATTAATTTCTGTGTCTTTCAGCCTAGAAAAGTGCATGGAATATAGTAAAAGCTCAGAACAAATTTACTTTATTGAAGAGTACACAGAACATGGAAGTTAAGACATTTCAAAGGATGAAAACCAAGAAGAAACATGGAAGACCACAGATCTGAAGAATACAACTTCACCTCTTCTGTTCACTTTGCTAGCAACATCTCTGGATTTGTTTAAACCTAAAATGTATAGTGCTACAGTCTGTGGTGTTGCAGAGAGTCTGACAACACTGAGCGACTGAATAACAACCATATGTATGGACATTTATTTAATTTTCATATTCATTTTCAAGTAAGTACCATCTTATTTAGAATATCAAAGAAAGCAAAAAAAGACAAAATTGGAAAAGGAATAAGTTTAAAGAGAAAATTCAACTGTGTTGTAAAAATCAACTATTGGAAGGCCATTGCCTTAATAAGTGTAAAGAATAATAAATGAATACAAGATGATTGCAAGTGTCTTTATAATAAAAGCAGCTAAACTTAATTGAGAACTTACTATGTGCTGTTTTTGTGTGTTCAGTCATTCAGTCATGTCCAACTCTTTGAGACCCCATGGACTCATAGCCCTCCAGGAGATTCTATCCATGAGACTATCCAGGCAAGAAGACTGGGATGGGTTGCCATTTCTTCCTCCAAGGGATCTTCCTGACCCAGGGATCAAACCCATGCAGCCTGCATTTGCAGGCAGTTCTTTTTATCACTGAGCCCCCCGAAAAGCACCCTACTATGTGCCAGGCATGGTTACAGGCAACTTCACATGTATTAGCTTATTTCCCTCTACAACCTCTTTAGATAAGTATCATCATTATACCCATTTTATAGATGAGGAAATTAAGGCCAAGGGTGGTTAAATGAGATGCCCAATTTGCATAGTATATGAAGGATCTGGAATTTGAATTCAAGCGATTTGGCTCCTGGATATGATCTGTTAGCCACTATAACTTCCTAGAGGTGCAGAGGGATAGAAAGAGAAAGAAACTGAGAATTAACAAATAGTACCAACACAAAGTAGTAAGGATTAAGGGGTCAAGAAAGAGAAAAGAACTGAAGATGACTCCGAAGTTCCCGGTGGGAAGAAAAGGAAGGAGCAATAGGAAGTTTGATAACTAGTTAAGTTTTAAAAGTATGTTAGTGACAAAATAAGAGTAAGAGGTGATGATGTTTTTGCTAATCAAATTGTGAACATCACTTCTTTTTAGTAAGAAATTTTCCACTTTGAGTAAAAATATAGATTAGGAGTTGATTGTGCCTCTTAGTAGCTTTATTTAAAATTCTGCAGCTATTTTTCATGTGAGATAATACTCTGTATTTATGTAACACCTTTCTTCTCAGGACCTCAAAGCATTTTACCACAATGCATTACCTTATCCATCCTCATAACATCTCCTTTTAAGAAAGACAGTATCAAGTCTACAATTTTACAGATGAGAACCCTAAGACCAATGGAGCTAGTGACTTGCAAAGATCACAGAAAAACCTGTAGCAAAACTAGATGTAGCACTTGAGCTTTTATGAATTCAAAATTCTTTCCAGTCTCTTCTTTTTTTCATATCTCATTTTCCAATCTCTTCTTAATATGTCTCAAATTTGTCTTAACTTTGGCATTCCTTTATCTGTAAATTAGCATGTAGAGAGTCATGTTAATGATTGTAATCTAATGTTATCTATAACATGTGCTTCCTGAATTTGGCATTTTTAATCGTAAATCAATAAAATGGTTAAAATTAATGCTTCAATCTTTTAAAAGAAAATCAAAACTCTCCTCCTCAATTACTATACCTGATTTTCAGGCTTCCCTCATAACGCAGTTGGTAGAGAATCCACCTACAATGCAGGAAACCCCAGTTTGATTGCTGGGTTGAGCAGATCTGCTGGAGAAGAGATAGGCTACCCACTCCAATATTGTTGGGCTTCTCTTGTGGCTCAGCCAGTAATGAATTAATCTGCAATGCAGGAGACCTGGGTTCGATCCCTGGGTTGGGAAGATCTTCTGGAAAAGGGAAAGGCTACCCGCCCCCGTATTCTGGCCTGGAGAATTCCATGAGATTGCAAAGAGTTGGACATGACTGAGCAACTTTCACTAAAAATACCTGATTTTAACCCTAACAAAGCTTTGATATGTGTATAAATCCTGAAAGTCCAAAGAAAATTCTATCTTCTATTTGGAGAAACTGTAGTATGTCAAAGCCGCAAATTATCAATAAACAATAAAGAAAAACAAGACAATACATACACATACATACACACACATTCACACAGAAAAAGGTAGTGGTAATAAAGCAAGAAATTAAGCCATCTCTTTAGAGGAAATCAAGTATTCCCTCCTGATAGTAAGAGGACAAACAAAAAGATTTCCTAAAAATCTCAGGAAAATTTTTAAAACACAAAAATTATGTTACTACTCACTTCTATATTAACTATGATTTCCATCTCACTTCATTACAAATGCAGTGCAAAAGTTGTTGATAATGGCTCAGACAGTAAAGAATCTGCCTGCAATATGACAGACCTGGGTTCAATCCCTGAGTTGGGAAGATCCCCTAGAGAAGAGAATGGCAACCCACTCTAGTAGTCTTGCCTGGAGAATTCCATGAACAAAGGAGAGTGTTGGGCCATGGGGTCTCAAGAGTCAGACACAACTGACTGACTTTCACTTTTATAAATACTTAGATGTTCATATCCTAAAAAGAGAAAAGACAGAAAAAGTGTTAACTTAATTTTTTAAGGGAGATAATAGAATATATTCACTTTAAGAGTCCTTTAATAAGATCCATATGTACACGTGTGGATGGTGAGCACAGTGTCTGGGGCAAGTTGCCAACCTAAGATCAAAGGCTCTATGATTATCCCATACAATTTAAGGCAGGTATACATTTGACTTTTCCTGCTGAAGCCCAGCTTTTAAAATGTTTAAGTCCTTTTAAAAATTCTACTGGCAGGATATTCTAGATCCAAAAGGAATTGGAACAGCTTTTTCAATGACAGTGAAAAGAACAAGGATGATGAAAAACAAATGACGTACAATGATGTGCCAAAAATAATGTCAAATTAGATTCATTTTTATTCCCAAAGTCAAAGAATTATTGGAGAAGCTGAGTTGGATTTCATGTTTATACCATTTTCTGTAAAAATTCTAAAGCCTTATAGATAAATATTTAACATTTTTCTGTTCCGCAAGACTGCCATTATTAATAACTAATTTAACATTTATGGATATGGTCAACCACTTCCTCCATAAAAATAAAAATTGTGAGGAATCAGTGTGAGTTTTCTGGATGACTCAAAGCTTTGTGTTTTATAAAATGTTAAATGTAATGGTCCAAAACTTGACAGTAACAAAAAAAAAGTAGCTCTTTTAATAACATAAATGATACAATGAAAGACCATTTACTTTTTAAAAAGTACTTAAACACTTGCTCTTTGTCAAGCGTTGCTGAGAGCAGTGGGGATAAAAAAATGAACAAAAAGAAAACACTACTTCCATGATGCTCACAGTCCAGAATGTAAGGATAGAAAAGAACTCATAAGTGACTAAATAATTGTATAATACATCTGGTGGAGATAACAGCTGAAAAGAAAAGCACGCAGCTCAAGAGTCAGAATATTGTAAAAGATGAAGTGTGTCATAGACTCTTACACATTTACGTTGCTTAAACTGAGTCACATCTTAAAACTGCCCAAGGAAACCTAAAAATAATTGTGTATTATACCTTACCCTATTAGAGAGTTTAGGAGAATCCAATATAGTTGGAAAAATTCAGCTGTTTTGCCATCATTTCTGGGATCTCTTCCACATGAAGATGGTGAGTATTCTGTCATTCCATAAAAATGTATTAGGAACCTACAATGTAAAGGCCACATGTTCAGGAGTGTGGTGGTGAATAAGATCCCAATTTTGTTCTCAAAAAAATGTAACGTCAGGGGAAAAGGAGACACAAAACTAATTAGAGTCATGTAAGCAACACAAATGCTACCAGAAATGCAAGAAGTTGAAAAACTATCTCTTATGAAGTTTCTCTTGAATGGATCTGAGTGGAACTATGGAGGGTGAGAAGAATTTAGGCAAAAAGATCAGCATGAGCAGAGGTGGGGTGAGAAAGACTGTGCAGTCTCTAGGACCTGAAACCCAAGAAGGAACTAGAGATGAGGCTGAAGAAAGTAAATCGAGAACAGATCCTGGAAGGATCTGAATAAATGGTTTAAACTTAATCCTGTAGGTAATTGTGATCCACGGAGTATTTATGAGCCAACAAGACACTATTCATATTTGCATTAGAAAGGTGTCCTTGGCAGCAGTAGAAAATGGATAACGATGACTTTAGAGACTGTGAGCTCTTGCACTGAACTCCTGGGAAATGACAAGGGTCTAAACCAAGACAGAAATAGGGACTGAAATGAAAAGCTCAAATAGACCTTTTTCTTTGACAGGCAATTTGGTGGGGCATGAAGCAGTGGAAAAGTCTTTTTATACGTGTAAACAAATCCTCCAGATCAGAAGCGGGACAAGTAAACATCTCAATTTCTTTTTCTGGAATCAATTCAAATATAAACACCCTGCTTACAAAGTAAATATGGTTTTCTACTTAATAAGTGTATATGAGGTCATAATGGTTGCCCAATACTGATAGGCTCTGTTTGCAATGAAAATATGAAGCCTCAAACCAATTATTACCCCTCAAATAAAGATAATAAGTTGCTGAAGTTGCATATAATGGGGAGTTTAATTATGTAGCATTATCTAAATGTGTTATTGGGCACTAGCAATTAACATGAACTTTCGAGTAACTGGTAGACACTGTGTTAACCAATCTTAGATCTAGTATCTTTGATGTCTTTGTTCATGAAGAAGGATGGAGTCGAATGACTTGATCAGTCTTTCCACTTACCATAAAACCACTACTCACAATCAAGAATCATTTCCCACCTCATTTCAAATCTTCAGAAAGAATAAGTACTTTTAACTTCCTATTAGAAGAGTTTCCCAAAAACTAATGATTTTCAATGTCAAAGAGTTCTTCTGACTAAATTACTCTTGGTAACTTATTCTTTTATATCATTTTAAATAATTCTACTCCCACCTCTTTAACTTGCAAATATTTGTAGAATCTTATAATATACCATCTAGTCATTACTTGCCTAGCTATCTATTTGTCTACTTAAATCTTTTCCTATAAATTAATCCCTTCCTTCTCTTAATCATTGCAATTGCTTTCTCCTGGCCTAGCTCCAATTTTTATTCAAATTATTGGCTCTGAGGTACCTAATATCTAATGCAGTATTCTAGGCTTAAATGATTTCTGGATATTTCCTTTTTATTTATTGACTGCACTGTCCATGTGTGTGTGACTTGCTGTGTACCATTGCTTTTATAGACCCTGGTCTCGGTGGAAATAAACTTCATCTTTGAAAGATAATCATATGTCTCTCAAATCTGATAAAGATGCCTATTTTTATACATCCCTTGTCTACTATTACAAAAAATGTAAAATCATCCACCATCAGCATTAGTAAGTTAATTAAATTTGGTGTTGGTGCTTTTTGTGCTTCAGTATTTATTTTAGCACATATATGTCTTGCTAAGTCATTGTAAAAAATGACTACATTAGAATATCCTATTTCCCAAAGTACATATCTACTGGAAATGCATATATCTCGAAATTATTTCGTATATTTCTCCTTTTACATTATACTCTATCTAAATAAGTATAAGGGCTAAGGAAATCTAATTAGAACAAATGATTATCTTAGTTTCAACAATAAAGAAGAATGTGAGATTTTACAGAAAAATTTCCATTCTATGTTTCTTATGCTATAACCTTTAAAATAATATTTATCCAAATTTCAAAAAAAAATCTGAATCTATTGATTCAGATAAGCACATGATTCCCAATAACAGAGAACTAGAAAGTGAATTAATATTGCATTTCTGGATTTATAGGATTTAAGAATATATTTTCCTTAAGCCAGGCAAACAAACAGTCCTTCACCTATGTCCCAATCCTTGGCAACACAACTCATGAAATTATATTCTCCCTTTTGTATCTAAAATCATGTGAAGGAGAGACTTTGTTTTGTCTTTTCCTCTCTCCTCTTCACGTGTTATTGAATCAATTATTTATCCATATTGAAAAGAGTATCTTCCCAATAGTACTCAGAGCTCCTTTCAAGCTAAAACCATATTTCAGTTTTCCTACTACTTAAGCAGAGTATTTGGCATATAGTGGCAATTCAATAAATGCACTGAATTTTATTGAATTCATGAGGTATGAACTAGAGGATAAATAATCATCACTTCCCCAGAGACAACAATCTATGCAAAGATGGACACAGTATTTTCAGAAGGAATTTTTTTTTAAAAAAAGAGAAAGAGCTTTTATTCAGAGAGTAATACTACCATACTTTAATTTTATTATTTTTTCCTTTCCATTTTCTCTGACTTCTAGGAATCAGATGTGTTCCAGGGCATATTTCAGAAATTGTTGACCATTTGATAGAAGTAAATCTCAGACATTAGAAAGCAACTGGTGAGATTTGAATAGCTCTGTAAATTGGATAATGGTACTATATTAACTGTTAATTTCCATATTGTGTACTGTGATTATGTACAAAAATGTCCTCATTCTTAGAAAACACATACTGAAGCAGTTAGGGGGAACAAGGAATTATCCCCACAATTTATTCTCAAATGGTTCTGAAAAAAATCCAAGTAAATAGACAGAGAAGGACTTCCTTGGTGGTCCAGTGGCTAAGACTCCAAGATTCCAGTGCAGGGGGCCCAGGTCTGATCCCTGGTCAGGGAACTAGATCCCACATGCCACAGCTAAGACCCAGCACAACCAAATAAATAAGACCAAAAAGTTTTTTAAGAAGTTGTTTCTTTCTCTTTTTGTTTCAAAGAGAGCAACAGAGACAGAAGAAAGGGAAGGACTAAGCAAATATAGTAAAATGGTAACATTTGAGGATCAGGGTGGAAGTCTCTTAAAGTGTTGTACTAATTTATGCACATTTTCTATAAATCTGAAATTATTTTTATTTCAAAACAAAGAGTTGTTTGAAATAGGTGTGTTAACACATGATTAAAGAAGACAATTTCGGTGATGCCAACTCTATTCAACACTTTATGAAGCAGACAATTTCCACTCTAAGAACTGCAAAATGAGATAGAAGTCAGGAAGCTTGTACAGGATAAAAAAAAAAATGAAGAACAAGAGAGAAAAAATAGAACGTACCTAACTGGCTGGGACCACATAGTCGACCTTGCTTAAGATGAGAAGTAACAAGGAAGTAAGTACAGAGCCCAGAGCTGGCTCCACTTCTGGGGATCGGCTGACTGCACAGACAGCATTTCTGGTCCAGGGGATCATTTAAGTGGCGGAAAGTCATCTAAGATTTGGTTTGTTAGTGTGGTACCCTAGGTAGGAGCAAGTCCACCTTAAAACTAGAAAGTGATCTCAACAGTACACTTTATCTGATTGAAAATTTATCCTTTGTAGTGTTTTCACATTCTACATTATTATCTCATTGAATTGCTATCACAGCTTTTTTTTTTTTCCCCTGAGAAAAGAAACAAACTCAGAGAGTATCTACATTAAAGTGTCAGAACTGGGAGTCAAAGGCTTACTACTTGAAGCACAGAGTTATTTGTTCTACTTACCATTCCATTTCTCTATAATTAAAAACTTAAATCAGTTCCCTAGAGGCATTTTAAAAGTCTGGCATCACAAATGCCCAGGTATTGGTTTTTTTCACCAAAGCTCCAGATATGTTTCTAATGACCAGCCATGCTAAAAACAACTGGACTATATGATGATCTTTACTTTCATCTAGTTTCTTTCACTTTTTCTATTTCATATTCAGTGCTTCCATATCACTTAATTTACGTTTTCCAATTTCTCCAACTCTTCTTTTTTCAAATGTTCTTTCTCAAGCCTTAATCAAGTGTAGTAGAAAAGCATTTGTATACATATATATAAGTAGTATGTATTGTATATATATATGTATTTTAGAAAGCTTACAAATTTTTGCCTAACTAAAAAATTTATGACATTTTGATTTCACTTGTTTGACTTAGTGTGAGTAGAATGCTAGATTTCTAATTTAAAAAATTAGACATGCAACAAGCAACAAAAGTTTACTCTATAGCACAGGGAACTATAGTCAATATCTTGCAATAAACTATAATGGAAAATTATCTGAAAAATAATATGTGTGTATATGTATAACACACATACACATATGTGTATGTGTATATACACATTATATGAACAATTACATGCACATTATATGAATAGTATGCATTCCTGTATAATTTCATGACTCAAGTGTATGTGCATGTATCAGTTCAGCCCATTTCAGTTGCTCAGTCATGTCCGACTCTTAGCAATCCCATGAGCCACAGATGCCAGCCCTCCCTGTCCATCACCAACACCCGGAGTTTACCCAAACTCATGTCCATTGAGTCGGTGATGCCATCCAACCATCTCATCCTCTGTCATCCCCTTCTCCTCTTGCCCTCAATCTTTCCCAGCAACCAGGTCTTTTCAAATGAGTCAGTTCTTCACATCAGGTGGCCAAAGTATTGGAATTTCAACTTCAACATTAGTCCTTCTAATAAACATCCAGGACTGATTTCCTTTAGGATGGACTGGTTGGATCTCCTTACAGTCCAAGGGACACTCAAGAGTCTTCTCCAACACTGCAGTTCAAAAGCATCAATTCTTCAGTGCTCAGCCTTCTCTATAGTCCAACTCTCACATCCATACATGACTACTGGAAAAACCATAGCTTTGACTAGACAGACCTTTGTTGTTAAAGTAATGTCTCTGCTTTTTAATATGCTGTCTAGGTTGGTCATAACTTTCCTTCCAAGGAGCAAGCATCTTTTAATTTCATGGCTGCAATCACTATCTGCAGTGATTTTGGAGGCCTCCCAACCCCAAAAAAAAGTCAGCCACTGTTTCCACTGTTTCCCCATCTATTTGCCATGAAGTGATGGGACTGGATGCCATGATCTTAGTTTTCTGAACGTTGAGTTTAAGCCAACTTTTTCACTCTCCTCTTTCGCTTTCATCAAGAGGCTCTTTAGTTCTTCTTCACTTTCTGCCATAAGGGTGGTATCAACTGCATATCTGAGATTATTGATATTTCTCCCAGCAATCTTGATTCCAGCTTGTGCTTCTTCCAGCCCAGCGTTCCTCTTGGTGTACTCTGCATATAAGATAAATAAGCAGGGTGACAATATACAGCCTTGATGTACTCCTTTTCCTTTTTGGAAACCAGTCTGTTGTTCCATGTCCAGTTCTAACTGTTGCTTCCTGACCTGCATACAGATTTCTCAAGTGGGAGATCAGGTGGTCTGGTATTCCCATCTCTTTAAGAATTTTCCACAGTTTATTGTTATCCACACAGTCAAAGTCTTTGGCATAGGTAATAAAGCAGAAGTAGATGTCTTTCTGGAACTCTCTTGCTTTTTCCATGATCCAGCAGATGTTGGCAATTTGATCTCTGGTTCCTCTGCCTTTTCTAAAACCAACTTGAACATCTGGAAGTTCTCGGTTCATGTATTGCTGAAGCCTGGCTTGGAGAATTTTGAGCATTAATTTACTAGCGTGTGAGATGAGTGCAATTGTGTGGTAGTTTGAGCATTCTTTGGGATTGGAATGAAAACTGACCTTTTCCAGTCCTGTGGCCACTGCCGAGGTTTCCCAATTTGCTGGCATATTGAGTGCAGCACTTTCACAGCATCATTTTTATGATTTGAAATAGCTCAACTGGAATTCCATCACCTGCACTAACTTTGTTCATAGTGATGCTTCCTAAGGTGCACTTGACTTCACATTCTAGGATGTCTGGCTCTAGGTGAGTGATCACACCATCGTGATTATCTGGGTCATGAATATATGTTATGTATGGTTCTTCTGTGTATTCTTGCCACCTCTTCTTAATCTCTTCTGCTTCTATTTGGTTCATATCATTTCTGTCCTTTATTGAGCCCATCTTTGTATGAAATGTTCACTTGGTATCTCTGATTTTCTTGAAGAGATCTCTAGTCTTTCCCATTCTATTGTTTTCCTCTATTTCTTTGCATTGATCGCTGAGGAAGGCTTTCTTATCTCTCTTGCTATTCTTTGGAACTCTGCATTCAAATGGGTATATCTTTCTTTTTCTCCTTTGCTTTTTGCTTCTCTTCTTTTCACAGCTACTTGTAAGGCCTCCTCAGACAGCCTTTTGGTTTTTTGCATTTCTTTTTCTTGGGGATGGTCTCGATCCCTGTCTCCTGTAGAATGTCATGAACCTCTGTCCATAGTTCATCAGGCACTCTATCAGATCAGACCCTTAAATCCATTTCTCACTTCTACTGTATAATCATAGGGGATTTGATTTAAGTCATACCTGAATGTTGTAGTCATTTTCTCCACTTTCTTCAACTTAAGTCTGAATTTGGCAATTAGGAGTTCATGATCTGAGCCACAGTCAGCTCCTGGTCTTGTTTTTGCTGACTGTAGAGAGCTTCTCCATCTTTGGCTGCAAAGAATATAATCAATCTGTTTTGTGTTGACCATCTGGTGATGTCCATGTATAGAGTCTTCTCTTGTGTTGTTAGAAGGAGGTGTTTGCTATGACCAGTGAGTTCTCTTGACAAAACTCTATTAGCCTTTGTCCAGCTTCATTCTGTACTCCAAGGCCAAATTTGCCTGTTACTCCAAGTGTTCCTTGACTTCCTACATTTGCATTCGAGTCCCCTATAATGAAAAGGACATCTTTTTTGGGTGTTAGTTCTAAAAGGTCTTGCAGGTCTTTATAGAACCATTCAACTTCAGCTTCTTCAGTGTTACTGGTCAGGGCATAAACTTGGATTACTATGATATTGAATGGTTTGCCTTGGAAACGAACAGAGATCATTCTGTCGTTTTTGAGATTGCATCTAAGTACTACATTTCAGACTCTTTTGTTGACTATGATGGCCATTCCATTTCTTCTAAGGGATTCCTGCCCACAGTAGTATATATAATGGTCATCTGAATTAAATTCACCCATTCCAGTCCATCTTAGTTTGGTGATTCCTAGAATGCCAATGTTCACTCTTGCCATCCCCTGTTTGACCACTTCCAATTTGCCTTGATTCATGGACCTAACATTCCAGGTTCCTATGCAATGTTGCTCTTCACAGCATCAGACCTTGCTTCTATCATCAGTCATATCCACAACTGGGTGTTGTTTTTCCTTTGGCTCCATCCTTTCATTCTTTCTGGAGTTATTTCTCTACTGATCTCCAGTAGCATATTGGGTACCTACCGACCTGGGGCGTTCATCTTTCATTGTCCAATCTTTTTGCCTTTTCATACTGTTCATGTGTTTCTCAAGACAAGGATACTGAAGTGGTTTGCCATTCCCTTCGTCAGTGGACCACATTCTATATGTATATGTATGTATACACATATGTATACGAATCACCTTATAGTGCACCTGAAATATTGCAAGATAACTATACTTCACTAAAATATATACATTAAGAAAAAAAAAGGATACTGTTGGAACCCCAGGACCACCTTTTGTGCCCCTTCAAATAAATAATCCCTGACCTTCCCTGGGCTTCCCTGATAGCTCAGCTGGTAAAGAATCCACCTGCAATGCAGAAGACCTTGGTTAGATCCCTGGGTTGGGAAGATCCCCTGGAGAAGGGAAAGACTACCCACTCCAGTATTCTGGCCTGGAAAATTCCATAGACTGTATAGGCCGTGGGGTCACAGAGTTGGACACGACTGAGTGACTTTCACTCACCTGACCTTCCTTAAAGGTAACCACTCTCCTGCCATTTGTGGTAATTACTTCCTTGCATTCCTGTATAATTTTATGACCCAAGGACACTTTGCTAAATACTGGGGTCTAGTTTTGTCAGTTTTATTATTTAATATAAACAGAATCTTATGGTTTATATTCTTTCTCTCATTATATGACTATGAGATAAAGAGTTTCTCCCTTTTTATTGCTAAGTAGTATTACATTGCATGACTAACCCACAATTTATCCACTTTCCTGTTGATGGACATTTCGATTGTTTTTTTAACATTTTTGCTATTATTATTAAAGTTGCTAAAAAAAAAAAAAAGGCATCATTAAGGAACATTTTTGTAAACAATTGGTCAAACAAACAAACTTAGCCTTGTTTCTCCATACCTGAAAGCATCAGACTCTTCCAAAGCCCATTCATTCTACCAGGGCTGTATTGGACCACTTGGTCTGCCCCTGATCTCCCATCACACATTCCCTTATTGATCTCTGTGTTCATGGACTATTATATGTGATTAGAGCAAATATACTCAGAGTCTCCATGAAATTTAATCAAAAAGGAATTTGTGCTTGGAGGAGTGAATTTCTGGGTGTAGAGCACTTCTGGTTTCTCATTGACCATGAGCACATCTGAATGGTACCCAAGTGCCTTAGAAAAATCAGGAGTGTCCCAAGAGTGACCTCTTCCAGGCCACTCAGACCCTTTAATTAACCCTGACTGCTAGTGGTCTGAAAAGTTAACCACAACTCCACACATGTCTCTCTGGGATTCATTTACTCTCTGAGAGAATATGTATGAATTGGTCTGTTACTCAGATTTATTGATCTCCGGATGCCATACCTTATTTTCAAGAATTACTTTTATCTCTTTTATTCAAGACTATTGAATGTTTTAACCACATTCCCAACAATCCCCAGTATTTTTTTTAATTTTTTGCTCAATATACACTGATTTCAATAATCTCAACTATTTTTATATTTTACATACTTTGATGGTAGAGTAAATAACTGATCTAACTAGAGTGGGTTTTATTACCAAGAAAACTATTTTCCCTGCATTTTTTAACTACTCACTAGTTAAATAAAGCTCTTTCCTTTTCTACCTAGAAACACTGACCCTGAACTGACAACAAAACCCTAGGTGGGATATTTAAATCTTAAGTGAGTGGTCAGTTAAGTGCCTGTAGAGGTAAAAGGACAGATAACATATTTGGTATGCTAATGGAACCTATTTACTTCAAGGAAAGTGACAAAAACATCAATCAAATCAGAAGAGGCTATTAAGGATTGTTAACTCCTTTTCAGATGAGCAATGATTTCCACTGAGATTTAAATAAATATTCATGAAAAGGACCAATGACAGAAATTTAACCAAAAAATCATACCATGATAAGGTTTCTACACAGCTTATGCCAAAACTTACCTGGCTCCCAACATCACAGGATCTTTGACTATTTGGGAGACATCTCTTTTAAGATATTGGTGAATATTAGCATTTTTTTTTCATTTTAAACCCAAAACACATTTATTTAAAATTATGCCCTCGAGGTATTTCTAATTCTCAAAAGATTGCATAGTTCCCCTAACCATAGAAATTACACAATTGCTAATGCATTGATAGTATTCAGAATATATTTCAATTAAAGCACACACACACAAACTGGAAAGCTTAAAAAAGTTTAAGTCATATAAGGTCATAATTTAAAATTATATGCAAATTATGTGATAAGCAATTTTTAGCCTCCATCTGATGACAACTTTGAGCAAGCCTTTAATAAATACCTTAAAACAAAATTCCGTGGGTAGATTCTACTTCAATCCATTTCAATTCAATAAATATCTATTGAGCTGCTACAATATTTTTAGAATTAGTTTAGATTCTGTCAGAAGCACATAAGTACAGCATAGGAACTCTTATCTTGATGGTTACTAAGAACTGAGATAGAAAGCAAATAAATAAAAGAAGTGACTGCTGTGACCATTATCAAAAAGACAAAAGACAACGTGTTGATAATGATGTGGAAAAAAGGGAACCCTGTACACATTGGTGGAAATGTGAATTGGTTAGAGCCATTATGGAAAACGGTAAAGGAGCTCCTTAAAAGTTGATTATACCATCCAGCAATACCCCTTCCAGGTATATATTTGAAGGAAATAAATCAGTATCTCAAAGAGATATCTGCACTCCCATGTTCATTGCAGCATCACTCACAGTAGTCAAAAAGCAAAAACAACCTAAGTGCCTGTCAACAGACGAAAAGATAAAGAAATTGTAATACACAATGGAATACTATTCAGCCTTAAAAAAGTGGGAAATCTTGCCATTTGCAACAAGATGGATCAACTTGGAGGACATTATACTGATGTGTAACTAAATATGGGCTTCCCCGGTGGTTCAGATGGTAAAGAATCTGCCTGCAATGCAAGAGATCCAGGTTCAATCCCTGGGTCAGGAAGATCCCCTGAAGAAGGGAATGGCAACCCACTCCAGCATTCTTGCCTGGAGAATTCCATGGATAGAGGAGCCTGGCAGGCTACAGTCCATGGAGTCAAAAAGTGTCAGACATGACTGAGTAAGTTACACACTTTCATAATTAAATAAGCCAGACACAGACAAATATTGTATTATCTCACTCACATTTGAAATCTAAAGTATTTAAACTCATAGAAGTAGACAGCAGAATGCTGGTTGCCGAGGGTTGTGGAGAGGGAGAAATGGGAAGACGCTGGTCAAAAAGTACAAACATTCAGGTGTGCAAGATGAGTAAATTCTGGAGATCTAGCTAGAGCAAGGTGAGTATAGTAACAAAAACATATTGAAATCTACTAAGAGGGCAAATATCAATATTAAGTAATCTTATCCAGAAAAAGAAAAGAAAATGGTAACTATGTGAGATAATGAATGTGTTAATTCACTGGATTGTGGTCATTATTTCATTACCAAGATACCAAGCTATACATCTTAAATGTATAAAATATTTATTTGTCAGTTATGTCTTAATAAAGCCAGGAAAGTAGAAGCAGTTCCTAAATAGTATGTGTTCATGCTAAATCACTTCAGTCATGCCCAACTCTGGGTCACCCTATGGACTTGTAGCCTGCCAGGCTTCTCTGTCCATGGAATTCTCCAGGCAAGAATACTGGAGTAGGTTGCCAAGCCCTCCTCCACTTAAATAGTATAGAACAGCATTAAGTAATTGATAATAAACACAGAAGAAAAAGGGGAAAAAGAAACCAAATGCAAGGCTGGATTTTCAAACTTCTAGATGATATGTGACTTGATATTGTCTTTAGAAAAAGTGGAAGAGATCAGATTATAAAAGTAATTGAAAACCAGCAGGATATTAGACTTGGTGCATGAGATATTGGGAAGCCGGAATTTTTTTTTTCTTTTTTCCACTATGGTTTACCCAGGTTATTGAATATAGTTCCTTGTGCTACACAATAGGACCTTCTTGTTTACCCATTCTATATATATAATAGTTTCAGAAGGCTGGAAATTTCTTAATCACAAGATTATTATAATGAAAGTGGGAATTTAGGAAAATTGGTCCAAGAAAGTCTCCAACATGGACAAGATCCCTTTTGCAGAGGGAGTAATTCACTTTTGAGTTGACAAAAATCTGGGGAGATCAGTAGTAGACGAAATGGAGGGAAGATAACTAAAATGGAATCTTTCAGAGGAGAATTTAAAAGAATTTGGCCACTGGTATTTGAAAGGAAGACAGAATTCATGACTTGGAACCTGATTGGCTCTGTTAGAAAAAGAAAAGAATGACAGGAAAATATACATGGGAGGATTCAGTTCAGTTCAGTTGCTCAGTCGTGTCCGACTCTTTGTGACCCCATGGACTGCAGCACACCAGGCCTCCTTGCCCATCATCAACTCCCAGAGTTTGTTCAAACTCATGTCCATTGAGTCGGTGATGCCATCCAACCATTTCATCCTCTGTCGTTCCCTTCTTCTCCCACCTTCAATCTTTCCCAGCATCAGGGGCTTTTCAAACAAGTCAGTTCTTTGCATCAGGTGGCCAAAGTGTTAGAGTTTCAGCTTCAGCATCAGTCCTTCCAATGAACACTCAGGGCTGATTTCCTTTAGGATGGACTGGTTGGATCTCCTTGCAGTCCAAGGGACTCTCAAGAGTCTTCTCCAACACCTCAGTTCAAAAGAATCATTTCTTCAACACTCAGCTTTCTTTATAGTCCAACTCTCACATCCATACATGACTACTGGAAAAACCATAGCCTTGACTAGATGGACCTTTGTTGGCAAAGTAATGTCTCCGCTTTTTAATATGCTGTCTAGGTTGGTCATAACTTTTCTTCCAAGAAGCAAGCATCTTTTAATTTCATGGCTGCAATCACCATCTGCAGTGATTTTGGAGGCCAAAAACTAAAGTCTGCCACTGTTTTCCCATCTATTTCCCATGAAATGGTGGGACCAGATGCCATGATCTTAGTTTTCTGAATGTTGAGGTTTAAGTCAACTTTTTCACTCTCCTCTTTCACTTTCATCAAGAGGCTCTTTAGTTCTTCTTCACATTCTGCCATAAGGGTGGTGTCATCTGCATATCTGAGGTTATTGATGTTTCACATGGAGGATTAGAAATTACTTTTTCGAGGTAGCAATTTTGATATGATGACAAGATATGCAGGGAGAGATTCCAAACTGAAGCCCTGAGCTTTGCTTTTCAGAAGTGAGTTATTATTGGTAGCATTCTATGGCTCTTCTCCATTGTTCATTCCTTACCAAAGAGTAAAGTTTTACCTCAGAGAAATTTTCATGAAAATGAGTCTTGATAAGATTCATATTCAACTAATTGAGTCTCTCCTAACTGCCAGTCACTGTGGTAGACACTTTCACATACATTATCACATTTAATTCTCACAGCAACTGCATGAAGTTGTTTATCTAGAAATTCTAATTAATTACATTGTATTGAAAATGCAACTGCCAAATATTAATCAAGTATTCATTGAATTAATTAGACATATATTGTTTGATTTCTAATCCAATAGCTCCACTGCCCAGATTCCAAATTTCCTTTTAATAGACATTACAAATATCTCAGAGAAGGCAATGGTACCCCACTCCAGTACTCTTGCCTGGAAAATCCCATGGATGGAGGAGCCTGGTAGGCTGCAGTCCATGGGGTCGCCAAGAGTCAGACATGACTGAGCGACTTCACTTTCACTTTTCACTTCCAAGGATTGGAGAAGGAAATGGCAACCCACTCCAGTGTTCTTGCCTGGAGAATCCCAGGGATGGGAGAGTCTGATGGGCTGCTATCTATGGGGTCGCACAGAGTCAGACACGACTGAAGCGATTTAGCAGCAGCAGCAGCAGCAAATATCTATGTATGTTGAGTAATAGACATTAGACTAGACATGTATAGCATAGCCTAGTATACTATATATAGTACAGTCTAGTATACTATATTATACTATAGTATACTTTTTGCTATGTAGCAAAAAGAGTAGTTCAACATCAAATAAAGCATGAGAATAAAATGCCTTAGTGAAAACAGAAACATATTGGGAGATGGAGCACCCAACTTGCAATCTAAGATCAACCTCAGGTAAATCACTGAATTTTGTTGAGGCTTAGTTACTTCAACTGTCACATGAAATCAAGACTCTCATTAAGTCTCTGTTTTTGGATTGTATGGATCAAATGAAGTACTGGTGAAAAAGTTCTTAACTGAACAGAAGGAGGCAAACCAAAGGTTTAAGAGAGAGGAAAAGGATATTTTTCTTTGGATCCCTCTTCTTCCATTTTTAAAGACTTTCCTTGAGAAAGTTGGTGGATAAGAAAGGTGGTGAGAAAAGGGATTCTTTTGGTTTCCATCACCTCCGTTCCTCCTCCATGTCCACCATCCATCCTTTTTTTTCCTGTGTGGCTGAGCCTATATCCAAATATATCTCTGTAACTAAGACTGTCCGTACTGATTGCTTACGTGGTTTTACTCAGTCTTGTCATCATAACTCTTAACCTCTAGCTTTTGATCATTGACACTTATCACTGTATTAAATGACAAAAGAGTGTCCATTCTTCATCTCGTGCTGGACAGCTCACATGTCCACCTTGATGCTGACATGTTAACATTGAAGAGGTCTCACTCTTTCTGTTTGCAAATGTTCAACATGGAAGCACAGACTTTCTCTCTGAACCACACAGAGTTACGAATTGTATTTCATTTGCCTTTTCCATTTTATTTCAATCTAATGAAAGTTTTTAGTACAAGAACTTTGTTTAACATCCCCTTGTAAGTGTTTCCATATAAATATCATAGATGGACCCTAAAATACCTGATATTGCTGGAGTGAGAGCATTTTAGAGAACTCTGTGGCTTTAGGTATGATAAGTTGTATCTCACTGGAGGCTCTCATCTACCACTCAAGGTTTTCATCCAAGGCTGCAAGTATCTTTTCTCTTCACAGGGTCCCCCATTCCCCTCCAACTAGCTAAGAGCTGCTTACCATTGAATGGTGCCTCAGTCTGGCCCAGAGCCAGGGCGAACTCTTCCATTTAACTTGGATTGAATGATACAGGCTTTGTGTATCAGAACTGGAAACTAGACCTCTTATTTTCCTAAACATTCTGTGCCCTCTACCCCCATCACTGCGATAAACACTATCTATGGAACCAGGACCTACTGTACTGTGCTTAGACTTTACAAATACCAGCCACCTGAAATGACCACTTTTGTAGGTCAAATAGAGTCAGTTTCCTCTTATCAATCTAACATTTTTCACTCAATACCCTCTACAATCAAGAAAAGTAGACATAATCATCCCCATTTTTACAGCTGAGAAAACGAATACTCAGATCAATAAGTGACCAGGTTACACTCAGACACCTGAAGAAGTAGCGGGGCCCAGTTTTAAAATAGCAAAGTCACACCTATACCCTCAAAGATAGATAGATTTTAAGGATAGATGAAGGTCCAGAGGAATTCATAAGAGTAATGATGGGTAAACAGTACAGACTAAGATTCAATAGGAAGATTATAACATAGATTATCTCTGGTGGCTCAGAAGATAAAGAATCTGCCTACAATGCAGGAGATCCAGGTGTGATCCCTGCATGAGGAAAATCCCCTGGAGAGTTAATTGGCAACCCACTCCAGTATTCTTGCCTGGAGAATCCCCATGGACAGAGGAGCCTGGTGGGCTATAGTCCATGGGATCACAAAGAGTTGGACATGACTGAGTGACTAACACTTTCCCTTTCATGATATAGAAACAGCAAATAACAACAAATTTTGAGAATTCTTCCATAAGTAATAACAACACACTCAGAACAGAAAGAAAAAGCATAGATCAAAAAATTACTTTGAAAGTAAAGAAAAAAATCCTAGAGATTTAATTTCTAAATACTGGAATGTCTTACTCACTAAGTCAGTTGACTTGTCCTTTCTTTAAAATGGGGAATATCAGGAACCCAAAATAAAAATAAATAGGCAAATGATCAAAGAATACTGATAGGCAGGCTTTCAAGTTTCAAGGTTCTTTTATTTTCTTTTGGCTGTCCTGGGTCTTTGTTGAGGTGCATGGGCTTTCTGTAGCTATGGCTCATAGGCTCTCTAGTTGCAGCATGTAAATTTAGTTGCCCTATGTCATGTGGGATCTTAGTTCCCCAACCAGGAATTGAACCCACATCCCATGCATTGGAAGGAGGATTTTTAACTGCTGGACCACCAGAGAAATCCCTCAAGTTTCAAGATTCTTAAGTCAGAGTGGAAAATTGCAGAGAACTCGGGAACCTGGTGGCGTTGCTTGGGTGCCATTCTGATCCTATCCCCAACAGTCCCTGATTTCATAACTGAGTGGTAAAACCTTGATGTGAGGATGAGGGGAGAGACTGTATAATTTAATTCTATGCTATGGAGAAAGCAGAAATCAAAGTGAAGGATATTAAGGTGAGAAAATGTGAAGGATTACTATCTAGTAAGATCAAATAAAAGTGTAATATCTTGGTAATACATAAAATCAATGAATGCAGGGCTAGTCTTCAGTGAGAAAGTGGAATGTTTGACCCAGGCATTACGCTATGAAGGACACAGGAATCTCTCTTGAAGCTACTACAAATACGCTAAAGGCAGTTGTCATGATGTCAAGACAAACTGCACACGTTCTGTCTAATGAGATCAACTTTCATTCATTCACTTGGCTTTCTCTTTTCTTTTCAGAAAATTCTCAAGTAAAGGTATTTTTTTAAAGGGAAAACACTGAACATTTTCATACTAAAATAACTATTTTCATATTTTAAACTTCCCTTCCAGACTTGATCTGTTTAACTGTGATGATTGTGAACATAAAATTTGTGTTTCATATTTTTCTACCTATCATTATATGACTAGCATGTTGCCATGTTTCTAGTTTTCACTTTAAAGGCTGACATCTGTGGGGCATTCAATGTAGAAACTATTAAGATGTATTCTAAACATTCAACTGAACAATTTAAAGTGTTTTACCTTTCATTTTTAAAATTTTTATGTTTTAGCTTTCTCTATTTTTTTAATTTGTATTTTATATTGGTCTATAGTTGATTCCCAATGTTGCATTAGTACTAGGCGTACAGCAGAGTGATTCAGTTATACATATATATGTGTCTATTCTTTTTCAAATTCTTTTCCCACTTATTGTAGAAAATATAGCAGAGTTCCCTGTGCTATACAGTAGATCTTTGTTGCTTTTCTATTTTAAATATAGTAATGTGTATATGTCAATCCCAAACTCCCAATTTATCCCCCTATCACCTCTTCCCTTTGTTTTCTATGTCTGTGAGTCTGTTTCTTATTTTAAGTGCCAAATTCCAGGAAAGAGATCTGTGATGGTTTCCATTGTTTTACCTGTCCAGCGGAGGACTATGGTAAAGGAATCCTGTTTCCTTTGGGAATACCAGACTGTCTCTGCCTTAACCCCTTTGGTCTATATAGGGCTGACCCTAAACCAGTAGTGAGGCAATCACTGGATTATTCAGTATCTTCCATCCAGCTGGATGGACAAACCGATTGGATGGGGGGAAATTATGTGACCATAGTCAGCACAGTGAGAAACAATTATGGAAGAAAGGTTCTGTATCTGCCATATTTAAAGCTGGTAGAATGAAGAGCTGAGTTTACTCATGCCACCACAAGGCAAGAAACTGTCTGAGACTTTAACAGAGAATAGAAAGTTCTGACAAGAGATGTGACAGAGAATGAGAGAAAAAGACCAAGTCCTAACTGACTTTTGAATACCTGGATGCAACTAGGCCTGATTTTTCAAATATTTGAGCTAACAAACCTTCTTTGAGGTTTAAGCTAGTTTGAGTTAGACTTCTATTACTTGGAACCAAAATAGCCTTGAATGATTCTATCGAAGAAATGAGGCATGAAACTGTAAGAAGGGGCATCTATACTTAGGGCCTTGGATCTGCAGAATATGTAAATCTCTCTCTGTTAACAGATATATTTCACTCACAAATGAACTAAATATCATGAATGGGGTCTAAAAACTGGAAATGTATAAAATGCAGGGTCTTGTTCTTGCAAAATGAGCCAGGTAACTGGGATGAGCTTGCACAACTAACGGGGCTGTTCTAGGCTTTGGCCACATAATTCAAATCTGACTTCATGCTAGCTGCTGTTTGCTGCTATCTGGGAAGGGTTGACCACCTTGTTTTACACATCGATTCTATGTGCTCTGACTGGTTGGAACTCCCGACAGGTGACACTGATTTCAGGACTCCAGCTTCATTTTGATGATCTGATCCAAGGTGAATGGGCTAGAAGAATACTGAGGACCCAGAGACCTAGCCTTTCGGTGACCACCCTGAGAACTCTCTTCCCTTCAAGTTACTTTGTCTTAGCTCACAATGTCCCACAGAAGAAAAAGAAACTTTAGTTGAGAACAGGGCTGGACACAGGAGTGTATCTAATTAGTGCTATTGCAGGGTTTACTGTTACTGACTTTCTGAGCTCCTTCTCAATGACAGAGACCATGTGAAACATACACAAAAGAAATCTGATTTAATCCCAAGTCTATACTCTACAAGGCAGGTGTTAATGGTATGATCATTTCATAGATGAAGGAATGATCCGGTCTCCACTGGAAATGACCTTGGAAGTTCCATTTTAAGGCACTTATTTTACATGTCAGGACTATAAGCTGAGAGTGGTCAGGACTGGCCCAAGGATATTCAACAAACCAGCAAGGTCAAAGCTTGAACTCAGCTCCCCTGATGCTATCCTCTTTTCTCTTTCTTGGATTCACATTGCTCTCTGTCTTTCTGTCCCCAAACACTGGAAAACAAATATACAAATTGGGAAGAACTCCTTTGGACAACAACAAATAGAGATATTAGAGATACTAGGTAACAGAATACCAAATTTAAAATCCAATGAGAAGGGAATTTATAGAGTTTGGAAACAGGCCATTTTGGTGTCTGATAAATGACGGGAGAGAAGATGTTGACAGGGCCTCTTCAGAGAAGGAAAAAAGTGAACAGGAGAAACTGAAGTCCTTATGTTTAACTATCATATTTACAATCTCCTCCTCCAGGTTTAAAAATAAGCTTAATGGGGAAAACAGCCATGGGGAAAAAAAATTCAAGAATTGGTAAAACCAAAGAAATGGTGAGAATAAAACAACACCCAGTAAAATAGACAAGAGTATGTAACTGCAAACAGCTGGTAAGTGGGTGGATAGAAAGTGAGAGTGTTAGTCGTTCATTGTGACTGACTCTGGGACTCCATGGAGTATAGCCCGCCAGGCTCCTCTGTCCATGGAATTCTCCAGGCAAGAATACCGGAGGGGGTAACCATTTCCTTCTCCAGGGGATCTTCCTGATCCAGGGATCAAACCCGGGTGTACTGCATTTCAGGCAGATTCTTTACTGTCTGAGCCATCAGAGAAATCCCAAGTGGGTGGATAGAAATCAGGCATTGTGAGATAAGGGCAATTCCAAAAATCAAAGAGCAGAAACACTGGTCATTTACTCACCTAACGAAGGCCAGTTTTAAAACTCAAGTCAGTGAAGCTGGTACGTAAAACATGTGTATGGTGAGTGACTGGGATCACTCTCTCAGCTCTCCTAGTCCGTCCCCTCCTAAGGAAAAGAATTTTTAAAAAGCAAAATGCCCAGTTTCTCACCTGTCTTAATGCATCACAAGCACCAGATCCAAGCACAAATCTCTCTTAAAGACCTTGGATTAGCACCTCAGGGTGCCAAGCAGAACTGACATGAAGAACCCCAAGGTGGCTTATTTAACTGGCTAATTGTTAACTGGTAGGAGGTGAGCTATGACAGGGAGTGGGAATGGGCCTGCCTTCTGCATGAATGAATTCAACACATGGAATTCATGCTCGTATTTACATTTATAACTTACAAAATTTCTCTGTCATTGACCCCAAGCTGATAAACAAAATTACAAAGTTCATTTTAATTTCATAGTCTCGGCCAATCTCATCAGTCTCCCCATTAGGTTTTCATAGTAAAGGAAAGAGAAAAAATAAGAAAGCATATGTTTTTAGCCAAGAATAAATATAACAAGAATAAAGGAAATAAAAAAGGAAAACTGACCTTGGCCCAATGACTTAAATTTTTCCACCTTTCTCATATGGAGAGTTTCCAAGTTCTACCATTTCAAAGAAAACACCTCATTGAAGAACACGTAATTGCATGTTGTTTCCATTCTTTAAATGTGGGAAATGAAGCCTTTTCACATTCACATCATCAGCTGTGCCCTAGGAAACCTTCCATTCTTTCCAAATTAGTTTTTGTATCATTAAACCAATCAGCATTAGGTGCTTAGGATTATTTTCTGGAATAAACCCTGAATCATTACCTACATCATGTATGTAATAAAGGCAAATAATGACATCATTATATAGCACATGAGCACTGACCCTAAATGACCAAGCCCTAAAAGAAATCAGGGCCGTCCTAATAAGAATCAGGCAAGATGCCTAATGAAAATCAAACAGCAGACCTAATAAGAAGTAATGTATTTTGTTTCTCCTTCAAATTCACTTTTGATTTGCTTTTCATGAGAATCCCTGTTTGAAGTGGAACTCCCGCAGGCTAGAATTCTGAGTTAACTCTGCGATGAGTAACTCCCAGGTGGTTCTCTGGGCCATTTGATCTGGGACAAGAACCACTCACTCATGCAATGAGTATTTGATGGGCATTTACCATAACCATAGGCTTCAACCTGGCTGTTTTCTAATTGAACAAACATTACTGAGTGCCTAGTACAAACATGAACGGAGCTAGACTCAGAAACTGAAGCAATAAATAAGAAGTGTCCTAGACAGCACTTAGACATCACTTATATCTTAGACATCACTGTGTGTTTATTACATGCTAGGCACAAATATCTATGCATTATTAATTAATAATCTGATATTCCCAACAATCCTATGAGGAAGTATATGTTTTACCCCATTTTACAAGTGTGAAAAATAAGGCTTTTCCAGATTAAGAGACTTGCTCAAGGTCACATTGCAAGGGAGGTACAGAGATGACGGGAAAAATTCAGTCCACCTCCAGCTTAGACACTGTATTATCTTCTATTGGAACCATTTGAAATTGCTGATATTGGACACCGCTTTTTTTCTTAACCTACAAAATGAAAAATAGGTTTTTCCCTAAAAGAACTGGGGTATGGTATGGAAGAAACAGAAACCTTTCTTTATAAAATAAAGGATGATTTGCAGCAGGATGGTTATCCACATCACCATGTGTGTGCCTTGTCCCAGCCACTACTCTGTAGCCTTAAATATGAGTTCATATCTCGTCACTTCCTGTCCACACCGGAAAGCCAGTACTAACACAATGAGAACACACCCTGTACTCACATGTGTCCCCCCCCCCTCCGTCTTAGTCTGACTGAGATCCCAACTACTCTTGTCATAATACTTACGTATAGGCTTGGAATGGGAATGCAAAAAAAAGCGTTGCCAATATTTGCCTTGTCATAAAAGGAAAGCAAAGGGCCTGGACAGAGAGGATGTGGTAGGTATCAAAAAGAGAACAAGATTATGCACATGTAGAAAGTCAAATGAAAT
The DNA here is from genome assembly GCF_033118175.1 of Dama dama. Lineage (NCBI taxonomy): Eukaryota > Metazoa > Chordata > Mammalia > Artiodactyla > Cervidae > Dama > Dama dama. The sequence goes on from NC_083710.1 coordinate 49,881,617, forward strand.
TTTTACAGCATTCTTTTACACAAATTATTTACAAACTTGATTATATGACTCATTCTGTAAAGCACTTTACAAATCTCTAAGAATGGATATAGTTTGAGCACTCTCTTCTGCTTTGAACATAGAAGATGGAAACTTTAAAGTTTAAAGATGGAACTTTCTACCATCTACTGTACACATTGGATGAGCTAAAGTATTTCAAATCCACTCTTTGCAGCCCTTGTTTACTGCTAGTAACTCAACATGCATGAGTTTTGAGGAAAGATTAGAAATGCATTTATTCTGAGTATGATACCCTATGGGCATTAACTATATAAAAATTGGTGGAATTGTTTCTCAGATTCTTTCCCATTACAGGTTATTACAAAATATTGGATATAGTTCCCTTTACTACACAGTAGGTCCTTGTTTTTTATGTATTTTTTAATATATAGTAGTGTGTATCTGTTAATCTCAAGCTGTTGATTTATCCCACCCCCACCCTGCCCCTTTGGTGACCATTAATTTGTTTTCCATGCATCTGTGAGCCTGTTTCTGTTTTGTAAGTTCATTCATATCTTTTTTTTAGATTCCATACACAGACACATACAAACACATACACACACACTTTGCTGTACACATGAATTCAGCACAACATTATAAATCAATTATACTCCAATCTTAAGAAAAGAACTGGTGTAATAACTCACAACCAGTTCAACATTTTTAAAAATTAATGCAATTGGTTGATTAGCATAGCTTTTACAGGGAATTAATCTTTTGCTTCCGAGACTATCAGCCTCTTGAGAGCAAGGACCATGTTAAATTCTGAATTTCTCACAGGTTAAATAGCATGCAATAAAAATGTATCATTTGGTCGCTTTATTTAACTTATAGTCTTTGTAACTACTCAAGAAAGAAATCAAGTAAGAAATTGTATTTGTAGCCTTGATGTTTGTAATCAAAAAAGGGCTGAGTTGCAGGAAACCATGTTTTATCAGTCAACCATTAAAAATATCCCACATAGTAGCAGGTCTCTGCAGAGCCCAAACTGACCAACATGAAATACTTCATCTCCTTGGACAACACATCCCGTAAATTATGAAAAGAAAATGGTATTTTATGAGAGCCAGGCAACCTCATTTTCTAGGCAGCACATTTCATTCATATCTCCGTTATTAATAGGTCACTTACAGGATTCATGACTGGTGCCACTGCGTGAAGGTACCCATACATGGACAGTCACCGTGGCGAAAAGTAGTATATCTCAGTTCTTTCTAGAACAGTAACTTTATCAAAACGATCACAGGTGTCCTTTGAACTCCACTCAAACATTTTCTAATTGGAAATGTTTTAGGTCGTGTTCATCAGAGTTCCTAGATTTCTTTTTAACTTCAAAACTTTCAAAGATCTCTTTTTACCCATGAGTTTTGCCTACTAAGTTTGCATTTCCTCCATGGATTACTGCAGGCAAAAGTGCCTAGTTGTACTTTTATAACTCTCAAATCAGCTCATCTTTTGCATGAGTAAACATATTCAATATTTTTAAAATTAGAAGCTGAAGAACACAGGATGAGATGGCACTATAAAGAGAGCTAGGACAGATAATTAAGGATTAAAATCTAAACCATTGCCTCTCTCGCTCTCACACAAGGTAGAGCAAGAAGTATGCATGACTTCCATCTCCTGAGTGAAATACAGATACAAGGGGCCTGCCAGACGAGGCATTCTGCAGTTTTCATTATAAAGTTAATATTTATCTTATAGCACTGAGTTTATCTTACCAACATATCTCATTCAAAAAAAGAAGAATTCCTTGATTTACCACATTAAAGTAAATATTGCTATGAGATATGTGTTAAATTTTTAATAAAAACCACCCTATCTTGGCTGGATCAAAGAGAGCTGCTTCAGCTGAGATGTAAACAAAACCAAATAAAAATACGTAATTCCTAATACTGGGCATCGCTGCACATATCAACCAGCCCACCCATGACAATTTACGGTCTTAAGTGGCTATTTCAGAATTTCAGCTAAGTTTATTATAAGTCATCATCTTTGAACTCAAATGGGCAATCACCTGCAATGCTGACCCACAGGATAGCATTTCAGAACTGTATGCTCCTCGTGTCTGAACTCTGACCCCTGAAAGGTACCAAAGTGAAGTTTAATTCAGTTAGATTTATAAACAGCACTGTTTGCTTTGTGTGCATGTGATTTTTGTATGGTAGATTTATTAGCGTGGTATGTTCTTCTTTGTACAGAATAGCTCAGTTCAGTTGCTCAGTTGGGTCCGACTCTTTGTGACCCCATGGATGGCAACACACCAGGCCTCCCTGTCCATCACCAACTCCCAGAGTTTACTCAACTCATGTCCATTGAGTCAGTGATGCCATCCAAACATATCATCCTCTGTCATCCCATTCTCCTCCCACCTTCAATCTTTCCCAGCATCAGGGCCTTTTCAAATGAGTCATTTCTTCACATCCGGTGGCCAAAGTATTGGAGTTTCCGCTTCAGCATCAGTCCTTGCAATGAACACCCAGGACTGATTTCCTTTAGGATGAACTGGTTGGATCTCCTTTCAGTCCAAGGGACTCTCAAGAGTCTTCTCCAAGAGTAGAGTTGGATGTAAAGAGTAGAGATGTACAGCGTTGATCTACAGAGTTAGTTAGGTGTACAGAATAGAGTTATATGTAGAACCCAGGTTGTTTTCACTAATCCCATATTCTTTTGGGGCTTCCAGGTGGTGCTAGTGGTAAAGAACCCAGCTGCCAATGAAGAAGACATATGAGATGCAGGTTCGATGCCTGGGTCAGGAAGATCCCCTGGAGGAGGGCATGGCAACTCACTCCAGGATTCTTACGTGGAGAATCCCATGGACAGAGGAGCCCAGCGGGCTACAATTCATAGGGTCACAAAGAGTTGTGCCCAACTGAAGCATCTTGGCATATAGCACACATATTTTTTCAGTTAGCAATAAAAATCCTATTACTGAAGAGCAAAAACAACACAATATGGCGATCCAGATTTTCAACCTCATATGAAGGAGAATGAAAAGTCAGTGAGCCTAGGGAAGGCTCCACATGTGTACGAAGTGAGCCACCAGCAGCTTGCAGCTAATGCTCACAGAATTGCTTTCCCACCCTGGAATAAGCTGCATGGAGGGGAGAACACAGGACAAGATGGACAGAGAATATAGGACCACTTCAAACCTCCACGTTCAGAAAGAGAGAATAAAGCCAAGTCTTTAAACTCAATCTATAAGTTAAATATATTTTGGACCATCTAAGATGCTGCTCCCTGTAACAAGCCCCACAGCCTTAATACCACAAACTCTTCAACCAGACTCACATGCATTTGAATCACAGCTCCGTCACTCACTCTTCAGGAAAGTTATACAACCTCTCAGGCCTGTGCCTAGATTTCCTCATCTATAAAATGGAGACAATAATCAAACCTATCTCTTAGGGGTGATAGGAGAATTAAATGAGTTAATATTTGTTAAGTTCTTGTAAAGAGTCTGGCACACAGTAAATGGCACTGTATTTAATGAATACGCAACATATTTATATTATTAACTATTATTGTTGTTCAGTCACTCAGTCATATCTGACACTTTGCGACCCCATGGACTGCAGCACGCCAGGCTTCCCTGTCCTTCACCAACTCCTGGAGTCTGCTCAAACTCGTGTCCACTGAGTCGATGATGCCATCCAACCATCTCATCCTCAGTCATCCCCTTCTCCTCCTGCCTTCAATCTTTCCCAGCATCAGGGTCTATTCCAATGAGTCAGCTCTTCGCATCAGGTGACCAAAGTATTGGAGTTTCAGCTTCAGCATCAGTCTTTCCAATGAATATTCAGGACAGATTTCCTTTAGGATGGACTGGTTGGATCTACTTTCTGTCCAAGGGAACCTCCAGAGTCTTTTCCAGCGCTGCAGTTCAAAAGCATCAATTCTTCGGCACTCAGCCTTTTTTATGGTCCAGCTCTCACAACCGTACATGACTACTAGAAAAATCATAACTTTGACCATATAAGTCCTGTCTCTGCTTTTTAATATGCTAGCTAGGTTTGTCAGACTGTAGAAAACCAGGCTCCTCTGTCCATGGAATTCTCCAGACAAGAATTCTGGAGTGGGCAGCATTCCCTTCTCCAGGGGAATCTTCCTGACCTAGGGATTGAACAAGAATCTGCCTTCAATGCAAGAGACCTGGGTTCAATCCCTGGATTGGAAGATCCCTTTGAGAAGGGCATGGCAACCCACTCCAGTGTTCTTGCCTGGAGAATCCCCATGGACAGAGGAGCCTGATGGGCTACAGTCTCAAAGAGTCAGACATGACTGAGCAACCAAGAACAGTACAGGTAGGTTCATCATTTCTTTTCTTCCAAGGAGCAAGTGTCTTTTAATTTCATAGTTTCAATCACCGTCCACAGTGATTTTGGAGCCCAAGAAAATAAAGTCTGTCACTGTTTCCATTGTTTCCCCATCTACTTGCTATGATTTACCATGAAGTGATGGGACCAGATGCCATGATCTTCATTTTTGAATGTTGAGTTTTAAGCCAAATTTTTCACTCTCCCCTTTCACCTTCACCAAGAGACTTTTTAATTCCTCTTCACTTTCTGCCATAAGGATAGCATCATCTGCGTATCTGAGGTTATTGATATTTCTCTCAGCAATCTTGATCTCAGTGTGTGGTTTATCCAGCCTGGCATTTCACATAATGTACCCTGTATAAAAGTTAAATAAGCAGGGTGCCAACAAACAGCCTTGATGAACTCCATTCCCAATTTGGAACCAGTCCATTGTTTCATGTCCAGTTCTAACTGTTGCTTTTTGACCTGCATATAGGTTTCTCAGGAGGCAAGTAAGTTTTTCTGGTAGTTCCATCTCTTTAAGAATTTTCCACAGTTTTTTGTGATCCACAAAGTCAAAGGTTTTAGCATAGTCAATGAAGCAGAAGTAAATGTTTCCCTGAAATTCTCTTGCTTTTTCTATGATCCAACAAATGACAATCTGACCACTGGTTCCTCAGCCTTTTCTAAAAGCAGCTTGAACATCTGAAAGTTCTTGGTTCACATACTGCTGAAGCCTCGCTTGAAGGATTTTGAGCATCACTTTGTAAGCATGTGAGATAAGGGCAATTGTGCAGTTGTTTGAACATTCTTTGGCATTGCCCTTCATTGGGATTGGAATGAAAACTGACCTTTTCAGTCCTGCGGCCACTGCAGAGTTTTCCAAATTTGCTGGCAGATTGAGTGCTAGACCATTCAGGTATGACCTAAATCGAATCCCTTACGATTATACCATAGAAGTGACAAATAGATTCAAGAGATTATATCTGATAGACAGAGTGCCTGAAGAACTAAGGACGGAGGTTCGTGACATTGTATAGGAGGCAGGGATCAAGAACATCTCCAAGAAAAAGAAATGCAAAAAGGCCAAGTGGTTGTCTGAGGAGGGCTTACAAGTAGCTGTGAATAGAAGAAAAGTCAAAGGCAAAGGAGAAAAGGAAAGATATACCCATCTGAATGCAGAGTTCCAAAAAATAGCAAGGAAAGATAAGAAAGTGTTCCTCAGCAATCAATGAAAAGAAATAGAGAAAAACAATGGAATGGGAAAGACTAGAGATCTCTTTAAGAAAATTAGAGACTCCAAGGGAATATTTCATGCAAAGGTGGGCACAATAAAGGACAGAAATATTATGGACCTAATAGAAGCAGAAGATATTAAGAAGAGGTGGCAATATACAAAAAAGATATTCATGACCCAGAAAATCACAATAGTGTGATCACCAACCTAGAGCTAGACATCCTAGAGTGTGAAGTCAAGTGGACCTTAGGAAGCATCACTATGAACAAAGCTAGTGGAGGTGATGGAATTCCAGTTGAGCTATTTCAAATCCTGAAAGATGATGCTGTGAAAGTGCTGCACTCGGTATGCCAGCAAATTTGGAAAACTCAGCAGTGGCCACAGGACTGGAAAAGTTCAGGTTTCATTCCAATCCCAAAGAAAGGCAATGCCAAAGAATGCTCAAACTACCACATGATTGCACTCATCTCACATGCTAGTAAAGTAATGCTCAAAATTCTCCAAGCCAGGCTTCAGCAATACATGAACCGTGAACTTCCAGATGTGCAAGCTGGTTTTAGAAAAGGCAGAGGAACCAGAGATCAAATTGCCAACATCCACTGATCATTGAAAAAGCAAGAGTTCCAGAAAAAACATCTATTTCTGCTTTATTGCCTGTGCCAAAGCTTTTGACTATGTGGACCACAACAAATTCTGGGAAATTCTTAAAGAGATAGGAATAACAGACCACCTGACCTGCCTCTTGAGAAATCTGTATGAAGGTCAGGAAGCAACAGTTAGAATTGGACATGGAACAACAGACTGATTCCAAATATGAAAAGGAGTATGTCAAGGCTGTATATTGTCACCTTGCTTATTTAACTTATATGCAGAGTACATCATGAGAAAGGATGTACTAGGCTGGAGGAAGCACAAGCTGGAATCAAGATTGCCAGGAGAAATATCAATAACCTGAGATACGCAGATGACACCACCCTTATGGCAGAAAGTGAAGAACTAAAGAGTCTCTTGATGAAAGTGAAAGAAGAGAGTGAAAAAGTTGGCTTAAACTCAACGTTCAGAAAGCTAAGATCATGACATCTGGTCTCATCACTTCATGGCAAACAGATGGGGAAACAGTGACAGGCTTTCTTTTGGGGGCTCCCAAATCACTGCAGATCTTGACTGCAGCCATGAAATTAAAAGATGCTTACTCCTTGGAAGAAAACTTATGACCACTGTAGACAGCATATTAAAAAGCAGATTCATTACTTTGCCAACAAAAAGTCCATCTAGTCAAAGCTATGGTTTTCCCAGTGGTCATGTATGGATGTGAGAGTTGGACTGTATAGAAAGCTGAGCACAGAAGAATTGATGTTTTTGAACTGTGGTGTTGGAGAAGGCTCTTGAGAGTCCCTTGGACTGCAAGGAGATCCAACCAGTCCATCCTAAAGGAAATCAGTTCTGAATATTCATTGGAAGGACTGATGTTGAAGCTGAAACTTCAATACTTTGGCCACCTGATGACTCATTTGAAAAGACCTTGAAACTGGGCAAGATTGAAGGCAGGAGGAGAAGGGGACAACAGAGGATGAGACGGTTGGATGGCATCACCGACTCAATGGACATGAGTTTGGGTAAACTCCAAGAGTTGGCAATGGTCAGGGAGGCCTGGCATGCTGCAGGCCATGGGGTCACAAAGAGTCAGACATGACTGAGCAAGTGAACTGAACTGTACTGAGTGCAACATTTTCATAGTATCATCTTTTGGGATTTGAAGTACCTCAACTGGATGTCCAACTCTTGTGACACAGTGGACTGGGCTCACCAGGCTCCTCTGTCCATGGAATTCTCCAGGCAACAACAGTGTGGTGGATAGCCATTCCTTTCTCCAGGTTATCTTCCTGACCCAGGGATCAAAACTGGGTCTCTTGCATTGCAGGCAGATTCTTTGCATCTGAGCCAAAAGGGAAACTCCATTAATCATCATTAAGAAGATATATTAACAAAATTTTAATGTATTTATTAAAGCAAAACATTCTTTCTATTAACTTCTTTGATTTATATAATAGGATGGATTTATACACAGGGGATGAGATGGCTGGATGGCATCACCAACTCGATGGGCATGAGTTTGAGTAAACTCCGGGAGTTGGTGATGGACAGGGAGGCCTGGTGTGCTGCGATTCATGGGGTCACAAAGAGTCGGACACGACTGAGCGACTGAACTGAACTGAAGTGACCAGAGATAAATTCAAACCTTACCTCTTTCTCCAACTCTATGCTTTTTCCCTCCCCCTTTACCCAACTCATTAGCCTTTTAATCATAGTAAGAGAACTTTTTCTTTTTACAACAATAACTCTAACATTTCATAAACACCCAAAGTGTACTAGGTTGCTTACCTCATTCAGTCCTCATGAAACAGTGAAATGAGTCTTATTATTATCCCCACTCAACAGATGAAGCAATGAAGGCATTGAAAGATATGTAAATTATCCAAGATAACAAAGTTAGTATGGAACAAAACCAGGATTAGAATCCAGACAGTATAGAAGTTTGCTTCATAGAAAGTAAATATACCACACCAGAAAAAAACCAAATCCCTGTTGAACTGACCACTTATGAGACGAATCCTCAGGCTTCCCTGGTGATCTAGTGGTTGAGAATCTGTCTGCCAGCACAGGGGTCACAGGTTCAATCCTTGATCCAGGAAGATACCTAATGCTGAGGAGCAACGAAGCCCATGTGCCACAGCTGCTGAGCCTATGTATTGCAACTACTGAAGCCCATGCACCAAGAGCCTGTGCTGTGCAACCAGAAGCCACTGCACAAAGAATAGCCCCTGCTCACCACAACTAGAAAAAGGCTGCATGCAGCAATAAAGACCCAGCACAATAATTGATCTTAAAAAAAAACTAATCCTCATTCAAAATTCCCTCCTACCTCTACTCACTGTATACCACCTAATACCCAGGCAATCTGCATATCCATAAGAACCAATGATTGCTGTTTTAAGCCACTGAGTTTGGGCTTAATTTTATTGATAAGGGTTTTGTATGCTTTTAATAAATGGAAACAAAATTGAATTTGAAAATGCTTATAAAATATTAAACAGACATATGTTGAAAGCCTGTATATTTTCTTATAGAATATATACACACACATGCATACACAAACAGATTGCAGGCCAATTGTTTATACAGCTTAAATAAAGCTTCTCCTAGAAAATCAATTCTTTTTCCCAAAATACTAATGTCTATACCCACATTTCAGATTAACATGCTTTTGTAAATAGCAAAACAAAACTGCAAATCTTACCAAAAATCCAGGCTTCCATGAAGTCAAGGGGCACACTGTCATAAGATTTTCATAGCACCTGAAAGCAACTGTAGAGTTAAACCAGTCAACAACTGAAAAACAGAAATTTCAACAAGTATAATGACTCCATGTGTTTCTAAAGAGATAAACTCAAATATCGAAGAATTAAGGGATGCCTATGTGAACACTGACAAAGTCCTTGAATAATTTTACAAAAATAATTTTTTATGATTATACTATGCTAATAAACCAAGAAATGAGCTCTTCTTCCAGGAGGCGGAGCTGAACCAACAAAACACAAACTAGAATCTGTCCTCCTCCTCTCAAAAAAACTTGATTCATTTTTTGATACATAGTTGAAAAAAAAAATCTAAATTTGATTATAATATAAGAGTAATTGAACATATTTTTATAACAGTTAACTTTATTTTTCAAGATAAAGCCCACTCAAGCCTTTTTTTCCTGATTACATTTTGGCCAGCATTTTTAAATGGATTCACTCAAGAAGGCTTTTTTCTCTACTACCAATTATCCTCAGAGAAAAGCAAAGAGGATTTCTTCTCCCACATTTCTCTATCAAAGAATCTTCAAAAAGTAAACCCATCTAAGTCATAAAAAGATTTTAGGAGTAATTCTGCTATCTGGTGGCAAAATGCATAAACAACCAGAGCAAGTGATGGGATTACAAGTACCAACGAATGGGTCTGAATTTTTCTTACATTTTCCAAAAAAAAACCAGACTTTTCTAACCTGAACTAAAAACACTCAAATCTTGTCAAAGAATCATTAATTTAGGAATAAAGAAAGGGAAATAATAGATTATTATTGAATATTGTGTTAGTGACTATTAGAAACTTTGCATTCAATTTCTGAGAAAATTTGAATCACTAAGACTTTCCTTCAATGATAAAGAACAACTCTCCAAAGCAGTATAATTGTCCCAAAGATAAGCTGGTCAATTGCCATTGTGATGCAAATGCTCCCTGTGACTTAAAGTCATACCAAATAAATTTTAAAGCAGGAAGAGATCTTAGATATTACATAGCCTGACATTCTCATTTTACAGATGAGAAAACTTAATCCAGGAGATTAAGTGACTTGTCTAAGACCACACAACTAGTTAAAGTCAACACAGGGCCTAGAATCTAAGTGTCTTGACTTAAGGGCCAACGATATTTCTCCAATTCTTGGGCTTCCCCAGTGGCTCAGAGGTAAAAGAATCTACCTGCAATGCAGGAAATGCAGGAGGCTCTGGTTCAATCCCTGGGTCAGGAAGATCCCCTGGAGGAGGGCATGGCAACCCACCCTAGTATTCTTGCCTGAAAAAGCCCATGGACAGGGAGTCTGTTGTCGTCGTTGTTGTTCAGTCGCTCAGTCGTGTCCGACTCATTGCAACCCCATGGACTGCAGCACGCCAGGCCTCCCTGTCCATCACCAACTCCTGAAGCTTACTCAAACTCATATCCATTGAGTCAGTGATGCCCTCCAACTGTCTCATCCACTGTCGTCCCCTTCTCATCCTGCCTTCAATCTTGCCCAGCATCAGGGTCTTTTCAAACGAGGCAGTTCTTTGCATCAGGTGGCCAAATTATTGGAGTTTCAGCTTCAGCATCAGTCCTTCCAATGAATATTCAAAACTGATTTCCTTTAGGATGGACTGGTTTAATCTCCTTGCAGTCCAAGGGACTCTCAAGAGTCCTCTCCAACACCACAGTTCAAAAGCATCAATTCTTCGGCACTCACACATCCATACATGACTACTGTAAAAACCATAGCTTTGTCGGCAAAGTAATGCCTCTGTTTTTTAATATGCTGTCTAAGTTTGTCATAGCTTTTCTTTCAAGGAGCAAGTGTCTTTAATTTCATGGCTGCAGTCACTGTCTACAGCACTTTTGGAGCCCAGGAAGAGGGGAGTCTGGTGGGCTACAATCCCTGGGTCAAGAAGATTCCCCTGGAGGAGGGCATGGCAACCCACTCCAGTATTCTTGCCTGAAAGAGCCCATGGACAGGGGGGTCTGATGGGCTATAATCCATGGGATTGTAAAGAGTTGAACATGACTGAGCTACTGAGTACACACACACTTCACTTGAAATGGTAGCAGTTATGAAAAAGAATTTCAACCAAAGCCTACTGCATCCCACATGTTTTCCTCATTGAGTCTGTTTCCCCTCTTTGAAAAGAATAGTGGGTTGTATCAACAGTGAGTTTGATATTGTTTTCCATATTTGAAGGTAACAGAATCTTAAACCCTCAAACGAGGGTTGCAGGGGCTCCTTGATGGGACTTCCAGGCAAGACAACCTGTGGATTTCATTCTCTGCTCACCCCCATCACCAGGAGTCCCAGTGCAGAACACAACCTGCACAACAGTTCTCAAAGTGTGGTCCCCAGAACTACATCATCAACATCAACTGGGACCTGTTGGAAATGCACATTCTTGAGTCCAATCCCAGGCCTACTTGATCAGAAGCTCTGAGAGTAGAACCCAAAACAATGTGTTTAAAAAGACTTCAGGTGTTTCTAACATGCTGAGGTCTGAGAACCACTAACCTACACAACCAAAGCAGTAGCTACCTTAATAAAATCTGATGTTCTCCACCTGAGAGGCACTTCTTTACCATATAAAGAAATGCCAGCTCATTTTAGAGTATGTCTTATTACCTAAATTTTGAAGCACTGGCACAAAACTTTCCTGACAACAATTGTTCAGTTTACTAGTGGAATCCCATTCCCAGCTTTATTCAAGACTTGGAAGGTTAAAAAGGAAATAATGCCATTTGCAGCAATATGGATGGACCTCAGGATTATCACACTAAGTGAAGTATTAAAAAGTCAGACAGAAAAAGACAAATATCATACAATCTCACTTATATGTGGAATCTAAAATATGACACAAATGAACTTATCTATGAAACAGAAACAGACTCACAGACATAGAGATCAGACTTGTGGTTGCCAGAGGAGGGATGGATTGGGAGTTTGGGATTAGCAGATGCAAATTCTTATACACAGAATGAATAAGCAACAAGGTCCTACTGTAGTGCACAGAGAATTACATTCAATATCCTATAATAAACCACAATGGAAAAGAATATGCAGAAGAATGTATCAGATGGTAAAGAATCCACCTGCAATGTGGAAGACCTGGGCTCGATCCCTGGGTTGGGAAGATCCCCTGGAGGAGGGCATGGCAACCCACTCTAGTATGCTTGCCTGGAGAATCCCAGGGACGGCGGAGCCTGGCAGGCTACAGTCCATGGGGTCACAGCCGGACACAGTTGGGCGACTAAGCATAGCACAGCACATAGTATAAAGAAATCACTTTACTGTAAAGCAGAAATTAACACAACATTGTAAATCAGCTATACTTTAATAAAATAAAACTTTTTAAAATGACTTGGCAGGTTTTTGTTTTATTTTGTTTTGCTTCATTCCCCAAAGACAATGAGTGTGCAAAGCAGAAATGAGAGAGAGGAGAAAATGTTGCAAGAGCACAGAGATGGCAGCGAGGATATCTTCTCTTCCTCTTCCTTTCCTTCTTCCTCCACCCACAGGTCCAACTTAGCCCTCCCTTCAGCCACTATCGGCCCTTGTCTTATTGGCCCCTTATTGGCACTCTCATCACTGCTACCTCTGTTGCTCCTCCCTCCGCTGTTTACTGCCATGACTTTTATTCAACTGCCCATTCCTTAGCTTTGGAACAGCAAGAAATCTCAGTACCTAGGAGAGAAGTACCATCTAGTCAGGTCCCTCTAATACAGAAGAGAAAAAACTGTGATCTTGGAAAGTTAAAAAAATTATTCTTTGCTATACAACTCTTTCAACTCAATAAATGAGATTATATATTTTTTTCTATTATGCTTTTACTTTCTTGCTTGAGGTCAGCTTTTTAGTCCCTCAAAAATGAACTTAAGGTTGGTTCTTCTTAAAGCAGTTCTTCCTTGCTTAGGTTTATCAGAAAGTGTTTCTCAGCCCGCCTTTTGTATTCTCAATAGCCTTCAGTGAGAATAATCAGAGCTATAAAGTACTTAGTGCACCCAAGACCTTTCTTGAGATTGTCTTTAGGACACTGATCATTCAATCCAAGTAACAGTGTTATCATTCAGTCTGTATTTCAATATCTTCACAGAGATATTTCTGCTTTCAGCACCTAGTATGTAGCATGGACTGTCCTAGGTGCTGAGAATACAGCAGCTAAGAGAACAGCGTTGGGGAAGGGGGAACACCTTTTTTAGTGGAGTTTACATTCTAGAGGAAAGCACAAAATATGTAATAAAATAGTATCTCAGATGACAGAAAGTGCTAAGGAGAAAAATGAAGCAGGGTGGAGAATACAAAATGTTACAATTCTAAGTAGGGTGATCAATAAAGGCTCATTAAGGTGGGAATATTTGAATATCTTGGGAGACTCTCATACATGTTATTAATTTGTTGAGTTCTAAGAAGTACCAAAAACCATTTGCTTTTCAATTACTCAAAAACCGTTTGTTTAGCCACACATTCTGGAATTTTCTCAGAGTTAACATCAACCTTATAAGTTATATTTTCTTGAATTAGCCCTGTGTTTTCCCAGAACCAGTCATGTCACTGATACAAATAAGAAAACAATAAGTACCAGGATATATAAAAATAGAAAATGTAAAGCCACATCTACACAACTACGTGGAAGAATATCATGAAATTTGTTTTAAAAAAAAAAACACAGGTTTTTCCCTTCTGTACTTTTATCTACTGAAAGAAAAAATGCATGTTTATTATTATAAATTATTATTATTATCAGCTAGCCAAGTTCCTAAGAAGTCAGCAATAAACTGTGAAGTGTTCACCTGGGTAGATGAGAAAATTTGGGGGAGGAAAAACAGAATGAACCTTTAAAACATCTTTTGCAGAGAACTGAATTTCATCTTTTTGCCCTAGACTGAACTAATAAAGACATAATTTATTTAGCCAAAGCACCTCAAGTCAAATACAGAGTTTTCGTGGCCCAGGGAACTTCTTTTTCATGCCACCTTACATTTGGTTCACAGAAGAACAATGAGTTGAAATAATTTGGCCAAGGTCACATGCCAAGTTTGTGGTTTTGTCTGTTTTAAAACTGGAAAACTTAATGTTTTCCTCTTCTTATTATACTCATCAGAATCCATTGTCTCTTTCTTCATTTCTCTGCCCAGTTCTGCAGAAAACACTTAAAATCTTTAACTGCTTTGGTCATTTTAGTTCTTCCAAATTGGGCAGTCACACAATTGCTTCATGTCCAATATAGTTAACTATAAAATGTCCAGAAAAAATGGGCATTGTTGCTATAAAAAAGGGGGGGGAGGGATGTTTACGTGGTTACAAGGTAAAACAAAATAAAATGAAAGCAAAATCGAGCCAAAACTCTTTATATAGAATAAAAATTAAAATCTTTGAATCAAACTTCCCAGGATCATGCACAAAATTTGATGATTTATTCAGCTCTGTTTAGGGAAAACATCAATGATGAGTCAAAAAATTAAGCTATCCTCTCTTCCCAAAAAGTTCTATTAAAGAATCCATAGCCTGCTTATTAAACTTCAAACTATATTGGCCTTTGTTAGAAAATCTTTACTTTTTGTTTTCTTTTTGTTTAGCAATTTTTCAAGGTGATTCATTGTCCTACTACAACATATTAGAACTTACCATCTAGAATTCCTTTTCTCCATGGTTGAATTCTCACCTCTGTTTTTTCCTAGGTTTTGGAATCAGTCCTAGATTCAAATCCTGTGTCTTTTGGTTGTGTGCTGGATGCTGTGTGTGATGTGGGCTTATTTATCTCTCTGAAATTCACTTTATGCTTAAATGGCAACAAATAGTAACAAAGTCTTCAAATGGTTATTTTGAGAACTAGATAAATAATAAATATGATACCACTCACAGTTATTGTTAAATCAATATTAGTTTCATTTCCTCCTCACCAGAAATTTTCCTTGTTTGCTTAAAACAGTATTTCTTCTTGCAAAAATTGTACTGTATAATTGTCAAACATCTAGAAAACAGAGACAACTAAACTAGGAAAATTGAAATTATTTCTATTCCTCATAATCAAAGATAATCAGATTAACATTTTGTATATATCTTTCTACTCTTTCCTTCTTTAGGTATATAGAATATTTTTTAACTGTAGCACTAACTTAAGTATCAGATATATACAAAAAATTGCATAAATCAAATTCTCACAAAGTAAACACCTAATATCACTACATTTGATGTGTTTTTGACCTTAACAATGTATCACAACCACAAAACCGTGGGAGCCAGACTCTGAGGCCATATCTCCTGAGGTTGAGTTCTGCTCTCCAATTTCCTGGTGATGTGACCTGGATAAGCTTTTAAAGTCACAGTTAGCTACTAAATAGTAACAGTTTCTCCAGTTATGAAGATTACATGAGTTAATTTATATAATTTACTTAGAACAATATCAGACATATAGCATGTACCCAGTAAGGTAAGACATTGTTATTATTATACACTATCTGAAGAACCTTTTCTCTCCCAATAGTTACACATTCCCTGTGTGCATGGAAGTCATTTTTCTCTTGAAGAATTTGGTTAGCTCCCTTAAAGTCGTCTCTGATTTCCTCATATGCAATTAATCAAATGGAAAGCAATCAACATCCTCACAATAAGCCGCATATTTCTATTTGTGATCAAATTTCCTCAGCTGGTATCAAAACTGTAAAGCGCCCCCCATCACACCCTAATCTATCTTCCCAAACAGAAATCTTTTTACTCCCGTCTATAAACATTTCTATCAGGCAACTCATTCTCCTTTAAACATGTCTTATTCTTTTCCACCTCCGGCTTTGGGTTTATATCTCCCAGCTTTCTTCCATTTTTTTTCCCATCAAGTTTTCAGTATTTCCGACACTCCTCCAGGAAGAGCTTCCTCTCACCTCCATATCGCCCTCACCTGGCAGTAATCAGGCACTGCCTTCCTCACAAAAAGCCGTTCACCTGTATATACGGCACTTCACGGCTCACAAAACGCTTTCACGTCACCGTCTCTTTTGATCCTCGCAGCAATCTGATGAAATAATGAAACAGTGACTATTTTCCACATTTTACCATCAAGGAACTTAACTCCTCATCATGAAAATGCAGCCAGTCCCTGCCTAGCATGAAAACTCCTCCAGACCAAAGACATTACACTTCTCGTTTTCTTGTCCTCGAGACATACTTACTTTGGAATTGATCTACTGCCCAAATCATTGTTATCAATAAAAATAGCAAACACTTTTGAGTGCCTTGTACATATCTCTGCGCTAAATACACACAGGTTACCGTTTATTTATTTAGCAGTGTATTCAACATCTGCCATGTTCCAGCACTCTGCTCCATCTTGGGACCCCTTGCTAGGAGACTCTTTGATTCTCTCTATATATTGAGATTATGGGAAAGAGCACTGGGGTACCTTCTGGAAAACCTTGTGTCAAGTACTGCCTCACTAACATACATGAAAGGTTATCTTGTGCGTCTCTGGACCTGAGTTTCCTTGTCTATGATATCTCTGATCTGACCCCCTCATGAGATTATTATGAAGGTCAAATAAGATTTGCAAGTACTTTGTATGCTTTATGAAAATATAAAAGTATCAGTGTTGCATGATTATTAAAAAATGGCTTGCTCTTGCCCTTGCCTCCCAACAATCCAGTTGGGAAGATAAGGACTATACATAAGACGAATTCTAATATATAATGACATATTTTCAGTGACAGAAGATACCAATGTATAATAACCGAGAGAGAACACGAGACAGTAACATTGCACTTGTAAATTCAGAAAATTAAAACATTCTTCAAAATCCTAGTTTGTCCCCTGCTTTATCAATGGGAAAATATTAATTCTTCTTGTGGGAATTAACTTTCCATCAGAAATTGTATTACTCATTTGGATTCTTTAAATGTTTTTAATGCCCTGGATTACTGTGGCAGTACCTTGTCCAGGTTCATTTCATTCTTTTACACTTATTCCAATGAAATAGTAAGTTATTGCCCCCCAATTTCTGAGGGAGAAAGAGTAGGAGCAAATGTAAGGAAGCTGCTCTTTGATCTCTGTGCACATCAATTACAGGTAATAAATCCCCCTGCTGTTGGAGCTAAGACAGAATCTCAAAAGCACATGGACTTTCCTATTAGAAAATATAAACCAAATAGTGACTATTTGTTGTTTAGATTTATTTTGTGAGTAATGTAACTGAAAAAACAACCCAGCATTGAAGGATGTATCATTTTTAATCTCAGCACTTTTAGCTACTGCCAACACCAGATAGAGTATCTTATTGCAATAATTCAAGGATTTCTCTATTAGTTTCTCTAAGCCCTTAAAGCAAATGAAGCTCTTATGATATAAAACACCTTCTTTCTCTATTTTTTTCTCAGCTCTCAAGCCTAAATGCATTTCAGGGTAGAATTTTAAATGAACTAGATAAATGAAATTCTATCTAACTGTATTAATTTTTGACACTCTTTTTATGATTCTTTTAAAAAGAACATAGAAACGAATTGCAGCGCTGGCTGCCGTACAGTCATGATGAATAGCATGCTACAAATAATTTTTTTTTCAAACTTTTGAAAGAACAATTTAGATGTTTAATCTCTTAGGTGGCTTTACAAATACCCTCCACTGATAATTGACCAAGGAGCTAGCAATGAGGTTTCTTAAACAAAGAAAAGCACTCGTATATTAAAGGAAGCATTTTCATACTTTTTCTCCCTATTGTTTAACCTTTTGTTCCCATCAGGAATACCTACCCGTAGTTCTTATCTCTGACCTTGAGGGACTGTATAGCTTTATCGAGACTTCCTTTTAGCTCACAGATGACCTTCAGCGGATGTCATTGAGCTCTGACCTGCCTCAGTGATCAGCTCACACAAAATACATATGCTGAACAGTGCTGCTGTGTGCAGTAGGGGTAAGTGAATTATTTACAAAAATTTGAGTTGACACCTTTTATCAAATGTGGAAAGATGAAGACAAAACAGCTGCTATTGCTGTCGTAAGCAATCTGCTGGTGATTGAATAAAAGTGTCAAGAAAATGGCTGCTTGATGGCCTTTTGTTCTCCCTCATCCAGCTTGATGTTAGTTTGAGCTGTCAGTTAGGAATCACGGCAGTGTGATTTATCAATAGACTGAGTGACCTTCTCTTTTAGCTTGAGGTAGAACTAGAAGACAGCGCCCTCTACTGTGAATACACGGCGCTTCCTTTTCGTGTGCCATTCTGGTGATTGGTTTGCATTTGCTGGAAGCGACTCACTCTTGTGATAATTAAGGCTTTTTAAATTTTGTCCTGTTTCCATTGCCGCCACACGTTTATTTAAAATTAGAAAAATAAAAATAAAAAACCTTCAGTCATATTTCTATACCTTCCAGCAAACTGAATTAGAAAATCAGTATTTCAGATAAAATGCTTCCTCCTTGCTAATTAAACTGCAGAATAAGGAAACATTATCTTTGATAGCAAACTGAATCTTTAAATAGTGTTTGGACGATATTGATATTAATATCCATTAGCATTAACTCAAATTATTTTATAGCCTCTATAAAAAGATGGATTTAGACTTATTTTTCTGTCATACTATCATGGTCTCCTCAAGAAAGATATTATTATCAATCAGAGCTTTGTGGATCTTTGAGTAATATGAAACCAAAGCGGAAAAGGACCTTACAAATGAATATTCCCACTGCCATTGTGTAGATATATGTGTTTAAAGTAGGACTTTCTAATTTAATAAATATTTCTTTGATCTAAAACCCAAAGGAGAACAAGGTTTTTCTAGCAGCTATTGAAAAGGAAATAGTGAATCTATTTAAAAGAATTAAAATAATATTATCTGATTTCCAAACACACATAATCTTTTAAGAGCAATGAGATCTAATTTAACAGGCAACAAACTTTTGTGCTTTTAAAAACTGTTAGATATACACAATTTAAATACACTTAATTTCTCCCTAGATATTCCACAATAATTTTTTATTTAAACTTCTTATTTTGTATTTTTACATCAGACATGAAAAATCATTGTGGAAGTATTATCTTGTCGGCCAAATCACAGACTTAACTATCCAAAGATACTTTGTTAGGGCAGTCCCTCCTCAGCCTCTCTTAGTTGTTTCCATTGCACCACAGATTAGGGCAGACCAGGTTTGGAAACTAAAATGATGTGCTTCCCCATTTCACAAAATGTCCACTTCGGACTCCCTGCCTTTTCTTCCCTAATTTAATTTCAACCATTAGGTGGTGAACTCACTCTCTCTTAAATGAACAGAAGCACCAGGCTTGGGGTTCAAACCTCAGTTCCTGGCACGAGCTTTGACTTTTTCCTCTCCATACTGATATACATACACACCATGACTTGTTCATAAAAGATCTGCAGCAAAGTTGAATAATATGTAAATTTTATGTTGTAATGAATTAGGTCCTAAGATCTTTAAAGGTCAGACACCTGGTATAATACATCACATTCTTTAATATCAACTACAAAATAACTGTAATAAATTTTTCCAACACCACATCCTCACACGCTGCTACCCACAAGGAAGCACCAAAGGAAATGTGTCATTTGTCAAAACATGCAAAAAAACTGGCATGTGTACAAGTCACTTTAAAAATAATTCTCAGGTTAGAAATAGCTTTCCAAATGAATATTTTGTGGTTAAACAAAGAAAAACACATTAGTGCTTGACTGAAATCATCTCCTGATATGTTAAAAGAATGAGGAGAAAGAAACAACTAACATTCTAGGATATATGATCAAATCATTTTAATTAGTTACAGGATAAATGTACAATTTATAGGCAAAGAGCCTTATTTGATTATCTCTAAGGAAAAATTCAACAAGCATGGAAATTTAAGTATGGATGAGTGAGTGGTCTATTATAAAAATGTATAGCTTCTTGAGTTATCGAAATTTTATAGTTGCTATTAAAATTAAAATATTTATTTCTTTTATAATGCTATTTGCAAGCTTCAATTACAAGTCTCTATTATAGGAACATATCTCTTAGCAAGGGAAGGAAAAGGGATTTGCTCACTGGAAGGGCAGACTTTAGAGATTCTTTTTAAAGTGCAAACCCACATGAGTACTTGCTCTCACTCCCACCCACCCCATGTCCCTATACTCAAATAGTGTATTTTATTGACTCAAGATACAGTGAAGTGCACATATAAGCAAAAATGTTCATCTTTAGAATTCCTAGTGTGACCCTAGGTAGGTCTCTGATATGTATTTGTAGCACTGTTGAAGGTATGCTCTTAGAAATAAACATTGGTGGGACTTCCCTGGTGATCCAATGGTTAAGAATCTGCCTTGCGATGCAGGGGACATGGATTCCATTCCTGGTTAGGGAACCAAGATCCCACATGCCTAGGAAAACCTAAGCCCATGGGCAGTGAAAGATCCTGAATGACGCAACAAAGATCCAGCATGCCATGACTAAGACCCGATGCAGCTAAATAAATAAATTAGAAACCTTTGAAAAAAAAAAAAAAATATATATATATATATAAACATTATTTTAAAATACATACACACACACACACACATATATATATACACACACACACACAAAGTGGTTATTTCATATACCTCACCACTACCACCAATCTGGTGAATTTTCAACAGGAATTGAGACTGTATTTGAGAAATAATTGAAAGGTTTATTAATTTAAATAGGATTCATGTTTTAAAACTGCATATGCTTACTGAAACACTGTGATCACCTGAAACACCACTTCTATTTTTTTCAACCTATTCTATGGTTGAAAACAGGACCTATTCTATGGTCCTGTTCATATGTATATATGGCATCAGTCAATAGTTAAAAAGTGAAGTGGAAATTTTGTCTATATCATTAAGAGGTACCCTATAAAAAGGAATTGAGCCCGGTGTAGTTTTAGTATTTGAAAGTTTCTGGAAAACTGCCCAAATCCCACCCTTTTTAATATATATACATAAAGTTAATCAAAATATTCATAACCTTTATAGCCAGATATAAAATGGACTTTCTAGGCTGGGAAGAATGAACAAGCAGCTGAACACCTGTGTTCTTGCTCCCTGTGAGTCAAACATAGAACTCCTTAGACAAACTGAAGGGACTAAGGACCTCTAGAATGAAGCTTTCTGGGTTTCAATTAATTTGTTCAAAGTGGGAAGAGGATGTAAAGAAATAATTTAAAGAAAAGAAATGCACAGTAATCAAAGAAAAGCAATTTAGGTAAATTGACTAAAATGAAATTTTAGGCCATTGACACATAATGGTCATGAAGGTGTTATAAAAAGTGCATGTTCATCCTCTGCTGGTAGAAGTGTAAATTTCCTTAGCTTCTGGAAAATACTTCCAGAGAGTAAGAATTTGGTAAAAAATTTGGCAGTATGACCCATTCATTCATTCATTCATTCAACAAATGTTTATCCAATGTTTAGTTTGTGGCTAACAGTAAGCAAGCACAAAAATATCTCTGCTTTCTTAAAACTGATATTCTGGTGAAGGAGATAAACAATAAGCAAGCAAATGATTTAATAGTCAGCATGTCAAATGTTGGTAAGAGTGATAGAGAAATTGTTTTAATAGGTAAGAAAAGGAGCAGAGGTGTGTGGCTATTTTAAGTAGAATGGTCAAGGGTAGCTTCCCTGAGAAGGTAGCATTTGAGCAAAGACCAGAAAGAAGAGAGAGTTATTGAGGGAGGAGCCCCAGGCATGGTTGACTTCTAAATCCTACCTAGACTCAGCTCCATGCCATCAGATTGGTTTATTGCCAGTCACAGGGATGGGGGACCACCCCTCTCAGCATGCTCTCTGCTGGGGTTACCAAGCGGCAGACCCACCACCTGAATCTCCCTGTATTGGAGAACCCACCCATCTCAGCCAGTGAGATGCTGGCACCCTGCACACAGAATGCCCAGGCCCTGGGGAACCACCTTCAGCAGCTGGGCCCTGGTGCTGCAATAGGCAGCAGGACAGAACTAGCCCCTTGTAAGCCTCTGAGCAGTAGGGGAGTTGGGGGCAGCGGGCCCTAAGCCCACTATGTGTATTCCCATAGGTAGTCACCTTGGCTTTCCCCTTCCTGTCCTGGCTCTGAGTTTTCTCTGAAGGAACTCACATTGGTGTGTCTCATTTATCCTAGGGAAATGAGCAAAGTCAAAACCGAATATGGGCTTCCCTGGTGGCTCAGATGGTGAAGAATCTGCCTGCAAGAGGAGACCAGAGTTCAGTCCCTGGGCCGGGAATATTCTGTGGAGAAGGGAATGGCTACTTACTCCAGTATACTTGCCTGGAGAATCCCATGGACAGAGGAGCCTGGTGATCATGGAGTTGGACACGACTAAGCAACTGTCACTTTTCACAAAACCAAATCTCTAAACTCTTTATCAGTTATTTACAATAGAAATACCCAGACAATAGAAATATACAGCGAAAGGGAGCACTATGACTTATATTTACAATGATTTAAACATGAATATTCATAAAGAAAGACAGAAAACAACTTCACTAATGTGTCATGTTATAATTTATAGCCTGTGATAAAGCAGGTTAACAAACTATGGCCCAAGGTGGCAAATCTGACCCAAGGCTTGTTTTATTTTTTTCCCTAAGTTTTCTTAAACACAGCCCTGCCCATTCATGTATCTGCCTTTGTAATAAGACAGCAGAGCTGAGTGGTCACCACAGAGACCACGTAACCTACAGCACTAAAATATTAACCATATGACCCTGACAGTTTGCTAGTCCTTGATCCAGTCACAGATATTTTCATTTCTTCTTTGTGCCTCTGTATTTTTATATTCTTTACAGGTAAAAATATATGATATTTATAGTCGGAAAAGAAAGATAAATAAACAGTTTTGTTCTTTTCTGTTGTCTGGGAATATTTTCATACCATAAAATGATAGGCAGCTATTTATCAGATCCAGCTTGGTCCTCAGCCATAGTTAAATAGCTTGTTGAAAGTATTAGTCACTAAGATATGTCCGATTCTTTGTGGCCTCAAGGACTGTAGCCCACCACGACTAAATGTCCATGAAATTCTCCAGGAAAGAATACCGGAGTGGGTTGCCATTCCCTTCTCCGGGCATCTTCCTGACCCAGGGATCAAATCCAGGTCTCCTGCACTGCAGGTGGACTCTTTACTATCAGCGCCACCAGGGAAGCCCTTCAAACAGCTTTGTAATGGGGACTATAAAGTTACTATTTATATCAACAACATCTGTAGCTCACAGTTACCACGTTTCAGGCATCTAAGTGCTTTGCAACTATCAACTCTCTAGGAGATAGAAATGATTATTATCTTCTTTTACAGATGAGGAAACTAAAAAACAAAGGAGTTAGATAATTCACCCCGGGTCTCACGTTCGTACACGGAGCCAGGATTCAAATCCAAGCAGGCTGGAGCCAAGATATGTACTCTAAATCCTGTACTGTGCTGCCTCCTTGTGACTCTTTAATTCAGGGTAAAAATTAGTCATCTCAAGTTAATACTTGAGGTCCAAAAACTTCTGCAAAGGCTGAAAGGGGAAAAGAGATGGATGGGGAGAGAAGAAAGAAGGAATAGATGTGGAAGTTTGACTTTTCATAGTCCTGACTGTTTTATCAAAAGTGGGTCATGGAAAGTAGTTTGGTGTATTTATTACTCAAGGTCTTCCAAAGAAACAGAACCAACAGAATGTGTGTGTATATACAGAGAGATTTAATTTTTAAAAATTGGCTCTCATAAGTGTGGGAACTGGCAAGTCTGAATTCTATGGGCTAGCCAGCAGGCTGGAGACCCAGGGAAGCTGTGATGTTGAGCTTGAGTCTGAAGGCCATCTGGAGGCAGAATTCCTTCTTTCTTGGAGAATTTTGTTCTTTTTCTCTTAAGGTCTTCAACTGATTGGACAAGGACCACCCAACAAAATGAAGAGTAATCTGCATTACTCAAAGTCTACTGACTTAAATGTTAATCTCATACAAAAAAAAAAAAAAAACCTTCACAGCAACATCTGCACTGACACTTTACCAAATATCTGGGTACAATGACTTTACCAAGTTGATACATAAAATTAACCATCATTCTGAATTATGATGCAGGAGAAGACTCTTAAGAATCCCTTGGACTGCAAGGAAATCAAACCAGTCAGTCTCAAAGGAAATCAACCCCGAATAGTCATAGGAAGGACTGATGCTGAAGCTGAAGCTCCAATACTTTGGCCACCTGATGTGAAGAGCCAACTCATTGGAAGAGACCTTGATGCTGGGAAAGATTGAAGGCCAAAGGAGAAGAGGATTGCAGGGGATGAGATGGTTAGATAGCATCACTGACTCAATGGACATGAGTTTGAGCAAACTCTGAGAGACAGTGGAGGACAAAGGAGCCTGTCCTGTTGCAGTCCATGGGGTAGCAGAGAGTTGGACATGACTTAGCAACCAAACAGCAACAACTGAGTAAACAAATGAGAAGAAGGAAAAAATAGAAAGAGGAGAGAACTAAGGGACACAGTTACAGTAGGATTTGGGGTTCTAGAAAGGAAAACACACTTCTCTTCCCTCAAGAGTTTCCAATCTATCAAGAGAAATAGACAAGTAAAGGACAGAAATGGTATGGACCTAACAGAAGCAGGAAATATTAAGAAGAGATGGTAAGAATACACAGAAGAACTATACAAAAAAATATCTTCATGACCCAGATAATCACCATGGTGTGATCACTCACATAGAGCCAGACATTCTGAAATGTGAAGTCAAGTGGGTTTTAGGAAGCTTCACTATGAACAAAGCTAGTGGAGGTGACGGAATTCCAGTTGAGCTATTTCAAACCCTAAAAGATGATGCTATTAAAGTGCTACACTCAGAATACCAGCAAATTTGGAAAACTCAGCAGTGGCCACAGGACTGGAAAAGGTCAGTTTTCATTCCAATCCCAAAGAAGAGCAATGACAAAGAATGTTCAAACTATCACACAATTGCACTCATCTCACAGGCTAGCAAAAGTGAAAGTGTTAGTCCCTCAGTTGTGTCCAACTCTTTGCGACCCCATGGACTGTAGCCTGCCAGGCTCCTCTGTCCATAGAATTCTCCAGGCTAGAATACTAGAGTGGGTTGCTGTTCCTTTCTCCGGGGCATCTTCCCAACACAGGGATAGAGTCAGGTCTCCTGCATTTCAGGCAGATTCTTTACCATTTGAACCACCAGGGAAGCCTGCTCAAAATTCTCCAAGCCAGTGTTCAACAGTATGTGAACCGTGAACTTCCAGATTCAAGCTGGATTTAGAAAAGGCAGAGGAAGCAGAGATCAAATTGCCAACATCCATTGACTCACAGAAAAAGCAAAAGAATTCCAGAAAAACATCTGCTTTATTGATTATGCCAAAGACTGATTGACTGTGTAGATCACAACAAACTGGAAAATTCTTCAAGAGATGGGAATAACAGAAAATTCTTACCTGCCTCCTGAGAAACCTGTATGCAGGTCATGAAACAACAGTTAGAACTGGACATGTAACAATGGTTTGGTTACAAATTGGGAAAGGAGTACTTCAAGGCTGTATTTTGTCACCCTGCTTATTTAATATATATGCAGAGTACATCATGAGAAATGCTAGGCTGGATGAAGCACAAGCTAGAATCAAGAGTGCCAGGAGAAATATCAATAACCTCAGATACGCAGATGACACCACCCTTATGGCAGAAAATGAAGAAGAGCTAAAGAGCCTCTTGATGAAAATGAAAGAGGAGAGTGAAAAAGTTGGCTAAAACTCAACATTGAAAAAACTAAAATCATGGCATCCAGCCCCATCACTTCATGGCAAATACATGGGGAAACAATGGAAACAATGACAGACTTTATTTTCTTGGGCTCCAAAATCACTGCAGTTGATGACTGCAGCCATGAAATTAAAAGATGCTTGCTCCTTGGAAGAAAAACTATGACCAACCTAGACAGCATATTAAAAAGCAGAGACATTACTTTACCAACAAAAATCCATCTAATCAAAGTATGGTTTTTCCAGTAGTCATGTATGGATGTGAGAGTTGGAGTATAAAGAAAGCTAAGCACCAAAGAATTGGTGCTTTTGAACTGTGGTGTTGGAGAAAACTCTTGAGAGCCCCTTGGACTGCAAGATCAAACCAGTCAATCCTGAGTGAAATCCGTCCTGAATATTCATTGGAAGGGCTGATGCTGAAGCTAAAGCTCCAATACTTTGGCCACCTGGTGCAAAGAACTGACTGATACTGAGAAAGATAGAAGGCAGGAAGATAAGGGGATGACAGGGGATGAGATGGTTGGATGGCATCACTGACTTGATGGACTTGAGTTTGAGCAAGCTCTGGGGGTTCGTGATGCACAGTGAAGCCTGCGTGTTGCAGTCCATGGGGTCTCAAAGAGTTGGACATGACTAGGCAGTTGAAGTGACCAACTGAGGGTAGTACTACCAGGGAACAGTACTTTGCCTCTCCAAGGGGTGTGGTAGGACCCCAGACAAGTATCAGAAGAGTTGCAGAGCCACAGATATTTGTGAGGCCAGATGGGAGATCACCATATGTAAGCAGATGTCAGGCAGACTCAGAGACTCTTCAGGATACTGGTGAGCCTGTGCCTGGGGTTACAAGAATTTAGGGTTGAATTAATACTACTCTTACCTAATGAGGGTTAGTGCACCTAGGCTGAGGAGCTTTGGGTAACAGTGGTGTATGATGCTTGTTTTGATGGACCTAAGAACAGAATGGCACTGAGCAGGGAGGCTCAAGAGATCTTTGGAGTTCGGGCTGTTGTGCATAATTCCATGTAAAGTGACCACGAAATATATGTGGGCCTGAAGACCGAAGTGGGAATTACAGCTTCTCTGACTCCATAGACTTTTTCAGATTGAGCCTTTTCCAGATGGAAAGTTATGGAGTCATTGAATCACAATGATTCTTCTTTCCATTTCCTTCCACCCATTACCCTCCCCAGCCCCCACTCCCATCCCTTCACTGAAAATTCATTTTCCTTATTGTGCACTCTCCCTCAGGAGAAAAGCTTCATCTTCCTTTGCAGACCAATAATTTCCTAATTTGTTGGACTGGAAACAAAAAGCAGAATGTAAACTCCATCAAGGCAGGAGTTTTGTTTTGGTTGTTACCTATTTTATCCCTGGTGCTTGAAAGAGAGTCGATAGATAAGACATATTGCTAAGAAAAAAAGTCAACTCAGTTTCCTTTTATTTTGGAGATCATAACAACCTCTGACACTAAAGGGAAGCCCAGGAAGAGGTCAAATGGTTTAGCAGGACATCAGGTATATGTTATTGTTGTTGTTTAGTCACTAACTCGTCTCCAGCACTTTTGTGACCCCGATGGATTGTAGCCCGCAGGCTCCTCTGTATTAGTGGTCAGCAAAATGTCAAGTGCTATTATTTATATAAAGAAAAATAAAAAGAACAAAAATTTATTCTCTAATGAAATATTAAGTAGCTAAGCATATAGGGGCCTGGTTATGAAAAGCCTCCATGCCATATTGAGGTGCTCAAATTTTATTTAAAAGCAAGGTTTTCAGAGAATTTTAAGCAAAGCAGTAAATGGTAAGGGTTCCATTTTAGAAAGACTTCTTTTGTGGTGGTGTGAAGAATGAAAT
Organism: Dama dama; assembly: GCF_033118175.1. Classification (NCBI taxonomy): domain Eukaryota; kingdom Metazoa; phylum Chordata; class Mammalia; order Artiodactyla; family Cervidae; genus Dama; species Dama dama. The sequence continues at coordinate 49,909,095 of NC_083710.1, forward strand.
GGGATGGAATTTTGAAAGAGCAGAATGGAAAAGAGGTGGGAGATTGGAAAGGTATTTGGGAAGTAAACTTGGCAGGAATTGTTAAGTAATTCAAGAAAAGGGCATGGGGGTGGGGGGAAGCTAAGAAAAAATGCGGTAAGAGTACTTTGGGCTCAAGAGAGCATATCTTACAAATAAGTTTGTAAGTGGCTTACCAAGAAAGATCATACAATCTGGTTTTCTGGGGGGGTCTTTAAAAATGAGATTGAGCTATCTGTGTTTGGTAGCTGAAAACTTGGGCTTGGCCAGAAGTTGGCCCAGGCTTTTGATGTTGCAATTTCAACAGAAAGCCAAAAAACAGACATTTTGGTATATAGAAATAATATATAATATTTGAAAGGTTTGAATCATACACATATCTTATCTTCGTATCTTCTTGTATTGTTTTTATTTACCTACAGAATTTTTTCCCATTCACCTTTAAATATGCTATCATTCTCTGCCCATGATTTTTTCCAATCATGTTCTCATTATGTCCCATCATTTTATGACAATGACATTGCTGCCTAGTGACTTCATTACTGTAAAGAAACAATATGAGTTTACACCTGAAAAAGGCATAATTAAAAGCATAAATTATGGCTGCTGTCAGGACAACAGACATTAACACTGAAACTTAGAACATAATACTGAAATAGGTTAGGCTTATGCTACCTGAAATCACTGTGAACCTTGAGTGTTTTCTCTACAAATAATCCACCCAAAAGTTATGACATTTTTTAAAACTAGGAAACTAGGTGAATCATCCTATATTGCCTCTTTTGCGGGTCTTTTTTTTCTTGATACATGCCATGCTGATATTAAAAGGTGTTATGAGACTATATTAAAGGCTGCTGAAAAAGATATTAGTGTAAAGTGATGTCATAAAAAAAACCAACAAAGTTATGAATATAAGCACTAACAGAAATCTTTAATCTTGTAGAAAGGTCCAGGAAACTTAGCCAACATCTAAGAAATGTGATGTCTCAACTACCATCTGCTAAGTAAAACCACAGCTGTGTCAATTCTCTCCTATTCTGAGGTGGAGAGGTACCCTGCTTTCACTTACACATCATCCTCTTGAATCATATTGAGGTTCAGAAGGCCACCCCTCATGGCCAGTATGCTTTCAGGCTACAAAGTAGAGACCAAAATTTCATCATAGGCATTCAAGAACCCTGCTTAGAGAAGAGAAGCATGGTAGAATTTTGGTCCTGGGAAACTTTGACAAACATGTTTTTGCCTGGAATGATAAGCCTCATAAACAGAGATCCACAACAAAGGCCTGTGTACAAATAGAGGCTACGTGGCTACTTCATTCAGGATGTTGCAGTGGATCATTTTGAGGGGCTAGAATGGCTGAGGTCTAGTATCAACTAGACCTCAAGGGCTCCCCAGGTAGTGCTAGTGGTAAAGAACCTGCCTGCCAATGCAGGAGACATAAGAGAAGCTGGTTCAATCCCTGAGTTGGGAAGATTCCCTGGAGAAGCGCATGGCAACTGACTCCAGTATTCTTGCCTGGAAAATCCCATGGACAGAGGAGCCTGGTGGGCTGTAGTCCATGGGGTTGCACAGAGTCGGACACAACTAGAGCAACTTAGCATGTAGTATCAACTACCACTCTGTCTTCAAATCTAAAGAAATACATACACACACACTGAAAATTTTGGCACTTCAGAACAACAAACAACCTTCCCCTAAAAACTTCAGGGTTTTCCTTTGTGCATGTGTGAGTATCTTTATCTATTTATCCATGTGAATATATAAAAGATATAGGGGGCTTCCCAGGTGACCCAGTGGTAAAGAATCTGCCTGCCAGAGATGGAGCTGTGGGTTCAATCCCTGGGTCAAGAAGAGCCTCTGGAGGAGGAAATGGCAACCCACTCTAGTATTCTTGCCTGGAAAATCCCATGGACAGAGGATCCCAGTGGGCTACAGTCCATGGGATCACAAAGAGTCAAAAACTATTGAGCAACTAAGCATGCACACATGCACACACAGTAGACAAAAGGAGAAGGCGGCAGCAGAGAATGAAATGATTAGGTAGCATCACCGACTCAATGGACGTGAATCTGAGGGAACTCTGGGAGATGGTGAAGAACAGATAAACCTGGCAGGCTACAGTCCATGGGGTGACAAACAGTCAAACATGAGTTAGGAACTGAACAACAAAAACAGCAACAACATATATATATACACACACACACACACATATATATACACACAACATATATCTTTATGATTTCTAGATTCTTGAGAATTTTATTTTATATATTTGTGTGTGTAAATAGACTTCCCTGGTGGCTCAGATGGTAAAGAATCTGCCTGCAATTCAGGAAACCTGGGTTCAATTCATGGGTCAGGAAGATCCCCTGGAGAACAGAATGCCTACCCACTCTAGTATTCATATGTATAGATAAGTATATAGACATGTCAAATAAAAATATGCACCCTGATTCACCAGTGCATTGGAGCCTGTATATACACATGATCCTATAGAAATAATAAAATGGTATATCTAGTCACAAAAAGAATAATAACGGATAAGATAGAAGGGAACTTTTGAATATGATGAATAAATTTATGGCCTAGATTGTGCTGATGGCTTGATGAATATATGCTTATCCCCAAACTCAGGTGTACACATTAAACATGTACAGCTTTTTATACGTCAAAAAAAATGCTTTTACAGAAATGAAGTATTGTTTTACATGCTACATTTTACATGAAATCTCAAATGTTTACATGAAAATCTTATTTTGGTCAAAATATTTTAAAATTAGTATATGATACACTGAAGGGAGCAATTTAAATTTGTTCAAACCTTCTAAAAAGCAATTTGGCAGTGTATTATATAAGATTTTTTTAAAGTTCGTGCAATTTGATCCAATAAAGTTATTCATAATAATATTCTAAGGCAAAAATAAATATAAGAAAAACACATAGATATGAGTATTATCTTTACAGTATTATTTACAAAATGGAAATGGAAGCAATAGAGCAGTATGAAATATTAGGCAGCCATTATAAAATTATTATAAAAATCCAGAAAATAATATAAAGACAATGTATCTAATAGTTTGAATTCCTAAATATATGAGAAAATTCTTGTCTTATCTACTCTCTGGCCTTGAGAACTGCAAATAGGACAATGCCCCTATGTGATTATAATATAAGGAAATACCAGGTTATATATTATATATTTTCAAAAATATTTTCCATTGTTTTTATTTTTATTTGTATTAAAGTCCTGCGTAGATCATAACTATTGAAGATTTTTGCAGACAGGAAGTTAAAAGGATTATTCCAACTGAAACAAAGACATATTCTCCTAATGGAAAATATGAAAAGCAGATTATTTATTCCTGAAATTCACTATTTTCCCCCTAAAGAATCTGCATTTGTGATAAACAAATAGATTTCTTGAGGAATGATTTGCCATGTTTACCAAAATGTGAGGTCTAATTCCTGTTAAAATATTTTTCAGTATTTTTAATGAATTTTAATAAAGGTTTATCAGGCGCTTGTTATGGTGCAGAACTTTTATTAAATTCTGTGATCCATAAAAGGTTTTTTTTTTTTTTTGAATGACACATAGTTTAGTTTTTCATTTAGAGGCTATAAAAGTGTTCACAAAAGTTATGTTGAAAAAAAAGTGATTGAAAGTGCTAAAACACTGTACAGAATATAAAATCCTTTCATAGACTTTTTATGACACATGAAACATGAGTCTTAAAGGTTTAATGTTACTGACTTTTATACAAGGCTTTTTAATTCTTGATTCCAGTTATGGTTCTGCAAATGAACTGTGACATTAAAAGGAATCAGGCTGGAACTGCCGGGGCTCACTTTCTAGATGAGTTCCCACCGGCCAGAAGAGGTTCTCTTTAGGACCCAACCCGCCCACAGCTGATTAACACACACTCGCTTTCCAGGACCCAAGGAGGGAGCACGCTTGACAGTTCCCTCCTCCCTGAATTCAGTATGAATACTGGGGAGGGCACCAGATTACTATTAGTAAACATGAAGTATTAAGGGTGACTATGCATTCCTCCTTGCTTCCTTAGTGTCCTACACCATTTACAACTCTAACTGTGGTGTTGTCTTGGCCAATCTACAGAACCACCATTGTTGTCTGTTTCACTAACATCATGGATTAGAATTTCCCCTTGGCTTTACTTTTAGGGAATTTTGCATCAAGGTACAGGCTTGAATCCAGTAGAGAAGACACATTCACTCTTTTGCTAATTTCTAATATTTAGGGTCAACCATACAAAGTTGATATTTTGGTAAAAAACAATGAAACCTTCAACTTTTTTATGGCTCATCTTACTCTTCCAAGAATGTCCAAAAATTAGTGAAAGTCACTGTGGCTTTTAAAAGCCAGCCACAGTGGTGATTTAGGATAAAGAGGAGAACAGAGTAATATGGATGAGTTGGGTCAATCTAAGAAGCCAATTTGTGGCATTCGGATTAGAGCTCGGAGTGATACACTTAGCTTAAATGATCTTCAGTGGCGCCTGAACATTACATGTTATTTTGTAAGTGTAGACAGTTGTTCTTTTGTTGGTTAATTTCCTAGAGGACTCAAACAAAGTTCCAGTTTCCATGTGTTGATATGGCACTTTGAAAATTGCACACAAAAATGCTTGTGTTTATAGAAGAGAATGGAAAAAGTATGATATTGAATAGCTATTCCAGATATCCTTGTGCTGCTTTAGGAGTCATCAATGGTACACTCCAAAAGGTTGAAATAAAATACCTGTTCTATATATGATATTCATGATTCATCTGTTTGTTTTAATAAAAAGTATCTTTCTTATTTCAAAAGTATTTTAATATGAAAGGGACTAGACATTGGATTTCTCGAAATGAGTCATACTTAATATCCTGAATGTAACCAAAAGAATGATCAAATATAATGAAAATGTCTGCTTCATTGTAATCTGTGATGTTTCTAATTCAAAGCATGTGAGTCTAATTCAGTGAAAATTATAAAATAATTTCTTTATATTCTTCAGCACTACATATTTTAAACCAAAAGCTCACAAATTTTACAATAATTTTAGTGTACTTTAGAAATTATTGAAAGACATATTTTTGATATATTACTATGTAGTGCATTAAAGACTTTGCAAATTGTAATTTTTTCTTAAACTTCCATGATTCATGTATTATCCATTTGTGGCTTAGTTTATTATAAGTACTGTGTCTGTAAGATACTAAAACTGCAGTTCAGCTAGAATATCCTGTGTGAAGACTATTCTTTAAGACAGATTTGCCTTTCTCTCACGTATCCTAAATTAGTAAATTTTTACTAAATTGCCAGATGATTTCTGCACTTTCTGACCTTTGAATATCATTTACCTATCTATTACTCTAGAGATAAACAACACAAAATTCACAATATTTAATCCATTATAGCCAAGAGCTAATAAGCAAAAATTCTGCCTGAAACTTGAAAAAAAAAATTAGAAATCTGTCTAAAGAGAGAAGCATCTGAGGTACATGAATGGAAATCTGAGTGAGCAGGGGGAAGGAAAAGGCCATTGCCAGCTTTATGAATATTAAAGATATTTTTAGAACTATCAAACATTGGCAATTTTAAAAAGAGAGAGGCAGTTAAGTTAAGAAAGTGTAAGCAAATCTAACTTTTTGGAAAACAAACTTTCCAAAGAGGCAGTATTCCCTAAAAATCATATCTTAATTTTTCAGTAGGTATTACATATAGATTTTTGTTTTTTAGGACATAGTTATATGTCCCCTGCTTGTTGTGTCACTGGATTTTAAAATTATAAGCACGATAGAATGAAGACACTTGCATTACTTCCACTTGTAGGCAATATGATCAGGTGTGAGACCCCCAAGCTGTCATCCACCCTTAGAAGTCACGGTTGACTTGGCAGAGCCACAGAATGGAAGAGCCCTGCATCCCAGGGTCGCTGAGCAGAGAGGAGCTACTCTGGAGCATCACCTGACCTGCGTCGTAACTTGCAAGAGGAAGAAATAAACCTTGTCATGTTCAGTCACTAATATTTCAGGATTTATTTGTTACTGTAGCAAAACCTAACCTATCTTTTATTTTAATGCTGTTTATTGTAGGGAAATCACATAATATAAATACTATATTAATCATATTTGACAGTACAGCTCAGCAGCACTAAGTACATTAACAATGTTGTACAACTTTCACCGTCATCCAGTTCCTGAATTTTTCACCTTCCTAAACTGCAGCTCTGTCCCCATTAAACACTAAGTCCCATTTCCCTCTCCACCGCATCCCTTGGCCCCTGGCATCTACCAATGTACATACTGACTCTAGGAATTTCAGTATTCTAGGTACCTCATATAAGTGGAATCAAACAGTATTTGTCTACACCTAATATATATTGGGGGTTTCCAGGTGGTGCTAGTGGTAAAGAACCCACCTCCCAATGCAGGTAGATGTAAGAGACCAGGGTTTGGTCCCTGGGTCAGGAAGATTCCCCGGAGAAGGAAATGGCTACCCACTCCAGTATTCTTGCCTAGAGAATCCCACAGACAGAGAAGCCTGGCAGGCTGCAGCTCATAAGATTGCATAGAGTTCAAGATGACTAAAGTGACTTAGCACACAATATATATTAGACTGTGTTTTTAGGGTTACCTTACTATATGTCCAGGCTTCCCTGGTGGCTCAGAGGTTAAAGCATCTGCCTGCAATGCGGGAGACCCAGGTTAGATCCCTGGGTCAGGAAGATCCCCTGGAGAAGGAAATGGCAACGCACTCCAGTATTCTTGCCTGGGAAATCCCATGGACGGAGGAGCCTGGTAGCCTGCAGTCCACGGGGTCACAAAGAGTTGGACACGACTGAGCGACTTCACTCACTTTACTATATGTCCTATAAAAAGATTGTACCTTCTATTTTTCTCCCCTGCACTATACAGTAGGTTCTCTTTAGTTATCTACTTTAAACATAGCTGTGTATATACGTCACATCCCAATCTCCCAATCTTGACAGCACGCTTTCTTGTAAACTAAAAAACTTGAGGCCATCCTCAATCTCTGCCTCTTATCTCCCTACATCAAATCAGCTCACATGTGCATTTAGCCTATAACTACCATCTTATTACTATTCCACCAAATTCTGCCATGTTCTAAGCACCAAGAGTACAAAAATAAATAAGATAGAAAGTTACGTTTTTGTGAGTGAGACATAAAATCTGACAAATTATTTGAACCCAGTGAGACTAGATGCAGTAATATAAGTTGGTACAGTGAAGGCACGAAATGAGAGCTCTTACTTTCCATAAATCAGGTGAGGCTTCCCAGAGCAGAAAACGTTTAAGCACTGTCTGAAACGATGAATAAAGCTCATCTTCCCCCCAGTGCCTGCTTAGCCTGGCCTTCTCTTAATCTTAGACTATTAGCATAGCCTCCTCATAGGTCTCCCTGCCTTCAGACTTCTACTCTAAGCATCAGTTCTCCCAAATGCCAACTAGGTTATCTTCCTGAAATTCAAAATTAAGCAGGCCATTCACCTGCAAAAAGGCACCCTACAGCTGACCTCTCCATCTCATTTGCTACTGCACCTTCCTTGTGCTCACCGCAGTGTGTATGTGCATGTGCTCAGTCGTGTCCAACTCTTTGGGACCCCATGGACTGTAGCCCACTAAGCTCCTCTGTCCGTGGGATTTCTCAGGCAAGAATACTGAAGTGGGTGGCCATTCCTTCCTCCAGGGGATCTTCCCAGCCCAGGGATTGAATTCATGTCTCCTGTGTCTCCTGCATTGGGAGGTGGATTATTTGCCAGCTGAGACACTGGGGAAGCCTATGCTCACCAGACAACTCCTTATCTTTCCGTGAACACTCCCAACTTTTCACACATCAGTGCTGTCTCTTGATCCCTCTGACTTGATGGCCAAACCTCTCCTTCCCCTTCTCTGCTTTGGCAAATTCTTATAATAAAACATCAATAATGCAAATTCATAGATCCCTTGCTCAGATGGTAAAGAGTCTGCCTGCAGTGCAGGATACCTGGGTTCAACCCCTGGGCTGGGAAGATTACCTGGAGAAGGAAATGGTAACCCACTCCAGTATTCTTCCCTGGAGAATCCCATGGACAGAGGAGCCTGGGGGGTGGGGGTGGGGGGCTATAGTCCATAGGGTGGCAAAAACTTGGACATGACTGAGTGACTAACACACTTTATAATAAAGCACTTCCTGGCACAAATCTGGCAGAATACATCCTACCTTTTGCTTGTGCTCTGCAAATCTACCTCTTATAATAATAATAACTAATGTTTATTGAGAACTTCCTTTTTGTCAGGCACTTAAGCATTCTCTACAGAGATTATTCCATTCAGTTCTCACAAAAGACCTAGGTGGTAGCCATTATTATTATGTCCCTTTTACAAATGAGGAAACTAAGGCTTGAGTTAGGTAGGCAGCATACATTTATATACAGGCAGTAAGGAATAGAACTTCCCTGGTGGCTTAGATGGTAAAAAATTTTCTTGCAATGCAAAAGGCCCAGGGTTCGATCACTGGGTTGGGAGGATTCCCTGGAGAAGGGAATGGACACACACAGAGAAGCCTGATGGCCTACAGTCCATGGGATCACAAACAGTCGGACACAACTGAGCAACTAACACTTTCAGTTTTTACTTTTAAGGGCTAAAACCAGCATGAGAACCTATCACAGTTGGACAATTGGATTCCAGACTTGTACACTTCACCACTATGCCTCTTAGTCCCCATTCAAGTTAAAAATCCCTTGGTGTGCATTCTGCCTTAATCTCACTTCTTTTCCTGTTTTTCCCACATATACCCCAAAATCCAGCTATTGTTAGGTCAACAAATGCTTAGCATCTTATTCCCTCATCTTGAAAGACATTTTCTCATTGTATTTATCCAGTTTACTCCTGTTCTTTCCATTCATCAGCCTTGGCATCCTCTCTTCTCACATTGCTATGTGAATGCCTACGTGGTGCCTTAACCATTGGTCTTTCTCTCAATCTCTCTCTCTTTCTCTGTTCCATTCCCAAAATGTTCTTGAGGGCCTCTTACTACAGCACTTAGCTAAGTGTCTGGCATACAGTAAGTACTCAACAAATGTTTTTGAAAGAATGAATGAATGATGTAGGTTTTGCTCTTCACATTTTAACACTATTAAAAATGTGGTCCTCCAAATGATTAACCTTTTATTTTTGAATGAAGGGCATTTTGTCCCTTCTTAATAACTTCCTAATGAAAGATTCAATTTGTGAGTTATGTGACCCCATTCATATTCTATTTCTTAATTCATTATTTATTTCTCTCTTATATGTATGAGCAGATATATATTATAGAAAATTAAAGCTCTAAAGTGAAAGTGCTATTTTCTCCTAAACTTTTTATTTCAAAACTTAAATTTTCAGACTTAACCTTAAAATATATGTTTCCAGTCTCTCTTTTTTCTCTTGTGGTTTCCAAAAGGGTTCAAAAGTTACCTGATCAAGCAATAATAATAATGGTTAAAAAGTATTAAGCTCATTATATGTGACAGTCTCTGTTTTATGTAAAATAGCTCATGCATTCCTCACATCAACTCCATGAGGTTTATGATAGTATTATCTCCAATTGATAAATGAGGAAACTGAGGCCCTTTGAGATTAAGGAACTTATTTAAGGTCACACAGCTAGTGAAAACAAAAGATGAAGACTGCTTTCAAACTCGAAGTGATCTGATAGAGTATTTTGAAGGAGCTGATATTTTACATGTTGATACCTATATTTCTGAATAAACTAATAAGAATGAGAGGAATAAAAGTAACCTATGTTGGTAATGAAAGCCATATATGATAAACCCACAGCAAACATTATCATCAATGGAGAAAAATTGAAAGCATTTCCCTTAAAGTCAGGAACAAGACAAAGTGCCCACTCTCACCACTACTATTCAACATAGTTTGGAAGTTTTAGCCACAGCAGTCAGAGAAGAAAAAGAAATAAAAGGAATCCAGATTGAAAAAGAAGAAGACCTGTTTGCAGATGACATGATCCTCTACATAGAAAACCCTAAAGACACCACCAGAAAATTACTAGAGCTAATCAATGACTACAGTAAAGTTTTAGGATATAAAATTAATACACAGAAATCCCTTGCATTCCTATACACTAACAATGAGAAAACAGAAAGAGAAATCAAGGAAACAATTCCATTCACCATTGCAACAAAAAGAATAAAATACTTAGGAATAAATCTACCTAAAGAAACAAAAGACCTGTATATAGAAAACTATAAAATGCTGATGAAAGAAATCAAAGATGACATAAATAGAGAACTACATAACACGTTCATGGATCAGAAGGATTAATATAGTGAAAATGAGTATACTACCCCAAAGCAATCTATAGATTCAATGCAATCCCTATCAAGCTACCAACGGTATTTTTCACAGAACTAGAACAAATAATTTCACAATTAGAATGGAAATACAAAAAACCTCAAACAGCCAATGCAATCTTGAGAAAGAAGAATGGAACTGGAGGAATCAACTTGCCTGGCTTCAGATGATACTACAAAGCTACAGTCATCAAGACAGTATGGTACTGGCACAAAGACAGAAACATAGATCAATGGAACAAAATAGAAAGCCCAGAGATAAATCCATGCACCTTATCTTTGACAAAAGAAGCAAGAATATACAATGTGGCAAGGACATCCTCTTTAACAAGTGGTGCTGGGAAAACTGGTCAACCACCTATAAAAGAATGAAACTAGAACACTTTCTAATACCATACACAAAAATAAACACAAAATGGATTAAAGATCCAAGAGTAAGACCAGAAACTATAAAACTCCTAGAGGAGAACATAGGCAAAACACTCTCTGACATAAATCACAGCAAGATCCTCTATGACCTACCTCCAAGAGTAATGGAAATAAAAGCAAAAATAAACAAATAGGACCTAATTAAACTTAAAAGTTTTTGCACAACAAAGGAAATTATAAGTAAGGTGAAAAGACAGCCTTCAGAATGGGAGAAAACAATAACAAGTGAAGCAACTGACAAAGAATTAATCTCAAAAGTATACAAGCAGCTCATGCAGCTCAATACTAGAAAAATAAATGACCCAATCAGAAAATGGGCCAAAGACCTAAACAGACATTTCTCTAAAGAAGACACACAGGTGGCTAACAAACACATGAAAAGATGCTTAACATCACTCATTATCAGAGAAATGTGAATTAAAACCACAATGAGGTACCATCTCACACCAGTCAAAATGGCTGCTATCAAAAAGTCTACAACCAGTAAATGCTGGAGAGGGTGCAGAGAAAAAGGAACCCTCTTACATTGTTGGTGGGAATGCAAACTAGCACAGCCACTGGGGAGAAAAATGTGGAGAGTCCTTAAAAAACTGGAAATAGAACTGCCATACAACCCAGCAATCCCACTGCTAGGCATTCACACTGAGGAAACCAGAATTGAAAGAGACACATGTACTCCAATGTTCATCACAGCACTGTTTACAATAGCTAAGACATGGAAGCAACCTAGGTGTCCATCAGCAGACAAATGGATAAGAAAGTTGTGGTACATATATACAATGGAATATTACTCAGCTATTAAAAAGAGCACATTTGAATCAGTTTTAATGAGGTAGATGAAACTGGAGCCTATTATACAGAGTGAAGTAAGTCAGAAAGAAAAACAGTAATACAATATATTAATACATATATATGGAATTTAGAAAGATGGTAACAATGACCCTATATGCAAGACAGCAAAACGGATATAAGAACAGACATTTAGCCTCTGTGGGAGAAGGCAAGGGTGGGATGATTTGAGAGAATAACATTGAAGCATATATATTACCATATGTGAAATAGATCACCAATCCAAGTTCAATGCATGAAACAGGGCACCCAAAGTCAGTGCACTGGGACAATCCTGAAGGATGGGATGGGGAGGGCGGTAGGAGGGGGCTTCAGGATGGGGAACACATGTACACCCACTGCTGATTCATGTTAATGTATGGCAAAAAAAACCACCACAATATTGTAAAGTAATTAGCCTCCAATTAAAATAAAATTTTAAAAATTAAAATTAAAAAAAAATGTAACCTATGTTGGGGCCATGAGAGTATTATGGGGAGATGAAAAGTTCTCACACATTGCACTAGACCCTGATTGTGGATCTCTATGATGCCTTGGCAAACTGTAGTATTGTTAATCAACTACCCCATCCTTCAATCTGGATGTGAAAAGCTAGATTTGTAAAGTGATTTCTTTTTCATTCCTGCCTCAATATTGTTGTGCTTAAGCCTTTCACTAACTGATTGACTTGATAATTTGTATAGAGAGATTCAGGAGGACCAAGACCTCATGATCAAGTTCATTATTTTGTTGATCACTTATTTATGAAAGTTCATTGATCATGCACATAACCAGTACTGCCTCTGATCTTGTCCTCAAAGACGTTATAATCTAGCAGAGAAATAAATAACTGGAATATAAGACAGGAAAGTGGACATATGATAGAGATACAGACTATAGCTCAATAGGTTTTCCAGGTGGCACTAGTGGTAAAGAATTTGCCTGCTAATGCAGGAGACACAGGAGATGATCCCTGGGTTGGGAAGATCGCTGGAGTAGGAAGTGGAAACCACTCCAGTATTCTTGCCTGGAATAGTCCATTGGCAAAGCAGCCTGGCAGGCTACAGTCCAGGGGGTCACAAAGTCAGACACAACCAAGAACACACATAATAGCTAAATGCAACTGGGAGAGGGAGACAGGATTTCTACTCTGTGGGACACATAGAATTTGAGATGGAACTTGAAATCAGGGAAGAATTTCAACGAGTAATAATAAAGGAAATGCAAATATAAACGAAGGCAAAGGGTAGAGGAGAGAAACACAAGACCTACTGAAGAAACAGAAAGCAGTTAAGATGGCTGGTGAATGGAGTGTCTGCCGAGGAGGACTGGGAAGCAAGAGGAGATTTTCTCTGAAAACCTTTCATGGGGTCTTGAGTAACAAGCGAAGATGTGGAATAAGATTCTTCAGTATTTGAGAAATCAATGAAGGTTTCAAGAAGATATTTTCTGGCAATGGTGTCTAACAGGGAGAAGGGAGAGGTCTAAGCCCAAACATTTTGAGGATACAGCAATATTTCTAGTTGATAGATAATAAGGATCTTAAAGAAACAAGATGAGAGACAAATTCAGGAGATCATATGGAAATGGAAGCTACAGGACTTTATACCTCTCGCAATGTTCTCAGAGAACACTCAAGGTTTCATCTCTTATTGATCTTGGGACTATTGATGGCTTTATTCATCAATAGTAGGAAACATAACAGCAGAATAAATAAATCTCAGTGTGAATGATGACTTTCACATCTGGACATGTTCCACTCTGTGAGGTAGGAACAGTCCAGGGGAGATGCCTAGCAGACAGGAGTTCAGAAGAGTCGGCACTTGGACATATGCATTTCTCAGTACTCAGAAAGGAATACCTTGAAACCAAGAGATGTGGACAGATGTCCAAAAGATAAAAGATGACCGATAGAAGGTGGACATTAAGAAAGAGGCAAAAAAAGAAGAAGAAAGAAAAAGAGCCAGCAAGGAAGAGATAACCACCCTGGGGAGAGCAGAATTATGGAAATCGAGAAGATAGAAAATATGGTCAGGGGTGTCAAATGTTGCAAAAACATCTCTGAGAATTACAATTAAGATGAGAGTGAGATGAGGTGCTGACTAATGGGACATGAGGAGAAGACAAAATCTGGGACTGTGGTCACCCTAGTAATAATTAAAGAAGTAATTGGTAAATTTCAAGAGATTTTCTGCTCAACTAAATCAAGTGAGATATTTCATAGCCTAGCTTATTATCTAGACTCTATCAGAGTGTTCTTCCCATTACATGTCCCTGAAAGAAGACAAACATACAGAAACAGGAGAAAATGACTTAAGACTAAGAAATTGACATGAAGTATTTTTTTAAAAGAGAAATGAAAAAAATTATTCTTTAGCAAGTGTTTGTTGAGCAGTTAGTGCAGGAGACCTGGGTTTGATCCCTGGGTTGGGAAGATCCCCTGGAGGAAGGAAAAGCTACCCACTCCAGTATTCTGGCCTCAAGAATTCCATAGACTCTATAGTCCATGTGGTCGCAAAGAGTCAGGCACAACTGAGCGACTTTCACTTTCACTTTTAGTGTATGTGAGACTTAGATGATAGAAATTGATATAAAAATTTATTTCTAGGTATTTTCTTTAAATGCCATTGTAAATGGGATTTCTTTATTTTAATAGTTCATTTCTAATGTTTACAGATGCAACTGAGTTTTGTATGTTGATCTTGTATCTTATAACTTTATTGAATTCCTTTAGCTGTTCTAATTATCTTTCTATGGAGTCTTTATGGTTTTCTACATAAAAGATCATGACATATGCAAAGAGAGATAATTTTACTTGGTCATTTCCAATTTGGCTTCCCTGGTGGCTGAGACAATAAAGAATTTTCCTGCAATACAGGAGATTCAGGTTCAGTCCCTGGTCTGGGAAGATGCCCTGGAGAAGGTAATGACTATCCACACCGGTATTCTTGCCTGGAGAATTCCATAGACAGAGGAGCCTGACAGGCTACAGTCCTTGGGGTCACAAAGAGTTGACATGACTGAGCAACTAACACATTTTTACTTCTTTTCCTTGCCTAACTGCTCAAGAAGATTTCCAGTACTATAATAAAGAGAAATGGCAAGAGTATGCATTCTTATCTTGTTTTAAATTTTACAAGAATACTTTTAGTTTTCATTACTGAGTATGAAATTAGTTGTGAGCTTTTCATATTGACCTTTGCTATATTGAGGTAAGTTTCTTCAGGATCTAATTTATTGAGAACTTTTATCATGAAAGGTTGTTGAAGTCTTTTAAATGCTTTTTCTACATCAGCTGATATGATCATATGATTTTTATATTTCATTTTATTAGTATGGTGTATCACATTGATTTTTTGTGTTGAACCATCCATGTATCCCAAGAATAAACCCTCTTGATGGTTTATGATCCTTTAATGTGCTATTGAATTCTGTTTGCTAATATTTTGTTAAGGACTTTGGCATCTATGTTCATTAAGGATACTGGCCTATAATTTTTTTTCTTATAGTGCCTTTGTCTGGATTTTGCCAAAGATATAAAAGCTTGTAGACTGAAAAATATAAAAGAGTAATGAAAGAAATGTTAAAAGACACAATTAAATAGAAAAACATCCCATGTTCATGAATTAGAAGAATTAATAATTGTTCAAATGTTCATATTACCCAAAGCAATCTACAGATTTGGTGCAATCACTCTCAAAATCCAATGTCATGTTTTATGGAAACAGAAAAAAACAATTCTAAAATTCATAGAGGACCACAAAAGATGCTGAATAGCCAAAGGAATTCTGAGCAAGAAGAACAAAGCAGAGGTATCAGATGTCCTGATTTCAAAATATAAAACTACAGTAATCAAAATAATATGGTACTGGTGTAAAAATACACACATAAACCAATAGATTCAGAAATATACCCTCACATATATGACCAACAGATTTTCAACAAGGGTGTCAAGAATAAACAATGAGAAAAAGATGATCTCTTTAATAAATGGTGTTAGGAAAACTGGGCATCCACATGCAAAAAAAATGAAATCCCTTATCTTACACCATACTCAAAAATCAATTCAAAATTGTCAAAATTGATAAGAGGCTTAAATGCAAGACCTAAAATTATTAAACTCCTAGAAGAAAACATAGAGAAACCTTTTGTTATCTTGACATTGGCCTTGACAATGATTTCTTGAAAAGCATAGGCAGCAAGAGGAAAAATAGACAAATGGGACTTGTCCATTAAAAAGTTTCTGTACAGCAAAGAAAGCAATCAACAAAATAAAAAGGCAACCTACAGAATGGGAGAAAATATTTGCATACCATATATCTGATAAAGAGCTAATATCAAAAATATATAAGGAACTTCTGCAACTCAATGGCAAAATAATAATAATAATAAACCAACTAAAAAACATAGAACCTGAATAGATATACCTCCAAAGAAGACATATAAATGGCCAATAGGTACATGAAAAGGTGCTCAACATTCATAACCATCAGAGAAATCCAAATCAAAACCACAATAAGCTATCACTTTGTACCTTTCAGAGTGCCTAGTATCAAAAAGACAAGAGATTAACAGTGTTGGTGGGGATGTGGAGAAAAGGAGACCCTTATACACCTTATCACTGTATTAGCCTAAATATTACCATTAAATAAAAGAGATGTATGATATGGAAGAATACTTTTGTGGTTTGCATTAGCACATAAATGTATTCTTTATGGCTTGACATAAGCTTATAACATTCATTGGAATGTAGAGAAAGCAAAGGAAAACATTTACTGCTTCATTGACTACACTAAAGACTTTAACTGTGTTGATCACAACTGTGGAAAATTCTTAAAGAGTTGGGAATACCAGACTACCTCACCTGTCTCCTGACAAACTTGTATGTGGGTCAAGAAGCAACAGTTAGAACTGGACATGGAATAGCTGACTGGTTCAAAATTGAGAAAGAAGTATGTCAAGGCTGTATATTGTCACCTTGCTTATTTAACTTACATGCAAAGAGTGTGTGTGTGTGTGTGCACGCGCACACAGGCTGAGTCATTCAGTCAAGGCCCACTCTTTGTAACCGAACGGACTGTAGCCCACCAGGTTCTTCTGTCCATGGAGTTTTCCAGGAAAGAATACCAGAGTGGGTTGCCATTTTCTCCTCTAGGTGTTCTTCCCAGACCATGAATCGAACCAGCATCTACTGCGGCTCTTGCATTGGCAGGCGGATTGTTTACCACTAAGCCAACTGGGACGCATGTGCAGAGTTCAGTTCAGTTCAGTTCAGTCGCTCAATCGTCTCCGACTCTTTGCGACCCCATGGACTGTAGCACACCAGGCCTCCCTGTCCATCACCAACTCCCGGAGTTTACTCAAACTCATGTCCGTTGAGTCGGTGATGTCATCCAACCATCTCATCTTCTGTCATCCCCTTCTCCTCCTGACTTCAATCTTTCCCAGAATCAAGGTCTTTTCCAAGGAGTCAATTATTTGTATCAGGTGGCCAAGGTATTGGAGTTTCAGCTTCAACATCAGTCCTTCCTATGAATATTCAGGACTGATTTCCTTTAGGATGGAGTGGTTGGATCTCCTCGCAGTCCAAGGGACTCTCAAGAGTCTTCTCCAACACCACTGTTCAGAAGCATCAATTCTTTGGTGCTCGCTTTCTTTATAGTCCAACTCTCACATCCATACATGACCACTGGAAAATAAGCATAGCCTTGACTAGACAGACCTTTGTTGTTAAAGTAATGTCTCTGCTTTTTAATATGCTATTTAGGTTGGTCATAACTTTTCTTCCAAGGAGTAAGCGTCTTTTTATTTCATGGCTGCAATCACCATCTGCAGTGCTTTTGGAGCCAAAAAACATTAAGTCTGCCACTGTTTCCACTGTTTCTCCATCTATTTGCCATGAAGTGATGGGACTGAATGCCATGATCTTAGTTTTCTGAATGTTGAGCTTTAAGCCAACTTTTTCACTCTCCTCTTTCACTTTCATCAAGCAGCTCTTTATTTCTTCTTCACTTTCCACCATAAGGGTGGTATCATCTGCATATCTGAGATTATTGATATTTCTCCCAGCAATCTTGATTCCAGCTTGTGCTGGAATACAGAGAGTACACCGTGGGCAGAGTACATCATGCTAAATGCTAGGCTGACTGAATCATAAGCTGGAATCAAGATTGATGGGATTATCAACATATCAACAACCTCAGATATGCAGATAATACCACTCTAATGGTAGAAAGCAAAGAGGAACTAAAGACCATCCTGACGAAGGTGAAAGATTTGAGTGAAAAAGCTGGCTTGATACTCAGTATTAAAAAGCTAAGATCATGGCATCCAGTCCCATTATCTCATGGCAATTAGAAGGGGAAAAAGTGAGGGCAGTGACAGATTTTATTTTCTTCAGCTCCAAAATCACCACGGATGGTGATTGCAGCAAAGAAATTGAAAGATGCTTGCTGCTTGAAAAGAAAGCTATGACAAAAAAACAGAGATATCACTTTGTCGAAAAAGGTCCATATAGTCAAAGGCATGATTTTTCCAGTAGTAATGCATGGATGTGAGATTTGGACTATACAGAAGGCTGAGTGCCAAAGAATTGATACTTTCGAACTGGGGTGCTGGACTCTTGAGAGTCCCTTGGACAACAAGAAGATCAAACCAATCAATCTTGAAGGAAATCAACCCTGAATATTCATTGGAAGGACTGATGCTGAAGCTGAACTCCAATACTCTGGCCACCTGATGCAAAGCACTGACTCACTGGAAAAGACCCTGATGCTGGGAAAGACTAAAGGCAAAAGAAGATGGGGGCAGCAGAGGATGAGTTGCTTAGATAGCATCATTGATTCAATGGACATGAGTTTGACCTAAGTCTGGGAGATGATGAAGAACAGGGGAGCCTGGTGTGCTGCAGTCTGTGGGGTCACAAAGAGTCAGACAGAACTTAGTGACTGAACAACAACAAATACACTGTTAGTGGTAATGTAAAGTGATTTGGCCACTATGGAAACATTATGAATATTCCTTAAAAAATTGAAAAAAGAACCACCATTTTTCAGTCCATGGGGTCACAAAGAGTTGGACTTGACTGAGTGACTGAACAAGTTTATGATACATTGATCTAACTTCTGGTTATATAGCCAAAGGAATTGAAATCAAGATCTTAAAGATACATGTCATGACCATTGTCATGTTTATTGCAGCACTATTCACAACAGCCAAGACACAGGGAGGCAACTCAAAGATTCACTGAGAATGAATGGATAAAAAAAAACTATGTTATTTACATATAATGGACATGCACATATAATGAAACATAATATTGTAATAAAGAAGAAAATCTTGTCATTTGCAGAAACAGATGAATCTGGAGGACATAATGCTAAGTGAATGAGCCAGACATAGGACAAATACTATGAGTCCACTTAAATGAGGTATCTGAACTAGTCAAACTCATGAGAGTAAAATGGTGGTTACCAACAATTGGAGGCATGCAGAAGAATGGGGAGGTGTTGGTACAAAGGTACAAGCTTTGGAAGGTGAGGAAGTTCTAGAGGTCTATGTACATCACGGTGCCTAGAGGTAACAATACCATAGTGTACCCTTAAAACATTTTCTTAGAGGGTAGATATTATGTTTAGTATTCGTATTTTTACTACAAAAGTAAAGATGGTAGAAAGAAACTAGATGTGATGGATATGTTTATGGAGTTGATTGTTGTGATGGTTTCACACTTCTAAACTCAGCATCACCACGAACTTCTAAACTCATTCTTCTAAACTCAGCAACACTATGAACGAAGCTAGTGGAGGTGATGGAATTCCAGTTGAGCTATTTCAAATACTAAAATATGATGCTGTGAAAGTGCTGCACTTAATACGCCAGCAAATTTCAAAAACACAGCAGTGGCCACAGGACTGGAAAAGGTCAGTTTTCATTCCAATCCCAAAGAAAGGCAATGCCAAAGAATGCTCAAACTATAGCACAATTGCACTCATCTCACATGCTAGTAAAGTAATGCTCAAAATTCTCCAAGCCAGGCTTTAACAGAACATGAACCATGAACTTCCAGATGTTCAAGCTGGATTTAGAAAAGGCAGAGGAGCCAGAGTTCAAATTGCCAACATCCACTGGATCATCAAAAAATCAAGAGAGTTCCAGAAAAACATCTACTTTTGCTTTATTGACTATGCCAAAGCCTTTGACTATGTGGCTCACAACAAACTATGGAAAATTCTTAAAGAGACAGGAATACCTGAACACCTTACCTGCCTCCTGAGAAATCTGTGTGCAGGTCAAGAAGCAACAGTTAGAACTGGATGTGGAACAACAGACTGGTTCCAAATTGGGAAAGGAGTGAATCAAGGCTGTATATTGTCACCGGGCTTATTTAACTTATATGCAGAGTACATCATGTGAAATGCTGGGCTGGATGAAGCACAAGCTGGAATCAAGATTGCCAGAAGAAATATCTATAGCCTCAACTACCAAGATGACACCACCTTTATGGCAAAAAGTGAAGAGGAACTGAAGAGCCTTTTGATGAAAGTGAAAGAGGAGAATGAAAAAGCTGGCTTAAAACTCAATATTCAGAAAACTAAGATCATGGCATCCAGCCCCATCACTTCATGGCAAATACATGGGGAAACAATGGAAACAGTGACAGACTTTACTTTTTTGGCTCCAAAATCACGGCAGATGGTGACTGCAGCCATGAAATTAAAAGACACTTGCTCCTTGGAAGAAAAGTTATGACCAACCTAGTTCAGTTCAGTTCAGTTCAGTTCAGTCACTCAGTCGTGTCCGACTCTTTGCGATCCCATGAATCGCAGCACTCCAGGCCTCCCTGTCCATCACCAACTCCAAGAATTTACTCAAACTCATGTCCATCGAGTTGATGATGCCATCCAGCCATCTCATCCTCTGTCGTCCCCTTCTCCTCCTGCCCCCAATTCCTCCCAGCATCAGGGTCTTTTCCAATGAGTCAAGTCTTCGCATCAGGTGGCCAAAGTATTGGAGTTTCAGCTTCAGCATCCGTCCTTCCAATGAACACTCAGGACTGATCTCCTTTATAATGGACTGGTTGGATCTCCTTACAGTCCAATGGACTCTCAAGAGTGTTCTCCAACACCACATTTCAAAAGCATCAATTCTTCTGAACTCAGCTTTCTTTATAGTTCAACTCTCACACCCATACATGACTACTGGAAAAACCATAGCTTTGACTAGACAGACCTTTGTTGTTAAAGTAATGTCTCTGCTTTTTAATATGCTATCTAGGTTGGTCATAACTTTCCTTCCAAGGAGTAAGAGTCTTTTAGCATATTAAAAAGCAGAGACATTACTTTTACAACAAAGGTCCATCTAGTCAAAGCTATGGTCTTTCCAGCAGTCATGTATGGGTGTGAGAGTTGAACTATAAAGAAAGCTGAGTGCCAAAGAATTGATGCTTTTGAACTGCGGTGTTAGATAAGACTCTTGAGACTCTCTTGAACTGCAAGGAGATCCAACCAGTCCATCCTAAAGGAGATCAGTCCTGGGTGTTCACTGGAAGGACTGATGCTAAAGCTGAAACTCCAATACTTTGGCCACCTGATGTGAAGAACTGACTCATTGAAAAAGACGCTGATTCTGGGAAAGATTGAAGGCAGGAGGAGAAGGGGATGACAAAAGATGAGATGGTTGGATAGCATCACTGACATGATGGACTTGAGTTTGAGTAGGCTCCAGGTGTTGGTAATGGACAGGGAAGCCTGGAGTGCTACAGTCCATGGGGTTGCAAAGAGTCAGACACGAATGAACAACTAAACTGAACTGAAAACTCAGCAAGCTGTATACATTAAATATGTACAGTTTTCTGTATGTCAATCATACTTCAATAAAATTTTTTAAATTAGAATAAAAAGTGGTCTCTACCCTTGGGGAACTTATTATGCAATTAGGAAAGAAAGTGTTAAATCAAGCTCATAGGTACAGAGAATAGATTAGTTAGAGGTGAGGATGAAGTGGGTAAAATGGGTGGAAATGAGTCAAAACTTAAAACCTTACAGTTATAGAATAAATAAATCATGGAGACATAATGTCACAGCATGGTGACTGTAGTTAGTAAACTATATTGCATATTTGCAAGTTTCTAAGAGAGTAGTAATCTTAAAAGTTCTCTGTACCTATGTATGGTGCCAAATGTTAACTAGGCTTATTGTGGAAATCATTTTACAATATATACAATATCAAATCATTATTGTACACCTGAAACCAATATTTATTGGTGTTTAGTCGCTAAGTTGTGTCTGACTCTTGCAATACCATGGATTGTAGCCCACCAGGCCCCTCTGTCCATGGGATTTCCCAGGCAAGAATATTAGAGTGGGTTGCCATTTCCTTCTCCAGGGGATCTTCCTGACTCTGGCATGTAACCCACATCTCCTGCGTTGGCAGGCAAACCAGAGAAGCCTTAAACTAACATAACGTATGTCAATTATACTTCAGTAAAAAAAAAAAAAAGTGTTTGTAATTAGAAATGTGAGAGGCCTTTAAATAAGATTCAGAAACTTCAAATTGATGGAGGAAATGAGTCAAAGATAAAAGAATATTTTTAAATATTATTATTCAAGCAGAATTAAAGAACACATCTGAGATAAAGATGAGAGTAGGCCCCTTAAAAGGGAAAATGGTTTCTTAAGCAAGGTAAGACACACAAAGGAATTTTAAAAAATGTTTATGCTACATTAGCTTGAGTTAACATGTTCTCATATTTTCATCATTAACAGCAAAAACAATATCACGAGCACCTAGTCTCTTGAGAGCACTTTATATCTGTGACATAGAAACTAATTAATTAATTGAACATTGAGTTGCATAGCATCGTTAAACCTAAAATGTGATTTGGGAATGTTAGGATCTCTATATTTAAAGTACAGTCTTCTGCAAATGATTTAAATACCCTAAGAGCTGGCAATAATTGTTCATATCACACAATTGACTAGCTTTTAGAATGTACCAATAGTCTCATATATCCACGGAAAGCAAAAAGTAACAACCCCTGAACTTCTAGAAATCTCTAGTGGAAAAAAATTTTAATGATATTAAAATAAGTTGAGTCAGCAAAAAGCGACTCAAATTCTCCAGACTTATTTTTGGAAAGGGTGAGCAAATGAACTAAATTGCAGACAAATACATCTGAGATGCAAAGTAGTAATACAGGTAACAATCCATTTTTCATAATTAAAGCTTAGCTAAACTATCATTTGGCCACAATGATAACTTTGTATCGAACTATAAATAACAACAGGAGATTTGTAGAGAAAAATTGCCTTGCAGCATTTTTGGAAAAATTAATGTATATCCAATATTGATCCTGATTTGTGCATGTTAAACTGTTCCTTCTTGAGTAAAGTATTCTTGAAGTCAATAATATGCTATAATCTCATATGACACTAATAAAATAATGCAAATGACAATTCATTTTTGTTAACTTGTCTATAACTTAATGGATGTATAAATTTTGTTAAAAGAGGAAGCAAGAACTTAGTGCATAGTAGGCATATCTGTAAAACAATTGTGATTGATTTTTTTTGGGGGGTCACTTTCCTAAGAGAGAAAGTGAAGCAATCAATCTCTTGAAGTTTTTCCCAAAAAGTGTTTTTATAGTTGTTGATACGAATTTCAGAAAACCGAAGCCACATACATTAGGTAGTTTGTTTTGTTCACTAAGAACGTGATAGAGTAATGGTGTCACCAATAAAGTCCAAGGAAGCTAAAAATATGCAAAGCAGCAGCATTACAATGATTTTATATGTGATACTTCCTTAGTGGCTCAGTTGGTAAAGAATCTGCCTGCAATGCAGGAGACCTGAGTTCCAACACTGGGTCAGGAAAATCCACTGGAGAAAGGAATGGCAATCCACTCCAGGATTCTTCCCTGGAGAATTCCATGGACAGAGGAGCCTGGCAGGCTACAGTCCATGGGGTCACCAAGAGTCGGACACGACTGAGCGACTAACACACATGCCAATTTTATTACTCAAAATTGTTGAAATTAGTAACACTAAAGTTGTTTTCTTTTACCCAAGGGACACTAGTAAGGGAAAAGAATAGCTGAGCAGTGAGAGAGCTAGGTAAAGTCATAGATTCAAGGAAAAATATAGAGCAAGAAAGAATTATTTTCCATCCAATCCAGTTTTCCTGTGTACTCATAATGAGAAAGCAATGAACTAAAGACTTGTGTTTGCACAGTACACCAATTAAATTTGCAGGAGAAAATACAAACAGTATAACTTAAGAAAATAAGTTTACGTTTGAGTCTCCCTGGTTATTTCCTAGCCATCATTTAACTCTTGAAAATGCACCTTAACTCTTTCAAGGCACTTACAATTCATTTAGGCAGAGGCAGATACTTTACAGTGAGAGCCAAGGTACCATTTAATCCAAGACTTTATAACCCAGGAGTGCCATGGGCAATGAGAATTCCTCTGAGGCATGCTTTCTTTGGAGAAAATATTGTTTGACCACAGTGTGAATTTGGTCAAGATGTATACAGAACTGGAATGTTAAACAGAAAGGTAACTTAGGTAAAATGTCATTTATTGGGGAAAAAAAAAAATTGGCTCAGCTGTGTAACACTAGGACTTAAAAATAAGAAGAATGTCCTGCCCCTTCTTGCTTTACTGGGTCTCATAGACGAAAGGGAAAATTCAAATTAGTAAATTAGTTATCCAAATTAATAAATCTTTTTGCTATATAATATATGTTACTCAAAATGAATCATAGACTTAAATGTGAAGACTAAAGCTATAACATTTCCAAAGGAAAATTTAGGAGCAAAAATCTTTGTGACTTCGGGTTAAACAAAGATTTCTTAGATGTAATACCCAAAACATGATTTATAGAAGAAAAAAATGGACTCTATCAGAAACAAAATCTGCTCTTTAAAAAGACAGTCTTGAGTGAAGGAAAAGACAAATCATAAATCTAAAGAAAAATTTGCAAGGTATATATTTGATGAAGAACTTGCATATCTATAACATATAAAGAACTCTTAAAACAATAATAAAACAACTAAATTTTTTAAATGGACAAAAGATTTGAACAGACATTTCACTAGAGGAGACTGCAATACAGATTGCAGATAAAGTCATCAAAAAATGCTAAACATTAGCTGCAAACGAAAGCTGAAACAAGATACTACTACATACCTGTTAAAATGTGTAAATTTTTTAATTTTTAAAAGCTAACCTTGACAAACATTGACAAGAATATGGGGTAACTGGAATTTCATATGCTGCTGATATTTTCTGTGTGCTTGGTCGCTCAGTCATGTCTGACTCTGCAGCCCCACGGACCTTCTGTTGATGGGATTTTCCAGCAAGAATACTGGAGTAGGTTGCCATTTCCTCCTCCAATGGATTTTCCTAATGCAGGATCAAATCTGCATCTCCTGCATTGGCAGGCATATTCTTTTACCACTAAGCCACCTGGGAAGCCCACAGTACTGATGGGAATGTCAATTGGTATCGTTACTTCGGAAAACAGTTTGACAGTTTCTTAAAATGTCACATGATCCAGCCATCCTAAGCCTAGATATTTACCCAAGAGAAATGAAAAGTATACATCTATACAGAAACTTATATAGGCTACTAGGAATCACAGTCTGGGGAAGAGGTAATGTCCATCAAGTATAATTAGGTGAAGGGGGCTTAATAGAGGTTTATATAAAATGCTACTGGGTCCAGAAGAAAGCAAGTTACTCAGGAAAGGGGATAATGATCAAGAACAGCCTGAGATCATTCTTAAAAGACAAAGTCCTGCAAGACAGCAAAAATTAGAAAGAGTGTTTCAGAATGTGCAAAACTTAACTCAAAACACCCCAAACTAAACCCCCATTTTCCCCAAAATCTGCTGTACCAGGAGCAGTCCCTGTGTCACACAATAGCAGCTCCATCCTTCCAGCTGCTCAGAACAGAAAACTTAGAGTCATTCTTGACTCCTCTCTTTCTCTCCTATCTCTATCCAACCCATTAGGAAAGACTGCTGTCTCTGCTTTCAAAATATTAATATCTCCACAATCTGTCAACATTTCACCATCTTTGCTGTTCCCAGCTATCATCATCTCTCACCTGCAATAGACTCCTACCTAGTCTTGGTGATTCTAAACTGGCCACTGTCTGTAGCCCATTCTCAACACAGCATCCAGCATTATCATTTTAAAATGTAAATCAAACCATGGGAGTCCTCTGCAATGGCCTCCCAATCCCTTTAGAGTAAAACTAAGGTCTTATAATGGTCTAAAAGGCCTTCACAAGTTAGCCCCTCAGTCTCCCTCACTCTCTTTGCCAGCACTGTTCTCTCTGTGACTCCTTGCCTCTCCCCACTCTTCTATTCCTTGCCCCTCCCCAGCCTCACCATGCCCTTGCTGCTTCTAGAACAGGACAGGCAGATTTCTATGTTAGGGTTTATTGCACTGCTGTTCCTTGTGCTGGAACTCTTTTCTTCCACATCTTCCAGGTGGCTAGTTCTCATACCTTCCGCAAGTCTTACTCAAATATCACCTGCCTGAAACACTCTATTATGAAATTGCATCTTGCCTTTCCTCCCAAACTACCACCTCACATTCTCAGATCCCCTTGCTGAGTCACTCAGTCACTTGCAACTCTTTGTGACCCCATGCACTGCAGTGCCCCAGGCTCCCCTCTGTCCCTGGGGATGTCCCAGAGGAGCCTGGTGGGCTGCATTTCCCAGGCAAGATACTGGAGTGAGTTACCATTTTCTTTTCCAGGGGATCTTCCCAACCCAGGGATCAAAACTGCATCTCTTGCAAGTCTTCTGCATTGCAGGGAAGTCCTCAGTTCCCTTTACCTTGCCCTAAACTTTTCCCCATAAAACTCACCACCTGCTAACATACTGTACTTATTTATGATGCTCATTGCTAGTTGGTCTTTCAGTTCTGGAATGCAAGCCTCATGTTCTATTAATTGATGTATCCCTAGATACACTGCTTATTACATAATAAAGGTTTAATTTTTGTGTGTTCGATAAATGTAAGTTTCATGAAAATGAGAAAAATCATCATTCCGATGACTGCAAATAGTGTCACTAGAGTGTTAAGAGCACATGAGATAAATGCACATGAGAAGGTAAAATTAGAGTTGTAGAAGATCTTTCCATCCTCTGCAAAGAGTGTCAGCAAGTGGGGAACCACTGACAAGATTTGCACATGGAATTAACATGATTATATTTACATATTACATCACTCTTGCAGCAGTGTGAATCTGACATCTCCAGCTTTCCAGGGTCGCAAAATAAAATTTTAAAATAGCTTTTTTATGTTGCCATAAACCTGACCCTTCCTGAGTGCTATAGAATCATAACTGTTAGAGAACAGATTCTGGAACAGACTGCCTGGATTTACATTCCTTTTCTACCAGTAGCTCTAGGATTTAGCTAGTTACTCAGCCTTTCTTTTCTTTATCTGTAAAATAAATAAATAATTCTTTTTAAAATGTTGTTGTGGTCCTTTAAGAGTTATAATAAATAAGACAGTTCATGCTTGAACATGGTAAGCACTATAAATGTGTTTTAATATTTTTAATACTAAAAGGAAAAAACACATTTCATAGATTCTTTATTTAATGGCAAACTATTGCTTCATCTTTCCTCCAATAGTTTTGCATTTTCTAAATTGAGCAAGCCTTTCATACATAAATATTGGCAGTATTTTCATATATTTTAAGTTAGTAAAACTTAGAGATGTGATCATTGAAACGAACACTTCAAAGAATAAGTGTTCTGTTGTGTTTTGACTTTAAACGACTCCTGTCTCATATTTCCACAAATTCCAATCTAGATGAGCAATATTCATTAAAATACCCACCGCTTGTTTTATTATTTATAGTTTATATGTCTTGCCATTGAAACAAAGAGACAGATTGTCTTCTAGCTGAGACACCTGGAAGGTGCTTGAAGTACAAAGGCCATGATTCAAAAGTCTGCAATGCAGTCAAC
Organism: Dama dama; assembly: GCF_033118175.1. NCBI lineage: Eukaryota > Metazoa > Chordata > Mammalia > Artiodactyla > Cervidae > Dama > Dama dama. Next base: position 49,936,730 of record NC_083710.1, read on the forward strand.
AAGCAATTACTTTTGCATGTGATAGGAGACTGTCAGCTTCAAACACAGGACATTCTTTGGGAAGATTAGTCCAAATTACATTTTATTACATTGGCCCACTTGAATGGCCTAAACTTCATATACTTCTTATTCTAATGGAATTCCAACTGAGGCATTAATATATTGTTTATGACATGTTTGGAGTTCTTGTGTTATCAGCACGCATTCATGAGAGAAGCTTCAAACAGTATCAGATAACAGTGAGCTGGATGTTGGCTGTGGTACAGCATAGGGGATTTTATCATCTTGTTGAACCAGTGGCAGTGATTAAATTAAACTGTCTGAACAAAGCTTTTGCATGTCAGACCGTTGAATGGCAAAATGAAAGAGTGATACACTTCAAAGATCAGAGGAAAGGAGCCAGGGCTAGAAAAACACAGTTATATAACTGTTTATTTACAACATTCAGAGACAAAATCAACAGTTTTAAGCTGTTGGTTTTCATGTTACTTCATCTTTAAACTTTTCAGTATCATTTTGTACGTTTTCTAGGCATATTTCCCCACATTCTTTTCCATGTAACATACTTAATTTAACTTGGAATGTTGATTGAACGATTAGGTAGTTAGGGGAGGATTTCTTGGTTCTGTTTCTTTGTGCATGGATGATTTTTAATTTGGTTTAATTTCTAATTTTTCTCTTATTATTCTTAATGAGATATTTTAGAGAAAAAAAAAATGTCCAGGAAACTAAGATGGTTCCATAATTTTTATCTAGGGAGAGAAACACAGGGCTTTTATTTTTCCACTTCAAGAGACAAATCAAAATTTTAAGGGAGAAGTTTAATACAGTAGAACTAAACTGAAATTATTTTTATAAGCTGAAACATTATAATATATGAGTTCTCTGAAGGAATTTATGAGTAAAAAAGTTTTACGAATATAAATGTATCTGAGATACAAAGTTAGCTTTAGAGGAATCCACATGTTTTCCATCCAACGAGATTTGTAAATCAACAGACTGTTCTGACACTTATTTATAATTATTATTTTTGTTAGCAAAAAAAAAATAGTTTTGTTAGTCTTGAGAAAATGTTATTTCCTCTCACACAAAATAAAACTGGGAAAAAATCCAGAAAAAGCAAATTGAGTTTTAGTGCTGTTTCCATTACAAAGTCTGCATAGTTTTAGATCATTGTTTAGACTGGTGATTTCCTTTTTATTTAAAGACTCTAAGTCAACCATTTGGAAACATTTAAGAAACTTCCAGTGTCTCGAGGTAGTTATAGAAGATAGGTATTCAGATGATACTAACCCTTGTATATTAGTTTCTTCAACTTTGATTTACACAATTTCCAGAGCTTTAAGATAATGTTCATTTTGAAATAAACGCTGGTTCTTAATAATGCATCTTCACACTTTATTTTTCATTTTCATTTATCATGGAAGGTGATAGACTTTCAGAGAGATTCTAAGTACTCAGTGACATCCACTAACATTTTAAAGTACAAAACACTTTAAATCCAATTCCTCTTGAGACACTTAGTGATAAGGGGAGAAATCATAGAAAAAATGAAAACAAAGTCAACGTGTCCTTTTAGAATATTTCACCACAAACAACCACATCAGTATGCATCCTTTACAAATTTACTTCTTCAACCCACCAAATATTTAGGACATGCTGAGTGCAGTGAAATACAAGGAAACCATCAGAGGATAATCAGGATTATCTACAGATACAAGAAAACATGAATTTTTACTTAGTTACGTGGCATACTTTTGGAATTGGGTTAGAAACATCCTCAATTAGAAATCTGTAAAGACAGCAAAACAATTCCTAAATTCATAGATTTCAAAATCCTGAAATCTATATGATTATAAACTTATTCAAAAAAATAAAATAAAATAAACTTATTCAGAGTTTCATTTATAAATTATATTTTCATAGACTATATTTTTGATTAAAATAAAATTAGGAAGAAGTTACTTTTGGCATTTTCTATTATACAGAATGATAATGTTTATATTTATTCAAAGTATTTTTGAAATTTTCTATTCACTCAAAGTCTACTATGTTCTAAAAAAATTGAGAATTTAAATATTGTAAGTAATGAATTGTTATGTAATCAATATAATACAGTGTCAATTATCTTCAACTAAAAAATGTTACTATATAACATCAATATTTACACTCTAAAAACAAAAAGTAAATTTTTCAATTTCTCACTGCACTTTATAAAAATTATTCATGAATTAGACAATGAAGTAAACCTCTGTGAAGTCATAAAAACAGAAAAATGTACATCACCTGGTAAAAATACAATAAAAAATTAGGAATGAATAACAAAATTTACATAAACACTCAACATGTTGGAAATTTTAAAACACTCTCTAAGTAAATTTTGCCTCAAATAAGATATTATGAGAACAACATGAGTCAAAACTCATGAGATATCTTCAAACATTTTTCAAAAGAAAGTCATACTCCTGGATGTTTATATCATACAAGAAAGGAAAATAAGAACATATATTAAATGAGCACTCAGCTAAAGAAGTTAAAAGAAAAGCAAAAATATCTTTTAAAATATAAAATGAAATTAAGGACTTACGTTTAGAAATTAATAAATAAAAAAAAAACTTTGGAAATGATAACTTCATCTATAAACTGATATTTAGAAAAGAAAGACAATTCCTTAAAAGTCTATTCAAGAGAAATAATGAAAAAGCAAATACAATGTTAAAAATCAAAATGGATCTATACCAATTAAATTCTCAAATTATAAGGGAATATTATTAACACACAACTCAGAAGCCAAAAAAAGAGAATTGTTGATGTTACTATGTCAAAACACAAACATTTTGTTTGCCAAAAGACATCCTCAGCAAATGTATAAGACAAATTCAAAATTACAATCTGGGAGAAAAGTTTGCAACCTACATGAAAGACGAAATAAGTGAAATAAGAATAAACACAGTTCAGAAGAAATAAACATGGTTACAGAGCTCTAAAAACATCACTCTCCTTTGATCTCACAGTTCTATTTTTAGTAGTTTATCCTGTAAAAAACTGTTTCAAAAGATACAGTCACACATTGCATTTAATTTAAAATATAGAAAAATGAAAAAAAACTATATTGGTGAAAAAGTCAAAATGCACACAAAGAAATAATATGCAGTCATTAAAAGAGTTCAGTTTAGTTCAGTCACTCAGTAGTATCTGACTCTTTGAGACCCCATGGACTGTAGCATAACAGGCCTCCCTGTCCATCGCCAACTCCCAGAGCTTACTCAAACTCATGTCCATTGAGTCAGTGATGTGATCCAACCATCTCACCCTCTGTAGTCCCCTTCTCCTCCTGCCTTCAATCTTGCCCAACATCAGAGTCTTCACCAAGGAGTCAGTTCTTTGCATCTGGTGGCCAAAGTATGGGAGTTTCAACTTCAACATCAGTCCCTCCAATGGATATTCAGGACTGAGTTCCTTTAAGATGGACTGGTTGGATGTCCTTGCAGTCCAAGGGACTCTCAAGAGTGTTCTCCAACACCACAGTTCAAAAGCATCAGTTCTTTAGCACTCACATTTCTTTATAGTCCAGCTCTCACATTCACACATGACCACTGGCAAAACCATATCTTTGACTAGATGGACCTTTGTTGGCAAAGTAATGTCTCTGCTTTTTAATTTGCTGTCTAGGTTGGTCATGGGCTGCCCTGGTAGCTCAGACGGTAAAACATCTGCCTATAATGCGGGAGACCTGGGTTCAATCCCTGGGTCGGGAAGATCCCCTGGAGAAGGAAATGGAAACCCACTCCAGTATTCATGCCTGGAAAATCCCATGGACAGAGGAGACTGGGGGGCTACAGTCCATGTGGTCGCAGAGTCGGACAGGACTGAGCGACTTCACTTTCACTTTCACTTTCAGGTTGGTCATAACTTTTCTTCCAAGGAGTAAGCGTCCTTTAATTTCATGGCTGCAGTCACCATCCATAGTGATTTTGGAGCCCAAAAAATTAGTCTGTCACTGTTTCCACTGTCTCACCATTTATTTGCCACAAAGTGATGGGACCAGATGCCATGATCTTAGTTTTCTGAATGTTCAGTTTAAGCCAACTTTTTCACTCTCCTCTTTCACTTTCATCAAGAGGCTCTTTAGTTCTTCTTCGCTTTCTGCCATAAGGATGGTGTCATCTGCATATCTGAGGTTATTGATATTTCTCCTAGCAATCTTGATTCCAGCTTGTGCTTTATCCAGCCCAGAGTTCAGAAACAGATATATAAAACATAAAATTAAAAAAACAGATAAGTAAAAGATAATAGAGTTCAGAAACAGATAAATAAAAACATCTCCAAATCTATTGTTCAATGAGAACTAAGAGGGAGGCAGGTTACAGAACAGTAGATCAAAATTAGGATTTTATAAAAATGAGGTAGGAGAGGAGTTACATATGGCTAAGCAGGCCTGGAAGACTACACACCAATCCAGTAACTATGATTTTCTCTGGGAACTGGCACTATGATTATGCAGGTTCAGTTTCCTTCCATCTAAAGCAGTCTCCCTTTGTTTCTATGACATGGGTTGAAGAGATCTGAGCCACTTATGGATGAGAATGTCCCACCTCAGGACTTCCTGGCAGTCCAGTGGTCAAGACTCCACATTTCCAATGCAGGGGGTGTGGGTTCAGTCTCTGCTTAGGGAACTAAGATCACACATGCCATGCAACATGGCCAAAAAGATTTTAAAAAATAAAGAATATCTCTAGATCCAGGATATACTTCTGATCAACTTGTTGGTATTTGACTGTTCCATCTCACCTCCCCTGTGTTTTCTGTAACTAGAAGCTAAGTCTGCAATCTTGATTAAACATTTAGATTAGACATTTTTGGCAAAATATAAGCAGTTTACTCTGGAGACTAGGATTACAGGGAAGGCACAGAGAATATATTTACTTTCTACAATACATATTTCAATATTATCTCAATTTTTGCAATAAAGTACATGAGCAACTTTAAAAAATAGAGACATTTGCACTGACACAGAAGAAACTTAATAGTATACAGATCAAATATTTAAAAGGAAAAAGGAAGGCACAAAGTAAGATCTTTCTTTAAAAAAAAAAAAAAAAGGATTGTGTATGTGTGTGTGTGTGTTTCTGTATATACGCACATGTGTCCATGCAGGCATTTATCAAGAAAGAAGTAAAAAATGTCAACAAAGGTTGCTTTTGAGGGTGGGATTATTGATTTTCTATAGTGCTTTATTTTATGCTTTTGCTTAATTCTTTTTTCTTCCATGAGAAAAAAGGTTTGTGAAGGGGTGAGATTGTGAAGGGGTGAAATTTGTAATTATTTAATGAAACTAATTATTTTAGATGTAGAAAATAACAACTTCTAACAATGAGGAGGAAGAAAGAAGAAACAGAAGAAGTATATACAGGAACTCAAAAACAGCAATGTTTGAGGCAATGGCCTGATTTTCCAAGGAAATACCAAATTATATTCAACATAAGTGACTCTTATTTTCCAAAACTGTGCATTCCCAGAAAATGCATTCCTAAACATGTCTTCACTAAGCAGGTCATATTTCATAATATCTTCATTGCAATTGTATTTGGGGACAGGAAGCAGGGTAATATATTTATTCCATGGAACTTTGCTGACCAAGTTTCAATAGAATCATAGCAGTAATCATGATCTGTTAAAATAATTTAAAATATAAATTATATTCCAAGTAGTAAAAACAAAAATGAATGTTGCACTGATTAGGTCACAAGAGTCATAGAAGAAGATAAATTAACACACAAATAGGTTTTAAGTTATAAACTTAACCTCTTAACCTTTATTTTGTAATTTATTGTTACAAAAATTTTCATAAACATCTTTCTATACCAAGGAGTAGTATTCAAATCATTCTGACTTAAGCTGGCATTGAGACCATTCATGTAAGTGTTAACTAGGCATTGCAATGGAATCTTTTATGTGTTCTTTTAAAATCTGAAGATATGAAGTCTTGGGGAACATGAATAGGTAAATCTTTTCTACTTTTTCTTTCTTTTCTTGATCTTTCCTACCCTTAACAATGTGCGTGTGTTCAGTTGTTCAGGCAAGCCAGATTCTTTGTGACTCCATGGACTGTAACCTGCCAGGTTCCTCTGTCCATGGATTTCTCAGGCAAGAAAACTGGAGAGGGTAGCAATTCCCTTCTCCAGGAATCTTCCCAACCCAGGGGTTGAACTCAAGTCTCCTGCATTGCAGGCAGATTCTTTACCATCTGAGCACCAGGGAAGCCCAAAAGTGAAAGTCGCTCAGTTGTGTCTGACTCTTTGCAGCCATGGTCTCCAGAGGATCTTCCCAACCCAGGGATCAAACCCAGGTCTCCCACAATGCAGATGGATTCTTTACCAGCTGAGCCACCAAGGAAGCCCAAGGAAACCCAAATTAGCCCCAAAACACTGGAGCTAAAAAACAGACACCTATTGTCTCACAGTTTCTGTAGATTAAAAATCTTGGAGCATTTGATCTAGGTGATTCTAGCACAGAACAGGCTTCCCAGGTGGCACCAGTGGTAAAGAATCCACCTGTCAATGCAGGAGACTCGAAAGACATGGATTTAATCCCTAAGTTGGGAAGATCCCTTCCAGGAGGAAATGGCAACCCATTCCAGTATTCTTGCCTTGAAAATTCCATGGATAAAGGAGTCTGGCAGACTACAGTTCACTTTCACCTTCACTTATTGAGTTAAAGAAGGAGGGGGGTGGTGATTTTTTTAAAACCCAGAATTAATGTAAGGATAACAGTCAATTTCTGTCTTTTAATTCTCATTTCTTAAGGTTTCCTATCTGCAAACCATTTTCTGCTTGTCCACTGTTCAAGTTCTTCAGTTTTTTCTGCAACATTTTGAACCAATTTCCTAGAGGCAATAAAAGGTTTTCAATTTAAAGTATTTTTTAAAAAGAACTACTTCCTGGTAAATGGCAGTATGCCATGCTCTAGTTGACATCCCAATTTCAACTGATTCATCAGAATTCATCAGAACTGAGCCTGTATGTGTGTGAAAGTTGCTCAGTCATCTCCAACTCTTTGAGACCTCATGGACTTTACAGTCCATGGAATTCTCCAGGCCAGAATACTGGAGTGGGTAGCTATTCCCTTCTCCAGGGGATCTTCCCAACCCAGGGATCCAAACCAGGTCTCCTGCATTGCAGGCAGTTTCTTTACCATCTGAGTCACCAGGGAAGCCCAAGAATACTGGAGAAGACTATCCCTTCTCCAGCAGAACTTCTTGATCTAGAACTGAACCTACTATTAAGTAATTCCTGATGACTCCCTTAGGTGTCCCCAAGAATCATTGGCTCAGCCTGTAGTTGCATCTTAGAACTTGCCACTTGTGTTGCAAAAACCCAAGTGTTGAAGAGACAGCCCAGCACTGAAGAGGAGAGTTTCTGCTGTTGTTGGTGTTTTACTTTACACAAAAGTGACACTGTCTTCTTTCAGCTGTGTCTGATCCTTTGTGACCCCATGAACTATAGCCTGCCAGCTTCCTCTGTCCATGGAATTTTCCAGGCAAGAGTACTGGAGTGGGTTGCCATTTCCCCCTCCAAGGGATCTTTCTGACCCAGGGATCAAACCCACATCTCCTGAGTCTCCTGAATTGGCAGGCAGATTCACTCTCCTCTCAGAGCAAAATATTTCACTAGTTACATGAGATAATTCTTGTGAAAAATGAATTAACAGGTACCACACTTATGATTTATTCAAGAAATAAATATGATACTAATAGTAACCCTTAAAGATTGGTACCCCAGGTAGCTACCCAACCAGCTCATCACTTAGCCCATTCTCAGTGTTTGAGAGAGGGAAGTGCAGAGACCAGAGAAAAGGCTGCAAAGAGAAGTCTGAGATAGTGCCCACGATGGATAAGAAACCACAAGATGGAGAAAAGAGCCAGCCAGTTGCTTAATTAGTTGCTGCAAAAGTGAGGCAGAGTGTTGTTGCCTCAACAAAATGATTAACTCTAGAGGAGAAGGCAAGATGAATCCATTGCCCAGAGAACATCCACTAGGCCCATGAACCATCGAGTCACTAGGGCTTTGACTGGATGATCAAGACCACTGCTGAGTCCTGAATGACTTTGCAACTTCCATGGGGTTGTTCTCCTCCTTCTCCATGTACCTTTAAAACAAGAGCCTAAAACCTGGTGGAACTTAAGTATGCCTCTGTTACTTACACCTGTAATGAAATCAGCCAATGCAAAACTTTAGATATTGTCAGATATTGAAAATTATGAATATGTTTTTACTTCAGTTCAGTTGGAGGGAGAAGATTATTTTCAAATATCAAAATCAAAGATTATTTTCAAGCCTAGGACTAAGATAAGCCAGTGTTGAATAATGCTTTATGGTTTATAAACCACTTCCATGCTCCTGCGGCCATGTGACTTTCACAGGGTAATAATGTTGCCATTATTATCTCTACAGATGAAGAAACAAGCACAGTGTATATTGGAAGGGGGAAGAAGCAAGGGATGGATGAGTATTGTATACTTTACACAGGAATTTTAAAAATTTCTATACCAATTGAGAAAACTAAGATCATGGCTATGACCAGTACGTTCTCTTGGCAAAACTCTATTAGCCTTTGCCCTGCTTCATTCTGTACTCCAAGGCCAAATTTGCCTGTTACTCCAGGTGTTTCTTGACTTCCTACTTTTGCATTCCAATCCCCTGTAATGAAAAGGACATCTTTTTTGGGTGTTAGGTCTAAAAGGTCTTGTAGGTCCTCATAGAACCGTTCAACTTCAGCTTCTTCAGCATTACTGGTTGGGGCATAGGCTTGGATTACCGTGATATTGAATGGTTTGCCTTGGAAACGAACAGAGATCATTCTGTCGTTTTTGAGATTGCATCCAAGTACTGCATTTCGGACTCTTTTGTTGACTATGATGGCTACTCCATTTCTTCTAAGGGATTCTTGCCCACAGTAATAGATATAGTGGTCATCTGAGTTAAATTCACCCATTCCAGTCCATTTTAGTTTGTTGATTCCTAGAATGTCTATGCTCACTCTTGCCACCTCCTGTTTGGCCACTTCCAATTTGCCTTGATTCATGGACCTAACATTCCAGGTTCCTATGCAATATTGCTCTTCACAGCATCGGACCTTCCTTCTATCACCAGTCCCATCCACAGCTGGGTATTGTTTTTGCTTTGGCTCCATCCCTTCATTCTTTCTGGAGTTATTTCTCTACTCATCATCAGTAGCATATTGGTCACCTACCGACCTGGGGAGTTCCTCTTTCAGTATCCTATCATTTTGCTTTCTCATACTGTTCATGGGGTTCTCAAGGCAAGAATACTGAAGTGGTTTGCCATTCCCTTCTCCAGTGGACCACATTCTGTCAGACCTCTCCACCATGACCTGACCATCTTGGGTGGTCCCACATGGCATGGCTTAGTTTCATTGAGTTAGACAAGGCTGTGGTCCATGTTTTCAGATTGGCTAGTTTTCTGTGATTATGGTTTTAGTGTGTCTGCCCTCTGATGCCCTCTGGCAACACCTACCATCTTACTTGGGTTTCTCTTACCTTGGATGTGAGGTATCTCTTCAGGGCTGCTCCAGCAAAGCGCAGCCACTGCTCCTTACCTTAGACGAGGGGTATCTTCTCACGGCTGCCCCTCCTGACCTAGAACGTGGAGTAGCTCTTCTCGGCCCTCCTGCGCCCGCTCCTTGGAGGTGGGGCAGCTCCTCCCGGGCAGGACCCCTGACCTCCGGGGTAGGGTAGCTCCTCTCGGCCGCCGCCCCTTAACTCGGACTTGGGGAAGCTCCTCTCGGCTGCCGCACCTGTGCTGTCGCATCCTGGCGCTCTCCGTCACTACCCCTGACCTTGGGCGAGGGGTAGCTTCTCTCGGCCATGCTTCTGCGCGGTCCGTCGCAGCCAGCACGCTTCTCACCGAAATCAGAATGATTATATTCTTTGCAGCCAAAGATGGAGAAGCTCTATACAGTCAGTAAAAACAACACTGGGAGCTGACTGTGGCTCAGATCATGAACTCCTTATTGCCAAATTCAGACTTAAACTGAAGAAAGTAGGGATAACCACTAGACTATTCAGGTATGACCTAAATCAAATCCCTTATGACTATACGATGGAAGTGAGAAATGGATTTAGGGGACTAGTTCTGATAGACGCAGAGCCTGATGAACTATGGACAGAGGTTCGTGACATTGTACAGGAGACAGGGATCAAGACCATCCCCATGGAAAAGAAATGCAAAAAGGCAAAATGGCTGTCTGAAGAGGCCTTACAAGTAGCTGTGAAAGGAAGAGAAGCAAAAAGCAAAGGAGAAAAGGAAAGATATTCCCATTTGAATGCAAAGTTCCAAAGAATAGCCAGGAGAGATAAGAAAGCCTTCCTCAGTGATCAGTGCAAAGAAATAGAGGAAAACAACAGAATGGGAAAGACTAGAGATCGCTTCAAGAAAATTAGAGATACCAAGGGAACATTTCATGCAAAAATGGGCTCAATAAAGGACAGAAATTGTATGGACCTAACAGAAGCAGAAGATATTAAGAAGAGGTGACAAAAATACACAGAACTGTACAAAAAAGATCTTCACGACCCAGATAATCACAATGGTGTGATCACTCACCTAGAGCCAGACATCCTGGAATGTGAAGTCAAGTGGGCCTTAGAAAACATCACCACGAACAAAGCTAGTGGATGTGATGGAATTCCAGTTGAGCTATTTCAAATCCTGAAAGATGATGCTGTGAAAGTGCTGCACTCAATATGCCAGCAAATTTGGAAAACTCAGCAGTGGTCACAGGACTGGAAAAGGTCAGTTTTCATTCCAATCCCTAAGAAAGGCAATCCCAAAGAATGCTCAAACTACCACACAATTGCACTCATCTCACACGCTAGTAAAGCAATGCTCAAAGTTCTCCAAACCAGGCTTCAGCAATACGTGAACTGAGAACTTCCAGATGTTCAAGCTGGTTTTAGAAAAGGCAGAGGAACCAGAGATGAAATTGCCAATATCTGCTGGATCATCAAAAAAGCAAGAGAATTCCAGAAAAATATCTATTTCTGCTTTATTGACTATGCCAAAGCCTTTGACTGTGTGGATCACAATAAACTGTGGGAAATTCTGAAAGAGTTGGGAATACCAGACCACCTGACCTGCCGCTTGAGAAACCTGTATGCAGGTCAGGAACCAACAGTTAGAACTGGACATGGAAAAACAGACTGGTTCCAAATAGGAAAAGGAGTACGTCAAGGCTGTATATTGTCACCCTGCTTATTTAACTTATATGCAGAATACATCATGAGAAACGCTGGGCTGGAAGAAGCACAAGCTGGAATCAAGATTGCTGGGAGAAATATCAATAACCTCAGATATGCAGATGACACCACCCTTATGGCAGACAGTGAAGAGGAACTAAAAAGCCTCTTGATGAAAGTGAGAGAGTGAAAAAGTTGGCTTCAAGCTTAACATTCAGAAAACTAAGATCATGGCATCTGGTTCCATCACCTCATGGGAAATAGATGGGGAGACAGTGGAAACAGTGTCAGACTTTATTTGTTTTGGCTCCAAAATCACTGCAGATGGTGACTGCAGCCATGAAATTAAAAGACGCTTACTCCTTGGAAGGAAAGTTATGACCAACCTAGACAGCATGTTAAAAAGCAGAGACATTAGTTTGCCAACAAAGGTCCGTCTGGTCAAGGCTATGGTTTTTCCAGTGGTCACATATGGATGTGAGAGTTGGACTGTGAAGAAAGCTGAGCACCGAAAAATTGATGCTTTTGAACTATGGTGTTGGAGAAGACTCTTGAGAGTCCCTTGGACTGCAAGGAGATCCAACCAGTTCATCCTAAAGGCGATCAGTCCTGGGTGTTCATTGGAAGGACTGATGTTGAAGCTGAAACTCCAATACTTTGGCCACCTCATGCAAAGAGTTGACTCATTGGAAAAGACCCTGATGCTGGGAGGGATTGGGGGCAGGAGGAGACGGGGACGACAGAGGATGCGATGGCTGGATGGCATCACTGACTCGATGGGCATGAGTCTGAGTAAACTCTGGGAGTTGGTGATGGACAGGAAGGCCTGGAGTGCTGTGATTCATGGGGTCGCAAAGAGTCAGACACGACTGAGCAACTGAACTGAACTGAACTGAAGATCATGGCGTCTGGTCCCATCACATCATGGCAAATAGATGGGGAAACAGTGGAAACAGTGGCTGACTTATTTTGGGGGGGGCCTCAAAAATCACAGCAGATGGTGACTGCAGCCATGAAATTAAAAGATGCTTACTCCTTGGAAGGAAAGTTATGACCAACCTAGACAGCATATTAAAAAGCAGAGACATTACTTTGTCAACAAAGGTCCATCTAGTCAAGGCTATGGTTTTTCCAGTGGTGATGTGTGGATGTGAGAGTTGGACTGTAAAGAAAGCTGAGCGCTGAAGAATTGATGCTTTTGAACTGTGGTGTTGGAGAACACTCTTGAGAGTCCCTTGGACTGCAAGGAGATCCAACCAGTCCATCTCAAAGGAACTCAGTCCTGAATATTCATTGGAGGGACTGATGTTGAAGTTGAAACTCCAATACTTTGGCCACCAGATGCAAGGAACTGACTCCTTGGTAAAGACTCTGATGTTGGGCAAGATTGAAGGCAGGAGGAGAAGGGGACTACAGAGGGTGAGATGGTTGGATCGCATCACTGACTCAATGGACATGAGTTTGAGTAAACTGTGGGAGTTGGCGATGGACAGGAAGGCTGGTGTGCTGCGGTTCATGAGGTCACAAAGAGTCGGACAGGACTGAGCTACTGAACTGAACTGATACCAGTTGAAATATATCTTATGCAAATATTTTGTGTAAGGGTTTTGTAAGAGTTAGATGGATAATATTTTAGTAAGCAGTTTCCATTACTCCAGATCAAATTGAGATGCATGAACATCTAGTAAGTTATGAGTGATACATATGCATAAACCATTCAGGAGAGACTTTTTAATCATTTTGACTACAGCAAGAAATTTACAATATTATTAGTGATTATTATTAGGGCCATAATAACACATAAACAGAAGTTTTCATCTTTCCAAGGATTTTCAAAAACAGTTAATATGTAATCCTCTCTGGGTCTACTGGAGGTTACTCTTTTTACTTGGTGTTTTTATCAACATAATATTTTATCAAGATGCTACTCTTTAAAATTGTCTGTAATGGCCTTTCTGGACAAGAGTTTCAGTGATTCAGAATGCTTGGGTTTCAATCCCAACACTGACAATTACCTTAGGCAAATTATTTTATTTCTCTGCGTCAACTTCCTCATTCATAATGTGGGAGGGATTATAATAGTATAAACCTAATAAGACTTTCATAAGGATTAAATAATTTAATACCCAAAAACTCTTAAAATAATATTAATACCCTGCACAGAGTAGTCTCTCGGTATTTGTGAGACATTATTATATAGCTATTCTGTACCTCTGACTTATAAGGAAGTTCAACATAAGCATATTTAACTTGAGAGCAGAGCAGTTTTCCAAAAGTTTGTGCACAAATTGAATGCATTGCCTCAGATAAATGGTATTGCCCATGGAGAATAAGGATCCAGGGAAACCTACAAATGTCCCTTTTGTCAATGATGTGGCTGAGATTGTATGGTACTTTCAAGCTCTGCATTCCCTGAACCCCTCTAAGTTCTAGGGAGCAAGTTCCAAAGTGTGATGGGAAATGTGGGTGTCACCAGACACATTGGGGAGCACCAAGCGGTCATGGAGAAGATGGAGGTGGGGGCTGTGAGGGCAACAAGGCTCCAACAAAGGATGTAGGAGAACTCTTCTTTCTGATGCTCGAGGAAGGCTTAAGATCCAAGACCCCAAGGGTTTCAGTTTAGCTCAGTTCAGTTGCTTAGTCGTGTCTGACTCTTTGCAACCCCATGAATCGCAGCACACCAGTCTTCCCTGTCCATCACCAACTCCCGGAGTTTACTCAAACTCATGTCCATCGAGTCGGTGATGCCATCCAGCCATCTCATCCTCTGTCGTCCCCTTCTCCTCCTGCCCACAATCCCTCCCAGCATCAGGGTCTTTTCCAATGAGTCAACTCTTCGCATGAGGTGGCCAAAATATTGGAGTTTCACCTTCAGTTGCAAGAAAGGACTCCAGATTGCCGATACAATAGCACGTATGTGTGTGTGTGTGTGTGTGTGTGTGTGTGTGGTAAGCTGCTTCTGTCATGTCAGACTCTTTGTGACCCTGTATATGGACTGTAGCCTGCCAGGCTCCTCTGTCCATGGGATTCTCCAGGCAAGAATACAGGAGTGGGTTGCCATGCCTTCCTCTAGGGGACCTTCACCACCTAGGGATCAAAGCCATGTCTCTTATGTCTCCTGCATTGACAGGCGGGTTCTTTACCACTAGCACCAACTGGGAAGCCCACAGTAGCATATTCAATGATTTTAGATGTAATTTACTGAACTATCTGCTGCAAGCATTATAATTTTCAAGATGTCAAAAGGAAGTACCAAAAGGTCCCTGAAGAATCACTTCTGATTTTTGTTAAAAGGTAGGTTTGCATAAGAGGTGGGGGGGAGGAGCATGTTTTCTCTTGGCAACAAGTCTTAAAACAGGGTTATGAATGGAAGAAAAAGGAGAGAGATTTCGATAAACTTCTGGGTTGGCACTTTGTCTCCTTACATCACATGCTTCCCAGCTGACCCTAATGGTAAAGGATCTGCCTGCCAATGCAGAAGACTCAGGAGACAGAGTTTCGATCCCTGAGTGGGGACGATCCCCTGGAGGAGGAAATGGCAACCCACTTCAGTATCTTGCCTGGAAAATGCCATGGGTAAAGGAAACTGGCAGGCTACAGTCCACGGGGTCATGAAGAGTCAGACACAACTGAACACACACACTCCTTAATCACAGGTTGATTTGTCCTGGGCATAGTACTGTTTGTCATGCTTTTGTCTCCTCCATTTTTCTCAGACCTTTTAGGAAAGAACCTTGACAGACCAGAAGGACGTACAGTGCAGCATGGAAGTAATAAAGAGTCTGGGCTTTTGCACCTGCTGTTTCCTCTGCCTGGACACATTTTTCAAACCAAACCTCTCTCTCTCTCTCTATCTATATACAAGGGGGCTTCCCTGGTGGCTCAGAGGTTAAAGTGTCTGCCTGCAATGCAGGAGACCTGGGTTCGATTCCTGGGTTGGGAAGATCCCCTGGAGAAGGAAATGGCAACCCACTGCAGTACTCTTGCCTGGAGAATCCCATGAACAGAGAAGCTTGGTGGGCTACAGTCCACGGGGTCGCAAAGAGTTGGACACGACTGAGTGACTTAACTTACTTACTTACTTATCTATCTATCTATCTATATGTATGTATATGTGTGTGTGTGTACATATACATACGTACATATATATGGGCTTTGGGTCTTATTTAGAAATCCCTGGTTCCAGAAAACAACTTCCCAGATCCCTCCAAACTAGCATGTATTTCCTCCACTATGGCAGTTGTGCACTGAATTGGAATGCCTTGTTTGCTGGTCTTTTCTGAGCTCCTGAGAATAGAGACAAAGTTCTATGCACCTTTCTATCTGCATTACCATTTGTCATGACTTTCATAGGAGGGACTCAATAAATCCTGGCTATCTGAGTGAAGGAAAGCGGGAATCTCAAGGAGATAGAAAGATGGATTCCTCAGGCCTTTCTTGTTCTTCTTGCTTTGTTTTGAGTTGGAACTGAGTGTACCCAGATCCTTTTCACCTATAAAGTGGAGCTAATAGACGGTCCAGAGAAAAAGAATGCAAGAAACGGGTGCTAAGGGCCAGTTCTGTTTCAGGCTGTAAAGAGGAAGGATAAAGGGAGGATCACAGATTCTGCAATATCCAGACAAGTTGACTAGAGTATGAAACTGGAATTGTCAGAGCAAAACCGTTGCCTGGCAAAGAGCTGATATCCAGTTATAGTAACCTTTGCCTTCTGTGTCTTTAAAGAATGCAAGCTTAGAACCAGGCAGATGAACAGACATTGATCAAATAGAGGAATGAAAACCTCAACTGTGGACACTCAAAGCTCACTTCTGCAGAGGGGGGATCTGTCTTCCACTGACACCCTAGATTATGTGAGCATTGGGACTGAGGAAGGAGAAAACCTAATTCTCCTTTCCTGGTTAAGTTCTCTCCCCACCTGCTAGGTGGACCATGTGTGAGACCTGCTTGTGGAAATATGAAAGTTATTCTTAGTGCTGCTAAAATAGCTTTAGGTCATTCAGCATATTAATGGAAGGAGCTGGTCTCAGAATTTGAGATAAGCAAATGCCACTATATTCCAATTATGGAAATCAAAGCTGTGAAGTTAAATGCCACTCAAAGACACGATTTGCTAGCTCAGTAGAACTAAGGAATGCTTAGCTTTTAAACTCGGTTGTATCGCATGGAAGGAAGTATTATTGGAGAACTGGGAGATTCAATGTCAAGACTAAAGCCGTATCTACATACAGCAAGCGTATCAGCCAAAATGAAGTGAGCCCAATATACTTTGTTGCCGCCATGATGAAGCTGTGCAGTGATCAACCATGTCAACTGTGCTGTGATCTAATTCAGACTGTTAGAAATAATCCAATCAGCTCCAAGCAAGCTAGTGACTTTGATTATGATTTTAAATTGAGAGTCTCTGGTATTCCTTTAAAATCTCAGAGAAACAATTTAGTCAAAATAGTCAAATCTTTTCTCAAATATTAAAAAAATGTGTATTTAAAATGTAGGGTTTCTGCAAACCACACATGCATTCTAGAAAAGATTGCTTAGTTAAACATATTCATTATAGTTTATATTTTCATTTTAATTACTGTTATTTCCCCATGTTACACAGTTATTTCTTCAAGTATAAGTTTTATCACATTTGCCACATTGCCTGATGAGCAAGATGTTGGGTTTTGACTACATTTTATCTATCATTTTACAAAACATGATTTACATACTGTTCTCACACATAGCATAACAATAGAAGCAAATGTGTAACAACTAACAATAACATGGGTGACCATAACTGGGAACTGACTATTTAGATAAACACAAACAAACCACTCCTTATACCTTTTCTAAGAATTTAGAATTTAAATTAATACTGCCTTTGATGTGAAGCCTTAATTTTCTCTCCAGTTCTCATCACTTAGCTCTTGCAACTTTCTTACTTCCCTGTACACATTCAAAAGAAGTTAAAATAGATGGGAAAAAGTGGAAACAGTGTCAGATTTCATTTTCTAGGGCTCCAAAGTTAATGCAAATGGTGACTGCAGGCACAAAATTAAAAGATGCTTGCACCTTGGAAGAAAAGTTATCACAAAGCTAGACAGCATATTAAAAATCAGAGACATCACTTTGCCAACTAAAGTCTGTATAGTCAGAGCTGTGGTTTTCCCAGTAGTCATGTATGGATGTGAGAGTTGGACCATAAAGGAGGCTGAGCACCAAAGAATTGTTGCTTTCAAACTGTGGTGCTGGAGAAGACTCTTGAGAGTCCTTTGGACAGCAAGGAGATCAAATCAGTCAATCCTGAAGGAAATAAGTCCTGAATATTCCTTGGAAGGACTGGTGTTGAAGCTCCAATATTTTGGCCACCTGATGAGAAAAGCTGACACATTGGAAAAGACCCTGATGCTGGGAAAGATTGAGGGCAAGAGGAGAAGGGGGTGACAGAGGATGAGATGGTTGGATGGCATCACCAACTCAATGGTCATGAGTTTGAGCAAACTCAGGGAGATGTGAAGGACAAGGAAGCCTGATGTGTTATAGTTCATGGGGTCACAGAGAGTTGGACATGACTTAGTAACTGAACAACAATGACAGCAACATTTCTTGAATGCTGTTTCTGTTCTATCAATGGTGTCATTTTCTTTGTAGACTTTATCTTCTCCCCAATAACCCTATTATTATCATCTCTATATAAGACATGAGAACATCTGGACTGATTGCTGTTGTTGTTCAGTCACTCAGTCATGTCCAACTCTTTGCAACCTCACGGACTGCAGCATTCCAGGCTTCCCTATCCTCCACTATCTCCCAGAGTTTGCTCAAACTCATGTCCACTGAGTTGACAAGGCCATCCAACCATCTCATCCTTTGTTGCCCCCTTCTCCTCCTGCCCTCAGTCTTTCCCAGCATCAGAGTCTTTTCTGTTGAGTCAGCTCTTTGCATCAGGTGGCCAAAGTATTGACATTGAGGGACTGATTGAGGGCAAGCTATTTATTCAACCACAGATAGAGAGTTTTCAAATTATTGATCAGCAAATAATCTCTCTCCTTCCCACTCTGTGAAGAGTAGACTTCCCTGCATTTCTGATATAGACTTTGACCATGTCATGATATTGGACTTACTGCATTTATGGAATGTTAACAGACACGAAGTGAGTGGAGATCTTAAATGTGTTTCATGGGTTTGGCTTGTTTCTTGCATCCTGGCTATCTTCCATGAGAAAAACATGATCCAGATGAATGCCACTCTTCAGCCTGAGTCACTTAATGAATACACAGGGAAGAACCCCTGCTCCAGGAAGCTGTTAATCCTAGATGTATCAAGACAGGTAGTATAAGCTTCAGTGAAACCTGTAGCTTATAGCCTAGAACCTAGCCCAGCCACTGACTTGCAGATCTGTGAGCAAGAGAATCCGTTGCTGTTTTATGTTAGTAAGTCTGAAAACACTTTGTTGCTATGGACTGAATGAATGTTTGTGTCCCCCTGCTCCATATTTGTATGTGGAAGTCTAATTTCCAATGTGATGGTATTTGGAGTTGGGGCCTTTGGGAGGTGATTAGATCATGAGAGTGAAGCCCTTGTGAACATGAATGTAGGCCAAGAAGCAACAGTTAGAACCAAACAGAGAACAACTAACTGGCTCAAAATTGGGAAAGGAATATGTCAAAGCTGTAGACCGTCACCCTATTTATTTAACTTATATGCAGAGTGCATCATGTGAAATGCCAGGCTGAATGAATCACAAGCTGGAATCAAGATTGCTCAGAGAAGTATCAACAACCTCAGATATGCAGATGATGCCACTCTAATGGCAGAAAGTGAAGAACTAAAGAGCCTCTTGATGAGTGTGGAAAAGGAGAGTAAAAAAGCTGGCTTAAAACTGAGCATTCAAAAAACTAAAATCATGGCATCCAGTCCCATCACTTCATGGCAAATAGATGGGGAAAAAGTGGACACAGTGACAGATTTTATCTTCTTGGGCTCCAAAATCACTGTAGGCCATTATTGTAGCTACAAAATTAAAAGACGCCAGCCACTTGGAAGGAAAGCTATAACAAACCTAGACAGCATATTGAAAAGCAGAGACATCACTTTGCCAACAAAGGTCTGTATAGTCAAAGCTATAGTTTTCCAGTAGTCATATACGGATGTGAGATTTGAACCAGAAGGATGAGCACCAAAGAACTGATGCCTTCATAATTGTGCTGCTGGAGAAGATTTTTGAGAGTCCCTCAGACAGCAAGGAGATCAAACCAGCCAAACCTAAAGGAAATCAACCCTGAATATTCATTGGAAGGACTGATGCTGAAGCCGAAACTCCAATACTTGGCCACCTGATGTGAAGAGTCAACTCATTGGGAAAAATCCTGATGCTTGGGAAGATTAAAGGCAAGAGGAGAAGAGGATGACAGAGGATGAGATGGTTGGAGGGCATCATCGACTCAACGGACATGAATTTGAGCAACATCCAGGAGCTAACGAAGGACAGGGAAGCCTGGAGTGCTGCAGTCCATGGGATGGGGTCACGAAGAGTTGAACAGCAACAGGAAGAAACACGGGTGAGATTACCGCTCTCCCTCTGCCATGGGAGGATACAGTAAACAGGCATCAACTTACAAACCAGGGGAAGGGCCTTTACTGGGAGCTGACTGACCTTGTTCTCAACTTCTAGAACTGTGAGAGATTTGTTCCATGCCAAGACATTTGTTGTGCAGCATTATTGAGATAATGTAGGTGCTAAGTTGCAGCAGTAGGATTCACATCCATATCTATAGGTACCAGCACTGAAGCTCACTTGCTCAACATTGCCTATCTGTGAAGTGAGAGACTAGTAAATAGAGAGACTAGTAAATAGGCTCCAAAGCCTGAGGATTACAGGCTGAAGAATTTAGAAAGGCAATGGGAAAGAAGCTAAGATAATGAATAGGGAAGCTGTGGGACTTAAAAGCACTTAAGGGGAGGAGATAATCTATGTGACCTAGTTCCTCTTCCTCCTTATGCTCAGTCCCCAAACCCACACCTCCTCTTTTACCCTCCTGCCCCAGTTCTCACCTCTGGATAGTGCCGAGAAGATAGAACCAATATATGTGCCAGTGCAAAGAAATCAAACTGCTCCAGAAAAATCCTGAAGTGTCTCTGTTTTATATATATTTCCTTCATCTTTCATTTCAAAAGATTAAAGAATACTTCTACCCATATTTCCACTGATTGCAAGGATCCAGAAAACCACTTATGAGTCAGTATTTCACAAATGTTCAAATATAAGTGGATTCTTTTTGATAGCAATATCACTTTCTGATGAGATGGAGACCCAGAAATTCACAATAGTGGTTTTCGTTAAAGAGCATCCTTGACACTTTTTATGGCAAAAATTATTAGCAATTGTCTTTTGGCAAAATTCCAAGCCAAGAAATTATATTATACCTGTTCATACTCTTCTCATGATTTCAAATGTCATTCTTCTTGCTTTCTTCCTTGAAACGATATGATGTTACTGTGAATGTCTAATTCAATTCCAGAAGTCAGTGAGCCTTGGTTTCTCTTTTCTTAATACCATGATAATCTAATTGTTATAATTATTATCTAATTGTTATAAAACAATCATATGAAAGAAAATATGGTATTATAACATTGATATCAGCAATATTTGATATAAAATTTGATATAAAATTCCTAATATTGAAAGCCAATAAGACCATAGAGCCAGGTAAATTAGAAAACCTCCTAGATCTTTCACCCCCAATGCCTATGATGTTTGAGATCACTCTTGCCATATTTGAGGCCTCTTTAGCAATACTTACCACTTAATCAATATTTCAGGTTCACTTGCTAAAAGGTAAAACCACTTTAGGGTAAGTATAAGTGAGACTAGATTTTATTTTACTTTGGAATTCTAAATATATTATTATTTTTAACCTGAGATTTACCACAGTGCATCATATCATGCCCTCCTACAGGTTGAAAATGCTTCTCTAACTCGTATTATTCAGGATTCTCCAGAGAAACAACATCTATAGAATGTGTATGTATGTGTGTGTGTATATATTCTTTGTATTGATAACATTTATTTTGTAGTCATTTTTTAATTTATTTCATCTTATATATATAGCAGACACATTATAGTCTTATAGGTTATAGATATAGAACTCTCAGTTCAGTTGCTCAGTCATGTCTAACTCTTAGCGACCCAATGGGCTGCAGCACACCAGGCTTCCCTAGTCCTTCACCATCTCCCAAAGTTTGCTCAAACTAATGTCCATTGAGTCGGTGATGCCATCCAACCATCTCATCCTTTGTCGTTTCCTTCTCCTCCTGCCTTCAATCTTTCCCAGCATCAGGATCTTTTCTAATGAATCAGTTCTTTGCAACAGATGGCCAAAGTTTTGGAGCTTCAGGTTCAGCATCAGTCCTTCCAATGAATATTCAGGGCTGATTTCCTTTAGAACTGACCATTTGGTCTCCTTCCTGTCCAAAGGACTCTCAAGAGTCTTCACCAACACCACAGTTCAAAAGCATCAATTCTTTGGCACTCAGCTTTCTTTATAGTCCGACTCTCACATCCATACATGACTACTGGGAAAACCATAGCTTTGACTGGACGGACCTTTGTTGGCAAAGTAATGTCTCTGCTTTTTAATATGCTGTCTAGGTCGGTCATAACTTTTCTTCCAAGGAGCAAGTGTCTTTTAATTTCATGCTGCAGTCACAATCTGTGGTGATTTTGGAGCCCAAGAAAATAAAGTCTGTCGTTGTTTCCATTGTTTCCCCATCTATATATCAATAGATAGATAGAGAACATATTGATTGATTTTAAGGAATTGGTTCACAATGTGGAAGCTGGGAAGTCTGAAATCCTAAGGGCAGGCCACCAGGCTGGAAATTTCAGCAGGAGTTGATGTTGAAGTCTTGAGTCAAGGACAGTCTGGGGGTAGAATTCCTTCCTCTTCCAGGGACCTTGGTCTTTTCTCTTAAGGCCTTCAACCAATTGGATAAGACCCATTTACATAATGGAGGATAATCTGCCTTACTCAAAGTTCACTGATTTAAATGTTAATCACATTTTAAAAATACCTTATGAACAATATCTAGACTGATATTTGACCAAATAACTGGATACCATTAACCTGGCTAAGCTGACACAAAAAATTAACCATCATACTCACTGATCATTAAAGTGGGATGACTGTATTCCAGGAGCTTTTCTAGATGATCAAGTGGCGTAAGGGAATTAAAAAATAGAACTTGTTTTTATCTTTATTTTGATCAGGAAAAATTGTATCCTTACCAGTAGTTAAAGCACACATTGACAGCCACACCATTCTCAGGCCATATAAGAGACGTCCTATGCCATGACTCTGGTTCAAGGTGTCCTGGGGGAAGGAGAGGGAGGTCTGGGGCACAGCATTGACACAGGTCACTTGTAGCACAAGCCACATTCTCGCGTTTACCTGAGCCACTGTGGTAGATGGAATGAATAATAGCCCTCCAGAATACATCCATGTCCTCATCCTAGGAACCTGTGAATATTCACTTTTCATGACAAAAAGAACTTTGCAGGTGTGAACAAGTTAAGGATCTGAGATGGAGAGTTTATCCTGGCTTATTCCAGTGGGCCCAACATAATCACAATTCCTTATAAGAGAGATGCAGGAAGAGCCAGAATCAGAAAAAAGGGGATGTGACAACAGAAGCAGAGACTGGAGTGACGCCCTCTGAATACAGAGGAAAAGGCTACAACCCTAGGAATACAAGTGGCCTCTAGAAGCTTCAGAAGGTGGGGGAACAGATTCTCTCCTAGTTTCCAAAAGGGATGCAGCTGTGCCAGTCCCTTGATTTGGCCCAGTTTGCAAAAGCAATGTACTAACAGCAGAAAAGGGAGAAATTTCTTGCTAATTTCAATGAAAACCTCTGCATCATTTTTGAATGGGATTTTAAAATGTACATCATGATTTTTAGTACTGTGCTTCTGCAAGTATAGCTAGTATCTTCATGAGTTATTTCACCTACAGTGTTTGTCAAACTTTATATCCAAAAACCCTTAGAATCAGATCTGATTTAACTGCAAAGGGGGTAAAAGAGATTTGAAAAGTGATGTTGCATATTCATCCACATTGAGAGCCTAAGATACCACAAATCCATTGCTGATGACTGTGGTTGACACCACCCAAGTAGCCAACTCTGCTGGTCAGGATTTCACCTTTGAACTTATAGGCAAAATCAGCATGGGGCAGGGGGCAGGGGGTGGGGGGGGGGGCGCGGTGGAGAGTAATCTCCTCAGCTAGAGCTCCAGCAGTTTTGGAATTGTGAAGGGGGAAGAATAGAGGATGAGAGCCCAGGAGCATCTGTCAAAGCACTCTTGCAGATCACTGACCCTGGGCACCAGAGGTCCAGCCTGTGGCTGCACATTGCTAGGGTGAATGAGCCTTATATCAAGGCCACCTGAAAGAAAGAAAAGAGAAAAAGTAAACCAACACCCTCAGCATCCCTCCTAAAAGGCCACACATCTGTTAAGACCATTAAGACCATCCTCTACCACTGGTAAGAATGCCTCTAGTGATTTACCCCCACTAGGGCCCTCATATTCCCACCTCTAAACTGTTTCCCAGTTTACTTCCATATCAAGGACATCAGCTTGAATTCCTCCAAGTTCTCTGCCTTCCATCCAGATACGTTTTCCTTCATTTGAAACAAGAGGAAAGAAGGAAGTGTCCCTTCTCTTTTTGAAGGCTATAGCTCCTGTGACCTTGCTGTACCCACAACTCCTTCTCTTTCTTCCAGATGTGCTCATTCCTTTCTACTGGGTCCTCTTCTTTCCCAAGCATAGAAAGGCAGCACTCACTCTTAAATACAAGTCACATCCTTAATTTTGTTACAACCACAAGCCAACACGTTCCCTTATTCTTTCTTCTCATGTTGAATTTCAGGATAATGATGTCTTCAGTAAACTCCACTTCCTCTCCACCCCTTCACTCCTTCACCCTAGTGGAGAAGGAAGGTCTTTGACTATTTCTTAATATACAAACCAAAGTATTTTCCCACTTTTTCTAAGATCCAGTTAAAGATTTGAGACTCACTCCTTGTGAGTTCCTTCTTCCCTAATTATATCCCCCAGACTTACTTGCTACCTTTTTGCCATCTTGATTTTTTTCTCATCATTTCTTACCCCCTGATGCATGGGGTCTTAAACTTTAATGTTGGGACTTCCCTGCTTGTCCCGTGGTTAAGACTCCAAGCTTCCCAGCTTTATAGCACAAGGATCTCAGCTCGGTGCTCTGTGATGACCTAGATGGGTGGGATGGAGGGGGCTGGGAGGAAGGCTCAAGAGGGAAGAGAGATATATATACTTATAGCTGACTCATATTGTTGTAAAGCAGAAACTAGCACAACATTGTACAGCAATTATCCTCCAATTAAAAATAAATGTTTCAAAAATATATGACAAGAAAACGAAGACTCTGTGCTTCTAATATAGGGGGCACAGTTTCAATCCCTGGTCAGGGAACTAAGATCCCACAGTTTGGCGAAACAAAAACAAAATTTAATGTGTGTCAGATAAATATTGACAACTTGTTAAAAATATAGAGTCCTTAATGTTATCCTCACATTCTGATTGAGTAAGAATGAATGGAGTCTAGGAATCTGTATTCAATAAGCCTTTCCCATTTGGTCCTAAGGCCTCCCTCCTACCCAAGTGAAATACTCTGTGATCCTGTCTATGCCCCCAGGCCTCAGCTAATTCTGTATCTCTTGGTTTTCATCCTCATTAGAGCTCTAAACTTGCATTCCCAACCAGGTGGAAACCTCTCGCTAATTTTAAAGCTGATACCTTACACCTACCTAGCGTTAGAAACAAACCCATCATCTTCCCCCCAACCCCGTTTCTACTCCCATCTTCCTTGTCTTTACTAACCACCATTTTTCTAGTTATGTGGGCTCTGAAACCTCAGGAAAACTTGGTCATCAGCAAGCATTTACTGTCCCAAGAAAATGTTCATGATCATCCTCTCCTTGGAGTTCCCAGGGGATGATAATACTACCTTTCAGCTGATCTTGCCAGTATCCTAACTGGTCTTTATTCTCCAAATAACCCGACTTGCTGCTGCCATATTAATCTTCCTGAGGAACAGTTCTGTTTCTAGAAAACTTTAACGACACTTTCTTTTCAGTCAAATTTAATTCAAACACTTTAACTTGCAATCAGCATCTTCCTCCGAGGCTCTGAAATTCCTCTCCTAAAGGTGTCACATGTGTACATTCTCCTCCCAGTTGTCCTAGATGCAGGATATTAATCCTTTGTCAACTGAAGGTGTCACAAGTATTTTTTCGTTTGTTTTGTTGCCTGTGGATTTTTATGGTATTTTTGTGTTTGTCTGAAAGTTTGAATTTCTGTCACCAAACTTGTCCACCTTTACTGTTTCTTTTTTTAATTAATTTATTTTTTAATTGAAGGATAATTGTTTGACAGAATTTTGTTGTTTTCTGTCAAACATCAACAAGAATCAGCCCTAGATACACCCATGTCCCCTCCCTCCCAAAACTCCCTCCCATCTCCCTCCCCATCCCACCCTTCTAGATTGTCCCAGAGCCCCTGTTTGAGTTCCCTGAATCATATAGCAAATTCCCATTGGCTATCTACTTTACAAATGGTATTGTAAGTTTCCATGTTATCTCTCCATACATCTCACCCTCTCCCACCTCCCCTTCCCCCACGTCCATAGATCTGTTCTTGACATCTGTTTCTTACTTTGCTTTAAGTGGCTTTTTTGTTCCAGGTTTTTGCAGATCACTCTAAGATGAACTCTGTCTTGTTTTATGTTACTCTTGTGCCTGTCTTCTCTTAGACCTTAGACTGCAAATTCCCTAAAGGTAATATGTTATCTTCTTTATAGAGGTAATGAGCATATTAATGAACACTTATTTTGAGCTATTATTATTATTTTTAGTCCCTGACAAGTATGAATTGATTTAATCCTCATTTCAACCCTATGAGGTAGGTACTACTATTGGGCCTTATATTGATGTGGAACCTTAGGTAATTTGTCCTAGGTCAAATAACTATCATATAACAAGGTCACAAAGCTAGTAATCATGGTGGAACCAGGTTTAGAATCTAAGCTGGATTAGAATCTCTGGAAACTGATTGGCACTACTACCTTAAGCTGCATTCTTATATGTGGAAGTGTTAGTCCCTAAGTCATGTCCAACTTTTTGCGACCCTTTGAATTGTAGCCCACCAGGCTCCTCTGTCCATGGAACTCTCTAGACAAGAACACTGGAGTGGGTAGCCATTCCTGTCTCCAGGGGATCTACCTGATCCAGGGATTGAACCCAGGTCTTCTGCATTGCAGGCAAATTTTTTAACATTTGAGTCAGCAGGGAAGCAGGAGATAGGGGTTCAATCCCTGGGTTGGGAAGATCCCCTGAAGAAGGGAATGGCTTCCCACTCCAGCATTCTTGCCTGAAGAATTCCATGGACAGAGGAGCCTGAGGGGGCTAGAGTCCATGGGGTTGCAAAGGGTCGGACATGACTGAGTGACTAACACTTTCACTTTCATATGTGGAAAAAAATGATGGGTATTCTATGAGTACTTGCTGAATGAATAAAATTTAATATGTAGGCTTGGTGCATATTTCTAGGCTATACATAGTTTCTTAGAAGACCTCATGAGAGCTTGAGAGGTCGTGAGAAATGGTTAAGCAGTCATAATGTGAAATGCCAAAGGACCCAGAAATGAAACTCCAAGTTATGAGGCTTTTAGAGTACCAGTCTGCACGCACCCGGTTGGCTAAGAGGGAAATCCGATGATGAATGGGAGGAGCAGAAAAAACGTGGAATCCAACGCAATGGGCAGTTTTCCACATCATTATAGCAGTATTTTGTAACAATTTCTTTGGCAACTGACAGCAGGCATTTAAATCAGCTATTTCCTCCTCAGAATTCCTCTCCAAAGAATAATAATGGCCTCTACGACTCTGAAGGAAATGTAGCCCCTACTCGGATACAATCTTATCTGGGAAATTGCCATGGTATTCCTCACAGCTGTCACCGAGCTGAGCCCATTAGAGATGTGCTGAATGGAGATCTACAGGGTTGTGGGCTCTGAGTGCTCCCTCTCCACAATCTTCCTGGGTTTCAACAGGAGAACAAACACCACCCAACATTTTGGGGACAGAGTCTCCTCAGAGTGGGGTCAGCATGAGTGCCATTCAATACAGCTCTAAGCCCATGGAAGTTACTCTATGGCTTGGGTTGTAGATTTACAGCGACATTTGCAGTGATAGGGCTTCCCTGGTGAGCAGAACATGAGAAAGAGTTCATGAAGAAAGCCCAGACTTCTACTTCTTTAATTGGAGAGCATGAGGGGAGCTAAAGAACTAAAACTAAAAATGTTGGGGTGTTTGGGGTCAGAGGTTGGCACTGGGACCTTGGACCTAGTTCTTTTTGGTTTGTTTCAGTAAAAGAGTGAGATGTTTACCGCTCTTATTCGTCTCATGCAGAGAGTGTTAGAGCAGAAAGTATAACTCTGGATGATATATAATTTCAGTAACTCGGGCCCAGAGGTGTCCAGTGACTGGGCAGGGTCCTATATGCAGCAGGTGGCAGGACCCACAATGCCTGGATTTGGGCCAGGTGGGACTTATTAAAATTTGGTTCTGTGAGGGAATACTCCTAAAAATCTAATGTAAGTTTTCTTCATTAAGAAATAAGGACTAGGGACCTCCTAGTGTTTCCGTGGGTACAGCTTGGTGCTCCCAATGCAGGGGGCCCAGGTTCAATCCTTGGCCAGGGAACTAGATCTCACATGCCGCAACTAAGACCCAGTGCAGCCAAATTAAAAGAAATACATAATTTTTAGAAAAATAAAAAATAAGGACTCCAAATCCAATTCTCTTTTATTTTCAAATTAATTTTGTTTTTAACCCACAGTTGGCTTTACAAAGAAACAGACATAAAAATAGTCTTCTATTCAATAGACTAAGGGAGACAATTTACTCCAAAATTGCACTGTCCTAGATACTAACTTACTGCACCACGGGAGTTGCTTAGTCTCAGAAAGTTGTTTACCCACTTTGACTCAAAACAAGGTGTTTGCCATACACAGCACAGCCTGGGATTTTCTAAATTAAAGACTGGGTATCACTTACTTTGCACAAAAGCAAGTTACTGGGGTGGGTGGATAGGGAAGAGACACTGCCTGATGTGGTTCCCACCTTTGGCCCTCTCCTCCTACCTAAAGACCCTCCTGAGGCTCCTGAAGACCGTGGGCCTTACCAGCAGGCTCTGGCTTCCCTTTTGTTTTTGTTTAGTAAAGAGGTGGGTTTCCCCAGTGACCCATCTGGTAAAGAATTTGCCTGCAATACAGGAGACAAAGGAGACACCTGTTTGATCCCTGGGTCAGGAAGATCCCCCAAAGGAGGAAATGGCTACCCACTCCAGCATTCTTGCCTGAAAAATCCCATGGACAGAGGAACCTAGCAGGCTACAGTCCACGGGGTCAGAAAGAGTCAGACACCACTGAGCGACTAAGCGTAGAAAACAGGCAGTCAGCAAAGGCAGAGAGAGGGGAGGCAGCTTAACAACACCATGGCAACTATTCCATTACCTCATCAATTCTTATATTTCTTCCCATTTGCTCACCTAACATCTCCCCTCTTCTATTACTTGCTCTCATTTTGAGCGAAGAAGTCACATTTCCATCCCCACCCCACTGCTTGACCAAGAACAAGCACTCAGCCAACCGTTTGTGGATTACACCAGTGACCTGACTTCTTTCCATCACTTCCCGTTTTCCATTCTTTCTTTTTTTCTCCTCTTTTGCTGATGGTCCCAGTCTTCAACTTTTTGAAAACTAGTTGTAAGATAAACAGTAACAAAAATAATGACTGAAACAGGGACAAAATTTCTTTGAACAAGTTTTTATTTTCTAATTTGCTATTGCATTTTCAAATGATGTCTGTGTTTCCCAATGCATTCTTTTGTAGAACTCACTTCTTAACCATTTTGCTCTTTGCAGGTCGATAGAGTAATTTTTTCTTTCATGGTAGATGAACCAGAGCAAGTGTACAACTGTTTGTATAACCCTTCTCAAGTGCTTTGCAGAGTATTCTGATGACAAACATCCCCGAAGTATTATTATTGATAAATGGTAACATGACACATGAAATCAGAGTAAAATAATAAGAGCCACACTGAAATTATTAACATAGAAAGAAAAAGATATACCATGCTTAACTTTTGTGCCACATTTACCTAGATCACACAGTTTTAATTCTCTTTCTTTATTAAAAAAGCATTTTCAGTTTATAACCATGAATGTATCATCAACATTTTTAATAATATTACTAAGATTCTCTTCAATGTATCATAATTCAATATAGTACAGTTCAATGGTACACCTAATTATATCCAAGTATATTTTAAAAGTTTCTGTACAAGTTAAAAAGTATATATAAACACTATCTTTAATAAAATAAAGGTTAAAAAATGATAAAAAAAAAAACAAAAACAAAAATTTGCATTAAAAGGGCTTGGCAGTATGCTAAAGCCAATGAAATTCCATCATGTATATCTTAATTGAGTTGTGTGGACATATATGTACATACATAACCACAAACTAATTTAAAGTTTTCTCTTTAATTTTAAGCTTAATATGATTAAATTAGTTTTAAAATAATCAGTTGTCTTATAATCATATTCTACTATTCAAACTAAAATGAAATATATCTCCCTTTATTAAAAAAAAGTCTACAGAACTGATTAAAGAGATGACAATGTAATTTCCATTACAAGTGCTTTTTCTGCCATCTAGTGGAAAAATGAAATCTATGAGGGGTCACAATTTACAGTTTTAATTCTATTGTCTCAAATTATTAAACAAGGGCTTATTTGAAATCTCAAGAAAAGGAAAGAATGTGTTCTCTCCCTGGTTTGGGCTTGGTCTGCAGGTGGACCAAAAGTGGGTAATCCTGAACATTCTTCATATTGCCAAAGGGACTACAAACAAAAAAGTAAGGGGTGCTTTGGACTTTCTATAAAAATCACAGAAGCCATGGATTCTGAACAAGGAACTAGCACCCACTATACTATGTAATTGGATCATTGTTCATTGTCAAGGTGATGAAAGATGCCTCTTACCTTTCCATTCGTTTCTTTTCATGTCTCGCCGCTCTAGTCCTATAAACTGAAGGAGAAAGTTTAGACTAGAGAGATGGTTTGTTGAGCACTGTCTAGATCAGTGACTCTCAAGCATTTTTAAACTGCAACTCACACTAAGATGAGTATTTGACATTGCAACCCAGTGTGTGTACATAAAAAAGAAGACAAATTTCCATAAGTAATAACCTTAAAATGAGTGATCACTGTGATATTTCACATTCTGCTCTGCTTTATTCTATTTCACTTTTTGATATTTTTAAATAATATTTTTAATTGACTTCATGATCCACTAATGGTTCTGAAGATTGAAAAATCACTGGTAAGAATTTCCTGAAAGTGAAAGTGGCTTAGTCATGTCCGACTCTTGTGACCCCATGGACTATACAGTCTCCAGGCCAGAATACTGGAGTGGGTAGCCTTTCCCTTCTCCAGGGGATCTTCCCAACCCAGGGATTGAACCGAGGTCTCCCCACATTGTAGGTGGATTTTTACCAGCTGAGCCACACCTGAGATGTCCTAAATGTTTACTTCCCCTACCTTAAAAATATATGATTCTACATCTGAAAAAAGTTGACCAAATAAAAAGCTCAATGAAAAAAAAGATGATAGATATTGGTTAGTTAGTACAAAGACCTTTGAGTTATTCTCAAGGCTATCTTATTTGGTGAATGTTCTCTATTATACCACTAGCATCATCCTCTCTGTCACTCAGAACAGAAGGCTTGGCTTCGTTTTCATAGCCACCTCTCTCATTGAATAAATCATCAAATTCTGTGTATTATATCATCACAATGAGTCTCATATCTTTGTTCCTCTTTTCATCTGGTTTAGAAGCCTTCCCATTTGTCCCTGGATGGTCACAGAAGCTTCCATACTCCTCTTCCTGACTCCATCACTCAACCCTCTGGACCATCCTTCACACAGCTGCCAAGACTGACCCTCCTCCTTACAGGTCAGATGACATCATTTGCTGAATTCTGTAACTAATGAAGGATGGCATTAAAAACCCTCCTTGCTTAGCACTTTGTTGGAATTTAATATTTTAGATTAGATTATTGTTCTCTCCATTGCATTCTGAACTAGGACTGTATCTGTATCTCCTTTTGAATGCATTATATTTACCGCAGCAGACACTTAATAGGTATATGTAAAAGGCACTGAACCAAACAAATAAAAAAAACAGCAAAATAAAAAGAACAAAAACAAAACAACACAATGAAACAGCACTAAACAAAATTTCCTTTATTAGTATATTAGGTTTTTAAAATTTTATTTTCTTTCTTAATTGAAGTATAGTTGATGTAAGGGCTTCCG
The DNA here is from genome assembly GCF_033118175.1 of Dama dama. Classification (NCBI taxonomy): domain Eukaryota; kingdom Metazoa; phylum Chordata; class Mammalia; order Artiodactyla; family Cervidae; genus Dama; species Dama dama. The sequence continues at coordinate 49,968,439 of NC_083710.1, forward strand.
TGGTGGCTCAGTGGTAAAGAATTTGCCTTCCAATACAGGAAACGTGGGTTCCATCCTTGGGTTGGGAAGATCCCCTGGAGGAGGAAATGACAGCTCACTCCAATATTCTTGCCTGGGAAAGCCCATGAACAAGGGAGCCTGGTGGGCTACAGTCCATGGAGTCACAAAAGAGTCAGACACAACTTAGCGACAAAAGAACAAAAGTTGACGCGTAATACTGTATGTTACTTGTGAACAATATAGCCATTCACAATTTTTAAAGGTTATACTCCATTTATAGTTATTAGAAAACATTGGCTATAGTCCCCATGTGGTACAATATATCTTGTAGCTTATTTTACGCATAAGCTCTTAATTTCCTACCCCAGTATTGCCCCTCCCCACTTCCTCTTCCCACTGGTAACCAGTAGTTTGTACTGTATATCTGCGAGTCTACTCTTTTGTTATCTTCACTAGTTTGTTGTAATTTTTACATTCCACAAAAAAAAGTGATATCATAAAGTATTTCTCTTTCTCTGTCTGATTTCTTTCATTTAACATGATGTCCTCTAAGGCCATCCATGCTGCTGCAAATGGCAAGATTTCACTCTTTTTTGTGGCTGAGTAGTATTCCATTTTATATATACATTCCACATCTTTATTCACCTGTGAACAGACATTTAGGTTGTTCCCATGTCTTGGCTATTGTAAATGGTGCTGCTATGAACATGAGGGTGCATGTATCTTCTTGAATTATAGTTTTCATCTTTTCCAGATATATGCCCAGGATGCTAGATCATTATATTGCTAGATCGTATGGTAGTTCTATTTTTAGTTTTTTAAGGAACATTCATACTGTTCTCCATAGTGGATGCACCCGTTTCCATTCCCAGCAACAGTGTAGGAGGGTTTACTTTTCTCTGCATCCTCTCCAGCATGTATTATTTGCAGACTTTTTGATGTTGCTTCTTTTAAAGAATATGCATATGCTCAAGCTTTTTCTTGGACCGCCTTATTTTCTATATTCTGCCTACAGAAAGCCCTTGTCACCCTTTAAATACCAGTTCAGATATCATCCCTTGCAAGAATCTCTCTTGGTCCCCAGCAGACTGAACACCCACAGTCTAACAGTAACCTCAGTATCTATTCAATGCTTAAGGTCATTGTGCCAAATTTAAGATTTGTGAGTGTGTCTATGTGTCTATCTCACTTGACTGTGAGAATCTTGAGGACATGGAGCAAGCCTTGTGCATTTTTCCAGTCCTTAGGGCTATTCCAGGTGTCGAATGTTTGTTCATTTACTTGAACACACGTGTTATGTGTATCTTTTTAAATAGGAACTGGAGACTGCTGATAATGATGTTTATGTAGGCCAGCCGTAGATGGGCTATTTTAAGTTTCAGAAAAGGGTTTGACCAAACTTTTCAGTTTGAATTATTGGTCCACCCACCAATGATTTTTTTTTTTTTTTTTAGTCTTTACTAAACACTATATTGGAGAAGGCAATGGCACCCCACTCCAGTACTCTTGCCTGGGAAATCCCATGGATGGAGGCGCCTAGTAGGCTGCAGTCAATGGGGTCGCTAAGAGTCAAACACGACTGAACGACTTCACTCTCACTTGTCACTTTCATGCATTGGAGAAGGAGATGGCAAGTCACTCCAGTGTTCTTGCCTGGAGAATCCCAGGGACGGGAGCCTGGTGAGCTGCCATCTATGGGGTTGCACAGAGTCGGACACGACTGAAGTGACTTAGCAGCAAGCACTATATAGGGCTTCCCAGGTGGCTGAGTTGGTAAAGAACCCACCTGCCAATGCAGGAGACATAAGAGACACAGGTTTGATCCCTGAGTCAGGAAGATCCCCTGGAGGAGGGCAGGGCAACCCACTCCAGTATTCTTGCCTGGAGAACCCCAAGGACAGAAGAGCCTGGGGGACTGCAGTCCATAGTGCTGCAAAGAGCCAGCCACAACTGAAGTGACTTAGCACACACACAAGCACTATATGCTTCTGAGGAAGGAAAAAAAAAAAAAACAGGAAATTGCAGAGCCATCTCCCAATGCCCCGTTGAAATGGCTCTTCACCGTGTTGCCAGAATAATCTATATTTTCTTCTGTCACTGAACTTCCTCCCTGCACGGTATGATGATTGTTTCCACCAGATCCTTGAAGGTAGGGAAGCTCTCATTCATTTGTATACTCAGAAACCAATGAAGCACTTGCACCTAGCAGATGTGTGCTAATTGCTCAGTGATGTCCAACTCTTTGCAACCCCATGAACTGTAGCCTGCCAGGCTCCTCTGCCCATGGAATTCTCCAGGCAAGAATACTAGAGTGGGTAGCCATTCCCTTCTCCAGGGGATCTTCCCTAGCAGATGGTCAATAAATATTTGTTGAATGAAAGAACAAGAGACACAAAGAATTATAATGAGTAAAAAAGAAGTATTAGATATTATGTCCATCTTCAAGGAGCTGAGGCACCACTTAGGGAAGTAACTACCTAAGTATTCTGACCATCATGTCCTACAGTTAATAGACATTTAATACATTTTAATGGATCACAATTAATAAAATGAGAGTCCATTTCTATGTGCAGGAAAAATGCAAAATACTCATTAAGAAGTACAAGTGCTGTCTCTGTCCTCTAGGAGAGCATAATCAAGTGTGAGGTAATAAAAATGTTCACAACACATTACTCAGCATGTTGGTTTCCTGCCAAATGTATTTTGGAGATATCACTGTAAGCTGGAGTGGTTAGATGAGACTTCCCAAAGGAAGAAGGTCTTTGTCAAGAACTGTGGAAAGTTTGAGATGTTAGCCTATTTGCAAACTGAAAAGGTAGTCTGCCACATTTTTATAGATGCTGCCAGAGATCACAAAACTCCTGGGTCAGAGGCGACGGCCTCTGTTACTCTGAGCACAGCTAGCAGGAGGAGCTTTGCCTCTACACTGGTTCTCTTTATCCTCCGTGGCCCAAGGAGGTGTTAAAGGAGAATGCTGTACACTCCACGGGTTTGCACCACAGCTGATGGACCCTGAGCTAAGGAAACCTCAATCTTCTATAAAGAGCCAGCGAGCAAACCTGTTCAGTCTTAGTCCTGGAGGGACACATTATCCCTACCTTCCTGGTCAGAAAACAAATCTGTTTTCTCTCAGAGGGAGATTCTATCTTTGTGTCCCAAGGCTTTTTGCTGTACAAACATCCTTGAAAAAAATGGCCCAGAGCAAAAGCTGTCAATGCCTTTCCTCAGAAAATGGACAGAAACAAGAGAACCATGGAGAATGCTTTTTCAACATTCTTAAATTGATTCTTGAAGGTCAGGTGTGATTTGATCAAGTAATAGGAAGAGAATACATTTTTTGGGAGAACAAAGAATTTCATGTGCACATATTTATTTGGTGACAGATATCTCCAGGCCTTAGTTTCTCTACATCTATAATTGGAATAATACCTACGTCACAAGATGGTTGTAAAAATGACACGAGGTTATGTGTGATTACATGTAACATCCAGCCTGGTAACAGACACATAACAGGTACCAAACTGTTAGTTCTTTTCCATTTTCTCCAAGAATATATAGGTTGAGACTCTGTACACTGCCCTGACATTAAGAAAGGAAGAAAGAAAGGCCCTTAACCAGTAAATCTGCAAAATTTTTATTGCGCATCTACTGTGTTTCAAGCACCTGGCTAGATACCATGCTTGTCCTCTTAAAGTTTACCTTCTACTCCATGGAGAAACTAAAAGAAAATAGAATTATCTTGCTCCCATCAACTAAATTCCTTAAAGGTATACCCCCAAATTTTATGGCAATGTCATCTGACCAGGAAACCAGGGAATTTGAGACAGAGTAGCAGCATTAAAAGAACAGAGAAATGACAAGACTTCAATGAAAGCATACACCAGTCAACAGTGGCTTTTCAGGATGATGTTGAAAGAAGGATACTAACAATCACAGCAGGAAGATTTCATGTGAACATTAGCAACACCTATGTATGATTGTTAAATCATTCATTTAACAAATGCTTATTGAACGTTCACTACATGTTATGCTATGTTTAGTAACAGGTGCTAGAATTCCAGGATCAAGAGCGGGGATCCCATTGAGGGTGAGATGGCCTCCAGGAAACAAGGGATTAATTTTTCATAAGTTGGTGTCAGTGTTCATCTATATATAGATGGAGAGAGAAGTGTGAGAATCTTGGAGATACTATCAACAAGATGTTCAATGCAAGGGTGATTAGATTATTGAATCATTGGACAATCTTAAATTAGGACTTGATTTAGGAGAAAAGGGAATTGTTAAAATTTCTTTCTTTATTGATGGAAAGGACAAACAATTATTTGTCATATCATAGACCATATATATTGGAGAAGGAAATGGCAACCCACTCCAGTATTCTTGCCTGGAGAATCCCAGGGACGGCGGAGCCTGGTGGGCTGCCATCTATGGGGTCGCACAGAGTCGGATACGACTGAAGCGACTTAGCAGCAGCAGCAGCAGACCATATATGGGCTTCCCAGGTGGCTCAGTGATAAAGAATCTGCCCGCCAATTCAGGAGATGCAGGAGATGTAGGTTCGATCCCCGAGTTGGGAAGATTTCCTGGAGTAGGAAATGAAAACCAGCTCCAGGGTTCTTGCCTGGAAAATCCCAAGGACAGAGGAGCCTGGCGGTCTACAAACCATGGGGTCACGAAGAATTAGACATGACTTAGCAACTGAGCATGCATGCACACAGACCATATTTATGCCTGAACTATTTAATAGTAATAAAATAATAATTTTGAGAGGAAAAAAGAGAGTTTTAAAGACCATCCCTATTTGGGAGTGGATTGGGTCTTGATAATGTAACCACAATGTTAAGCCTGCTTGAAGTAGAATAGTATAAGAAAAAGCTTTACCAGTTGACTTTTCTGGAAGAACAATGGTAACAGTGGTTTTTTCCTGTTTTGTTTCCAAAGTGAAGCAGACTGGATTTCAGTTATGTGTCAAGAAACTACCCAAGGGGCTAGATTGTGAGAGATGGCATGTGCTGTTTGACAGCTGAGTGATGGGGGCTAACCAAGAGGAGAAGTGAATTACATTTGAAATGAGAAGCTAAGACAAGGAAAAGGGAAAGGAAAAGCCAAGCCAAAGGGAGCAGCGTTCCATCTTCAGTTTCTATTACTCATGGATCATGAGATGAGCTTCAGCTGACACTGAGTTGGTCTTACATTAGATGGCTTCAGAGAGTGTTGGGTCTAGCTGTCAAATGATTCAAAGGACCTTAAAACTCTCCATGCACCAGTCTCATCCCCTCCCCTACTGCCTTGTACAGCTAGCTGACTGCTAGCTGAATGCTTCTGCTAGGACTTGGCTTTCCCCAGAGACGGGAGATGCATTATCAGTAACATCCTAGTTTGAATTCTATTGCTCCAACCTGAGTTTGTGAGGGAAAACAAGAAATCTTGGCATAAAATGCTGAAAAGGAGAACAGAAAAGAGCTGAGAAATCCCAGGTGTGAAAGCATCTTCTCTTTTCCACACATTGTTTTCCTTAGGGACTCCCTTGTTAACCAGATTTACTGCTAAATCCCAACACACATTCTAAAACCTCTCCGAACTGATGAAAGTGACAGTGCAGAAGTCATAATAATCCATCACAACAGCTCTCTTCCTTTCTAAGTCATGCTTGCGGCTGCTACCTTGAAAGGTCAAGTCCACACCAGTTTTTCCTAAGGCTACGGAACCCCCAAGGTCTTTGTGCAATAGCATTTGAAGGTAAGAACAGTTCAGGTTACAGAGCCATTTTTGTGAAATGGAAGCACTTTTGTCTTTGTTCCACGCAAAGTGCTTTTCTCTCACTTTTTCTGAACCTGGCCCTTTCCATTTCTATCAGGTAAAGATAGTAAAAGCAGGAACTGTTTATCCATGGCTAAAATGAAACCTTACAGACCTCCCTCTCGCTGACAATTTTCTACTAGTAGACTTCCAAAGAAGCTCCTATCTGGCCAGCTATTTGCTCCTGTTTTACATGATGATTGTCAGTGTTCACCAGGAACAAAGATCACTGATATTCCCACTGGGTTTTTCAGAAGGGACTGAACGGTGAGCTCTTTTTATGTTGAAAATAGAGATTTAAACATTATTCATAAACTTTCTCCCAACACATTCTCAGCCTCATGGGCATCTTTCACTAATTAGCTATGCAAGTCTTTGCACTAACATTTAGCTGCCAATTAATCCTTGATTTTCCTTTCTATACAAACACAGTATATGTTTATATATCAATACATTTTGTCTATGTTTCCAAAAAAAAGAGTATATAGAAGCAAGAGTTTATAAAAACCTTAGGTCTGACTCCATTAGTGAGAAAAAATGCACTTTGAATTTGTGTATTCAGAAACACTGAGGCACTCTGTAATACAGAGGAACAAATCTGACTCCATATAATATCTGTATAATATCTGTTTCTTTTACTGTAATCTTTGTATTCTATTGATTTTGCTTCCAGTAAAGAATGTACAGTCCAAAGTGTTGCAAAGGGTCGGACATGACTAAGCGACTGAACACACATACACAAGAATGTTGCCTGTGGCTTGAATGTTGCCTATACAGAATAGCCCATTCTCAAGGCTCTGACCTTTAAAGGTATAACACTTTCCCCTTCCGTACAGAGATAAAAAGCTGCAGGACAGAGCATGACACTTGTCTTGTCAGAGGTTTACAGGAACATCATGACCTGAGATCAAACCACACGCCTTATCCTGTTATTATGCTGTACTCGGTCGTGTCTGATTCTTGGCAGCCCCATGGATTTCACCAGGCTCCCCTGTCCATGGAATTCTCCAGGCAAGAATACTGGAGTGGATTCCATTTCCTACTCCAGGGAGCTTTCCCGACCCAGAGATTGAACCCACATCTCTTGCATCTCCTGCATCGGCAGGGGATTGTTCACCACTATTGCCACCTGGAAAACCACCCTGTTAGTATGAAGGAAGCCAAATTCTGATTTGGGCAAGACGGTTCTCAGGATATTAGTCTACCATCTTCTTGGTCTATTGACTTTTTGAATAAAGTTGCTATTCCTGGTTCCAACACCTTGTCTCTCAACTTACTGGCCTGTCCTGTGGCAAGTAGGACTCAGTAACAGCTCCTGAAATTAGGTTGCTAGGTAAGTCCAGTTAATGTAAAATGTAACATGAAGATTAACTTTTATGAAACTCCTAGTATGTGCCAGGTGGTATGCTATGGGTTTTAAGTATGCCCACTTAATCTTTGTAACACTGTGACCTGTATATTATTATCCTTATCCTATAGATAAGGAAACTGAAATATGAGTAATGCATATGGAACTCATGTCTGTCTAACCCCAAAGCTTGAGCTTTTTGATAAACTATGATTAGAGCCAAAAGGAATCTTGGGGATTACCTAGGATAGTGGCTTTCCAAAATATAGGATGGGTGTCAAAGGGGGTGGTACATGGGAGAGTACATTTCAAACGCAATATGTGCCATAGTGAAGAACATTTTTTTCAACTCTTTTCATCTTTTTAATAACTCAGTTCTCTGTCTCTAAAACTTGTTTATCTCCTCTTCTTTCACAGAAAGATCAGGTCTCAGTACCCCTGGTTTTAAGGACAATACCCAACTAAGATGTAAGTCTATGTTTATTTTTCATTATAGTTATTTTTATAGCTGCTTTCTAGCTAGGGCAAAGGAGGCTGCTTTTCCTTTTTGTAGTCATGTAAATTTTTATTTTAAAAGTCAACATATATAGATTATTTAAAGCTAGGCTACTTAAAGAAAAAAGGTTATAAATAATAGTTCAGTGGTGTATACATGTGGTAAAAATCAGGAAAATGCCCTAGGACAGCAATCCCCAACTTTTTGGTGCTGAGGATTGGTTTTTTCAGACAATTTTTCCAGACAGGGATGGCACATTATGTTTATTATGTTGCTGCTGGTCTGACAGGAGGCGGAGCTCAGGCAGTAATCTGAGCGATGGGGAGCGGCTGTAAATACAGATGAAGATTCACTCAGTCACCTGCCACTTACCTCCTACTGTGTGACCTAGTTCCTAACAGGCTAAGGATAGTACTGGTCTTGGGAATTCCTGCCCTAGGAAAACTAGACTTTGGGGGCATGGCTTTGGGGATTCTAGGCTAAAACTCACATGATACAATTGAAATTCATTTTGGCCCAGAGAGAGTCTTAATGACCCAGATAACCACGATGGTGTGGTCACTCACCTAGAGCCAGACATCTTAGAGTGTGAAGTCAAGTTGGCCATAGGAAACATCACTACAAACAAAGCTAGTGGAAGTGATGGAATTCCAGCTGAGCTATTTAAATCCTAAAAGATGAGGCTGTTAAAGTGCTGCATTCAATGTGTCACCAAGTTTGGAAAACTCAGCAGCAGCCACAGGACTGGAAAAGGTCAGTTTTCATTGTGATTGCAAAAAAAGGCAATGCCAAAGAATGTTCAAACTACCATACAGGTACACTCTTTTCTCATACCAGTAAGGTTATGCTCAAAATCCTTCAAGCTAGGCTTCAGTAGTATGTGAACTGAGAACTTCCAGATGTACAATCTGGATTTAGAAAGAACAGAAGAACCAGAAATCAAATTGCCAATATTCGTTGGATCATAGAGAAAGCAAGGGAATTCCAAAAAAAAAAAAAAAAAAAATCTACTTCTACTCATTGACTACACTAAAGCCTTTGACTGTGTGGATCACAACAAAGTGTGGGAAATTCTTAAAGAGATGGGAATACCAGACCACTTTACCTGTCTCCTGATAAACCCACATGCGGGTCAAGAAGCAACAGTTAGAACCAAACATGAAACAACAAACTGGTTCAAAATTGGGAAAGGAGTATGTCAAGGCTGTATATTGTCACCCTGCTTATTTAACTTATATGCAGAGTACATCATGCAAAATGCTGGATTGGATGAATCACAAGCTGGAATCAAGATTGCTGGGAGAAAGATCAGTAACCTAGGATATGCAGATGATACCACTCTAATGGCAGAAAATGAAGAGGAACTAAAGAGTCTGTTGATGAGGGTGAAAGAGAAGAGTGAAAAAGCTGGCTTGATACTCAGCATTCAAAAAACTAAGATCATAGCATCTGGTCTCATTACTTCATGGCAAATAGAAGAGGAAAAAGTGGAAGCAGTGACAAATTTTATCTTCTTGGGTTCCAAAATTATTGCTGATGATGACTGCAGCCATGAAATTAAAAGATGCTTGCTCCATGGAAGGAAAATTGTGACAGACCTAGACAGCATATTAAAAAGCAGAGGCATCACTTTGCCGACAAAGGTTCATTTAGTCAAAGCTATAATTTTTCCAGTAGTCATGTATTGATGTGAGGGTTGGACCATAAAGATAGCTGAGCACCAAAGAACTGATGCTTTTGAATTGTGGTGCTGGAGAAGAGTGTCCATTAAGAGTCTTGAGTCCATTGGACTGCAAGGAAATCAAACCTATCAATTCTAAAGGAAATCAACCCTGAACATTTATTGGAAGCACGGATGCTGAAGCTCCAATATTTTGGCCACCTGATGCCAAGAGCCAACTCATTGGAAAAGATCTGATGCTGGGAAAGATTGAAGGCAAAACAAGAAGAAGCAAAGGATGAGATGGCATTGCCAACTCAATGGACATGAATTTGAGCAAAATCTGGGAGATTGTGAAGGACAGGGAAGCCCGGTGTGCTGCAGTCCACGGGCTCACAAAGAGTCGGACATAACTTAGTGATTGAACAAAAACAATAACAGGCCAAAAGATGTGTAATTGTGTCCACAATTAGTGAATTGCTGGAACATGATCATTTACCTTTTTTTAAAAAATTGAAGTATAGTTGATTTACATTGTTTCAGGTGTACAAAGTGTAATATATATGTGTATATATATATATATATATATATGTATGTAATATATATGTATATGTATATATATATATGTATTCTTTTTCAGATTCATTTCCATTAAAGGTTATTACAACATATTGAATGTAGTTCCCCGTTATATACCATTTATCCTTGTTGAATCATTTACCTTTTAAAACATACAATGATCTCCCCAGCAGCAGGTCAATTTCCACTGTTGTTTTCCTGGTGGGGCTTCAGACATCTTTTAACTACACATACAAACTAGAATGAAAGAAAACAAATTGTTTCCTTCTGGAGCAGTCACATAGTTTCAGTTTTCTTCTGGTGCTAAAAAGGTGTGAAATAGAAGTGGGTGGTATTTAAATTATTTGGACAACTGGGACTTTCAGCTTCAATGAGAATTAGATATTTCATATTTGTTTTTAAAAAATGTACATTAGTTTATTTAGGTATTTCAACGTACATCGACAAGCACATTCAAGTATAAGCTGTAGCTGTTACCACAAAAAGGACTTTTACTGGTAGGAGAGCAAGTAGATTGTCTAAAATATTTAACATGTGAAATAGTTTTCTAACATTCTCTCTTGAAAACAGAATTACCAAAACAATCTCTTCAAAGGGTTGGATGTAAAGTGTGCCTCTGATGATCTATCGTTTTCAATAGCTGGAGATGATAAATGTGACCACTTCTGATGTAACACACCTGAATTTCCATTCAGTTCCTGGGGACCCAAAAGAGATCCCAGTTTTCTGCTCTATTCTAACAGACAAAGCATTATTAGTTAAGAGGTAGACTTCCTGAGGCTTCTATTTAGGGCTGTCAAATGTACCTTTTCTTTTTTTTTTTTACACACTTAAAATACCTGGTGTATACAAGCTCAATAGTGAATTTCCTAAGAGATTTTTGTTGCTGTTATTGTTAAAAATGGGATTTCCAAGGACAGCATTTTTTAAAATAAAAAAAAGAATGTTTTTAACCTGTTATTGAAAGGCAGTAATGTAGATCTGCAGAGATGTCACAAAAATTCACAAGCCCATTAGCATCATCAATAGCATGCCGGTTAGGAAAAGAACCCTGGAGAAGGTAAGCAACTATCATTAGTCTTTTGATATATTCTCAGCATCTGCTTCCCGTTTCAGCTAATACTGTCAGGCATCTGATTTCCAGCCTCTTTCAGCTCCTCCCATGTTCTCTTCACCCAAGATGGTGACAGATAGTGAGAGGCACACGGTGTGTGTGCTCTATAGTCACTTCACCTGGGTTGGAATCCTGGCTTTGCCGCTTTCCTGATTAAGCTATTTCTTTACCATCTGTGCCTCAATTTCCTTACCTGCGATGATGTGGTGGTGGTGGTTTAGTTGCTAAGTCATGTCCGCCTTGTACGATCCTATGGACTGTAACCCACCAAGCTCCTCTGTCCATGGTGATTCTCCAGACAAGAATAGTGGAGTGGGTTGTCATTTCCTCCAGGGGATCTTCCTGACCCAGGGATTGTTCAGAATTGTCCTGACCCTGTGTCTCTTAGGTCTCCTGCACTGGCAGGCAGGTTCTTTACAACTAGCGCCATCTGGAAAGCCCCTACTTGCAATGATGATATGATGCAATCTCCTACAGTAACAATTTGAGACAAGTCAAGCATCAAACAATGTTTTACATGGAACAGGTTCTCCATGTGTGTTAGTCATTATTTTTCAAGCGCATGGTGGATATTGTTTCCTGGGTGCCAAGTCTACCAATGCTTTCAGCTAACACATTTATTGAGCACTTACTATGTACCAGTTCAAGATGCTTGAGATCACTGAACAGAAACCCCCAAATCCCTGCCCTTGTGGAGCTTCTTCAGGTAGAAGACAGAGTAATCAGTAAATATTGTAACTAAGTAAATTGCATTAGAGTGATACACACTATAGAAAAAAAAAAAGGTATCAGTATGTGGATTGGGATGTAGGCAAGAATGAGATTTCATACATATGTTCAATATGATATTCCTAAAATAATACTCATTTTTCTGGAAAAATTAGATTCCCTCTCCGATTTTCATTTATTGATAAATCATTCTCTTTGCTGCTCAGGTTAAAAGCTCAAGTCACCAGGGAATTCCCCGGTCGTCCAGTGGTTAAAACTCTGCTCTTCCACTGCAGTGGGCACGGGTTCTATCCCTGGGTAGGTGATAGGGAAGAATTCAGTCCCTTTAGTTTCTTTTCTACATTCCTCCTAATGAGCCACTACATTTTATGTCTTTCTTCATTGTCTCTTGAATCTACCAACTTGAGGCTTAGGCCTGAGTTACTGTCTCCTGTCACAGCCTCCTAAACAGTGCCTGCTTCTGGTCTCATCCTGCACTTCACTTGCAAATTCCTTAACAATTCACCCCGTCTCTTCCTTTCTCTGATGCCTCTGGAATGAAGATGGAAGTTGTTCGGGGGTGTAAATTCAGGGATGTTCATAAATCTGGTTCATCCTGTCTTTCTAGTCCACTCCCACCCCGCCTAAATATAACTTTCCATTTCAGTAAGAATAATCTACTTGTATGGATTCACCCTCTGTGCCTACACATCACACTAGGTTCTTTTCTAACTCTATTGCTTAGTGTTTGCTTTCTCTTTGTACAAGTATTAGGAATTTCATTAAATTTAAAATTCCATAGAAACTTCGTGTAGTTTGACTTATCAACGTATCCCAAGACATCCCCGAGGGAAGTGGTGTGGACCTGACCTCAGCAAGGTGGATGCGCTGATGGAGGGGCTCACAGTTTTCTGGAAACTCCTCAAACTTTTGATATCTTTATACTCAGCTTACTCAAGATTACCAGCTAACTAGTTTACGCCAAAAATGCACAAATAAGATCTTTTTCTAGACTACTTGAATTCTCCCCTGGCTTACAAATCCTGTTCTCTCCTGTTCTTTATCTCAATGATTTCCTCATCTGAGCAATTTATGTAAAAATAGTATCTGCTTTTTGAATCGTGTTGGTCACTCAGCATGTCAGACTCTTTTTGATCCTCTGGACTGTAGCCCGGCAGACTCCTATGTCCATGGAATTTTCTAGGCAAGAATACTGGAGTGGGTTGCTATTTCCTATTCCAGGGTATCTTCCCGACTCAGGGATTGAACCCGGATCTCCTGCACTGCATGCAGTTTACCATCCCCTGGTAGCTCAGCTGGTAAAGAATTCACCTGCAAGGCAGGAGACCCCAGTTCAATTCCTGGGTCAGCAAGATCCCCTGGAGAAGGGATAGGCTACCCACTCCAGTATTCTTGGGCTTCCCTGGTGGCTCAGACATTAAAGAATCCACTTGCAATGTGGCAGGTAGACCTGGGTTTCATCCCTGGGTTGGGAAGATCCCCTGGAGCAAGGCATGGCAACCCACTCCAGTATTCTTGCCTGGAGAATCCCCATGGACAGAGGAGCCTGGTGGGCTACCGTCCATAGGGTCACAAAGAGTCAGACAGGACTGAGTGATTCACAGCACAGCAGTGATTCAAGTAATGAAGTCTTTAGAAAAGCAAATCCATCTATTTTGTTATGCAAATAAAATCCAACTCCACTTGGATGGAGTTTGTGTAAATATACACTTTCCACTGGTAAATATCAAAGCACTTTTATTCATCTATTTTCTTCTGCGAGGTCCTAATCCAGTGGGTCACCATCTTGGTTTCTCAGCAATACTGTCCACTTGAGACTCTTCAAGCTGCCTGCATGTAAATGGTTCAACAATCTCTATTCCTTTATATGGGTCTCAGTACTAGTGAAATACACATTTGTCTCATAAAAGCCCTTTCCCAAAGATTCCTCTTAATTTAAATATTAAATTGTACCAGTCTTTAAAACCACAGGGACCATGTACTGGGAACTAGCACCGACCAAAACTATTCTTTCGGATTCAGGTTTCTCAAATGGCTGGCTATTTTCAGCTGAGCTCCTAAGCAGGACTAAACATAGGGGTCCTCTTCACCAACCTGGGATAAGGCAGCCATCAAGGCTTTGCTTTAAAAAAAAAAAGAAAAAAAAAAAACGCCTATTTCATCTTCCCAGTTTGTTCAGCTTTGCTTTAGATTGACTACAATGGTTTGTCAGTAACAGGCACTTTATATTTGTTCCTTTATTAGTCTGTTACAGTTGCCATAAAAAAGTACTACCGACCAGGTAGCTTAAACAGACATTTCCTCACAGTTATGAAGACTGGAAGTTCAAGATGAAGTTGTCGGGTGGCTTGCTGTCTGGAGCCCCTTTCCTCGGCTGGTAGACGGCTGCCTTCTTGTCCTCACAGGGCTACCTCTGCACACGCGGCCCTGGGGTCAGTGTGTGTCCGGACAGGACAGCAGTCAGCTTGGGTGAGTGCTCACCCTGAAGACCCATGTTCAACTTACTCACCTCTTTCAAGGCCCTTACCCTAAATATAATCACACTCTAGAGTAACCGGAGGTTACTGTTCCAACATAGGATTTACAATTCAGCCCAAAGTTCCCTAACAGACTAAACCATGACTAAAAAGATTTGGGCTCTATAGTTGAGGAAGGTGTTAAAGTGAATATTCTTAATGTCACTGAACTGTACAAATGGTTAAAATGCAAAGTTTTATGTTGTGTACATTGTACTACAACAAAAAATGTGGCTAGTGTGAGACAGTAAACTTTTAATTAGTTTAAATATGTTTAAAAAACATACAGTATGTTTGAAACATGTAAGTTTCATATTGTCCGCTATGGAAAGCTCTTATTTTAAATACAGAAAAACATAATCTTACCTTGTTGAAACATCAACTTTGTTTTCAAGCCTGGGTAAATGTTATAACTATCACCTTTTACTACCAGGGGAAAAGTATTTCATTTTACTACCTCAAGCCTAATTTTAAACTGTAAATTATAAAGCCTACCTTTAAACAGTCTTCAACTACACATAACTAAAAAGCATTCTCTGTCCCTGGGATTTTCCAGGCAAGAATTCTGGAGTGGGTTGCCATTTCCTTCTGCAATGCATGCATGCATGCTAAGTCGCTTCAAGTCATGTCTGACTCTTCAGCAGTGTCAGACTCTGTGCGACCCTATGGATAGCAGCCCACCAGGCTCCTCTGCCCACAGGATTCTCTAGGCAAGAATACTGCAGTGGGTTGCCATGTTCTTCTCCAAAAAAGCATCTAAATATTTACCAAATACTTATAGAAACACAAGTTGAATTCACAGAAACATACTTTAAATCAGAAGTACAGGCTGATATCACCAAAATGGTTTTATTTTGGACACTGACAACATGCGCAACAATGCAACTGTATCATTACTTTGTTTGGTTTCCTTAAGTATTACTTAAGTATGCATTAAAAATACATTTACATTTAAGAAATGTAACACATTAAAGTCCTCTGTAAACAGAACTCCTTCTCAATATATTTTCCTGCTTTGTTTCATACATAAATAACATAATCTCTAAGTTATAAATAAAACTATTAACTCTTATGACCTAAAAGTATATACAAATTTTGGAGCCTGACAAGAGTGTTTTCTTTCTGATTTTATATAAGTAACAACATGCAGTGTCTGCAATGTTTTTTAATCATATAGATGACTTATAATCAAAACCTTTATTGTCTCCCAACCTGTTCTCCCTTTAACAGACGTTCCATGTACTTGGTAAAGATGCCACCATTCAAAAGTCAACGTAGTCAAAAGACTAGATTTTAAAAATAGAACAGAAGGTTCCCATTAAATATTATTAAGCCTTATTAAAATCACTTTAGTTTGTTAGAAGAAACAAAATATGCTACCAAAGAATATATGCTTGTACTATCATTTAACTGGAAAGCTAACATAATCTTAAAAAATCAGATTAAATTGGTAGTAGTCTTGGGAAAAAAGTTCATGGAAATTCTGTTAGAGGAACAGAAACCATATTATCCTAAGTTATCTAAACTTTATTTTCAACCATTACTTCAATTAGTTAAAACTTACAGGGTAAAAATAATGACACACAAAAATGATCTTAGAAAGGCATATTCAGAATTCCTGATGCAGAAAACGTGATTATTTAGTTTTTGTTTAATGACTGGAAATCTTTATTCCTTCAGAAAATAGTAACATTATTTAATGAATGTCACCACCTGTTTGGTGATTTACTAGATAACCACTCAAGGTATTTTATTAAGTAAGCACTCAAATTATTTTTATTTAACAAAAGTAAAAAGACTTTTCATGTTGGAATTGTTTCATTATGAATTAAAAACTTAGAAACACATTCTCAATTAATATCTTCCCTAAATTTAAATGAATCAAATGACAAATACTAAGCTAAGCACAGTCATTACCTTTAAAATTTCAGTTTTCTAAAAGTTTTACTCTTCAGTCAATATTAATATGATCTGGGTAACACTACTAACTGCCACTCAAACTTGATGTTTAAAAAAAGAAATATTCTTTGTTAAAGAGCAGATTAACAACACGTTTTCCATGTTCTTATAAAAAACAAGATTCTGATATGCATAATGAATCTAAATCAAAAATCCACACATGGTAGCGGAAATCCTGTCAACTTTCAGCTTAATACAACATAAATCCACAGTTATTTTGCATAAACAATTCAAAATTTAAGTTTATAATGGAAATGTCAACAAGTCTTAACTACAACATTACTGCTGATGGGTTCCACTATAGTTCACCCAGGCACAGCAGATGTGCACATCTGATAGACAGACTGCTTAGAAAATTAAAGCTATCAGAGCTATAAATTAGGAATACATAAATATGAACACAGCAATGCCAAAGCATTAGAGCGGTTAAAGAAAAAAAAAAAAGATGTGATGTAAATACAACTGATAGTTTTCTCTGTAAGCCACTTTCCACTGATTTATAGAGCTATGGATTTATAATTCTTTTAAAAAGGACAATGTTTCCACATTGCTACATGCAGTGATTTCATCGTATGTTCTTGACTACAATGCAACCTTCAATCTTCTTACACAGCTTGACATAGCCCATCAGGATTTCTTCAGAAAGTCAGCTTGTCATATTTTCAGCAGCCTAGAACAAGAAAGTATGATTCAGTATAACAAAATCATAGGGGGGGTGGGGGGAAACACCATGGAAATACATTTGTCAATATTGCACTGTCATTAACAAACAACTCTTCCCTCACATATAGCAAAGCACTTTTATCAGCATGATGCAGTAGCTTTCACTTTTTGCAGTACATTATTAGAACTACCATTTGAACTGATTGCTAGGCTAACAGTAGAAAATTATTGTGTTTGTGCTCAGTCACTCAGTTGTGTCCAAATTTTTGTGACCCCGTGGACTGCAGCCCGCCAAGCTCCTCTGTCCATGGAATTTTCTGGCAAGAGTACTGGAGTGAGTTGCCATTTCCCACTCCATGGTATCTTCTCAACCCAGGGATTGAACCCATGTCTCTTGAGTCTCCTGCATTGGCAGGTGAAGTTTTTTACCACTGCACCATGTGGGAAGTCCAAATTGCTATATAATCTTAAATAACAGTTAATGTAAAAATACAGCAAGCACTACTTGAAAAATTAACTTATAGAAGTCCTCATCCACAGTCTTTATTAGTTTGTTTCTATATGTTTCGTTACAGTGCGAAAAGGGAATTAAGAATGAAAAAGATCTTTCTGTTATGCTGTAACGCAAAGGAATAAAAAAGGCAAAAGAGGAATAATGAATACGTGGCTAATACAGCTTTACCTAAACCACCATTCGTTACCCTTTCCCTGATTATTCTGTAGAAATTTCCAGACACCATTATCATTCATCAGCAAATTATTTTATATGCATTTCTAAAAGATAGGATTTAAACAAGCAATTTCTCAAGGCCAAATATGGAAATGTTGAATTTAAATAAGTTTAATCTTAGAAGTACACGGTAAACTCAATTCATTTATATTTCAACCTCCTAATTAAAACTTGTTTTTTAATATTCAGTCTAAGTTCAGAGGTCCTTCAAGGAAATTCCTTAAGATACTGGGAAAGTTGTAGATAACTAAATATGAAACATTCTTGTCAACAGAACCTGCCGTGTTTTTCTATATAGCTGGTTGTTCATCTTTCTCTTCCTGGGTTTACTATTCACAAGAATTAGGACCTAGTTTGAACAAAAATTGCCCCTTTTTCAAAAAGGCTTCTTACTTCTTTCCACCCTTATAGGTTCTTATGACCCTTTAAGCAGTATTCTCCCTGCTCCGATTTTCATACTAATTTTAGAGTTTCCTCTCCCAAGATACAATGTAACATGTCTTTTCATTTGAATTAGGCAAGCCGTCAACCTTGTAGAGCATTCATGTTAAATGTGTGTGGAACTACTTTGCAGTTGAAAGGAAGACAGCAATCCTAAAAACTCATCCAGTTTCCAGACAGTCATTAAAAGACTCCACAAGTGTATATACAGTGGTCCTGGGGAAAACCCACATTAGAGGTCTTCTCTCCAGACTTTCCATTGCCCAGGTTTATTCCCTCCGTTGTGAGGATGGGTGGGACACGGGACTTACTTCGTCCCTCATTTCTCTGCCAACTACAAATTCTACAGCGCCAATGTCCTCATGCTGCAGTGAGGAGATACATCACATGCTCTAAGATATCAGTGATAGTACAGGACAGCTTCAAAAGAAAACACACGGCTTAGTGGGTCTGAAGTCACCGATTGTGTGTAATTCAAGGCACATGGCAAGAAAGTAGAAACTATGGGAAAATGAGTTTTGCCCACAATTTCTGAAATCAGTATCTATAAATGACTGCCAACACATAAATACTAGCATTGAGGAGACAACACAAAAATTCAGTGTTGATGATAAAAGTAACATTCATAAAAATAAAGTCTAGTTTTAAAAGAAATACACGTGATTAGCAATTCTATTTATGCTGTGGCAAATAAACACAAGGCAATCTGTCTATCACTGTTAGGAAATTTATCTATCTGGGTGACACACAGCTAGCTGCTTTTACTATAATATACACACACATACATGGATACATATAAAATACAACACCTATATACAAATCTAAAAGATTTGAAAGAGAAAAACAAAATAATTAGTAAAATTATTATAATTTTCTTCATATTGAAGAACAGAAGAAAAAACTACGTTTCAGAGCAACAATTCCTTGCAACATTTCATCATATCCTTGATTTATATTGTACATGGTCTAAAACAGAGATGAGTACCATACAATTAAATTCTAATCACTAGGATGTCTAGGTAAAGATAATACAATGCAGCAAGAAGAGTTTCTCCTTACTCTATTTATCACACTAAGAGAAATAAACAAAAAATATGAGGAAAAAAATTCATGAGCAGCAACCATACAAAAGAGAGAACCTATGCATATTAAGGCACTAAGGCTGGGGCAGGGTAAGGTGGTCAAGAGAAGACAGGTGTGGCTGAGTGCAGTTCTGAACCAACCAGCTCCCAACCCAGACCCAGCAGGAGCAGTTAGGAGAGAACAGAATTTGATCTGGAGAGAATCAACCTGAGGAAGTTTATTCATTTTTAATTCAATGACATTAACTATAATATATTTGTTTTCAAAGTAGCATGAGACCAGCTAGGATGATGTTAACCAAGTATTATCTACTGGTTATCTACTGGTGATCTTGAATGATTTTCGTTTCCTTCTTTGTATTTTCTGATCTAAATATTTAAAAATTACCAACATGAATTACTTTTATACAACTTAAATAGCTTTCAAACATTACTTTCAAGAAAAAATTCTAATGAACATTTCTTCTTTACTGGAAACTTTTCAAGATCTCTTCCCCTACCTAGTTTTAGAAAGAGTCTGGTATACCAATTTTAGATTAAGGGAGAAATGTGTTTTAAGAGGCTCTGTGTGTGTATGAGACTGATTTTCCATTCAAATGGGCAACACTTTCTGATTTTTGTTCAACTTAATTGTAGTAAGTCCCCTACATGCAAATGAGTTCTTTACTGAGAGTGTCCAATTTGTTCACAAGTCCAACAAAGTTAGCCTAGGTACCCAACTGACACAATACAGTACTGTACTATAGGTTTATAATAGTATTATTATAACTGTATAACTGTATTTTAAGTTTATAATACTTTTCACACAAATAATACATAAAAACCAAACACAAAAAATAAAGAAGCATTTTGAATCTAACAGTGCAGTACCTTGGAAAGTACAGGACAGTGGCTGGCACATAGGGAACGGCATCGAGTGAACAGGCAAGAAGAGTTACTTATGGTGAGGGAGAGGATGTGGGAGACGGGAGAGCTGAAGGATGGTCAGCAACAGGAGGCAGAGGGCAAGCTGAAATTTCATTAACACCTGACGTTCACAACTTGAAGGTTTGCAATGTAGCGGAGTTACTGCATTGACTTTGCCTTCAGAGTTCATTATAATCCACTGAATGTGGAATAACCAGTACGTCAAAGCTGAAAAAGTTATGTTAAACAGGCACTTCTGAATCTCCTAATACCTTGATTTTTATTCTAAGAAGCTATGTTGTCTGCCCTCTACCTTTCCAGCTAGGTTCCTTGTCTCCGCTTCCTTCACATCAGTCAATCTGCGTTAATACAAAAATTTCTTGCTATTCTGCCTCCCTATTCCCTTTCGAACTTCAGCATAGCTGAATAAACATTTTTGTGGTTGTGGAAGATGTATATTAAATAAATCCTCTTCCACGGAAATTTCAGAAATTTACTAATAAAAGGCTATGATACCTCTTATGTTATGAAAGGGTATTAAGCCAGGGAAGGTACTTGGGCTCCAGTCCACTGGTTTGGTTCTAATCATTTCATGCTTTTTCAAATAGCAGGCTCAGATATTTTTTAGAACTTACTGTAGGCAGAAACTTAGCAGGTATCAACTCTGACGTCAGAGGGTCTGAGCTCAAATCCTAGCTCAACCACTTAACTCTAAGTCTGGGGAGAAGTAAGTTAGCCACCACAGCGTCAGTTTCCTCAGGGGTAAACTATTACTGGTAGTCGTAGTAAACATCCTTGCATTGCCTATAAAGGAAACAATGCAGGCAGAGTTTAGCAAAAGCAGAATAAACACGAGCTACTCTTACTGTATTACGTAGTTATTTTTCTTTCTCTCATATGAAAGCAACAGTTGTTGAGTTAAAAAAGAAATAGAAGCTGCTGGACAACACAGGGAGCTCAGCTTGGTGCTCTGTGATGGGGTGGGAGGCTCAAGAGGGAGGGGACTTGTGTGCATTTGTGGACTTGTGTGCGTTTGTATGGCAGAGGCCTCAGTTCAGTCGCTCAGTCATGTCCAACTCTTTGCGACCTCATGAACCGCAGCATGCCAGGCCTCCCTATCCATCACCAACTCCTGGAGTCCACCCAAACCCATGTCGATTGAGTCGGTGATGCCATCCAACCAGCCTATACAACTGTAAACTGTGTTTACAACACAATGGTAAAGCAGTTACCCTCCAATTAAAAATACATTTTAAAAAAGAAATAGAAAATTTGAATAGTTTTCATAATTACTTAAAAATTCTGATTAGAAGCCTTACATCTATCTCTGACAAAAGTTCATTTCCAAAATATTTAAACAAAGACTACCCACAAAGAAGAAAAGGACGGATAACCCAGAAAAATGGGCAAGTTACATGAAAAGATATTTCACAAATGAAAACGGCCCCAAAAAATTAAAAAAAAAAAAAAATTCATTTGATCTCACTGGTACTCATAGAAATGCTAACACACAAGAAGAAATCCAAACACAGCTACCAGAATGACTAAAATTAAAGACACTGACAATAATAAGTACAGACAAAGATGAGACGCAAGGCAAATTCATTTGCTGCTGGCGGGAATGCAAATTCATAAAACCACTGTAGTCAAGCCTGGCCTTAACTCTTCACGTTGAAGATACACACAAGCTGTGATTCAGCAGTCCTAGTTCTAGATACACGTTCGACAGAAGCGCCCCCATACACGTGTCAGAGACACAGACAACTAAGCTCAGAGCAGCATGCTCATGACAGCTCTGGGCAGGGAGCAACCTAATATCCGTTCATAGTAGGAAAGATGAATAAAAAATGCTATATTTGTGTAATGAAACATGATTATTACAGTGAAAAGGAATGCACTACAGCTATACATACAACAGAAATGAACCTCACAAAAATAATGTCGAGTGAAAAAACTCAGTGGAAAAAAGAAACTGTGCTGTAAAATCTCACTTACAGCAAGTTAAAAATTTTTTTACAAAATTAAACTGGTGTTGAGTGATCCATGCTTAGTCAGTGAAAATGTTAAAGTCTCTATCATAAAAATTAGGACAGTAGTTATGGGAATGGGGAGCCGGAAAGAGAGGTAAGTGACGGGGGGCATAAGGGAACTTCTAGGGTGCTGACGATGAGAACTGTACAGATACTCTATTTATGATAATTTTTGCTCTGTAAATGTGCCTTGTTTACCTTTTGGTGTTAGATTTAATGAAAAAAAAAAAAAAAGTTTTGACAAGCACAAAACCAATGACCCAGATCATTGGAACTTATCAGAGATATTATTGGAACTTAATCTGAGATGGGTAAATGGCAGGTCTCCTCAAAGGAAGACAAAAGGGTAGACAAAAGACAAAAGCCGCCTTCTGGTGGCCGCCAACAACCCTTGGCCTTCTTTGTCCTGTAAACGCCATCACTCCAATCTCTGCCTCTGGCATCACACGGCATCCCCTCTGTGTCCTGACAGGGTACGTGCTCTGTGTATCTGTGTCCAAATTTCCCCTGTCTTTATAAGGACACTGGTCATTAACCCATTATGATCTCATGTCAATTTGATTATACCTACAGATACACTGGAGAAGGGAATGGCAACCCACTCCAGTATTTTTGCCGGGAGAATCCCATGGACGGAGGAGCCTGGTGGGCTATAGTCCACGGGGTTACAAAGAGTTGGACACGACTGAGCGACTTCACTTTCACAGATACACTATTTCCAAACATGGTATATTCACAGGTACTGCACACTTAAGCATATCTTTTGGGGGGCGGGGGGTGGTAGAAACAATATCACCCACAACAAAAGCAGAATTCTAAACGTAATCAGAAACTTCTACAAAAAGATCACATGGTTCAGATAGAGAATTTTGTGATCTGAACAAACACTACTGAGATCCTGGCCTTCAGAATTTCTCCTGATGATGACAGATGTTAGTTTAACCTTGTTTAGAATCATTCACATAAAATTTCAGCATTAATTGTTTTCTAAACAAAAGCATCTTCATTCAGAGTGAGTGAACATATGAATCTCTACCTTTAAGGCTTCTGTGGCCTTGCGAAGTTCCTTAATAACTGATGATAAAGCTTCTGGGTTAATTCCTTGTTCACAAAGCCGCACACATATAGACAGAGTTTCCATATCTAATCCAGTATTCAAAATTCTTGAAATCTCAAGTAGGACTGGAAAAAAGACAAGAAAATGTTAAGAATAAAATCTTGTAACATTTTAAAAATGCACATGAATACTTCTGCTTTTAATTCATATAATAGTGCATAACGCCAAAGAACAGCACAGCATTCCTAGATTTGAAAACTGGCATGTAATACTGGAAAACCAGCATATAATACTGCCCTTACTTAGCTCTAGAAACTTACAAATAAATTTATAACCTCCCTCCACATAACTTTTCTATACCTTGGTTTATATTCTACTACTCATTTAGTATCTATCTAAAATTTACATATCATAGTCAAGATTATTCTGAACATTTTCCCACTTGTTAGCATTCTCTTACAATATAATTTAATCATTCATGTAATATTCCATTTTAAGGAAATAACATACATTACTTAACTACTCTGCTATTTTGTTATGTGGGTCTCATGTTTCCCTGATGAAAATAATACTGTGAAAAATATCTGTACATAGGAACTTAATTTTATCAGAATAAGTTCCTAGAAGTGGAACTACTTAGTCAGTAATATATCATTTGGATTTTGATGTGAACTATATGAAAACGACACTTTATTTTGGGATGAATGGACAAATGAACAATACTAAGCCATCCTTCAATTTCAGTCTAAGTCCTTCTGAAAACTTTCATAATATTCATGATTTCTGTGATATGGGCCCGTTCCACTTTTTCATACTTTATATTCATTTTCATCTTGAGAAGTTCAATTCGTTTAAAAAAACCTTTCTTCCATTCCTCTATTTAACCTTCTGAACACATGAAATACTGTTCTAATGTTTTCCCTGCTAATCCTGACATCTCTATCAACTGTGGGTCAGTTTTAACAGATTAAAATTTATTATCATTGGTCACATTCTTCTGTTTTGCATACCTAATAATTTCTGACTGGATGCCAGACATTGTGAATTTTACTGTGCTGGGTGTTTGACAGTTTTGTATTTCCATACATATTCTCAAGCTTTGTAACGAGATACAGTTATCTAGAAACAGTTTGATCCTTTGGTGTCTTTTTGGGGTACTTTCCTTGCACACCGATCAATGCCTTGCTGAATACCTGAGGGAGAACATTCCATGGACCTCCAGAATTCTCTCTAGGTGCAGGTTTTTTCCTCTCAGGTACTCTTGTCTTAAAAACTCTGCCTGCCTTGGTCTCCCTGAACCCTAAACTCCTGCTCAACTCAAGGTGTCTGCTGGGTTTTGCCTGAGTTACTCTCATCCTGCCACTGCACTGCAGCCTTGAAGGCAAAATCTTAAAAAAAAAAAAAAAAAAAAAATCTGATCTTGTCACATTCCTGTTTTAAATGCAGTAGCTTCCCAGAGTTCTCACATCTTCAGTAGGGCCTTAGTATATTCTCATGTCTGCCTCATCTCATACTTCACAACCATTTATCCCCCTTAATTACACTGTCTTTACATGAGCCTTTCAGTCTCATTTACCAAGTTCTTCCCAGTGTAAGTTAAGACCTGGGGAGAAGGAGTCCAGATAAGTTATTGCAATTATGGAGAGACTGGTAGGTGGCATGGACAGGAGAGATTAATACAAATGGTCAAATCTGAGATGAGTGAAGAACTGAAGAAGCTTAGTGAAGGAGGGAAGTAGGGGAGGCCTCACATTAGTGAGTAAGGGGATTGATGGCGGGAGCATGGGCTATATGTTTGCTTCACTGACACTGCCTTGCACACTGTGGACTCTCTTCGCTCCTTTTGCTAGTTTACAACTTGATACAAGTCAACTGTGGATTGAAAATATTTGGGAAAAAAAATTCCAGAAAGTTCGCAAAAGCAAAACTTGAGTTTGGCGTGTATGTGCAGGCAACCATTAAGGTAGCATTCACATTTATTAGGAATTATAAATAACCAAAAGATGATTTAAAGTACACAAGAGGATGCTGCTGCTGTTCAGTCACCCAGTTGTGTCCGACTCTCTGTGACACCATGGACCGCAGCCTGCCAGGCTCCTGTCCACGGGATTTCCTAAGCAAAAATAGTGGAGCAGGCTACCATTTCTTTCTCCAGGTGATCTTCCCAACCCAGGGATCAAACCCAAGTCTCCGGCTTGGCAGGCAGATTCTTTACCACTGAGTCACTGGGGAAGCCCCTATACAAGAGGATGAATGTAAGTTATATGCAAACACATAGCCATTTTATATGACAGACCTGAGCATCCACAGATTGTGGTATGGGTGGGTGGGTGAGGGTGTCTTGAACCCAATTTCCCTGCAAATACTGAGGAACAACTGTATCACACTGAAGCCTCTAGTAGGGAAGAAGTAAATTTTAATCACCATTGCTAAAAACGTAATTTGTTATTACTGTCGCTAAGGCTAAGTCATGTCTTACTCTTTTGCAACCCCATGGACTGTAGCCTGCCAGGCTCCTCTGTCCATGGGATTTCCCAGGCAAGAATACTGGAGTGGGCTGCCATTTCCTTCTTCAGGGATCTTCCTTCTCCAGGGATCGAACCCATGTCTCCTGCGTTGGCAGATAGATTCTTTACCACTGAGCCACCAGGGAAGCCCCTTATCCAACAGACCCTATACTAAATCTGGCCAGGATCAATCAGGTTTCTTTCAGTGATCTGTGCAGATAATAACAGAGTCCACCACTTCCTCCCGTCTAAAGTATCTTTATTGAAATGCTTTCATTTTCACAATAAAATTACAAGTGTTCATAGCTCAATTTTATAATCCTTGCAAATCATCTGACATTAATTAAAAGATGAAATCACTTAGCTGACTCTAATTCTGATGGGAGGGAGGGAGGAAAAGGATGAGGAGAAATATACTAGATCTTGAGGCAGCGCTGTCAGACTCAAAAAGTTTTGAACACTTCAGTTTGGGTCTCATGGATAGATTTAAATACATGGAAACTCCACATTAACAGAATTTCAAAAAACACTGGTGCTTATGTAGGTCAGCCCAGTCCCTTGGGCAAATTAATGTTCTATTTCTGGCAGTGAGAGTGGAGAAAGGTGGGATTATTAAAGGACTGCATTGAGGACTTTTTCAGTTGAATATGTGGTCAGTTCTTAACAGTACAAGTGTCACTGTTTCCCTTTGTGCCTCAATCATTATAGACAGCCTGGAAAATATTTTCATTAACTTTGCAAAACTTCGAATTTTGACAGACTGTTTTGGACTCAATTATGATTCAAGAGATGCCAGTGTGATCCCTGGATTGGGAAAATCCCCTGGAGGAGGAAATGGCAACCCCCTTCATTATTCTTGCCTGGGAAATCCCACAGATAGAGAAGTCTGGAAGGCTACAGTCCATGGAACGGCAAAGAGTTGGACATGCCTGAGTGACTGAGCATGCCTGCATGGCAGATAGCAATGGACAGGACAGGACCTAACTGCCACTTAACAGATGTTGATACACTGCCAACCCGGGGCCTTCCTTTTTACCTTCTGATTTGGGGACCCACTGTGTATGGAAGAGCAGTGTTCTCTACTTTGCACACTCTCTCCTCCAGTGTTGGTTGAGAAAAAATAATCTGGTCTTTCTTCACTTTTTCATATTCTAACACTATAATCTTCAATGCTCTCAGTGAAAACCTTGATGATGCAGCCAATAAAAATGATCCGTTCTCATTTCTGTATCAGTAGTTTCATCAGAGAGAAAATGCCAGCTTTCTATTCAAATGGAATCCTGTGCCCATATAATAAGGAACAGTTAATCTAAGAAAATTGACTACAAGTCAGGCCTCAAATACACTTCACACTGTTCAGAAACCACATTGGTTTCCAAGCAAAGATGTAAGACAATAATGGTGTACACTAGTTTCTAACTGCACAAATCCACTTACAAAATAAAATAAGCTCTGCTATTTCAAGAAGGATGGGAAAATAGGATGAATTAACAGAATAGGATGGTATTAACAAAATTCCATTTTTCAGAAAAAGAGAAAAGCAGATACTGAGTAAAAAATTAGATGCAAAGGCTCTATTAATAAAAAAAAAATTCTTTTAAAAGCGGAGCAGCAGAGAGTGCAAAGAAAGTCATAAGCCTTATCACAAGTCCCCATAAAGAAGGGGCTCTAACAGGAAGTGGAGCCTACAGTGAAGGAGCCAGAGATAGGACATGAAGGCTGACACTGCTTGAGAATTTCATGGTTTGAGAGACAGCAGTTCATGTGGGTATCCCTTGGAATACGCAAAAAGCAAAATTGAACATCAAACACACATATACAAGTGCAGGCAAATAAAATGGGGACAGCAAAAGGGATCGTGGAATGATGTTTATATACGAAAACAGTGCAGGAACTACCTGTTAATGGTCACCTTCGAGATGCCTTTATCAGGTGATCTTATTTAAATATTTACAATAATCCTAGGAGGTAGTATGTGGCTTCCCTGGTGGCTCAGACGGTAAACAATCTGCCTGCAATGCAGGAGACCCGGGTTCGATCCCTAGTTGAGAAGATCCCCTGGTAGAGGGCCTGGCAACCCAACCCACTCCAGTATTCCTGAGTTAATCCCATGGACAGATGAGCCTGGCGGGCTACAATCCATGGGGTCGCAAAGAGTCGGACATAACTGAAGCGACTTAGCACTCACGCAGCACGAGGTAGCAATCTTGTTTTACGGGGTTAAAAAAAAAAAAAAAAAAAAAGCAGTCTCAAAGATGTTTAAATGACTTGTCCAAGCCTACACCAGGGCTATAAAGTGTCAGAGCCGGCAACAGAAAGGAGGGAAAGGATAACTCCAAGACACTTTTCCCCTCTATTACTTGCGGGCATTTTTACCTGCGTGCTCCCTGCTGCAAAACAGGTAAATACGCCCACGGTCTCCGGACACCGGCATCACCGGCTCCAGGACTAAACGGGGGCAGCTCTGATTAAAGCACATGTTCCTTCACGGGGTAGGTATTTAACACGCTCCTGCTGCAGCGCAAGGTACAAGGAGGGATGGAGCGGTGACCAAACATCGGAAGCCACTGTCCACAAGAAGCTCAGTCTGGGGCGCTTCGGCGGCGATCCCCTCACTGGATGCGGCGCGCGGGGTGGGCGGGGCGCGCGAGACCAGCGCAGGAGAAGGGATGCGGGGAACCGGCGCGGAGGGAGCGTGGTGCAGGGACCAGCCGTGACGAGCTCGCGCGAGAAAGGTCGCGGGGACTGGGCGCGGGAGAGGGCGCGAGATGAGCGCTCCGGGGAAAGCACTCGAGGCGGGAAACGGGCGGCGCGCGGGGTCTGGTGCGGGAGGGACCAGGCGCGCGCCGGGCTGACGTGTGGCCGCAACGCCGTGCGCGCGACAAACTACGCAGGAACGGAGAGACGACTCTCAAAGGATGGAGCCATCAGCTCTGGGGCCCTGGAGGGCCCTTTGGGAGGATGTCCAAAGATGCCGATCGGGGCAGGAAGTGGACCTGAAGTCCTCGTGGGCCCAGCCCCGCCCCAGGGCCTTGGCTCTGGGGAACAGAGGCAAGGTAAAGGGGGCGAAACGGGCACTCACTGTCCATGGTCTCCCTCACCGCATTCAGATTCGCTGCCGCTGCCGCCGACCCGGCGCCACTGCTGCTAGCCATGGCGGAGGCCGAAGGAGGCGGGCGAAGGGCCTGACCCGGAACTGGAGCGCCTTCCTTTCTCCTGGGCAATCACACCGCGCGTTCCCGGCTCACGCCGGGCAGGCTCCGCCCCTCGCGCTGATCGCCAGCGTGAGGCTGCGTTGATTTGAATTTGGAGCCGCGATACTCTGGGCGGAACGCGAAGCGAGGAGTTGCCATTCGAATTTACTACGCGGCCTCGCGGAGATTGGCTGGTTCGCGGACAGCGGTACGACGCGATTGGCCAGTCGCGTACAAGGCCCGTGCCCTGGTTGGCCTGAGACAGCGCGGAAGCGGAGAGTTAAAGAGTCTGTGCCTGTCGTGGGAGCTTACCCGGCACCGTCGGGAGCGCCCTGGAGCCACTTTAGGGGGGCTTCCTTTTTATACACACAACTAGGTATGTTCTTTGTGGTTCCTGGCCTTTCCTCCTGTCGAGTTGGAGAACTCCGTTTGCCCTGCTCTGGACCAGCTGCACGCTCGCCTCGGGATGAATGAGAGCTGCCGGGGAGTGGGTGCGGAAGAGGGGGGCCCAGGAAAGAGTGATCGAGTAGGGATGGGAATGACACCGGCGTCAGTGTCCTCCTTTGCCCGTCACCCGAGGAGGTTAGCTACACATAGCCTTCCGTGGAGTGGGTTCTTTTCTCTAGTTGTAATCCCCCCCCCCCCCCCAACGGGAAATAATGTAGTCTCGCTTCCATCGTGGGAAGGTGGGGGTCTTAGCCTTTGGCTAAGGGTGTTTGAGAAGAGGCAACCCAAAGCGGTTAATTTCGTACCTCTAATCAGTGATTTCTTTTCTCATGGGGGCTAAAGTGCAAGACAGGCACCTATGCACAAAGAGACCAGAGATTTCCTCGTCTCTTATTTGCTGCTGCTGTTGTTCAGTCGCTCAGGCTTGTCAGATCCTTTGGGACCCCCGTGGACTGCAGCACGTCAGGCTTCCCTGTCTTTCATCATCTCTGGGGTTTACTCAAACTCCTGTCCATTGAGTTGGTGATGCTGTAAATAACTGTTTAGTAACTGCAGTTTGTTGGGTAATTGCTGGGCTGTTGGAATTATGTACAAAGTGTTTGTTTACAGACTTGAGATAATGAATAAAAAGCTGTAGGTCTACTGTTCTTTAGCAGGAAAAGGTTTTGTGCCTATTAGAACGTTTAGTTGTCCCGAAGGGGGACCTCAACTCATTCACATTCGGTTGAGTGCTACTTACAAACCAGTTGACTTCTCTGAGCTTGTTAATTCTCCTGCAAAATTCTGTCACTAATACTTTACCCTTCTAGCTTTCAAGATTATTTAGAGCATCACACTTGTGTAAACTACAAAACAGCCCCAGGAGCTTGGTTTTGAGTTAATTCTTTTTGTGACATGTATGTTTGGTAATGGGGCTTCCCTGGTGATTCAGCTGTAAAGAATCCGCCTACCAATGGCAAGAGTCGCGAATTCGATCCCTAGATGGGGGAGATCCTCTGGAGAAGGAAATGGCAACCCACTCCAGCATTCTTGCCTGGAAAATCCCATGAACAGAGGAGCCTGGTAGGCTGTACTCCGTGGGGTTGCAAAAAAGTCGGACTCCACTTGGAGACTAAACAACAACCACCTTTGTTGAATACATTTTAGTTGTCAAAATGAATGTCTGTGGAACTTTGTACTTTTATTATATATACTTATGATTTCTTTTTAGTTTTTCCTCTGTGCTATGGGAGATGTCAAAGAATCAAAAATGCAAATAACACCTGAAACTCCAGGAAGGATTCCTGTTTTAAATCCTTTTGAAAGTCCTGGTGATTATTCTAATCTCCATGAACAAACTGTCTCCAGTCCTTCTGTTTTTAAATCGACAAAATTACCAGTAAGTTAGACTCGACTACTTTTTCTAAATAACTTTAAATGTCAATCTTTCTTTACAAGTGGTAAACTGGAGTGCACTTTTTAATTCTAATGGTGATTGGTTATTATAATATAGTGACTGGGCTAAAAATGACTTATACTCGTTATACTAATATTATATATACTAGTTATACTGATATTCTTTTGGATTTTTGCCAGCCATTCTTAGCTTTCAACTTGTTTTTTTTAGTTAGTATTTCTTTTTTATTCAGTAGTTAGCAAGTTTCTCACAGCCGTGGGTGCCGCTTATGCTGATGGTCTAAGGACTAATACCATAATAGAGAAGAAACTATTTCATCTAATTATTTTCAGGTATTCAGCAAATTTTGTTTGAATGCTATGTGTCAGGTACAGTTCTTGACTACAGAGGTTACATCTTGAACAAGTCATAAAACAGTAATTCTCAGAGAGCTTGTACTCTGTAGCAGGGGTCAGCAAACTTTTTCTGTTAAGGGCCAGATAGTAAATATTTTAGGCTTTGCAGATCATCTGGTTGCTGTTACAATTACTCACCTCTGCCTTGTATTATAGAAGCAACCATTGGTAGTATGTTAACAGTAAATGTGGCTGTGTTGCAGTAAAGCTTTATTTATGGACACTGACATTTGAATTTCATTTATAATCTTCACATGTGAAATGCTAATATTATTTTGGATTTTTGTCACCGATTCTTAGCTTGCAGATTGTTTGAAAAGAAGTCAACCTGTACTCTAATTAGATAGGCAAGACTAGACTGGCAACCTCAAGAGAGTATGTTATGTGCTATAACAGAAGGCTGATATGGAGGGGAATAGTCTCTTTAATAGATTAGGGAAGGCTTCCTCTCTTTAGCTTCTTTTTACTGTTATTGACTACAATGGAAAAGTTCTTTGAAGTCTGATCTTCTGACTTAGCAAATTATCTAGAAAACTGCAAACTGTGTCCTTTTGTTGCTAGCTACACCTGCATATCTACGTAAAGCTAGTTATGCACTAGAGGAAAGTTTTACAGTTATACACTTTATATTGAATCATTATGTGACCTCATGATTTTAAATTGAATGGTATTCAATTTTAGTTAATTTTAATAAAAATAACAAAATGACTGCAACTTAATCCTCAAAGCAAGAGTGCATGACGGACATCTTGGATTTTTAAGTCTGATTTTTCAAAAATATATTCCAAATTTACAAATTAGAATTTGGTTTACAAATTCTAATTGTAGAATTACAAAAATAAACTTTTGGTTTATTGGATAGTTGAATACAGAAAAGCAGCACTGGTTACCACTCAATTATTTATTGCATATTTTATGAGCTTTTGCAAATATGAGCTTTTTGTAGTTAGGACTTTGTATAATTTCAATTCATTCCTGGTGAAAATAAAGGCTTTTGATAACTCTAAGGGATTTTTAGTTTTATTTGGGTGTATTGCATCACTGTTGAGAGTTATTTGTGGAATTTCTATATCTTTAATATGATGCGATTTTTCTATTATTATGTAATTTCAGCAGTCACCCAGATGGAATGTCAAGTCAATTGATTTAGTGTTATCTGCTTACCATTTGCCTTTTAATTTAGTGGTAAAGTCAAATATCTGTAAGATATTTTTATATTATAACCGTTCACATTGTTTTTGAAGCTGACATTTGAAGTTAGCATTTTGATGCACTGTTATATGCTTTTGCTCATAAGATCACTTTCTTTTGTTAAGACTCCAGGGGAATTTAGATGGTCTATTGATCAACTAGCTGTAATAAATCCTGTAGAGATAGACCCAGAGGACGTTCATCGTCAAGCTTTATACCTAAGTCGCTCTCGGTAAGTTTTCCTTTCTTGTTCTTAAGTGTAATAACATGTCTTATCAGTCCAAGGTGATGAATAATTCTTTTCCCTTTAATTTTAGAATTTAATCACCCAAAGATGTACACGTGTTGAGGTGCTCTTGCAAATATTTGTCTGACTGTTGTACACCTTCTTCTCTTGACTTGGTAGCTTGATGACGATCCCCTTGTAATTAATCCTCATCCAAAGTGCTCAAGAAAGGGACTAGAATGGGGATAGAGTGTAAATGGATTTTACTTAACGCTGGATACCTTTGATAGGGAAAGTGAAAAATATCAAAAAGCGCATGTGTCACAAATGAGATGAATTTTTTGTGTTATGCAAACCATATGTCTTATTTTGCCTCCTCTCTTCAGTATGTTGAAACGTGAACAGCCAAGAGAAATTTATTGAGCGCTGTAGGGGACCCCGAAGCAGTACAGGAGGTTATTCCTGCCCTTTAGACTCAACAAGTTGTGAAACAACATTTGTATGCTAGTAAACTAGGTGTCATCTGAGCAGGTTTATGAAAAGACTTGGTGTATTTCAGTAAATAGACCTTTAACATAGAAGAGGGGACAAGACCCTGATTTTAATTTAACTCATGTAATTCAGTAAATGGTTATGGTTTCTACCGAGGATAGTGAGTATACCCTTAAAACATGTTGATTCATTCTTAGAAATAAGCATAGGCTTCCAGTGCCTCTTCCTCACTAACCCAAGTTCCCTATTTCAGAGCTTCCCACCTTTTTCATGCCATGCTATATATGAGAACTGCAAGTTCTCTAAAAGTGAGAACTGCAAGGTATCCTGGTGTAAACAGATGAGTCTGTCCACATTGGAGGTGAACAGTCCCGAAACCCCTTCCCTGCCTCGCCCGCCAAGGGTCCCTTCAGGGCACACCAGTCATAGTGAACAGTGTGTGCGTCATGCTGGTGTTCTGTGGTGTACGGGTGAGGACGCCCTGCCCTGTATGACTTCTCAGACCCTTCCGTCATCTATCTCTACAATATTTGGCCAAAATGATTTTCACTGCTTCCAGCCATCACCTGAATATCCCAGGTTGTTGAAGTCCTCTGATGAAGCAGCAGTAGGTTTCTCAATTAAGTATTGCTAGATCAGAGCTTACTAATATTGTACGCTGTTTATACGCACTGAGATCTCTGTGATGTCCACAATAAGAGGAAGAGCCCTGAGTTAAAAGTCTCGTAGTGGCTGTTCAAAACTTAGTCTATTTTCTCACAATTCGTTTATTTATAAATCCACTTGATTTTAATTTTTAATACATGTACATTATTATAAGCTTTGTTAAGGTACAAATTAGATAAAAAAAAATTTGGACAGAAAAAGGTGTCTTATGGAGTTATTCATGGTAGCAAATACTCTCTCTGGGGAAAGATTAGGGAAGTGGTCCTTCAAGGCTAACTGCTGAGTCCTTGGCAAGTATATGCCTTGTCCTTGAGACCTGACAATATTAAATCTTATAAGTAATAAATTTGTGGTGCTATAATTGCATATTCTATCAAAGTGGGAAAAAAGAATTCGTTTGGACAAAATTTTATATTTCACATTTTATAGTGTTGATATTTAATTTCATAATTAATAATTTTGCCTATTTATTTAGAACGGTAAGGATGATAGTCTTTTTTTCATTTATGTCAAAAGTAAGAATTGATTCCAGAATTACAACTATGATAAGCTTGCTATAATAGAAGAAAAGGGATTTGGACAGTTTTTGGATTTCTGTGGAATGACATACTTCTTAAATTGTGATTAAAGGGCACAGTTTATTCAAATTACTTTATTTCTGTTGTTAATAGTAATTTAAAAATTGTATCCATGTAAGCCTTTTACTAGAAAATATTCCATTCAAACTGTGAATGGAAAAGGGGGGGCAGGTAAGCCTAATAGCACAAGGCTGACTCTCCAAATACTGTCATTTACAAAATGTGATAAGATCCCAATTTTTCTTTTAAAATGAGCTTAACATTTGCCACTTTCTAACATGGAAGAAAACTATTTCTTTGAAAGGTTATTATTTTAAATGTTCAGTCTGCTGAAGTAATGGTATGGTTATTTTTCTATCTCTGCATAGAATAGATAAAGATGTGGAAGACAAAAGACAAAAAGCCATTGAAGAGGTAACTTGACACGATTACTGATGGTGAAGCCAGTTAAGCATCAATTCTGCATGCACAGCACCTCTAAGAGAGGAAGAGTTCCTTCACATCCTTTCCTGTCTCAACTTCCCCAAGCCTGTCCGTTCCCAGTATCCCTCGGAGCTCCCTTAAGACTAGTGTTTTTGAGCTGATCCAGCGCCTTTCATTGTAACAATCGGTTTAATGCTTTTCTCCCCCAAGACTGAATTCTTTTCTGGTCAAAGTTCATCTTTTTCTTCTCAGGACCTAGCATAATTTGTCTTCTTGTGCCTTTGATGAACACGAACCATTGTTTCAAATTGGAGTAGAGAAAGCTGGATATTTTCAAGCCTTGAAAATCTAGCCTGGCCTCAGGAATGGTTTTATCTTTTGTTCTTGTTAATTCTTTAGATTTTTAAGACATTGAATATATTTCATGAAATACAGTATACTGCTAAATAGAAAAAGTATATCACAAAGGTAGGGTTTTTTGTTTTTTTATAAAGCTAATAAACTAAGCATTTCACTTTTTGCTTTCCTTTTTTGCTAAAATTCTTTAGAATGTAAAGGTTGTCTGTCTTAGTTATTTTTCAGAAAATCTTCAGGCCATGGCAGCGGTTTTTTGTCCTTCCTTTTTCCCCTTACTAGTCTTCCTCTGACCTCTTCTATTTGCTAGCTATGCTTGGTTCTTCTGCAGCCCAAAAGACTTGAGCTGTGGCATGTTCAGAGATTCAGTGAGCGCCCACATTTCAGATATAGCCTGTTTCTTAGGAAACAGTTTCATAAGCTTTACTCCTGCTAAATATTACCTACTTGTTAATCTATCTAATAACTTCAACATTTTCATTCTAATCCAGTCACCTGATTCCTCCCTAGTTGAATATTCTCAGACTCTTCCCCATTTCCCAACATTTTGGGAAATATGCTTCCTCTTTCAAATTCTCAACTTAATTTTAAAGGGAAATTTAAGAAAAAACTTAAGAAAATTAATTCAAAGTGAAGAGTATGGCTAATGTTGCAGAAGTTAATGTATCAGTAGCAAATTAAATTCATGTTTATATATGTGAAATACAGTAAATACATGCACATAGTGAAAACAGAAAAATCCAAACTGCAAAGAAAAACACATAAAATGAAAACAAAGAGCTTCTCATTCCCTGTCCTTGAAAGTAATTGCTATAATATTTCTTAAGTGTACTCTCAGATTCATTTTGTGTATGTAATAGCTCATGTCCTTTAAATATTTACACATAAATAGGATCATCATTCTGATACTCTTTTGCCCCCCTTTTCTGCTTAATCGCTTAGATTTTATTTTTGATTATCGGCACATAGCAATTTTTAGTAAATAGCGTAGTATCCCATTATATGAATGTATCATCATCAAATCCAGCCCCTGTTGACAGATGTGTAGGTTGTGTTCAGTGTTTTTCTGCAATGAACACACTTATATCTTTATGGGCTTGCTAAATCAGAGGGTTTGTGTTTTCAATTTTGGTATATTTTGCCATATTGCCTCCCCTAAAGGTTGTACCAATTTGTTCTCCTGGCCATGTTACGATACTTCCTATATTCTCTTATCTGTAATACTGGCTGTTAGCAAACTGCTTATAATGCTATTCTTACTACTTTCAAATTTTTATCTTGTTATTGGATTTCCATCTCTTTCATTTTGAGTGAACTTATGCTTTGCTTCATGAGTTTGTGGGTCTTTTATATTCCTTTTTTTTTCTGGGAACTGTCTGTATGTCTGCTCCCTACCTTCATTTTTTTAATGTCTTTTCTTTATGTATTCATAGGTAGTTTAGTCAGGAAATTAGTTTTTTGTCGTAAGTATAGCAAAATATAAAGAAAATGTTGTGTGTTACCTTCAAAGCATAGAGATGGGAGGGCAAAATACTGTATTACTCACTGTATTAGAGCATTTGTATAAATGTCTTTCCTCTTTCATTCCGATGTAAAGTGAATTAAGCCTAATACAGTAATACAGCTTTTATCCAAATGCTCTATCTCCACTTTTTAGAGAAAACTGCCCAGTGGTGTGCTGATAAATATATAACACCTGGCCCTCTGACTGGGGGGGAAGTATGAGTTTTAGTGATCTGCTGTCCATAGCACAAATACTCCAGCCATGGCCAGTTTCAATTTAGTGATGATGACATCGCTGAATGGGAAAAGAAATGTATGTGGTACACCATCATATGCAGGCATTCTACCACACAAATAAAAAAGACATACAGTAAGTCCCCTACTTTCAAACCTTCAAGTTGCAAACCAGAACCCGTGCCATCAACATCAGGCATGAGTGAAATCGCAGCTTGTCCTCCGTCTCCTGTTGCTGACAATCCTTCAGCTCCACCATCTCCCACCTCCTCTCCCTCCTCCATTCAGCAACTCTTCTTGCCTCTTCACTTGATGTCAGCTCCTGTATGCCAGGAGCTGTACTATTGTACTTTCCAAGGTACTATACTGTAAGATTCAAAATGTTTTCTTATTTGCTTTTTCTGTTATTTGTGTGAAAAGTATCATAAATCTATGATAACATAGTATTACATAGATGACTGTGTTAGTTGGGTACCTAGGCTAACAGTGTTGGACTTATGAGCAAATTGGACCTGCAGACTTGCTCTTGAAACAGAACTCATTCGTTTGTAGGGGACTCTCTGTAAATAACCTCGGGAGCATAGATGTTGTTACATGTAGTAAAAGAATTAGCAAGCGATGATTTCAGTTTTTATTTTTTAATAGAATTTATTTAAGTTTACATAATTTTAGTGTTGGCTTTGTTTGACAACTGATCCACAGTATTCCTGAAAATTTT
Organism: Dama dama; assembly: GCF_033118175.1. Classification (NCBI taxonomy): domain Eukaryota; kingdom Metazoa; phylum Chordata; class Mammalia; order Artiodactyla; family Cervidae; genus Dama; species Dama dama. The sequence continues at coordinate 50,005,872 of NC_083710.1, forward strand.
GAGAGTCCAGACAAGGTAGCTCCAACACACCTCCTCTTGGTTTACACATATACATCTGTCTTCCTTTATTCCTTCCCTCTTTATCCTCCCTTTTGTCAACCTCATCCTTCCCTCCAAAAAAACTGGGGGAGAAATGAAAGAGATTTTCTTTATGAATAATACCCGTAGCTTAATTTGCAAATTTCAAATGTAAGTGGTTGACTTGAAGCTTTAAACTTTCTCTTTATATTTTCTTTAAATTTCTTTGCTCACTTGGGCTTTAAGTATTAAATTTTAAAATATAACTATAAAGTCAGTATGTAGCATGTTTGATGGTTATTTAGCACAACTACCTTTTCCTATTTCATATGCCTAATTGAAGGACTTTTAATTCTAGTTTTTCACTAAGGATGTCATCGTACCCTCTCCTTGGACTGATCATGAAGGGAAGCAGCTTTCAGAGTATCATGCCAGTAAATGTGAGTGTATTAAAGATTGTATGAATAAAAATCATAAAAATAGAAAGCAGTGAATATAAAACAACATATATAGTGAAATATCAGTTTATCTGCTTTGGTGAGAAGCTTGCTATAAAATTAAATTTCTGGGATGCCAGGTTTAACTATTTAAAAGTAAGGATTCAAAACTTAACTAAAATTTACAAAATTCTTTTTTTTTTTAGCCATTCTCTTCTGAATTTAATTTTTTCTTCATGATCATTGTGAATATCAAGTTATAATGTTGGTTATAGAGACCCATAGATGCAGAAATAGTATTGGATATAGATCTGAGTTGTTAATGATTTTTGCAGTGCTTTTGAAGGTTAGTTTTTTAAATGAAATCCTTAAATTGCTTTGTTTTTTCTAGTTTGCTGGTTTCTTATAGTAGTAGAGGAGGAATGGGCATTTATATGACCTCTGGGGTGGTGTAATACAGCCAGTTATCTGCAAAGTTAATAAGGAAATTGAAGGTTAAGCCAACAATCTTTTCAAATGTTTTTCTACCTTCAGGAAATGGTTAGCTTATATTTGCTCTCACTGTCCTCTGAGTTGTGAGCAGTGTTCAAATACTGCTTTTATATACACATCCCTCATTTCAGTGGAATTGCTACTCTTCAGAATAGCACACATTAATAGGATACAGTATAAGAGGGAATATTTGTCCTGTTCTTTATCAAAACACAACAGTATTGGAAAGATGGGTCGATCACTTTTCATGGGCCCAGTATTCAGTGCTTTCAGTATTCTTGGAACAGCTTGTATGAAATAGGTGCTGTTATTGACCTCATTTTGTAAGTGAGAAAACCTAGTTTTCAAAAGGTTAGAGCACCTGTCCAGGGTTACAGAAATAAGGTGTCAGAACCTGGCTTTAAAGCCAAGCATTTCTCAGTTCAGATTCAGTACTCAGTTCAGATTCATTGCAAACTAAAGGTGGCGTGCGATAGCCAGTGGAGACCTGGGTTGTAGACCTTCTGTATTATAAACCGGAAGGAGTGATCTTGATCAACTTTTTCAGCGCCTTTGCTGCTGCTGCTAAGTCACTTCAGTCGTGTCCAACTCTGTGCGACCCCACAGATGGCAGCCCACCAGGCTCCCCTGTCCCTGGGATTCTCCAGGCAAGAACACTGGAGTGGGTTGCCATTTCCTTCTCCAATGCATGAAAGTGAAAAGTGAAAGTGAAATCGCTCAGTCATGTCCGACTCCTAGCAACCCCATGGACTGCAGCCCACCACGCTCCTCCATCCATGGGATTTTCCAGGCGAGAGTACTGGAGTGGGGTGCCATTGCCTTCTCCTCAGTTTTTTATTTCTAAAATTAAGGGGTTAAACAAGATGGTTATATGTTAGCATCCCTCCCAGCTCTGAAATTCGGTATCTGAGGTAACATCTTCATAGATACTAGGTTCCCTGTCCCCAATTTTTTAATGTTGGATTTTCAAACAGGTGAATCAACCTTCTTATGTGATCTTATTTTTAAACATCATTTTATACTTAAAGTATCCTGTTTTAAAGTGATGTGAATCAGGAAGATGCTAGAAATACCACATATAGCCTCTTTGGTATGCTCATCAAGCCCATGATGACAGAGTGTTGTGGCTGATCAGGGGAGCTGTGCTGTCCAGGATGGTGTTGGAAGACAGTTTAGTTCTCTGTGGGTCTCTCATTTCTATACGTGTCATGAAGGGTGGCACGGACAGGTTTTGTTCCAAACTATCTTTACAAGGATGTTTGTATTGTGAACATCCTTGGAGAACAGAGATAGAGCCTCCTTCTGGAGCAAAAGGTAGGTTTGTGTTGATGTCTAATATAACAGTGGTACTGTCTCCCTCTGGAGCAGGTTGGGTTGCAGCTTATAAGAATGGGATTTCCTAAGCTCAGGGTTCCTTGGTGGAGACATGGACCATCTGTGTGTGCTGCATCTGCCAGGGCTGTTTCGTATCACTTCATTAGGATTGATGGTCAAAGAGAACTGATGTGAACATGAAGCTCATGCTGCCTGCTGTGCTGAGAATAATGAAGTCCTTTGTCTTTGACCCGAAGCCTTATGTCTTCAGCCAGTGTCCATGGAACGTTGACATGCTAATTTGTCAGACCCTTCATAGTTCTTGACATATAGTAGCTATTAGCCACATGTAGCTATTTAAATTTGAATAAACTAAAATTTTAAGTTTGGTTTCCTGGTCATACATTCACATTTCAGGTGCCCAGTAGCCACACCTAGTGGCGACCATGTTGGCCTCAGATACAGAACTTTCTCCATCATCACAGAAAAAACTCTCCTGGAAAATGTGACCTTAGAATAGAGGATGGCAACCTCTATCTGTAAAGGACCAATTATTAAATATTCTAGGCTTTGCAGACCATCCTGTTTCTATTTCAGCCACTCAGCTCTGCTGTACCATGAAATCAGCACTGATGATACATAATGAATGAGTGTGGATGTGTTCCAGTAAAACTTTATTTACAAAAAAAGGCAACAAGATAGATTAGGCCCATGGGCAGTCATTTGCTGACCCTTTATCTGGAATAATACTGTCTGAGTTTGAGCCGTGCTGTATAGCAGTATAGTTTAGTAGCTGTGTGACTTCACGTGAGTTACTTAGCTTTTCTGTGCCTCACTCTCATTACCTGTGAAATGATGGTTCTTGGGATGATTAAATGAGATGATACCTCCAAGACTGTATACTTAGCACATGGTAAGTGCTGTGTTATTTACCTAAAGAATAATAAAGGAAGTTGTGAGTTACGGGGGAAAATTTTGTTTGTACACGTGGGCTTTATGCTGTCAACTTTTACTATTACCAATATTTATGTAGCTGCTGCTGCTGCTGCTAAGTCGCTTCAGTCGTGTCCGACTCTGTGCGACCCCATAGACTGCAGCCCACCAGGCTCCGCCGCCCCTGGGATTCTCCAGGCAAGAACACTGCAGTGGGTTGCCATTTCCTTCTCCAATGCATGAAAGTGAAAAGTGAAACTGAACTCGCTCAGTCGTGTCCAACTCTTTGCGACCCCGTGGACTGCAGCCTACGAGGCTCCTCCATCCCTGGGATTTTCCAGGCAAGAGTACTGGAGTGGGATTTATGTAGCAGGGTGCTTCAGTGAGTGTACTTGTTGTGTTTTATTTATGGACTTAAATGAGAATTTCTTAGAAAAGTATACACAGGCTGAGAATTGCTGAGCTAAAGACAGTGTGTTTATCTGACTTGATTGTGCAGAGCTAGGGTACTCTCCAGAATGACCAGACACTCTGCGTGCCTACCTGCAGTGTTTAGGATTCCTGTGTCTCTACACCCCTGCCAACACTTGGCTTTCAGATTTGTGCTGTTCTAATGTGTTGGGGCTTCCCTGGTGGCTCATTGGTAAAGAATCCACCTGCCAATGCATAAGACCCAGGAGGTGTGTTTGATCCCTGGGTTGCTGGAGAAGGAAATGGCAACCCACTCCAGGATTCTTGCCTAATAATGGCATGGACAGAGGAGCCTGGCAGACTACAGTCCACGGTGCAACAGAAGAGACATGACTTAACAACAACAGTGGTTTGTTTGACATTCTCAGTGATTGTTTTAATTTTCATTTCTCATATGCTCACAGCTTTTTTATATCCTTTTGTAAAATGCCTATTTATAAATCATTCTTATTGGAGTTGTCTTTTTCTTTTTCCTTTTAATTGCTAAGATACTTCGTGTAGTTACATTGGTAGTTACATTGGTTCTAAGCATTTCACATGTCATCTATCACATGTGTTACTTTTGTTTTGATGTCTTTGGTTGGGTAGGAATTTTTATTTTGTTGTAATTGAATCCATCATTTGATTGTGGTCTTAAAGTTATGGAGTTCTTTTAGAGGAAAAATATGAGACAATTGCTATACAGTTGAACAGTGTTGTGATAATGCCAGAGTCAGGGAATTAGGAAGAACAGTCAGGAAAGAGTTTTAGAAATACCTAGAGGTAAGAAAGAGAGCCTGTTTGTTTTTTATGTTACTCAAATAATGTCTGGTTAGAGGAAAAGTGCTAGGTTTGGAAGGGCTTTATTTACACTATTAAGATGTTTGGTGAAAAGGTATGAAAGTGTTAGTCACTTGTGTCCGACGCTTCTCTGAGAGCTGTGGATGGTAGCCTGCCAAGCTCCTCTGTCCATGGGATTTTCTAGGCAAGAATACTGGAGTAGGTAGCCATTCCCTTCACCAGGAGACCTTCCCAATCCAAGGATTGAACCTGCGTCTTCCACATTGCAGGCAGTTTCTTTACCCTCTGAGCTACCAGGGAAGCTCCTTAAGGTGTTTGAACTCCAGCCTAAAGACCAAGGATGTTATAGGGTTTTTGCAGCAAAGCACCTTTATTACATTTGCCTTATAGAAGGTCACACTGCCTACAGCAAAGAAGGCATTTGAATCTAGAATTTTATTTATTTTATTTTTTACCCATTCTGATAGTAGACATTTAATGAGAGACTTTAAATTATCCACCCACTTACTCATTCACCCATTTATTTACTACCTGGTGACTTTTCAATTTAAGAAGCTTAATACTACTCATTACCTTTATATTTTTTTTAAAAAATTACGTGCACCCATCTTTGACTCCTGTCTTGAGGGGAGGAAAAGAACTGAGTGCAGTTTTGCTGATCAAATTGCAGTTTCTGTCAAAATGGCCTGGCATTTTAATTCCAATAATGTATACCCATTTAAACGAACATTTATTTATGGCAGCTCTGGGTCTTGTTTCTGTGCGTGAACTTTCTCTGGTTGCAGCGAGCAGGGGCTATTCTCTAGTTGCAGAGTGAGGGCTTCTCATTGCGGTGGCTTCTCTAAGCACAGGCTCTAGGCTTAGAGGCTTGTAGGCTCAAGTAGATGTGGCTCGCAGGCTCTAGAGCACAGGTTCAGTACTTGTGCACGGGCTTGGTTGCCCCACAGTTTGTGGGATCATCCTGGCCCAGAAATTGAATTGGTATTCCCTACCTTGGCAGGCAGATTCTTAACCACTGGCTAACCAGGAATGTCCTGTCCATACCTATTTTGAAAAAGCATCTAGCCACTGAGGATCTGCTTGAGGACATTGACATTAGCTAACATGTGTCCCCAACCTTTGAAGGTTGATATAGAGACCAACCCTGCTCGCCGTAAAAAGGATCTTTTGGTGCCTCCTTACTTGCTCTGGTAATCCTTGAGTTTGAGCCTTGTGGGGATTCCCTGGTGGCTCAAACAGTAAAGAATCTGCCTGCAGTGCAGGAGACCTGGGTTCAATCCCTGGGTTGGGAAGATCCCCTGGGGAATGAAATGGCAAACAACTCTAGTATTCTTATCCTCAGTTCAGTTCAGTCATTCAGTTGTGTCCAACTCTTTGCAACCCCATGAACTGCAGCATGCCAGGCCTCCCTGTCCATCAACAACTCCCGGAGTCCACCCAAACCCATGTTCATCAAGTCGGTGATGCCATCCAACCATTTCATCCTCTGTCGTCCCCTTCTCCTCCTGCCCCCAATCCCTCCCAGCATCAGGGTCTTTTCAAATGAGTCAGCTCTTCTCATCAGGTGGTCAAAGTATTGGAGTTTCAGCTTCAACATCAGTCCTTCCAATGAACACCCAGGACTGATCTCCTTTAGGATGGACTGGTTGGATCACCTTGCAGTCCAAGGGACTCTCAAGAGTCTTCTCCAACACTATAGTTCAAAAGCATCAATTCTTCAGTGCTCAGCTTTCTTCATAGTCCAACTCTCACATCCATATATGACCACTGGGAAAACCATAGCCTTGACTAGACGGACCTTTGTTGGCAAAGTAATGTCTCTGCTTTTTAATATGCTGTCTAGGTTGGTCATAACTTTCCTTCCAAGGAGTAAGCGTCTTTTAATTTCTTGGCTGCAATCACCATCTGCAGTGATTTTGGAGCCCAGAAAAATAAAGTCAGCCACTGTTTCCCCATCTATTTCCCACGAAGTGATGGGACCAGATGCCATGATCTTAGTTTTCTGAATGTTGAGCTTTAAGCCACCTTTTTCACTCTCCTCTTTCACTTTCATCAAGAGGCTCTTTAGTTCTTCATTTTCTGCCATAAGGGTGGTGTCATCTGCATATCTGAGGTATCTAGGCAATCTTGATTCCAGCTTGTGCTTCCTCCAGCCCAGCATTTCTCATGATGCACTCTGCATATAAGTTAAATAAGCCGGGTGACAATATACAGCCTTGACCTACTCCTTTTCTTATTTGGAACCAGTCTGTTGTTCCATGTCCAGTTCTAACTGTTGCTTCCTGACCTGCATACAGGTTTCTCAAGAGGCAGGTCAGGTGGTCTGGTATTCCCATCTCTTGAAGAATTTTCCACAGTTTATTGTGATCCACACAGTTAAAGGCTTTGGCATAGTCAATAAAGCAGAAATAGATGTTTTTCTGGAACTCTCTTGCTTTTTCAGTGATCCAACAGATGTTGTCAATTTTATCTCTGTTTCCTCTGCTTTTTCTAAAACCAGATTGAACATCTGGAAGTTCACGGTTCACATATTGCTGAAGCCTGGCTTGGAGAATGTTAAGCATTACTTTACTAGCGTGTGAGATGAGTGCAATTGTGCGGTAGTTTGAGCATTCTTTGGCATTGCCTTTCTTTGGGATTGGAATGAAAACTGACCTTTTCCAGTTCTAGCAATCCAGTCCTAGGTTCTTTATGTAGCACTCCCCCAAATTGGAAAATAAACAAATTTAACAGAAGCTTGTCAAATTATATATTTACATATGCAGGCATTTATTTTTTAAATGTAAAATAAAAGCTCCCACACTTTATTTTTTTATTCTGGAGAAAGTAACCCTAAAGTCAATGAAGAGAAAATTTAAGATTTTTCACTTAGAATGTTTTATAGGTATCAACACAAATAATGAATCTCCAGTTGGAAGAAAGCTGACCATCCATTCTGAGAAAAGCAATGGTGAGTATGAATATAAACTGGAAAAGAAATATGTTCTATACTAATGCAACATTTAATATTAAATTCAGTTCATGTGATAACGTTTTACTCTGGAATTGAAATTGTTTGCTTTTTAAAGTGAGCTTTATGAAAACTGACCTTGAGAAACAGAATATTAAGAGATCTATCTGGCCATGTTTGAGAAACGGCAATAGTGTGTTATGTTGTGGTGCAAAGCCTGTAAATTGATTTTTGGTTTTAGAAGGCATTCTTTTGAAACTTTGTTAATATTTGGAAATCTGTCCCCAAATTTGAGCTGGCCGCTTTTTTAATTCACGTGCCAACAGCACAACCAGGAGTTAACTTTTACCATTGATGGGTTTACATCAGCGTTAGAAAGTAAGGGAACCTGTCTTTGGGAAGATGGTATGGAATGGGATGCATAAAGGAAATGACCAAGTTTGGCTGGATCATCATGGGGAGACAGTTGATTGGGAAGCCCGTACTGAACTGCTTGCCTTGATTTAACCGTGTTTGTATTCATTTATCTGCTTGCTTCCAGCTGCTTGCCAGACATTGCTGTCTCTTCCTGTGGATTTTAATTTAGAAAAGATATTAGGTAAGTATTGTATTTGTATTTGTTTAAACCTTAAATAACTTAAAGATTTTGTTTTAATGCTTTTTTGTAAATGGGGATCTGTGGCAATACCTCTTTTTAAAGAGGTGGGGAAGCCATCCTGGAATTTCTTATTTTTCTTTACTAAGGCCTGAATTAGCCTTTTTGTCATAATGAACTTAACTATAGACATAAACTATTCACAGACACATCTTACTGATACTACCCATACTAATAAGGAAACACTCAAAAAAGGATTTCAAACAGCACCTATGCAGTTAAACTTTTGCCCTCTTTTTGAAAAAAAAATTCAAACATAATACAAACTGTTTTTTAAAAAAAAATCAGACAACTAAAATATAACTGCTCTTCCGAATGACTAGCTCTGCCTTTTATTCTGTTAATATTAAATGTAGGTGACTATTTTAGACCTGATGAATTTGCAGATCAGTCTCCTGGAAACCTCAGTTCTTCATCCCTCAGAAGAAAGCTCTTTTTAGATGGCAACGGAAGTATCTCTGACTCCTTACCTCCAGCTTCTCCCAGAAGTCCTCATAGTGGTGCCCAGGCATCACTTGAGGTTTTTTGTTCAATAGAGTTATCTCCTGTGCAGTGTAGGAGCCCTGTGCAGACCCCGAGTTCGGTAAGAAGTGGACTAACAGTGGCTGGTTGGTTGGCTGTAGGCATCTTGGACCTAGAAGTTCCTGTTGCTCTCAAGAGGAATGATTCATTGTCTGTTGGCTTTTCTATCTCATGTGGGTTAGCCCAGTTCACATTTTGTCATTAGATATAGGAATGGTTTTGGTCACTCTCCAACTGTATATTTAGAGGTAAATGAGTCTCAAGAAACTTCAGTGTAAGTTATTTACTGAATTATGGAAGATTTTTAGCATAACACAACTAGATTGGTAGTAGTGGAGTAACTTAATTTTTTTCATAAACTGCTACTTAGTATAATGGTTTGTGTAAATATGGTGTATTTATATTTTATCTGTCTAGTATATTCTGTTTCAAAATTTTGGAACAGTCTTCTTAACTATCCTCACAAGATGCCTTGCCTTTTGGTGTCTTTCTTTTTTTTAACCTTTTTTCTTCTTATCATAGTTGAGTTACATTGTTGTGTTAGTTTCAAGTGTACGGCAAAGCGATTCAGTTATACATACATATGTATCTATTTTTTTCAGATTCTTTTCCCATGTAGGTTATTATGAAATATCGAGTATAGTTCCCTGTGCTATACAGTAGGTCCTTGTTGATTAACTATTTTGTATATAGTAGTGTGTATGTGTTCATCCAAAACTCCTTGTTTATCCCTCCCTGCTTTCCCCTTTGGTAACCATAAGCTTATTTTCTGTGTCTATGGGTCTGCCTTTTGGTTCTTGCCTTTTGCCACAAAGCAAAGGTGGCATCTGGCTCTCTGATGACTAACCAAAATTGTACAACTCAGCTTATAAATGTGTTTTGAAAAAGAGAAGTAGCACTTAGTGTAACGGAGCTAAGGAGGAGAACCCTATAATTTTATTTGTTTAACTTTATCACAGGGGCAGTTTTCTTCTAGCCCTATTCAGGATAGTGCAAAAAGATACAGTTTGGGAAGCATCACCAATCCTTCACCAATTTCTTCGCCTACTTTCTCACCAGTTGCGATTCAAATAGGAAAGACACCACTCTCAGGTATGTCTTGTAATAAAACACCCAATTAAAATTATTATATTATCAGTGTTTATTATTACAGAGGCTTTTTTTAGCTTGTTCTAATTATAGAGTTCCAAATGACTACTAACCCTTTTGAAATTTAGAAACCTGGGTGGTTGTTTTTTTTTGTTTGTTTGTTTTTTTTAAACAAAAGGAACAGTTTACTTTCAAAGACTGAAATTCTCAGCAAGGTTTTGCTCTCATGTCAGATACAGGTAATTTGACTAGCACTATTTATATCAAATATCGTACAAGCAGAAGCAAAGAAAGATGGCAGTTGTAGAGATAAGTTGGTTATGGAATGCTTTCCACTGTGTAATTCAGACTTTGGTAATCAGATATTCAGGCTTCTCAGGTGGCCCTGGTCATAAAGAACCCATCTGCCGATGCAGGAGACATAAAAGATTGAAGGACAGAGGAGCCTGGCGAGCTACAGTCCATAAGGTCGCAAAGAGTCAGACACAATCAAGTGACTTGGCATGCACATACAATCAGATATTTATATTTTGTAAAAATGTATTTGTTTGCATAAGGTTTTTAGGTGAATATAGTGTGAGAGGATTTACATATTTCTCTTTATACTATATCAGTTTCTTTTTAAAAAAATTACAGCACTTGTTGAAAATCATTCACAATTTACAAAAATCTATTCATGGTAAATACAGTTAGAAAACTGAAAACTATTTCTGTTAGTCTTCTCCTTATATATGTACATGTGTATATGTGTATGTATATCTCCACTCATATATGAACACACACACACATAGTTCTATATCCTGCTGTTTTCACAAAGCATTTTATTATAAGTATTCATAAGTCTTCCAAGTCATTTATTATTGTTTGAAACCATGATTTTGAATCACTGTATGATATTTCCTTTTATGGATGTACCTTTGTTTTTAATCACTGGCAAACATTTAGATTATTTCTAATATTTCCTTGTATATACATTGTACTGTATATATTTATTTTTTTAGGTTACAATCTCAGAAGTAGAATTATTTGGTGAGCAGGGATGACTGTTTTTAAGCTCTCGAGGAATTTTGTCAAATTTTCTTCCTGAGAAGTTGCACCAGTTGAAGTTTTCATCAGTGGTGTGTGAGGAAGTTATTTTTCCCCCATCTAGCAACACTGGTCTTCCCAGTGTTCTTTTTGATGTTTTTTTATTGTTTGATTCTTTATGATGATTGTTGATTCGGTGCATTCCAAAAAGGTCTTTTACTGCTTTAATTTCTGCATCTTTATTTATTTATTTTTTTATTAATTTATTACAATGTGGAATTCTTTCCAAATGTTTATTGGTCATTTGTTTGGGAAGGTGAAGGAATTATTAGTTCAGACATCAGCACTTTTGTTCAACAAATGGCCTCTCATTGCTGTAATTTCCCTACTCTCTGTTATTTGTGTGGCCAAACACTTCATGAGTTCATTTACTATTGGGAGGATTGTTTATGTGCTTTGCCCATTTTTTAAACTTCTGTTTTTATTAAGCTAATGAAGTGTTGTAAAAAACTATTAACTTTTAAGGCATTTTTATAATTTCGTTTACCATCGTTAAGCTCTTTATTTTTGCAGACATTGTTTGGCAGTCTTTTGTTTGCCTTTTCATGTTGCTTACAGTGCCCACCTGGGGCTTTCCAGTTGGCGCTAGTGGTAACGAACCCATCTGCCAATGCAGGAGACATAAGAGACACAGGTTCAGTCCCTGGGTTGGGAAGATCCCCTGGAGGAGGGCGTGGCAGCCCACTCCAGTATTCTTGCCTGGCGGGCTACCCCATAGAGTTGCACAGAGTCAACACGACTGAAGTGACTTAGCTCTCAACCAACTTAGCACGCAAGCGTGGTAGAGAAACAGATTATTACGTATTTCATTTACCAGGTTATTTTGCAGCTGTCAGCTGGTTTGTTCTATATCTTGGATTTGAACAGCATTGCTGTAACAATATGTTTGTGAGGAAATGATTTTCAGGGAATAGAATATTTTGTTTAACTACAAAAGGGAAAACACCAGAGGAATTATTTTTGAAGAGCCTCACCCTGCCTGTGGATACACATTTGTTTGTGCTGTTATTTTTGACAGCAAAATTTCACTTCAGGAAACACCACCACTGTTAGAGACATCCGGTTTTGCTGTCATGGACTGTGATGATGACCATTTAGTAATGGCTTTTCCATTTCTCATGAGGTGATTTTTCCTTCCCCATCTTTTTTTTTTTTTTCCCCGCCCTATCTTTTAGAACAAAGGAAGTTTGCTTTTCATTCTCCTGATGCTTCATCTGGAACCAATTGTAATGGGATTACCAATCCATATATCAGAAGTCCTTACATCGATGGCTGCTCACCGATAAAAAATTGGTCTCCTATGAGACTGGAGATGTGCAGAGGGGCTGCTCAGTATCGGACCTCCCTGATTCGGGTCCCTTTCGCTCTCGAGGCTCCTGGCGAAGGTGAAGACGACCAGGCAGCGGCTCCCTCCACAGACGCCTCCTCCCCAGCCTCGGGCCTGGCCGGAGTCCCCCTGCCGCAGCTGGGCGGCGACACTTCGCGCGGCGCGCGCTTGGTGGTGACCGCCATGTCCATCACCCAGAGGCAGTCCGGAGCTTCGGAGAAAGAACTGGAACTGCTGCAGGATGTGGAGAGTGAGAAGGAGAACAACACTGTGGATATGGTCGATCCCATCGAGATAGCGGATGAGACCACCTGGATTAAGGAGCCGGTTCATAATGGGAATTTACCCGCGGCGGATTCCGTGAGCGGGATGGCATTCAGTATTGAAAACTCTCATATGTGCTTGTCACCTCTCGCAGAAAGCAGTGTCCTTCCCTGTGAAAGCAGTAACATTCAGGTAAGGTGTTTGACTGTTCTGGAGTCCTTTTCCTTGCTTCCTTGGTGTTCGCTAGCCTTTCCTTTATAAGATTATAGTAAGAAAGAAGATTGGGTTTGGGACCTAGCCTTCCCGTGATTAAGACTCCTGGCTTCCACTGTAGGTGGCGTGGGTTTGATCCCTGGCCAGCAACTAAGATCAGACATGTCCCGGGTCATGGCCAAAAAAAAAAAAAAAAAGAGAGAGAAATAGGTTAAATGTGAAACTTACAGCATTATATATTATTTTTTTGAGTCAGCACTAGATGATATCAAGAGGGTTGTTTTCTTTGGCCTGGTGATGCATATTTAATAATCATATTCACTGATAATTCTTTGGAGTAGGAAAAGAGAGCAGAAAAGAAATCAAGCTGCTCTGTTTTTACAAACTGCTAGAGTCTGGCAGCTTCTCAGGGTTCACCTTTCTTTCCTGTGGAGCTAGTTTCAAAGGAATTCAGTTTGTGGTGTAGCTTTGTATTCTAAAAATACAATAGTTTTGGGTTTTCTTTTATATGATTTAGGGAGAAGACATAGTTGAGAATAATTTTATGTTTGGTTTTTTTTTTGTACTTTTAAAAAATGTGATTTATAACCACCATTTTTCATTTAATCATACAGTTCCAATTTTGTATCAAATATCAGGAAGGCATGATTCATTTGACAAATACAGTTCACAGCTAGGAACTTCCTTTCAGAAAGACATTTGTTTCATTAATTGCCATATTCTTTGAGTTGGGAGTTTTGAAAGAACTTTAAAATAGTCAGAAAGGCAATTCTACCTCCCATTTCATAGTAACAATGTCTAACAGTTACATAGCTCTTAAAATATACCAGCCATTATTTCAAGTACTTTACATGTGTTACTTTGTTTAATCTTCACAATAATCCTATGAAATAGCTGTACTGTTGTCCCCATTTTACAGATGAGGAAACTGAGGGTCAGAGAGGATCAGTAAATTGCCTTTGTAGCTAGTAAGTGCTCAAGCCAAGATTCAAATTCTGGCAGTCTGGCTTTAGAGTCCATGTTCTTTAAGTTAATACTGATTCATAATACTTACAGTCTTCCACTGTGCCAGACACTCTCCCAACCTCTTTATACTAATCCATCTAGTCCTCAGAACTCTATAATGCTATAGTGCTGTCAGTTTTGACATGATAAAGTTTAAAACTCATGGAGGGATTTTTAAATGACTCCAAATTACATATACTCCTTTGCTCATATTTAATGCCTATATTGTCTATCCTAACTTCTAGGATTGTTGCTCAGAAAAATACACTAGAATCACCTTTACATATTCCAACTTCTAAATTTGGTTCCTAAATAAAGAAGCACATCAGGTCAAACTTAGTCTTAAAAGTATTGTTAACTTTTTTGCTCTCTTTTTTTCTTCCTTTCTTTCAGAACTCTTATAGAAGCGCTAGAAAATACTTTTCATGGACATACAAATTAATCATCCAGTCCAACCACCCATTGGGAGCCTGTCTTACTGCTAAATTGCCATCCACTGTCTCCCTGAGTACCTGCAGGGATGTCCCAGCCTGTCTTAGAGGACTTCTCTCTGCATTTACAAGTCTCCTTCCTTAGCAAGCTAGAACATAATTCTTTCAGTCTGTGGTATCTACCAGTCAGTTTCAGTTTTACCTTTTGGGTTTTAGCAGAAAATTTCATAGTTTAAAAATATTTTCATACACCCTTTACTTCCAACCACAGAGGTAGCTCCTGATATTCAAAAATGGCCATGTTTCTCAGGGCCTTTTGACTTGCTTCATTGTGGCGGGCTGGCCTCCAGGCATAGTACACAGCTGTATTCCTGGAGTATCCCTTCATCCTGAGAATCTCCTCAACCTCTCTCATGTTCTGTGCCCCGTTCTTCTCTTTCCAGGCTTGCTTCTCACTTGACTGGAACACATTTTCCAGTAGCTTTCTGAGGAAAAGCCCATTTTTCAAGATACTGCACTTCTGCTGATATATCTTTATTCTGTCACATTTGAGAATTTGGAAATAATTGCCCTTCAGACTTTGATGGTGATGTTTCGTTGATTCTATTTTCAATGCTGCTGGTGAAAGATCTGAAACCATTTTAATGCTTCATCTTTTTGCACTGGTCTCACTTTAGCCCTCTCTGGAGTAAAGGGTCCTGACATTTCAGTGATTCTTTGGTGTGGGTCCCTTTGCCTCAGTCGTACTGGGCACTCAGTTCCTTATGATCTGTAAACTCTTGCCCTTCACTTCTTGGATCTTTTCTTGAATATTATCTTCGATTTTCACTGTTCTTTTCAGAAGTCCGGTTGATTCTCTAATTTAAACAAATCTTCACTGTTTTTTGTTTTTAACTTCCTTTTGTTCTAATGTTGGGGAAATTTGCTCAACTTTATATAAGAACCTTTCTATTGAGTTTTTATTTCTGCATCTTGAATTTCTAAGCTTTTTTGTTATTGTTGCTTGTTTTGCCCTTGGTATTAGTTCAGAAATCTGTAGCGGGGCTGGCAAAGCATTGCATGGTCTGGCCTTGGCTTTACCCTCCAGCTTGGTTTCCCTTCCTTCTCTGTTTCGGTCACATTGGCTTTCCAGAGCCTGAAATACCGTGTTGCCTCCCCTGAGGCCTGTGGGGAGTGGCGAGATGACCTGTGTCGTCTGGTTGGCACACAGTATGCGCTGACATTACTAGTGGTTAGATGGGCGCTGGCGGGGGGCGAGGGAGGGGGTCAGCCACCATGTTACCTTTTGGGCACCTGTGATCGTTTCCTTCTTAGAGAGTGGGGCAGATGCCCTGCATACCGTCCTCCCTACATCACAAGGGTTTTGTTCAGAAGGAATGTGACTCCCAGGAGTGAACATGCATCCATCCCTGAAAACTGGAGACATTTTTCTTAAGATGATGATAGAATGGACTTTCTTGGCTATTCTGATGTTGGTGATGGGGGCAAATGTAGCTTTCCCTTAGCTGATCATAGATGGCATATCAGGGGGTTACGTGTAAGATGACTGCCTTGTGGGTTGTGTTGTTGGGGGCTCAGCACTGTGAGGTTAAGTGCAGTGTGTGCAGTGAGTGGACAGAGGCAGGGGGGCCTCAGCTCTTCCTCACCTCATTCCACACCGTGAAAGTATCCTTCCTGAGCCTCGGTCTCCTCATCTGTGCAGTGACTAGGGTATCACAAGGAGAAGATGAGAATATCACACTGAGTACCATGTGGGGCCTGGCACTTTTTTAGGCCCTCACAAAATAATTATTTGTCCTATTTGTACCAAAATTGAAGTTTGCTAGAGTCCCTTTTTTTTCTTTTGCTCTTTTGGGCTGTAACAGTGTGTTGTAGAATGCTACAATTTTAATTAAAATGAAAAGTTAAGCTAACATCTAGAGCTATTATATATACATGGTATTATTATGAAGGTAAGATTTTTTACTTCAACAATAGGTTAGAGTATAGGACATCTTTTAAAAATGTGTGTTGTTTTGAATCCTCTTAAAGGCAGCATGCCTTTTAGTAAATTTTATTTAGAGATGCAAGTAAACCTTTAGAGACAAGCTTAGTAAATAAATTGCAAGAAGTTGATTGTAATTTTTATTTTCATCCACCGGGTGTGAGCACAAAGTAACAGAAAAGTATGTTCTTGGTGCCTTGTCCACTGATTTAAAGAAAATTACAAGATGTATTTTATTAGAAGGAATTGTAGTACTACTTTGAAGAACAAACAGTTCTATGTAGAACTACCTTTTATGTTTATGTATTGCTTTTAAAATTCAGTATAATCAATATTAAATATTACTTGCAGTGTTCAGTTGTGAATGATATATATAAAGTGATTTTAATGTTTTTAAATGGTCTTTATATTTCATTATACAAGCCGTATCTTATATATTATATATAACATTTTATATAAATATTCTAAAATAAATTTACTTAAACATAAAAGTTTCTGAAAATAAATTTTGTGGTTAAGTGAATTAGTTTGCGGTGTTATCTGTGGTGGTTTTTCTCTTTCCTCATTCCTGGCAGATGGATAGTGGCTATAATACACAGAATTGTGGAAGCAATATTATGGATACCGTTGGAGCAGAAAGTTACTGCAAAGAAAGTGATGCACAAACCTTGGAAGTCGAGAATAAATCTCGAGTTTTTAATACAAAGGTATGGAAAAAAAAACAGCAAGTTTGAAATGGTTGTAGCTTCTAAGTATTTTACTAAATGTGTCTATTATCAGCCTGTTTCTTTTCCCCATTTTGCTTAAAACTCCAGTATCATCTTTATGCCTTATCCTGTCTTCATTTAACAGCAGGAGAAAGTGCTTCAGACCACTTCATTTTCCTAACTCCTCTGCTATGAGGGAGCGTAAGAAGATGTTGGGGTTGGCGGGGTGGGGGAGGTAATGCTACTTTGGAAATGGAGCTGAAATCAGTTCCTTTAAGCTACAGGGCAACAGGAGGAGAGGGTGTCAAATAGGAGGGAGGTGGACCTTTTTGCCTAATATTGTCTCAAAGCTAAACATAAAGAGTTTTGATTATTAGGGAAATAGTACAATTGAGAGATTACACATCAGTTAAGAACAGGCAAAGGTAAGGACTCTTAAAACCCGAGCCTTCAGAGGTAAGATATATGTATCTAAAAAGTTGAGTATTTATACAAAAGTACACTATTGATGTGGACATTCACTGAACCTCCAGGGAGGACAGCTATGACTGTGTACAGGAGACCCTCCACATATCTGCCAGTTCCACATCCATTAATGCAGCCAACCGCAGATAAAAAATATTCAAGGGAAAAAAACTCCAGAAAGTTCCAAAAGCAAAACTTGAATTTGCCATGTGCCAGCTGTTTACATGGAACTTATATTGTATTTGCCACTGTTTACATAGTATTTATACTGTATTAGGTATTATAAGTAGATTAGAGATAATTTAAAATATATGAGAGGATGTGCATATGTAAATATCAGTACTATGCCATTTCATATAAGGAACCTGACTCTCCACAGATTGGGGTATCCTTGGGGGGTCCTAGAACCAATTCCCTGTCCATACTGAGGGACAACTGTATTCATATTTGAAGAATTCCATTATTACTTTAGGCACTAATCAGGAGAATCTGATTTTTATATGCCAATTTAATATGCAGGCCACACTATTTTACCTTGCCTCCATTTTGTCATGCGGTATGGGGGATAGTAGTTGTCCATTTAAATGCAAGCATTAAGATACAGGAAGTACTTCTGTGATACAGAACATTGATTCGTAACAAAATGTCTCTTCACTATCCCTCTGGAGTGCATAAGGAAATTTGCATCTAGGTTTTAAAGACAGTTCATATAATTGTTGTATCCTTGAATGGTCCTGTTTAAACTGAAAATAAGGTATTTCTTTTTTCACAGCAAGATCACTCAATGCAAAGGTATTGGATGAAAACTTCAAACCTGCCTCAATGCAGCAGTCCTTAGGATACCTCTCTCAGAACCAAAGACTATCACTGGACAGCTCCTCATATTTTTTATGCATGGGATCAATGTGATCATAATTGGGGAAAAAACTGCTTCAACTAATATGCTGAGCTTTTTTCTTTCCCTCCTTAATGTGAAAAATCAAGGGCTTAATTCAGTGACACAGAAACAACAGAAAAGCTCCTGGAACTTTCAACAAGTTTCTTCAGTACAGGTTCGATTTTTTATCAATAAATATTTTTATATTGACGTTGTGATGTATTTAATAAAAACTTGAGTGATAACTTTGCTTCAGTCCTGCAGGATCGGTGAACTGCTGCTTAGGGAGCCTTACTGACAGTACTGACTTAGCATTAGTCTGGGAAGGTGTGGAACTGTGAAGGTGCTACGTTTTATTTTACATAGAAGTATGAATATGCAGATGAATTCAAATTTGTAACCTTTGTGAAAGGAATAAATCTGATTAAGAAGGGAATTTACAAACTTTGTATTCATGTTCACAGTAGAATGGGTATATAATTTTAGAGGGAAATATTCTTTATCTCTGGAGAATCACCTTTTAAAAACTGTCTAATTTAAGGAATAATTCACATGCAGCCCTAGGAAATAAAGACCTCCTCTCATTGTGTCACATCCTGCCTTCCTCCTGTCCACCTCGTGAAGTTCCTGCCAGCCTGCAAGGTTTATTTCTTGCCGTGTACCTGGCTCATCCCCCCGTCAGTACACTAACCATTAAAGCCGTCAGGCACTAGTTCCCACTGCTGGTTAGTCCTTAGGAAGTCGAGTCCTCAATCACAGGCTTTCGAGTTAATGTGTGTGGCTCAGTCCTGTCCGACTCTTTGCAGCCACATGGACTGTAGCCTGCCTGGCTCCTGTCAATGTGATTCCCCAGGCAAGAATACTGAAGTGGGCTGCCATTCCCTTCTCCAGGGGGTCATGGAAACTTAAAACAATCATACATAAGAGTAATTCTAGATCCCAGGAGTAGGACTTCCTTGGTTGTGCTTTTTTAATAGCACAAGGCAAGAAAAAATGTAGCTGTGATTGTAACTTGAATTCAAGTCCCTCCGCTGTCACTTAATTACCCGAAATAGGCCATAAACCTCTATCAGTCTCTTACCTGTTTGTTACATGGGGATGATAGTCTTTATCCAACAGGGCCTTTTAAATGAAATATTTCATTTATGCTGCTTACCGTAAGAAATGGCATTTGAAGCATCTTAGATTATCAAGGAAGAGGCTTCAAGGGTGAAAATAAGGTTTCTGGTCATTTTGAGCTACTCAATAGGGACTAGAGCCTGAATTAGGCCTTCCTTATAAAAGAAGCACAAGAGAAGAAGTCTGGAAAGAGATATATGAGGTCAGTGTAGCCTTGTTTTAACCTGAAACCTCCCTTTTCCTCACCTGTAGGGAGACCACGGCCTATGGGCAAAGAATCTTTAAATGGTTGGGAGAGGCGCAGCATGGAAATCAGTTTTGTTAAACACATGAAAATCATGAAATTTAAATTTCCCCGTGTGTAACTCAGGTTGGAAGGTAGCCATGCTCATTTGTTTACATCAACAGAGAGCAGTCCATGGCTGCCTTCTCGCTGCAAGAGCAGAAGGGTAGAGAGACACAAACCACCCGGCTGGTGGAGGCTGACATGACTGGCCTTTATAGACAAGGCTCGCTGACCGGCACTCTAGGGGTCAGTTCACTCATGGCTCTTTTCTTCTGACTGAAACAAGTTCTGCCACACTGGATGGATGTTTTCATTTTATCAACTTATTGACCAGAGATATATTAGTACATCTTTTGTTACCTGGAACGTTTCAATATTCACTTCCATAACAAATTTCTGGCCACAGGTGGTCATTTCTGCAGAAATCCCTGGGTCAGTAATGTATTTACAATCACTGTGTGCCTGGGTGACTGTACATCTTGTCATTGCTCCCACTTACTACACCTCTGGGTGTGTGCACTAGTTTTCTCCCTCAGTGCCCTGCAAGCTCTGGCAGAGATTGTTTGCTTGACTGGTGACAAGCCTGGTACACTGTCAGTACTTTGGAAATTGAATGAGCAAAGTGAAATGTTTTAGGGTATCTCTATCCCAAAATATTCTTGGAAATACCGACTTTATCATTAATAATCTTTGTGGTTGGCAAAGCAGTTGTCACTGGCACACCAAACAGCAACACTTCAGTCAGACCTCATACAACCCCTCCTTCCTTGCGTAATCTGATATATATATATATATATATATATGCAATTTTATAAGCCCTTTTTATAAGTAACATGCTGTGACATTTAGTGCCATCTCTTTCCTTGAATCCCAATCTGTTATTTTCAGGGAGATATCCGAACTGAAGGTCAAGGATTGATGATCATACTTATCTGGTATTTAAAAAAATAACTATTTTCCCAGTCAGATAATATTCTACTTCACCTTCCTTCACCAAATTCCCAGTCACATCTGTTTCAGTTCAGTCGCTAAGTTGTGTCCAACTCTTTGCGACCCCATGAATCGCAGCACGCCAGGCCTCCCTGTCCATCACCAACTCCCGGAGTTTACCCAAACTCACGTCCATCGAGTTGGTGATGCCATCTAGCCATCTCACCCTCTGTCCCTTTCTCCTCCTGCCCCCAATCCCTCCCAGCATCAGGGTCTTTTCAAATGAGTCAAGTCTTCACATCAGGTGGCCAAAGTATTGGAGTTTCAGCTTCAGCATCAGTCCTTCCAGTGAACACCCAGGACTTATCTCCTTTAGGATGGACTTGTTGGATCTCCTTGCAGTCCAAGGGACTCTCAAGAGTCTTCTCCAACACCACAGTTCAAAAGCATCAATTCTTCGGCACTCAGCTTTCTTCATAGTCCAGCTCTCACATCCATACATGACCACTGGAAAAACCATAGCCTTGACCAGACGGACCTTTGTTGGCAAAGTAATGTCTCTGCTTTTTAATATGCTGTTTAGGTTGGTCATAACTTTCCTTCCAAGGAATAAGTGTCTTTTAATTTAATGGCTGCAATCACCATCTGCACATCTGTTTCAGTTCAGTCAGTTCAGTAGCTCAGTCATGTCTGACTCTTTGTTACCCCATGAATCGCAGCACACCAGACCGCCCTGTCCATCACCAACTCCCGGAGTTTACTCAAACTCATGCCCATCGAGTCGGTGATGCCATCCAGCCATCTCATCCTCTGTCGTCCCCTTCTCCTCCTGCCCCAATCCCTCCCAGCATCAGGGTCTTTTCCAATGAGTCAACTCTTCGCATGAGGTGGCCAAAGTACTGGAGTTCAAGCTTCAGCATCAGTCCTTCCAATGAACATCCAGGACTGATCTCCTTTAGGATGGACTGGTTGGATCTCCTTGCAGTCCAAGGGACTCTCAAGAGTCTTCTCCAACATCACAGTTCAAAAGCACATCTGTTTAGGGACCACTAATAAAATGCAGGAGGTTTTTAATAGTAGAGGAACACTATGTAAGTTGTGGCCATCATGTGCAAGTTGCTCATGTTCGATTCATTGTGACCCTTCCCCCACCACCCCCTGCCCCACTGACTGTAGCCCACCAGGCTGCTCTGTCCATGGTGTTTCCCAGGCAAGAATACTGGAGTGGGTTGCCATTTCCTCCTCAAGTGAATCTTCCCAACCTGGGGACTGAACCCACGTCTCTTGAGTCTCCTGCATTGGCAGGCAGATTCTTTACTACCATGCCACCTGGGATGCCCTAACATGAGGTAAATTAAAGATGGCAGAGGAAATTACAGGCTGAATTCCCTGACAGCTCTTGACTTCACTGTCTTGAAATCTAAAAATTGCCATCTAATACAGTGACAGCTTTCAAGACTTAGATTGTTCCTTGCTTCTAAAAATGTTATATTTTCTTCATAGGAAAATTAGTTTTTTTCTGTCAATAGTAAATAATCAAATTATGCAAGATTCATCTCCTCTTCAGTGAGCAGGTGAGTGCTCCCTTTCAGAGATCTTCACAGATCCCTCAGTTGCTATCCTGCCACTATATAAGTGATGGTTATTCAATTGAGTTTTTCTGCATAAATAGTTCTTTAATCCTGAAAGGAAGCAGTATGATGGGACAGACACAGTCAACGGTTCAATAAAAATGCAAATTTTAAAAATTATTAAAATGTACTTAGAAGTAACAAACTGGATCAGACACTTCTTAGGTTTACAAGTGTTCTCTCAAGATTCTTTTTGTTTTAAAGGAAACCAATTCTTGAAGTTTTTTTGTTGTTGTTGACTGTAGCTATTTTTGAAGCTTCTTCTTCTTTCTCTCTGGTTCATTAATGTCCATGTTTGAAGCATCAGCAGAAACGCTTATTCCTGGTATCTAAAGTAATGCAAAATGGGAAGAACAGGTGAGTAAAAGCGTAACATAAGGAAGAAACCTCAATCTAATCTTCTTCTTCTTCACTGACACTTTGAGGTTCAAAAAGACGGAGGGATGGTGGAGGGAAGGGGAAACAGTAGGTTTTCCATACAATGTACATATGTATGTATATCACACGCAAAGGAATAGTGGTTCAGAATGTAACAGCAGACATGATCTCAACAGACAGAAGCCTGTCATTTGGGAAGAGTGTGTTTAGCCATAACACATTCAGCTTCTCCCACTGAGAGCCACTGTCAGCCTTACAGGCCGCAGGTGTGGTGGGGGCAGAACCAAGGTTAAGATCCAATGTCTTAGGGTGAATCACACTTTAAACTGCTTTTCAAAAGTGCAGATTTCAAAACGTAAAAATGAAGAAGAACTAGGCAGATCTCAGGATTCCATTTGTGGAACCAAGGAACTCAGAAGCAGCCCAGGTGCCTGGGTTCCCGCAGCCTAGGGTAATCAGTGAGAAAACAGGATTTCCTCTGTAGATACCTGTCCTGCACACAACTTTTAAGATTCTATAACTAAACAGAAATACCTCAGGACTGTATCACTCATTTCACAAAATATGTACTGTTTATTCCACCACAACATGAACAGTGTAAGTCTGGTCTTACCTGTGGTTCTACCAGGGACATTCGGATTTTCTGATGCTGAAGATTAGATGAGTCTAACATGATTTTCACTTTAACTTTATCAAATACATGAAATACTGTATCTTCTATTTTAAGTGATGGTATCTAAACAAAACACATTTTACTATTTTTAATTGCTTTCTTCCACTTGAGGCTTGGTTCTAATTCTTTATAATTTATCTTCCAAATTAAAAGTTTAAGTTTAAAAATAACTTCAATATTTAATAAGCACCTCGGTGTTTAACATAACCAAAACCTCTAATCTAACACCCTCACATACAAATGACCTATTTATGTGCACACTTCTCCCTTTCGCTCTGTGGTTCCAATATATTATTCATCAACTGCAGGATTCTCAACCCTTTAATTAGCAAATTGTTGGTCTTGTACAGGGGCACACAGGTAATTGGTCAGAATTTGTTTTGTACTTCTACTAAAGTCAGGGAAGTAGGGAGTGTGTCAGGTAAAACACACTGGGAACTGGATGAAAAAATTCCCTTCTTGGGGCTATCAACAGACATTTATGCCTTTACTTTAATCCATTTGTCCACCAGGAACAAAGCATAATTCAAGTTTTCCTTAGAAGGGAAAACTTTATAGAGTAGAAAGAAATTAATAACTTTTGTATAGGAGAACATATACTGAGGCGAAAAGTTGTGAGTAAAACACTAAGCTTAGTAGGCATATAATTCTGTAGGGTACAAAAATAATTTTACCAGTTAGAGTACCACTTGCAACCTACTGAAGACAGTGTTCCCCACTCCCACCAAAAGAAAAACCCCAAAATAAAACCATCAGAAATACTGTACCTCATCATCATATATAAGCCGTGGCTTTGGTTTGTCCTTTTCTTCAAAAAACACTGTACCTTCTAAACCATACTTTGGAATTAATACCACAATAGCATTCTTTCTTACAAACAGAATATAAGCTTCTTCACTTACTATTCCTTTGCTTTTGAAAAATAACTGTAAAAGAGCAGACAACCTTATTAAAGATTACCTTAAAGTATTTTGAAGTTAAGAAAAAAAAAATCTGCAGTCAAATTAAAAGTGAACAAAACTTCATTTCTGCTAACATTAGTGACAGAAGGCAAATACCTGGGTATGAAAAGCCACAGATGCACGCTGAGCATACTGAGCCATTTTGTGCCGGAAATTGAGATTTTTACATAAATCTGCAAGCTTGTGTTTGTCGGTCAACTCTGGATAAGTACAGTCAGCTCCGATAGCCACAGCCAACAACCGATGAACAATGATGTCTGCATATCTATATGACACATAAAGAAAAAATAAGAATCATGCCATATTAGCATTTAAATATCCTTTTACAGTTCAAAATATTTTCTATCTCTCATTTGTTAAGGAGAAAAAGTACCTTCGGATGGGTGAAGTAAAATGTGTGTATATTGGGGATGCTAAGCCATAGTGATGAAAATCATTGTCCATTCCAGAGCAGAAGTAAACAGCTTGCATCATACAGCGAGTTGCTAATATTCTTAACAGCGTGTTTAGATAAGGGAAAATAGGTGAATCTGCCCGGTCCAAAGAGTCAGCTAAAGCCTTGGCTGTATCAGTTTTAATTTCCAAATTCTGTGAATAAAGAACAGGGAAAAGTGTTAGTTGCTCAGTTGTGTCCAAGTCTTTGGGACCCCATGGACTGTAGCCTGCCAGGTTCCTCTGTCCATGGAATTCTCCAGCAAGAATGCTGGAGTGGGGAGTCATTCCCTTCTCCATAGGATCTTTCTGACCCGGGGATCACACCTGGTCTCCTGCATTGCAGGCAGATTCTTTACCATATGAGCCACCAGGGAAGCCCAAAGAATAGGGGAAAAGGATCAAATTAAACATTTTAAAGTCAGTACCAGCCATGTCTTCAAAACATAACTTATCAGGCTGAAAAAGTATTGTGTCTTCTGACCAGGTGATAAGTGTTTATGCCTTTTATCCTTACCTAGGAGAACTGAAAATAAATTTAGTAAAAGTCATAGTGGTTTTGTGTAGTATCAAACCTTAAATTTTTCTGAATTCATTTGAAGGTACTGAAGTACCAACACTCTCAAGAAGTTTCAAGGGGGAGAGAACAGTGGGAGCAGTAGTGCTACCTCTCCAAGTCCAGCTGTGCTTGCCTAATCTCTGCTGGGGTAGAAAACATCAAAGCAGGTCTGGTTCCGTTTCCACATGTTGGGATTTTCTCTACAGACCCTTTTCCTCCATTCAGTGTAGAAGTAAAGGCCAGAGGCATTGGTGACTACAGCTCAACATGATGATACAGCAGTTAACTGCCTATTCTACTTTGTGAGATGAGGCAAAAATACATAAACTTCTTCCTCTACCCAGGTCACACAAAGAAACAGGACAATAAGAGAAAATTCTCCAATTTACAGAGTAAGCCTTGGAGGAGAGGAGAAGCTGATACTGTTCTAATGGATACAATAGGAGCCGGCCCACCATAAAGGTCTGAAAAATGAGAAACCAGCATCCTCCTGTTAGAATAATGCTCTGAGATCCAACACCCTTTCTTCCCTCTCTTCCAGACAGGAAAGATGTGGCCTGAGCAAGTGACCCAAAGAAAACCAGAGCAAGTGACCCAAAGAAAACCAATGTAAGCCATAGTCACCCCCAAAGCAGGGGTAATCATGTCTAAATAAAAGTCTACTAACCAGAGGCAGGGGGTATAAGGGGCTGAGGAAATGGGTTCCCCTTTCTATGTTTTTCCTTTTTTTCATGTTTGCAAAAATGGACTTCTTTCTTAGGGATGTGAAATAAAGAGGACTGAAATGAGTTGAAGATAAAGAGGAAAAAGAACAACTAAGTCTTAAGAGGTCGGCAGTTCAGAGGAGACATGAAGTAACACAGGCATGAAGAAAATGCGTAAAAGCACAGAGATATGGAAAAGTTTAATATGTTCAGGATATTATAAGTAACGTAGTTTAGAACATCTGGCTTTAGTATAGGGTAAATGATTTCAATGTGTGAAGAGATGACCATACCCAAGTTAGATGATTTCTTTAATGAAAAGAATTACTGGCACATTTTTGCATCAGGAAACAACAAAACTTTTATGGAAATAGGACTATAGATTATTCAGTGCAAACACTACATCACAACATGAATACAGATGATGTTTCTAGCTATGGAACCATACCTTGGATTTAGCTGCCTTAACAAGAATTTCGTAATTTGATGGAGGAGGAGCAGGATGTTTTCGAAGCAGAGCATGCTCAGAAAATTCTTCATGAATTTTTTTTGCAACAGAGATATTGGCAAGTAACATAAATTCTTCCACCATGGAATTTGTTTCTCTGCCAAATGAAAAGACATTAAATAAGGAAAAAAAATGAGACTTCTATATATCATTCACAAGTTATTTTTTTCTGTCAATGAGATAATGAAAATTTCTATGCAAACATTCATGTGTGTATACACATGCATAGTTTTAAGAACTAAACATCCCTTTCATTTCTCAGTTACTATGCTAACAAATCTCTTACAATTCACCTATTGCATGAGTAAATCTTATGTTAAAGGATATTTTACAAGCGGCATTAAAAAACAGAAGCTTTACTAACTCTAGTAACATGTAAAATCTAAATCGTAAGCATTTTCACCTCTTTACACTGAGTCCAAAGAGATTTTTATTTAATTCTGTATCTACAGAAATACAGTTTTCTAAGAATTAACAGCTATTTAGGTCATATCAATATTGGCTTAAAAAAAGTGGAAACTTTCACCGACAAATCCCCCAAATGAAAAGATATTTAAAATAGTTATTTTGGGTGCTTATTATGTCCCAGGCATTGTGCTGTAAGTGCTGTTTACATTGTGATTTGTGTGCATGTATATACATACATATACATATATGTATATACATATGAATATAGGTATTAGTCCTATTTTGTAGATGAGAAAACTAAAGATGTGTAACATTAATCTCTCACTAGAGGTCAGAATTACTAGTGTAACAGGATCTGGGCCCATTATGACCTGACTTCAAAACTCAACCAATTTGATACTGTTTTTCATCAAACACAGTAAATGATTTGTGATCTGTTGTTTTTTTAATAATTTTATTTATGTGTTTGGCCGCACTGGGTCTTCATTGCTGTGAGCAGGTTTCCTCTAGCTGCAATGAGTGGCGGTTATTCTTTGTTGTGGTGCACAAGCTCCTCGTTGTGGTATCTTCTCTTATTGCAGAGTATGGGCTCTAGGGTGGGCAGGCTTCAGCAGTTGTGGCCTGCAGGCTCTAAAGCACAAGCTCAGCAGTTGTGGAACATGGGCTTAGTTGCTCCAAGGCATGTGGAATCTTCTTCCCAGACCAGGGATCAAACCCATGCCCCCGGAATTGGCAAGCAGATTCTTAACCACTAGATCACCAGGTAAGTCCTTGTGTTCTGTTTAATAGGCTTTCTCCCAAGTTACTGAACATGCATTATTAATCTGTCACTCATGTTTCCTTCTTTAACAACATAACTTCTTGACAAGACTCCTGAAGTATATTATTTTTTTTTTTTAATTAGGAAGACTTCCAAACATGTCTTTAAAAGTATGGGGACAATCTCTTAGAAATGTGGTTTTTATTCTTGGTAAGAAGAGATGGGTGATGTTCTACTTTGGTAAAACAAGATTCAAGATTTTCCTCAAAAGAGCCCTTGGTAGTGGATGTACTGTTCCTACTAACATTAGGCTTATTTGCATAGTTCACCCAAAGGTATTTTTAAATCGTAGCTCTAAAGCTGTAAAGCACACCCTGGTCCTAACTAACAAACTTGAGTATAATCCCATTTTTAATCCCTGGTCATCTGCTAGAAAAATGTAAATGCATGCTTAATTTCAGAATCACCTTATATAATAGGTATAGAAAGAGGCCCAACTCTGACTTAATCAAAATCAGCCTTGCCTCAGGGACCGAACCCAGGTCTCCTGCATTGCAGGCAGATTCTTTACCATTTGAGCCACCAGGCAAGCCCTTGCCTCCTAAACCTTAACCCAAATCAATAAAACAATAACAAGAATTAACCTCTGACTGTTCTTCACATCACCCTATGAGTGTGTACCACTACCAATTCTATT
The DNA here is from genome assembly GCF_033118175.1 of Dama dama. NCBI lineage: Eukaryota > Metazoa > Chordata > Mammalia > Artiodactyla > Cervidae > Dama > Dama dama. Next base: position 50,033,939 of record NC_083710.1, read on the forward strand.
TTACTTACAAATAAATCGAGGTGTAAAGAGGTCAGATAATTTGTCTGGAGTCATTGGCAGAAATGGGATCCAAATTGAGGCAGTGTGACTTCAAATTCCAGGGTTTTGGCCTAGGTCTGTCCTATCACAATATATTCTCTATTATTCTCTATTAAATATGTAAGAAATTAATGAGGGCAATCCTCTTTTACTTACCGTAACTATTACTAGTCAAGTTCTAATACACCACACATTAAGACAAATGAAGCTGGCAAGTTTTCTTCTATAATACAAATAAGGTATTTGAGTTCTATATGAGACTAGAAAGTAAAATCATGTTTATTTTTCTCTACAGAAATTATAACTCCACTAAAACAGATATTTGGGAGTACAAACGTTTTATTAATATATACACTAGCTGCTGCTGCTGCTAAGTCGCTTCAGTCATGTCCGACTCTGTGCGACCCCATAGACGGCAGCCCACCAGGCGCCCCCGTCCCTGGGATTCTCCAGGCAAGAACACTGGAGTGGGTTGCCATTTCCTTCTCCAATGCATGAAAAATATTATATTAAAATAAAAATCTTACCAACTACCCATCAAAAAAATTGCATACCTGAGTTCCTTGGTCTGCAGATCTATAGGATCGTGAGTTTCACTGTCCATGTGGAATCGAACTTCTGGAGAAGAAAGAGTCAAAGCCCTAAATAAAATAAGGAGGTGAATCAGTTCTGTGAGCAGTAACAGATATAACTCTGGAAGTGACTCTTAAAACAGAAATGATTAAAGCAAATGTTGACAGTTTCTCTTTTGAAAGCTTTATGACCACCTGCTAACTTTCATGTTCCTTTATATTTTCACAGATGGCCTAACAGTTTACAGTTCTAAAATCCATTTTAAAAGGCAGGACAACAGCAATATAACAAAATGAGTCCTTATGTTTCTCAGGATAAAGAATGTCTTCTGTACCCAAAATGAGAGGGTTTGATCAGTTTCATAAATAAAGAACGCAATCAATTGTATTTCATTTACTACAGGAAACAATGTATTAGGGTGACAGATGGTGGAAAAAGGCAAAAGGGAAGCTGCCCTGGTCAATGAGTAACACCAAAAGATCCTCAGTTCAAAAGTATCTTCCACATACACTCAACCAGTCAATGAGAAGACTGATAAACCACAACTCACGTTACAGATACTGATGGCTACTGGTATCCGAGTACTACGTGTCAGATAACACACCAGGCTAAGTGCTTTACATGCACAGCTCAACTAAAGATTTGGCAAGTTCTTCTTTGAAAAGTAAATTCCCACAAGGCAAGCATAATGTGTTTCTACACACCATGAACCTATCTGCATCCGGTCAGCTCCAAATCAACCAAAACCTAAGAATTTCATTGAGGCTGGGTAACTTTGGACAATCACAAAGAAGGGGAAAAGTTGAGTTGGGGCAAGTGGGATTCCAAGTCCTTTTTTCCCCGACTCACCTTTACTGCAAGAACTATAGAATACTAGAGAGGGAATCTGACAAATATGCCTTTCTTTCCATGACAAATAACTCGAGAAATACAACAAGGTTCTACACTACAATTAATGTATTAATTAATACAGCTTGACCTAAAGAGCAAGGTATACTGATCATATTTTGATCATTATTTCTTCACAGAACATTTAAAACATAATGCTTATCCTTTAAGATAGACATATGACAGATATAATTTAAGACAAAACGTATCCTTTAAGAAGGTGAAAGGTAACCATTTTTTTTAACTGATTGCTTTCTCTATTCACCCTAAGACTGGGAAGACTCAATGATAGGTTTTACCAGTATATGAGTATCTACTTTCAAAACTAGAAGTACAGAGTGTTTTTCAAATTAAATAAATAGCTTTTCTGTCCTAATCACAACCTACATAGATACAAATCTACATCTCTTACTTTAAAACTGCCAAAATAGTTTTAATTGGTTTTATTCACTTTGCTTTTACAATAAACCTTCTTCTGATACCTGGCATACTATAAACTTTCAATAAATGAATATGATGAAAAAATGTGTTGTTTTGCATTACAAAAGAAATCTAATTATAGTGATCTTATTTACATCTTAATGACAAATTTGAGCAATAAAGTTTTCATTGGGTTTTACTTCATCCAAATTATCCTTTCAATTTCTTTTCAAATCAGTTTCCAGTTTAGTATTTAGGATCATAAGAAAATTCCCAGGAAACTGAAATATGAGCAGAGTTAGGTAGGGGTGGCTCAGCATAAATACCTAGAACACCACCACTGTCCAATGGAACGTCCTGCAGGGATGAAAATGGTCTCAATCCACCCTATCCAATATGGTAGCCACCAGCCTACATGTGGCTCCTGAGCACTTGGAATATGGCTAGTGTGACTCAGGAACTGAATTTTTAATCTTCTTGAATTTTAGCTTTAATAGGCACATCTTATGAAAACAGTAGAGATCTAGAGTTTGCACTACCCAACAAAACCACTTTCAGTAACCACTGTGACTCCACTGTGGATGGGCATGGGCATCCAGAGACCAACATATGAAAGGCTCAAGGCTTTACTCTGACAGTTCATGATGTTTTTCAAGAATCAAATTTTTTCTGACTACTTCAACAGATTTGGGTACGTGGATATTCCTTAAAACTCCTTTGCAGTCAGGCAAATGCAATGATATATAACAGCTAAAAGATGTGAATCTGCCACTAGTGGTCAGATATTTCGTAAGACTGCTTCAATGTAACCCCTAATCATTTAAAAACTGAAGGTGTTGGATTAAACATGCTCTAAAAATCTCTTCCAACTCTAAGTGCAAGAAGGACTTCATTTGTCTTTATTGAAACATCTGAAAAACAACGTTCAGTCTTGAAATTCATTGCTAATTAAAATCAGGAACAAGCCATAGAAAAGTCTCAAGAAGATCTTCCCTTCCTACAATTTCTTCAAGATCTTTAACTCAGACATATCAAGGTCTGCAACATAACAGAACTCCTGAACAAACTTCAGTCCAGAATCAAGTTGCTAATATTTAAAAAGGTAGCTAGAAGAGATAGAAAATATCTACTTATGAGTCCCTACTCAGCCTATTAAATAATTGTTCATTGTCCATGATAAACACTTCATAAAGAGTTCACAAGTTATCGTAACAGCAGGATAGGTGAATTAAAATAAATCTTAATATTTTTGAAATGTACCCTTTTTCAATTCTTCTTTTTTTCAAAATTTTAGCTAGTTTATTTAGTCCACGGAGACTAGTAGTAATATTATCATTCATGGCTGCTGAATCAATTCTCATCTGAGCTTCAGCATATGTAAGGGAAGCCTAAAAAAAGAAACCATATATTAATACAAATGCTTATAAAAATCTGGTTTACTTTTGGAAGTTTATGTTTCCACTATAAAATATCCATGATTTCAGAAAACCTAAAATCAATAACAAAAGAGATTCCTAGTTATAATATTTATATTCCACACCAATGATTTCTGGTTCATTAACTTTTATCTGATGCATTATACAACATAAGCAAACTTACATTAAAACAAAATAAAATGGTAGAACTGTTAAACACTCATTTCTTTCATTGTTCTTTTAATTCATAAATACTTAGGAAAAATTAAAATAAGATAAAAGGAAGGTTAGATTATTCTTTGATAACGACTATAAAGTGAAATCATTTCCAGATGACCAGTACTTCCTTACACACAACAAATAATAAAACTGTACGAGTCTAGACATCATGTTTTGTAGGAAATCTACTAAATATCCCAAATTAAATATTTAATCTAAGAACTGGAAAGTCATAGTAGAAAAGATTAATTTCCAGTTACAATCCAAATAAACAAACAGCTTTCTGCTCTGCTCCTATATTTCCCTCCTCATGGAAAAATGCCGCTTTTTAGCCTTTTTTTTTTTTAATAGTTTTATGAATAAAAATCAGGAATAGTAAAAAAGAGTTAGGTGATACAGATCGGGACAGATTCTTGGGAGAACCAACTTATCCACTAGGAGCTAAGTGTTCCTTGTCTAAAAATGTTTTATGTTACACGTTTACTTTTTTTCATATAAAATTTTGCTACACTAACCAACTTTGGGAGAATTATAAACTCACCTGATTTAAAAATACAAATCTAGGAAAATTTAAATCATTCACACATGACTCCTTGTCAGTTTCACACTAAGCTTTATTTCCAACCACTAGCTAATCAGAAAAGAATGATGTTAAAAGGAGAGAAAAAGCAGGTAAACTTAGAAAATAGATCACTGGAAAAAGAGGGCTACCACCTCCCAGAATATTGGAAATAAAAGCAAAAATAAACAAACGGGACCTAATGAAACTTAAAAGCTTTTGCACAACAAAGGAAACTACCAGCAAGGTGAAAAGACAGCCTTCAGAATGGGAGAAAATAATAGCAAATGAAGAAACAGACAAAGGATTAACCTCAAAAATATACAAGCAACTCCTGAAGCTCAATTCCAGAAAAATAAATGACCCAATCAAAAAATGGGCCAAAGATCTAAACAGACATTTCTCCAAAGAAGACATACAGATGGCTAACAAACACATGAAAAGATGCTCAACGTCACTCATTATCAGAGAAATGCAAATCAAAACCTCAATGAGGTACCATTACACGCCAGTCAGAATGGCTGCTATCCAAAAGTCTACAAGCAATAAATGCTGGAGAGGGTGTGGAGAAAAGGGAACCCTCTTACACTATTGGTAGGAATGCAAACTAGTACAGCCGCTATGGAAAACAGTGTGGAGATTTCTTAAAAAACTGGAAATAGAACTGCCATATGACCCAGCAATACCACTTCTGGGCATACACACTGAGGAAACCAGATCTGAAAGAGACATGTGCACCCCAATGTTCATCACAGCACTGTTTATAATAGCCAGGACATGGAAGCAACCTAGATGCCCATCAGCAGATGAATGGATAAGGAAGCTGTGGTACATATACACCATGGAATATTACTCAGCCGTTAAAAAGAATTCATTTGAATCAGTCCTAATGAGATGGATGAAACTGGAGCCCCTTATACAGAGTGAAGTAAGCCAGAAAGATAAAGAACATTACAGCATACTAACACATATATATGGAATTTAGAAAGATGGTAATGATAACCCTATATGCAAAACAGAAAAAGAGACACAGATATACAGAACAGACTTTTAGACTCTGGGAGAAGGCGAGGGTGGGATGTTCAGACAGAACAACATTGAAACAAGTATACTATCAAGGGTGAAACAGATCACCAGCCCAGGTTGGATGCATGAGACAAGTGCTCAGGGCTGGTGCACTGGGAAGACCCAGAGGGATGGGATGGAGAGGGAGGTGGGAGGGGGGATTGGGATGGGGAACACATGTAAATCCATGGCTAATTCATGTCAATGTATGGCAAAAACCACAATAAAAAATTAAAATAAATAAATAAATGAATAAATAAATAAAATTAACCATGAACTAAGAAAAAAAAATAAAATTTAAATTTTGTATCAGGAAAAAAAAAAGAGGGTTTCACAGACATCAGAGGAAGATTCAGAGCAAAATAAGAACAAAGCAAAATTGGATGAAAGGTACAAAAGAAGGAAAGGAGTGAGAAATGTAATCTGGCTCAATTCTGTTTGAACATCAATTTCAGACTAGTTCTACTAGAATTCAACTGTGGCTTATATCATTTCAGTGAAAAAACGTGAGGAGCAAGAAGATGGTTTACACACCATCTTTTAAAATACTAACCAGTTATAAATTGGGATAACTTCAAATACTGGAGTTCCTACATTAGGACTAAAAGAATCTACTTGGTCACCTAAGCATACAGGCTTTCAAAGTTTCTGAAGACAGAAAAATTGCCACATCAACTCATTTCTGCTGCTGCTCTAAGTCACTTCAGTCGTGTCTGACTCTGTGCAACCCCATAGACGGCAGCCCACCAGGCTCCCCCGTCCCTGGGATTCTCCAGGCAAGAACACTGGAGTGGGCTGCTATTGCCTTCTCCGAAACTCATTTCTAGATAACATCAAAAATTAAGCAGATAACTGAAAACAACAAGATTTTGTGGCAACACTGGGGAAAAACTTCTTATTAACAAGCCTAACTTTTTCAAAACAATCTGGACCATTGTTAAAAGTAAAAAGGATGTGCAACATGAAATATTAAACATGAAACCAACCTTAGAATTAATGACACTTTTGGTAAACCTCGTTTTTAAGATTTCAGCATTGTGATTCATTTCCCAAATACATGAAAATGCCAACCTATGGAGAAAAGTAAGACAGTATTCATTAAAGGGAATCAGTTAAAGTAGTAAATACTATGTTTTTATGAAGAAGCGTGCATAAATACCTGTCAACGTTAGATCTCAGGGAACATAAGTTAGAGCTAAGCAACTCTGGAACCATGTCAATCCTCTGAAACATAAAATAAGAGTAGTATGAGCTATATCCATACATTTATTTGAGGTTCTATTCTCAAATAACATTGATGTTCTGGGGCGGGGGGGGGAAGCCCTCTGTAAATGGAATTGAGACAATGTTAAATCTAAAAAAAAGTCTATTTCTAGAGAAGTAGCTACATACAATTTTTACAAGAGGGAAGCAGCGGGCTTCCCTGATAGCTCAGTTGGTAAAGAATCCGCCTACAATGCAGGAGACCCTGGTTCAATTCCTGGGTTGGGAAGATCCGCTGGAGAAGGGATAGGCTAACTACTCCAGTATTCTGTCCTAGATAATTCCATGGACTGTATAGCCCATGGGGTTGCAAGGAGCAGGACAATGACTGAGTGACTTAAAAAAAAAGCAATGAAAGAAAACTGGATTTCATGTCAGTGTAAGTTCTCTACACTACCCACCTAGCTGTGCCCTGAAAGTCTGAAATCTCTGCTCTGTACAAAATGTTTGTACTAGATAACAGACACAAGCCCTAATAACTCTACAACGGGACCTTCCTCCAATGCTTCACACAAACTCCATGGTGTTTTCAACATCCTTAAAAAAGAGAAACAATGAATTCTTATGGAAAAAAGGTACACAGAAGAACTCTGACAGTTAATTAAGCTTGACTTTCCCTTCTACTCTCACAATTTTTCTCTGTAAGTTTCTGGGAGCACACTTAATAAAGAAGAAATAGTAACTGTGACAGAACAGACTCATGACTTAACTGTATGTAAAAAAAATGGAAAATATTAATTACTCAAAGACAAGTTAACACTTCACACCAACTTATATCAACTACATCTACTTGTTATTTGGCTAAGTAACAAAAAACACTGCAATATTTTCACTGATTTAAGGTCGCCTTATTCTATGTATATCTTTTAGCTAATTCATATACTATTCCACTGTTTCGGAATCCAAAAGTGCCCATGATTATGACAAACTACACAATTAACAAAGTGATTACATATATTTCACTAAATACTGAGGCTCTCCCTTCCTCAGCAAACACCTCAGATGACTTTATTAAGAATAAAACAGACGATAGAAAAGATGTATCAAAATTCCCCTTTAAATTTACCACATTTACCTTTTCACAAAGATATACAGTTGTTCCCCTTCTAGCTGACTCTTGATCCAAAGCATTTCCTGGCCTAATAAAATGGCTAACATCAGCAATATGAACACCAACCTTAAAAAGATAAAAAGGATGTCAACATGCTTAACTGGGTAAATGTACTAAAGGAATTCTAATGAGATAAATTCAGCTAAAAGGAAAAAAAGACGTCAGTCACAGTTACCATTTCAGCTTTTTCATGGCCATGACTCTCTGCAGCTACAAGACTCTACCTGACATGAATAATTCACAAATTCTACAATGGGTCAAAAGAAAATTAATTCAAGACCAGAACAATTTTTGAATAGAATGTCATCGTAATTACAAATACCTCCAAATTTCCATTTTCAAGTTCTCTACAATGGAGAGCATCATCTATATCAGTACATCCTGGGGGGTCCACACTACACACACACAGATGTCTCAGGTCTTCTCGGTTTTTCATGTCCTAAAAAATGCCATATTATTGAAAAATAAACAATTTTGGTGGTACAGATGTAACACAGCTCTATAAAATCAACAATAATTATAATAAAAAGTAGCTTTATTTCTCAGTGATAACAACACTTCATGATTTATAATTTGTGAACCCCTTGCCTTTGGAAAATGTGGTATCACCCAGTGTCTGTCCCCTAGAAATGTCTTTTAGTAAAGTAAATGATTTTCATGATAACCTGAGCATTCTGTAGCAAACTAAATGCAAGGGAAGAGGGGAATAAGGTTTCTACATGGTTTTTAAAAGACACATACAGAAATCAAATAAAACTAGTAGGTCAGATATAGTAATTCATAAAGTCACTAAGAATTCTTTTCAACATACCTTCTCAGTGATGCTCCAGGGCATCTTTGGTAGAAAGCTAAGAACAGCCTGTGAAAAAGCCTGATGGGGAACATCATGCTCAAGTAACAAAACTTCTGTTTCAGTCTCTTTGTCTCCAACTTCACCTAAATTTTTTACAAAGTGTCCCTAAAACCAAAAAAGTATTATAAGAACAGTGCATTTTACAGCTTTCTGTTTATTAACTTAATTTGTATTATCACACTAAATGGATGAACATTTTCCATGACCACTTAAGTATTTCTAAATTTTCTCCACAATTCTTAAGAATGACCACTAGGTAAATTAAAGCTAAAAATGACAAGACTTCTCAAGTGATTTATGGTGGAGACCTTCTGAGAGTTCAGTTCTCACGTAACAAGGTCTCTGTTTAGTTCCTATTATCTCTCAAGTTTAAAAGTTGCTTCAAATATCTTAGCTTCAAAATTTGTTTATTAGAATCTACTTAGGTCTCAAACACTCATTTTGTAGTCAGTGTCACCAAAAATTACTTGTTAGTAAGTCTGAATAAAATTAACCAAATGATTTACATTGGAATTTCCTAGGATTAATTTTCAGATTGGATGTACTACTTAATTCTCCTAAATTTCAGCATGCATTTTATATAAAGACAGATTCTATTTTCAGTAAAAGAAGCAAGTTTATTCCTAAAGTTTTAGTTAAATATTCTAACATAAAATTATTAATTCAAGCTTACATTTGGATATCTGGAATTTCTTGGCCAACCATCAACAGCAACAATAATTCTCCGTCCCTCTAATGTAGAGGCCTGTCTGGTTTCTATCCGAATTCTAGGGATTCTCTTATCAGCAGGAGTAAAGAGATGTCTTCTTGACTAGAGAACATTAGGAAAAAAGAATTTACACACAAAAGGCTGGGGATGGGGGCAAGGTGAGGGCTCTAAATTCTATTCAATGTACATCATTTTCCATTACATAGCAACATGCTCTTTACTCACCTCCTTAATATCAGACTTGGAAAGCATGCCACAATATGGTCTCCAGTTCCTTTTTATTATCCCAACAACTCTACCTGTAGGCTTTAACATTTTTTCATTTACAGCAGTCTTAAGCTGAGATGTAAAAATAAAAGTAAAAACCTTCAGTTATCTGTCCTGTGAGGGTAATGAGGCAATTTCCCTTCAGAATTAGAATACAGACACTAATACTTTTTCAGGCAGTAAATTATGACATCAAACTATGGAATTTTGATGTTTCAAGATTCTAGGCAAGAGCATGCCAAACAAAACCACAAAAATCGTTCCATAATAAAGCACTAGCAAAAAAAAAACAATCAAAAAGAGAAAACTGAATAAACATGTGAGAACCCAACTCTCCAGTTTTAATGTGAGGATTTACTGACACACACAGATGCACACATGCTCATGCACAGGTCTGGTAATTAATAGGATTTTAGTAGTAGTTTTCAGCAATCAGCAGAGTGGTACTTATTAATTCATTTTAAAAAAAAGGGATGTATCTTTAAATGCTTGTCTTATTCAAAATATAAACCCAAATAAATAATAGTTCTTACTAGAAATAGCAAAAGAACTCTATGGTATTTCACCTCTAATACTCTCCTATGGCCTGGACCTTGTCAAGATAGTGTTATAGTAAGACTCTAAAGTAGTGATTATAATTCATATAAAGAGAAGAGCTACTAATGTTCTGTGAATTCCAACTACTTGTATCATTCTTATGATTCTAAAATGGAAAAATACCTATCAGGTAGACTTTAGGTCATAAAAAACAACGGAAAGCATTTTCTTCATAATAAATACGGTAACAGAGAAGGAATTATTAAACAGACCTATTTTTAAGGGCCTAGAAGTACATCTACTATGTTGAGGGGATTATAAACATTACATAAAAACATTTTGAAAAATATTAAATCTGTAAAAGAAGAAAAAAGAAAGTTTTATTTACTCAAACCTAATTCAGCTAGATCATATACCTGAATGTCAGAGTTCAAGTTTCATACTCAAATTAAGTCTTTTTGTATTTTGTATTTCAACCTGTTTATTTGAGCACAATAAGACATTAATTTAAAAGAAGACTAAGCTAGAGGAAAAGAAATCAACTATGTATATGACATACATTAAACCTATAGGACTATAATTTTATTCCATAAATCTGAAAGCAATGAAACTTGTTTAATTTTCTCCAAAGCTAATACATTAACAAATTATTCAAAGCTACACAGACAAAAAATAAAACCTGCTTGGTTTCATACAATGCGTTCTCTCTCCTCTTCTTTCTCTATATCATCTTCATTTTGACCTTCATCTTGTAAAACCACAGAAGATGGAGCTACCCACTGATGCCTGGGAAGAAGCTCCACAGCCACAATATCTTCATGAATAGCTCGGTTTAAATTTTTAAGTCCTTGTAAGATTATCTGTGTGAACAGCAAAGAACACATGCCCAGATATTTTCAAAGGGAAATAATAATGGGAAGGTTGCCCTCAAGAAGCTGAGATATATTCTGATATCTGTATGTTTCTATTTCACTTCCTTTATATTTTTTCTTCTTGCAGTGTCCCTTTCCTCTGCCCTCTAAATTTTTCAATATCAAATAGAAAAAACAATGTCAGAAAATACAAGTTGTGTTCATGTGTTCCACATAACTCTTACATTAATACCAGAATTTTTAATCTCTCTAAATCTCAGGGTCCTGATTGGTAAAACAAAAGAGTGCCTACTCTTATAAGCAGAGTTGAAAATTAAATGAAATGCAGAATTCCAAGCACTAAGACAAGTACTTGGCAAATAGTGAGCACCCCAAAATAACTGCTGTTTGCTTTAAAGTGTGGGAAGCCCTCTGGAGCAATTATACATTAGGTAAATAGTATTTCCCATAATAGATCATAATGCAGAAAAGAGAGGCACCATAGCGGGGTTTGGTTTTGATTGATTATATTTGTATTCTCTTAAAAGGGGTTAATAGAAAATTCTTTTCCTTAATAAGCAGTTTTCTGAAAAAATGATTAATTCTATCATCTGTGACCTCTCACATAACTTACTTCAAGCTCACAAACTAGGAGGATAAAGCAAATTTAAATTCTTGTACAAAAATCTGAAACACTTATGAAAGAAAAAAATGAACAGAAAATATTTTAGTGTGAAACGAATTTAGGTACACACTTGCCTCTTTATTGTCTTCGTCATCGCCATGGACCCACACTGTAGCTTCTAAGTAGTTTTCCCTGCTGGCTCGAAATGTCCCTTGAAGGTATGTGCCAGATTTGATGCCCTGTTGTAGCTTACTTAATGGAAGATGCTCTGAAAATATTGTTTTTCCACTTTCTATTTCATTCTGTGAAATAAGCAAACCAAGAGATATAGTTGGTATGTGAGTCTTTGGTATGCTCCATATACAACTATTATCACTATCAGGTATTTAAAACAACCATCCATGTTACTGTAGATACAACTCATGAATTTCAAAGAACATCGCACAGTAAGAAAAAAATGCTTTTTATTCTTAAGGCAACATACACAAACATTTCCATTTCATTACATTTTGGTATCAGCCACTGAAGAAGAAACTCTGTGTAACCCTCCAACCCCATCCAGGCCTCCCCGAATGAAGGTGTGTAGCTATGTGATCAAGTGAGCGGGCAGGAGTATATAAAGGGTAATAGGAAACCTCAAATGTATGAGAAGACTGTGGTTCCTGAAAGCACAAGAAAAGCTATTTTTTACTTAGATTATTTTAAACAGCTAAGGCAGTCAGACAGAGGTAGGCTGGGACCTGCTGTAGATCCACCGCAATACCTTCCAGGATCCTCTGAGACCTCCAACATCCAACAACCTAACCGCTTGGCTCCTTTAGACTTCTCCACTTCCTAAATTTCCCATCTTCTAAGGAGATCACTTTATACCTTCTCTTCTGCTTAACTCTCCAAGTTCCTTGTCTTCCTTCCTCACTCCCAGATAAGGGACCTCCACCTCCACAATGAGAACCGGAAGCAATCAATTGAGACTCGCTTCATCTCTCCATGCTGAATCTGCTCACCTATGAGCATCTATCCACCACTTCCTCTCCTCTACTCAAGACCTTTGTTCTTCTCTCTGGAATCAAATTCCCCCCTGTACTATAACATCCTCACCACCATATAAACATGACCTATTAAAAATAAATATGGACCTATTAAACCTACCATGAACATGACCTATTAAACAGATTAATGATATGACCTATTAAAATAATTAACTGATTAACTAATTGTACCCTCACAGCCCCATCTATGACCAAATCCTAAAATCAACAAAATATTTATTATATCAACAAAATACACACAACATCTGACTTCTCACTACCTTAACTTCTGCTACCATGATCCAATTTTCTGTCTTGTCTCCCAGGGATACTAAAATATCCGTCTAAGTGGAGGCACCTGCTTCTAACCAATTCTCCTTAGAACAGAGAAATAGGTATATTATTCTGCTCAATAGCTGTCCAGTGCTCATGGACTAAAATTCAATTTTTTTCCATGACTTACTACATCCTTAGATGATCTCATCCCTGCCTACATTTCTGACTTCATTCCTAACATTTTTCTCCCTTGCTTACATCATCCCATCCACACTTTTAGGGGTTTCTCCATCTTGCCAACTTATTCTAACCTCAGAGCCTTTTAACCTGCTATTCCTTCCACATGAAATGCTCTTCCCCTAGTCATTAACTCCTTTAACATACAACACAGCTAAAATGTCTCTGTCTCAAAGCAACTTGCTTTAACATCCTTCCCATCTCAACTTAGATACAATTTTATCAGGAAGCCTTGACATTTCAAATCTGGGTTGGATGCCTTGGCTAAGTATGGTTAGCTCTCCTATCATGCTTGTTCTGAAAACACAAATGCGTTCCAATGCAATTGGTTAATTAGAGAACTACCAGGTGAGAGCAGAAAACTGCATCCAGCTGAACCAAGCTGAATCCACAAAACATTCACACACACAAACACATGCCTCAAACACCTACTGGTTACTTCAGATCACCATGTTTTACTAGCCACACCATCTTCGTCTGGTGTAACAACTTTCTGTTCAAATTGAGATAATCCTCTTTCCACTGCGTCATGAAGTTTCTGCGAGTGTCCCTAATCACATTTTCCCTTAAGCTCTGTGAAAGTGAAAGTTAAAATGAAGTTGCTCAGTTGTGTCCGACTCTTTGCGACCCCATGGACTGTAGCCTACCAGGCTCCTCAGTCCATGGGATTTTCCAGGCAAGAGTACTGGAGTGGGTTGCCATTTCCTTCTCCGGGGGATCTTCCCGACCCAGGGATCGAACCTGGGTCTCCTGCATTATAGGCAGACGCTTTACCATCTGAGCCACCAGGGAAGCCCAAGCTCTGTAGTTTTCATTATATAAAATTTTACATGGCACAGTGACTTTGGGGAACACACACAGGTACTATAATAGAACTGACTGCAGTTTCACTGTATCCTACATTTACTCTACTCCATCAGAGTACATAGTCAAATACTGTGAATTACCAATGTTGGATTACTTCCTGTTTCTTCATTTAGACCTATCCACTTCACTTAGTGCTATCCAAATCAACTCTGTGATAAAGGAAGTGTTCTTGTGATCTCCAACATGGCAGTCACTAGGCACAAGGGGCTCTTGGACACTTGAAAGGTGAACAACACAACTGGGAAACTGAATTGTAAACTGAATTAAATTTAAACAGCTGCATGCAACTAGTGCATATATACTAGATGGGGTAATCCTATTACCTGTATTCTAAAAATAAAGTCCAGCTTCTATTTTTTCACTTCTATTTAGGTTTGTGAAGTAGCTGGCTGAAAACAGGCCGAGAAAAAAATGCTGTAAAGATTGGATGCACATATAATATACTATTATATAAAACCTAATAGTATCTACCATTTACGTTTACCATAATTATGTGCCAGGCACTGAGATAAGAATTTTATTAACACTACTATTACCTGAGCAAACTCCGGGACATAGTGAAGGACAGAGAAGCCTAAGGTGCTGTAGTCCATGGAGTCGCAAAGAGTTGGACATGACTTAGCGACTGAACATTATCACCATACGACCCTAACAATGCTATGACATCGTTATTGCCAAACACACTTCACATTCAAGGAAATAAGGTTAAGGATTCCCTCTCACATCCACTACTGCAGTGACCCTCTACTCCTGCCTCTGCCTCTAATCTTGCTGAGATGCAATGTATCATCTTATAATAGAGATTAGAGTGGTTTTCCAAATAAGTAACGTTTCTGATTGTTCTCCATTCCTACTAGCCACACTCTCATCAACCTTTAATGTTTTCAGCCTAAGAGTATAAGGCAGGGAGCCCAAAATCCTATGTGCTAACTTCTCTTAGTAGCAGCCCTTTAGGGAGACCTTTATATGATAGTTTAAAAATTACTAACAGGATAAATGGCTGAGTCCTCACTATCTGGCCCCTTGCCTTCCTGTTCTACTTCTCATGAGCCCTCCCTCCTCCTATGGAATCAACACTACAGCTGGATGCTCGCTCTCCAGGGCCCACCACTTGTTTCTTTGTCAAATACCTACTCCTTATCACAAACCAGCCATGAACTCCTTCACTGATTAATCACACAAATAGTGCCACCGTGTGCCAGGCCCTACTTGGGTTGCTGAGAATGTATCAGTGAACAGTGGTATTATAGAAGTCAAGACTTTAGGGACACCATTTTGATCAAAAGCCTATTGCAGCCATTTGTGTTATCATCCAACTCCTATTTCAATTCCAGCTTGCCCACTGATATTCTAATTTCTAAATCCGGTAATCATAAGCTTAACATCCCAAAGTGGCTATGTTAATCTTTCACTTCTCAAAAACAAAATAAAGCAAACTCGAACATACCCCTTCTTCAGACAAACAAGCAAGACGATCTACAAGTTCGGGGTTGGCAGTTAGGCTTTTTATATACTCTTCACCTGAAAAATAAGTTTTTTGTTCTTGATGAATTTAAATGTGTTTTTTTATCCCCCTTAAATTCAGAAGAACATGGGTTATCTTATTTGTGACAGTACACATGTCAATTTTTTGGAGGGGAGGGAACCTCTCTACTGAGGTGATCAAGCCCAAGAGGCAGTGGATCAAGTGTGTCTATGAACTTTTATTGCTAAGCCCATTCCAAAGGTTGACAGGGAAATTAACAGCCACTGGTGGCACAACTCGCTTAGCTCAGCAATGTTGAAAAATTTTTTAAAAAAATACAGAAATATCACATTAAGCTATATAGGACCATGAAAATACCACATAGTGAAATGAACATCTGACCATGGGCCTGATGATAATTTTTGCATGTATTTGCAAACATGAACTAACAGTCCGGTTACATGGAGACTTACAAGTGAATGCTGGTATCCCTTCTTCTGCGGCTTTCTCTTTGTTCTTCCTGTCATTGGTTATGAAGATAACTCGCAGCTGATTCTCTGCCGGCATTTTCTTCAGATGTTCATTGTACCACTTTGCAGCTACCCGGATGGCTCTATCATTCCTGTCGTTAGAATTTTCTCCCTGGACCTGTTCTACGTAAGTTTCTCTAAGTGTGATAAAAAGGGCAAAACAGAAAGAAAAGAGATGGAAATCAAGAGAATCAAGCACACATAAAAAGTCTTTGGACATATATGCTTAATGATCACTGAACTTAAAAGTCAACATACATCTTTTCCCCTGAATGTATTCACATTTATACCTCACAGAGGAAATAAATAAGATCCTTCTAGTGATATCTTTAAGACAACAGTTTGCTTGGAAAGAAGAAAATCATATTATTAATGGAATAATAAAAGGCTAAAATAAATTCATCTCATCAAAAGAAAAACTCAATATCAGAATTTATTCTATAGGTTGGGACATTAAAAAAAAGTAACAGTTTGTTAAAAAAAAAAAAACTATACTAATATTTTACAGGTCTGATAATGAGATTTCATTCAAACTGTAGATTAACAGAAATTCCTAAAAGCTACCAATTGTATGATTAGATGACTTGTGATCATATGATTAATGTAGTTATTAAATACATGATGCCTATCAATTATCCATGATAAACTCACAATACATGACAAGGGCCATCAAGAGAATGAAAGACAAGACCCAGATATGACTGCATATTCCTTCTAAGTCTACCAACTCTGAGCTATCAAATGTCAGTATACTTATTTCTTTAAATCTGTTCTTTAAAGCTAAATTTAAGAACAATTACAAAATTCAGCACAATAACTTCTACCTACTTCTTAAAGGTTAGAGGTTCAATTTTAGAGTTTTATACTTAATATAAATAAACCTGCTTTAATATAAATTAAACACATGTGTTAATGTTTTTAGAATTATCAAGGACACGGTCATAAATTTCTGAATTGGTTTTAGCATGCCTGAGTGTCCTAATTCTTCCTGTCAACCCCAGTACTGCTAAGCTCTATTTGCTGCACTTAAGCCAAGAAAAGTGTTAACTTTGGATTAAAAATCTGATGGTCATGCTCCACAGAAACTAAGTCTCTGAGTGCTAAAAAACTGTGAAGTTCCTGTTTTTGGATTTTAAAGACGAAATAGAAACAAGAATTCTACAAGTGCTTAACTGATATTCTTTACATAAATAATATTTAAGTCTGGGATATTAGAATAAGGAAGAGAAATTTGAGGTATTAAATATTTTTAAGGTTGTATATGCCCATGGGATTTCATTATCCAATCCATTGTCTAACCTAACAGTTCTCAATATCTGGGGTGATATTGCCCCTGATATCCTCCCCACTGGAGGACACTTCACAACATCTGAAGATATTCTGGGCTGTTACAGCTCATGGGATTGGTGGTGGTGGGTGAGGGGAGGATTTGCTACTGGCATAGTGAGTATAGGCCAGGAATGCTGCTAATCACCCTACAGTGCCTCACATAGCCTTTCCATAACAGAGAATTACCCAGTCCAATAGGTCAATAATGGCAACGTTGAGAAATCCTGATTAATAAAAGTAAACTGGATTCATTATAAATTATTTATGTAATACAAGAAATGCATGCTCCATCCGTCAGTCGTGTCTGATTCTTTGCAACCCCATGGACTAGCCTGCCAGGTTCCTCTGTCCATGGGATTTGTCAGGCAAAATACTGGAGCAAGTTGTCATTTCCTCCTCCAAGGCATCTTCCCAACCCACGGATGGAACTCACATCTCCTGCATTGGCAGGCGGATTCTTGACCAGTGAGCCACCCAGGAAGCCCAATGTAATAAATACCATATTTTCTAAGATCACACAATAAGTTGAAACAAACATCTTGAATCTGAAACGAATTGTATTTCTTAACCTTACTGTCATCAATGTGATCAGTTATAAGGTATTAGTGTAACTTTTAAGAGCCCATTAAGAATATACCTGCTTTATATTTTTAAAGTTCTCCTTCACAAACTCCTATATTCAATTAACTTATGTTGGTTATTCATATAACATGGTACATCAGAAACCTAGGCAAATCTCATCTTCCAAAAATCCCACTGCTCAACTCATGCTAAAACCAATTCAAAATGAAAACATTTTGGAAATTAAAGGACCTACCACTTTCTGGGAACCAGGAGACTTTGGTTCTGGCTTTGACCCAATCGATGCCTATGTGACCTTAGCAAGGTCTGTAAACTGTGTAAGAATCAAACATTACTCCCAGAAGTATGAAACTTAAAAGTGTATCTTCCAACAATGTCACAGATGACAGCCAGGAACTCTCAACCCCCAATTTAGCTAGTACTAGTTTCTTGATAACTGAGGTAATTTCCCCCCTACCTATGATGCTCATTAGTAAATGTGTAGAAATGCTTCTCCTGGTTATTAGTCATATCTCGGATTCGTTTGTATACTGGAGCACTCCTATTTCTCACTTCTTGGAGAACTGTTTGTAGCACGATGACATTCCTGATGGCAGGGTCCTCAAGGACATCAATCTTTTAAGTAAACAAATAAATAAATAGTTATTTTTTTCCCGTGTTCATTCATAAATTGCTTCTGTTGAACCTAAAACTGCAGGTTGTTTTTTTTTTTTTTTAATACTACCTGTACATTAAACTAAGGAGCTATTTTGCAACAGAAAACCCTTCAGGTCGATTAAAGTGTAAACAAACTAGCTACAAAACTTTGTAGAATTAATCATTAATAAAGAAATACGTTGGCCCACATGGTTTTCGTTCGTAGGCACTTACAAGCTGCCTGGGGGTCGCAGGCAGGAGGCCACAGAAGCCCAGGTCCCCGGCCTCCAGACATTAAAATCTAAGGCAGAAGAGACAGCAGGAGTTAGAAAGTTGACGTATCTAAAATTCTTATAACTCCAAGAACTCAAAAAAGTAAAGATTGGGGGGGGGGGGGGAACCAGTACAAGGAAAAAGAACCTCGGCCTGGGGGCAGGAGGCATGGGTCCCGGTGGGGTTGCCCCTCCCTGAGTACGTAATGCTGCCCAAGACGCTCCTCCTAGGGTCTCAGTGTCCCTGTCTCCCTTTCTCCTGGTGGGACATTGGTGCCCGCGGCTCCGCCCGCCTATCGGCGCACCTGGTGGAGCAGCACGTTGGTGTCCGGCAGCAAGTAGTGTGGCTGCGGGCAGAGGCTACTTGCCCGGTCCATGGGTTGCAGCTCGAGGACAGGCCCCTCGTGCGCTCCGCCGCACGCCGCGCACCCCGACGCACCGCAGCCTATATCATCGCGCAGGTAGTGCTCGCGCACAATCTTCATCACGCCACCCGCCCGCGTCTTTTTCAAGAAAGTCTTGGACTTGAGCATCTCGCCTCCCTGCTCGGAATCCCGACCCGCTATAGTGCTCTTCCGGCGGAAAGTGTCAAGCTCGGAGCCCTGGTGCACAACCACACTTTAAGCAGAGGTTCGCTCCTTCCTCCTCCAGGATATTAGTAAACCTCTCTAGCGGAAAAACTTCGAGCCTGCTGTTGGTTGGCCTTCTAAGGGCTGTGAGGATTGGGCGAAAGCGGGCAGATGGGCGGAGCCCAGAGCCATTTCCGTCCATGAAATGGGCGCTGCCCCCTCTGGACTCCAGCTCCCAGCATTCATTGCTTCCTGCGCCCGGGTGGACCGGGGAGCGCTGAGTTCCGGCAGCGTGGGCGTCAGCCAGGAAGCTGTCTCCTCTGTCCTCCCCGCGCGGAAATGGTTGTCGTGGTTACCGGTGCTAACCGTCTCCCACCTGTGATTCCTTGTTGAGGGTCTGCAACCCGAGCTGCCCTCTGGAGACACTTCTAGCTCCTCTAAGAGGCGACTGCGCGAGTCTTCAACGTGGAGTAATTGAAGCTTTCCGGGTAGCTCGAGGCTACTCCGTTTTCGCATTGGTGTAGGAATCCTCTGATGCTGCCAAATTCGGGTTTTACCCTTCACGCAACACGTGTGGGCAGTGCCAGTCCTTCACCCTTTGTGATCCAGGTGATGTTACCTTCTTTGATTCGCCATTCCTTACCTACCCCTGTCCCTTTAAAAATGAGGGAAGCCGATCCTGAGTTCTCAGGTTTCCGCTACACACATTCTCCCTAATCCTTCAGTTAAAAAGAAAAAAAAAAAACAAAAAAACCCTAGTATCTTCAATACCATAAGTAATTTATTATATTGTGCAGAATTAAAGGAAGGTAGTTGCTGGAATTTGTGTGAAAGGGTAGAGTTTTAGACTGAGGAATTTTTCACCATCTTGTTTAATTTTGCTATCTGCAAGCCTATAAAAATGTGTTTTATCTCAGCTTCCGGTTTTAAAAAAACTTGTGATGTAGCTTTACCTGTAGAATAAATTCAGAACATATTGAAATATTCAAGGACCTCCACAGTGTTGATTATGCATAAAGGACTATCCTTCTGTGTATTTCTGTTTGGGTGGGGGGTTGGGGGTGAGGAGTCACTACTCACTTTCACATAGGTTTGGCCCAGCTTGAGTACCATTATCTCCTGAGGTTGTTTTACTGTTTCATCACCTTTATACCTTCATACCTGCATGCTTTTCATTTTTTATTACTCCTCTCCAAATCCGTCAAGATTCTAAATTCTCCCTCTGTATAATGTTTCCCTGACCAGCTCTGAAGTAACTTCTTTATCTTACAACATGTGTAACTTTTATGAGTAGCATTCTTGGATACTAGCGATTTAAGGCTTTATTGTTTATTTCTTTCTTTACACCCAAGTAAGAGACCTGCCCCCAGGAACTGAGTTTTTACTTATCAAAAGTGTGGGTTCATAATAGGATTTAATGACTGATTTAATATGTTTGATTTGAGCAGTAATTTACCAATCTCTCTTAGGTTTGAGGGTCCGCCCATTTGCCTAATAATTTCTTAGGGAGTCCTTAGTATCTCTTTGATAAACTTGCTGCTTTCCACAAAGAATGTTTGAATATATTTAAATCAATATTTTTTAATCTACAGAAAATTGAAATAGAATTGGA
This sequence comes from Dama dama, assembly GCF_033118175.1. NCBI lineage: Eukaryota > Metazoa > Chordata > Mammalia > Artiodactyla > Cervidae > Dama > Dama dama. The sequence goes on from NC_083710.1 coordinate 50,054,736, forward strand.
AACGAAAAGTGACCCATAATAATTTAAAATGTCTCGAAAAGTTAGCAAGGCATCAAAAAAAATGAACATCTCTAGCTCCCTGGAATCTGAAGATATTAGTTTAGAAACAACAATTCCTACAGATGATATTTCCTCATCAGAAGAGCAGGATGGCAAGATCAAAATCACCAGGCAGCTAATTGAACGGAAAGAACTGCTTCATAATATTCAGTTACTGAAAATAGAGCTATCACAGAAAAATATGATGATCGATAATTTGAAAGTTGATTATCTGACAAAGGTAAGACCATGTGTAAATTTTGTTATCTGTGTGCTTTGTTGTCTTCAAACTGCAGATAAATAAGAATTAAGCTTATGAATATTTAATCTGAACTTGATACTTCTAACATTTTGAGAAAATAATTATCAGTGTTTTTTTCCTAGCCAAGTTGTTTTTCTTCTTCACTGAGAATTAGCTTTGATATGACTAGTTGGGTAGGGAGAATCAAGATTATTATTATATTGTTGAATCTGTTTAATCCTTTTCCGTGGAGGTTTGGTTTCTTTTATATCCTGCTATTTGATAGTTACTGTGTCGTAGTACCAAGTATAGCAAATTCAGTTACCATAGCTTTAATAAGTTATCTGCCAAATAAGAAGGAATGCCTCAGTCCTTGTTTTTCTGCCTTTTGTGGTTTTTTTTATAGTTAAGAGTATTTTATGTAAGACCTGGTAAAGTTGTCACTAGTGATAAAAAAAAATTTACAGTGATTTCAGAAAGATAGGAGACTCTTCTTAAGTTTTACTATTCTGTCTTCTGAGAAAGTCTTCTCTTTCCACAGAGAAGAGATATGAAAGATGGTAAACCCTCCATCTTTGCTCTTGACTTCCAGCTCTACCTATCTCCTCCCCTCCCATTTTGTTTCAGTTACGTCTTATCTTTTCTCTGTTAAGTCAGGCTTGGATAGTTCTTGCCTATGTATAGGGATCATGCTGCTAGAAAAATTTCTTGACCACACCTTTCTAGGAAAATGAAATGTCCTAAACCCCAAGGTCTTGATGATGTAAAGAGATCATTTAGGTACATTTTTAAAAAAACATTAATAGTTAATGTTTATCGAGTGCCTATTCTGTGCCAGACTCCACTCTGTGAGCTTTTCTATTATCTCATTTGAGCCATACAACTGAGGTACAGGTGCTTTTAGGGTATCTTCTCTGATCCATCAAATTAAATGAACCAGTAGAATAAATTAGATGGATATTTCATTAAGTACACAGTAAGTATAGTTATTGTTGTGGTTATTGACTAAAGTAACATTGTCATTGTTTTCACTCTGTTTATTTTCTGTGCCTTATACGCATTCATAGTATACTTGCCTTGTTTGTTGGCTATTTGTCTCTCTTAATAGAATGTAAGGTTCCTGAGGACAGGAACGGAGGACTTCTTTGTAGTCCCTGTTGTAGCTTCAATGCTTAGAACTGTCTCTGGCACCTAGCATGTGCTTGGCTGTTTCTTATATGAGTAACTGAACCCCATTTGCTCTTGAAAAAAATGGAACCACAACTGGTTAATAGCTTACCAAAGCCATTCACATAGAAGTGATGGAGCCAGGTGGGATTAACACCAAACAGGCTAAAGCCTGTATTCCATCCAAGCCAGTCTCCTAAGACTTCCTTTTAGGTTCTCTGTGGTGTCACCAACCAAGACTAGGTCACTTGATATTTTATCACTATATCCAGTGGCTTCCCATTTCTTTTGCTTGAGTCATATTTTTACTCCTCAAATGGATTCCCATGGTGATACTGGCTTGTGTATCTCTACCCTTAAGATCTCCTTCCCTGGAACTCATTGAAGAACCCCAAGGTAGGTCTCCATTCTTTTGCCCAGTCAGTCAACAAATAATCTGTTTTTTTAAAATACTTATTCATTTATTTTCTGGTTGTGCTGGGTGTCTCTTGCTGTGTGCGATGAGTGGGGGGCCACTCTCTAGTTGTGGTGCGAGGACGTCTCATTGCTGTGGCTACTCTTGTAGCAGAGCACGAACTCGGGTGCGTAGGCTTCAGTGGTTGTGGCCGGGGGGCTGTCTCACTAATTGGGGCACACGAGCTCCGTTGCCCTGTTGCCTGTGGGGTCTTCATAGACCAGGGATCAGACTGGGGTCCTTTGCTTTACAAAAAGGGTTCTTAACCACTGGACCACCAAGGAAGCCCTAAGTATTCTATTAAATGCAAGCTGTATACCACATTCAAAATTGCATTTTGTTTGGCTACTTTTTAAATTGCTCGTTTTCAACTTGCATGGTGCTCAGTTGTCAATGGTTTCTCTTTTTAAAGTGTGATGTTTACATTATTGGAATGGTGGCTTATTCTTGAGACGCTTCCAAGTATAACAAATTAGAGCTACAGTCCCAGATACACACAGTTTGAGTTTGAATCCTAGCCCTTACAGTTACCTTGGACAGATTCCTTAAGTTTTTTGTTCCCTGATTTCCTATAAAATAATAATCATGTTTTGTACTTCATGGAGTTGTTAGGAAGATTAATCAATGCACATAAACTCTTAGATGGCTATGATGGAGTGTGTGCTCAGTCATGTCTGACCCTTGTACAATAAGTAATAGGGGTAGTTATACTTGCTCAACACTATATTATTATTATTATTACATTGTATCCCATGGTGCTTTATATAATTTTTTATTGTGGTGGTTTTCTGGTTGGGCTGAAAATGTGGAAGATTAAATTAGTCATATTCCTGAGTTTATGATACATAATCATCATTGATCCTTGCAAGATAACTTCTTTGTATGTTTATTCTTTTATTCCTGTCATTCATTTCCCTTCCTCCTCTTCTTTATGTTTGCCTTTACCTTTTAACACTTATTCTTTAAAAATTTTTTTTTCTTGAGGTATATAGTTGATTTATAGTATTATATGTTTCAAGTGTACAACATAGTGTTTCACAATTTTTATTTTTCAAATTATTGATTTATAAATAAAATCAATCAATAAATTGATTAATTTAAATTAATAAATAAATAAATTCAGCTGTGCTGAATCTTTAAACTGCTCACATGGTTTCTCTGGTTGTGGCTGATGGGGACTGCGCTCTAGTTGCAGTGCGTGGGCTTCTCACTGTGGTGGCTGCTCTCGTTGCAGAGCATGGGCTCTGGGACGTGCAGGTCTCAGCAGTTACGAGCATGGGCTCGGTAGTTGTGGCACACAGGCTTAGTTGTCCCACAGCATGTAGGATCTTTCCGGACCAGGGATCGAACCTGTGTACCCTGTATTGGCAGGTGGATTCTTAACCACTGGACCACCAGGGGGGCATCTCATAATTTTTAAAGGTTGTACTCCAATTGGAGTTGTTATAAACATTTATCTTGAAAATGAGTATTTTTCTGATTTTTTCCTTTACATAAATCTAAACGACATGTTTTGTTTTAGATTTTATTTCGTTTATAGTTTTTCCTTTCAACTCAGTGCTGTTTTTAAAATCCTTCATGTGACTACATGTACTTGTAGTCCTTTGCTTCCAGCAGCCACACCGTTCTGGTGTCTACCCATCTGTTCACCCCCTCCCACAGTGCTGGCCTGCAGGTTGCCTCCAAATCCTTGCCACCACATGTGGTATGGCCTTCTTTAGACATTTCTCTTCCAGACCTGCTTTGAGCAATTCTTTGACATATATTGGAGAAGAAAATGGCAACCCACTCCAGTATTCTTGCCTGGAAAATTCCATGGGCAGAGGAACCTGGCAGGCTACAGTCCATGGGATTGCAAAGAGTCGGCCATGACTGAGTGACTGAACACATTGTCACATATACTCAGGAGTGGAATTTCTGGCTGCAGGGTATATGTCTACTTCATTTAAGTGTATTTCCAAATTCCTCTCCAGGGTAGCTGCCTACTCTACCTTCCTGTTTTTTTTTTGTATGCAAGCACTAGAGTTGTCCTGTTTGGAGACCCCTTAAGGGTAATATATTTGCTGTCAAATATGGGAAGAAGTGAGACTCCCCATGGACAGAGGAGCCTGGCGGGTTATAGTTCATAGGGCTGCAAAGAGTCAGACACGACTGAAGCGACTTAGCACGCATGATTGGGAAGAAGTATTATAAGGTAGAAGAATTAGTCTTTAATTTGTCAAATCCAGGGCACCTGGATTATAAAGCAGACCATTACGTGTACCACTAAGGTTAAACACTGCCAGATTAAACTGTTATGTGATGTAGTTGGTAAGATGCATTCTGGCTGCAAAGATGAAAAGTGTGAAGATGTGTGAGTCTGAGATTGATGAAGGAACAGTATTTTTAGCCACTCATTCGTTCTCCAGAGCTTACCGATGCATTGAACATCATGTATATGAAGGTGAAAATGTCACGTTCAGCACTGAAAAAAATGAATTTTCCTCCAGAGACTGTAGTGCCATGAAAATGGTTGGAAATCACAGGGAGGGTAAGTTTCTGCTGAATTTAACTTGTTGCTATTAACGTTTAAATGGCCTGATTTTAAGTTATTTCGGTTCCTGTCATCAGAAGCTTTCAAGTAGTCCTGAATGATCTAGTGTCTTGAATATTATAGTTATTTCTTCTATGGAAAAAGATTGAACCAGCTGTCCAGTGTTCAGCTCTTAGTATGAGAAACTTGAAAAACATTGGTTGCCAGTCACAAAAGTGTGGAAACCAAAGCTTAAGCAGGATAAGGATTTTGTTTCTCTGGTATAACAGAATTCTGAATATAGGCAATTTAGACCTGGTATTTACCGTTGATATCATTAGAAACCCAGGCTCCTTTTAATCTTCTGGGTGGCTGTAAAAATAGCATATGTTTTTCACCTCAAAATCACAGATGGCTGATCTGCCTCCACTGTTGTGTCCATGTTCTAGGCAGAAATAAGGAGAAGGGTGATGGAAAAATGCAGCATATACCAAATGAACTTGTTCTTTAAAGAGCTTTCCTAGAGCTAAAGCTGGTGACCTTGATTGACTACACTACATGTAGGTGCCAGGAGAGGGAAGCTGGGAAGTGTAAATTTTTAACTGGACATGTTGCTGCTAATAAAAATCAGAGTTACTTGAGAAAGAGAGACAAGTAACAGTTTTTTCCTCTCCTCAAGGTCTTAGTTCAGAAATAAGTGAATCTGTATAATCTAACATCTCTCCACACCAACATGGGAACAATATAGTGCTTATGTTTATTACAGCTTGTTACTAGTGGTATGTTGTTGTTCAGTTGCCCAGTCGTGTCTAACTCTTTGTGACCCCATGGACTGCAGCACACCAGGCTTCCCCGTCGTTCACTATCTTCCAGAGTTTGCTCAAACCCATGTCCATTGTATCAGTGATGCCATCTAACCATCTCATCCCCTGTCACCCGCTTCTCCTCCTGCCCTCAATCTTTCCCAGCATCAGGGTCTTTTCCAGTGAGTCGGCTTTTCTCATCAGGTGGCCAGAGTATTAGAGCTTCAGCATCAGTCCTTCCAGTGAATATTCAGGGCTGATTTTCTTTAAGATTGACTGATTTGATCTCCTTGCTGTCCAAGGCACTCTGAAGAGTCTTCTCTGACACCAATTTTGAAAGCATCAATTCTTCAGCGCTCAGCCTTCTTTATGGTCCAACTCTCACATCCGTATGTGACTACTGGAAAGACCATAGCTTTGACTAGATGGATCTTTGTCAGCAAAGTGTTGTCTCTGCTTTTTAATACTTTTCAAAACTAATTGTATAGTTTATTACTAGGACTCATGTTGCTTTGATTTCCCAATCTCTAAAAACCCAAGCAGATTGTTCACAGGAAACTTCACAAGCATTGATTCCCACTCCCCACTCAGCTGCTACTGACTGAGAGCCCTGGAAGGAGAGTTGCTCAGGCCAGGCTTCTTGGTCTTAGAGGACTCTTCACTGCACTTCTATGCACACTTATTGCTGCTGAAATCTCCTTGCTTACTCCACTTGCTTATTCCTCTCCTCCTCACTCTTCTCGCCTGTCAGTTTTTAAATGCTAAAATCTCTTTTTGTTTATCTCTCATTAATGGTCCCTGGGTTCCTCATTGCTTGGGAAGTGCTGGAAGCTTGACTGTCTCTGAGTCGAGGGACTTAAATCTAGAAGTCAGTTGAAATTGTTAAAGTTCTCACCCTGAAAAAAGTAGAAGTTTCACTCCTTGTGATACAGTCTTCTTGATTTGCAGAATGGTAGTTATGAGGAATGTGGTCATCATTTGTTGATTTAAGACATGTATTGAGACATGTGGCCAGGAATACAGCAATGAATATGACAAGAGTCCCTTTTTTATGGAGATCATATTTAAGTGAGAGACATCATCAAACAACAATTAAATAAGCTGTCTTTAAGGTCATGTGATGTAGCATTGCTTAGCAGTGGGAATTTTCTGCTTTAGATAGGAAGTCAGCAAACTTTTCTCTATGAAGACCTGGGCAAGACAGTAACTATTTTAGGCTTTCCAGCTTGCATATGGTCTATTACATATTCTTCCTTCTTCTTTTTTTTTCTTTTTTTTTGGTCTCTTAACAACTTCATAAATGTAAAACCTGTTCCTAGCTTGTGGGCTATATAGGAACAGGACATGGGCAGGATTTGGCCCATCAATTTGATATGTTAACTCTTGCTTTCAATTGTGTGTTAGAGAAGCCATTTGAAGAGTTTAGGCAATTGGACTTATATGTCCTGATTTCTCTTTTCAAAATATCACTGAAGCAATAGACTAAAAGCAGATAAGGTGGAAGAGGAAGACAGTACTAGATAATTGCCTTGTGTAAGACTCCACGTTTTTGGCTTCATCTCCTGGAGCCATTTATTGAGAAATAGAAAGCTGGAAGAAAACTGATGTAGGAGGTAAAATATAAGTTCTGTTTTGAACACATTAAACTCTAAATGCCAATTGGACTCCCAGATGAAATTGTCAGTTTGACTTTAGAGGAAAGTCTATGACTGGAGGTAGGTAGATGTGTGTGTGTGTGTGTGTGTGTAATATACATCAGGGTGTGAAAATGTTAGTTGCTCAGTGACTCTTTGCAACCCCTTGGACTGCAGCTTCCAGGCTCCTCTGTCCATAGGATTCTCTAGGCAAGAATACTGGAGTGGGGTGCCATTCCCTTCTCTAGGAGGTCTTCCTGACATAGGGATCGAACCCAGGTCTCCTGAGTTGCAGGCATGTAAGTACCACATAAAGCTTTGTTATTGGATGACATTACCTGGGGAGAATAGAGGACCCCAAACCAAGCCAAGGGGTAGTCAAACATTAGAAATAGGGTAGAGGAAAAAAACCCATCATAGGAACCTGAGAAGCTTGAGAGGGTCCTGTGAGTTAAGGAAGAAAACCAAAAGGAGTCTATCACATAAGGTGAAAGAGGATGGAGTGGTCAACTCTGCCAAATCATGCAAGCATGTAAGATAAATATCCAGAAATAACCATTGGACTGGGCATCATGGGGGGGATTCATAACCTGAACAAGTATTGTTATTGGAACAGTGTAGGACAAAAACCATATGAAAGTTTTATTAAGGATTGACTTATGTTAATCTGCATATTTTAAAGGGTGAACAAAAATTGCCTGGGTTGAAAGGGAGAGAGTAAAGAATTTTTTAAATGGACAAAGAGTCAGCTCAGGTGTATGGAGACTTAAGAGAGAGCATAACATATTTGAGGAATGGCAAGCATTTTATTTTGGCTAGAATAGAGTTTTCTTTTAAGCTAGTGCCCACAGGCATGGTTGGCAAGGGCCAGATCCAGAAGGAGTAGTGGAGGGACTTCCCTAGTGGTACAGTGGATAAGAGGCCACCTGGCAATGAAGGAGATACGGGTTCGATCCCTGGTCCAGGATCCCACATACCATGGAGCAACTAAGCCCCAAGAGCCAGGACTACTGAGCCCAGCTACTGAAGACCTTAACGCCCTAAAGCCCATGCTCCGCAGCAAGAGAAGCCACCACAGTCAGAAGCCCACGCACCACAGCAAAGAGTAGCCCCTGCTTTCCACAACTGGAGAGAGCCCACATGCAGCAATGAAGACCCAGCACAGCCAAAATTAAATAAATAATAAATTTAAAAAGAAAAAAAGTAGTGGAAATGGCAACCCACTCCAGTATTCTTGCCTGGAGAATCCCATGGACGGAGGAGCCTGGTAGGCTACAGTCCCTGGGGTCGCAAAGAGCCGGACACGACTGAGCGACTTCACTTTCACTTTTCACTTTCAGAGTGCCATGAAGTTTGGAATTTATTCTGAAGACAGGATCCTCTGAAGGATTTAACACTGGGAAATACATTTTTGATAGCATTTTTAAAAGAAAAGGTAAAGGAAGATAGTTTTGGAGATTCGCAAAGCTGAAGGCAGGGAAAGAGTAGGAAACCATTGTCGTAATCTAGGTAAGATACGGCAGGAATCTAACTGAAGACTTGTCATTGGATGTTAAAGAGGATGGTGTAGTTGTGACACCTTTTTATGGAATAAACTCAACAATGAAAAAACTGATTTCTGATCAGGATAAGCAATGGGAGAGATGTATCAAATGTGACTGAGATTTTTTTGCTTTGGAGACCAAGGAGATGTAAAGAATATTAGATTCGGTGAGGTGGGTTACTAGGTTCATTTTGGACATTTGTGGCATCACCCATGTAGTAGTCAATTGAAGACATGTAGCAGTCAGATAATATGGATCTACAATATATGCAGAGTCTAGCCAGGAAAAAATTACCTGGGCAAGGCACCAGCATATAAACCCCAGTTGTCAAAGAGTTTTTCAGTGAGATTAGATTAAGGGAAAAATAATCCTAATGACAGCCTGGTAAAAAATGATTTATGAGGCAGCAGATTCAAAGCATAGTTTAACAACCATTTGTATGAACAAAGTTTTATTAGATTTGCAAATTGACCTTGTTATTTACCTTTTTCTCTTGATTAAGATTGAAGAATTGGAGGAGAAACTTAATGATGCACTTCACCAGAAGCAGCTACTAGCCCTGAGATTAGACAACCAATTGACTTTCCAACAAAAGGATGCCAGGTAAAAGTTTTAAAAAGCAACAATACCTATTTAGCAGTTAAAAATAATGTCATTACCTATTCATGCATGTGATTATGAGCTAAAATAGAGAAATCTTAAAGACAGTAATCATTTTTACATCCAGACTAAGAAAAAACTACTTGATATAATACACAAAAATACAGAAAGCCAGAATTTTATATTCATTCAATAAATATTGCAGATATAAGTGAACCATACATGAAAATGGAAGCACTCTAAACTTATCACCACTTAACTTTCTGTCTTTTTTTTCTCAGCTGTTTGTAAGACCTCCTCAGATAACCCTTTTGCCTTTTTGCATTTCCTCTTCTTAGGGATAGTCTTGATCCACTGCCTCCTGTACAATGTCATGAACCTCTGTCCATAGTTCTTCAGGCACTCTGTCTATCAGATCTATTCCCTTGAATCTATTTGTCACTTCCACTGTATAATCATAAGGGATTTGATTTAGGTCATACCTGAATGGGCTAGTGGTTTTCTCTACTTTCTTCAATTTATGTCTGAATTTGGCAGTAAGGAGTTCATGATCTGAGCCACAGTCAGCTCCTGGTCTTATTTTTGCTGACTGTATAGAGCTTCTCCATCTTTGGCTGCAAAGAATATAATCAGTCTGATTTCTGTATTGGCCATCTGGTGATGTCCATGTGTAGAGTCTTCTCTTGTGTTGTTGGAAAAGGGTGTTTGCTATGATCAGTGTGTTTTCTTGGCAAAACTCTGTTAGCCTTTGCCCTGCTTCATTTTGTACTCCCAGGCCAAACTTGCCTGTTAGCTCCAGATATCTCTTGACTTCCTACTTTTACATTCCAGTCCCCTATAATGAAAAGGACATCTTTTTTGGGAGTTAGCTCTAGAAAGTCTTCTAGGTGTTCAAAGAACCATTCAGCTTCTTCAGCATTAGTGGTTGGGGCATAGACTTGGATTACTGTGATATTGAATAGTGTGCCTCAGAAACGAATGGGGATCATTCTGTCATTTTTGAGATTGCACTCAAGTACTACACTTTGGACTCTGGAAGAGAAATTGAAGGCAGAGGGGAAAGCTAAGATGTACCCATTTGAATGGAGAGTTCCAAAGAATAGCAAAGAGAAATAAGAAAGCATTCCTCAGTGATCAATGCAAAGAAATAGTGGAAAACAACAGAATGGGAAAGACTAGAGGTCTCTTCAAGAAAATTAGAGATATCAAGGGAACACTTCATGCAAAGATGGGCTCAATAAAGGACAGAAATAGTATGGACCTAACAGAAGCAGAAGATATTAAGAAGAGGTGGCAAGAAAAAGAGAACTATACAAAAATATCTTCATGACCCATGATAACCCAGATCACCCACCTAGAGCCAGACATCCTGGAATGCAAAGTCAAGTGGGCCTTAGGAAGCATCACTATGAACTAGTGTAGGTGATGGAATTCCAGTTGAACTATTTCAAATCCTAAAAGATGATGCTGTTGAAATGCTGCACTCAATATGCCAGCAAATTTAGAAAATACAGCAATGGCCACAGGACCGGAAAAGGTCAGTTTTCATTCCAATCCCAAAGAAGGGCAATGGCAAAGACTGTTCAAACTACCACACATTTGCACTCATCTCACATGCTAGCAAAGTAATGCTCAAAATTCTCCAAGCCAGGCTTCAACAGTATGTGAACTGTGAATTTTCAGATGTTCAAGCTGGTTTTAGAAAAGGCAGAGGAACCAGAGATCAAATTGCCAACATCTGCTGGATCATCAAAAAAGCAAGAAAGTTCCAGAAAAAATGTCCACTTCTGCTTTATTGACTATGCCAAAGCCTTTGACTGTATGGATCACAATAAACTGTGAACGCTTCTTAAAGAGATGGGAATACTAGACCACCTTACCTGCCTCTTGAGAAATCTGTATGCAAGTCAAGAAGCAATAGTTAGAACTGGACATGAAACAACGGACTCTTTCCAAATCAGGAAAGGAGTACGTCAAGGCTGTATATTGTCACCCTGCTTATTTAACTTATATGCAGAGTATGTCATGAGAAATGCTGGGCTGGGTGAAGCGCAAGTTGGAGTCAAGATTGCCGGGAGAAGTATCAATAACCTCACATAAGCAGATGGCACTACCCTTATGTCAGAAAGAGGAACTGAAGAGCCTCTTGATGAAAGTGAAAGAAGAGAGTGAAAAACCTGGGTTAAAACTCAAGATTCAAAATGCTAAGATTATGGCATCCGGTCCCATCACTTTATTAGCAGATAGATAGATGGGGAAACAATGGAAACAGTGAGAGATTGTATTTTCTTGGGCTCTAAAATCACTGTGGACAGTGACTGCAACCATGAAATTAAAAGACGCTTGCTCCTTGGAAGAAAAGCTATGACCCACCTAGACAGCATATTAAAAAGCAGAGACATTAGTTTGCCAACAAAGGTCTGTCTAGTGAGAGCTATGGTTTTTCCAGTAGTCATGTATGGATGTGAGAGTTGGACTATAAAGAAAGCTGAGTGCCAAAGAATTGACACTTTTGAACTGTGGTGTTGGAGAAGACTCTGAGAGTCCCGTGGACTGCAAGGAGATCCAACCAGTCTATCCTAAAGGAAATCAGTCCTGACTATTCATTGGAAGGACTGATGCTGAAGCTGAAACTCCAGTACTTTGGCCCCCAAAGAAGTGACTCATTGGAAAGGACCCTGATGCTGGGAAATATTGAAGGCAGGAGGAGAATGGGATGACAGGATGAGATGGTTGGATGGCATCACCAGTTCGATGGACGTGAGTTTGAGCAAGTTCCGGGAGTTGGTGATGGACAGGGAAGCCTGACATGCTGCAGTCCATGGGGTCACAAAGAGTTGGACACGACTGAGTGAACTGTACTGAACCAACTGTCTTAACCTTTCTTCATTTGCTTTGTAGAAAGTATTGATATATTCTGTGGACCTTTGGATTCTTTTGGGCTGAAGTGCCTTCTGTTTGCCTGCCTACTTTCTCCAGTTCAGTTGTGCCGTTATCCAAAGTTCCTTGTATTGTTCTCAAATAGACCTATGCCAGTTGTGCTTACTATACTTCTATAACTTAATTAAAATTACATTTTAAAATGAATACAAAGGCATATACAGTTCTTTGCAGATTATAATGAATTCTTTGGAATGACTCAATAAAAGTGAGTGACCAAAAGATCGTCAAATAAGTGTAAGCAAGACATGTTTAGAGATTAGGGGTAGAAATCAAATCTATAAAAAATATGCTCAGATTTCTTCTCAAGTGTCTTTTTAAAAGGCCTCCTACCATTGTAAAGAAATTGAACTTGGAAATCGTGAGAAATGATTGACAGATAAACAAGGCACATCTCCACATGACAAAAAATCTATACCCTGGGGAGAAAATGTTTCAGATGAATGTTTATTTCTGTATTTTAATTAGAGGTAAATGTAAAAGGAGGCATCTTTCCCATTTGTAAGATTTTACTATTTAACTGATATATTAAAAAATTATCTGATCAGTTATCAGCCACTATCGCATTAGATGAGTGTGGTTCTCAAATTTGACCATGCATCAGAGCCACCTGGAGGGCTTGTGGGAAAAGACTGTTGGGCACACTCTGGGATTCTGACTTGCATTGGGCCCTGAGAATTTGCATTTCTTCCAACTTCCCAGATGATGTGAATGCTGCTACTGGCTTGTGGATAACACTTTGAAAACCACTGCATTGGATAATAGGGTTTCTATTCTAGTTCTTTAGACATTGATCAAATTAAATGAAGTGGGGAGGGCAGTTAGGAGGCTATTGATGTAATCCTCTTAATAGTGGTAAAAAGAGGTTGTATTCTGAATATATTTTAAAGGTAAAGCTGGTTGGATGTCCTAATGGATTCAATGTGCGGTTTAGGAGAGAAAGAGGAATCAAAGATTGTGCCAACCCTTGGTGTGAATAAATCAAAGGATGGAGTTGCTGTCAACTAAGATGGTGAAACCATAATGGAATCCGTTTGTGAGTGAAGAGTGGGAGTTTAGTTTGGAAGATGTTAGGTTAGAGTTATTGTATTAGACATCCATGTGGATATATATGAGAAGTCTGATCTAAAGAGATAAATCTGGGAGCCATTAGGATACAGACAGTATTTAATTCATGAGACTGGATGAATTCCCCAAGGGAGTGAACCTAGACAAGAGGAGAGGACCAAGTAATCCCAACATTAAGATAAACAAGAAAAAAAGACTGGGAAAGTGTCTCCAATAAAACAGGAGAAAAATGAAGAGGGAAATAATATGGTATCTGGGAACCAGATGAAGGAAGGAGAGGGCAGATGTCTCAAGTGCTATTGATAGAGATAAAAAGAAATGAGATATTGATTATTAACAATCTGGATTTTTCAGTTCCCTGGAGATTTTGGTGGAAGCGTGAAAACCTGATTAGCCTTTGTTTGAGAGGAAACACAATGGAGAGAGTGCATATCGAAAACTTTGAGAACAAAATGGGCACTGAGATGGGGTCAACAATTGTGGGGGCTTATTTGTTCATTTGTTTTAAGATAGGACAAATAACAGTGTGATTGTATGTTGATGGAATACAGTGGTGGGGAGGCGGCGGGATTCGTATGGTCCCTTACTGCTCAAAATTTTCTGGTAGGCAGCTAACCATGTCTACTACATGTATTCCTTGAAAAAGGTGCTGATTACTGTTTTCATTACCTCATTGTCTGTATTGACATTATGGTGGTTCAATGTTACCATCTTAAATTACCTGGATAAAGACAGTGAAAATTACTTCAGTGAGTAGGGTCTAAAGCAGATATATAAGATTTACACCTTAAGCAGAGGAAATGTATAATTTTATAATTTGAATTTTAAAAGTTATTAACATTTTCTACTTAATAATTTTTGTGGCTGCACACTTAGTAATTAGTATAACTGTCATTTCGTGTTTAACTGGTTAAGTAAGCATTTAGCCGGAGCCAAAAATATTAAGTTTCTCATTTAATTTGATGTTACTGTAAAATAGGAACTTTGAGAAAGTATGTCTCCATGATTTTTTTAACCTTACCATACATTCTCTGATATTGTAGAAAATATCAAGAACTAATGAAACAAGAAATGGAAACTATTTTACTGAGACAGAAACAACTAGAAGAGACAAATCTTCAGCTAAGAGAGAAAGCTGGAGATATTCGTCGAAACCTGCGTGACTTTGAGTTGACAGAAGAGCAATATATGAAGCTAAAAAGTTTTCCTGAAGATCAGCTTTCTATTCCTGAATATGTATCTGTAAGTGTCTTGTATCATTAAAAACAAAAAAAAACTGTGTTTTCAGACTAAAATTTGCCATTTCCGTAGTAGCCATAACTTTTGTAGTACCCAATTGATAAATTAATTTATGGCTGTGATCTGAAGGTAGTGAAATGGTGTTCAGATGACCAAATTTTAAAGTGTGTTGATCATTGAGCTCTGAAGTCAAGCAAATAAATAGGGTTAATGGCTGGAAGCTCCATAGAAATAAATTATTTTATCATGAACTCTGGCAGTTTGTAATGTGTATAGAGATACCAGTGGTTGCCAGGGGTTAGGGACAGCAGAGGAGAGGGGAGTGGTGTGATTATGAAGGGATAGCTTGAGGGAGATGGTTACGGATCTATGTAGGTCAAGATCTCAACTGTGGTGTTGGTTACATGGATATGTACATAGATTGATCTGTGGCAGTGGTCTCAAATATTTTTAGTATCAGTATCATTTACACTCTAAAAATTATTGAGGACTTCAAAGAGCTTTTGTTTATGTGAACTGTATCTGTTAATATTTATCATATTTGAAATTTAAAATGAGACATTTTTAAAACATAAGAGTACATAAGCACAAACTTCATTAGTCTTAAGAGCAATGATACTATCACACATTGTGTAGCCACTGGCAGATGCCACTTAAGAATAAGAGTAAAACAGGCAAAACTAAACAAAAAAAAAAGTAAAGCAGGCAAAAAATATTAGTCTTACTAAGATGGACTGGAATGGGTGAATTTAACTCAGATGACCGTTATATCTACTACTGTGGGCAAGAATCCCTTAGAAAAAATGGAGTAGGCATCATAGTCAACAAAAGAGTCTGAAATGCAGTACTTGGATGCAGTCTCGAAAATGACAGAATAATCTCTGTTCATTTCCAAGGCAAACCATTCAATATCATGGTAATCCAAGTCTATACCCCAACCAGTAACACTAAAGAAGCTGAAGTTGAACAGTTCTATGAAGACCTACGAGACCTTCTAGAACTAACACCCAAAAAAGACGTCCTTTTCATTATAGGGGATTGGAATGCAAAAGTAGGAAGTCAGGAAAAACCTGGAGTAACAGGCAAATTTGGCCTTGGAGTACAGAATAAAGTAGGGCAAAGGCTAATAGAGTTCTGCCAAGAGAACACACGTGTCATAGCAAACACCCTCTTCCAACAACACAAGAGAAGACTGTACGCATGGACATCACCAGATGGTCGACATCGAAATCAGATTGATTATATTCTTTGCAGCCAAAGATGGAGAAGCTCTATACAGCCAGCAAAAACAAGACCGGGAGCTGACTGTGGCTCAGACCATGAACCCCTTATTGCCAAATTCAGACTTAAATTGAAGAAAGTGGAGAAAACCACTAGCCCATTCAGGTATGACCTAAATCAAATCCCTTATGATTATACAGTGGAAGTGTGAAATAGATTTAAGGGACTAGATCTGATAAGACAGAGTGCCTGATGAACTATGGATAGAGGTTCATGACACTGTATAGGAGACAGGAATCCAGACCATCCCGAAGAAAAAGAAATGCAAAAAAGCAAAATGGCTGTCTAAGGAGGTGTTACAAATAGCTGTGAAAAGAAGAGAAGCAAAAAGCAAAAGAGAAAAAAAAAAGATATACCTATTTGAATGCAGAATTCCAAAAATAGCAAGGAGAGATAAGCTTTCCTCAGTGATCAGTGCAAAGAAATAGAGGGAAGCAATAGAGACTAGAGATCTCTTCATGAAAATTAGCGATACCAAGGGAACATTCCATGCAAAGATGGGCTCAATAAAGGACAGAAATGCTGTGGACCTAACAGAAACAGGAGATATTAAGAAGACGTCGCAAGAATACACAGAAGAACTATACAAAAAACATCTTCATGACCCAGATAATCACAATGGTATGATCACTCAACTAGAGCCAGACATCCTGGAATGCAAAGTCAAGTGAGCCTTAAGAAGCATCACTAAGAAAAAAACTATTGGAGGTGATGGAATTCCAATTAAACTATTTCACATCCTAAAAGATGATGCTCTGAAAGTGTTGCACTCAATATGCCAGCAAATTGGGAAACCTCAGCAGTGGCCACGGGAATGGAAAAGGTCAGTTTTCATTCCAATCCCAGAGAAAGGCAATCCCAACGCATGCTCAAACTACCACACAGTCGCACTCATCTCACACACTAGTAAAGTAATGCTCAAAGTTCTCCACGCCAGGCTTCAGCAATACGTGAATCGTGAACTTCCAGATGTTCAAGCTGGTTTTAGAAAAGGCAGAGGAACCAGAGATCAAATTGCCAACATCCTCTGGATCATCAAAAAAGCAAGAGAGTTCTGGAAAAACATCTATTTCTGCTTTATTGACAAAGCCTTTGACTGTGTGGATCGCAATAAACTGTGTAAAATTCTTCAAGAGATGGGAATACCAGACCACCTTACCTGCCTCCAGAGAAATCTGTGTGCAGGTCAGGAAGCAACAGTTAGAACTGGACATGGATCAAAAGACTGTTCCAAATAGGAAAAGGAATACGTCAAGGCTGTATATTGTCACCCTGCTTATTTAACTTATATGCAGAGTACATCATGAGAAACAGTGGGCTGGAGGAAGCACAAGCTGGAATCAAGTTTGCAGGGAGAAATATCAATAACCTCAGATATGAGGATGACACCACCCTTATGGCAGAAAGTGAAGAGGAACTAAAGAGCCTCTTGTTGAAAGTGAAAGAGAAGCATGAACAAGTTGGCTTAAAGCTCAACGTTCTGAAAACTAAGGTCATGGCATCTGGTCCCATCACTTCATGGCAAATAGATGGGGAAACAGTGGATAACTTTAGTTTTCTGGGCTCCAAAATCACTGCAGATGGTGATTTCAGCCATGAAATTAAAAGACTCTTACTCCTTGGAAGAAAATTATAGCAGAGACCAAAAAATAAAATAAAAAAATTAAAAGCAGAGACATTACTTAGTCAACAAAGGTCCATCTAGTCAAGGCTGTGGTTTTTCCAGTAGTCATGTATGGATGTGAGAGTTGGACTATAGAGAAAGCTGAGCACTGAAGAATTGATGCTTTTGAACTGTGGTGTTGGAGAAGACTCTTGAAAGTCCCTTGGACTGCAAGGAGATCCAACCAGTCCATCCTAAAGGAGTCAGTCCTGGGTGTTCACTGGAAGGACTGATGCTGGAGCTGAAACTCCAGTACTTAGGCCACCTGATGAAAAGAGCTGACTCATTTGAAAAGACCCTGATGCTTGGAAAGATTGAGGGCAGGAGGAGAAGGGGATGACAGAGGATAAGATGGTTGGATGGCATCACTGACTCAATGGACATGGATTTGGGTGGACTCCGGGAGTTGGTGATGGACAGAGAGGCCTGGCGTGCTGCTGTTCATGGGGTCGCAAAGAGTCCGTCACGACTGAGCGACTGAACTGAACTGAACTAGGTAAATAGTTTTGATCTTGTGGATTTCCTGAAAGTGTCTCAGCGTGGCAGCAATGGGGTGTGGGTCCCAAGAACACACCTAACACACACACTGCAAGTTTGTGATACAGAGAAGTCATTTCACCCTAAGAGGCTTGAAGTTTTTCCTCTGTAAAAGGCTTAATAATAATAACATAATAATAACATCTTTATTCAATACCTTATAATAATCTATGATGAAAAAGAATCTGAGAAAGAGTATATATATATATATATATTCATGTGTAACTGAATCATCTTGCTATACACCTGAAACTAACAGAGCATTGTAAGTCAACTACTTCAAGTAAAAAAAATGATAAAGTAACAGCACTTTTCTGTTGAGGTAATTGTGAAGATTAATTGTGAATATGTACGTAGAAGGCTTAACAGTGCTTAGAACTTAGTAAACACATAATAAATATTATCTGTTATTTATGCTGGAGTGGTGATTGCCTCTCTTGGTTCTCATTTGGATAAGATTTCCAGATTAATAATTTCCTATAAAATGGAGTACTGTTTTGTTTGTCCAGCTTTTTATTTAAATAGCTCAAGCATAAATTTTTCTGCCCCCAGTACTGTCCAAAACCAATGATACAGCTCAAGTGCTGTCACTGAGGCTCTTTATTCATCATAGTTGGAAAGTATTCCATTAGTGGCAGTCATACATGTTTTTGTTGTCTGGTTTCTTCTTTGTCTTATCTTTTGTTTTCAGACAGTATTGTCCTAATTAGTTAATTATACACAGATTCATTGCGTTCAGTACTAGCTTTAGTATTGGCCTCTTACCAAATGTGGTACTCCTGCAACTCAGCAATGCATTAAGGAGTTTCAGGTTGTATGACTATACAATAATTAGTCCCTACTTGCCCTCTCCTAATTTGCGGATAGCTTAGTTTTGTAGAAACTTGTCAGATGGAACACATTACTAAGTTAGGGCAGGCAAATTCCCCTGAGAGAATTGAGAGTGGAAAGAGAAATCTGAACTGAATGGGAATAGTGACAGGAAAGATACCTCCTGATTATTTATCCCTTACACGACATTGGTAGTAAGCAGAGCTTCACCCAGAGCCTAGGATAGTGGTAGGGGTTTAGTTGCTAAGTCGGTTCTGACTCTTTGCGACTCCGTGGACTGTAGCCCACAGGGCTCCTCTCTCCATGGGATTCCCCAGGCAAGAATACTGCAGTGGGTTGCCATTTCCTTCTCTATATTTATGAAATATAGAGGCTTTCCTATTTCCAAGGCTTTGCATATGTATGTATTTAGGCACTGGGGACAGAGCAGTGTACAGATCAGACAAATATTCCTGTCCTCCCAGAGATTACATTCCTGTGGAGCAACACACACAGCAAACTAAAACCTGTAGCGTGTTTGTCATAAATGGTCTGGAGAAAAGAGCAGAGGGAAAAGTCGGAACTGCTGTCGGTGAAGGTACTGTGTTAAATCAGGTTAGACGAGGGGGTTCCCTGCAGTCTAGTGTTAGCACTCCGTGCTCTCGCTGCCGCAGGCCTGGGCTCAGTCCCTGATTGAGGAACTAAAGTCCCTCAAGCAGCGTAGCCTGGCCAAAAAAAAAAAAATATATATATATATATATCAGGGGAGTCAGGGCAGGTTTTACTGATAAGGTCATATCTGATCAGAGGCCTGAAGGGAGTGCAGCATGAGCCATACATTTACGTGTGGGGAAGAGCTTGCTTTCCTTTCAGCGGAAGTGGCAAAAGCGGAGCTTTTGGACCCTCGGTGTGCTCAGGAAGTAAGCTGACAGTGTAGAACGAGCTATAGTAGGCGGTGAGCAGTGAGGAGGGAGTGGAGTGTTGAGAGGAGAGACTGTGTCGGGGCCAGGGGTTTACAGATAATCTGGGCCTTAAAGGGACTAAATTCAACTCAGTGTATGAGTAGTCAGGGTCAATTAAAGACCACCTTGTTTTAGTTTTAAACAAAATTAGTGTATAGGCGTGTAATCTGAAACCCCGTAACACTTTCCTTTATTACCTTAATACTTTTATTCCTATTATTGATAATTGAGAGTGCTATTAATTAGCAAATTTTAATTGTAATTTGTGTTTCATGACTGCTTATTTCTTTTTTTTTTTTTTAAGATTCGGTTCTATGAACTGGTGAATCCATTAAGAAAGGAAATCTCTGAACTACAAGTGAAGAAGAATGACCTGGCAGAAGAATTAAGTGCAAGCAAAAGTCAACTGAAACAACTGACTGAGGTTTGTCTAATTTTGATCCCTGGTGGTAAGAGACTCCAAGGAGGTCTTAAGATTTGTGATAAGGAATATGAAAGTCAGTGATAGAAAAATGGGACTTGAGCATGCTGACTGCTATGATTCTTCACAAGTAGTGGGAAGGAGATGAGACTGCAAATAGCCATCTTAAAGATTGATAGGGTACGTCCATGATACTGACCTGTAATCCCCAGCTGAGCGTTTTGTTCTTGTAATTCATTTCATTCTCAATTCTTCATTACAGATCCACCTCGTGGGTGATACGAAAGGGAGCCTGGTCCATTTATTAGTCATTTAGTGTCTTCATCAAATACAGTTACTTCCCCTAATATCTGTTCAGAGCACGTGCACTGATACTAGCATCCATCCCTGTGAGGCCGGGTGCTGACAGTGGTGAATGCAAGTGTCTGCCCTTCCAGAGTTCAAATTCTAGTAAGGTGGAGTTATACCTTCGATGAGATCTCGACACTCATTTTTTGTGTGACCTTGAACAAGTCATTTAGTGTTTCCTGCTCTGTCAAATGGAGAAAATAATCTTATTTTTCCATTCATTTCATTGACGTGCCCACACTTCTGTTTCAAAGTGAAAATGTGATTTTTAGTAAACTTGCATATAAATAGCTGTTTTGTGTCCTACTTCAAGGGCAACTTTTACGAAAGATCTACTTTCCAGAAATAAATTATTGCAGTTTAATTTATATTCTGATGCTCTGATTTGCCGCACTATTAGTGCTGGATGGAATCTACTTCTGTTGTTAGTGTAGAGCCTCTATTGCAGGCAAATGAAGGCTCAGCTTCCTTCTGGTAGGAGCCCTGAAGTCACCAGGAGCGATTCCAGAGAGCCCTCAGGGGTCTGTTGTGGGTGTTTTATTTCTGCTGCTAACCTGCCACGTTGTTGTGCACATTTGTTTGGAAAGATAGCTCTTAATTTTAAAAAATTGCATCTAGAGTCACAATAATAAAGGACAAAGTCAGAAGGCCTCCGTTTGTCTTCTGACTGATTTTGCAGCCTTGGGCAAGTCCTTTACTTTCTGTCGTCCCTGTTAAATGGCCGGGGTGGTGGCGGCGGTGGCACAGGGTCTGTCCGGGACAAGGCAGACGGATTTTCAGACTTGGTTCTGCAGCACGTTATGGTACCTCAGCATCCATCAGGGACTTCTTGTATTTTAGAGGGAGTCTGGAAGAGCTTTCTATCCTCGTTTCTATCAAATCACCTCTTTTTTAAATTCACTTTTGACATTTGGGGATTCTACAAGTGATTTCTCCTGAATGAAAGATTCTTTGACCGCCCCCCCCCCCCAAAAAAAAGTCTTGAATCTCTAAAATTATCATATTTTTACTGTGTGGTAAAGCAAGTCTCTCTCCTCTCAAGGGTCAGTAATTATATCCCAGATTTTAGTTTGTTTCAACTTTACTAACACCTTTAGTGTTTTACTGACATGAAAGCATGGATAATTAACACTGGTTTCATTCACAGGGTCCCTGAGTGTTTTCAGTGCACTAATAATTCTTAAACACAGAAACAGTTTTATTTGTGAACATCTTTGGGTTCTCCAGAAAAAACAAAACCAATAGGACATATAAATATTTATGGATAGAGATATATTTTAAGAAATTTGCTCACATAGTTGTAGCAAACTATGTGCAAACTTACGTGCATGTATGCTAAATCACTTCAGTCCTGTCCGACTCTTTGCACCCCTATGGACTGCAGCCCACCAGGCTCCTCTGTCCATGGGATTCTCCAGGCAAGGATACTGGAGTGGGTTGCCACACCCTCCTCCAGGGGATCTCCTAGACCCAGGGATCGAACCTACGTCTTTTACATCTCCTGCGTTGGCTGGTGGGCTCTTTACCACTAGCGCCACCTGGGAAACTCCTGTAGAGGCTTGGCGAGTCCCAAATCTTACCAGCGTAAGCTGGCAGCCTGGAAAGTCAAGAGAAGATTGAAGTTTGAGTCCAAAGACTATCTGCTGACAAAATTCCTTCTTATTCAGTCTCAGTTTTACTAAAGCCTTAACTGGTTGGATGAGGCCCCCCACATTATGGGAGGTAAACTGCCATCCTCAAAGTCTACTAGTTTAAATGTTAATCTCAGCTTAAAAAATGCCTTCACAGAAACATCTAAAATAATGTTTGACAAAATATTTGGGTACCATGGTCTAACCAAGTTGACATAAAAAATTAACCATCACAGAACCTTTCCATCTACGAGTTTGCTTCTTAAAGTTTTACCACCTTTCAGCTAAAAATATAATCCTATGTCTTAAAACTCTTCCTGAATTTCATACTATAAAGGGAAAATTGAATCATGTTCAGGAAAAAACAGTTTAATAATGCCTTATCTCTATAATAAAAGGTCTTAGAAACTCAGAGAATATGGTTTAAACATAATGGAATTACTTTTGTATTGAAACCACCCTTAAAGTTAGATTTTCTGCTCTGTCAAGGGCCTATTACAGATATACTAACCCAACACAAAGAAAACATAGAATGAATATTTTTATTTTGTTTGTATTTTGTATTTTTATTTTTTGGCTACGCCATGTGGGATCTTAGTGAGATTTAGTTCCCTGACTGGGAATCGAACCTGTGCCCTCTGCAGTATAAGTGCAGAGCCTTAACCACTGGACCACCAAGGAAGTCCCTAGACTGAATATTTTTAAATGAAAAGTTAAACCAGCAAGGACCTTTTTTTTGAATAAGGGTATAGTGAATAAATGTTAATATTTAATGTTACAAGAAATTTTGTTTGGCACTGTTTTGTGGAGGTTTATTTTTTGAGGTAGTTTGTTAAATTATTTACTGCTTTGATATTTGGGGAGTTCATAGATACTAGTTTAAGTTTCAGCTCTGCAATTTGATGATGGTTTGATGATCTTGGATAAAGAACTGAGTCTTCTTTACTCCTCCCTTCAGTCCCCATGATAAAAATACGGATGAGAATATGTAACACCTCCCTCACTTACATGGTCATTATTATGATAATAAAATTCAGTCAATAAATATTCACTGTACATCTGTTATGTGCCAAGCATTGTTATAGGTATGTAGGGGTACCTCAGTGAATAAAGCAAAGATCTCCGGCCTTGTGAAAATTATATTTTAAAAGGTGTGCAGGGAAACAAACAGTAAACATTATATTAGAAAGGAAGCTCAAAGTAAGCTCTCAAATTTACAGACAGCAAAGTTTTTGAGGGGTAGAATACTGTTACCAGTAAGGCAAATTGGAGGACCATCTCAGAAGATAAGTAAACATGTGTTTTCTTTTATACATCTCATAGCTTATGATCCCAAAATTAGCACATTCAAAATTGTTTAGCAGCCCTAGAGAGTGTAATTTTTTTCTGTTTTATTATGAAAGTTTTCAAGCTATAGATAACTAGAAAAAATTTTACAGGGAACACCTAATTTCTGCCTGATAATTTATACTTACCTTAATCTGTCCATCCACCAGTAATATTTATTTTATGAGAAATTGCCAGATTTTTTTTTAATGTATCAGTAGTTCCTTTATATTGTTGGGGAATATTTAATTGTATGGATGTATTCATTCTCCCTTGATGGGTTTTTGAGTTATTTCCACTTTGAACACATTATAAGTGAAGCTGCTCCAGACTTTTGAACATTGGCTTTGTGTGGACATACATTTTTGTTTTTTCTTAGGTAAAATTTAAGAGTGATATTTTTTACTTCTAGATTTCTGTTGTTAATTATTGTTTTTATTGCTCTGGTATTTGTTTTTTCATTATGAGCATATTTTCCTTTATACCACTGAGAATAGTTAAAACCTCTAGTTGAAAATCTTTCCATGCCAATTCCAAAATCTGGGTCACCTCAGAGTTGGTTTTTGTTGTCTTTTCTTTTAAGAATGGGTCACATTTTCCTGTTTCTTCACAGGTCAAGTAACTTTTTAAATTGTTTATTTAAATCATAGAGTAAATGTAGATCTTAACAGTACCACTGCTGTGTTGTATAGACTGCATTTTGACAGTTACTGATGTTTTTGTTGTAGCAGGAATTTAATGGATTTATACTCAAGTTGTATACTCTGTCTCTTGGGCAGCTCCTGAAATTTCAGTTGAGTTTTTTTTTTTTTTTTTGGCCTAAGTAGGACTGCTTGGGCCTGTCCTACATATATGTTGTTCAGAGGTCAACCAGATATTTGGCAGAGATTATCCACAGAATAGAGTTCCCCTTCTCTGTCTCTAGAATTCCTTCCTCACTTTAGAGCATCTGAGTTGTCCATACTCTGTTTTCTGGTCCTTCAAGCTAGAAAGGTGAAGGATTTTCTCTTATACATTTGTCATCTAACTTGGCACATGGTAGGTCTGCCTTCCAGCTAAAAGGCTTCTTTTTTTTTTTTTAAAGGAGACACCAGGAAATTCACCCAGTGCTATTCCATTCTTCCTCTTGTAGATTATATCCCTCCAGAATCTGCCTGATTGGGTCACTTTCTTGTGTGTTCAGGTAGTTGTTTTATATTTTGCTAGAATATGAGATTGTATTGCCAGTAGGGTTGGTCAGATGGGAACTTACAGATTCATCACCAGAAATGGAACCATCTTACAATCTTGTCTGAAACACAAGTGAAGAAAAAGAAAATACATTCTGTGCATGTGAAATATTTGGCTTTGAAATCCACTGTTTTCTCTAAAAAGAACCTTGGCTTTGTTAGAGAGTCCTTCTCTCAACATTTTTAACTTTGTACTGACATGGGTGATGACTCATGAGGCATTCATTATTTGTTGTTGTTCCGTCGCTAAGTAGTGTCCAGCTCTTTGTGACCTCATGGGCTGCAGCACACCAGGCTTCCCTGTCCTTCACTGTCCCCCGGAGTTTGCTCACATTCACGTCCATTGAGTCTGTGATGCTGTCTAGCCATCTTATCATCTGCCGCCCTCTTCTCCTTTTGCAATCTTTCCCAGCATCAGGTCTTTTCCAGTGAGACAGCTCTTTGCATCAGGTGGTCGAAATACTAGAGCTTCATCTTCAGTATCAGTCCTTCCAATGAATATTCAGGGTTGATCTCCTTTCAGATTGCTAGTTTTGATTTCCTTGCAGTCCAAAGGACTCTCAAGCACCACAATTCGAAAGCATCAATTCTTCGGCACTTAGCCTTCTTTATGGTCCAACTCTTACACCTGTACATGACTACTGGAAAACCATAGCTTTGACTATACAGACTTTTCTTGACAAAGTGATGTCTTTGCTTTTTAATATGCTGTCTAGGTTTCTCATAGGCATTATTAGAGAAAATATTAAAAGTAAAATAAAATACATCACTAGACCTTGAACAAAATGTACAGTTTTGGACATTGTGACTTTGGTTGTTTGCACATCTTATTTATTAATAATTACTGAATTCCTTATATAGCTATAAAGTTCAGAGTTTAGAAACTAAAATCTGGTAATTGGGCAACCGAGTTTACTATCTGAGGACATAAGAGATTAAGATGGATCAAATGAACCCCAACAGCTGGGGAAAATGTGATTGAAGTTCATAGAAATCACAAAATCATGAAGTCACATTCAGTTCAGTTCAGTTCAGTCGCTCAGTTGTGTCCAACTCTTTTTGACCCCATGAATCGCAGCACGCGAGGCTTCCCTGTCCATCACAAACTCCTGGAGTTTACTCAAACTCATGTCCATCAAGTCGGTGATGCCATCTAGCCATCTCATCCACTGTCGTCCCCTTCTCCTCCTGCCCCCAATCCCTCCCAGCATCAGGGTCTTTTCCAATGAGTCAACTCTTTGCATGAGGTGGCCAAAGTACTGGAGTTTCAGCGTCAACATCAGTCCTTCCAATGAACACCCAGGACTGGTCTCCTTTAGGATGGATGGGTTGGATCTCCATTAGGTGAGGATTGACTTGCAAGAGGATAAACTCAGGACAAATACAAGAAGGTAGTGTTATTTCATACAACAGTTCAGTTCAGTCACTCAGTCGTGTCTGACTCTTTGTGACCCCATGGACTGCAGCACGCCAGACTTCCCTGTCCAGCACCAACTCCCAGAGCTTACTCAAGCTCATGTCTGTTGAGTTGGTGATGCCATCCAACCATCTCATCCTCTGTTGTCCCTTTCTCCTCCTGCCTTCACTCTTTCCCAGCATCAGGGTCTTTTCCAGTGAGTGAGTTCTTCACATCAGGTGGCCAAATATTGGAGTTTCAGCTTCAGCATCAGTCCTTCCAGTGAATATTCAGGACTGATCTCCTCTTAAGATTCACTGGTTGGATCTCCTTTGCAGTCCAAGGGACTCTCAAGAGGCTTCTCCAACACTGCAGTTCAAAAGCATCAGTTCTTGGTACTCAGCTTTCTATAAAGAAACTCTCACATCCATACATGACATGCTGGAAAAACCCACCGATATGAGGTGAAAAACTGATTTAGAAATGTAGTAGAATGTGATTTTTTGACCTTTAAAAAATAGAACATAAAACAAGTAGTAAATTAATAGAAACTTAAAAGAGGAGGCAACAGTCGACAAATATAAATGCCTCAAAAAAGACAGGATCATGACAGTCCCATGTGTACCAAGAGAAACTAAGATATTTGTTAGTTATGTCTCTGAGTTTTGTAACTGGGAGTTAGGGAAACAAACTTTCCGCTTTACTAAGACTGTGGGATTAAGTTTGTCTTTTCCAAAATGGTCTTAGTTTTCTTTACCACATGGTGGCAGCATATATCCGTTGATTTCTGTGATCAGTTTTGGGCTACTCAAAAACACTGTCATTGCCAGAGCTTCACAGTGTTACCTTATTTTCCTTTATATTTCTTATTTCAAATCTGTGTCCTTAAACCAATCAAATACTGTGTCTTCCTAATAAAATTCAGCTGATCTATAACTGGGAGATAGACTTTTAAGAAACAAACTTTTCTGGCATAATATGCCAGATCAAAGGTGTCTCAGTTATTAGCCCTGATATCATAATTATACGTAACAGATACATTCAGAGATGTTAAAGCTTCGCAAGTACACAGTTAGTTACGCTTTTATTCATATATTCTGCTACTTAATGGCAGATATGAGGTGAAAAACTGATTTAGAAGCTAATAGAAGGTGATTTTTTGACCTTTAAAAAAGAAGTCACCAATTTTAGTAGATTCCTTGAATTTTCTTTCAGTAATTTTTTTCTACATCTTTAGTTACTTGGAAGTAATATCCATTGTAGATACACTGGAAAATAAGGCTCATCTTTTACTTCAAGTTTAGAGTCTGTGTCAGTAACATAGTCTAATTATAGCATATTTTGAGCTGTTAGGTACGTGAACTTGTGTATAGTACTTAGTGTTTTCTTAAGTGCTGTACTTTTATTTTCTATTTATGAAATCTCTTTATAACAGGTCAGAATTCTGGTCCAGTTCATGTAGTTAAGCTATTTGCAGCTGTTATGCTATTGTAGTTATTTTCAGCATGCTTCTTTCATTTCAGAAGAAATAAATGTTAATACTAACAGGGCATTAATGAGTCTGTGTGCATGACATTAAGTTTCATGTTGTTATTTAGTCCCAAAGTTGTGTCTGAATCTCTAGCTATCCCATGGACCACAGCTCTCCAGGCTCCTCCGTCCATGGGATTTCCCAGGCAAGAATACTGGAGTGGGTTGCCATTTCCTCCTCCAGGGATCTTCCCAGACCAGGGATCGAACGCACATCTCCTGCATTTGCAGGCAGATTCTTTACAACTGAACCACCAGGGAAGCCCAAAGTTTCATAAGCAAATGATGAAATATTTTTCTCTTATGAGAACTTTGGTAACTAGGAAGCAAAAGTGTTTTGTTCAAGAGAACTTCCTTGTTTAGGAAACATAGTTACATTTGTTGAGAAAACTGCAAGATTACCTTGAGGCTCATTTTAAGTATTCATACATGAATAATCCTGTCTTTATTTGAATGAAAATAAAGTATTTCATTAATGATACATACTTGTTATTCAGGTTTTTTTTTCATTTCAGGGATTGTTTTAACTATTTGTTTTCTGAAGTTTCTTTTTTATTCTGCCCAGTGATGAATTTAAAATTCCTTTCTTAGATACATGCTATGATGATACTCATCAGTTATAATTATTTTAGAGTATCTGACAAATTCATTAGTAAACAGTAGTAGTTTTCCCTCTCTATATTACATTTAAGTTGAATAAGCGCTGCTTAAAACTTAGTTTCCTAGATGCTTTGATAAGTTCTGATTTTGGTTTGAGATGAAGCTGAGAATCTCAATTTTAATAAACAGCCTACGATTTTATGGTGGCAAGTTCATGGACTGTGAACACAAGTCTCTGTTGTTGTTGTTTACTTATTGAGTTACAGAAACACTTATATTCTTAATTACATTTAAAATTTTTATGTATTATTACTTCCATTAACTTTCAACATAATTAATATTTTTAATGTATTTATAACACCCCAGAATCTAATTTGCTGTAGTATTACTACTTTGGATTTTCTAAAGCTCATCTCTTACCTGTGCATCTAAAAGTTGTTGCTTGCTTATAAACCTGTTTTATTTTTTTACAAGTAATATAAATGACTCAAAAGTTCATGAGAGGGGAAAAGTTCATGGAAAAGCTATTTATGAATAGCTATTTCAAGCTATTGCTTTTAATGAAGGCAATTTAAAATAGAATGTCATCAGAGAAAAGCCTCCTTCATCTGATTGTTTTGTACCTAGCTCTGAGAGGAAACAGATTTTAGAAGAGTTACATCTAGTTCTGCTTCATTGACTACGTTAAAGCCTTTAACTGTGTAGATCACAACAAACTGTGAAAAATTCTTAAAGAGATGGGAATACCAGACCACCTTACCTATCTTCTAAGAAACCTGTATGTAGGTCAAGAAGCAGCACTTAGAATGGAATATGGAACAATGGACTGGTTCAAAATTGGGAAGGGAGTACGATAAGCCTGAATATTGTCACTCTGCTTGTTTAACTTATATACAGGATATGTCATGAGAAATGCCAGGCTGGATGACTCACAAACTGGAATCAAGATTGCTGGGAGAAATATCAATAACTTCAAACATGCAGATAATACCACTTAATGGCAGAAAGTAAAGAGAACCTAAAGAGCCTCTTGATGAGGGTTGAAAGAGGAGAGTGAAAAAGCTGGCTTAAAACTCAGCATTCAAAAAACTAAGATCATGGCATCTAGTTCCCTCACTTCATGGCAAATAGAAGGGGGAAAAAGTGGAAGCAGTGACAGATTTTATTTTCTTGGGCTGCAAAATCACTGTGGACAGTGACTGCAGCCATGAAATTAAAAGACACTTGCTTCTTGGAAGGAAAGCTATGGCAAACCTAGACAAGATATTAAAGAGCAGAGACATCCCTTTGCCGACAGAGGTCTGTATAGTCAAAGCTGTAGTTTTTCCAGTAGTCGTGTATGGATGTGAGAGCTGGACCATAAAGAAGGTTAGCACCAAAGAATTGATGCTTTTGAACTGTGTTGCTGGAGAAGACTCTTGAGAGTCCCTTGGACAGCTAGCAGATCAAACCAGTCAATCCTGAAGGAAACCAGCCCTGAATATTCATTGGAAGGACTAATGCTGATGCTGAAGATCCAATACTTTAGCCATAAACTTCTACGTATCAGAGGATGAGATGGTTGGTAGGCATCATTGACTCAATGGACATGAGCTTGAGCAAATCCTGTGGGATAGTGAAGGACAGGAAAGCCTGGAGTACTGCCGTTCATGGGGTTGCAAGGAGTCAGACAGACTTAGCAACTAAACAACAACAATCAAGAAACATAATTAAAGAAAAGGGTTTTAGAAAGACAAGGAGAAATTAATAAAAGTATAATAATGATAGGAAAGTTTATAATGTACTTCCTTCTGAATTGAATATATCTTATAGACATAAAAATGAGTCAGGGCTAGAAGAAATGAGACAATCAATAATTCTGATTTAGTTGTTATAGTAGAGTTTAAAATTCCTTGGCCAGGGGATATATATATATATTTTTTAATGTCAATAAAGGGAATTCCCTGGCTGTCCGGTGCTTAGGGTTTAATTCCTCCTAGGGGATCTAAGATCCCATAAGCTACACAGGGCGGCCAGTAAATTAATTAATTAATTAAATTCAATGAAAAGTTTACAAAACTATCATGTATATACTTGGCCACATAGTAAAAGAATAAATTTTAAGGACAGATTTAATAGTTCCTATTTTTATTTTAACTTAGTAGTGGTCATTTAAAGGGGACTGGAAATAAATTTGGAAATTAAGAAACATTTTTTTTAGGTCAAAAGTAATAAACTAGAGAAACACTTTTTATGTCATAGAGTAAGTAAAAATAAGAAAGCAGTGAAAACAAGAATATTTTACATCAAAATCTTGTGGACACATTTAAAGCTGTGCCAGAGGAAAATTTGTAGCCTTAAATTACCTTTATAATTAAAGAGAAGGATGATAAATAAAAGCATATAGTAGTCCATTTTAAAAAAAAGAGAACAATAAAAATAAGGAATTTGGAATTATTGGACATTAATTAATATTGCGTGTAGCTCTGTGGTGACAGTCTTAAAAACTGAAAGAAATGTCCCAACAAAACGTAGATTACCACAATAAGTAGAAGTGGAGAACTTGAATAGAATTACCACAGAGGTATTACACAGTGAATTCTTCATCACTAGTCGTGTCTGACTCTTTGCAACCCCTTGGAATGCAGCACGTCAGGCTTCCCCTTCCTTCACCATCTCCCTGAGTTTGCTCAAACTCATGTCCATTGAGTCACTGATGCCATCCAACCATCTCATCCTCTGTTGCCCACTTCTCCTCCTGCCCTCAGTCTTTCCCAGCATCAGGGACTTTTCCAATGAGTCGGCTCTTCACATCAGGTAGCCAAAATTGGAGCTTCAGCTTCAGCATCTGTCCTTCCAATGAATATTCAGGGTTGATTTCCTTTAGGATTGACTGCTTTGATCTCCTTGCTGTCCAAGGGAAACAGTAATAAAGGTATATTATTGATGAAGTTACCAGGTTCTTCCCAGGTGAGACTGGCAGTAAAGAACCTGCCTGCCATGTAGGAGAAATAAAAGATGCAGGTTCAATCCCTGGGTCAGGAAAAACCCCTGGAGAAGGGCTTGGCAACCCACTCCAGTATTCTTGCCTGAGAATCCTATGGACAGAGAAGCCTGGCAGGCTACAGTCTATAGGATCATGAAGAGATGGACACGACTGAAGTGACTTAGAGCACATACTCCAGATCACAAATATATTGCCCTGATAGGGTCAGTTGATTTCTATAAGGATAGCTGATTCCAGTTGATTAAACAGTTGTTGTTTAGTCGCTAAGTTGTGTCTTGACTGTTTGCAACCCCATGGACTAAAGCCTGCCAGGCTCCTCTGTCCATAGGATTTCTCAGGCAAGAGTACCGGAGTGGGCTGCCATTTCCTTCTCTAGGGGATCTTCCCTACCCAGGGATCTAACCCACATCTCCTGCACTGGCAGACAGATTCTTTACCACTCTGTCAGCCGGGAGGCACATAATTAAACTATACCAAACTAGTACTGAAAAAGATGGAAAACTCTTGAGAAAGATGGTACAAAACAAATCCATCAGCCACTTTTACTTACTACTAAAGTTGCTAAATGTTCAAAAATAAATTCTAGCATTTTATCAAAAAAATAGTGCTTTGTGTCTGATACAATATATTTTAGGACAGAAAGGATAAACCATTGCATTAGCAAGTTAAAGATGAATAACCATTTAATTGTATCACTAAATGAGAAGAGATGATAAAATTCAGTGAACATTCCTAATAAAGAGACTAAGTATTTACTTTAAAAAAAATGTTAGCAAAATACTTTATCCTAAATGGCAAAACAATAGAACTTTTTCTGTAAAAATCAGTAACTAGACACAGACTTGTGTTGCTTATTATTATCTAACGTGGTCTTGGAGGGCCCTAGCAGATGCACTAAGAAGGAAAAACTATCCATGTAAAATTTAGGAAGGACGTTAAAATATTTTTCTACTAGAAACCACCAAAAGTTAATGCAGAAATGTATAAATGATCAATAGCATTTCTTTAGGTTTAGAGAAATAACTGGTAGAGATGGACTTGGGGGAAAATAATTAACTCATGATGCAGATAGTAGGCTTATATGAAGAGGACTATTAAGCTGTATTGTTGAACCTGGAAGCACCATGTCTTAGGAGAAAAAGTCATAAAAGTAGCATTTTTTTTCCATATTAATGCATTAATTAACTTCAGTTATTCTATATCCCAAGAATTTTCTGATTTTCTGTGATTGATTTTTTTGGTGGAAGACAGATAATTCTGTCCAAGGATTGGGCTTGGATAAGTGATTTTAGCTTATATGAAAAAGTAAGTGTTCTGGAATTGCCAAGAAAAATGTGATGGAAAACATGTGTAAGGAAGGGGGCGTTGAGATTCTGTTACTACCAAGATCCCACTTTATACTTCAAAGTTAAATGTAATATTGACATATAAACAAATATCAGTAGAACAAAATATAGAGATAGATCTAATTAGTTACTACAATATTTGCCAACAAACGTCTGTCTAGTCGAAGCTATGGTTTTTCCAATAGTCATGTATGGATGTGAGAGTTGTACTGTAAAAAAAGCTGAGTGCCGAAGAATTGATGCTTTTGAACTGTAGTGTTGAAGAAGACTCTTGAGAGCCCGTTGGACTGCAAGGAGATCCAACCATTCCCTCCTAAAGGAAATCAGTCCTAAATATTCATTGGAAGGAGTGATGCTGAAGCTGAAACTCCAATACTTTGGACACCTGATGCGAAGAACTGACTCATTGGAAAAGACCCTGATGCTGGGAAAGATTGAAGTTAGAAGGAGAAGGGGACGGCAGAAGATGAGATGGTTGAATGGCATCACCAACTCGATGAACATGAATTTGAGTAAGCTCCAGGAGTTGGTGATGGACCGGGAGGCCTAGCGTGCTGCAGTCCATGGGGTCGCAAAGAGTCAGACACAACTGAGTGAGTGAACTGAACTGATTTACCACAATAGCTATAGTTCAATTCAGTTGAGAAAGAATGTTTTTTTAGTATAAGGGTCCTAGCACAAGTGGATGATACTCACCTGTTAAAAAAAAAGTTGATTGTCACGTTGTATACCATACACATATTAATTCTAGTTGGATTAAAATTTTTAGAAGGAAACCTAAGCCATTACTTCAACAATCATGCCAATTCTTAAATCAGGGTCCACGTCCCTTTAGGTGGAATGGGAGAAACATTACTTTCACTTCTCAGTGAAATTTAGAGCTTCAGTTATAAATATAAATGCCACAGTAGGTTTGTCACTGCCTAGAGCTCTGTCAGCATTCGAATTGAGGTATTTTCCTATCACAGTTTAGTTACCACAAATATCTTTAGAGATTAGGCTCATCACTATTCCAACCCTAGTGTAGTTGTTAGCCTCCTCACTAGATCTTATCTGTAATGCAGTAATGAAAAAAACGTCGTAGGTCGGGCTTCCCCAGTGATCCAGTGGTTAAGAATCTGCCTTGCAATGCAAGGGACTCTGGTCTGATTAGTGGTCTAGAAGATCCTAAGTGCCACAGAGCGGCTCAGCCTGGGAGGTACGACGGCTGACCCCACGCTCTAGAGGTTGTGAACTCCAACAACTGAAGCCCTGGTGCTCTGCAACAAGAGAAGCCCGTACACCACGGTGAACATTACCTCCCGCTCACTGCAGCTAGGAAAGCCTGAGTACAGCAACAAAGACCCAGCACGGCCAAAAAATACATCTGTGTTTAAAAAGACAATAAAAGACTCAATTTTTTAAAAGAACATGTATAACTTTAAAAAATATTTCAGTAGTTTTACTGCAGCATGCAATTAATACTGCAGTATGCAATTAATACTTGAATGACATGGGGTGAAAATCTGCATAGACCTTCTAGTTAGCCCTCTGTACCAGCAATTCTGGGTTTGTGGATTCAACCAACCACAGATCGTGTAGTACTGTAGTATTTATTATTGAAAAATTTCGTCATGTAAGTGGACCTGCATAGTTCAAACCTGTTAGTTATTCAAGGGTCAGCTATAATTTGTTTCCTTTGTAATTCTGCATTATTTTAATTTTTGATTTTAGAAACTAGTCTCTGAAGGGGTTCGGAAGGCTCACCAGATTGCCAGTGGGGTCCAGAGCACAGAAAAGTCTTGAAAATTCCTAATTTATATGACTATTAGCAGTACTTCTCAAACTCTAATGTAAATACAAGTCACCTGGGGATCCTGTTAAAATGAAAACTGACAGGGTAGTTCTGGGTCGGGGCCTGAGACTATTCATTGTTAGGATGCCTCCCAGCCTGTGCCCCTTCATGGATTGAACTATGAGTAGCTAAGTGTTGGATTGAGTTGTCCAACGTAGTGGTCACGGCCACCAGGTGCTATTTAACTGAAATTCATGTTCTCAGTTTTACTAGCCACAGGTGGTTAATGACTAGCCTATTGAATGGTACAGATGTAGAACATTGTCATCATTGTAGAAAGTTCTATTGGACACTGTTGTTCTAGAGATTGGAATAGTCTTAGCCAAGACAGAGAAACAAAAAGCTTTAAAAGAAAAAAACAAAAAGGAAGCCACAGGCAAAGTTTAATATTTAAAAGACACATTTGGTACAAAAATTGTAATGTAGGTGATCCAGAGTTAGTATCAGCACTGTTTAAAGCTCTTAGAAATTAACACGAAAAAGACAGCCCAATGGAAAAATGGAGAAAAATTGTAAATAGACATTTCACAAAAAGTGCAGATCCAAATGTCCAGGTGCTCAAACTAACTAGCATTTTGGGAAATATTATACAATTAAAATAACAGTGAGAACTCAGGTTGGCAAAAATGGAAAAGGTCTAATATCTATGTAGGTATAAGAGAAAAGATACAAACATTGCTGGTGGAAAAGTGAACTGCTGTAGTCTCTTGGAAAGATATCTTGACAACAGCAGTTGAAATGAAAAGCATTCCTCAGCACAACAATCCCAGTGGTGCTCAAACCTTGTCCCATGGAGTGAAATACTAACATGTAAGACTGTGTGCACAGGGAGGTTTGCTACAGCAGGTGCTGGAAGGGGAAAGGAAGGACAGGAAACAATAAATTCTAGTCAATAAAACAACAAGAAAATGGTTACATAAACAATGTACAGTGTACACTGGAATTTTCTGCAGTCATTGACAAGAAAGAATTAGAGAATATCGGTTCTTTTAGGATTTACCCAAGGTACCTATCTTCCCATTTGTGTTGTTTTCATGAGTATATGAATATAGAGAAGAAGAGGGAAACATGCATGTTATTTAATATGAGTTACCTGAGGATGCAGATGGTATGTCAAAGAGAAGGAAGAAAGAGATCAAAAATATGAAATTTCCTTCTCTTTAACTAGTATGTATGATAGTTCAACAATATATATCAATCGCTCAGTCATGTCTGAGCAAGTAAGGATGTATGGTTCAACAACAGGTGACTTATTAATGGCAAAAGAAAGTCACCTTTGCTTTACTGGTAAATTATCATAGTTATTTTAAATACTTCAACAGTTTAAATGTGCACAAAAAAATTTATATAAATAATTCTTAGTGACTCCATGGTCTGTAGCCTGCCAGGCTCCTCTCTTTATGGAATTTTCTAGGCAAGAATACTGGAGTGGTTTGCCATTTCCTACTACAGAGTATCTTCCCGACTCAGGTGTCAAACCCATATATCTTGGGTTTCCTGCATTGGCAGGCAGATTCTTTACCAGTGAACCCCCTTGGAAGCCCAAATTTTTCCCTTTAGAAAAGCTTAAACTTTTGTTTGAGCTTACATTTGTTGAAAAGATATTGAAAACTATCATGTAATATATCGAAATTTTCATGTTTTTTTTTAACTTACTTTTAATACTTCAGTTTTGTCTTTTTTTTTTTTTTTTCCTAAGACTTTAAAGAAGAAGTCTAAATTTTTTTGAAAAAGATTGTATTTCTTGAGGATCTTAACAACAAGTAGTAGTCTCTGGCAGCAAACAGATGGTTGTTTCTTAAAGGAACAGTCTTTAACAATCAAAGATTAATTAGGTTTCTTCTTCTTTTCAATATTTACTTGCTGGGAGTAGGTTATAGGCAATGTGAAACTTGTAAGAGTTCTGAGGAGTGAATTCTCATGTTCTCAGAATAGCTATATTCCATTTCTGCTTCTCTTAGCCACTCTCTCTCTCCCCAGGCAAGAGATCACTTCATTTATTAAAGATTTATTTTGACTTGTAGGTTGCCATTCTTTTCTCAGTTCCTGTGGTGTGAGAGACAAAAGATTTAAATGATGCTTAGAAATTGTATCTAAAGTAATTGCCTTTGGGTTTATGCAGCTGCTAATTGTTTAAAATATGCCTATTTAATTGAATCTTTGAATACATTTTTATTTTTGTGGAAAACATTTATTCAATGTTATCTTGTCATGATTTTTTTTTCTCTTTTTTTATTTTTTTTATTTATTTTTTTTATTATTATTATTATTTTTTTTTTTGTCATACATTGATATGAATCAGCCATAGATTTACACGTATTCCCCATCCCGATCCCCCTTCCCACCTCCCTCTCCACCCGATTCCTCTGGGTCTTCCCAGTGCACCAGGTCCGAGCACTTGTCTCATGCATCCCACCTGGGCTGGTGATCTGTTTCACCATAGATAGTATACATGCTGTTCTTTTGAAATATCCCATGATATTTGTCATGATTTTTATAATATGTTTTAAGAAATAATTGTAGTAATTATTTTAAAGGAAGGGAGTCTAAAATTAACATAAATTATGCATGTGCCATATTTTAACCTGTAAAATTTGCAGTTAAAGTTGTTTTTTTTTTAACAGCCTGGATTTGGGCAGTAGATAATATTAACATCCAGTCAATGGTTTTATAGGTTCCATGGATAGAATCTGTAAAAATCAGGAACTTGAAGTTAAGAAAGGAATGAACTATTTATGAATTCAGGAACCTGAATTCTAGCCCTATCTCTACTCAATCTGGAATCCAGGACAAAAACACTTAACCCCTCCAGGCCTTAGTGTTCTTATCTTGGAAATAAGAAGATAGTAACAGATTATCTCCAGTGTTTCTTTCATCTCTGAAATTCTGTAATTGTGTCCTGCTCAGCTGCTGTTGTTTGGAAATAAAGAGTCTGGGTGGAGGAGAGACCTCATTTTAAATATAAATATAAATATAAAAAGTTGATAACTTTGCCAAAACACTGTGTAACATAATTTTTTTTGTTTTTATATGGAACAGCAGAGGAACACGTAGAATGAAAAACTAAATGTTTCTTCCATCATGCCCTCTTCCCTTGTGCTGTGACTCTCACGTGAATGTCTCCCTGTCCATTCCTAACACCAGCATCCCTGCAGAACTTCTCCCCAGTTATGGTTTTCTTGGTTGAAGCCTCTTGCTTTACTCTTTTAAAGCTTTTTAAAATTTTTCTTTAATAAAGAAATTGTGACTGACTTTTTTACACAGAGTATATATGTTTAACCACCATCCAGACTAAGAAATGGAAGCTCCTTTCATGCAGCTTTTCTCAAAATCTTTGAGAAAATATGGGTTCGTATACATTGCATTGATATCATTGTTTCAACTGAGGGTTTTTCTTTTTTTTTTTTTTGCAGATGATCATTAATCCTTAATTGTTAAAGTCACTTTTTCTACATCTTGAGCTTGTTGTCTTAAATGCTAGTGCTGTATAGTCCCTTTATATATCAACATTAGTTGACTCTGCAAGCATTTCCAGTGTAACTACTATGTGAGGTTCCTGGGTATAACCAGAGATCCGACAGGACTTCAGGGAACTTCAGAGTGGGTGTGAAGAAAACCGAGGGTTATAGACAAAACAAGAAACATGCAGCCACAATTACTTTTTTCAGGCTAGAGGTAGCCTTGTATTATTTCCTATCATGAATAATTTAGGAGATGGAAAAAATGACATTAAACCCAGCAATCAAAATCAGTTCCATTCTAGATATGGAGGAAACCTGCAAACAGTGAAATCTTCTCAGTGACCTGGATTGTCCTTGATATCCCTGTGCAGTTTTTTTTTTTTTCTTTATTGAAACAGGACACTGAGACTTGCTGTTAACCAAACCTGTGTACTTTTTATTTAGACATTTTCTGTTAGAAAGAATTGTTGATTGGAAATTTTAAGTTTTCTTTTTTACATTTGAAAAAATTAAGTTTTTTACTTCTTTGAATTCAGTCAATTTAATATCCTGGTTTGCTCCTTCTCTTCCAATTTTTTTGTTGTTCAGTTGCTCAGTCGTGTCCAACTCTTTGCGACCCCATGGACTGCAGCATGCCAGGCTTCCCTGCCCTTCACCATCTCCCGGAACTTGCTCAAACTCGTGTCCATTGTGTTGATGATGCCATCCAACCATCTCATCCTCTGTCATCCCCTTCTCCTCCTGCCTTCTATCTTTCCCAGCATTAGGGTCTTTTCCAGTGAGTCAGCTCTTCACATCAGGTGGCCAAAGTGTTGAAGCTTCAGCATCGGTTCTTCCAATGAATATTCAGGACTGATTTCCTTTAGGATTGACTGATTTAATCTCCTTGCAGTCCAAAGGACTCTTAAAGGGACTCTCAAAAGTCATAATAAATGCTGGAGAGGGTGTGGAGAAAAGGGAACCCTCTTACACTGTTGGTGGGAATGCAAACTAGTACAGCCGCTATGGAAAACAGTGTGGAGATTTCTTAAAAAACTGGAAATAGAACTGCCATATGACCCAGCAATCCCACTTCTGGGCATACACACTGAGGAAACCAGATCTGAAAGAGACACGTGCACCCCAATGTTCATCGCAGCACTGTTTATAATAGCCAGGACATGGAAGCAACCTAGATGCCCATCAGCAGATGAATGGATAAGGAAGCTGTGGTACATATACACCATGGAATATTACTCAGCCATTAAAAAGAATTCATTTGAACCAGTCCTAATGAGATGGATGAAGCTGGAGCCCCTTATACAGAGTGAAGTAAGCCAGAAAGATAAAGAACATTACAGCATACTGACACATGTATATGGAATTTAGAAAGGTGATAACGATAACCCTATATGCAGAACAGAAAAAGAGACACAGAAACACAGAACAGACTTTTGAACTTTGTGGGAGAATGTGAGGGTGGGATATTTGAAAAGAACAGCATGTATACTATCTATGGTGAAACAGATCACCAGCCCAGGTGGGATGCACGAGACAAGTGCTCGGGCCTGGTGCACTGGGAAGACCCAGAGGAATCGGGTGGAGAGGGAGGTGGGAGGGGGGATCGGGATTGGGAATACATGTAAATCCAAGGCTGATTCATATCAATGTATGACAAAACCCACTGGGAAAAAAAAAAAATAATAATAAAAAAAAAAAAAAAAAAAAGTCTTCTCCAACACTGCAATTCAAAAGCATCAATTCTTCGGTGCTCAGCCTTCTTTATGGTCCAACTCTCACATCTGTATGTGACTACTGGAAAAATCATAGCTGTGACTATCTTTAGCCTTAGCCTTGAAGTTTTCTTCCTCTTGTCAGTGTTCTTTCTCTTGTCAGTGTTCCCTGCTTCCTCCCTGTCTTTTTATTGAAACTGCCTGACAGAATCTCAACTCCTGATTTTTCTACCTGAGCGCTACTGAAGAAAATCACAGAGGCAGCTGTAAGTTTATAGTTACCGACTTCGAATGGGCCCACACGATTGTGCTGTAATTCAATTTTTTTTTCTAGTTTTCCCCTTTCTCACAGCAGTTATTTTAGTCATTCAACACTTCATATTTCCAGCTTTCAGCTTTCCTTCTCTCTCTTTCTCAGCTGAATGGTGTTTCATGCCACAGAGAAAATAGAAATCTTCAGATGAGAACTGCCACAGTTTCTTAGAACAAACCTATTTACATTTGTACTGTTTCTCTTTTGTTTGTTCTTACTGTTTGTGGTGGCAAGAGGCTTACTTTTAAAGAGTAGAAAATCATATGCCTCCAGAAACCAAGAGATAATATAAAATCTGTGAAGCAGTAGGGTAAGAAGTGGTTCTGTGGCTTGCTGGGAACTGATAGGAGCTACCTAAAGACATCCAAATGCAAGTTTTTAGTACTCTTTTGTCAGCTGGAGCAAAGCCTGCCTTGATGAGCATGCCTGCTGGGCTAAGACTAGAGAAAATGGAGCCCTCTCCGGGGCTTTACCCCAACCTTCACCATGCCTATCTTCTCCAGTATCAGTACCTCTTTTTCCATTCTTTTGTATCCATTTTAAACATTCTCAAGCTTATCCCATTTTTGGAACCTTTCATTTATCCCGACCCAGGGATCGAACCCATATCTCTTGCATCTCCTGCAATTTTCTTTTCTAACTACTCTACTTTCTCTACTTTTAAACTGAAGAGAGAATTGCCTACTGCTCTGGTGTTCGACAGATTTCAGTTGGAGTCTTTACCATACTGTTCGTGAGCTCTCAGGTTCTTATCCTCTCCAAGCCTACTTTCTTCAACCACAAAAATGAAATGAGTATAATATTAATAATATGCCCAGTCGTAGAGTTAAGTATTAAATGAAAGAATGTAGCTATACTATTCATAGCACCAAAACGGTCATACTGAGTCCTTTGCTTACATACATCTGCTTCAGCCCCTGGCAGTCTGCCTTCCG
Organism: Dama dama; assembly: GCF_033118175.1. NCBI lineage: Eukaryota > Metazoa > Chordata > Mammalia > Artiodactyla > Cervidae > Dama > Dama dama. The sequence continues at coordinate 50,095,298 of NC_083710.1, forward strand.
TTCCCATCCCTGAAGCCCTGTTGTGTTGTTTGTGGGTTTTGTCTCCAGTCGTCACTGATAGCCCTGACAGCCTTGCCTCCTCAAAGCAGTTCTTCTTTGGATGTCCCTGCCACACACCCCAGGCTCACGCTCTGCTTCTGTGAATCCTCCCTTGGGTTCCTTCGACTCTGTCCTTTCCCCACCCTTTAAATGTTTATCTTCTTCAGCATTCTGTCTCCATCTTTGTGCAGTTGAGCTATCAGTTTGGCTAGAATCTCTCTAGTAGCCAAAGCAAAGGAAGAACACTGTGATGATATTAATGTATAGTTCATGATCATTTACTATGTGTTAGGCATTTTTATAAGCGCTTTGCGTGTATCACTTGATATAACCTGCACAGCAACTCCATGGGGTCGATGAGGTGGGTAAGAGCAATGAAGTGCTGAGAGGTAAACCTGCTCCAAGTGCTGCTCCAGGTAATTCAGTTCTAGGCAGGTGAATTCTGGAGATCTCTGTCCTAACCAGAACAGTATACATTCTCCCCCAGACAGATGACTAGTAATGTTCAGAAAGGTAAAAACATTCTTCAGGAAACTACAGCATCTTCTGGGACACAGATCTGAAGTGACGTGTGTGGTGATTCTTTGGGAGAGATGAGAAGGTTTCCTCAGCTATGATCTGCTAATAAATACCCCTTAGTAACATTTCATTCTCATGGAGAATGTCAGTGCAGAATACTATAATATATTACCAACGCAGAACACACCCAGTGTCGTTTTTCCACGATTACATTTTTCAAATAGCCATCTGATAGAAATTTGGAGCTAACATTTCACAGTCAGGCCTAATAGTTTAAAAGGGACATGAACAGTGTCTTAGTCTTTTTTGTATCTACAGTATCTAGCCCAGGACCAGTCAGGCCTAATAGTTTAAAAGGGACATAAACACTGTCTTACTCATCTTTGTATCTACAGTATCTAGCCCAAGACCAGTCACTTAGAAATAGTTGAGTCAGTCTGTGACCTGCATGTGACCGCACTGAGCTCGTCAGCTCCTTAAAAAAGAATGACTTGGGACAGGATGTATTTCACGTGACAGGTTCTGGGGGTAGAACTGATGATCGCTTGCAAGATCTGCTGAGTTCAGAGGGTCAGAAGAAGTAGGAACTCCATCCCTGTGTCCTGCTTCTCCTCCCCATTTCCGTATTCATGTTTTTCTTTATTAATTTATTGTATCTATTTCATTCTTACTGTATACCAAGTCCTGTATAAAGTAATAGGGATCCAGTGGTGAACAAGATAAAGTCCCTGCCCTTAAGATGTTTACAGTCTGGTGTGAAAAAACTGATTTGATAATACACTAAGGTCAGTACTCTGAAGGGAGTGTTGATAGTATTCGGCTCTTCAGGCAGTGAGAACAGGTTAGAGGAAGCAGTGTGTTCAGAGAACCTCAGATCTTTATTAGGGTTGGAGGCGAAATGTGAATGTGAGAAATGGTGAGAAATGAGGCTCATGGGAAACAGGGCCAAGTGTGTATTTAAGGTTTGTACTTCCACTCCTCTTCCACATCTCTGCAATCCCTTTCTACTAGTTTGATGAGTACGAGGAAGCTCAATGTAGAAATGTGTTCCAGGCACCATAAAACTCCTTTTTTGCTGAATACCACAACTGAGACTGCACAGTTAATCTTTTCAGTAACTATTTTTCATTGTGAATGTTTGATATTCATGTGACTCTTTGTGATAGATGCCTGTCATTGTGAACTCTTCAAGAACAGGGGCGGTGTTTCATTCATTTCTGTCATTTCTGTGTCTTTAGCATCTAGTAGTAACTCAATAAATGTTGAAAATTTCATTCGCATTTGTAGTCATTTTATGTGTTATGCTATTCACCCAAGCATAGTTGTCCTATTTTTCTGTGAAAAACAGAGTTCAAGTTTTAAACAAATGAACTTATAGACTACTCAGTGAGTTTAAGATTACCTGTCTTTGAGTAAGGAAAAATTACTAAATAGAAAAATAGAGGATTTTTTAAAATTACAAAGATACAGTTCAGCGAAAGAATGCAATACGGAATTTGCTCAAGTATGTTTAGTTTGAATGGTTTGTTACTGTTTTTGATCTATAGACTTATGAGGAAGATCGCAGAAACTACTCTGAGCTTCAAATTAGATGTCAACGTTTGGCCTTAGAATTAGCAGACACAAAACAGTTAATTCAGCAAGGTGACTACCGTCAAGAGAACTATGATAAAGTTAAGAGGTAAGTAGTTAAAATGTCTACATTACTTGTTCTCTTTTTTGGCATGCATCAGTCACTTGAATTCTTACCATCATCATTATTAATGCTACTTTATTTCTCTTTCTTCTGTTTCCATAGTTTTTTCTTTTCTAAAATGTCTTATAGTTGGAACCATACCGTACGGAACCTTTTCAGATTGGCTTCTTTGATTTAGTTATATACATTTACGTTTCCTCCATATCTCTTCATGGCTTGATAAATCATTTGAATAATGAGTAGTATTCTATTGAATAGTACTCACTGAATAATAATATTCCATTGAATGATGAGTAATATTCCACTGTCAAGATGTAACCACAGTTTACTTATCCATTCACCTGCTGAAGGACATCTTAGTTGCTTCCAAGTTTTGGCAGTTAGGAATAAGGCTGATATAAAAATTCATGTGCCAATTTTTATATGGACATAAATTTTCAACTCCTCTGGGTAAATACCAAAGAGTGTGAGCATACTTGTATGGTAAGTGTATGTTTAATTTTGTAAGAAACCAGCCAGGTGTCTGTCCCAAAGTATCTGTACCATTTTGCATTTTCACCAGCAATGAATTAGAGTTCCTGTTGCTCCACACCCTTGCCAGTGTTCGTTATCAGTGTTCTGGATTTTACATTCTAATAGGTGTGTAGTCATATCTCATTGCTTTAGTTTGCATTTCTCTGATGACAGGTGATATGGAACATCTTTTCATGTACTTAGTCGCCATCTGTATATCTACCTTGGTGAGGTGTCTGTTAAAGTCTTTGGCTTATATTTTAATTGGGTTGTTTGTTTTCTTACTGTGAATTTTAAGAGTTCTTTGTATATTTTGGATAATAGTCCTTTGTTTATCAGATACATCTTTGGGAAATATTTTCTCCCAGTCTGTGCCATGTCTTCTTATTCTCTTGACTATACCTTATTCTTTATTGTATGAAAGCATGTCGTTTTAGCAGCTTGGTGAGTTTAGATTGTATTTTTAAATCAGTTGTTTTTATTTTATTTAGAAGTTGCTTTTGCCTTTTTAAATGTGATAGGAAACCAGGGAAATCCTATCTGTATAAATATTTTTGAACTCTTACTTGATTATTTTTATTTTATGGAGTGAATGTAAGTACTTTGCAATTTTATCTAAAGTTTTTTCAGCTATTTCTTTTCAACAAAAGGCACATACACTTTCAAAAAAATGATACTTTCTGAGAATATGTTTCCCATTGTGTTGCTGCTAAATAGCTATAGCATATAATTTTCCTTTTGCTGGAATAGACTAATGAACCACTACTCTTGAGAAACCTGTATGCAGGTCAGGAAGCAACAGTTAGAACTGTACATGGAACAACAGACTAGTTCCAAATAGGAAAAGGAGTCCGTCAAGGCTGTGTATTGTCACCCTGCTTATTTAACTTATATGCAGAGTACATCATGAGAAATGCTGGGCTGGAAGAAACACAGGCTGGAATCAAGATTGCCGGGAGAAATATCAATAACTTCAGATATGCAGACGACACCACCCCTATGGCAGAAAGTGAAGAGGAACTGAAGAGCCTCTTGGTGAAAGTGAAAGAGGAGAGTGAAAAAGTTGGCTTAAAGCTTAACATTCAAAAAACTAAGATCATGGCATCTGGTCCCATCACTTGATGGGAAATAGATGGGGAAACAGTGTGGAAACAATATCAGACTTTATTTTTCTGGGTTCCAAAATCACTGCAGATGGTGATTACAGCCATGAAATTAAAAGGTGCTTACTCCTTGGAAGAAAAGTTATAACCAACCTAGATAGCATATTAAAAAGCAGAGACATTACTTTGCCAACAAAAGTCTGTCTAGTCAAGGCTATGGTTTTTCCAGTAGTCATGTATGGATGTGAGAGTTGGACAGTGAAGAAAGCTGAGTGCCGAAGAATTGATGCTTTTGAACTGTGGTGTTGGAGAAGACTCTTGGGAGCCCCTTGGACTGCAAGGAGATCCAACCAGTCCATCCTAAAGGAGATCAGTCCTGGGTGTTCACTGGAAGGACTGATGCTGAAGCTGAAACTCCAATACTTTGGTCACCTCATGCGAAGAGTTGACTCATTGAAAAAGACCCTGATGCTGGGAGGGATTGGGGGCAGGAGGAGAAGGGGACGACAGAGGATGAGATGGCTGGATGGCATCACCGACTCAGTGGACATGGGTTTGGGTAGACTCTGGGAGTTTGTGATGGACAGGGAGGCCTGGCATGCTGCGATTCATGGTGTTGCAAAGAGTCAGACACGACTGAGTGACTGAACTAAACTGAACTGAATTTAGCTATATGCCCTTAGGAAATCTCTAATTATTCTAAGCTGAAGTTTTGTCATTTGTGAGTTGGTGCTAATACAAAAACTACGCTGTATAAATTTAGAAGATTGAATAATTTTTATGAAAATATATATGTGTGCATGTATACACATATATATAGAGAGATTATTCTAGTTGTCCACTGCTGTGTCTACTTGTACCTAAAATAATTCTTGAACCATTGTAGTCACTCAGTGAGTGTTTGTTAAATGGATGAATGCTTTATAAACTGTGAAACACCGTAAGTGAATTTGAAAGGATTTGGGAATATAACATTGGTGCTCCTACTCCCAGCATGACTGACATGCAGCGTGCGTTACTATGTATGTATTATTATATCATAATGTAGTGATTATTAGAGCTTGAAATCCATGACAGCTGTACCTTTGGGTTCTCAAATAAAGCTAGATTTAAAAGAATCATTTCAAAATGAAGTAGATTGTGATGATAAGATGATACTTTGAGTTGGTGTCTTGATGATCTCTCAGGGCGTCCCTTGTGGCTCAGCTGGTGAAGAATCTGCCTGCAATGTGGGAGACCTGGGTTCGATCCATGGGTTGGGAAGATCCCCTGGAGAAGGGAAAGGCTACCCACTCCAGTATTCAGGGCTGGAGAATTCCATAGACTGTACTGCCTGTGGGGCCATAGAGTCAGACACGACTGAGCAACTTTTACTTTCTGCCACTATAAACCTATAGCAACAATAGGTAAAATATGAAAGGAGAAAACTGAAAGGCATAGTCATCAAAATAATCCAGAGTGACCATGAAAGGGTGGGTGAATGAACCGAGATGAGGCCATGAGTTGATAATTCTTTATGGTGAGTGATGAAAACAGGGAGTGGGGTGAGGAGGTGTCTCATTTTATCATCTTTATTTATTTATATATGTTTTCTATAATGAGAATCTAAGAAATAAAAATATAATAAACATCATCATGTACTGGAAATGGAACAGGAAAACAACCAAGCAAGGGTGGCTCAAGCTGAGAATCCTTTGGTTTGCTCAATAGAAAGAATGGATTTTTAAAAATTGGTCTGATCACAAAAATATAAACTGGGAGGAAAAATCACTTTAATGTCCTTGATAAAGTCTCACAAATGTACAAAAGAGAACAGGTATGTGGAGATTAGCTGCATCATTATTAGAAAGAATTCAAATGCTTTTTGACAGCAGCATGGAAAACAGATTATTAAAAAAAAGAAAATAGATTGTAATTTATTTCTCTAATGTAATTCTGTGTAACAATTAAAATAATTAAATTAGATCTGAATGTATATATTTGCTCACTCAATCGCTTCAGTCATGTCCAACTCTCTGCGACCCCATGAACTGTATAGCCCACCAGGCTCCTCTGTCCGTGGGATTCTCCAGGCAGGAATACTGGAGTGAGTTGTCATTTCCTTCTCCAGGAGATCTGCCTGACCCAGGGATCAAACCCATGTCTCTTTATGTCTCCTGCATTGGCAGGCGGATTCTTTACCTCTAGTGCCACCTGGGAAGCCCCTAATGTATACATGGATAAGTCAAACACATTTAATTTTAAGAAGCAAAATGCATATGCCCATCTTTCTTTTTTACACTAAAAAATCATAGCAAAAGTCATTACCTTGTGAGAAGAAAAACATTTGTATGTAAAGACATAAAACACTTAACATGAACCGGAATGTTAATACTGATAGTCATCTTTAGTGAGTGGGTTTATGGGTGATTGTTATTTTTTAACTTGTGCTTTGCTCAAGTATAAATACACTATTTTGTTAAGCAGAAAAAATCTTAGAAGTCATCTTTCTAAATGAGTTATTGAAAACCTAATGAAAAGAAAAACAATTTTTAATAGCTCTCCCCATGGAAACACCAGGAGAGTGTAAAGGGCAGAGGAATTGATTCTGACTATAGAGGACAAGTTAAGAAATAGTAAATCTGTTTCTCTGCTCATTTTTTAAGATACCTGTTTGTAGTTTTGGTCCAATTCTTAGTTTTGCTGTGTTGGGGAAAGAGCTGATCTGAGAATGGAAATTAGAATCTCTGGGTAATCATGAACAATTTGTGAATGAAGCAGTCGCAAGAATGCCTGCCTGTGTATCAGGAACACAATCTGAGTAATGAGTGAAGGGCTTTTGAGCCTAACAACTGAAAGCCTAGAGCCATGTTTAAATTCTTTAGAAGTTTTGACTTCCAGATTAGATTGAAAATGATTAGTGAAAAGACACCAGAATATATCTTTAAAAGTTTTATTGTTTACTTTTGTCAGTGTAGCTTACATATTTATTTTTTACAGATAATAAATTTATATTTATCTGAGCAAGATCTCAAACAGAGAGTCTCCTAAATTTGAAAAACAGATCCTTTATTGTTCACAGAATGACACTGAAGTATCTCTGTTCAGTTTCCTGAAATATAATCAACCCTTTTAAAATGCTTGTTATAAAAAGAGATGTAGAATTTGCATATGTACTTGAGTTCTAGTTTAATAAAAATAAATGTATTTGAATTTTATAGTGAGCGTGATGCATTTGAACAGGAAGCAACTGACCTAAGGAGAAAATATGAAATACTTGAAGCCTCTCACATAACTCAAGCTAAAGAAAGAAATGAATTATCAAAAGAGGTAAGCTTATAGAGTCACTTGTTTGTGTGTTCGTTTTTAATATTTATTTATTTGACTGGGTTGAGTCTTCATTGAGGCACGCAGAATCTTTATTGTGTCATGGCTATGCGGGATCTTTGTCCGTTGCATGTGGAGTCTTAGTTCCCTGACCAGGGATTGGTCCTACATCCCTGCTTTGCAGGGTAGATTCTTTAACCACTGGACCACCAGGGAAGTCCCGAGTCACTTGTTTTTTATTGTACAGTGATTGTGGACATAGCCCAGGGCAAGAATTGTGAGGCAAATTGCTTCTTTTTTGATGTAGTTGCTGGAAAGAAGGGACTTCTTAGTAGTTCTGTTTGGATGGAAAATTTCATGGTAAGAATTGGCCTCTTTATGTGTTGAGCACAAGCACAAATGAAAGAAATAATTCAGTAAACCCTGAAAAGTAGGATGACGTTGCCCTGGACACTCTCTGCCTGTGTGCAGGTGGCCACCTTACGACAGACTGTGACTTTGCTGCAAAAGGATAAAGAATATCTCAGCCGCCAAAACACGGAGCTCAGTGTGCGCCATGCCCACGAGGAGGATCGTCTGGAAAGACTTCAAGCTCAACTTGAAGAAACCAAAAAGGCTAGGGAAGAGATGTATGAAAAATACGTAGCATCCAGGCAAGGTTTACATTATTTTCCATATAAATAGATATAAATCAAGCCATCTTCTTTGAGGGAACTCCTGGCTTTGGGGACAAATAATGATTTGTTGATAAGGTTTATAGGATAATGTTAAGATAATTGTTTTTGTTTCTTCACAAGATACTCATATTCTAACTGATTTTTTTTCTTAAGACATTTTGTTTTTTTCCAAAAGCCTGTTTCTTTTAGGTAGGGATATATACACTGTTACTGTTTTTATTTATTTTTTTCTTATGATATAATCTTTTTAGCTCCCAATAACTAAGATCTCTATTTAAGTGTTTTAAGAAAGTATTTATATACTTTCATATATTTAGTGTTAGTCGCTCAGTCATGTCCCCATGGGCTATAGACTGCCAGGCTCCTCTGTCCATGGGATTTCCCAGCATAGGTTGCCATTTCCTACTCCAGGGGATCATCCTGACCCAGAGATAGAACCCAGGACTCCTGCATTGCAGACAGATTCTTTACCATATATTTACATGCCTCATATATATCTCTTCAGAAGGTATTTATTTTATCAGCATTTTTGTGAGCATTTCAAAAACTAAAATTCTAAATTTTATCCTTAAGACTTCATATATTCATAACATTTTTCTCAGCTTGTGGTATTTTTCATCACTTTGTGCTTCTGCTAATACCCTATGTAATGCTTTGTGACTTTGCTGAGAGATCACAGTGACTGTGGTTGTTGTGCTTAGAAGGAAAGTTTTTGTAAAGAGTCCACAAGGGTCTTTTTTTTTTTAAGATTGTTCCCTAATAGGCACCACATCAGATAATTATTTCTAAATGAAGTACATTCCAAATGCATTGGTTTTAAAGTCTTTGGCCATATGCATTAAAAACTATTAGTAAAATATTTTTGAAGGTGAATAATTATCCAACATGAACTAACATTTTTTATAGTGATTAAGCCTTTGTGGCAATATGTTTAAAAGGAAATCTTAGATGGAACTACTTTGAAACAGTATTTTTAGGAATTATTAAACTTTATATCTAATACTGTTTTTTTAAGGAACATTGTATGTAGAGCATATTTGATGTAAGGTATTAAAATCTTAGATGAAGGACAAAGACCTATTTCTTTTACCAAAAAAAAAAAAAAATAATAATGGATATTCCTTTTGACTCCTTTCAGAGACCATTATAAAACAGAATATGAAAATAAACTACGTGATGAACTGGAACAGATCAAATTGAAAACTAATCAAGAAATCGATCAACTCCGAAGTGCCTCTCGGGAAATGTATGAACGGGAAAACAGGTAAAAAAAAAAAAAGAAAAGTAGGACATTTCTGTGATATCTTATTGGTTTTTGAAGCTTATAGTTTTATTGAAATTAAACTTTAGTTCATGATGTAATGTCTTTTTTAATATGTTAAAGTTTGTCATAAATCTAAATCTAAGTATAATGAAATATTAAAGTTCTCAGGCCTTTGATAACTAGCTTACAACAGGGTTTGTCAGACATTAGGCCTGTTTATTCTGTTATTCCTATTATCTTTTTATTACCCTGTTAACTTGTCCTTTTGCCTTTATTAAGGACAGAAATAAAAAGGAAATTAGAATTAAGAGATATTAGTTCTTTCAGTAAAATGCCAGTGATTTCCCCAGGAAATTTCAAAGACTGGAATAATAATACGAAATATTGCTTATGCCTCATTTAGCTGCTGGACCTAAAAGAAATCATATTTTTAGATAATCTTAAAGAAGGATAGGTTTTATTCATGCAGTTACTTTGGCATATATCAGGTTTCCTTAGTGATTAGCAGTATTAAGGGAAAAATAAATGCTACTTATTTCAATAGCAGTTATTTTTATATACCATCATTATGATTCATATGGCTTTTCAAAGTTGACATTTAGAAGGAAATTTATTTGGAAATTAACTTAATTGTCATACTAGTTTATTAACACTGACTTGAGTATGTTTGGTCTTTGCCAATAAGCAAGACTTTAAATCAGACTGTGACTTTTGGACTCTGTGGGAGAAGGCGAGGGTGGGATGTTCTGAGAGAATAGTGTTGAAACAAGTGTACTATCAAGTGTGAAACAGATCGCCAGCCCAGGTTGGATGCATGAGACAAGTCCTCAGGGCTGGTGCACTGGGAAGACCCAGAGGGATGGGATGGGGAGGGAGGCGGGATGGGGGATCGGGATGGGGAGCACATGTAAATCCATGGCTGATTCATGTCAATGTATGGCAAAAACCACTACAATACTGTAAAGTAATTAGCCTCCAACTAATAAAAAGAAATGGGAAAAAAAAAAAGAGATGCCAGAAAAAAATAAATAAATCAGACTGTGGTTGGTATTAGAGAAGTTTACACGTGTACTCTCAGAACAATAAATTTATTTAGCAAATATTTGCTAACCATGTACTGATACATGTCATGAGCCATAGATACAGTGGTGACCTTTACCTTCACAAAGCTGGCAGTCTAATGGAGAAATAAAGGAACAATGAGCAAAAGTATGATGATAATAGAGCAAACGGCAGGATACTCAGAATGAGACCACATAGACTCAAGGTGTATCTAACTGAGCCCTGGGAGGAATTGGGGAAGGTTACATGGAGGGAGAAATGCGTATGCCAACATCAGCATGGTGACTAAGAGTAAGACCGTCAGTTATGGAAGGGAAGGAAATTAGGGGCACTGATGCATACCCTGGAGACAAGTCAAAATGAAGTTTTTTTAACAAACTGCAAATAATTTAGTATGGTTAGCCCATAGACTGAGAGGCAGTGAGTTGTAAGAAATGAAGCAGAAAAGGGAAATGGGTCCTAATTATGCATTTGAGCCATTGTCTAACATCATAAAGGGTTAGAAGATTTTGAGACTATGCATGATATGATCTGACTTTATATAAGAAGTCCATTATGTGATGTGGAGGAAGATTGAGTGTATAAAGCTGTGGACAAGGAGGCCTCTTTTAGAGATTGTTTCCCTTACCAAGGTGGCAAGTAATGATGGAACTACAATAGTAGCAGCAGAAATGGGGAGGATTGGGCCAGACTGGGAAAAATGCTCAGGAGGTAGAACTAAGCTAACTGGATAGTTAGGAGGATTCAGTGACTAGATTGGACTGGGGAGTGAGAAGGATGTCACTAGGTTCTTGATTGGGCAACCGTGGGGACAGTGATGCAGTCTTTAAAGCATCAGAAAAATACATGGCTTCACCTGAGAAACATGACAAATTTAGTTTAGTTTTATTAAGTGTCTGTGACATATGTAAATAGAAAAATTGACTGTATAAGATCTGAATCTTAGAAGAAAGATCCAGACATGCGCTAAACCTGTGGCATAGGTAATGCTACTGTTCTCTTTTACAAAGAAGTGCTTTTAGTCCTGTGACTCAGTTCTGTTATGGGATTTTGTAATAAAGGCTTTTATTGGTCAACTTAAAAATCTTAAAATTTATGGGATTGTTTCTATGATAAACATGCATGATTACTTCCAAATAGTACACATAGCCATATAAACCTTAGTATGTAGCCATTTTGAGAATGTACTGATTTTTTAGTTTTTGTTGTTGTTATTGTGGGTGGTGGTAGTGATTTTCATTTTTTCTAAAGTCCTTTAAAATACAGCTCATGTATTTGCAATTTGTATTTACAAATTACAAATGCAATTTACAAATTGTATTTACAAATTTACATGTATTTACAAATTGATGTAAACTAGCCCCTCTTCTCTAAAATGATTGGTAGCGGTAGGTTCGGAAACAGATGATGGAACCATTTCTGGAAGCAGGGAAAATGAGCAGGTTTCCTTTTCCCCTGCATTCTGACTCCATAGCCACGTCAAAGTGGATGCCACCTAGTCAAGTTCTTCCTGGGATTGGGGCTGCTGCTGCTGCTGCTACTGCTGAGTCACTTCAGTCGTGTCCGACCCTGTGCGACCCCATAGACAGCAGCCCACCAGGCTCCCCCATCCCTGGGATTCTCCGGGCAAGAACACTGGAGTGGGTTGCCATTTCCTTCTCCAATGCATAAAAGTGAAAAGTGAAAGTGAGGTCGCTCAGTCATGTCTGATTCTTCGCGACCCCATGGACTACAACCTACCAGGCTCCTCCGTCCATGGGATTTTCCAGGCAAGAGTACTGGAGTGGGGTGCCATTGCCTTCTCCAGGGATTGGGGCTACCACCCTAGAAACCCCAGCCAGCCACCAGGATGACTGCATGATAGTGAATCTAGGGTGAATGGTTGCCACCAGGTGGAGCCAGACTGCAGCCTGGGCCCCCAGCCAGCTGTGATACAGGCTCACCTGTATCATTTTATTAACCTCACAGTAATCTAATCGTATGTTTTATGTGGCTGAATTCTTTTGAATCCCAGTTTCCTCATTCTGGCAGGAGTTAACTGTAGTTAGAGTTTGCATTCCACTTGTCTTTCACAAGGTAAAAATAAATTGTAAATTATTTCCTTTGAAACTTACAGCAAAATAATTAAGGAAAGGGTTTTAGTGTTCCTTGTTATGAAACATGATATCCCGAAAACACAAGAGTACTCATTTAGGTGTTTTTGTGTCTGAGCAAATTGATCACTTGTTCTGGACTTATATGTTTATGCTGATCACTTTTACTTCATCAAAGTGTGCTGTCATAATATGAATTAAAATGGAAAAAGTACTTACACTTGCATATATGTACTTAGTCTCCTTGCCCCTTGGGCAGTAAGCATTTTTAGGAGAAAGTTAGATTAGAGAAATATGTTTTGCTTATGGTTTGTTTTCTATGCAATGGAGGATATTATAAGAGAGTGCCTTTTTAAAGACTTAAATATAAGTCATGACACTGTAAAACCCCTAGAGAGAAATACACAAAATATTCTCTAACATAAGTTGTAGCAATCAGTCTCTCAAGTCAATAGACATAAAAGCAAAAATAAACAATTGGACCTAGTCAAACATATAAACTTGTACATAACAAAGGAAACCATAAACAAAATGAAAAAAATGGCATATAGAATGGGAGAAAATATTTGCATATAATACAACAAGGCTTCATTTCCAAAATATACAAATAGTTCATATAACCCAATAACCAAAAAGCAAACAACCCAATCAAATAATGAGCAGAAGACCTAAATAGACATTTATCCAAAGAAGACACACAGATGGCCAATAAACACATGAAAAGATGCTCAATGTGTCTAATTATTAGAGAGATGCAAATCAAAACTACAGTGAAGTGTCACTTCACACCAGTCAGAATGGCCATCATTTAAAAGTCTAAAAATAACAAAAATGATGGAGAGAGTGTGGAGAAAAGGGAATCTCCTACATTGTTGGTGGGAATGTAAATTGGTTGCACCCACTATGGAAAACAGAATGGAGATTCCTTTAAAATCTAAAAATAGTTGCTGTATGATTCAGCATTCCTACTCCTGGGCATATATCTGGAGAAAACTCTATAATTGAAAAAGATATGTGCACCCATGTGTTCATAGCAGCTATACAATGAAATAGTCCTCAACCATAAAAAAGAATGAAACAGTGCCCCTATATGGCAGCATCATGGACAGACCTAAAGATTATCATATTAAGTGAAGTAAGGCAGACAGACAAAGATGAAAACTGTATGACATCAGGTATATGTAGAATCTAAAATATAATACAAATGAACTTATTTACAATACAGAAACATTCTCACAGACAGAGAAAATAAACTTAGGGTTACCAAAGGAGGGGTAGGCATAAATTAGGAATTCAGGATTAGTAGATACAAACTACTCTATAAAACAAACAAGATCCTACTGTATATTATAGGGTACTATATTTGGTGTCCTGTAATAAACCATAATGGGCTTCCCTGATGGTTGACTGGTAAAGAATCAACCTGCCAGTGCAGGAAATGTGAGTTTGATCCCTGGGTTGGGAAGATCGCCTGGAGAGGGAAATGGCAACCCACTCTAGTACTCTTGCCTGAAAAATTCCATGGACAGAGGAGCCTGGCAGGCTACAGTCCATGGAGTCACAAAAGAGTCGGACACAACTGAGTGACTAAAATAGCAACAACCATGAACCATAATGGGGAAAAAAAAATATGTACTGAAGGGTTGAGATTTAATGAAGTAATTTTGCTACTTTAATAAAGAGAAAGAGTGCCTTTTATTTTCTCTTCTTAGATGTAAAAGAAAGATGAACTCATTCCATCCAATCTTGATCTGCCTCTGCAGTTGGTCATACCAGTAGTTTGTGAAGTTACGGGGTTGAGAGGTAAGGGGAAGAGAAAATAGAGATGAAGACTTAAGAAATGGCTGAGATAAGCAAAAAGAGAACTTACGTATTTGGGTACATCTAAAATACTTTATTTAGAATTATTATGTGTATGCATGCTTTGGCTCAGTCTAGGAGTTGGGTTTCTTGTCTTTTTCTGGACTTTATTCTTCTTTAAAATGATACTTGGGAGCTGTGTGAAATAATGAGTGAAACTCACTCTAGTGGTGAGATTTACTATATAAAAGACTTCTTACTTAGTAGGACCCTCTTGTGCATTTGGAAGAAAAGCATTATTCCCTGAACAGGGAGTATAGTGTGAGAGAGATTTGGAATGAGACAAATTCTGGCTGTACGACTTTATTAGCTGAGTGAATATGTTACTTAATATCACTGAAGTTTAATTTTTTGTTATATAAAATGAGCTAGTATATTTCACAGGGTGATCTGTAACTTCTAAATGAGATAAAATATGTAAAAAGTACACTATAAACTATAAAGCTATATATAAATGGTAGTTATTTAGGTACCTTTTATTTATGCTGCTGCTGCTGCTAATTTGCTTCAGTCGTGTCTGACTCTGTGCGACCCCATAGACTGCAGCCCACCAGGCTCCCCCGTCCCTGGGATTCTCCAGGCAAGAACACGAGTGGGTTGCCATTTCCTTCTTCAGTGCATGAAAGTGAAAGTGAAGTTGCTCAGTCGTGTATGACTCTTTGCAACCCCATGGACTGCAGCCCACCAGGCTCCTCCGTCGATGGGACTTTCCAAGCAAGAATACTGGAGTGGGGTGCCGTGGCCTTCTCCGTTTTATTTATGAGAAATGCTTAAAAAATTTCTTTTATCCATTATGTTGACAGTTTAAGTAAAATGAGCATATTCTAAAAGAAAACTGGTAACATCATGGAATTGTCTGCATGCTTGTGTGCTCAGTTGCCAAGTCGTGTTCAACTGCAGCCCCGTGGTCTGCAGCCCACCAGACTCCTCTGCCCATGAGATTCTCTAGGCAAGAATACTGGAGTAGGTAGCCATTCCCTTCTCCAAGGGATCTTCCCAACCCAGGGATCAAACTCAGGTCTCCTTCATTGCCGACACGTTCTTCACCATCTGAGCTACCAGGGAAGCCCTGGACTTGTTTATCATCACTAAAAAGGCAGTATTATAAAATATATAATTATTCTTAAGTGTTGATTTCCATGGCATTTATCCATTTTTGTTAAATAAGACAATATAAGCATAGAGGGTCTGCATGCCATTTGTTTCAGTCTAAATTTCTGCATTAAATGGCTTACTTACTGTTGATTAATATTGTGAGATGGTGAAATAAGAGGAGATAAATTCAGCTGATTAAGTTTTTCCAGAACGTAAAACTGATTCATTATTATAGCCACAGAAAGAGCTATACGCATAGTAACACTGTAAAAAGGGTTGAGTAAAGAAGAGTTTGTGAGAGATGCTCATTATACTTTTTTTTTTCTGCACAGAAAAATATGAAAATGCAAATTGCTTTACAGTTATTTAAAAGGGGGAAAGCAGTAGGGAAAAGGAGATCAAAAATACGCTTTTAAGTGTAACAATTAGTATTGCTTTAGTGATTTTATTTTCCCACCATATCACTGAAAACCATCTTGATCACAATTTATCATCTTCCAAAGTACTCAAGAAGAAATTTAAAGAAATGAAAAACTTAAGTTTTGCGTAGAATCTCAGAGTGATAAGCACCTTTGAATCTTGGATCTGTTTATTTACAAAAGTTAGTTGAGTATACATAGCACATTACAATAGGTGAAATGCAACTAGTGTACAGGGATTTTGTTCATGATTTGAGAAGTGTATGCCCTCATTAGCACTTAAACAAGCATACTTCTTTCACTCATATCTTAACAGATATGGGGCGGGGTGTTGGGGGGAACATGCCACATGACAGGGGGGTCTTCCCACCAGGGGTTGAACTCATGCTCCCTGCAGTGGGAACATGGAGTCTAGAGCATGGAGTCTTAAACCACTGGACTGCCAGGGACGCCCTGTATATTTTTAAAGTTCTTTTATGAAAAAACTTAACCATATTCATACTGTCTTTGCAGTTAGACTATTCTGAAAGTATGTGGCTTTACAGATAACATCTCAAATAATTGTAAATGAAGTTTTATTATTAGCTATTTCTTATTGTACATTGTTTTATTTATGCCCTGTAGGTGATTACCACAGGCGTTCACTGCTTAATTAATATTTAAGAATTCTCAAGGTGTTTAGGGTGTTACAGGTATGAAGCAGTGAGAGTTTGAGTTATGCAAAAACTTAGATTTGCCTGCACTGTTTAGTTCATAGGATGGTGAGAGAGGCTGGTTGAAGAATAGGGTCAGATTTTAAAATGTTCTGTTGTCAGGTTATTTTAGGAGATTTTATAGTAAAAGAGTGACATGATATATTCAGTTTTTTGTAACCACAGTTGCAGTGTAAGGTGGATTATGATTGTAAAGTACATGAAGGCAGGAAGACTGGTTAGGAGACAGTTGCAAAATTTAAGTGAATATGAAAAATGGAAAGAGAAAATAAAAGTTGAAAGAATATTTATAGTAGAATTGACAAGACCTGGTGATTGGCAGGAAGTGAATAAGAATGACTCATCTCTTCTGCTGAGTCTCTATTCTGTTCTAGTCTCAGAGAGATGACTAGTTAGACATGGCCATTAACTCAAGGTTATAAACAAAATTGAGAAAGGAAGATAATTAATTCCTGATGTTTTACAGATATGACAGCTCCGATCAAGCTCCAAAGTACCTTCTCTAAGATCATATTGTTTGTCTGTTGTTCATTAAGACAATTTTAATTTTATTATTTGTTTTATTATTATTGGGGTAGCATTTGATTTATGACATTATATACAGTTTCATGGATACAGCAGTGTATATCTACTTGTGTACAGCGGTGTATACAGATACCCTGCAACATGCTCACCACCAAAACTTTGTTTTTCATCTGTCATCATACAGTTGGTCACTTTTACCCATTTTGCCCTTCCCTTCCCTTTCTCCTCTAATAACCACCACACTGTTCTCTGTATGTTTGTGTTTGTTTCTGTTTGGTTTGGTTTGGTTTGTTCATTTACTTTGTTTTTATTTATTTACTAGTTTTTTATAGTCCACCTGTGAGTTAGATCATACAATATTTGTCTTTCTCCATCTGACATACTTCATTTGGCATAATAACCTCAAGGTCCATCCATGTTATTGCAAATGGCAAGATTTCATCTCTTTTTTTATTGCTGAGTACTATTCCATTGTGTGCGTGTGTGTGTGTGTGTGTGTGTGTGTGTGTGTGTTCAAATTAGTGTTTTCTTGTTCTTAGACTATATATCCAAAAGTGAGATAACTGGATCATATGGGAGTTCTATTCTTAGTTTTTTGAAGAATCTTCATACTGTCTTCCATAGTGGCTGCACCAATTTACATTCCCACCAACAGTGATTAAGGGGTCCGTTTTCTCCACATCCTCTTGAACACTTGTTATTTCTTGTCTTTTTGATAATAGTTGTTCTTGTCAGGTGTAAGGTAATAGCTCGTTGTGGTTTTGCTTTGCGTTTCTCTAATAATTGGTGACTTTGAATATCTTTTCATGTACCTATTGAGCACCTGTATGTCTTCCTTTGAAAAATGTCTGTTAAGCTCTTCTGCCCATTTTTATTTGGGTTGTTTTTTGTTATTGAGTTGTATGAGTTCTTTATATATTTTGTATATTAATCCCTTATATTGTGTGTATCATTTACAAACATCTTCTCCCATTCAGTAGGATCATTGTTGTGTTATTGATGATTTTCTTCACTGTGCAGGTTATTAATTTAATGTTATCTATTTGTTTATTTTTGCCTTTGTTTCCCTTGCCTGAAAAGACATATCTGGAAAAATATTGCTAAGACTGATGTCAAAGAGCATACTGCTTATGTTTTCTTTGAAGAGTTTTATGGTTTCAGGTCTTACATTCAGATTTTTAATCCATTTTGAGTAAATTTTGTTTATGATGTGAAATAGTTTTTTGCATGTGGCTGTCCAGTTTTCACAACACCATTTATTGAGGAGGCAGTCCTTTCTCTACTGTATGTTCTTTGCTCCTTTGTCATCCCACATGTGTCGGTTTATCTCTGGGCTCTCTATTTTGTCACACTGATCCATGTATCTGTTTTTCTGCCAGTACCATTCTGTTTTGATTACCGTGGCTTTGGAGTATAGGTCAAAGGCAGGATGTGTGATGCCTACAGTTGTGTTCCTTTTTCTCAGGATTGCTTTGGCTGTTAGAGATCTTTTGTGGGTCTGTGTGATTTTTAGAAAGTTTTGTTCTGTTTCTGTGAAAAAATATCCTTGGGGTTTTGATAGGGATTACCTTGAGCTTTAGACTGCTCTAGGTAATAAGGACATTTCGACAACGTTAATTCTTCCAGTCCATGAGCACAGAACATCTCTCCACCTGTTTGTGTCTTTTTTGAGTGTCTTTCAACAATAAGATCACAGAGTTTATAACTAGGAATTTTCTCTACTGTGCCCCAGATATAGTTCCCCTCAGCCCTCAGGAAAGACCCTGAGGCAAGAAGGGATCTTAAGCTGCTGAAGCTTCTGTAGCAGTTTTCTCTGTTTTCCCCAGGATACTCTTACAAATATTATTGTTTTATTTTTATACAATAAAAAATCTTGGGAAGCATTGCCCTAATTGTCATTCTGTAAATGAATACCTTCATGTTTTTAAAATTTTTTATTGAGTATAATTGACTTGCATTATATCAGCTTCTGGTGTACAGCATAATAATTCAGCCTTTTTAATAGATCATATCGATGCAAAGTAATCACAAAATCATGGCTATAGTTCCCTGTGCGGTACAATACATTCTTATTGCTTATTTATTTTATACATAGTAGTTTGTGTCTTTTAATCTCATACACCTATCTCTCCCCTCCCCTAGATTTTCATATTTAGATTACATACTAACTATAGCTACTATTTATTGAGTGTGCATAAATAGATGTATCACATACATTGTAGAGAGAAGTAAATGGAGCATTTTATGAGGTTGTAGGTTTTAATATCTCCATTTTTACACTGTAGAAACTGAGACACTGAGAGGTTGTGATTTTTCTGTAATTGTAGACGTTTTAACTGGTGAAACTAGACACCTCTGACTCTATAATGTAATGAAGATTCCCATCTTACTGGCCAAGGCTATGAAAATTGACAAAAAATTTCTTACTGAAACTAATTTTAGTGATAATGTTTTGGGGAAAGAATCTCAGCCTTTTCAGAGAACTTGCAAATCTTGAAGGCTTCACAGGTGGTGCTAGTGATAAAAGAATCTGCCTGCCAGTGCAGGAGACTTAAGAGATGGGGATTTGATCCAGGTTCAGGAAGATCCCCTGGAGGAGGGCATGACAATTTGCTCCAGTATTTTTGCCTAGAGAATCCCCATGGACAGAGGAGCCTGGTGGGCTACAGTCCACAGGGTCTCAAAGGGTTGGACATGACTAAAGCAACTTAGCATGCACATACGCACACAAACCCTACTTCACACTTGAAAGCTGAGTGTGAATTATGAGAACTGTATAAAAGCATCTGTAATTTTGAAAATTAGAGAAGAGACCTTTATTTTTCTATAAAATGGTATTTTTTGACAGGGCCTGCCTCTCTGAGACTCCTCTCCTGAGTCCCAGGCTCTGCACCTGTAATTAGAGCTGGTCCCCTCTCTGCTGCACAAGGGCACACTCCAGCAGTTCTCCCTTCTGTCTCCTCCACTAGCAGTTTCCCCCTTTTCCCCATGTATAAGCATATTGTTTCTCCTCTCTTTAAAAAACCTCTGTATCTCCACTTCCCACCCTAACCCCCCATTTCTAACCACCGTCCCCGTTTGTTGCTCTGCTTTGCGGCCAGATTCCCGCAAAGAGGTTATATGCTCATTTTTTGTCATTGTCAGTCAGTCGTGTCCTACTCTTGGTGTCCCCATGGACTGCAGCACGCCAGGCTTCCCTGTCCTTCACCATCTCCCAGAGTTTGTTCAAATTCATGTCAGTGATGCCAACCATCTCATCCCCTCTCGTCCCCCTCTCCTCCTGCCTTCAATCTTTCCCAGCATCAGGGTCGTTTCCAGTGATTTGGCTCTTCGCCTCAGGTGGCCAAAGTATTGGAGCTTCAGCTTCAGCATCAGTACTTCCAGTGAATATTCAGGGTTGATCTCCTTTAGGATTGACTGGTTCGATCTCCTTGCTGTCCAAGGGACTCTCAAGAGTCTTCCTCAGCACCACAGTTCAAAAGCATCAATTCTTCGACACTCAGCCTTTTTCATTGTCCAACTCTCACATCCCTACATGACTATTCATTCTTTACCCCATTTTAAAAGTTCACCAGCAAGCTTTGTCCTCTTCCCCCATACCAGTCTAACAAAGCTGCTCTTACCAAAGCCCCCAGAGACCATGTTGCCCAAAGTGTAGTGGTCAGGTTCTTAGTTCTCATCTTACTTGACCACAGCAATGTTGAATACAGTTGATTACTCCCTCTTCCTGGAAACACAGTCTAACTGCCTTCCAGGATCCCGCTCCGTGACTTTTGCCCTTCCTTACTGGCTGTCCTCATTCTCTTTACTGGTCCTCCCCGTCTCCTCAACATCTTTGGCAGCTGCTTCCATGGCGTTTCCACTTGGTTATGTAATAAGCTGATCTTTAATTTAACATGTCTAGAAGCAAACTTCTGTCCCTCCATCCTAGCTCTGCCTCAGTCTGTTGCTGCTGCTGCTAAGTCACTTCAGTCGTGTCTGACTCTGTGCGACCCCATAGATGGCAGCCCACCAGGCTCCGCCGTCCCTGGGATTCTCCAGGCAAGAACACTGGAGTGGGTTGCCATTTCCTTCTCCAGAGCATGAAAGGAAAAGTGAAAGTGAAGTCGCTCAGTCGTGTCCGACTCTTCGCAACCCCATGGACTGCAGCCTGCCAGGCTCCTCCGTCCATGGGATTTTCCAGGCGAGAGTACTGGGGTGGGTTGCCATTGCCTTCTTCCTGCCCCAGTCTGCCCCAGTGCAATTAAAGACAACTCTAGTCTTCTCGCTCAGACCAAAAACCTTGAGATCCTTTTCAAAATCTCTTTCTTATTTTCCATGTTTTATTCATTCTAAGATCCTTTTGATTATGTCTTCAGAATTTATTGATCTTTTATCGTCTCACAGATATAGCCTCAGTTCAAGTGACCATTATCTCTTGCTCTGATTACTGCAAGAACCCCTTAAGTGGTCACAAATCTTCCTTCTGTGTTCCTGTTAAACAGTAGGTCAAATTGGATCACTCCTCTGCTCAGGTAAAAAGGCATTCCATCTTACTCCATCAAAGTTTAAATGATTAAAAACGAAATTATAAGTGATTAACATGACCTGTGATAACTACGTGATCTATGCCTAGTATCCCCACGTTTCTTTCACAGCCTCTGTTCTAAGCACTCACCTACTCACCTTGCCTCCTCTTCCTCGGACTGTTAGGCATGTTTCCCACCTCCTTTGTATTTACAGTTCCCACTGCTTAACCACCACTTCTGGATGTCCTGGAGCCCTATCTCCTCACCCTCTCCACACCTTCAGATGTCACTTGCTCTCTCCATTTTTCCTGCCGAGTCTGTTTAAAACTATGGAAGCCCCCTCTTCTCCTGTACTTGCTCACCCACACTCATTAGCCCCTTCTCTGCTTTATTTTTCTCCAAGAACTTAGGACCTACTGGCATATGTTTGGTTTCTTTCCTACTACAATGTAATCTCCATATGAGTAAGGACTTTCATCTGTTGTTCAGTGTTACACTCCCCTGTGCCAATGTCTGATTTATAGTAAATGCTCAATAAATATTTGTTTAGCGAAAGAATGATTTACTCCTACTTTAGAGAAATCAGACTATGGGTTTAGATGAAATGAAAACCTGGACAAGATTTATAATAAGATGGATTTACAGGACCTAGCTTGGCAATTGACATTTATGGTCACTCAGTTAACCGTCCACCAGAGTCACCTAGTTTCATTTTAATGTATTCCATTTTATTCCATCAGCTACTTGTTAAACCTCAACACATTAATGGAACAAGTGTTTTGCATTTTGGTACTTACCATTTTTATAATTTTAAAAGATCATTTATCTACTTTTGGCTGAAATTTTCACATCTATAAAATCAAAAAAATCTACATGGGAACCAGCTAACATAAAGGGAAGAAAAGTCTAGCTTGTTCATTTGACAATAATCTCAGTAAGTTTCCACTCTTAGAATGCCTAGCTTCCCCCAAGAAAGTATGTTATATAAAATTTCTACTTTGCTCTTTTTTTTCATGTCCTGTTCATTCACTTGTCAACTATCTATATCAATTAAAGGACAGGTTATCAGTCATTAATTGTATAATAGCAGATAATCCACTTAGAATTCTTTTATTTCATGCCATCTTAAAAACAAATACAAATGAGCAGTTGTATGTTTTGTCCTGGAGGAAGAATCTGAAGGTAGAGGAGATTAATTCAGATGCTTTTCTAATAAGTAAGCTTGTCTTATAAACAGCCAGTTTCAGTCCCTTTTTTGTTCCAACTAGAAAAAATATGTTCATTTTTATTAAACAAAAATATTTTTATATGGAGACGGAAGGAGGAGAATGGGTTGCTTAGTCATGCTTGCTGAAGTCTTCTGATGATCATGTTTCTTTTGCTATGTATCCTTGGTCAGTTTCAAGTTCTGAGGCATTTGCAATGTTTATTCAGACTAACACATGCTCTTGGCATTGTCAAATTCTATTTTTTTCCTATTAGAATTCTAAAAGTTCCTAAAGTTTTTCTCCTTCTTGTCACATTCTTCTTACCACTTTCCAAGTGTGTATTTCAGTTTGGCCTGTTGATACCATGAAACTTTATCAAATGTATCTTGCTGCTAAAAAAGTAAGAAAATACATTCCTTCCTGTGCAGAACTCTAGTATTATTGTATGTTTTGTACTGAGGTTTGCAGATTTCAGTTGTGAGATTATTATTGTTATTCAGTCATTAAGTCGTGTCCAACTCTTCTCCAACCTCATGGTCTGTAGCCTGCCAGGCTCCTTTGTCCATGGGATTTCCCAGGCAAGACTGCTAGAGTGCTCCCCAAGTGACTACCTAGAAGGGTAGGATAGGGTTGGGAGTGGGGGAGAGATTCAAGAGAGAGGGGACACATACGTATGCCTATGGCTGATTCATGTTGATGTGTGGCAGAAACCAACACAGTATTGTAAAGCAATTATCTTCCAATTAAAAATAATAATTAAAAAAAAAGAACCCTGAAGTGGGTTGTCATTTCCTTCTCCAGGAAATCTTCCCAGACCAGGGATCAAACCCATGTCTCTTGCATTGGCAGGAGGGTTCTTTACCACTGAGCCATAGGAGCCACAAAAGCCCATACTTTTGGATAAACTTACATGTTCGAAGTCATCTCTGCCCAAATACACTAGGTTATATATGAAATATAGCTATTTTGTTGTAACAGTTAAATTCTTTTGTTGGAGAAATAGTTAAGAACTTAACTCTTAAAGTTTATTGTTCGAATGTTATAATTTAAGTGATATCTTCCAGTTTTTTCCATAGAAGTCCTGGTTTATGCCTATTTCTTTGGCATAATCATATTTTTTTTGTTTTTGGCTATGCTGGGTCTTCGCTGTGGTGCCCAGGCTTCTCTTGTTGTGGCGCTTGGACTCTAGAGCATGCAGACACAGTTGTTGCGGCACATGGACTTAGTTGCTCTGTGGCATATGGGATCTTAGTTCCTCAACGAGGGATCGAACCCACATCCCGTGCATTGGCAGGCAGATTCTTAACCACTGGACCATCAGGGAAGTCCCTGGCATAATTATTAACAGCACCTTCTTTCACTCAAAAAGCACCTAAGTTGAAAGGTATATTATTTGGACATAAATGATAATACTAGGCTATTTACTTTTTTTTTTTGCATTTTGCATGGAATTGATAAGATTTCTTTTCCCTTTTCTACTACCTTTCCTCTCAGTCAACCTCCCACATGCAAATATAGAATGATGGGAAGAGATAAGCACATGTATATGGAAGATGGAGTTAGTAGGAAGCAACATGAAAGAATTATGAAAAACAGTTTAGGAATCAAATGCTAGCTTTCTAAAAAGCATTTCTAAGGATGAAATATTTGAATTTGTGTAATTTAAAACATTTGCTATAATGTTGGCCACCTTCCAACATCTTTCTCTGTTATTATATTTGATTATATGTACTCAGTTTGAACTTCGAAAATTTTAACTCCATTAGCTTGTTCATGCTCTTAATTTTTCAGGTTTGTCTTTTGAAGAACATTTGAGTTCCTGCTATTTGTTCTGTAATTGTATTTCTTTTACATTTTCTAATACATTTAACATTTTCAAGTGGATAGTTTATTAGTTACATGGCAGTTACGGTCTTAGCTGTGACAGGAATCAATCCATCTGGTGTTTCATCAGACCAGCTTGAGTTTGCAAGAACATGGACCATAAACACAAATGTATAATATAGTCACAATTATTCTAAGAATTGTTTCTGACTTAACATCTATTTGCATTAGGAGATAATCATATAATATAAATCTCACAATGACAAGATTTCCCAAAGAGAAGATCTCTATGAGACAAGGGTACTCTTCAGAGAGGCAGCCTAGTGTGATGAAGGGCATGGACCCGAGCACCATACGGTCTGGGTTCGAATTTGGGCTCCAGAGTTTATTTACCATGTGACTGTTGTAGACACATACTTAACTTCTCTGTGTTTCAGTCTTGTCCTTTGTATTATGGAGATAATGATACAACCTGTCTATACTTTGTGGGGTTGTTGTGAAGGTTAGATGAGTTATTATTAATATACATACAGTGCCTGGCGAAGTTCCTAGTACAGCATGAGCACTCTCTGTTACTGTTACTGTTATTGTCAGTGGAAGAATTGCACAGTTTCTCTCCCGGACTAAAACATTAAATGTCAATTCATAACATTAAAGGAAGTATCTCTAATCTTTATGTTAAAAGCAATTGTGCTATTTCTTACTGAAGTATGCAGGTTGTGGCAGGATATGGAAGGCGTGGTACCTGATAAGACCAGTTTACACAGAAATCTTACCAGCAGACACCTGTGGGAAGACTTGTTGGTAGAAACTTGAGTTTCAAGCACTTTCTCCCATTCATTTTCTTTTTCTTTTTTTGAGTTAACTTTATTTATTGGTCCTTCAAGGGCCAACTTACATGTCTTTCATTCACTCATCTGTTCATCTGGTTAAAAATAAACAACTCCTCTTCTTTGTGGCCATAGAACTTGTTTATGCATTAATACAGCACTAATGATAGTCAGTTTCCCTGGTGGCTCAGCTGGTAAAGAAACCTCCTGTAGTGAAAGAGAGCTGGGTTCGATCCCCGGGTTGGGAAGATCCCCTGGAGAAGGGAACAGCTACCCACTCCAGTATTCTGGTCTGGAGAATTCCATGGACTGTATAGCCCATGGGGTCACAAAGAGTTGGCCACAACTGAGCGACTTTCACTTCACTTCACTTCAATGATAATTAGTTGGATGATACAGACTTTCTTTCTTTCTCTTCCAGTTTTACCGAGATATAATCGACACGGCACTGTATAACGTTAAGGTATATAGCATAATGATTTGACTTTTATACATCATGAAGAGATGACCACATGAAGTTAAGTAAACACCCATCATTTCACATAGATAGAAAATTAAAGAAATGGCATCACCGACTCGATGGACATGAGTTTGAGTAAGCTCCAGGAGTTGGTGATGGACAGGAAAGCCTGATGTACTGCAGTCCATGGGGTCGCAAAGAGTCAGACACAGCTGAGCATCTGAACTGAACTGAACTGATGAGAACTCTTAGGATTTATTCTCTTAACTTTTATATGTAACGTACAACAGTGCTAATTATATTTATCATGTTGTACATTACAGAGATGCAAGTTTGATCCCTGGGTTGGGAAAATCCCCTGGAGAAGGGCATGGCAACCCACTCCAGTGTTCTTGCCTGGAGAATCCCATGGACAGAGGAGCCTGGCAGATTACAGTCCATGGGCTCTCAAAGAGTTGGACATGACTGAAGCGACTTAGCATGAAGGCACATTACTAGTACTTGTTTACCTTATAACTGGAAGTTTGTACCATTTGGCCACTTTCATCCAATTTCCCCTCCTCCTACCACTCCCCCTGCCCCAACTCATGTACCCTGATCTTTTTTTCCTATAAGTTTGTTGGCTTGTTTGTTTCTGTGGTATGATGACCTACAATACTATGTTAGTTCCTGTTACACAGCTTAGGGAGTCCATGCATGCATGCGTGCTTAGTTGCTCAGTCGTATCTGACTCTTTGCAACCCAGTGTACTGTAGCCCACCAGGCTCCTCCGTCCGTGGGATTCTCCAGGCAAGAATGCCAGAGTGGATTGCCATTCCCTTCTCCAGGAGATCTTCCCGACCCAGAAATTGAACCTTAGTCTCCTGCGTTAGAGGCGAATTCTTTACGGTCTAAGCCACCAGGGAAGCCCATAGTGATTCCATATTTCTATATATTTCAAGTGATCACTATGGTAAATGTAATTGTTAGGTTTGCTTTTATTTCTAATGCCCATTTCTGCAGTTTATAGAGACGGGAGCTTTTCCACCTACCAACTAAGCTTTTTTTTTTTTTTTTTTTTTAACCAACTAAGCTTTTATGATTAATTAGTACTGTAAATGTATCTACTTGGAATTTTGCAACTGAAATAACTTCTAGGATAAAAATACTATATAGTATTTGAGAAATGAAAATTGCAACCAGTTTTGGATTACAGTTTACCTGTGGCAGGAATCAATCCTTCTGGTATTTTGTCAAACCAGCTGGAGTTTGAAAGAGCGTTGGTCATAAAAACAAGTATATAATATATTCACAATTTTTCTAAGAATTGTTTTTGACTTAACATCTATTTGCATTGAGATAATCATGTAATATAAATCTCATAATGACAGAATAACTAAAATATGTAGATCATTTAGTGATGAAAAATATGTGTTTAATATATTCTAAGGATATCATTCTATCTATAAAATTAAAAATTTTGTATCTCAGTTAATTTGATAATAATCGAATATTTTTGAAGGTCTTTGCAGTCAAGATGATACCAGAAAATAATGACATGCCATTTTGTGATGTATATTTTGAAAGATACCTCCACTTAGATAATAATATGCAGAAGCTATTTTCTATTTAGTAAGAGTTGTCTATACTCCATTTTTTTTTAAATTATTTTATTTCTGGCTCATAAGGTATTTTACTAATGAATCTCTATTTGTTGACACTTTCTGAATTTTGAATTTCTTGTTAGCATCACTGTACAAAAGATGACATCAAGCCACTGGCACAACAAATATGACCCCTAAACATTTCTGTCTAATAGTTATTAGATAGATTTATTTAAATTGTGTGGGTTTTCGTGGCTCCCTCCTGACATTCTCCATCAGTAATAAAAACCAAATT
The DNA here is from genome assembly GCF_033118175.1 of Dama dama. Classification (NCBI taxonomy): domain Eukaryota; kingdom Metazoa; phylum Chordata; class Mammalia; order Artiodactyla; family Cervidae; genus Dama; species Dama dama. The sequence continues at coordinate 50,122,890 of NC_083710.1, forward strand.
CTAATATCCAGTCCTGTTCTTTATGGGAGACAGGTGATATAATGTAGAAAATACTCACTTTGGAATAAAACAGAGCTGAGCTCAAATTATGGCTTTAACACTAAAACTCCTACTTGGACCCAGGCATTTAAGCCCTCTAAACAATTTACTCACCCGTAAAGTAGATTAGAAAATACGACACCAAGGATTTCTAGGGATTAAGTGAACACAATCATTTACATTATACTCCAAATTTATTAATGTTATAGCTCTATTAGAGAAGAGGATTTAAAAAAAAAATTGAATGACTCTGAAAGAAACTTACTGTTGGTATTTTTCTTGATCCAAACTTCTACTATGATAAAAAACCAAGTAGGATTTGATTTTTGAAGGCCCCTATCTGGCTGTATACTGTTCATGCTGTTCATGAACAGTATGAAAAGGCAAAAAGATAGGACGCTCAAAGATGAACTCCCCCATGTCGGTAAGTGCACAGTATGCTACTGGAGATCAGTGGAGAAAGAACTCCAGAAAGAATGAAGTACAGAGCCAAAGCAAAAACAACACCCAGCTGTGGATGTGACTGGTGATGGAAGCAAGATCCAATGCTGTAAAGAGCAATGTTGCGTAGGAACCTGGAATGTTAGGTTCATGAGTCAAAGCAAATTGGAAGTAGTCAAACAGGAGATGACAAGAGTGAACATCAACATTTTAGGAATCAGCAAACTAAAATGGTCTAGAATGGGTGAATTTAACTCAGATGACCATTATATCTACTACTGTGGGCAAGAATCACTTAGACGAAATGGAGTAGCCATCATAGTCAACAAGAGAGTCCACAATGCAGTACTTGGATGCAGTCTCGGAAACAACAGAATAATCTCTGTTCATTTCCAAGGCAAACCATTCAATATCACGGTAATCCAATTCTATGCCCCGATCAGTAAGGCTGAAGAAGCTGAAGTTGAATGGTTCTGTGAAGACCTACAAGATCTTCTAGAACTAACACCCAAAAAAGATGTCCTTTTCATTATAGGGGACTGGAATGCAAAAGTAGGGAATCAGGAAACACCTGGAGTAACAGGCAAATTTGGCCTTGGAGTACAAAATGAAGCAGGTCAAAGGCTAATAGAGTTTTGCCAAGAGAATGCACTGGTCGTAGCAAACACCCTCTTCCAGCAACACAAGAGATGACTCTACACATGGACATCACCAGATGGTCAACACTGAAATCAGACTGATTATATTCTTTGCAGCCAAAGATGAAGAAGCTCTATACAGTCAGCAAAAACAAGACCGGGAGCTGACTGTGGCTCAGATCATGAACTCCTTATTGCCAAATTCAGACTGAAATTGAAGAAAGTAGGGAAAACCACTAGACCATTCAGGTATGACCTAAATCAAATCCATAACAATTATACAGTGGAAGTGAGAAATAGATTTAAGGGACTAGATCTGATAGACAGAGTGTCTGATGAACTATAGATGGAGGTTCGTGACATTACAGGAGACAGGGATCAAGACCATCCCCAAGAAAAAGAAATGCAAAAAAGCAAAATGGCTGTCTGAGGAGACCTTACAAATAGCTGTGAAAAGAAGAGAAGCAAAACAAAAGGAGGAAAAAAAAAAGATATACCCATTTGAATGCAAAGTTCCAAAAATAGCAAGGAGAGATAAGAAAGCTTTCCTCAGTGATCAGTTCAAAGAAATAGAGGAAAACAATAGAATGGGAAAGACCAGAGATCTCTACAAGAAAATTACAGATACCAAGGGAACATTTCCTACAAAGATGGGCTCGATAAAGGACAGAAATGGTATGGACCTAACAGAAGCAGAAGATATTAAGAAGAGGTGGCAAGAATACATAGAATAACTGTACAAAAAAGATCTTCATAACCCAGATAATCATGATGGTATGATCACTCAACTAGTGCCAGACCTTGCCAATAGATGGGGAAACAATGGAAACAGTGGCAGACTTAATTTTTTTGGCTCCAAAATCACTGCAGATGGTGACTGCAGCCATGAAATTAACAGACGCTTATTCCTTGGAAGAAAAGTTATACCAACCTAGACAGCATATTAAAAAGCAGAGACATTACTTTGCCAACAAAGTTCTGTCTAGTCAAGGCTACGGTTTTCCCAATAATCATGTATGGATGTGAGAGTTGCACCATAAAGAAAGCTGAGCACTGAAGAATTGATGCTTTTGAACTGTGGTGTTGAAGAAGACTCTTGAGAGTCCTTTGGACTGCACGGACATCCAACCAGTCCATCCTGAAGGAAATCAGTCCTGAATATTCTGAATTTTAGGAAGGACTGATGATGAAGCTGAAACTCGCATACTTTGGCTACCTGATGTGAAGAAGTGACTCATATGAACAGACCCTGATGCTGGGAAAGATTGAGAGCAGGAGAAGAAGGGAATGACAGAGGATGAGATGGTTGGATGGCATCACTGACTCGATGGACATGAGTGTGTGTAGGCTATAGGAGTTGGTGATGGACAGGGAATCCTGGTGTGCTGCAGTTGATGGGGTCACAGAGTTGGACATGAATGAGCAACTGACGTGACTGAACTGATCTGGTTGTATCACTCCTAATTTCTCACTGTTGCTATCTTCCACCTTTTGGACATGCCTTAACTGTCACTCAGTGTATCTTTTTGTCAATTTCACTTCCTGTTATCGTTGGCACTGTAAGTGAATGACTAATACTGTGGCCTCATACTTCCTTGAGCCCTGCATGAACATTGACCTTCATCTCAGCTCTGCTTCATTTAGCTCTTCTTATGTCACACCCTCCATTTTATGAACTAAAATTCCAAGGCTGAAGGCACTACTCTACCTCTGAATCACCATTTCTTTGACAGCAATTTCTGGTCTTCCATCCTGCCTGCACAACCACTTCCAGGTAATCTTTGGGTTATCTTATCAGGACCTCAAGTCCTTTGTCCCTTGCCTTCTAATCTCAGTCCTGCTGTGTTCTCTTCCTTTCCTCTCCAAGTGAGACCCGGGATCCATCAGTTCATCAGTTCTCTTGCTCATATAACAAACTCCATTTCCATTTGGATTTTTTTGATCTCTATATCATATCTCTCTATCTATATCTCTCACTGTGAAATTGTATTTTATATTTACTAGCCTCTCAAAACCTCAGCTTTCTTGTGGATAATATCTTGGTAGTTATACCTACCTCATTACATTATGCAGAGAAGGCACTAGCACCCCATTCCGGTACTCTTGCCTGGAAAATCCCATGGACAGAGGAGCCTGGTAGGCTGCTGTCCATGGGGTCGCTAAGAGGCGGACACGACTGAAGTGACTTAGCAGCAGCAGCAGCATTACATTATGGCAGGGTTAAATGAGTTGCTGTATATACAAACCAGCCAGCCTGCCTTCAACCATGTTGAGAAAAATTGTGGCGAAAGGTAGCATGACACTTAAAGATTAGAGCTTATTTGTACCTATGCTGCTGTGTGCTGCTAGAGAAACTCACCAAGCCAGGCATGTTCATATTACTTGCACTGTGGATCACCCAACCCTTAGGGCATCCCTAAGATTATCAGTTAGTCTGACTCCATTTATGAGTCTTTAAAAGATGGATACTGTGTGTTTGAAATAACTGAAATATATATTTAAATTTTAGAAACCTCCGAGAAGCAAGGGATAATGCTGTGGCTGAAAAGGACCGTGCAGTGATGGCTGAAAAGAATGCTCTAGAAAAACATGATCAGCTCTTAGACAGGTAAGCATCCTGAAAACAGAGGTGTTGAAACTTTGATTTTTGTTCCTATTACTCTTTCCTTTAGAATATATCTTTTTAATAGAAGTTTAATTTTCGTTTAAGTATTATGTACATGTAATAATTTACCTATGTGATAATTGTATATATTGAAACAAGATAGAGAACAGTGTAGTCACCCTAAGGAGTTTCCTTATGTCCCTTTGGTCAGTCTCAGCCGCCACCCATCAAGAGGTGAACACTTTGTGATTTCTCTCACCATAGTTTAGTTTTGTTCTTCATGGACTGAAAAGAAATGGAATTGTGTGGTGTGTACCCTTTTGTGTCTGAGTTCTTTCACTCAACATTGTATGTTTTCATCCATTTTATGTTATCCCAGTAGTTCATTTCTTAACTTGCTGGGCATGAATATACACAAGTTTGTTTATTCATTCACCTCTCAGTGGACATTTGTTTTTTTTCCCGGTTTGGTGCTACTATGAATAAAGCTGCTATGAATGTTTGTATACAAGTCTTTTTGTGGGTATATGTTTCTGTTTCTCTCATATAAACACCTAAGAGTGAAATTACTAATCATCAGTAGATGATTGTTTTACCATGAAAGACTTGGAAGTTGAAATTTCAACTCCTTGACCCATGGACTACAGAATCAGTTATGTTACGTGTTAGCAGACATGAAAACAGCATTCATGTCATTGTGCATCTGTCATTAGAACTGTTAGTTAAATAAATACATTGTCATTGAGTAGTAATATTTTGAAAAGGTTTTTATTTTCTTTTTTCTTTTTTTTTTTTTGAGCAGTCATTCTCAGCAGTGGGCTTAAAATATTCAGTGAGCCTTGTTATAAACAGATCAGGGTCCTCCAGACTCTGCTGTTCCACTTATAGAGGACAAGTAGAGTAGGTTTAGCACAATTCTTAGGCCACCGAGGATTTTCAGAACAGTAAATGAGTATTGGCATCACCTTAAAGTCGACAGCTTCATTAGCCCCTAACAAGAGAGTCAGATTGTTCTTTGAAACTTTGAAACTAGGCATTGACTTCTCCTCTCTAGCTATGAAAGTCATAGGTGGCATCTTCTTCCAATAGAAAGCTATTCCATCTACACTGATAATCTATGTTTAGTGTAGCCACTTTCATTAATTATCTTAGCTAGATCATCTGGATAATTTGCTACAGCTTTTACATCATCACTTGCTGGTTTGCCTTGCACTTTTATGTTATGGAGATGACTTCTTTCCTTAAATTTCATGATCCCGTGAACCAACCTCTTCAAGCTTCAGACGTTTCTTCTGCAGCTTCCTTACCTCTCTTAGCTTTCCAAAAATCAAAGAGACTTAAGGCCTTGCTCTGTACTAGGCTTTGGCTTAAGGGAACATGGTGGCTGGTTTGATCATCTATCTAGACCACTAAAACTTGCTTCATATCAGCAGTAAGGCTGTTTTACTTTCTTATCATTTTTGTGTTCACTGGAGACACACTTTTAATTTCCTTCCAAGAACTTTTCCTTTATATCCGCAGCTTGGCTAACTCTTCCGCACAAGAGGCCTAACTTTCAGCCTATATCAACTTTCAACCTATATCAATTTTCAATGTGCCTCTAAGCGTAATCATTTCTAGCTTTTGATTTAAAGTGAGAAATGTGTGCCTCTTCCTTTCACTTGAACACTTTAGAGGCCATTGTAGGGGTAATTTCAGTATCATTGTGTCTCAGGGAATAGGGAGGCCCAAGGAGAGGGAGAGAGCCTGAGAAGAAAGGCAGAGAGTCTGTGAATGACTTTGAGTACTAGGCTGTGCAGTCTGTATGCCATTCTGTTGAATTACATGATCAGAGTCCCCAGTTCTAGAATAATTACCCTGGAAGAATGAATGATGAAAGTAGTACTAAGCCAATAACAGGAAGATAGTTCAGAGAATATTATACATAGTTTGTTATCTTATATAGGCAAGATTTCTGGAGCCCCCAAACAATTACAGTAGTAACATAAAAATCACTGATCCCAGATCACTATAATAAATATAATAATAATAAGTTTAAAATATTATGAGAAATTTCCAAAATGTGACACCAATATGAAAGTGAGCAGATACTGGAAAAATGGCACTGGTGTACTTGCTTGGTGCCCCAAACCTTCAGTTTGTAAGAGGAAACAAAAAAATTCAGCATGTGCAAAGCTCAATAAAATGAAAGTGCATTAAAAGGAGATATTAAATAGTGGGACTGTATGTAACCTTGATCTGTATGAACTGTATGAACCTTGTTCATAATTTTCCAGCTCTCCTGTAAATGTGTTATCATACTTCCATAATTTAAAAAATAAAAAAATATTAAAAAGATATTAATATTTCTGTATCAGCTTAGAATAAAATACAAAGACAACTTGGAAGATTTTCATATGGAGATACTATTCTATGGTAATAGAAGTTATATCTAGAATGTGATCAGGAATTATCTTGTTTATAGAATCACCCTGGGTCTGGGCACCCAAGCTCTAAACCAAAGGTCTTAAGAGGAAATTGACCAAACCTACTCAAAATATTAGAAAACATCCTGTTAGTGCCCAGATTATAACTGTCTACAAATATTTGAAGGGTACTCTTCTCACTTGGTAAGGTCTAAAGTAGTAGAATTGGAACAACTGAGTAGGCATTACAAAAAAGAGTCAAGATAAGCTTTCTGATGAAAGTGAAAGTCTCTCAGCCGTGTCCGACTCTTTGTGACCCCATAGACTATACAGTCCTGGAATTCTCCAGGCCAGAATACTGGAGTGGGTAGCCTTTCCCTTCTCCAGGGGACCTTCCCAACCCAGGGATCGAACCCAGGTCTCCCGCATTGCAGGCAGATTCTTTACCAGTTGAGCCGCCACGGAAGCCCAAGAATACTGGAATGGGCAGCCTATCCCTTCTCTAGCAAATCTTCCCGATCCTGGAATCGAACCAGGGTCTCCTGCATGGCAGGCGGATTCTTTACCAACTGAGCTACCAGGGAAGCCCAAGCTTTCTGACAGGGCTTTTCAAAATGTCTTGGCATTGAGTGTGTTCTCCATCAGCAGAAATGTGCAGGCATCAACTGGCTAAGCATTCAGTAGGATTGTGTTTATAAGGATTGAAGTATCAAGTGGGTAGCTTGATGAGTTTAAAGTCTCTCTCTCCCTCCTTTCCTAAGTATGTATTTATTGATTTGGCTGCATCAGGTCTTAGTTTTGGCACAGGATTTTTTCATTGAGGCACATGGACTCTGTAGTTGCAGTGTGCAGGCTTAGTTGCTTAGCAACATGTGGGATTTTAGTTTATCAACCAGGGATCAAACCCATGTCCTCTGCATTGCAGGGCGGATTCTTAACCACTGGGCCACCAGGAAAGTCCCTGAAGTCCATTTTAGTCCTGAAATTATCTGTAACAACAGTTCGAAAGAGTTAATACACTGATTAAGTTATCATGTAAAAGAAGTGGTGAACCCAAGCTATTTTTGTATCTTATAAATCTCCGTAGTTCACTTTTCCTGTTTTTTTTTTTTTAAATAAAAACCTAGTGTTTAACACAATATTTGAAAAAGATACTCTCTATATATATTTAAATATCCACTGAAGTTCTTTTGAGTATAGTTGGCCTAGGAATATTTTGGGAATATCATGTATATGTTTTGTATATGTTGAAACCCCAGGAAAAATATTTGTTTTATTTTTCAGAGGTTGAGTTTTTACTCTGGCTTCCTTTGTGTCAAAATCAGAATAAACAAATGTGTTTCATTCTTTACATGCACTGTGATTTCCCTGAATTGTGCTTAAGTAAAGCCTGAGACATGTCTATACACAATTTTCTAGTCAAGTATAACTAATCGCAACTTTTTTATTTTGTTGAAAGTTTTACTTTATCAAATGCTTCATTTAATGATTAAACAACCTGTGTTATTATAAAGAGAAATGTAAGGAAGTGGTATGCCACTTGCAAACATGAATGAAAAAGGCTTTTTGCTCAAGACTTTAATTTTCTATAAAAACAAGTCGGACTTTTCTCAGGCATAGAAAAGACCTGTATATGTCCCAATTCAAGTTATATAATTTATTTAATAAGTAACAAATACCCAGCTTTCATGAGCAGGAATAGTTATTTACCTCTCCTTCTGTTGCTTTGAATCTCTATAAGCACTCTGAAGACTCTTTCTGCCCCAAGGGGAAATTTTTAAACTCAATCAGTGTGAACAGAATAAATTTGAATACACTGTTACATCTGTGGGATCCTACAGGAGAGGCCTGTGTTTGAATCTTAGCTTAAGTTTATAATCCAGCTGCTGCTGCCAAGTCGCTTCGGTTGTGTCCGACTCTGTGCGACCCCATAGATGGCAGCCCACCAGGCTCCCCCACCCCTGGGATTCTCCAAGCAAGAACACTGGAGTGGGTTGCCATTTCTGTCCCCAGTGCGTGAAAGTGAAGTCACTCAGTCGTGTCTGACTCACAGTGACCCCATAGACGGCCGCCCACCAGGCTCCCCCATCCCTGGGATTTTCCAGGCAAGAGTACTGCAGTGGGTTGCCATTGCCTTCTTCAGAGTTAATTTTAATAGTCTTTCTTTTTCAGTTATAGTTATTTTAATTTTTTTTAGCTATGGTTTAATGTATTTGAAATTTTTTTTTTCAGTTTGTAGGTATTGTTAAATGAATATTACTTGGCATTATGATTTCAATCCCTACAACTTCTCTGGTGATAGTAGAATTTTGTCCTTATTTTTTACTTATAGATGACAGAAGATAAGAGAGAATAGGCGATCTAGTGAGTAGATTAAGAGAGTCATATGTTATATTGGGCTAATTTAAAGCTTGATATAGCAGCCACCTGTCCTAAATTTCCATTCAGTGCTTTATCCCCAAGAGTAGAACAGTTTTGACATGCCTTTATTCTACCTTTTGTCATATTCTTATGTTGTTTTATCTTTGTTTGTTTTTAATCTTGCCTTGCTCCTTCAGCAGGCACATAAATGTTAGTGTCATTTGAGATGGGATAAAGGATGTTGAAATTTGAAATAAAAATTATTTATACTATGTTTAAACTTTGTTTACTTAATAAATTCTGTGGTAATTTTATTCACATTATCCTTAGTTTTCATGGTTACATAAAATAATTCACATCATAGTTGTTATTTGAATGCAAAAATTTCTTGATTCTCAATCCCTATATATTAAGTTACTCTTTTGGCATATTTCTCTATGAAAGAAAGAATATATAATAAATTCATGCTTCTTAAACAATTTTTAGTATTTTTTCTTTGAAAATTTGCAAAGTGCCTTCTTTAATTGTAAGCTACTCTGATGATTTTTCAGAGTTTATAAAATTATGTTTTATTACTTGAGTTCTCTTATTTTTTGAAATGTTCTGTTTGCCCATTGGTTTGTTTCATTTATATTGAAACAGTCAAGCTCCATGTTCTCAAATTTTCTTTCGGTTTTTAAGCTGCTCTTCCATCTGACATATATTTGGCCACTTGTATAGGATATTCTAAACTGGTTTCATTACATCCTAAGTTACCACAAGTGACTCTATTCCTTTCCTAGTAAAGGCTTTGGAATTAGTAGTATAGAATGTCATGTACATGAAAACATTAAGAAATTTATTGCTGAGATGAAAACTATTTCTTCCTTCTTGATCTAGACACAAGGCTTTGAAAAGACCTGATGAGAAACACCCATATTCGGATCACAGTGTATGGATTTTGTTTTATCCACCTCTCATCTCTCTTTCTTTTTCTTTATAAGGTATTGGTCTGATCTGAAATCCCTTGTCCCACCAGAAACAATGGCCCAGGGGGTCCTGTGGCCACTCATGGATAGTTTGTTGCCTATAATTGGGCTTAAAGGGTACTACAGGTTCTAAAGTGATATACCTATTCTCTTCCTCAAAAGAATACATCTTGAGTATTTTTGTGCAGCGAGTCAAAACACACACATGCACAGAACAATTAGATATTGTTTTCTGTCGGTCTGTTTTTTCTCAAAGAAGGACTGGGTGGCTTCTGTAGCCAAAAAACAGAAAAAAACTACATCAGGAAAATTAATGATGGATGCCAGTATTGTTAGTCTGTGGGACAGAACATCTTTATACAGTAATAGACTAGAGTTATCAGCATATCTTGTTGTGTAAATGGAACAATTGATACAGAGAAAGCTGTTTCCATTCCTGGCAGCATAAACCTCTTCTCTCCTCAAGCCAGAATAACTTTCAATGGATATCACTCTCAGAGGATCAATTCACTGTTGATGTTATCAAATCAAAACTGGGCTTTAGCATTCTATCTTGGTCCTTATTCTTTTTTAACTTATTTCAAATTTCGTTTGTGCACAAAGGTTACAAGAATGATGCAAAGAACTCCTCTAGGTCTTTTATCTAGATACGCCCCTTTCTAGCATTTAACTACATTTGTTCTATTATTATTCTCTCTCTCTCTCCTCTTTCTCTCCCTTCTTCCCCCACACATTATTTTTTTTTTCTGCATAGTTTACTTCTACATCTTCACAGTTTATTTTCTAGGAATAAGAATATTCTTTAAATAACCACAGGACACTTGTCAAGTTCAGGATAACATTGATAATAACACCTTTATTCATTTTTGTCATTGTCCCAATAATGTCCTTTTATAATAGTTTTTTTCCTGGCCCAAACATCCCATCCAAAATTATGCTCTTCTTTTAGTTATCATGACTCTTCAGTCTCCTTTAATCTGAAACAGTTCATTTTTTTCCTTTTCTATTTTGTTTTCATGACTTCTGATTATTTTTATCGATATGTTGGATCATATGCATATGTATGTCTCTTCTTTCTGAAATCTCTTCTGCTCAGCTTTTAACTGTCACTTTAGGGAATGACCAAAAGTGCTTTGAAACTCAAATCGTATCTTTTCTTACGTTTTGTAAACTGTATTTCCAGCTATGTGATTGACATTTTTACCTCGATGTTTTTCTGGGACTTGAAACTCAGTATTTCTGAAACAAACTCGGCTTCCGTCCACATTCACCCTTCCCAAAACAAAAAGTGGCTTTAGCTGACCTCACATCAATAAACTATATCACCATGCTTAAGTCATTTATTTCTGTTTGACCTTCCAGAATAATACTCCTTTCCCCTTGTTCCTCTGTGTAATCTTGCTAAATTTCATAGCTTCTAAAACCCCTGTCATATCTGTCTAATCCTCTGCATTCCTGCCGCCATCATCCTGGGTCAGCTTCTCGTTGCTTCTTGACTGGTGTCATGTTGTAATTGTGTACAGTAGTCTCTTAATTGATTGCTCCATCTCTCCCCCTCAGTCAGTCCTCTTGCCCAGACCTGTTTCTCCTCCCATAGTTCTGCATTCTGACTAATGTCATTATTTGCCCAGGCACTTGAACAAGAGAGCTGGTGGTTCACATCTACTTTTTTTTCCCTCACTCCTCTTCCCTTTATTCAACCAAGAAGTGTTTATTGACAACTACCATGGGCCATTTGCTGTGCTGGATGTTGATGTACATGAATAAATCAGTGAAGGGAGATTGCCCCTACTGAGAGTCAATTGAGGGAGACAGAAAATAATCAAACAGATTCATAATTATTATAATTATGTGTTTTGATGATTGCTCTGAACTAGATTGGAGGAGGAATAATGCCTCAGGCAGGGTATATCGTGATAGGATAGTCCAGAAGAGCCTCTCTGAACACTTAAACTAAACAAATATCATGTTATTTCTAATTTCTAAATATATCTAATCATGTCCCTCCTCTTAAACCCAGATGCCACTGCTTTAGTCAAATCTTTCTTTTCTCTTGCCCAAACTATTTACAATAGCCTCTGAACCATCTTGCCACTTTCTGTTTAGCCCTATTTTCATCACTCATTCTTCGAGAATAATGTTCTAAAACTGAGAGCTCTAATCATGTCATTCAGAAGAATGGCATCCAGACTGCACACAACTTAGCATTTAAAGTCATTCACAGACTTCCTCCCTGTCTTCCCAGTTGCAGATCTTTCTTTTGATTCTCCCCTTATACTCAGGACTAGTTGATCTTTTCAGGTTTTGCAAGTGTGGTGCTTCCTCGATCACCCTTTTATATGTATTCTTTGCTAAGAATGACCTTTTCTTTCCCTTTTCTCATGTATCTTACCTTTCACCTGTCAGGTAGATGCACATTCATGAGGTAAGACTGAAATCACTGATCTTGTCTTCCATGCATGCCTTAAGTTCCTGTCAGAAATATTGACATCTCTTCTCTCTATTTCCTAGCATTATAATTGTGTGTTTAGTTTACAAATCTTTCCCTCTGAAGTGTTGGGGTTTTTTTTTTGAGGTCAGAGGTTTTTCTCATCCATATCTTTGCCTCTCTAGTGAGATAAGGTCTCCATTCAGTGTCTTTGATATAAGTAGTTCTCAACAAATATTTATCAATTTCAATTGATCAGAGCTTACCATATTCCTTTTGACTCTTTCCATCATGAAGGCAGTTTGAATGCTGAAAAGAGTGTCCCAGACTTGATTTTACTGTATCAGTGGTTCTCAAATCTAGATGAATTTCAGTTACCTGGAGAGACTTTTTTTTTTTTTTTTTTTTTGCCTCCCTCTACTTTGTAGAGGGTCCCCAGGAATTTGGGCTTCCTACAAAGCTCCCCAAATGATCCTGAGCTATTCATTCCTCAAATACGTTTTTGGGAAACACTACAACAGTATCTATCACTGTGCCCTTCTTGGTCCCTTAATTAACCAGTAATCTCAAAGAAAATATAAGCTTTTTCTCTAAGGCTAATGCCCTTGGTACCCTGAGATTTGAAAGAACTTTGTAACTGCTGTTTGTCTCATTCAAACTGTTATCAGACCAAGTTCTAGAAGATGGGAAATAAGCAAATGTCACTATGCTCTAAAGACAGAAGAGGAAAGATTCCAGTACTATATGCATCAGTAAACTTAAATGTAGCCCACCATGAACATTCTAAAACAGTTTATTAAGCAGATAGTAAGCATTTATAAATGGAAATGGTGAAAACTGGAAGTTATCATAAGTTAATTATCAAGCCTTGGCAAACAACTTCTACTTTTTGTGTTGTTGTTTTTTTGTTTTTGTTTTGTTTTTGAGGGATTTACTAGAACTTCTAGAGAAGAATGCCAATGATAGAAGAGTTAGGTAGTTAGACTAGGGGAAAGGAGTCCAAAATGGCAGTGGCTAAAAGACAAGGAAGGGAAAAGCCTGCAAAAATAGAACAGAGGAGGATCCGAGGACCGGAGTGAGGACTTCAGGTAGAACAGCACTCCTGCCTAAGCCCAATTTGCATAGGGCAGGCCCAGGGGAAGAAAAAAAACATATAAAAAGAGGAGCCAAAGAGGGCTCTCTCTCTCTCCTGTGCGCTGGGGCGCTCTTCTTTTCGCGTCTTTGGATCAACGTGCCCTCACGCCTTGAAGATGGATTGGCCTGCTATCTTCTAAATAACATAGAGCTGTGACAGTGAGCTGTAACACTGATTTGTCTAAGAGCTATGGCATGGTCCATTCGAGACCTGAGAGCTATAACACGGTCTGTTCAAGACCCGAGAGCTGTGACACGCCAAGGGGGCTTTAATGCCCGTCACTCCAAATCTTAGTTGTGACGAGACAAAGAACCGAGGAGGATACACTCGCCTGACAGAAGATATCTCAGTTTCAGCAAAGCTTTTTATTAAAATTAAGAACATCTTGGTAGACACATGGGAAATGGGAAGTTAATGACACTATAAATAAATGATGAATTGAAAGCAATTTAAATGTTTCAGAGGATGTTGCTTAGCACATCAACCTAGAAAGACATCACTGATTAAATGTTTTAGGCTTTTTACTTAATTCTTAACCAGTCACTGGTGATTGGTTAAACCTAGATGTCATAGTGAACCCAGTGGGTAATTCTCTTCAAATTTCACACTTAAAACACACTTTCATTGAGTAAATACATTTAGCAAATTGAGTACCTTGTACCCGTCACATAACCCACTTGGATGTCCCTCCTTCCATTCTTGGTGGTAAGTTAGCCAGTATTGCATAAAATCATAGGCTAGGCAGCTCTGACCTATGGTTTAAAGAAAATTTCATCCTTAAGGGAACTCTAAAGTGTTAAACTGATGGAGGATTTCTAAAAATGAAGATTTTATAAGAGTATTTTTATGGTATTCTCCATGTGTATATTATATGAATAAAATGAAAAACTCTCATCTCCATTGGAAACTAAGAATTATGGTATCACAATTTTCAGAGAATTTTGGTCAGAGACAGTGTAATGAGAGAGCTCTAGGATTCAGCAGAAAGAGTACAGTGGGGTGGATGGTATGTAGAGGAAATTCTTAACCACTTCTAGCACTCTCTAATAGAACTTTCTATTGTAATGAAGATATTCTTTATCTGCCCCAACCTCCCATACAGTAGCCACTAGCCACACAGGGCATTTGAAGGTTTGTTAGTGTGGCTGAGAAACTGAGTATCTTTTATTATTTTAATTAATTTAAATTAGCTACTTGTGACTTCAGGCTGTTGTATTAGACAGCTTGACCCTGAAGTGAAGGGGTGAAGGCTGGCAATTACCAGCTCTTCCTTCATCAAATATCTGCAGGAACGCCAGGCTAGGAGGGAGCCTATTTGGCTGTACTCTATCTTATTTTCTTTTGGTGTAATTTAGATTCCCAACCAAGAGTGATGGGTTGGATTAAAGCAAATAAATGTGCAGAAAAAAATGCTTTGCCGTAGGTTGAATGGGGGTTGTCTAAAATCTGAGGGATTCTGATGAAATTTTTACTCTGAACTGATTTTTTGCCAACATGAATAGCTCTTCTAGAAAGAGAGAAATGAGTACAAAATATGAGAAACAAGGCAAGGAGTATAAACATACAATCTCAGCTTTCTCCCCTTCTTTAAGCAAGGAAATTGCTGATCAGATAATATCTTCCTAGTTCTCCAATTCATTGGATAATGGAGCAATACAAATAATGTCTTGTTAAACAGAAAAGGGACAAAATGAAGGCTTGGTTAGAACTGCCTTCATTCAAAGATTATTAAGGGTGATTTGGGGAAGGGAAGAGTTTCACAAAAGACAGGAAGGGGATGTATGTAAATGTTTTTAAATGGAAGGAGACAGCAGGAGCACTATGAAAGCTGTAGAAGATAAAGAGAACATTTTAAAAGATCTAGGACTCTAAAAAGATTTTTTTTATTATTAACTATTCACAACTTAAAGAATTGAAGAAAGCACAGACCTCTTTGAAACCAAAGATATTACAGAAGATAAGATGGAAAGAAGCTGGCAAAGTTAAAGAAAGAAATTATCTAGAAATATGATGCACTCCCTTAAGATGGCAAAATAGAAGGACGTGTGCTCACCTTCTCCTGTGAGAGCCCCAAAATTACTCGCTGCTGAACAACCATCGACAGGAGAATGTTGGATCCCACCAAAATAAGATATCAAAGGAAGATACCAAATAAGATACCAATAAGATACCAAAGATACCACGTCCAAAGGAAAGGAAAAGCCCCAGCAAGATGGTAGGAGGGGCGAAATCACATTTAGAATCCCATACCCACCAGAGACGCTCAGAGGGCTCAAACAAGCCTGTGCACACCAGGACCCAGAGACCCCCCAGAGACTGAGCCAGAACTGTGTTTGAGTGTCTCCTGTGAAGGTACGGGTCAGCAGTGGACTGCTGCAGGGGCAGGGACTCCGGGTGCATTAGACCTGGGTATGGCATGAGCCTTCTTGGAGGCGGTTGCCATTAACCCCACCATAGTACTTCTAGAACTTACGCAGGACTGGGATACAGACTCTTGGAGGGCACAAACAAAACCTTGTGCGCACCAGGACCCAGGAGTAAGGAGCAGGACCCCATAAGAAACTGACCCAGACATGCCCGTGAGTGTCCAGGAGTCTCCAGGGGAGGGGTGGGTTGGAGGTGGCCTGCTGCAGGGTTGGGGGTACTGAGCGCAACAGTGTCAGCATGGGACCTTTAGAAGGAGGTCGCCATTGTCTTCATTACCTCCACCATAGTTTGACCTCAGGTTAAACAACAGGGAGGGAGCACAGCCCCGCCCATCAACAGAAAATTGGATTAATGGTTTACTGAGCATGTGTTGGTGTTAGTCAGTCAGTGTGCAGACTCTTTGCCACCCCATGGACTGCAGCCCACCAGGCTCCTCTGTCCATGAGATTTTCCAGGCAAGGATACTGGAGTGGGTTGCCATTTCCTTCTCCAGGGGATCTTCCCCACCCAGGGATGAAACCCAGGTCTCCTGCATTGCAGGCAGATTCTTTACCGAGTGAGCTACAAGGGAAGCCCCTTACTGAGCATGGCCCTGCCCATTTGAACAAGACCCAGTTTACCCCTCAGTGAGTCTCTCCCATCAGGAAACTTCCATAAGCTTTTTATCCTTCTCCATCAGAGGGCAGACAGGATGAAAAACACAATCACAAAAAACTAACCAATCTGATTACATGGACCACAGCCTTGTCTAACTCAATAAAACTATGAGCTCTGCCATGTAGGATTACCTAAGACAAACGGGTCATGATGTAGAGTTCTGACAAAACATGGTCCACTGGAGAAGGGAATGGCAAACCACTTCAGTGTTCCTGCTTTGAGAACCCCATGAACAGTATGAAAAGGCAAAAAGATAGGATACTGAAAGATGAACTCCTTGGGTTGGTAGGTGCCCAATATGCTACTGTAGATCGGTGGAGAAATAGCTCCAGAAAAAAGAAGAGACAGAGCCAAAGCAAAAACAACACCCAGTTGAGGATGTGACTGGTGATAGAAGTAAAATCCAATGCTGTAAAGAGCAGTATTGCATAGGAATCTGGAATGTTAGGTTCATGAATTAAGGCAAATTGAAAGTGGTCGAACAGGAGATGACAAGAATGAACATTGACATTTTAGGAATCAGCAAACTAAAATGGACTGGAATGGGTGAATTTAGCTCAGATGACCATTGTATCTACTGCTGTGGGCAAGCATCCCTTAGAAGAAATGGAATAGCCATCATAGTCAACAAGAAAGTCCAAAATGCAGTACTTGGATGCAATCTTGAAAACGACAGAATGATCTCTGATTGTTTCCAAGGCAAACCATTCAATGTCACAGTAATCCAAGTCTATGCCCCAACCACTAATGCTGAAGAAGCTGAAGTTGAACAGTTCTATGAAGACCTACAAGACCTTCTAGAACTAACACCCAAAAAAGATGTCCTTTTCATTATAGGGGACTGGAATGCAAAAGTAGGAAGTCAAGAGATACCTGGAATAACAGGCAAATTTGGCCTTGGAGTACAAAACGAAGCAGGTCAAAGGCTAACAGAGTTTTGCCAAGAGAATGCACTGGTCGTAGCAAACACTCTCTTCCAACAATACAAGAGAAGACTCTACACATGGACATAACTAGATGGTCAATACCAAAATCAGACTGATTATATTCCAAAGGTGGAGAAGCTCTATACAGTCAGCAAAAACAAGACCAGGGGCTGACAATGGCTCAGATCATGAACTCCTTATTGCCAAATTCAGACATAAATTGAAGAAAGTAGGGAAAACCACTAGACCATTCAGGTATGACGTAAATCAAATCCCGAACAATTATACAGTAGAAGTGACAAATAGATTCAAGGGCTTAGATCTGATAGACTGCCTGAAGAACTATTAACGGAGGTTCATGCCATTGTACAGGAGGCAGTGATCAAGACTATCCCCAAGAAAAGGAAATGCAAAAATGCAAAATGGTTGTCCAAGGAGGCCTTACAAATAGCTGAGAAAAGACGTGAAAAGCAAAGGAGAAAAGGAAACATATACCCATTTGAATGCAGAATTCCAAAGAATAGCAGGGAAAGGTAAGAAAGCCTCCCTTAGTGATCAATGCACAGAAATAGAGGAAGACAATAGAATGGGAAAGAATAGAGATCTCTTCAAGAAAATTACAGATACCAAGGGAACATTTCATGCAAAGATGGGCTCAATAAGGGACAGAAATGGTATGGACCTAACAGAAGTGGAAGATATTGAGGTGGTAAGATTACATCGAAGAACTATAACAAAAAGATCTTCATAACCCAGATAACCATGATGGTATGATCACTTACCTAGAGCCAGACATCCTGGAATGTGAAGTCAAGTGGGCCTTAGGAAGCATCACTACAAACAAAGCTAGTGAAGGCAATGGAATTCCAGTTGAGCTATTTCAAATCCTAAAAGATGCTGCTACTAAAGTGCTGTACTCAATATGTTAGCAAATTTGGAAAACTGAGCAGTGGCCATAGGACTGGAAAAGGTCTGTTTTCATTCCAATCCCAAAGAAAGGCAATGCCAAAGAATGTTCAAACTACTGCACAATTGTGCTCACCTCACACGCTAGCAAAGTAATGCTCAAAATTCTCCAAGCCAGGCTTCATCAGTATGTGAACCGTGAACTTCCAGATGTTCAAGCTGGATTTAGAAAAGGCAGAGGAACCAGAGATCAAATTGCCGAGATCCGTTGGATCATCAAAAAAGCAAGAGAGTTTCAGAAAAAGCATCTATTTCTGCTTTATTAACTATGCCAAAGCCTTTGACTGTGTGGATCACAATAAACTGTGGAAGATTCTTAAAGAGATGGGATTACCAGACCACCTTACCTACCTCCTGAGAAATCTGTTTGCAGGTCAAGAAGCAATAGTTAGAACTGGACATGGAACAACAGACTGGTTTCAAATCTCGAAAGGAGTACGTCAAGGCTGTATATTGTCACCCTGCTTATTTAACTTATATGCAGAGTACATCATGAGAAATGCTGGGGTGGATGAAGCACAAACTGGAATCAAGATTTTCAGGAGAAATATCAATAACCTCAGATATGCAGAGGACACCACCCTTATGGCAGAAAGAAGAACTAAAGGGCCTCTTGATGAAAGTGAAAGAGGAGAGTGAAAAAGGTGGCTTAAAGCTCAACATTCAGAACTCTAAGATCATGGCATCCAGTCCTATTACTTCATGGCAAATAGATGGTGAAACAATGAAAACAGAGAGTTTATTTTTGGGGGGCTCCAAAATCACTGCAGATGGTGGCTGCAACCATGAGATTAAAAGACCCATGCTCCTTGGAAGGAAAGTTATGACCAACCTAGACAGCATATTAAAAAGCAGAGACATTAGTTTACCAACAAAGGTCCGTCTAGTCAAGGCTATGGTTTTTCCAGCAGTCATGTATGGATGTGAGAGTTGGACTGTAAAGAAAACTGAGCACTGTAGAATTGATGCTTTCGAACTGTGGTGTTGGAGAAGACTCTTGAGAGTCCCTTGGACTGCAAGGAGATCCATCCTGTCCATCCTAAAGGAAATCAGTCCTGAATATTCATTGGAAGGACTGATGCTGAAGCTGAAACTCCAACACTTTGGCCACCTGATGCAAAGAGCTGACTTTTGAAAAGACCGTGATGCTGGAACAGATTGAAAACGAGAGGAAAAGGGGATGACAGAGGATGAGATGGTTGGATGACATCACTGACTCAATGGACATGAGTTTGAGTAAGTTCTGGGAGTTGATAATTGACAGGGTATCCTGGCGTGCTGCAGTTCATGGGGTCACAGAGAATTGGACACAACTGAGTGACTGAACTCTACTGAACTGATGATGCACAGAACTTAATAAGAAATTAAAGAAAAAAGTGAGGATAGGAAAAGGAGGGAGGGTGATCCAGAACATTGAATTGATAATTTGAAAATGGAGGTTTCTAAAGCAGAAACAGACCAAAACAAAACAGAAAGAGAAAGAAGTCATGCAAACATTTAGTGACGTGACATTAGACATAGAGAACAGACAAAATATATCCATGTTCAGAGAATTAGTGTATCAAGAAGAATTTTAAAAAAAAAAAAGGAGAAAGTTAGTGTGTCAGGATAAGAAAACAAAATGGAAGAGGAAAAAATATTTAGAGATATAGTAGAAGAAAATTCTTTCTGAGATAAGGATCTGCAGTTTAGCAGAACTCACCACATTCTGGGTGGTGTGGAGAGAACAGGAACAACAGTGCAGTAAATCCAAGTGAAGTTGTTAAATATAACTTAAAGGAACATTATTAGAAGTATCTGGACTGGATAAGTAAGTCATTTGCTAAGGAACAAAATACTGGTTGAGCTTAATTTTCTCTTTCCATAATTTTGTACTTTATTTGTTTAGCAGTATTATTTTTTAAAAAATATATTGATTGATTAGTTGATTGCTCTGGCAACCCCAGGTCTTAGTTGCCGCATATGCAATCCTCAGTTGCAGCAGGCATAGTCCTAGTGGTGGCATTGTGGGATCCAGCTCCCTTACCAAGGGTCCCCTCGTCTCCTGCATTGGAGGTCGGAGTCTTAGCTACTGGATCACCAGGGAAGTTCCTGACAATATTTGTTAGCCTTCTATTTTAAGCAAGCACTTCTTGACAGTGGAATTGAAGGTTTAACAAAAGGTCTCTGTCTCAGTGGAATTTACATTCTTATGGTGTAAATCAGAATGCATGTAAATAAGCAACAAATAAAGTAATTTTTAGAAAGTAGCAATTATTTGAGAGAGATAAAATGAAAGTGTGACTCAAGGAAGTGAAACTATGTGAGGGGTGACATTTTTGCATCCTGAGTGATGAAAAGTCACTAGTCCTATGAGGACTCAGGAAACCTGTTACCCATATGGCCCTCCTTAAAGAAGCCTACTTAAAACTGTAACCTGTGCTTCCCCCCCCCGGCTCAGCGGCTATAGGATCTGCCTGCAGTGCAGGAGACGTTGGAGACTCAGGTTCGATCCCTGAGTCAGGATCCCCTGGAGAAGGAAATGGCAACCCACTCCAGTGTTCTTGTTGGATAATTCCATGGACAGAGAAACCTGGTGGGCTGCAGTCCATGGGGTCACAAGAGAGTTAGGCATGACTGAAGCCACTTTAAAAGCATGTCACCACAGCCAAAGAATCAAAGAACTCATGAATTGAGATGTTAAGGTGTAAGAGAACTGGCAGTGAACACTTAATGTAAAATTAAATCATAATAACTGTTGTCATTCTGGTTTCAAAACACATTGTAATCATAATAGTTAAGGGGAAACTACAGCATAAAAATAATAATTTAACATAAGTAAAGGCAAAAATAGCGACTTGCAACTAAAATTAGAGAATTGATGGTGAGAGGAAAATAGTGTGTATATAATATATATAATATTGTATAATTATAATTTCCTCAAACTTCATAAGAATCAATAGCTTTATCAACAAATATATATTTAAGCATATTGGTTATGAAAGAAAACATTAATTAAACTGAAAACAGACAACATACTTGCATATTGCCAGAGGAGAAGGGAAAAGAAAAAGAAAGCATAGACTTTATAACAAAAGATAGATAACAAAGCAAGCATCAAAGAAGCATAAAACAGAAAATATAAATTCTTAAGATGACAGACAACTGAATGTGTCTTTTCTGGCAATTTTAAGTGTGATGGACCCCCTAGTATATAGGAAAGGAAATACAGTTTGAGTCAAAAATTACACTATGTTATTTTCACAGTAAGGAACTCTGGATATTTTAAAGAGGAAAAAGAGAGACTGTGATTGTGATCCAGTGGTTAAGAATCCACCTTACAAGACAGGGGCCACAGATTCATTCCCTGGTCGGGGAACTAAGATTCCATATGCTGTGGGGCGGCTAAGCCTGCGTGCTCTAGAGCCTGTGCGCCCGGCTACTGTCTGCAGGCTACAGAGCCCATGTGCTGCAACAGGAGAGGCCTATGCGCTGCAATTAAAGAAAGCCCTTGTGCTGTCACGAGGATCCAGCACAGCCAAAACAAAAGAGATGCAAAAGATCTTTTTTTTTTAAGTGAAAAATAACACAGGATCTAAAACTATTCTGGAATAATGCATTTATTAAAATTGTTTTAAAATAATTTAGGGCCTTGAGAATCCCTCTGTCATGACAATATATACACAATGAAAAGATCCTTCGGAATATTTAGGCATCACATTTGCCACAGGGAAAGTGCACACTGAATCTAGCTTACGGCCACATTAATTTATGATCACAGATATAGTTCAGTATGTAGCTCATTAATTAGCTTAGTGAAAATATGGTGATAGTAGGATCAAGGTTTCAGGTCCATTCATCTTGCAGACCTTTTATTATTTTTTTTGTGGAGGTAAGTGGAGGAGGATGAGAGTGTTCTGTAATCTTTTCTAAATCTAACCAGCTGCCTCACAAATTGTGATTTTTGGTCCCAAGTGGAGAGAGTAGATAGAATCAGTACAAATATGTAAGTGTTACTAGAAAAAGAACTCAAGCACATGCTCTGGGTGACTTATCAATAACATGTGTTTGTAAATGAAAGAAAACACATCATCATATATCTGCACATTTTTCAAGATGCTTTCTTAGAAATCCATAGTCATAGCTGGTCAGTCTTTATGTATATGAATTGAATCAGAAAGAGGGGTATGTGTGGGTGGGTGGGTGGGCGGGTGTGTGTGTGAGCACATGCATGCGTTTGTATAGCTTTCTTTATAGGCTGCTGCTCTGTTGCTTAGGGGGAAATTTTCATAGATTTACATTTGGTAAATATATCCATGTCCAAAAAAAGATATGTGTAAAAAGTTGGAATGCCAGCTGACTAAATCAACTCATAAAAACTTCAGTTAAAAGTAAGATATTTTCCACGATTATTTTAAAATATGATGTTTACTGGAAGGAAAGTCCAGAGAATTACCACAGATGAAGTGTGAGTGTATTTCTCCCACTTGTAAATGAGCTCTTATTTCCTACAGTGTATATTCTGGTCCACAATGAGTCATTTTCAACATGTTTCAATTTAACTCCTAATACATTTTTAAACTTGGCAGGCATATTTAGATGAACGTTACTTCCAGTTTTAGAGACTGCTTCTAAATTATACTTCAGTACTGCAGTCATTATGAAAAGTCCTTTCAGTAAAAAGGAAACAGAATTGATTGGAAGTGTTATGTTTTGAAGGAATAAAAAATGGTTGCCACGAATAAAAATCAGATAGTTAAGCTTTTAAAAATTTTGTTACTGCATAACCCTCCTAATATTATCTTAAAGCGCTATAAGGTTCTTCTTATTGATAGAAGGCACTCAAGAAAAAAGAAGATTTATTCTAGGTAATAAAGTTTATATTTATTGATCTCTTACTATGCCTAGCACTGTTTAAGGGTTTTAAGTGTATTAACTTTTTTAATGGCCATATAATAGGTAGTAATTCAGTTTCTATAAATCATTCAGACTTTTTTTCTATTACATTACTTGGAGCCTGACACATTTCTGGACATATAACTGGTATTACATGAATGTTTGTAAAAGTTAATATTTTATGGAGAATTTTACATATGATGAGTATTTAATAATTCCTGTTTATAAATTTGTACAATACTGTGAATCTTACAGTCTTCTGGGAGATTTCAGTTGACCAAACTGTCCATTGTTACAATTTTAATATCTTTATTTTTATAATAAAAATGTTTACACTCTGCTTTTATTCCTTTCGGGAACTTTAAAGGTTCCCTAAATTTTAGAGCTGGGAAAAGCTTAGTTATTGAAAACATTCTACCCGTTTAGCAGATGAGGAAAGAATCCTAAATAGGTTATATGACTTGTCCTGAGTTATACTGTTATTAGGAGCAGCATTAGAAGTAGATATGTGTTCTCTTTGTTCCTGTCCCAGTGTTCATTCTGCCACAGAATTGTGTCATTCCATCAGTAAGCGGAATATGAAGCACAACATGTGTGATGTTAAACAGCATCAATATGTACATTTTTGCTCTCCAGTATGCATGTTAAAAACAATATCAAAATTCACAGTGATACTGTATTAGTTTCCCGTGGTTGCCATAATAAATTATCCAACACTTTGTGACTTAAAACAGCAGAAATTTATTCTCTCAGTCTGGAGGCTAGAAGTCTGAAACCAAGGTGTCTGTAAGGCCATGCTCTCTCCACAAGCTCCAGGGACACTCCATTCCTTGCTTCTTCCATCTTCTGGGGCTCCAGGCATTCCTCGCTTTCCTTGGCTTGTGGCCACATCTTCTCTAGTCTCTGCCAGTCTTCATATCACCTTTTCCTCTGTATGTGTTTTGTAAGGATATGTGTGATTGCATTTAGGGCCCACCCAAGTAACCCAAGGCAGGCTCTTCTTCTCAGGATATTTGCTTAATCACATCTGCAAAAACCCTTTTTCCACGTAAGGTAATATTCACAGGTCCTGGGGATTAGAACATGGACATACATTTTGGGGACAGCCCACCATTCAACTCATTCCATTTGCCTTTTAAGTCATTTGAATTAGTATAAAGTTGGATTATCTTTTCAACCTACTAATGTGACATTTAGCAAATTACTCGATTTTAAATGACACCTTATAGATTCTAGCCTCTGTACCATATGATGTGTGACATATAGTTATTCTGAATTAAAAGACATCCTACTTCTAATAATATTTTTTTAAGAACATCATGGCAGTTACATTCTGAGTTAAAGAAACAGAATTAGATGTTTTTAACAGAGTGCAAAAATACAGCTTTAAGCTAAGCTATATTAACTTCATTTAGACCATATAATTGCTTTCTTCTATATAGCGAGTACTTTTTGCTTTACTATACTTAAGATTCAATAAGTAAGATCTTTTAATAATATAATGACTTCCATGTTTTATTTTTGTTATACTCATTTTTTTTTCATTCAGCAAACTTTTAGCCCTTCCTGGTTTTAATAAATGTGTGTGTAACCTGTTTATTTCTATGTCATATGCTGGATACGTGATCATTTAGTTTCTCCTTCTGTAGAAATCATTGTTACTAGTATGAAGAAATTCCAGAAATCATTGTTACCAGATGTGAAGATATTCTCAATTCCTTTTATCCATTAAAGGGTTTTACTGTAAATGAAGGAACATAACTATACATTATATAATTCTGTGCATCATAGAATTAAATGATATTTATTTTGCAGTTTAAATTCTCAATAAAGGTTAACTATTATTATTTATTCTCACCATCCAGTTAGTTGACTTTTAAACTTTAATTGTGTATTCTCTGTTTGGCACAATAAAGACAAAGGGTTGGAGCAGGCTCTAACTAGATCTGGTCAAACTACTTCATGCAGGTGGATAACCTTGACTGTTACAAAACTCTTGGATGAAGGAGGTCCCTTTCCTCAACTTACCATTTATTTTAGTCATTAGTAATTCATACTATTGGGATTTCCCTTGCATTATTTGAGAGTTTCAAAACATTGTGTTGGCCAAAAAGTTTGTTTGGATTTTGCCATAACATCTTATAGAAAAACTTTTTAGCCAGCCCACTAATATATCCATGTGTTTTTTTTAATGGATTTTTTTAACTTAAAGGCAATATGTTTTTATTTTACAAGTTAGAAGTCTAATCTGTACATTTGTCAAAAGTAGGAAATGAGTTAATAGATCTTCAAACAGCGAAACTTAACTGACATCCATGTATCTATTATTAGAATTCAGATGTTTTCCTTTAATTCACTGGAAGCCCAAATATAAATTTCTGTTAGCAAGAATATTCAGATACTCCAAATGTAATGATGCCTATCATTTCTAACATACTTTTTGTCCAAAATCACAGAGGTGGAAAATGACCAAAAGAATACATCTCCCAGCCTCCAGGCAAGGGTGCACCCAGATCATTCAGGTCAGATAGACTGTCCACATGTAAACATGTAGAGGAACTCATATTCCTGTAAATGACAATGAAATGTTAGCTTTGAAATAGTTTTTAAAGTAGTTTAGAGGAAAATCACAGTGTGGGTAATAGCCTGTCACTTATGAGAATGGAATGTTCTGTATGTTGGTACCACAAGACATGTCTCTTCTTATTCATTTCTCATCTTTTGCCATTAGTTAAACTGCATTTGATCCAGAAATAAGTCAACAGATGTTTAAATGGAAAATGTGTTATGAAATCCAATCATTTGTGTATAGTAAACGTAGATTTTTTTTTTTTTTACCTCAAAGTAATAGCACTTGTAAAATATAAATCAAGTTCTTTAACTAAAATTCTGGTCTCTAATTTTTGAAAATTAAAACCATGAACTGAATGCTTCTAAAGGATAACAATTTTTTTAGCCAGTTTTCCATGTTACTAGCTACTGTACAATTATGTTATCCAATAGCAAATAATGACTCTTATCATGATAGAAACCACCTCTTGCTCAGCTCTATTATCTCCCTTAACTATTAAGCATTACACTTATAAGAAATTGTAAGCTCTAGTAGCCTTTCTGCAGGCTTATGTACCAGTTTTCATCCCACAAATTTTAAGCAGAACTACCTTTACCAATTAAAGTATACACAATAAACTGTGGAAAGTACCAGACCACCTTACCTGCCTCCTGTGAAACCTGTTTGCAGGTCAAGAAGTAATAGTTAGAACCGGACATGGAATGACGAACTGGTTCAGAATTGGGAAAAGAGGATGTCAAGGCTGTATATTGTCACCCTGTGACACATTATTTAATCTATATATAGAGTACATCATGCAAAATGCTGGGCTGGATGAATCACAAGCTGGAATCAAGGTTTCCAGGAAAAATGTTAATAACCTCAGATATGCAGATGATACCACTCTAATGGAAGAAAGAAAAGAGGAACTAAAGAACCTTTTGATGAAGGTGAAAGAGGAGAGTGAAAAAACTGGCTTAAAACTCAATATTCAAAAAACAAAGATCATGGCATCCAGTCCCATCACTTCATGGCAAATAGATGGGGAAAAAATGGAAACAGTGACAGACTTCATTTTCTTGGGCTCCAAAATCATGGCATCAGTGACTGTAGACATAAAATTAAAGGATGCTTGCTCCTTGGAAGAAAAGCTGTGACCAACCTAGACAGTGTATTAAAAAGCAAAGACATCACTTTGCCAACAAAGGTCCATATAGTCAAAGCTATGGTTTTTCCAATAGCCATGTACGAATGTGAGAGTTGGACCATAAAGAAAGCTGAGCACCGAAGAATTGATGCTTTTGAACTGTGCTGCTAGAGAAGACTCTTGAGAGTCTCTTGGACAGCAAGGAGATCCAACCAGTCAATTATAATGGAAATCAACCCTGAATATTTATTGAAAGAACTGATGCTGAAGCTGAAACTCCAATACTTTGACCACCTGATGCAAAGAGCTGACTCGTTGGAAAAGGCCTTGAAGCTGAGAAAGACTGACAGCAAGAGATCAAGGGTGCGACAGAGCATGAGATGATTGGATGGCATCACCGACTCAAGGGACATGAGTTTAAACAAGCTCTGGGAGATAGTGAGGGACAGGGAAATCTGTCATACTGCAGTCCATAGGGTCACAAAGAATCGGACATGACTGAGAGTCTGAACAACAACAAGATACAGCTGATGTTTATGCAGTCTTAAACTATACATATGTCTTTGATGGTAGAGAGCGCTAGAGCAATGTTGAATTAATGGCTCACACTTTTTATAAGCTTTCAATAAAAAGTTTAGCAATTGTAATTCTTGGGGTTCATTTGAATAGACTATGAAAAAGGTGTCATTTTTCTTTTTATGAATTTTATTTATAAAAATGATACAATTTATAAACAATTTATACATTTATACAATTTATAAATTTATAAGAATTTTTAATTGCTGATACTATCTGATAAGTGTTATAAATTTGTACATACATGATTGTGTACCCAAAGTAAACTCCATACAGCTAAACTCATTTTCCTGTATCACTTGTGTAATGGAATATTGTTGTTTAGTCATTAAGCTGTGTCTGACTCTTTGCGACCTCTTGGACTATAGCCTGACAGGCTCCTCTGTCCATGGGATTCTCCAGGCAAGAATACTGGAGTTGGCTGCCATTTCCTCCTCCAGGGGATGTTCCCAACCCAGGGATCAAACCTGTGTCTCCTACATTGGCAGGCGGATTCTTTACCACTGAGCCACCAGGGGAAAATATACTGGATATGGTCATACTGCCTCTTCTCTGTGAGAATTGAGTATCCACTGCACAATTTTATGAAATGTTCTCTGCTTCCCTCAATTCCTTAATATCTGAATGAATCTAAGGCCTCCTTCCTGTCCATTTCAAATGTGTAACATTGCTTACTTTATTTCTTTTTGTTTTAAATGTGAGCCAACATTATGAACCCTGTACATTTCTGTGAACCTCAGGAAGCAGAAGAGAAATATCTCTCTCGCTGTGCTTTCAGAGGAGAATGTAGAGAAAAATATGTATGTTGTACTCAGATTTCTCTTTGGTGAAGTGTGGACTATGACAAGAGTAATAGGTAACATCTCTAAATTTTTCTTACAATGGACTAGAAAGTGTTCAACTCAATAGTCTTTGAACCTTTGTGCATAACACTGAAAAAATTTCTTAAGATATGATTTCTGTTTCCAAAGAGGTAAAATAACTGTATATACATATTTATATTTTAAAGCAAAATGTTCTGTATCTCAAGGATCTATACTAGCCTATGAATGTCCCTATTTATTTTAAAGTAGTATAGGGAATGATCTTTTAGAGGAGGGGGTATGTGAAACAAGCATCTGAAGTTTAAATTATGATATGCAGATCTGAGAGAAGGGCATTCCCAAAACTTTACAAACCTTCCTAAATGTAGAAGGAAAACAATTAAAGGATTATCAGGAAATAACAGATAATTCAGTCAACTGATTTGGCATATGTACGTTTAGGCAGAGGAGACAGATAGTTTCATATTCTGGTAGGCCTGAAATTAAAAACAAAGAGCTTATATTCATTTCAGTGAGCTGTGAGGGGTAATGTGATGAGAATCATTTTAGATAATTAACTTGGTATTAATATATATTCAGAGAAATAATGTATATTTTCAGAGTAATTCAAGATACCATGAATGGGAGCATCTGACGGTCAGGTGACAGGTAACCATGGCCTCAATTGGTGTGATAGCCCAGGGAATAGATGGGAAAATTGGTTTTAGGGGCTGGTGACTTGTGGAGATTTCTCTACCCTGTTCTCTACTCACCACACTTCCTTTCCCAGAGAAAAGAAATTCCTAATATGTTTGGCTCCTATTCCAAGATTGTTCGGGTATTGTTTCTAGTTTCTGGTCTCTAATCTCTCACAATCATGAGGACAGGTTGCTCTTCCATTTCCTCTTTTCCTGTGACTGGAAAAACAGGGTCGGAGATCACTTGCACTTCTTTTTAGTCTTTGGCAATGTATACACACACACTGATGTATTTAGTCTCCAGGAGCCATCCAGAGTTGAGATTCTCCATTCCCATCTACCAGAGACTTCTAAATTGCAGTTTTCACTGTTGAGCCCAGCTGAATAACACAGTCGTGATTTTGTTTCCCATTTGTTCCTGGCCTCTTTGCACCTTTTTTTTTTTTTGGAACATCATGCTGAGGATGCTTATTTTAATGGATTATTAACTATCTCCTGGATTTCCCTAAATGTCGTCTTAAAAGCACCCAATCCCACCATCTCCACAAACAAGTGGATCCTATGGTCTGCACATATTAGAGGCAATATAATTTATGTTTCAGATTACTATTTCCAGATGTAGATTGCCCGAGTTGTGATACTTGTTCCATCATTACTGAGTACATGACTTTAGGAAAGATGTTTAACCTCTGTGCCTCAGTTTCCTCATGTATAAAATGACAATAATAGTAACTTAATCATAGAATTGTTGTGAAGACCAAATTAGTGTTTGGCATAGAGTTTACCACATAATCAACATTAAACAATAGCTACTGTGATTAGTAAAGATTCAGTAACTTAACTAGGTTTGTGTGTTTGGGGCAGTTATCAGTGATTTCTACAAAATTTGGGGTAGTGAAGTTGACAATAATTTCATAATCAGAAATAAGATTTTGTGAAAGCAGAAGTAATTTACAGATGAATGAGGGTTATGATACTGATTTAGAACTTGTACTTGAAGCTCTAACACATCATTGACATAATAAAAATATGGTAAATGGGAATAAGGATCTCAAGCCCAGGAGAAAGATTAGGACTGTAAGATAAAAACTGGGGACATGTCAACATTGCTGAGTCTTATGGTAAGAACTCTGAAATTTAAGAGATTTAATAAGTGCTAAATACTTTCTGTGGATTAGATACTGTGTCAAAATGTTTTGAGAGGGGTTTTTTCCCCTTCTTTGATTTTTTTTCTCAATTTTTATTATTTCTCACAAATGGCTATTTTTTAAGTGAGGAAATTAAGGCTGAAGTAGATCGTTCCCTTAAAGTATCATAGCTGAAATCTACAAGCAAGCTGTTAAACTCATCTCTAGCAAGATTATAGAACACAGGGTCACATGACCCTAAGTCGATTATATTTCTGTATACTAGTGATAAGTAGTTGAAATTTTTGAAAATTAAAAGTTTTTTAGTACTGTTTGTAATAGCATCAAAAAAAGGATAAAATTAACAAAATATGAAGCAGGTACATGACACTGAAAATTAGTAAATATTGCTGAGAAAAAGTAAGGCAGACCTAAATAAATAGAGATACATCACATTCTTAGATTGGAATGCTGAGTATTGCTAAAGTGTCAGTTGTCATCAAAGTGATTGATAGATTCAGTGCAATTGTGGTGAAATATTCAGTAGGTATTTTGTTGGAAATGAGAAGCTAACCTAAAATTTACATGGGAATTTACAGGACCCAGAATATCCAAAATAATTTTTTAATATGAAAGTACCAATATAATTCAATAAAGAATTGTATAATCTTTTCAGCAACATGCTAGAACATTTTGATATCCATGTGCAAAAAACTAAACCACAATCCTTACCTCAAAATATAAAAATTAATTTGTATTAGATACGTTTTGGGAAGATGTTTTCTCCAACTCCATGATTTGTCTGCCTTTCCCTTTTTTATCAGAAGAGCAAAAATTTCCTTTTTCATGAAGTCCAGTTTAACAACTGTTTTCTTTATGGTTCAGCAGCATTCATAGATCTAAATATAAGGACAAACACATACACACACACACAAAAAAAAAATACAGAAAAATCTTATTAACCTAGTCAAAGAATACGTAAATAGGACACAAAGAATGTGAACCATAAAGAAAACAGTTGTTAAACTGGACTTAATGAAAAAGGAAATTTTTGCTCTTCTGATAAAAAAGGAAAAGGCAGACAAATCACGGAGTTGGAGAAAACATCTGCCCAAAACATATCTAATAAAGAACTGGTATCCAGAATACTTACAACTTAATTAAGAGGGTAAACTTTCCACTTTAAAAAAAAAACAGTGGCCAAGGTTTGACTAGACATTTCGTGAAAGGAGAAATGGAAGTAACCAAGAGCAAAAGAAAAGACGCTCAATATCATCACTCATTGGGGAAATGAAAACTAAAACCACAATTAGATACCACAACAACCAGAATTCTACAATCTAGAATGGCTAGACTTTAAAGCACAAATATTATCAGATGTTGGCAAGATTGTGGATTATCTGGACTGTCTATACATTGCTATTGTGAATGTGGAGTGGTGCAATCACTTTGGGGAACAGTTTGGCAGTTTCTTATAAAGTTGAGCATTAACTTACAGTATGATTCAGCAGTCCTACTTCTGGTTATTTACCCAAGAGAAATAAAAACATGTGTCCACAAAGGGCCTGAATGGAAATGTTTACAGCAGCTTTATTCATAATGGTCCAAAACTGAAAACAGCCCAAATACACATCAGATAGTGAATGAATGAGCAAATTTTGGTATATTCATTCTCTGAAAAACTACCCAGCAAGAAAAGGAACCAACCACTCAACACGCAATTCCGTTGGTAAATCTTTTTAAAACATATTATGTTGAATGAAAGAAGGCAGTTAGAAAAGGCTGCACACTGTTTGACTTCATACATGTGACATTCTAGAAAAGGCAGAACTAGTGACTGATGATCAGTCACCAACAGCCAGAGGCAGGTTGAAGGAGCTGACTTCAAAGTAGCACAGGGAATTTGGGGGTTTGATGATAATGTGGTTTGATTGTGGTCATGGTTGCATGACTGTAAACATTTGTCAAAACTCATAGACTTTTATACTTAAAATTGATTTGGCTGCTCTAGGTCTTAGTTGTGACACGTGGGGATCTTCGGGCATGTGGGATCTATTAATAGTTACCCGACCAGGGATTGAACCCAGGTCCCCTGCATTGGGATCATGGAGTCTTAGTCACTAGACCGCCTGGAAAATCCCAAGCTGATTTTTTTTTTTTTTTAAGGTGATTAAAAAAGGTATAACCAATGGGTGGTTATGTCAATATTCAAATTTATTTCTTTACTTTTATGACAGGGGTGGGAGAATCAGACAAAAAATAATAGAAATTTTAAGATCTCTATTTTCAGTTGACTTGTAGGAGTAAAAACTAGTAAGAGGCTAAATTGTGACGATGCAAAACCAGCACTATAAACAAATAGGAAAGAGGGGTCATTAGTTTAAAGAGCTGACAGAGTTAAGAAAAAGGTTGAGCTTTTTAAAATTTTTTAGGACCCAGGAGAGCTTAGCAGATTTGTGAGCAGAGGAGACGCACTATGACAGAGAAAGTTTGAATATGTAATCAAGTGATAATTGAGGAAGTCGAAGTGTTTTGGTATCAAGAGGTCAATTGGAGATCTATGATCCTTTGAACCTGAAAAGGAACATTTTGAGAGATAGAAGCATTAGAAAAGAAAGAAAATTAGGTTATAAAGAGATTTAGGGTAGAGAGGAGAGAACTGAAAGAAACCTTTGCTGGATAGGTAACTGATCTTAGCAAAGGAGTCATCAAAGGAGAGTGAAGAAGGCTCTAAATGACCCAAGGTCTTAATAAAGGACAGCATTTTTTTTGGAACACTCAGTGTAGAAAATAGAATAGTCTAATAGATATGGATACATTTATTCCAAGCATCAGTAAGAGTTGGGTCATAAACTTGGTTAGCATGTTGTCACTAGTGTTCCAGAGCTACTCTTAATTCAAATCAGAGCCAAAGCAAATCTAGCCTGCCATCTGTTTTAGTACAGCCTGCAAGCTAAACGTGGATTTTTATATTCTTTAATTATTAGAAAAAAATCAGAAGAATATGTCATGACATATGAAATTCAAATGTTAGTGTCCATAAATAAAGTGTTATTGGAACACAGCTATAGTCATTTCCTTATGGATCATCTATGGCTTCTTTTAAGCTACAGCTGCACAAAATCCAACTTTTTTGCTTCTAGACCTTTACGGAAGTTTGCTGATTCCTCATCTAAAGCATTTATGCCAGCTTTTCACTAGCACCCACAAGTAGCAGTGGTTATTATCCATCTTCTCTGCAGGCATTCCCAGTTCTGAGTAGGCGGGTTACCATTTGTAGATTTCTTCATGGATATCAGGGTGCTCTTCCCAATGCATCTCTTTAGTTGGGCAAATGAAAAATTATTTGACTTTGAAGACATAGTTCTGTGGCTTGATAAGGATAAGATATTCACATTCTATTAACTGGAAACAAACAAAAAAACAAGTTCTGTGCTTGCAAGTATTTCTTTTTCTGTGCTTTTGCAAGTATATCTGTATTTCAAGTAATTAGAATATTTTATGGTTCATGTGAAACATAGTGCAACATGTAGGCCAGTTGAAAACTGAAATCTGTTGCCCAGGAAAGCCTGTAAGGTCACCTATCATTTTATCTATGACAGGCCTTTTTTTGTTTGTTTTTAGAAAAAGGGTTGGTGATCTTGAGTGTTTAATTTCATTCAACAAATACTTAGTGTTTACTATACCACCACAATTTTAAGCATTTTACTGGTATGAGCTCACTTAATCCTTATAACATGATGAAATAACTATAATTATTCACATTTTATAGCTATGGAGACTGAGACACAGGTAGTAAGGGGCAGTTGTGGATCCATTGCAGTCTAGCTTTAGAATCCTTGCTTAATTTAATTATATGTAAATATTTAAAATTGCAGTTTATAAAAGAGTACTTTAGTCTCATCACATGAACCTTCAGTATCACTTGAGACACTTTTTGAATCAATTAAAATGGTTTTCCAAAACATCATCTGCACTGCTTTTATTTTTTCATTTTTGGAATCCTTAGATGATACTGTTGCCAGATTTTCATCTTTTGCCACAGTACCTTTTCTAAAAGGTTTTTTTTTTTTTTTCCATTTGTTCTTTTGGTGTGTTTGTGATCTTCACCACGTGATTGATTATGTTTCATTTTTAAGATAATCTTTGACATCTGCTTTGGTTGTAAGGCAGCATCCCAAAAATAATTATTAATTGTGTTAAATGTCTGCCTCCATATTTATTGATTCCTTCAAGAGGACAGTATCAGCATCAAAATTTGCGTTGATTATGGTCTTTACAAGCCAGTGTGTCCTTCCTACACAGTGTTTTACTTCTCAAAGTAAAGTTATTGAGAGAATTCTCAATGGAAAGAATATTATAAAAACTCAAGAAAAAGTGACCCTTTTTGCCTTCAGGATGGTTTTTGAGGGAAAGGCCTCATCTTACATTCATATTCATACTATAGGTGTTGGTGGGCAGAGAGCCAACTTTGTCCAAAGCAAGAGAAGTAGCTTTTCTCTCTAGACTTCCCTCTAGGACATCCATAATACTTTTAATGGCCGTAAACCCCACACCTAAACCCAGGTTTACTCTGCCCATGGGGAACCACTGTGTGTTTGATTCTTTTCTTGAGCAGCCCTAGCCTGTTTTATCTTCTCTTTCACCTTTGTCTCTGCAGCCTTCCTCCTGTAGTCGTGTCTATCCACCCCTACCTGCCAACAGTATGTTGCTGGAGATTGAGTATGTCTTTTTGGTACATACTTACTTTCATTTGAATTTTTTCCTCTCTTGGACACAGGATGTTCTAGAAGAGCCCAGAAATGTGAGGCAGATCTGGGTGCAAATTCCAGCTCTGTTACTTACTTGGGCAAGTTATTAACTTTTTTAAGTCTCAGCTTCTTTATCTCTGACAAGAGAGTAATCCACAACTCAGTGTTAATTTTAGAGATGATTAAGTGAAAAAAAATATGTATACATGGATCGCAAATACAAACATAAGGCACTAAATTATTGAGCTTCTTTCCTTTGTAGTGGTCTGTAACATGCTGACAGGGGTCATGCCAGGTCAAGTTTTCTTAGAGTTCACCTCTGGCTGATTTGTTGAGTCTCTCTTCACATACTTGGCTGTGTCAGGTCTTAGTTGTGGCATGTGGGCTCTTTTTAGTTGCGGCGTGCGAACTCAACTGTGGCATGTGAACTCTTAGTTGTGGTGTGTGGGGTCTAGTTCCCTGATCCGGGATTGAACCCGGGCCCCCTGCATTGGGAGTGCAGAGTCTTAGGCACTGGACCACCAGGGAAGTCCCTCATCTCTGACTTTTGATCACAAGCCTCCCTCTAGGTTAATAAGTGGAGGCCTTGAGTCTTGGTTAGAATAACAAGTAAGAAAAAAGGAAGAGGCAACGGACCCTAATAAAAGTGCCAACCTTTTCCAAGCCTGGGGCTTTCCTGGTGGTTCAGACAGTAAAGAATCTGCCTGCAATATAGGAGACCTGGGTTTGATCCCTGGGTTGGGAAGCTCCTCTGGAGAAGGAAATGGTTACCCACTCCAGTATTCCTGCCTGGAGAATCTGTGGACAGAGGAGCCTGGCAGGCTATACTCCATGGGATCACAAAGAGTTGGACCCAACTGAGCAACTAACACTTTCACACTTTTCCCCCAGCCTAGTGAGAAGGAGCTTAAGGAGCAACAAACACCTCCTGGGCTGGAAGGGTACAGGAAACCTGTAGGGAGAGAGGTGGGGTTCCAAGAAACATTTAAGAAGAGAAAGCATTTCTTCACGGTACTAATATGAGATTTTAAAATGTTTTTTTTTTTCATTCAATTAATACTTATTTTCTTTGATTATATTAAATACTTTATTATTGTGCTTTCATCCTGATGTATTTATTAGCTATAAGTAGACACTTAAATAAATATCTTAGTATG
The DNA here is from genome assembly GCF_033118175.1 of Dama dama. Lineage (NCBI taxonomy): Eukaryota > Metazoa > Chordata > Mammalia > Artiodactyla > Cervidae > Dama > Dama dama. The sequence continues at coordinate 50,158,571 of NC_083710.1, forward strand.
CAGAGATTTTCTGAAATTTTATAAGCATTTGACAGACAGCCATAGAAAAATAAAAAGTATGATCATAGCATGATGTGTTAACTATGCTAACTGGCATGATATTTTATTGTATATCCACTTGTTTGAAAATCCTGAGGTAGTATTATATAGGAAAACTGGTAAGCAATTATTTAGTCCATTAAATCTAAGGAGAGAACTTTAGAGAGGAGAAAGTAGACATAACAGTGATTTAGTTCTTCTCATTATTGTGTTTTGGTTTTCTTCTTCATGTCTGTTTTACATGCCCTCATGATAGACATTCTTGTGGGTAGGCTAGTGAGTTGCACTTATATTTTTTAAACCTTGTGTACATTTTGCAACAATTTTAATTCATTACAGAACCTAGATGTATCATGCTATATGCTATCGATTCACACAAACTTTGTTCCGTTTGCATTTCTGTTTTTGAAATATTTTTTGAATATTGTTCCGTCTCCATCTCCCACCTTAGTCATTAGGTAACCTACATTTTTAGAAACTTTAATCTTTCTTGTAGCTCATTCATACCTATCCTATCATTTTGGTTTTATTCTTCCCTTCACTTCCTGTAATTTGTCTTTTTCTTAAACTGACACCCAAACCTGGAAATAGTCATCTTAATTCACTGGTTTTGTCATATTTCAGGAAAGATTGTCTTTCATCAGATTAGTTTATGATACTTTTGTGTTTTCTATCCAGGCGTGGACCTGCTTAGTAATTTCAGTTTTGTAACACCTAAAATGGTTAATAGGAGTTTGTTTATTCAGTAAAGAGTCATTAAGAGCTTATTACATATCAGCTGATACACTAGATCCTAAGAATCCAGAGATAGATTAAACTTGAATAACTAGAGCAACTTGTATTTCAGTTGTACAGGCACTGTTGTATGCTTCTCACGCGTATTTGCTCATTTAGTCAGCTTGAACTCAACAGTCCCAAGTCTGTCCTCAGAGATGGAGCCATGGCATCTGACTTCTTACAGGTTCCAGAGGCGATGCTGATGGTCATCTCTGGTTGGACAGATGCAATCAAGCTCCCCCTTAGAACAGAAAAATGTCTTCCTAGTGATCCAGCTGTACCATCAATCTGTATGATTTTGAAGACCCAGAACTCTGGTTTCTAGATTTCTATTCAGGAATTTTTCTAGAGTTCTTATGGAATTCTTTAGCCTATTTTCAAAACACGTTCATATAAGTTAAGTTGTTGATTTTGCCTGTTAATAGGAAGTTTGTCTAAATAAATGACCTTTATTTTCCATTTTGCCTTATACAGTACTTTGTATGTTAGCTGTAATAAGTTGGTTTCCATTCTTTGCCGTATATCTTGGGGGAAAATGAGGCAGAACCATGATTAGCCTACATTCTGCTACTGTTCATACCTGACACTGTTCATAAAAGCTCGCCCCAAAAGTGTTTCTTCTTAAGACTTCTCTTTTTTAAGACATAATTTTTTTAGAGGAGTTTTAGGCTCACAACAAAATTGAGAGGCAAATACAAAAAGCAAACTACATAACTATTTTTAGATTTGACTTTTTAATGTTCTGATTATTTTTCTTTAATGTAGCTTCACACTACATTAAAAAGTCTATATTGAAAGCAGCATGAAATAGTTTTGAGTACTCTGATGCACTGATGTAATAAATACTCTTAGTTCAGAGGATGATTGAAGTTGAATTTTAAGTGTTGTCATGTTGCCACAAAAGAGAAAACAGCTACGCATTCAAATACTGTTATAAAATATTTTACTCTAATTTTATCTCATGCATGCTTTGAGTTATTTTAGGGCAGCATTCCTCTCGTTATATTTGTTTCATTTAAGTACTTACTTTTATCTTCACATACCTGTACCAATTTTTTGCCTTTATAGATGGCCAAATATTACTACATGTTGTTTATTAATGACATTACATATTTTATTTGATCATGATATGATAGATGCATTGAATTACTCTTAATGCATGCTTGAAATTCTTATAAATCCATGGTACAGTTGTTAAACATACTCAGCGTTTTTAACTCAGCAAAAGAAGCCCTCTCGCATTCATTGAAGAATTAGCTTGTAAGCCAAAAATGACAGATGTAGTATTACAGCTGAGACGTGGACTTGAAAAAATCATCTTAATGGCAGAAACATTTGGAAAAATACCCAAACGCCTTTTAAATTCCTTTCTCATGTCCTATAGTAATCATTGTTATAATACTGATGGTTGTTTTGTAAGTTTTTACTACCTGCTTTTTTTTTTTTTTAGCTTAGAAAATTTCACACTTGAAATGACCAGAGTTACTAGAATTCTCTTTCTCTGTAACATAATATGTGTATCTTTAAACTACTCTTCTAGTTTTCACTGAAAATAGTTTGGATTCAGTATCTAAGTATATATTTTAAAATTTTGCAATACTGAGAACAGAAAAAAATGAAAGAGAACAGTTAGTAGAACAATAGGTAGCAATAATGTATAAAAGTAAAATCTCTAAAATTACATTTTTCATTTTAATGTCAATGGAAAAAAAGCAATTTCAAATATATTCTCTAATATATATTCATTGTTCTAAACATATTTTTGATCTTTAGAACTTTCACATGGGCAACTTGGTCCTATTAGTAAATTTCTTTCCTTACAAACAGCGATTCTCAATTAGAAAACAAACACTTCCCTCTGGGTCAGTATATTACAGGGTAGCAAGTTGGTATGTAATCTGAATAACACAAGATTTGGTATACTCACCTTTCCAACTGATATATATATTGATATAATTGAAGAGTGTAACTATATATTTGAGTATTAACCATGATGTTATTTATAAAGAAAAACCTGTAGATATTTGGCAAATCCTCCTTTGAAAATTCACTTGTAAGTTGTGATATCAATATGTATATATATAAATGTATATATAAATTAATTTTATATTAATTAATTTGAAATATATATGCATTAATTTGAAATATATAAAACTACATAAAATTTTGGGTTTTGTTTTGTTTGCTTTTTAAATATATTTATTTATTTTTGGTTGCACTGGGGTGTGCAAGGCACACAGGCTTCAGCAGTTGCCCCTCACAGGCTCAGTTGCAGCTCGCAGGCTCTAGAATGTGGGCTCAGTAGTTGTGGCACGTGGGCTTAGCTGCTCAATGGCATGGGGAATCTTCCCAGACCAGGATCGACCCCATGTCCCCTCCATTGGCAGGTGGATTCTTATCCACTGTACCACCAGGGAAGTCCTGTTTACTTTTTTTTCTTTTTTAGTAATTTTATTCATTTATTTATTTTTGGCCATGCTGGGTCTTTGTTGCTGCCTGGGCTTTTCTCTAGTTGCAGCAAGTAGGGGCTGCTCTTTGCTGTAGTGCGCAGGCTTCTCATTGCTGTGGCTTCTCTTGTTGCGGAGCACAGACTCCAGGGCTTCAGTAGTTGCAGCATGTGGCCTCAATAGTTGTGGTTCCCAGGTTCTAGAGCACAGGCTCAGTAGTTGTGGCACATGGACTTAGTTGCTCCATGGCATGTGGGATCTTCCCAGACCAGGGATCAAACCCTTGTCTCTGGCATTGGCAGGTGTTTTCTTTAACACTGAGAAGCCTGGGAAGCCTCTGTTTTGCTTTTTTAAAGAAACAAATTAGAAATTGGAGATTGGGTCTGGTAGAGCAGGAGTGCTTCTTTCTGGCTTCAGAGATCTTTCAAGTGTTTTTAGGATATTAAAAAACTAAACCAACCTAAGACTTAACATTTACTAGACATTGCTGATATAGTGTACTTCATCCCTTATTTGGCTAATAAATAAACACTTCAATTTTGAGAAGTAAAATATATGTCAGCCATAATTATTTAAATGGAAGGTGCTTAAGTTTACATTTTTTAAATTGCTCATATCAAACATTTTTAAGTTACCTTTAAAAATTACTTTTAAGTCAAGCCATATAATGTAAAAACAACTTTCTTTCCAACCTTTCACATCTCCCAGATACCGTTACCTACAGTAATACCATTTCGCCAGGATGCACACTTTTCATGTTCTTATGTGATTTTGGATATATCTATAATACATGTCTAAATATGTATGTAAGTAATGAATCAAACTTGTATTTTTTAAACAAACACAATAGAATATATGGACCTGAATGATAATATCCTCCACAAAGTAGGCACTTTTGGGGCTCATACAATGCTTTCCCCAACGTTCAGTCATTGCTCAGTATAGTTACTTTTTAGCACAATCCTTAGAGTAGCCTTTAATTATAAGAGCTTTCTTCCTTCAAAGATGTATTTGTTTTTGGAAAATCATACTTAAACTCATTGCTTTGGATGGGTGAATAAACTGGGCACTACTATTAGTATAAAAAATGAATTGAGAAATTGGGGAAGGGCTAAATATCTTGACAATCGAGGAATAATTAAGAATGGAAAATTATGGGGCCAATAAAAATAACACTTAAAAAGGGTTAGCATAGGAAGAATTTTACATTCTATTGAGGGGTAAAAGGATAGCAAATTCTATATGAAGGTGTGATTACATATAGAATGTACATACCAAGCATGTTTATATATGATAAGATCAAAAATTGGTGAGAAACCATATTTCATACACCTGTGGGACCATTTTTAATTGATATTGCCACTTGGGAGGGCAGTATGTCTTAAAATTTAAAATCCTTTGATTCAACAGTTCTACTTCATGATCGTTCTTAGAAAAACATTCACTCCCATGGCTGATTCATGTCAATGTATGACAAAAACCACTACAATATGAAAAAAAAAAAAAATTCACTCATGAACTGGAGGCATTATTTAAGATCATCTTTGAAGCACTCTGTGTAATTACAAAAATTGGAAATAATCTAAATGGTCATCAGTTTAGTACAAAATAAATGAATTTGGGAATTAATTAAATGATTATGTCCACATTGTGATCTGCTACATAGAAAATGGAAAGAATGAAGTAGAGACATGGAAAGATCCCAATATTCTTAGATGAAAAATAGTTTACAGAGTGTATGTGACATGCTGCCATTAAAAAAAAAAAAAAGGAGATTGATATATCTTCCTGTGTACATGTATTGTTTAAAAAAAGAAAGAAAACCTCAATGAAGATGCATAGAAAAGTGGTAAACAGGAGGTCTTTAATCTTTACTTGGAGCTTCCGAGGTGGCACTAGTGGTAAAGAACCCGCCTACCAATGCGGGAGACATAAGGAGATGTGGATTTGATCCCTGGATCGGGAAGATCCCTTGGAGAAGGAAATGGCAACCCACTCCAGTATTCTTGCCTGGAAAATCACATGGACAGAGGAGCCTGGTGTGCTATAATCCATGGGGTCGCAGAGAATTAGACATGACTAAAGCGACTGAGCAAGCAAATGTTTACTTCTAATATTTGAAGTTTTTCCCTAAGGATGGATGTGATATAGAATTTAAATTAAAATCTTCCAGTTTTTGTTTTAGTTAGTTTTGTTCTTAACTGGTATAATTCTTTATTTCCTTTGTTCACCAGGTCAATCTACTATAATTTATTTTTGTTGGACTGTTTTGACTTTGCTCATGGGTGGATATGTATATGTGTATATTACATTATTTTAATTATTATTTGCCTGATTTTGTAACTGCCGTTTGTCTGGGGTTCACCTTTGGTTTCCCGTTTTTGGATATTTGTTTTAAACTCACTTAACGCCATAACAAACCACTTGTGGAATCTTCGTTTCTGACCAGAGATCAAGTCCTGAGCCTTTGGAGTGGCAGCCTGACTCCAAGACCCTAGACTGCCTGAGAACTAACCCTAGGGAGTATCAAATAGTGAGAACTAACACAACGGAAACCACCCGAATACAAGATCTGGCATCACCCAACCACCAGTAGCACCCTGTGCAGGACACTTCATCTAAACAACAAACAAAACAAAAACACAAACCCAATCATCAGCAGACAGGATTACCACCTCACTCAGCCTTGCCCATCAGAGGGAAAGCAAATAAACAAAAAAGCACAAATCTCACCCTGTACGAAGCTTTCACAAACCACTGGGCCAACCTTGCTGCTGAGGGCAGAAACCAAAAGGAAGAAAGAATTCAACCTTGAAGCCTGGGAAAAGGAGAACTCAAGCACAACAAGTTAAAAAAATAATGGAAAGGCAGAGAAATACTACACAAGTGAAGAAACAAACTGGAAACACAGAAGTCCAAATAAATGAAGAGGAAATAGGCAAACCACCTGAAAAGAACTCAGAATAATGATAGTAAAGATGATCAAAAACCTTGAAAACGAAATGGAGAAAATGCAAGAATCAATTAACAAAGACCTACAGAGATAAACAACACAATTACTGGAATTAAAAATACTCTAGAAGGAGTCAATAGCAGAATATCCAAAGCAGAAGAACGAATCAGTGAGCTGAAAGATAAAATGATGGAAATAATTTATGAAGAGCAGAATAAAGTAAAAAGAATGAAAAGACTGAGGATAGTCTCAGAGACCTCTGGGATAATAGCAAACACACCAACATTCAAATTATAGATCCAAAGAAGTCCCAGAAGAAGAGAAAAAGAAAGGGTATGAGAAAGTCTTTGAAGAGATTATAGTTGAAAATTTCCCCAACATGGAAAAGGAAATAGTCAATCAAGTCCAAGAGGCACAAAGAGTCCCATACAGGATAAACCCAAGGAGAAAAACACCAAGACACACACTAATCAAACTAACAGACTAAACACAAAGAAAGACTTAAGAGCAGCCAGGGGAAAGCAACAAGTAACATACAAGGAAAACCCCATACTCTTAACAGCTGACCTTTCAGCAGAAACTCTGCAGGCCAGAAGGGAATGGCAGGATATATTTAAAGTGCAGAAAGGGAAAAACCTACAACCAACATTACTGTACCCAGCAAGGATCTCATTCAGAATTGATGGAGAAATAAAAAGCTTTTAAGACAAGCAGAAGTTAAGAGAATTCAGTACCACCAAACCAGCTTTACAACAAATGTTAAAGGGACTTATGTAGTCAAGAAATACAAGAGAAGAGAAACGATCTACAAAATCAACCCCAAACAATTAAAATGGCAATAGGAACATACATATCAGTAATTACTTTAAATGTAAATGGATTAAATGGTTCAACCAAAAGACAGACTGGCTGAATGGATACAAAAACAAGACCCATATAGATGCTGTCTACAAGAAACCCACGGGAGACCTCAAGACACATATAGACTGAAAGTGAGAGGATGGAAAGGTATATTCCATGCACATGGGAAACAAAAGAAAGCTGGAGTAGCAACCCTCATATCAGACAAAATAGACCTTAAAATAAAGATTGCAAATGATAAGGAAGAACACTACATTAATGATCAAGGGATCAATTCAAGAGGAAGACATAATGATTGTAAATATCTATGCACCCAACATAGGAGCACCTCAATACATAAGACAAACACTAGCATACATAAAAGGAGAAATTGACAGTAACACAATAATAGTAGGAGACTTTAACACCTCACTCACACCAATGGACAGATCATCAAAACAGAAAATTAATAAGGAAACACAAATCTTAAATCATACATTAGATGAGATGGATCTCATCATTATCTTCAGGATATCCCATCCAAATGCAGAAGAATACACCTTCTCAAGTGCACATGGAACATTCTTCAGAATAGGCCACATCTTGCATAATATATCAAACCTCAGTAAATTTAAGAAAACTGAAATAGTATCAAGCATCTTCTCTGAAAACAATGCTATGAGACTAGATATCAATTGCAACAAAAAAAAAAACTGTAAGAAACACAAACACATGGAGATTAAACAACACAGTTCTAAATAACCAACCAGTTACTGAAGAAATCAAAAGGGAAATCAAAAAATTTCTAGAAACAAATGACAATGAAAACACGACAACTCAAAACCTATGGGATGCAGCAAAAGCAGTTATAAGAGGGAAATTTATAGCAACACAATCCTACCTCAAGAAACGAGAAAAACATCAAATAGACAATCTAACTTTGCACCTAAAACAACTGGAAAAAGAAGAACGAAAAAAAAACCCAAAGTTAGTAGAAGGAAAGAAATCATAAAGATCCAAACAAATAAAAGAAAAAGAAATGAAGGAAACAATTGTAAAGATTAATAAAACTAAAAGCTGATTCTTTGAGAAGATAAGCAAAATTGACAAACATTTAGCCAGACTCATCAAGGAAAAAAACGAGAAGAATCAAATCAACAAAATTAGAAATAAAAAGGAGATGCTACAAAAGACAGTGCAGAAGTGCAAAGGAATTTAAGAGATCTTTATGAATATTTATATGGAAATAAAGTGGATAACCTGAAGAAATGGACAGATTCTTAGAAAAGTTCAATCTTCCAAGACTGAACCAAGTAGAAATAGAAATTATGAACAACCCAATTACAAGCAGTGAAATTGAAGCTGTGATCAAAAATCTCCCAAAAAACAAAAGCCCAGGACCAGATGGCTTCACAGAAGAATTTTATCAAACATTTAGAGAAGAGCTAATGCCTGTCCTTCTAAAACTCTTTCAAAAAATTGCAGATGAAGGAATACTTCCAAACTCATTCAATGAGGCCACCATCACCCTGATTAAAAAAAACAGACAAAGACAACACAAAAAAAGAAAACTACAGGCCAATATCACTGTTGAACATAGATGCAAAAATCCTTAACAAAATTTTAGCAAGCAGAATTCAGGAACATATCAAAAAGCTCATACACTGTGATCAGTTGGGGTTATCCCAGAAATGCAAGGATTCTTCAATATACACAAATGAATCAATGTGATACACCATATTAACAAACTGAAAGACAAAAAACATATTATAATCTCAATAGATGTAGAAAAAGCCTTTGACAAAATTCAGCACCCATTTATGATGAAAACTCTTCAAAAACTGGGCATAGCATACCTCAACATCAGTTCAGTTCAGATCAGTTCAGTCACTCAGTCGTGTCCAACTCTTTGCAACCCTATGAATCACAGCACGCCAGGCCTCTCTGTCCATCACCAACTCCCGGAGTCTACCCAAACCCATGCCCATCGAGTCGGTGATGCCATCCAGCCATCTCATCCTCTGTCGTCCCCTTCTCCTCCTGCCCCCAACCTCTCCCAGCATCAGGGTCTTTTCCAATGAGTCAGCTCTTCGCATGAGGTGCCCAAAGTATTGAAGTTTCAGTTTCAACATCAGTCCTTCCAATGAACACCCAGGACTGATCTCCTTTAGAGTGGACTGGTTGGATCTCCTTGCAGTCCAAGGGACTCCCAACAGTCTTCTCCAACACCACAGTTCAAAAGCATCAATTTTTTGGCACTCAGCTTTCTTCACAGTCCAGCTCTCACATCCATACATGACCACTGGAAAAACCATAGCCTTGACTAGATAGACCTTTGTTGGCAAAGTAACATCTCTGCTTTTAATATGCTGTCTAGGTTGGTCATAACTTTCCTTCCAAGGAGTAAGCGTCTTTTAATTTCACGGCTGCAATCACCATCTGCAGGTATTTTGGAGCCCAAAAAAATAAAGTCTGACACTGCTTCCACTGTTTCCCCATCTATTTCCCATGAAGTGATGGGACCAGATGCCATGATCTTAGTTTTCTGAATGTTGAGCTTTAAGCCAACTTTTTCACTCTCCTCTTTGACTTTCATCAAGAGACTTTTTAGTTCCTCTTAACTTTCTGCCATAAGGGTGGTGTCATCTGCATATCTGAGGTTATTGATATTTCTCCTGGCAGTCTTGATTCCAGCTTGTGCTTCTTCCAGCCCAGCGTTTCTCATGATGTACTCTGCATATAAGTTAAATAAGCAGGGTGACAATATACAGCCTTGACGTGCTCCTTTTCCTATTTGGAACCACTCTGTTGTTCCATGTCCAGTTCTAACTGTTGCTTCCTGACCTGCATATAGGTTTCTCAAGAAGTGGATCAGGTGGTCTGGTATTCCCATCTCTTTCAGAATTTTCCACAGTTTACTGTGATCCACACAGTCAAAGGCTTTGGCATAGTCAATAAGACCCCGAATAGCCAAAGTAGTCTTGAGAAAGAAGAATGGAGATGGAGGAATCAACTTTCCTGATTTCAGATTATACTACAAAGCACAGTCATCAAGACAGTATGGTCCTGGCACCAAAACAGAAATATAAACCAATGGAACAAGATAGAAAGCCCAGAAATAAACCCATGCACTTACAGGTACCTTAATTTTTGTGAAAGAAGGCAAGAATATACAATGGGGCAAAGACAACCTCTTCAATAAATGGTGCTGGGACAACTGGACAGCTACATGCAAAAGAATGAAATTAGAACACTTCCTAACACTATAGACAAAGATAAACTCAAGATGGATTAAAGACCTAAATGTAACACCAGAAACTATGAAACTCTTGGAGGAAAACATAGGTAAAACACTCTGACATAAATCAAAGCAAGATCCTCTGTGACCCACCTCCTAGAGTAACAGAAATAAAAACAAAATTATGCAAGTGGGACCTGATTAAACTTAAAAGCTTTTGCACAGCAAAGGAAATTATAAGCAAGATGAAAAGACAACCCTCAGAATAGAAGAAATAATAGCAAATGAAACAACTGAGAAAGGATTAATTTCCAAAATATACAAACAGCTCATAGAACTCAATGCCAGAAAAACAAACAACCCGTTCAAAAAGTGAGAAAAATCCCTAAACAGACATTTCTCCAAAGAAGACATACAAATGGCTAACAAACACATGCAAAGATGCTCAACATTGCTCATTATTAAAGAAATGAAAATCAAAAGTACAATGAAATATCACCTCACACCGGTCAGAATGGCCATCATCAAAAAGTCCACAAACAATAAATGCTGGAGACAGTGTGGAGAAAAGGGAATGGTCTTGCACTATTGGTGGGAATGTAAATTGATACAGCCACTATGGAAGACAGTATGGAGATTCTCTTAAAAAAAACTAGTAATAAAACCACCATATGACCCAGCAATCCTACTCCTAAGGCATATACCCTCAGGCATATACTCTGAGGAAACCAAAATTGAAAAAGATACATGTATCCCATTGTTTGTTGCAGCACTATTTACAATAGCTAGAACTTGGAAGCAACCTAGATATCCATCAGCAGATGAATGGGTAAAGAAGTAGTGGTACATATACACAGTGGAATATTCAGTTCAGTTCAGTCGCTCAGTTGTGTCCGACTCTTTGTGACCCTATGAATCGCAGCACACCAGGCCTCCCTGTCCATCACCAACTCCCAGAGTTTACTCAAACTCATGTCCATCGAGTCGGTGATGCCATCCAGCCATCTCATCCTCTGTCGTCCCCTTCTCCTCTTGCCCCCAATCCCTCCCAGCATCAGGGTCTTTTCCAATGAGTCAACTCTTCGCATGAGGTGCCCAAAGTACTGGAGTTTCAGCTTCAGCATCAGTCCTTCCAATGAACACCCAGGACTGACCTCCTTTAGGATGGACTGGTTGGATCTCCGTGCAGTCCAAGGGAATATTACTCAGCCATAAAAAGGAACACATTTGAGTCAGTTCTGATGAGATGGATGAACCTAGAGCCTATAACACAGAGTGATGTGGGTCAGAAAGAGAAAGATAAAAAATAAAAATAAAAAAATAAAAAATAAATAAAAAGAAAAGAGAAAGATAAATATTGTATTCTAACACAAAAAATACGGAATCTAGATGAATGGTACTGAAGAACTCATTTACAGGGCAGCCACAGAGAAACAGACATAGAGAATATACTTATGGACATGGGGAGATTGGAGAAGAGGGTGAGATGTTTGGAGAGAGTAACATGGAAATTTACATCACCATATGTAAAATAGATAGCCAAGAGGAATTTGCTGTCTGGCTCAGGAAACTCAAACAGGGGCTCTGTGTCAGCCTAGAGGGATGGGACAGGGAGGGAGATGGGAGGGAGGTTCAAAAGGGAGGGGGTATATGTATACCTATGGCTGATTCATTTTGAGGTTTGACAGCAAAAAACAAAATTTTGTAAAGCAATTATCCTTCAATAAAAAAATAAAAAATTAAAACCTTGAAAATACTTGCTTGTGCAGAGAAGAAGGAGATATATGAAAATAGAAACAGTAGTTATTATTATAAGCTTATGATTGACATTTTTTTCTGTTTTCCATATTTGCTAAAATTCTATAATCTATTATTTGTATAATCAACACAAAAATTGTAAAGCCATTTTGGTTAAATGATGAGAAGACATTTCTCATGTGGCTTATAGATTACCTCAGAATAAAAGTAAATCCAAAGTATTTCTTAAACAGTGATCAAATTGTTCGTTCACTTAAGTGTCTATTCCCAACCTTGTGAAGTAGTAGCACTTATCCTGATGTCGCTGGTGCATTTGTTAAAAATTTAGTTCTCTTTGTTTTATTTACAATTTGTATAGATGAGACTGTCTAGTAAATCCATTAGTATGGTTTGAGTAGGTAATTTTAACTACTGGTTTAAGATACCAAGTTTCAAATCATTGTGAGGGACTTTTATTGTCTTCATATGTTTGACATTGTATCTCTTCTTTAAAAAGAAAAGTCTTTATTCTTTTAAAGTCTTGAATATGATGCATGGCCAGTATTTTTTTTTTTATCATTCACTTACTTTAGTTCTAAAATACAGGTTTTGGTAAACTCTTGGTACACATGTCTTTGCTCAAATACCACCTTAACAGAGAGATACCTTCTCTGCCCAACCCCTTTAAAATAACACCATCTCTGACATCTCCATCATTCCCTTACTACTCTATTATTATTATTATTATTATAATTTATTACCATATCACTTTACAGTTGTTTGCCTTTCTCACATCATTATAATGTGAGTTCCTTAGAGTAGTAATTCAATTTGTGCTTCTCTGCTATCCTAATAGAACCTGGCACACTTAGGTACACAATAAATATTTTTAAATGAATTAGATGTTGTGGAATGAAATATTCTGGTTGGGACTTCCCTGGTGGTCCAGTGGTTAAGACTTCATGCTTCCATTGCAGGGGCATAGGTTCAATCCCTGGTCAGGGAACTAAGATCCTGCATGCCATGTGGCATGCCCACACACACACTCACACTCACACACACACAAAAGGAAATATTCTGGTTAATAGAAAGTTAACCCTATATAAAACAGCCAATTTGAAAGAGAAAATAAAAAGCATACTCCATACTCATGTTTTAAATATGTAATTGATATAATACTAGATATTTAAATGCATATCATTGGAAGGACTGATGGTGAAGCTCCAGTACTTTGTTCACCTGATGTGAAGAGCCAATTCATTGGAAAAGACCCTGATGCTGGGAAAGATTGAGGGCAGGAGGAGAAGGGGACGTCAGAGGACAAGATGGTTGGATGGCATCAGTGACTCAATGGACATGAGTTTGCTCAGACTCTGGGAGATAGTGAAGTACAGGGAAGCTTGGCGTGCTGCAGTCCACAGGGTGACAAAGAGTCGGACAATACTTAGTGACTGAACACCAACAACAAATAATACTAGTTAATACAAGATTAGGTACAGATCTATAAATATAGATATACAGATAGATACTGTTGAGAGCAAGAAAACCTTTAGGGATAATTGAAAAATCAGTGGTTTAGTATCTTTAACCTAAGATAATTAGCCTTTTCTCAGTTCACAGAAGCAGAAAATCCAAACGAACAGGTTTGTGTGTGTGTGTTTTCCCTCAATTCTTAATTAGCAGAATGATTCGGCGGGTTTGGTTAACTGTCAGTGACTCATCCAGAAGCATTTTCAGCATGTGGTTCAGGGCTAGTAATACAAGTGAAACAGGTCTAGAAGTACAACCGAAATTCTCTCTAAACAGAATGGAAATAAGTTTTATTCCCATCGCAGGCTAGTAGTTAAGGTACAGAAAGTAGTTAAGGTACAGATTACTTATCAGTTCAATCAAAATGAATACTTCAAAGGAAACTGAACATCAACACAGTGAAGCCTGTTGAAAGAATAAGGAGGAGGAGCCTGAAACACCAGAGTAAAATGGGATTGGTGTCCCACCCGTGTAAACAAAATTGATTCTCAGTTGATCAGAGATGACAGCTTCTGTCCCTGTCTAATCCAGTTTCCCACAGTATAATCCCTATCTGAAGTTTCAGGCCCATCTCTGTTTCTGGGCACTTTTTTGTTTGTTTGTTTTATTTTTATTTTTTCACATGTAGAAAGTTCATCAGCAGCCTGTGCTCCATTTGCTTGTGGAGTTTAGAATTAATTTCCCCTCCCCACACAGAGGATTTAGTGGTTCAACCATGACTTCCTACTCCCATGTATTCTTATAAACCCCACAAGTATTTTCTCTGTATTGACCCAGAGTTCCTCTCAAAACTTGATCTCACTGACGCCCAGCTACTAAAAATCCCTCCCTGAACACCTGCCTGAAACTGGAAATCCTATGACTTTGCTTAGCTTCTTTTACCAGTCTTGCTTGTATGTGCCTTGCCTCAGCTGCTTCACTGCCTTACTTCTAAATTGGACCAGCTCTCAGGATTTCTTAGTGGAAGGACTTCCTATTGGTCCTGGTTAACTACAGGAGCCTTACCACTGGATATGTGAGATCTTAGTTCCCTGACCAGGGATCAAACTGATGCCCCCACATTGGAAGCATGAAGTCTTAACCACTGACTGCCAGAGAAGTCCCACATCTGCTTTTAATATTTGGGAAGCCATGAACATTTTGTGGATAAAAATTCAAAGATCAGCTGCTGTTACTCATTGGAGTAAACACTACATTATTAATTATAGCAGTCTTTTACTTTCTTGGGCCTACGGTGGTGGCCCAAGATGGTGAAGAATCTGCCTGCTATGTGGAAGACTGGGTTTGATCCCTGGATCAGGAAGATCCCCTGGAGAAGGGAATGGCTATCCACTCCAGTATTCTTGCCTGGAGAATTCCATGGACCGAGGGCAGAGTTGGACCCGAGTGACTAACACTTTCACTTTTGACCTTCTTACCCGTGATAACCTTGTTGATAGAGATGGGAGTAGACATACATTGCTTGGCTTAATACATCAGAGTATGGTGAGCAAACTTTCACCATAGTTTATATGTAAAGACTGCTGATGTAAATATTGTTATGCAGATCTGTTGTTATTTAGTGTTTTATCTAGTGCTTTTGTTCAAATGAGCTCTCCTGTTTCTGAGAACAGAATTCTATGTTGATGTCCCTCCTGCAGTTATTTCTCAGCATTGCAGGATATGCCATGCTGCTTGGAGTTTATTCACTGTAGCCGAGAGCACTTCTTATGGGTTAACTCTTGTTCCCTGTCTAACTGCTCCTTTTCACCTTTTCACAGGTGAAATTCTCCTTGTTTGTCCAGCTTAAAGTCTGTTGCAGTGACTATTCCTTAAGAGCAAATAGTTCATTCTAGGTCTTTACAGTACTATTTTTAAAGTAGTGTGTGATTTATGAGTAAGTCTTATGCAAACTAAAAACCCAGCTAATGTAAAGACTTATCTAATCAAACTAGGGACCTGGGGTGACTGTAGCTTTGTAGCTGGAGATGCTGATAAACTTTGTAAGAAATGTGACCTCTTAAAGTTATTATGCTGAATTAGAATGTCAGACATAAACTTGCGAACATATGAATAATATTGCCTTCATTCAAATAAAAGTTTCACGTTATGAGAAGAAGATGAGACGTCTGAGTCAACAGTGTAAAATGTGACAGGTTATATTAGCAAAACAAATAGGAGGAAGTCATCTGAATTGTCAGCCTGTACCCTGGTCGCCATCTCTTCCTCACACTGAAACTGCCTTTGCAGCGCTGTTTCTAAAGCATTTTCACAGTTCAACTTAAGTTAAAATAATAACTATTATTACAAAGGCATAATGATTTGAGGCAGATTTTCCTTTACTGTGTAAATGACATGAGAATAGATGAGTCCTTTAGAATGATCATTTGGTTCATGTAAGTGTCACTTTATTAAACTTAATATCCTCAAATTTTTAGGTAATCACTATTGTACTTAACTGTGCAGTAAAATGGGAAGATTAATAGTGCTAAAAGAAACTTTCAAGTGCCACATAATGAACAAGAAGAGCAGGTGTCGTCTAAAAGCTAAGTCTTTCATTTCCTGTTTGAAGTTGGCATTGACCTCAGTATTACTCACAATGTCCTGGATAGTAAAAAGGCAAACTTTGCAGTTTAATTTTTTCAGAACAAACTCTTTTAAAGATAAATATCACATTCCAAATGACTTAGTATTTATTTCAATAATAAGGTCTAGTGTGCCCCATAGTTTAGCATACAAATAGGTATGGATTTCATAAGTTTTATAAATTTATATTTAACAAGACAGTTTACCCCAGGGAGTTCAGGGCATTTTCATGTCAGTAAATTGTTGAATTAATAAATTTTTGACTAATTTTTTTACTGCTTCACATCCATGATGATGGCTGTAGTCAAAGAGACAATGATAAGTTTTGATAAGGATATGGAGGACTTACTACCCTCGTAATTGCTGGTGAGAATGTGCAACCACACTGAAAAGCAGTTTGGCAGTTCCTCAAAAAGCTTAAAACCTGAGTGACCATATGACCTAGCTATTCTTTTATATATATATAGTTAATGCCTGGCCTTCCCCAAAAGTTAAACACACAAGCTGACATTCACCTTAAAGCCTTGCTGTTTATTAAGTGATGTGTACCAATAGGCTTGAATGGAACTTCCACCACTCTGAATGTGACATACTTGTAAATAAAGATTCAAGAGTACCAAGAGTGAAGTAGCCTGTAGCAAGAATCCAATGCCTGTCTTCTCTGATTATGTTTTACATGTTCTTGTCACAAGAGTGAAGCGATGTCCTTTAAAACACGTTTGAAAGTTTATCTGACTTCAGAAATATCAGCTAAGATTCTTGTGTAATAGTGGAAAGATCATTACTGTGGAGTCAAACATAGCTGGATTTGAGACCCCCTCTGAAATCTACCAGGAACTTCTTCCCCTTGAAGAAATGAATTAATCTCTGAACCTCTGATTTCTCATCTGCAAAATACCTACTAGAGTTGTGGAATTAAATGAGATGCCATGGATAAAACAGACTGTACTCTCTGCTTCTCTGGCCTGCATGTCCTCTTGTTTCTACTTCTAGGGCACTTCCACCTTGGACTTCTTCCTGCTGTGTACTCAAACACACATCTACACAAACTGAGTTAATTCTTCTTCCTGTATGTACCCATCAAACCTAGGGTTTATCTTATTGAAGCACTTATCTTGTTCTATTGAATTTTCATATTTATTTGCATCTCTTCCCCAGAAAACTAAGTTCTTTTTTTTTTTTGGCACACCATGCAGCTTGTGGGATTTCAGTTCCCCAACCAGGGTCTCAGTTCCTGGACCAGGGACTGAAGACTGGCCCTGGCAGTGAAAATGCCGAATCCTAACCACTAGACCACGAGGGAACTGCCAAAAAATAAGTTCTTTAAAGGGGGAAGAAAATTGTCTTCCACTATATACATATTTGCCTGGCATGGTGACTAGCTCAATAAATATTTGAAAAAAATGAATTTTAGGAACATCTAGCATTATACCAGGTTCATAATAACTCCCTGAAAAAGCATACTATGCTTTTGTTTTGCTTTCTGTTAGAACGTAGTCAACTTGAAGCATTTTCAAATCTATAATATGCAGTGATTTATAGGTTAAATGGAAATGTTTTTATTACTAGTTATACCTATGGAATGAAGAGAATGTTTCTTATCTGTATTGCAATAGACTGCTTATTGTTATATATTTATCTTTGTAATTTGTACATTACGTTTTCTTATAAAAATCAAATATATATTTACTAGCTTAAACATTTATTTTACATATGTCTCAGGAGTTGCAAGTTAATGCATATATTTCATGCCATTCTTCTCCATTTAATATTATTTAGACTTAAAATGAAATAGCAAGGTTGGAAACAATGCTATAAATTTAAGAAAGCCTATGAAATATATGGAAATTAAGTCATTTTAAGTAATAACTGAACCTTATTCTTACCATTTTTATTTTAAGTGTCTTATCTTGCAAAATAATAATAATAGGTAATAACTATTTTGGAATGGGAAGAATGGAATAAGGGAGCAGTAGAGGAAGTTTAATCAGTATGTTTTGTTTCCCGGACTTAGCATATTTCCATACACATGACCATCTAAATTATTTACAAAAGCTTTGCTGAAGAAATGAAAGTTATTAAATGAATAATAATATAGGGATACTGAACAGGTAGAAGTACTGCTTATGTTTCTATAAATTGGGATTTCTTTATTGTTTCATAATTGTTTTCTTTTTTCAGGTACAGAGAACTACAACTTAGTACAGAAAGCAAAGTAACAGAATTTCTCCATCAAAGTAAAATAAAATCTTTTGAAAGTGAGCGTGCTCAACTTCTACAAGAGGAGACTGCAAGAAATCTCACACAGTGTCAGTTGGAATGTGAAAAATACCAGAAAAAATTGGAGGTACATATGCAAGCTTTTGTTTTAAAATTAACACAGAATGTAAGCTCTGTCAGCATAAGGTCTGTATTATAGTGAGCTTTTTTAAAAATAATTTCACTTTTCATCTAACTTTGGCTGTGCTTCATCTCTGTTGCCGCACTTTCTTCTAGTCGGGGTGAAGGCCGTTGTAGCACTTGGGCTCAGTGGTTGTGGCGCACAGTTGCCCACGGCATGTGGAGTCTTCCTGGACCAGGGATTGGACCTGTGTCCCCTCCACTGGCAGGCGGATTGTTAACCACTGGACCACCAGGGAAGTCCACATATCATATTGAGCCTTATAAATAATATTTGTGTTATGTATGAGAAGGAGCCGTGTCTTTAATTTTTAAAGATATCTTATCAAAAGAATGTATCTTCCTCTTTTAGATGAAAAGGTGGAAAGAAGTAGTGGACAGCCCCTAAGAAAAGAAATGCAGATTGCCATAGGTCTGTTTGTTGTTTTTAAAGTGTTGGCAGAAGTACCCTTAAATGGGAAATCTCATTTAAGTAGAAAATGGACCATCCCTTCTAGAGAATGGTATGGTAATTTGTGTTAAAGTCCTTAAAAAATTGATCCAGTAATTTTAGTTAAAGGAACAATGAGGTGCTTGTTGAGAACAAGTAAGGTTTTATGTTCTTTGTGTACATCACAGCATTATTTATTATTGTAAAAACTGGAAGTGTCTTAAATGTCCAACAATAGATAATTAAACAGTTTTTGATTAGTATGTTAAAATTATAAATTTCACTATATTCATACATTGTATGATTATGTGCAGTCATGTTCTTCAATATTTTAGAATCAAGGAAATTTTTATTTAAAATGCTGAATGAAAGATGCAATAATATCATTAGCATGATTAATTAATGATGTAAGTATTCATTACAATAAACTTTCAGAGACTACATTTCAGAAAAGTACTCTGATAAGTAAAACTAAGATTAACAATATAAAAGGAAATTCCCTGGTGGTCCAGTGGTTAAAAATCCGCCTCAGAGTTCAAGGGGGACATGTGTTAGATCCCTGGTTGGAGAACTAAGTTGCTACATACCACAGAGCAACTAAGCCCACACGCTGCAGCTATCTGGTCCTTGTGCACTGGAGCCCATGCACCACAAATACTGAGCTCATGCACCAGTACTGAGCCCGTGCCCCACCAGTACTGAGCCTGTGCCCCACCAGTACTGAGCCTGTGCCTCACCAGTACTGAGCCTGTGCCCCACAGGTACTGAGCCCGTGCACCACAAGTACTGAGCCTGTGCACCACAAGTACTGAGCCCATGTACCAGTACTGAGCCCATGCACCACAAGTACTGAGCCCGTGCATCACAAGTACTGAGCCCGTGCATCACAAGTACTGAGCCCATGCAGCCCAACTAGAGAGTCCGTGCAGCACAGCGACAGCTGCATGGTACGACAACCATCCCACATGCCCCAACTAAGACCCAGGGCAACCAAAATAAATAAATATTTTTTTAAAAAACAAAAATAACAAAGAGTCTTACAGAAAATAAAGCCTTAGGGAAAAACATAAAGACAGTGTTAATCAAATAGCACATATTTAAAGAGAAATGAGTAAAAATTATAGATGATACCTACTTCTAAATAAACCGGTGTTCTGCATTGAAAACTTTTTCAGGTACCTTCTTTGGGAAACTGCTACAGTCACAATCTGCTACAGGCGCCTCTCCCACACATTTTAGATTAGATTAGCTCTGCTTTGGTGTTCATCATCTGCAAATTTTTTATGGTTTAAACTTTGTAATTCCTAGCAATTTCTTTTTCTTTCCGCATCAGATGGCTGTGCTTACGGATGTGTTTGGGGTGAGTGAGGGGTTATATTTAGGAAAGTAGAAAACCACTTGCCCTCTCTGTGTACTGAAACAAACATTTCATTAACCAATACTTTGCAACACAGAGTGCTGGTGTTTTAACCATTCTATTTTATTGTCTTTAGCTGGTTGTAGTCAAAACTGATTTCATGACCTCCTAAAGGTTGCAACTTGCAATATGAAAACCACTTTTCCATAGAGATACCCACTTAGTCTGTGGCTGCAGGTGACTAGTAATTATTGAGCTCCCTTGTGTAAAGGCCTTACATGGAGAAACACCTTTGTGAAAAATACTATGATTGTAAAAACTTGGGTTGATAAAACTGAGGTGTTAGGGGAATTTCTTTACAGTTTCTCCTCTGTTAAACTAGGATCTTTGAGAGGACAGGGACTATTTACTTACTATTGTCATCAACGCCTAACATAGCACCTCACTCATAATGGATGCTCATTAAATATTAATGAGTGAATGAATGGTTTGATGCTGCGCTGTGCTTAGCCAGTCAATCGTTTCTGACTCTTTGTGACCCCATGGGCCGTAGCCCACCAGGCTCCTCTGTCAATGGCGATTCTCCGGGCAAGAATACTATGGATTGCCATGCTCTCAGGGGATCTTTCCAACCCAGGGATCGAACCCAGGTCTCCCACATTGCAGGTGGATTCTTTACCGTCTGAGCCACCAGGGAAGCCAAGAATACTAGAGTGGGTAACCTATATCTTCTCCAGGAATTGAACTGTCTCCTGCGTGGCAGGCAGATTCTTTACCAGTTAAGCTACCAGGTAACCCCCATTTATAATGAATTCAGAGAGAAATAATTTTGTAAAGGGTAAAGATTACTGTAATTATGTACTTTTTGATGGCTTTTACCCAATATTCTCATTGATTTATGCCTTAGGGACAGTCTTTTTTTTTTTTTTTCTTAATTATCAGTTTCCAAAAGCTTTCAAAAAACTGGCTTTAGGACTTTCTTGGTGATTCAGGTGGTTAAGAATCCACCTGCCAGTGCAGAGAACACAAGTTCGCTCCCCGGTTCAGGAAGATCCCGTGCTCTGTGGGGCAGCCAAGCCCCTTCCACAGCTACTCAGCCCAAGTGCTAGAGCCCGTGCCCTGCAACAGAAGAAACCACCGCAGTGAGAGGCCCACACCGCAACTAGAGGGTCGCCCCTACTCGCCACCACTAGAGAAAGCCCTCATGTAGCGATGAGACCAAAAGTAAATAAATGGCAAAATTTACTAAAAACAAAAAATCACTGGCTTTATATTTTTGTCTCTTTTTAAAGCAATTATTGGCCTATAATTTTGTGTTTTCATTCATTTTATGTATGTTGTCTATATAATTTTATATAACTTTGAATTATCATTCTGTTATTTAAAAGAAGGAGAGCTGTGAGAGCATGGTATGTAAAGAATTCTTAAAAGCAGTTTACTTATTTTTTGCATTCATGATTAAACTCAGATGTTCATAGATTGATTTTTCCCTAAAGAATCTTTAATGTAATGGCCTTCCATAGGTCCAATAATCATGTTCTTCAGTGGATTTTCAGAAACTGTAATAAATTTATTCATATCATCCACTCAGACAAATCCATGATAAAAGAGAATTCTCTACCATGGTGTATCAGAGGTTTTGAAAGGTACCCAAGTCAAAAGTTTCTGGCCATCTCTTCTTTCTGTCATGAATGAGAATTTTAAATTGTACCTCTCAATTTAATACTACCTTTCAGTCTCTTCTTAAAATAGTACTTTATGAACTATGTCGTCTCCAGCATTTTAGTTCTTTGTCTCTTCAGATATCCACTTCTGCAGTTTTTCTTTCATGGTTTTGTTGGGAAAGTGAGGTATAGATGAGAGGTTATCAGCCCTGCTGTGAGAACCACCATTTAACACTGTCCTCACTGAGCCTGTCTACTGACAAAGGCATTAATGTGTCATCAACAACCAGATTCTTAATGAATTACATCCCAACTTAGTGAACTCTCTGAAAACCCCAGATTGTTTCACTGTGTAGTGATTTTGTTATAATAAATTCTCTAGAAAGCATTTCCAACCAGCAAGAATTAATGCTACAACAGGAATTTTCTTTTTCTGATCCAATCAAGGACAATAGAAATCATCCT
This sequence comes from Dama dama, assembly GCF_033118175.1. NCBI lineage: Eukaryota > Metazoa > Chordata > Mammalia > Artiodactyla > Cervidae > Dama > Dama dama. Next base: position 50,181,013 of record NC_083710.1, read on the forward strand.
ACAAATATTACTCCCGTGTTACTCTTTCTCCATCTTCCAAAGGAATGTATTTAGAGAATAGGGGATGGTTATTAGTATATTTGGAGTTGGGAGGGAGTTTTGATGGAAATAATTTTAAAAAATGAGATGAAACAGACTAAATTAAATCAAAATTTCTGCTAAGTTAAAAACTGTAAATAGATCTTCCATATCTTCTTTCTCCCTATCGCAGGAAGCAATCACATACATTTGTTAAGGTAAACTTTATGTCATTAGAGAAGATAAGTTTTCTTCAAAATTGCTTAATAATAGAGAATTCAGAGTAATTAAAGCAGTACATCTCATCTTTATGACCCATTTAATACAGAGTACTCATACTTCTGTTTGCTGCAGTGATAATAGTATTTTTTAGCACTTTTACTATGTTCTAGTCACTTTGCTAAACGCTGTGATTTTATCCTCTCATTTAATGCTTCCAACAACACACTGAGGTAGGCCTAGAAAGAATAATTACCTAAGATCACAACGAGTAAGTGTCAAAGCCAGGATTGAAATCCAAATCTTTCTGGCTCCAAACCATATTCTTACCATAATATTCAATTGCTTCTCAGGAAATACTGCATTCCTCATGCTGTGTTAAGAAGTAAGTATAATACCACCCCATAATTTAGTCTGTACTAGTAAGTAAATTTTCTAGATAGTTGCAATTTAATGTAAGCATTAAAGCATTCCTTTGTCACTAGAAATGTCTCCTTCTTGGTGAATTCATTATTGTCACCCTAGTGATTTCTTCAGTAAGTTACCATAGGAAAATATAGGCTTTTTTCTTCTACTTAAAATAACTCCAATTTCCATGTCTTTTATATCTCTTTTTAATAAATTTTTTATACTTTCTTTCTATACAAAGTCATTTTCTGGTACTGTTCCAAATAGCACTTCACATTTACATTTTGATTTGCTGCTTTGAATTTATGATTGTTCAGCAAACCAAAAATCTTACTAAAACCATGGTCTGGGTAAATGAAATAGTCTGTGGTAGAAAACTGAAAGACTCATTATGAGTATGTAATTTTTACACACAACTTTGCAAGTCTTTCTCAAGTATCTGTGATCACTAGATAAATAACCTCCACCTAGGTGAGGAGTATAGCATTATTGCATTTTTTGAATTTTAACAAGCAAATGCCAATGTTACTCCTACAACTATTCCTAAGTTTTAAATTTTTTTCAATTTATATAAAAAGGTGCTTCATAATTTTAAGTTCAAAACAAATTATTTTCCTCAGGAACGAATGTATTTTACCTCTTCAGTCATCTTCATTGAGCTTTCTCTTCATATCTAATCATTAAACAATATTTTTTGCTTCATGTTTTCGTCTTAACTGCCAACCTATTTAATTCTGCCTTTGCCATTTTTTTTCCACTTCTAGGTTTTAACTAAAGAATTTTATAGTCTCCAAGCCTCTTCTGAAAAACGCATTACCGAACTTCAAGCACAGAACTCTGAACATAAGGCAAGGCTAGACACTTATGAGAAACTGGAAAAAGAGCTTGATGAAATAATAATGCAAACTGCAGAAAGTAAGTCTCCCCACACACACCCCCACCCCAACACACACAGCTTTTTCTTCTGACAACACAAGGAACCTGATACTGTTTCTAAAACTGCTTTGCTCTATTTCTTTGAAATGTTACTTGTGACTTTCTCTGAAAGAATACTTTGTATTTTAAAAATTAGTTAACCTTAATTCTAGTGGTTTGAGAGCAAAAAATATATATTTGTCTCTCTGTGACAGATTTTATCTTTTCATTTATTTATTTGTTTTACTATTTCATTTCACTCATTCAACAATAAAGTGATTACATATGCCAGGATCTGGGGTGTAGAGTTCATGCAATAATTCTTGCTTATAGATATTCCTAGTCTATTCTGCTGGGAGAGACAAACATGTCAACAGATAATTAAAGTGCTATTAGCAAAAGAGAGGCAGATCTTGATAAGTACAGAAGAGATGTGAGTTAATTCCTTATTGGAGGTGAGGAATCCCTAAGAGGGGAGATAACATTTGAATGAGTCTTGAAGGACAGATAGAAATTCATTGCATACCATGTGTTACAGACTTTGACCTTTAATTTCTACTTCTTTTTTCCCCTCTTATTTGCCATCTTCCTATGTTGTCCTTGACTCCAAGAGAATATTGCAAATTAACACTTCACCATTGGCTGAGATGTTTGCTATAGTACATTATTTCTATTCAAAAGTCAGAAATGATAGTGGCATTCTTATAAAATCTTCAGCTGAAGTTGAGGTTGACTCTATCTGGGGTACCTTTTCTTATGAAGACTATATTAATGTTGGTATCCCAATTTAAGGAAAACTTTTTTTCATTTCTGTCATTGCCTTTTTTAAATTTCCAAGGTCAGTGTCTGATAACTGCAGTAGTTTCCAAATTTATTCTCAGTTTCTTTGTGGCATCTGAGTAACCTCTATAAAATATAGATTTAACCATACCATATACCTGCTTTAATGCCCCTATAAACATAAATCAGCCTAAGGTCAAATTCCTTAGCATGTCTTTTTATGATTAGACTCATTTATCTTTGTACTTTTTCATGCCTTGCCATTCTTATCACCTTATTTTGAAAGTTCTATACTCTTTTTTATCTCTATAACTTTGCAGATGTCCCTGTGTTTAAATAAATTAGTAATAAAAGAAAACTTCCTCAATCTGATGAGATACCTGTAAAAAATATACAGCTAATATAACTAATGATGAAATATCAATTGCTTTCCCTTTAAGGGAGAGAACCAGGCAAGGACTTCTAGAAAGATTGCCTTTCTAAAACCAGGCAAAAAGTTTTCATAATTTCTATCAAACATTGTATTTGAGCTCCTAGCCAGTGTACTAATGCAGGATAGGAAAAATTTTACGAAGACCAGAAAAGAAGAGAAAGACTATATTTTCAGATTACAAAGCGATCCCTGACACTGATAAGTAAATTTAACAGGCTATGATAATTACACGAAAATATACGAGAAGCAAACAATTGGAAAAAGAAATTTAAAAAGCAATTTCCTTTACAATAGTATCAAAAAACACAAAATATATAGGAATAAGTTTAACAGTACTAAATACAAATCATTGCTAGGAAAAATTAAAGAAGACTCACTAAAATATCCAAAGATAAAATCATGAATTCTATTAGTTCAGTGTTGTTCCAATCACAGTTCCTTTTTTAACATTTTAGTATTCCATTTATGTGAAAATTCAAAGTCTACTTTTAATAATAGCAGGACACACCTACCAGAATGCCTGAAATTAGCAAGACTGGCTGTTCTCAATGTTTGTGAGGAAGACTCTCTTATAAAACCAAACAGCCTGTCCAGTTACCAGCAATTTCATTCCTAGTTACTTTCCCAAAGACAAAGAGCATATGCACACTGGAACAACCAAAATAATGTGAGCGGATCGGGGGGAGGAACACAATTGGTAGACCTACACAGACTGACTTTAAGACTTAATATAAAGCTATAGTGTCAAACTAGTACACTACTGGTGTAAAGAAAGACAGATACAGCAACAAAATAAAATAGAGAACTAAGAAATAGACCCACACCTGTCTGATTATTTGATTTTTAATAAAGACAGCAAACCATTCAACTGGAGAAAGGAAAGTTCCATACGTGGTGCTAAAAAAATTGGACATATTTTTGAAAGTGAGCCTCAACCTTATTTCATACCATACACTAATACTAACTTAAGATGAAACTTGCAAGTAATAAGTAAAACTGTAGATCTCTAGTGGAAAACATGATTGTTTTTGCAACTTGATGCAGCTCAAAATTTCCTAGATAGGTTCCTGAAAGGAACTATAATAAAATAAAGCTTTACTAAGTTGATTTCATCAATATTAAAAACCTCTGCTCTTTTAGAAGACATTTTTAAAAAATGAACTAAGTTGCAGAGTAGGAGAAGTAATCACAGTCTTATGTCTGACAAAGCAATGGTATCCATATTAAGAAAATGACTCAGAGAAAATAGTCACAAAAGTCATGACATAAGATTATCCAGATGGGCCTATCTCAAGGGTCCTTGTAAGAAGGTTATGTGATGATGAAAACAGAAGTTGGAGAGAGGATTTGAAGATGCATAGAAAATGTTAAGAAAGTCATAAGAAAAAAATATATTTACAGTACTTCCCTGTATCTATTAATACTGTGGGTTTACATCGTCCTCCCATGCGGCACTAACAGTCAAGAACCTACCTGCCAGTGCAGTGAGACATGAGAGGCGCAGGTTCGATCCCTGTGTCGGGCAGATCCCCTGGAAAAGGGAATGGTGACCCACTCCAGTATTCTTGCCTGGAGAATTCCATGAACAGAGGAGCCTGGCAGGCTACAGTTCGGGGGTCGCAAAGAGTTGGAAACAGCTGAAGTGACTTAGCATGCATGCATCTACATCAATATTGTTTTAAATGATACAAACCACTGTAGATGTTATATGTATTGCTAACACTAGATATCCAAAATGAAACGATAGATGGACCTAGAGATTATCATACTAACTGAAGTCAGAAAGAGAAAGACGAATATCATAATAATATCATTTATCTAATCTAAAATATGGTACAAATGAACTTAGTTACAGAACAGAAATAAACTCACCGACATAGCAAATAAACTTATGGTTACCAACGGGGAAGAAGGAGGTAGGAGAAGAATTAATTAGAGGAGTTTGGGATTAGGAAATACAAACTACTATATGAAAAGTAGATAAACAAAATAGATAAACCTACTTTCTAACACAGGGAACTGTATTTAGTACCTTGCAAGAATATGAAAAGGAATATATATATTCACTTTGCTATACATCAGAAGCACAGCATTGTAAATCAACTATATGTCATTAAAAATTAATATTATAAAAAGTGAAAAGATAATGTGAAAAAAAATTCACATTTATTTACAGGTATGAAAATTCATGCATGGATAAAAAAGAAGCAGCAATATCACTTTATCACAGCCCAGTGTAACTGATATGATTGTTTCAGGGTAGCCTAGCCTATACACTAATGAATGAATCACTATAAAATTTTTGTGACATACAGTATTATAGTCATATTTACATTACAGTATTGGAAACATTGTTACACCTTTTAAAAAGCTACTTACCTGTGATGATACACTAATATGCAGTTTCTTCAGTTATGAGAGAGAGACATACAGTACAGTAATTGTTTGACAGTAAGGTTATAAAACAGTAAGAAAACTAACATATTATTAATTTTGTTAAATATTACCTATGCCTGTATAAGGATAGACTAGCATCTACATATACTTGATGCATTCATGACTTACCTTATTCTTAGCTTTTTTTGATATTTTAAGGCTACATGGTTCACCTGCAAGTTTTTTCAAATTGTTTCAAATCTCCAAAAAATTTTTCCAATGTATTTATTGAAAAATATTCATGTATGAGTGTGACCCAAGCAGTTCAAACCCTTGTTATTCAAGAGTCAACTGTATATATATTTCTCCAAATGCATTGAATGGTAGACTTAAGATTTGTACCTTTCACCATGTGTCAATTTTATTTTTAAAAAAGAACTGTAAATAATATTGAACTATAGTTGATAATTTACACATTGAACTATTTGGAGTGAAGGCTCAGGACTGCAGCTTCTTTTGAAATTCATCAACAAATAAGATAGATTCACGAATGGTAGCTCAGACGGTTAAGAATCGGCCTGCAATGCAGGAGACCTAGGTTTGATCCCTGGGTTGGGAAGATCCTCTGGAGAAGGGGATGGCAACCCACTCCAGTATCCTTGCCTGGAGAATTTCGTGGACAGAGGAGCCTGGCAGGCTACAGTCCATGGGGTTGCAAAGAGTCAGACACAACTAAGCGACTAGTACAACAACAACAACAACATGGATGAATACAGTGATGGACAGTTGTGTGAGAAATAAATATAGTGCAATGTATAATTTAGATTACAGATGTTGGATATGTGTACATTTCTTTCAGGTTTTTCATATATGTAAAATATTTAGAAAATATATAGAAATTAATTTTTTTTTCTATGACATTGTATAAACCATATCTTTGTTAAACTAGATTTATTTGTACTTGGAAGACCAGTAAATTAGGTTCTTTTCTATCCATTTACACTGGAAATTAGAATATTCCTATCCTTGTTTAATGAATAGTTAACTGAAAAGTGAAATTTGTGAGATGTAAGGGCAAAACGGAGAAGGCGATGGCACCCCACTCCGGTGTTCTTGCCTGGAAAACCCCATGGACGGAGGAGCCTGGTGGGACGCAGTCCATGGAGTCACTACAAGTCGGACACGACTGAGTGACTTCACTTTCACTTTTCACTTTCATTCATTGGAGAAGGAAATGGCAGCCCACTCCAGTACTCTTGCCTGGAGAATCCCAGGGAGAGAGGAGCCTGATCGGCTGGGTCACACAGAGTCGGACACGACTGAAGCGACTTAGCAGCAGCAGCAAGGGCAAAACATTCTTTTTTAGTACCATAGTGTATACAGTACTCAAAGGATTATCGTCTAATTCTTCTCATTTCAGCTGACACAAAGATGCTTAGACTTTATTTATTAAGGTGTAACCATGACAAGAAAAAGTCTCAACAACCCAGGTAACCACGATGGTGTGGACACAAATTTCAAGCCAGACATCCTAGAGTGTGAAGTCAAGTGGGCTTTAGGAAGCATCACTACAAACAGCTATTGGAGGTGATGGAATTCCATCTGAGCTGATTCAAATCCTAAAAGATATTGCTTTTAAAGTGCTGCACTCATTATGCCAGGAAATTTGGAAAACTCAGCACTGGCCACAGGATTGGAAAAGGTCAGTTTTCGTTCCAATCCCAAAGAAAGGCAATGCCAAAGAATGTTCAAACTACTGTGCAGTGGTGCTCATTTCACATGCTAGCAAGGTAATGCTCAAAATCCTTCAAGCTAGGCTCCAGTAGTACATGAACCAAGAACTTCCAGATGTACAAGCTGGATTTAGAAAGGCAGAGGAACCATAGATCAAATTGCCAGCATACTCTAGATCATAGAAAAAGCAGGAGAATTCCAGAAAAACATTTACTTCTGCTTCATGGACTACACTAAAGCCTTTGACTGTGGATCACAACTAAATGTGGAAAAAAAGAGATGGGAATCACCACCTGAGAAACCTGTATGCAGGTCAAGAAACAATACTTAGAACCAGACATGGAACAATGGACTGGTTCAAAATTGAGAAAGGAGTATGTCAAGGCTGTATATCTTCAGCCTGCTTATTTAACTTATATGCAGAATGTACATCATGCAAAATGCTGGGCTGGATGAAACACAAGCTGGAATCAAGATTGCCAGGAGAAATAACAACCTCAGATACGCAGATCATACCACCCTCATGGCAGAAAGTGAAGAAGAACTAAAGAGCCTCCTTAATCAAGGTACAAGAGGAGAGTGAAAAAGCTGGCTTAAAATTCAACATTCAAAAAAGTAAGATCGTGGCATACGTTCCCATCACTGCATGGCAAATAGTTGTGGAAAAAAAATGGAAACAGTGACAGTTTATTTTCTTTGGCTCCAAAATCACTGCAGATGGTGACTGCAGCTCTGAAACTAAGAGATGTGTGATCCTTGGAAGAAAAGCTGTGACAAACCTCGTTGTTGTTGTTGTTCAGTTGCCAAGTCATGTCCACCTCTTTCTGCCCCCATGGACTGCAGCATGCCAGGTTTCACTCTCCCTCCCATCTCCCAAGGTTTGCCCAAGTTTGTGTCCGTTGAATTGGTGATGCCATCCAACCATCTCATCCTCTGTCGCCCTCTTCTTCTGCCTTCAGTCTTTCCCAGCGTCAGGGTCTTTTCCAGTGAGTTAGCTGTTCACATCAGGTGGCCAACGATTGGAGCTTCAGACAGTGTATTAAAAAGCAGAAACATCACTTTGCTGACAAAAGTCCATATAGTCATATGTATGGTTTTTCCAGTAGTCGTGTTTGGATGTTAAAGTTGAACCATAAAGAAGGCTGAGCACTGAAAAATTGAAGCTTTTGAACTGTGGTTCTAGAGAAGACTCTTGAGAGTCCCTTGGACAGCAAAGAGATCAAACCAGTCAGTCCTAAAGGAAATCAGCCCTGAATATTCATTGGAAGGACTAATGTTGAAGCTGAAAGTCCAATACTTTGGCCACCTGACGCGAAGAGCTGACTCACTGGAAAAAACTGATGCTGGGAAAGATTGAGGCCAGGAGGAGAAGGGGACAACAGAGGATGACATGGTTGGATGGCATCATCGACTCAGTGCACATGAGTTTGAGCAAACTCCAGGAGGTAGTGAAGGACCAAGAAGCCTGGTGTGCTTCAGTCCATGGGGTCACAGAGTCAGACATGACTGAGTGACTGTACAGTAACAAACCATGGCAAATTGCAGTATCCTGTTTACACTTGAATTGCTTTTTGTAATTAAGTGTAATATTACGTTGGAGAAGGAAATGGCAACCCACTCCAGTATTCTTGCCTGGAGAATCCCATGGACAGAGGAGCCTGGTGGGCCATGGTCCATAGGGTCGCAGAGAGTCAGACACAACTGAAGCGACTGAGCCCGCACATAATATTAAGTATTTGAGGAGTTTTGTTTTCAAAGATCTCATCAAGTTGTTAAAAGTACAGGTATTTTCCAGAAAGTAAGTACATTTTTTTGTAAATATCAGATTTCTAATTGTCAATTGAGGGACCTCTTCTCCATCCTCCTTCTACTTATGACCTCTGCTCAGCATTTGTCACATTTTTCAAAACTCTTCTCTTGCTTCTTAAATCATCACTTTTGATTGTTCTCCATCGTTTTTATTATCTCTTCTTCTATCTAAATGTTTCTAGTTCCCGGGGATTTTTTCCCCTCATCCTCTTTAACTCTTACCTATTTTCTGGATAATCTTATCCCTTTCCATGATTTCAGTTAGTGTCTGTAGGCTAGTCACTCCACAGGTCTGTATGGAATTCTATTTTTCATTCCTTCCCTAAATCCAGTTAATAATAGTAACTGTAACTTGTGAAGAGTTCTCTTTTCTGATTACTGGAATTTTTTTCCTATATAAAATCAGAGTTAACAACAAAAATCTATTGGTCATGTTACTTACCTATTTTAATCACTTTTAACTTCTTGTTATCTTGTCTATAGAATAAAATCCAGACTCTTTTATCTAGCAAACAATACTACTACCATTGTTCTTCAGACTAACTAGCCACTTTCCTCACAATTATTAATACTAAAACTTCTCAGCTCTGTGCCTTTACGCGTTATGTCCGTTGAATTGGTGATGCCATCCAACCATCTCATCCTCTGTCGCCCTCTTCTTCTGCCTTCAGTCTTTCCCAGCGTCAGGGTCTTTTCCAGTGAGTTAGCTGTTCACATCAGGTGGCCAACGATTGGAGCTTCAGACAGTGTATTAAAAAGCAGAAACATCACTTTGCTGACAAAAGTCCATATAGTCATATGTATGGTTTTTCCAGTAGTCGTGTTTGGATGTTAAAGTTGAACCATAAACTTCTCTGTAAATGTCATTCTCCCCACACCTTCTTTATGCCTCTAGCATGGGAAAAATGGTAGTACTCGGATATTAGTTGTGCTTCTAAGACACATTCATATGTCTTTAGTACCATTTACCATGTTGTATAGTACATTGTTTCTTTACTTAAATCATCACTAGCATAATTATACTGTGAGTCACTAATCAAGTAAGTATTAAACTCGAATTTAAGTTGTCCGTCAGTATCTGATGAGATTTTGAGATGTTAGCTAAATTTACTCCTCTCTCTTCTGAACTTTGAACTGTCTAAGACAAACAAGAGTCAGACGGGTATCTAATGCCAGCTCTATCTCTGATAGAGATGAAGTGAAGTCAACTTGGACCTGAGCAGTGATGGCTGATAACACGACTGGCCATGGCACCAAACATCTCTCGCCTCCACACGTCCTCATAATTAACAATCTGACCTCTGAAAACTGATCTTGGTTCAGTGTGAAAAATAGAATCAAAATTGAAGAAAAACGCTTACAAATATTCCTAAAATGTTTACTGTACCACAGCAGGATCAAACAACAAGAAAGGGCCTATTATAGTCATAGGCCTGCAAGCAGCTTCCTCACTAATGTAAAATCTGTGGCTTTGTTTGAAACTTGAAACACTTCTGAAAGTAGGTTTCTCTTTTTGACATTGAAATAATGGTTATCAATGAATAATGTCATAAAAATTGTTATATGTCATTGACTGCTTTAAATTGAGCTATAAATCTTTAGCTTTTATGGCCTTTGATTAAATGTTTTTTCATCTCAACTTCCAGTAAAATTGTCATTGCATTTAAACTTTTTACCCATAAAATGTTAACCTGTTGGTTAAAATTTCTTTTGGGGAGTGTGTGACAATAATAAAATTTAGAAGTAAATGTTGTTGCTAAATTTTTTGTAATTAAAAAAAATCATCAATAGGTTCTTAGACTGTATTTTTTCTTTACAGAGTAGCCTACTGAAATGTATAATTTCATTATTGCAAGTTAGGATAACTTGATAACAAATTAGATAACTTTATCTTCTGATAAAATAATGAACATCTTTCCTAATTAAAAATAGTCATTTCTTTTATCAGGAAGAAAGGTGATGAAATTGAGGTTATCTTTACTTATTTCATAATTAAGTAACAAATATTTCATGCAAAAAGCCTTTGAATCTCAGAATAAACAGTCTGTATTATTAAGTTTTATAACAAGACAACTAACTGAATGTGTCATATGATGCAGTCCCTTACACTTTGAAGCAATAGATGGGACAACTCCAAGCAAGCATACACTGTATGAAATACGCTGCTACTTGCAAATGGCCTGTTTGAGATTATGCATGATCCCTTTCAAGTGTTCTTATGTTCACTAATTCATTATTATGAACTCTTTTATTTTCACTTCTGCCATGCTTCTTAAGAAGAAAGAATTTCACAGTGTACACTTATTATTATTTTCCAGTTGAAGATGAAGTTGAAGCTGAAAGGGTTCTTTTTTCCTATGGCTATGGTGCTAATGTTCCCACAACAGCCAAAAGACGACTAAAGCAAAGGTAAGATCAATATATATTTGTTTACTTATCTAGTCAAGCTAGATGTAATTACATTCTGCTTTTTGATAATGTACTAAGTGGAGTGACAAAGTTACTGTATTTCTTCTTATGCATAAATATTACATTGCTCATGAAACATAGCATAGTAAATAATAATCATGCCTTTCATGTATTTTTAAGTAGACTGTAAGTGTACATTAGAATTTTCCTCGAATTGGATTCAATGATAATGGCAGCATTTAAATTTTTTCAGGTTAAAATTAGCAAATGCGTTTCCTTTGTTCCCTTGTTTCATATTCGCCTGCGTACATTCCTTGACTTATACTTGAAAGAGAGAGAGAGAAAGACTGAGAGGGAGATAGAGAGCTAGCATACATGCGCTACTCACTCAGTCGAGTCTGACTCTCTGCAACCCCATGGACTATAGCCCACCAGGCTCCTCTGTCCATGGGATTTTCCAGGCAAGAATACTGGAGTGAGTTGCCGTTTCCTCCTCCAGGGGATCTTCCCGACCCCGGGATCAAAACCATGGCTCTATGACTCCTACCTTGTAGGAGGATTCTTTTACTGCTGAGTCATCAGGAAAGCCCAGCAGATACATTGTGACTGAAAATATAAAAGACTTTATGAAGACCAAGAAAATTTTTAGAAGATCCACTAGTTATTTTGTGAAATACTATTTATTTAAAGTATACCAAGAGAAAATTTTACCTATATTAATTGCTTTTCTAGTTGACCTAACTCCTTTCTCCCACCTAAACTCATCCTGCTTTGCAAAAAGAGTCCCATTTGCTACCATAACAAATCTAAATGTTTCTGTCAGACTTCTGAGCCCTTCCATGTAGCTCTACTTCTCCAGCCTTATTTGTCTCTCTACCCAAAATGATGGTAGTATATCTCCCTGCCTATAAACATCTATTTTCCATGTAACCACATAACAAGCATTTGTCTTTATCTCGCTAGCTCTCATTCCTATATTGCTTCCCCAGCCAGATGGAAAGATCCTCAAGGTCAGCAAGTACACCTTATTCTTGTTTATTCTCCATTGTCTCTAACCAGCATGGTATGAGATAGCTAACAGCATTGTCTCTTCATCTGAGTATTTGAGGATTCAAAGCTGCTTGTTTATCTGTTTTTATATGAATTGATTTAAACATTTAGAGACATTACATATTAAGTAAGAAAAGGAATTAATCTTAACTCTAATTCTTCTATAGAAGCTTTGGCTCAGAAGATAACATGTCTTTATGGCTATCAAAAGTGATGTAAGATACAGGTCATTTTATGAGAGGTAACAAAAAGATGCTTAGAACTTGTGTTTCCTACTAGTTACACTAAATAGATCAAGGATAGTTGACTACTAGATAAAAAATTGTAGCTGGACTGGTTAATTCTGTTTAGTGAAGATGCAAGTATTTCTAAATTATGTATTATTTGAAAAATTGGGTGTAATCCCATTCCATTCACATTCTTCCCCGAGTCCCTCCAAGTTCACTAAGGGTGACCTAGGATAATTTGTCATTTTCAGAGTATCTCTGTATTTGAGGATTATATTGCCAGGGGAAAAATAGAAAAGTAATTTTATGGGCAAGCAACTTTTTTTTTATCAGTGGCAAATGATTGGTAAAATGCTAAAAATTGAAATTTGAAGGAAAAAGTCCATAATCATCTTTATTTTAGAATCCAGTTCCTTCACATGCATCTTGTTCACAAGGAAGAAAAAATTTTCTCTTGTAAGGTTTCTTTCGGTAGCCCCAAATGCTGAGTTATTCTAAAATTGAAAACAATTATTACTATTACCTTAATATTTTTTTTTGGAATTTCCAAAACAGATGTTGATTTCTTACTATTTAGACTGGAAATATAAGGAACCATAACTGATTCATATTCTGCATAATCTTAACTGTCTGTCCAAATATTTCTAAAGATTTTATCACTGAGCTATCTATGTGCCTTGAACAAGTGCCTAATGGGCATGCTATTAATACCTCCTACCAGCTGGTGCCAGGCATTCTTCTCATGATGAACCAGAGGGTTATTTTGAGGAAGTGCTTCTCAGGTCATCTAAATGGAGTGAAGGGAAAGTAAGTCTGGAGAGCCAAAGAGGACATTTATGCATTCCTTTTCCCATTCATTCAACAACTTTTATTGAGTACCTACTGTACGCACAAAGTTGACCCGTGGCAAAGAAAATCCCTTTTGAGGATCTGATGCATTTCTGAAGTTCGCAAAGTCCTTATTTGATTTCCTAATGGATATTTGTAAAGAAGTAAATGGCTTTGTGCTTTAGGTTTAATTTATTTAAGATTGTTGTATGGCAGAAACCAATACAGCATTGTAAAGAAGTTATCCTCCAGTCCAAAAAAAAAAAAGATGAAAGCAATATAATCTTCTAGAAAATTTATATTTAATTCATCACACTTGAAATTAAACAATGGAAGCTTAAGGTGACTTATAAAATAACAGAATGGCCAATGAAATATTTGCATAACAAAATTTCCATTATACATCAGCCCATAACAAAGTGTATTGAAATTTCAAAGGAGCTTGTTTCACATCTGCTATACAATATACCCCATTCATACAGTGTTTGATTTGAAATCTCATATATTCAACAACCAATTCCCTGGTTGGCTTAGTGGTAAAGAATCCGTCTAACAAAGCAGGAGATGCAAGTTCGATCCCTGGATAGGGAAGATCCTCTGGAGAAGGAAGTGGCAGCCCTCTCCAGTGTTCTTGCCTGGGAAATCCCATGAACAGAGGAGCCTGGCAAGCCACATTCCAATGGGTTGCAAGAGAGTCAGACACAACTTGGGGACTTAACAACAATATTCAACAACCAATTTAGGTATTTCAGGGTAGCACTCAATTGGAGGGGGTTTCTGATTATAAAAATAATACATGTTTATTTTAGAATATTAGTAAAATTACCAGTAATCCTGCTATCCAAAGATAACCATTCAAAAATGTATACAGATAGATATATTTTTCTGCATATTTATGGTGTTATTGTATGTAACTTAGAAGTTTAACTTTTTGTCTTCTAATTTTACCCTGAACATTTTCTTATATCATTGGATATTCTTCAAAAAGATAAATTTTAATGGTTATTCAAAACTTTAGTTTGTAGGCCTTCTGTTTTTGAGTGCCATATTGCTGTTAGTAAATTGACAAGTCACTGAAAATTTTCACTAGTTACCTATTGCCACTTAAGGCATATTATGAAATTAAAATGAGAAAATGGATGCAAAGTTCATCACAGTGAATGCCTGGCATCAAGTAGATGTTCAAGTGAAGTTTGTTATGTTAGTTAATGTTTCTTAAAATAAATTGATCAAACCATTGATTTTAGAGATAAAGCCAGTGTTCCAAAAATGCTGGTGAGGCATAATTTGAATTTTCATTTAAAATAATTTTGTCTTATTGTAATGAGACCCTCTTGAAGTAATTAGTAGAAACAGCCCCTGGACATGAAACTCGTTTAGAGATTCACATTCTTTGATATAAGTCAGTTTCTTAAAACATAGATCATAATGGCAGTTTCCCATAAAGAAGTGACAAAACTAACATTTCAAAATTAGTTTGAAAAATAAATTACAGAAATGTATCCTAAATGCATTATAATTGTTAAATAAGGTTGCTCCCAGTTTGAATTTTCAAGAGAGATATGAGCAATAACTAAATATTGTATTAAGCTTTCTGGGTCAAAGTCATGGAAAGTTAAAAGGGCTTAGACAATTAAAGCAGATTAAAATAAAATAAGCTCTTCTTGACTTGACTAAACTTGAAAATCTGAAGTAATGTTTTTGTTTCGGTCATGATTGTTTTGAAAATAGCAAACAAGATTTTCTGGTTACATGTTTTGGTTATGCTCTTTAGCTTGTAACACTAAATGGGCAACACCCAGGCACTAACGTGGTCCTAGTGTGTGCATCTCTATTTGTTTTGGCAGACCTGAATGTGGAGACTTTTCTGAGGGTTTTTAAACCTTTCAAATTGCAAGATTTACTGCATACTGTTGACCTTTGTTTTAGTTTCTGTCTAGTTTTATAAAGAGCTTTAAGTTGAAACTTTCACAGTAGACTAATCTTTATAATAAAGGAAAAAATAACACAGAGGGAGCTTTTCTTTTCTCTAGCAGACTTTTGAGCATAAAGTAATTTTGTTTTCCGCTCCTTTATTCTCACATATGTGAGTTCTCATTTTTGTCCTTAGAGAAGAGTTGTGCTTATTTCTTTTGGGTTGGTTTTAGGAATAGTCCTTTAAAAAGCTACTGCTAATCAACTTGAAAGTTTAACCCTACAGAAAAACTAGAAAAAGACATAAAACTATAGGTAATCAGAATATACCACTATTTATTTAGTCCCTGTAACTTCCAAGAAAGTGGACAGTGCAGGGAGCAACCTGATGCTTTCCGAAGCTGAAATCATTCTGGCCTGTGTGCCCTTTTTTTTAACCATTTCTTCGTGCCAGTTCATGTCTGAGACAGAACTTTGACCTTCTAAAACTGAAAAAAATCAAAAAGCCAAATGTTATTTCAGAGTATGTAACTAATTAGGAGATATCTGAGTATATTCAGTTAGTTATATAAGGTTTGGTAATACTAAGTGAAGTATCTAGTATTGAAGGACTCAAGATAGAGTGTCAGGCACCCATTGTGCTTTGATAACTCAGATATAAGTGAAGGTCGATCATGTTCACTTTGGCTGGGCTATGCTTCTTTGAAATTGTGTGTGATAATCAGAAGTACTGACATCCATTGACAAATCCAAAATGGTAACTTTTATTTGGAGTCAAGAGGTGCTGAGGAAAGCTAAGAGATAACCCATGAAGAATTAATTTTAACATATAACAGGTAAAAATTTGGTTTAAAATTTAAATACAGAACTCTACTCTGGTGGCATTAGTTTCTAGTTAATGTCAAATTTAATCTTGGTGCAGGTAAAAAGAATCACATGGCAATTATGTAATTACAAAGAAGAATTGAATGCTGTACCTACTGTAATATCCCAACAAAGAGCCTGTAAAAGCAATGCT
Source organism: Dama dama (assembly GCF_033118175.1). Lineage (NCBI taxonomy): Eukaryota > Metazoa > Chordata > Mammalia > Artiodactyla > Cervidae > Dama > Dama dama. The sequence goes on from NC_083710.1 coordinate 50,197,151, forward strand.
TTCTTGAGGAGTTCAGTACTGAATAAATAAATAGCCTACCAACCAAACTTTAGCAGGAGTCATTTTCCCTGACTGTACCCCTGGTTACTCATTATAAAGAACTCACTATAAACACTTGTTTTCATTGTACATGCATTGTAGTTAAGGAGACATAAACTCAGCTTAGTTAAGCAATTCTTCATTTGTCTTGCCTTGAATTTCAGTTAAGCTAAAATCGCATCCTCTCTTCTGACTTCTAATATCCCAGATTTCTAAAAGCATCCACCCATAACATCAAACTACTCAGCACAGCAATATGCCACATTTAAATACTTAGGAGGTTGAAATATAGAAGCGATCACAGGTGAATTCAGCCAAAAGTTTAGGGAAGAACTAACACTTATCCTCAAAGTCTTCCAGAAAATTTCAGAGGAAGGAGAACTCCAAAACTCATTTTGCGAGGCCACCGTCACCCTGATACCAAAATCAGACGAAGATACCACAAAAAAAGACAGTTACAGGCCAATATCACTGGTGAACGTAGATGGAAAAATCCTCAACAAAGTTCTAGCAAACAGAATCTAACAACAAATTAAAAAGATCATATATCATGATCAAGTGGACTTTATCCCAGGGATGCAAGGACTCTTAATATATACAAATTAATCAATGTGATGCACCATATTAACAAATTAAAAGATAAAACCATATGATCATCTCAATTGATACAGAGAAAGCTTTCAACAAAATTCAACACCCATTTATAATTTAAAAAAAAAAACCTCTGCAGAAAGTAGGCATAGAAGGAACATAACTCAACATAATATACTCTTTGTAACAGCATGGACTACAGGGTGCCAGGCTTCCCTGTGCATCACCAACTCCTGGAGCCTGCTCAAACTCATGTCCAGCAAGTCAGTGATGCCATCCAACCATCTCATTCTCTGTCATCCCCTTCTCCTCCTGCCTTCATTAGGGTCTTTTCCAATGAGTCAGCTCTTCACATAAGGTAGCCAAAGTATTGGAGCTTCAGCTTCAGCATCAGTCCTTCCAATGAATATTCAGGACTGATTTCCTTTATCATTGACTGGTCTGATCTCCTTGCTGTACAAGGGAGTCTCAGGAGGCTACTCCAACACCAGCATCAATTCTTTGGTGCTCATCTTTCTTTATGGTCCAACTTTCACATATTTACATGACTACTGGAAAAACCATAGCTTTGGCTAGATGAACCTTTGTCAGCAAAGTAATGTCTCTGCTTTTTAATATGTTATCTAGGTTGGTCATAGCTTTTCATCCAAGGAGCAAGCATCTTTTAATTTCATGACTTGAGTCACCATCTGCAGTGATTTTGGAGCCCAAGAAAAAGTCTCTCACTCTTTCCATTGTTTCCCCATCTATTGGCCATGAAGTGATGGGACCAAATGCCATGATCTTCACTTTTTGAATGTTGAGTTTTAAGCCAGCTTTTCACTCTCTTCTTTCACTTTCATCAAGTGGCTCTTTAGTTCCTCTTCACTTTCTGCCATAAGAGTGGTGTCATCTGCATATCTGAGATTATTGATATTTCTCCATGCAATCTTGATTCCAACCTGTACTTCTTCCAGCCTGACATTTCGCATGATGTACTCTGCATATAAGTTAAATAAGCAGTGTGACAATATACAGCTTTGACATACTCCTTTCCCAGTTTAAAGTCAGTCTATTGTTCCATGTCTGGTTCTAACTGTTGCTTCTTGACCTGCATACAGGTTTCTAAGGAGGAAGGTAAGGTGGTCTGGTATTCCCATCTTTTTAAGAATTTTCCACAGTTTGTTGTGATCCATACAGTCAAAGGCTTTAGCATAGTCAATGAAGCAGAAGTAGAGGTTTTTCTGGAACTCTCTTGTTTTTTCTGTGATCCAGCAGATGTTGGCAATTTGATCGCTGGTTCCTCTGCCTTTTCTGGGGCTTCCCTGGTAGCTCAGAGGGTAAAGCATCTCCTGCAATGCGGGATACCTGGGTTCAATCTCTGGGTCAGGAAGATCCCCTGGAGAAGGAAATGGCAACCCACTCCAGTATTATTGCCTGGAAAATCCCATGGATAGAGAACCCTGGTGGGCCACAGTCCATGGGGTCGCAAAGAGTCAGACACAACTGAGCAACTTCACTTTCTTTCGTTCCTCTGCCTTTTCTAAATCCAGCTTGAACATCTGGACGTTCTTGGTTCACATACTATTGAAGCCTAGCTTGGAGAATTTTGAGCATTACTTGCTTGCGTGTGAGATGAGTGCAAGTGTGCAGTAGTTTGAGCATTCTTCGGCATTGCCTTTCTTTGGGATTGGAATGAAAACTGACCTTTTCTAGTCCCATGGCCACTGCCAAGTTTTCCAAATTTGCTGGCATATTGATCACAGCACTTTCACAGCATCATCTTTTAGGATTTGAAATAGCTCAGCTGGAATTCCATCACCTCCACTAGTTTTGTTTATAGTGATGACTTGACTTCACGTACCAGGATGTCTGGCTCTAGGTGAGTGATCACACCATCGTGGTCATCTAGGTCATGAAGATCTTTTTTGTATAGTTCTTCTGTATATTCTTGCCACCTCTTCTTAACATCTTCTGCTTCTGTTAGGTCCATATCATTTCTGTCCTCTATTGTGCCCACCTTTGCATGAAATGTTCCCTTGGTATCTCCAAGTCCCTTATCATATTATTATATGTATTTTGAACTTTTTTATTTATTTTTGGCTGCCCAGGCTCTTTGTTGCTATGCATGGACTTTCTCTAGCTGCAGTGAATGGGAGCTACTCTTCATTGTGGTGCACAGGCTTCTCATTGAGGTGGCATCTATGTTGTGCAACACAGGCTCTAGAGCTCACAGGCTTCAGTAGTGATAGCATGTGGGCTTATTTGCTCCATGACTTGTGGGATCTTCTTGGACCAGGGATTGAACCCATGTCATCTGCATTGGCAAGTGACTTCTTAACCACTGGACCACCAAGGAAGTCCCTCTTTTCACTTTCTTGATGGTGTCTTTTGAAGCACACAACGTTTTAATTTTGATTCAGTCCAGTTTGCTTCTTCTTTTTTCATTTGTACTTTTGGTGCCATATCTGAGGATCTTTTTCCAGATCCAAGTTCATGAAGATTTTCTTCTGTGTTTTCTTCTAAGAAGTTATACTTTTAACTCTTTCGTATAAGTCTTTGATCCACTTTGAGATAATTTTTGGTATCATGAAGTAAAGGCTTTGTACCTTTTTAATGTGGCTAATAGAAAATTTAAATTGCATATGTAGCTTGTATTATATTCTGTTGGACAAAACTGGGCTAGAACAGTGGTCTCCAAACTTTTTGATATGAATCCCTATTAGGGGGAAATAACCGAGGATGTACTCAAGCAGATTATATGTCTGTGTGTGTATGTGTGTGTGTTTAGTTGCTCAATCGTGTCCAACTCTTTGCCACTCACATATATTTGTATATACATGTATACATATATACACATATATGTTATATTCACACACTGTCACATGGAAAGTGTCTTATATACATGGTCACTCGCTTCAGTCATGTCCAACTCTTTGTGACCTCATGGGCTGTAGCCCGCCAAGCTCCTCTGCCTATGATATTTTTCTGGCAAGAATACTGGAGTGGGTTGCCATGCCCTCCTCCAGGGGATCTTCCCAACCCGGGGATCAAACTTGCTTCTCTTGCCTCTTGTGTATTGCAACAGATTCTTTACTGCTGAGCTACTCGGGAAGCTCCAATCCATACCATACTGCTTTCAATTTTCTCCAGCAGAACATTTTTCACTTCTGCTTTTCACTCTACCCAGAATGCAGTTTCTCTCTTTTGTCACTGCATTAGTTAGTTTTCATTCTTCATTGTGGCCGTTTATATTATTTAATGTACTACTATAATTTGTTTTTTACTTGCCCATCTTCCTCAGGTGACAGTTAGCTCCTCCAGGAAGAAATTGAGAAATCCTAGTACCTAGGTAGATGATAGGTTTTTAATAAATCTTTGTTAAAAGAGAATGTTCATGATTATTTTATTGAATTAATTAATAAATATGTTTCTTCCAACTCAGCTTGCTTTTCTGCAGTCATTGATATTCATGATCCAGAGAAAAAAATACTAATTTTCTTTTTATCATTTGTTAAAAGTTTAACTGCAAGTATTATAATGATGAAAATTTTTACTTATTGTTTCTCCTGAGTGTTCTGTGTGCTTAAATATTTTATTTTTTGAAGAAAAAGTATCTCACAGTATTTTTTTATTCTTGATACTATATTCTTTTTCTTTTTTTCCTAGAACAAGGGTTGTTAAGGGCAATTTGAGAACTTTAACATAATTTCTAATAATCTGTGAGAAGATGTATTCTGATGTCCTTACTACTGACTTGGAAGTGAATTTTTAAAACATGACCAGTGGGTCAGTTGTAGACCAATTGTGTCTACATTTTCTAAATATTGGTCATAAACAGCAATATTAGCTTTTATAGTAATAGTCACAGTTGTTCCCATCAGCGTCAGTTCTTAGAAAGGTTTTCTCGATAAAATAGTAGTATGAACTATCGATTGAAACACTGTAGAACACATTTCTGGGTGATTTCAAGAAATTGTAAGATACCTTCCTTCTATTTAGAGTAGATTTTTCTCCCTCAGAATCCTCCTGCCAAAAGCAGGGAAATTCAAAGTAGTGATAGCTTTGGTGTTAGGGCTTAAAGCACCAGCATACCAAGAATTTCTTGAATTCAGTGGTTTGTGTTATGTGGTATTTTACATTGATAAGTGGTATCACACCATATCTGCATAAGAGCATTAGGCAATTCCCAAACAAAACAAAAAGCTCCCAAACCAATGAGCTGTTTAATATTATTAAACTTGATGTCTTCAAGTCTTTAACTGCTTGAAAATGTTAGTAATGGGTGACCTTTGCATCTCATTATTTTTGTGCATCCTTTATTCCATTTAATCTCATCAATAACTGTTTCTGTGTAATAGTGTTTGATTGTATTCTTTATCATATACTGAACACTACACAAATATGATCCGTATGACCAACATATATTTATTAAGAAATTGCCATGTCAAAAAAGACCCTAATACTGAGTTCTGTGGGAGACAGAAAGATAAAAGAGTTGATTTAACATGTATGAAGAATGAGAAAAAGAGAATGAAAGTATGAATGAAGTGACTGCAAAGTTTTTAAATTAACCTAATAAAAAGACATAGCTAATGATATGTAATACTGATGTTTGCAAAGATGAGTCAACAGATTTAAAATGTAAACTTAACATAAAATTAGCATTAAGACTTATTTGAAGAAGATCTCTATCTTATTTTAAAGTCAGATTTTAGGGAACTTGATATATTTTATGTTGGGGGACTGAGTATACAGTAGCCATAAACAACAAACTGTGGAAAATTCTTAAAGAGATGGGAATACCAGACCACCTTACCTACCTCCTGAGAAATGTGTATGCAGGTCCAAGAAGCAACAGTTAGAACTGGACATGGAACAACTGACTAGTTCCAAATCAGGAAAGGAATACATCAAGGCTGTATATTGTCACCCTGGTTATTTAACTTACATGCAGAGTACATCATGAGAAATGCTGGGCTGGAGGAAGCACAAGCTGGAATCAAGATTGCGGGGAGAAATATCAATAACATGACACCACCCTTATGGCAAAAAGTGAAGAAGAACTAAAGAGCCTCTTATGAAAGTGAAAGAAGAGAGTGAAAAAGCTGGCTTAAAATTCAGTATTCAGAAAACTAAGATGATGGCATCCAGTCCCATCACTTCATGGCAAATAGATGGGGAAACAATGGAAACAGTGAGAGACTTTGTTTTGGCGGGCTCCAAAATCACTGCAGATGGTGACTCCAGCCCTGAAGTTAAAAGATGCTTGCTCCTTAGAAGAAAAGCAATGATCAACCTAGACAGCATATTACAAAGCAGAGACAATACTTTGCTGACAAAGGTCCGTCTAGCCAAAGCTATGGTTTTTCTAGTAGTCATGTATGGATGTGAGAGTTGGACTATAAAGAAAGCTGAGCACTGAAGATGCTTTTGAACTGTGTTTGTTGGAGAAGACTCTTGAGAGTCCCATGGACTGCAAGGAGATCCAACCAGTCCATCCTCAAGCAAATCAGTCCTGAATATTCATTGGAAGAACTGATGCTGAAGCTGAAACTCCAATACTTTGGCCACTTAATGTGAAGAACTGATTCTTTGGAAAAGACCCTGATGCTGGCAAAGACTGATGGCAAGAGGAGAAGGGGTCAACAGAGGATGAGATGGTTGGATGGCATCACTGACACAATGGACATGAGTTTGAGTAAACTCTTGGAGTTGGTGATGGACAAGGAAGCCTGGCATGCTGCAATGCATAGGGTTGCAAAGACTCGGACACGATTGAGCGACTAAACTTAACTAAACTGCAAATACCTTAAAAATCAATAAAGGAAGAAAGTAAATGAGTGATTCCCTCAGACTGAACAGGGAGGAAAGGGAGTAATGCTAATGGATAACACATTTTTTTTGAGGGGGGAGGAGTAATGACAATATTCTAAAACTAAATTATAGTGATAGTTGTACAACTCTAAATATACTAAAAGCTATTGAATTGTTTAAATTGATGGGATTTATGGTATTGTAAATTACATATCAAGGAAATTTTATGTTGGTAAAGCTGTTTTTTTTTTTTGTAAAAAATGATTGTCAGGCACAGAAAGACTGTGTGTTTTCCATCTCTAACTTCAATTGGTTATTAAGGCAAAATTTTAGGTGTTGCAAGGATAGAAAGTCAGATATGAGCATACCTAAGTGAGCTACCCAGTTCACTGTATAACAAAAGAACTCATCATTTGGAATAACAGGTTCTTAGTAATATAGGGTGATATTTAGCAATTTTTTCCAGAGTTTTGTATGAATTCCTTTTTCTGATGTTCAGTTCAGTTCAGTTCAGTTCAGTCACTCAGTTGTGTCCAACTCTTTGTGACCCCATGGACTGCAACACGCCAGGCCTCCCTGTCCATCACCAACTCCCGGAGTTTACCCAAACCCATGCCCATCGAGTCAGTGATGCCATCCAGCCATTTCATCCTCTGTCGTCCCCTTCTCCTCCTCCCCCAATCCCTCCCAGCATCAGGGTCTTTTCAAATGAGTCAGCTCTTCGCATGAGGTAGCCAAAGTATTGGAGTTTCAGCTTCAGCATCAGTCCTTCCAATGAACACCCATGACTGATCTCCTTCAGGATGGACTGGTTGGATCTCCTTGCAGTCCAAGGGATTCTCAAGAGTCTTCTCCCACACCACAGTTCAAAAGCATCAGTTTTTCGTGCTCAGCTTTCTTCACAGTCCAACTCTCATATCCATATATGACCACTGGAAAAACCATAGCCTTGACCAGACGGACCTTGGTTGGCAAAATAATGTCTCTGCTTTTTAATATGCTATCTAAGTTGGTCATAACTTTCCTTCCAAGGAGTAAGCGTCTTTTAATTTCATGGCTGCAGTCACCCATCTGCAGTGATTTTGGAGCCCAAAAAATAAAGTCTGATACTGTTTCCCCATCTATTTCCCATGAAGTGAAGGGACCGGATGCCATGATCTTAGTTTTCTGAATGTTAAGCTTTAAGCCAACTTTTTCACTCTCCTCTTTCACTTTCATCAAGAGGCTTCCTCTTCACTTTCTGCCATAAGGGTGGTGTCATCAGCATATCTGAGGTTATTGATATTTCTCCCGGCAGTCTTGATTCCAGCTTGTGCTTCTTCCAGCCCAGCATTTCTCATGATGTACTCTGCATATAAGTTAAATAAGCAGGGTGACAATATACAGCCTTGATGTACTGCTTTTCCTATTTGGAACCAGTCTGTTGTTCCATGTCCAGTTCTAACTGATGCTTCCTGATCTGCATACAGGTTTCTCAAGAGGCAGGTCAGGTGGTCTGGTATTCCCATCTCTTTCAGAACTTTCCACAGTTTATTGTGATCCACACAGTCAAAGGCTTTGGCGTAGTCAATAAAGCAGAAATAGATGTTTTTCTGGAACTCTCTTCCTTTTTCAATGATCCAATGGATGTTGGCAATTTGATCTCTGGTTCCTCTGCCTTTTCTAAAACCAGCTTGAACATCTGGAAGTTCACGGTTCACGTACTGTTGAAGTCTGGCTTGGAGAATTTTGAGCATTACTTTACTAGTGTGTGAGATGAGTGCAATTGTGCAGTAGTTTGAGCATTCTTTGGCATTGACTTTCTCTGGGATTGGAATGAAAACTGACCTTTTCCAGTCCTGTGGCCACTGCTGAGTTTTCCAAATTTGCTGACATATTGAGTGCAGCACTTTCACAGCATCATCTTCCAGGATCTGAAATAGCTCAACTGGAATTCCATCACCTCCACTAGCTTTGTTCGTAGTGATGCTTTCTAAGGCCCACTTGACTTCACATTCCAGGATGTCTGGCTCTAGGTGAGTGATCACACCATTGTGATTATCTGGGTCATAAAGATCTTTTTTGTACAGTTCTTCTGTGTGTTCTTGCCACCTCTTCTTAATATCTTCTGCTTCTGTTAGGTACAAACCATTTCTGTCCTTTATCGAACCCATCTAGCATGAAATGTTCCCTTGGTACCTCTAATTTAGGAAGTATTTAAAATACAATGGAATTATGTATGTCCTATAATTTGAGTTAGAACGAAAATATTTTTCTTCTTGTCATTGTAGAACGTCATGTCTTCTCAATTTCTGCAGATCTTGATGTTCTGGGATTAATGGACTAAGCTCATGGACTATGAAAATGTAATAAATATTAAATTTTTAAGTTTCTGGAATTACAAAACAAGTCTTCTCAGCATTTTTAGCAGTTTTTTAAAGCACTGTGCCCCAGTGGCTAGGAGGAACGATTTTATAGCTGAGCTTTTTTTTTTTTCCCGTTGTGTCTTAAAAGTGGAATTGGGACATTTTTCATTTAATGTGATTTTAAATACTGAAGATTACACTCAGTAAGTAAGTTGTGATGTGTGATCACAGTGTGATCTTTTAGTGATTTCTTTTAGTACAGAATCTTTACCTTTACTATTAGACATCTGTCTCTACTTTTCCTACATGTTTTCCATCTCTATTTTCAGTAGAAAAGCTTTTCAGTTGTGTTTTTTGTTACGAAATGCATTATGTTGTCTGCGGAAAACACTGATACTTTTCAAAGTGCAAGGTTATTATTGTTTCAACTAATTGCCTTATTTGTTTGTAAAAGGGAAATTTTTATAAAAAATGGAGAATAGCTGTAAATTGCTTTCTTGCGGTCTTTTCAAGCAGATATCACAATGTAACTCTCCACTTTTATAGCAAGGGGTAGAAACTATTACTGTGATAATCAACATATCACAGTTGCATTATCATGAAAATTTTTAATGTTACTTTCAAAATTCTGAGTTGTTGGGATGTTGGTCTTCTACTGTTGACACCAGAGAATATTATTTGACTCTATATTTTTTCCTGTTAATATTTAGGTATTATTAGGAGATGGTCAGTTTTCAAGCACACAGACACATTTTTAATGTTTGAGGTAGTAGTCCTCTTTTGTACATATTGATTTTCTTATTCCATTCTTCTAGTGTCCACTTGGCAAGAAGAGTGCTTCAGTTACAAAAGCAAAACGCGTTGGTTTTAAAAGACCTGGACCATCAAAAGAACCAAGTAACACAGCTTTCACAAGAGGTAAATAACCTAAACAAATGAAACACACACATATAAAGAATCACAGTGTTGATTATAATTCCTTGTTACTCCTTTGTGTATTTTCTGAGCAGTTTCAAAATAAGCTGTTTACTAGTACAAAATGATTTTACAGTCTATGAAAACTAACTGAATAAAGCAACTTAAAGTGTATGGTAAAACCTAAGATCAAAAAAAGAGATTAAATACCCAGACTAAATATAAATGCAGGCTAGACAGACAAAGCTTTGATTTCTGAAAATACATACTGGCAAATCAAGTTTAGCAAATTTTGGTGGTATTTTAAGTTTTAAACTAAAGCCTCATTTTTAAAATAATATTTGCTTTTTGACTTCCTCTTCTTAATGTCTTCTGCTTCTGTTAGGTCCATACCATTTCTGTCCTTTATCAAGCCTGTCTTTGCATGAAATGTTCCCTTGGTATCTCTAATTTTCTTGAAGAGATCTCTAGTCTTTCCCATGCTATTGTTTTCCTCTATTTCTTTGCATTGATCACTGAGGAAGGCTTTCTTATCTCTCCTTGCTATTCTTTGGAACTCTGCATTCAAATGGGAATATCTTTCCTTTTCTCCTGTGCTTATTGCCAAATTCAGACTTAAATTGAAGAAAGTAGGAAAAACCACTAGACCATTCAGGTATGACCTAAATCAAATCTCTTAGGACTATACAGTGGAAGTGAGAAATAGATTTAAGGGACTAGATCTGAAAGACAGAGTGCCTGATGAACTATGGACAGAGGTTAGTGACATTGTACAGGAGACAGGGATCAAGACCATCCCCATGGAAAAAAAATGCAAAAAAGCAAAATGGCTGTCTGAGGAGGCCTTACAAATAGCTGTGAAAAGAAGAGAAGGGAAAAGCAAAGGAGAAAAGGCCTTCTATGTAATGTGCTTTTAATACTACAGCATTAGGAGGATCTTTATGCTCAGATTTCAAGACAAGACAGACTTCATGTGACTGCAGTACCTAATTCATGGTTAATGTTCAGGGCAGAAGCAGTGTTGTGCTGGCCACTGGTCACATTGGCCCTCACATTGGCAGGGGTTTGAGGGATGGCTCTGATGTGTAGCATTTGCTTATGTCTCATGCATAAATATTCCTCCCGTGACTAACTTCAGGTCTCCAAAATAACATTATGGAGCACAAAGTAGAGAAAAGATGCTCAGTAGCACATATGATGCTACTAACCACACAGATACAACAGAAATGTAAACTAAAGAGCATAGATGATAGTAAAATTAAAATTGTTGAGTATTTGAATTTTTTAATGAAGTTTGCTTTATTATGAATCTACATAATACTTAATAATAGTGATGTTTAACAACCTCCTCACAAAATTAAGAAAGCGTTACCAGCCGTCTCTCACAAACCTACAAGCCCGCTCCACCACATCACCAGCTGGAACCATGGAAGGATATATAAATAAGAGAATTACTAAAGAAGCAAATGAACCTCTTTTTGTTAGTGTATTCTAGATCCCTGATGTTTGTTTTAATTTCAGAATAACCTATCAAAAATATTTCTTTTAAAAGTACTGAAATTCATATAAACTTATACATATGTCTTTATATTGCTTTTTAAAAAAAAATCTTCCTGAGTACTTAATTGAAATAAAAATTTCTAAATGGGTTCACACTCCTATAAAATAGTAGGGAAGAAGTATAAGAAATTAAGTCATTAAAGAAATACTCTTTAATGAAGTATAATTCACTTTGTGTGAAGCAGTTTTTTTTTTTTTTGAAGCAGTTTTTTAAAACACTGTTGGCTTATATTAGAAAAAGATGTGAAAATATTGAAATATTTATGATATGATATGATATAATGCCTGGAATTCATGTTCCATAAAAATGTGGGGGAGGAGCTCAATAGATAATCTCAAAATGTTGATAATGATTGAAGCTTGGTGACAGGTACATATAGATTCAGTATTCAGTTCTGTACTTTTGTGTGTGTTTGAAATTTTTTCATAAGACTTATAGAGAACCAGTAACCCTAAAAAGGTTTCTACTGACTGTGATATATACTTTTTCCCTTGCAATTGAAAAAAAGTATTAGAATTTGATATATTCCATGGATTTTACTTTTTCTTGCCTTACAAAACTTTTCTTTAATTGAAAAAGAATTCCATAAACTAATTAGCTGAAAAGTGATAATATTAGATTGCTTCTATACCTATTCATGATAGATGTTGAAAAAACAGGAAGGACAGTCTCTCAGGATCTGTATTCTTTTGAGTAAGTTATATATAATTAAACACATTGGAGTATCTGAGAATTAATACAGAGATGAAAATCAACTGACTAATATTTAAAATTAACATTAATTTGTATGTTATTCAAATTATATCTGAGATTATGCATAAATGAATTGTCTAAATCAAAGTGCTGAAAAATATTCAAAATGAAAACAGATACTCCTTTTATAGCAGCATTATTGAGTCATAATTGATATAAACTAATCTGTGCAGGTTTAATCTGTACAATATAACTGACGTGAATAACCATGAAACCATCACCAAAACAAAGACAGTGAACAGATGTGTCGCTGCCAATGTTTCCTTGTGTCCCTTGGGAATCCCTGGCCCAGCCCTCCCCACCCCCATCCTTGTCCCTAAGCCACACTGATTTGCGTTATATCACTGTAGATTAGTTTGCATTTCCTAGACTTTTATGTAAATTGAGTATATATGCATGAGCAACTGGGGAAGCCTTATGTATATAATATGCACACACTATTTTTTTTGTCTTGTCTTCTTTCATTCCGCATAATTATTTCAAGATTTGGCCACAGTCCATTCCTTTTACATTGCTGAGGAACATTCCATTGTATGAATTTACCACAGTTGTTCATCCATTCACTTCTTGATAGATATTTAGGTTATTTCTAGTTTTTAACCTATTGTCAATAAAGCTGATATGAACATCCATGTACAAGTCTTTATATAAACATATGTTTCTGTTTCTCCGGGGTAAATGCCTAGGAGTGGAATAGCTGGATTGTGTGGTAGGTGTCTAATGTTTTAAGAACCTGCCAAACTGTTTTCCAAATGTTCATACTATCTACTTTCTCCACTAACAGCATATAAAAGTTCTGGTTCCTCTACATCCTTGCAATGATTTGATATGGTCAGTCTTTTTAAGTTTACCCCGTTCTCATAGTGGTTTTAATTTGCATTTTCACAATGATTCATCTTTGCTCTTTGTTTCTCTTACTGGGAGAAGTGTCTGTTCAGATTTTTTGCCCATTATATCAGATTATTTTCTTATTAATGAATTTTGAGAATTATTTGTGTATTCTAGATACAAGTCTCTTATCAGCTATATGGTTTCTACTTATTTTCTCCCACTCCATGGCCTGTCTTTCCATCTCTTAATGCTGATTTTCAAAGAGCAGAAGTTTTTATCTTGTCCATTTTTTCAGTTCACTCTTTTTAGACAGCGTTTTGTATGTTGTATCTAAAATATCTTTGCCTAAGTCGTGGTTAGAGTTTTTGTCTATGTAGTCCTATAGATCTTTCATAGTTTAAATTTATGATCCATTTTTAATGCTTGTGTGGAAAGGACACAGAAGAGCCAAAAAGCTTTGAACCTGAACAGAATTGGAGGACCAGTACCATCTACTTTCAAGACATTATAAAGCTCAGTAATGAAGATGATGTGGTAATGACATAAAGACAAAGATAACTGGAACAGAGAGACCAGGGACAGACTCACACATAGATTTTTAACTGATCTTCAACAAAGGTGTTCTTTATTCCTTTGTGTAAATCCAAATTTCCATCTGGCATCATATTGCTTCTGGTTGATATACTTCTTTTAACAATATTTATAAAGTAGGTCCGCTGGAGATAAATTCTTTTCACTTCTGTATGTTACAAAATGTTATTTTACCTTTTTGTTGTTTGGGTTTTTTGGTCTTTTTTTTTTTTTTTTTACATTTCTGACTGTCTATTCTTAACAAGAGTAAAGACTGAAACATATTTCTCCATCATGCTACTACAGCCAAAAATAAACTGGAAGGGTTCCCTGGGCAGCCTTTCCCTTCTCAGGGGATCTTCCTGACCCAGGGATCAAACCCAGGTCTCCCACATTGCAGGCAGATTCTTTACCAGCTGAACCACAAGGGAAGCCCAAGAATACTGGAGTGCATAGCCTTATCCCTTCTCCAGTGGATCTCCCCGACCCAGGAATAGAACTGGGGTCTCCTGCACTGCAGGCAGATTCTTTACCAGCTGAGCTATCAGGGAAGCCCTTTTCTTTTTTTATTGGAGTAAAATTCACGTAACATAAAATTCAGCATTTTAAATATTTTAAATTGTACAGTTCAATAGATTTTGTTATGTTTGTAATGTACAATCATCACCACTATTTACTTCCAGAACATTCACGTCACCCAGAGAGAAACATGAACGCACTCAGCACTCACTCCTCAGTCTCCCTTCCCTCCAGCCCCTGGAAACCTCTAGTGTGCTTTCTGTCTCCATGGATTTGCCTGTTCTACATGCTTCATATAAATGGAATCAAAATGTGCCTTTGTGTGTCTGACTTCTCTCAGCACAATGTTTTCAAGGTTCATATATTGATATGTTGCACTATCAGTACTTAATTTTTTATGGCTGAGTAATATTCCACTGTACAAATATTTCACAGTTTGTTTATCTGTTCACCAGTGATGGACATTTATCATTTCCATCATTTGCCTATTGTAAATAGCCCTGAGCATTCATGTACATTTTTGTTTGTTTGAACACATATTTTCAGTTATGAGTGCCTACCTAAGAGTGGAATTACTGGGTCACATGGTAATTCTGTTAACCTTCTGAGGAACCATGGAACTGTTTTTCACAGCAGCTGCACAATTTACATTCCCATCAGTAATGTTCAGGGTTCCAGTTTCTCACATTCTTGCCAATGCATATTTTCTGTTTTCTGGGTTTTTCTAAATTCTAGCCATCTTAGTGGGTGTGAAATGGTGTCTCATTGTGATTTCAATTTGCATTAACCTTAAAATTAATGATGCTAAGCATTATTTTGTGTGTTTATTGGCCATTAGTATATCTTTTTTGGAGAAATACAAAATATACTTATTTGAATGCAGAGTTCCAAAGAATAGCAGGAAAGATAAGAAAGCCTTTCCCAGTATTCAGTGCACAAAAATAGAGGAAAAGAATAGCATGGGAAAGACTAGAGATCTCTTCAAGAAAATTAGAGATACCAAGGGAACATTTCATGCAAAGATGGGCTCGATAAAGGACAGAAATGGTATGGACCTAACAGAAGCAGAAGATATTAAGAAGAGGTGGCAAAAATACACAGAAGGACTATACAAAAAAGATCTTCATGACCCAAGTAACCACGATGGTGTGATCACTCACCTAGAGTCAGACATCCTGGAATGTGAAGTCACGTGGGTCTTAGAAAGCATCACTACAAACAAAGCTAGTGGAGGTGATGGAATTCCAGTTGAGCTATTTCAAATCCTAAAAGATGACACTGTTAAAGTGCTACACTCAATATGCCAGCAAATTTGGAAAACTCAGCAGTGGCCACAGGACTGGAAAAGGTCAGTTTTCATTCCAATCCCAAAAGAAAGGCATGCCAAAGAATGTTCAAACTACTGCATAACTGCACTCATCTCACACACTAGTAAAGCAATGCTCAAAATCCTCCAAGCCAGGCTTCAACAGTACGTGAACAGTGAATTTCCAGATGTTCAAGCTGGCTTTAGAAAAGGCAGAGGAATCTGAGATCAAATTGCCAACACAACATCCACTGGATCATAGAAAAAGCAAGAGAGTTCCAGAAAAACCCCTACTTCTGCTTTATTGACTATGCTAAAGCCTTTGACTGTGTGGATCACAACAAACTGTGGAAAATTCTGAAAGAGATGGGAATACCAGACCACCTGACCTGCCTCTTGAGAAACCTGTATGCAGGTCGAGAAGCAACAATTCAAACTGGACATGAAACAACTGACTGGTTCCAAATTGGGAAAGGAGTACGTCAAGGCTGTATATAGTCACCCTGCTTATTTACCTTATATGCAGAGTACATCATGAGAAATGCTGGGCTGGAAGAAGCACAAGCTGGAATCAAGATTGCTGGGAGAGATATCAATAACCTCAGATATGCAGATGACACCACCCTTATGGCGGAAAGTGAAATAGAACTAAAAAGCCTCTTGATGAAAGTGAAAGAGGAGAGTTAAAAAGTTGGCTTAAAACTCAACATTCATAAAACTAGGATCATGGCATCTGGTCCCATCACTTCATGGCAAATAGATGGGGAAGCAGTGGAAACAGTGAGAGAATATTTTGGGGGGCTCCAAAATCACTGCAGATGGTAACTCCAGTCATGAAATTAAAAGACGCTTGCTCCTTGGAAGAAAAACTATGACCAACCTAGACAGCATATTAAAAAGCAGAGTTATTACTTTGCTGACAGAGGTCCATCTAGTCAAAGCTATGGTTTTTCCAGTAGTCCTGTATGGATGTCAGACTATAAAGAAAGTGAGCACCAAAGAATTGATGCTTTCGAACTGTGGTGGTGGAGAAGACTCTGGGAGAGTCCCTTGGACTGCAAGGAGATCCAACCAGTCCATCCTGCAGGAAATCAATTCTAAATATTCATTGGAAGGACTGATGCTGAAGCTGAATCTTCAATACTTTGGCCACCTGATGCAAAGAACTAACTCATTAGAAAGGACCCTGATGCTGGGAAAGATAGAAGGCAGGAGGAGAAGGGGATGACGGAGGATGAGATGGTTGGGTGGCATCACTGACTCGATGGACATGAGTTTGAGTAAGCTCCAGGAGTTGGTGATGAACAGGGAAGCCTAGTGAGCTGCAGTCCATGGGGTCACAAAGAGTCGGACATGACTGAGTGACTGATCTGAAATGAGCTTTGGAGAAATGTCTACCGAAAGTCCTCGCCTATTTTTAAATTGAGTAGTTTGTCTTTTTGTTGTTGAGTCATAAATATTCTTTATATATTTGGATATTAAATTCTTTTAGCTATATGATTTACAAATATTTTCTCTCATTCTGTTTTGGGTTGCCTTTTGCTTTCTTATTAGTTCCTTCAATCACAAAAGTTTTTAATTTTGATGAAGTTGAAGTTATCTGTCTTATGTTTCTTGTGCTTCACTTTCAGAAGTTTCACAGCTTGAATTTTTATTTATGCTTTTTTCATTTTGCTTTTTAATTATTTTTAAATTTATATTATATATATTTAAGATATACAACATGATATGTATAAACATAATGAAATGGTTACTACAGCTAAGCTAATAAACAAATTTCCAGACATGTCACATTTTGTTTTTCCATTCATCCATTAATGGCCGTTTGGGTCATTTCCGACTTTTGACTGTGAATGGTGCTGCTGTGAACATTCAAGGATAAGCACTCTACGTTTAGCTATTTGAATTTTTTTTTTTTTTTTTTTTTAGTATACACCTAAGAGTAGAGTTGCTGGGTTCATATTTGTTTTGTTTGTTTGTTTTTATCTTTGTTTTTGAAAGATATTTTCCCTAGGTGAGAATTCAAGGTTGACTTTTTTCCTCTCTCATATTCAGTACTTGAAAGATGTTGCTCCACTTTCTCCTAGTTTGTCTTGTTTTTGCCAAGAAATGCTCTGTCGTCTTTATTGTTGTTCCTGTCTAGGAAATACATCTTATTTTTCTGGTTACTTTAAGATTTTCCTTTCACTAGCTTTAGCCAATTTGACTATGATGTGACTTGCTGTTGTTCATGTTTCCTGTGCCTGGGTTTGTTTAGACTTCTTTTCTATGTAATGAGTGAGGGAATGAATAGTGTGCGAAAGTCACTCAGTCGTGTCCAACTCTTTGCGACTCCATGGACTATACAGTCCATGGAATTCTCCAGGCTAGAATACTGGAGTGGGTAGCCTTTCCCTTCTCCGGAGCATCTTCTCAACCCAGGGATCAAATCCAAGTTTCCCACATTACAGGCAGATTCTTTACCAGCTGAGCCACAAAGGAAGCTTTCTATGTAATTAAGATCATCAAACATTTGCAAATTTGATGATTTCTCTGTAATATGATCATCAAATTTGGAAATGTTTCATCCATTATTTTCCCAAATATTTTTTTCTATCCTTTTCTCCCTCTTCCCTTTGGAGACTCTATTGCACATATATTTGCCTGCTTGAGGTTGTCCTACAATAGAACAAATGATGTTCTGTTCTTTCTTTCTTATTTTTTTTTTGCCTTTTCTTTTGAATAGTTTATTTTACCAAGTCTTCAAGTGCAATAATATTTTCTTCTCTAATATGTAATCTGCTGTTAATCCAGTCCACTGTGTTTCATTTCACATATTGTAGTTTTCATTTGTAGAAGTTCAGTTTGGATCTTTTTTTGTATCTTCCAGCTTTTTATTTAAGTTTTTTTTTTTTCAAGATTTAATTTCTTGGGCATATGAAATACAGTTTAAATAATTACTATATAAGATACCCTTATCTAGTAATTCTATTATTGTGTCATTTATTGATTGATTTATCTCATTATATATCATATTGTCCTGCTTCTCTGCATGCCTGCTAATTTTTTACTGGATGCCAGACATTGTGAATTTTATCTTAACAGCTAAATATTTTGGAATGTCTTTAAGTTTCTGTAAGCTTTTTTCTCAGAAACATGATTATGTTTCTTGGAAAATGTTTGATTCTTTCAAGTCTTGCTGTTAAGCTTTTATAAAAGCAAAGAAGGGTTCATCTTAAGGCTAATTTTTCCCCCACTGATGAGACCAGAGTCTTTTGAGTACAAAGTGTATGTGTGTGCTCAGTCATATCCGACTCTTTGCAACACCATGGACTGTAGCCCGCCAACCTCCTCTGTCCATGGGATTTTGCAGGCAAGAATACTGGAGTGGGTTGCTGTTTCCTCCTCCAGGGGATCTTCCTGACCCAGGGATTGAACCCACATCTCCTTCATTGGCAGGCAGACTCTTTAACACTGCACCACAAGGGAAGCCAGTTGAGTACTATACCCTATGTTTTATGAATCAGTAGAATCCTTGTTTTGGCTGTTGGGATAGTAGTGACCCTGGCCTGTGTGATCCTCAGAGATTGTCCTTTTATCTTTTCAGTGATTCTGTCTCAGTGTCTGGTAGGTCCTTTACACGCGCGCACTGTTCAGTACTCAAGTGAATATGCAGATTTTTGTGTTCATTCTCTACACAGCTCTCTTTTATTCATTACTCTGCCAGGTGAACTATAACCACCTTGAGTTCCTCTTCTCACAACAGCTCCTCGATTCAGGGAGTTTGGCAGACTCTGCCTTGGTTCGCCCTCCCTACACCTCCCTGCACCCTCTCTCTGTGCAGGAAAATGGGGCACTTGTAGGAGTGGGCTCACTTTGTTTCCTGTGTCCCAGGGATCCTTGACATCCTTCACTGCTTGACGCCCAGTGTCTTCAGACCGATACTTCGTTAGCTGGTTCAGGGCAAACGAGAAAAAGGTTAATTGGTTTCCTTTTTTGTGTGTATATATATGCCCACCTAACTCCCAAGAAACCACCAAGTTAGTTACGAGTGTTGATGTTATTAAACAGTAGAAAATCTAGGCTAAATTTTAAAGCATGCCATTTTACCACCCCCAAGAACTAGTCTTCATTCACCACCTAAACCCTGATTCTTGTGCTTTGTAGTCATTCAGCAAATATTTATCAAACACCCTCTTTATTCAACCACTGATGAACCAAAGGGGCACGTGGTCTTGCCTTTTAGTGTGCACAGCCTCGTTCCCTCAGGCCTTGTTTTCTGCTGTAAGCACGTACATATTTATCTGTTACAGCTAACTTAATTTTGGAAAACTGACTTTGAAAAGAACGTGCACAATCTCAAGTGACCAAATTTTGGAAAACTGACTTTGAAAAGAACGTGCACAATCTCAAGTGACCAGATTTAGTTGCCTGCATATTAGAATAAAGCAGATCTATATGTACTAACTATAAGAGACATTCATACAGTCTTGATAAATTTTTTTAAAGGAAGATTGCAGAATATTATATATTATGTTCCTCTATTTGTGTGTGTGTGTGTGTAAAGGGTGGGGTTGTATTTCTGTTAAAGCCTAGAGAAAAAGTTTAGAAGATAGACAACTGTCATGCCAAAGGCACACAAATACCAGTATGCATGCATTCTTGTTGTCATTGTTCAGTTGCCAAGTTATGTCCGACTACAACCCCTTGAACTACAGCATGCCAGGCTTCCCTGTCCTTCACCATGTCTTGGGGTTTGTTCAAACTCATGTCCACTGAGTCAGTGATGCCTTCCGACCATCTCATCCTCTGCCACACCCTTCTCCTCTTGCCCTGAGTCTTTCCCAGCACCAGGGTCTTTTCCAATGAGTCAGTTCTTTGCATCAGGCAGCCAAAGTATTGGAGCTTCAGCTTCAGCATCAGTCCTTCCAATGAATATTCAGGGTTGATTTCCTTTAGGATTGACTGGTTTGATCTCTTTGCTGTCCAAGGGACTCTCAAGAGTCTTCTCCAATGTCACAGTTCGAAAGCAGTGCTTCAGCACTCAAGCTTCTTTATGGTCCAACTCTCACATCCATACATAACTACTGGAAAAGCCATAGCTTTGAGTATACAGACCTTTGTTGACAAAGTGATGTCTCTGCTTTTAAATATGCTGTCTAGGTTTGTCATAGCTTTTCATCCAAGGAGCAAGCATCTTTTAATTTCATGACTGCAGTCACTGTCTGTAGTGATTTTCATTATGAATATAAAATAAACTTTATCTGGGTAAACTTAAAATCACAGAATTAACAGAGTGTATACCAACATCTAAGTTCCCTTCCCACAGATAAGTGAGCTTAGACCTAGCATAGAAGATCTGGATGTACCACAGATAGGCCTGTGATAGAGATCCCAAAACACTGTGCACATTTAAAGTGAAAGAGGATAATAGGAAGGACTTCCCTTATGGTCCAGTGGCTAAGATTCCCAATGCAGGGGTCCTGGGGTTCGATCCCTGGTAGGGGAACTAGATCCCATGTGCCACAACTAAGAGTTCACATGCTGCAACTAAAGACCCTGCATGCTGCAGCTGAGACATGGTGCAGCCAAATAATAAATTAAAAAAAAAAAAGGGTAGGGAACATCTCAGTGACTGTGTCCCAGTGGAAGAGGGAGAGTTACTGCTCCTATCAGCCTGTTCTAGTGGAAGAGGATGTGAACCTGCAAGACCACCCGTGTTTGTCTCTCTAACATCAAGCAGTGTTTACCACTGGGACTGGGAATAGAAGTGAGGAACAACTAATTGTTATTGCATGCATTTTTTAATTGTTTTGATTCATTTCAACTCATATAAGATTTTTTAAAGGCATAGATTTGATGATCAATATCTTTTCTAACTCATAATAGGTATGAAGAAAAGGTTGACCCATTAGATAGATCATTGACCTAACCCATCCACCAAACACAGGTAGCTTTATAAAGATTATAAAGATAAGTAGCAAAATCCTATCTTTTAAATGTATCTATAAACAAAGATTACATTCCAGCAATATTCTTTGTACCCAAAATTTCATTGCCTAGTGTGTACATACATATACATGAAGACCCATACATACATGCTTCAGTATTCTTATGCTACATGCATGGAGACATTTGGAATCATGCACACCAAAAGGTGTCATTGATGTTGGTTATTATTGTGGAAAAGCCACTGAGGCTCCAGGATGGATGGAAGAGAGTCTTTCAGTTAATATTCCCTCTCTGAGGTTTGAATTACTTACTGTGTGTATGTGATACCCACTCTCTCTCTCTCTCTCTCCCCCCCTTTCTTCCTCACTGCCTCCATTTCTTTACCAAGAACAAGTATATTAAAGAAATATGGAGGTGTTAGAGAATATCAGAAAAGGGATTTGCTATAGGAAAAATTCAGAGCACCTACAAATGTAATGTGGGATTTTGAAACATTAATACTGAGAAAAGGAAATAGGAAGGGTGTCTAAAGTCTGCCCAGATAAGGAAAAATTATGTAGCAGAAAGAGTTTTTACTTGATGGAGTCTTTGTAATACTTGCCAGTATGTTTTCGTGTCTACCAGTGACCTTAGGAAACATGATTTCCACAAACATAATAAATGTATGTATCTACATGAGAAGAACATTTGCTTCTGTCCTCTGAGTACCTGACTTGAGAAATTGGGAGGGTTGTTCCACCAGCATTCTGGTTGAGCCCAGGCTGTAGGAAGGAGTCTGTAGTACACACGACTCCTAGAGCCCCACCTCAGCATTTTAAAGGAGGAGATTCACATGCCAACCCCAGCCCTAAAACTACACAGTCAACCTTTCCCACCATATTTCTAAGACTCCACTAATATGAAAGGAAAAAAAAGAAGTTCCACTATTTTTTGTATCACTGAAGAGTCAAAGGGCTTCCCAGGTGGCTCAGTGGTAAAGAATCTGCCTGCAGTGCAGGAGAAATGGGTTCGATCCCTGGGTCAGGAATATCCCCCGGAGAGGAAATGGCAACCCATTCCAGTATTCTTGCCTGAAAACTTCCATGGACAGAGGAGCCTGGAGGACTGCAGGCCGTGGGGTTGCAAACAGTCCATGGGGGAGTAACTGAGCATGCATGCCAAAAGTCAAAAGTAGATGATGCTGCCAGTTAAACTGTGATCCAGTGCTTTATTATCACTTCAATTTTTCTTCTAATTTTACACAAACATTCTTTTAGACTTTAGACAATGATTTTTATCATATATTACACAATTCTGTTTCTGCGCTTTTCTTCTAACACAAACTTTGTTTTAGTGGTGAATCACATTATCATCTTTCTGAAGACATTTTTATGGCAGTTAAAACTCAACCAATGAAGGATTAGCCAGAACTCAATTGAAACTACAATGTAAACAACTAAGACCAGATTTGTTGACGTGCAAGCAGAGCCAATAGTGATTCTAAGATGTATCTCAGTTTCATAGAAAAGATGAAAACTAATTTGATTTATTGAGTCCCTTTGCTTCCTAAGGTGTTTTCCTGAGTTTGTTGACACTTAAAATTCTTTCATAAAGACTAGTGCTTTTGTTTCACCAGTAGAAATGCAGAGCTTAGAAAGTAAACATTTGGATGAAGTACTATGTTGCTTACAATTTTTTCACAGTTTTTAAAGGTTTATTCCATTTATAGTTAATAATATATTGGTTATATTCCCTGTATTTTACAGTATCTCCTCGTAGCTTCTTTATTTTTTACATACTAGTTTGTACCTGCTAATCCCTACTCTCCCTTTCCCTCTCCCTGATGGTAACCACTACTTTGTTCTCTGTATCTATGAGTCTGTCTTCTTTTAGTTATATTCATTAGTTTGTTTTATTTTTTGGATTCCACATACAAGTGATGGCATATAGTATTTGTCTTCCTCTGACTTATTTCACTTAGCATCAATAGCCTCTAAATCCGTTCATGTTGTTACACGTGGCAAAATGTTCTTTTTATGGCTGAGTAGTATTCCATTGTATGTATGTACCACTTCTTTTTTTCTCTCTCTCTCCTATTTTTTAATTGGAGGATAGTTGCTTTACAATATTATGTTGGCTTCTGCCATACGTCAACATGAGTCAGCCACAGGTATACATATGTCCTCTCAAATACAGTTTAATTCATCAGTCCATCAAAAGTCTTCCACCCAAAACTCTCCTCTAGGCTGTAGATCATTATTTCCTGTTTTAAAATGTCCATCTCCTCCCAGAAAATGTCCAGATTCTTTAGCATGGCCATAGAAGCCCGATTTAGTCCTAACCTATTTGTCATCCTTATCTTGTGTTATCTTTTTCTCCCCACGTCCTTGCTTGCATCCACCTCCCCCACCAAATAACCTGTCCTTTGCTCCCACTGCACCCACTTTGTTACCCTCCTACTTTGCAGTCTCCTGCATTTCCTTTTGTTTCTCTGTTCCATCAATGTCAACAAACCCCAGAGTTCTGTCACTGTTCTTCTTACTAAGATGTGCATCTTACCTCATCTTGTTTTATGGCTTCAGCATGAAGTAGCCCTTTTTCACTAAGCCAGTTGTATATGTGGAAATAAATATAGTCATAATTTAAACAGTACAGAAGGGGAATTCAGCAAATACCAAGTCCTCCCTACTCACTTCACACCATCTCTGAACATCTCTCTCCTAAGTGTCCTGCTTCAGTGGCACTGACTTGGTACAATCTCTTTATCTCTCGTCTGAATTATTTTAGTAACCATCTGCTTCACCGTCCTATTTTCTTTAAGCCTTCCACCTTGTTGCCAGAGTGCTGTTTCTAAATATAAATCTGTTTTTCTTTCTTTCACAGACAGAGTCGTCTGTTTCCTAAGAATAATGATATATAAAAGTGTCCATTATCCAAGCCTTGCCTGCCTACACACACACACACACACACACACACACACGCTCCCCCCATACATAACTACTTGTGCTTTACTTGTAATTCTCCAAGCGTTCCATGCTATTTTATGTCACCATGCTTTTGCGCATTCTGGTCTCTGCCCAGCATACCCTTGTCTACATCACAGATACATGTCTTTCAAAATAAGTTTCAAGTATCACCTATTCTTTTAAGCCTCTTCTGAACCCCAAGTAAAAGTGACTTATATACCCCCATCATGCCATATATACCTCTCTCTCTCTCTCTCTCTCATATATATACACCTATATATGTGCACACCCCCACACATTCATATAATTAGTGACCTGGCTGTTTGTAAGCTATAATATATGTTTTTATTGGTCTGAGTATTTCCACCATTTAGTACAGTTCTTATTTCTAGTAGGTAGTAAATAGATATTTGTTGAAGGATTAGTTTCCAGTTTTGATGGGACAAAGTATGCTTTTTGTTATATACTGAACCAGAGCTGAGTATATATATCATCTCTACCCACCACCACCGTGAAAAAACATGCTCCATTCGCATGGGATCAGTAGAATCATCAACCTTTATTAAAAACACTGTGGCATTTTTTCTTTTGCCTTGTTTTATTTTAGGGTGAAATGGCTATAAAACTAAGAGCTGAGTAATAAAAAGGTATAATAAAGGTTAGAACATCTTACATGTCTGTAGCATTTAAATCATATCTTGCTATATTCATTTGCCATTAGATTATGAAAACCATGGGCTTTCAGGTGGGACAGACTGACTTAATCTGTCTCTAGGCAAGTTATTTAAACCTCAATTTTTTGATGTGTAAGGTAGGAGTAATAATACTATATCCATGTTTGCCCTAAGAATTTGAGATAACCCAATCTAAAATAAGCACCTAGCACATTGACATGTTAAATCACTCAGTAAATGCTGACAGTTTAGCTATTTGTTTATTTGGTTTTTACCCTTCATATCATTTATTTTTCTCCTGGCCATAGTATTGATGAAATAAATATTTTATTAATAAAGATAGCATGTTTTAAAAGAAATAGTAGTTCCATCGTTGGAGTACATTATGCTTATTTTGCCTGTATGAAAATATTCAGAATGAACTATCTGAATGAATTTTAACAGAATATAATAAGATTTCTTAATGATAATATAAGTAATTTCTATAAAGAAATGCATGGTACTAAAACTGCAAATCTAAAGAGTAGTAAGTTGCTCTTAATTGAAAAAGTATGTTTAATTGCATACAGACATAGCATTTTAGGAGCAGTATGCAAAACTGCATACTTTAAAATTAATAAAAACTTCAGAATAACCAGAACTTTTATGTTTAGAGAACATGAATTACTGATAAAAATTCAACTAATTTGTTGAATCATTGTATAGAAAAGCAAGAGTTAAACAGTAATAATATATAATAAGATAATTAACAGCACCAATAACATAGTCTTTATTAGAAATTTTAAGTAGATACTTTTATAAAATCAAAATTGTTTTGTGAATAAATAATAATAATGGCTAGCAATATCAAAGAAGAATGAAAGAATCAGAAAAATGACTCAGATGCAAAGTCTGTCCAGTTCACTCAGGTTCCTGGTGAATATGGTATTTGTCTTAGTAACATACTGCAAACTGTAACATATGATCCCTCCACTCCTCAGATCTAAAAGATCTGATCTAAAAAGATCACTTTTCACCAAGTGATCAAACTCTCAGTCAGCTGGCTCCAAAATTGACCTGCAACAGATTTGGGTTTGGACTTATTTGAATATAAACTTGATCCTTTTTAATTAAAGATATAACTACCACATGGACAAATAACTTTTATCTTTTTTCGACCGTGACCTATAGTAAGAAGTGCATCTTAATATCATCCCAGTATGTACATATGTGTGTATATTTGCTTGTGTGTGTGTGTGTATCTGAAATGATTTTCCCAACACAGCGAATACCCTTACCATATTCTATTAGTTCCTATTCTGTTCTGTTTCTTTTTTCTTTTAATACTGTTTGCAACCACAGTGTGAAGACACTCATCTGGACAGGCATGTAACACATTTTTTCTCCTTAAGTCAGCCTTCTCGAGAAATCAGTTTAGGGGTTAAAAAGAGAGGAAAGGTGGAGAAGTAAAAATGAGTAAAGTATGTTAGAGAAATAGGGAGTCATCTGGTGTGACTATAATATAAAAATTTGTAAGCTTCCCAGTTTTATGTATCTGTTATCTTCAGGAGCAATGCTAATCTAATCTATCATTTTGAATTAATAGTGTAATGGTGAAGCAGTTGTTATACTTTTCTGTATTTTTGTTCTTTTTCAATCAGTTTTTTCAATTTTTTCAGCATTGCCCCTTGAACAGTCTTGAACAGATTCACTGTGGTTTCTTCCATTGGTTGGAATTAGTACCATTTACAGATGTGAGTAATTTCAGTCTGTAACTTTTCCTCCAAATTATTTAGAATACGTATGTATGACTGAATCAGAGAACCCCATTATTTACCTTCTTTATCAAGCCTTTGTCTTCCCAAAAAGGCAGCCCTCTAATTCCAGGGTGATTCCTTTCTTAAATCTTGTTACAAACTTTATTGAGTTTTTCAAAGGCCTCATATTCATGTTTTAACATTTTTATCACTAAATTGCAGATATTATTCCTGACAAACTCCCAACAAATAGCAGGATTTTACGTTATAGAAACTATGTTACTTTCCCCCCCCCAAAAATGTGTTTCCTTATGGCTCTTCACAACAGGAAGGACTATGTTAGAAAAATCTATAAAGGTAATGATACTATAAAATGTTTTAATCTATTCCATGCCATTCAACCAAGCATAAGAAATAAACTATTTTAGTAAATTACTTTGTCAAGTGTTAGATAGTATTGATATGAAATTGTCTGCCAGCAAATATGTATTGAACGCCAACTGTGTGCCGGGCATTGTTCTAAGCCCTGGGACTAATCAGTGGAGAAGACAGACAAAAATTCCTGCCCTTGCCCTTTGGCGCTTTTGTTCTACTGAGCGGAGAAATAAGAATTTTTTGCAAGTAAAAGATATACTCAAGTTATATAATAGAAGTTAGAACTCAAGTTATATAATGGAAAGTAAAGCAGGAAAGAGGATAGTGACTATGACTGCCTATAGTTACAGCCAAATGGGCACACAGAAGACATAAAATGAGAGCCATGTATCTTCTGAAAGTGGCCAAAGCAGCAGGGAAACCATCACAGAGTCTAAGTCCCACGTGAACAGGGGTGCCCAGGTAGAAGCAGTCAGATGTTTTTAGCATGGGAGAATGGCTGTGAAGCAGATTTCTTTGTGGTAAATTGGTCACATTTCTTCACTACTTGTATATGTGCCTATGCATGCACGCTTCTAGGCCACATTCTTTATTTGGGGGAAAGTAAGGAAAAGGAATTCTTATCTGTCCACATTCTGGGCTGGTCTGACATTATATTGCTTTCTTTTCGTTATTGAGAGCTAATAATGAATACTGGCAAAACACATGATACCAGAGCCAGACTCACTGGGTGCAGTCCTCATTTTTGGTAATTTACTAGCTGTATAAAGTTGGATCAGTTGTTTAACCCTTCTGTGTCTCACTGTCCTCATTTGTAAAATACAAAGTTCCAAGTAAACTGTTTAATTGAAATTTGATCAGAGTGGATTACTTTTGGTTTTTAAGACAGATTATGTTTTGTAACATTTAATACAGGGGGAAAAAAAAAAAAAAAAGCAAGGGAGAAGAAAAAGTAACTTTTAAAGCAGAGACAGTCTGAAGAGACTACACACTATCATACTGTGTTTCCAAACGTATGACACTCTGGAAAAGGGGAATTTTATGAAGACAGTAAAAAGATCAGTGGTTGCCAGGGATTAGAAGGGATGAACAGACAGAACTGCAGGGGTTATTAGGGCAGTGAAACTATTCTTTATGATGTAAACAGTGGATACATGGGATTACAGTCAGTCCTCCATATCCGCAGATTCCACATTCATGGATTGAATTCAACCAACTGTGGATCAAAAATACTTGGGAAAATAAAATCCAGAAAGTTCTGAAGAGCAGAACTTGAATTTGCTGACACTAGCGACTATTTCCATAATACAATTGCATATATAATTACATAGTATAATCATATTAGGTATTATAAGTAATCTAGATATATTTTAAAGTATACAAGAGGATATGTGTAGGTTATGTGCAAAGACTATGCCATCATATTTTCTGTAACAAACTTTAGCATCCTTGGACGTGAGCCTCCATGGGGGATCCTGGAGACAGTTCCCTG
Source organism: Dama dama (assembly GCF_033118175.1). Taxonomy (NCBI): domain Eukaryota; kingdom Metazoa; phylum Chordata; class Mammalia; order Artiodactyla; family Cervidae; genus Dama; species Dama dama. The sequence continues at coordinate 50,225,530 of NC_083710.1, forward strand.
TGGATTCCAAGGGACAAACGTGCATTTGTCAAAACCTGTAGAATGTACATCGCCAAGAGTGAACCCTTGGTGATTTAACCTGTGGACTTTGAGTGATGATGATGTGTCAGTGTAGGTTCATTAATTGTAACAAGTGGTGATGGCTGTGGAGTTGGGGGCAGGCAGAGAGTATCTGGGACTCTACTTTTGCTTAATCTTGCCGAACCTCAAACCGCTTTAACAAAAATCTTTAAAAAGTAAAAAAGAAGAAAGAAAAGAAAACAAACATGAAAGAGAATGAAATCTGAGAACCACAGAGAAAAGACAGGAGAAGAGGAAAGGAAGGAGTGGGGAAGATGTCAGTGACTCACTTCCTGTGAAGGTATCCTGGCCACCTTTTTCACTTGTGCGATTTGTCAGTCCTTAAGATGTTTTTGTTGATAGCAGAAAAATACCCCCTCGAAAGTAATATTGTCTAGAGAAAAATGAACAGAACTTACTTTTTGGTAATGTTAAAGAATTTGGGAGAGACAGAAATTTCTGTGTGTCTGTGTGCATTTCATGTTGGTGTGTCACCCCTCGTGAAGTTAGTGTTACATATTTTATGGATGCACAATATGTAGTGTAACTGGACATGCGGATAATTGTTGATGGGTGATAGTTTCATAAAGACTTAAAGTTGTTGGAACAACTAGCAGTGTTCATGGGTGTCACATGACAGAGTCAAAACAATACCAGAAATTGCCTTTAACATATATAAATTATTATTATTGTCATTATCTTATTTTTTGAGGTTCCAGTGAAGAATTATATAGAAATTAACATTTTATTTTAGTACTGATAAACATATTTACCCTGTGCAGGGCTGATTCACTACATGAACAAAACATTAACTTCAGTTGTAGTACATCTCTGTGTCTAAATTTGCCAAGGGCTTAAACCAAGATGTCTTTGTTATAGTTCATTCTGGAAAAAAATTCAATCACATGGATCCAGGACAATATACTAGAATTTGTTCTTTAATCCATCTTTTTAAAGGCTCACAATACCAGATCATATGAGTATGTGTATGAGTGTGTGTGTATGTGTGTGTGTGCGTGCACATGCCAAATGCCAGCCACCACTGAAGTAAGGGAAAGCAATGATTTATTTATAAATTATGTCCTGTTTACATATCAAACAGGTATAGTAACTGTTTAAACTCTTTCCCTTACTGGTGTGCTTTTATAAATTCATAAATGGCTATAATTTTTTCTTTCAAGAGCTATTACAAATCACACTGTAAATCCCTCCTCCCCCATCAGCATTGTTGTACAAGTGAACCACATTAAAATGAATTTCTCAGGGTAGCTTTGAGGGGGAAAGAAATTTTAAAGCACTTGAACTTGAAAATTCCATTCTCTGACGCTAATCACCGGCTCTTCCAGCTCTCCCAGTTCTTCCCACCCTGCCAGTCTTTTCATTTCCACCACATCTGTGCTTTATTTGTACTCATAAACTCTTTGCATTTCCAATCTGTCAAACCGCTTGGCTCCACGTGGCCTCCTAACACAGCCTGGGACCTTATCAGTCATCTGAACACAACATTCACTGAGCACTCTCCGAGGCTTTGTTGCCAGATTCATCCATCACGCTTTCCTTGATATTCCCACCTTTAGCCTAATATCTTATAATCAGGTAGTTACTCCATCAATATATAATGAAAGGGAGGAGAGGAGAGAAAATTCTTTGATACAGTGTTAATGTACTGAAAATTTCTTGTGGAAATGTGTTATATTTTGCTGATTGCAAGTGTAACAAATTCATGTTGTTGTACATAAACAGGGTTCACATACCTGTAACCCAGTATTTTTGTTTTTCTATATCTATATCCTGTTTCCCTTTATTGAAGGCCACTTCCACTCCCGCAAACCATCCATTCCATCATACAGCTTTCCTTATTACAGTTCGATCATCTGAATTTATTTTCCTTGAGTCTTTTGCACCCAGGGATTTTTTAGTATATCTTCACTTACTCTTTTCTTCTGTGATCTCTCTTCAAAAAAATGAGCTCTGTGTGTGTCCGTGTGTGTGTGCACGTGCGTGCGTACACTCAGGCACAATTTATGCGTGTTAATGTAAATAACTTTCAAAACTTAACCCCTGTCTCTCTTCTTCGTTCCTTCTGCTCTCTCGCAACCTTTCTTCAGCTTTGTCCTTCCTCAGTGATCACCAATGACTTCCTGATTGTCAGTATTTTCTTCTGAGTCCCTTACTCTATCAGTGGCATGACATTATGGATATTATAGACATTACTGAAATTCTATCCTCACTTTGCTTTACAGCACCATTTTCCCTCATACAGCTCTTTAGTCTTCTGAACTGATACCTTCTTTTTCTTCCAGACCTGAAATGTAGGTGTCGCTTTCGTGTTCTTACACCTCAGTAGTGATTCTCAAATTTTAGTTGAGCGTAAAAATTACCAAAGATTTTTGTTGAAAATGTAGGTTTCTAGATCCTACCCTCAAAGATTATGATTAGGCAGGTCTAGAATGAGGCCCAGGAGTCTGCATTTTTAACAATTTGCATTCTTATAAAGAATGACTCTATGAAACAAGACTCTAATAAAAGTGATTCGGGGCCACAGTTTGAAAAAAATAATCCTCTGCAGCCCTATGTACTCCTGTGACCTCAGTCATCACTTCCAGGCTGATTATATCCAAATATTTTAAAATCCTACTCATGAATTTCTCCTTATTCTGTGGACCGTATTTCTGGACCATACTCAGGACCAGAGCAGGGCTGATAATCACACCTACTTTTAGTTATTAAAATAATAAAATGTTTGGAGAAACACTTGTAAGCAGCTGTTGCCCTCAGCCCACAAGTGTCATTCTACCACTACGGTCCTGTCTATCCTGGTGCCTCTCCTCAGATCTTCTGGACCTCCCCACTTTTCAGCAACAAAAAAGTAACACCTGGAACCACAGAGTTTCTCCAGGTTCCTGCCCCAGTGCAAAGGCTCGCATCCTAATTGGTTCAATTGTATCCATTAAATATTAATATTACCTCTGTTGTAGGTGATGATGTCATTAACTATATGGGGCACAGGAGAAGAAGCTAGTTTTAGTGGGGAAGATAGTAAATTCAGCATATGAGATAGTTTATGTGCAGTACTCTTAAACCTACTGAAATAGTTGGATGGAGTGACCTGTAATAAGTTCAAAAATCACAAGAGCTGTGCTTTCCACATTTGACTAATCATCAGAATCTAAGGCCTAACCCTGAGAAATTTTGATTCATCAGAATTGGGGCAGGACCCAGAAATGAGTTTTGTAACGTTTCCCGCAGTGGTTCTGATGGTTAGGTGGATATGAGGACCCCTGGTTTGGCCTGAGGACGCAGAGAAGTAGAACCAAAGTATTGCTCCTGTTGGACCTCAGATAGGCATTTCCATTCCATGGCATGGTCAGAAAGACCAGGCAGCAGATGTGGGTTTTTCAGCACAACTAATTACCACGGCCAGAAAGTATCACATGTATGTGTTTTATACACAGGAAGCAACTCAGTGCTGCATTCCATTCAACAGAATGCATTTTGTCCCTCTTAAGAAAGAGTTCCATTTCTAGGAGTTTCTTTGAAAATAAATTCCACAAGGAAATCAATCCCTGTTAGGAAAAACATAACAAACTGTAGTCACCTTCTTATGTCTTTTAAATTTAAGAGAACATATATACTTATATTATAATCAGTTGTTGCTTTTCTCTGAATCATATGTACAGTTTATTGAAACAAAAGAGAAATAACAATTCTATAAAATGTTGTATCATGAGTTTAGTCCTGAGTCATTCGTTACGTACGTGATTCCTGAGTCACTAATTACTAAGGCTTTCCTATAAGGAAAAGATTACTAACAATAGGCAAAGTGAGTGATTGTGAAACTTTTTGAATATAAATGATTATAGTTACAAATTGTTTTAAAACTGTATTGGAGAAATTAAATTCTGTTGTTACATTAATATCAAAAATAGATATTAACATCAGCTTTCATTGAATTCCCTGAGGAATTAAATCTGGGGATTTAAAAACTTATAAAGAAGCATTCTTAAAATTTACAGCATTATAGAAGTTTTATTATCTAGAGAGAAAGAAGTTTGTTGGTTGCTTAGTAGAGATACATTTTGAAAGTAAGGTTTTTGGTCCTCAATTTTGTTTATAATACTGAAACCTAATATATGTAATTGCTGTAATGAGAAAAAACAAAGTGAAATAATTGAGGTTAATGACCGCTGTTACATTTTTTTCTGTAAATGCCCTTAGTTCTCCCATGTCCCGCCCACCCCTACTCCCCACCCCCAGCTATTCTGCACTTGGAAACACAAAACAACTTGTCAGTTCAGTTTATTCAGTTAGGGTCAGTTCTGTGAAAACAAAGTCAAGGCAATTGTTTGATTTAATTGACTAGTGAAACTGGTTATACAGGTAAGTAGAAGTTAGTTTTATTTTTGTCCAGCTGCATATTTGAATGTTCATAAAATAACTTAGCAGAATAATAAGATTCCAGTGACATTGTAATAGATTTTAAAGAATGATTACCAAAGCAAGGGGAAAGGGCTCTAAAACCCAAACTATAGAAAATATTCATGGTATTTTTTTTCTTTGTGGTTCTACTTACACTATAATGAATTGTGTCCAAAAAAAAAAAAAGAAGCAAGTCTTCTTTTCTTTCACTCTTCATATCCTGTCCTTTGAGGAATTTTTTTCCTAGGTGATACTTAATATAACCTTAAAAAAATGTCCAGTATAATTTAGGTGAATCATTTACATAACTTTTATAAAGTGGACCTCAAACTGTATGCTGATGGCCTTTAAGAGTCAGCCAGCCAGCTCTGGGCTTCACTTTCTTCCTCACCCACCTGAACCTCATGGTTGATCATTTTCACAATGAATGTTTCTGCCCTTGATTCTTTGTGCCTTCCTCTCTACCTTCCACTGTCCACACCCTGCTGTTCTCTACACCTTCAACTTTGAGGCTGCTAGTCGCTCATTATTTTTTTTTCCCTGTGAGAGGAGAACCAAAAAAAGTGCAGTGCTAAAATAAATGATATGTTTCCATCTTAATTCGGAAAAAAAAAAGTGTAGATCTTGTAAATGTAGTTTATTTGAGAAGGAAATATAAATCCTTTCTTGTCCTAGAACAGCAGCAAATCTTCAGCCTCAGTGAAACCTGTTAGAATTTATAAAGGAAAGAGGAAAAAAAATTTCATATAAAAAGCTAGAATTTTATTGTCAAAGAACATCTAAGGAATTTTATAATTTTTTTGTTCTGCATAATAAAATACTCCCTTCCTGACCCCTTCATCCTTATAATAATAGATATCCACCACTTTTATTCTAATTGTTCAGTTTTTACGTATCCAGCTTTATAATTCCTTTTTCAAGAACTTATTATGTACCAAAGTAGTGGCCTCCTCATACTGACAGCGCTGTTTAGTCCTGTTCTAGCATACATTTTATATTTGCTTAGGAGAAGAAAAGTAAACACAAAGAAATAAAAAAACTAAGATTGGTTGATTACATAAATGATAAAATCCTTTAGAAAGATCTTTGGTCTTATATATCAAGAACATAACATTTGCACCCCTTTAATATTGGTGCTTCTGTTATGGAAAAAAAAATTTTTAAGTATTAAGGAAAAATTTTATCTACAGTATAAAATCATTTGTTTTAGCATTATTTATTACTAGTCAAAAATTGATGACAGCCTAAATGTTTGCTAGTATAAGCAATGCAATTAAATTGTGACTCATTGGCTTACTAGACAGTTTTATAAGCATTAAAAATATAAATTAAGGTCCTCCCAAAAGCCTGGAAGAATGAGTATAATATAAGATAAAGTGAAAAAGGATGATATAAAATTGTACACAGTACACTAACTTTGAACAATCTGAAAATACTTAGGAATGAATTTGATCAAAGGGGAGAGAGACATGTACACTAGAAACTACAAAACATTCCTGAAAGAAGTTAAGGAAGGCATCCCTGGCTAATACATAAGATGATTTAAGATTGTTTTTTGTGTGTTTGTTTGGTTGGCTTGGTTGTTTTTTCTTTTCATTTTTTAAATTGAAGTATTGTTGAATTACAACTTTGTATAAGTTTGAGATATAGAACATAGTGATTCACAGTTTTTTAAGATTATACTCCATCTATAGTTATTGTACAATATTGACTATATTCCCTGTGCTATATAGTATATCCTTGTAGCTTTTTTTTTTTTTTTCCTTTTTGGCCATGCTGCATGGCCTGTGAGATCTTAGTTCCCTGACCAGGGATTGAACTCGGGCCCTTGGCAATAAGAGTGCAGAGGCATGACCACTGGACTGCCAGGGAATTCCCGCTTCTTTTATACATACTAGTTTGTACCTCCCCTACCCCTATACTCCCCTACCCTCTCTTCCCTCTCCGCACAGATAAACCACTAGTTTGTTTTCTATGTCTGTGAGTCTGTTTCTTTTTTTGTTATATTTACTAGTTTGTTGTATTCTTTAGATTCCACAGATAAGTGATAACATTACAGTGTTTGTCTTTCTATCTGACTTACTTCACTAAGCATAATATCCTCTAAGTCCATCAATGTTGCAAATGGCAGAATTTCATTTTTTTATGACTGAGTAATATTCCGTGTGTGTGTGTGTGTGTGTGTGTAGTTATTGTTTAGTCGCTAAGTCCTATTCGATGCCTTTGGTACCCCATGGACTGTGGCCTGCCAGGCTCGTCTGTCCATGAGAATTCCCAGGCAAGACTACTGGAGTGGGATGCCATTTCCTACTCCAGGGGATCTTCCCGACCCCAGAGATCAAGCCCATGTCTTCTGCATTGGCAGGTGGTTCTTTACCACTGAGCCACCTGGGAAGCCACCACATCTTCTTGATCCATTCATCTGTTAATGGACTTGCTTCTATATCTTGGCTATTTTGAGTAATTTCTGCTATGAGTATTGGGGTGCATGTATCTCTATCTTTTCCAAAGAAGTAGAGGAGAACCAAAAAATATTGCAGTGCTAAAATAAATGATATGTTTAGAGGAGTGGGATTGCTGGATCATCTAATAACTCTATTTTTAGTTTTTAGAAGAACTGCCATACTGTTTTCCATAGTGTCTGCACCAATTTATATTCCCACCAGCAGTGTTCAAGGGTTCTCTTTTCTCCACATCTTGCCAACATTTGTTATTTGTGGTCTTTTTGATGATGGCCATTCTGATAGGTGTCAGGTGATAACTTACTGTGATTTTGATTTACATTTCTCCAGTGACTGGTGATGTTGAGCATCTTTTCATCTACCTGTTAGCTATCTGTATGTAGAAGATTTAATATAGTTAAGATAACAGTACTACTCAAAATGACTGACAGATTCAGAGCAGTCCCTATCAAAATCCCAAAGGTATGTTTTGCTGAAACAGAAAAGCCCATATAAAAATGCATGTGGAATTTCAAGTGACCTCGAATAGCCAAAGCAGCCTTGAAAATGAAAAACAAAGATAGAAGGACTCATACTTTAGATTTTAAAACTTATTGTGAAGCTACAGTAATCAAAAGAGTGTTATGCTGGCATAAGGACAGACATACAAGACTGATGGAATAGAGTTGAGAGCCCAGAAGTAAATCTCACATATATGGTTTTTTAGTAAGGATGCCAGGACCACTCAATGGAGAAAATACAGTCCTTTTAACAAACGGTACTGGTAAAATTGGATATCTACATGTAAAAGATTGAAATTGAACCCATGTCTTATACTGCATATAAAAATTAACTCAAATTGAATCAAATATGTTAAATTTCAAAAATAAAGGCATAAAACAAATAGAAGAAAACATAGGAGAAAATCTATGACCTTAGAATCGGCAGTGTTTTCTTTAAAATGATACCAAAAGAATGAGCAACAAAAAAAAAATAAGTATGGTTGGATGTCATCAAAATTAAAAACTTTCGTGATCAAAGGTCAGTATCAAGATGGTGAAAAGACAACCTACAGAATAGGAGAAAATATTTGAAATTCATGTAGCTGATTAAGGATTTAATATCCAGAATATATAAAGAACTCATATGACTCAACAGCAAAAAAAAAAGCCTAACTAAAATATGGGCAAAAGGTATGAATAGACGTTTCTCCAAAGAGGATATACAAATGGCCAGTACATACATAAAATAACTGTGCTGGAGAGGATCTGGAGAAATTGGAACCAAGTGCATTGCTGGTAGGAATGTAAAATGATACAGTCACTTTGAAAAACAGTTGGCAGTTCCTCAAAAAGTTAAATATAGAATTATCATGTGACCTAGCAATTCCACTCCTCTCCTAGGTAGATAGCCAAAGGAACTGAAAACTAGGGCTCAAACAGATATTTGTACACCATAACATTAGTCACAATAGCCAAAAAGTGGAAACAGTGCAAGCATCCACTGGCAGATTAATGAATAAACAAAATATGCTCTAAATATACATTGGAATATTATTTGGCCATAAAAAGGAATGTGGTACAACATAGATAAACCTTGAATACGTTAGAATTAAATGAATTAAACAGATGCAACATGACAAATATCATATGATTCCACTTATATGAGGTATCTAGAATGGACAAATTCACATAGAAAGAATAGGATTTCTGGGAACTAGGGAGTTAAGGGGAGCGTTTTTACTTAATCTGTACAGAGTTTCTGTTTGGGTTGATGAAAACGTGCTAGAAATAGATACTAGTGATGCTTACCTATTGTGAATGTACTTAATGCCATTGAATTGTACACTGTAAAATGCACAAAATCATAAATTTTATGTTTACATTTTAAACATGATTGTTTAAATCATATTTTCAGTTCAGTTCAGTCGCTCAGTCCTGTCCGACTCTGCAGCCCCATGAACCACAGCAAGCCAGGCCTCCCTGTCCATCACAACTCCCAGAGTCCACCCAAACCCATGTCCGTTGAGTCGATGATGCCATCCAGCCCTCTCATCCTCTGTCGTCCCCTTCTCCTCCTGCCCTCAATCTTTCCCAGCACCAGGGTCTTTTCAAATGAGTCAACTCTTCGTATGAGGTGGCCAAAGTATTGTAGTTTCAGCTTCAGCATCATTCCTTCCAGTGAACACCCAGGACTGATCTCCTTTAGGATGGACTGGTTGGATCTCCTTGCAGTCCAAGAGACTCTCAAGAGTCTTCTCCAACACCGCAGTTCAAAAGCATCAATTCTTCGGCACTCAGCTTTCTTCATAGTCCAACTCTCACATCCATACATGACCCCTAGAAAAACCATAGCCTTTACCAGACGGACCTTTGTTGGCAAAGTAATGTCTCTGCTTTTTAATATGCTGTCTAGGTTGGTCATACCTTTCCTTCCAAGGAGTAAGCATCTTTTAATTTCATGGCTGCAATCACCATCTGCAGTGATTTTGGAACCCAGAAAAATAAAGTCAGCCACTGTTTCCACTGTCTCCCCATCTATTTGCCATGAAGTGATGGGACCAGATGCCATGATCTTAGTTTTCTGAATGTTGAGCTTTAAGCCAACTTTTTCCCTCTCGTCTGTCACCCTCATCAAGAGGCTGTTTAGTTCTTCTTCACTTTCTGCCATAATATAGTTATTTAGGTGCATAAATTATACATAGTGGTTTAGGTATGTAAGTAAAGATGAGAAGGAATATGAAAGCAGGAAAAATTACTGAATTATAAGTGATTGTGTTATTTGGGGGTTTCTGGGTGGCTTAGATGGTAAAGAACCTGCCCAAAATGCAGGAGACCCAGGTTCAATCCCTGGGTTGGGAAGATCCCCTGGAGAAGGGAATGACAACCCACTCCCGTATTCTTTCCTGGAGAATTCCATTGAGTTTTGCAACAATGGAGTTGCAAAGAGTTGGACATGACTGAGTGACTAACACTTTCACTATATTATTTTGAGTAGAAATAAAGTTCAAATAAATGATTTTCATTGTAGCTAATGGATATTCATTAAAAGATAAATTTTATATTACATGTTGTCTCAGACAAACAAACACTAAGAAAATTTATGTGACTCATGCCCCAAATTGGTAAGACTAAATATTTTATTTAAAATGTTTCTTTCCTATTTACATGGTCTTTATTTTTATTTTAAAGAATAGTATGTTGGTTAGTAATTTTTAAAACTTTCAAATTTACACAGGAAGAGCTTTTCAGAGTAATTCATCTAAGGGAGAGCTGGTGGTATCTGTGCTAGAGCGTTTTGAACAGTTTCAGTTTCTTATAAAATTGTCTGGATTTTAATAAAACTTTTTTTTTCTTTAGCTTGACAGGGCCAATTCTCTGTTAAACCAGACGCAACAACCTTACAGGTATCTCATTGAATCAGTGCGTCAGAGAGATTCTAAGATTGATTCCCTGAAGAAGTGTATTACCGAACTCGAAAAAGATGTCAGGTAACCATCTACAAGTCTTGTATTTGAGTAATAAAATGTTATTATTATTTATTTGGATAATAAAGGCATTGTGAGCATTATACTCCTGTAGTTGAGTTGAGGTTGGAAATTGGGAAGAAAAAATGTACTTGACGAAGGTGGTCTTAAATGTGATGTGTTCGATTTCTCTTAGAAAAGCTAAGTCACATCCCATTAAGGTATTCACATTCCACCAGATAAATCAGAAGTCTTACCCTGAAAGTAGCAATGCTACGCTGATTGACAAAGCACTGCTCCCACCCCAGGGCACACAACGGCCAACCTATGCTGTCCTTGTTCCCGAGAATTCTTCAGTGGGATGGGCCACTTGTGGAGTCAGAACGACTTTTTAAACAGATAAAATGTACACATTTACTTAGATTCCTGTTGACTTTGCCAAGGAATTTAGGCTTTTCTGCCTCTGACCTTTTACATGAAGTAAACCATAAATTACCTCAATGTAAATAAATTCCTTTCACGTCCTTAGTTGAAATTGTTTTCTTACATGACACCTTATCAAAAGACTTGCTCCACTGAATAATTATTCAGATTCTTTACCTGTTCATCTAATGAGATCATTTTAATCTTTTTAAATTACAGTAGAATAATGATATTATGTAAAGAAAGATGTTTTAACTCATGAATGCTTGGTTAGTTGGCTTAATTATCATTAGATTTTTTAATTATTTAGAATAAATAATTAGATAAATTATTAACCAATTTATAAAAGTATAAGCAAAGAATTAGATGAGAAAGAAGATTCTTAAATTAAGTAATTAGAAAAGGTAGTTTATTTTAAAATAAAATTATTGGAGAAGATAACTATTAAATTTAGGTTTCCCAAGATATGTAACCAAAAATATAAAACTACTGATAATTAACTCCATATAAGGACCACATGCTAACTGTTTGCGCCACTGGAGCTCTCTGATAACTAACTCGAAAGTGTGAATGTTGTTTTTGATGAATCAGAATAATTATCTTTTCCTCTCTTTTCTACCCCACCAAAAACTTGGCTTAGAATTTTATTCTTGATCATAATTTTTCAATAATATAATAAAGTAATTTTAAATCACATTGATGTTTTAAATGTCAACATAGATAACAATTTATTTCTAGATTAATTTTAAAGTTAAAATATTCATAACCAGCATTATTAAATTAATTCAATGAATTAACTAAACCGTCCTATAAATAGCTATTGGGAGCAATAGAAATTAGGTCTTATCATTCACTGGACACTTGGTTATCCTAGGGAAATTGAGGAGTGAGCCCCAAAGAGAATTTTTTCTTTACATATTATAGAAATTTGTTATATTTGAAATTTTGTATAGAGTTTTGTTTTACCTCTGTAATTTTGGAGCAGGGATATATAAAAAGCCCTGTGGGAAATTTGCCTCTTTCAGAATTACCTTCAAGTAAATTTGTTTGAATATTTATTTTACTAAGAATTAGGATAGCTAAAAATGTTTATTATAAGGAAAAATATAGCTAGCTGCAGGAGAAAATTATAATGATGAACAAATTCAGCCCTAGAGAAATTTAGCTATTTGTTATCTAAGAACATACTAGTTTTGTGATAGGGCCAAAATTTGAATCCAGATCTGTCTGCTTTCTAATTCCATAATCTTCACCTTTATGTTATACTGCCTCCCTATGTTCTAAACTGAATAAGAGCTAATTTTTCACTAATATAATTAAGAGAAGCAAAAAAACAAAAAATAGTGTAGAATAGCAGTTAAAAGGAGAGCTTTTCATGAGTTGATAATCGTTGAAACTGGGTGACAGAAACATGGGGGCCTATTAAATTTTCTCTCTTGAAATATTTCATAATAAAGTTACTTTTCAAAAAACAGATTTAAAAGGGAGGAGGACAAGGACAAATCCAGCTCCGTCCTTAGTTTTGAATTAGAGCAAATCAATTAAAGTCTCTGAACTTCATCCAGTAAAACTTCCTATCATTATAAAATATCACCTTTCTGCAGTGTCCAGTATGATAGCCACCAGCTACATGTGGCTGTTGAGCATATGGTAAGTGTTACTGAGGAACTAAATTTTCAATTTTATTTTAATTAAATTAATGTTAATTTTCATTGCCAGTTTTGGCTAGCTAGTGGCTGTAGTATTGGACACGGTAGCCAGTTTTCTCATCTGTGAAATGAGGGAGGCACCCACAGCACCTAATTCACATAGTTATTCTGACACTAAGTGATACAACCTTTGTAACATATATAGCACTGTTCCTATGCTTAAAATGCTCAATAAATGTTTGATATTATTAGTATTGTCTTATTTTTAGCATATTTTTATGTTGAAAATTATCTGTCAAATGAGAAATAACATTTCTCAAAATATGCTGAATCTTGACAAAAATTTGTTTAGTTGCTAAGTCAGGTCCAACTGTTTTGCTACCCTATGGACCGTAGCCCGCCAGGCTCCTCTGTCCGTGAGATTTCCCAGGCAAGAATACTGGAGTGGATTGCCATTTCTTTCTCCATGACAAAAATTAGGACTCCCTTAATAACAGCAACCGGAAGTAATCATAAGAGCTACGCCAATTATGGAATTAAACAAACAAAAAAAATTTTATGTGCTAAACATCTGAGACCTTTAAAGCTGTCTGTGTTTCATAAATTTATTATATACTATTTTAGTAGACTCTGAACTAATATTTCACAGGATATGAAGTCTTGCTCTTCACTGAAGCAACTGTCTTCTAATGTGAAGAGTTATGGTGCTTTCAGCATTTTAATTATGGCTTTCAAGATGCTGTAGATGTACCCTGATGTCATGGAGGAAAAGATGCCATACAATACGCAGCCCAGTCAGCAAGTCAGACACAGCAGGTTAGGCCACATTCTGTCTACCGTCACGCTGACTCTGAGCCAGTGGCATTTCAAATAGAGTAGAATTATCCTGGGCTTCAAGTACACATCAGCCTGGGCTTTTTTCCTCATGGTAAATGCATCTGTGAAAATATAGATATTAATGTGAACATCAAAGGGTAATTGTGAAAATTAAATGAAGTAGCATATAAAAAGCAAAAGCTTCCGGCACACAGGAGAAACTCAGTAAATGTTACCTCCCTTCCTCTTGTCCTTCATTAATTCAGAATTTAAGCATTCAGTGACCCATCCAAAATGATGACTAAGTGCTTATGTTCCTTGAAAATTCCTGTTTGTTTTTGCTGGGTGTGGATTTTAATTGTAAAGAATATTTACATAGACTGATTAATTTGTAAATATTTCTCTAGCTTATACAATATAACCTTCTTTAAAGAACTAAATATTATTTTATCACTTTTCTACAAAATAAGGCAGTATCACTATATCACACCCACAACTTGCCAGTTTAGCTATTGATACAATTTATTCAGTGCCTAGAAAGGTTAGAGTAAATATGCACTAAAATGAGATTGTGATAAACATGTTAATAGCTAACACTTGAGATATCACTATTCACTGTCATTAAAGAAATACTCTGTTCTAAAAGCAGTACTTTTAACAATCCTCCACCAATCCACAAGAGTGTCTGAGTTTTATAGGTTTGATCTATAGGTCAGGACTGAATGAAGCATGCAAAGAGAATTAGCATAAATTTTCTTTTTCTGTTGTCAGTTCTCCATTTTTTGTTAACTAGTCATTTAGGAGGAGTAGACTACTTAGGCTTATAAGACTAAGCCAGAGTATATTGATCCAGGAAGTTAAGGAACAGTATATCAGGAATATGTTTTCATACAGCAGGTGAAACAGAGCCATAAACACGAATTTCTGAGTAATAATTAACAGTGAATTGAACAATTATGGGTGTAATATACCATTCACCGTAGATGTGCTTATAAGGAGATTTGTTTTGTAGTTGCTTTATGAGTCACGCATAGAAGCTTTGTATTTTTAAGGGTAAGTTTCCACTGTTATGAAATGTCCTATGGAGATTAAACTTCCACTGAGTAATTACTGTGTGTGGAAGAACACAGAATATAGTAATCATCATATTCACTTTTAGAGACCCACATGTTGAAAGTAGTCCCCCTTTTGATTTAAGAAAGACAAGGCTAAGACTGAAAAGATACACCCAAGGGGCTTCCCTGATGACTCAATGGTAAAGAATCGACCTGCCAAGGCAGGAGACCCAGGTTCAATCCCTGGGTCAAGAAGATCCCCTGGAGAAGGAAATGGCAACCCACTCTAGCATTCTTGGCTGGAAAATCCCATGGACAGAGGAACCTGGCAGACTGCATTCGAAAAAGAGGCAGACACGACTGAACATCCAACACAGCATGTAGTCTATGGAGCCAACGTGTCGCAGAGTTGCTTTGTAAGCCAGTTTATCCACTTGCCTTTTACTCCATATTATATGGTTGTTTTTGTTACTTAAATATGACATATTTACTCTATTCTGAAAAAATTGGGCACTACATATGAAGCATTTCTAATGAATTATTCGGTCCAAATCCTTTGATTACATCAACGTTCCATTCCTGTTACACTGTCCTTTACTTAATGGGCCTGTTGGTATTTGAGAGCCTGTGTCTCTGTGTCTTTGTATGCACACCCATGTGTGTACTGCATGGAGTACATGTTTACATTCTGTGTGGGGGGGTACGTGTATATGAATATGTAAATGTATGAGTATGTATACGAACACATAATCTGTTCTTTGAAAATTCCTCTTCCTATTTATTGGACATTTATTTTCATTTTGAAAAATATTTTGTCTTCTTAGCTAAAGATAGAATTTTAAACTTATAGAACCTCCAACTAATAAAAATAAAAATTAAAAAAATGGAAAAAAAATAATAAAATAAAGTTACAGAAACACCCGATCCTTTACCATTTTGCGGGGAACTCAAGCAGAACACGGCACGCGATTTCCTTTATATCATCTAGTTTTTTTCAACTCCTCGGCTCAGTAGGATCTCTGGCGCCTAAATACAAAAGTCAGTTTGTTTTCCTGCTGAGCTGCTTACCTTTATTGACATTTAATTACCATTTTCCTCTGATGACTCTTCCTTATCTAAATTAGTAACACAGTATAGCATGTATGTAGAGGTTTGTGTTCAGTGTTTTATATAATCATTCATTAGATAATTCACATGTCCCTTTGACATACGTGAGCTTCATTTCCACTTTAATAGATGTGACTACTGAGGTTCAGTGGGGTGGTATTTGTGGTGCATTATACTACACAGTTGAGTCAGTGGCACAGTTGGAAATGGAAGTCAGAATTGCATCTAGTCTTTCCTCTCAGAGGACAGAATTCTATTACTAGGAAGGAAGAGAATTTGAATCTCTCTATTCTCAAGTCCTTGGAATTACCAGTTCTCCCAGAACACCTACTGCTATTCCTTGAGTTTAAAAAACTTCTCCCTAATATTTGAAAAATTGGTGGCATTCCATTTTCTTAAAGTATAACTTAAAACATCCTACCTGTTCAGCAAACAATTGTCGTTAATTTTACCATCTCAGATTCTGTTTTGACATTCAAGGAATTGTGTTTCTTCAATTCACTGTTGCTTTTCTTAATCCTGGTTGCAGTACTGTCTGAGTAGACTCACCCCAGTGGCTTTCAAAGAATTTTTAATGGTTCTAACTAATTTTTATATGTTGAATAATAAAACTCCAGACAGTATAAGATAAGCCTCAGATATTTATCTTTTCAAATAATCATATGTCCTTACAATTAGACTTGTCACCCTTTCCTATCAGAAGATAGGTCATTTCAAAGAGAAATCCACAATGCAGACTTAGAAATTAAAGACTGAACTAAGAATACGGAGGCAAAAGTTGTTTTCCTGCATTTACCATAGACCAAATATCTAATTAATTTATCTCAGTTATATAGCTGGTAACTTAGTATGTGGTAAATTATAAAATATGCTTTCAGTTTTAAGGATAAATGTTATAATTTGACTTTCAGTGAGGAATAACCAGTCATCTTTAAGAAAACACTAATTGTATGCCCCCACTAGGCAGCAAAGTATTCTATGAAAATGTTTCAGTCACATTGTCAGACTGAAAAAATATAAAATAGGTAGGTCAATGACTAAATCAAACATTGTAGTCACTGATCTGATATCTTTATGAACTATAAATTTAATTTCTCTTTAATTCAAATGTTCAAATTTGTCTTTAGTCTTTTACAATTTCTTATTTGTTAAATTTGACTAGTATGACAGTTTTTTTAAACTTGGTGTATTTTTTTTTCCCCCTAGCAATTTAAATAAAGAAAAGTCAGCTTTGCAGCAAATGAAGGATCAAATGGCATTAGATTTGGAACAACTTCTAAATCATCGTGAGGTACCTTTTCCATTTTGTCAATACTTTTTAACACTTGAGGCTTTTTCAGAATCAAATTGGGTTGAGATTATTGGATCCCAGTTGCCCGTATTCATTATGAGTTAATTCTTATTCCTGGAATTCCTAATTCTTGACGGCCCCTTATTGCCTTATTCATATCTCTGTCATTGAATTTCCATGTTGTTTAATAATCATCTGTGTTCCACCTTTCTCCCTCTAGACAGTAAATTTCTTTAGTGTACCTCTTGTCTTGTTTATCATTCTGTAGCCAGTGCCTAGTGTACAATATTTGTGTTGAACTTTAAAATCCATAAGTTTTCTTTCATTTCTTCCTCATGAAAAATCTTTTAGACTTAATACAATCCCTATTTTATAAAAGAAGAAAATGAGTTTTAAGGGGTTTGCCTAGAGCCAGATGGTCACTGGGATAACCTCAGTTTTCTTTCTCATTTTTAAAGTCAGATTTATTGAGATATAATATACAATAAAATTCACCCTTTCTAGCATACATTTCTGTGATTTTTGGCTAATGCCCACAGTTCTGTAACCATCACCCCAAGCAATATATACGATAGTTTCATCATCACAGACAATTCCCTCTTGAACCCTTTTCCCCAACTCCAGTCTGAGCAACCACTGATCTGTTTTCTATCCCTTTTCCCACAAAAGGCATTATCCTTTCACAGAATGTCAAATAAATAAAATTATCAGGGAATTCTCTGACAGTCCAGTGGGTAGGACTCTGCACTTTCACTGAGAGGTACAGGTTCTGTTCCTGGTCAGGGAACTAAGATCCCACAAGCCAAGTAGTACAGCCAAAAAAGGAAATAATAACCATAGTAATATAATTATTGGTCTTTTCAGTCTGGGTTTTGCTCAGTTGCCATAAAAAAGATTCATTCATGTTATTATAAATATTAGTAATTTGTCCTTTTTATTGCTGAGTAGTATTCCATTGTATGTATATACCACAGTTTGTTAATCCATTCACAGTTGAGGGTCATTTGCGTCATTTCCATTTGGGAACACTTAAAAATAAAGCTGCTGTACACTGTTGTGTATATGGTTTTATGTAAATAAAATTTTCCTTTTCTCTTGGTAAATACCAGGAGCAGGACTACTGGGTCATGTGGAAAGTGTATGTTTAATGTCATAGGAAACTGCCAGACTATTTCCAAAGTGACTATGTCTTTTGTATTCCCACCAGCAACAAGTGAGAGTTCCAGTTGCTCTGCATTCTCACCAACAGTTGGTATCATTAAGCTTAGTTTTTTAATCCATGAATTTTTTCCACTGTACTATCACTGTCTTGTCTTAGCCATGTTTTTACCCTTTTGCAGTCCTAACAGAGAAAGAAACGCTCAAAGCAGATCATTGATTTATAAGTATCCTGAAGACATTGCTTCCTAGTCTGGAAAAGATATATCAGGTATTTAGGAAGAAATTATTGAGAGAGATGAAGCAAGGAATATTCCTAGAAACAATATAAAGATACATATCCTAGAAATAATGTCAAGGGAATTGGGAGACTGTCTTTATCTTAGAAATGGCCTTTGGAGTGAGTTCTCTTAAAGGTGTATTTTATGTGATGGGTGAACAGGATAAGAAAGTGTCCCTGGGCTAGATTTTAGAGATGGTTTTTAGGTAGATAAGTAGACCTGACAACAAGTTACAGAGTAGAGAAATTTCTGAAGATATTTATTCTCTTTTCCAACTTTCAGCATTCCAGGCCTTATCTACTATCACTTGTGTCCTAGGATTCTGATTTCAAATAGTTGTTGCCTCACTGTGGAAGCCAGATTTATTCAGTATGTGGATCTTAAGAAAAATTTTTAAAACTGAATATTTAAGAAATAGTAGTTACAGAGGTCCATACCAAAAAGCTTTTTTTCCCCCCCAAAAAGCTGCATAATAGATAATGTATTTAGAATGGCAGGTCTCATTTGAATTTAGAGAATTATGCTCAACTCTGAAAAATATATGAAAACCTTCATTTATATATTTTGTATGTCATACTTGGAGTCACATTATTCATGAGTCCAGATAAAAACTAAAAGTTTTAATAGTGGGTTGAGACTTGAGTAGGTTTAAAGGAAAATATGTCTTAACATGAAAATTAAATACTAGCAAGGTGAATTAAATTGACAGCTACCACATGGCATTAATGAAGTTTGCAAGGATACATATCTAATTAAATAATTATCAGTTAATTTGCGTGCATTTGAGGTTTCTTCATTTTGGTATAAAAATAATCCAACATTATGACTTTTCTTTATGCCAAACAGTCAAAGAAAAGTAACTTTTTTCCCCCCAAAACAAAGTAAAAATTCAAGTTTAATGGAACAAATCTAATATAAGCTTGTAATCTTTTCTAAGAAATGGTTGAAGGAATTCCCTGATGGTCTATTGTTTAGGACTCCTCACTTTCATTGCCAGGGGCCTGAGTTCGATCAGTAGTCTGGGAACTAAGATCCCACACGCCTCCTGGCCAAAAAAAAAAGAAGAAGAAAGAAACATTTTGCACCAACTTGCATCACATATACAGCATGCATGCTCAGTCTCGTGTGACTCTTTGCAACCCTATGGACTGTGTCTCCCCAGGCTCCTCTGTCCATGGGATTTTCCAGGCAAGAATACTGGAATGGATTGCCATTTCCTACTCCAGGGAGCCTTCCCGATCCAGAGTTCAAACCCACATCTCTTGCATCTCCCGAATTGGCAGGCAGATTCTCTACCACTGCATTACCTGAGAAGCCCTTATAATGTATGCAGACCCAAATGCAAATACAGAAGGCTTCTATGGAAAGAAAATAGCCTGTAACCCAGGAATATGCTTGAACATTCCTTTGAACATTTACCTGATGAAACAGAATCTGCAAGATTGATTTATTCATTTTATGACTCTGAGGGTGACGTGCCCAGAACAGCCAGTAGATAACAGTTGAATGAGAATAACTCTGATAAAGAAGTCAAATTTACTGAAAGTGAAAACCAGGACTGAAACTCAGGGGAGGGCACGCAGTCACCGCAGGCACAAGACAGTGGAGGTGCCCCTCTCAGGGGCGCGCCCAGCGCGGGGCTGGCTGCTGAGAGCACGCCTCACCCCTGGCAGGACCCTGTGAAGATGATCTAGCGTGAGTCATTGATTGAATCAGCCAGATTTTCTCAGTTTAAATAAGTGATTCATAAAGAGACCAAATGAACATTTAAAGCCTTTCATATTCTTTTTTGCATTGGACAGGTCTTGCCTTAATTTTATAAGTGATGTTACTTAGTTCTGGTAAGACTGTGTGTGTATGGTAATAATACGAAATGAGATCCCCACCTCATTTACATAGTTATCAAATATGTGTTACATGAGAAAAAGAAAATGAGTGGGATAGTCCTGGGTTGACAATGCTAGGATAGGTGAGGCATGGCCACAGGATTTTTCTTTTCTGTATTGGTCTTAGCTCAAAATGTTAGCCTAAAACCTCGTTCACATGAGTAGTTCAGTTGTGGTCTTAAGAATTTCCAGGAAGGATAAAATTGATAGTGGCCTCTTTTTCTATAAATTTTTAGAATTGATACATTCAAAAACTATTGTGTATATTTGGAAAGTGTATTGGATAACTTTTATTCTCATCTTTTCTTTAGAGAAAGTGTATTAACCTAATAAAAGAGTGTTAAGAAAGGATTGTTGTTTAGTCACTCAGTTGTGTCTAACTCTTTGTGACCCCGGGGTCCTTTGTTCATGGGATTTCCCAGGCAAAAATGCTGGAGTGGGTTGCCATTTCTTCCTCCAGGGTATCTTCCTGACTTGGGAATCAGACCTGTGTCTTCTGTGTTGCTGGCAAATTCTTTTCCAGTGAGCCTCCAGGGAAGCCCTACTGAGCCTGCACTCTAGAGCCCGTGAACCTCAACTCCTGAGCCCCTGTGCTGCAGCTACAAACGCCTCTACACCCTGGAGCCGGCACTCTGCAGTAAGAGAAGCCTGAACTCCGCACTGAAGAGTAGCCCCCACTCCCCACAGCTGGAGAAAACCCACCCACAGCAGTGATGACCCAGAACAGCCAAAAATCAATCTTATTTAAAAAAAAAAAAAAAGACAGAATTTAATGTCATGATCCATGCCTTTATAGAAGATCAGAACAAAATCTGGTGCCATTTCTCTTTGTTTTCTGAAACTTTAGGGACCTACTAAGTGCTTCTGTTTATATTACATAATTTAGTGTCTGCTGCTGTCCCCTGAGATAAGTATCATTGTCCCTACTTTTACAGAAGAAACTGATGCTGAGTAACTCATGGTTAAGTAACTCAACCATGATTACATACTTACTGTTAAAACTTTTTTTTTTCCCTGAAACAGAAGCTTATGATCCTTCTTAGTCTCATTTAGACAAAAATCTCATGATGAATTATTGTTTGCGTGAGTTCCAGGAAAAATTTTTGCCTCTGTAGATGAAGCTATATCTTTTTTTTTTTTTTTTTTTTTAAGAAAATGAAAACTGTGTAATTTAACGTGTTTCCTTTTTGTCTTAGTTGACAGAAAACTCAGAGCTAAATATCTTATCCAGGTGTTGTAATCTTTTTCTTTTCTTTCACTTTTGATGCTTCAAAGTAGCTTTTTCTTTATCTTTCAAGTGGAATGAAATCTTTTTTACCCTTCAGTGCCTGCATTTATACTAAGACCTTTTATGTATAAAAAATATAACATATAAATCTTAAATAATTAGGTTTTTAAAAATATAAAGGAAAAGACTGATTCTCATGATCTCACTTTTAGTTAACAGTATCAGGGCTTCAAATTCAACATTCAATTTTGAGTATAAGAAATATGATTCCTTAGAGTGACTTCTCTTATTTCATCATATGTCCTTAGAATCTAAGCTTTCAAGAGCAGGAAAAATACCTTTAATCAGCTAAGTATCTAGTAAAATACTGAGCATAATTTTAACAAATGGATGCAAAAGCTCTTTTTAAAGTTCTTTTGTAACTGTGTTAGGGGCAGTGGTAAGAGCTCCTCTTAGGAAGCTTTTCAGTGTTTTATCGAGCAATAGTTGGTATCATGAACTTAAACTGGTGATGTTGGTGTTCAACAAAAATGAACCAATTTGAAAGCTATTTAGAACGCAGAATCCCGGGGCTTGATGATTGATTGGATTTAGGGACTGATGAGAGAAGGAATGAGAATTGATGCCCAGAGTTTTGGCTTGTGTCCTGGGTTTATGGTGATGCTACGAAGGCCATAGGACAAATAGGTTTGGGAAAGAACTCAAGAAAATATCTAAGTGGATATATTCAGTAGAGAGTTTAAACGGTAGGTTCTGGAGTCCAAGGACGAGAACTTATCTAGAGCTAGAGATTTGAGAGTCAAAGCATAAACACAGTGTGTACACGGAAGCAGATAGAATGAACTAGTGAAGGGGTATAGAATGAGAACAGAGAGGGTCCTAGGACAGAGTCTTGATGAGTACTAATAGTTTAGAGATAGGCAGAGCAAAAAAAAGCTCACACTAGAGTGAGGAGGGACCAGAGAAATGGCAGGCACATCAGGAAGAGTGGATCCCTAAAGCCAGAACCATTCAGTAGGGAGGAGGTTGGCAGCAGTGGCTTCAGCTGCCGAAGGGCCAGATCAAACAAAGATAAAAAAAGAAAGTGTCATTTGGATTTTTAAAGAATGCTAAAACAAAAAAAAAAGCAGTTTCAGTGGTGCTAAAAGGCAGATTGCAGTGAACTGGTAAATGCATAGAAGTTGAAAAATAATAATAGAAAAAATAGGTAACTCTCTGAATAAGGGTTGTGGCCATGAAGTTAAAAGATGCTTGCTCTTTGGAAGAAAAGCTATGACAGACCTAGACAGCATGTTCAAAAGCAGAGACATCATTTTGCCTCCAAAGGTCTGTATAGTCAAAGCTGTGGTTTTTCCAGTAATTATGTAAGATATGAGAGTTGGCTCATAAACAGGGCCAAGTGCTGAAGAATTGATGCTTTTGAATTGTGCTACTGGAAAAGACTCTTGTAAGTCCCTTCAACTACTGGAGCAATTTGGTCACATGATGCAGAGAGCCAACTCATTGGAAAAGACCCCAATGCTGGGAAAGATTGAAGTCAAAAGGACAAGGGGGTGGCAAAGGATGAGATGGTTAGATAGCATCACCGACTCAATGGACATGAATTTGAGCAAATTCCAGGAGATAGAGCAAGCTCAAGGAACCTGGCATGCTGCCGTCTATGGAGTTGCAAAGAGTTGGACACGATTTAATGAATGAACAACAACTGTTTAAGAGAATATAAGGTTATCAGGGAGGGAGCATGAGATCAAGGGCTTTTACCTTCCTGAGTTGGAGAGTATCCAGCCTAAGTGGTGATAGGAAGGAGCCAAACAGAGGGAGACACTGAAAGTTCAAAAGAGGATGATCAATTGAGCAAAAGTGCTGGGAAAGGAAGAGATCCAGGATGAGATGATGGGATTTAACTTTAGATAGGAGGGGGCACCTTTTCCATTTTGAAGAGGAGAAATAAAAATTATATTAAAAGTAACTTAGTAGGTTTAGTGGCAAGAATTTAGGAAGTTCCCATCTAATGGCTGTTTTCTAATGGCAAGACGGGTGATAGGATCAGAATTTGGTTTTTTATTTTATTTGTTTTTGACGGTGCTGGGTCTCCTTTGCCGAATGCAGACTTTCTCTAGCTGCAGTGAGCAGGGGCTTCATTGTGGTATGCAGGCTTCCCATTGTGGTGACTTCTCTTGTTGCAGAGCACAGGCTCTGGGTAAACAGGCTTCAGTAGTTGCAGCTCGGAGCCTCACTAGTTGTGACACACGAGCTTTAGTTGTTCCACGGCTCGTGGAATCTTCCCAGGCCAGGGGTCAGACCTTGTGTCCCCTGCCTTAGCAGGCAGATTCCTATCCACTGTACCACCAGGGAAGTTCCTGTTGATTTTTTTAGCCATACCGAGCAGCGGTATGTGGGATCTTAGTTCCCCAAACAGGGATCGAACCCTTTCCCTCTGTAGTACAAGCACAGAGTCTTAATCACCAGACCACCATGGAAGTCCCAGGATCAGAATTTTGAGAAAAATACAAGTTTGAAATAGCTGTATAATAAATAAGTGATATAAAATAAAATAAATGAGTGATGTGCATTACAGACATAACAAGTAATTGCCAAGGTGAGATGTCATATGTTCATTATAGTACCATTCTGTGTAATTTTTCTCTAGCAGCTTACCCTCAGCATGCTAGGTGCAAACATGGAGAAGGTAGATAGTTGGTCCGATCCAGAATTACAAAATGTATATGTTCAGCTGTCATTAAATTGTAAGGCTGGAATTACCTTTATATTCTTTACGTCACATATTTTGAAATACTGTGGAAAAACACAGCAATCGAACAGACAGGATAGCTCTGCTACTTAGTAACTACGGATTCTTAAGACAATAATTTAACCCCTCTAAACTCAGGATTGTATGAGAATTAAACAATGTAGTACTTTTCTGACATATGACAATAAGTCAGTAAATGTAGGTCCCTTCCCTCTTTTCCTTCCTTTTCAAGAATGAATTCAAATGTTATCTATTCTTTGAAGCCCTTCATAACTCAGTAAAGAAAAACTTAAGCTTTTTTAAATCTCTTTCCCACAACTCTAAAAATATTTGTATTAATATTCCTACCACTATAATTATGCGTGTGTCTTGCCAGTGAAGTATACCTAGTTTTTCTTTGGGTATTAGCCTTTAGCACAGTATTTAGCACATAGTAAGTATTCATTTGGGCTTCCCAGATTCAGTGGCTCAGTGATAAGGAATCTTCCTGCCAGTGCAGAAGATACAGCTTCAATCCCTGAGTGGAGAAGATCGCCTGGAGGAGGAAATGGCAACCCACCCCAATATTCTTGCCTGGAGAATTCTGTGGACAGGGGAGCCTGGTGGGCTGTAGTGCATGGGGTCGCAAAGAGTCAGGCACGACTGCGCAACTGAGTATACACACACACACACACACACACACACACACACACACACACACACGTGCAAGTATTCAATTGAATGTTTGTTAAACTGTGATCTTTTTCAGTCTTCAATAATAACTTCACTGTGTGAGTGTGAGTGAAAGTCACTCAGTCATGTCTGACTCTTTGCGACCCCATGGACTACACAGCCCATGGAATTCTCCAGGCCAGAATACTGGAGTGGGTAGCCTTTCCCTTCTCCAGGAGTAATTTCACTAGAGGCTGTCAAATAGAGGGCTTTAGAAACCAACCTTTAATATATTCACGTTCTCCCCCCTCAAACATATATATTTGTGGAATATAATACATCTATTTCTAAAATCCTGAACTTCGGACTTCCCTGGTGGCCCAGCGGTTAGGAATATGGCTGTCAGGACAGAGGATGTGGGTTCGACGTGTGGTGTGTTAAGATTCCATATACCATGGGGCAGCTTGCGCCACAGCTGCTGAACCCAAATGCCCTAGAGCTTGTGTTCCACAACATGAGAAGCCCATGCACCACCACTAGAGAAGAGCCCCCGGGAGCCACAACTAGAGAAAGCCCACCAGCAGCAGTGAAGACCAAGCACAGCCAAAAATAAATAAAATTAAAAAAAAATAAAACCTGAGCTTCTTCTACCCTTTCACCCAGTGCTTCTGTCAATAATCTCTCTCAAGGTCCACAAGCATTTCAGTTAGTATTTAACCAGAACTTAACCAACCACTTCTTAGTAAGTGCCTAGAATGTGCAAGGCCGCACACTTGCCTGAATGTTGGCCTAACTCCCACGGTTCCAGATAACTTGCCTCTTACTGCGGTGTGTGTCACTTAAAAAAAAAAAACCCTGCAGTTAGCCAGGTTTCTGCAAAATGAAGTCACAGTATAATTATCATTCTTTTATGGTATGTTTATGTTCCAGGACTAACTCCTATGTTCTTTGTGATTTCTCGGAAAGTTTCAGGGACGTTTCGGCATCACAAGTGCCCCTGAGGCAATCCACTTCATAAAGGGCTCAAACAAATTACATATTTCTATATGTGTGTCATTCTTTTTGGTTCATACTTAACTATTTTGACATTTCCTTAAGAATACCTTTTTACATGTTTTTCTTAGACACCTATGCAGTTAAATTTTACAGTCAGAACAGTCATCATGACTTAAAACAAATACTGTGTGGGTAAGTTAATTTTTCTTTAAATGAAGATGTAATTATTACTCAGATTGATACATTTCTCATCATAGTGTGCTCTTCAAGTTCAAATTTGTTTTTTATTTCCTAGATGTAAAAGAGTTTTAAAGGTAATTATTATAGTGGAAAGCTAAAACATATATAGTATAAGTCATATTTTCCCTATAAAATTTGAGAATGCTTATTTTTCCCACATAAGGGTATGTGAATTTAGGTCTGAGGAAATTCAGAGAGTAAAGTATTGCAAAAAATACTCATTGCAAGTGTTGGATTTAAATATACTTGAAGTATGACAAAACTAAACCTACTATGTAAAAGTGATGATAATATAACTTCTTCCTACCAAAATATTTTAATTGTTTTCAGCTCAATTATATTATAACTAAAATATCCAAAGAGCTCTGTGATGGCCTTATACCCACTTGACAGAAGCAGCAACTGAATGTTTCCTCGCCTCAATTTTGAATTGCCTAAAGACACACATTTTTTGCTTCAGATTATACTCTGTAGACCTCTATGTTTATGTGGACTTGTACTAAACTTAACAGAACTAGGTCAGATTATTTTGATTTTCATAAGTACCTTGTCTTCTTTTTTAATCTTTTCATCATCAGGTTTAAAATTACAAATACCCCTGTTGTGTCCTGCAGGTAAAATTCTGTCTTGGGTGAAACATTCTATCTCATCATAGAAATACCTTATTTGTGTACATATGCCCTTTTAACATTTTTCACATCACACTTTCACATCTATTATGTATCACATAGGCCTTTCATTTTCTAGTTTTAGGTTTGTTTTGTTTTTTTCAAAGAATGAAATGTGTGTTTTTCCCACTACATTTTAGAAGTTTGGTATGTTTCCTTTTAAATAGTAAGTACACTTCTCTGACCTTTTTTTATCAGTAAGGAACAAGTAAATGACCTCTTGCTATCATTTCTAACCCTGTGTTTTTATGACTCTTAGGATAGCAGCCGTTTATAACAAACTAAACAATTCTCGGGTATAAGGACACGCACAAAACAAACTGCAAAGCTATTAAAATAAGTCTCTGGAAATACGTGTTGGCCAGGAGAGAATATGAACAGTGAAATGAGATGATTATGGTCTTCTTTGGCAGTATTTTAATTTAAACTTAGGACATCTATATCCTGTATCAAGTTGCTGACACTGAGGGAAGACTGGGAATATAACATGGAGAAGTTCAGGCACTAGAAAGTCACACTCCAGACCCCAAAGAGTCTCAAAGAGCCTGGAGTCTGAAATTAATGATGGAAATCAACAAGAATTTGCATCAAAACCTACCAGATTATACTGAAATAATAAAAGCCAGAAAGCAGACAACAGCTAGATGAATACTGGTACGGAAGGAAAAGCCAGGTACAAGACAACATGTATACCAGAGGCAAGGCCGTTAGAAGTCCAAGGTGAAATTCAGTAATCAGATGAGTGAAGGGGTCTGTACAAACCAATCAGAACAGAATTGAGGTGCCCACACTTAGGTTTTCAGTCAGCAGTGGCAGTCCTCAGGAGCCTACTGCAATGGGTAATAATGCTAACTTCCTCTACCTGCCTCACTGTTGAGGATGACCTTAAGATTATATCCAAGTTCAGGAAAGAATGTTGTCAGTGATTAGCTATGTCCCCTAGGCTATGAGAGCACAATTGTGTCTCATTTACCAAACCCTTGATCTCTCACTAAGCTATCCCTGATAGATAGGGTATGACTCCAAAAATATTTATCATCTGAAATGCATTAGAATAAGGAGTAGATAAGCCTTATTCTTCTCTGCTCTGGCCAGGACTTCATTCTGTTCTAGACTCAAAACTTTGAATACTTACTAGGAGATAATAAGAGGAAAATAATCAAGATGATAAAAGAATTCCATTCAGCCAAGAGAGATTAATGGATTTGGGGGTGTTTAGAGAAGAAAGCTGAAGCTCCAATACTTTGGCCACCTGATGTGAAGAGCCACCTCATTGGAAAAGACCTTGATGCTGGGAAAGTTTGAGGGCAGGAGAAAGGGATGACAGATGGGCAGATGGGCAGATGGACAGATGGTTGATGGGCATCATTGACTCAATGCACATGAGTTTGAGCAAATTCCGGGAGATAGTGAAGGACAGGGAAGCCTGGCGTGCTGCAGTCCATGGGCTCACAAAAAGTCGGTCACTACTGAGCAACTGAACAGCAACAGGGTAGAAAAGATTTAGAGAGATACAAGAAATTCGAAGTAGGCATGTGAAAGAGGCAGAAATAGACTTGCAATACATCTCTCCAAAGGCTGGAGTTAAAACCTAAGGGTAGACATTATATGGAGACATGTTTGGTTTGCTTTGTGTGGTTGTTATTGTTGCTTTGCTTTGTTTTGTATAGAGGTTAAATAACTTGAAGGTCCCTTCCAAACCTGAAATTGTGACTGTCAAAGGCCTTGATAGACAGCATCTGCATTATTGTGTAAATAATGAATTCATTTGAATTCTAATTTGAATTGCTTTGAATTCATTTGAATTCTGATTTCATTTCTTAATAGCTAATGAATTTGGCTGTATTTCTTAAAATCTTCTAAACCTCAGTTTGTCTTGAGAATTGAAGTAATATCTACCTCTTGGTATTTAACAGAGGATTAAATTTTTTTTTTTTTTTTTTCAATTTATTTGGCGTGTGCTGGGTCTTAGTTGCAGCACATGGATTCTTTGGTCTTTGTTTGGTATGCAGGATCTTTACTGGCAGCAGTGAACTTTAGTTGCAGCATGTGGGATCTAGTTCCCTGACCAGGGATCAAACCCAGGCCCTCTGAATTGGGAGCACAGAGTCTTAGCCACTGGACTACCAGGGAGATCCTGAAGATTAAATTTTTGCGTAAAATACATAGTGCAAAGCCTGGAACATAGTAAATACTACATGAATATTAATTTTCCAGACAAAAATCTGTTTTGTCTATTTAGAGTTTAGTGGCATTGGCATTCAAGGTATAGTTTACCTTCTTCAAAAATTATACATTGAGTGAATTGAGAGACTAGCGTTGACATATATACAGTAGCATGTGTGAAACAGATAACTGTGGGAAGCATCTGTGTAACACAGGGGGTTTAGCTCGGTGCTCTGTGAAGACCTAGAGGAGTGGGATGGGGGGGGCAGGGTGAGAGGTGGGGGAGGGGATATATATGTATACTTACATACACACTGATTCACGTTATACAGCAGAAGCTAACACAGCATTGTAGAACAATTATACTCCAATAATAATAAACTTTCAAAATCATACATTGAGATGTGCTAAAAATTTGCTTTGATAATGATTTAAAATTGTCGTTGGACACTTAGAGTATCAATAGATAACTCTCAAATAATTTTGCATTTTCTTTTAAACTATTTTGTTAGATGTGATAATGATGTTTTGGGGTTTTTGTTTTTTTTTTTAAATCCTTATCTGTTAAAAATCTCTACTGAAATATTTACAAGTGAAATGATCTGAGGTCTGAAATCTGCTTTCAGATATTTCAAAATAACTGGAAAGGAAGTAGATAAAACAATGTTGACAGAACGTTATGGCAGTTCCTAAGATGATTAAACATGAAGTTACCATATGGCCCAGCAATTCCACAACTAGGTTTATACTCCAGAAATGAAAACATGTCTACACAAAAACTTGTACATGAATGTTACATGTTAACAGCATTATTCACAGCAACCAAAGGTGTAAACAACCCAGATGTCCACCAGCTGATGAATGGATTAAACAAAATGTGGGATAGCTATACAATGAAATATTACTCAGTCATAAAAAGAAATGAATTACTAGTAGATATATAACATCATACACCTTGAAAACACCATGCTAAGTGAAAGAAGCTGGTCACAATGGACAGACACATGATTCTATTCATTTGAAATGCCTTGAACAAAGAAATCCACAGAAATAGAAGGTCAATTAATGGTTGCTTGTGGCTGGTAAATTGAGGACAGGATAGATAGTGGAGTGATTCCTAAAGGACTCAGGGTTTCCTTCTGAGGTGATGGAAAAAATTTTTTTTCATTTTATACTTTAAATGGATGACTATATTGGCAGGTGAATTATATCTCAATGAAGCTGTTTTTAAGAAAAAACAATTTATTGGCAAAATGTTGATAATGGCTAAAGTCAAGCAGTAGAAACTAGGAGTTAGAAGTTTCCATAATAAAATGTTGTTTAAATGCTCTTTCAGATGTAGTTTAAACCTCCAATAGAAGTATGTACTTGGTTTAGAATGGTTCAGTTCAGTTCAATCTTGCCCAGCATCAGGATCTCTTCAAATGAGTCAGTTCTTCACATCAGGTGGCCAAAGTACTGGAGTTTCGGCTTCAGCGTCAGACTTTCCAATGAACACCCAGGACTGATTTCCTTTAGGATGGACTGGTTGGATCTCCTTGCAGTCCAAGGGACTCTTCAAGAGTCTTCTCCAACACCACAGTTCAAAAACATCAATTCTTTAGTTCTCAGCTTTCTTTATAGTCCAGCTTTCACATCCATAACGTAACTAGTGGAAAAACCATAGCTTTGACTAGACGGACCTTTGTTGTTAAAGTAATGTCTCTGCTTTTTAATATGCTGTCTAGGTTGGTCATAACTTTTATTCCAAGGAGCAAGCGTCTTTTAATTTCATGGATGCAGTCACCATCTGCAGGGATTTTGGAGCCCAGAAAAATAAAGTCTGCCACTGTTTCCACTGTTTCCCCATCTATTTGCCATGAAGTGATGGGACCCAATGCCATGATCTTAGTCTTCTGAATATTGAGTTTTAAGCCAACTTTTTCACTCTCCTCTTTCACTTTCATCAAGAGGCTCTTTAGTTCCTCTTCACTTTCTGCCATAAGGGTGGTGTCATCTGCATATCTGAGGTTATTGTTATTTCTCCCGGCAGTCTCGATTCCAGCTTGTGCTTCCTCCAGCCCAGCATTTTGCATGATGTACTCCGCACATAAGTTAAATAAGCAGGGTGACAATATACAGCCTTGACATACTCCTTTCCAAATTTGGAACCAGTCTGTTGTTCCATGTCCAGCTCAAACTGTTGCTTCTTGACCTGCACACAGATTTTTCAAGAGGCAGGTCAGGTGGCCTGGTATTCCCATCTCTTTAAGAATTTTCCACAGTTTATTGTGATCCACACAGTCAAAGCTTTGGCATAGTCAATAAAAGAGAAATAGATGTTTTTCTGGAACTCTCTTGCTTTTTTGATGATCCAACGTATGTTGACAATTTGATCTCTGGTTCCTCTGCCTTTTCTAAAACCAGCTTGAACATCTGGAAGTTGACAGTTCACGTACTGTTGAAGCCTGGCTTGGAGGATTTTGAGCATTACTTTACTAGCCTGTGAGATGAGTGCAATTGTGCAGTAGTTTGAGCATTCTTTGGGATTGCCTTTCTGTGGGATTGGAATGAAAACTGACCAGTCCTGTGGCCACTGCTGAGTTTTCCAAATTTGCTGGCATACTGAGTGCAGCACTTTCACGGCATCATCTTTTAGGATTTGAAATAGCTCAACTGGAATTCCATCACCTCCACTAGCTTTGTTTGCAGTGATGCTTCCGAAGGCCCACTTGACTTCGCATTCCAAGATGTCTGGCTCTAGGTGAGTGATCATACCATCGTGATTATCTGGGTCATGAAGATCAGTTTTGTATAGTTCTTTGTGTATTCTTGCCACCTCTTCTTAATATCTTCTGCTTCTGTTAGGTCCATACCATTTCTGTCCTTTTTTTTGTGCCCATCTTTGCATTAAATGTTCCCTTGGTGTATCTAATTTTCTTGAAGAGATCTCTAATCTTTCCCATTCTGTTGTTTTCCTCAGTTTCTTTGCACTAATCACTCAGGAAGGCTTTCTTATCTCTTCTTGCTGTTCTTTGGAACTCTGCATTCAAATGGATATATCTTTCCTTTTCTCCTTTGCTTTTCACTTCTATTCTTTTCACAGCTATTTGTAAGGCCTCCTCAGACAGTCATTTTGCTTGTTTACATTTCTTTTTCTTGGGGATGGTCTTGATCACTGCCTCCTGTACAATGTCACAAACCTCCGTCTTCCATAGTTCTTCAGGCACTCTGTCTATCAGATCTAATCCCTTGCATCTTTTTCTCACTTCCACTGTATAATCATAAGGGATTTGATTTAGATTATACCTGAATGGTCTACGGGTTTTTCCTACTTTCTTCAATTTAAGTCTGAATTTGGCAATAAGGAGTTCATGATCTGAGCCACAGTCAGCTCCCGGTCTGTTTTTGCTGAGGTCTTGTTTTTGCTTCTCCATCTTTGGCTGCAAAGAATATAATCAGTCAGATTTCGGTATTGATCATCTGGTGACATCCATGTGTAGAGTCTTCTCTTGTGTTGTTGGAAGAGGGTGTTTGCTATGACCAATGCGTTCTCTTGGCAAAACTCTATCAGCCTTTGCCCTGCTTCATTCTGTACTCCAAATTTGCCTGTTACTCCAGGTGTTTCTTGACTTCCCACTTTTGCACTCCAGCCCCCTGTAATGAAAAGGACATCTCTTTTGGGTGTGAGTTCTAAAGGGTTTTGTAGGTCTTCATTGAACCATTCAACTTCAGCTTCTTCAGCATTACTGGTAGGGGCATAGACTTGGACTACCATGATATTGAATGGTTTGCCTTGGAAATGAACAGAGATCATTCTGTTATTTTTGAGATTGCATCCAAGTACTGCATTTCGGACTCTTTTGTTTTGGTTTAAAACAAGGTTGGTTTTTACCTCGGGTTAGCTCAGGTAAGAAAGACGCACAGAATGCTGACTTCACTGCCAGATGCATTGTTATTCCTCTAAAGAGCACTTCAGTGTAGCCTCCAGTGGAGCACAGAGTTTGCATTATACTTCTTAGAGCTATTTTCATCAAGAAATGCCATCTATGTGTCCCCTTGCCAACATCTTTGCAGAGTTTACAACTTTCAGCCATTTATTGGCATCAACTGTGCAATACTCTTAAGCAGCTGCTCTGCAGTGGAGCTCTTTTAATATGCCACCCTCTATGCAAATAGTTTATACTAAATGACCAAGATATGTGCGTTCGTGTTCAAGAGAGTAGTTTATCTCTCTTATAGAGTGTTTGTACAGTCATCATCTTCAACATCGTCATCATCTGGAAGCTTCATGACAATGTCCTTAACTCTTCCACTTTGAGGAGTAGAGTACTGCAGTATGGTTTTTATTGTTTTGTTTTATTTTTATTTTATCTTAAGTTATAGTCATATAATCGGATTCAGTTCTACATTTGTTCATTTTAATGAATGGTTCCTTCATTCCTGAAGTTACAATAATTTTCTTATGTATTTGATATACTAGAATTATGAAATATATCCTATTAGGTTTTTGTAGATCACTAGAAAACATATCAGAACTAATGAATATTATAATCAATCAGACTGTTATAGGAGAATCTCAAAGGTCTCAAACAAGTGGTATAAGGAAAAGAGAATTGAGGCATGGCACTTGTGCTGTACTTGAATTTTATAGTGAATGAGTAATGATTCTGTGATTTTTAAAAAGCAGAAATTAAAAGAAATATTTTGACAAATGACTTTCTAAATTAATGGAGCATTTGCCAGGAATTGATTAGGACTACCAAAAAGAAGTCTCCCTGAATAAGACATTCCACATTTTGTAATTTTGGATAAGAGAGCTTACTTTTCATCTGAGGACCCTAGAGTGAAACCTGCTTGACAGATTTTCTTGTCCACATATCCAGCTATCTCATTCAGATGAATGGCCCGTAGCAGCAAAAAGAAAAAACATTTA
Organism: Dama dama; assembly: GCF_033118175.1. NCBI lineage: Eukaryota > Metazoa > Chordata > Mammalia > Artiodactyla > Cervidae > Dama > Dama dama. Next base: position 50,259,198 of record NC_083710.1, read on the forward strand.
GTCTGTTTCTTCATTCATAAATTGGGACACACAACCAAAGACTGTCAGAAGCTGGAAGAAAATTAATAGCACAAGAGGAAAAAAATGACAATAAACAGAAGGACTGACTCTTCCCCAGAGAAAACAAAAAAATTCTGTGACAGAAAAGAACTTGCAAGGTTTTGTAATTATTTTCTTCAAAAAGATTTGAGAAATTAGTACTTATAGAAAATAAGCAGTGTATAGAAAATGTTTCTGGTGTTTTCAAAAATTGCTGAAGTCAAAATCATGAAGTTACTATAAGTAAGTTAAAATGCCTATAGAAGGATGTCAGGAAAAGTGAACAAACTCTCCTAAAACTTTGAAAAAGGTAAAAAGACAGAAATTTACAAGGAAAAGGTAAACAATATTGACAGTTCCGAGAGAAAGAAAATACTTACAAAGAAATCAAGATTAGCTTGGCATCATAGTTCCCAGAAATTTGACTTTAGAAAACAGAGAAGTAATACCACCAGAGTTCTGAGGACGAGTATAATATTTTACCACGGTACCCCCTCATGAAATTACTAGATTGTTTACCATCAAATGACAAAGAGAGAGAGAGACGAGAAATAATGGAACATGCCAAGATGTGCAATAAAAGGAAATTTCAGAGTAACAACTTTGCATTAGTCTTAAAATCAGTCAGTACAAAATTGATCCCAGCAAACAGTATGACTAAGAAGCTAGATAATCTTAGGTAATGTGGGGAAAAAAGCATTTCCATCAATGAGGAGAAAAAAGGCAGAAACTCTTGAAGAAGAAGGGGAGAGATCTCTGTAAGAAAGTCAAGGTTGCTATATTTAAATGGATAACCAACAAAGACCTACTGTATAGCACATGGAAGTCTGCTCAGTGTTATGTGGCAGCCTGGATGGGAGGGGAATTTGGGGGGAGATCGGATGCATGTTTAAGTATGGCTGAGTCCCTTCGCTGCTCACCTGAAACTATCACATTGTTTGTTAATCACCTGTGTGTGTGTGCTAAGTCGCCTCCATCGTGTCGGACTCTTTGCGACCCTATGGGCTGCAGCCTACCAGGCTTCCCTGTCCTTCACCATCTCCCAGAGTTGGCTCAAACTCATATCCATTGAGTTGGTGATATTCTTAGACTCTGGAAAACTGCCCACCCTCACAATAGAAGAAATGCAAAATAAACATATCCAAACACTTAGGAGACTGGCAAAGACCCAAAACGGTAAGATAAGCATACATTTTATCAATTTGGAAACTGAAGCTTATTGAATCAGAGTAGATTTCCTAAGTTTACACAGTTAATAATCATGTCCGGAATAGGTGAGTCTTTGACTTCTGACCGAATCCTGAAGGATTTCCACTACCTGTGCTTGGCTTTCTGTGCACTCAGTCTCCAGTGGTGGTGTTGATACTATTTGATGTTAAGTGGAGTTTTCTTTGTTCAAATTTACCATTGGTATAAAAGAGATCATCTGTATGAAAACATAGTAAAACTGCATCTTATGTTGGTGTCTGTTGTAGCTGTGTATTGCCCTAATAGGGATTTTACAGAATTCTGGTGCTTTTCCAGAGTTCTTTACTTAGATTTCAGAAGCTGTGCTCACACGTCAGATGAACAGCAGTAGTACTGTGACAACACCCTCGGTTGCGGTCATCCTAGTCTAAAAGTAAAAACCTGTGAGTGTCCCTTCTGTCTCCTGACCAGCATCAGAAGTGATCTGTTACCTGTAACTGCTCCTATATGAGCAGCAGGTGAGGCCAAAGAGAACAAAAGCATGACTTCCTCTTGGACTCTCAGGAGCCAAAGCCCTCTGCCTGGTACCCCCGAATCCCTGTTGTTTTCTCCCTCCTCATCCTTACTGTCTCTACCTTCCCCTCTCTCAGAAGGTATGATTCCCTGGACCTTATTTATCTGTAGAATAGTGTTAGGTTGTATTGGAGGAAATTTTTTTCTTAATATTTTATCTTCATGCCAAGATACAAAAGTTATGACCAGTAAAAAGAGGTTCTTTCAGATAAGAAGTGTTCCTTTGATAGGTTGAGAGACCATTATCTCCCCTCTGACTTCTACTTACCGCGTGGTGACTAGAACAGGAGCTGAAATCTACTGTAACACCAGACATGTTTTACATTAAATCAGTGGTACACACTCCACTATAGGGAAGCATATAAAGGAAGTAACGTAACCTCAAAAGCACTGAGTCCTCAAAAGACTCAAATATCAGGGACTTCCCTGATGGATCAGTGGCTAAGAATCGACCTTGCAATGCAGGGAACAAGGGATCAATCCCTGGTCAGGGAACTAAGATCTCACATGCTGCAGAGCAACTAAGACAGGACACAGCCAAATAAATAATTTTTTTAAATAGTATATCAGACTGGCAGTTTCTGAAGGTAGGCACACCCTCATGTGCGTTGGCCAAGCCAGCCCCATTCCTGCAGAAAAGAGAGGATTCTGGCATCGTTCTTCTAGCTCCTCTCTTGGCCCTGTGAGTTATTAAAGCCTTTGTGGCTTAAACTCAACAGCTCTGTTTTAAAATACCCACTCAAGCTAGATGGTTCTAAATAGAACTAATGACAGCCAGAAAAAAAAAGGCCTGTAGGAACTTGCTCCGACACAGAGCTGATGTCTATAAACAGATTAGTAGAAGGAAGCAGAACATTTTCTATCGCTGTAACTTTTGTGTCTTGGCACGAAGATGAAATAAAATCATAGGAGAAAATTACCTCCAACAAAGCCTACCACTGTTCTACAGAGAATAAGGTAGAGAAGAGTTTAGTCTGCCCTCTCTCCATATACTTGTGTTTGATCAAGTCAATTTAGTAATTAAGCATAAATATCCACTAGTTAGTGTGTGGTGCTAAAGATTTGACTACGGGGAAAAGAAATGACAAAATAGATGTAGAGGAGAGAATGAGGGAAATTTTTGATCTGGGTTTTTCAAGAAGTTCAGCATAACTAATCCTTAGTTCAAACAATGACCGATAGAGCTAACTCAGGTTTTCATTTGTAGAAGAGGGAGTAATATGCTTTGTTGTGTCTTTACTGAATTCTGGTCGATTTGCGATGTTTCAGGTGTAGAGCAGAGTGATTCTGACTCCCTGTGCTATACAGTTGGTCCTTGATGTTGATCTGTTTTATATATAGCAGTCTGTATCTGTTAATCCCAAATTCCTGATTTATCCCTCCCCCCACTTTCCCTTTTGGTAACCATAAATTTGTTTTCTGTCTTTTAGTCCAGGAACAACATGATTAAAGAAATCCTAAAGTTACATTAAACTTATTGTTTGAACTGCTGATTAATAGACAAGAAAAAGATTTTCAGACTTTTTCCCTTGCATCTTCATGCAAGATTTCAAAAAAGGCTGGTAGGATAGTTTAAGAGGTAGAAGAGAAAAAGTTAAGTACATAAATAATCTGTTTATCAAGTATGTGTAGAAAAGCTACCGGGGGACGTAGCTATGCCCCTGACTCCCAAATTTGTTAAAATCTCCTGGGGATCTTTAAAAGTTTCAGAGCCAAGGCTACACCCCAGTTCAATTATCTCTCGATCTCTCAGGTTGGAACACAAGCATCAGTTTTTTGTTTTTTTTTTTAAGCTCCACAGGTGATTCCAAAGTTCTGAAAAATTTGGGAAACACTAGACTATGGAATAATATTTTTTTTTTAATACAGTTGGTTTATAATACCGTGTTTGTTTCAGATGTACAGCAAAGTGATTCAGTTATACATGTATATTTTTTCAGATTATTTTCCATCATAGGTTATTATAAGATATTGAATACAGTTCTCTGTGCTGTATAGTAAATCCTTGTTGCTGATCTCCTTTATATATAACAGGATAATACTATTGTATTTGTCTCTTAACCCCATACTCCTATTTATCCTATTTCCCCCTCCCCCTCTTTCCCCTTTGGAATGATATATTTATCTTTTAACAGTATTAACAACTATGAGATTTTTGTGCATCATTATTGAACATTAATATGTAGTTATTTTCACAACTTTCCTCATTTATGTAATGTAATTGTTTCAACTGTTTTTTCTACTTCAAGAAAAAAAATGAATGTTTTAACATCAACATCATGAGTTCTGCTTGCTAAAATCATACTTGCCTTCCTCTTCTATTTTCATATGTCAACAGGAATTGGCAGCAATGAAACAGATTATCACTCACATGCGTAGTAAGCGTTCCGAGGACAACTTACTTTTCACTAAAATGGAATCCAAAAACGTGACAGAAAATCAGAAATCAAAGACTTTGAATGCACCTAAAGAACCTGAAGACAATGTATTTATACCCAAACCAACACTGTTTGTAAGTACAACAAAAATTAATTTAGAATGTTAGTCTTTGGTTTTCACTAAATATATTTGACTTATATGTCCTTCCTCTCACTCATATTGGTTTCAGACTAACTATAGTCATTTTACAAAAGGGCCTTGAAAGATCTGCATTAGTCCCTTTTCTAGTTAGCATATTGAACTTGCCCAGTAATTAGCATTAATACAGCATCTTCCATTCTCCAGGGACAAATTTTAAACAAATCAGAAACTCTTGATTTGACTGGTTTCCAGCATGATCTCTCAGTTTTCATTAGGATGTAGCTGAGATCATACCTCTTTTGAAAGATTTTCTCTTGTATATAAAAGAAAGTTTATTATAGAAAAAAGAGAAAATGCAGATAAGCAAAAAGAAGTTTGTTTTGGGGGTTTTTTGTTTGTTTGTTGCTATTTGTTGCTGTTTGGCCGTGCCGCATGGCTTATAGGATCTTAGTTCCCCGACCAGGGATTGAATTCCAGCCCTCAGTAGTGAAAGCGCTGAGTCCTAACCACTGGACAGCCAGGGAATTCCCTGTTTGCATCATTTATAAATTTACATGAGAATAAAAAGGATATAAAATATCACCTATCCCCTCTTATTTGTAAAATAATGTATTTTGCTGTAAGGAGTTTTCTTGTAAAGTATAAAACCAATCATATTAACATAAACCAAAAAACTGAAATGCATTATTATGTAAAAATGTATGTGCACAGAAAGTAGTCAAAAAAACAAGAAATTAGAAAAATTTGGACTAAAAGCAGAGAAAATAAATTATGAAATATTGAAAATGATGTTTTAATAAGTAATGAGAATTTAACAGAATCAAACTAGGAGTAACTTTATTAAATATTTCACTTTACTCCAACACGGTTACCGCTCCATGCCTTAATTTCTCAGAAGAGGCATGATTTTTACCATCTGAGCATAGAGACTCAAAGCCAGAAAGATTTTCTGTACGATATTCTGAGTCAATGAGTCCCCAGAATCTTAAACTTTTTTCAACTCCCTAGATGATTATAATAATCGGTCAAGTATGGGAACTTCTGATCTAAGCTGTTTCATTATACATTCAGAACATGCTACTCAAGATCAATGAGATGTGAGAGATTGCTTGGTGATTACATAGTTCAACCTCCTTTTTCAAAAAAATGACAGAGTTACAATCTAAATGAAATAAGGGATAATTATCATAAGGATCTATGTGGCAACAGACTGAGCTGACAGAATGGAGAAAACAGCAAATCTAGATTGACCAGCCTGGGAACAAGGCAGCTCTGTGGATTTCCATGGCTGAGTCCACGGATCTTTTCCTGTAGTGGTCCTTTGGCTTCTCGCTGTTTCTCTCCTAGTGTCTGCTCACTCATAGTTTCCACTTCCTTATCTACTTGCTCACGGTTCCTTGTCTTGAGACATGTTTCTCTGCATCCTTTCCCTAATCTGTTCTCTTCTAACTAGTTCTCTCTGTATTTTCCAAAAGCAAGAATTGAATCAACACAGTTCCTCCTTATTGGGGGATGTATACCTCTTGTGGCAAGACGTGTTAAGGTTATTAGCCAGCTACTGAATGGCTGCCCTTACTAATGGACCAGGGATCATCTGGTACCAAAGAAAGCTGCCTAGGGCTGTTCATTCAGAAGGGCTACAGCTAGGCAGGCTCTCCTCAGAAAGTCAGCTAAGATTATGGCAGACACTGTGATGTGTCTATTATTATAGTCTGCAAGAAGAGAGCAGATTGAATACATAGGTGCTAATGGGAAGTGCAGGGTCAGATGAAAACCGCATGGCACAGCCACATACCCTAAGCCTATCACACGCTCTGGTCTGCTTTTCTGACCCTTCTCTGTTTCAAGCAATGAACTACTCTTTCTGACCCTGACCTCCTACACGTCTGACTTTAGGCGGGTAACCTGATTCTGATATCCTGAAATCCTGACTGTCACTGGTACAAAAGTAACAGATTTCTCCAGGATGTCAAGATAAGGTTTTACAAAGAGAAGACGGTTAAGAAGATTTGAAATATAAAGTCTTAATTGAGTAGTGTTTATTTCCTCCTTTATGCTTATCAGTATATTCTTTTTTTCTACAATAATCTTTTTCCTATATACTAGAGAAAATATTTCAAAAGAGGTGTAATCTCAGCTACGTCCTAATGAAAACTGAGAGCTCATGCTATAAACCAGTGAAATCAAGACTATGTTGCTAATAATGTAGAATTTGGAATGGGAACTGACCGGGTAACCTGGGACGAGTCACTGAAATGCCCTGAACTGGTTCTTATCTATAAAATTAGGAGTAAGATTACATGAAATGAGGCCCGGACTTCTTTTATACTAGCATCCATGATTATCTTAAAGCATCATAATTTCTACAGTTATTATTTTGAGTATTTTCAATTTTCCATAGCAATGCTTTTCTTATGTTTTCTCTGATCTTGTTAATAGGAATTTATGGTGCTAATATTTGAAAGTGAGATCTAATCATTACATAATTTTCTGGTTCTATAGCTAAAATGGAACATTTCTAATTTACTTCCAGATCCTTCTGCTGAAATTATTTGCTGTTGGTATTTTTCCCTAATATTAAATTCAATAATGGAGGGATGGATAGGTGCGTGTTTATATATACACTGAAAATATGAAGAAAACACACAAAGCCCCTGTTAAATGGGCAGTAGGGTGAAGGTGGATTCCCTGGTAGCTCAAATGGTAAAGAATCGCCTGCAGTGCAGGAGACCCGGGTTTGATCCCTGGGTGGGGAAGATCCCCTGGAGGAGGAAATGGCAACCCCCTCCAATATTCTTGCCTGCAAAATCCCGTGAACAGAGGAGCCTGATGGGCTACAGTCCATGGGGTCACAAAGTCAGACATCACTGAGCAACAGACACTTGCAGGGTGAAGGTAGAGCTGAGTTGGAGAAGAGAAGGGGGAAGAATAAGAGCTTAAGACATTTTTCTTCACAGAAGTTTATAATCATATAAATGTTCTGCAGTGTTCCTGTGATATTTACATACAAAGACAACCCCACAAGGTGCATTTTTTTTTTTAATGTCTTTCTTTTTTTTTGGTTGGCTGTGTCAGGTCTTAGCTTCAACACTTAGGATCTTTCCTAGCAGCTAGAGGCTTCTCTCTAGTTGTGCTCGTAGGCTGCAGAGCAGATGGGCTCCGTAGTTGGCAGCTCTCAGGGTCTCCAGTGAGGCACCCGGGCTCTAGTTGGAGGACATAAGCTTAGTTGCTCTGCTACACATGGGATCTCTGTTTCCCCGACCAGGGATGGAGCCCACATCCCCTGCATTGGAAGGAAGCTCTCCACCTCTGGACCACCAGGGAAGTGTCTCCCACAGACTGTATTCTGTAGGAAAACTCTTGACTGCTGAAATCACACATGTTGGCAGGGTTATTTTTCAGGCATTTTTGATGGACGAACAAAGACTAAATTGAACCATAGAATGTAAGTGCTTTGAGGAAAGAAGCTGTGTTCCCATTGCCTTACACAGGACATGATCAAAGCAGATAATAAATATTTGGTAACATAGGACTTAAAGAAACAGTTATTTGCCTCCCCAATTTAATTATCGTCTTAGCTGTTAAAACTAAACTCTGTGGGGAATTTTAGTGTTGAACTAAATAAACTACATGAGGTCACAAAGAGTCGGACATGACTGAGCAGCTGAAGAACAACAAATAAACTATCAGGAAAGTGAAAGCTGCAACCCGTAAGACGATGTGCTGCTTCTGCGTCAAGCAACACCGCTCAGTCTCTTTCATCTGAAACTCACAGTGTGTTCCCACCGATAATCTGCTTTCTCTTTCAAGGTAGTTTTAGCTGTCCTAGCCATTTTTTTCCCGAGCCTTACCTACCCCCTTCCTAGAAGAGAACAAGAACTATTTGAATCCTCTTTGTAGCAACTCTCCTCTCCTCTCAGAGCAGCATGGAACTGTCTTTTGCTAGTTTTCTGTTCCTTTCCCAAAATACCTTTATACTCAGGATTCATATCATTGTCATTATTTTGTCAATACTTTCTTTAAATATATATTAGCAACCCCACTGTTAGTCTTGTCTCCAGGTAGATTGTGGTGGTTTGGTTGCTAAGTCATGTCCAACTCTTTGCAGCCCCATGGACTGTAGCCCACCAGGCTCCGCTATCCACGGAATTCTCCAGGCAAGAATACCGAAATGGTAACCATTTCCTTCTCCAGGGGAATCTTCCAGACCGAAGGACCGAACCCGTGTCTCCTGCATTGCAGGCAGATTCTTTTACCGCTGAGCCACCAGGGATTGTAGGCATTAACAAAAGAAAGAACCTGAATCTCCAAATAGAAAAGGGAACATAGTAAGAATATGCAGCACAAGTAGGTAATTGAAGGGTCTGAATTACAGGGTGTTCATGATAGCATCCAGGTCTTGGCTTATACTGGTTACGTCATTGGCTAGTGTATGTTGAATGGGTAAGTTACATTTATGTAATTTTTACAAAAATGATTATATAAACCACTTGATTCTCAAGAAGTGATTTAGAAGGCTATGTGTAGTCATATGAAGGCAAAACATATTCAAGTAAGTTAAGTTGAACACATGTGTGCTGACTCTATGGAGGACCTAAGCATTATAGAGCATCTGTTCATGAAGAGAGAGTCAACTTTGGACTTCTCGGTCCAGCGCAGGGGGTGCAGGTTCAATCCCTGGTTGGGGAACTAAGATCCCACATGCCTCTTGTGTAGCTAAAAAATAAGAATAATTTTAAAGATAAAATAAAAATAAATACATTAAAAAGTTTGAAGTAAGTGTTAAAAAAAAGTCAGCTTTAAAGATGCTTGTCCTCTAAGATCAAAAATGAAAATAATAAAAGGTGAAATTGGGTGGATTCTTTTAAAGGAAATACAAATTACTATGAAAATTCCAAAAAAAAAAATAATAATAATAATATGATGTTGATGGGCGCCAGGAAAGAAAGCATTGAGGTTGATCTTGAAGAATGTCTAGGATTTGACAAGGACAGTAAGGGTTAATGAGTGAGAAATTCCAAGGGCAGAGAGTGTAATATTCATCAAACATTTTCTAATTTGATCCTTTTCATTATTCAAAATGAGAATGTTTCATAATCTGACTTTACACCTCTCCTACTACATTCTTATGCCTGACTTTAGGCATTTCACCACTTAAAGCACTTTTGTCTCTTACGACAAAAGAAAAATACACATCAATAAGGTATACATAGAGTCGTCTGATTCAAAGAGGCAGGAATTATTAGAATGGTGGTTACCAGAAAGCAGGGGAAATGGGGAGTTATTGTGTCTAATGTATGCAGAATAAGCTTAATATTTTAAATAGGGTAAGTGAACTTTGCTAGTAGATTGAAGCAGCTCCAGCCATGTCTGAAGGCTCAGGGGCCAGTTGCTTAGCATACCTCTAATGCTTTCTTGTCACATTTGTTTGGGAAGCTCTGGTTTCACTATTTCATGTTGAATCTAGATTTATCTCATCAGAACATGCTCAGACCTCAAGATATCTAGCTATGTCTATTTACATTTTTAAAAGTAATTTTGTAATTTCAGCTCTCAGGAATAGTAATAGCAACCTCTTTCTGATGTAATGTAGTTGTGAGCTAAATTAGAAATAAGGAGTCTTTTTAGTAAGCATGGAAGTAGAGCTGCGAGCACTGCATGATTTGGGGCAGTTTCTCATTTAGTCACTTCCTTGGGAGGAAAGCTGGTCGACTCTCCTAGACTCATTTCAGTTGAGCCCTGCCTTTGAGGACTCGTAAATATTTGTTTCTTTGATTCCTAGTCTGTATCTTTGTTTTCAAAATACAGTGATTATATCTACTAAACATAGTTATTTCTTTACTTCAAAAAAGTGGCGCTGGCTGAACATTAATAGATTCTTAATTTCTAGCTCTCTTTCTAGATTCCAGGAATAATCCACCAGGCGTATTGTGTTTGCATTTATCAGTCAGCATTCTTCTCAATGTTATAATCCCCAAGTTATATATTAATGTTTTAGTTGTCTGTTTCTGGATGATACAAAAGTAGCTATCTTATCAGTTATTATCTCCCGAATCACATTGTAACAGTAAATTACTTCTGGTTGGTTTCCAGTTAATCCCATCATTTGTTTTTAGCCACAGCCCCCTGAGCTGTTTCCTAGATCTGGAATACAGTTTACTTCAGGGCCTGCTAACACCACTAATAATGGGAGGTTTTCACTAATTTGTACTGTTTCTATAAAGTTACAAATATAATTAACCTAAACCAGCTCAGAAAATTAAAGCAGTGTTTTGGCTCAGATGGTAAAGAAGAACCCAGGAGACCTGGGTTCAAGCCCTGAGTCAAGAAGATCCCCTGGAAAAGGGAATGGCCACCTACTCCAGTTTTCTTGCCTGGAGAATTTCATGGACAGAGGAACCTGGCAGGCTATATAGCCCATAGGGTTGCAAAGAGTTGGACACGACTGAGCAATTAAAACTTATCTGCCCAGTACGAAAATTCACTCTAAGTAGTTTGTATGTGTAGGACTTCCCCGGTGGTCCCATGAGAATCTGCTTGCCAATGCAGGGGAGACAGGTTCCATCCCTGGTCCGGGAAGATTCCACATACCACAGAGTCGCTAAAACTGTGTATCACACCTACTAGGCCAATGGTCTCTAGATCCCATGCTCCGCAACACGGGAAGCCCATTCACTGCAACTAGAAAAAACCCATGCACAGTAACCAAGATCCAGAGCAGCCAAAAATTAATGAATTAATTCAGGAGTTTGTATGTCTAATACATGTCTAATGTGTTTGTATATAAAATATATTATGAAAAGGGTTTCATATCACGGAACCTCTGAGAATCTTAATTTTTTTCAACTGTGAAATAGAAAATAAAGATGCTCCTCAGAACATTAACTCTGTTAATGACTGAAGAGGCATAGCAAAATTTGTTACCTAAGATACCATCTTATGGGTAGAAAAGCTAAACAGCTTTAAGATAGTAACATAAAAGAAACACTACTGTTTAAATAGGTAAAAGAGTGGAATTAAAAAAGCAGTTAGTTCTGTATCTGGATTTTTGTGCCCACCTTATTTAGCAGTCATCTATCAGGGGTTGGCAGATTTTTCCTTAAAGCGCAAGACAGTAAATATTCTAGGCCTTAAGAGGCACATACCATCTCTATTGCGTATTGTTTTGTCTTTTACCTTTCTTTAAAAATGTTAAATCCATTCTTAGCAGGCAGTCCATACAAAAACAGACCATGGACCATAGTTTGCCAGTCCATGATGTATCTTAATGTAGTTTGCTCAGTACTAATCAGGAGTTGGTAAAGGCTTAGAAACTTCTAGTGTCTGGAACTTTGAGCCATCACTAATGGGTAGTACCTTACTGACACAATATCTAAAAACAGAGAATGCATGTGTCGTAAGGATCTGAAATCAGCTTTCCAGAATCACTATTATCTCCAAGGAATTTGTTTGAATTTTGCTAGTGTTTAGATAATAGATACTGATGTAGATGAGAAGTTATTCACGGGTAACCTGAGTTTCAGACAGTGACTGAGGGCAGAAGTTTACCAGTACAAAGGCTGAGCATGCCTTGAGTTCATACCACAGAATATGCTATTTCCATATCTTACTGGTTATTATCATTCCCATTCAGTAATGGCAGTGTTACTTAGAATCATTAATACTGCCCACCTTGCTTGTAAATGGTGATGTTACCTGATTAGTTGGAGCCATATTATGGCATTACTGTAGTGGCATTTTCTTTCACATTGCATAGGGGCAACTCTTGAATATAAACTCTCGTGAGAATTCATAGCCAGACTTAAACAGAACTGAGAGGTGTCTATCATAGCTAACCCTAACATCATTCATTCATTTTAAAAAATGTTTATTGAGCCCCTACATTATGCCAAGCACTGTTAGAGGTAATAAGGATATAAAAATTCCTCCTCCCATGAGCTTACTTACATTCTTTTATGAAAATTAAAGTATAAATCGACAAGCAAACCAAAAAACAAATTGTGGAGAAATTGGAAAATTGACAAATGCTATAGGGAAAAATAAAACAAGAAGGGGAGTGAGGAATAGAGAGGGGTGGCCTCCTCAAGAAGGTGACATTTACGACTTGAAAGAAATAAAACCAAATGCTCAAGAGTTTTGAGCAGCTGGGTTTTGCTAAATTTCATCATTATCTTAATATTAAGTCAGTATACCCAGGTAAAAATAGATTCCGATGGAAACTTGCTTTGCTATTAACGTAGGAAATGAGTTCCTATTACTTTTTTTTTTTCTATTTTAGAGTACAAAATATCCAATAAAATATGTGACTTTCTGTAACAGCAGAGTCCAGGTAGCTCATACTGGAAACTATACCCTTTTTCAGTGTTTCTGCTTTTTTCAAAACATTTTTGTTTATTTACTTTCTTTGACATGTACACACTGCTTTATTTGTTTGTTTGTTTTTCGCTGCGCTGGGTCTTCTTTGCTGCAGGCAGGCTTTCTCTGGTTTCGGAGCCTGGGGACTACTCTCTTGTTGCAGTGCACGGCTTCTCCTTGCGGCAGCATCTCTTGTTTTGGAGCATGGGCTCTCGGCATGCGGGCTTCAGTAGCTGTGGTGCACAGGTTCAGTTGTTCCTGGGCATACGGAATGTTCCCAGGCCAGGGACTGAACCCGTCCGTGTCCCCCGCAATGGTGGATTCTTATCTGTGCCACCTGGGAAGCCAGGAGGCTGATAAATGTAGTTTTTCATGACTCTCATAATAAAATCAGAGTTATGTGTTTCAGAAGAGGAAAATAGATGTAACCCAGGCAACCAGCAGGCCATGCCGTAGGGTATTATTATTATTTTGGCCATGCATTTGGTGGAATCTCAGTTCCCCAACCAGGGATCAAACTGGGGTCCTCTGCAATGAAAGCATAGAGCTCTAACCATGGGACTTCCAGGGAGTCCTTTATTCGTTTTTGTATCTGTATAACCTAACACAAGGACCCGGTATATAAGTAGGTGTTCAATAAGTTATTTAAAAAATAATCTCAGCTACAAACAGTTTAGTTCATGTAGTAAAGTGTTCAGAGTTAGGATTAGAGAAGTAGTCTGGGCAATATCCCAAAGGCCTCTGTCTTCTAAGTTCAGTGTAGTGTGAACACAACAGTGATAGTGAAGTTCTCCCCAAAAACTTATGAATAAGGAACAAATGTTAGTCCTATGGGAGCAAGCTGTGAAACCAGTTTTAAATGGTTATGACAAAAGAATTGAAAAGTTCATTTATGAAGTGGAAAAGCAGTTAATCCCCAAGACAGAGGCCCACTTGACTGTGACAAAGCTACTTCATTAACACATCTGAAGAAAGAAGGTATTGGGAAGAGGGGATGGAGAGAGAATGATCTGCAATGGACCAGATACAGATTGAAGTCATCAAGAAGGACAATCTGCCATTGAAATGTTTGTTCTGTCCTTTATAAGTCTTAAGATTCCTTTTTAATATCAAAAGTTTTATTTACCAATGGCAGAAAATGAAGAGGAACTAAAGAGCCTCTTAATAAGGGTGAAAGAGCAGGGTGAAAAAGCTGGCTTGAAACTAAGCATTCACAAAACCAAGATCATGGCATCTGGTCCTGTTACTTCATGGCAAATAGAAGGGGAAAAAATGGAAGCAGATTTTCTTTTCTTGGGGTCCAAAATCACTGTGGATGGAGACTGGCATGCTATGAAATTAAAAGACACTGCTCCTTGGAAGAAAAGCTATGACAAACCTAGATAGCATATTCGAAAGTAGAGACATCACTTTGCAACAAATGTCCGTATAGTCAAAGCTACCAGTAGTTGTGTATAGCTGTGAGCCATAAAGAAGGCTGGGCACCGAAGAATTAATGCTTTCGAATTGTGGTGCTTGAGAAGATTCTTGAGACTCCCTTGGACAGCAAGAAGATGAAACCAGTCAATCCTAAAGGAAATCAACCCTGAATATATATTGGAAAGACTGTTGCTGAAACTCTAATACTTGGGCCACCTGATGTGAAGAACTGACTCTGGAAAAGACCCTGATGCTGGGGAAGATTGAAAGCAAAAGGAGAAAAGGGCAGCAGAGGATAAGATGGTTAGTATCGCTTACTCAGTGGGCATGAATCTGAGGACAGTGGAAGACACAGGAGCGTGGCGTGTTACAGTCAACGAGGTTGCAAAGAGTCAGACACGACTTCGCGACTGAACAACCACAACCGTTAAATACTTAACAGGCTTCCCTGATGGCTCAATGGCAAAGAGCCCACCTGCAAATGCAGGAGATGTGGGTTTGATCCCTGGTTCAGGAAGATCCCCTGGAGAAGGAAAGGAAAACCCACTCCAGTTTTCTTGCCTGGGAAGTCCCATGGGAAGAAGAGCCTGGCAGGCTACAATCCATGGGGTCGCAAGAGGGTGGGACATAATTCAGCGACTAAACATACACACACATACATACATAATACTAAAAGAACTTTTAGTATCAGTTGATTGAGAAACTGTAGATGTACAAATTCTGTGCCTTTTTCTTGGTCTATACAATTTGCTTTCACATTTTTTTATCCTCGAGCCCCAGTTAAAACCAGTTTATATCATGACTTACTGAAGATCATAGTTTCTCAGAATGGAACCTAACTCCTCCTCTGGCAGATCAGCTAGCCTTCTGGTTTGTACTTTGGTTTCTTTTAGATTTGCTTAGCCCCTGTCACCTTTGAATTCTCTTGGAAGATAAAGCCTGGCTTTTCCCAGTTTCACCCTGAAGGCTTCTTTCACCTTTAATACTAAGGACTTTGGACTTTCTATTAAAGAAAAACTACTAAAGTGTTTTAATGCAGGTTTACATTTTAGAAAGATAAGCTTGGAAGGATTGTGGGTGATGAACAGAAGAGACAGTCACATCAGAATTAGGATTCTTGCAGGAATGAAGCCAGAAATAAAGGCCCAAGGTAAGCCTTTTGGAGTCAAGGTAGAAAGCGAATATGTGTGTGAACTCACTCAGTCATGTCTGACTCTTTGCAACCCCATGGACTGTAGCCTACCAGGCTCCTCCGTCCATGGGATTTTCCAGGCAAGAATACTGGAGTGGGGTGCCATTGCCTTCAGGAGATCTTCCCCACCCAGGGATCGAACCCAGGTCTCCCTCATTGTAGGCAGATGCTTTACCGTCTGAGCCACCAGGGAAGAAAGAGAATAAGGAATGTAAAAGATTTCTGTAAATGTTAAGGACTGTTTAGAATGAAGACAGCAAGTGAAAAAAAAAAAAAAAAGAAGAAGAAAGCTAAGATGAAGAGGAATCAAAATTTTTGGTTTAGATGACTGAACAAAATATGGTACCATTCACCAAGACAAAACATGGAGGACTGGGGGAGTTCCTTTTGACATACTGAATTTTAGTTGCCTTTAGGCGTTATGTAAAAGTATCTGTAGCTCAAGTTAGGGCTATGGTAATACAGATGGGGTCTGAGGAAGGAGATGGAGGGACTACTGGTGTATTTGGTGGTAACCGAAGGTGGCCAAGGGCATGGCTAAGGTCAAGAGGAGCTGACCATTGATGTCACTTCTAATATTTTGTGCATTCAGCTATGGCATATGAGAAAGATAAAATTATAAGTTATCATACTTACCTATATGTCAGTGTACATATATTTTTATGTATTTAGGAATGTGGTTCTTCATAATTTTAAGGAGATGTAAGTGGGAAAGGAGTAATTGCATATGTGATTTATTATATAAAATAAGATGTTGGAATCAGTACCTTATACAGATTTCTGAGTTTTATCACAGCCCCACCTTCCCTGCTCCTTTGTTACCACTCTGTATAGCCAGGCTCTTTTGGACTGAAATGATTGAGCAGTAAACCCAAGAAGTACTCTGGTTGGTCAGCATAACATCATACAGTCAAAACAAACAAACTTTTTGGCCAACCTATACTTAACAATTCAGAATACCCAAAGCACAATGATTTAGATCTAGAAATTCTTCACTAAGTAACTACTGAGTGAATGAGTATCTATATAGATAGATAAGACAACTAAAAAGAAGCTGTGGCCTTGGTTTTTTTAATAATTTTCTTTGAAAAACAGAATCAATTCATAAAATGCTCACCTCTGTAGAGTATGTTAAATGCAGACTTCAAGCCAGAAAACACAGCTGTCTGTTTTTTTAATAGACATTCCAGTGGGAGATTATTTCTGACAAAAGGCAAAATCTTTGCCCTTAAGTATCCTTCTGAATTATAGAAAGCAATTATTTACTATAATTTTACAGAAAAATTCCCAACGTATATAGGTGCTTAGTTCTTTGAATTGCTTCTCTTGTACTCTTGTCCTTCTTATAAGCATTTTACTTAATTTTCTTTATTCTTTTATTTTTTTCACAGACCAAGAAAGAAGCACCTGAGTGGTCTAAGATACAAAAAATGAAGACCTAGTGTTTTGGACAGATTCCCGAAGTTCTTTTTCTGATGAGCAAGAAGTTTATCTTAATCATGTACTTGACATTTTTTAAATAGCTAGTTTAAAGTTTATTTTAACTGAACATTAAATTAACAAATTTTATCATAATAATCAAAATACATAAAATTTAAATATTTGGTTTATCTATTTTGTTAAAAAATAAATATGGTGTACTCTATTATGATTTAAATTTTGGAACTTTCTTGATTCTTTGAGTCATTTTAAACATGTGGCTTATAAATATTTTGGTTAGCTGTTATACTGGTGAATATTTTCCTAACTACATAAGTTTTGAATTTAAACGTCATAACACAAATACCAAGACACTTTACAATTTTTAAATTAATAATCATTTGTGAAGAATACTAGAGAGCATTTCAAATGCCCAATAATGGTAGTCAGATATCATGTTAGTATATATGAATTGCTGATTCTTTCTTGGAGTCTGTTTTTTTCTTACATTTCATATTATTGCTCACCAATACAATCCTTTACAAAGTCTATTATTCCATTGGTCAAGTAAAAATTTGGTGAAAGGTGTCTTATTACTTTGGTTGAAACAGTGCTGATTCAGATGCAGTATGGACCAAATACCTAGTCAGTGAGAAAAAATCAGTAGCATTTTCTATTTTTATTGTCATAAAATATGCTCCATTTCTTATTCAAGAGTTACAATTTAGAAGAAAGAAGAGGAGTGAAAGAGAAAGAAAAAGAAATATATTTTCATGTATCAGATTTTCTTAACCACTGTTGGCATAACGTGTAAAAGTAAAGTGAAGTCGCTCAGTCATGTCTGACTCTTTGCGACCCCATGGATTGTAGCCTGCCAGGCTCTTCTGTCCATGGGGTTTTCCAGGCAAGAGTACTGGAGTGGGTTGCCATTTCCTTCTCCAACTGTTGACATAGAGGCTGGATAATTTTTGTTCAGGAAGGGAGTTGGGGGCAGTTCTTCCCTTTGTGGAATGTTTTACCGACACCTCTGGCCTCTACCACTAGATGAAAGTGGCATTCCCACCCACCCCCACCCCCAGTTATGACAATCAAAACCCTCTCTGTCCCCTTTAACGCCTAGTGAAGAACCATTGATACACATTTCATCAGTGATTATCCTTGTAGATATGAGAAAAGAATCTATCTGATCACTGTGTTCTTTGAAAGTTTACAAGTGTCATAAGCTATTAGTTGAGTGTGAGAGAACAGAAAAAGCCTTTGATAACAATATACACTTGTAAATCTACTGTTGGCCTAAAAACCCTAATCTGCTGCTTCCCTTTTATTTCATTTGGATACATCTAAAATGTGATTTTCTGCAACAAAGTTTTGTTTGTTTAGCCTCTCTCAGGCACACATTCTAATTCCAGATACCTTTATAATTCATTAAAACTAAACATGTAGACATAATTTGTTTCCTTCCAAAATGCTAGAAGAGAATGTCTATTTTATTTTCAATTCTAGTTATTTATCTGAAAGCATTTTATAATTTAGTTCAGTCCAACTTCATTTGTTATATGTACATATTTTAATATAAAGGAATACTGATTGATAGTCCAAGTTAAAGTAATGGTGCGGGCAAAAACACAGAAGCAGGAAAATTTGGAGCTAATTTTAAAAATAGAAAATGCAGTGATGAAGAAATTTAAAAAGTCTTTCTCCCTTCAAATCCCTATTTTTTCCCCTTTTCCCTTCCTTTCATTTCTAGATATGAATTACTCTTTTAAAAAATACAGTTCTTTCTGTTATTTCCTACCACTAATAAATCCAGAATTAGATAGTGGTATGAAATCTTTTTGCATGACATTTGTGAATTTTCTATTTCAAGTGCCACTTCTTCCAGAAAGTTCTATCTGTTCTACCATAATAATCTGTATTGTGTACTCTGTACTCTATATCTCTAATTCTGCTTGCCATATTTTATGATTGTTTACTTGTTCATTTCCTTGAAGGTAAGAACTGTTTCTTAAGCTTTTTTGGTTCACAGTATTTAGCACTGTGCCTTGAATTCAAGCTATAAATGTTAATTTGATAAGTTGGGCACAGATGAGATACAATGATGTAACTTTTTTTAATATATTAAGAATTAGAGGGATTTTTTTTTCGTGTCATAGACTCTGTTCTAGCTCATTTCTTAATAGCACTACAATCCTTGCCTTTTCTTTCAATTTCCAGACCTTCATTTTGTCTTTTTAAAAAAATTGCAGTAAAAAACATAAAATTTACATAAAATAACATAAAATTTACCCATTTTTAGTTGTAGGGTTCAATATGTTGAGTATATTCACACTGTACAATAGGTCTCTCAAGCTTCTCCCTCTTTCAAATCTGAAACTCTGTACCCATTAACCCTTTCTCTCACCAGATCACACAGTGACCCACGGTCACTGTATTGTACAGGCAGGGTTGGATAATCAGCAGGGGTTTAAATCCAGATTCCTGCCTTTAGGGGAGATTGAACTTGTTAATGAGCCAGATTCCTTTT
The DNA here is from genome assembly GCF_033118175.1 of Dama dama. Taxonomy (NCBI): domain Eukaryota; kingdom Metazoa; phylum Chordata; class Mammalia; order Artiodactyla; family Cervidae; genus Dama; species Dama dama. The sequence continues at coordinate 50,278,427 of NC_083710.1, forward strand.
CGTTTTAAGGTCCTAAGAAGCAGCATGCATGCGTGCTGAGTCCCTTCAGCCATGTCCGACTCTTTGTGACCCTCTGGGCTGTAGCATGCCAAACTCCTCTGTCCATTGGATTTCCCAGGCAAGAATACTGGAGTGGGTTGCCATGCCCACCCAGGGATCGAACCCATATCTCTTACGTCTCTTGCGTTGGCAGCAAGGTTCTTTACCACTAGTGCCACCTGGGAAACCCACCTGAGAAGCTGATGCTGGGCAAAACAGAAGAGTTTAAAAAGTAATTAGTACTGTAAATGCTGCAAAGAAAGACTTCCTGCAGCTTGGAGGTGGTCACCAGGCAAAGCTCACCAGCCAGACAGCTATCGGGAGTCCTCCAAGGTATGGTTTGTTTTGGTTGATTTACTGAGTCCATAGTCCAGTCCTCAGCCTTACAGGCTCAGAAACTTAATTCTATAAATGAACTAAAGATGACTTATCTTTGCAGGGCTGCCCACACTTACACTGGTTGCAAATCATAATGTATCAGTTGTCAGTGAGAAGTAAGACTGTTATATAGAATGTGACTTGCTGGGATAAGCTCCAAGGATGTGTTCTTGCCGTGTTTTCTCTTGCTTCTGCAATACTGTACAGTCATCAATTTCCCCCTTGCTCCTCTTGTACCTAATCATAAAACATTAGAGTTGTTCAGAATGTCTTTTCCCCCTTAAGTCTTTTTTCTGTTCTGTACTTATTCTCTTGATAAGCCAACTCTCTTGGCTTCAGTTATTATATGCCAGTTGCCCCAAGTTTTTATCTCTCACCCAGACTGTTACCTTTTAGAATAAGACCTACCTATTTGACATCTCCACTTGAATGTCTCATTGTAACCTCAAACTTAACATGTACAAAACTAAACTCAACAAGTTTCTTCTCCAGTGTTCCCAGTTTCAATAAATGGCTCCTATCAGTGGCTATTCAGTGGCTCCTAAGACAAACCTATGAGTCATTCTAGACCCTTTTCTTGTTAGTCTGCAAGCTTCAATCACCACACCCAAATGATCTACCTCTTAGTTTCCTTTTAAAAGAACTTTTGATTATGAAAATTTCCAAATATTTAAAAGGACAAAATAAATGTTGGGGTGATGGAAACGTTCACTATCTTGATTATGGTGGTGGTTTCATGGTTATATACATATAAAAATGTTTATCAAATTCTATTTTTCTAAATGTACAGTTTATTGTATGTCAGTTATACCTCAATAAAGATCTTTAAAAAGAGGGAAGAGTTAGGAAATCACCACTGAGTAACCCCTGATGAAGTGATTCAGGCATCAATCACCAATGAATGCTAAAGCAATTGGAGGATATTGGAGAACTTTATATTAGGATATAACCACCTAAATACTCCAGTCAACCTTGGATTATGTTGATTTACGTGACTTGATATGATGTAACATGAAGTATAAAACAACACCAATGCAGGATCCTTGCAGAAAAACAAATTTAACCTGAGTCAAATCAAGGCTTCAGAATTAACTTCCAGTCTACAGGCAAAACAAGAAGTAGACCAGGCTTAGTGACACCAGAGAGAATGAATCATTCTGTACGCTAGGGATGTTCATTGCTTCTAGACCCTCAGTATTTCTAGGCTTTTTCATTAGAGCTATGAAATTAGTGTTTTTTAACAGAGAAGGGGAAAGTGTGAGTTCCTAACAGTGTAACAAATTCTCATTTAAGATTTTTTTTTTTGAAGATTTCAACTTCTTTGACTTCAAACTTTCTGTTTCATTTCCTGTTTGTGAATTTCTGTTACCGCTTGAGTTCAAACCCTGATGTCCTCTTCCCTAGATTATGTCAGTCTTCTAACCAGTTTCCTTAAATCTACTCATTTCTCTCTCCAAAACACTCTCCACAGAGAATAATGATCTTTTTTTTTTTAATACTATAATTTTTTATTTCATCTACAGTCTATATATGGTATTATAAGATATGAACTTAGAAAATGGAACTAATTGCAGTTGAGGTATAAGCTGAGAATGTAAGTATGTGTTAGCTGCTCAGTCGTGTCTGACTCTGTAACCCCATGAACTGTAGCCCACCAGGCTCCTTTGTCCATGAAATTCTCCAGGCCAAGAATACTGGAGTGGGTAGCCATTCTCTTCTCCAGGGTATCTTCCCGACCCAGGAATCAAACCCAGGTCTCTTGCATTACATGCAGATTTTTTACCATCTGAGTCACCAGGAGAGCATAGTATAACATGTCTCAATAAATTTAAATCAAAATGTTTAAATGATCAGCTAGATCAGCCTTACTTTATCCTAAACCCGTGTAAAAATATTTTTTCTTTCATGTGAGGTAGAGAATAATTTTATTTTTCATTCAATGCAGTCTTGGCAATTTTAATTATAAAATGGTACATCATTGGCAAATTTAAAATTTTTTACTATATTGATCATAACATTAAAATTTTTCACCATAGTTGCAGAAAGGTATTTCATTTGCTGTTTTCACAGACTACTGCTGCTGCTGCTAAGTCTCCACGACCCCATAGACGGCAGCCCACCAGGCTCCGCTGTCCCTGGGATTCTCCAGGCAAGAACACTAGAGTGGGTTGCCATTTCCTTCCCCAATGCGTGAAAGTGAAGTCGCTCAGTCATGTCCAACTCTCAGCGACCCCATGGACTGCAGCCTACCGGGCTCCTCCGTCCATGGGATTTTCCAGGCAAGAGTCCTGGAGTGCGGTGCCATTGCCTTCTCACAGACTAGGAGTTCAGAATTACCTTAACTAAAAGACTTCTTTGCTAGAATTATCAGGATAAATGCTTCTAAATAGATTAAAGTGTATTTTATTGCTCCCAGTCTTAAAAGCCAATTGTTTTAGTTCTTATACTAGAAGTATTCTGTTTCCTTTATATTCAGAGTACCTACAGTTTAGAAAAATATTAATAAATTTATTTTAAATTAACTTTTGATACATCATTTCTACTTTTATTTTATAATTGAATACTTTCTAACTCCAAAACCTAACACTACCTAATACATGTAATTCTATGACTCTCAACTGTATTTAGCAGTTTAGAATCTAACATATTAACTCCAAATAGAGTGGGATGGAATAGAACAAAGATGACTGTCCTGATAACCCAGATGCAATATAAAATAGTTCTTTTCTAATAATAGAAATACGTATTACGGGGTGGGGGGGGGGAGTTTTAAGCTTTAATATTTAAGCTATTCAGTTCCACAGTATATAATACAGCAGTTATGTCCTTTATTGCTGACAGCTTCATAAAACTAATTAATAGTTTCAAACAGAAAAAACTACTACAAGTACAACTTTTTCTTTAATTTTCTTGAATTCCATAGCATGTGGAATAAGTGGATTAAGAACAGAAGAAAAATAATTTAATTGCAATTTCTTCTTTTAAATAATCAATACATAAGCCCAGTAAATCAGAAGAAATGTTAGGAGCTGATCCAAAAATTTGAGTAACAGCTTTGCCATTTTAGAGAAATGCATTGAATACTCTCTAGTGAATTTATTCTTATAGTTTCCTTCCAAGTAAAGCCAACTATGAAGGGCAGGGGCATGGGTTGGGAAGAGTGGACTGTCGTGAATTTTAATATTTGTGAAATCTTTTAATTGTATTTTTACATTCAGTTCAGTCACTCAGTCATATCCGACTCTGTGTGACCCCATGGACCGCAGCATGCCAGGCCTCCCTGTCCATCACCAACTCCCGAAGTTTACCCAAAAATGTCCATTGAGTCGGTGATGCCATCCAACCATCTCATCCTCTGTCGTCCCCTTCTCCTCCCTTCTTCAATCTTTTCCACATCAGGGTCTTTACAAATGAGTCAGCTCTATGCATCAGGTAAACAAAGTATTGGAGTTTCAGTTTCAACATCAGTCCTTCCAATGAACACTCAGGACTGATTTCCTTAAGGATGGACTGGTTGAAAAAAAAAAAAAGGATGGACTGGTTGGATCTCCTTGCAGTCCAAGGGACTCTCAAGAGTCTTCTCCAACACCACAGTTCAAAAGCATCAATTCTTCGGCACTCAGCTTTCTTTATAGTCCAACTCTCACATCCATACATGACTACTGGAAAAACCATAGCTTTGACTAGATGGACCTTTGTTGTTAAAGTAATGTCTCTGCTTTTTAATATGCTGTCTAGGTTGGTCATAGCTTTTCTTCCAAGGAGCAAGTGTCTTTTAATTTCATGGCTGCAGCCACCATCTGCAAGGATTTTGGAGCCCCCAAAATCCTCAAATGTTTCCACTATTTCCCCATTTATTTCCCATGAAGTGATGGAATGCCATGATCTTAGTTTTTTGAATGTTGAGTTTTAAGCCAACTTTTTCACTCTCCTCTTTCACTGTCATGAAGAGGCTCTTTAGTTCTTCACTTTCTGCCATAAGGGTGGTGTTATCTGCATATTATTGATATTTCTCCCAGCAATCTTGATTCTAGCTTGTGCTTCACCCAGCCCAGAATTTTGCATGATGTATTCTGCACGTAAGTTAAATAAGCGGGGTGACAATATAAAGCCTTGATGTACTCCTTTCCCTATTTGGAACCAGTCTGTTGTTCCACGTCCAGTTCTAACTGTTGCTTCCTGACCTGCATACAGGTTTCTCAAGAGGCAGGTCAGGGGGTCTGTTATTTCTATCACTTTAAGAATTTTCCACTCTTTATTGTGATCCACACAGTCAAAGGCTTTGGCATAGTCAATAAAGCAGAAGTAGATGTTTTTCTGGAACTCTTGCTTTTTTGATGATCGAATGGATGTTAGCAATTTAATCTCTGGTTCCTCTGCCTTTTCTAAATCCAGCTTGAACCTGCTGAACACCATTCATGTCCTGTTGAAGCCTGGCTTGCAGAATTTTAAGCATTACTTTGTTAGTGTGTGAGATGAGTACAATTGTGCAGTAGTTTGAGCATTCTTTGGCATTGCCTTTCTTTGGGATTGGAATGAGAACTGACCAGTCCTGTGGCCACTGCTGAGTTTTCCAAATTTGCTGGCATATTGAGTGCAGCACTTTCACGGCATCATCTTTTAGGATTTGAAATAGCTCAACTGGAGTTCCATCGCCTCCACTAGCTTTGTTCCTAGTAATGCTTGCTAAGGACCACTTGACAAACACATTTGTTTAAGAATGTATTCCAATATCACATGGCAAAGTTCAACAATGCAAAAACTGCAGTTACTTTTGCACCAACCTAATAAATGGAAATCAATTTTTAAGTGCCCACTAAAGTAGTGAGGGGTGTGCTCATAATTATTTAGCAACAGCTCCCAGAAGAAAGGACTCAGATTTCATGGAACCCTGATTTTTGCAGTGAAATGGAATAAAGACCCCCCACCATGGCTGACATCAAACCACCAAAGTGGTGTTGTCAGGGGTGCACTCCACTGATGCCAGCTGGCTCGACAGAGACAGCCCTGGCCCACGAGGGTGCGAGGCGGGGTGTGCAACCATGCCTGCTTTCCAAGCTCCTTCTGAGCAAGTATCAATAGTTCACTTGTGTCCAACTCTTTACGACCCCATGGACTGTATAGCCCACCAGACTCCTCTGTCCATGGAATTCTCCAAGCAAAAATACTGGAGTGAGTTGCCATTGTCTTCTCCAAGGGATACTCCCAACCCAGGGATAGAACTCCAATCTCCTGCATTCCAGGCAGATTCCTTACTGCCTGAGCCACCTGTCTACATTATTCAGTGGCCTTTTTGCATTTCCTTAAACTGTCCCAGCCCCTTTTTCCTCAAGATCTTCCCTATAACGGTTTCCTACTGCATCCTTCCTTCTGTGGGGACCATGCCTCAGCCTTTAGATCTAGGTCTTCTGTTCCACTCCACACCGTGGAAGGAACTCAGATCATGATATAAAATGCAGCTCTTAAAAAAAAACTTCAAAACCACTACCCTAGACAAAACTAAAATAGGCAGTGCCATCCAGACTCTGATTTTATAGAGTTTAGATTAACAGTCTTGGGGCTTCCCTGGTGGCTCAGCTGGTAAGGAATCCACCTGCAATGCAGGAGACCTGGATTTGATCCCTAGGTTGGGAGGATCCCCTGGAGAAAGGAATGGCTACTCACTCTAGTATTCTGGCCTGGAGAATTCCATGGACTATATAGTCCATGGAGTCGCAGGGAGTCGGACAGGACTGGGTGACTTTCACTTTCATTTTAACAGTCCTGACCCCTCCCTGCCTTTACCACATGGCCTATACTGCTGTAATTTATATTCTGTTCAGTTCAGTTCAGTCACTCAGTCGTGTCTGACTCTTTGCAACCCCATGAATCACAGCATGCCAGGCCTCCCTGTCCATCACAAACTCCCGGAGTTTACCCAGACTCATGTCCATCAAGTCGGTGATGCCATCCAGCCATCTCATCCTCTGTCGTCCCCTTCTCCTCCTGCCCCCAATCCCTCCCAGCATCAGGGTCTTTCCCAATGAGTCAACTCTTCGCATGAGGTGGCCAAAGTATTAGAGTTTCAGCTTCAGCATCAGTCCTTCCAATGAACACCCAGGACTGATCTCCTTTAGGATGGATTGGTTGGATCTCCTTGCAGTCCAAGGGACTCTCAACAGTCTTCTCCAACACCACAGTTCAAAAGCATCAATTCTTTGGCACTCAGCTTTCTTCACAGTCCATCTGTCACATCCATACATGACAACTAGAAAAACCATAGCCTTGACTAGACGGACCTTTGTTGACAAAGTAATGTCTCTGCTTTTTAATATGCTATCTAGGTTGGTCATAACTTTCCTTTCAAGGGGTAAGCGTCTTTTAGTTTCATGGCTGCAGCCACCATCTGCAGTGATTTTGGAGTCCCCAAAAATAAAGTCAGCCACTGTTTCCATTGTTTCCCCATCTATTTGCCATGAAGTGATGGGACCAGATGCCATGATCTTAGTTTTCTGAATGTTGAGCTTTAAGCCAACTTTTTCACTCTCCTCTTTCACTTTCATCAAGAGGCTTTTTAGTTCCTCTTCACTTTCTGCCGTAAGGGTGGTGTCATCTGCATATCTGAGGTTATTGATATTTCTCCCGGCAATCTTGATTCCAGCTTGTGCTTCTTCCAGCCCAGTGTTTCTCGTTATAGTAGTTACTAAAGAAGAAGTGGTACATATACACAGTGGAATATTACTCAGCTATAAAAAGGAACACATTTGAGTCAGTTCTAATGAGATGGATGAACCTAGAGCCTATTATACAGAGTGAAGTAAGTCAGAAAGAGAAAGATAAATATCATATTCTAATGCATATATATGGAATCTAGAAAAATCATACTGAAGAATTTATTTACAGGGCAGCAATGGAGAAACAGACATAGAGAATAGACTCATGGACATAGGGAGAGGGCAGGAGAGGGTGAGATGTATGGAGACTTACATGGAAACTTACATTACCATAGGCAAAACAGATAGCCAACAGGAATTTGCTCAGGAAACTCAAACAGTATTGAGTTTCCATCAACCTAGACAGGTGGCATGGGGAGGTTCAAAAGGGAGGGATTTATGTATACCTATGGCTGATTCATGCTGAGGTTTGACAGAAAACAACAAAATTCTGTAAAGCAATTATCCTTCAATTAAACAATAATTTTAAAAAATAGTTACTTTCTCGTCCTTTCTGGAGGCCTGTGAACCTGCCTTCTAGGTGAGTGTGCATGTGTCTGCTCTAATTCAGATTTTACTTTCACTCCAGAGGACTGTTTTATCCTTACGTGACACAATACCTTTGTGCTCCACCCCAGCTATACAAGTTGTATCTCATTTGTTTCCAGCACTGCTACTATCATGTGATTTTCTAAAAAATTTTATTGGAGTATAGCTGCTTTACAGAGTTGTGTTAATTTCTACTGTACAATAAAGTGAATCAGCAGTCCAGATACACATATCCCCTCTTTTTGGATTTCCTTTCCATTTTGGTCACCACAGAGCATGGAGTAGAATTCCTTGTGCTATACAGTAGGTTATCCAGGGCCATATACTTATTATCTATTTTATTTTACTTATTTATTTGACTGCATCCAGTCTTAGTTGTGGCACATGGCTTGCCCTGAGACATGTGGAATCTTCCCAGACCAGGAAACCCTTGCAAGGTGGATTCTTAACCTCTGAACCATCATCGAAGTCCCCTATACTTAAGTCTTCCTTTCTCTCCCCTTTCCCCCCTCACTCCCTCTCCCTCTTTGTCTTTCTTTTTTTCTTTCCCTTCATTAGTACATTGGTACTTGAATCAGAATAAAGAACTTGTTTTTGTGTCTTCTTTGATTTGAAACTTTGTATCAGGGATTTATTGAATATGTATTTTCTATATCTAATGATGTTGTATCCTCTCTTTAGTGACAGTAGAACAGTTAAAACTTTTACTGAGAATCTAAAATTAATTCCTATTCCCTAAACCTTCATACTTCATAAATTGAAGTCACTCAGTCATGTCCAACTCTTTGTGACCCCATGGACAGTAGCCTACCAGGCTCTTCCATCCATGGGATTTTTCAGGCAAGAATACTGGAGTGGGTTGCCATCTCCTTCTCCAGGAGATCTTCCCTGACCCCAGGATTGAACCCGGATCTCCTGCATTGTAGGCAGACGCTTTACCATCTGAGCTACCAGGGAAGTCATAGTTCATAGCATGTGTAATTCCCTAAATCCATCTATAAATGCTTTATTAAGCAAGTTGTTAATGTTATATAGCAAAAATGTCACTAACATTCAAAACTGTGCTCTAAAATATGTGTAGACTTTCTAAACTGCTGATGACTTCTCTCTCGTTACTCTGCTCATTTATTTGTAATACTGCAGAGTCATAAATTTGCCTCTTTCACTTTCACTTCCTTCCATTTTTTTTGGTATGATCATCTTGATTTACTATTATTAGCAAGACTAGATCATTATCATTACTGGGTACTAAGACAGTTCCAGGGACACACTACCTATTCTATAAAATGTTACCTCACTTTTATTTTCTTCTAGTGTAGTCTAACATTATCCATTTAAAATACTTTCACCAGGAGCTAAAGCAAAGCTATGACCCTAGGGACCTAGAACAAATAAAGAAAACATTTCTCTAATTCTATTACCTTTGGTGACTAAAGGATAAAACACAATGGCCCCTGGAGAAGGAAATGGTAACCCACTCCAGTATTCCTGCCTGGAAAATTCCATGGACAGAGGAGCCTGGCGGGCTACAGTCCATGAGGTCACAAAGAGTCAGAGAGGACTGAGCGACTGAGCACTTAGGCAAACTTTAGGAGGACAAAGAACTTTAGGAGGGTATATCCTCTGCTGAGGGCTTCCCTTATGGTTCAGCTGGTAAAGAGCCCATCTGCAATGCAGAAGACCTGGGTTTGATCCCTGGGGTGGGAAAATCCCCTGGAGAAGGGAAAGGCTACCCACTCCAGTATTCTGGCCTGGAGAACTACGTGGACTGTTTAGTCCACAGGGTCCCAAAGAGTCCGACACAACTGAGTGACTTTCACTTTCACTTTCACTATCCTCTGCTGATGTGCTCAGAGCTTAGAATAATGCCTTGCACATGTGGAATACTCAATAAAGGATGGTTCAATCAATGAATTTGTGGACAAGCAGAGACAGCTGTGCCTAAGTGGCATTGAATGCCCACAAATATGTATAGATATTCATTAACTGTGATTGTTTCAGCAAATATTCATGCAGACAGGTGAATTGGTTTCTGGTGGTTTTTTTTTTTTCCTTTTAGAACTGTTTTAGATTTTTAGTTTGGAATTTTCCAAGACAAAACTCAAGTGGCATTTGAACTTAGAATCACAGTTCGTTCGTACATTGTTTCTATGACTAAAAAGTTGTTTTTTGTTTTTTAATAACCTACTCAATTTTTTCTGTTTATTTTCTTGTATTTTTACAATGTTGTGTTAGTTTCTGCCATGCAACAACGTAAATCAGCCACAATTATACATATGCCCCTCCTTCTCTAGCCTCCCTCCCCTTCCCCATCCCATCCCTTCAGATCATCACAGTGCCAGACTGGGTTCCCTGTGCTACACAGCAACTTCTCAGCGCTGTCCCTCTGACATCTGATAGCGTATACATGTTGATGCTACTTTCTCCATTTGTCCCACTCTCTCTCTCCACCACTGTGTCCACAAGTCTATTCTATATCTGGACCTAATTAAAGTTAAAAGCTTTTGCACAGCAAAGGAAACAATCAGTTCAGTTCAGTTGCTCAATCATGTCCAACTCTTTGCAACCCCATGGACTGCAGCATGCCAGGCTTCCCTGTCCATCACCAACTCCCAGAGCTTGCTCAAACTCATGGCCATCAAGTCGATGATGCCATCCAACCATCTTATCCTCTGTCGTCCCCTCCTCCTCCTGCCTTCAATCTTTCCCAGCACTAGGATCTTTTCCTGAAGGAAACAATAAACAAGATTAAAAGACAACCCTCAGGATGGGAGAAATATTTGCAAATTAAACAACTGACAAAAGATTAATCTCCAGAATATATAAGCAGCTCATATAGCTCAATATTATGGAAACAAACAGCTCAGTCAAAAAATGGGCAGAAGACCTAAACAGACATTTCTCTAAAGAAGACACACAGATGGCCAAGAAACACACGGTGCTTATTGTGCTACACCATAAATGATGCACCACATCACTAATTATCAGGCTTCCCTGGTGGATCAGACAGTAAAGAATCTGCGCGCAATGCTGGAGACCCAGGTTCAATCCCTGGGTTGGGAAGATCCCCTAGAGAAAGGAATGGCAACGCACTGCAGTATTCTTGCCTGGAAAATCCCTTGGACAGAGGAGCCTGGTGGGCTACACTCCATGGGATTGCAAAGAGAGAAATGCAAATCAAACTACAATGAGGTATCACCTCACACCAGTCAGAATGAGCGAGTGAGTGAAAGTCACTCAGTTGTGTTCGACTCTTTGCGACCCCGTGGACTATACAGTCCATGGAATTCTCCAGGCCAGAATACTGGAGTGGGTAGCCTTTCCCTTCTCCAGGGGATCTTCCCAACCCAGGAATCAAACCCAGGTCTCCCACATTGCAGGCGGATTCTTTACCAGCTGAGCCACAAGAGAAGCCCAAGAATATTGGAGTGGGTAGCCTATCCCTTCCCCAGGGGATCTTCCCAACCCAGGAATTGAACCAGGGTCTCCTGAATGGCCGGTGTGTTTTTTTTACCAACTGAGCTATCAGGGAAGCCCCCAGTCAGAATGGCCATCATCAAAAAACTTTACAAAAAATAAATGCTGGAGGGGATGTGGAAAAAGGGAATTCCCCCCCTACTGTTGGTGTGAATGTAAACTGATACAGCCATTATGGAAAACAGTTTGGACATTCCTTTAAAAAATGGTAATAAATCTATTTATTCCCAGCAACCCCACCACTCAGCATATACCCTGAGAAAACCATAATTGAAAAAGACACATGTACCCCAGTGTTCATAGCAACACTGTTTATAATAACAAGGACGTGGAAGCAACCTAAATGTCCATTGCCAGATGAATGGATAAAGAAGATGCGGTACATATATACAATGAAATATTACTCAGCCATAAAAAAGAATGAATTTGTGTCAGTTCTAGTGAGGTGGATGAACCTAGAGACTGTTACACAGAGTGAATTAAGTCAGAAAGAGAAAAACAAATATATTAATGTATATATATGGAATCTAGAAAAATGATTTTGATGAATCTGTTTTTGTTTTTAAATAATAATTATTTATTTTTGCTTTCTAGAATCAGGAGTATATGGTTTTGGCAGATTTATACAGATATTGATACGATTTTCTTTGGCTTCATAGTTTTGAATTTATTTTTTAAATACTTGGATTTTACAACTTACTCAATATATAGATACATAATTCCTTAAATTCCTATTTTGAGGTTTAGGGATTAGCCCCATCTCACACATACAACCCCACCACACACCTGCCGTTCTACTTTCCATTTGCTTTATTTTCTTTAGTGTAATATCTGAAATTCTTATTTTCTTGTTTGTTCATTGCCTGTCCCTCCTAAATAGAGTATATTCCAAGAAAGCAGACAATCTTATCTGACACTACTGTGTCCCCAGCACCTAGCACAGTGCCTGGCACGAAAAATTGCCCCTCAAAATTTTGTTGAATGATAGGAAGAAAGGAAGGAAAAAAGAAATGATACTTGCCTCCTGGTTTTTTTTTTTTTATATTCAATGTTTGCTGGAAATTATCTTAGTCCACTTGGGCTACTAATAACAAATGCCACCCCACTCCAGTATTCTTGCCTGGAAAATTCCACGGACAGAGGAGCCTGGCGGGCTATAGCGTCCATGGGGCCACAAAGAGTCAGACACTACTGAGTGCCTGAGCAGATCAGAGAGAGCAAAATACAGACTGAAAGGTCTATAAACACCCGGGATGTATTTCTCAATTCTGGAGGCTATGAAGTCCTAGATCAAGGTGCCAGTAGACTGATGTCTGATGAGGGCCACTTTCTGTTCATGTGTCTTACTGCTCTGAGCTTACTCCTGCTCACCTGGCAGGAGGGACTTGGGAGCTCTGGGGGTCTCTTTTATAAAGGCACTAATTCCTTTAATGAGAGCCCCACCCTCATGACCAAATCACCTCCCAAAGACCCCCCACCTCCAAATACCAGCACATTGGGGAAATCATTTCAACAAATCAATGTGGGTGAATACAAGCATTCAGTGTAGAGCAGGGAAAAAAATAAAACTAATTCGATAACCCTTTCTCCCACGTTACCCAGAAAATAAGGTCATTTTCCACCTCTGGATCTTAGGATCTTTTTTCCTCTCTTCTTAAAAAAAGAGATGTTTCTCCTTCCCATGGTTAACACCATTATACTTGTATTCTTCACCATCCATGGGCGAGCCATGATCCAGGAAGAGTAAGGAGCAAGAAATGCAGAGGGCCCAAGACAAATACTAACATTTGAGTAAAGACAAAGTTAAAAAATGAAACGGAGAGTATCCTTCATTCTCACTTACCTCTACAATCTAGTTTCTTCCCCGAACCACCAAATTGAAACCACTGGCCGTAAAGGCACTAGTACAACTCCTGTTGTTGAATTTCTAAGTCTGTGTCTCTCACCACGTCTTGCCTAAATGTCTTTCTCTCTCTAACCCCTTGGATAAAGTCAAACCTCAGTATTCAAGTGTGAGCCCCATTTTTGTCTTGTTTTCCTCCACCCTCCTTTGGTCAGGAAATAAATGTACCTGCCGTCACCTCCGTCCCACCCATATTCCATGTTTTCCATGAGGAAGCATTTTCTCAAACGTTCCTGCCTCTTTGCTTCACCTCCTGACTATCTGACCTGTAGATTTTGTTTAAGGAAGGGTGCTTGTATAGTTTTTGTCAACTTTTTCTTTTTTCCTATGGAGGACCCATCTTTTCTATCCCGGGGACAGTTACCTGCCTTTCTTGTTCTAAGTCATAATCATCACCTTGTGACTAAGAGGTTTTGTCTAAGGCACAGCAGGGGTGGAGGGGGGGGTGAAGATTAAGGCTCCTTTGGCCTTCACATTCAACTGTGTCCTCCAATATAACATTCATTAAAAAACTGCAATGCAACACTGAGTTGTGCCCAACGCTTTGTGACCCCATGGACTTTGGCCTCAACCGGCTCCTCTGTCCATGGGATTTTCCCAGCAAGAATACTGGAGTGGGTTGCCATTTATAATCTCTATCCACTGCTTTTGCCTTCCTAATCTAGACCCTGCCTGGCAAGAAAGATGCTATTTATTGAATTCCTCAAGTCTCCACACAGTAAAGATTTTTTTTTTTTTTAATGAGGTTTGTATACTCATCTTGAATATGTATAAAAGGTCTCTTTTACCCTTTCCCTGAGATACCTTTCTGGTATCCAAATACACAGAACTTGTTCCTCTCAAAAGAGTGAAGACTAATCTATTTGAACATTTATTTTTTCATCACTTTGGAAATAAAGGTGTCAGTAGCTCTAGTAGTTAATACAACTGTATTTGTTTTTAAGTCCTAAATGATGAAAAATGTCTTTCTGAGTGAGTGAAAGGAAGGAATCGACTATTCTCATCTGTTCTTACAAATCTTCCTGTGCACCCCTTATAATCCCTGGACTTTTTTCTTTTTTTGGACTCTTTTCTACTTTCAGTCTTGTGTTACCAATCCTCTACAGAATATTTCCTCTTAGATTTGAAGTTTTTCCAATGTCCTACATACTTTTTAGTCCTTTGAAACTTTTTATTTTGACATAATTGCAGGCTTACAGAGAAGTTGCAAGAATATTGCAAATAATTTGATCTTTTACCCAAATTATTCAAATGTTAACATTTTATCACATTTGCTTTGTCCTTTTCTCTAGGCTCTTGATTTTTTTGTTGCTGTTCTGGGCCTCACGAGAGTACTTTGAAGATATGATTTCTCTTTACTGCCAAATGTTTCAGCGAGCATTTCCTAAGAACAAGGACATTCTTTTACATAAGCAGAGGACAATGATCAAAATCAGAAAATTAACATTGATACAGTACTGTTGTCTAATCTAAAGACCTTATTCAGATTTCACCAATTGTCATAAGAGTGCCTTTTATGCCAAGGAAAATTTCCAATCATTCATTGCATTAAGTTGCTGTATCTCCTAAATCTTCTCTAATCTAGAATAGTTCCTCAATCTTTCTTTATCTTTTAAGACATGGACATTTTTGAAGTGTACATGTCAGTAATTTTGTTGACTGTCCATCAATTAAATTTTCATTTGACCCCATCCCATTCATCCACATTACTTCGCTCACGGAGCAACAATGAATAAAAGCAATCCATTTTCTACATCCCTATTCTAGTTTCATATTTCATCACCTTTCATTAGATATGTGATCACTTATCCTCTCTCAGTTTCTCATCCTTAAAATTGGAATAATTACACCTACCTAATGAGTTGAGAGGCTTAAAGGAAGTGATATATTTAAAAGGAATTTACCCTCCAAACTCATCAAGCTGTATACATTACATATACACAGCTTTTTGTATATTAATCATATCTCAATAAAGTTTTGTTTTGCTGTTTTTAAAAAGAATTTACCCAATGCATGTCACAAAGGCCGTTTGCTTTTCATGTAATTTGGTTTCTCAACTCTCCGCCATTTTGCTACCCTTACATAAATGCATTCTAGTTTCCCCATGTGTCTCTTAAAAGGCAATTCTTGAACTACTTACAGCTCACCAAAATAATTGTCAGTCTCATCAGACTATTAATATTGAACCTATAGTCAGTTAAAACCCCTAAAGCTTTTTCTGCATGATTTCTTTTGCCATTTGTATCATGACTACAACTAGTACCAGCAACAGTACTTGACAGGATCTGCACAGAACATCTCTTTGGATGGCCCTTTATACTATGTACTTCTCCCAGTTCCATGCAGTAGTTATTATCTGCATTTTTGAGATGAGGAAGCAGATTCTGAGCAGTTAAGTCACAAGACTTTTATAAGTGAGAGAGGTAGAATTTAGTCCCAAGTGTTTCTGAACATAAGTCTTTATTTCTCTATTAAGTATCGCCTTTTTAATTTCTGCTCATCCTTCTGGCTTATTGGGACACTTAAGCGTCCTGATTTTGCCATCCAATGGAATAGTGTTTTTCCCCCAGTGTGCATCTTGTATGGCTCTCATGTCTCCCTCCAGAGCATTGATGAAAATGTTATTCAAGACCCCTCTGATACATGGTAAACATTTTCTTCTATGTTGAAATCAATCACTTTCTGGGAACAGTTTTTTCAAATCTCTGTAAATAAATCTTACTAGATGGTGGGCTGATTCACCTATAAACCTCTTATCCACAAGAACTACTTAAGATTTTTTTTCCATGCCTATGGCATGCCCCCTGGCTACAAATCTAATTGCACCACTGGGGGAAAATATTTGTCTTAGTTTAGCCGGAATTGTTTGTATTGGAATAATATTGGTCTTAGTGATTATTCCTTTACTTCTTACAAATCTTTTATTTAATAATCTCTTCCAGAGTTTTGGTAGGGGTGAATTCAAATAATGATGGTTTCCAAAATTCTGGTTCCTTTCTAACAATGTTCCCTGGGTTGCTCTGTGACCTAAAAAAGGTCACTCTTTTGACCTAGACATTTCTGAATGAATGAGAAAATTAAATTCACCACTTATTAAACTCACTACACTAATTATGTTTTTTTACTTTGGCCACAACTTACCCAGGAAATATCCTCTCTTGTTTCACAGATGAGAATGCTGAGAGTTGGAGAAATGTTAAAACTTATCTAAAGTCACTGAAGTTGAAAGCGATGGAGCTGTTAGATATATTGACTCAAAAAAATAAAAATAAAAAGTGGCACATTTTTGCAAACTCTTTATGCTGTAAATCATGTCAGGACATTGTGCTGCCATTAATTGTTCAATAGTACGAAATGATATAGACCAAAAATTAGATTTACTTGAGCATCTATATGTTCCCTACCCAACCAATTCAGTAATGTATCAGAAAGCAACAATTCTCAAAGTGTTTTCAAAGGAGCAATCCAGTAGCCTCAGGCTAATGCAGTTCTTCTGTTACTGTCAAATGTTGGACATAAGTTTCATATTAATGATATTCTCTTTGAGATCCAAAGGCTTCTGAGGAGCCCTTTAGAAAAGATACCCATTTAACGTTCCTGAACCACAGGGCTGGTTTCCTGAAGCACTTTTGACAGAAGCTGCTATAGGTGTTAACGTAGTATTTCTTTTCTTTTTTACTCCTTGGGGCTCCAAGGATGTTTCTCCAGAGATACAATGAGGTTTAAAAACATATTTATTTACATGAACATACCTCTTACTTGGCCAATGCGCCCTCCTGTCCTAAGGTTGAACTTGGTCTTCACCAACCTTCTAGTTTAGAGTTGGTGCTGTTATTTTATATATATATATACATGGGCTTCCCTGGTGGTTCGGATGGTTATAGAATCTGCCTGCAATTCAGGAAACCTGGGTTCAATCCCTAAATTGGGAAGATCTCCTGGAGAAGGGAATGACTACTCTCTCGTATTCTTGCCTGGAAAATTCCATGGGCAGAGGAGCCTGGTGGGCTACAGTCTATGGGGTAATAAAGAGTTGGACATGACTGAGCAACTAATATATATATGTATATATATTTTGGGCTGTGCCCACTTGGCTTGCAAGATCTTAGTTCCCCAACCAGGGATTGAACCTAAGCCACCACAGTGCAAGTGCCAAGTCCTAACCACTAGACCGCCAGGGAATTCCCAGCTGTTATCCTGATTTTACATTTGCAGAAAAAGGTCCAGAGTTTCTAGGAAATTTGCTCAGGCCTGACAGCAAGAGAAGGCCCAAACCGAGACCCAGATTCAGATTTATATCAAATCCAATTCAGGGCTCTTTCGCTTGCTTCACGTCTTTGTTTTTCTGCCTTTGATCATTTTAAAAGCTCGTTGACATTTCCAAAAACAAACAACTTTGGAAAATGGACAAAGTTATATTAAAAATGGACGATGAACTTTACAACTGTTTAAATACTAAAAGTCATATTTGGAATTTTTTTCCCTTTTGAACAGATCTTCCTCCATCAGCATTAGCCGGTCGAGGTTGGGGATGGAAATGGGAGACCTCACTAAGTCTGAGTCCTGTGGGAAAACGAAGGGATCCTGAAAACAGCAAATTAGCCCACAGCTATACCTGTTTACATAGTCAAAGTATGTTTGTCCTGTTTGAAGATACTTCAAAAATAACAATTGTAAAAGAGATTACTGCTTTGATCAGAGAATCTGAATCTCCTTTGTTTGACCATGAATAATTGGTCTTTGTAATGTTAATACTTCTTTTAAGGAATATCAGATCTGTAAATTCACCTTAATTACAGGCATGCTGAGTTGTAGAGGGAATTCGCAACAGCATTTCATTGAAGGTCTTTTCTAGTTCCCCTTCAAATCTAATTACAGCAGAAAGATTATTTTTACGCCAAGCACCAGAAAGCTATAATTATTCGTATTTTCATTCACATTCACATAGGTCAAAAACATTATCTTATTGAAGAATAAGATTGAAATCTTAAAAATGTCATTGTTTTTCCACAAAGCGCAGAAGGAGGTAGAACCTTAACTGAGTTGTTCTTGCTAACCTGTTAACCTTCATCCAGCCGGCAGCTCAGAAGTCTATTTTCCCCAGACTTTACACTTGGAAACAGCACTCTGGAATCCACAACCTAAACAATGACTAATACTAAATCTTGTTTAAAAATTTGAAACCAACTAAACAATTCAGTTGGAGGATATGAGTACAGTAGGGAGACAAGAAGAAGAAAAAAAAAATTTTTAAGCCTCCCTATTATAATTTTGTGGTATTCAGCTTAGTTATTTTTGTTGTAAGAACACAGATGTCAATACAGAAAGTTAGATGTTGCTGAAGATGTGAGGAAATAGGGTTGCTAAACTGTAGACTGGGTGATTTAGTTAGATATGGGGAAGAATGTCTCAACAGCAGGGTGAAATCTCCTTTTGTGGAGGTAGCTTGAAAGTTGCATATTTTGTGAAATGGTGTGGGGCAAAGCTTGTGAGCCAAGTGGGCCTGCTTGAAGATGGGGAAGCTTTCCATTGATTGTATTTGTTATCTCACATTCTATTCAATCCCCAAACAGGATTTTCTCCTCTGGCCAGAAGGCTAATGACCATTAAACACTTACACTTAGCACCCATCAGATTGCCACCTTCCAACCTGAGAGCATTTTTGGTAGTCTTGTGCTAACATTTAAACTTATCATTATAAAAACTATGAAGAGAGCCCATCACACCTGTACTGGAGGGGAAAAATCTCTGAAGTTTAAACCACAATTAACATATTCCCAGTCGTTTTGGGTGTGGGTTTTTTTTTTTTCTTAATTATGGCAGCAATTAGCTTTGCAGCATGGCATTCATTCCAAACAGCAGGGATGGAGAACAATAATCTTGTTTACCTGAAGCTGGAGAGAGTGTACCTAGCTTTGTTCCCTCCACAGCCTAATCTAAACTCTTCCAGAGGTGCCATTCCGCACAATAGAGTGTGACTGCCCCCCACCACCCACCAAAGATCCCCCCTCCCCTAGTTAATTCATTTATCGCTGAAAACCTCCACAAGGTCAAGGAAAAACAGGTCCCAGGCTGTTTCAAACTTTTACTTCCATTAATTTCAAAGACAAAATCCTCAGATATGGGAATAACTTTTTTTTAATTTTTAAATTGTTTAAATCTGTCTAAATTATCCCAGGGACAACAATGGAGCTCCTTTAGACTGTTCTTGACAATGAATAGAAATAGGAAGATGACCGTTGTCAGTCCTGGGGAGAAGCAAATTATTAAATGGACGAGTTATTTACATGAAAATGAACTGCCTCTCCCATGGGGAAATTAGGTGACAGGCGATTCTGCATTACAAGAGGAACATGTCACTGGTTTTCATTTTCCACAACAAAGATTTTAGGGTAATTTCCTTTCAGGAGAATGGAGTAGTTTCTCTTCTACATGCATCACCATTCAAAACCATTGTTGTCATCATTTTGGATTTTGGTTTTTTTTTCCCCTCCAGCAAGAACTGAAATGGCAGGTGGACACAGCACAAATGGGTGGTAACCCTTGTACAGTTCCAAACAACAGTCCTCTGGAGTTATACTACAGCGTTGGGCATGTTTTTTACCGTTTTACAGTATCCACAGTTTATTTCTCTACTGTAAAATGTAGGCTACTACAGAGGAAGAACAATAATCAGTTATACATTAACTATGAAAGGTCATTGCTTGTGGCAAATGCAAGGTCTATTGATCAAGTAATATTTGTCGGCAGAAATGAGTCTCATTACTGAACGAAGCTCGTGAAGGAAACCATTGTCTAAAGGGACATCATGATATGTGCAAATCATCCATTTGCTCAAGGTGGTTTGAATATCATCAAATGTTTATCAGCGCTTTTTAAATGTAATTTACTGACTTTTCAGCTAATCAGTCCCCAAAACTGCCTTCTTTTGTCAACTTACTATGCTGCACATTCAAACAATGATTAATCGCCTTATGTTAACTATGAGATAAGGAAAAAAATGAAAAGAAAATGAATGACGTATTCACTTGTGTTACAAAATGGGCTATAAACTAGTTTCCCAGCATGAGCTGTGGTTTACTTTCAAACTTAAATAACTTGTCTATGTAACCTTATCTTCCGGGCACTTCCTGCAAGCTTCATATATTATGCAATCGAGCCCATAAATATAGGTAGAAGTTAACTTGAATGGCTGAAACAGAGTTAACCACACACATGTAGTTAAAGCTTTATCGCCATTTCTGTCATAAACCTCTCCCTTTTCTTTAAGAGATTTACCAAGCTGTCATAAAAAAAAAAAAAAGTATTATGGCTGTATCTTTGCAAAAAAAAGAACTCTTGAGAAGTGCCTTGTCTCCTTAAACATACTGAACTTTGGCTTACAGTCCCATAGTCATACACCACGAGTGCTGCCACATATCAGGAAGGCCAGTATGTTTGCATGTCGAATGTCTCAGGGTTGAGGTGGCACCAGCATTTATTATTTCCATCTTATTTTTCATAAATTCCTAAAAAAATTAACACTATATAACTCCAATGATGACATATTAGTAGAGGTATACAATTAAGCACATTTAGCCAAGTCATCAAATAAATAAGGAAAAGTGTAAAGTAGAACGCTTTACCGGAAAATAAGTGATTATACATAATCAAATATCTGTAATGAGAGGGATAGGATAGAAATTTTCCAGGCATATAATCAGCCTAAAATAACTGGGCAGGAAAATTAAAAGGATCAGATTCCCTACATTGACTTAGCAAAGGGCTCTAGCAAGCGTTCGACTGATGACTCTGCTGATTTCTTTCAAGAGCGAACACCAGCGGCACTCTACCTTGCAGTACATAGGCAGTTTCTTGAGAAACTAAACTCAGTCATTTTAAATTCTTTTTCATATATATTTATATGCTTCTGTTTTATATTTCGGTTTTCTGGCCAGGCAAAATGTGGGATCTTTGGCTCCATGACCAGGGACTGAACCTGCACCTCCTGTGTTGAAAGGCGAAGTTTTAACCACTGAACCAGAAGGGAAGTCCTGCAAGTTTCATATATATATATTTTTAATGGGTAGACACAAGGCCTCTCTTTCTAGAAATGACTACTCTCCAGAAATATGAGATTATCTTTACCTCTTACTTTCCTATCATAGATGTCTAAAGGTCATGGAGTAAAGATTACTGGACTTGAGTCAAAAAACTGAGTTCAAATTCTTCAATGCTCTTCTCAGAGATCTCTTCTTCCAGGAAGCCTTCCTTGACTATCTGGCACAGATAACGCCTTATCTTTTAGGTTTTCAAGATATTTGGTGCTTAACCTTTAATAACACTTTTGGTCCCTTTGAATCACTAGTGCTCTTTAGTGCAGATCTTGTCCCATAGTAGGGACTCTGTAAATGTTTGTTGAATAATGAGTTTCTCAAATTGAGAGGGTTCTATTAGGAGAAATGAATTTTTTGGTTCTTTTCAGATTGATACACTCCATGAATCCCAGCTTGTCTCTCTAGTAATAAACATTTGTGGGAATAAACTATGTTTTGCTTGGAACTGTCAATGCTTAATTATTCTTGGGGCTTAGGTAGCAATCTCCCTTCCTGCCTACCATCCACAACCCCCAATCTCTCTTTTCTCTCCAGAGATAAACTGTTAATTATCACGTGTTAGCGATTTTAAAGTGTGAAAGTGTTAGTCACTCTGTCCTGTCATAGGCAATGTATATTTCATATAAATTAATTACATAAATGGTATGATGAAATATGTATTAACCAGTGACTCTTTTTTTTCATTTATCATGCCTTTAGGGTTATTTCATGTCAAAATTTCTGGATAGTATGTAGATAAAGTAGAATTTACTCAATCATTTGTTGTTGTTTAATCCCTAAGATTCTTTGCAACCCATTGGACTTTAGGCTGCCAGGTCCCCCTGTCCATGGGATTTCCCAGTCAAGAATATTGGAATGGGTTGCCATTTCCTTCTCCAGGGGATCTTTCTAATCCAGGGATTGAACCCATGTCTCCTGCTTGGCAGGTGGATTCTTTACCACAGAGCTACCTGGGATGCCTTCTCAATAAATTTACTTGACTATAAATTACTTATTGTTGGATATTTAGATGATTGCCAATTTTTCATTATTACAAACAATACTGCAATACATTCTGGTACATCTGTCTACTTTTGTGCACACATAAAGGATTTTGAGGAATGAATTTCTAAAAGTAGAATTTCAACCTGTGTGATCATTTTATCTTTTGAGAAGTGTTCTAGAGTGCCCTATATAGGCAGACTTTTTACCAAGTCAATACAAAGTTATATTTTTGCTAACATTATGAGCCTTCCAGTTTCCCCATACCTTCTCTGACTTTCATTTTTGTACATTAGTTGACTAAAGATGGTTTTCCCTTTGCTGTCTGATTTGCATTTCCCTGAGAGTGGTGGGGTTGAGAAACTTTTCATACATTTATTGACCTCTCGTACATCTTCTTTTGTGAATTGCCTATTTACCACCATTACCTAATTTTCCCTGAGTTCTCTCTGTCTTACAGTTTTTTTTAAAGATCTCTTTTATGATTGTGAATAGGAATCCTCTTTGCAACTGTTTTCTCCTAGATAGTCACTTACCATAGGGGGCTGAGGTAGAGGGGTCATTTGTCTTTTACCTTTGTGGTCACATTGATACACAAGACTCTCCATTAGGTTAGACTTCCTTCTGGACTTTATTATGTAAATTCTTTATATATCATGTAGAAATTGGTTTTGATGAATCCATGGGCTAACTATTCTCACCAATTGACCCAGTCTGTGATTTATCCTAAATGCTATGTCTGTTCTTAACTGAAATTTCCTCCTCTCTCCTACTATCTGCTGTTTTGCAGGAACTTGTCTTTTCCTGAGGGTCAATCAAGAATCAAAGTCCACAGCAATCTTTATCTCTTCCTTGTTCACTCTTCACTAGCACAGGTAAAGTTATTTTGTTATTTTATGTACACATATATTGTAACTTCAATGATATGGGAAGCTACCAAACTGACAGTCCCTTGCTTTTGCCATAACTCCCAGTGTCTAACACATAGTGGGAATCTAATAAATATTTGTTGGTTGTTTCAACAATTCTACTTTATAGAAAAATGTTTAATCTATCCCTTCTCCCCAAGATATGTACCCTATGGGCAATTTCCCTGTGTATTTCTTCAATCATCGTTTTTGTGTGATTTGTCTTTGTTCGATTTGTCATTAGGTCACACCTGCTTATAGTGTATGAGGTTCTAAATCTCAACAATAAATTGAGAACAATGTTAAGGACCTGATTTCCTCAAAATTCTCTGCTGACACAAAAAATAATCTAGCATTTTTCAAATTGAAAAATGCGTCTAAAAGTCTAACTTATTCCCTAGGACAGGCCTTATTTCACATAAACTGAGACCTGTCTTCTCAGACAGTAAAGAGAGACCATGACTTTATAGTAGTTTTTTGGATTTATTTGTTTCTTAAAGTTAAATTCAAAAACCAAATCTATACTACATTAAAATACCAAATCTACACTATACAACAATAAAATCTAGTTCACTGATTGGTCAAATTGTGCTTCTTATTACTACTGGTTCTACTGTATTTTCTTTAAAAAAATTTTTTTATATCATAGAGCATTTCCAAAAGATACAAAATTAGTGAGAATGGACCTCTTATGTACTTATCACTCAGCTTTCACCATTATTAATTCACATCCAATCTTCATACCTTCATACAATGTTTATCTTCTCTGAGTTACTTTGAAGGAAATCCCCAGTGTCACATCATTTTATACTAAAATATAAAATTTAAGTTCAAAAATTCAGTTCAAAGCTCTGGAGGCCCTTGCGTTTTGTGTATGTGTGTGTGTGTTCTTCATTCAGACATGCATTTTCATATAATACTCAACTTGGAGCTGAAGAAACAAAGATGAATGGAACATGAAATTTGAGGCTTCTCGGGTAGCTCAGTGGTATAGAGTCCACCTGCCAATATAGGAGATGCAAGAGACACAGGTCCAATCCTTGGGTTGGAAAGATCCCCTGGAGAAGGGAATGCCTACCTGCTCTAGTATTCTTGCCTGGAAAATTCCCCAGACAGAGGAGCCATGAGGGCTATAGTCCATGGGGTCCCAAAGAGTTGGACATGACTGAGCGACTGAGCACACACAATTCAACCATTAATTGCAAACATCGTGTCCCTTTATCCATATATATTAGTATTTTGGGTATTACTTAGTGTATTCCAAGAACAAGGACATTCCATTACATAACCACAATTACACTATCAAGTTCATCCATACTCAAACATACCCTAATAATGTTTATTACGAACAATGCTGCAATAAACATTCTGGTAAGTCTATCTTTGTGAACATTTAAGTGATGCTGAGAAATGAATACCTAAAAGTAGAATTTCAAAGTGTGTGAAAATTTTATGTCCAGTTCATATTCAAATTTTGTCAATTATCCCAATAAGGTTTATTGTGACAATTCCCTCCCATCCCCCCCATGTAGATCAAATCAGGATTATTTATTCTGTAATAAAGAAACAATAGCTGAGTTTTTGTGTCTTTCATGATTCTTTCATCATATTTACATTTTTCAGTAGTGTAGCCAGTGGTTTGTAGAAGGTTCCTCAATTTGAGTTTGTCTGACTTTCCTCAAGGTTAGATTCAGGTGATGTATTTTTCTGTACAATGAAAACAAGTAAAACAACGGTGCATCCTTCTCAGTTTATCACATCAAAAAAACAAAAACAAAAACACAACCTCACAATATCAGTTTGTCCCATTAATAAAGATGTGAATTTTCATCATCTGCTTAAGGTAGTGTCTGCCAAGTTTTTCCATTGTCAGGTTGCCAGTTGTCCCATCGTAATTAATACCTTATTTGTGGGGAGATACTTTGAGATAGATACTTTGGCTATATAAAATATCCTATTCCTTATGAGAATTTCACCAAATCATTTTAGCTTCCTTTAATTCTTGCCTGAACCAATTAAAAGTAAGATGGTGGTAAGATGGTGATTTTTCTAACGCATTTCTTCTACATTCTTAGATGGCATTCTATCAACTTTTTACTCTTTCTGTTGTTGACTGCTTGCTTGGTTTTGACTGCACTGGGTCTTCATTGTTGCGCACAGGCTTTGTCTAGTTGTGGCAAGGGGGGCTACTCTCTAGTTGCGGTATGGGGGCTTCTCTTTGCCACGGCTTCTCTTGTTGGGGAGCACAAGCTCTAGGGGTACAGGCTCAGTAGCTGTGATGCACAGGCCAGTTGTTCAGTGGCATATGTAATCTTCCTGGACCAAGGATCAAACCCATGTCCCCTCCAGGTGGATTCTTAACCCCTGGACCACTGGGGAAGTCCCAAACTTTTGTTTTTTATTTTACCCTTTATGTTTATAAGAATAAAATAGAGTTCACCAAACACTGGTGGTCTCCTTGATGTGGAACTCTGTGCTCAGAGACATCATATGGGGCACAAAGACAAGACCATTTACTTTACTGGAGATACGAACATAATGGGAAGGAGAAGAAATCCAAGAGAGGGTAGTTTTTGCTGGAGCTTGTGGAGTGACCTTGGAAGAGAGGTGGGGTTTTAGCTGAGCTTGTGATTTGTGGTACATGTGGTCAAAGACAGGCATTACAGTTGGAGGGAACAGCAGTGGGCATTTGGGAAATGACAAAGAATCCCTATGGTTAGAGCCCAAGTTTCCTGGGAGATGAGACAGGGAGGAAAAGTGAAATTCCAGGCTGGGAAGATCAGCTGGGGTTGCCTCAAATCCCACACTGAAGAGTTTAAACTCCAGTTTACTCAGTGAGAGAAGCAATGAAACATATTTGAGGATGGCAGGGGTGGGGTGGGGTGGTGGTTACCTATGGATGATGCTTAGGGATACCTATGGATGATGCTAAGATTGTGTCTTACCCATGTTTGTATTTCCAAGGCCTACAACAGCGCTCAGCACATGAAGGATATTCAGTAACTGTTTTCAGGCACCAATGATATGCTGGATGATTTAGAATAGGATTGTGTGTGTGTTTGTTTCACTTGAGAGTCTGAGTCATGATGGGAGGATGGAGTAGGGGGTGGTGGGCCCTTAACTCTAAAAGCAGATCTCTACTGAATTGTTCATAGAAAATGTTTAAAATATCAAGCTCTGAGACCACCACCATGCTCCCTGTGACTTAAATTTTCAGTTCCCAGAAAGCATTGTTGGGGAATTACTTTTGAGCAACTTTAGGTGCCAGTAAAAAAAACAAGACTCTTAGATAATAAAAACATCCCTTGGAAAGTATTTCATCCTATATCATCTTTATATTTTGAAATTAAAAAACAAAAACAAAAAATGGGAATTCCCTGACAATCCAGTGTTTAAGACTCATGGCTTTCAATGTGGTGTCCCTGGGTTCAATCCCTGGTCCAGGAATTAAGATGCCACAAACTCCGAGGCACAACCAACCAAACAAAGCAAAACACAAAAATATCTCTTCAAAGATGCATATGAACTTTAAGAGACTACGCATTTTGTCAAAACACTGTAAATAACGTAGTTAATTTAATAAGGGGAAACAAAGCAAGAAAGTAAAATGAGATACCAAAAATGAGTGTAAATCGTTGTAGAAGTCTTACTGATCTCTTAGGAAGTGAATTAATTTGTATTTACATTTAAAACATCCCCAGGTTGTCCCTTTCCAACTTCAAATCTTGTAATCTCTCTTCAGCTTCTTTATTCTGCAGTGAGTCCTGAAAAATCTACTGGCTTGATTAAGAAAGTTTACATATTTCCCCAGCACAGGCTGTTGACAAGCTGTGGCAGTATTTGGTGGTTTCAAATGGAAATCATTTGCTCTTCACCTCCAGTTGCAATAAACACTTAATGGTATAGAGGTAATATTTAGGTATGTTTTTATTAAAAACATTTATTCTGGTTACAAATGGAATACATGGTAAGTGTGGAAAATCTAGAAAATATTCAAAAGTATAAAGCAATGTACAACTACCCGTCATTTCACCATCCAATGAGAGCCACCAAAACGCATCCATGTTTTGTATTTTCCTTTCATCTTTGGCTGTGTGTTTATAAAGACCTCTTAACTTTTTTTTTTACTTAACATATCATGAGTATTTTTCCATGTGACTAAATATCCTTTAATAATATGATTTTGGGTAGCAGAACAGTAGCCACTATATGGATATACTATTGAACTACTCTCCTATAGTTGGGCAACCTGAGGTCTTTCCAATGTGTAATATATTTCCTAGAGGGGGTATTATCTATTGTTTTAAATGTTGTTTACATTTTAGCCTTCTTCAACTTATTGTCCAGTTGTGCTCTTCAGAAGTTACACTAATTTACCTAACCGTCACCAGTGGATAGACGTGAAGGCATGAAGAGTCTGCACTGGTCTTAGCACCATCCTTTTACACATTTCATTCACAAATGAACCTCCAAAGGGGTATTTTCTTGAGCACGCATTACGAGTGCCTCACAGCCTAGGACCATGAGGGCTTTGTCATCACATGAACAGCAATTGGCTCAAAACAGCACTCATTGTGATGCTGGTGACGTGGCCTCCTTAATGTTCTAAGATTGTCTGGCGTAACTACTTCAGTTCAGGACTTTTCTCTTGACCTTTCCTATCATGTTTCAAGTCAGAATTCATATACTGTACAGTTTAAGCTACAGTATGCCTGGCCTGTAACTTGGTTCAAGGCGTTTACATTTGTCTGCTTATTATACTCACAAGGTGGAAAAAGCAATCCCAGTGCCCCCAAAAGGTAAAATATTGGTTTTTTTTTTCCTATTACTAGAGTTTGAAAAATAGGATAAATTATAGTACATTTAGGAATAAGTGCAATTGAGAGTTTTATGAAATATTTCAGGAAGAACACATTTAAATCCAAATTTAAATATAAAATTTAATTTCTTAAGAACTGGGAATGAGATAGTAAAAAAAATATAATATGAAGTGTTTTTCTTAAGACCACTCTAATTTATACAAAAAGAAATATATAATCATATTTAAATTACATATTGTTTCATCACAAAAGGAATGGACATCTTTTCTCATTTGTCTTAGTTTTTTGAGTAAAAACTGAATTTTGAATCTTCTAAATCTCATTTGAATCTTCTGTTTATTGTGTTCTTTTCTCAATGACATTTTTTTTTTATGTGTGGCTTCAAGCAGTTGCCATTAATGAAATGATTAAAAATGTGAAAATAGGACAATAGTTATGTCTTAGTTTCTACTGATACAGATTCTAATCCTAGGCGGACAGTCAATGATTATCAAGAAAAGTCACTTTAAATTGAATAATCCTACCCTGGAGGAGAATTTACTCCCTCATTAAAAAAAAAAAAAAAGATTTTTATTCATTGTCATGCTTTTTTGTATCATGCTCAGTATCACTCAGAAATTTTACTCATTTTACTGAAATGCAATATTCCATCAATAGTTTCCAAAGTGAATCAAGTGTCAAAAATAAGATCCTTTAATTTCAAGTTCTCCCTGAGGTTTTGGCCAAACAACTGAATACAGATATTTCTTTTGCCGTGTCTTCCTGTGAACCCTACCCTAGTGATAGTTTCATATTTCTTTCATCTCATCATTCAGAAGCTATTTATCAATTTTTTTTCCCCACTGCCTCCTTCAAATCTCCCCCTCCCCCACAGCTGACTGCCTGCTCAACCCCCACACATTCAGGCATATTTATTCCCGTAAAGATAGTGACACTTAGGGTTTATTCTAAGACTAAATCTGTGTTGCCCAGTGACTAAGGACTTAAGCATGCACACTGCTTCTATGCTTACCCTCCTACCTAACTTGACTACTCAACTTTTTCTCTTTCTTTCCCTCTAAATTCTCTGTTTTGGAACAGTTCAGTTAAACACCGCTGCCAGGCCACTAATTGATTTTTGAAACCTGACATTTGTTTTTTGTTTTCTCCTATCTTCCCTAATGGTACAGCACTACTAAGCAGGAAAGAATGCAAAGAACTAGAAAGTTCAAAGTAATTGAGGATCTGTCCATTCACACTGTCTGGCTTCACGCCAATGCAGAACCTGAAACATTTGAAAAATATTTATCGAGTTTTAACCCTTTTGGTTAAGTTGAAGAAGCAGGTTTGCTGCTAGATCATTTGTGTTCACAGCAACAGCAAGTAAGCTTGGTTGAACATGTCTTTTATACGTTCAGAACCGCATAGCAAATGTCTCTGAAAAGATTACTTTCCAATTTCCGTACTATTGTACAGTGCTAAGCTAGTTATTTTCTGTGAGCTTGCAGAGCTGGGTATTTCAGAGAAACCATTACTTAAAAGTGGCAGCCCTATTTCATGAATCCTTCTGTCAGAGATGAAATTTAAATAAATGCTACTGTGTTTGAGCAAAAAAGATTGTATTCAGCTTTTCTGCTATAAATATGTTTCGAGCCCAACCATAGCTAGGTTCATATCTATATTCATTAAGAAAATTGGAAATAAGAAAAAAAGTTTAAACGACTATAAATATATTGTATTAAAAGTTTATCAAATAGGCTTTTTTTTTTTTTTTTTGCATTGGAAACACTTTTGTAAATGCAGACATGTCAAAAATTGGTGTGAAATATAGAAACATTTCCAGTAAAATAACTGGATTTTATTGCAGTGAAAGCTTAGGTCGAAATAACAGGCCACTGACACTGTGGTGAAAAACAACAACAATAACAACAACAAAAGAGAGAGATAAAAGGAAAGGTCTAGATAGGCTTAAAAGCAAATTAAAATATAAATAGATGCCAATTTGTATTAAATGTAAGTTAGATTTAGGTTTAAAGTTAAAAAGAATATAAAAGTTCTATTAAGAGTTATCTATGTGACACGGATTTGATCATGTCAGTAGTATTAACCACTAAAAATCTTTCAAGGTTCAATTTTTTTTTTAAGTTATATTAAATCCCATAACAATTCTATAATCTGTTTCTAAATTATTTAATTACCTAATTGGATTCAGTATTAGAGAAAATCAGGGCAAGTTTTTTTTTTTTTTTTTTTTCCAGGGCAACTTTTTAAAGATGAAGGTGGATAGTGTGGGATTGTTTGCTTGGAAAAAATTTGCCAAAACACATTAAATAATCCTTTGGTAGCATGAAAATAGTCATCAACCATTCTCTGAAAACAGTGATCACAGCTATAAAAATGAATCTTTAATAAAAACAGAATGAAAAGGAGAAAACCTATTTTACAGCATAATTTTATGTTTTCTAATGATAAACACCTATAACACTTTATGTGTATGTTAATTTTTTAAATCCACACACTGAAAAGAGATCCACATCTTTTGATAAGATTCTCTCTGTGAGGAGAACATTTTCCTAAGAACACTTTTTTTTGTAAAAGCTGCTTTACCATGAAGTGATGTAGATGTAAAAATGTCAACATATGTACATATGTAGTAATATTCCAGGCATTTTTATTGCAGTGTAGTGTTATGGCTTCCCAATAAGCCAGATAAAAATCATGTATAAGAACATTAAGGATTAAGGAAAGTGGTTTCCTTAGGTGATTGCTGGCAAAATTCACCTTCCCACTATAACACAGTAAATGGACAGTGAAATATTTTCGCTCTTACTTTCGGATAAGTTTGGATTCCCAGTTTTCAGAGCTGCTGCGTGTCTAACGTTTGTGACTTTCTTTGGTTGTCTTTTCGTAGGAGTAGGTGTCACGGTGTAAGGTAAATGTGCTACGTTTCTGTTTTGCAAACATTAAACTCCACTTTTTGAACACACAGTGGTAGCAAAAATAAGTCAAAGATGTAATGTCTATTTAAATACATTTCATCTAGTCGTTGGTGCTTAAATTAGACTGCATGTTTTGGCTAGAATCAACAGTGTAAATATTAAAAACTTGAAAATTCATGTGCCCCATCTCCCTCCTCTCCATACCCAGATACGAGGGGTATACGAGGTTGAAATGTGTGTGAAAACTTCTCCTACCCATTTAAATACTGCAAGGGAAAAAAAAACAAGCTTTTATGTAAGGACTTAAAAAAAAAAAAATACCTGCCATTAAACCTTTTATTCAGGACATTCCAAATTTGCTTTGCTGAAGGGATTTATTCACTGCTAAAGATACACAGAGACAAGGGCTGTTTTTAAATGTTTATCACATCGCCCCTAGTTTTGCGCTAAAGAAAACTACATTTTGTATATTTAAAAATACACGCTTATTAAACAAAACTCTCCAAAACCTTAGCGCCCCCACCTAGCTGCCTTCTAGGTTTCAACTTGCGAGTTTCAGGTCCTTGCACAACACCTAAGGCGTGCAAAACTCTTTTTCTCGCTAATCCTGGCAGAGAACAGAACGAAGAGATCTCCCTCCACGTCTCCACCCGAATTCCCTCTCTTCCCCAGATTCCACTCGCTTCTCTTTTTCCCTCCGCCCCCGTCTCCGCCAGCCCAATCTGTCAGAGAGGTTGTGTACAAACTGCGCGGCCGCCCTGCGCGCGAAGCTCGTGGCCCGAAAGGGGTGCGGTCCGCCTGGCGGAGGCGGGGCTCTGGCCGAGCTTCTCTCTTTTCATAGGCCAGCCGCTCAGGCCCGGCCAGCTTCGGGGCACCGCGATTCGTCGGAGCGCTGCCAGTCTGGCCGACTGGCCCCGCCTCCCTGGAGTTGGGTAAAATAGAGGCGGGCGTCAAGTGTCAGTAGTCGCGGGGCAGGTACGCGCGCTAGCAGCTCGCTCGCGGAGACAGGCAGTGGCGGGAGCGGACTCCGGGGAGCTGGGGAACGCGGTGGGGCGGGGCGGGAGAAAGTGGTCGCCGGGTGGACATCGGCGTTTACGCGTGGCGGAGCGGAAGAGTTTGGGTTTTCGTGCGCGCCTTTGAAAACCGCGCCTGCTTGTGAGCTGAGGGGTCCGTCCAGAGCCAAGCTCGCCGACCCGAGCAGCGTGGGCGACGTGGGAAGCGCGCTCGACTCGCGCCCCGCGCCCGGAACCGCCCCCAACCCCCACCCCCGAGTGCCCATGGCTACGCGGGTGCTGACCATGAGCGCCCGCCTGGGACCCGTGCCCCAGCCGCCGGCCCCTCAGGACGAGCCCGTGTTCGCGCAGCTCAAGCCCGTGCTGGGCGCCGCGAACCCGGCCCGCGACGCGGCGCTCTTCCCCGGCGACGAGCTGAAGCACCCGCACCACCACCCGCAGGCGCAGCCCGCGCCGCCACAGCCGGCGCCGCCGCCCGCCGCAGGCCCGCGGCTGCCCGCCGAGGAGCTGGTCCAGGTAGGAAGAGCCGCTCCCCTCCCTCCGCCTCCCTCCCGGGCCTCGGGCGTGTCCCGCCGCTGCGGCGCGCGGGCGACAGGGGCCGCTCCAGGCTGGGGCGCGCGTCGGGGCGCACCGCGGCCCAGGGCTGGGGGGCAGCCCCGCCCTGCCCTCCTGGCCTGGTGGGGGCACCCGAAGGAGTGAGTCTATGGGGAGTCTGCCCTGGCAGCTCTTTCCGGGAAAGGTTAAGGAGGGAACTGGTGCTCACGCGCACCTTAGTTGTTTTTCTGCCATTTGGGGGATGAAAGCTCGTTCCTTACGCCGGTCCTCGGTTCCGTGTGTCCCCTAAATCCGCCTCCTCCCGCTGCCCTGGCCTTGGAGGTCACCCGCTGTCCCGACCCACGGCGTCCCGGGTTCAGTGGGAACGCAAATCGGGGTGGGAGGGGGTGCTGGAGGGAGGCCCCTCGGGGTGCTAGTTTTATATCGCTTGGTGCAACCTGCTTTAGACGCGATCGTAGGGCTCCTTTGGGAAACGGGAGTTAGAAAAGCTAAGGTGGTGTTGGAGCGCTTATTTTTTCTTAGAAAAGAAAGAAAAAAAGAAGGACCGGGAGGTGTTGTTTTCTTCATCTGCGCGTAAATTTCCTCCCGGAGCCGCGTTGAAAGCTGGCAGTTGGCTTTTACACTTGCCCGGCAGCCGAATTAGAGCAACCGCCTGTTTCTTTCGCCCACGCAGGGAGTCATATAGCCCAGAAAAAACTTCCCGGGACTTTTAGCCTGTCCCAGGGAAAAAAAAAAAAATTGGAAACATACCCACATGCAAACAGCTGGAAGAGCTAAAATCAGAAACCACTAACCACCATGGGAGCAAAGCGCACGAAAGGGTTTAGTTCGGTTTATTTCAAGACGCTTCATTTAATAGCCCCTTGGTATACTGTGTATTTGCTATACCCAACTCCTGCTCCGGGGGTCTGCGAATGCCACCGTGCTGTGCAGAGGCAGTGGAATTTGTCAGAGATGTGACTCACAAGACCAGCGCGTTTTTATTTTTAAATCGTATCTTTGCGGGAAACCCGAGTCTATATCCACACGAAATGATCTCGGGGTCTGATAGCTGAAATTAAGTAGTAGCAAAAAAAAAAAAAGACTGTTATTCACTTGTTAAAATGCCACGGTTAATAGTTCTGTGAGCATCTAGTTGGGGGTGTTGCTTCGTATGTGTGTGTTTCTGTTGAAATCTCCTTTCAGTGCTAAAAATTTTAGAAGTTTGTGTTGTATATACCAGGAAAGATGATAGCTGCAAAAGACTGAGGGAGACCAGTTACAAGCTGGACTGTGTCCTAAAGAGGAAAAATCACCCTTTTAAAACCATGTGGGCATTTGTCAGTTTGCTGCTTAGAAGACACAGGAGGATAAGGGATGACTGAGCTTTTTACAGAGTGAGGGGGAATGTAGCCTTGGCCCACTGAGGACACGATAAATGTTTGGCTGATGACTGTGCTGGCTACTAGCAGCCTCTCTCCACCCACGGCCCCTTAGCACCACTCTACCAAAGGAATGGTTTTCCCCTAGGTAATTAAAGATCTGTTTTAGATAGGGATATGAATAGGAACATTTCATTATCTTATTAACCAATTACAGAATCTGCTGATTAAAATCAACATTTAGATCAAACTGGTGGAGAAGTTGGTTTGTTCTCTCAGTGGATACTGTGTTTTGCTCAAAACATTGTATTTAGGTTTCCATTGAACTGTAAACTGGAAAAGGCACTTAAATAGACAAAGAATATGTTTTATATTAGCTATTTCAGCAATATCTACCCAGGCAAAAAAAAGAGAAAATTTTGCAATATTAACCTTAACCATAAAGGT
Organism: Dama dama; assembly: GCF_033118175.1. Taxonomy (NCBI): domain Eukaryota; kingdom Metazoa; phylum Chordata; class Mammalia; order Artiodactyla; family Cervidae; genus Dama; species Dama dama. The sequence continues at coordinate 50,312,564 of NC_083710.1, forward strand.
TTACTGAGGGTTTTTTTTTCCTTTTCAACCACTGGATTTACCTATATGACATGAATAAGAGATAATTTGGCCTTATTACAATACTGTATTTTCAGTTGTAATGGAGCAGAGAATCCTGCTTGTATATGAGTGATGATAAAGTATACTTTATTATTGCATCAGAAAGGAACATTTTTTTCTCTTTGCTTCCTTTTTCTTCTTGATTTGTCTCTTTCACTTTTTGTCTCGGGCTGACTGGTGGCGATTTTTCCAAACACTTGTTATAAACAGTTTCGTAAGGTTTTTGGTGAACCATTTGTTACACAGTTGACAAATAAACCTGATATGTTTATATAAGGCACACTTAGAGGAGTTTGCCTTGGTACTTTTCATAGAGATTGTTGGGGGAATTTTTAGTAAGCACAGTTTGTTCTTCCCGGGATGATGAATTGGGTGGATTATACATGTTTCTATCTCTTCTTTTTTAGACAAGATGTGAAATGGAGAAGTACCTGACACCTCAGCTTCCTCCAGTTTCTATAATACCAGAACATAAAAAGTATAGACGAGACAGTGCCTCAGTCGTAGACCAGTTCTTCACTGACAGTGAAGGGTTACCCTACAGTATCAACATGAACGTCTTCCTCCCTGACATCACTCACCTGAGAACTGGCCTCTACAAATCCCAGAGACCGTGCGTAACACACATCAAGACAGAACCTGTTACCATTTTCAGCCACCAGAGTGAGACGACCGCCCCTCCTCCGGCCCCAACCCAGGCCCTCCCCGAGTTCACCAGCATATTCAGCTCCCACCAGACCGCAGCTCCAGAGGTGAACAATATTTTCATCAAACAAGAACTTCCTACACCAGACCTTCATCTCTCTGTCCCTCCCCAGCAGGGCCATCTGTATCAGCTCCTGAATACACCGGATCTAGATATGCCCAGTTCTACCAACCAGACAGCAGTGATGGACACTCTTAACGTTTCAATGTCAGCCGCCATGGCAGGCCTTAACACCCACACCTCCGCCGTCCCGCCGACCGCCATGAAGCAATTCCAGAGCATGCCCCCTTGCACATACACCATGCCAAGTCAGTTTCTTCCCCAGCAGGCCACTTACTTTCCCCCATCACCACCAAGCTCAGAGCCTGGAAGTCCAGACAGACAAGCAGAGATGCTTCAGAATTTAACCCCACCTCCATCCTATGCTGCTACCATTGCTTCTAAACTGGCAATTCATAATCCAAATTTACCTGCCACCCTGCCAGTTACTTCGCAAAACATCCAGCCTGTCAGATACAACAGAAGGAGTAACCCCGATTTGGAGAAACGACGCATACACTACTGCGATTACCCGGGTATGTGATCCTACCTGGTTAAAGAATCAGTGTGTGTGTTTAGTGTGTTCGTGTGTGCCATTTTCCACCTCTCATTCCAACTTTACGTGGGAGAGTAGTGGTTGACAGTTAAAAAAATTCACCTACTCCGCTCTTGTCGCATCCCAGTCTCCAGGGCCTTACCCAAGTAACCGTTTAGTTACTTTGTACTTATTTGATGTATTAAAAAAAAAACCAGTTTGGAATATTATGGGGCCAAAAAAAGGTACTGAACTCTTTTCTTTTTAATGTTAAATACATGAGAGTCTTGCTCACTTACTTTGTTTACTGTGGCAATGTAAATTGGACTTCTTAATTCTAAATTAAGTACCCTGGAAAGGGATTGCTTAAGTAACACAGGGGAAAAGAAGGGGTGGTAATGAAGAGTGGGTTGGTACAAGACAAGACCATCTACAGAATAGATTTCAAGGTTGGTTCTGATAGCATGTGAGCATATGCTCTTTCTTGAATGAGGTATGTGGCCCAAAATATAAATTGATGACGGTGATGAATATATCTACAAGTTGCTGGCATAAGCTAGTTTATGATTAATACAGGGTATAATTTATTGACTCTGGTACATGATATGACATGACATAACTAAATGAAAAAACAAGAAATGTGGGAGTACAGAAAATTGCAGTCATCTTGGATAATGGTTTAACATTGTCAGCTCTAGAGCCATTAACATTTTTTAAATCACCGAGGTATGTGTTACTAGTATAAAGCACCTACTGGTATAAACATAGATTTCCCATTTGTAGTTTGGCTTGATTGTCTGCTTTCTTTCTTGCTAAAGTGAAACATAAAGCAAATCACTTTATACCTTTAATCAGGTAATAGGGGAGTATGCTTAAAAACATCTCTTAAAACTGAAGCTTCAAATATCTCCTTGCATGAGAGATTTCATCTTTAAAGCCCGATTTTAAACACTGAATCATCAGATGTAAAGATTTCAAAAGGATCTCCAGAATGACACGCTGTTCTTCTTCTCCTTTATTTCAGGCTGCACAAAAGTTTATACAAAGTCTTCTCATTTAAAAGCTCACCTGAGGACTCATACTGGTATGTAATTTTCTTGTTAATTCTGTGAGTTGTGTAAATAGTATAAGTGGTATTCATCCTTTTAAAAGCCAGCACGTGTTTGATCTCTTCTTTCTTCTGTCAACTTTTATTTTTTAATGGCTTACCTTTTTCAGCACTGCCTTGGCTCAAAATTCAGTTCGATGAAAAAGTTTGGTTCCAGGAAGGCTGATGTTCCCTCATTAAGGCCTTGCCCTGTCACCTCACATAGAATTAATTGCTCCCAAACATAAACAACGATGTTTACTAATGGATTTTAAAACTTTAATGGCACTGCTATTCCTATCTTGAAGGAAAAAAATGTAACTCATTTTCTCCCTCCGTAACAAATCAGCTGGCTTCTATAAAACTACATCAAACACTAAAGCCTTTTCCATTTAGCAGGTAAAGTGTAATTGCTTAATAAATTATCTTAATTTCACCTTGAGCCTAAAATATCTGTGTTTAGCATGTTTTCCCTGCTGGTAAAAGGTGGGCTGGAAATTGAAAAATACTAAAATCAGGCAAAACTAGGGTCGTGGTTTAAAAGCTATTTTACATTCTACGCCAGTCCATATTGTACATGGGAGAGACTTTATTCCAGCTAATATCTCATCCGTGTTTAAAATATTTAGCCACTATAATTTTATAAAAACTTTTGTCAGATCTATACACTCATTTTAAAATGCTTTTTAATTTCAAAACTTTATATCAGAACTTATTTGAGGATGAAATTAGGTGGTGGCAAGCTGTAAAAATCTCCAAATAACCCAAAGTATTTTTAAAACTATGGGTGGTTACCATTAGTGATTTTCTTAAAAGGATAGGCCTAAAGGAAAGAACCTATACAAAGTGATTGTGTTTTTTTTCCTCTCCGTAAATGCAGCTTTAACCTAAAGTTCAGAGAATAAGTTTGCTAATAAAAGCAATGACCTAGCAAAATGTTTTATTCCATCATTGCTATGGAAACCAAAGTATTCAACAGTTCCTTTGAATGGGCTGCTGGATTAGTGTGAGGACTTGAATCTCCCCAGGCTAGATGTTACTATGGAAATTGAGTTTTGATAAATGAAGTAGTTATCTCTAACTGCTGCATTAAAAAGTAAAAGCCTTTGAACAAAGGTCAGTGCTGAGATAGAGCTCAAATAGGAACATGGCTGCAGACATTTCATATGCGCATTGGGAAGTATTGCTTGATATTCCAGTGATAAACGCTACTTAAAATCTAAATAGTGTTGGCGACAATGGTAGATTCCAGGGCTTTCTGAGAAATTGCTTTTAAAGAAAAGACATCTGTATTTATCAGTGAAACCAGTGGGTTGTTTCAACCTGAAGTTTTTAGGTAGAGACAAAAAGGCTATCTCTGAATCCCAAAGTAGAAGTTATATTTATACTTAAATATACATTAAGCATGTAAACTCAATCTGAAGTTTTCAGCATACAAATGACAAAACCATGAAAACAGTCTCTATAGAAATACTAAACAATGCTTTTATAGAATATATGTTATATATTTAGGAAGAAACATTGAAAATGGGTTTTTACCTGAATTATGATTGAGGAGAGGAAATAACTTCAGAACTTTTGAGCTCTTGTCCTTTCTCTTTGAAAGTCCTTGAAATGGGAGATAGGAAGGAGGAAACAATGTTTCTCCTGAGGTTAAAGTCTCCTAATAAAGGAGGAGCGTGATTCCATATATTGATGCAATCAACTGCTTATTGCCGGGATGTAGTCAGGGCATATCTAAATGGCCTTGCAACCCCTGGCAGGGTTTAGTGCTCTGAATGCTTATACCTGGGCTTCTGGAACTTGACCTGCTGGCAGGGAAATTTAATAGTGGGTTGTCTTAACGACGCTCATACTAAAAAAGATAAAAACCAACTAAAAAGATGTAGGCCTAGTTTGAATCCCATGCATTGACTTTTTCACCTGATCATAAATGTGTGTCCATTGACATCTGATGAGTGAGACCCCGTAATCCAGTTTAATAAAGTTTTGTTTGATAGCCTTTCAGATGCCTCGAGGAGGGTTTGTGGCAGACTTGTTCATCTGGCTAAACCCGTTCTTGGGTAATCATAGAGCATTGAGGTTGTTTTCTCCTCATTTTTAGTTTCTACACAATGCCTTTGAAAATTACCCGTGTGCTCTCATTGCATCCTCCCCACCCTGTTGTTTTTTAATGAATGTATCTGAAGCTAGCGAAGTGTTTTTTTTTTTCCTCCTTCCTTTAAAGGCCCAGGTATTTCTAAATAACTTCTCTCATGTAATTAGCTTTTTTTGTTAGAGGACTTTAAAAATATATATGGGAATGTTGATATTGTATTTTTGATATAAAAACTTTTTAATGATTGCCACTATAGGCAGAATGTGCAGGACCCTAGGACTTCTTTAGAAAATAATTGTAATTGCTTTAAAATGTCAAGTTACCTTATGTTTTTAAAATGTTTTAAGCAATTAAAGCAACCTACACCTGAGTTCTGTTTAATTGCTTATTCTGGATTTTAGATGGCAAATGCTTCTTGACTTGTAAACTGAACGTTAAGGACATAGTCTTTCTGAAACAGGATGGTTTTTTAAAAAAATTCAAGATGAAAGAGTAGAAAATAGCAGTTAGAAGTCTTATAGCATTCAAGTTTTTCTAAGTTTATACATTTTGATTTCTTTATTCAGAAAGAATATACAAAAATAATACAAAGCTCTATATGGTTAGACAAAATACCTGAAATTGATGTTGCCTCTATTCTAGGGAAAAAATTGTAAAGACCATGCTGTGTCTTTTATATATATGTGATTGCATACTTACTGGCCTATAGGGATATCCTTATTACCTGTGTGGAAGTGTTTTTGTATTACTTCTAGCATATATATATATTTATATGCCGTGCCTCTGATTAGAAATAAGTATGGCTACTTAGGCAACAGTGTCAAGAAGTGTATATTTCCAAATAAAAATATTTGTCCTTTTAACAGCATTTTAAAAAGAAATTGAAAACATTTGTCACCCAATCCTTGTTTCTTGGTATGCCATGAGTTGAAATGTGGCTTTTACATTGAGTGTGGAAATTTCTTTGAAAATTGTGTTTACACTTTAGTAAAAAGTACTTACTTTCTAAAGAAAGAGTTCTGAAAAAGCAAACAGTGCACTCTGAATACAGATGTTTGAAATCTGAGCAGTTTTAGTCACATGTGTGGCTGTGCACTTAACCCTGGAGTATATGGTAAAGCAGTTGGGAAAAGAGGGGATGGTAAGGTTTTGTGATCATCTGTCAGCTCTCTGGAGCAGGGCCGAAGGTGAGCAGTTGTTCATAGTCTGAGCGGCACACATTGGGCGGCAGGGTCAGTAGCCCTTGGATCCAGACTCTGCCCAGGTTGCTATATGGGGACTGCATGATCCCAGAATGACTGCCACCGATTGACAAGAGAAGGACAATTGGAAGCACCCCTCCCCCCCAAAAAATGGAAACATACAAATAACGTAACAACATGAAGTGGACCGTGGGTGAAGCACTGTCCTGTTAAAATCTTACAGCTGTATTTGGGATTCCTTGTTTAAGAAAGAATTTCACAGTAAGCCTTGGAAAGATTTCTAGCCCAAGACTACTTGTAAAGGGGCTAAATTCCCACCTGCCGTCTCACTTCCTGGGTAGAACACTTTTCTAATGACATTTATATTAATGTGTGTACTTCAAAATACATAATCTCTGCTAGAGATTTATTGCTCAGTTGATTTTAGTTTCATTTTGTATACTTAAAAATCCCTAGGTATAAATTCCTATTTAGTTCCTTGCTCTACACTTACTATCCATTGAATGTCTTAGGTATAGATTTTTGTTTTAAAATACTGCCCATGTTGATAATAAAGGTATTTTTATTTGCAGCACTTCCCCACAAATAGAAAACATTCAAAATGTTCTGAACATGAATTATTCCTTTTTTTTTGTGGAACTGTGGGAAGTGGTAAAACATTTTAAAAAATATAGAAAGGAATTCATTTCCTTAAAAAATGATTTTAGCGTTAAAATCAGAATAAGATTTTAGATACATGTGTGCACACATATATGTCTCCATATATATGTATATAGCCTTAGTGGAGATCATGCAGTTTGGATCTAGAGATCATTGTTGGTAGAGGTGAAAAAATTTTGCAGGATGAAATTAGTACTCACTAATTTTTTTGAGTTTATATTTGAAAACTGCAGGAAAAAGTATCCAATTTAGCCTGTTATGTGTTACCAGTTAGACATTCTTAAGTTACTTTGTTTGCAGCTTTGAAATTTATTTTTCTATATTGACAAGTTCAAGATAACATTTAAAAAAAAAAAAACAGTGGCTCTAAGAGTCACTGGTTTAGATGCCTGGAAAGGTATTTATGAGCATAGAAGCTTAGAAACAATTTCTTTTTAATGACTCATGGGAAAGGTTTAACTTTGCTTCTGGGACTTGATCTTTCATCTGAAAAACATTTACATTTACATAGGAAATTGATTAAACATTGTTTTGAGATGATAAAGCATGTGGAAGGTTAAGAAGTATAATTTGATTAAGCAAACGTTTTTGACTTTTTCGAGAATCCAAAGAGAATCTCTTCCCTTTTCTTTTTATAGATTAGTGGGAGAAGATAGTTGTAAATGGACTAAATAGAATAGCAGAAGTTGAGATAGAAACAATTAGCTGTGAAGATAGAGGAGCGTAATGTTTTTAAAAGTAAAATATTTTAATCACCAAAAGTTTTTACTTTGGCAGATATTTTTAGTTTTAAAGAATGTAGTAGCTGTTTACTTGATGACCTACATCTTTTCAGGTGAAAGATTAGAAACAAAGTAATGTCCTAGTTTAGCAAGTATCTCTGTAGCAGCATTCCTATTCTGTCAGCCTGTATTATTTATATCCAAGAATCTCTTACAACTCTGATTAAGGTGAGTTGCTGTTTTAGAAGTGCCCCATAGGTAACTTTCATTAAAAAACATCCAGGCAGAAGAATATACCTGTGACTACTGTATAAATGCACACCTTTTAGAGCTGGAAAGAATCTCCATCCAGGTCAAGATGACCAGGTTAAGTGCAAATTTAAGGAAAGGATAATCAGGACTCATTCAGTACTAGAAAAATGAAAATATAGAATTTTTCTATTTTGGTTAAAAAAGGGTAAAATATTTCACCGAGACTTTACTGTTTAAAAATTCTACTTTGGGTTCTTGTTACAAGAAAGTGAATCTGAATGTCATTTTTGTCAGGAGAATCAGGAACTGGTATTTCATTAACACTATCAATGATAAGAGGATGTTTTTGTCCAGAAGCCTTGAGGCTCAGATGGTAAAGAATCTGCCTGCAATGCAGGAGACCCTGGTTGGATCCCTGGGTTGAGAAGATCCCCTGGAGAAGGGAGTGGCTACCCGCTCCAGTATTCTGGCCTGGAGAATTTCATGGACAGAGGAGGCTGGCGGACTCCAGTCCAGGGGGTCGCAAAGAGTCAGACACAGAGTGACCCCTGTTCTGTGTCTGTCTTTGACCAGCACGAGGAGCTCCACAGTTCCTTGGTTTCCCTCAAATCCAGTCCAATTCTGGAAAAGAAAACTCATTTATGTAGAGTTGATTTACCCTTGTATAACTTCAGGATGGATAATAAACTGATCCAGAGCATGTCCTACTGAAGAGGCTAAAAGTACGGTTCTTTGTTTAGTCAGATAACACTCAGTGGTCCTCGGCAGAAGGAACCAGGGAAAACCCTGCCGCAGGTGAGGACGTGGAAAAAACAAAGACACAGTATGGTAGCCTTCAGATGCTTTCCCGTCTTTTCCCTTCCCGCCTTTTCATGAATGAAAATTCCCAAGTTGGTCAGCCTCAGGACACTGGTTAACCAAAGGTGCATAGGGAGGTATGGCAATAGAAGGCAGTCTCTGTGTTTGAGGAACTTTCATGGCTAGTAAAGAGGCAGAATACAGCCTTCATTCAGCAGTATCTGTGCCAGTACAGATCAATCATTTAGATCAAATTTAAGTGATGATGGAAATACAGAGAAGTGGAATGATTTCTCTTGGATTCTTTATAGGTTTTTTGGAAGGAATCAGGTGAGTCACGTTTTAAAGATAAGCACAGAAGAAAGAAGGGAATTTCTTAATACAGCCTTTTAATTAGTTTCCTTAAAGTGAGCAGATTATTGACAGGGATACTCGATCAAGTAAACATTAGGTAAAGTGAAGTGAAAGTCACTCAGTCATGTCTGGCTCTTTGCGACCCCATGGACACTAGCCTGCCAGGCTCCTCTGTCCATGAAATTCTCCAGGCGAGAATACTAGAGTGGGTTGCCATTCCCTTCTCCAGGGGATCTTCCCAACCCAGGGATCAAATCCAGATCTCCCGCATTACAGGTGGGTTCTTTACCATCTCAGCTACCAGGGAAGCCCAGGATGTACATTAGGTACATTTTGCGAATACTTCTTTGAAATGAAATGCCTGCCCTTCTGTTGCCAAGTATAGGAGGTGTACTGCAGTGACCTTTAGTAAAAAATTTTAATATAAAATTACTGATGAAGATATATAAAAATATGAATTAATGAGTTCAAATCACCTTACTTTGTGCTTTTAAAGATATCTAATATTTCCCTATGAGTTTCTTTAATCTTGGGATTAATGCTTCTCTTTTTTAAAAACCTTTTATTAGAATGTATACTGTTTTAGACGGAGAAGGCAATGGCAACCCACTCCAGTACTCTTGCCTGGAAAATCCCATGGATGGAGGAGCCTGGTAGGCTATAGTCCACGGGGTTGCGAAGAGTTGGACAAGACTGAGCGACTTCACTTTCACTTTTCACTTTCATGCATTGGAGAAGGAAATGGCAACCCACTCCAGTGTTCTTGCCTAGAGAATCCCAGGGACGGGGGATCCTGGTGGGCTGCTGTCTATGGGGTCGCACAGAGTTGGACACGACTGAAGCGACTTAGCAGCAGCAGCATACTGTTTTAGAATCTAAATTCCTTAAGTCTCTAGTGATGGGAAAAGATCTGATGATTACTGAATTGCATGAAAATATTTTCCTCCTGAAATAAGAGCTCATTTTGCACATCAAGGACTCAAATTCTAAGGATTAAGCTTAAGGGGGGCTTCCCTGGTGGCTCAGATGGTAAAGAATCTGCCTGCAATGCAGGAGACCCAGGTTCCATCCCTGGGTTGGGAAGATCCCCTGGAGAAGGGAATGGCAACCCACTCCAGTATCTTGCCTGGAGAATTCCATGAACGAGGAGCCATGGGGTCACGAAAGAGTCAGACACGACTGAGTGACTAACACACTATTGACTATTGAAATAATTTATTCCACTTTAACAGTCAGAATAGAATATGGATGTTAAGCTATTTGAGGCCAGAGACCAAGCCTTATTCTTTGCATTTTGCAAGTCACCTGATACAGGTTATGATTGTTAGTACATATTACTCTCCTTTACTAAATGTTGACTTTAATTCTGATTTTTGACCTCTATCAAATATAATTGATTGGATTTAGTTTTAGCATCAGGAAGGAAACCAGATATAAAATTTGTTGTAACAAAAAGGTTACCTAAAATAAATAAGATAAATATTTCCATCTATGATACTTTTCTTTTGTTAGAAGAATCTATGCAGAACATTCTAGGAAAAGGCCTTAGTGTGAATCTATTGAACATGTTCAGCCAAGCAGAGAAACTTCCCATTCTAGTGTGGTAGATTTATAAGTCATTTTTCAGTCTATTCAACAGAAAAAAAAATAGCTGATTTTTAAGTTCATCACTAAAGACTTTTCAGATACTTAGCAAACACGTTCTGCTAACTCATTGATGTTCCTTTCAGTTCAGTTGCTCAGTCATATCCAACTCTTTGCGATCCCATGGACTGCACCATGCCAGACTTCCCTGTTCATCACCAACTCTGAGTCTACTCAAACTCATGCCCATTGAGTTGGTGATGCCATTCAACCATCTCATCCTCTGTAGTCCCCTTCTCTTTTGCTTAGGGTTCCTTTAGCCTAGGGCAAAGGAGAGCCATCATTAGGTGACATTTGGAGATTGTCAGTCCCAGCACAGGACAACTCAGAACTCTACACGTCCTGAAAGTTGGGTGTCCTTGGGGGCTGGCTCAGCCAGGCTGTGTCCTATGCTTCAGACAGTCTGGGATTTAAGGCCTGCTTTGAGTCCATTAGGCTAGTTGTTAACTGACCTGGACAAAAGGCTTTAGAATCTTTATGTAGAGGTAAACAATATCTGTGCATTCCTTACATCATTCACACAGAGCCTGTATCAGTGTTTGCTAATGGAGGATATAACTGGAACATTGAGGAAAAGTGGCAGGCCAGGCTTCTCTTATCATGACCTACTTGTTCTGCTTCTAACTCTTGGAGTTGTTGTTGAGGATAAATGAAATATGAGTACCTGAGTCTCGGAGTATGCACTCAGTGTCTGTCTACCTGCTCCCTCCTCCTCCTGGTAATGGTTTTGCATAACATTGACTCCATCAGTATGGACAACATGTATATTTAACCATCCTTTTAAAATAAAAGGATTAAGGATTTGTAGTAAAAGAGTCCTGGTAATTTTATATGAGAAAGTATATACTTTATTTGAGATAAAGCTGAAGCTTGTCTTTTGTGCTGTACATATTTGTCACTTTTTTTTCTTCTTGCCTTTGGAAAGTTTCACATTAACAACAGCATGAGAACTTAAAAATACAGTTGATGTTGAAAGAGCTTAACTAAATATTTTAAATTGGTGGTATTGGAAGGAGATTCTGTAAAAATCCAATTAAACTTTTGAAAGCTCTATCCTGTTGAAATAACTTAAAGGAAGTTAGTTTGGTTTCCCAGAAGTACTATGCATAGTGTTTCTGGCTGAGGAAGAAAGACCTGAATCTGCTATTTATTTGGCCAGAAATTGGGTACCAGCTTCCTCTACAGTGTTTTACTTGAGCGGTGTTGACACTTGAACAGATCCTGTACAAACTGCCCCAAGTGGGGAACAGTTGTCCTCACTTCTGTGGTAAAGCTCCGGCCCCATGACTAACATCCAGAAACTGGTATTCTTGGCTGAATACTCTATAGATACGTATAAATTGAGAGCAAAACCCCAACTGTTTTAGAAACTTTCATGGCTACCGTTTTTCAACCAATCAGTAAAGTAAACTTTTAAAAATACTGATGCAGTTTATTGCTTCCTAGCCAATAAAAATAGTGAACAAAAAGAGTCTAGTGTCCCTTGTTTCTTAAGTAAACTTTGAAAATTCAGTTTTCTTGCCATTTAATTATTCAATTCAAAAGACTAGAATGACTCCTTTTTAAATCGGGGCACTTTAGGAATTTTTTTTCCCTTGCCTCAGACATCAGAAATAACTTTCTCTTCGCGTTAAATGACAGTGAAGTATTTAGCCAACCTGTTTGTTTTGGTGATTTATTTTTCACAGGGAACAAGAACAAACACTTGTGTGCAAAAAAACTTTTTCTGTTTGATTTACACTGACAAGAATGATAGCTGCATTTACTACTGGCCTTAAGACATTTCTGTGTATTAAATATATGTGAATATAAGCAAAAGAAAAGTGGTTTATTTCTGGTTACTTAAAAGGTTTAAGTGTATTAGCTTAAATTCTTTGAATTTACTCTATAAGAGGGGGAAAAAAAAAACACTTAAGGAAGTTGAGGTGGGCATTTTAAAAATGGAGCAATAGGAACCTGAAAGGGAATTAAAAACATAAAAAGTGTTTGTGTGTTGGTTTGGAGCCAGAGGAGAGGGAGAAGGGCAGGGTGGCTCAGAGACACTCACTCCAGGAGTTGAAAGAGAAACCCCCTGGGGAATGACTGGTACAGAATTCAGAGGGCTGCTCTGGCCCTTCTGTCTTTGTCCTTGTGGGGTTTTGTTGTGGAGTCATATTATGAATTATGCGACCCTTTATGGAGTCACAGTGGTTATCAGGACAGCAAAAATACGTTAACCACAAACTGTGGAAATCTCGGTTGATGTGGACAATGTCTTTTAAAATTTGGCCTCAGCTGAATAATCTTACAACTTCCTGAATATGATCCTGTTAAATCAGGCAGAGAAAGGTAGTTGAATTTCACTGTGGTACTAAGTAACCAGTGTTCAAAGCAACGCGGGCTTTTCTCCAGCAGAGGAAAGCATTTTGAAGAATTTAGCAGTTTGGCTATTCAGAGTTTTCAAATGCTATATAAAACTCAGTGGTTATACAGAGTGGAGTCAGGAAGAGACAGATAAATACCGTATTCTAACGCGTAGATATGGAATCTAGAAAAATGGTCCTAAAGAATTTATTTACAGGGCAACAATGGAGAAACAGACATAGAGAATAGACTTAGGACATGGGGAGAGGGGAGGAGAGGGGGAGATGTATGAAAAGAGTAACACGGACACTTACACTACCATATGTAAAATAGATAGCCAGTGGGTATTTACTGTCGGGCTCAGGAAAAAACTGAGGCTCTGTTGTCAGCCTGGGGGTGGGGGATGGGGAGGGAGATGGGAGGGAGGTTCAAAGGGGAGGGGATGTACGTATACCTATGGCTGATTCAAGTTGAGGTTTGACAGAAAACAGCAAAATTCTGTAAAGCAGTTATCCTTCAATTAAAAAAAAACTCAGCAGCAAGCCAGCAGTACTTTAAGATGCAAATTTACCTCACAAATTCTCATCTTAAATTCATAGAAAATTATAACCAAGGTAAGCATCAATAGAGGGAGGAACTACTAGTGATTGCCTAGTGAGAGATTCTTTGGTCTGGGGGTTTATTTAGAGGAATACACGATCTTAAATAGGATTAATTAATTCTAAAACTGGGAATTAAGGCTGCCTTATAAATAGTATGTGCTTTTTTCGTGGCTGAGATGGTAAAGAATCTTCTTGCAGTGCAGCAGACCTGGGTTGGGAAGATTCCCTGGAGAAGGGATAAGTCATATTTTTTTTTAAGGTGACATTAATTTTGTTTGTATATCAAAAATATACAATGATGTGGGGCAATTGCATGAAGTCAAGCTGCTCTGTGGTGAGGAACAGCAAAGGCCTTTGACAAACCTGGGAGTTTCTTTGCATGTCATTGTGGGCAGAATCCTTTTGGGCTGTCAATATTGAGTAGTTTTGAAAGGTTACTAGCAAACCTTAGATGACATTAAGAAGAATACAGATTGCAGAGGGGTGGGGAAGTGGCTCAGATAGAGGGGTAGGGTGGTGGCTCAGGTGTTAATTCACTATTTAAGTGAAGAGAGATAGGAAGATTGAATTGAAGCTTTTATGTATTACATATATAAGTTCCATGAGTTCAGGCATTTTTGTTTTATCCTAAGTATTCAGGATAGTCCCTGGCATATAGTATGCATTTGACAAATCATTGATGGAATGAATTTTGATAGCCTTTCTGGTTCAGTGCATTGCAAAGGGAAATTAAATGTGCATGACACCACAGTTAAGTTATTGGTACCAGACTTCCTGATCTGGTTGAGAAATTGTTAAATATCAAACGCATAAAGTTTTAACACCATTCAGCTTTAATCTTTATCTAGTTGTTTTGCCTTGGTCTGAAAAATGGGAAGATGTGAATATATGCGTACTGGAGTGAATTTCAAAGAGCTAGTCCTTTTTGGAAAGCCATGTGTTAAGTGAACTGGCTTATGTGCTGGCGTTTCACAGTGGCTAATGTAGAAACTTTTAGGACCACTTTGTTGCAGGAAAGGGTCGCAGTTGTGGTCCATTAAGTGGTGATGTGAGCAGCTCCTTGAATTTCTTCCTCCCTTGGCCACCTTAGAGCCATTAGTCCTGCACTGATTCAGTTGGGGTTGGTTGGTATAGAAATTATATTGGCACCGTAGTAATAAAGGAGCTCAAGCTCATCTAGTCATCTCATGGATTTACATGTGCAGGAGCAGCTCAGTGCTCATAAAAATATGAGCTGATTCATCCTGCACATTTATTTTTAAAAATTGTTTAAAGAAAATTTTTAGACAATTTTAAAAAATTGAAGTACAGTTGATTTGCAGTATTTTGTTTTAGCAAATGTTTTAGGTGTTCAGCAAAGTGATTCACTTATACGTGATCTACTCTTTCTCAGCTTCTTGTCCCATGTAGGTTATTGCAGAATATTGAGTACAGTTGCCTGTGCTATAGGGCAGATCCTTGTTTGTTACCTATTTTATATATAGTTTCGTGTATGGGTTAAACCCAAACTCCTAATTTAGCGCCTCCCCCTCCCCCGTAAAATTTCCATTTTCCGTTCTTCCAACAGTACACAGAGTACTTAATTAAGGACTATTCTGCCAAACAGTGACTCTCTGCGCTAGATGCCCTGAGCAGTTTCTAGTTCATCAGGAATCCACACACCTTTCCTCCCTAGAGCCTGAGTTTGAAAGAAACCCCTCTGCAGACAACACTCCCTGCCTTGTCCAGGGTTGCCAGCGCCCGCTCACCTTGCCTCCTTGGTCTGTTGCGCAGGTGAGAAGCCGTACAAATGCACCTGGGAAGGCTGCGACTGGAGGTTCGCGCGCTCCGACGAGCTGACCCGCCACTACCGCAAGCACACGGGGGCCAAGCCCTTCCAGTGCGGCGTGTGCAACCGCAGCTTCTCGCGCTCCGACCACCTCGCGCTGCACATGAAGAGGCACCAGAACTGAGCTGCCCGCGCCGCCCGCCCCACGCAGCCCACTCGGCAGAAGTTTAAAGTACACGATTGATTCTATATATATATAAAAGAGAACGAAAACACAAAACTGGAAATGTATATTTTGTATATTTGAGAAAACAGGGAATACATTGTGTTAATACCAAAGTATTTGGTCCTTGTCCGAATCTGGAATGCTTGCTATATGCTGGCTTGACCCAGGCAGATGCCCTCATCTCACAGACAGGCAGCCCCATCTCAGCGCGGGCTGGGCGTGCAAGGGTGTGTTTGCAGTGTTCTTTCCCAAAGCACCACCATTTAATGTGACAGTGTTTAGCAAACAAGTCCGTTGGGCACAAGAAGACAGCTGGATTGTGTGTCAAGATTTTGCTTGACATCAGAGGAGTTTTTTTTCAATACAAGATAATTCTCTAGAGGTACGCAGCATACCTGGCAATTCACAAATAGCCATTGAACAAATGTGTTGTTTTGTTTTGTTTTTTATATGAGTTGCCTATATTTGCTATTCAAAATTTTGTAAATATGCAAATCAGCTTTATAGTTTATTACACGTTTTCTAAGATTCTTTTGGGGAAAAAAATCATAAATAATTCTTTTGAAAATAACCATGAATACATTTACAGTTAGAACTTGTGGTTCTAACTCTTAACCTCTTAAAACCTTACCAAATTCATTTCTGTGGTAGGTAGAAATAAATCACTCAAATGAACTTCAAAAGCAGATTTCATGCACTGATTAAAATCGGATTGTTTATTTTAAATACAAGCTACATTTTATATGAATTGTGAAGAGCTTAAAGATAGAATATTCAAAAGTTAAAACATCTTACAATAAGCTAAACAGTATCATTTTTGAAAAGAAGGACAATATGTAGTTTTCACTTGGGAATGTTGAATTTATGATACAGTTTTCATATACGGAAACGTTGAATTAATGATGCAGTTTTCATATACTGAGATGTTTGCTTGTGCAGTACAATTGGTTAAATGCCAATTTATGTGGACTTTGCATGTAATATACAGTGAGACACAGTAATTTTACCTAAATTACAGTGCAGTTTAGTTAATCTATTGTTAACACTGACTCAGTGTCTGCCTTTAATTATAAATGACATGTTGAAAACTTAAGGAAGTAAGTGCTACATATATGCAATATAAAATAGTAATGTGACACTGATGCTGTTAACCAAAGGGCAGAATAAGCAAAATGCCAAAAGGGGTCTTAATTGAAATGAAAATTTAATTTTGTTTTTAAAATATTGTTTATCTTTATTTATTTTGTGGTAATATAGTAAATTTTTTTAGAAAATTTTCATAACTTGATAAATTATAGTTTTGTTTGTTAGAAGTTTCTCTTAAAAACGTGTACATAGATGACAAATGGTGTAAATATTTTGTAAGAGGCTTCAAAATGTTTATACGTGGAAACATACTTACAGGAAAAGCATAAATTGGTTGCTGTTTTGCTTCTTTTTCCCTCTTATTTTTGTATTGTGGTCATTTCCTATGCAAATAATGGAGCAAACAGCTGTATAGTTGTAGAATTTTTTGAGAGAATGAAATGTTTATATATATAAACGACAATTTTTTTTTTGAAAATAAAAAGTGCCTAAAAGATTCATGTTGTGCCTTCTTCCCCTCCCATAGCAAAAACAGTGAGCAAATTCCTCTCTCGGAACTATTTAAAAGGGTCTGTTTAATGCAGACAGTTAATAAAAAAGTAATTCCCACTTTGAACCAGCATCTACCTTTGTTTAACATGGAAGAGAGGAATTTGTTTTTACAATATCAAAAGTATAAAGGGGAGCATGCTTCATGAATGTTGATTTCCTTTTCCCTATTCTGGTCAGTACACAGATACATTACTGATTTTATGTTTTCAAGATCATTACTTGTAGACACTGGAGGTAACTTGAATATCCTAGTTTAAAAAAATTTTTTTTGGTCGTGCCTCTTGGCTTGTGGAAGCTTAGTTGCCTGACCAGGGATTGAACCCAGGACCCAGCAGTTGAAGAGCTGAGTTCTAACCACCGAACTGTTAGAGAATTACTTGTATATCCTAGTTGTATTGTCAGAGGTAAAACAAGGATAGGGTTTTTAACTTTTTTTTTCCTTTTTGAAAGAACAAAGTCGATTTTAACCACTAGTAACAATATACCTGGGAGCCTACACCTTGGCTTCTAGTGCCACCTCCAGTGAAAAGAACTGGGGCTTCTTGGAGACAAGGCTGATTCTAGACATACAAAATAAGCCTGATGTATCTTATAACATCAGACTGTAAGCAATCATAATTCCCACAGTGATGCAGGAATGTCAGAGCAACAGTATAAAACATGATTGACTTGTATACTAGTTTATACCCGTGAGTCCATGCTAATATAATTGAAAAATGATTGAAAAAATCAGAAAGAGATCTGCAGAAGATCTCCAGTTTTTGTTGATCCAGTCTCCGGTAGAATTTAACTCCCTACTCTTTTAAGTTCAGGCTGCATAAAGTGACTTTGTTCCAAAGAGTATGATACGGCCAAGAGGGAAGAGAGGGTCACTTTACAGTTACAAAAACCTGCCAGACACTGAGCTGGTGATCAAGGTCCTTGTCAACAGATAAGTCATGTTCTCATAGTATATACCCTTGGTTTGATGTGATGAAAATGGGACTTTGCCTCTGTGGTCTTCCTCTTAAAACACGTGAGAAAGACATTGGACATCCCAATAGAGGGACATTCTGCAAATTATCCAACCAGTAGTCAAAACTTAAGGTCTTGAAAACAGGAAAACTGAGAAGCTGTCACAGCCGAGAGAAACCTAAATGAAACAAAAACAAAATGGTGGGATTCTGGAACAGAGAAAGGACATGGGGGAAAACTGAGGCAATTTGAATAAAGTATGAAATAGAGGAAGCTAAGAGTGGGGTATATAGGAATTCTGTATTATCTTTGCAATAAGTCAAACTTCTAGAATAAAGTTTCGAGCAGAAGTTAGAGTGAAAGTTTAGGATAAAGTTTGGAGTGAAGGAAAAGAATTCAGTATCACTATCATGTATTTTCAAGAAGAGGAAAAATCCCTGATGAGGAAAATAAGGTAAAATTGCAGTTGCGTAATTTGGCATTGTAAGTTTATTCAGCCTTCCTCATTACTGGACCCTTCATTCTCCCTGTCACTCAACACAGCTAGCTAAAGAAGAGGGCATGTTCATTCTCCAGCCGGAGCCTCATTCTTTCATGGGTGAAAAACATAATTTCTCTGGCTTAAATTTATTTCTAGAAATTGAGATAGAAAGTGAGGCTACCAGGTTTCTGAAGCAAAAACAGATGTCTAATGATGCATCAGAGATGGATAAGTATTCAGTTGATAATTGTAAGAATTAAGTTTTCTTATGTGTAGAAATGTTCTGCTTGCTTTGGTTCCACCACTTAACTGTATTCGGCTTCCTCACGCTTCAGTACCAATTTACTCCAGATTACAGATTACAACTGTTTCTAGTCTCTCTTTTTTTTTTTTTTTTGGACCGGGCAGCCTCTGGGATCTTAGTTCTCCGCCCTGTTCATTGGAAGCACGCAGTCTTAACCACTGGACCACTGGGGAAGTCCCTCTCTGCCTTTCTTTAGTCTCCTTTTCTCCCTTATGTAAAAAGCTGCCCTTTCTCTTCTCTTGCCAGCTACCTGTTCACATCCTTGTGTACCAGAGCTCAGTTCAGATGCTGTCTTTCTTGGTCAGACTCAGTGGAACCTCTTTTGCATTTGGAGACAGGATGACGCTTCAGCATTTGAATATTTTCCAACTTCTTTCATGTATGTTTTTCCTCCTCAGATTGTCAACTCCTTGGAAGAAACACCACTTCTCAGATTGCTTTTGTTTTCCTGCTCTTAGTGATTGATAAAGCAGATGTCAAAAATAGTTTTACAGTGCTGTGTGAATTGGTTTAAGCCCTGAAGGGGTTGAATCTGTCTGATGTTCAACAGATTTCCTCTTCACAGTTGCCCTGTTGGTGCAGTGTTGGTGCTGGATTCTTGATGAGGTGTGTGACTGAACTGATTACAAGGTGGGCAAACAGGTAATGCCTTGTGAATTTTCAAACATTGTGAGTGAATTTTCAAAGGGAGAATTATTTTAGAATTATTTTAGTGTCTAACACACTTTCAAAGCTGCAATTTAATTTCGATCATTAGCATATCCACTAAATAAATAGCTGCATTCAAATATACTCTGACCAGTCTCTTGATAAACAAACTACCCCAACTAGATGAAAATTGATTAAGACACAAGATTCCAATTAGCCAGAACATAATGATGTGATTTGACATCAAGTTAGTAACGCTCTGAGTTTTAACCATCTTCAGTTAGTTGTCCTTCTCCCTTCCACCCCCTGCCCAAGTTACCTCGTTTTCTGTTTTGCTTCATTGTGTTATTTCATTCTTACATTGCATCTTGTGTTAAATGCATCACTTCATGGCATCCAATTAGAGAACCCTTAGATAAGCACGACTTGGCCTGCCTACATAAAAATTTCTTCAAAATCTAGCTAGATTCCTTTTCCTATCTGCAACTAAGCCCACCAGAGCTCTTTGGATTAACTCATGGACTGTAACATAACAAAACAGAGCTTTATTCTCCATTACTAAATCTGGTCTCTACTTTGAAGTTAACCAAATTCCATCTTTGGTTAGATTCTTTACTGTAGTCTCAAAGTAATCAATAGGAGGCACTCCCCACCCACACCCCCCACACCCTTTTTACTCATACCAGAGTTATCAGTGACAAAACCTGGCAATTATTTATATTTAATATTTATATAAAAAATGATTATCAAGGCAAAAAGAAGCATAATAAATCACATGAGAGCTATGTATAATTAGAAGAGTTTGCTACAGGAAAACTCAGAATGTCCTTTTTTCTTTGTAAACCAGCAATCTTTATTTTACTTAGCACTTTTAGTGATTACCACCCCATGAAAGCATTTGGGGTGATAGAAATGGTAATAGTCTTGAACATAAATGTAAAAACGTAATGCTATTTGGCATACAAAGACATTTGAACAGGAAACTAAGACACTATACAGACTTCTAGGAAAAACAAATGGTAGATTACACACATCTAATTTTTCAGCTTCCTTGAAAAACCCACTAAAGTGGAGAGTTTTTTTCCTTTAAGGAATAACCCTATGAGTAAAAAAGGAAAACAGAAATACCAACAAGCTTGTGATTGCTGGGGAAAGCTAGATAGATGAGGCAACAAGCTGAGCAGAACTGAAAAAGCTAAATCCTAAAGTAGTGGTGGAGAAAACGAGGAACAAACCTAATTCTAATCCCCACAAAAATCCCAAAAGATCTCAGGAATTTGTAGTCTCAAATATTTCTAAAGTAGAGCCAATATGCACTTGTTAAAAGTTTGTCTAAGAAGTTGTTAATTACCTAGCTCATTTCTTCCCCTCCCCCTACTCCTGCTATATCATCAAGACTGTGAATAGGAAATAACCAGCGAGGCCACACTGAGGGATGGATATTTATCTGCTTATTCTCTGGAGAATTCTCTGGAGAAGGTAAAGACAGAGGGTCTCTAAATCAGTAGACTACAGGTCCAGTTGAGGGGAGAAGTGCCAAATAGAAAGTAGGAGAATTAAATAAGCATGCATGTTTGTTGCTGGAACCCATTCCTTATTTGATTCCTAGAATACTGGAGTCAAGCCTTTATCCTCCAGGCAGGAGGCTGGAAAAGTATTCCAGCCCAGGAAGAACGATCTAGATGTACTGAAATTCCCAAGTTCTCCAACAATATGGCCCAACCAGATCATTTGCTCCCTCACCATTAATAAACAACCAAGAATTACCAGATATCTGAGGAAACAATTTAATGTGAAAGAGATTAAGCAGAGAAGAGCAACTTGGAGGAAAAATAAAACACTTTGTTAAGATACTTGAGGTACTTGGTGTGCACTCAGTCATGTCTGACAATTTGCCACCCCACAAACCACAACTGCCAGCTTTGTCTGTCCCTGGGATTCTCTAAGCAGGAATACTGGAGTGGGTTGCCATTTCCTTTCCACTATGTAAGATAGGCAAAAAAGATGACCCCCAAAAGATGTCCTTTTCATTATAGTGGACTGGAATGCAAAAGTAGGAAGTCAAGAAACACCTGGAGTAACAGGCAAATTTTGCCGCGGAGTACAGAGTGAAGCAGGGCAAAGGCTAATGGAGTTTTGCCAAGAGAATGCACTGGTCATAGCAAACACCCTCTTCCAACAACACAAGAGAAGACTCTACACATGGACATCACCAGAGGTTCAACACCGAAATTAGACTGATTATATTCTTTGCAGCCAAAGATAGAGAAGCTCTATAAAGTCAGCAAAAATTAGACCAGGAGCTGACTGAGGCTCAGATCATGAACTCCTTATTGCCAAATTCCGACTTAAATTGAAGAAAGTAGGGAAAACCACTAGACCATTCAGGTATGACATGAATCAAATCCCTTACGATTATAGTGGAAATGAGAAATAGATTTAAGGGACTAGATCTGATAGAGTGCCTGATGAACTATGGACGGAGGTTCATGACACTGCATAGGAGACAGGGATCAAGACCATCCCCAAGAAAAAGAAATGCAAAAAAGCAAAATGACTGTCTGAGGAGGCCTTACAAATAGCTGTGAAAAGAAGAGAAGTGAAAAGGAAAGGAGAAAAGGAAAGATATATCCATTTGAATGCAGAGTTCCAAAGAAGAGCAAGGAGAGATAAGAAAGCCTTCCTCAGTGATCAGTGCAAAGAAATTGAGGAAGACAATAGAATGGGAAAAACTAGAGATCTCTTCAAGAAAATTAGAGATACCAAGGGAACATTTCATGCAAAGATGGGCTCAATAAGGGACAGAAATGGTATGGACCTAAAAGAAGCAGAAGATATTAAGAAGGGGTGGCAAGAAAAAGATAAAGACCATTACAGTAACTAACACATATATATGGAATTTAGAAAGATGGTAATGATAACCCTATATGCAAAACAGAAAAAGAGACACAGATGTACAGAACAGACTTTTGGACTCTGTGGGAGAAGTTCTCTCTCTCTGTTTCGAGAGAACAGCATCAAAATATGTATATTATCTATGGTGAAGCAGATCACCAGCCCAGGTTGGATGCATGAGACAAGTGCTTGGGCCTGGTGCACTGGGAAGACCCAGAGGGATCGGGTAGAGAGGGAGGTGGGAGGGGGGATTGGGATGGGGAATACATGTAAATCCATGGCTGATTCATGTCAATGTATGACAAAAACCACTACAATATTGTAAAGTAATTAGCCTCCAACTAATAAAAATAAATGAAAAAAAAAAAAAAAGAAGGGGTGGCAAGAATACACAGAAAAACTGTACAAAAAAGATCTTCACAACCCAGATAATTATGATGGTGTGGTCACTCACCTAGAGCCAGACATCCTGGAATGCGAAGTCAAATGAGCCTTAGGAAGCATCACTGCAAACAAAGCAGTGGAGGTGATGGAATTCCAGTTGAGCTATTTCAAATCCTGAAAGATGATGCTGTGAAAGTGCTGCACTCAACATGCCAGCAAATTTGGAAAACTCAGCAGTGGCCACAGGACTGGAAAAGGTCAGTTTTCATTCCAATCCCAAAGAAAGGAATGCCAAAGGATGTTCAAACTACCACACAATTGCACTTATCTCACACACTAGTAAAGTAGTGCTCAAAATTCTCCAAGCCAGTCTTCAACAATATATGAACTAGGAACTTCCAGATGTTCAAGCTGGTTTTAGAAAAGGCAGCAGAACCAGAGATCAAATTGTTAACATCTGTTGGATCATCAAAAAAGCAAGAAAGTTCAAGAAAAACATCTATTTCTGCTTTATTGACTATGCCAAAGCTTTGACTGTGTGGATCACAATAAACTGTGGAAAATTCTGAAAGAGATGGGAATACCAGACCCCTGCCTCTTGAGAAATCTGTGTGCAGGTCAGGAAGCAACAGTTAGAACTGGACATGGAACAGCATACTGGTTCCAAATAGGAAAAGGAGTACATCAAGGCTGTATATTGTCATCTTGCTTATTTAACTTATATGCAGAATACATCATGAGAAATGCTGGTCTGGAGGAAGCACAAGCTGGAATCAAGATTGCCGGGAGAAATAGCAGTAACCTCAGATATGCAGATGACACCACCCTCATGGAAGAAAGTGAAGAAGAACTAAAGAGCCTCTTGATGAAAGTGAAAGAGGAAAGTGAAAAAGTTGGCTTAAAGCTCAACATTCAGAAAACTAAGATCATGCCATCCAGTCCCATCACTTCGTGGCAAATAGATGGGGAAACAGTGGTGAACTTTACTTTTTTGGGGCTCCAAAATCCCTGCAGATGGTGACTGCAGCCATGAAATTAAAAGATGCTTACTCCTTGGAAGAAAAGTTATGACCAACCTAGACAGCATATTAAAAAGCAGAGACATTACTTTGCCAATAAAGGTCCGTCTAGTCAAGGCAATTGTTTCTCCAGTAGTCATGTATGGATGTGAGAGTTGGACTATAAAGAAAGCTGAGCGCTGAAGAATTGATGCTTTTAAACTGTGGTGTTGGAGAAGACTCTTGAGAGTCCCTGGACTGCAAGGAGATCCAACCAGTCCATCCTAAAGGAAATAAGTCCTGAACATTCATTGGAAGGACTGATGTTGAAACTGAAACTCCAATACTTTGGCCACCTGCTGTGAAGAACTGACTCATTTAAAAGACCCTGATGCTGGGAAAGATTGAAGGCGTGAGGAGAAGGGGATGAAGAGGATGAGATGGTTGGATGGCATCACCAACTCAAAGGACATGAGTTTGAGCAAACTCTGGGAGTTGGTGATAGACAGGGAGGCCTGGCATGCTACAGTCCATGGGGTTGCAAAGAGACATGACTGAGTGACTGAACTGAACTGAAGATAGGCAAAATATAAAACAAAGCTATTAATAGCTATTAATATCTCTCATATCTCAGAGATATAAGAAAGATACTACAACTATGAAGCAAACAGGAATGTTCTAACCATGTAGAGCAAAAGATTAAAATTAGAGATATGAGAGCAGCAATGAAAGAATCAAAAGTAAACAGAACAATGCAAAAGAAGAAAGAGCCAAACTAAAAGAAGATGATTAGAGTTCCATCATCTAAATTTAAGTTCCCGAAAGAAAGGAAAATGAGGGCAAGGAGAAATATTAAGAAAATAATTTGAGAAAGTTCCTTAAAATCAAAGGACACGAATTTCAAGAGTATAAGGTTTTGATGTCTTAAGACACCAGTGTGAATAGATCTATATTTGTATGAACCTTCACACCCTGAGGCCAAAAATAATTTCCTAAAATTCCCAGAGAGAAAATAAGTCATGTAGAAAGGAGGATGAAAAGCTTCAAATTTTTCAACAGTGACATTGGAATCTAGCAGATAGAGGAGAAATGCCTTTAGAATTCTGAAGAAAAATGAGTTCTAATCTAGAACTCTAATCTAATCTAGAATTTTATACCCAGCCATACTACCAGTCAGGTGTGAGGAAAGAGTAGGATGTTTTTAGACATGCAGGTCTCAAATTTTTTAGTCTTTTACCTTTCATAAAGTAGCTTATGTCTACACTTCACCAAAATGAGGGAGTAAACCAAGCAAGAGAAAGACATGGAATACAGAAGATTATCTGGGAACCCTGTGCAGATGAGAAGTGAAGGGGATCCTCAGGATAATGTGAGAGAACAGAAAACAAGGCCAGATCAGAACCAATTAAAAATCTCTAGGAGGTTTATCTTATCCAAGATTATGAAATGAATAGAATGTTGCATACATCTGAATGAGATTTAGGCTGGAGGCTAACAAATTGTAGCCTGAAGTCCAAATCCAACCTAAGGCATGATTTTTTTTCCGTTTTAAAAAGGTTGCAGAAGAAAAAAGAGAGAGAGGAAAAAAGGAAAAAAAAGGGTTGGACCAAAAATTGCAGCAACCTGTATGTGAACAAGAAAGCCTGAAATATTTACTGTCTGTCTCTTTTATAGAAAAAGTTTGCTGACCCCTGATTTAGACATCTCGTAAAGATTTGGGGAGGTTAATTAGAAATTTATATATAGAAAACTAAACAAATAAAAACTTACACACACATACACACATATTATTAATTTCACATAAAAGAAAATTTGTGCCACCAAAGAGATGGTCATTCACACATATTATGTAGAAATATGGATGAAAACATTGCAGATTGAATGTGTTGAATGTGGGTATCTTTAGGGATGGAGTAATGGCAGGAAAAGGGAAGGTGGGATTATTGGTGTTTCATTAAAAAAAAACAAAACCTTGTAGAAGTATTTAAATTTTTACTATAACAAGCACAGATAATTTTGATAAAAATTAACAGGAGCAGAAGGAGGAAGGGGCAGTAAGGAGGATAGTCAGTGCAGAAGAAAACATGAGATGTTACCCATGGGCCTTTGGAAACTACTGGATAATACTGAATGGTTGATTCTGTCCTTTCCCTGAAACTGAGCCAACCTTTGGTAGTTTGATGAGGGGAGGCTCTGTTTCTCACATGAAGGTCAGTGAAAGACCTAAGAAAATTAAAGAACTGTAGGTTTAGATGGAGGCATGTATTAAAATATTTGGAGATTATTTATTATAAAATAGTTAAAAGCAATTTGCATTGAGGTACTAATACTGGGTCCTACAATTGTAAAGAGTTGTACAAGAAGATATTGTTACACTTGATCTTAGCCAAAAGGCTGAGAAGCAATGAAGATATTGTTATCTTGACAAAAAAATGACACAGGGAAAAATAATTTTTTCTGTTTCTGAATTTTCCACACTGGGATTAGGACATAGTCAATGCTCAATAAATATGTGTTGACTAAATAAAGAAACTGTAAAAATACCTCATAAAGATAAAAATACCTCATAAAGATGGAAGAAATCTTAGGTACATTAGACCAAGAAAATTAAAGTGATTTAAATCTGAGTTAAAAATATAGAGAGTGGTCATGAAATCTCATCGGAAATTATTAAAAAGCTGTTTTTCCATGTTCTAGTAGCAACTGTCTTGAAAAATCCTTTTACTACATAATAAGATTTAAGGCCACCTTTGAAGTCTTTGGAACTTAAGTGAACTTGCTTTGCTGAGTACCTAATTTCTTCTTTTGTAGAGAAATGAACTACAGTGGGATTTGTTTTGTTTTTGTTTTTGGCCATGCAGCACAACTTGCAGGATCTTAGTTCCCCAACCAGGGATTCAACTTGGGCCCCAACCGAGAAAGCACCAGGTTCTAACTACTAGACTCTCAGGGAATTCCCAACTATAGTTGATTCATAGTGTTTCAGGTATATACAAAGTGATTCAATTTTACACACACACACACAAATATATAAATACGTATGTTGCTGTTTAATCACTAAGTCATGTCTGACTCTTTTTTAACCCCATGGACTGTAGCCTGCCAGACTCTTCTGTTCATGGGATTTCCCAGGCAAGAATATTGGAGTGGGTTGCCATTTCTTTCCCCAGGGATCTTCCCCACCCAGGGATAGAACCCACATCACCTACACTGGCAGGTGGATTCTTTACCACTGAGCCACCTTGGAAGCCCCATGAGTCTTAATAGGATTCTCTATATTGGCTTGATCCCTGGTTGGGGAACTAAGATCCTGCATGCCTTGTGGCCAAAAACAGCAACAACTACAAGATGCAAAACAGAACACTGTTTGAACCCTAAAGGTATAAAATAAAGAGATGACTTTCATAAAAATAAGACCATGATAATTAATACTCTAAATTCTTAGAAGGATAGCCTGTCTTTATTTTATTTCCTAAGACTGAGTAGGGAGTGAAGGAGGCAGGGCCATCTAGTCAACCTTAGGATACTTGTTTGAAGATGACGACAGGGGTCCATGTGCATTTATTTGCCAGAGGATAATAATTTCTTTATTTCTCCAGTGATATTTGTCTTAGAAATGGTACAAAAACAACATATACACACTATTACATATAAAATACATAAACAGCAAGGACCTACTGTATAGCACAGGAAACTATACTCAATATTTTGTAATAATCTATAATAGAAAAAAATCTGAAAAAGAACATATGTGTGTGTGTGTGAATCACTTTGTTGTATTCCTGAAACTAACACAACATTGTAAATCAACTATACTTCAATAAAAAATAAATTAATTTAAA
Source organism: Dama dama (assembly GCF_033118175.1). NCBI lineage: Eukaryota > Metazoa > Chordata > Mammalia > Artiodactyla > Cervidae > Dama > Dama dama. The sequence goes on from NC_083710.1 coordinate 50,339,804, forward strand.
AATGATACGAGAATATAACTAATACTAAGTTTATTGAGGTCTTAATCCCTGATTTTAAAAAAATTAGAGGCATAAAATTTGAAAAGATACTGGCGTTACTTCGACCAGCCCTCTTTAATGAAAGAACAGAGGATGTTTTGAATAAAATTCAAGATGAAGGCTTTAAAGTATTGCTGCAAAGACAGATAGTATTATCAGAAGAAGAAGCAAAAGCACTGTGCAAAGAACATGAAAATAAAGATTATTTTGGAAGTGTTATAGAAAATATGATCAGTGGTCCATCTCTAGCCCTTGTTTTAGTAAGAGAAAATGGCTTAGGATACTGGAAACAGTTAATTGGACCAAGCAATGTTGAAGAAGCCAAAGAATATCTTCCAGAGAGTTTATGTGCACAATTTGCAATAGAAGGTTTGCCTATCAACCAGTTGTATGGAAGTGATTCACTAGAAGATGCTGAAAGGGAAATACAATATTTCTTTCCTCCTCAACACACTGTGGCATTGATTAAACCTCATGTAACACAAGAACAAAGAGAGGATATCATGAAACTTATTAAAGAGACTGGATTTGATATAACACAGATGAAAGAAATACTCCTAACTGACGAGGAAGCAGAGAAAATTTATTTTAAAATAAAAGGAAAAGAGTTTTATAAGGATGTCTTGGATGTTTTAGCTAAGGGTACATCTTTGGTCATGATTCTGACCAAGTGGAATGCTGTTTTAGACTGGAGACGATTGATGGGTTCCACAGACCCAGAGGAAGCAAGACTACTGTCCCCAGATTCTATTCGAGCCCAATTTGGAAAAAATATTTTGCAAAATGCTGTCCATGGAGCATCTACTATGGAGGAGGCAATGGAGACGATTGGTAAAATGTTTGAAGACTTCGTTCCTGAGAACCTTGAGGAAAACTAAAGTATAGTACCTCTTGAATTATTATTATATCTCCTTATTACAGTGACTGGACCTAGGACAAGGCTGGTCTATAAAGACCAGAGTTCTCCCCATATTCCTGAATCAACTTTATTTCCTGCCAGACACACTGTGCCGGTCTCTAGCAGCTTGGGAGCCTTGTAGATGCCAGGGACCTGAGAGACGGTAGGGCAAGTGAGACACCTGTGGATTTGCCAGCCTTGGTTTTAAACCTATGGGTTTGCAAGCCCTGGTCTCCAGCTGTGTCTGTGCCATCTGCTGTGACTCAGTCTCACCAATCTCTCTTCTTTCTTCTCCTCCACTTCTTCACTCTGAGTGGTCAAAGTCTCATTCAGAAGCCTCAACTCTATCCTTTAAGTGTCTGGAAACTTGGAGCCTATTAACTACCTGTGGGTACTATATGACCATAGAATAGAATAGAATATTAGAAAGTATAGAATAAAAGGAAATCAGTTCTAAAAAAAAAAAAAAAAATGATACAAACAAAAGCAGTCATTTTCTGTCAAAAGAAAAAAAGCTGTGTGCAAACATAAGTTTTGGTGAAAATGTTACTGATCCCTCTTTGAATTTTACTTGCTTCTGGGTTTTTAATTCACTCCCACTTAGACTGCTCCAGGTGAATTAGCCAAGGTTTGCAGCCGCTTTTCCTGTTTCACTTTTTATCAGGCATAGAGAGGATGGTGGAAAACCAGAGGTTTTATAGCATTGCAGAACCAAATTAAGCTTGTCATTGTAATAGCTCCCCACAATACTTCATAATTTTTTTAGAAATATAAATGGAAGTTTTAATTGGCCACGTTTATAGCTGTAGGATTTTCTTTTTTTTTTTTTTCTTTTTTTAAAAATTTATTTATTTATTTATTTTTTCAGTGGGTTTTGTCATACATTGACATGAATCAGCAATAAGCTGTAGGATTTTCAAAGATACATTATGAGTGTCTTGAATGCTATTTCAGTTATTGTAGAAAATATCTGCTGAAAAAGGAGATTATTAAAAAATAGAAATGGCCAATAGAACTTCAAGGCTGATCTTTTTGTCTTAAGCCTTCCCATCAGAATGTGAGATATTTATTTGCTGAAAGATGTGTTATTTCTTCCCTTGACCACGTGATTGTTATGATATTACCAGCAATGCTAATGTTTTGGCCAAAAGTGAAACAGGTAGAAACACTTTGTTTAATGTTTTGTTTTGTTTTCTTTAAACTGCTTATAATCTTGGAATGACATCAGATAAACTGTCTAAACAACTAAAAATAAAGCCAGTTACTTGGGGCTAATGAGAAGAGCTCATATTATGATATATTAGATGCAAAGTGCTTAGATCTTCCAGGCAACTTACTAAGACAATTTTCCTTCAAGAAAATTAGAGATATTGAGTGGGGCAGGGGGGAAGTGGGGCAGAAATTGGGTAAAAGTGATCAAAATTGGATAAAGGTGATCAAAAGTTATCTTATAACTTATAACTAGAAGTTATAAGATAAATAAGTACTAAGGGTGTCAGCACGATAAATAAAACTGCTGTATATTATATATATGAAAGCTGTTAAGAGAGTAAATCTTGAATTCTTATCATAGGGAAAAAATATTTTTTAAATTTCTTTAATGTGTCTATCCCCTTCGTGGATCATAACTTTGTTGTGGCAAAGGGGCGTGCATAATTCAATGAAGCTATTAAGTCATGCCATATGGGGCCACCCAACACGGATGGGTCATAGTGAAGAATTCTGACAAAATGTGGTCTGCTGGAGAAGAAAATGACAACCCACTCCAGTATTCTTTCCTTGAGAACCCCATGAACAGTATGAAAAGGAAAAAATATATGACACTGGAAAATGAGCCCCAAGGTCAGAAGGTATCTAATATGCTACTGGGGAAGAGTGGAAGGCAATTACTAATAGCTCCAGAAAGAATGAAGAGACTGGGCCAGAGGGGAAATGTTGATCAGTTGTGTATGTGTCTGGTGGTAAAAGTAAAGTTCAGTGCTATAAGTAGCAATATTGCGTAGGAACCTGGAATGTTAGGTCCTTGAATCAAGGTAAACTGGACGTGGTCAAGCAGGGAATGGAAATATTGAGTATCGACATATTAGGAATCAGTGAACTAAGGTGGTTGGGAATGGGTAAATTTAGTCAGATTATATTGACTACTGTTGGCAAGAATCCCTTAGAAGAAAAGAGCCTGAAATGCAGTACTTGGGTGCAATCTCAAAAATGACAGAATGATCTTGGTTCGTTTTGAAGGCAAACCATTCAACATGACAGTAATCTGAGTCTATGCCTCAACCATTGTGAAGAATGGTTGAGGAAGCTGAAGAATCAATGAAGAAATTCATCAGTTCTTTGAAGACCTACAAGGCCTTCTAGAACTAACACCAAAAAAAATATGTCCTTTTCACCATAGGGGATTTGGATACAAAAATAGGAAGTCAAGAGATCAGAATAACAGGCAAGTTTGGCCTTGGAGTACAAAGTGAAGCAAGGCAAAGGCTAACGAGTTTTGTCAAGAGAACATGCTGGTCACAGCGAACATCCTTTTCTAACAACCCAAGAGATGATTCAACACATAGGCATCACAAGATGCTCAATACCAAAATCATATTGGTTATGTTTCTTTGCTGCTAAAGATGGAGAAACTCTATACAGTCAGCAAAAACAAGAACTGAAGCTGACTGTGGCTAAGGTCATGAATTCCTTGTTGCAAAATTCAGGTTTAAGTTGAAAAAAGTAGGGAAAACCATGGTGGATGGTGACTGTAGCCATGAAATTAAAAGAGACCTGCTCCTTGGAAAGGAAGCTATGGCAAACCTAGAAAGCATATTCAAAAGCAGAGACGTCACTTTGCTGACAAATGTCCATATAGTCAAAGCTGCGGTTTTTCCAGTAGTCATGTATGGATGTGATAGTTGGACCATAAAGAAGGCTGATTACTGAAGAATTGATATTTTTGAATTGTGGTGCAGGAGAAGACTCTTGAGAATCCCTTGGACTGCAAGGAGATCAAACCAGTCAATCCTAAAGGAAATAATCTGGAATATTCATTGGAAGGACTGATGCTGAAGCTGGAGCTACAATAATTTGGCCACCTGATGCGAAAAGCAAACTCATTGGAAAAGACTGATGCTGAGAAAGATTGAAGGCAGGAGGAGAAGGGGGTGACAGAGGGTGAGATGGTTGGATGGCATCACTAACTCAATGGACATGAGTTTGAGCAAACTCCAGGAGGTAGTGAAGGACAGGGGAGACTGGTATGGTGCAGTCCACGGAGTAGTAAGGAATTGGACATGACTTAGTGACTGGACAACAACAAAGTGTCTGTATGATATGATGTATGTTCACTAATCTTATTATGATCATCATTTCATGATGTATGGAAGTCAAATCATTATCTGTACCCCTTAAACTTGTACAGTGCTGTATGCCAATTGTATAGCAATAAAGCTGGAAGGAAAATGCAAAAGAGACAAAATCAAAATGACAAAGATATTTAGAGCTCTTAACAAATGTTATTTTTTTCTTGCTAATTTTTTTACATGTTACAAATATTTAAGGCAAAAATGATCACATGGTCTTGTGGGGCTAGATGTAACATATGTGAACATAGATGTAATATATTTGACAGCTATAGGAAAAGCAGGGAGGTGGTAAATGGACTTAATATGGTTGCAAGGTTTCTGCATTTTATATGAACTAGTACAACATTAACTCTAGATTGCAAAAAGTTTAAGATATATACTATAATCATTGAGTAACCAGTAAGAAAATACAAAGAGATAACGGAAAAGTCAATTTAAAAGCTTCCCTGATAGTCTAGTGGTTGAGAATCTGCCTGCCGATGCAAGGGTCATGAGTCTGACCTCTGGTCTGGGAAATTCCCACATGTTGCAGAGGGAACCAAGCCTCACGTGCCACAATGACTGAGCCAGTGCTCTAGAGCCCATGAGCCACAATTACTGAGCATCCGAGCTACAACTACTGAAGCCCATGAGCCTACAGCCTGTGTTCTGCAACAAGAGAACCCACTGCAATAAGCAGCCCACGCACTGCAAGGAAGAGTAACCCTCCCCACCACCCCACCAACTAGCCACAAAGTCTGTGTGCAGCAGTGAGGACCCAGGAGAACAACAACAACAACAAAAGCCAGGACTTCCCTAGTGGTCCAGTGGTTAAGACTCTGCACTCCCAATGCAGTGGGCCCAAGTTTAATCCCTAGTCAGGGAACTAGATCCCACATGCTTTAACTAAGAGTTTGCTGCCACAACTAAGACCTGGTTCAGCTGGTTAAAGAAATACATAAATAAATATTCTTTAAAAAAGCCAATTTTTTGTTCAGTTGCTAAGTCATGTCCAACTCTGCTACCTCATGGATTGCAGCATACCAGGCTCACTTGTCCTTCACTATCTCTTGAAGTTTGCTCAAACTCATGTCCATTGAGTTAGTGATGCTATCTAATCTCATCTTCTGCCACCCCCTACTCCTTCTGCCTTCAATCTTTCTCAGCATCAGAGTCTTTTCCAATGAGTCGGCTCTTCACATCAGGTGGCCAAAGTATTGGAGCTCCAGCTTCAGTACCAGTCCTTACAAAGAATATTCAGGATTGATTTCCTTTAAGATTGACTGGTTTGATCTCCTTGCAGTCCAGGGGATTCTCAAGAGTTCTTGGCCATCACAATTCAAAAGCATCAATTCTTCAGTGCTCAGCCTTTTTTATAGTCCAACTTTTACATCTGTACACGACTGCTGGAGAAACCATAGCTTTGATTATACAGATCTTTGTTGGCAAAGTGATGTCTCTGCTTTTGAATATGTTGTCTAGGTTTGTCATAGCTTTCCTTCCAAGGAGCAAGTGTCTTTTATTTTCAAGGCTGTAGTCACTATCTGCAGTGATTTCGAAGCCAAGGGGAGGAAAAAAGCCAAGAGATAAATTAAAAATTAAGCACTAAAAAAAAATTTTTTTTTTGCAAATAACTAAAAAGAAGGCAGGAAAGTAGAAACAAGACAAAAAACAGAACAAAACAAAACAAACCCAGCAAAAAACCCAGCGGGGACAAACAAAAAACAAAGAGTAAAATGGTGGACCTAAATCCTACTGTTCAACTATTATATCAAATATTAGTGAGCTAACATGCTATAAACATACCTTCCCCTGTCCCCTCCCCCGCCTTTATGGGTTAAAGGTATAAGTTCATTTTTGGAGTTGTTTGATTCATATTTTTGGAAAAAACTTCTTTGGATGGCTCCTTTCGCACATAGATATAGAGTAAGGAAGGATCTACCCATTGTGCCATTATTAACACTCTGATCCCAGCCTAATAACAACTAGCCCTCGGTCATACATTTACTTCCTGGGTAAACTTATGTGGTCAGCAACCAGCAAGAACTGGGCCAAGAAAGAGATGGACCACATGGGCAGCCAGCATCTTGTTCCCAGGTCTCCCTGGACAGAGTACTAACCGAGAGGAAAGTGACATTGCCTTCCATTGTTGAAAAAGCACCAGACTGTTTTCTATAAATCCATCTCTATAAGTACTTTATATGGTATACCCATCATGCCATGATTATAGGCAAGAGAGAATCAAAGAGACACACTAGACCATGAGCAGGAAACCAGAATTGTTGAAACAGAGAGGGGTTGATTTTTGAAAAGGGGTAGTTCAAATAAACCTGGGGTCAGGTAATCAGGCTTAATCTTATAAATTGGGTGGTCACAACCAAAGAGTGTGTTGAAAACCAGGGAGTGTGTCAGACATAACTGACACATACTATGTGCCATGGTACTGTATTGGGTCTTTTTTTATACATATTACCTCCCTTACTTTTGGAAAAGGAGGTGGCAACTCACTCCAGTATTCTTGCCCAGAAAATTCCATGGATAGAGGAGCCTGGTGGGTACAGTTCATGGGATTGCAGAGAGTCAGACACAACTGAGCAACTGAGCACCTTACTATAATCCTATAATGAACGTATTATTACACTGATCTAACAGACGAGGAAAATAATGTTCAGGAAGCGTAAGCAATTTGCTTTTCTTCATGGAAACATAGCTGCTAAGAGACTGAGCTGGGTGTTCTGACTTCAACTCCTTCAGTCTTTATGAAATAACATACCTGTCTCAAGCGTCAGGAGACTTAAGTTTAGGGCAGCTCATCAGAGTCAAGGGATTAGGGAAACTGGACTTGAGGTAACTCCAGTTCGTCTAGAGGGCTTCCCAGTCTTCCTTTGGGGCAAGAGTTGGTTCTGGGGTTCAGCATGCCTGGCCTATGAAGAATAATAGGTGAGTCCTGATAAGACGAAGCAAGTAGACTCATCCGCTTAGAGATACTGACTGTGCCTTGAGGTGGAGTCGTGTTGGCCCAGAGCTGCCGTGTACAGAAACAGACCCCAGAGCTTGGATGGGCCTTTAGGGAGTGTTTTGTCCACCGACTTGAACAAACTATCCAATCCAAAGAACACAAGCCACTGTTGAAACAGAAGGACAAGTACATTCCTTGAGATTACACCTAAAGGGAAGACAAGAAGAAAGCAAAGTGGGGATGTTCCCAGGCCTTTGATCTTGTCTACCTGCCACAGGCCTCTCCTCCCCCTCCGAGAGACTTCCTGAGGCAGGAAGTGGTGACATCACCCTGGTTTGTCAGCAGTCTCCTGCTCTGAGTCATCAGGATTGCTGGCATAGTTCTCCAGGAGATCTCCAAGCAGATAATTCGCTCCCCTTGTAGGGCCTTGGCAACGTGCTGAGCAACAAATCGTTCTGTGAGCTGCCAGACTTCCATTCCGAGTGGGGTTTCCTCCTTGGAATGTCACTCAGGGTCCTTACAAGCAGCATCTCCAAACTTTCACTTCACATTATCCCATAGTAACTAGCTGGAAGTGGGGGTTGTTGGTCATCAAAATAGACAATGGAATGAATTACAGTGAATTTTAGCCATTTTCCCATGTGGAACATGAACATGTGTTCCAATAACTTATTATTTTAAACAATGTGTAGGAAAATATCTTTCTACATAAATGGTGCCCCGGATGATTGTTTCTGTAGGACAGATCTCTAGATGTGAAATGGAGGGATCATTTAATTTAAATAGGACAAATTAAAACAACACAAATGCTAGGATTTGTGTTGTTTTTATTTGTCCTATTTAAAGCCTTTTGTCAAGGAAATTTGCATATAAATATAAAAGTAGAGAGAAAAGTATAATGAACACCCACTCCTCATTTATCTAGGTTTCACAATTATCAATTCATAAACCCTTAAATTACCCTTTCCCTTGCCTTCTCTCCCCTTGATTATTAATTATTTTTTGGCCATACTCCAGGCTCGTGGGATATTAGTTCCCCACCCAGGAATGGAAGCCACGCCCTTGGCAGTGAAAGTGCAGGGTCCTAAGCACTGGACTGCCAGGGAATTCTAGCCTCTTGATTATTTTAAAGCAAATTTCAGACATTGTATCATTTCATTTGTAACTATTTCAGTAAGCCTCACTTCAAGTTGATTGTTTTTTGTGTGTTTCTTCTTAATATGCATATTTTATAGAAGTATAGTTGATTTACAATGTTTCAGGTGCTCAGCAGGATGATTCAGTTATACATGTACTATTTTTGAGATTATTTTCCGTTGTAGCTTATTGCAAGATGTTGACTATAGACCCCTGTGCTATGCAGTAAACCTTTGTTGCTTGATGCCTATTTTTTTTTAAATTAGAAATCTAGCATTCTATTCATACTAAGTCAAACAAGTAGAATCAAAAGCTGATTACGATTAAAAAAAAATAACCACAACATGATCTTAGCATCTCAAAAATGAATAATTCCTTAATATCATCCAGATATGTCATTTTAAATCTGAATAGGTTCTCAAAAATTGTCCTTCAAAAAAAAAAATTCCTCATTGACCCTTCCACCAGCAGTGCTGCAGAATTCTGGGAGGACAGGCAGGGTACAAGGAAGGAACTTGCATTAGCCAATGTTGAAATGTGAAGAGCGACACCAAGAAATGGCCCTGTGGTAAGAGCGGAAGTTGAACCCACCAGTGGGTCTCTGAGCTCTCGTCATACATTTCACTCCCTTGAAGAACGGTCTTGAATAGCAGGCAACATCAAAAGGCAGCTGTGCTTTTCTCAGAATAAAACAGCTGAACTAAACAACCAAAACCAAACAGCTGTACCGCCTTTGGATTTAGTGTTACATTAAAATTAGATGTTTTCTTTCCTCTGCCCTTTTTTTTTTCTAGAAAGAAACAATTGAAGAGTTGTATTTCAGACATAAATGTTATGTTCAAATCATGTGTGCACACAGCCTACTGTACTTCCATACTTATTATGGAAATTTGACTGATAACTTTGTCACACATAAACCTAGACCCTCTGTTGTTTTCATTATTCAATACTACTTAATTATTTAGAATTTGCCTGTGTGCAGTGACCACTATTTATGATCCAGAAGTGGAAGCTCAAATGCAAATTTTTCAGTTATTTTATTTGTAAAAAATATGAAAAACTTCCAAGGAATTAAAACAATTTAAACTTCATTTTTAAAAAGGGATTATTTCTTTCCTTTATAGAAAAGTTAATTATTATCTTACAGTCTAAACTAAATGGAACAAGACAGGCAAAGAACAAAACACCGTCTCAATTCTTCCTAACAATAAGCCTGAAAAAAGTGAAAGTGTTAGTTGGTCAGTCGTGTCTGACTCTTTTCGACTCCATGGGCTGTAGCCTGGCAGAATAAGCCTATAATCATGCCCCACTCCCTCCAAAACAGGTGATACTATTTATTAAATTTTACATTACAAAATATGACATGCTGATTGTAGAAATATGGTCAAGCTGAAAGAAGAAAATAAAGATTTCTATGGTTGCACTGTTTATTCTTCAGATATAACCTGGTATCCATGCTAGGCATTGTCACAGCCTGCCATTCATAAACCCATTTCCAAACTTAAAGGGTTATATCATCCATTCTTGTCGGTAATCTGCTTTGTTTTCTACTTATGTCATGGCAATTTTTCCATGTCATTAAGTATTTTCTTGATGTAATTTACATAGTTCCACAAAAGTGTTTTTAGTCTTTTTCTCCCCACGAGTATATTTTGGGTGTGAGATTCTTTAAAAGCAGAAAAGACGAAACTGACTGGAGACCAATGCTTCTCAAATTATGTGTGATAAAAGATAGTTTTTCAAATTTCCAATCTATTGTGGGATTGATACTTTAAAAAATATGATAAAAGTAAGAGAAATGAAATATGAATTTAAAAAACCATTTTCATGAAAATATTAAATATTTAAAAGAAAAAGAAAATCAAAGTATACAAAGATCCAGTTCAAACTTTTTAACATTAGATGTGACAGATATTACTTTGTGAAATGGTCATACAAATTTCAGAGTGTTTATTCTCAATATTTTTGTTGATATTATCACAGACTAGTGCCAGTTACATTGTCTCTACTTTGATTATGTTGCTTTAGACCTTCCCAAGAACATTACCACACCACCATGGTTATCCTGGTTATTAAGATCAATCCTGAATATTCATTGGAAGGACTGATGCTGAAAATGAAGCTACAATACTTTGGCCTCCTGATGCAAAGAGTTGACTCATTGGAAAAGCTCCTGATGCTGGGAAAAATTGAGGGTAGGATGAGAAGGGGGCAACAGAGGATGAGATGATTGCATGGCATCACCGATTCAACGGACATGAGTTTGAGCAAACTCCGGGAGATAGTGAAGGACAGGAAAGCCTGGCGTGCTGCAGTCCACAGGGTCGCAAAGAGTTGGACATGACTGAGCGACTGAACAACAACAAGGACATTAAGTAAATGATTCTCTTTATGAACAATCAAGGGTGGAAAAGTTAAATAATCATTTTAATTTGCTATTTGAGAGTAGAGCCAACAATCTTCAACTCTTTCCCATATTCCACACACAGGAAGTCCAGGAGGAACCTTGGGGTGTTTTAGTGAATGATTACAGGAGTGTCATTCCTTGGGCTTCCCTTACCAACAGTCTTGGCACCACACCCATGAAACTCAGAGTATGCAAGAAACCTATCTTTCTATCTTTCCTCTACTACAATATCCTTTGAGAATGATTCCAGACTGCTCTCTGGATGAGCCAAACAATGAAATAGCCCACGTAGCTCTTGCTTTTAATATGATTGATTCTTTTAAGCCGCTTTATGGAGGTGTAACAGAGAAGGCAATGGCAACCCACTCCAGTACTCTTGCCTGGAAAACCCCATGGATGGAGGAGCCTGGTGGGCTACAGTCCATGGAGTCACGAAGAATCAGACACAACTGAGCGACTTCACTTTCACTTTTCACTTTCATGCATCGGAGAAGGAAATGGCAACCCACTCCAGTGTCCTTGCCTGGAGAATCCCAGGGACGGGGGAGCCTGGTGGGCTGCTGTCTATGGGGTCGCACAGAGTCGAACATGACTGAAGCGACTTAGCAGCAGGAGCAGCAGCATTGAGGAATAATTGATAGACAATAAACTACACATACTTAAAGCATATAATTTGATGTGTTGACATATATATATATATGTATATATATGATATGTTGACACATATATATATATAGCCTTAATATAGCCTAATGCAAGCCCTTTCTCAAATATATGCTTTGCAAATATATATATATACATATACATCTTTGAAACCATCTCCAAATCAAAGTAGTGAAGATATCATCACCCAGTCTTTTCATGTCCCATTAAAGTTCTTTTCTCTGCCCCTCCTGCCTCCTTCCCTCTCCCAAGCTATCACAGATTTGCTTTCTGTCAGTGCATTCTTCTTTGCATAAATATATATATATATTTACTTATTTTTATTTATTTATTTGACTGTACTGGGATCTTACTTGTTGCATGTGGGATCTAGTTCCCTGACCAGGGATCGAACCCAGACCCCCTACATTGGGAGCCCAGAGTCTTAGCCATTGGACCACCAGGGAAGTCTCTCTTTGCATTTTTGAGAGTTTTATATAAACGAAACCATACTGTACATACTCGTTTTTGTCCAGCTTCTTTTAAGTCTCTTGAATGTGTATATTATATAATTATTTTGAAATACATTCACGTTGCCTAGGAGTGAGTGCTTCACTCCTTTTATTGCCAAGTTGTAGACCATCCTGTGGCTTGAGCATGGTTTGTTTATCCACTCACTTGTTGAAAGACATTTGGTGGTTACAGTGCTATATGTCAATTATAGCTCAATAAAACTGGAAGAAAAAAAAATACTGTTTTCTTATTATTGTCTTGAGGTCTTAATACAGCCTAATGCAAATCTTTTCTCAGATTTATGCTTTACAAATTTTTCTCCTTCAGTGTCTGCTCCGGTCACACGGTCTGTGTATGTCTGTGTCCTAACCTTATAGGAACATGAATCATGTTGGATTAGGGGGTCACTTGAATGACTTCAGCTAACCTTAATTACATCTTTTCAGACTGTCTCCAAATACAGTCATGGTCTGAGGTACTGGGGGTTAGGACGTCAGCATATGAATTTTGGAGGGACACAATTTATCTCAAAACAACCACCTAATTGAATGGTGGAACTATTCAGAATTCAGGACCATATTTCGAATCCATTCAACACTGGTAACTCAATGGAAGATTCTTCAAGCGAATTTCAAGTACTGAGATATTATTTATGGAACATGGATTCTCTCTAGCAGTTCCAATTAAATGATGTTGGCCATAACTACCTCACCAAATGAGTGAGATTTCCCTGAAAAAACATCTGTGAATCATGAGTCATTCTCTCCTTTTGTTAGCTGCTGAACTCTGAAAGAGGTGAAGCAACACCTTTTCAGGTGTACAATGGAGATAATAGCAGTATTTGCCTTATAAGGTTATTGTGAAGATTCAAAGAGACAATTCACATAAAGCCATTAGAATACTGCCTAGCACTTAGGGTTTAAAATGTTAGCTGCTATTATTTATTCATCAAATACATGCTAAACTCTGGCTTCACATTAAGCATCAGGCATGGTGATGTGGCAGAGGCAAAGATAGATCAGTCACAGGTACAGTACCAAGTAAATGATGAACCTATTTGTAATATTAATAACTGCCAGCTATTGGACTTCCCTGGTGGCGCAGTGGGTAAGAAAGATTCAGTGCTCCCAACGCAGGGGGCCAGGGTTTGATCCCTGGTAGGGGAACCTGATCCCACAGACTGGGGCTAAATATTCCACAAGCCACAACTAAAACCCAGTGTAGTCAAAATAAATAAATAAATATTAACTTTTAGTTATTGAGGGCCTTCTGAGGATCAACTCCTATGCTAGGTGATATACATTGATTATTTCATTTATTCTCCAAAAATATTTTGCAAAATAAGTCATGCTTGTCCAACTTTATAGGTGAGGAAACTGAAACTCCTTGAGGTAACTAAAGTCCCATAGGTCAGCTATTTAGTTGTGGATGTGAGCGTTTCCCTAGCCTGTCTGATGCCCAAGTTCTGTTCCCTTTTCTGTGAGTTTGTGGTCCCCGGAGACACACTGCACATGCGTCAGGAAATACATACACCACAGGGGAAAAAGGGCTATAAGCTTTAGGAGAGATATTGATTGTTGTAGGCATTTGAACAGCAGGAGAGATTTCCCTTCCAGGTTTTAGGGAAAACCCACAGGAGAGATATCATGTGGGCTGAATCGGCATGGGTGCAATTGGCAGGGCTGGGGGATGGCAACATTCTTGAATAGAAGAACAAAACCATACAACAGGAAATTGTGGTTTTTAAATGAGGAACAAGAGGGTTTTTGGTCTGACTAGAATGATGTGGGAAGCCCTCATCAGCTCCAGCTTGAACTACTGCCCCTTTGTTCTCCCCCTAACTTGCCATCTGCCTCATCTTTCGGTGGACTTGGTCCCCCTGATCTTGTCCACATTACTGGGTGATAGATGATCTTTCTAAATCTGATCATGTGGCTCCCCTGCATGAAGTTTTCTAATGTCTCCCTATAGTCAACAGGAGAGAGAGCTAAACTTTAGAACCATCATGCTGTGTCTCCTACTGCCTAGTCATGTGTGCGTTCATGCCAAGTCACTTCAGTCCTGTTCAACTCTTTGCCCGCCAGGCTCCTCTGTCCATGGGATTCTCCAGGCAAGATTACTGGAGTGGGTTGCCATGCCCTCCTCCAGGGGATCTTTCTGACCCAGGGATTGAACCTGCATCTCCTGTGGCTCCTGCATTGCAGGCAGATTCCCTATTGCTGCGCCACCTGGGAAGCCCACTGCCTAGTCACACTGGCTTATATTTCCCCACATTGCAGGATGACCTGCAATACTGAACCCCAACAGGTAGAAGCTGCTACATTCCCTAACATCATCCTGGTCTTCACATGTGCAGCTTTTCTTTTCCTTTCTTATCCACCTGGAAAATTCTACTTTCATTCTTTAGTTTCAGCTCTTAAAATGCCTCCCCTGATGTCTTTCCAGATTATCCTTCATCCCTTCCACCAGGCAGACTTGGCCCATCTTTTTAAGCACCCACTGCATGGGGTTTGTGATCATCAAATGATTATTTTATTATGGGGATTATGTTACTTAGATGTTTTTCCGTTTTTTACTTTTAAAGACACAGCAAAAGCTGTGTCTTATTTTCTCTTTCACATTCTCATCAGTAAGTAGCAAGAATTCACATTTATTTTATACCCCTTAAATAAATGAATGAATGAATGCATGAATGAATACTGGGACAACCTTAGCAAGGAATACTGAGGCTAGATCTTTAGGGGTCTAGAGGGCAAGTTTAGGGATCTAGATGGGGGGGTCACAAAGAGTTGGACACGACTGAGTGCCTTTCACCTTCTTTCATGTGCTGCATTACTCATGTTTTTCTGAGAAATGAGATTGCAATGGACGAATGTTAATTCCTGTGGCTGATATTAGAGGCTTTCACTTTGTTGTGCTCCTTCAGGGCAGGGACTAGAGCACACAGTGAGATCCTTGAACCCCTGGCATCTTGCACAGAACTTGGCAGATGGGTGTCAATGCCTGTTTGTTGAAAAAAAAAAGAAAAGAAAAAAAGCTTCCCAGTGTTGTCAAGTTCAGGTTAATGACTGTCGCTGCTTCCACCTTCTTAAACCGTCTCTGGTCTTCTCCATTTAGACAAACAAAACCTCTCTTTCTGATGCTAATACTTGGATAGTGCCATTTCTCCAGCCTCTTTAGGCCTATTTGTCTCACCAATGTATGTTCTTGCTCGGTCGAGTTCAACTCTTTGAGACCCCATGGACTATAGCTTGCCAAGCTGCTCTGTCCGTGAAATTTTCCTAGCAAGAATACTGGAGTGGGTTTCCATTTCCTCCTCCAGGGGTTCTTCCTGACTCAGGGATGGAACCCACGTCTCCTGCTTCTCCTGCATTGGCAGGTGGATTTTTTACCACTGAGGCACCTGGGAAACTCATACCAAATATTGTATTTATTTCTTTAAACCAAGAAAGCCCATTAACTTTTCCAGCTGCGTTCAACTCCTTGTCTTTTATTGCCCACTTTCGACTGCCCTGCTGAGAACCACTTTGATTCAGTGGCCATGAGTTAAATGAGGTGCTGGAAAACCATTCCTGGCAGGTTGTGGGTTCTTGGAGGAGGTAAAGTCTTGACTTTCTTAGTAAATCTCGCTCTAATTCCCTGGTTCCTCTATCTGGAAGAATGTCATGATCAGGGAAACTAGTTAAATGTCAACATTCCTGATGTCATTTTAATGTCACTGACTCAGAATGTGAAGTGGCAGGTGGCTGAGGACAACAGGAGACTGAGGGATCTGAATTTGAAGTGTCCAGGTGATTGTGACGTTCAGATAGGTAGTCAAAACCGTCAGTGTAACTCTCTTCTCAGCTAAGCAAAGGGGCGGGGAAAAAGGACACGGTGGGGGGCGGGGGAGGGGAGGCATGACCCACAGTCTAGGTTTGACCCTGCTCCCAAAGGTTTGCATTTCTAGTTTTACATCTATAGTCTGTTTTCTTTGATGTTTTTCAAGATTAACAGGTAGATGGAATCTGGAGGTTCCAGGACTCGCTACTATATTTCAATTACAAGCAGGAATTTCCATGAAGGCTAACAGACCATAATTCTTCTATCTCACAATCCCAGAATTGCTAGGAATCTTAAAGGTCATTGAGTGGAACATGCATATTTTGAAGACGGCCTTAGATATCCAAAGGACAGGCAATGACATCAAGATTAGCAATGCACATACTGGCGAGTGGCCCTGGTCAAGCCTTACCAGAGGCTTCCTGCCCCCAGCATTGCCAGTGGAGAGATCAGGTGTCTGTCCAGAGGAAAGACTCAAGGGAGAGAGACCTGGAGGGCTGCATACTGGAAAATGAAGTGAGATAGGATTGTATAGGAGTGGAGTGGGTGGAGCGGTCTGCACAGGAGCCTTCCAACAGAAAGGAATTTATTTACTCACTCCCCAAACATTTATTAGTTATCTACTAGGAGGCTGATCTGATACTAGCCAGAGTTCCTGCCCTCAAAGGGCTCTCAATCTAGTGGGACAACAGATACATATTACAATGGAGGGTGATAAATCCCACAACGGAGGCAGATACTACGAGTGATGTAAGAATATGCTAACATACTACAGCCCACATTCCTCTTTCCTGCTCTTTTTCAAACCGCCAACTTCTTTTCTTTTTTTAATAAATATTTTTCTCTAGGGATGTGACACATGGATATATTTCATCTCATCTCTCCCTCCTCCTATAATTACAAAGCTTTTGCTGTGCTACAGACCAAAGGTAATGTACTGCTGTGATATAAAATAGCCACTGCGTACACACAAGTGAACAACTTCACTTTCACTTCACATGCCAGTCTAGATGGGAGGGCGGTTTGGAGGAGAACGGATACTTGTATATGTATGGCTGAGTCCCTTCATTGTTCACCTGAAACTATCACAACTTTGTTAATCAGTTATACCCCAAGACAAAGTGAAAAGTTAAAAAAAAATTAAATAAAACGGCAACTGTGTGAGTGTAGGTTTTAAGATGTTTCAGGGACGGATTGGATAGGTACAGAAAAATGAAGAAACACATAGAAGGTACCCCAGATTAATGTGGAGGTAGGGGGGGTGCAGGCAAAGGAAGAAGAATTAAATTGGAGTCTGAGTAAGAAGAAAAACATTTCAAACATAGAAATGGCTGTAATTAGAAAATATCAGGTGGTATAATTTTGACCTGTATAGTGGACAATAACCATTCAAAGTGTATTATTTTCAGTTCAGTTCAGTCGCTCAGTCATGTCTGACTCTTTGCGACCCCATGGACTGCAGCACACTAGGCTTCCCTGTCCATCACCAACTCCTGGAGCTTACTCAAACTCATGTCCATCACGTTGGTGATGCCATCCAACCATCTCAACCTCTATCGTCCCCTTCTCCTCCCGCCTTCAATCTTTCCCATCATCAGGGTTGTTTTAAATGAGTCTGTTCTTTGCATCAGGTGGCCAAAGTATTGGAGTTTCAGCTTCAGCATCAGTCCTTCCAATGTATATTCAGGACTGATTTCTGTATTATTTTACTGATTAGCAAAGGGGGAAATGTTTCCTCAACTTTTAATAAAGAACCACATAAAAAAAAAAGAACCACACAAAACAGAAGTGCTGCAGGAAATTTCAGATATACCAGGGAAGATGTTTTACTCTTGTAATCTACTGTTACAATTGTTAGCTTAATTGAAAATTAATCATCAAATCAGTATAGTTAGTAGTAAACTTACTCTGAATGACATCTGATCTTAAAATTACTGTATTACTATAATTGAGTTAATACTAACTTCAAATACAACTTAAATAATAAAGAAAATTTAAATAATAAAGAAAATTTAAAAGATGGTGCTAGATTATTAATAAGGTTCTTGTTGAAATGGAATCCTAAGTTGTTTTATGTAGGTTTTCATTTTTAACAACTAGGCTGAATCTGTGCTACACAGATTTAGTTATTAATAGATATCTTATAATTCAGGCCTCACAACTGAAGTTAGTGTTTCCTTTTTATTGCTTTATGCTCCTAATGCAAGACAAGCACCCACTAGGCATTCAAAAAATTGCCGTTGACAGGTGAAAACCTTGAGTGGATATGCACAGACTTGGAGTTCATAATTTTGTTCTGTTACGAAATAAACAAAACATGGACTCCATAATCCGTAGTCATTTAAACCCATAGTATCTTTTTCCTAAGAATCAAGAAAACATTTGTACTTTCTGGACAGATTTCGTTCATTAAATTTGTGATCTAAATTCACTCTGCTTATTCAGCGTTCAGACCCAATACTTCAATGATTGGAGTGTTGGCCTAGAATTCAGAATTCACTCCAAGTGGACTTTCAGCCTGATTTGCTGAATAATAGCGTCAGTTCTTGCACCCCTTTCTGTGCTGCGGGGATCCGTCACCTGGACGCGGTGTTGTGGCCTCGTTGCCATGGGCAGACTTGTGAGCTGGGACTCTGTTGCATGCAAAGAAGAGCACCTGTGACGGTACGTACTGAAAATTCAGTTGCAGGTGTATTTGCAAATTGGATTTTGAGGGGGAAGTTTAAGCAAATCCTTTTGAAGGCGAATCCCTCCAAGGGTGTGAGTAATGAAGAAATAAAAGTGACAGTCAAAAACCTATTAAAATCTAGTTTCCAGAGAAGACTTTGTCTAATGACATTTATGCTTTCATAGTTAGGCATTTAACAGTCATTTTGTGTCAGTTGCTTCCTTTAAAAATGCCATGTGACAAATTTTTCAGTTCTTTGTTTCTAAGACTCTAATCCCAACGACTCTTAACATGCTTGAAAGGAGCTGATGGCCCTGAGATGAGGCTCTTTGTGCTTCTGGATTTCTCTACAGGAACCAATAAGGAACCCTTAAGCACCAGTATATGAAATCCATCACTCATCCAATCTGCTCATTCCAATCACTTTTTTCCTTTCATTCAGTTCTCAAAATCTAGGTTAAATTATTATGGCCAAAAAAAAAAAAAAAAAAAAGGCTAGCCAGCTGTTTAAATTCTTTAGATTTTAGAATCATGTGTCTAAACTAAGGACTTCCTGGTGGCTCAGACAGTAAGGAATCCACTTGCAATTCGGGAGACCTGGGTTTGATCCCTGGATTGGGAAGGTCCCCTGGAGAAGGGCATGGTGATCCATTCCTGTATTCTTGCCTGGAGAATCCCTGTGGACAGAGGAATCCCAGTGCATGGAGTCACAAAGAGTCAGACACAACTGAACAACTAAGCACAGTCTAAAGAAAAAAAACTATTCTCACGTGATGATACCTTTTGTTTGCATTGGTGATACATTTGGTTTGCATTCTTGTTTGCTTCCTCAATGTTTTGTTTTGTTAAAAAGTCACCGCACTCTCCCGCTTCCAACGTTTTTAGCCTAACAGTTCAATTGTTAAAAAAATATTTATTTATGTATTCATTTGGCTGTGCTGGACCTTTGTGGTGGCACACAGGAACTTTAGCTGTTCTCTATGGGGTCTAGTTCCCTTACCAGGGATCGAACTGAGGCCTCCTGCATTGGGAGGACAGGGTCTCAGGCACTGGGCCACCAGGGAAGTACTTTAACAGTTGAATTTAGCACCTGAATTCTACTTACTACTGCTGCCATCCCTCTCAAAATGGTGAGAAGAGGAACAAGAAGTAACAGAGACCTAGATAGGACAGTTTGGTCATGTTATAAGTTGTGATAAAGGCAATGGATGGCAAGATTTTCACTGTGACCCCTTCACTCTGTAGTTGACATTGGCTATTTGGGAGAGTGGTTGCAGGCATGGCTGGCTCAAGGAGCCAAGTTTCTGTCTTTCCCTCCATTGAAAATATAATTCTAATTGGGAAAACAAGATTAAATTATCGAGTTTCATTACCTGAATTGCTGCTAAGATAATCTTGAATGGGTCAAGTATGAATGTATTCAGAATAAAGTGGAAATGAGATTTTATTTGATCTCTTGTTAGATTCCTTGAATTGTGGCCCTGGAACCTGTTTAACATAAATTCCATATAAAGCATTGTTTTCTGAAAGCAAAACTCGATGCTTGCAAAACATATAGACTCATGGGTTTCTGATGGGGAGCGTGCACACATACCCCTCCAAAGTAAATACATACATTCTAAACTTACCCGAGCGCTTTGAGCAGCTCTTAACATCATATGACAAGGAGAACATTTGTTAATCAGAAAAATTACAACCTATTCATACTAACTGTTTGATTATTTCTTTGCTGACCTCTGAGGTCCCATTGTTGATTGAATTAGGTATAGTAACTCATATTTATTTTAGCAACTAGCTATTATGAATGCAAACTCTTCTTATCATCAGATGATTGATAGACACATTAAGAAGTTGTTCAACAGGTTGCTTGGTTTGAAGAAATGCTTAAATCCTGATAAGTTACTTTTTTTTTTAATCAGAGAAGAGTAGGAATTAGCACAGATCAGCCCATGGTAACAACAGTTTTGTTTTCCAAGTGGAATGTTATCGTTTTAAAAATTTGATTCTTTTAAGGAGTAGTTGCTGTCAGTCCCTTTTATAGATTTAAAGGTATAAAATATAGGTAGATTGAAAACATTCAGAAATAAGTAGTTTTTTTTCATGTTGGCTGGAGAATGTGTGCTACGAGGAAAATTGTCAAGCAATGAATTGTCAAGCAGTGATGAAGGATCTGTTGATACTAATTATCTGAATATTTTTCTGTTTTTAAAAAAGGATTATTCTGTTTTCTTTAGTCATTCAATAAAGCCTTCATTCTGTGGAGACTTTCAGGCACTTAAAATAAGTGAGGATCACAAATGCCTAACATTTTTTTGCTGTTGGTATTGTTTTGACTCTTTTTAAAATGGAAACATAAGCATGACAGAGTTAGGTCAATTGCCCCTGGCTATGTGATAGGTGAGCAATGAGGTTCAAGTTTGTAGGTATTCATCTTTAGTCTTTGGTGAACAGTATGGCTTCTCGATCATACTGGCCATCATTTTGTCTCCTCATAATATCTCTTCTTAAGGACTCAGGCATTGGGTGATTAGCACCAGAGAAAGGTCTAAATATGGGCATAATGAGTAAATCAAAATAAAAGACTGAATATATTCTTGAATGGAAGATGAACGAACGATGTTGCAAGAACGTTCTGTTGTATAATGCTTCAGTTTCAAAAAACTGACCTCAATTTCTCATGGTGGCTTTGGATATAGAATTATTTAAATTACTGTACCATTTTATACCAATTTTATGAGGGCAGCTACTAAGAAATATGAAACTCTGTACAATTATATATAGGGCAATTTTGAAATAAAAAATTACTAAAGGAATATGCAGATGGATGACAAGGAGTTTCTGAAGTAGAAACTGTCCTGGGGTCATCTGGTCAGGATTTGCTTGGTGGGGATCTGGTGGGGGTCTCTGCTGTAGGACCGGAGAGTGTTTTATCCATTGGTGTATTCACAGATGATGTGGAAAGGGTGTAATTATTAAACAAATCACAAGTTCATATCTCCCTCCCTCTCTTCCACTCGTTTCCTTGGAGACACTGTTCCTTGTCAATTTTCTGAATTGCATTAATATTAAACTACGACTTTGAATCAGAAAGAATATGAGGTATCTGAAGAGCAGTATTTATATCTTCCATGTGACATTTGCATCACATGGATAAACGTTGAAAATGTTCTTGAGAACACTGAAAAAATAAGGAAATAGAGTTCAAAAATAAAGTATAGAACTTGTTAGACTAGTTTCTGTTTAAAACTTGGTGGATTATACCTCTTTGTTTTAGACCATTACAACAGCAATGATTAAATATCAGATTCCTTAAAGAGTCACTCGCTCCTTTCAGAAAGTTTTGATGAAAGCATTGTATTTATTAAACTCTTCTACCCACACATCTTTCCTTCAAGATGTTGTTTTTCCCATGTCTGCTGTTTTATTACATGACAGTTATTGAAAGGTTAGGTGTCGTTTACTTTCCCAAGGTTTATTTTCACATCATAAATCATACTTTAAAAAAATTTTTTAATACATCACAAGAAGCAGTGTGGTCTGTTCAAACTGGGCGTCAGGAGACCTGGGTTCTACTTCCAGCTTTCCATATGACTTTGGATAAATCAATGAATTTAGATAGGTTTCAGTCTCTCTGTCTGTATAATGGGGATAATAATATCTCCTTTCCACTCATTTCATAGGGTGGTTTTCTTTTTTTTTTTGAGGATTAATTAGTTAAGGTTTGCAAACCACTCTGAGCTCCTTTGATAAAATACAAAGCTCCATTATTTTATGACAATAATAATAGTGTCTTGGACCTGTAGGCTTTCTTTCATCCAAGGATCCCAAAGTACTTTACCGCTGGGATTGTAACTTTACAGAAGGTTACTGTGTGGTTGCTGGCTCTCCTTGAAGAGACAGATGGTAACAAGCAGTCTGGGTTTTCACTAGAGAGTAATTAAGTCTCCCACCAACTCCTGCGTCATTTGCATAAACTTCTCAAGACAGAAAAGCAGCTCCCTAAAGACAGCAAAGTCCGACGCCTCATCCCTCGTCACTTTTTATAAACAAGTCACAAGGGATTTGGAATTTGGCATCCCAATGTTTTCAACTCCTGCATCTTTACATTGAGAATTTGGTGAAGCAAGGGAATATTTAGACAGCAGATAAATTCAGCTTAATGAAAACAGAAATGTGGCGCGTGTGGGTTACCTGGAGGTCTGCCCAGTTTGTGTGCCAATTATGGATGAGACCTGTGATCTCTCCTGGATTGTCTGGTTAGGCTGATTTCAGGTACTTGACAAAGGAGAATGATGTGCCTAACTCAAGTGCATCTGGGGTTATTAAGAAGGAAAGTGTACGACGCGGTCCCTGCCCTCAAGTTGTTTACACCTTGTTTGAGAAGACGAAATGAAGATACAGGAAACAATTAGTGGACCATGAAAGACAGCATATAATTAAAGGTCAAATTGTGTGAAACAGACCACAGGAAGTAGAGAGAAGGGAGTCACCAATATGGACCAGCATAATTCAGGGAAAATTGACTAAGAGGGGAATTTAAAAGAGTGTGTTTTTCCCCAGGACCAGAATCACAGAAGCAGTGTATGTAGTGTGTGTGTGGACCACAGGTGCCTGTGTTAGGACACAGGGTTGATGGGGAGATTCTTTGCTCTTTCCAGGAAGCCTGGGACTTTGGTGGCAAGCGGGGCTGGGATGGGGTGAGGGTACGTAAGGCGGGGTGTGGGGGTAGGGGAAGCTCCCAGGGTATGAGGAACTTCACAGGCAGGCAGAGGAGTTTGGACTTAATTTAACTCACCCTAAAGGAAAAAAAAAAAAAAGACTTCAGAACTCAGGGAACTGAAAAAAGCAGTACTTTAGAATAATTCTTTGGCAAGAATCTGCGGGAATCACTGGAGCAGGAAAGAGATTTAAAGCTGGGAGGCTGGCTGAAATCAGATACAGTAATCCTGCGGGGGGGAGGGGGGGATGTTGGCATTATTTAAGAAGAATTAATTAAAAATAGAGCTTTTAATGAGAGCTTAGCATGTGCTGGGAATGTGTCTTAGTCTGACAAAAACCCAAGGTGATACTAATATTAACTCATGTTAGCATTGATTTCCTGATATGGAAACTGTGGTTGAGAGAAGCTAAAGAACTTGTCCAGAATCACAGACTTAGAATGAGTCGGAGCCAACGTTTGAGCCCTGTATGAATCCTAAACCATTATTTAGGTTTAGGAAATTAAAATGGGAGAGGTAGGCATTTTGATGAAAAAATAGTCATCCAATCTAGATAGGAAGATGCTGGGTTAAACAAAGTTAACCCCCCACCCCTCTTTATTCCTGCAGGACATCTTAGAACCTCTATTGTGCTCCTTACTACACATTGCGAATCTGCAGGAGAATTTAGTCTAAGGAGCACGTCCCCATCTTGGCACAGTGCAGAAAACACTTGGAAAATGCTGACTTGGTACCTTGCTTCATAGTCACAGCAAGCTCCAGGATCAGAAAGGCTAGGGAGCCATTGAAATGGGAGTGGGGGGTGGATTGCAATCATTAACAGAGAGAACCTCAAGTTAAGATATGGGCTAAGAAAAGCAGGAAGTAAGAAGAGGGGCAGACAGGGGAGGCTGCCTTCAGGATGCCAAGCTAGGTTTAGGGACCCAAGAATTCAAAGAGGGAAGTTTAGCTCACAGGCAAATTAGTTACAAAGAGAACGGAGCTCTGGGAGGGAGTTCAATGACCACCGTGCCTGATGATGCTGTCTCCTTCCTTGCCTCTCCAGGGCATACTAGGCCTGTCTACCCTGATTCCATATTGCTGTTTCTGGGCAGCCGGTGGTCTCAGTGTGGTAAAGAGAGATAGGTAGATTTTCCTGGTAGGAAAAATGTTCAACAGTTTTAGGCAGAAGCTAGTTGGTAACTTGGAAGCTGAGCATTATAAAATTTGATTTTGACTCCAGATGAAACTAAGAATAATTCTAATGAGAAAAGATGGTTCTTGGCCCAGAGGATTTTTTCTGATCTTTTCTGAGGCGTTGAAAGGGGAAAAGGTTAAAACAAAGCTACAGCTGAGTCTGAAGCCCCAAGAACCCTTAAACATTGGCTGGCTTTAAAATACTACTGCCAATGATCAGAGCATTAGCCATTATTTCTTTAAAGCTTGCAATTTGACTTACGAATCTACTGATTACATTTTGGGTACATTTGGCAGCCAGTGTAGAGCAGGAAATCATTATTGGATAAAAAAGGGCCACACAAGAGGAAATTTTTATTGGCAAACACCAGCTTATATATTTACAGAATCCTATCATCTTAGTCCGAGGAGAGACTACTCCTGGTTTCAAAATAGGTCCAAAGAGATAACAAATCTTTTCTCTTTTTATGGACCCCCTGTCTCCATGCCAATAGCCCCCACTGACTTCCAACTCTCTGAAACAGATTCCAGCTTCCAATACTGCCATTGTCAGATATAGCCACAATCAGCTTAAATTCTTTTTTGGGGGGATAGGGTGGGGGTGGGGGTGATCTCTTCTGTGAACATTGAAAACAGTTATCATCTTTTCTTTCAAAACCCTTCATATTCTAGAAGGCTATAATTACATTTCCCTCAATTTTCTCAGCTTTACGTGGAATAATAGACATGTGTATGTCTGACATTTGTTGACTCCTCCTTGAGATGTGCAGAGCAGAGAGCAAGTCACTTAAAGGCTCTCATTTACTTCCGACAAAATCCTGTGAATCAGATGTTTTTATTCCCGTTTTAAAGATGAAGAAATTGACACTTGAGGTCCGGAGGACAGTAAATAATAACTTTCAAACAGTTGGAAAGTAGAATAGCCAGGATTGAAAAACTGACACTCTTATGAAAACTCATGGACTGAATTTTCCACCCCTTTGAGTCAACTCCCCTGTTAACAATCTTCCTTTT
Organism: Dama dama; assembly: GCF_033118175.1. Classification (NCBI taxonomy): domain Eukaryota; kingdom Metazoa; phylum Chordata; class Mammalia; order Artiodactyla; family Cervidae; genus Dama; species Dama dama. The sequence continues at coordinate 50,365,126 of NC_083710.1, forward strand.
TTTCCCTTTGATTTCTTTTCTTTAAGGACTGGTTCTTCCAACTCCTTTCCTCTTCTCCATGCTTTCTTTCTATTTGAGGCCCCACTGTTCCTTTTTTTACTTGTCATTTAAAAGATATATTACACATATAAATATTTATATATTTTATAATATTTATACATTATTTAGTTTTTTCCTCTTATTCTGTCTACCTGAAATTCCTTGCAAGTTGGAATCATACCTTCCTTGAGATTCATTGACTTCAGAGTCAAAAATTGTTCTTTGAGTGGTAATTGTCTTATTGTGGAATAGAAAAAACTGAGATCAAATTGAGAGGAAGATAAACTTTTATGAGGCTAGACCATTTCTCCTTCCTCTGAAAGCATTTTGTATCAGTACAAGTCAAGTGTACTAAAAAAGAAGGTGGATGCTGGGGATCAGAGGACTTGGGTTCAAATTCTAACTCGAAAATCTTCTATCTGTTTAACTTTGAGAAAGTTACTATAACTTTCTAAGGATCCATTTTCTCCTTATAAAATGGGGGTGATGATGAAGCTGAAACTCCAATACTTTGGCCACCTGATGCAAAGAATAGACTTCTTGAAAAAGACCCTGATGCTGGGAAAGATTGAAGGTGGGAAGAGAAGGGGATGATAGAGGTTGAGATGGTTGGATGGCATCACCAATGCAATGGGCATGAGTTTGAGTAGGCTCCAGGAGTTGGTGATGGACAGGGAAGCCTGGCATGCTGCAGTCCATGGGATCACAAAGAGTCAGACATGACTGAGCCACTGAAATGAACTGATGATGATAATGTTAATCTTATTGGGTCACTGTGAAGATTAGAGAATGCAATTAAGTGAGTGTTTTGTAAAGTTGAGTACATGGTACCTGTTACAACCATAGCTTTTATAATTTAGACAATATTCTATTCTTCTATCCCTCTCATAGAAATCACTCTACTGAATCATAAATTTCTCAAGGGCAAAGACTGCCCTTCAATTTTATTATCTGCCCCACCAATCTCAGTGCTGTCATATAGTAGGAGCATTCGACAATTTTTTTTTTTTTTAATGAGGCTGTGTGAGAAGGAACTCTAGTGAAGAGTCCAGGTTGGATGATTCAGCAAAAGAGTCTTTATAGCTTAACACAAGTTCTGTCAACTGAACTTTGTACTTCATTGCCGCATGAGACCTTACATACAAAAATGGTGCTCAATTAAGTACTTAACTTACTTGAATTTATCCCAGTGACTATGTTTTCTTTTTCTTAAAATTCATTTATTTTTATTTTTTTGGCTGTGGCGGGTCTTCGTTGCTGTGCATGGGGTTTCTCCAGTTGCAGTTAGTGGGGGTTGTTCTTTGTTGCAGTGACTTCTCTTGTTGTAGAGCACAGGTTCTAGGCATGCAAGCTTCAGAAGTTGCATCATTGGCTCAGTAGTCGTGGCACATGGGCTATGGCGCCCCAGCATGTGGGATCTTCCCAGACCAGGGAAGGAGCTGGTGTACTTTGCATTGCAAGGTGGATTCTTAACCACTGAACCACCAGGGAGGCCCTATGTTTTCTAGTATATCTTGTAGCTCATTTTCAAATATGGATTCTTTTTTTTATTAATGTCCTGCTCTTGTTTTATGGAATCTATTTTTCCTTCAGCTCTTTACACATTTGTAACAGATTCAAAGTTCCTTTCAGATTGTCCTATTGCTCCTAGTTCCTGTACTGTAAATTTTTTGAATTGAAATATAGTTGGTTTAGAATGTTTCAGTTTTACAGTAAAGTGATTGAGTTAAGTATATATATACACACACGTATATATTCTTTTTCAGATTCTTTTCCATTATAGGTTATTACAAGATACTGAATATAGTTCTCTGTGTATACAGTAGGTCCTTATTGTTTATCTATTTTGTTTATTTATTTTTTGCCTGCATCTTGCAGCTTTTAGCATCTTAGTTCTCCAACCAGGTACAGAACACAGGCCTCGGCAGTGAAAGTACCTAGTCCTAACCACCTAATCACCTGGGAACCCTTTCTATTTTATATATAGTAACTATAATTCTTTCTTTCATGGTGCATCTCTTTCATGGCAGTTGATTTCCTTTTTTTAACAAAAATTTTAAAATTTTATTTATTAAAATTTTTTTCATATTCTATCATTACTGTTTATTATTTTAAAACAGCTTAATTGAGATATAGTTTACATACTATCTATTTTAAGTGTACAATTCAATGTTTTTTTCTATATTCATAGATATGTGCAATCATTACCACAGTCCATTTTAGAATATTTCTTTTTTTTTTTTAACTTTTTATCTTATATTGGAGTATAGTTGATTAACAATGTTTTGATAGTTTCAAGCATACAGAAAAGGGACCCAGCCATACCTATACAGGAGTTGTAATTTTTTTTTTTTTTTTTTAACAGATGAGGACACTGAGGTGCAGAGAGGTTCTGCTGCTTGCTATGACTGGAATCCACGTCTGGAACCCCAGTTGTTGCTGCTGCCGCCAAGTCGCTTCAGTCGTGTCCGACTCTGTGCGACCCCATAGACTCTGCCCACCAGGCTCTGCCGTCCCCATAGACTCTGTGTGACCCCATAGACGGCAGCCCACCAGGCTCTGCCGTCCCTGGGATTCTCCAGGCAAGAACACTGGAGTGGGTTGCCATTGCCTTCTCCAGGAGTTGTAATTTTTGACCATGAACTCATCTTCACTGCGAGCTGTCTGAAGGGTCCAACTATGCCCTAGATTGTGGCAATATCCAGTGAGATGGTTTCCTATTTGTCTCTTTTATGACCCAAAAAGGGGAAAACAGATCTAGTGCAGCTTCTGTCGCTAACAAGACTTAGAGCATAGGCCCACGGGAGAGCCCGATGGATCCCTTCTTTTGTGCCTTCCCACTTGACTTTGACAACCAGCGTGTACCCATACTTTCCAAGATATTGATAAAGACCTTGCAAAAGTACATCTTCCTCCTTTTGTTCAGAAATGTTGCTCTGATGTGGCAACCAGATGATCCTGACAGGATTCTGGTTATTATTATTCAGTGCCAAATTTTCTTAACATGTTCACTAAGTTGACTGAGTGGTCTTTTTTTCCCCCTCCTGTACAAAAGTGAAACTGATGGGTGAATATATGTCTAGAGTCTTTTTTGGGGGTTAAGGGTGATTACAGACACTTTATTATTTTCTTTGTACATTTTATATTTTTCAAATTTTCTACAGTAAATGCTTTCAACAAAAAAGTAATTTTAAACACCTCTCTTCAGTTTCAGTATTCTTAGATTTCTAAAATCATCAGTCTACTTTTCAACTTCCTCAAGATTTCCCACTCAGAATATTGGAAATAAAAGCAAAAATAAACAAATGGGACCTAATGAAACTTAAAAGCTTTTGCACAACAAAGGAAACTATAAGCAAGGTGAAAAGACAGCCCTCAGATTGGGAGAAAATAATAGCAAACAAAGCAACAGACAAAGAATTGATCTCAAAAATATATAAGCAACTCCTGCAGCTCAATTCCAGAAAAATAAATGACCCAATCAAAAAATGGGCCAAAGATCTAAACAGACATTTCTCCAAAGAAGACATACAGATGGCTAACAAACACATGAAAAGATGCTCAACATCACTCATTATCAGAGAAATGCAAATCAAAACCACAATGAGGTACCATTACACGCCAGTCAGGATGGCTGCTATCCAAAAGTCTACAAGCAATAAATGCTGGAGAGGGTGTGGAGAAAAGGGAACCCTCTTACACTGTTGGTGGGAATGCAAACTAGTACAGCCGCTATGGAGAACAGTGTGGAGAGTCCTTAAAAAACTGGAAATAGAACTGCCATATGACCCAGCAATCCCACTCCTAGTCATACACACCAAGGAAACGAGATCTGAAAGAGACACGTGCACCCCAATGTTCATCGCAGCACTGTTTATAATAGCCAGGACATGGAAGCAACCTAGATGCCCATCAGCAGATGAATGGATAAGGAAGCTGTGGTACATATACATCATGGAATATTACTCAGCCATTAAAAAGAATTCATTTGAATCAGTTCTAATGAGATGGATGAAACTGGAGCCCATTATACAGAATGAAGTAAGCCAGAAAGATAAATACCAGTACAGTATACTAATGCATATATATGGAATTTAAAAAGATGATAACAATAACCCTATATGCAAAACAGAAAAAGAGACATAGATGTACAGAACAGACTTCTGGACTCTGTGGGAGAAGGCAAGGGTGGGATGTTCTGAGAGAATAGCACTGAAACAAGTATACTATCAACAGTGAAACAGATCACCAGCCCAGGTTGGATGCATGAGACAAGTGCTCAGGGCTGGTGCACTGGGAAGACCCAGAGGGATGGGATGGGGAGGGAGGCAAGAGGGGGGATCGGGATGGGGAACACAGGTAAAACCATGGCTGATTCATATCAATGTATGGCAAAAACCACTACAATATTGTAAAGTAATTAGCCTCCAACTAATAAAAATAAATGAAAAAACAAACAAACAAAAAAACAGGATAATCAATAATCTGAAAAAAAAAAAAAAGATTTCCCAAACACAGTTACTAGGGTTTTTTCTTCATGGGTCACAATATCTATCTAATAGCCCACTAAGAAGTCATAGAATTAGGGAATGATACATGTCAAATGGGGCTTCGTAGGTAGCACATGGTTAAAATTTACCTGTCAATGCAGGATGCAGCTTTGATCCCTGTGTTGGGAAGATCTCCTGGATTAGGAAACAGCAACCTGTTCCAGCATCTTTGCCTGGAAAATTCCATGGACAGAGGAGCCTGAAGGACTACAGTACATGGAGTTACAAAGAGTCAGACATGACTGAGCACACACACATGTCAAATATCCTAGGAGAATCTGGTTTCACTCTTATATTTGTAAATCAATATTTAATTCAGAAAGTCTGGTTGTTTATTGCGCATATACGGTTTTTCAGCTTCTCCAATGGCCACCCTCCTTGCCAATTTTCTTTGGATTTTCTTTCTAGAGTTTTATTATTTAATAGCTTGAAGCAACTTTTATAGTCTATTGGACAGAAATAATAAATATGTTTAGAGTTATATTCATACACATTGTATACTGTGCTGTTATTTTCCCAACACATAAACACCTCTTCAGACTTTGTGGAGCTCCTACAAGATGATGGTGAGCAGTCCCTTGATAGTGACAGTGGGTTCTTACTCTAGATGTAGATGCAAGAAATGGAAGTTATTGGCATTTCAAGGATGAATATGACATGGATTTTCCCATCCAGGAGTTTTTAATCTAGAAAGGATATATATACTAAGGCAAAGGCAAGAGTACCATAGAACCAAGTGTGTCTTGGAGGTAAATATAAAGAGCTATGGGAATAAAAATGCAAGAGTAATTAGTTCTGCCCAACGGAAGAGAATAAGAGAAAAGTAGAGAAAGAGGGTGACCCGGCTGCGCTTAGACGAGGATTTCACTAGGAAGGTGAAGTTTGAAGGCATTTGTGGCAGAAGAAATAGCTTGAACAAAGACAGCTGTGGCTATCACAATATTTGGCTACAAGAAATAATATATTTATTTCTTCTGAATAAAACAAAATCTGGTTCAGGATCCCCACACCTCATTTGTCAAGAAGTGCCGAGTGTCATGTTTTGGGGAAGGGGACACCAGTGGGTAGCGTGCACAGTATAAACGCTTTGGACATGGGCCTCTAGTGTTGGGGCATCACAGTGACCACTGAAATGTTCATGGTTCCAGCTCCCTGAGGCTGTATGAAGGGAACTCACACTACCTGCTGTCCCCCAGAGCTTACCTCCAGGAGAGTAAGGGTTTTCGTAGGGGTTTGCAGTTTTTCTGGGAGGTGGCCTGGGATCACATGGCTCTGTATGCAGTTTTATTTAATGCCCTTTTCCCCATTTGGCATCTTATCTCGTCCCTGTGCATGCACGCATGCGCAGTCACTTCGGTTGCACCCAACTCTTTGCGACTCTATGGACTGCAGCCCACCAGGCTCCTCTGTCCGTGGGATTCTCTAGGCAAGAATACTAGAGTGGATTGCCATGCTCTCCCCCAGGAGATCTTCCTGACCCAGGGATCGAACCCACGTCTCCTGAATTGCAGGTAGATTATTTACCCGCTGAGCCACCTTGGAAACCCACCTATCTCTGCCCTACGCCATGGCTACTGCTTAAAGAGCATACATAGAAAGCCTGGTTCAGTGGCAGAAAATAAAGCTTTCACATCTTTTGAGGGTTGAGAGGAGTAACTCTCTGATGGTGCAGAGTAGGGTAGGCGTCTGGGTTTCAAATGCTCTTTGTGCAGACTTTCAGCCAAGCCCTCTCTTTTCTCAATCCCCACTTTCTCCTGATGCTTCTAGCATGTGAGCCTGAGGGCTGCAGCAGCTGAGTTCTGGTCAATAGCCCCCCTGAATGTTCTTAGGTTTCACCTTCCCCTACCTGACCAAACTAGTTACTGCCTCTCCATCCACTTTCTGTCTTCATGTTTCACTGTTTGGGGCAATGGAAATGTATTAGTGCCACTGATGAAAAGTTTTTTATTGCCTCTTGTTCTTTTTGTTGGTTTTAGATGACACCTGAAGAGAAGACTGCTCCACCATCTTTGAAGTATGCATTCTTCAAATTAAAAAAAAAATTCCCCCTTATTTGCTTTTTGACACTTTATAATTTAAATATATTTTCCCTCTTAGGCCATAAGACTTTCATTTCCTCTTCCTTGTATTGAAGATGAGAATTCACCCTAACATTCTCTGGTTTAAGATGTCCAATCTTTGTTTTGTCAGAGTGCATATAATTTAAACAATTAGATAGACCCATAAGTCTTATCATGAAAATCGCTCTACCTATTCGCCTCTGCCCTCTGCCTTCCATTTTCCAACTCTCTAGAAGCCTCCTCCATCAAACTTGATTCTATTACTTTTGATACTTAGATCCATATCACTAAACTACTTGCTAACAGTGCTACATCTTGATTTTTCAGTATTGCCTATTCACTTCCTGCTGTGGAAGATGAGAATTTAGCAGTCTTATCCACTATTCTCTAATATGCACACCACCTCCACATATACCCTATATAGATATGCCATAATTTTGTTTAATCTTCAGTTTTTATAAGATTTGCAACTATTCATAAGATTACAACTTTAGGACTATGTGACAGACCATGTGACTATTATGTGACCTATGTGATATGCTATGATTATTTTTCCTTTCTTGTACTATTTTGAAAAAATTTCAATTAAATATAAAACTGTCCTGTTCTTTAGTTTGTTTTTATTTCTGCTTCTTTCCCCTTCCATTATTTCTAAACTCCCTTCTGATTGTATCAAGCCCAACAGATGTTTTATCAGTTTTATCCTCTTGGATCCACCTTTCTTAAAAATCTTTTGACTTCCAGTTTAAACCTTGTCCCTTATCTCTGGTGTACACCTGCCATCCTGAACTTCTCCTTCTCCAGTGTCTTGGGATCCCCTTTCCCTCACTCTTGACTTGATTCCCCTGGTTTTTGGATCCTGTGTCTCTCTCTTTCTTGGATTTCCCCTTGTTACTATAGAGCACTTCTGCCAGTAGTTTTCTGAGAACAGTACATAGAAGATAGACTTGATAAGCTTACTTGGAAATACTTTAAGTGCCCTCACACTGAATTCATATTTTGGCTAAGTGAATAGTCAAAGTCAGAAATAATGTCCCTCAGACTTTTAAAGGAGTTGTTGGATTATTTTCTAATTCTAACCTTGTAGGTCGACAAATCTGGAAATATTCTGATGCTTGTCTCACTAATAGAGTTTTGCCAAGAGAATGCACTGGTCATAGCAAACACCCTCTTCCAACAACACAAGAGAAGACTCTACACATGGACATCACCAGATGGTCAACATCAAAATCAGATTGATTATATTCTTTGCAGCCAAAGGTGGAGAAGCTCTCTACTGTCAGCAAAAAGCAAGACCAGGAGCTGACTGTGGCTCAGATCATGAACTCCTTATTGCCAAATTCAGACTGAAATTGAAGAAAGTAGGCAAAACCACTAGGCCATTCAGATATAACCTAAATCAAATCTGTTATGATTATACAGTGGAAGTGAGAAATAGATTTAAGGGACTAGATCTGATAAACAGAGTGCCTGATGAACTATGGACAGAGGTTCGTGACATTATACAGGAGACAAGGATCAAGACCATCCCCAAGAAAAAGAAATGCAAAATGGTTGCAAAATGGTTGTCTGAGGAGGCCTTACAAATAGCTATGAAAAGAAGATAAGTGAAGAGCAAAGGAGAAAAGTGAAGATATACCCATTTCAATGCAAAGTTCCAGAAGAACTCTACAAAAAAGATCTTCATGACCCAGATAAAAATGATGGTGTGATCACTTACCTAGAGCCAGACATCCTGGAATGTGAAATCAAATGGACCTTAGAAAGCATCACTGCAAACAAAGCTAGTGGAGGTGATGGAATTCCAGTTGAGCTAATTCAAATCCTAGCAGATGATGCTGTGAAAGTGCTGCACTCAATATGCCAGCAAATTTGGAAAACTCAGTAGCGGCCACAAGAATGGAAAATGTCATTTGTCATTCCAATCCCAAAGAAAGGCAATGCCAAAGAATGCTCAAACTACCACACAATTGCACTCATCTCACACACTAGTAAAGTAATGCTCAAAATTCTCCAAGTCAGGCTACAATGATATGTGAACAGTGAACTTCCAGATGTTCAAGCTGGTTTTAGAAAAGGCAGAGGAACCAGAGATCAAATTGCCAACATCCACTGGATCATCAAAAAAGCAAGAGAGTTCCAGAAAAACATCTACTTCTGCTTTATTGACTATGCCAAAGCGTTTGATTGTGTAGATCACAACAAACTGTGGAAAATTCTGAAAGAGATGGGAATACCAGACCATTTGACCTGCCTCTTGAGAAATCTGTATGCAGGTCAGGAAGCAACAGTTAGAACTGGTCATGGAACAACAGACTGGTTCCAAATAGTGAAAGGAGTACGTCAAGTTTGTATATTGTCACCCTGCTTATTTAACTTATATGCGGAGTATATCATGAGAAACGCTGGGCTGGATGAAGCAAAAGCTGGAATCAAGATTGTTGGGAGAAATATCAATAACTCAGATATGCAAATGACACCATGCTTATGGCAGAAAGTGAAGAACTAAAGAGCCTCTTGATGACAGTGAAAGAGGAGAGTGAAAAAGTTGACTTAAAGCTCAACATTCAGAAAACTAAGATCATGGCATCCGGTCCCATCACTTCATGACAAATAGGTGGGGAAACAGTGGAAACAGTGGCTGACTTTATTTTTTTGGGCTCCAAAATCACTGCAGATGGTGACTGCAGTCATGAAATTAAAATATGCTTACTCCTTGGAAGACAAGTTATGACCAAATTAGACTGCATATTAAAAGGAGAGACATTACTTTGCCAACAAAGGTCCGCCTAGTCAAGACTATGGTTTTTCCAGTGGTCATGTATGGATGTGAGAGTTGGACTGTGAAGAAAGCTGAGCGCCAAAAAATTGATGCTTTTGAACTCTGGTGTTGGAGAAGACTCTTGAGAGTCCCTTGGACTGCAAGGAGATCCAGCCAGTCCATCCTGAAGGCGATAAGTCCTGGGTGTTCATTGGAAGGACTGATGCTGAAGCTGAAACTCCAATACTTTGGCCACCTCATGTGAAGCGTTGACTCATTGGAAAAGACCCTGATGCTGGGAGGGATTGGGGGCAGGAGGAGGAGGGGACGACAGAGGATGAGATGGCTGGATGGCATCACCGACTCAATGGACATGAGTTTGAATAAACTCTGGGAGTTGGCGATGGACAGGGAGGCTTGGCGTGCTGCAGCCCATGGGGTTGCAAAGAGTTGGACACGACTGAGCGACTGAGCTGAACTGTCTATATATATATTTTCTCCCAAAGCTTCCAGAATTTTCTTTTTATACCCCTTTTCTGAAATTTCATGAGGATATCTCTTGGAATAGCTCTGTTTTTATGTAGTATGTTAGGTGCTCGATTTTTTTTTTTTAATTTGAAAACACAATTGTTTGGAAATTTTATGAATTATTGTTTGATTATTTTCCCTCCATTTGTTTTATTCTCTCTTTCTGAATGCCTATTGTTTGGATGTAATACAATGTGTATTGATCTCCAACTTTTATAACTGAAAAAGTTTTCTACTTTCCATCCTTTAATCTTTTGCTCTACTTCTTTGGGGGATCTTTTTGCAATTGTATTTTCTAACCCTTCTTGAGTTTTTCAGGTTTTGCTGTTATGTTTAATTTCTATAGACTCTCTTTGTTCTATTTATCTTTTTAAAAATAAGTTATTCTACTCTTGTTTCATGAATGTAGTATATTCTCCTATTTCTCTGAGGAGATTGATAATAGTCTTTCTTTGGCTTTGTTTTGTTTTTTTCTGCACAGTCTTTATTTCTTCTGATTATTTGTTCTTTCTCACAGTAGATATTCTCCTCACACCTTGATGATCAATTTAACACTGGATACTAAAAAGCAGGACTGGAAACACTACCCATGTGGGTGAGCTTTTTGACTGTGGGCTTCATCACAAAGTGGTCTGCTTGGATTTTTTGGTTTTTTTTTTGGAGGGGGGTTAATATCCCTGATGCCTGTTTTCTTAGATTTTTCCTTGAAAGTTTCCAAAGCGAAGAGTTCAGTCTCCTGTCAGAGCAGTGTCACGCAAACTTCAATGTGTATACGGGTCACCCAAGGAACTGTTGAAATGCAGACTCTGACTCAGGAGGTCTTGGGTGGGGCTGAGAGGCTGTGTCTCATTCCCAACTGTTGCCATGTTCTGTGGACGCAACTTTTTTAAAATGTCAAAGTTTATTAATTTATTTTTGGCTACACTGGGTCTTTGCTGCTGTGTGTGGGCTTTCTCTAGTTGTAGTCAACAGGGGCTACTCTTCCTTGCGGTGCACAGGTTTCTGACTGTGGTAGCTTCTCTGTTTGCTGGGCACGGGCTCTAGGGTGCCTGGGCTTGGGTAGTTGCACCTGCAGGCTTAGTTGCTCCTCAGTATGTGGAATCTTCTTGGACTAGGGATCGAACCTGTGTCCTCTGCACTGGCAGGTGAATTCTTAACCCCTGGACCATCACAGAAGTCCTATGGATACATCTTTTTCTTTTTCTTTTTTTAAAATATTTATTTATTTATTTCACTGCACCGGATCTTAGTGTGGCATGCCAGATCTTCAATCTTCATTTCAGCATGTGGGATCTAGTTCCCTGACCAGGAATTGAACCCAGGCCCCCCGCATTAGGAGTGCAGAGTCTTAACCACTGGACCACCAGGGAAAATCCTATGGATGCATCTTGATTAACATGGAGAAAGGATTATGATCCTTCAGGCTGCTAATTCCGGGAGTCATTTTGGAAAAAAGACCTGGGAGGTCACAACATTCTGTATGTGATATTTGCCTGCTTAGCACAGAGACTCAGTCCCCTTGCTTTCAGCACAGTGGTGGCCCAGCTCACATACCCTGGGCTTCACCCTCTCCAGAACAGTCTCCTCCCTTGCTCTGTTAGGGAATGGGAAGGGGAAGGAGGCAGTTGTTTGGTTAAAGGGAGAAAGGGGAGAGGCTGCAGGGAGTCTGCTTGCCTTGAAACAGACTTTTTAACAATTCTGCTTTGCCTTTATCTTTGCCCCTGCTTCCAGAGGTTGGTTCTGTCAATTTTTGAAGATTGGTTCTGCCAATTTTTGAAGAGTAAAAGAAGCAGTGTGCAAAGCAAATCAGGCTGATTGATGCTAGGCTCCTTCAGCTGTGACTTTAGGATTCTACTTTCTTGGATTCTTTATATTATTTTAACTGAATTTGCCCTTTCTCTTTCCAACCTATATTTTGAAACTTAATTTTTTTTTTTTTTCTTTCTGTTTTGTCTCCTCTTCTCTTTGCCCTTGGTACTGGTGCGCCTGATAAAAATCTTTCTACTGAAGTTTTAGGGAGTTTCAGAAGAGAGAGCAAACAGTGTCTGGTCCACCATCTTTAACTACAAACCATCCCTAATTGATTGTTTCTACTAGATGTTTCTGACTGTGGTCCCCAGAGTCCTTGAAAATATAGTTCACAGTACGAGATTGATGGGACTTTGTTTCCCAGCTGAAACTGACTTGCTTGCCTTTCCAAATTTGAGTAACCTGGGCTCATACATTTCTATAAAGCCTCCCTATGCAATGAAACAGGTGTCACTATTTTATTGACCAATTTCCAGTATTTCCTCTAGTCCGGGGCTCATTAGGATCATTATTTTTTTTTTTTTTTCCACATCTGGGAGCAACTATAAGGGAATCATTTTAATTAATAGGAGGCTCCCACTTGTCTTAGAACTGATTTGTTTATAGCTGAAGAGAAAGCTGATTTTTTATTACCCTTTGGAACTCTAATTTGGTTCTACTTGTTTTTTTCCGCTCTCTTTCCAGATAAGTATACAGATAAAGGGGGTATCACAAAGAGGTCTTCTGTGATAATGTCTTTTTCTCCCCTGCTACAGTCCCCAACAGGGAGCTGAGCCTAGACACTTAATAGAAATAACATTTGGCATGTTGAGGAAATTGAATTATGGAATAAGGGTGATTGCTCCGAGATTCCATGATGCTGTGGGAACCAGCACATCTGAAGGTGCGTCCTTTAGCGAGGGTTTCTCTTCTGCTGCACCTGATGGTATGAGGAAGTATTTGGCCAAGAACATACACATAGCTTTTGAAGTCACATGGACTTGGGTTCACTCCACTTACTATTGGGACTGACTTGCACGAGATGCCTAATCTTTATAAGTTCCTATTACCTCACCCGTAGGGGAGGAAAACTAATACCTGCCCTACGGGTTATTGTAAAGATTAATTGTGATAATGTATGTCTGTGTGTGTTAGTCGCTCAGCCGTGTCTGACTCTTTGTGATCCCATGGACTGTAGCCCGCTTGTCTCCTCTGTTCGTGCAATTCTCCAGTTAAGAATCCTGGAGTGGGTTGCGATTCCCTTCTCCAGGGGATCTTCCCAACCCAGGGATTGAACCCAGGTCTCCTGCACTGCAGGCAGACTCTTTACCTTCTGAGTCACCAGGGTAGGTAAAGCACTTAATGATTGCCCTTTAGGATGCCCTTACAGTTACGAGTTATTTCGGGGGTGTTATAGATGTCTCTTTCCCCCTCTTCCAACAGAGAGTCTAGCATCATCTGCAATTTCAAGCGTTCAAGTCTTCTGCACCTGGTTATATTAGATAACAGAAGACCTTTGAGTCATCCCCATAGTGATATATTTGGCAGTCCTTTAAAAGTTATTTATGACACAGACTTTTAAAAGTCTCCCCAAAGAAGAAAAAAGGTTGTTTTTCTAGACAAGCTGATCCTTTAAAAAAAAAAAAATCAAATAGTTAAAGAAAAATTCTGGCTACATTGATTCTGTGAAACCCATTAAGATAAAAGCATAGAATTAGGGGATTTTTTAATAAAAAAATCTTAGTGTAGAGTGCCAGGCTAATTCTGATGGGTGTAAGGTTATGCTGTAGCTGCTTAGATGACTTTTAGTAATCAAATTAGTATCTGATATATTTATTCTTTATGAAATACTACATGATAAAACATTGAATAAGCTTCAGATGGATGTATAGATACAAGCCGACTTTTCCCTCCTTCAGACAGAAAAATGATTAGTATGATTCCATTATTTTGTTTCTCCTTTCAATCTTTTTCCTTTCTTTCTTTCTTCCAAGGTGGGACATAATGGAAGGCTGTAAGTGCTAAATTAGACTAGACGGAAATACGCGGCTGGCCTAGTTTGCTGTAACTTCCCTCTATGACTACCCTGTGCAGCTAGGGCCTAGAAATACCTGTCTTGTTACTAACCTGTCGTTTAAGACAGCCCCAAATGGTTTAGTGTGATTTAATCACACATATCTCTCTTCCTCTCTCAACCTCTCAGTCTACAGTCCCTATCATGGCTTCTTATCAATATGGGACACCAATGAATGCTTCTGGATTCTGAGTGTGTCTCAAAGCTCTTGGCATTATGTCCAGCTATGGCCTGAATGCCCAGTCTGTGTTCTTTTTACGCATTTCCTTCAGGTAACGCTGCCTCAGTGGTCTAGCCTGACTCCAACTTGCAAGTGACGTTTCCACCATCAGTCTTTGGTTATATGAAGCTTGGGCTCCAGCAGATACAGTCATCTGGGCGGGGAAAGGGGCTTCCCTGTTGGCTCAGATGGTAAATAATCTGCCTGTACTGCAGGAGACCCGGGTTTGATCACTGGGGTCGGGAAGATCCCCTAGAGAAGGGAATGGCTACTCACTCCAGTATTCTTGCTTGGAGAACTCCATGGACAGAGGAGCCTGATGGACTACAGTCCCTGAACTCTCAAGGTTGGACAGGGAAAGAGATGCACTGAAGATGAGGTGGTGGTGGCTTAGTTGCTAAGTCCTGTCCAACTCTTGTGGCCCCATGGACTGTAGCCCACCAGGTTCCTTGGTCCTCTGTCCATGGGGTGGGTTGCCGTTTCCTTCTCCAGGGCATCTTCCCAAACCAAGGATCAAACCTGGGTCTCCTGCATCATAAACAGATTCTTTAGTGACTGAGCCACGAAGATGAGACCATCCTCACAAAAACAGAAGTATAGGCCCATGGAGCAAGATAAGAAACCCAGAGATAAACCCATATACCAATGGACATCTTATCTTTGACAAAGGAGGCAAGAATATACAATGAAGAAAAGATCACCTCCTCAGTAAGTGGTGCTGGGAAAACTGGATAGCTATGTGTAAAAGGATGAAATTAGAACACTTCCTGATACCATACACAAAAATAAACTCAAAATGGATTAAAGACTTAAATATAAGGCTAGAAACTATAAGACTCTTAGAGGAAAATATAAGCAGTACACTGTCTGATATACACCATAGTAAGATCCTCTCTGACCCACCTCCTAGATTAATGGAAATAAAAACAAAAGTAAACAAATGAGACCTAACTAAACTTAAAAGCTTTTGCACAGCAAAGGAAATTATAAACAAAATGAAAAGACAACTTTTGGAATGGGAGAAAATAATTGCAAACAAAGCCACTGACAAAGGGTTAATCTCCAAAATATATAAGCTGCTCATATAGTTCAACATCAGAAAAACAAACAACCCAGTCAAAAAATTGGCAGAAGACCTAAACAGACATGGACATTCATTCCAAACAGACAGACATTCTTCCAAAGAAGACATAGAGATGGTCAATAAACACATGAAAAGATGCTCAACCTGGCTTGTTTTTTAGAGAAATGCAAATCAAAAGTACAATGAGGTATCACCTCACACTGGTCAAGATGGCCATCATCAAAAAATTTACAAACAATGAATGTTGGAGAGGATGTGGAGAAAAGGGAACCATCCTGCACTGTTGGTAGGAATGTAACCTGATACAGCCACTATAGAAAAACAGTATGGAAATTCCTTTAAAAACTAGGACTAAATCTACCGTATGATTCAGCAATCCCATTACTGGGCATATACCCTGGGCATATACTGGGCATATACAATTTTAAAAGACACATGTACCCTACTGTTCATTGCAGCAATTATTTCCAATAGCCAGGATATGGAAGCAACCTAGACATCTAGGAGAAGCTGTGTACATTTATAACAGTGGAATTTTACTCAGCCATAAAAAAGAATGAATTTGAGTCAGTTGTAGTGAAATAAATTGAAAGAGAAAAACAAGTGTCGTATATTAAGGCATATATGCGAAATCTAGAAAAATGGTACTGATGAACCTAGTAGAGAATGGACTTGTGGACGCAGCAGGGGAAGGTGAGGGTGGGACGAATTGAGAAAGTGGCATTGACATATATACATTATCATGTGTAAAATAGATAGTGGGGAGTTGCTAAATTACACACGGAACCCAGCCTGGTACTCTTTGATGACCTGCAGGGGAGGGAGGCTCCGGAGGGAGGGGATTTGTGTATAATTAGGACTGATTCGAGTTGTTGTATGGCAGAAACCAGGGCTTTCTGATCACTCAGCAGTAAAAAATCCACCTGCCAATGCAGGAGACATGGGTTCATTCCCTGGGTTATGAAGATCCCCTGGAGAAGGAAATGGCAACCCACTCTAGCATTCTTGCCTGGGAAATCCCACGGACAGAGGAGCCTGGTGGGCTGTAGTCCGTGGGGTCACAAAGAGTGGGAAGCAACTTAGTGAATAAACAACAACAATAGCAGAGACCAACACAAAGTTGTGAAGGAATTTTCCACCAGTTAAAAAACAAAACAAACAAGACAAGAAAATAAGGGTGACAAAGTTAAGAGATTAAATTAAAAGGAAATATTAGGTAATTAAAGAAAAAGATGAGGCCATCCTTACAACATCCAAAGAACAATCTGAGAGTAAAATTTGCCTCCACCCTACCAAGTTCTCCCCTGGCAGCATAGAAGAGCCATAGAGAGGAACCACAGCAAAGAAAGAGATGGGGCC
Organism: Dama dama; assembly: GCF_033118175.1. Taxonomy (NCBI): domain Eukaryota; kingdom Metazoa; phylum Chordata; class Mammalia; order Artiodactyla; family Cervidae; genus Dama; species Dama dama. Next base: position 50,381,589 of record NC_083710.1, read on the forward strand.
TGACTTTGATCTTGGACTGGCTATGTCAAATGTGTCCCATGATATTAATTTTTGGATCAACCTGAGACAAATTGTATGATTTCCTAAAAAGCTTAAAAATTAGAAAAAGAAGGCCAAGAATATGTTTCTATCTTTTGTCCTTGATTGAGAGAGGAGAAAACACTAGTATTTAGTATTGTGTATATTCATGGCTTATAAAAAAATCTGATTTTGAAGCGAAAAAATTTTATATTCAAAAAGCCTCGTTTCATTTTTTCAAATATTTGGATCATCACAGTATTCTATCTTCCTAATTGTAATGTTTTCTTGAAGTGCTGTTTTTGTAGAAAGTAGTTTCTCACATTAAAAAAAAAAAGCACATGATTTAACATTTCAAAATTTCTTGGTTTGATCGCCTTAAAATCTTTCTCCTGATTATCAATGAAAGCCCTCAGGAGTCTGGGGATTTAGCCTTTTTCCTTTCAAGTGTGCTCAGAATCAGCAGGCTCGTACATTTCAGAATATGATTTTAGGGCTGTAAGGACAATTCAGCATCCTGGTTTTGAAATTCGATGCCAGCTTCCAGTCACTGCTCATCTTATCTCCTTTTCTTCCTCACTCCTGCATCCCCATGCACTGAACTCTCCCAGGACATCAAAAGGAGCCCTGCTTTGAGGGGGCAAAAATCACACTCAGGGGACCTTCCAATTTAGTGTTTAAAATTTCAATTGTGATTCTGGTTTAAAAGGACCATGTTTTCTTTTCTGTTGCTTCTTAGAACCCAACCCATTATGGAAGTATAAAAAAATGGGGAAAAAGTGCTGAGAAGAAATTATTTACATGTTGTACTGGAAAATACTCAGGAAAGACTGAAAGATTACTATGTTTATGGTCCCTGCTTTCTTTAAAATTGTTGTATTGTTTTTAACAGCATTGCTTAGTTTTACTTTTTTCATAAAACTTTTTAAATAGAACTTAAATGGAATACAATCAACCCTAAATCACTGGGCTCCACTTAAGAATTAATGTTACCTCTTTAGAGAACAGACTGGAGGTTGCTGAGGGGAGGAGAGGAATGGACTGGGAGTTTGGAGTTGACAGATGCAAACTATTATATATAGAAGGGTTAAACAACAAGGTCCAGTGTGTAGCACAGGGGACTATGTTCAATATCCTGTGATAAACCATAATGGAAAAGAATATGAAAAAAAATATAGATATGTATATATGTAACTGAATCAATTTTCTGTGCAGCAGAAATTAACACAGCATTAGAAATCAATGATACTTGAATAAAATCAATTAAAAAAGAATTAATGTTACTTTTTACTTCTACATTAAAAAGCAGGTCTTCAGAGTCTTACTTAAAAAAACAAACAAACATCAAATTGAAGTTTAGAGATATACATCTTGCCTAAACTAATAGACAGATATTAGAAAGAGAAGAAATGTACAATAGTCACTTTAGATACAAGCAGTGGGGAAGGCACCACAATTTGGACAATGGAGAAGAATCATGGAAGATTCGGTGGATGTGAGAGTGTGTGGGTGGTGTGGGGTGATGGTGATTGAGCCATTCTCTGTTTTTTATTCCTTCCCTTCATCTTGGTGTGGCAGCTATTCATGTTCCCAACAAGTTATGTATCTCTGGTCAGGAGACTATTTTGTGCAGTACTCCTCATATTTTTCATCCCTTAAATAAGGGGTGAATTCCCTGCCCATCTGTCTTTTCTTGGGTCACTTCTTCATGTTAATCTTTGGAAGTATTACAAAGAAAGTATCTTAGCATTAATTTTTGACCCATGTTTTTTTGTTCCTGTTCTTGGATCATTGCTTGGTTTCTTTGGAGACAATTTCTGACAGTTATGCCAATTGTTACACAGTTGTGAATATCAAATTACAACCTATAGTCAATGTTCTGCAGAATACTTTAAAGCAAAATCCACAAAATACAGAGCTTGTAGAAAGATGACATAGCTTTTCTTTCTATAGTTCTTCAACAAAATATGTTTTTTCATGGAGTTAAATTTTAAATGTTCATTATCAAGGTTGCCATTTGTATCACAGTAATTGCTACAAGAGTTTCCCAGTACTAAAAATTGAGAAGAATTTAAACTTGAATGATTAGTGAGTAAATATAATATACTTCAAAAGTAACAAAGAAATGTATACAAATGCCACCCAGCAGCAGTGTAAGACTCACATAACCTCTTTATAAAGAACTTTTATAAACTGAGTGGGATTATCACTTGAATTTTATATTTGAAAAGTTGAGCTTGATTCTATCTGATCTTGTTGAACAAGCATATTCTATATTTTCCTTTAAATATGATGTTATAGTACTATCAGAAAGCTGTTTGCTTATATCTTACTAAACTTTGTGTGTGTGTGTATAGCGAATTTATTGGGAAAAAATGTTTAAAATGAAAAAAAAAGCTTCTACTTAGTTTCTAAGAAAAATAAAACAAATAATTGATTTATTTCTTTGTAGAAGCAAGTAAAAATGGAAAATAATGGCTATCCAGGGGCTTCCTTGGTGGTCTAGTGGTTAAGAACACCCCTGCCAGTGTCGGGGACATGGGTTCGATTCCTGGTCCAGGAAGATCCCATATGCCATTACACAAAGAAGCCCATGCGCCACAACTGCTGAGCCCTTCTTCTGGAACTCATGTGCTGCAACAAGGGAAGCAACTGGAATGAGAAGCCTGTGTACCGCAATAAAGAGCTGCAACTAGAGAAAGCCTGAGTGAAGCAATGAAGATTCAGTGCAACCAAACTAACTAAATAAAAAACTCAATTAAATAAATCTTTAACAAAAGCTATCCTGTCTTAAAATAGGAGACTTGATTTTCTTGGATAATATTTGTCAATTTTCAAAGTTTGGAATCTCTTTAAGGACAGAGGTCTTATCTGTTCTGTTTACTGCTGTGTGACCAGTTTGTAGGTGGCATTTGCTTTATTCATGTTCAATTGTTGACCAGGGACATATTTTTCCACTGAAAATATTTCTTTATATTCATTGGTACAATGATTGTGGATCATTATATACCAAAATTATTTGATTCACATCTTCTGGGCTTTATGCCTTATTTTGACTAAGATATTACTCCCAAATCTGACCTGACTATAGTTAAATAATTCTTACCTAGTTTTTAACTCTCTAGTCCATTTTTCTTCTTTTTCTCTTTGATTAAAAAATATCACCAAATTGAGTAAAGACTGCCGGCCTGCACTCTGCCATACATGGTAAGATGTTGCTGCAGGACCTTGCTTCGTACATGTAAGATTCTCTATCCAATAAACAGTTGATGTCTCAAAAAGAATCTCTCCAACTTTAGGGCCAGATTAGATGCACCTTTTATTCTCTTCCAGACTCAAAATAATTTAGACCTATATTCACATTTGGGCACATCTTAAATTGTCTGCCTCAAATAGTAGGGGAGGTTTCTCCTCTGAGAAGTTGGCATTTGACAGCTTGTTAAATTAACTATATGGAAACCATACAACACCGGCCTTTGGAACTAGGAACTGATGACTAATCAATGTGCAAGGGTTGATTGTTTGGTAAACAATTGATAACCTATGACTAAAGGGCATTATTGGGTTAATTAATTATATGTGTTTTTAGATACGTTAGATTTGAAATCATAACTGTAGTTGCAGAGAAATCAAATTGTTCCTTTTTTTAAAAAATAATTTTCTTTCTTTCTGAATGTGCTGGGTCTTTCTTGCTGCTCAGGTTTTTCTCTATTTGTGGTGAGTGGGGGCTCCTCTCTAGTTGCAGTGTGCAGGCTTCTTAATGCCATGGTTTCTCTTGTTGCAGAGCATGGGCTCTAGGTGCGTGGGCTTCAGTAGTTTAGGCACATGAACTCACTATTTGCAGCTCCTGGGCTCTAGAACACAGGCTCAGTAGTAGTGGTATAAGGGCCTAGTTGCTCCGAGGCATGTGGGATCTTCTTGGACCAGGAATTAAACCCGTGTCTCCTGCATTGGCAGGTGAATTCTTTATCACTGACCCACCAGGGAAGCCCTCAAAAGGTTTTTTGGGCAATATATTTATAAAATGGTTGTATGCTGCATGGAAGGTATACAAAGTCTTTATCTGAGCACCGGATTCTCGGTGTTTCATTTCTAGAGCTTCTTGGTCTTCTCAGCGAGCCTCACAATGTATATTTCACACATGCAAATGAGCTCATATGGGGATCTTTGTGAAACTGCAGCCAGCTTTATTTGAGTAGCCTTACAATTTGAAAGTGGTGCCAAATTTAACCAGATGGTGAGTATGGAGTTACTTATAGATAACTTTAACTTGATGCCAATGGTTTTACACACATCCAACAACTAATTAATTCAAAAACACTCCCCCAAAATAGTGTACAAAACTGTATCCATTTGGCATTAATAATGTGAGATAAAGACATTAAAATTGATCAGTTTTGTGGTCTTTCCTTTCCCCTGTTTGAGGGAGAATAATATTCTGGTGGGTACAAACTGAGTTCCTGCTTTGCAACTGCCTTACTTTTCTTCAAGTACTCATTTTTTCATTGAACACACAAAAAACATTATCCTTGTAAGAATTCAACTTCCATAAAAGTATATAACGTGTACGAATTGCACTTTCATAAAATGCCCTTCCCTGCCCTCAATACCATATCCCACTTCAATACCAGAAATAACTACTGTTGAGACTTTGTTATATGTTCTTCTTGACTTTTCTTCTCTGCACAAACATAAGCAATCTTGTCAGTTTTGAATTTCACATGTGAGATCCTATCACATATATTATTCCATAATTTACTGTTTTCACTTGGATTTTTCCATATCAGTGCAGAGAAGCTGCTCATTCTTTTTAAATGCCGTACAGTAGGTATTAAATGTTAATAGAACAGTTACAAAAAACACTGCCATGAGCTTTCTTTTATACTTTTTTTCTTATGAATACTTTTTGTTTTTCTTATGAATTTTTTGGTAGACTCATTCTACATTTTGGGTGTCTTATATGTCTAATGTAAAAGATGGAATGTGAAATGCTGAGGTGCTCCTTTTGTTTTTTTTAATTCTTAATTGAAGTATAGTTGATTTACAATATTGTGTTGGTTTCCTGTGTACATCAATGTGATTCAGTTAAATATATATGTTTGTATGTGCTCAGTTGCTCAGTCATGTCTGACTCTTTGCGATCCCATGGTCTGTAGCCTGCTAGGCGCCTCTGTCCATGGAATTTTCCAGACAAGAATACCGAAGCGAGTTGCCATTCCTACTCCAGGAAATCTTCCCCACCCAAGGATTGAACTGCATCTCCGGTGTCTCCTGCATTGGCAGGTGGATTCTTTACCACTGTACCACCACTCTTTTTCAGATTCTTTTCCCTTAGAAGTTATTGCAAAATATTGAAAATAATTTCCTCAGGTGCTACTTTTTTTTCTGGAGTTTTACAGATGAATTTGGGGGAGGGGAGAATATGGTATGGCAAGAAACTTAAAGAATCATATGCTGACTCATTTGCTAAGTAGCTCTCATCTTCAAAGTACACAAACATACTTCCCTCAACACTACATTCCTCTATAGTTAGGCATCTCGTTGTAGTCAAACTTCACTACAGAAGAATCTCTGCTTGTTTTCTCTGAGTGCTCACTTCCCATTCAGTTCTCCCCTGACAGCAATCTGGGCTCTGCCCCATCGTGGCTGCCACTATCGAAACTGCTCCTTTCAAGACCTTCTGGTTACTAAATCCTTTGGATGCATTTTAAGCCCTTTATCATCAGCCTCTAGGTACCACTCAATATCCTTGCCTTTAAAAAAAATTGATTTATTTGGCCATGCCTTGCAGTATGTGAAAACTTAGTTCCCTGGCCAGAGATGGAATTCATGGCCCCTGCATTGGGAGCATGGAACTTAAACCACTGGGCCTCAGGGATGTTCCACCACTCCATACTCTCTTTTTAAAAAAAAAAAAAAAAATTTATTTTTTATTGAATGATAATTGCTTTACAGAATTTTACTGCTTTCTGTCAAACCTCAACATGAATCAGCCATAGGTATACATATATTCCCTCCCTTTTGAAACTCCCTCCCATCTCCCTCCCCATCCCATCCCTCCAGGTAAATACAGAGCCCCTGTTTGAGTTTTCTCAGCAATGCAGCAAGCCCGTTGGCTATTTACTTTACATATGGTAATGTAAGTTTCTGTGTTACTCTTTCCATACGTCTCACCCTCCCCTCCCCCCTCCCCACGTCCACAAGTCTATTCTCTCTGTCTGTTTCTCCATTGTTGCCCTGTATATATTCTCGATCACTTCTGGCTGAAGGTCTCACCTCCTTTGGTTTCTGTGACACAATTGTATCTATCGGTTCTGTTTCAGAAGAAAGTAACAGAAAACTCAATCCAAACTGATTTAAGTGATAAGAAACTTCACAGGTCTCAGGCATGTAAGTCTAGAGGGAGAGCAAGGGTGAGGGTTGGCTCCAGCTCCATGTCTCTGTGATTCTCCCGGCTGGCTGGCTTTCTGCAGTTGCCATGGAGAGGGGCTGCAGCAAGCCTAAAGCCTATACGGAAGAGGACGGGGCATTACTTCAGAAAGTTCTTCTAAGAGGCTAATGAAGAGTATGTCTAGTGTTCCATTAAACTTTTTTTTTTTTAATATATTTTTTCTTGTTGTCATTGTTACTGTTTAGTCGCTAAGTCATGTCAGACTTTTTTGTGACACCAGGGACTGTAGCCTGCCAGGCTCCTCTGTCCGTGGGATTTCCCAGGCAAGAATACTGCAATGGGTAGTCATTTCCTTCTCCAGGGGATCTTCCTGACCCGGTGATCAAACCCGTGTCTCTCGTGTTGCAGGTGGTCTCCTGCATTGCAGGTGGATTCTTTACCATCTAAGCCACCAGGGCAGCCCTTCCTAGTTTTATTATAATACAACCGACACAGAACATTGTGTAAGTTTAATGTGTATAAGATAATAATTTGATATATGTATATACTACAAAATGATTATCACAATAAGTTTACTTAGTACCCATCACTTCACATAGTTAATCTTTTTCTTGTAATAAGAAACTTTTTGTATCTACTCTCTTAGCAACTTTCTAATATACAGCACAGTATTGTTGACTATGGAACTTCCCAGTCCATGGAGTTGCAAAAAGTCAGACATGACTTAGCAACTAAAACAACAACATTGTTGACCATCCTGTAAATTACATCCTGTGCGTGCTATGTGCTAAGTCATGTCCGTCATGTCTGACTCTTCGCGACCCTATGGACTGTAGCCCACCAGGCTCCTCTGTCCTTGGGATTCTCCAGGCAAGAATACTGGGGTGGGTTGCCATGTCCTCCTCAAGGGGACCCAGAAATTGAACCCTTGTCTCATGTCTCCTGCATTGGCAGGAGGGTTTTTTTTTTTTTTTTTTTTTAACCTCTAGTGCCATCTGGGAAACCCACATTATACACCTAGGACTTATTTATCTTATAATTGAAAATTTGTATCTTTTGACCACCTTCATCTACTTCATCAACCTTTTCCTGAATCTCACTGGGTTACTTGCCCCTCACAGTCCCCAGCAAAGTGGGTGGGATATCTTTAAACTGGTTGTATCAACCCTTAGCCTCGCTAGAGGCCAAGAGACTTCATCGGGGAGGAGTTATGTAAAGACAGAGAGCAGGCAATTGATACTTGTTAGTAAACCAGCAATGTACACCACAACTACATTCCCAGGGTTTTTCTGTTTTTTTTTTTTTTTAATTGCAGGTTGCTTTTCTGCATTCCCTAATGATTTCTTCTTCCTCTGCCCAGCCCTTCTATGTGGATAGTCCCCAGAGTCTCACTCTTGCTTTCTTCTCACCATTCTGTTATCCCCCCAAGACGATTTGTTCACTTAAAAAAAAAAACCAAAAATGAAATACTTTTCGTTTTGTATTGGAGTATAGCTGATTAACAATGTTGTGATAGTTTCAGGTGAATAACGAAGCAGCTCGGCTATACCCATATGTGTATCCTTCCTCCCCCAAACTCCCCTCCCCTTCAGGCTGCCGCATAACACACAGCAGAGTTCCAGCTGGTTTCCTTTTGAGGCTGTATATACCAACTTCCAAATCTACAACTCCAGTTCTCTGAGTTCTCCAAACTGTAGACTTGCATACAGTTGTGTATTGGATGTAGATCCAGGTGTGTCTCAAGCTCATCGTGCCCCAAACTGAGTTAGTCAACATGGCCCAAAGATCAGCACATCCTTCTGTATTCCTTATCTCAGTGAGTGACTTCATCAAACCCTATTCCCTAAGTCTTTATAGACCCTTTTCACTTCCCAACATTGAAGTAATCACAAAACCTTGTTGATCTAGCCACCAAAAATTAACAGGGCCACGTGCTCTGAGAAATCTTTTCTGAATTACCCTTTCTCTCCAATCTGTGATGTGCTCTTGTCATATGTGATCCATGGTACTGCATATAAAACCGTATAAGAGAACCTCCATTTACTATCCTCTTGACTGCAATCGCCACATCTTATTAGTTTTTAATATCCCTGTTCTCAGCAAACAACTTGAACACTGTCAGTGTTCAGGAAGTGTTAGATGGTTCTAGAATGACTTTAGTCTTTAAACACTTACTGGATCACTGTGATTTCTAGACATTCTCCCAAGCTCTGAATGTTTGATGTTCTTCCTTGACAGACTTGGTCCTGCCTTCGAGTGGGTGGAGTAATGGGAAAATGCCAGAAGCTGTGTCCCAAGGCTGTGAGTGTCAGGTCATGGCCAGTGTAAACAATTTGAAACCAGGTCAGAGATCCAAATTGGGTTGCTGAATCTAGGAAGCTAAAGCATGAAACCAGTTGCGTTGGTGTCTGGGTTCTTGAAGAGGCTGACGGGAAGAAAATCCCAGATCTGGGCGAGACAGCTACGGCCACTTTTCATGAAGTTTGAGATGCTCAGACTGTCGTGGTCCCTGTAATAAAAAGATGAATAAGGGATGATCCCTAATCCAGTAGGAACTTAGGGTGATGTGGGAAAATAGATATGCAACAAAAACTTAAACTTCACCGTAAGAAGTGAAACAGTGAAACATGTCTACAGCATGAAGGGATCCGGACATGGAAGCTGATGCCTGTGCTTAGGAGAAATTGTGATAACCTTGAGAGGATGCTTGTTAAGAAAAGTTCCTTTCTCTTTCTTTTTCTTAAGGTTATATCTTAGATTTGGCATTTAACTCCATAGATGTCCTCAGGACAAACCACTTTCTTTAATACATAGGCAAAAGTTGGTTTGTTCCACTGAATCTATGTCACAATTTTTTTTCCATGGCTCACAGGGACTGTTCCCTGGGAGAAATTTTTTCAGTAGCTTGGTATTCACATTATAAATATGAGAGCATTTTAAGGGAAGTTTTTATGTGGAAAAATGATTATTCAGAGTTTAGTACATAAAAATTAATATTCAGTATATTAAAATTAAATATACTATACATTTAAGTGATAAATATTTGGTTCTTAAGTTCAGCTTGTAAATATTATCCTAATTAAAAGTGTAGCAAATTTTAACATTACTTTTATGGAAATTTAAAAACGTTTGTAAAATAAACACTTTTAAGCCTTTAAAAGGCATTTATACATTTAACACCTGTGATTTTCCTATTAAATGCTGTATCAAACACTTGTGTGATTTAATGAAGAAAATTCTTCCCAGATTCTTAACTGTTCTAAATCTAATGGAATATAAATGTGGATAAACTTAAATATTCTTATATTGTATATAAAGTTAGATTTCAACAACTCTAAAGGCCTTATATAGTTATACATTTTAAATTTATGAGGTTGACTTTTTACTCCAGTAGGTCAAATTTTCTTTCACATTATGAACACTTAAAGTAACCAAGTATGTTCAGACTTTTAAATGTAGAAATATTAATTATAGAGCAACAGATTTTGCTAGAACACCATTTTCTAGACTTACAGACTTTATGGGATTTTCACTAGTTTACATAAACTTGTGTGTATATATGTGTGTGTGTGTGTGTGTGTGTGTGTGTGTATGTGCACATGTGTCATTCTATGAAATTTTATCCCATGTATAAATTCATGTAACCACTACAGTCAGGATACAGAATGGTTCCATCACTACAAAGATACTGTCTCTTGCTATCCCTTTAGGAGGAGAACTATTTTATTTACTTTTGTCCTGCCAAAGCACTGAACAATGTCAGGTTCGTGACAGACATCCAGTAAAATATTTGTTAAATATACCAGTACATGACTAAATAGGACTAGGAGAATGTACCCAATTTGTTTGGATAAAGAAATATTAATCTGTTTACCAGACTTCAGTTTCTTTAACAAATTCCATCTCATGATGACTGACTTGCAAAGAACACAAAATTCTCAGCTACCAAATCTCATAGAAACGTTGCATCATTAATTAATCTGAATCTTGTAATCAAGACTTTGCCGACTATTCCTTGGCGGTCCATTGGTTAGAATACTGTACTGCCACTGCAGGCGGCACAGGTTTGATCTCTGGTTGGGGAACTAAAAAAACAAAAAAAACAAAAAAACTTTGCCAACCTGGAAAGCTTACAACTCTTGAGGCCTCAATACACCTCAATAAACAATGTGTTCATATAGCTACAAGTTTTCAATAAATGACATGAAATCCATTGGATAAGTTATGTGAAATGTCTTTTGGACACCCTCTGGGATCCAGACCAGAGAATAGAGTCAGCCTGACCGGAAAGTCAGTGCTCCAGGCCTGTGAGGCCTGACTTCCTCTTGGTTCCGGTTACTAATACTGTCCCAGAGCAAACAGAAATATGACCCTCCATTAACTTGCTTTAGACTGACAACAATAAAATTTCCCCTAATGGTACTAGGGGGAAATCGACTAGTCCTGCAAGATATTTGCACATGGTTGGCTGTTTCTTGACCTCAAGATATCTTTTTGGAAGCATTTAAAGAACTAACGAAAGAAATTGCCCTTTAAGTCGACCTTGTGACAGAAGGAGGTGGGAAAATAATTACACTGCATACCAGGCCTTACCTTTGCACAGAATAACTATATGACAAATACGAAAGCAAACACGCTGGAAGAATACCATAATATTCATTCGCCTCGTTTCTGATAAGAAAGGTTTATGCATTTTTATATCTTTAAAACCTTTGTTTTGCAGGGTGTGCTCTAGCCGGTTGCCTCTTACTCACGGTGTGTGGAGACTGAATCACTTTGGAATCCATTTTTCTTGAGTTACTTGAAGTGTAGCAGGCAGTGCATTTTGCGTTAGGAACCCCAGGTACAACCTGTTTCTGTAAATGATTGATTTCCATGGATCTGTTCCTTTAATTGATTTGATATTTACTTAAGAAAGTTCTTTCTTTCTGACAGGGCTTGCCCTGTCAGCTCTCTCTGAGCGCTTTTGTAAAGTGTGTCGCCATCATAAATAGGCAGGTTCCTTCCCAGACCAGTGGTTTCTCTGATTGTGCCGGGTCTTCGTTGCCGTGTGCAGGCTTTCTCTAGTTGTGGTGAGCAGGGGTTTCTCGATGGTGGCTTCTCTGGCTGCAGAGCATGGGTTCCATAGTTGCAGGTCACAGTCTCTAGAGCGCAGCCCCAGTAGATGTGCTCCATGGGGTCTTGTTGCTCTGCAGCATGTGGAAACTTCCTGGACCAGGGATCAAACCTGTGTCCCCTGCATTGGCAGGCAGATTGTTATCCACTGTACCGCCAGGGAAGTCTACGTAGATTTTTAAATAAAAACATCTTTAGAAAGTCTTTTGCTAGTTTTATTGATTCTAAAATTCAATCTAAATAAAAGCAGGGTGATTGCTATGAAAACTGAGTTGTGGCAAGCTCTGTGCCAGCCCTCCCAACTACACTGCTGGTCTGAAGCCATTCTGGAGGGGCTACTGGATATGGAGATTGTGAGGCAAAGTCCTCTAACTGGGAGGCCAGTAAGTCTAGAGGGCCGTAGCAGCTCCACCCCTCTGGGTAACAATGATTCTAAGGTCTTAAAGTAATTTGTGTGTATTCAGTCTTTGTCCCAGGTCACTCTGGTAGTTGGGCTTGTAAGGAGCACACTCTTTGAGTTGAATGTTTCAGTTTCATGGAGCTGGTTGGAAGAGTCCGGGCCCCAAAGATAGGGCTAGGAGAAGAGACCTCCCCATTGCTGCTTCTCTTTTTCAGCAGCAACCAGAAGCTGTTCAGTCCCTTTTCATTACCTTTTCTCTCTGGGTTAAAAGTGCTGCAAAATAATATTCCAAGAAGCACCTATGCTGTTTATCTTAAGCTCACTTAAAAGGAGAGTGGTTTTTATATGGAGTTACCGAGACCAAGATCATCAGACCAAAAAAGAGCTGAGAAAGAAAATTGCCTTCCAAAGCTTGCAGCCCTTGCAGCCACTGGATCCTGTTGGTATCCAGAGCTTACGTCTGCAAATGACTCCAACCCAGAGCCCCTGGCTGCAGTCTTCCAGTTGGCGCTGAGAACTGCAGGGAGTCACTGAACTTTTCTTTGAGAAGGTCAAGATGCAGGGGAAACCCTATTCAGCCTTCCAGGGAACTTCCAGAGCTATGGACTGGGGACCACATTACTTAGGCAATTAGAAGTGCTTTCCAAATGTCTGGGCTTCCTTTGGCCCTTATCAACATGAGTGTTTGCCCAAAGGTGGCTCTCTGCTTTATCCTCGCTTTTGAGGAGGAAAGCATTGTTAGTGGAGAGGGCAGACTGAGGGCAGAGAATTGCTCATTTTTCTACATCATGGAAAATAGAGGATATGCTGGAAACGTATCCTTTCAACTGGCTTAATCCTTTCAGTAAGGCTGGTTTCAATGAGCTCCATTGTGTTCAGTCCTTACTTGAGAACATGATAAAAATAGAAAAAAATAGAACACTTAGAGGACTACGTCTCTAGAACCAGAGTGAAAAGCAGAGTTGAGGTAATTGTCTAGATAATCCAAGAAAAACCAAAGAGAAACAAAATAAAACCCACTGCTGTTGAGGAGGGGGGAAAAAAAAAGAGAAAAAAGCAGTGTTAGGAACCTGAACGATCCAGTCTGTTTCTCTGCATTGTTCAAATTCACCAGCTCTGCATCTATATTTACTTTTTCTACACAGACTGAGCCTAAGTTATGTTGAAGAGTTTTTTTCCCCCAATATTATCTCAAGTACTACCTCCCAAATGCCTTTGCTTTAAAGTATTCCTCTTTGCCCTATTTCCTAGTAAGAAAAAAAAATAGATCTCATCATAGATTTATACATATTTTTCTATAAGACAACAGTATAAAAATAGTTTTGTTTTTTTTTTAAACTTGGGGGGTTCAGAGAGATTTCTTTTTCATTTGTTTCTCTGACTTCCCCTTAGCAGGTTGCTAAAGGCTGGAGATGGTTTATCTCCACCCTCTCATGTTTTAAACCTGTTGCTTTATGCTTGGCTAAGTGTCTGTCATGTGTGTTCGTTGCCAGCACAACAGCTTGGCTCATTTGGAAAATCAAGAAATCCAATTTCCTCCAAGATTTCAGCTGGTAATATTCCACTGGATGCAAGTGAGACACTGCCTGACTTGGAGATGCCGTCCTGGCCGGAGTTCTCCTTAGACTGGCTTCTCACATTGGGATCACTACTGGTCTCTCAGGTTACACTCCCTGACCATGTTGTTTTAAAGGCACTGTTTCTCTCATCACTCCTCCCCCATGAACTCAAACCTTTCATTCATTCACCTTATTTTTCCTTCTGCCTCTTTCTTAGCATACCCAGTCACTGAGTCCCGTGGATTCTTTTTCCCGCAAAGTTTCCCTTGTGCTAATCTTTTATTTTATTCCCACTCCCTGAGCTTGGGTTCCTATTTTTTTATCCCTCTTAATAATCCTCTGCTTTCTTCAATCTCATCCACTTGGCTTTTTTCTCCACAAATTGATTTTATATTGTATTGGTTGTGTTGGTTTCTGGTGCACAATGAAGTGAATCAGCTATATGTATATATACCTCCCCTCACTCTTGGACCTCTCTCCCACCCCTCCCATCCCAACCCTCTAGGTCATCACAGAGTGCTGAACTGAGCTCCCTGAGACTTACAGTGTGTTCCCACCTGCTGCCTATTTTACACATGCTAGGGTATATGTGTCAATCTGAATCTCCCAGTTCACCCCACCTCCTTTCCCCCTCCACTGTGTCCATACATCCCTGTTCTACACCTGCATCTCTATTCTTGCCCTGCAAATAGGTTCATCTGTATCATTTTTTTAGATTCCACATTATGTGTCAATATATGATATTTGTTTTTCTCTTTCTGACTTTTCACTCTGTATGACAGATTCTAGGTCCATGTCTCTATAAACGACCCAATCTCACTCCTTTTTATGGCTCAGTAATATTCCGATATATATATGTATCATATCTTCTTTGTTGATGGACATTTAGGTTGCTTCCACGTCCGAGTCACAAATCAAGAGTCGTCCATTCTTAATCTGTCCAAAGTAAATTCCAGAGCAACCTTCCTTGAAGCTTTTCTTAATTGAATTGTAATTTATTTTTGGAAACAAACATTTTTTACAACTTCTTGCTGCCAAAAATATTTGCCCAAATCCCTTACCCTGGTGTTGAAAGCTTTTGTCAGCTGGGTTCTCATGACTTTGGAGCCTCAAGTGAAGAGTCAGCTCCAAGAAACTGGGTCTCTTGTCTTTCTGCGTGAAATGCTTTTCCTCCTCTTGCTCATCCTTCAAGGCCCTAACCATCTCTCAAGGCTAGATCAGACATCCCAATTCTTCCAGGAAGCTTTTTTCTGACTACCTTGGCAGGAAGTGGCCATCTGTGATCTGGGGGTCACAGGATCTTAGAGTTTGAAGGCATCTGGAAGATGCTGAGTCCTACTTTTTACCCTGAAGCACATACTTTGACCTTTGCTTAAGTATGTCCAAGATGGGGAACACACATAGCAGCTCTGCATTTGGGGGCCAATGTTATTAATGGGGGGTTCCCAGATGCCACGATGGTAAAGAACCCACCTGCCAATGCAAGAGATGCAGGAAATGTGGGTTCAGTCCCTTCATTGGGAAGATCCCCTGGGAGAGAAAATGACAGCCTACTCCAGTATTCTTGCCTGGAAATTCCCATCAACAGAGGTGCCAGGAGGGCTACAGTTAATGGGATCGCAAAGAGTTGGACAACTGAGTGACTGAGCATGTTATTAATGGGAATTTCTTTATCTTACTCTCTCTCTCTGGGATAATTCCTGCCTCTTTGTATCTTACTCTTTGTGTTCTGTCCTTGGGAGCAATACAAAAATACTACCCTTTTCCTGTATCAAAGCCTTTCAAATGTTTCTTGAAAGCTGTCATAGCTATTTTGATTAATCCAAATACAACCTCATTTCTTCAATTATTTTTTTAAATGCTATTTTGATACAATTTTGAAAGGTTACTTTCCATTTATAGCTATTACAAAATATCGGCAATATTCCTTGTGTTACACAATACTTCTTTGAGCCTATCTTACATCCAATGATTTGTACCTTCCAGTCCCCCACCCCAGTTCTTTCTTTCTTTCTTTTTTTTAACAATAAATCAACTTTATTTATTTTTGGCCACACTGGGTCTTTATTGCTGTACATAGACTTTCTCTACTTGAGGTAAGATGGGGCTACTCTCTAGTTACAGCGTGTAGCGGCTTCTCATTGTGGGTTCTCTTGTTGTAAAGTGCAGGCTCTAGGGTGTGTGGGCTTCAGTAGTTGTTGCGCATGGGCTTAGTTACCCCAGGGCATGTGGAGTCTTCCCAGACCAGGGATCAAACCCATGTCCCCTGCACTGACAGGCAGATTCTTCACCAGTGGACCACAAAGGAAGTCCCACCCCAGTTATTTCTGTATTAAAGTGGTTTTGAAATCACCCTCCATCTTGGCTAATTTTTTTTTTTTTTTGCCATTCCATATGGCTTGTGGGATCTTAGTTCCCCGACCAGGGATTGAGTCTTAACCACTAGAAAGTCAGGGAATTCCCCATCTTGGCTCTTTCATCTGGAGGTGTATCAGGAGTGTTGACAGTAATCTTAAAATATAGAGTCCGGGAAAAACACAACTTTCCAGATCCATAGTATTCATTCCAGAGTACTGATATGCTTGTGCCACTCATTTGGCTCATTACACATTGTAGCATATGCAGAGTTTTTTAGTCACAGAGGAAGAAGGGACTATGCCTTTGCATTTGCTTGTCAGCTAGATGATCAGCCCTGGAGAAAGCAACAACTTGGACCTGAAGGCCCAGAATCGAGTAGCCTTCCAGTACTTGATTCTGAGAAACTAACTCAACTGATGAACATTGCTAAGGCTAGTGCTCACTTCTCAGCTCTTAGATTGTTTGATCTCTTGGCAGCATCAGCACTGTTTTTCCTTTTTAATATTTTTTGGCTGTGCTGTGCGGCATGCAGGATCTTAGTCTCCTGCAATGAAAGCACGAAGTCCTAGGCACTGTACCACCAGAAAATTCCCAGCATTGACACTGTTAACCACCTTCTCTTTCTGGGAACTCTTCCTTTGGTTTTCATGACAGTCTGTTGGTTTTTTCCCTAACTTTCTCACTTTTTAGTCAGTTTTGTAATTTCTCTTTGTTGTTGATTTTTTGGGGCTCTTCCTAACAACCCTTTTCCCTGTTACTTCTTTATCCTCACTGTCCCTTCCCTTCCCTGGTGTCCATCTTCTCAGGCACAGATCACTGTCGCTATCTCCTACAGTCAGATTTTGGAAGCTTGGGAATGCATAAAAATGGTTCAAGTTTAAAGTCTTCTCTGAGGGAATGCAAAACAGTGGAAGAAAGACAGAGGAAGAGATTTGAGAGATATTTGGAAGGTGGAATTGGGTGGCTCAGGGGTAAAGAATCTACCTGCCAATGCAGAAGATACAGGTTCATTCCCTGGATTGGGAAGATCCCCTGGAGAAGGAAATAGCAATCCACTGTAGCATTCTTGCCTGGGAAATCCCATGGACAGAAAAACCTGGTGGGCTACAGTCCATGGGGTCGTACAGAGTCTGATTGGCATAGCCACTGAACATGCGTGAAGAAAATTGGTGAACTTAACGATTTACTGGATTCTAGGATGGGCTTCCCTAGTGGCTCAGAGGTTAAAGCGTCTGCCTGGAATGTGGGAGACCTGGGTTCGATCCCTGAGTTGGGAAGATCCTCTGGAGAAGGAAACGGCAACCCACTCCAGTATTCTTGCCTGGAGAATCCCATGGTGGGAGGAGCCTGGTAGGCTACAGTCCATGGGGTCGCAAAGAGTCGGACACGACTGAGTGACTTCACTTTCACTTTCACTTTCTTTCAGGATGAGAACAGTGAAAGGAAGCATGAGGAGTGATGGGTAATGCTAACATTCTTAGCTTCAGGTGGCATGTGTGTGTGTGAACTTGGGGGGAGGAGTGTTGGGATATCACACTGCACACATCGCAATCCCCATCAGAGTGCTCACTGCACTGTATTGTGGTCACATGTTGAGCTGTGTGACCCATACAACAGACACTCCAGGTTCTTGGAGGGCGAGGACTGACCACGTGTCTATGGTGTTCATGGTTGGATACCCTTTTCTTCGCACAGGGCTTGGGATACTCCAAGTGCCTAATATAAAACTGCTCTAAAATAAATAAACAACAAGGTCCTACTATGTAGCACAGGGAACTACAGTCAATACCTTGTAACAAGCTGTAATAGAAAAGAATCTGAAAAAGAATCTATACATTCTGATATGTATATATATTCAAATATATATTTCTGAATCACCTTGTTATACACCAGAAGCTCATACAACATTGTAAATCAACTATACTTCGGCACAAAAAATAAAGAATATATTACTGTTGAATGAGTGAATGAATTCTTGTAGTTTAATTTCACAGATTGTGATCTGTTTAAAAATATCTTTTTAGAAAAAGGCTTGGTGGGGGCAGTTTAAGATGAATCAGGAAAGAACCTGCTGTCATATCTTGCTGCATATAACTGGAGTTACAAAATAGAAGAAAAAAAAGACAATAGATGGAACTTTAAAATGTATGGCATTAACTGAACATCAAGAAATGATGTAACACACTGGAGCCAATCAGTGAAGTGCTGAGTGTCTATTATGGGTCAGACTCTGTGTTAGGGTCAGTGAGTAGTGATCAAACATCTGCCTTTGCTCAGGAAAGGCCTGGTTTATGACCATTGTGCCAAATGAATCATTAAAAATACTCTCATACTCTAAAATACTCTCATACTCTAAAGTGTTTTTATCAGGGCAATATGTTAACTGATCACGCTAACCCTGGGGAATGCAAGTAATTTCAGTTCAAATTAAGAAAGAAGGTTGTAATTAATATTGGACTAGATGGTATTGTGCTTCCCAGGTGGTGCTAATGGTAAAGATCCTGTCTGCTAATTCGGGAGACCATCCCTGGGTTGGGAAGATCCCTGGAGGAGGGCATGGCAATCCACTCCAGCATTCTTGCCTGGAGAATCTCATGAAAAGAGGAGCCTGGTGGGCTACAG
Organism: Dama dama; assembly: GCF_033118175.1. Classification (NCBI taxonomy): domain Eukaryota; kingdom Metazoa; phylum Chordata; class Mammalia; order Artiodactyla; family Cervidae; genus Dama; species Dama dama. Next base: position 50,400,052 of record NC_083710.1, read on the forward strand.
TCCATGGTGTTGCACAGAGGTGAACACAACTGAAGCAACTTCACACAAAAACACATAGATGGGATTCAGAGCATCAGCAGAAAGGCTCACAGGGATTTAGGGCTGTCATGAGGAAATTCACCCCAGAAAAGTGCTGGGAGGAAAAAAACAAACAAACCTCAAACTCCAAAAAGAGTCAAGAAATCTCTAAAAGGAAGATCAAGCAGCTGATCTAGACAGGAGCCTAAAATGGTGTCGTCTTCAAGAGATTGCCATCTCTTCTTTCCTTGGTTTGAAATTCCCACTGAGTCATCCCTTGGGTTTCTACAAAAAAGGGGTGGGGAAGGGGGAGAGTCTTGTTTTAAGGATGCTTCTATTTCTTCCCTATTAAATGATAATCATAGTGATATAGAACTCTATTATTTTCTGTTGACCAGTCATGATACAATGGTATTTAGTGAATAGTTACATAATCACAATAGTAAAAGTTGTTTATCAGTTCATAATGTTACTATTTTTAAAAAAAATTATTTTATGGGAATACAGTTGATTTATGATGTGTTAATTACTGCTGTATAGGAAAGTGATTCAGTTATACATATATACATTCTTTTTTATATTCATCCCTATTATGATTTATTATAAGATGTATAAGATATTGAATATAGCTCCCTGTGTTATACAGTATGACCTTGATGTTTATCCATTCTATGTATAATAGCTTGCATCTGCTGATCCCAAACTCCCAATCCACTCCTCCTCTACTCCCTCTCCTGGCTTGGGGACCAGAAGTGTGTTCTCTATGTCTGTGAGTTTGTTTCCATTTTGTAGATTCATTTGTGTCACACTTTAGATTCTACGTATAAGCGGTATCATATGGTATTTGTCTTTCTTTTTCTGATTTACTTCACTAAGGATGATAATCTCTAGTTCCATCCATGTGGCTGCAAATGGCATTATTTCATTCCTTTTTATGTCTGAGTAATATTCCATCATATACATATACACACCGCATCTTCCTCCTCTCAGAATGCTACTCTTATAGAGCAGTGTGGCCAGAGAAGGACTGAGACCACCCCTTCTATTCTTGTAAAGCTTTTTCTCATTGACTGATGATCAGCAATAGCAAGTTTGAAGTCTGCTTGGTTTTCACCTTGGCAGGGAACAGAGAAGATAAGAAGGTATAGACCTTGGGGAAGCCTGATAAAAACTGACAACAGCCTGGGCCCACAATGAGCCTTGAAAGAGTCAATGAGTCCTACATACCTGGAAAAGCTGAAAAGATTTTAACTGGAGGGAGGTGGCCACAAGAGAGGCACCAAAATGAAATCAAGTGTAAAGATGTGGAGGACTTTTTCATGAGAATTCTAAAGGGGATGTCTCTCATGATAAAGATGGAGACACACACTGATGAACAGGGGGCTGAGAATCCCAGGAGCAGGTGGCCCCAGAGGAGTGCTGGAAGAGTGTGCAGAGAGGGAGAGAATTTCCCAAGTGCTTTGAAAGGGAAGCCAGGGGAGAAGGAGTGAAGTGTCTAAAGAGGATTTTTAGGAAATTTTAGGAATTCTGGGAGAGGCATAGGTTTTGCCAACTTTACCCAATAGCATGGATGCTGGCAAGGATCTGGGGATCTCTGTGTATGCCAAGCACATAATTTATATTGTTATTCTTCAACCGAATAAAGATTATTAATATAATCCATATTAATCTATAATCCATATTAAGATATAATCCTGAATAAAATAAAAAACATTACTGAAGTCAGGTGTCAGTCTTTGCAACCCCATGGACTGTAGCCTGTCAGGCTTCTTTGTCCATGAAATTCTCCAGGCAAGAATACTGAAGTGGATTGTCATTTCTTTTTCCAAGGGATCTTCTCATCCCAGGGATTGAGCCTGCATCTCTTTCATCTCCTGCATTGGCAGGCGCAATCTTACCACTGTGCCACCTGGGAAGCCTGAAGTCATGTGATAGATAGATAGTCTTGCTATCTATCTATCTATCTATACATCTCTTCATTCATGAATAATAAAATAGATATTTTTGTGCGTGAATGTGAAGAGGACTCCTTAAAAATTTCAGAAGCAGAAGGGTGATGAACTCAGGTTGGGGGCAGCCTCAATTCCTTATTCCTGGAGAAGGGAAAGGCTACCCACTCTAGTACTGTGGCCTGGAGTGGCAAAGAGTTGGACACAACCGAGCGACTTTCACTTTCAATTCCCTATTAATCTCTCTGTGTCTTTCTACTTCATATATCATTGTAATCATTGTACAGTGTTGAAATTTCCTGTAGAAACAGCACACAGATTTTGCTTTTAATTAAAAACCCAGAGGCTGTTTCTGACATAGGAATTTGATGTCTTCTTTGCATTTTCTCTGGGAAGATGAGAAAAATAAAGGGGCTGATGCATGCTTAGGGCATGTCTTGGAGGCTTTTGTTGACTATGAAAATGTTAAAAATATAGATAGGCAAAAGAAAACTGATTTAATTGATGTACTCTGGGTTTATATCTATTGAGTTCAGTTCAGTTCAGTCGCTCAGTCATGTCCAACTCTTTGTGACCCTGTGAACTGCAGTACGCCAGGCTTTCCTGTCCATCACCAACTTCCAGAGCTTATTCAAACTCACATCCATTGAGTCAGTGATGCCATCCAACCATCTCATCTCATTCTCTGTCATCCCCTTCTCCTCCTGCCTTCAATATTTCCCAGCATCAGGGTTTTTTCCAATGAGTCAGTTCTTTGCATCAGGTGGCCAAAGTATGGGAGCCTCATCTTCAGCATCAGTCCTTCCAATGAATACTCAGGACTCATTTCCTTTAGGATGGACTGGTTGGATCTCCTTGCAGTCCAAGGGACTCTCAAGAGTCTTCTCCAACACCACAGTTCAAAAGCATCAATTCTTCAGCACTCAGCTTTCTTTATGGTCCAACTCTCACATCTATACATGACTACTGGAAAAACCATAGCTTTGACTAGACAAACCTTTGTTGGCAAAGTCTCTGCTCTTTAATATGCTATCTAGATTGGTCATAGTTTTTCTTCCAAGAAGCAAGCATCTTTTAATTTCAGGGCTGCAGTCACCATCTGCAGTGATTTTGGAGCCACCCAAAATAAAACTGTTTCCATTGTTTCCCATCTATTTGCCATGAAGTGATGGGACTGGATGCCATGATCTTAGTTCTCTGAATGTTCAGCTTTAAGCCAACTTTTTCACTCTCCTCTTGTACTTGCACATCAAAAGTCTTTTTAGTTCCTCTTCACTTTCTGCCATAAGGGTGGTGTCATCTGCATATCTGAGGTTATTGATATTTCTCCTGGCAATCTTGATTCCAGCTTGTGCTTCATCCAGCCTGACATTTCTTATGATGTACTCTGCATATAAGTTAAATAAGCAGGGTGACAACATACAGCCTTGGCATACTCCTTTCCCAATTTGGAACCAGTCTGTTGTTCCATGACCAGTTCTAACTGTTGCTTCTTGACCTGCATACAGATATCTGTGGCAATTAGCTAATCATGTCGTGTTTGTTCTTTGTAATGCTGATGTCCCTCTCACAGCATCCTTCTTTCCTCTGCTCTCTGGTTCAGCTGGGTTAGAAGCTTTACTCTTGCAATGCTTTCTGTTTCTTGTTAACATTTAAGGACTATAATGTGGCTATGTGAGTGAGAATTGATGTTCTGGCTTCTTTCACTAAACATATCGTCACTTTCCCCACATCATTCAAATTTTCATGTAAAATGACTGTTTCCCTAGAGTCCCATATGTATATCCATCATTCATTAAACTCTTCTGTGGAGCCTGGTGGGCTACAGTCCATGGGACTCATGTACATGACTGAGCAAAACACAGCAGCAAATTCTTTTGTGGGTAATTGCTCAGATTTTGCCATTAGAAGAAATGCTGTGGTCTACAGCGCTGTGGAATCAGGTTGTCCGCCTCTACCCCGAATTATTCTTCTGGTTGTAGTAGTCTGACATGCTCAGGGCACCACTTCCTCACCCTCTGCCCAAGTGCTCAGAATGGGGCTCAGGAGATGAGCCTATGTTCTGCTCACCAGCTTCCCCTGCCTACATTAGTCGATGGTTCAACAACGGGCTTGTGAGCCAGTCAGAGCCAACTACACTCGCTGATTCCCTGGCTGAGACTTCTGAGAGACTGACGGTCTCTCCTCCAGGATTTACAATGAGAGGCCAGGAAAGTGATACCGCTGACACCATCTCGCCACCGCAGGGAGCCTCAGAATGACACCCATGAGGAAAGTAGAGCAGAACCCAAAGACAGAAGCCACAGAAAACAACAAAAACAAAGAGACAAAACCTGGATCTAGACAAGGTCATTTGACTTCTGGCTTCGGTCCTGTTAGGCACCTTGACTTTTCACTTATTGAACCATTAAACCTACAACTAGTCCCCTGCCCTCTAGTACACATCTGTCTGCCTTGAGAGCCCTGTTGTAACCACTTTGTTCACATATCTTGTTTTGAGTTTTCACTGATTTTTTTCCCCTTTATTTTTCAATTGAAGCATCAAGGTTGTGTTATTTTCAGATGTACAGCAAAGTGATTCAGTTATACACACACCCATATGCTGCTGCTGCTAAGTCACTTCAGTCGTGTCCGACTCCGTGTGATCCCGTAGACGGCAGCCCACCAGGCTCCCCCATCCCTGGGATTCTCCAGGCAAGAACACTGGAGTGGGCTGTCATTTCCTTCTCCAATGTGTGAAAGTGAAAAGTGAAAGTGAAGTTGCTCAGTTGTGTCTGACTCTTAGCGACCCCATGGACCACAGCCTACCAGGCTCCTCCATCCATGGGATTTTCCAGGCAAGAGTACTGGAGACACACCCATATATATGTATATAAATCTATTCTTTTTCAGATTGTTCACATATCTTTGACCTCATAGCAAATAACAGCTGATACGTGCTGAGTGCTTGCCTTCTTCGGTCCAGCGTCATGTGAAAACTTTCCATTTGTGATCACATTTAGCCCTTCTAATAATCATCACAAATGCCTACTATTACCATCTTCACTTTACACATAAGAAAACTAAGGCTCAGAGAAAATAGGAGAATAAAACACAAGTGCAAAGTCACAAGCTAGCAAACAGCAGAACCAGGATTCAATCCTCGGGTTGTTCCAGGGCCAGAGCCTCATCACATCTACTTTTCTGCTACTCCTAACATCCTTTATTCATTCCCTGTGAACAAAATGAACTTTTATATGGAATCAGAAAGACTCAAGCACGTAAAGCCTCTATGAAGAGCAGTGTAAAGAGTTAAAGGTTTTGATCCTGGAGCAGGATACAAGAAAATAAAAGGCTAGGCTTTAGAAAGAGTAAAAGAAGAAGGGTCTGAGAAAAGTCTAGAGATAAAGTTTAGTCTGTCCAGAGCTGAGAGTTCATGTGGAAATATGAGTGATGAGATTGAATCAGATTTTGAATCTTACTTTAAAAAGTCTAATCATGGTATTAGTAGCAATGGGGAGCCCTTGATTACTTCAGAAAGTGTGAAAGACTCTTGATTTGGTGGTGCTCCATGAACCACGCATGTTCATGTACTTTTGGCTTCCCTCCACACTGATTTCAGTTGGCTATTTAAATTATGTTATGTCAGTTATGTCTGACTCTTTGTGATCCCATGGATTGCAGCACGCCAGGCTTCCCTGTCCTTCACCATCTCCTGGAATTTGCTCAAACTCACGTCCATTGAATTGGTGATGCCATCCAGCCATCTCATCCTCTGTCATCCCCTTCTCTTTCTGCCTTCAATCTTTCCCAGCATCAGGGTCTTTTCAGTGAGTTGACTCTTCTCATCAGGTGGCCAAAGTATTGGAGCTTCAGCTTCGGCATCAGCCCTTTCAATGCATATTCAGGGTTCATTTCCCTTAGGATTGACTGGTTGGATCTCCTTGCTGTCCAAGGGACTCTCAAGAGTCTTCTCCAATACCACAGTTCTTTAGCAGACATCATGTAAATGGAAGCCTGTTGAGTGCTGGCACATTTGGGTTTATCCTCCTGGGAGGCTCTTTCTTAGAGCTCAACTGTCACCTGTGAAGAAGCCCAGGCAGCTACGGAGAAAGGTCCATGGAGAAGAAGAGGTCACCTGGCTGAGAGACCCAGCTGTGTTCCTGCTGACATTTACCAGCTCTTGACAGCCACGTGAAATGAGGCCACTTTGGATCTTCTAGCCATCCTAGTCATTCCAACAAGGAGCCACAGAATCAGCCAGCCAGCCCTTAAAGTGGTGAAAAATAATTAATTGCCATTGCTCTAGGCCACAAATTTTGGGGTGGCTTGTGATATAATAGATCAGTAACACAGTTCAAGCTGGTTTTAGAAAAGGCACAGGAACCAGAGATCAAATTGCCAACATCTGCTGGATCATCAGAAAAGCAAGAGAGTTCCAGAAAAACATCTATTTCTGCTTTATTGACTATGCCAAAGCCTTTGACTGTGTAGATCACAACAAACTGTGGAAAATTCTGAAAGAGGTGGGAATACCAGACCACCTGACCTGCCTCTTGAGAAAGCTGTATGCAGGTCAGGAATCAACAGTTAGAACTGGTCATGGAACAACAGACTGGTTCCAAATAGGAAAAGGAGTACATCAAGGCTGTATATTGTCACCCTGCTTATTTAACTTATATGCAGAGTACATCATAAGAAATGTCAGGCTGGATGAAGCACAAGCTGGAATCAAGATTGCCAGGAGAAATATCAATAACCTCAGATATGCAGATGACACCACCCTTATGGCAGAAAGTGAAGAGGAACTAAAAAGACTTTTGATGTGCAAGTACAAGAGGAGAGTGAAAAAGTTGGCTTAAAGCTGAACATTCAGAGAACTAAGATCATGGCATCCAGTCCCATCACTTCATGGCAAATAGATGGGGAAACAGTGGAAACAGTGGCTGACTTTATTTTGGGTGGCTCCAATATCACTGCAGATGGCGATTGCAGCCATGAAATTAAAAGACGCTTACTCCTTGGAAGGTAAGTTATGACCAATCTAGACAGCATATTAAAGAGCAGAGACATTACTTTGCCAACAAAGGTCCGTCTAGTCAAGGCTGTGGTTTTCCCAGTAGTTACGTATGGATGTGAGAGTTGGACTATAAAGAAAGCTGAGTACCAAAGAATTGATGCTTTTGAACTGTGGTGTTGGAGAAGACTCTTGAGAGTCCCTTGGACTGCAAGGAGATCCAACCAGTCCATCCTAAAGAAGATCAGTCCTGGGTATTCATTGGAAGGACTGATGCTGAAGCTGAAACTCCAATACTTTGGCCAGCTGATTTGAAGTGCTGACTCATTTGAAAAGACTTTGATGCTGGGAAAGATTGAGGACAGGAGGAGAAGGGGATGACAGGGGATGAAATTGTTGGATGGCATCACTGACTCAGTGGACTTGGGTTTGGGTGGACTCCAGGAGTTGGTGATGGACAGGGAGGCCTGGCGTGCTGTGGTTCATGGGACTGCAAAGAGTTGAACACGACTGAGCATCTGAATGGAACTGGACTGAACACAGTTGAGAGTGGTCTTCTTGCTTGCCATCCCCCACCCCTTCTTCCTTCCAGCAAACATGAAGGGCTCTGTGGACAATGCAAAGATCAAGAGAAGGAGGCCTCAGGATAGCTGTCCTGAAGGAACATGGTGATCCTTGCCCCTCTGGCTCTGCCTTGCCTCTTTCTGAGCTTCAGACTTTCATTTCCAGTGGGTTATCAATATTTCCAAAGCAGAATTCAGTTTCTTTCACTTGAAACTCCCCTTTCTCTCCTATCTTTATGTTGGTTATTGGTACTGCCATGTACCCAATTGGCCAAGGTTGAAATTTCAGGCTCCTTTTGACCCTCCCTTCACGGTTGGTTCCCATGTTCACTTACCAGCCTGCACTACTGCAGATATTGCACTGGAGATGGGGGCGCCTGGATACCGATGGGTCTCCTGCAGCCACTCTCATAGAGGCTATGGCCACTGGGACCATTGCAGCTGGGGCACTGACATGTTCTTGAAAAGAACGGGTAGCTAGGCCTCTAGCCAATGTGTAGCTTTACCTCCAGAGCCAGAGGTTCTGCCCCCTTCCTCCACCTCCAGTCTTGGCAGGATGAAGACTCAGTTGCAGTCAAGGCAGGGTAGACACAAAGGAGACCACTCCTTGTAGATTTAGAAGTTTATCTTCCTTTGTCCAAGACCTAGATCAAGGGCTCCCCAGGTGGCACTAGGGGTAAAGAACCCACCACCCAATGCAGGAGACATGAGACCCAGGTTTGATCCCTGGGTTGGGAAGATCCCGTGGAGGAGGGGATGGCAATCCACTCTAGTACTCTTGCCTGGAGAATCCCATGAACAGAGAAGCCTGGTGGGCTTTGGTCCATAGGATCACAAAGAGTCAGACACAACTGAAGTGACTTGGCACAGAGATTAAAGGCACACATTTTCCAAAAAATGTTTTGAAAAGTCCAAAGCATATTTAATTAATATAAAGTTGAAACATTTGTGCTACATTTAGAGTGTATTAGATTAAGAGCAGGATGCAGCATCCTGGCGCTTTTCAGCCAGGCGATCTGGTTTCATTGCTTTCTTCTGGATGTACAATAATGCCATATGAATGAGAAGCCAGGTATCATTCTTAGGTGATTTTTTTTTTTTTTTTCTCCTTAGTCTAAAGATGACTTATCTTTCCTGTTCAGTGCTAGAAGAGGGAGTCAAGAGACCCAGGCCGGGAGCAGCTGCTTGTCTCTGTGGCATCTCAGTGTGTGTTACAGGTGTTTCCCTAGGGTGGCGACAGGTGACACCCCTTCTTTTTGGTGGATGCTGCTCCCCTCCTAGAGCAGACAACTTGGCCACCTTGCCTCCTCGCCTTTTGTACGGAGCAGAAAATGGCCACGTGTTCTTCCATCTCTCCTGGGGTTCTGAGGCAGTGCAGCCATCAGCAAGTTGTGTGACTTCATATCTCTGCATGTGGGTTTCTTGTGTCTGGGGTCAGGAGACCTGGGGTGGGGGGAGGAGTGGGGGGAAGTCTTACCTCCTCCTCTTGGTCACAGCATGACCTTGGATAAGTCCTTGATTTCAGAAGGCACTCATTTTCTGGTTTGGAAAATGGAGGCAAGTAAATCAGAGAATATCTAAGAATCTCCTTCCAGATTCAAAAAGCTTGGATACTAATATGCTGTGGAAAACTAGGCATGTATTCAGACACTTCCAGTTTCCTTACAGGACTTGGTTTTAATAGTCTCCTGCCATCTTCTTCCCCTTATTGCGACTCAGTCAATTAGACTGTGTTTTAGTTTTGTTCTGTTCGTCAAATGAGGATAATAAGGGATGCCTTCGAGGGAGTCAGGAAGGATAAACTAATTAAGGGTCGGAAAGTCCTAGTGGCCGCGTGCCTGTTAAGTGGTCATGATTTTAAACAGATCCTTCTGGCTCCTCAGCCGCTCACTGCCTGAGTGTCAGATGGTCCCATTTATAACATGATGTCCTCTTTTATCAAAACAGACACACGGAGGCACTGAGAGGGTGGATCTCAGAAGCAAAGGCCAGGATGCTGGCTGCGGGGCAGATGGAGGAGGGTAGGAGTCAGTAGCTGAGGGAGGAAGGAATCTGAGTGGAAGCAACTGCTGGTACCATTGAGATTTGGGGGCCCCAGTTTGCTGTATATCATTGGTAGGATTAGGGAGGGGCAGAAAGGATGATGTGGAGATGGGCAGGAGCGAATTCTGGCTCTATGCCTGCTATTGGTGCTCCTGGCTTGGGGTTCCGATCTCTCCTTACTGACCTTGATTGTGTGGGGGTGGGAAGGGTGGGAGGGGGAGAGAAGCCTTGAGAGGGCAGCTGTAAGGGAGGCAGAATCTACTTCCTTAAGAGAATCTTGCCCTGGCACTGAAAAGCCCAGCCAGCTCACTCAACACACTACTAGAGCATACTGCTTGTTGATCTAAGTTATGCTCTTGATGGTTTGACAGTTCAGAAACTAGAAAGTATATATTTCTGAACAGACCATAGACACGAGCCATTGTGTATGTCAAGTTTTAAATTCTTCTTTGAAGCCTTTTTGGTTGACGTTAATTCCTTCTTCCTAACATTTCCCTATTGCTTTTGGGACTGCCATATATTTGAGGTATTGATGTAACTACCATGATAAATTGTAAGCTCCTTGAGATCAGAGAACGTGTTATTCATTTGTGAGCTCCTTACAGTGTCTGCAAACTGCTTTCAGCATAAAACGTCTTTGATAAGCACTGATTAAGTTGAATTGTGTTATGTTATATGAAGAAAGAGTATAGAGAACTGAATAATAGGATTTTAGAATTTTAGGATTTTTGATCTTATTGAATTTACCACTCAGGTAAATGCTATCATTTTTTTTGCCACTGATTTCACTTCCTTTTACAAAATTATTTATTTATTTATTTGTCTACACAGAGGAGAGGGGGCAACAGAGGATGAGATGGTTGGATGGCATCATTGACTTAACAGACATGAGATGGAGCAAACTCCCGGAGACAGTAAAAGACAGGGAAGCCTGGCGTGCTGCAGTCTATGGGATCACAAAGAGCTGGATGCGACTGAGTGACTAAACAACAACATGAGTCTTAGTTTCGGTATTTGGGATCTTTGATCTTCACTGAGACATTCGGGACCTTTAGTTGCAGCAAGTGGGATCTATTTCCCTGATCAAAGATTGAACCTGGGCCCCCTGCGTTAGGAGTTTGGAGTCTTAGCCACTGAACCACCAGGGAAGTCACGATTTAACTTGGTTTGTGAGGTTAGAACTCTCCTTTTGATATAATAACACAAAATTAGTTTATTTGATGTTCTAATCACATTGCTTCGGAAAGCAGAGTGCAGAGACCTAAGGGAAAAAACTGAGATGAAATTAATTTTGTTTGGGACAAAGAATGAAAGGATGGAAGAGGATGGGTAACAGGGCAAAAGTGGCAAAGGAAAAGTTTCACTCACTTTATGAGCTGGCCTTTGGGCAGATTTGATTTTAGTTATGTAACCTCTCACTCAAGTGGCTCACCTCTGCCCACACCTTGATATGGAACAACCGAAGCGTTGGTTGCCCTATGTCACCAAACACATTAAATGAAGTACACACTCATTCTGTCTTCTGATTAGGTTGAACTTTGGATAATGATGTATATTGTCAGCAGATCCTTCTGCTACTATTCTTACCACATAATTTGCTAAGGAATATTTACCTTTGTACTCAGAAGGTAGAGGTATGAGGTTGTAATTTCATGCTCTTGATAGGCAGAAGAAAAATTTACTGACCCTTAAGTCATAGGCTTTCACCTTAAGTGGGAAAATATATATCATTGAAGAAATAAAGTGTTCTAGACTTGCCTTGCCTGAAGAATTACCTTATTTCTTATTTCATAAATGAGACTACCGAGACCATGAGAGCTTAAATGATATGCCCAAGACTGGAATCAGAATCCAGGCTTAGGGTTCTATGTGCTGGATAGTATTGCTACTTTTCCCTACTGTCGGGCTTGAATTCATAGAAATGATCATTTTCTTCTATTTTGCTTTATTTTGGGTTGCTGTTGTTTTTCAGTCACTGTGTCTGACTCTTTGAGACCCCATGAACTGCAGCATGGCAGGCTTCCTTGTCCTTCATTATCTCCCGGAGTTTGTTCAAACGCATGTCCATTGAGTTGGTGATGCTATCTAACCATCTCTTTCTCTGCTGCCCCCTTCCTCCTTTTGCCTTCACTCTTTCCCAGCATCAGGGTCTTTTCCAACAGGTCAGTTCTTTGTATCAGGTGGCCAAATTGCTCCAGTAGCTTCAGCTACTGGAGCTTCAGGTTTAGCATCAGTCCTTCTGGTGAATATTCAGAGTTGATTTCCTTTAGGATTGACTGGTTTGACCTCCTTACAGTTCAAGGGACTCTCAAGAATCTTCTCCAGCACTACAGATGGAAAGCATCAATTCTTTGGTGCTCAGCATTTCTTTACTGTCCGACTCTCACTTCCGTACATGACTACTGGAAAAACCACAGCTTTGACTATATGTACCTTGGTCGGCAAGTAATGTCTCTGCTTTTGAATATGTTGTCTAGGTTTGTCATAGCTTTTGTTCCCAGGAGCAAGTGTCTTTTAGTTTCTTGGCTTCAGTCACTATCTGCAGTGATTTTGGAGTCCAAGAAAATAAAATCTGTCACTATTTCCACTTTTTCCCCATCTCTTTGCCATGTAGTGATGGGACCAGATGTCATATTCTGAGTATCATATATCATATACAATTCAGCAGATTGCCTTCTCTGTGGGTTGATTACCAGGATTTGTCTTCCCATGGCTATTGGAGTCTTTATGGTAAGAATGTAGGCTCCTCCTAGCCCATTTTTAGAGGGTTTAGTTTAACTTAGTATGTATATGTATACGTGAGAAAGTGAAAGTCGCTCAGTCACGTCTGACTCTTTGCAACCCCATGGACTATACAGTCCATGGAATTCTCCAGGCCAGAATGCTGGAGTGGGTAGCCGTTCCCTTCTCCAGGGGATCTTGCCAACCCAGGGATCAAACCCAGGTCTCCTGCATTGCAGGCGGATTCTTTACCAGTTGAGCCACAAGGGAAGTCCAAGAATACTGGAGTGGGTTAGCCCCTTCTCCAGTGGATCTTCCTGACCAGGAAGTCTTCAGCTCAGCTACCAGGGAAGCCCCTATGTATATATGTGTGTATATACATATACATATTTTGGCTGTGCTGGTTTTTTTTTGCTGCACACAGGCTTTTTCTAGGTGCAGTGAGCAGAGGCTCCTCTCATTGCAGAGCACAGACTCTAGGTGTGTGAGCTTCAGTAGATGTGCATATGGGCTCTAGAGCATGGGCCCCGTAGTTGTGGCACACAGGCTTGCTTAACTGCTCTGCATCATGTGGAATCTTCCTGGATCAGGGATCGAACCAGTGTCCCCTGCATTGGCAGGCGGATTCTTATGCACTATACCACCAGGGAAGTCCTAACTTGGTATGTTTAAAAGCTAGCAGAGGATTTATGAGAACTGACTGAATCCATATATGTAATCCATTTATTGTTACTGTTGTATCAGTAAGGAATGCTTTATGCTACAAATATGCTGTTTTATAGGCTTAAGCAATACAGATGCTCAATAAGTGGGTGAGTGGAAATTCAAGTGTCTTCAAAATCCAAGTATTTCTAACCTTCTGCTCTACCATTCTCTGTATTATCCTGCTTAATCCTTGTTTCAAGATAGCTGCCTTGTTTCTAGGCAGCAAGAGGGGAATGGATCAGTACTGGTAATCTTATTTCCTTCTTTTGAAGACAATGTTTTTTAGAAGCTTGTCCACCCCCCAACCTGTAAATTTCTTACTTCTCATTGGTCAGAGCTGTGTCAAATGCTAACTTTTATTTGAAAAGGGACTGAAAAGAAGTTATATAACTTTTTTCTTTCTTTTTTTAACCTATATAGTGGATGTGGGCAAGAGAAATATACTCAACTTATGTTGAGTTGGCCAAGCTTCAATGTAATGTAGCCCAGAAGTAAATATATGCATAACTGTAAGTAATATTCCACACCAACTTCTAATTCTGTTTACTTTCTGGTCCATCTTCTCTGATGGTCAAGTCAGAATTCTCACTTCTTTGTTTGGTTAGATCCAAGACAATTTACTGGATGTGCCAAAAGTGCCCAAACTGAGAGATATGCAAAATTTAAGGGTCAGTAGGCATGCTGAGAGGGCTTCCCAGGTGACTCAGTGGTAAAGAATCCGCCTGCCAATGCAGGAGACACCAGAGATGTGGGTTTGATCCCTGAGTTGGGAAGATCTTCTGGAGGAGGAAATGGCAACCCACTCCAGCATTCTTGCCTGGGTAATCCTATGGATAGAGGAGACTGGTGGGCTACAGTCCATGGTATCACAAAGAGTCAGACACGACTGAGCCACTCAGTGAACACACACACACACACACACACACACACACACACACACATACACATGCAGACTGGGATCAAGATGTGAGTGCAAAGGGGTCATCCAAAGGCAAGAAAGTAGATCAAAGTGGTTAAATTTATGGGCTCTGGCTCTACCACTTGTTCTAGACTTAAGCTCTGGCTCTACCACTTCCTAACTATGTGACTTTACCACATTACATAACCTCTCTGAAGCCTCAGTTTTTGCATGGCATTAATGAAGATAATAATAATACCTTATTCATTGGGTTATTGTGAGGAGGTATATTTATAGGGCCTTGAGCACAGTCTCTCACTCATTGTAAGTATTCAATGTCATCACCACCATCATCATCATCAAACACAAGAGGTTTGAAGTATAGATGTTAGGAACTGGTGTCTAGACTGAAGAACTCTCATAGTTTGAGATATGAGAGGAGGTTAAGTGGAAAAGCAAGAGAATGAAATCAGATAATACATATTCCCTGCAGTGAGGTGTGCTGCCTCCTTTAAAAGGATTCCCTGTTGCAAGATAGTATGAGTGACTCATTCATGGGGGTGTATCTCTTGTGGCTTAAACATATCTCCTGACAGGTGGTGTACTGTATAGGATTCCAGAGTATGGGAAAGGGCTGGCTGAGAGGAGAAATGCCGGCAATAGAGTTCTCATGAGAGTAGGGTGGGAACCTTCTGGTCATGGGTCTGCAGCCAAGGGTGCAACACACAGCCTATGAGAACCTTCGCGATAAAAGCCATAAAGAATTAGCTTCTCCCTTTGATCTCTCTTGCTCTGCTTTGATTGATTTATTAATTGTGTGTGTGTTTTATGAGTCATTGGGAATGTCCATTAGCAGTGCCCACTTACACAGCAGTAGCTCTAGGTAGAGTGGACATTTGGACTCCTTGGAATATAACTCGGTTCACAGACCTATGTGATGTGTTTAAGTCCATTACTGCCTAGGATCTAAAATGAGGTGGACCTGCAAACACAGTTCACGTGTTTTCCACTCTTTTCTTGGGTGGACAACATCTGACTACCAAATAGAAGGCTATCCATCTTTATCACGGAGAAGGCAATGGTGCCCCACTCCAGTATTCTTGCCTGGAAAATCCCATGGATGGAGGAGCCTGGTAGGTTGCAGTCCACGGGGTTCCTAAGAGTCAGACACGACTGGGTGACTTCATTTTCATTTTTCACTTTCATGCGCTGGAGAAGGAAATGGCAACCCACTCCAGTGTTCTTGCCTGGAGAATCCCAGGGACGGGGTAGCATGGTGGACTGCCGTATATGGGGTCGCACAAAGTTGGACACGACTGAAGCAGCTTAGCAGCAGCAGCAGCATCTTTATCAAGGCTTCCCTGCTGGCTCAGTAATGGAAGACTCCACCTGTCAATGCAGGAGATGCAGGTTTGATCCCTGGGTTGGGAAGATCCCCTGGAGAGTGAAATGGCAACCCAATCCAGTATTCTTGCTTGGGAAATCCCATGGAGAGAGGAGCCTGATGGGCTAAAGTCCATGGGGTCTCAAAGAGTCAGACACAACGTAGCGACTAAAACAACAAAACAACAAACATCTTTATCAACAGCTATGAGTTGTCAGGTC
Organism: Dama dama; assembly: GCF_033118175.1. Lineage (NCBI taxonomy): Eukaryota > Metazoa > Chordata > Mammalia > Artiodactyla > Cervidae > Dama > Dama dama. The sequence continues at coordinate 50,415,550 of NC_083710.1, forward strand.
CAAGGCTCCCTTCCCTTTCAGAAAAAACCTGATATAGACAATAGTGTTAAACACATATGCTAGACGCTATTATCTATGTTAACTAGTTTAATCCATGAAACAACTCTCTAAGATAGGTATAATGATTACCCAGATTTTTACAGATGAGAAAACTGAGGTCAAGTAACTTACAAAGACCATAAAGATGTCTGTTGTGTTGAAAAAACAATGTGGGTAGATCTAAGCCTGTGTCTAAACTTAGGCTAAGACCCATGACTTCAGGAAAGCTAAGAAAATTGGTCTGCCATTATTCCTGTAGATTGTTTTATCCTAACTTTTACATGAAGAGTGGAGTTTAACAAAGCACTGATCTAAACCTTTTGTGTTAAGACAGAGATAGTAAAAGAAGAAAAGCTCATGTCTTGGCTTTTCTTAACATACATTAGCCAATGACGTGTGCAAGGCTCTTCTTTGCCCACATCATGAATTGATTGACAGATGAGAAGATTTGCCTTACGATGTCTTGTGGGGCAGTTTTTAGGAATCCAGCCTCATGGAAAGGTTCAAAGTGAGGAGAGTTTGCCAAGGAAAAAGCAATGAAGATTAAAGTGGATCTTGTAAAGAATAAATAGAAGGAGGTTGGCAGGAAATTCCCAACATGAAAAATGCAGGACCTACACATGAGCAATTCATTTTCACTGGAATATAGGGGATATGAAAGGGAGTATTTGAAGGAAGAAGAATGGGAGATGGATCATGGAGAACTTGAAATGCCAGACCAAGGAGTAAAAATTCTATTCAGTAGGTAATGGAAGACCTAATAAATACAATTCAAGTAAAAAAAAATAGGGGCCCTGGGGAATTCCCTGGCAGTCAAGTGGTTAGGACTCTGTGCTGACTTTGCAGGAAGCATGGGTTCAATCTTTGTTCAGGGAATTAAGATCCTGCAAGCTGTATGATGTGGGGAAAAAAAATTGGGGTTTTGGGAGGAAGGACAACTATGATTTCATCTACATTTACATATAAGCCCAACGTGGGTGTTATAATCACTGCCTGACTGTGACTCCAGATTGGAGGCTGTGATCGGGTATTTATTTACTTATTTTTCAAGTGTACACCCAAAGAAGGCAATGGCAACCCACTCCAGTACTCTTGCCTGGAAAATCCCAAGGACGGAGGAGCCTGGCGGGCTGCAGTCCATGGGGTCGCTAAGAGACATGACTGAGCGACTTCACTTTCATGCATTGGAGAAGGAAATGGCAACCCACTCCAGTGTTCTTGCCTGGAGAATCCCAGGGAAGGGGGATCCTGGTGGGCTGCCGTATATGGGGTCGCAGAGAGTCGGACACGACTGAAGCGACTTAGCAGCAGCAGCAAGTGTATACCAAAGTGATTTAGTTTTATACATATAAATGTTATATTCAAACACATATTCCTTTTCAGATTCTTTTCCATTACAAGTTATAACAAGATATTGAATATAGCTCCCTGTTACACAGTAGGTCCTTGTTGTTAATCTACATTATGTATAGTAGTGTGTATCTGTTAATCCCAGACTCCTAATTTATCCCTCTTCTCCATCCCCTTTGGCAACTCTAAGCTTGTTTTCTATGTCTGTGATTCTATCTCTGTTTTGTAAGTTCATTTATATCATCTTTTTTTTTTTTAGATTCCACATATAAGTGATATCATAGGATATTTGTCTTTCTCCGTCTGCCTTATTTCACTTAATATGATAATCTCTAGGTCCATCAATATTGCTGTGAATAGCTTTGTTTCATTCTTCTTTATGACTGAGTATTGTGGCTCAGATGGTAAAGAATCTGCCTGCAATACAGGAGACAGCATTCAATCCCTGGGTCAGGAAGATCCCCTGGAGAAAGGAATGACTACTCACTCTGATACTCTTGCCTGGAGAATTCCATGGACAGAGGAGCCTGGCAGGCTACAGTCCATGGAGTTGCAAAGAGTTGGACATGACTGAGCAACTAACACTTTCAATATTCTATTGTACATACGTACTACATCTTCTTTATCCATTCATCTGTTGATGGACACTTGGATTGCTTCCCTGCCTTGGTTGTTGTAAACACTGCAGCTTGTGGTATGGTGTTTCAATGTCCATTATTGTCTCTTTGTCCACCACAGGTGTCTGAAAGTAAGACTGGAGCAAAGAACAATTACCAAATAAATGGTAAATGAGTGGAATTAGGATTTATGTTTTCTGACTCTTAGATCACTTTGTTCATTTGACAGATATTTTTGAGTATCATTTTAGGTACGGTAGATACAACCATTAATGAACACAATTTTAGGGAAAATGATCACCCCCAAACTTAATCCACTGCCTGTCTTACTAGCTCCATCTTTACATTTTTGGGTTTGGGCCCTTGCTATTGCTCCTGTAAGACATCCAGTTCTGAGCTGCCATTATCTCTTGCCCAATGCCTTTCATAACCTCTTAACTGGGCCCATGGCTTTTATTCTTGAGCTTCTATACACACACAGAAACTAGAGTAATATCATAAAAGCAGAAGTCAGATCTTGCCACTCAGCGTCATAATACGCTTCAGTGGCTCCTGTGATTAAAATCAAAACATCTCTCCACATCTCCCAAGTCCTTGTATGGATACCCTTTCCTGCCCAAGACCTCTGGTCTTCCCCTCGTCTCTCTCCATTGTTCACTATGCGCCATTCCCATTTACCTCGCACTGTTTCTTGAACGGTCTGGTCATAGTGTACTCTTTTACTCCTGCTGTTTCCTCTGCTTGGAATGTTCTTCTAGATTCCAGCATGGCCACACATCCCCTCCCTTGAATGCCATTCAGATTTCTATTTAAATGTCATCTCCTCAGAGAGCCATTCTCTGACTAACTATCTAGCTATCTTTATGCACTTTGCATGACATGAAATTATGCTTTTAATTCTTTGTCTGTTTATTTATTGTGGGTATTGCTCATTAGGATGTAAGCTCTGTGTAGAGAGGACTTCGCTTACTGGCTCATTATGGTGTCCCCAGCACCTATAACAGGACCTGGCCTGTGAACACACAAAAGTATTGTTGAGTGAATGATTAATATTGGGACTTCTTTCACAGCTTAGAGAAGAAGTTCTTTCGTGTTTCAAAAAACTCAGCATCTATCTGTATACCTTTTCCTCACTTATCACAGCTTCAGATTTGCTCTTCTTGAATAAGCTCTCCTGAATAAGTGACATCCATTTTAGGCATATTACTGGCAGGCTGCAAATAGTAGAGTGCATTTCTGATATAAATTCTTTTGGCTGCTGTGAATAGTTTTTCTCTGGTTGTTAGTAATTAAAACAAACAAGTCGAAAGGCTCATATTATTTTATTTCATTGCCAAATTGGATGTTGCTCAACTCAAAATTAAATGTACACACACCCATAAAACTAGCCAAACTGGCTATTACAATTACATAAAGTTCCTTGTGTTCATTAGCAGTGTTGCCTTTCATGGTTTATCCTGTTTGGCATATACATCAAAGTAACAGTCATAAAGACTTATATAAAATTTAGAGCATGTAGATGTGGAAAAAATTAAAAAAAATTTTTTTTTTGTTTCCAGCTAAATTTCAACAAAAGCATAACCTTGTTGCTGTACTATAAAGCTTAAGGCACAGAACTGGGAAACTCAGTATTTTGTCAAAACTTGGTACTTTCAGCCCAACTGTCAGAGTCACCTAAAAATGGCAGACATGATTCAGCTTTGTACTCTGCATCTTGGGAATTAGTGTCAGAATACCAGCCCTGATCTCTTTAGTGAATGATTCATTTGCTAACATGATTAACAATTCTGGGAGCCAGCAATGTTGGCCACTAATATTGGATTTTAAGAAGCTGCCTGTTTCAATGGCATTGCAAATGTATTTGTTTGTACTTGGGGACAGGGACGTCTTGAATCTGCTCTTGTGACTTTTAATGTTTTTATTTGAACCAGGAGAATGAACTGCTTAGGATTTCTAGAGCTTTCCATTTTTTTATGGGTAGTACCCATCCATGAGAAAAACAAAGCAATTAACTGTTTAGGGGAATTAAGAGTAAAAGAGTGACAAAGCATCACCAAGAGAGCCTTGTAGATCTAGTTTGTAGAGGTTTGACAACTATGTTGAGTAAAAACTATTTAACTTCAGTTCATTGTTTGATTCAACCTTTTTGAACACAAAGAATTCAGGAAAATCGGGGCAGATGGTCAGACTGAGATTTGGTTATATGATTATTAGTTCACACGTCTGTCTTTCAGGGTGGTCTGTGAGCTCCTTGAAGTTAAAACCTTATTCATCATTATTTCCCATTGTTTGGCCTGGCAAGTTGTGTAGCTTAATTACAAGGATGATGCCGGTCATAGCTAACATTGCTCAACTCACCACCAGTCAGACACTATGCTAATTGCTTAGTATACTTTGCCATATTGATTCTTTTTCTTGAAAATTTTTATTTTTTTAAATTATTTTAAAATTATTGAAATGTAGTTGATTTACAATGTGTTAGTTTCAGGTGTATAGCAAAGTGATATATATATGTATATATATTATTTTTCAGATTATTTTCCATTATAAGTTTTTACAGGATATGGACTATGGTTCCTTGTGCTATATAGTAGCTCACTGTTGGCTAGCTATTTTGTATATAATTGTGTGCATATTTTAGTACCAAGCTCCTAATTTATCTCCCGTCCTTTCCTGTTTGGTAAAAATAAATTTGTTTTTTTTTTGTCTGTGAGTCTACTTCTCTTTTGTGAATAAGTTCATTTGTATCATTTTTTTAGATTTTACACATAAGCCATGTTGTATGATATTTGTCTTTCTCTGTCCAGCTTGCTTCACTTTGTACAATAATCTTTAGGTCCATATCATCTTTAATTCTTGAAACAATATATTCTATACATGTTTGAGGAGGAAATTGAAGCTTAGAGATGTTCGTTAACTTGTCCACAGTCACACACAGCTAATGAAGTGTTGGACCTGGGATTCCAAATCATTCCTCTTCTTTATTCTAAGTCCACATTGTTAACTATGACACTTTATGCTTGTTGCCTGAATGAGTGAGGGTAGGACCCCTCCTCCACCTAAGTGGAGTTAAAATGTGACAAACAGAACTAGATGATGATCGTGTCCTAGAATAAACCTCACCAACCAGAAAGAGATGAGAAACCTTCAGTGTGGGTAGCAAGAGATGAAAGGATTGCCTATGTCACTGATTAGCTTAAAAAGAAAGAAAGAAAGAAACCTAAACAGAGAGGAAAGTAAGAATTTTTAAAAAGAGACGGTCAATTGTCGTCCCTGGAAGCTTCTGAAGCGACATGTTTAAACTCTCATCCTGTCCAAATTCCTGTGGGTATGTGTGCAGCAGGAGAGGAGAAAGTCCGTGGGAAGGTATGAGCATGGCTCTGCGCAATGAACTGCCCTCCCTCCTTCCCCGAAGTCCTATGTGCTTCGGAGGCACATGGGTGGAAAGTTTTCCCCACTTTGGCTGCCTTCCCTAATGTGCGTGGGTGGATGTTTGCACGCCCAGCACTTCCATGGGGAGTTCAGGTTGCTTTACCAGCTCTTGGGTCTAACAGGGTGAGACATGTACCTGTGTTTGCAGGCCTGTCCCGGGAAAACTTGTCATACTGGATATGGAAATCGTTAAAGCAAAGTGGGAGGCCAGGTTGTCTTCTTTTCATGTCGATACTGGGGTTGCTTTCCCCCTGTCTGGCCAGAGCACAGTCCTGAGAAAATGAAGGGGGACCAAAAGGAAACCGTTTGCATGGAGTGCTCACCTCACAATTCTGGGGACATCAACTGACTGACACTTTCAGAGACAATATGCATCCGAAAGGAATGTCCCCTTCAAAAAACAACAAAAAAAGACATCACAGGTTTCTTTTCCAGTCGCTGTCATCTTCCCTTGCTCTGGGTCTTACAACATTGATGGCTCTCTAGCTTTTCAGATTCTGATTCTTCCCTTCTTTGGTTAGGACTGTCCTCTGGCCTCTATTTGATCAGCAGTTTTCCAAGAACCAATTTAAGTCTCAGTATACCACAGACCTGCTACAGGAAAAATATTTCACTTTCCTAAAGCCAGCATCATTAGCTGATGGAAGGTGTTCTTCCCCCAATGTGATTACGTGAGAATTAGTGATGGGTAAACATCCACGTGAGGAGATTTAAGTTGGATAAATATAAAGCTTGTCTGCTTAATTGGAATTTATCTGATCTTTTCTGTTTTTTCTTTCTTTTCTTTGTTCTACAAATTTTCCAAAACAAGTGCTGATTCTTCCTATTTCCTGGTCCAGGGCGGAGAGGAACTTTGTGAGACTCCACTTTCTTTTGATACTTTGATAATTTCCACTTCAAGAGAAACAAAGGAGGGTACAGATGCATGCACATGCAAAACCAAATAAGATACCCGCAGAACTGACTCAACCATTCCCTTCCTTCACCCTGGAAAGGTTCTAGTGTGAAGAAGCCATGCTTTTGAGAGGTTAAGGTATTTTCTTCATCTTGGTTTACTCTTTCCAATCAGGTAACAGTGGATCTGGGAGAGCTTTTTGCTTTTGAGGCCTCCTACCCAGAGGGTGGACAGCCTTGTCTGCCCACTCCCCAGCCCCTCCTCCCAACTCTCAGGTCTCACTGAATCCATCTCTGATTTCCTGAAATGTACAAGGGCCCCAAATAGTCCCTACCTGATGCAGAGCTAATTTATATGCATCCTTTTCAAAGAGGATGAAATAGTCACTGTTTCTAGTCTCGCAATGTGATTTTTAAAAGTTTTTGACAGAACCTAATTTCTTGAATCTTTTCATGTTTATTGATTGGCAGTTTTCTCCACTCTGTGCCTTGTATGCTTCTCTGAAAAGGCTCATCAAGTCAAACCATAAGCAGACAGAGCAAATGGGACTTTTGGAGAAAAGGACATTTTTGATGGAAGCTCTTATTTTTTGACAACTGGAGAAATACTTTTTAAGGACTATTTTCCCTGTTGGGACATTTGAAAGAACAGTTACTTTCATTTTATAGTTTCTGCTTATTGGGTATTTATTTTATCCAAAAAAGAAAGAAAGAAAATTCCATGCTCCACCAATCCATCTGTTGTTACATTTCATGAGAACAATGCACAGAAAAATATGGCTAAACACACTGCATTCACGTTTTCTCCACCTTTGGACTGTTACCAGTCATAAAACTCCATCTTGTATAGACAATCTGTTAAAATAAGTTACTAAGAAACCCAAACAGGTATAAAGGTCATTCTCAGTATGAGTGGGCTTTCTTTTTGCTGTGGTTATAGCCAAACCAAAACTCACTTCGAGATGGTGTTTTATAGTTGATATTTTAAACTGTAAACCACATTATATGATTGTGGAACCACACCCAGCAGAGTCAATTTTCCTGTTTCGGAACTCTTGTGCGATTCAGCGCATAATTCATGTTCCTTCGTCATGTTCTCACTATGTTCAGACCTCAGAGTTTACGAGCAGGTTGCTTCACTGCATTTTAAACATTGTCTCTCCCAAGGTATATTTTAAGAAAGATATGGGCAATGAAAAGAAAGCCAAATGTATCCTTCATAGGAGAGACAGAGGATGTTTAACAAAACAGGAGGAATTCTATTTCTGGAGATCTCGAGAAAATTTATCAAATTATGAGAAAGGCATATAGATTTGAGGGCAAGTGCATTTAAAGTGAAGAGAAGCTCCTCTCTGCCATTTTCTGAGCACCTGTGAGATACCAGGCATTTTGTTAAGCACTTTACCTACGTTATCTCACTAAATCCTTGATGAGCCTCTGAGAAATATTAAGACCGTAGGTTAAGAAAGCTGAATGACTTGCTCAAGTTCAATTAGCTGATGTACAATTAGCTGGAATTGTACACTTAGCTGGGTGTCTAGTTCTGGCCTAGTGTGGTTTTGTACCACCTCAGTCTGCATCCCAAAGCCATCTCCTTGATGTCACCGGTGGTGGTCTCTGACAACCCCCGCTCCCATGAGTTTTAACCTTGTGAGGGCAGAAGAATAGAAGTCTTTTGTGGATTTGGCCTGGCTTTTCAATGATAAGATAGTGAATGGCTGGGCATGCTGAAAATTTAGATATTCTTGGTTGGCTAAGCCAAACTGAAGAGATTCTCTGTGCATCTGGATAAAGGAAATAATGTGGGACAAACAGACTTATCTTGCTTTTCTCTAAGCGTGAGCAATGGTGAGCCATTATTTTTAATAAAGTCACAGCAGATTTTTTCCTCCTCTTGTGCAGAAAAATTTATTGTTTCCCACAACCCACACTTACCTTAAATAAATCTGTTAAAATGTACATTTTAAATAAAACTTTTCAAATTTCTTCACCTAGCAGCTTAGAAGCAGGAATGTTTCTTTTCTCCTTTGGTTTAGCTTAAAGATAAAGGACTCTTTCAGAACCTGATATATGAAGTTTCCTTGACTGACTTTGAAGCTTCCTAAATCAGTGTTCTTTATTCTCCAAAGTTAAGGTATTTATGGCAATTATTATTCTGAAACATAGTATCACTTTGCTCCATTCGTCTTTGCTATAAGATTGTATAACTTTCAGTCAAATGAGATTTTAAAAAACCCTCATACTCTTCCTAATTGGAAACTGGATCTCAAGGGACTTTTAATTTAGTTGGGCATCCTTAATTGTTCAGTAGTGTCCAACTCTTTGCTATCCCATGGACTGTAGCCCTCCAGGCTCCTCTGCCCATGGGATTTTTCAGGTGAGAATACTGGAGTTAGTTGCCATCTCTTCCTTCAGGAGATCTTCCTGACCCAGGGAACTTTCTGACCCAGGGATTGAACCCATGTCCCCTGTGTCTCCAGCATTGCAGGTGGATTCTTTACCCACTGAGTCATTAGTTAGGGAGTTACAAAAAACAGTAACACTTTGTTTACCATGAGATGAATGGAGTACCATGAGATGGATAGAATATGTTTTGGTGGGAGAAGGCTGGTTGATCACTGCTGCCTGGAGCAGTTGGTTGAAGAGAATGAATTAGCATTTGAGTTAAGCCTTTAGGGAGCAGTTGAACTTGGTGAGGTGAAGAAGAGCAATTGCCAAGCAATAGGTGGAACATGAGAGAAAACTCAAAGAAGGGATGAATACTGAATATGGGTGAGGGGCTGGGAGAGAATACTGGGAAAGATGAAAAATAATAGTTGCCATAAAATCATTGGACCAGATTCTTTGTTTTCTTTTGAAGGAGTTTTCTAGATCTGGTTAGAGAAGAAAGCAAACTCTTGCAAGAGCTCCAGCTGGCTAAAGCAAGACATGGGAGAAAAATATATCCTTTTGTTCTCTTTTAAAAAAAATTAATTTATTTGTTTTAATTGGAGGCTAATTACTTTACACTATTGTAGTGGTTTTTGCCACACATTGACATGAATCAGCCACGGGTGTATGTGTGTTCCCCATCCTGAACCCCCCTCCCACCTCCCTCCCCATCCCATTCCTCAGGGTATCCTTTCTTTCACACACATTACACATCTTAATGACAGGTACAAACATTTCCTAGTGCTGTTGTTGCTAAGACAATAAATGAATCAATAAAGGAGACATATTATAAGACCAAAATGGTCCAAATGAAGACCATCTATAGTAGCTTTATCAATCTCAGAGCTATTGACATTTAGAGCTGGATAATTTTATGCTTTGGGAAATAGGCACCATCCCAGGTAACAAAGAATGTTTAGTAGCATTCCTAGCTCTACTTACTAGATGTCAATAGCACCCCACCCCTCCAACTGACTGCCCCATTTGGGAAAACCAGAAGTGTTTCCTAACATTGCCAAATGTTATGGGGGAAGGACAAAATCATCTCCAGTAGAGACTTATGCTTTCTGAATAGAACGATCTAGTGGGCTTCCCTGGTGGTTCAGTGGTAAAGAATCCACCTGCCAATGCAGGAGACACGGGTTTGATCCTTGATTTGGGAGGATCCCACATGCCTCAGAGCAACTAAGCATATGTTCCACAATTACCGAGTCTGTGCTGTAGACCCCGGGAACTGCAATTATTGAGCCCATGAGCTGAAACTACTGAAGCCCATGTGCCTAAAGTCCATGCTCCATAACAAGAGAAGCCACTATAGTGTGAAGTCCATGCAATGCAACTAGAGAGTATTAAATAAATGGAGTGTTTGCTTAGAGTCTCAGAGAAGAGATCATAGGGGCAAACAGCTATTTACATGAAGCTGTACTCACTTTTTGCCTTGTGTTCTGTTTGAGAGGGCTTCCCTGGTGGCTCAGTGGTAAAGAATCTGCCTGCATTGCAGGAGATGCAGGAGATACAGGTTCAATCCCTTGGTTGTGAAGATCCACTAAAGAGGGCAGGCATGGGAGCCCATTCCAGTCTTCTTGCCTAGAGAATTCTATGGACAGAGGAGTCTGACATGTTACAGTCCATAAGATCGCAAAAAATCAGACATAACTGAGCATGCCTGTGTGTTCTGTTTGAAAATGTCTTGAATATTGTGAAAGTAACCAAAAATGTCAGTATGATGACGTCCAGCAAACATATGGGAAAATGAATAGAGTGACAAATGTGACAAGGCCTGATAGTCAGATCATTTTCCAGAAAGTGTAGGTTTGAGAGAGAATATATAGAAGAAGCCAGGCGAGAGCCTCCCTTATATTGGAGATTATTTACAGGTCTCACTGGAGCAAATTATTAGTTTGATATCTCTTGTCTTTGGACTCTGCATCTTATCTTAACCAGGGATTTATGTATCTTCCTCTCAAGCGAGCAGGTCAGAGTTCCTGAGTCCTGAATTGTGGAACCTCAGCTTCTTCAGTGAAAGATTTGGCTGGTGAAGAATGAAGAGAGATGTGGGGAGAGTTCAGGGATGGGAGATGAGTTCCATGTGGCAAAGATGTGTGTGTCCACCCTCCTTCTGACCAAGTGATGACAAAGCAAAGGATGAAGTCAGCCAGCTCACTTTTCCACCTCTCAGGACTCTTCTTGCACCCCGGTTCACTCACATCTTTCATTTCTGAGTAACACGTTATTTTGTATTTGACATATTAACCCATTACTAATGACTAATCTCAACAATTCCTGGGGTTAGGGTTTGAGGGAACACCTCCTTTGGAAGCTCAGATTGGCTGATCTCTATCTGGAAAATCTTTATGTGAAAATTTCAGGTTGAGTGTCCTCTAATGCAGGCAGCTTTTCATCTTTTCCAGATACTCCATCAGTAGAGGCATTTTTTGAATTCCAGACTCATGGACTCATGGGTCTAGTTGCTATCTCCACTTGGATAATTTGTAGATGTCTCCAACATTACACATCTCAAAATGAACCATTTCCCTCCTCCCCTCCCAATCTGCTCTTATATCTTTACCCATCTCATTTAAAGGTCGCTCTATCCTTCCAGTGGTTTAGGTCAAAACTCTTAAAGTCAGCCTCCACTCCCCACTTTGTCTCACACCCAGTCATTGCACGCCAACAAATCTTGTTGGCTTTGCTTTCAAAGTGTATCTAAGATATGAACATTTCTCACCATCTGCATTGCTGCCATTCAGGTCTGGGCTACCCCAAACTCCAGACAGGGGCCAAGATGACATTTTAAAATTGTAAGTCAGATCTTGTCACTCCTTTGCTCAAAACCTTTCAATGTCTCTGTATCTCAGAGTAAAAACCAGATTTTTCTTTTTGTGGTTCTACAATTTCTCCCTAACCCTTTATCCTTCACACTTTGTCTCCTGCTATTCTCTGCTCACTCACCAATAGTTTACCTTCCACTTGCTGCTTCTTAAGCTTAGAAGACACACCTACTTGTTCCTTCAGCCCAGAACTCACTTCTCCCAGGTATCCACGTGGTTACATCTGGCCCTTTCAAACCTTTGCATAAATATACCTTGCAACAAGACTTACCCCAATTTTGCAACTTAAAACTATGAGCTGTTTTGTACTGCCTGCCAACATCTGACCCTCTTATCTTCCTTTTTTCCTTGGTATTTCTTTATTATTATTATTTTTTGGTATTTCTTTAAAAAATAATTTTTATTGAAGTATATGTTGATTCATAATGTTGTTCCTTCCTCCCCCCCTTTTTTTTTGGTATAAAATAGTGCTTATCGACTTCTAATATAGTCTATAATCTATTTATTCGCTATATTTATTTTTTGTCCTCCGTGTGAGAATGGAAACCTCTCAAGGGCAAGGATCTTTGTTTAACCCTATGACCTAAAGCCCTGTCTTGCACACAGTGGGTGCCAATATGTGCAAGCAGCCAGTCTCCTCCCTTACCTTCCCCACTGGCAACCACTAGTTTGTCCTCCATATCTGTGAGTGTGTTTCTTTCTTGTTATATTCACTAGTATGTTTTATTCTTCAGATTCCACACATAAGTGATATCATACAGTATTTATTTTTCAGCCTGACTTACTTCACTAAAAGCATAATACCTTCCAAGTCTACCCATGTTGTGGCAAATGGCAATGTTTCATTTTTTTTTTATGGCTGAATAGTATTCCATCAAGTTATATTTACCACATCTTCTTATCCATTCATCAGTTGATGGGCACTTAGGTTGCTTCCATCTCTTGGTTATTATAAATAACGCTGCTGTGAACATTGGGGCACGTGTATCTTTTTGAATTAGTGTTTTCATTTTCTTCTGATATCAGACTTTGAACTCTTTTGGGGAAAATGATCCATTGAACACACTAATAGCAGTGGTTGATGGTACTCTTTTTCCTAAAGTGTGTTCCTCAAATTGTGTGAGCTTCAGGGGTAATTAAAACTAGCCTGCTCCTCTGCCAACATCATAGGGTTTGTACGAGAATTAAAGAGCTAATATATGTAGAGAACTCTAAAAAGTGCCTGGTACTTTGAGGTTAAAGACTGTGTTATGTTTTGCACTGGCCCACCTCCACTGTGATTAGCTCAGTGGATGGAACAGAATAGGGGGTGGAAGAACATCTTTGCTAATAAACAAGTCAGCAGAACAAATGGATATATTTTGATATGACAGTTCAACCATCTTTTTAGGTTTTTACTCCTAAGTGCTACCCTCCTTTTTTTGTTTTTTAAGACTTTTCTTTTGAGCAGTTTTAGGTTCACGGTAAAGTTGAGAGGAAGGACAAAGTTTCCCCACACATCTCTTGCATAGCCTCCTCCATTATCCACATCCCCTGCCAGTGTGACATGGACTCACACTGACACATCATAATTACCCAGAACCCATAGTTTTCATTTGGGTTCCTTCTTGATGTTTTATATTCTGTGTTAGGACAAGCCTATAACAGCGTGTATCCGCCATCATAGTACCATCCAAAGTACTTTCATTGTCCTACAAAATTCCGTGTTCCACCTCCTCATCCCTCCCTCCCCTAACTCCTGGTGACTAATGTTTCATTTTCTCCATAACTCTTTCCCAAGTGTCATACGGTCAGAATCATACAGTATGTAGCCATTTCAGATAGGCTTCTTTGACTTAGTAATATCCATTTAAGACTCCTTGATGACTTCCCAGGCTTCCCTGGTAGCTCAGCTGGTAAAGACTCCACCTGCAATGCAGGAGACCCTGGTTTGATTCCTGGGTTGGGAAGATCAGCTGGAGAGGGGATAGGCTACCCACTCCAGTATTCTTGAGCTTCCTTGGTGGCTCAGCTGTCTTCCCATGGCTTTAAAGTTCATCTCTTTTCATTGAGGAATCTTATTCTATCCTCTGCCTGTGCCATAGTTTTGTTTTTTTAAATAATTTATTCTTCCCTCCTTCTTTTTTAAAGTTAGGCTTCTGTGCTCAGTAATTTGTCAAAAGACGAATAGAAAAATGTTCATGTGTATTGCTAATCGGCTCTATTTCAATACAAAAGAAAAAGTTCAAAAAAACATTAAAAAATATTCATGTGTAGATTTGCTTGTATCTTATTATGTACCTAACAAGGCAGCATCTGAATGGCATGGTCTTCCATGATAATTCTAATCTTGTGACTAAGACTGAAGGTCAGAATCATTTATTTTTTTTAGCAGTCCTTAACATAATGTGGTTCCAAATCATATAGTTGAGTGTAAACCCGTGATAAATGGCAATGAGGTAAAATGCCACTTTTTAACAGCCCTTTTCTTATTTATATGCTTATGCTAACATTACTTCAGCTTTCTTAAGTTTCCTACCCTGTCTTGTTTTTTCCATCATATTGATTTCTTGTACCTGCCATATTTTTATTTAACCCATTAGCTAGATAAATGTATTTTAAATATCAGCCTATAATGACTATTTCTATAGTGTAAGTCAAACTTACTGACATAAATATCATAGAAAATAAAAAACAGCTGAGACAAAGGTTTAGATGTTACTATGGAATTGTTTTTACTTTCTTACTCACATTTACCTCTCAATGAGGTATAATCAGGCTTTATTATATTATCTACTGAAGCTACTTTATCATCTACCGAAATTGCTTTTTTGGTAGTCAAAAGTGAGCTCTTAACTGCCAAAAAGCCTTCTCGTGAGTGCTGCTTCTCCCTGGTGTTTGCAGTATTCTGTCAGGTTGAATTTCTTCTTGAAACTGCCTCTAAACTTGGATTCTGTGGCAAGTGATTTTTCTTTTCCCTTCTCTGGCTATTCTTAGTATGCTGCCTGGACTCTTCATTGTTCTCTAAAGAGCTGTCTTTTGACACCTTCTTGCCAAAGGGTAAGTTTACTTGGCCTTCCTTAGTCCTAAAGAATCAGCCGGCTGCAATGCAGGAGGCCTGGGTTCGATCTTTGAGTTCTGAAGATCTACTGGGGAAGGAAATGGCAATTCACTCCAGTATTCTTGCCTGGGGAATCTCATGGACAGCGGAGCCTGGCAGACTACATGGGGTCGCAAAAGTCAGACACGACTTAGTGACTAAAACCATCATCACCACCAAGTTCATACTTAACCTATATTTGGGTGGTTCCAAAATCTGTATGTCCAGATTTATATAATAAATTTTATATTTATTTTTTATATAAATTTATATATAAAATACATTTTATATATTTATTATGTAAATATATACAATGAATTATATTAAAAAATTTGTATAATTTACATAATGAACTCCAGACTCGAATTTTCATCAGCCTCCTAGAAATGCCTACAAGAATATTTTCTAGGTGTCTCGAACTCAACATATCTCAAAGTATAACATGTGGTTTTCTACCATCAGCACTAATTTCCCTCCCTCTGTGTTCTCTGTCTCACCTCATGGCAATACTGTGCATAAACCAGGTCTGCTAAACTAGAAACATTGGAATCTTCTTTAAGTCTCTTTTCTCCTGACTTTTCTCTTTTCCAACACATCTTCTTCACAGTTGCTCTCTACCTTTCTAAAATATTACCTTTAAAACATGAAAATGGTCTCCGGTTTAAAAAAAAAAAAACACACTTAATTTTCTTTCCATTGAAAAGGACATTTTAAACACTTTGGAAGGGTTTGGTGGTGAAAAAGTTCTGTCAGAAAAATAACTGAAGGGAAGGCACCAGGTCACTACAAAACATTTCCAGAGGTAGCAAAATGAGAGCTTCTGAATGTGAAGCCATGAGAAGAAAAATATCACTAGCATCATGTGTTTATTCTCTGAGAATCAACACAGCTCTCTTTAGATTTAGTTGTTTTTTTTTTTTTTTTAGCATTCTTCCTCATATTTTCTCAATCATGTGCAGGAAGATTTGAAGCAAGGAATGCTTCTTAAAAATGTGAGTTTATGTGTGTGTTATTTTCTACTTTCAGCTGTATCTAGCTCAATATTTGCCAAATAAAGTTCGTCTGCAGTTCAGTGAACATTTCAATTCTTCACTTCAGAGCTCAGGAGGGAGGAAGAGGAGAGGGGTGAGAAAGAGAAGATCTGGACAGGCATCACCCCACGGAAGCAGGGGCTGCGGAGAACTAGGAGAAGGGTGGTACAGTGTAGCTTGGCTGGGCCACACGGAGTGAAAGATGAGAAATCCAGTCAGTCACTGGGGTAATAGTGAGTTTCCATTTCTTTGGTAACTTCTGACTCTGTGTGAAGCAAACCTCAGAATTTTCCTGCATTACAGATATTGTGTAGAAATGACTTCATTCCTTGTAATATGGTTCTAGGTCATTTCACACGGAATGACTTAGTGTAGACAGAATGCAGTCTCTTCCAAAATTCATGCATCTATGAAGAAAGAATCTTCCATATCAACCAGTTATTCAGTGATCTGTGGGTTTTCTCATTCACATCTTGACAAGTGCAAAACTAAAAAAAAGCTTTCTTTTTCTCCATATGGAGTTAGCTTCATTCTATAGAAAGGCTGTTCTATCATTCAGGAATTTATGACTTGTTAATGACATTCCTGATTTATGCTTTGCTACCAAATGGCACTATGGTATTCCACTCATCCTATTCTTAAGTATTAAATATCTCCACTCTCTATTCTTCACAAATCTTAGACCTCTAAAAAGGAAAAATACATGCATGCTTTTCTAAATTTGCTTGAAGTTTTTATTTTGTATTGGGATATAACTGAATAACAATGTTGTGATTGTTTCAAGTGAACAGCGAAGAGACTCAGCCATACATATACCTGTATTCATTCTCCCTCAAACTCCCCTCCCATCCAGACCACCACATAGCATTGAGCAGAGTTCCATGTACTATAGAATAGGTTCCTGTTGGTTATTAATTTTAAATATAATAGTGTTTACATGTCCATCCTAACTGTCCCTTCCCCCAGGCAACTACAAGTTTGTTTTCTAAGTCTGTGAGTCTCTTTCTGTTTTGCAAATTCATTTGTATCATTTCTCTTTAGATTTCACATATAAGGGATGTTGTACGATATTTCTCCTTCTCTGTCTGACTTCACTCAGTATGACACTCTCTAGGTTCATCCATGTTGTTGCAAATGGCATTATTTCATTCTTTTTAATGGTTGAGTAATATCCATTGTATATATGTACCACCTCTTCTTTATCCATTCCTCTGTTGATAGAGGTAAGATATACCCAAGGTATATATGCATATACCCAAGGTATATATATATAAGGTAAGATATGCACAAGTTTTACATCTTCCTAAGAAGTTGAAGAATGTCTCTATATCATTTAAGAGTGTTTATTAGAACTGAAAGTCAAAGGCAGGTTGACTGGCATATGTTTATGAAGTTGTCTGAAATCTTTTCGAAAGAGATGTAGTCATATACACAAAGTAGGCATAAGAGAAGAAAATATGACAATGGCATACAGTCTTGGTCATACATCTATTGTGATGGATAACAATGTGTTAGGTTATGATCTTGCACCCAAGAGTTAGTGAAAACCAAGTCACTTCTGTGATGTGGAAGGTTGAATATTTTATGTATTTATGCTCTTGGAACATTAGTATCCAGTGTAAAGTGCTAGTAAATTTAAGAAAGATCAAATATCCATTAAGTTTCAAAAAACAAATTGAAGCATGCTTATTGTGTACAAGACAATATTCTCCATGCTCCCTACAGAGCTGGGAATAAAACAGAAAAGTCCTGCTTTTACTGGGGATGGCTAATACATAGATTGCTTACTATTTCTCAGGCACTGATTTGAGCTTTTTACATATATGAACTTTAAAAAAAAATGTTAATTTTTTTGGCTACACATGGTCTTAGCTGTGGCCCTCAGGATCTTAGATCTTTGTTGTGGCCTGCGGGATTGTTAACTGGAACATGTGAACTCTTAGTTGTGGCATGTGGGATCTACTTACCAGACTAGACATTGAACCCAGGGCCCCTGC
This sequence comes from Dama dama, assembly GCF_033118175.1. Lineage (NCBI taxonomy): Eukaryota > Metazoa > Chordata > Mammalia > Artiodactyla > Cervidae > Dama > Dama dama. Next base: position 50,433,250 of record NC_083710.1, read on the forward strand.
ACTGGGAGCTCCGAGTTTTAGCCATTGCACCACCAGGGAAGTCCCCTCTATGAACTTTTAAAATCTTCAATTAGCCCTCTGAAATACTATTGTTATCTCATTTCACAGATGAGGAAACTGAGACTCAGAGATGTTAAGAACATCACCCAGGGTCCATCTGGGTAGTTAGTTTGAGAGTCAGGTTTCATATATAAGTGGTCTGTTCCAGAGATAAAGTCATGAAATGAAAATATAGACAATGAGAACAAAATCAATGGTTCACTTAACTCGTGACTCTGAGAAGTATTTTCCCTAGATCATTCATGGGTGGTTTCCAGCTGTAACCTGTATCCCAAGTTGCCATTGATTTTGAAGAAAACTTAAATCCTGGGCATTACAATGAGTACTGATATTAGCCTATGGCACTTGTTGATCAGCTTTGCTGCAAATATCAAAATAACGAATGGAGTCTGTCAGATACTCTGGACCTTAGAAACACCTCTTATTTTAGGTTCAGTTCAGTTCAATTCGTGTCCGACTCTTTGTGACACCATGAACTGCAGCATGCCAGACTTCCCTGTCTATCACCAACTCCCAGAACCTGCTCAAACTCAGGAAAATAGAATAAAATCTCCAGAAATCACCAAGGGGAATGACAGTGTTTACATCCAGCCTATAACAAGCATGTTATTTTGTCACCATATCATGTAGATTGCCTGCGCTCTCTGGGTAAGTTTTATCAAAGTGAAGCAAGACATGTCACGGCTTGACTGAACTTGACTGATCAGCATGTAGAAATCTAGCAACCTGACTTATCACTAGAGAATGCTTCAAATAATGACTTTTGAATATAATATTCACACTGATGTGCTTTGAAAGAAATATGTCACCTTTTCTATACACCCAAAGTGCTTTCAAATGAGAATGAGTTTCAGATGTTAGCTTAAGAAGACGAAAACTTAATCCAGGCCTGGATAACTCTGGCACTGAGAGAAGGGAATAGCTGAGGTCACCCACAAGACAGTCAGCGCGACCTTAGACTTGAGACCACATCCCTGAGCAGCTGACAGGGCTCAGAGGACCTGGGGAAATCCAGCACACTACTAGGAAACAGCTCAAATCCAAGTCATAGCTCTAAGCCAAACTTCATCTTTATATGGGAAGTCCTCTACAGAGAATGGGTTCCGTTTTGAGAGAGCATTCGTAAGTCCAATTTGTTCATAAGTCCAACAAAGTTAACTTAGGTACCCAACTAACACAATCAGCTATAGAGTACGGTACTGAAGTAGGTTTATAATATTTTTCACAGAAATAATGTATAAAAAACAAACACAAAAAATAAAACATTTAAAATCTTACTGGGTAGTACCTTGAAAAGTGCAATACTACAGTTTGACAGCTGACATACAGGGCTGGCGCTGAGGGAAAAGGCAAGAAGAGTTACTGACTACAGGAAGGAGAGGAGGTGGGAGATGGCAGAGCTGAAGGATCATCAGCAACAGGAGATGGAGGTAGGTTTAGTCACTCGGTTGTGTCTGACTTTGCGACCCCATGCACTGTAGCCCACCAGGTTCCTCTGTTCATGGGATTTCCCAGGCAAGAATACTGGAGTGGGTTGCCATTTCCTTCTCCAGGGAATCTTCCTGACCCAGGGATCGAACCCAGGTCTCCTGCATTGCAGACAGACTCTTCACTGACTGAGCTACCAGGAGACGGAGGGCAAGTTGCAATTTCACTCACACCAGAGGCTGATGGCACAGGTTCTGTTTTCTTGCGGGATTCCATTCTGTCCACCCTCTTCAAAAGATGATCCAGTGATGTGTAAGTAGTAGCTCTTTTTTTTGTCATCATAGATAACACTCTAGTGCTGGACTGGATTCTGAATGGCTGCTGCAAACCTTGTGTACCATTTGGTGTTTGGGTCTTGGGCCTCAAAAACTGACAGTGCCTCCCCAGATGAAGAAAATCGCTTTGCCATTTCCTGTGTTGTGAATCTCTTCAGTTGTTCACTTATTTCTTCTTCTTGTCTCTGTCCTTTCTCTGTGCCTCCAGTTCCATCAAGACTTCCTTAGTCAGCTTCTCGTGTTGCACAGCAGGGAGTTCATTGAAGCCGTCCTCTTGCAGATCTAGCTCCAACGTCTCGCTGAGGGTCACTAAGTTGCTGAAGACCTCTTTAGATTCCTCATCCATCTTCTCAAATCCATGAAAATTGTGAATAAGCTTCAGGCAAAGGTTCTTCCAAACCCCATTCATGGTGATGGCATAACCTCATGCACATTTGTTTCATATCTTTGAACGTTCACAACTTGAAGGTTTGTATGTAGGGGGCTTATTGTATATGGAAGATAGTTCCAGAAAGCTTAGACATTTTTAATGCTTATGTGGTTTGTATAAAAAAGAAAAAAAAAAGCCTTTTTAATATATTTCAAGTAGATTCCTTGGCTTAGCTATACCAAGGTCAGGCAGGTAGACTTAATGAATTGTAACTAGAGGCATCAAGAATTTCCATAAAAAATCATGGTACGATTCTTACTTCAGATTATTAGACTAGCTACATGGTTATTAATATTGATGAACTATGGTTAAAATATTTCTGACCTTGGCTCTTCCCTCATTCTAGGCTTAACTGGTCAGTCTTTCAGGTAGAGACCAAAATGTTTGTGCATGTGTATTGTATGTGCATGCATGTACATGCATGTATTGTGTAATTATGTGTATGTATATGTACAGTGTATGTGTGTATATATATGTGTGTGTATGTATGTATACATGTGTATATATATGTATATGTGTGTGTGTGTGTGTGTGTGTGTGTGTGTGTATGAGTGTTTCTTATAGTCTCTCATCAATAGTATTAGCAAACAGAATATGTGAATTGTATTCAACAAAGAATGTTAGGTTTTGCTGATACAGTATTCTTATGAGTTGAATTGTGTTTCCCCCAAAGATAAGTTCAAGGTCTAACTCCTGGTGTGTGTGAGAGCTCAGTCACTAAGTCATGTCCAATTCTTTGCAGCCCCATGGATTGTAGCCCAGTCTCTTTTGTAAATGGAATTTTCCAGGCAAGAATACTGGAGAGGGTTGCCATTTCCTCCTTCAGGGGATTTTCCTGACCCAGGGACCGAATCTGCGTCTCCTGCATTGCAGGTGGATTCTTTACAGCTGAGCCACCTGGGAAGCCCAACCCCTGGTACCTGGGAATATGGTCTTGTTTGGAAATAAGTTTTTTTGCAGATGTAATCAAGTTGAGATGAGGTCATACTGGACTAAAGTAGGGCCTTGATTCAATGTGACTGGTGTCCTTAGAAGAGGGAAAGGTACACAGAGAAGAGAATGACACGTAAAGACACACACACACACAGACAAAGAAGAAGGTCATATGGCGGTGGAGATGGAGATGGTGGTGACACAGCTGCAAGCCCAGAAACACTGAGGACAGCTGGCAGCCACCAAAAGCTAAAAAAGATGCAAGTAAGTCATGTCCTCTAAAGCCTTCAGGGGAGCACGGCCCTGCTGACACCTTGATTTTGGACCTTCAGCATGAAGAACTGTGACAGAATACATTTCTGTTGTTTTCAGCCATCCAGTTTGTGATCCTTTGCGAACGGCAGCCTTAAGACGCAAATAAAAGTATCATGCTCCAGGCTGGTGCTGAGGGTCAAAATAGGAAAATAGGAAAATGAGAAGCTCTCTGAAAGAATCCTAAAATGTTAATTCATGTTAGTATTTTAAGCACTCTGAGATTGTTGGGATAGGGTGGGTCTGTTCAATGTGATCTTTCCAGCTCCTTCCCTATTTGGAACCAGCTTTGAATTCACAGTGTTTGCACGATGGACATGACTAATACACTCTTACATACCTTTTGAAGGGGGAAGTCAGTCACCCTGACCACTGTGCTGGACTATCACTCTCCCAGTGGACCAATTTTCATTTGATGCTATAAGGTCTGTGGTGGAGGTGAGAGGTACTTGGGGATGGGGTGGGGAATTGTTGCACAAGATGGTGTTGGGAGTGATAAAACTGCATATTATGCTGAGAACTGACTGAAGAGAGAAGATTCACTGGTTGATCATCTCTGCCATCTGAAGAGATCCTTTCATTTTGGGCGGGGATGAGTAGTGTGTATATATTAGAAAGAGAGCCAAATGGTCTTTTCCATTTAGACAAATGCTTTTTCCTCCCCCTGGACCCTAGAACCAACTGCCATGCTCATTACACATGATGATGTATTTTGATGAGGTGGTGTTGCATATTGGGGTTTCCAGAAACAGACTCTGGCGTGTAGGTTAGAGTGTGAGTTGTTTATTAGGAATAAATACTTGAGAAAGGGAAGTAAGGAAAAGCAGGAATGGGCAGAGGGAGAGATCAAGTTGTAATAGAGACTCAGTTAAGCCTTGGCTAACCCAGCAGGGAGCTCTGGAATAAAACTGAATTGTTCCATCATGGACACAGATGACTGCATCCTATAATCCCCACCTATTTTAGCCTGTGGCAAAGTCCTGACTTCAGTCAAGGGCATTCTCTGCAGGAGAAGTTTACAGCTGTAGTCTATATGCTGGTTATACCCCTAGAGCTGGGCAGCAAATCCTTCCTTGAAAGGAGATTGGGTGGCATAGGTTCGTGTCTACCACAGGTGCTAGGAGATTGACTTCATTGACCTGGATTTCTAAGATTCTGGAAGGACGTTGAGGTGTTGGTGGTACTGGTAACTGGGAAAGTTATAAGGGAGTATTCTGAGTAGGTAATACAGTTGATTGGTAGGTAGACTGGTTAAGCTGTATCTAGGAGATGTAAATACAGAGTTTTTCTTCTAGAGTTTTTGATGTGCACCATCGATTATCTTGGACTGTAGGTAGTGGACAGATGGAAAAAGCACCGAGCAGCCCTTTCAGCAGTCAGCATATACACTGGGGGATCCGATTAGTAACGAGGTGACTCAATGGGTAGAGACAGAAGATCTCTTTGCAAAATGAGGTAACAGAGAGGTGTGGATAGGTAAAACAATCTAGATGAAGAGATGTCCATTGTAGGGTGGTGTTATGGTCAAAACAGAAGAGGATGTCTTTCATTCATTTATTCAAAAGATGAGCCTTGAAGGGTGACTGATGGTTAGGTAGGTAAAGAGGAAAAAAGGAGAATTCTATACAGAGGGCTGGGTGGCACAGGACCCTGGATCTCTGTCATGGCCCTTGGTGATTCAGATTTTCCATTTTCGTTCCCTTTGCTGAAGAGAATAATAGAAAACTCCCTAGAGGGTGAGACAGCAAAGCTGAGTACAGAGACCATGATGGGATGGAAGCACTACAAAAAGTTGGTGCATGGAGCTTGAGGGCACATGTGGGGTGAGGGGAGGCCTAGGGTTCAGGCAGGGTCTAGCCCATGATTTCAAGGGGGTGTAGACGCCTCCTAAAGGTGAAGGTACATCTTTGAAGGGCTTAGGAGGAAAGTAACATGAGCAAATTCATACTTTAGAAAGATCTCTGATGGAGGGAAGAATGAATTGGAAGGAGACCAGCCTTGAGGTGGGGAGACCAACTAAGAATATTTTAAAGTGGTTCAGCAGAGAAGAGTTAAGTGGGCAGGACTAAAGATTGAATAAGCAACAGTGGGTCATAGATTAAAATTAGAGAGTTAAGAACAGAGAGGGGCCAAAGATGTACATGATGTCTGGTAGGAGAACCAGGATGAAGTAAGCTCATCATACACTTGGTTCCACTCTCTTCATCTATGGCTGTAGCATTCTAAAAGGGATGATGATTACCATAATTATAGAAAAGAGACTTACATTATTCCTTCTGAACAGAAACAAATGTAGAAGCAGGGATACGAAGTCAGCAGATTTGGATGATCTGGGCAAGTTAATTGCCTTTGAGTCTCCGTTTCCCCTTTGGTAAAATGGGGATAATACTACCTATAACTCTGTGAGCATAAATGGAAAAAAATGATTAATGTATATGAAAGCTTTTAGCCAGAGCTGACCCTTAGCTCTCCAGTCATTCATTTAAGAACATGGTTTTTTTTTAAAATATGTTGTTAATGTTAACATATCACAAATTGACTTTTATTGAAAACCTACAATCTACAAGGCATCAAGGAGGGTAAATAAATGTAACACATTGTTTCTGTTCTCAAGAATTTTGTAGCTTGTTTAGGATATGTGAAAAACATAAAACCAGTAAAGTATTTAAATCTTTTTGAAGATCCAGGCAACAAGAGGGAACATGAGGCAAGGTATTGATAATAACAATCGTCAGTTTGTTTAATTAGATGTAGTTAGAGGAAGAAGACGTCTTATTAATCTGAGGTTCTTAAAGAAGGCTCTGAGGAAGAGGTTGGATCTGAGTTGCATTTTAAAGTAAGATTGGGGGAATGAAGGCAGGGATAAATTAGGAAATTGAAATGAACAGATAAACACTATTATATAGATAAAGTAGGTTACCACCAAGAATCTACTATATAGCAAAGGGAACTATAGTCAATATTTTGTAGTAACCTATAAGGGAAGAGAATCTGAAAAAGAATATGTGTGTGTGTGTGTGTGTGTGTGTGTGTGTGTGTGTGTTACATCTGAATCACTTTACTGAATACCTGAAACTAGCACAACATTGTAAATCAACTATGCTTCCGTAAAAAACTAAAATCCAATAAAATAGATTGGATTTTGTAGTGTGGCTAGGGGGTTGGTAATTGTCTGCCCTGCCCACTGCCTGTTTTAGCATGGATCTATGACTAAGAAGGGTGTTTAAATGGCTGAAAAAAATTGAAAACGAATAGCATGTTGTGACACATTAAATTATATGAAATTTAAATTTTAATATTCATAAATGTTTTATTGGAGCACAGTCACACTCGCTCTTTTAAACCCCGTCTGCACTGCTTTTGAGATACAGTCAAGTTGAACACTGTGTCTGAAACCCGATGGTTCACAAAATCTAGAATATTTACTATCTGGCCCTTTACAGAAAGTGTGCTGAGCCCTGGTGGGGAGGATGGAGGGAGATATCCTGAGTTTGTGTGATGCCAAGAGTACAAATGATTGTGTTGGAAAGAAACAGAAAATGAATCATGAGAGGAGTGGGAATGTGCAGGAGCCTCACGGAAGCCAAAGGAGGGCAAGAGGGGCTATCTTGAGAAGTAGGGGGTGTCAACACTGCCAAGTGGTACCAAGAGCAGACAGAAACGCAGCTGAACAGAGGACATGGGCTTTGCAGTTTCACATCCCTTGTTAGTTTGAATCCTATGGAAGGCGAGGAGTAGAGGAGAGCTGGAGGTGAGGGAGCAGAGGCAGAGCCTAAGAAATTGGGTGGATGCAGTCAGATTTAGCAGAGAAATCCCTGTGTAGTTTACCAGAGAATAGAGACCTTCACATATTTGTGGGTGGGGATGGGGGATGGGAGGGCTGGGGAAGGCAATTCCAGAAGGACCTTTTGAAAAGGCTCCCAAGAGAAGGAATATTTGAAACATTGAGGTTGGGGAAACATCAAGCCAACATTTTTTTAGACAGACTTCTTTCTTATGTTCTTAAATTCATTTTATTGACAGGAAAACAAAAACAAAACAATTCACTCATTTCTTCTACCCCTCCAACCCTACTTCTGACAATCTCCAGTCTGGCTTGTGTTATCTATGAGCTAGTTCTTTAAACATTTTTATTAGTGTATAGTTGTTTTACAATGCTGTGTTAGTGTCTACCACACAGCAAAGTGAATCAGCTATACATATATCCCCTCATTTTTGGATTTCCTTCCTATTTAGGTCACAATAGAGCCTTGAGTAGAGTTCCCTGTGTTATATAGTAGGTTCTCATTAGTTACCTGTTTTATAAATAGTATCAATAGTTAGGTAAACCTTGAAGCCATCTCATACAGATGAGTACCATTGAATCGGCTCCTTCAGAGTCCTTTCAGCTACTCATTCCTGAACTCGGAGTTAAGAGAGTCATGAAGAACTGAGGGTCAACAGACTAGGGTTTGCATCTGTCCCAACTTATGAGCTGTTGGCCTTGGGAAAGTTGCTTAAGCTCTTTGCCTCCTTTGCTTATCTGGGAACTGGATGCTAATACATTCATCAGAGGATTATTGTGAAAAACAGTGAGATGATTCTGTTTGGAAAACATCAAAAGCATGGGTTTTGGTAATTAGCAAATTTGCAATAGCAAGTCAATATTAATGCCATCTCAGTTAAACAATAATAGCTCATCAGGAAAGTGTCACTATGTTAAGGGACATTTGCTTTTCTTCCCAGAGATGGAACAAATATTGTATGTCACCACTCCCCATTCCTATGACTGTGGTACTTTGTCAGTAGATCACAGAACTCTATCACTGAAACCAGATGTGGCCTCAGAATTTTCTCAACCAGTGTTCTAGAAATACTAGCAATTAAAGTTGGCACAAAACTTGAAACATTTTATATTCTGATCTAATGCCTATTTAGCTCTCTATAACATATGCATGGAATTCTTCCTGGAATTTTGCCATTGGGATCAATAGACCTGAACTCATAGTTCGGAAGCAAAAATGTCAATCTTCCATGTACTTTTCTACTGGCCAGTAATGTCCTTTATCTTACGAAATAAGGACCAAGTTGTCATACTTGCCCTTGAGGTAAATTTTTACCAAAGTATTGTCTTCTGAAAGTATCAATGGTTTTGAAATTTCAGAATGAAATTATAATAAAAGTAGCCTAAAATGTTACTTCTCTATTTCCTCCAATCCTCAGGGAACATTTAAACCTTATTGGTCAAGACTTAAATCTAAACTTTGGTTAAAGGTATTGACCAAGTTTTCCTCTCTGTCAAATATATGTAACATTTATTGAAATTAAATAAATGCGTCTGACTGAGGGGAGACATTTATATTCTCTAGAGCTCTTGATAAAAGATTTACTCACAAGGCAGACTGCAATTCCTGCCTTTTCAAATTTCTGTGTCTGTTATGAAAGAATTTTTCTTGTACTGTGTATGAGGAAAATATATGCTACATTGGAGTGCGCTGATAAGATCATGTTTCTATGGTACCATTTTTTTCTGAGTATTTTGGTATTTTAAGATGTTATCTTTTTCGTTTTCACAGCACGCTAGGAATAGGGAAGGACATGTTGTTCTCACCTCACAGTGAAATTGAGGTAAGCAGTTACTCACTCTCTTGCATAAGTCACTGATTGAGCTGGGGATGTGATAGCAAATAGCCTTCTTCTATTCACCCATCCACCCTGACCCCGCAGCATTTCTGGTCAATCCATTAATCCTATTTTCTTGTTCTTAGTTAATGACTACAGAGTTGACTCTGCTTATCGGCACTGAGGGACAAGAGAAGAACAGGACATAATCTCAAATGGTAGATGATATAAAAGTAATTTGGATTTGGCGATAAAATATGTTTTTGTACTTGCATTGGAACTCGGGCGTGTCTGGCGTTCTGGAAATTTACAGCATTCCAGTCCAAGTGGAGAAACTATGCAAGGGAGACCCAGGGCACCTCGTTTGTCTCTCCTGATTCTCAGCCCACCTGCTCTACCCACCTTGCCCTGCTGAGATCAGAGCCTCATCTCTTGACTGATTCACTGAACCAGCCCACGTAAATCTGTCTTGTCTAAGTTCCATTATAGACATTCGTCTCTTCCTTCTCATGGATATGGGAGAAACCAGTATCTTGGATTAGAAACTGCTAATAATTTCTTGAAGTTTTATTTTTAATACAAGGCACTAATTTGAAGTCAGATTTCTTGACTATGTAATTATAAGAAGAAAGAAATGGAAAGCAACACGGGTGCCAGGTAATGACGCTGAATGACAGACCTCTATTATAGGAAAGTGAAAGTATCGTCTTACTCAAAGTTTTGCCAGTGTGAGAATAAATTCTTTTACAACATTTATGCATCACATGTTTTAAAAAAAACCCACAAACATTGCTTAATATCTACTCTATGCTAGCAATGATTAGTGACTGAATTGATGATAGGAATTTGCACAGAAGCAGATAAAAGAAGTTGAAAGTTAAAAGAGTTTGGAGGTAACATTTAAAAATTTTTTTAAATAATTTTATTTATTTAGTTTTGGCTGTGCTGGATCATCATCGCTATATGGCCTTTTCTGTAGTTGTGGTGTATGGGCTTCTCATTGTGATGACTTCTTTTGTGGCAAAGCATGGGCTCTAGGGCATGTGGGCTCAGTAGTCGTGGCTCCTGGGCTCTAGGGCACAGGCTCAATTGTCATGGTGCACGGGTTTATTTGTTCTGCAGCATGTGGGATCTTCCTGCACCAGGGTTGAGCCCATGTCTTCTGCATTGGCAGGTGGATTATTTACCACTGCACCATCAAGGAAGCCCTTGTAACATTTTGATTTTTGATGCATTATTTATTTATGGGTAAATTTAATCAATTCATTTATTGATTAACTTTTAATGCATTCACTTATATTTAATATTAATAATCTTTAACTGATTTGTTTATCCCTAAAAATTCTAAGTACCTACTTAAATATCTACTGAGTGTTAATTTTTCTCTCCATTTATTCTCTCATTAACTAGGAGCAGTTTAAAATAACATTGCTTAGCCGTCAAAAAGAATGAAATAATGTCATTTGCAGAAACATGGATGGACCGAAAGATTATCATACTAAGCAAAGTAAGTTAGAGAAAGACAAATATCATATGATATCACTCATATGTGGAGCATGAAATAAAATACAAATCAACGTAGCTACAAAACAAAAGCAGGCTCACAGATGTAGAGAACAGATTTGTGGTTGGCAAGGGGAAGAGGGGGTAGGGGAAGGAAGGAATAGAAGTTTGGGATTAGCAGAGGCAAACTAGGATGGATAAGCAAGATCATATGGTAGAGAACAGGGACCTATATTCAATATCCTACGATAAACCATAATGGAAAATAAAAAAATGACATTGTTCAAAATTATTTTTAATTTAGTTTTTACATTTAACATTACAGATGTATATAACTCAAAAGAGTCAAATTGTGTTACAAGATTTGTTTGAAAATCTTCATGCTTCTGTTTTCATCCCCTCCTTCTCTACCCTTCCACACCCATCCTCCTTCAATATGTTTCATTTCCCTATCTTCACAGACAACTATCCTTAATTATACTAAATGATTTGAGGGGCATAGCATTTACTTCCTTGTCTCTAAATAACATGCTTATATTCTTCTCTTTCTCTCTCTTCTTTCTTCTCAGTTTTAGGAATTATGTTTTGACTCTGACTACGGAAAATGAGAACTTAGTTTTTCACACACACTTTCCATCCCCTTCTATATTCATCCATATTTCCCATCTTTCTCTCTTTACATAAGGTAATTACATAATACATAACATACTGTGCATAATAGAATACATTCCATACAAGTATATGGAATAAACCGGATAGCATATTATTAGTACACTTCCTTTACCATGTAAGTTTTGTTTTCCCTTGTCATCCTTTGGGGATTTTTTGTCTTTTCTTTTTTTGCAGACACTAGTTTTTATTGTTATTTGATGTTTCCTTATTTTGACAAAGCATTTCTTCTACTTGCTTTCTGTACATTGATGCAAGGCAGACAAATAGTTTGACCTTTTGAATGTCTGAATACACTTTTATCCTAACCCCAAATATGGTTAATGGTTTTCTTATGAATGGAGTTCCACATTGGGAATCATTTTTTTGCCTTCATCATTTTGAATATACTGCTTTATTACTTTCTCCAATGTTTTTGCTGGAAAGTATAGTGCCATTCTTATCTTTGTTCCTTGATATGAAGCCTGTTTTTTTCCTCTCTGGAAAATTGTAGGATAATCTTTTTTTCTGGCCCCAGTTTTCTATCACCATGATGTATATGATTGTACATCTATTCTTGCCCACTGGATTGGACAATTAGGAAAACTCATGCCTTTTAGTTCTAGATAATTTTCTTTAATTATTTTATTGATGACTTCATTTCATCCATTTTCTCTGTTCTTTCATTATGAGATTTTATTATTTGGAAAACAAATGTGCTGAATGAATTCTCTAATTTGCACCTAACCTCCCAATTTTCCATTACTGTCTTTTGCTTTTCTTTCAGGGATATTTTCTCAACATGATCTTTCCATCTTCTACTGAGTTTTTTTTTTTTCTGATATACAGAAGTATCATATATTTTTTAAAATTCCCAAAGCCACTCTGTTATCTGAGTTTATGTTGCTGTTACGACGCCTCTGAAGATCTTAGAGATACTCTTTGATAAGGTTTCTTCTCATTGCATTGTCTCTGTTTCCCTTGCATTGTTTCTTCCCACACAATGTCTTTTACATTAAATGCCTGTTAATTGTTTGGTGATCCTTGGTTATCTGTAGTTAAGAGTGGGCCCTAAAAACTGTTTGGAATCTCTTGGCATGAGGTTTGTGCTGCCAACTGTCTGCTTCATCAGAAATTTCATTGGTGAATCCACTGTGTTAGCATCTTTAATTCTTTTACCTACGCCTGGCTACATTAACCCAGAGAAGTCACCACAAAGCTCTTTTCTGAGGAGTATAATTCTGGCTGTCAGTGCTTTCAGAGCTGGAGAAGAAGGTTCAAAGTATGAACATTCATTCTGTACACTTTCTTATAATCCTTTTCTCTTCAGAATGGTCCCAATGCCTTTGACTTAGCTTGGTGTCCTCTGATCCATGGTGGGGTGGTTTAGTTGCTAAGTTGTGTACGATTCTTTGTGATCCCGTTGACTGCAGCCCTCTAGGCTCCTCTGTCCATGGAATTTCCCAGGCAAGAATACTGGGATTTCCTTCTCCAGAGGATCTTCAAGACCCAGGGATCAAATCCAGGTCTCTTGGATTGCAGGCAGATTCTGTACCTACTGAGCTGAACTCTTAGTTGTGGCTTGTGAAATCTAGTTTCCTGACCAGGGATTGAACCCAAGACCCCTGTATTGGGAGGACAGAGTCTTATCCACTGAGCCACCAGGGAAGCCCTGCTTTGATCCACAGACCTTCTCTTTATCTTGTCCAGAGAGGAAGCCTTCAATTTTCTCCTAGTGTAGGCTGGGATATGTAAATTTTAATTGTTTCTTATTTTAAAAAATTTATTTATTTATTTGGCAGTGCTGGGTCTTATTTGTGGCATGTGGGATCTTTAGTTGTAGCTTGCAAACTCTTAATTGTGGCATTTGGGATCTAGTCTCCTGACCAGGGATTGAACCCAGGCCCCCTGCACTGGGAGAGAAGAGTCTTAGCCACTGGGCCACCAGGGAAATCCCTTAATTGCTTCTTAATCACACTTCTAATCAATCCTCTTAGTTTTTAGCTCTACTTTCATCCCTGGCTTAAGATTACTCAATATTGCCAATTTCCAGGGTTTTGGGAGTTCTGTGGTACAATCTGATTAATTCTTGGCTTTCCCTATTCTTTGTTTTCCGAAATATGCTAAGTCATTAACCACTAATCTTTCTGCTCTTCAGTTTCTAAAATTCAATAGCTCTATTCATATTTCCTATTTTCTTTATCTTTTTGGGTTTATGACTTACCAAGTCCCTTTACTGTTATTTTGGTGGACTTTGCAAGGTAGTGGAGGCTTATCTCTACCTCTAAATAGATACTTGAAATTATTAACAACTTTTATTAGTTAAATACCCAGTCCTTCTTTAGGCACTCTATAAAGAAAATTTTACATAGAGAATCTCAAGGGAATATACACTGACCCTAACAGTAGAAGAAAGAAGTACCCTAACAGTAGAAGGAAAATGTAGCAGTGAAGTTATTAACTGAGGTTATTCATATTCAGGATATCCTAGTCGAACTGACACCTGTGGGCTAAGCATAGTAGGTATTATCTAGTCTATGTAGCACTGAACATTGTTTAAGAGAGCCTTATTTTATAAATATTTTTTCATATTTATGTGTTTTATAAGCTTATGCTTCCAGCCTATACTTTTCAGAATCAGGTGACCTATCAATATTGGTCTATATTTCCATATGCAAAAATTCGCTTGCATGGAGAAGATGCGGTGTGCCTTTCATGTTTCAACAAGTTCCCTCCACTCCTTCTCTCTCCCACCCAGGCTGTTTCTTATTTATATTACCTGCTTGGCTCTTGTAGGCAATCCAGCCTTAGAGAATCGGAATACTGGACTTCATCTTCCTTGAGGCAAGCAGTCAAAGGAATAGGACAACACTGAAGACCAGCTGCTAAGGCAGCCCCAGAACGGATCCCAGCCTTGTCAGCCTCCACTTAATCTCTTCTAGTGGAGTTGTCCAGTGGACCCTCATTGAAGTCATTCAGTCGTGTCTGACTCTTTGTGACCCCATGGACTATTGCCCATGGACTATTGCTCATCCATCCATGGATTCTCCAGGCCAGAATACTGGAGTGAGTTGCCATTTCCTTCTCCAGGGGATCTTCCTGACCCAGTGATCGAACCCAGGTCTCCTGCATTGCAGACAGACACTTTAACCTCTGAGCCACCAGGGAAGCCCCCCGTGGGCCCTATCAAGAGGCATTTTGGTGAACAGGGATTCACAACAAGGGAGTAGTTCATATAAACCAAAAGAACAAGGCACTCCTAGAAAGCAGTTCAGATGTGTTTATCTTCCAAGAGGACTCCATATTTATGTTGTCTTGCCAGGGACCAGCCAAAGTATAGCTCTCAGTCTGAACTCCCTGCTGATGAATACAGTATGTCTTTAGTTATATTAATATTTCAGCTTATGTTCAAGTCTTGTCACTAAAAGTAGTCTTATTCTGGTAGATCATGACACTAATGATTAACAATAATAACAACTGCAACAACAAATCTTTACTGAACATTTATTCATGCCATCACAGGCACATGTATTATATCAAGGAATTTCCACAAAATATGCAAAATAAGTGTTACTTCTAATGTAAAACTTATGGAAAACAAGGGTTAAGCAATTTGTTAAAGGTCACATGATAATGAGTGAACTAGTCAGAGTGTGAATCCAGTCTGTCTGATTTTAAAGCCAGTGATTATTTCTAGGATTCTGAATTGGTATATCTTTGTTTTCATCTTGAGTTGCCAAGACTCTTGGCCACACTGGTAGAAGCCCACTTCAGCTTAAACAACAAAAAGAAAAGTACTGAAAAATATAACCAAATTGAAAGAGAAAGGGTTTTGCTGACCTTAAGCAGTGAGTAAGACTAGAGACCTACATGGCTCACTATTTATCTGCTTTGTCTCTGCTTCCCTCTGAGTGAGTGAGTCAGTGAGTGAAAGTTGCTCAGTCGTGTCCAACTCTTTGTGACCCCATGGAATAGTCCATGGAATTCTCCAGGTCAGAATACTGGAGTGGGTAGCCATTCCCTTCTCCAGGGGATCTTCCCAACCCAGGCCTCCCGCATTGCAGGTGTACCTCTGGAGAAAGCTCCATTTCCTTGCATGGGAGCCTGGCTTGCTCCGTGATGGAGGGGCTTGGGGAGAGATTGACCTGACTGTAGGCAATCTTTGATTCAGTGATTTGAGAAACAAATGATTCTTCATTTGGCATTCCCAGCAGAGAAATCCTGGGAAGACTCTCAGCAGTTCTGTGTGGCTCATGTGTCCATCCCTGGACCAATTGCTATGTCCAGGAAGACTGCAAACAGTTCTGCAAAAGTCCTTAGTAAAGTTGAGAGAGTCTATTAATATAAGGAGAAGGGAGAAAGAGAGATGGATAGATAAGAGCTACTGCATCTCTATTGGTGTTGATTCTTAAATACAGAATTCTGTTTTACAAAAAATTTATTATTTTTATCAATAAAAAGCAAAAAATTTACAAGACAAAAAAATACCTAGTATTCATAGGATAATCTTAATGTTCTTTTTCAAAATTCTTGGAGAACACTTCACTGCTGCCTTCATTTTAGAGCCTATAAAGAGGCTAGGTCACAAGTTAGCAACATCAGTTACATAACTTGCACCTGAACAAGAAGTAATCTTGATTTAGATATTTCTAAGTAAGTCAAGTCTCATACAAGGTAAAGGATGTGTGGACTTAGTGGATTGATGAATAAAGAGGGAACTACTGTGGAGGAACAATTACCAGGGGAATCCTGTCTTTTTGCTGGGTGGCAGGAAGACTCCCAGAAGTTTTAAGACTGATAGTGTTGTTGAAAATTTGAGACAGAAAGAGTCCATGAGTTAGAACCAAACTTCAGGGAAGTTTGAGCTACTTGAAAGCGACTTTAAAATAAGAAATGGATGTGCTCTCAATTGGCAAGTTTAAGTCCTTCTCACTCTGTTCTACTACTCTGAGGATCCATGAAGAAAATGTAAGAAAATAAAGAACATTTCATGTAAAGATGGGGACAATAAAGGACAGAAATGGCATGGACCTAACAGAAGCAGAAGATATTAAGAAGAGGTGACAAGAATACAGAAAAGAACTACACAAAAAAAGTCTTAATGACTTGAATGACTATGATGGTGTGATCACTCACGTACAGCCAGACATCCTGGAGTGTGAAGTCAAGTGGCCCTTAGGAAACACTACTATAAACAAAGCTAGTGGAGGTGATGGCATTCTAACTGAGCTATTTGAAGTCCTAAAAAATGATGCTGTTAAAGTGCAACACTCAATATGTCAGCAAATTTGGAAAACTCAGTAGTGGCCACAGCACTAGAAAAGGTCAGTTTTCATTCCAGTCCCAAAGAAAGGCAATGCCAAAGAAAGTTCAAACTACCGCACGGTTGCACCCATTTCACATGCTAGCAAGGTTATGCTCAAAATCCTTCAAGCTAGGCTGCAGCAGTAAGTGAACAGAGAACTTCCGGATGTACAAGCTGGATTTAGAAAAGGCCGAGGAATCAGAGATCAAGTTGCCAACATCTGTTGGATCATAGAAAACGCAGGAGAATTCCAGAAAAATATCTGCTTCTTCTTCACTGAATATGCTAAAGCATTTGACTGTGTGGATCATAACAAACTGTGGAAAATTCTTAAAGAGATGGGAATATCAGACCACCTTATCTGCCTCCTGAAAAACCTGTATGCAGGTCAAGAAGCAACAGTTAGAACCAGACATGGAACAACGGACTGGTTCCAAATTGGGAAAGAAGTACATCAAATCTGTATATTGTCAATCTGCTTATTTAACTTATATGCAGAGTACATCATACGAAATGCCTGGTTGAATGAAGCTCAAGCTGGAGTCAAGATTGCTGGGATAAACATCAATGACCTCAGATATGCAGATGACATCACCCTTATGGCAGAAAGTGAAGAACTAAAAAGCCTCTTCATGAAGGTGAAAGAGGAGAGTGAAAAAGCTGGCATAAAACTCAACCTCCAAAACATGAAGATCAAGGCACCTGGTACCAATCACGTCATGGCAAATAGATGGGTAAAAAATGGAAACAGTGACAGACTTTATTTTCTTGAGCTTCAAAATCACTGTGGACAGTGACTACAGTCATGAAATGAAAAGATGCTTGCTCCTGGGAAGAAAAGCTATGATAAACCTGAACAGTGTATTAGAAAACAGACATCACTTTACTGACAAAGGTCTGTCTAGTCAAAATTATGGTTTTTCCAGTAGTCATGTATGGATGTGAGAGTTGGGCCATAAAGAAGCCTGAGCACCAAAGAATTGATGCTTTTGAACAGTGGTGCTGGAGAAGACTCTGGGAGAGTCCCTTGGACTGCAAGGAGATCAAATATGTCAATCTCAAAGGAAATCAACCCTGAATATTCATTGGAAGGACTGATGCTGAAGCTGAAGCTCCAATACTTTGGTCACCCGATGTGAAGAGCCAACTCATTGGAAAAGACCCTAATGCTGGGAAAGATTGAGGGGGGCAGGAGGAGAAGGGGGTGACAGAGGATGAGAGGGCTGGATGGTATCAGCAACTCACTAGACATGAGTTTGAGTAAACTTCAGGAAATTGTGAAGGACAGGAAAGCCTGATGTGCTGCAGGCCATGGGGTCACAAAGTTGGACATGACTGAGTGAGCAACAACATTTTGTTTGCATATGTGAGTGGGTTAAATTGCAATATTCTACCATCAGATCAATTTACTTTTAAAAAGATCATTCATACCGTGGTTTTAAGAATGTATTGGGGAGCAGTGGGATGAATGGCAGGAAGATATGTTAGGAGTCATGTGATGACCCAGACAAGAGCTGATGGCCTGAACCAGGGAAAAGTAGAAAGTAGGAGAGAAATGGGTAGATGTGAGAAATAGGAGAGGAATATTAGGACTTGGTGATTGATTGGAGAAGGGAGTGAGAAAACAGAAGAGTGAAGAACTGGCACGATTCTCCATCTAGCTTTCTGGTTTGGGCATCTGGATGGATGAAGATACCATTTACTGAGGGAATAAAACCAGAAGGAAGGTCAGTTTTGGGTGGGCAGAGATTCTGAGCTTAGTTTTGGACATGTTGAGATTGAAAGTATTTATAATTATATTTATATACATACCTAAGAACTATCTCAAATTAGTCAACAAATCCTGTTGATGCATTATTTTTTTTTCCATGTCTGTTCTTTCTTTTTTGTCTTTTTCTTCTACCACCATAATTGGGATTACAATCACCTCATATCTAGAAAGTTGAATAGTCTTCTGTCTTCTGTTTCTCCTAGTACTTGTATAGGGTTGCAGTATTAATCTACTCAAAAGCTGGTTTTGCTCTGGCATCCTTTATTTCACAGCATCTCAATGCTTTCCTATTGCCAACAGAATACTTCCAAAATTGCTTAAGCTTGACTCCAGACTACTCCAACCTTATCCTACTCTTCCTTTACTGAGAATTTGCCCCAGTTCACCAAACTAGAACTTCAGATACAATATACTCCTTTCTCTCTTTGCAACTCTGCTCACATCATAGCCTTTTGCATGGCCTGAGCGTGCTTCTTCTCTCTACCCATCTGACCCTTTAAACTCAGCACTTAAAGCTCACGTCTTCCTTGGAGACCATCAGTTAACTCCATTATAGTTCCATTTGAGTCCTTCATTCTCCAAAACTCTACCAGTTGCTGCCCGTGCCCCTGACTCCCATTGGCACTTATTCCCATATTGCATTGTTTTGCAATTTCATTGTGTTCATTTAATCTCCCAATGTAAGATTGAGAACAGAGATCAGATTTCATACTACTTTGATATTCTCCAGAGTACCTAGCATACTTCTATGTACAAAATAGGCACTCAGTAAGTATCTGTCAACTTAAAAACTAAAGTCCATTTTTTCCCTTCCTGCTAGTCTTATCTCTGCCTGAGTAAATGAAGTTGATATGTGAAAGCAGTTGAGATTAAGCATGTAAAGTGGAAGAGTAAACAGGAGATTTTAATGAAACTTCATGATGTTAAAAAAAAAATCATTAACTATTAAATCTACTTTTAAAGCTTTAAAAATATTTAGATTCCCTGTCTCATCCTCATAGCAATTTGGTGTACATTTTAAGTAGTGAAAGGCACAGAGGTGCTAAAAATTAGAACAATAATTTTTTTTTAATTGACAACAAAAATAAAGTTGTTTTAATCAAAAAGTTTTTTGATTTTTCATATGATTTCATAACAAAGTCAATAAATCTTAGTGTAAATCACTTATTCTGCCTCTAAATTGGTTTTGAAAAAAATCTCATTTCTTTAAAACAAAGTCAATGAAAAATAAATAAAATATTTAGAGCAAATTTGTTGGTGTAGATAATAATGATTTAGTTCTGAATCTAAGTCTTCAATAAATATCTAAGTTTGGATACCAAAATCAGCACTAATAAAAAATATAAAAGGAAAAAGCACTCAAACTATGGTTCAGTGCAAACATTTTCCATGAAATAAGCGCTGCTATTCTTATTACAGAATTAGAGAAGTCAACTTAATGCATATTTAAGTCAACAGAAACTGTTCTAGGTAAATGAATTTAATCTTTATGGTCACTGACACACAATATAATCTCGTTTCTCTCAGGGTTTTCGTCTTTAAGTAACTAAGTGACTCATAAGCTCAGAAAATATTTTCTGGTACAGGTAAGTCAGAGCTTAGCATGAAATATTCTGAATATTTCTTCTCCTCTTCAGATGAGTATTTCAAAAATAACAGCTCCTTCCTGGAAGGTGTAATTGGCTTTTGGTTAGGAATGTCTAAAAATGATTGTCCTTTTGTGGAATGCATTTTAGGACAAACTAGAATATACTTTTTCCTTTCTCCATCCATCAAAATCCTACCAATACCTTAGGGTGTAGCTCAAATGTTGCCTCTTTTACACAACTTTGCTTTATCTGAAGGCAGAATTAATCATCTTTTGCACCTTTTTTTGTGGGACAGGGATAACATTTCTTACAATATTCATTTCAGTTTACAAAGAAGTTCCATAGTTGGTGTATATATTTGGATTCACCCCATGGAAATTATAAATTATTCAGTTTTATATCTCCCTTTATACCTTAACATAGTACTTTACATGTGGTAAGTGATAAGTGAATGTATTTTATTTTTAAATATTAAAGCAGTTTAATCAAAATAATACATAATTATGGTTAAAAAATACTATAGGAGGGTTTATAAGGAGAAAACAATAGTCCCTTTTCCTCACCTGTCACTACCACAAATCTTAATTATCAGTGAGTGTGGTGGTGGTCGAGTCACTAAGTCTGTCTGATTCTTGTGACCCCATGAGCTATAACCCTCCAGGCTCCTCCGTCCATGGGATTCTCCAGGCAGGAATACTGGAGTGGGTTGCCATTCCCTTCTCCAGGGGATCTTGCCGACCCAGGGATTGAACCCAGGTCTCCTGCACTGCAGGCGTATTCCTTAACGTCTGAGCCACCAGGGAAGTCCTGATTATCAGAAGGAACTGCATTTAATTTTGAATCTTTTTTTGATTTAAGTTCTTCTCATGGTTACTGTCATTTCACTAAATATACTTAGTTCTCTATTTTTTGTTTTTTAGATTTTTCTATTGATTTTCTGTTATGGAAATGACTATCATGGGAGATGAGGACTTTTTAAACTTACATTTTTCTCTATCTTTCTCTCATGTTTAAGTTGCTTTTCTTTCTCAAAGATGGTATCCAGTCCCCAAAATAAAGGGAATATTCTTAGATACCTTCTAGGGGCCTCTGTCCTCTCACTGTAATCGGCATGGTTGCTCCTCACAACGCTGGTTCACAGCTGCCATCTGGGGATTTCTTTCTTTTCGTTCTATCTTGGTTGAATTTTCTGGTTTCTAAATCTCATATTTTCTTTCTTATTGCTTTTCCATCTTGGTTTTCCATCCACATTTTGTGGAAATCCATCCTTAGCAAACCTTAAAGAGGGATGTTTAGGAAGGAGATTTTTTAGTTCTCCTTGAGTTTTATTTGATTTAGAGCTTTATTGTATAAAGGATTCTGTATTGAAAATCATTTTTCCTCCAAGCATTGAAAATACTGTCTTCTGGTGTCCACTGCTGCCAATGAGACATCCAATACCAGATGGAATGTCACTCATTTGTAGACGAGAATCTCTAAGATTTGAGAATCTTCTCTTTATCTTTGGGTTTTGGAAATTTCCCAATGACGTGTTTAACTGAGGACATGTTTTGACTCTTCAGCTCTGGGATAGTCTCGATTATTTGCTTGATGATTTTATATCTATCTATGTCTTTATTGGGGTGTAATTCACATACTGTACTATTCATCCATTAAAATGTAAATTCAATGGCTTTTGGTACATTCACAGGATTGAGCAACTATCATAATTCAGGACTTTGAAAATTTAGAATATTTACATCACCACGAAAAGAAAGTTTATACTCTCTGACAGTCACTCTCCTCTCCCCTGTTCCCCAGCTCCTGGTACACACTTCTTGTTCCGTCTCTCAGTCGTGTCTGACTCTTTGTGACCCCATGAACTGCAGCACACCAGACTCCCTGTCCATCACTATCTCCCTAAGTTTGCTCAGACTCATGTCCTTTGAGTCAGTGATGCCATCCAACCATCTCATCCTCTGTTGCCCCCTTCTCCTCCTGCCCTCAATCTTTCCCAGCATCAGGGTCTTTTTCAATGAGTTGGCTCTTCACATCAGGTGGCCAAAGTTTTTGGGAGTTTCAGCTTCAGCATCAGTCATTGGAAGGACTGATGGTGGCACACACTAGTCTGCTTTTTCTCTATGGATTTGCCTACTCTGGATATTTCATATAAATGGAATCATATGATATGAGGCCTTTTGTATCTGGCTTCTTTCACCCAGCATAGTGTTTTCAAGGTTCAACTGTGTTTTATCCTGTGTCAGTATTTCATTTCTGTTTATGCTATGTCACTTCAGTTGTGTCTGACTCTTTGTGACCCCATGGACTGTAACCTGCCAGGCTCCTCTGTTGATGGAATTCTCCAGGCAAGAACACTGGAGTGGGTTGCCATTTCCTCCTCCAATTTCCGTTTATGATTACATAATATTCTATTACATGGACATAAAACATTCTGTTTATTTGTTTATCAGATGATGGACATTTGGTTTTTTCCACTATTTTTTTAATGAAAATAGTAACACTGAACTTTCAAAATAGTAACACTGTTAATAGTAACAACTTAGTGTGACCCTGCTTTCATTTTTCTTGGATTATATATTTATGAGTGGGATTACAGGGTCATGTGTTCAATAATTATACTTTAATTGCTTAGATCTTATCATATTTTCTTAGTTTTCATTTTCCATGGTATCTTGCTCTTTATGATTTTAATATATTTTGAACCTCTCTGAGAAAAACCAGTTGGTTTCATTAGTTACCATTGTGTGCCCCAGAACTTATCTCCTATTCACTGATATTTTTCCCATTCTTAGCCCTCTCAATCTCTTTGTTATTTTGGGCTAAAATCTGTCCTTGTGTTTAGCAACATTTTACTGGGGTGTTATCAATTCAGCATGTTGAATTCAAATCCAATAAATTATATTTATTGGAGTATTAATATGTTAAATGATTACCCAACTGCCCCACTAAGTGCCTATATAGTGGAGGCAGGTAGATTCTTTACATATTAACTACTTACTTACCTCCGTGTGATAGTCATGCTGTACCTTACAAAAACCTGAACTATGGAAAACTGACCTTACAGAGAAACAACCATTACAACAATATATTTGATCCTAATGTGCAAGAGATTATGAACATGCTTTGAGTTTCTCTTACACTGAACAGAGAAGAATGAAAACCTTATTGATACTTTTTAAATTTTCATAGAGTTTTTGCTTCTGAGTCACATTATGACCAAAGACAAATAAAAAAAATCCACCCCCCATCTGCTAAGTAGAATTTATGATCTCTCCATAGTGATCCCTGGAGAAGGAAATGGCAACCCACTCCAGTATTCTTGCCTAAATAATCCCATGGATAGAGGAGCCTGGTGGGCTACAGTCCACAGGGTCACAAGAGTTAGAAACAACTGAGCAAATGAGCACAGTGTCATGGCATGAACTTGCTGACTACTGAGAAGTATTATACAAAACAAACTTCCTATGCTCAAACAAATCTAAAATAGTATCAGGTAGACATCATCTTCATGTAGAGTAGGATGCCAGTCTGCTTCCCTTTCCTTTCCTGGAAGGACATGTAACTCTGGGAAACAATGATCATTGATACTGGTTGCCATGAAGGGAATGAACAGTGTTACTCTCAGATATTCCCATTAATTCTTTTACAAGGGGTTTCATGGCTGTCCCCACCAGTCAGGAGCACTGATGCTGTGTGCTCAGTAACTCCTTAACTCTTTGACTCTTCCATTTCTGGAAAGAGGTTTCCTTATGAGTAGGTAGAGCCAGGTTACTTAATGACTATGTGACCAATTTGATACTCTATTTGGTGGGATGTGAGTACTATTTTGTAATGAATGGGTAAATGGATCTGATGAATGCAGGTGACTTCCTTTCCAAAACTGAGCTCACTTTCTGCAGGGGACCTACACGTTTCTATGTATCGTCTTGAGAAAGTTTTCATTATTCATCAAGATTTCCTTATTGGCAAAGAGGGATACCTATAATAGCTCCGTCAAATAGCCACTGTGACATGATCAAACAAGGAACCTCAGAAATGAATGCTCCGTATGGTCCCATTTGTCAGTACCTTTATATACATGGGTGGGACAAACGCACCACACACACACACACACACACACACACACACAGAATTACTAGTGTGAGGCTTCATTCCTTTGCCAGCGTTAGCATCTCTCATTGCATTCCAGAGCCTATATGATTTAAATTGATAATGAGTTACAGGCTTAAAATTATATGCTCTAGGATGACTCATTATGCATAGGCATACTTCTATCCTCCAAATGTGCTTCTTTTAATTAAAGGACTGGGAAGCTTTTAGAGTGTGGATCTGTTAATCTAAATCATGGAGAATAATCCTTTTCTTGGTGAGCCTTGAGCTGCGTTAGCCCTTGGTGTCGCTTGTGATTTTCTCCAATAAATCTCATTCCCTTTTTTCTAGTTTCTAATTGATATAGGTTTGATGTTGCTAGTATTTAAAACTTAAACAATCCTAAATTTTAAGCTACATTGACTTTCCAGGAGGACACATCTGAGCCAGGATTTCCACAAGTGCAATTCCATCTAGGAGTTTGGAGAGAAATCAAAGTTGGGTGTGCTATATCAAGCCTCAGGTGTGTCCCAGAGACTGAATTCCTTGGCACTCCTTCTTTGATTTTTTTCCTTCTATTTCTTCCACGGTCTTCTTTTTTCCCTTTCAAACCACTGCCATGGTGGCTTTTAAATGAATCTAAACCTCAAGAAATAAAGCCACTTTTTAGTTCCTGAGGTTAATATCTTGTCAATGAATTGAAACCAGGTCATCTCTGCTTTCATACCTGTCTGGTTTTCCATGGCAAAGGTATTCTGTGTTGAATAAAGTTCCCACTGGAGGATATCTAAGAACCATTGAATCTTAGGAGTCCTGGGCTTGTGAAAAATGAAGTGATTGATCTTGTGAACTGGCCAGGAAAAAAGACAGCAAGAGTCTTAAATTATGTATTTGTTCATGAAAAGGCTTAAGGGCTCTGAGCCACATACAGCCCTTAATTCCACACAAATGCCTTTCATTGAAGCTAACAGCTACCATGGTATCTTGATTGAAGTCTTTGGAGAACATACAGAATGTGTTGATAATTCATATTATATCACACTGTAACATAGGTGCTTGCCAGGGAAGCATACTTCTCTCTTCAGAAAAAAAATTAATATTTGCTTGATTCTCTGATAAAAGGAATACTACAAAAGAATATTGCAAAACCTTGAAGGCTTGGCAGGGTTTCCTATGTGGGTGGAAAAATGTTGTTCTGAAGCCAGAGTGGAATTGCTCATGAAAATATAACATAAAAAATACGTTAAAAAAGAACCTCAATCATGGGAGAAAAAATACATATATAAATGTACAAAACAAGAAAGCTTATGGACTTTACCAGCATGTATTAAATAAACATGATGAAATAATCATAATGTTATGAAAATGGCAACTCCTTGATATTAGAAATAATCTGAATCTCTTTCTTATGCTGATTTTAACCCTTATCAGATTCCCACTGTGTTTGGATCTATGTCTATTGGGTGTTGATATATTTATATCTTGTTCCTACCCCAAATCTACCTCTGCCTTTGTCATTGAGTGTAGCACTCTTGCTTCTCAGAAAGGAAGCTACTTAAAACTGGAAGACCTTTTAGGCTTGCCTTTATTCTTAGTTGAGGTTATAAAAAATTTAAGTGTTGGAATGTCCCAAGTCTAGAGGTAAAATATCTGCCCTTATTCCAGCTTCACTCTCTGAACTCTTACTTTAACTGATTTGCATACGTTCCCCCTCTTACCCAACCATAACCTCTTATAGAAGCTTCGGCACAGTAACGATTTCCACCTTATGCCGCATGATAAACATGTGGGACAAAGGAGGGTAAACAGAGTTGTAAAAGACTAGTTGCTTGAACAAAAGATTTAGTGTTTTCAATTAATGATTTATTTGTTTTTTTATTTTTTAGTTGAGAGAGGCATATATTTTGAAGTGTTTTTCCTAAACCTTATTCTAGAGATATGGATCAATCTTCCCCCTTATGACTATCTATTCTTTCCATAGAGGTCAGCGAATGTAAGGGATGTGACTTCAGAAATTCCCTATAGAGAAAAGATGGTTAAAGTAAATTGCCATTTTTATTCTATCTCATAGATCCTGGGCCTGTGTCTTAATTGTGCTTCTTTGTTAGAGACATGTAGTCAATTTTCCCTAAATTGGAGAAGCTATTCCTTGCTAAATAAGGAATGGAAAGAGAAGGCTTCACAGAGCAGATTGGGGGTGATTTTAAACAAAAGATATACTATAGCTTGGCAGAAGGAGTGGGAGAGATGGATGATTAACTTTCCCGAGCAGTAGTTAATGAGTAATCAATGAAGCATTTCTTCAGTACTTCCTAGATTCCCAAAAGTGAAGCAGGAAGCATGAGAATCAATGAAGTCTCTGACATGATGTTTAGCCTTAAAGGGAGCAGAGCCTCTAGTTAGGTAATACATATTTTACGTATCAAGTGAAAGCACTGCATTCTATAGAACTCTCTGAATGCATAAGGAGTTCAGAGAAGGGAGATGTGAATGATCCATTGAGAAGCTGGGATAAGATAAAAGAAACTTAAAGATGGTCAGTGAAGAATTTAGGTGGACATTGAGACCACTGGTCTGAGAAATGAGTGGTTGCACTTGAAATCTGTTGAGGAGACATGTATGGCGTGTAGTGATGTTTATGGAAAATTAGTTTGGGGACCCAGAGATCCTAGTTCCCCAAATAGGGATCAAACCTGCACCTTTGGCAGTGAAAACATAGAGTCCAAACCACTGGACAGGCACAGAATTTCCGAAACATTTCCCTTATTTCTAAGTGTAAGTCCTTACCTTTTAGAAGAAGTTTTCCCCCATTTTCCAGCCTTTGGCTACCACCAGGCTATATTTCGTCTCTACAGATTTGTCAATTCTGGGTAGTTCATAAAAGAGAATCATGTAATTTGTAACAGTTTGTGTCTGGCTTATTTCATTTAGCAGAATGTTTTTAAGGTGCATCTGCCTTGTTGCTTGTGTCAGTACTTCATTCCTTTTCATGGCTAAGCAATATTCTGGAAGTGTATTTCTGAGTAATGTGGATTAGAGTGGCATACAGGGTTAATCTAAAACGTGTTTTGAAGAGAGGAGTGACAGTTACACACTATAATTCCATTCTGTTTACATAAGAGAAGAGTCTAAGATGGTTATTCTGGGTAGATGGAGATAGTACCTCACTGATAGAATAATTGAAGGAAGAATAATTTTAGGAAATAAGCCTTGAAGTTTAGAATAAGAGTGAAATTAGTAAGTAGAGATATCTCACAGAGAAATGGAAACTCAGGAAAAAATCAAGAGTTGAAGTATAGAGTAAAACATTTGATAATTATTCCTTAAGTTTATTATTTTTTTCCATTTATTTTTATTAGTTGGAGGCTAATTACTTTACAATATTGTAGTGGTTTTTGCCATACATTGACATGAATCAGCCATGGATTTACATGTGTTCCCCATCCTGAACCCCCCTCCCACCTCCCTCTCCACCCGATTCCTCTGGGTCTTCCCAGTGCCCCAGCTCTGAGCACTTGTCTCATGCATCCAACCTGGACTGGCGATCTGTTTCACACTTGATAATATGCATGTTTCACTGCTGTTCTCTCAGATCATCCCACCCTCACCTTCTCCCGTAGAGTCCAAAAGTCTGTTCTGTACATCTGTGTCTCTTTTGCTGTCTTGCATATAGGGTTATCGTTATCATCTTTCTAAATTCCATATATATGCGTTAGTATACTGTAATGGTCTTTATCTTTCTAGCTTCTTCACTCTGTATAATGGGCTCCAGTTTTATCCATCTCATTAGAACTGATTCAAATGAATTCTTTTTAATGGCTGAGTAATATTCCATGGTGTATATGTACCACAGCTTCCTTATCCATTCGTCTGCTGATGGGCATCTAGGTTGCTTCCATGTCCTGGCTATCATAAACAGTGCTGCGATGAACATTGGGGTGCACGTGTTTCTTTCAGATCTGGTTTCCTCGGTGTGTATGCCCAGGAGTGGGATTGCTGGGTCATATGGCAGTTC
Source organism: Dama dama (assembly GCF_033118175.1). Classification (NCBI taxonomy): domain Eukaryota; kingdom Metazoa; phylum Chordata; class Mammalia; order Artiodactyla; family Cervidae; genus Dama; species Dama dama. The sequence continues at coordinate 50,461,269 of NC_083710.1, forward strand.
TATTTCCAGTTTTTTAAGGACTCTCCACACTGTTCTCCATAGCGGCTGTACTAGTTTGCATTCCCACCAACAGTGTAAGAGGGTTCCCTTTTCTCCACACCCTCTCCAGCATTTATTGCTTGTAGACTTTTGGATAGCAGCCATTCTGACTGGTGTGTAATGGTACCTCATTGAGGTTTTGATTTGCATTTCTCTGATAATGAGTGATGTTGAGCATCTTTTCATGTGTTTGTTAGCCATCTGTATGTCTTCTTTGGAGAAATGTCTGTTTAGATCTTTGGCCCATTTTTTGATTGGGTCATTTATTTTTCTGGAATTGAGCTGCAGGAGTTGTTTGTATATTTTTGAGATTAATCCTTTGTCTGTTTCTTCATTTGCTATTATTTTCTCCCACTCTGAGGGCTGTCTTTTCACCTTGCTTATAGTTTCCTTTGTAGTGCAAAAGCTTTTAAGTTTTATTAGGTCCCATTTGTTTATTTTTGCTTTTATTTCCAATATTCTGGGAGGTGGGTCATAGAGGATCTTGCTGTGATTTATGTCGGAGAGTGTTTTGCCTACGTTCTCCTCTAGGAGTTTTATAGTTTCGGCTCTTACATTTAGATCTTTAATCCATTTTGAGTTTATTTTTGTGTATGGTGTTAGAAAGTGTTCTAGTTTCATTCTTTTACAAGTGGTTGACCAGTTTTCCCAGCACCACTTGTTAAAGAGGTTGTCTTTTTTCCATTGTATATTCTTGCCTCCTTTGTCGAAGATAAGGTGTCCATAGGTACGTGGATTTATCTCTGGGCTTTCTATTAAAAATATGGAACGCTCCACGAATTTGTGTGTCATCCTTGCACAGGGGCCATGCTAATCTTCTCTGTATTGTTCCAATTTTAGTATATGTGCTGCCGAAGCGAGCACTTATCCCTTAAGTTTAAACAGATAGTGGTAAGTTAGAAAATAGTCTAGAGTAGGAATGGAACACTCCACAGAATATCAAAGGTAAATTTTATCCAGCAAAGTGTCTTTGCTTTGCCTATAATGGGACAAAGTTGAAAACTGAAGAAAGAGGATTTATGAAGACCAGGAGACATGTTGAAGAAGTATTGCCCGAGCTGATAGCAGCCGGTGTGGCAGTGGGCATCCAGGATAACACGAAGCTCAGCAGTGCGGCAATTCTGCTAGATGCTGGATCTACAGAGATCAGAAAGGTGGCGAAAATGGTGGAAATTCCATGACTTTGCATCAGATAGATTAGGGTTCAAACCAGGCTATGAATTACTACTTCAATGTAATTAAATGAATTATTTAATTTTTCTGAGCAGATTAAATGAGATAACATTTGTGAAGGTGAAGGGTACATAGTACTCAGACAGGGAATTACATATATATGTAAGTACATATGTATATATGTAATGTATATATATATGTAAGGCTTCCCAGATGGCTCAGTGGTAAATAATTTGCCTTCCAATGCAGGAGATGCAGGATCCGTGGGCTTGATCCCCATGTGGGGAAGATTGCCTGGAGCAGGAAATGGCAACCCCTCTAGTATTCTTGCTTGGGAAATCCCATGGACAGAGGAGCCTGGTGGGCCACAGTCCACAGGGTCACAAAGAGTCTAATACGACTTAGTGACTGAGCACACACACACACACACGTACATATATTAACACACATGTATACATACATACATACATATACACATACATTATATACATATATATGTATGTATTTGATATATGTATGTATTTGGAGAGGTGGGGCAGACACAGAAGTCTGCTGAAAACTCTATGTAGGGTTCATGCTTTGGGAAAGGTGAACTTATTTTTGGCTGTGCCACTTGATTGTGAGAATCTTAGTTCCTTGACCAAGATTGAACCCAGTAAACTCTGTAGGGAAAGTGCAGAGTCTAACCACTGAACTGCTGGGGAATTATCTGGGAAAGATGAATTTTTAAAAAGAAAAGTGAACATAAAGACAAATTTATTCATTTATTTGCTTTTAGTCATTTATTTATTTTATTTTGTCTGTTCTTAAAAGGCTGTATGAAGATAGTTTGCAAAGATACATATCATAAAAGAGTACTTTCTAAGGATAGTTTGTGAAGGCACATGTAGTATAAGATCAAAATAAGTAAAAATTAGGTTTAAGAAAAATGAGACAAAGGGAAAAATATGACAATAAACCAGAGAAGAAGCCTCGGGTTGGTTTAGAATAGAAGTCTATTGCTGTAAATCTCATACCTTTGCTTGAGACAGGCTGTAAGTTCAGCTTGAAATCTTAGATATTGTTCTGTTTGATATAGAGTTATTTAAGAGGAACTATTCTGCTGATCAAAGGCTGAGAGAGGAAAGTGAGTGAGGAGGCTGACGTGGTGGTTAACTGCAGATACTAAATGGTTTTCTTCTGATGGATATTCACTCTATTGCTGCAAGCACATTCTGCTGTCCATCTGTTAGAAGCTTATGTAAAACTTGGCTTAATTTGGTTTTCAGGAGCAAGTTTAAACAGGTAAAGATTTTACCTGTGAACTTCCATGTAGTTCCTTTATTATTTTGCACCTCACTGAGTGTTTTATTTATTTATTTATTTTTGAAACCCATATATTGAAGCCATTAGAGGGAGTATGAAAGAAAAGGTAAGTGTTCTTGGAGGCAAAGGACTATGGCAATTGGGTTGTTTGTTCCCAGGATGGACTGGTTTACAGAGAAAACTGAGCAGGGGTCAGAAAAAGGAGGCTGGCCATCTTAGCACCTTCTAGATCTTCATTTAGGCATCATTATTTTGTTTGAACTAAATTGCCGGAATATCAGACACATCCATATTTAAAATATAAACATGCTTCAAAAATACATTTCTAAGCCAAGTATACGTAATGCTTTGATTATCTGATCTTGTCAGTCACCCACATATTAGTTCTATTCCTGTTAGCAGTGAATGAGAGCCAGTGTTAACTTGAAAGATCTTATGCCCATGTCTGTGCAGCTTTAAACATTTTGAAGCATTTCAGGTTACCTGCTACAGTCTGAATGCGTCTGCCCCAAATCTATGTGTTGAAATCTAACCCCTAAGGTGATGGTACACAGAGGTGGGACCTTTGCGAAATTATTAGGTCATAAGGACAGAGCCCCCTTCATGGATTACTACCTTGTTGTGGCAAAGGGGCTTGCATAACTTAATGAAGCTATGAGCCATGCCTTGCAGGGCCATGCAAGACAGATGGGTCATAGCAGAGGTTTCTGACAAAACATGATCCACTGGAAGAGGGAATGGCAAACCACCCCAGTATACTTGCTGTGAGATCCTTGTGAACTGTATAAAAGGCCAAAAAGATATGACACCAAAAAATGAGTTCCCCAGGTATAAAGGTGTCCAATATACTACTGGGGAAGAGCAGAGGAGCTAGCCTCAGAATGAATGAAGTGGGCTGGGCCAAAGTGGATATGACACTCTGTTGTTGATGTGTCTGGTGAGGAAAGTAAAATCTGATGCTGCAAAGAACAGTATTATTTAGGAACCTGGGATGTTAGGTCCATGAATAAAGGAAAACTGGACGTGGTCAAGCAGGAGATTGCCTTGCGTCTATCTGCAATGCTGGAGACCTGGGTTTGATTCCTGTGTCGGGAAGATCCCCGGGAGAAGGAAATGGCAACCCACTCCAGTACTCTTGCCTGGAAAATCCCATGGACAGAGGAGCCTGGTAGGCTATAGTCCATTGGGTCGCAAAGAGTTGGACATGACTGAGTGACTTTTTAAGCAGGAGATGGTAAGAATGAACATTGACATCCTAGGAAGCAGCTAACTAAATAGATCTAGATAACAGCGTGCCTTAAGAACTATGGCAGAGGCTTGTAACATTGTCCAGGAGATGGTGAACAAAACCATCCCAAAGAAAAAGAAAAGCAAGACGGCAAAGTGGTTTTCTGAGGAGGCTTTACGAATAGTGGAAGAATGAAGACAAGCAAAAAGCAAGGGAGAGAGGCTAAGGTGCATCCAATTAAATCCAGAGTTTCAAAGATTAGCTAGAAGAGACAAGAAGGCCTTCTTCAATGAGCAGTGTTTCATACCAGAGGAAAACAACAAAAGGGGAAAGAGTAGAGCTCTCTTCAGGAAAATTGGAAACATTAAGGGAGCATTCCACCCAAAATGGGCACAAAAAAGGATAAAAATGGTAGAGACCTAGTAGATGCTGAAGAGATAAAGAAGAGATGGAAAGATATTACATGGAAGAACTGTATTAAAAAGGTCTTAATGAACTGGATTACTATGATGGTGTGGTTAGTCTCCCAGAGCCAGACATTCTGGAGTGTGAGGCCAAGGGGGCCTTAAGAAGCATTGCTGTTAACAAAGCTAGAGGATGAAATGAAATTCCAGAACTATTCAATCCCTAACGTAGGAGGCCATCAAGGTTTTGCATTCAATATGTCAGCAAATCTGAAAGACCTAGCAGTGGCCACAGGACTGGAAAAGGTCAATCCTCATCTGAATTCCCAAGAAAGGTAGTACTTTGGAACTACCATGTGGGAATGGTGTCCAATGTGCACCATTGAACAACTGCACTCATTTCCTGTGCTAGTAAGGTCATGCTTAAAATCTTGCATTCTGGGCTACAGCAATAGGTGAACCAAGAACTTCAAGATGTCCAAACTGGGTTTAGAAAAGGAAGAGGAACTAGAGATCAAATTGCCAACATTTGCTAGATTATAGAGAGAGCAAGGGAATTTCAGAAAAACACCTATCTCTGTTTCATTGACTATGTTAAAGCCTTCAACTGTAGATCACGACAAACTGTGGAAGGCTCTTAGAGTGGTGAGAATACCAGATCATCTTGCCTGTCTCTCAAGAAACCTGTATACGGGTCAAAAAGCAAGAGTTAGAATCCTGTATGGAACAACTGATTGGCTCAAGATCAAGAAAGGAGTACAACAGGGCTGTCTGCTGGCACCCTGTTTGTTTAACCTATAGACAGCACATCATGAGAAATGCTGGGCTGGATGAGTTACAAGCTGGAGTCAAGATAGGCTGGAAAAACATCAACGACCTCAGATATGCAGATGATACCACTCTAATGGCAGAAAGCAAAGAGGAACTAAAGGGCCTGTCAATGAGGTTAAAGGAGGAGAGTGAAAGAGCCGGCCTAAGACTAAATATTAAAAAAAAAAAACTAAGATCATGGCATCCAGCCACATTACTATATGGCAAATAGAAGGGGAAAAGGTGGAAGTAGTGACAAATTTCCTCTTCTTGGGCTCCAAAATCACTGCAGACAGTAACTGCAGCCATGAAATCAGAAGATGACTGCTTCTCGGCAGGAAAGTGATGACAAACCTAGACAGTGTGTTGAAAAGCAGTGACATTCCTCTGCCGACAAAGGTTTGTATAGTCAAGGCTATGGTCTTTCCAGTGGTCATGTACAGTTGTGAGAGCTGGACTATAAAGAGGGCAGAATGCCAAAGAATTGATACCTTTGAACTGTGGTGCTGGAGAAGACTCCTGAAAGTCCCTTGGACAGCAAGGAGATCAGACCAGTCAATCTTAAGGGAGATCAACCCTGAATATGCACGGGAAGGACTGATGCCGAAGCTGCAGCTCCAGTATTTTGGTCATCTGATGCAAACAGATGATTCATTGGAAAAGTCCTTAACGCTGGGAAAGATTGAAGGCAGGAAGAGAAAGGGATGACAGAGGATGAGATGGTTGAATGGCATCACCAATGCAATGAAGATGAACTTGGGCAAACTCCAGGAGATGGTGAGGGACAGGGAGGCCTGGCATGCTGCAGTCCATGGGGTCGCAAAGAGTCAGACAGGACTGGGCAACTGAACAACAACAACAACAAGGATGGAACCCTTACTAATGGGGTTAGTGCCCTTATAAGGAATTCCAAGAGAACTCCCTCACCCCTTGCTGCCCTCCTGAGGGAGACAGTGAAAAGTCTGACCTGGAAAAGGGCCCTCACCTGACCATGTGGGCACCCAGATCTTGGATTTTCAGTTTCCCAAACTGTGAGAAAGAAATACCTATTATTTATCAGTCACTTAATCTGGTATTTTGTTTTAGTAGCCTAAACAGACTAAGAGTCCATACTCCACATTTGTGATTCTCACAAAAATACTCTGAATAAGGCAGAGCTGGTGTTATCATCATTCTCATTTCATGAAGAAACATCTTCAAAGTGTTTGATTTAGTCCTAAGCTCATATTTCTGAGAAATAGCTAAGCATGAAATCTTTGCATTCTGCTTTTTTTCATGAGAGAAAGAGAAAACTACAGGATCCTGGAATAGAAAAAAGTATGATGTTCATTTAAAAATTGGGAAAATCTGAATAAAATCTACAGTTTAGTTAACGGTGATGTACCTCTCTTCGTTCTTAGTTTTAACAATCTAAAATTGTTAAATGAATCTAGGATTAACGATCATGAATCTGGAGACAGAGGGGGACCATCTGAACAATGACTGTTTTAGGAATACCTGGGCTTCCCAGGTGGCGCTAGTGGTCAAGAACCTGCCTGCAAATGCAGGAAATGTAAGAGACATGGGTTTGACCCCTGGGTTGGGAAAATCCCCTGGAGGAGGGCATGGCAACTCACTTCCAATATTCTCACCTGGAGAATCCCATTGACACAGGAGCCTGGCAGATTATGGTCCATGGGGTCACAAAGAGTTGGACACTGAAGCAATTTAGCATGCATGCACAGGTTCTCAAGAGGCATAAATGAGAATTTTAGGAAAAGATACTGAATAAGTATCTGATGGGGGAAAAATATAAAGAATGTCTTCTAAAAACATAGAGTCAGAAAGACATGAAGAGAAGTCAACAGTGTCAGATGTGACATTCCACTGCCTGCATGTCTAAAATGAAAGTCACTCCTTGCTCACCAAATCAGCTATTCCTTTGAAGTTTCCTGGTTCTGTGAATGGCATTACCACCATGAACTTGAATGCCGGAAACCAGAGATTCTTCCCTCTTCCCGAGCCCCCTATCCAATCAGTCACTGCGCCTCTGGACTCCATTTACTCTCTCTCCCATCTTTTTACTACCGAGTTCAGGCCTCCAGGATCTCTCTCACCTGAACTGTTTCTTGCCATAGTCTCTTATCTGGTCCTCTACTCCCCATCTTCTCCATTTCTTCCTCATTTTCAAAGATCATTTTTTTCTTTCCTTTTTCTTTTTCTTAACTTTTGGCATTTTTAAAGATAGAGAAAAATCCAAGAGAAGAGAATAACCATCATCCATATTCTAATCACTCAGAATTAATCACTGTTGACATACTATTTATTTGCTGCCAGTTTTTCTTTTGAAAGAAAAATCACTCTTTTGTTTTTCAAAAATAAAATGACCTGCATTCCATATAAAGGATTGAAACAAGATGAAAGAATTACAGAGATGAAAGTTCAGAAATCACCTCAAGTCTCATGTTGCAGAAATCATCATCACTGAATTAGAAACCAACATTCTAGTTCTCTCCTAATATCCAGAGTGAACTTCCTAAACAAAAATGAAATCAGCTGCATTCCCATTCTTAAAATCTTGTAACATCTTAATCTAATCATGAGAAAAATTTTAGACACAGCAATTTGAGATACAGTGTACAAAACATCAGATCAGTCTTCCTCAAAACTGTCAAGATCATGCAAAACAGGAAAGATGGGAAAAGTGCTTCAGCCAAGAGGTGCCTAAGGAGACTGACGATTAAAAGATAATGTGCTATCCTGGATGAGATTATGGGACAGGAAAAGGACATTAGTGCAGAAAGAAGTGAAATCTGAATAAAATCTGGAGTTGAGTAGATGTTGAGTGTTAGTCGCTCAGTTGTGTCCAACTCTCTGACCCTATGGACCATATAGCCCACTAGGCTCCTCTGTCCATGGAGTTCTTCAGGCAAGAATACTGGAGTGGGTAGCATTTCCTTTCTCCAGGGGATCTTCCTGACGCAGGGGTTGAACCTGGGTCTTCTGCATTGCAGGTGATTTCTTTACCATCTGAACCACTAGGAAAGCCTGGAGTTTAGTGGGTAGTCATGTGTAAATGTTGGTTTCTTAGTTTTGACCCAGGTGCCACGATTGTGTAAGACGCGTAGGGGAAACTGGATGAGACATATACAAAGACTTTGTGTCTTACCTTTGTAACTTTTTTATAAATCTGAAACAATTTTAAAGTTTTAAAAAATTACACAAAAACACAAGTTATACAAAGAGAAAACCTTTAGTATCATCTCAGCTTTCAGAGGGACTTTATACTTTTTATCTTAACAGATAAGTCCTTTCATGGGCTGGAACTTGCCTTTTTCTCACTAGTCCCATCCCCCATAAACCTACCTACACATCACACCCCCTTCACTGTAGCTGAGTGGAACCACAGAAAAGACCGTGATGCTGAGAAAGATTGAAGGCAAGAGGAGAAGGGGACAACAGAGGACGAGATGGTTGGATGGCACCTCCGACTCAATGCACATGAGTTTGAACAAGCTCTGGGAGTTGGGGAAGGACAGGGAGCCTGGCATGCTGCAGTCCCCGGGATTGCAAAGAGTTGGACATGACTGAGCGACTGAACAACGAAGAGGAACCGTGTGACTGTGACATGCTGTCTTTGAAAGACTGCTTCTGTTCCTATGCTTCCTTTATCAGGGTGACCTCCTAGGCTTTCTGTTTTGTTGTTGTTGCTGCCGTTCAGTCGTTCAGTTGTGTCCGACTCTTCGTGAATCCATGGACTATACAGTCCTTGGAATTCTCCAGGCCAGAATACTGGAGTGGGTAGACTTTCCCTTCTCTAGGGGATCTTTCCAACCCAGGGATTGAACCCAGGTCTCCTGCATTGCAGGTGGTTTCTTTTAGAGCTGAGCCACCAGGGAAGCCCATAGATACAGATACAGAGTAACTGCATCTGTGGAGAGATAAGTGTAAGTTATACTGTGCACCCTTAATACCGTGTTGTTCAAGAGTCAGCTGTAGTCTTCTTGTACCCACTCTTGTCTCCATCAAGTGTATCCTCTATTCAACACCTATAGTAATCTCTTAAAGGTACAAATTTAATTCTATTTTTCTTAAAAACTTTCCTTTGGACTGTCTTTGTTCTTAGAATGAAAGTCAAATGTTCTGCAGCCTCATTTCTATAAGAGTTCAGGGTTGCACTTTTATAATAGACTTGGTGGTGTGTGCAGTGGTTTGAGAAGCTGTTACTTTCCTTGGCACACATTTGCCCCTTCTCCTTTTCTGCTTAAATCTTACTAATTATTTAATAAAAACTTTCCCTGATCTATCCACTCCCTCCCTGTCACCTTGAGCACACACCCCTGGCTTCTGTCTGGTTTGAGGGAAGAGGCTACTACTGTCTTTTCATGGTTAAGAGTTGGCCTGAATTGGAAGTGGCTCTACTCTTTTTTTCCCAGAATTTTATTGTTTTAGTTATTACATTTAGGTATATTCTTGAGTTAATTTTAGTAGATGGTATGAGATAGGGGTCCCACTTCATTTTTCTGCATGTTGGTATCCATTTTTCCCAGTGCCATTTGTTGAAAAGGCACCTTATCCTGTATTGAGTTGTCTTAGCACCCTTGTTGACAAATCAGGTTTTAAATAAACCTATGAAATATGAGAAAAGATAGTATTGAAAAATTAAACACACTTGGGACTTAATGCTCAGGTCACTGGTCAGATACTTTTTTTTTTCAGTTTTTGTTCTTTAAAAATTTTTTTTGAAGTGGTTCTGTTCTTTAACTGGTATGTGGTCACAGCAAGCAACTTGTTGTCTGCTTCCTCATCTTTGTTCTGAGAATTAAGTAGTATAATAAGTGCTCAGAACATCACCTGGCACAGAATGGGGTTCCGAAGTAGCTGTTGCTATGCTATAATCTGTTCTTTGCCTTCGTAGGCCTGGACACCAGCATCATTAATGCATTATATTGGCACCACTGGGTTTCTAGTGTCTAACACAAATATTTGTTGAGTAACTATTGTTTCCTTTGTCTGGATCGCACTTTCACTCTTTCTCCTCCTCCTTCTCCACGGAGTCAGTCAGTGCATGCTCCTGTTCCCACCTCAGCTGGGCCAGTGTCTCCCAAAGCCTCCCTGCTCATGACACCTTTCCCCGAAATCGTGATGCCTTCTCTGGTTCTTAAAGCTCTTGTTGTTCTCACTTTGTCAGAACTGCCTGTCTCTCATTAGACTCTCAGCCCTGTGAGTACTATACGCTCAGAAAAAAAAAGCTCCTGAAGATGAATAAATAATTGGATTAGTGTCCCTAGGCTGACTGTACTCTTGTGAGGATCAAATGGTAAGATCTCAACAATTTCCCTATCTAAAAAATCAACCTAAAGTGTCTTAAGAATAATGAAAAAGTTGAGTCTCTGACATAATATTGGCAGTTACTAAGGACTTGGGACTCAGTGATATCAGGGTTTTGGGGCAAAAGAAAAAAGAAAGGTGTTTGACAACTTTTAGGTGAAACATGGACAGCTGATAAGGCTAGGGATATTTAAGAGGCATGCACTCACACTGTGTATACATGTGTAAAATTGTCCCCAAAACATGTAGAGTAAGTTTTTCAAAGACCTTCTCTTTTTAAATACCTCAAGACATCTTGTATGTTGTTTGTACACAATAAATGCTTAGCAAATGCCTAGTGGGTGACATAAACTCACATCATAGATGAACAGATAAATGAAGGCAGAGTCTTAGAGGCATCTGGTCTACCTTCAAGATGAATAAAACAATTCTTAGAACTCTTCCAAATGAAAGATGAAAGTTTGCATGTTTCAAGGATAATTATTAAAAAACTAACTAGGACTTCTCTAGCTCATGAGAAGGAGAAGGAAATGGCAACCCACTCCAGTATTCTTGCCTGGAGAATCCCAGGGACAGAGGAGCATGGTGGGCTGCTGTCTACGGCGTCGCACAGAGTCGGACACGACTGAAGTGACTTAGCAGCAGCGGCGGCAGCAGCTCATGAGAAGGATCATTTTCTCATATCAGTCAGAACTTTAATAACAGAAAAATTCAGTTTCTGGGCTTTTCTCATAAATGGGAGGATGGTATTTTTGTATTCAAAGGAACTCAGTCTTTGATTTTTTTTGTATTGTTATGGAATAAACAGCCAGTCTTAATCACAACAGGAAATTCAGCTCACATCTTTCCCAGTTGTGGCAAATTCTCAACATCCTACAGGGAAGTCTTTAAACAAAAGATAGTTTTGGAATGTTGGGATTTCTCCCGTGTGACCCTTCCTGCCAATGGGGCAGTTTTGGAGTAACTTGTGATTTACTTGTATTTTTGTTTTCACTCAACAGTAGAGAATAAAATTTAAGACATATGGCCATGTAAGGCCCAATCAGTTTTGAACTGTTTAATTTGGTGATGACTGCTAGTGCAGAATATACACATTTAGAAAAACAACAAATAAACAACCAACCACATTTTTGGCTCAGGTAGAACAAAGGAAGATTAAAGAATAATTAGATTATTTACTTATTAGGAATATGAATTTACAACTAAATCACTTGTGAGTAAAACTTTTTTGAGAAAAATTTAAAAATTCAGTATTAAAAAATATGTCTCACATAGGAATCAAATATTCAGTACTGAAACCTTTGTCTCTATTTCTATCTTCTTTAGAAAGGAGCAAGCAGTTGATTAGGATTTTGGTTAACTTCAAGTTTGTGGTGTGAGCAATAATGTTTATATCACAAATGCCAACTCAGAATAGTGTTGCTCACCCGTTTGTATGCCAAACACATGATCACAAGGGGATACATTAAGGCGAAGAAGAGTTAAGGTATTGTGATTGTTGTTTTGACTCCAACAGGCAACCTTAGTCAAGTTACAGAGAACTTTCTTCCAAAGTGAGACCAATCTAGTCACAAAAAGATTCCACTACTCTGAGATGCAAAAACACTTCTCATGAAAAGAGATGAAGAAATTGAAATCTGAGCAAGTCAGCTCTCCCAGCAGGACAAGCAGAAGCCATATGGAAGCTTAATTTTCTTTTGACTACTTTAAATGAGAATCCGGATTTACCTGAGAGATTTAAAACTGATTGACAAGGCCCTTGAGGTGATCTCCTCAGTTGCAGAAACAAGAAGAGTTAATTGGGCAAGATAATGGAGTCAATTTTGTTAATTCTTCAAGTAGTTCAGTTTCTTTTCTCCTTCAGTCAGTTTTTTTTTTTTTGGGGGGGGGGTGTGGTAATTACAAAAGCAAGAAAAATCAGATTTACAACTCCAAGTCTTTCCAAGTGATTTAAATATGTACTGTTAAGTGTTGACTGGGCAGCTTAATGAAGCCCATGATTTAGAGCCACAGCAGACTTGATAAATGCCTAAATTTTCTCACAGATTTCTCACCAAAAACATGTCTATAAGTTAAGTTTTGTATAGGATTTAATAAGAATGTGCTACCCTTGAGCATGATATGGAATCATGTTGAAAACTTCTCAATTGTCACTGTGGAATTTTGGACACAACATGAAATAAAAAGTTGAGGTATCTTTCATTTTGATAGAACCCTATTTTGTTCACTGTAGGTATTAACAGGAGATTTTGTAAAAAGGAAAGTAGTGGGGGAAATGACAAATCTAGAAAAAACAACAACAAAAAACCCCTCCATATGATTGGCCCTGATATACCAAAGAAAAATTAAAAGAATAACTCTATTACTAACTTGGTAGCTATTGAAATTCAAAATCTGCAACCTTCTTTGTGAATGCTAAGTCACTTCAGTCATGTCCGACTCTTTGTGATGCTATGGATTGTAGCCCACCAGGCTCCTCTGTCCATGGGATTCTCCAGGCAAGAATACTGGAGTGGGTTGCCATGCCCTCCTCCAGGGGATCTTCCTGACTCAGGGATGGAACCTCTTTCTCCTGTGACTCCTGCATTGCAGGTGGATTCTTTACAGTTGAGCCACTGGGGAAGTCCCACTTGATCTTACAGAAACATTTGCACAAATACACAAGGGTATGAGAACAAAGTTGTTTTCTTCTGTGTGGTTCATAACAACACAAAATGGCACCTCCATTTGTCCATCAATAGGGAGTTAATAAGCTACATTATTTCTATCCATACAATTAACTAGCTAGATCTACAGCATAGATATAAAAAGTGCCTCTCATGTGTTCATTAGTTTGGTCAAAATATGTTCTTGAGAGTTAACTGAATACTAGTCAAGATGCTAGGGATAAAGGATGGGAGGGATGAGGAGGGTCAAGGCCACAGCTGTCCTCAAGCCAGCATGTGGAGAGAGAGAAGAAACCAGTCAGATGATTTCAAATAGTTAAGCTATCAAGAAATAGAGCCAGGTGATACGGTAATAGGGAGAAATTAGAGAGGCTATTTTTTTGTTTGTTTGTTTTTGAGGCAGCTTTGAGTCCACAACTACCTGGCTTTTAAAGATTAATTTATTTTTAATTGGAGGATGATTGCCTTACTATGTTGTCTTGGTTTCTGCCATACATCAACATGAATCAGCCATAGGTACACACGTGTTCCCTCCCTCTTGAAACTGCCTCTCACCTGCCACTCCATACCACCCCTCTAGGTTGTCACAGAGCACCGGGTTGAGATCCCTACATTATATAGCAAATTCCCACTGGCTCTCTGTTTTACTTATGGTAATGTGTATGCTTCAATGCTACCCTCTGAATTCATCCCACCCTCTCCTTCGCCTGCTGTGTTCACAAATTCTCTATGTCTGCGTCTGGAGAGGCTCTTTTGATTAAGGAAGGCCCAGAAAGTGACATGTGACTTGGAGACCCGTGGTCTAGGCAAACAGAGGAGCGTGTGCAGAGACTCTCACGTGGGACGAGCTCAGTGTCTCCTGAACAGAGAGGACCCACGCAGCTGGCACCACCTGCAGTTAAAGAGATCTTAGGGAGCTGGATCTCGGAGGGCTTAGGCAGCCACGGTGAGGAATTTGGATTAATCCTATGTGCAGTAAGAAGAAGCTAGTGAAAGGATCCAAGTAGGGAATTGACATGATCTGATAAATGATATAAAAAGATCACAGTGGCAGTACCTGCTGAAAGGGAAGAGAGAGAGAGGCAGGGAGAAACATCCAGCCAGAATTGCAGAGTCTAAGTAAAGGATGATAATGATTTGGCCATAACTTGGGCCAAAGTGACATGGTAGTTGCTCAGTCATGTTTGACTCTTTGTGATCCCACAGACTGTGGCTCCCCCAAGGCCCTCTGTCCGTGGAATTCTCCAGGTAAGAACACTGGAGTTGGTTAGCCATTCTCTTCTCCAGGGGACCTTCCCAACCCAGGGATCGAATCCAAGTCTCCTGCATTGCAGGTAGGTTCTTTACCATCTGAGCTACCAGGGAAGCCCAAGCTTATGTCAAACAGTGAATGAATTTGAGTTCTCTTTTGGAGGGTGGTATTGTTGAAAGCACATGCTATAGAAATCACTGCTTCACGTCTCTTGACTTGAAACTACATCTGGGTTCTCACAAGGCTTCTTAATGTCTCTTGTTCCTCCTGCAAATCTGAGAGGAATGAATGAATGAATGATTGAAAGAATGAATATTGCCAGGTCTGTGCTATCTCTTTCAGACCATTGGTAAGATTGCTACTGCTAAGTCACTTCAGCTGTGTCCGACTCTGTGCAACCCCATAGACGGCAGCCCACCAGGCTCCCCCGTCCCTGGGATCCTCCAGGCAAGAACACTGGAGTGGGTTGCCATTTCCTTCTCCAATGTGTGATAGCGAAAAGTAAAAGTGAAGTCGCTCAGTTGTGTCCGACTCTTAGCGACCCCATGGACCGCAGCCTACCACGCTCCTCCATCCATGGGATTTTCTAGGCAAGAGTACTGGAGTGCGGTGCCATTGCCTTCTCCGATTGGTAAGATTAAATAAGATAAAACTCGTGAAAACATTTGGTAAACGGTCCAAGTGTTCCGTTAGTATCAGTTGTTAGTATTGTTGATTCAGAGAGGTTCCAGATGGAGAGCTGCACTGCAGCTGGGCTCCTGCCTGTCATCTCCCCAGTGTCAGAGGGATTATTGCTATTGTTTTAGTCACTGAGTCGTGTCTGACTCGTTGCAATCCCATGAACCGTGGCCGACCAGGCTCTTCTGTCCATGCAATTCTCCAGGCAAGAATACTGAAATTTGTAGCCATTTCCTTCTCCAGGGGATCTTCCCCACCCAGGGATCAAACCTGCGTCTCCTGAATTAGCAGATGGATTCTTTACCTCTGAGCCACCAGGAAAGCCCCTAAGGTGTTTTAATTTGTAAAAATCAGCCCATTGTCACAGAGATAAGTGAGCACTTCTGCAAAATCTTCTAGAAGGTGGTTTCTCTATGGAAAGTGGATAAAATGTTTCTCATCAATCAAGGCAGAGCAGGGAGATGAAGCTGAGGGAGAACGAACTAATTAGTAATTACAAAACAATTGGCTGCTATGCAAGCAATAAAAATAATAAAATATTTTCCAAAGCATTTCTGGCATGCTGGAGTGATTTCATTAAGTCAAATTTCTCCCAGGGCTTAAACTCTTCCTGCTTGTGAATTAGTCCCTTTGGGGGCTATTCTTTCTGTCAGGTATGCAGGGGAAGTTCAGGAAGTTCTGAACGCCCAGATTTTTAGTAACTTCTAAGCCTTTTACTTGATATACAGAAAATGGGTAGAACTTTCAAAGAATGTAATTCCTTCCCCTTACAGTTTAAGAATTACAACTTCAGGGAAGGAAGGAAAGCTTTAGTCCCAGGTGAAATTGCTTGTGATCGTAAACATATAATATGATATATGGGCATAAATGGAGACAATCTGTCAATTCATTTAATATGTTTTTTTTGACTGCCTTCAAGCATTAGATACTGAAGGACATTCAGTTCATGTTTTATAACCAGTGTAGAGAATATTGTATCTGAAAGCCTTTCTCCCTGTGCCTGTCATTTTTGGAGAGGAGAGCAACTCCAGGTTACCCGTGCATGCTCAGTCGCTCAGTTGTGTCTGACTTTTTGCAATCCCATGGATTATAGCCCGCCAAGCTCCTCTGTCCATGGGATTTTTCAGGCAAGAATACTGGAGTGCAGGTTACCCAGGGGAGGTTACCTTTTATAGGAAGAGTCAGACAGAGAGAAGGGGAAGGAATACCTGTAGGATCCATAATGATTTATTAATCCTGAAGCCACAAGCAACAGTCATTTCTTCTGTAAAATCTAATTGACGTCAGTGACTTTGAACATTCATGCTCATTGCCTTTGAGTTCAATCTTATCTTGATTTCATCATACCACCCACTACCTCCCTCTACCTTCAAACAATGGACCCATCAAGTCAGTTCTGAGCATGCCCCATGCTCACTTTCCTAGGGGAAAATTGAGCATTACCTCATTTCCTAAAAATGTGTCCAACAGAAACAAAACACTTCTCTCCATGAAAAGCAGACAGCAATATTAACATTTGCCAATTTGGTTGGTGATTTGATCATTTTAAGGACCACAGAATGTTTGTAGTAGGGCTAAATGTGTGCCAGTGTAGCCTTTGGGAAGCTTTTCTTTTTTGCTCTTGAATATATATTTTTAGCAAGTGAGAAATAATGATCTTCCATTACAAAATAGATATGTGGTTTGCACAAAATTAACATGATTTGACATTCACCAAGTGAAATGAAAGTTGTGATGCAATATTTCAAGTCAAAAGTATTTTATGGAACATTAACATATCAAGTGAGAAGAATGTTCTTGGTAATCCAAAATATTGATTCATTAAAAAAAAAGACTTCATGGAATAGAATTGGTCATAAGTTATTATTGCTGTTCCCATAAAAATATTTTCTGTTTAAATTCATAACAAACGTTCTGAAAAGGAGAAATGTCTTTTCTATGTTCCATTTAACAACACAATAACTTTGTTTTCAGAATCTCATTTTATTCCAGCTGGAAGATATATGATCTTGTTATACAAAAACAACCACTTCATCTCTACAGAAACTTATTATAGGAATTTATGATTATCATGTTCTATGGAGGGTGTAAGGCACAACCTTTATCAAGTTTAAACTACATGCCGTGCAGCTGAAACCTCATCTTTGGGAGGATCAAAATTACTTCAATAAAATTCTAAACACAGTTGAATGTTAAGAAATTTACAGCTATTTGATAGAAATGTGATCATATGTATTGTCTGCTAATAAGACTATTAAATAATGTTATCAATAATTACAATCCATCCTCATTGCATCTGTTTAATAAAGAAATGGCAAAAGATAGAATGTAGGATAAACTTATGAGGGAAGGGACACTGAAGTGTGAATGCTGAAGCTTGGATGTGTGACCTTCCTAAGGTCATGTGACAGATGATTCCATGAAGACATTTCCAAGACTTCTGATATTATTACACAAAAACATTTCTGACACAAGATATTCCTGGATCTAGGTTTTTGATATTCATTTCTCTCTAAGATTCCTTTTCCTCTGACATAATCCTAGTCATAATTCAGGTCTGGCCTTATACAGCCCTTGCTCTCAGAGTTGCCCTCAGAGTGACTGTGTTATTCACCCCTGGTGGCCAGGTTGGAGTCCCTGCTTTGAACTTGCATTTCACTTTGAGCCTCTCCATTTGTATCACCTCACATAAAATTTATTACTGTTTATATTCCCCAAACAAGGAGAAGGACCTGGCTTCCATGCCAACATTCTATACTCACCTCCTGGCACAGAACCTGGGGTATAGTGTATGCTCAGTCAATATTTTATGAATTGAATGAACAGATCTTCATTCTGTATAGAGTTACTCACAGTTCCACTATCACCAGGCCGTTAGATGTGAACTCAACACTTGTTCAATTGGAAGATTGAGAGTTTAAAGAAGACACAGATTTCCC
This sequence comes from Dama dama, assembly GCF_033118175.1. Taxonomy (NCBI): domain Eukaryota; kingdom Metazoa; phylum Chordata; class Mammalia; order Artiodactyla; family Cervidae; genus Dama; species Dama dama. Next base: position 50,479,073 of record NC_083710.1, read on the forward strand.
TCTCAGTTTTCTAATTATACCTCCTAAACTTTTGTCTGATGGATATACTGATATAGACTCGAAGGAAGTTGTTGTTCTTTCGCTCAGTTGTGTCCTACTCTTTGTACCCCATGGACTGCAGCATGCCAGGCTTCTCTGCCCTTCACCAACTCCCAGAACTTGCTCAAGCTCATGTTCATTGAGCAAGTGATTCCATCCAACCATCTCATCCTCTGTCTTCCCTTTCTCCTCCTGCCTTCAATCTTTCCCAGCATCAGGGTCTTTTCTAATGAATCAGCTCTTCACATCAGGTGGCCAAAGTATTGGAGCTTCAGCTTTAGGAAGTTGCAGGTAACAACAAAATATCTTAAAATTAAGACTTCTTTTTTGGGTCCTATTTAACTGGGAGGTTCAAAGAGTATACTTGGCTTTGGAATGAGTGGATCTAGGAGTTCTTATCATACAATTGTAAAGCCACTTTTCTTTTTCCTCTTTTATCACTGCTTTCTCTGTGTAGACTTATTCTTAGGGCTTCTGTGGTGGCTCAGTGGTAAAGAATTCACCTGCCAAGGAGGAGACATGGGTTCAATCCCTGGGTTAGGAAGATCCCCTGAAGAAGGAACTGGCAAACCATTCCAGTATTTTTGCCTGGGAAATCCTATGGACAGAGGGGCCTGGCAAGCTCTCTATGGGGTCACAAAAGAGTTGGACATGACTTAGAGACTAAATAATAATAATCTTTGCATAGACTTATTCTTAGGCAGGATCTTACTGCTTGAGGGTAAAGTTGACCCCATCTTACATTGTTGGTATAGCTCAACAACCCATAACAGCCCGGAAGGGTACCTCTTAGGTCAAATCTCCATCCCAGGGTCCATTGTGCAGCCACAGCAGGTGTGGAAATTTGTTTCCCCTGGGAAGGTGCTCACAGGATGTGGGAGAGGAAAGAGTCTCACAAGAAAGATGAAGAATTTGTTACCAGAAAAATGGGAACAATGTTTAGTGGGCTGACAAAAACTTTAGCCAACACAATTAACTGACGAAGAAGTACTGGACATCCTGGAAACCTGTCACCACTGGCTCTGATCAGCCATCTTGATTTTGCTTGATTGGAATGCAGGTGGATGGGAGGGCACTTTAGACATTTGTTTCCTTTCATGTATTGACTCATTGCATAAAATATGTGTACCAAGGTCTAGGGATTTAAGAATGAACAAGACAGACAATGGTCTTTGCCCTGATGGGACAAAGCAAGGAAGCAAATATAATAAAAATAGTAACAGAAGCTATAAAGAAAACGAACTTTAAAGGCTCCATGGGTTAACTCTCATTTTCTTCATCTTTTCTCAGTATCATCTAATTAATGAGGTCCCACCGTGACTCTCTTTTAAAAACTTACAACCCACTCCATCCAGCCCTGTTCACTTCTCATTCCTCTTCCTTTTTCTTTGTATAGCTTCTTTGACCTTCTAACATAATCGCTGACCTTCTGACATACTCTCTATTCACTTCTGACTTACATATTGCATGTGTGTTCAGTCACAAAGTTGTGTCTGACTCTTTGCAACTATAGCCTGCCAAAGCCCTCTGTCCATGGAATTTTCCAGGCAAAAATATTGGAGTGTCTCCTGCATTGGAAGGCAGATTTTGTTATTTTCTTTTTTTAACCACTGAGCCACCTGGGAAGTCCACAATTTACATATTGAATTTGCATATTTTGTTTTCACCATTCCCCTCCACTAGAATCCCTGCTAAAGGCAGGGATTTTCATTTTCCTGTTTTGTTCACTGATGTGTCTTCCAGTACTTCATACATAGAGGATGCTTGAAAAATATTTTTGAATGAGTGAAGGAAATAGAAAATAGTGGAGATGATTTGCTGTTGTTCAGTCACTCAGTCGTGTCTGACTCTTTGGAACCCGTGGACAGCAGCACATTAGGCTTCCTGGTTCTCACTATCTCCCGGAGTTTGCTCAAACTCATGTCCATCGAGTCAATGACGCCATCCAACCATCTCATTCTGTGTCGCCCTCCTTCTCCTGCCCTCAAGAGATGATTAGGATGAATTTTAGACAAGGGACACTGATAATTTTGTAAACTGAGATGTAAGCTCAGATGTCAATAGTGAGGAACTAGTCTTAAGGATATATGGGGCAAAAGGGATGCTTTAGTTAAAGAAAGCAGCAGATAAAAAGGAAAGAACTTGGAAAGTTTAAGAAAATAAACTTATTGGTGGGCTACAGCATGGTGAAGTTGGAGATATGTAGAGGCCAGATCATTTGAGGTCCTGTAGTCCATGGTAAGGAATTTGGATTTTTATTCTAATGTGATGGAAAATCACTGAAAGATTTTAAAGTAAGGGAGACATGATTGGAATTACATTTTTATCTACTATTTCTTGAACTGGTTCAGAGTTATTTTCCCTGTCCAAGTAAACTTAACCTCTCCCCTGAATTTCATTTAATGGGTTTTCCCCCTCTCCCTGCGTTCCTCTCAATCTTTTCCCCACACAGCAGCTCTGCTGCTCATATCTGAAGTCTTTTTTTTTCCTGCTGAAACCTGGAATGCCTTCCCAATATCTCCAAGGCAAAATCCTAAGTCTCCTTGAATCCTACAGGCCCTGACCATCTTCCGCTCCCTCTCTTCTTGCTCCCAAATGCTTGTCTCTTGCTCACTCCTTCACAGGCACTTGGATGTTGATGTAATTTCTAGAACACACCAAGCTGCTCCTTCTTAGAGCCTGTCCGCGGGTCCCTCCCCTGCCCCCTCCATACCCAATTACTGCCTCTTCACATTTCTGGTTTGTCTAAATGTCACTTCCTCAGGGAGCTCTTCCTTGCTCACCCCCAATCCATTACTCCGCTGTGAGCCCTCATTGCATCTTGTACTTTTCTTCAATAACATTAGATGCACACTTAGATGTTTATTTTCTAATGTGCTTTTTTCTCGAAACTATAAGCCCCATGAGGGCCTGGGGCTTCTCTGTGTCTATCTTATGCACTATCTCTCACAGAACCTGATTGTAGTAGCTTAATACATATTTATTGACTGATGTAATGAATTAAATAAATAGCTTAATCAAAACACAATTAGACTTGCTTTTTTAGTTAACTCATTATTCATTTATAGACCTTCTGTAAACACACCCATTCAACCTCATTCTTTCTGCTCTTTTCCTTTAACAGCTTTATTTTTAGTTTACTATACTTTCTCATCTTTGGCCTTGTCCAGAAGTTTCCTCCAACCGTTTTCTTCCACAACGATAATGTTCTGTGTTGGGGTTGTTCTCAGGGCCATCTCTGTCTAGGAGAGGCAATAGTTCTGTCATTTCTGTCTCCTCCCTGCTTTGGGAGCAGGGTCATTCACTGAGTCTGGGCCATTTCTCTATGTACAACCACATCGTGCTCATTTCAGAATAGACTGACGACTTTTCAATGGTAAGAAATGTAACTCCCTCTGGAATTCTTCTTGGCTTTTGTTTTTGTTAATTATTTTTATTATCTTTTATCTTCTTTTTAGTGAAGTATAGTTGCTGTACAATATTATATAACTTATGAATGTACAATATAGTGATTGACAGTTTTAAAGGTTATATTACATTTGCAGTTATTATAAAGTATTGGCTGTGTTCCCTGTGTTGCCTGATATATCCCCATAGAATATTTTAAAAATTTTAAAAATTATTTTTAACTTTAATTTAATTTTTTATTGAAGTATAGTTAATTTACAGTAGTTCAGGTATATAGCAAAGTGAGTTAGTGTTTTATATATATATATACACACACATACATATATGTATGTATATGTACATAGCTGTATTGCTCAGTGATGTCTGACTCTTTGGGACCCCGTGGACTGTAGCCAGCCATCCTCTACCCATCTATTTATCCTCTATCCTCTATTGTAGTCATCCTCTATCCTATACTGTAGCCAGCCAATCTCTTCTATCCATAGGGATCCTCCAGGTAAGAATACTGGGGTGGATTGCCATGTCTCCTTCCAGGGGATCTTCCCAACCCAGGGATCGACCCTAGGTCTTCTGCATTACAGGTGAAGAGCTATATGTATATTTATATATATATATTTTTTTCAGATTCCTTTCCATTATGGGTTATTACAAGATATTAATATGGTTCCCTGTGCTATACAGTAGGACATTGTTGTTTACCTATTTTATATGTAGAGCCAGACATCCTGGAATGTGAAGTCAAGTGGGCCTTAGGAAGCATCACTAAAAACAAAGCTAGTGGAGGTGATGGAATTCCAGTTGAGCTATTTCAAATCCTGAAAGATGATGCTGTGAAAGTGCTGCACTCAATACGTCAGCAATTTGGAAAACTCAGCAGTGGCCACAGGACTGGAAAATATCAGTTTTCATTCCAACCCCAAAGAAAGGCAATGCCAACGAATGCTCAAACTACCACACAATTGCACTCATCTCACACACTAGTAAAGTAGTGCTCAAAATTCTCCAAGCCAGGCTTCAGCAATACGTGAACTGTGAACTTCCAGATGTTCAAGCTGGTTTTAGAAAAGGCAGAGGAACCAGAGATCAAATTGCCAACATCCTCTGGATCATCAAAAAAGCAAGAGATTTCCAGAAAAACATCTATTTCTGCTTTATTGACTATGCCAAAGCCTTTGATTGTGTGGATCACAATGAACTGTGGAAAATTCTGAAAGAGGTGGGAATATCAGATCACTTGACCTGCCTCTTGAAAAACCTGTATGCAGGTCAGGAAGCAACAGTTAGAACTGGACATGGAACAACAGACTGGTTCCAAATAGGAAAAGCAGTACATCAAGGCTGTATATTGTCACCCTGCTTATTTAACTTATATGCAGAGTACATCATGAGAAATGCTGGGCTGGGGGAAGCACAAGCTGAAATCAAGATTGTTGGGAGAAATATCAATAACCTCAGATATACAGATGACACCACCCTTATGGCAGAAAGTGAAGAAGAACAAAAGAGCCTCTTGACGAAAGTGAAAGAGGAGAGTAAAAAAGTTGGCTTAAAGCTCAACATTCAGAAAACTAAGATCATGGCATCTGGTCCCATCACTTCATGGCAAATAGATGGGGAAACAGTGGAAACAGTGTCAGACTTTATTTTTCTGGGCTCCAAAATCACTGCAGGTGGTGACTGGAGCCATGAAATTAAAAGACGCTTACTCCTTGGAAGGAAAGTTATGATCAACCTAGATAGTATATTAAAAAGCAGAGATATTACTTTGTCAAGAAAGGTCCATCTAGTGAAGGCTATGGTTTTTCCAGTGGTCATGTGTGGATGTGAGAGTTGGACTATAAAGAAAGCTAAGCACTGAAGAATTGATGCTTTTGGACTGTGGTGTTGGAGAAGACTCTTGAGAATCTCTTGGACTGCAAGGAGATCCAACCAGTCCATCCTAAAGGAGATCAGTCCTGGGTGTTCATTGGAAGGACTGATGCTGAAGCTGAAACTCCAGTACTTTAGCCACCTCATGCGAAGAGCTGACTCACTTGAAAAGACCCTGATGCTGGTAAAGACTGAGGGCAGGAGGAGAAAGGGATGACAGAGGATGAGATGGCTGGATGGCATCACTGACTCGATGGACATGAGTTTGAGTAAACTCCGGGAGTTGGTGATGGACAGGGAGGCCTGGCATGCTGCGGTTCATGGGGTCACAAAGAGTTGGACACGACTGTGTGACTGAACTGAACTGAACTGAATGTTTATCTGTTAATCCCAAATTCCTAATTTATCCCTCTAAGTCCCTAATTTATCTCTCTCCCTCTGGAATTCTTGGTCTTTAGCAAGTATCTCCCCACGTCTGCAATTAAGGGAGACACTTGACAGTAGAAAGACACTGTGTGACCACTAGGATGGCTCAGGCAGAAGTGTGGTCTTGAGGAGCTGTGAGACCCTCTTTAGTGAAAAAACCAGGCCAGGAAAAAAGTGAGGGCAGTGTAGCATGATAATGCCATGGATACATTTCTCAAGGAGATAAGTCAAAGCCATTTTTTAGCAGGCAGAATAAGTGTTCATCAAGGAAACAAGATTGGACATGACTTCAGCTTTAGCCATCCCAGCAAACAGGTGTTGAGTTCACCAATCTCCTTCCCCTTTGGTGGGACCTTGACCTACTGGTTCCCTCAGAAGAATCAGTCAGAAGTCCACTGGCGCCTGGCTGAGCTGAAGGAATGGGCTAAAGGAAAGGGGACCAGGACTGTGGGGGAGTGACATGCCCTTCAGGAGGTACTGGGAAGGCTGGTAGAGAGGGCTGCAGGGGGCACAGAGGTTGGAGAAGAGTCAGCCTTGTGTGGCTTAGTCGACTTAGTTACATGAGGCTCAGCCATCAGTTGAGAGACTTAGTTTCACAACCACCCCACCCAGTGTGGGATGAGGCCCCATAATAGAGTTTTATGTGATTCTCTCTTTACCTGCAGAGCATGGTTAAACATGAACTTGTGTGGCAGAAAGGACCAGCCCTGGTTTTCAGCAAAGAGCTTTGTAATAAAGCCACAATAGGATGAATCACAGCCTTCCTCAGCCTCTCTTTTCTTCTCCTTATGTAGTTTTAATTCTGTTTGTTTCTGAGCTAATGTCATCAGTTTTATCTACTTGTCCAAATTAACTCAAACCTCTTAATAACATCAAGTTAGTTTTTGTTACTATTTGATATTTCCTGCCAGGTTTCTGTATTAGATGCATGCATGTCACAAATAATAGCAACAGCGTGGCAGACTGAGGGAGCTGTTGGAAAGCTTGTGGGTAGTGTTTCCTGGAGATCAGTGGGTGATTCTTCTCTCCCTAGCGGCTCCATTATCACATTGGAATTTTTGAATAGAAAAATTGTCTGCAAGAAGGTGGTTATAAAAGGAAAGCCTTAAATGATTAAATTCTTCAACTAAAATATTTTTACCGTAAGAGCTGAAAAACTGAAGTAAGGACTGCTAACTGGAGTTCACGGTTTAGGAGAAAAAATGGGATAGAACTATGACCAGTAAAACATCCTAATCCACTTACTTGTTTTTTAACTTATTTACTTATTATTGCCATATGGGTCAATTAAACCAGTCAATCCTAAGGGAAATTAATCCTGAATATTCATTGGAAGGACTGATGCTGAAGCTGAAGCGCCAATACTTCGGCCACCTGATGCGAAGAGCTGACTTGTTGGAAAAGACCTTGATGCTGGGAAAGACTGAAGGCAAAAGGAGAAGGGTGGCAGAGGATGAGATGGTTAGATGGCATCACTGACTCAATGGACACGAATTTGAGCAGACTGACTCTGAGGGATGGTGGAGGACAGAGAGGCCTGGCGTGCTGCAGTCCATGGGGTTGCAAAGAGTCAGACATGACTTAGTGACTGAACAGCAACAAATAGCCATGTGGGGAGTAAATGATTATTTTGTTTCTTTAATTTTTGTTAAACAATTATTTTAAAACATTTTCAATATACATGACTTTATTTTACTTAAAAGTATTGCATACCTTATTTCTATATTCAAGCATATGTTTAAAACTTGGTTTGTGATAAAAAGGAGCATTTCTCCTTTGTGTTATTTGACAGGGTGGCAGTTGGACAGAAGAGTGAAATTTTGTGTTTTATTCCATTAGAAGGCTAAGAAACTTGACTAACTCTCCTTATTTGGAGAGCAGGAAGTGGTCTAGGATTGAGATCCAAAAACATCAAATTTGTTTGATGTTACCAGTAGAGACCTGCCTTGATGTGGCTTCTTCAGATGTAACTGGAACTGAAAATTGTGACATCCAAAAATGGTGGGAGAGTTTGAGGAACATTAGTCAGAATCTGTTACCTGAAATTGCAGCCATTGAAGTCACTATTCCCAGGGTAAATGTCTGATCTTACAGAATCTCTGCAATTATGATTATCTGAGAAAAGGTTTGTTTGAGAAGACCAAGATTTAATTAACATAACATTTTGAGGATTCCTTCTAAGCCGTTCACATTTGTTTGATCTCTTCAGCCACCTCAACTCATTTCTAGTTTTTCTGCTTCTTGACTGAATGAAAGAAACACAATTGGTGGTTTCTTGAAGCCTGTATCAAGATTACCTGATGTTCCTTAAGATAAAGTTCTAAATTCCACACGGACTAGAAGAATCCAAGTTTTGGAAGCTGTGTTTTTGTTAAGCTCCCTGTTTCTTTGGCATTCTAAAATTTGGAAACCACTGGTCTCTAGTATAAAAACCAATAACCACACATATAATGAATACTTTAGTTGCTACTGATATTACTAGCTGAATTAGTTTTAATAAAAACTAAGGCTGAAAAAAAAAAAAAACTAAGGCTGAGTATTTGACATTGTTACTATCTGTTTTTGCTTATTTAAATAATTCTTTCTTTTTAAAAGCTGAATTACAGCTGATTTACAATGTTGTATTATTTTCAGGTATACAGAAAAGTGTATGTGTGTGTTAGATGCTCAGTCATGTCTTATTCTTTGTGACCCACGGACTGTAGCCCACCAGGCCTCAGTCTCCTCTGTCCTTGGAATTCTCCAGGCAAGAATATTGGAGTGGGTTGCCATCCCTTCTCCAGGGGATCTTCACACACACACACACACACACACACACACACATACACACACACACACACACACACACACACATATATATATATATATATATATATATATATATAATTTTTCAGATTGTTTTCCATCATAGGTTATAATAAGATATTGAATATAGTTCCCTGTGCTATACAGTAAGACCGTGTTTATATGTTTTACATATAATAGTGTGTAACTGTTAATCCCAAGCTCTTAATTTATCTCTCCTCTCTTTTCCCCTTTGATAACTCTTAGTTCATTTTCCGTATGTGAATCTGCTTCTGTTTTGTAGATCAGTTCATTTGTATCATTTTTTTTTGGATTACATAAATAAGTGATGTCATATGATCTTTATCTTTCTGTCTGACTTACTTCCCTTGGTATGATAATCTCTAGTTCCAAATAATTCTTTATAAAGAATGTGATACCTCAGAATAAAAGAGAAAAATATCATTTATTTTAGCCTCCTCTCTTCTTGAGCTTAGAATATTCTAGACCAGTGGTTCTCAAGCTGAACTGTGATTAAGAATCACCTGGAGATTCTGAATTTGTTACAATGCAGATTGCTGGCCCTCATCCCCAGGGTTTCTGGTTCTGCAGGTCTAGGGTGGACCTTAAGAGCTTTCTTTTCTTATAAGTTTCCAAATGTATTTGTCTTCTAGAGTTGCTGTCACAAAATACAATGGACTGGGTACCCTGAACAAAGGAAACTTATTTTCCTCACAGTCCTGAAAGCTAGAAGTTGAAGACCAAGGGTTGAGTTCTCAGAGGCCTCTTGTTGGCTTGCAGATGGCGGCCCCCTTGCTGCCTTTTCTCTTGACCTTTCCTCTATGCCTGTGCAGCCTTGGTATCTCCTTGTGTTCAAATTTCCTTTTCTTATGAGGTCACGAGTCAGACTGAATGAGGGCCCACCTTAAAGGCCTCATTTTAAATTAATCATCTCTCTCTTTTTTTAATCTTTCTTTTTCATTTTTTAAATTATGAAAATATGATAACACAGTTATGGGAGACTTGGAAAATACAGAACAAGGATACATATGGTTCCACTATATATTGCAATTGTTTGTTTTAAGTAGATAAATTAAGATTTTTGTTGGAACTTTAATATCAGACTCTCAGAAATGAATAGAATGAATGTATAAAGAAGTAGAAGATAGTAGACGTGAAAAGCATTATGAACTAATTCAACATGATGAAGATTTATGTAATTTTCACACAACAGCAGGATACAAATTCTATCCAAATGACTTTTGAAAAGCCATTTTCCAATCAGGTAAGGCAATTCTTGGTTTCCTACTCTTTCTACCAACTAACTTTCTCCCAATGATCTTTCCTTCTTGTTTGATTCATTGATTATCCTTGGCAGAGGATTTTCCAGTTTATAGTTTTCCTTTCTCCATCCTCACTGACTTCAAATCTGATGCTTCAAGTGTCAGATACTGTTACCTATGCGATGCAGCCCAGCCCCAGGCACAGAAACTGTCGTTAACCGTACAAGCTACTTGTGTTTTATCAACAGGATGCCACAAAGCCAAACCTAGACTGAACCGGCTAGATTCAAGATGGCCAGCAAAGTAGGCTGAAGTATTAGTCCCTCAGTCGTGTCTGACTCTGTGACCCCATGGACTGTGGCCCGCCAGGCTCCTCTGTCCGTGGGATTCTCCAAGCATGAATGCTAGAGTGGGTTGCCATTTCCTTCTCCAGGGGATTTTCTTGACCCAAGGATCCAAAGGGGGAAAGAACTCCCTGACCAAGTCAGGGGGATTTGGTTCAGCTAGGACCCCGAAGTGGGGGCCTCACATCTAATTTGGTAATGATATCAATGTGAGTATCTTGCCAGCAATGCACATTTATGTATTCAGATCAGAGCTTATCTTGTTTGTTACAGATCTGCTCTTTCTCTTGCCTTCTTTGTTTCTGTTCCTGGTATGACCATTTCCTTGACGCTAAAATGGGACCATGAGGCCATATCTAACATTTAACCTTGCTCTGCTTCCCATGTCTCATAATCAAGTTGAACAATATCTACCTTTGTATTTCTTTGTCCCCTTCTCTTCTATTTCCCTTGCATCCAGCTCTATGTAGGTTTCATTAATTTTTCTTTGAATATTGCAATAGCTTTCCAGCCAAAATCCATCCTTTCAATCTTTCTCTCCTTTAATGAATACTATCTCCTGTTGCTACATAAATCTTCCCAAAGCACAGTTCTAATAAAAAACTTTGAGTGTTTCCCCACAGTCTATTCAATAGGTAACATGTTTACCTAAATAAAGCCCAGGGTTCTGTTACAAGAAGGGGGGAGTAGGAAACTGTCAGTGTCTGCCAATCTATCCCCCTGACTCCTGAGGTATGCATCACTCCTTTCCTTTCTTCCTCAAGGGAGATACTCAAATGCAATTCAGTTAGAGCCTCCAGTTCAAGGTTAAGGATCTCTGCTTGCATAGTCAGCTCCCTTAGATGTCAGAGAGGATCATCATGGTCTGACAAAAAGTCACTGCCTATCTACTATGCCCAATATCCAACAGTAGAGTAGAAACGTAAAGACTGCAGTATAACTTACATGCAGAAAATCGAAGACTCTGGGCTATAGCAATTTTTTTTCCTTTTTTTTTTTGGCCACATACGTGACTTGTGGGGTCTTGGTTACCCAGACCAGGATTGAATCTGGGCAGCCTGCACTGGACCACCAGGGAATTCCCCATAGCAATTTCTAAATCACATTGGTTGAGAATAGTGAAGATGCTAGCCCAGGCAGTTGAGTGATTTCCATGGTCATTGTCCTCAATGCCACGGGCTTTCTCTCCGGGAAGCTCTTCCCAGTCGACTCTTCTATATGGTCTTTCTAAGGTGGGCATTCGAGAGTGGGCTTTTCTTGGGGGCTACATTCCTATTTCACCTCTTTTTGGGGATAAGCTTGAGGACTCAGGGATTATTTAAGAGATTAGTATCATGATGCTGCTGGCTAGCCTAGGGTTTTATGGGCAATACACATCCTACAAACCCAGGGGGCTTCCAATTTACTTGCTGCTATTCTCTTCTGTTTGTGGATAACCCAGAATCAGATACCTTGTCTTAATAAGGTTTTTGAGCCTGAAGACTCTCTTTTATTACATACAGCCCTCTGTGCTTTGCCAGCTCCCCCTCTCCCAAACTGAGACTATTTGAAAAAAAAAAAAAAAAAGGCATGAAGGGTCTTGCTAATTAACTGCTTCCACATTTGACAGAAAACTCCTGAAGGAAGTACACTGTACCTGACAAAGGTAAAAGGCCATGGGTTTATCTCCCCTGAAGGCTGTTTTTGGCCTTGGCCATGGCTTATAATAGCTTCACTTTGAAGTAAGAAGTACACAGCTTCTTCAGTCTGAAAAGCCTCCAAGTAAGACTTAATCTGCTGGCTATAGGCTCTTAAAAAAGTTGTCTTCTTTCCCAACCTGAATGCAGATTAGCCAGCTCTAATCTGGGTTCATTTCTTTTGTAGAATATTACTGGCAGTGTCAAGAATTAGCCAACACACACTAACACTCTAAAAATGTCCTATTATTTTCATGAACGTCACAACCCTTTGTCCCTTCCTGGGTTCTGCTGGCTACTGTTTTACCAGGATTGCCAACTCTCCCGTCTGCAACAGTTTTGTCATTGCTGATGCCATCCAACCATGTCCTTTAAATGAATCCTATAGTTTTGCTAAAGCAGCAGTCCCCTTTTGGTATAAAAATCTATGTTAATTAAAATTAAGTTTGGTGCATGTGTCAGTGGCTTAAGTGATGTGTAAGTTTATCTCTCTTCCTGGTAAAAAAAAAGTTTTGAGGGAGGTAGTCTAGAGCTGATATACAGACTCCACAGTATACTAGTGTTTCAGGATCTTCTAACTTTCCTCATCAACTGCCTAGAATGAGACCATTGACCATGTGGTTCAAGTTGGCTGCTGGAATTCCAGACATCACATCTGTTTTCCATACACAAAGATATAGGAAGAAGGAGAAGAGTGTAGCCATTCTTTCTCCTTGAGATTTTTCTGGGCATTCTATACTACATTATATACTCTATACTACATTATATACTCTATGCTACATGATAAATGATGGCTATCATGCGCTTCAAAGAAAGTTCACAAGCTTCAAGAGAGGCTGGGAAATACAGTCTTTTAGCTGGATTGATGTATCCAGCTGTTTATCAAGGTTCTGCTACTAAGTGAAGAGAATGTGGATATAGGGCTTGGACATTAATAGCCTCTGTCACAACTAACTTTAATGTTTAAGTAATTATAAATCAAGGTAAACAGTTTTATGTGCCTTAAGTGATCTTCAAGTAGATTTTAGTGGGAATTTGGGCAGGCAGAGGTGGGGGTGGGGTGGATTAGAGGTAGCCTCCAACTAGATGGATCATAGAAGACTATTTTTTTTAACTTTAAAAAATTGCATTTATTTTTTAATTGGTAAAAAATTGCTTTACAATTTTGTGTTGGCTTCTGCTCTACAATAATGTGAATCAATCACACTTAGACACGTGTCCCTTCCTTCCCTTCCCTCCACCCATCCCACCCATCTAGGTCATCACTAAGAACTTGCCTGGGCTCCTTGTGTTATTTCAGCAGCTTCCCACTATCTATTTCACATATGATAGTGTATACCACGGAAGACTTTCAAAAGGAGGCAGCACATGAACTCATTCTTTGAGTGAGAGGGAAGTAGGACTTTCAAGCTGGAGAGCCTGAGATATGAGTGCAGAAATTTTGTGCCCTAGGTGCCTCGCTGCCCTAACCCTAGTCCCAGTTCTGAATTAGAATAGAATGTACATTAGGGAGGCAGGCAGCAAGCAAGGGTGGGATGTGGGCTTTACCCAAGACAAGTGAAGAAACAGAAGAGTGCTCCCACAGATGTCAAGAAGAAAGCCTAGCATCGCAGGCCAGTTCTACATTGCAGCCTGGCAATCCTTCAACAGGAAGAATTCTTCAGTTAACCAGCAGAGTAATTTCTTGTAGACCATACACCAAAGACAAATTACATTCATTTAGCCATGGATAGTCTGAGATTCTGAGTAGCATTCTACTCTTTTTATGATTAGACCTATATCAGATCTTGAGTAAGGAAATATTCAGGACATCTGCTAGGATGTTAACATAGCTGACAGCTGCTGTAAAGCTACACAAAACCATGATAGACTGGGGGAGGGGCAACAGGACAGCATTCTCCCTGTTTGGGCTGCAGGGCGCATGCTCACAAGAGTCAGCTGGGGGGAACAGTCCCTGGTTTGCAGTGCAACATTAGCGGGCTTACAATGTTACCCCGGGGATGCAGGGGACATGTCCTGTTCTCAGTTACTCTAGTCTGAGAGTAGCTTGGTCACTTGCACTGAGAATGAAGAGAAATGGTTACAAAGGCCTTTAATAAAAACATTAAACTGGGAAATGTGAGAAGTTGGTTATACTGCATGGTTACAATATCGTGAAAGCAGAAATGCCACGTCACCTCTTTCCTAACCTCTGCAATTAAGAAACTGGAATTCTAGGTTTATAATTTCTATAACCACATGTTTTAGATCCTGTCTCTTTTCAGTGATAGTTAAAGATATTGTGCTGGAAACTCCATTCATTAATTGGTCTGTCTGCTGCTCTCTGATAGATGGGGGTGGGGAGTTGATTGTCTAAAACAAGTGAAAAGTAATAGATGCAATTTATTGAGGTACTTTCTAGATGTAAATCTCTTGCCATTCATTATCTCATAAAACTGTTTGTTCTTACCTCTAATTATAGACAGATAATGGAGGTTTATAGAGATACTAAGTTTCATGTTCAGTGGTCATCTTGCTTATGTTGGTGAATGTTCTCAGGTGGTAACCCACTTCCTCTTGAGAAAACATCTTTGGGCAACCTCAAGCATAGGAAAGTTATTTTTCATATTTGATCCAAAATTTAATTCCTTATAACTTCTGCCTACTGATTCTAATTCTGTCCCTAAATATGCGAAAATAGCTATCATGTTTGCAGGTTTATCTTGTCTCCTGATTAAAAATTCAAATTCCTCACATGGTCTGATTTCATGCTTCTTCCGTACTGGACTTGTTATTCTTTGAATATGTTCCAGTTTGTCTGTAAGCTTTAAAGACGTGAACACTGTAATCCACCTGTGGTTTGTAAATGCATATTCAAAAGGGGACTGTCACCTCCCTCCTTCTAGATATTATACTTCTATTAATGGAAACTAGAATTTCATTACTTTTTTTTTTTAGTATGTCAGGAAGGAGGCATTAATATTTTATAGTTGACTTCCATTGAAGATACTGCTGGCAAAATCTGTAATCCTTTTTCTTTTTTTACATTTGTTTTGCTACACTTTGTTACCTCCATACTCTATTTCTGCAGTCAGTTTTTTTTTTTTTTTTGGATGCAAGCATGGATCTTACATTTGGCACAGTTAAATAACATTTTATGAAATTCAACCCATTGCTTCAGGTGCTGAAGGCCTTTTGGAAGATTGATCTTGCCATCCAGTGTACTGACAATTACTTCTAGGTTCCTTTCATCAGCCAATTTGAAAGCCTGACCTCTATATCTTCTAAGCAAGTACAACTAGTAAGTCGGGGCAGAGATCTGACCAGTGTTTGACACTCCCCTTCCATTTGACGTTGATCCAGCACAAGACCAGTCCCTAGCACCTGTCAGATGGCAGTCTGTCTTTCTTGTGCTCCTTTTGGCATTCAGATCTTTGTTTATAATCTTTTCCCTTCAGCTATGGCCTAAAGTCTTTAATCGTTTAATGTTTCAAGGTCTGCACATTTTCAAGTCTAACTCATAGCCTACACTGTGCATGAAGTTTGCTCTGAACAACTGTGATTTCCCATCTCAGAATTCCCGTTGCATACTCTTTTTATTACTATCATTTTATTCGTTGAAGTATAGTTGATTTATAATATTATATGAGTTTGAGGGGTACAGCATACTAATTCAGCATTTTTGCAGAGTATACTCTATTATAGGTTGTTTTAAGTTAGTGGCTATAATTCCTGTGCTATGCAGTATATCCTCATTGCCTATCTATTTCACACATAGTAGTTTGTACCTGTTAATCCCATACCTCTAATTTGTCCCTCCCACCTTCCCTCCTTTGCATAGACTCTCAATTCTCAATCTCCAGTATACTGGAGGTAAGCTCTGTCTTTACCTCCAGTCTCGTGAAAACAAGAACATGTTATTTATTAGCCTCCAGCATCTGGTTACTATAATGTCAGGCTGAGGGTAGTGCTCCATCATTATTTGCTTTTGGTTGGTTAGAGCAGCATCTCTCAATGGTGAATGGTTTTGTCGCCCCTTCTTCCTTCCCGAAGGAATGTTCAGGAATGTCTGGGGATGTTTTCAGTTGTCTCAACTGGGGAAGATGCTACCAGCCTCTAGTAGGTGGAGCCAGAGGTGCTGCTCAACATCTAAAATGCACTGGACAACCCCCCCACATCAAAAGATTATCAAAAGTGTCAGTATTGGGGCTTCCTTGGCAGTCCAGTGGTTCCGTGCATTCAATACAGGGGGCATGGGTTTGATCCCTGGTGGGGGAACTAAGATTCCACATGCTAAGCGGCCAACAGAAAAATACCTGTAGTGCTGTTAATTAACCCTGTATTAGACAATTCATATGTGTTCTGGTTGACTTTTTTAAAGGGGCACACTATCTGCCTATTAATAGGTACTTTTTGGTGGCAAGTAAACATTCTTAGAATGGACGATGATTCTATTCAGTCACATCTGTGGTTCAGGCCGGGGCAGTTAGTCTTGGGTAAATGATCGAAAACGTGATGGTGGAGGGAGGTAGCAGGTATCACTATAGACATAATGAAGCTGATTTCACAAGCTTCACCTAAAAATTAGTTTGATTAGTTTCTGGCCATGCTCTATTTAAATATCTAGGTTTTTGCCTCCTCGGTCAAATAAATTTTGTTAGAATGAAATAATAATGGCTTTCCTCCAGTTATTTCATAAAGGTATTTTGAGGAGAAAGGAAATAATGTACTAAAGAATTTTGAATTCTCTGCTGGGGAAATTGCTATTGAAACATTATAATGATAATTAGCAGTGGCAGTCTGGGGTATGGAAGAACAGAGTGGCTTATATACAGTGTGTTACATTCCAAAGAAAAGAACTAACTAAGGCAAACATGTTGTTCTGGTTCTAACACCTATTTCTGTGGCCAGGGCTGATCCCCTAAATAGAAATATGCCTTCTGCCTATGACCTGAGGAGACCCTCCTAGATACTCCTTCCCTGACCCACGGAATGGATCCGGGGCAGAAATACTGGGTGAGGAACAGTCAAAAGTTTGCCAATTTTAGTGTGCAGAATTCTTTGACGATTTCTAAAAATTGAAGACTTACTAGGTGAAGAAAGTCATCTCTTGACGAACTCAGCTTGTTTTCATGTTCTCTTCCAGATCTCAGGGGATTTTTTAAATTTATTTATTGAGGTATAGTTGATTTACCATGTTGGGTTAATTTCAGGTGTATGGCAAAGTAATTCAATTATACATATATGTATACATATTCTTTTTCAGATTTTTTCCTTTATATGATGTTATAAGATATGGCATATAGTTCCCTGTGCTATACAGTAGGTCCTTGTTGGTTATCTCTTTTATGTAATACATAGTAGTGTGAATCTGTTAATATCAAACTCCTAATTTCTCCCATCTCCATGGTTTTCTTTTGGCAGCTCTGTTTTCTATGTCTGTGAGTCTGTTTCTATTTTGTAAATAAATTTATTTGTATCATTTTGTGTGTGTCTTCCTCATATTGTTGTTCTGTAGCTCAGTCATGTCTGACTGTTTTGCGACCCCGTGGACTGTAGCCCCCCAGGCTCCTCTGCCCATGGAATTTTCCAAGCAGGCATACTGGAATGGGTTGCCATTTCCTGCAAGATTCCATATGTAAGTGATATTATATGATGTGTGTCTTTCTCCATCTGATTTACTTCACTTAGTATGACGATCTCTAGGTCCAAGCACGTTGCTGCATAAGGCCAGGGGGATCTTTCGACAGCCACACGGAGTTAAAGGACTTCTAAGTGGGGACAGTAGGACAGCCCCCAAGCGTGTGTCCCTTTGGCATGCAGTCCCTAGCCTCCATGACGCCTGCCCGCCTCACCTACTGTTTGTCTGTGCCCCTGTGGCTGCCGTGTGGTTGGCATCCACCCCCACGCTGGCGTGCCAAAGGAGTGAATGAACAATGGCATAACCTGGCACTGACGGGTGTTTTAATAACTGTGGAAAATGAGGAATTTACAGATGCATGAGTCAAGCACCCACTTCAAAGGTCTTCACCCGAAATCCTCCTGAAATTAGAAGCAATACTACTGAACACAATGCAACCTTTTGCATGGCTGCCCAGTGTTACTATAAATCTGTGTGTGCAGCGTTTGGGAAAGTTACATTACTGGGAAACCGGTGCACTTCTTTCATCTGGGATTTATGTGTAGTGTTCAGTAGGTAGGCCCCGCTTGGGAAACAGGAGGTATGTCATGGGAAGCGATTTGCTTTTCACCCTCAGCCAAGACTCAGAACAGGCCCAGGCTATTTGACCAGTTACTTCACCAGTGACCCTACGTGGTTAGATTTTCCTAGGACTAAACTGCCTTTACTTTGAATAAAGAACATTATCTCTCTCTTAGGCCTAGTCTGAGACTCCACCCACAAAGGGGAGAAACATGCCTCTGTGTCCCACTTCTTTGTCCATGTACCTCACTTCCTCATGACTTCCCAGTAGAGACTTGAATGCTTATGGTATTTTTAGTAGACACTGTCTCCCCTGCAATGGCTGCCTGTTCAGGTCTGTCCTTTTCAGCCAGAAAGCTGAGGAAAAAGCCGGACCTACTTTGTCCTCTCATGAATAATTGCTACCACTCATCCAATGCTCAAGTACTCATGAAACCTCATCTTACCCTGTGAGGTAGATATTTTTCACCTCTATTTTGTACACAAGGGAACAGCCTCAAGAAAGCATAAATAATTTGTCTAAGGTCACACAACTAGAGGTGGAAATTCTAACTCAGGTCTGAAGTCCAAGCCCATACACTGGATGATATTGCTCCTGTTCTCCACATTGGAAATTAATTGTGGAATTCCAATTCTTTTTGATGAGCAGCAACACAGCTCATAGGATTTAAATTATCTTATGATTTCTATCTCAGCAGGGTCTTCTAGGCAAGATTGTTTCTTTTAGATTTCCCCAGACTTTGATAAGTGCGAGGGGTGGGTGGAGACTTTCAACTCTCTATCAAAAATATTGCCCAGATGGAAAGGCCTGTGGTTGGTTGGCCTGGTTTGTCCAGTCCATGCTGGACTTTTGTAGCTATTGTTACTGGACAAGACAGATTCTGGATGCTGCTCTTCTGGCGCTGTTGATGTTTGCCTTGGTGACTCTCGCGTCTTCCCTTCAGTTTCAATGAGTGAGTGAGTGAAGTCGCTCAGTCGTGTCCGACTATTTGTGACCCCATGGACTGTAGCCTACCATGCTCCTCCATCCATGGGATTTTCCAGGCAAGAGTACTGGAGTGGGTTGCCATTTCCTTCTCCAGAGGATCTTCCCGACCCAGGGATCGAACCCAGGTCTCCCACATTGTAGGCAGACACTTTACCGTCTGAGCCATCACGGATCAGATTCAATACTGACCAACATTTTGCCTCATTTTCTCTTCTGACATGCTAAGACTTTCAATTCAGGTTGATGTCAAGTGTATTTTAGCTATTTTCTTGATCAGATGTCTTTCTGAGGCAGACAAAAACTATGAAATAATAACTATTGGCCTTAGCCGCAAGACCCTGTGCCGTATTATTTTTATCATCTCATCCTCACCAGGAATCATCTGAGAAAAGTATCATAGTTTTTTGTTAATAGGCCAATATTTATTATGAACATTAATATTAATATCTTATCAAAGCATTGATAAGATGGTCAGTTGAATTCACAATATATAAATAGATAATATATTACAACCAAGTGGGGTATATACCCAGTACACAAGTTTGGCTTAAAATTCTTTTTTTCAATTATATATGAAAGTGGAAGTCTCTCAGTCATGGCATATTCTTTGCGACCCCATGGGTATAGTCCATAGAATTCTCTTGGCCAGAATACTGGAGTGGGTAGCCTTTCCCTTCTCCAGGGGATCTTCCCAACCCAGGGATCAAACACAGGTCTCCCACATTGCAGGCAAATTCTTTACCATCTGAGCCATAAGGGAAGCCCAAGAATACTGGAGTGGGTAGCCTATTCCTTCTCCAGTGGATCTTCCTGACCCAGGAATTGAACTGGCGTCTCCTGCATTGCAGGTGGATTCTTTACCAACTGAGCTATCAGGGGAGCCCGTATATATATATATACACACACATACTTTCTGTTTTCATATTCTTTTCTCTCATAGGTTACTACAAGATAATCAGCTTAGTTACCTGTGTTATGTAGTAGGTCCTTGTTGGTTGTTTATTTTCTATATAGTAGTGTGTATATTTTAAGAGAAACATATCATAGCTTTAATCTTGAGGAAATTAAATGAGGAAAGGGGATAATTTAAGTGATTTTTCCGAAGATACACTTAGCGAATCCAAACTTTAAATCAATAAAGGTGATGGTAGGAGTTTAGTTGTGGCCAATGTGACATACAATTCATTACATTTTTTTTCTACTAGCTTCCAAATTATAAACTGGATGGTTATGCATGGTTGACTGTGTTGGAGATTGATGACACTTCAGTTAGGGATCAAAGAAAAATAATTTTCCCAATTCTTGACCTATTCACATTGTTAAAAAAAAATTCTTCCAGTTTTCCTTCTTTTTTCTTTTTTCCTAGAGTAAGTGCAGGCCAGGAAAGCTTTGGAGTGTGACTTCAGGACCAGGTTATGTTTCACGGCCACGTGACCCCATATATCATCAAGTGCTATTGCTGAGCCTCCTTGGGTGACAGCACTCATCCTAGAAGTCTGGGTCAAGAGAAGGGAGGCTAGAGCATTAATGAAGCTAGTAGTATTTTATAAGGTTGGTGAAAAATTTCTTGTGTTAGTCGCTCAGTTGTGTCCAACTCTTTGCAACACCATGGGCGGTAGCCCACCAGCTTCCTCTGTCCATGGGATTTTCCAGGTAAGAATACTGGAGTAGGTTGCCATTCCCTTCTCCAGGGCATATTCCCAACCCAGCGACTGAACCAGGGTCTTTTGCATTGCAGGCAGATTCTTTACTATCTGAGTATTACATCAAGTTGGTGCAAAACTTCTTGAAGTTCACTTATTTTTTGCCTTTCTTCCTGTATATTGAAAGTATTTTAAGGTTAAGCATTTCTCCTTCAGTTTTTGCATTGATAACAGTGTTTTTGTTCTTCATTCTAAGTATTTGAAAATTTTTCAGTATAATTTCGTTTGCATCCCATGAATTATTTGGGGGCGTGTTTCTGAATTTCTAGTTGCATGGATTTTTAACTTGTTTATTTTTCTTATTAAAATTTTATTTTATTAATTAAAAATTTAAAATTAGAGCATAGTTGATTTACAATGTTGTATTAGTTTCTGCTACATAGCAAAGTGAGTCAATTATACATACATATATATCCACTCTTTTTAGATTCTTTTCCCATATAGGTCATTACAGAGTACTGAATAGAATTCCCTGTGTTATTCAGTAGGTTCTTATTAGTTATTTATTCTATATATATTAATAATAGTGCGTATATGTCAATCCCAGTCTCCGCATTTATTGCTGCTCTCCTTTCTCCCCTGGTAACCACAGGTTTGGTTTCTATATATGTGAATCAACTTCTAGTTTGTAAACAGGTTCACTTTTTGCCACTTCTTTCAGTCCATTCAGTCAGTTCAGTCGCTCAGTCATGTCTTGACTCTTTGCAACCCCACGGACTGCAGCACACCAGGCTTCCCTGTCCATCACCAGCTCCTGGAGCTTGCTCAAACTCATGTCCACTGAGTCGGTGATGCCATCCAATCATTTCATCCTCAGTCATCCTCTTCTCCTCCTGCCTTCAATCTTTTCCAGCATCAGGGTCTTTTCTAAGGAGTCAGTTCTTTGTATCAGGTGGCCAAAGTATTGGAGTTTGAGCTTCAGTGTCAGTCCTTCCAATGAATATTCAGGACTGATTTCCTTTAGGATGGACTGGTTTGATCTCTTTGCAGTCCAAGGGACTCTCAAGAGTCTTCTCCAATGCCACAGTTCAAAAGCATCAGTTCTTTGGCCCTCAGCTTTCTTTATAGTCCAACTCTCACATCCGTGCATGATTTCTTTAGCCACTTCTTTAGATTCCACTTATAAGCAATATCATGATATTTTTCTTTCTCTGTCTGACGTACTTCACTTAGTTTGACGATCTCCAGCTCTATTCACATCTCTGCAAATGGCATTATTTTGTTCATTTTCACGGCAGAATAATATTCCATTGTATATATGTACCACATCTTCTTTATC
This sequence comes from Dama dama, assembly GCF_033118175.1. Lineage (NCBI taxonomy): Eukaryota > Metazoa > Chordata > Mammalia > Artiodactyla > Cervidae > Dama > Dama dama. The sequence continues at coordinate 50,501,053 of NC_083710.1, forward strand.
CATTCCTCTATTGATGAACATTAAGGTTGTTTCCTTGTCTTGATTATTGTAAATAGTGTTGCAATGAACATTAGGGTGCATGTATCCTTCTGAATTACTCTTTTTCCAAATATATGTCCAGGAGTGGAATTCTAGGTCATACGGTAGTTCTACTTTTAGTTTTTTGAGTGAAACTCCACATTTTGCTCTCCTTACTGGCTGTACCAATTCATATTCCCACCAATAGTGAAGGGGGGTTCCCTTCTCTTCATACCCTCTCTAGCATTTATTGTTTGTAGAATTTCTGATGGTGGCCATTCTAACCATGGTGAAGTGATATTTCATTATAGCTTTGATTTACATTTTTTTATTGAATGAAACAGATTGTTTAAATTCTATAGTGTTTGCAGCTTTCAAAAGTTTCACACACATGATTTTGTATAATTCCATAATAACTCTTTTTTTAAAAAAAAAATCACCTACCCCTCTAACTGCTCCTCCCTACTTCCCTCTCCCCACTGATAACCACTAGTTTGTTCTCTATATCTGTGAGTCTGCTTCTTTTTGTTTTATTCACTAGTTTGTTGCATTTTTTAGATTCGCATATAAGTAATATCATACAGTATTTGGCTTTCTTCAGACAGCATAATATCCTCTAAGTCCATCCATGTTGCTACAAATGGCAAAGTTTATTTTTGTATAGCTGAGTATTATTCTATTATATATATATATTAATATACACAGCACATCTTCTTTATCCATTTATCTTTAATTTGTCTATTTTTATGTGAAAACATGGCCTGTATATATCGATTTCCTGAAATATGCTGAAACTGATTATACGACACAGTTTTGGTCAGTTTTTGTAAATGTCTCATGTATGTTTCAGAAAAATAGTTATTCTCTAATGGCTAGGTGCAGACTTCTGTGTTGTTGTTTAGTCATTAAATCGTGTCTGACTCTGAGATTCCATGGACTGTAGCAGGCCAGGCTCCTCTATCCTCCACTATCTCCTGGAGTTTGCTCAGTTTCATGTCCATCGAGTTGGTGATAGTATCGAACCATCTCATCCTCTGCCACCCGCCCCCTTCTCCTTTGTCCTTCAGTCTTTCCCAGCATCAGGGTCTTTTCTAGTGAGCCAGCTCTTCACATCAGGTGACCAGAGTGGAGCTTCAGCTTCAGCAGCAGTCCTTCCAATGAATATTCAGGGTTGATTTTCTTTAGGATCGACTGATTTGATCTACTTGCAATCCAAGAATCTTCTACAGCACCACAATTCAAAAACATTAATTCTTTGACGCTCAGCCTTCTTTGTGGTCCAACTCTCATATACATACATGACTACTGAAAAAACCATGGCTTTGACTACACAGATGTTTGTCAGCAAGGTGATGTCTCTGCTTTTTAATATGCTGTCTAGATTTATCATAACTTTCCTTCCAAGAAGCAAGTGCCTTTCAATTTAGTGGCTGCAGTCACCATCCACGGTGATTTTGGAGCCCAAGAAAATAAAATCTGTCACTGCTTCCACTTTCTCCCTTCTACTTGCCATGAAGTGATAGGACTGGATGCCATTATCTTTGGTTTTTAAATGTCGAGCTTCAAGCCAGCTTTTTCACTCTCCTTTTTCACCCTTATCAAGAATCTCTTTAGTTTCTCTTAACTTTCTGCCATTACAGTGGGGTCATCTGCATATCTGTTAATATTTCTCCCAGCAATCTTGATTCCAGCTTGTGATTCATCCAGCTGGTATTTTGCATGATGTACTCTGCATATAAGTTAAATAAGCAGGGTGACAATATACAGCCTTGTTGTACTCCTTTCCTAATTTGGAACGAGTCAGTTGTTTCAAGTCTGGTTCCAACTGTTGCTTCTTGACCTGCATATAGGTTTTTCAAGACACAGGTAAGGTAGTCTGCTACTACCATCGCTATAAGAATTTTTCACAGTTTGTTGTGATTCACACAGTCAAAGGATTTAGTGTAGTCAGTGAAGCAGAAGTAGATGCTTTTCTGGAATTCTCTTGCTTTCTCCATGTTCCAACAAATGTTGGCAATTTGATCTCTGGTTCCTCTGTCTCTTTAAAACCCAGCTTGTACATCTGGAAGTTCTTGGTTCACATTCTGCCACAGCCTAGCTTGCAGGATTTTGAGCATAACCTTGCTAGCATGTGAAATGAGCACAATTGTACAGTAGTTTGAGCATTATTTGACACTATCCTTCTTTGGAATTGGAATGAAAATTGACCTTTTCTGGTCCTGTGGCCACTGCTGAGTTTTCCTAATTTGCTTACAAATTGAGAGCAGCACTTTAACAGTGTCATCTTTAGGATTTGAAATAGCTCAGATGGAATTCGATCACCTCCTCTAGCTTTGTTCATAGTAATGCTTTGTAATGCCCACTTGATTTTACACACAAGGATGTCTGGCTTTAGGTGAGAGATCTCGCCATCATGGTTATCCAGGTCATTAAAGAGTCATTAAGACCTTTCGTGTTTACCTCCTCTCTGTATTCTTGCTACCTCTTCTTAATCTCTTCAGCTTCTGTTAGGTACTTATCATTTCTGTCCTTTATCTTGCCCATCCTTGCATGAAATGTTTCCTTGATTTCTCCAATTTTCTTGAAGTGATCTCTAGTATTTTCCATTCTATTGTTTCCCTCTATTTCTTTGGATTGTTCATTTAAGAAGGACTTCTTTTCTCTCCTTTCTATTCTCTGGAATTTTGCCTATTATTTCAAGCACATCGATTTTGCTATTGAAATCTATTTCTTTAAAAGTTTTTGTCTGCTTGATCTGTCAGTAAATGAGATAGATATGTTGAATGCTCTTACTATTAACGTGATGATGGGTAGATCAGTTTTTGCAATTTATTAATTTTACTTTAAAGATTTATAAGTTGTCAAGTATACACAAGTATAGACTTATGTGATACTGACTCAGTATTTAAAAAAAATCTTTATGTAGTAAAGACCTTCTTTATCTTTGATAATGCTTTCTGATTTAAAGTCTCTTTTGTCTGATGTTAATTTCATGGCCCTCATTGTTATTATTTTGGTCAGTATTTGTCTATGTAGTTTCTCTTTTTATCTTTTCTCATGTGTTTATCATATTGATGTATCTCTTGTGAAGAATATATATCTTTAAAAGAAAGAATCAAACAGTTTTGCAATTTTTGTGTTTCCATTGGATAGTTAATTTCATTTACAATTATTGTGATTTCTAATATATTCTGACTTGTCTTACCATCTTACTTTAACTTACATTTTGTCTTGTTTGTCTCACTCTATTTCTGTTCCTTAATGATAAAGCTAACACTTGAAAATTTTCTACCTTTTCAGAAGATATGATCTTCACATTTTAATAAGGTGTAATGTGCCATTCTGCTTATGAAGACAAAGCATAGTTGCAATTTAACAACAAAAAAGATATGCAGAAGTTAATGGCCTGATTCTTAGCATTGCCAAAATATGTCAGTCACTTATTGATAAAAACTGTCTAATAGTTGAAAGAAATCTTGCACTTTAGCTTTTTTTTTTTAATGGTTTTTGTCTTGCAGCATGCCTGTTAAGCTGTGAAAACAATGTAACTTTTTTTTTTAATCACAGATTGATTTAACGAGTGTTTCCCTCTCTTCTTATTTATTTCCCTATGTCTGGATATGTCTCTGGCTGCCTGGTTTCTAGAGATTCTGGAACTCATGCACAAGCCTGCAGCCTTCTCTCTCTTCCTTAGCTGTTAGCTGTCCTCCAGCCATGCAGTTGCCCACAGCCACTTACAACCCGCAGGCTCTAGCAACTAACAAAAAGAAGCAATTACACTTTTATGTTAGAGATATATAATCAACAAAGACAAGCAAAGCTCAGAGGCTTGGATGGAGGTAGTGTAAGAGACAGAGAGATTTTTAAAGTTCTTGGAACTTTTCTTAAACAGTCAACGAAACCAACACCACTACAGTTTTGTTTGCTTTGCCAGTCTCTCTGTGCTCTTTTATTTCCTGTTTATTGATCTGGTTTTCACATCCCATCACTTAGTCCTGGTCTAAAGAATTTTATGTTGCAGCTTATTCAAGAGGCTATTCTGTTCAGTGACATTATAAAATAGCTCCAATTTCCAATGCTTAATGAGAAACATTTTTTAAAAAAATCATTGTGAACTAAAAATTGAAGTTGTGGATATGTTGGAGCCATGGGAAATGAGACTTCTTTTAAAATATTCTTTATAGTTTCAAGGATTAAAAGAATCAGCACTTAAAAGTAATGTCAAAAGTCCTTTTATTTTTTATTTTATGTATTTGAATCGTGGTTCATGGCATATGGAACTTCCTTGACTGAAGATCTAAACTGTGCCCCCTGCATTGGTAGCACAGAGTCTTGACCACTGGGCCACCAGAAAAGTCACCATATGTCCTTTTAAAATAAATGATCCCATAATATGATACTGTCCTCAGTCTAATGCCAATACTGCATGTGATCTGTTCAGACTTTTTAATCTGTCCTTGACTCTTCTCAGATGTCAGCTGGTGTGTGCTTTAGAAATGTAAACCAGCATTTTATATGCAGCTAAGCAGATTATTATAAGGCAGGCAAATTTGCTGGGGGAACACCCAGTGGGGATGACTGCCTGTCTTCCTTATGGTGAATAGTACATGGACTTTGGAACTGTCTCCAATTACTCCATCAGTTTTGCTGGTTTTGAAGCTCAGGCTATAGGAGAGCTTTATTTATTTTGTTAAAATAGTTTTAGGAGATAAGGATCAAAATTAAATATTCAGAACAGGTGCTTGTCTGCAAATGTGTACATGCATTGGCACATAGCTTGTGAATTTGCAGCATGTGCCAGCTTGGTAATTATGGGTGGAATTTGGGCATTAGCTCTAGAAAATGTAAACCTCAGTGGGTTTTTTCTTTTTTTTTCCCTCTCATCCGAACAAAACCATCCAGGACTGTGTATTTTCCATGAGAATAGTAATAATCCAGAAATGAGTGCTGAGGAATGAATTCTTTCATGAGAGATAAGTGTGTTTGCTCCCAAACTGCCCTTTTAAAATGCAATCTTTGTAAAATATATCACCCGAATTATGCAGCCTTCCTTCGTGTAACATACTAGATAGAATTTAAGCTTCTCTAGATGCATTCTTTTTCAATGTAAGAATGCAGGGTACCTATGGGCTTATTGAGTTTTGTGGAGATATAGGCCCTGAATTAAATGCTTTGCAGCCTGTATTTACTGATTTTTTCTTATCTCGTCTCCATACATTTTCTGTTTCTGACTTAGGGTAAAACTGATGCTTCTAGTTTTAATTCCTGCCTTATTTACCATCTTTTACATTTATTGTTTGAATTGACAAATTATTGGTCATTATTGAAGCTGGGCAATGTCTACATACTGCTTACTTTATTCTGTGGACTTGGGAATATGCTTGGATATTTCCAAGGTGGATATGGACAAGACAGAGGAACAGTTAACCTTTAGGTGAGGGCTAGTGGCAGATTGCACTTCCCCAAGATGGCTGCCAGCCATCTTTCATTCCACATTCCCTTCTGCACTGTGACCTTGACCCCCAGTCCTATCCCCTACATCTATTCCCTTATATCTGGTGAGGTTTGTGATGAATATGGCAGACATGGCACTCTGTGTCTTCTGAGACCAAGTCATGAAAGGCAATGCAGGTTTCGCCTTGTTACTCACTTTTGGAGTCCTGAGTCATTAAGTAAGAGATCTGACTTCCTTGCTAAGAGGAAACCTAAACTACTTAGAAGGGGGCACAGTTGTCAGCTCCAATTGAGGTCCCAGTTGAGAAGCCTTAACTTCCTGGCACATAAGTGAAGACACCTCTAGAAGATCCCAGCCTTCAGATGCTGAATACTCCTTCCAAAGCCCACTGTTCCTTTACTCCCCCACCCCCTTCCCACCCTTGCTGTTGAATTTTCCCAACTGAGGCCTCAAACATCATGCAGCAGAGTCAAACAGTTCCTGCTGTGTTCTCTCCAAATTCCCAAATTATGAAAACTGGAGTGATTTGCTATACAACTGTAGTAATGGACACAGAGCCCTAGGGATTATTCTGTAAGTGAAGACCAAGAGTTTTAGTGCCTGGTCTTTGAGAAGCACTGTGTGGGGTTGTGGTTAAGACATTGAGTTCTGGGGTTGGACAGATTGGTTTCAATTCTTGGCTCCACCCTAACCAATGTGAAATTGTTATCTTCTTTGCATAAAATGGAGGCAATACTAGTATCCCATCATGGGGTTTATAATGATGAACTATCCAATATATACCATATAGCAAAGTGAATGCTTCTGCTGCTAAGTAGCTTCAGTCGTGTCCGACTCTTCGCGACCCCATGGACTACAGCCTACCAGGCTCCTCCATCCATGGGATTTTCCAGGCAAGAGTACTGGAGTGGGTTGCCATTGCCTTCTCTGAGCAAAGTGAATACCCCAGTACAAATACTCGGTAACTTTTTTTTTTTTAATGTGTGAAATGTATGGCTTCTTAAAGACTCCTATTAGTGCCTTCCTGATTCTCAGCTGGATTCCAGATACTTGAACTTTCCCAGATAAATTAGGTTCTACTAAATTACTGTTGGGCTTCCCAGGAGGCACTAATGGTAAAAACCCGCCTGCCAATGCAGGAGACATAAGAGACTCGGGTGTGATCCCTGGGTGAGGAAGAACCCCTGGAAGAGGGCTTGGCAACCCACTCTAGTATTCTTTCCTGGAGAATCCCACAGACAGAGGAACCTGGGTTGGCTATGGTCCATAAGGTCCTAAAGGCTCAGACATGCCTGAAGTGACTTAGCATGCACACATGCATATTACTATTAAGATTAGGCAATGCTATTTTCACAACTCAAAGCTTGGAGAGAAAGTAGCAGTATACATCTCTTAAAGCGGAGGTTACTAGGCTATAAATTAGATGAGGGCAGGGACCACATCTTTCTCATCATTGGTTCTCTAGAGCAAATGCAATTGAACACATAGAAAATGCTCTCTAAGTGCTATTTGTATGAATTATCATGAAATCCTATTTGGTAGCCTTTGGATGACACAAAAGAATCACCTTATCATTTGCTTATTTTCAGAATTATCAAAAATGAGGAATTTTCTGAAAAAATTTTACCCAGAAGTCTAAAATTTTAATATCGATTACAACTCTTTTCAGATATCTTAATTTTATTTAGAATCACAGAAGCTCACACAATATTAAGATAACCCACTTTTCTATTTGTAGATGTAGAATATTTTCTCCAGATCCTTGAAATATTATGATAGATCTGAAACAAGTTCTTATGCAATTAGCCCAATGTATTGTTGTAGAAATTCTTACAGTTTTGGTTTATATGATTCAGAGGCCAAATTGATTATGTTGAGGAAGCACAGTGATTTAAATTAATTGTAACCTTAACCGATGACTCGGCAGGTAAAGAATCTGCCTACAATGCAGGAGACACAGGAGACTCAGGTTTGATCCCTGGGTTGAAAAGATCCCTTGCAGAAGGAAATGGTAATCCACTTCAGTGTTGCTGCCTGAAAAATCCCATGGTCAGAAGAGCCTGGCAGACTACAGTCCAATGGGTCACAAAGAGTCAGACACGACTGAGTGATTAAGCACACATTCAGCACACAGCCTTAAACTTACCTCATAATTGCAGTCACACCAGGCAAAGGCTTGATCTTCTTGTCACAACACAGAACACTAATTAGAGTGAAAATGATAAACTATGACAAGAGATTTTACTGTATTCTAATGATACAATTAATGGAAACACTAGATTCTGATGTTTATTGAGTGAAACATGATATAAGCTCCTCTCCAGGAATTAGATAACCTTGAAAGCTTTGACATTTTATTGATGACTAATTTGGAGTCTACAGAAGCAAATTCTGCTACCCAAGGTCCAGTTATCCATGTAGGTTAGGTTAACCTATGTTATCTGCATAGATTGGGTTATGCTATGGCAACAAAGAATACAAACTGTCTCTGTCACACTATGTCCACTTTAGGTTCAGATAACTCTACAGGCAGTGGCCCAACCTTCCTGGCCCTTTGATCTCAGACCATCTGCATCTCTGTATTTGTGTGATCGAGCATTGTGGTGAGGGAAATAAGCACAGAGAATCTTGTCTTAACTCTTCATGCTTTACTCAGAAGTGATGCTCCTCACTTCTGCTTCACACTTGCTTGGCCAAAACAAGTCAAGTGGTCATGTTCAATTTCACCAGGTGAGAATGAGTCGTTCTCCTATGTACTCAGGGATGGGAAGAGAATGGAGAACATTGGTGAGCCCTGGTAATGTTCCAGAATTTGATTCAATATCTTTTTTTTAAGGCAAAACCTGTTTTCTTCCTTTACTTGCTGAAGATTGCATTGAATATAGATGGAATCTTGTGTCTCTACTGTAATCAGTACAGCTACAATAAAGTACAATGTAATTTACTGCAAAATGGGATTTGGTGGGGGGTTGTTCTCGCTTGGATTCTTTCCAAGGGGTGGGGGATACTTAGCACTGAAAATGTCAGAGGGACTGGGTTATAGCACTGCTTTGCTGAGAAAGCATTTCTGAGGCATAGGCCTGGAGAATAGTACCATAGCGAGGCTCTCATTTAATCTTCTTCTTTGGGACCCCGAGAATAAGACATAGAGTTTGGAAAATACTCTTAGGAACTGAATACTATTATACTGACATAGTTACTTTGTAGTTGTAAGTATTCACCTTTTTTCTCCTAAGAACCCCAGTGTGCAATCACTGCTGTCCCCTATCAGTCTTTGCCCAGTTCTCAATTAAAACAATATATACACATGGGGAAGGTCTGAAAAGACCCAGCTGGCAAGATGTGTTAGTTGTAATCCTTCCCCCCACTCTAAACCAAACAAGGTATGTTATCCATTTACCTCTTTTGAAAGGTCGAATATGATTTCTATTGCTGCGTCTGAGGTCTTGACTTGTGCAAGAGAAGTGTCAATAATTTGAATCTCTTGGCACTTTCTCTAATGACTTTTGGCCAATAAGTGCTAAGCAAGCCTTTGATGAAGAGACTATGGTCCAGCATGTTGGTGGTAAACCCTTGGACCAACCTTTTAACCGAGATGCATCTTGGTAAAATCTGGGTAGAAAGGGGTCAAACAGGGAATTCCCTAGAGGGCCAGTGGTTAGAACTCTGTGATTTCACTACCAGGCCAGAGTTCAATCCATGGTTGGGAAACCAAGAACCTTCAAGCTGTGTGGTGCAGCTAAACAAAAAGACAAGCAACAAACTCCCCTCCCCTCCAAAAAAGAACCACACAGACACAAATAAGTGAAAGGGGTCAAATAATTTTTGCCCTTTGTGTTTCTTCCACATCACAAAAGAATCCCTACATGTAATTAATACATGAACTTCCGTGGTACATTTTTCCCCCCATCATATTAATGTAGGATTTGACTGGTGAACTTATACAGAGGTCATGGTGGGGTTGACCTTTCATTCAAAGTCTGCAAAAGTGCTTTTGCAATGTGCCTTTCACAGTAAGCACCAGTCATTTAGGGAGCCACCTAAATCAGAGCATGCACTTGAGGTTTGGTGTTTGTTCACATTTTCTATTGTTTTACTATTACCACATATGACGTTTAAAACAAATACTTTATTTTATTTATGGCTGCACTGGGTCTTCGTTGCTGTGGGTGGGCTTTCTCTAGTTGTGGCAAGTGAGGGGGGACTACCCTTTTATAAATGCACAGGCTTCTCTTTTTTCAGAACACAGGCTCTAGAGCATAGGCTGAGTAGTTGCGGTGCAGGGGCTTAGTTGCCCTGAGACAGCCAGGATCAGGGTTTGAACCTGTGTCCCTTGCATTGGCAGGCAGATTCTTATCCACTGTGCCACCAGGGAAATCCCACATGTGTAGTTTTTATCCCTAATAGCATTTGATAGTTTGCTGCCTTTTTAATAAAAACAGGGCAGTGCATTAAAGGTTGTTGCCTTGCAGCAGGAATAAGAACCATATCTATTTCTCAGGTGGCTGAACAGAGTACCGGTGTCAATCTTTGAAAAAAGAGCATCAGTATCCTGGCCTGAAAGCATCAGAACACACGTTGCCCACCAGGGCAATGGCCCTTTCTATGAAAGGGAAATAATAAAAAGGTGTATTTTGGGGAAAAGAGCTGATTTTTGCTGCTAATGAGAAAGATTTCTTTGGATTTATTTCTCTATGTTATTCTCTGTCTTGATTTTTCCCCCAATATGTATTTCTCAACATATTGTCACATACAATGGTAAACACATGGTTACATTTATTCTTTCATCCATTTAACAACTATGTATCAATTATCTACTATGTGCCAGGAAAGGTTGTTCAGGATAAAGAAATATAATCTTAAAATATTCACTGTCCACTAGGGGAGATAAATAGATTAAGCATTTGAGAAATAGAGTAGAAATAGAAAGGTGATAGGACACCCCACAAAAGGGTATATATAAGGTCCTATGGGGCAGGGGGACTTCCCTGGTGGCTCAAAGGGTAAAGAATCTGCCTGCAATGCCAGAGACCCGGCTTTGATCCCTGGGTTTGGAAGATCCCCTGGAGAAGGGAATGGCTACCCACTTCAGTATTCTTGCCAGGAGAATTCCATGGACAGAGGAGCCTGGGGGGCTACAGTCCATGGGGTTGCAAAGAGTCAGACACAGCTGAACGACTAACACTCACTTTCACATGAGGAAGGGGAGATGAGAGAAAGATCACCATGGCTCTCCTAGAGTCTCAAGAGTCTCGAAGGATGAGGGTAAGCAGAAAAGTCTGTTGCAGGCAGAGGTAAGAACCCAGAGACATTAATCAATGGGAAGTTTGGGGAGTGACACGTGACCTGTGAAGATGGTAAGAGATGGATTGTGGCAGAGCAGGAGACTGATTGAGATCTAGAAGCCAGCCTCACAACTCAGGACTTGGAGGGGTTTGGACTTCGTCTTGTAGGGGTGGGAAGCCCTTGAAAATCAGAGAGAGCTCTGATCTGATTTCCATGTTAGAAAGATAACTGCAAAGACAAAGCCTAGTTTTGGTTGGAAGCTGCCATGTTCTAGGCCCAAGAAGATTGCATGGCAAGAAGAGAATGAGGGACTTCCTTGGCAGACCAGCGTTAAAACTCTGCACTTCCGCTGCAGGGCCACAGGTTCGATTCATGGCTGGGGAACTAAGTTCCTGAATGCTGGGACGTGAGGCAAAAAAAGAAGAAGAGGGAAGGTGAGGGATATTTACACAAGAAAACTAAGAGAACTTTTTAAGTGGTTAGATGCAGAAGGTGAAGGAGAAGAAAAAAATCAGTGATGAGTTCCATATTTCTGGCTTGTGTTACTGGCATTAAACAAGATAAGAATATAGGGTAATAAGCCTGAAGGGAACATGAATTTGTGATGCCTAAAATTTAAAAAGGCTATATCCATTAATATGATAGCATTGGTTAGTGTTATGTGCCAAATACTGTGGTTAACTGTATATTTTAACTGACTGAATTCTCACAACTATCCTAACAGGGATGGCTAGTTTGTTCTATCAAATCTATCTTAAGACACATCCTGATATCAAAGATGCTAAAATGTTCTTTCTAGAATTGATAAAATATGATATCACCCCCATTTTATGGATGAAGAAGCTGGGGCAGAGAACAAATAATTTATGCAAAGTTACAATGTTATTTAATAGAGGAGCTGGATTCAACCAGAAGCAGTCTGACTCCAGAAATTGTTCATTTGATCACTGTGCTATGTCACTTCTTGGTATAGATGTATCTCAACAGAATGGAGATTGAGATCTGAGAGTCATCAATACAGATTTTTCTATTACAGGGCAAAAGTGGAGGTGGTGTGTATGGTATCATCAACTTGTGATGAAACCATTTAAGTTAAAAAGGAAATAGTGTTATAGTCAAAATGGATAACCAACAAGGACCTACTGTATAACATGTGGAACTCTGCTCAATGTTATGTGATGGCCTGGGCGGGAGAGGGGTTTGGGGGAGAATGGATATATGTGTATTATGGCTGAGTCCCTTTACTGTTGACCTGAAATGATCGCAACATTGTTTTCAGTTGGCTATACCTCAATACAAAACAAAAAGATTTTTTAAAAAAGAAATAGCATTGATAATTATAATCCATACTTCTTTTGATGGGCTACTCTGGTGGTTCAGTGGTAAAGAATCCTCCTGCCAATGCAGGAGACACAGGAAATGGGGGTTCAATCCCTGGGTCGGGAAGATCCCTTGGAGAAGGGCACACAGCCCACTCCAGTATTCTTGCCTGGAGAATCCCATGGACAGAGGAGCCTGGTGGGGCTACAGTTCATAGGGTCGCAAAGAGTAGGACACGACTGAAATGACTGAGCACACACATACTTCTTTTGATACATGAACACATGTCAAAATATCAGAATATACCTATTTTAGGCAAATGTTCTGTAAGAGATACTAAAGATGCGATACCAACAGATTTGTGCATCAGAGTTGCCCAAACTAAAACTGGAAGTTTTCAGAGAGGAGACAGTGGCACAGTTAATTCTCCTGGCCTTTCAACCTCTGACTTCTCTGAGCATTCAGAATTTCCTCACATACTTTGTGAAATGATAGTGGAGAGGGAGCAGGAAATCTGCTTGAGATCATTGCCATGCAAGTGTGGAAAATAAAGGCTATGGGCTTGCATGTGACATTCATGATGTCCATAGTCCTGGGAATAATTAAATTTCTTACCTGTGGGCAGGTGTGTATTTTTGGCTACTTGCCTTTGCTAACTAGGAAGACGGAATCACTTAGCTCAGTGAGTTACAACTTTTGGGAGGCAATTCTTCTGATTCAATAGTAGCAAATTTGTTTTTCAGGCATGGTTTTTTTCTTTCACTTTCTCTCACCCACCTTCTCTCTCCATTTCTTCCCTAAATTACCAGTTCCCAATGAGGTAAGCTGAAGGGTCAATACATAGGCTGTTAAAGACAGAAACTCAGTTTACAGAGTTGCAAGGGAAACTAAAAAGAAGCATTGGTGCCCAGTCCTCTGGTTGGCTTAAGCTTTAATCTGGCCAAGAGGATAAGAGAAGAGCTTTGTGGAAGAAGATTGGAGATGAGTGTCTGTTTCCTTCTCAGCAGGGTCAGGTGCAGAAGAGAGGTATAAATTGTCTTTGAAAAGAAGACGGTGGAAGAGTCCCAGAGAGAGGGCTGCTTTGGTAGCCAGCAGCCAGCTTTTCAGATGGGGTCAGTGTGAACAGCCCTGAGCATCAGAGGCTTAACCCAAACAATTTCACACGCTTGTAAGTGCCTTTCATCCAACTCGTTGACAGTATAATAACAATAAACAGGGCAAATGAAGAAGCCACTTCAGCAGGGAATGGGTTTTCCAAAGAAGAAAGCCATGTTTTGGAGAAAAGGGATTCTAAAATTCTTTTACTTGGCTGTGTTTTGGCCCCCAAAGAAATCAAAAGTTTTTAAATTTTGCTGTGGTTATTTAATCCCACTCTAGTTAGATCATTTTCACCAAATGTCTTTTGAAAACTGTAAAAAAATTCCTTATTTGTTTATATAAGGGTACTTAGATAGGAAAGAATTCTATTTATATCCCTTTAGTGATTATTGGCATAAGACAACAGTCTCGATATCTTTCTTTTGTATTTATTTTCTACCACAACTTCTTCTTTCCACCCAAAAACCCATATTAAGTAATCAGATTAGCTTCGTGATAAACTGCTTTGTGTAAATCTTTTGTAAAGGAGGTGGCTTATACATTCCAAGATAAATACAAAATAGTGAAAGTACCAAAGTCATCTTCAAGAGGTTGAAAACAATTTCTTTTTCTTTAACAGAGAAGAGTTTGGTGGAGATAAGATCTAAATACAAATGGAAAATGTAATAGTCTTCTGAAAGGTAGACGTGGATGATAGACTGCTTGGTGGGTAATAGGCTGGGTGGAACCCAGGCAGGCCTTAGAGCAGAAACTTCTCAAAGAATATATCAGAAATTACATTCTACAACTGCTAACAAAAACTGTGATATGGTGTCCTCCACAAACTGAGGGCTTATATTTATCTAATTTGGTGACAAGTCCAGAGGTAGTCAAACTGGTCTGTTTCATGGCAGCCCCGTGATGTTGCTAGAGACCAGTCTTCTGCTTTTACTTTCAACCTCACAGAATAGTTGTTGGAGCTCCAGCAATCACATCCCTGATTAAGGTAGGAAAAAAGAGGAGAAAGGGAATGAGCAAAGGGGATTTGCTCATTGAGACAGTTCCTTTTTTAATAGTTTCCCCCAACATTCTACCTAATAACAGGCTATCTGCTAAAGACCCAAGAAAGGTAGTTTTCTGAACTGGGCACCTCCTCCCTTCCCCAGTAGTTCTGGTAATAAGGAATAGGGGAGAATGGATAGAATCTAGTAGGCTTTTCCTTTGGAGTGAGAGGGAGCACAACAGATTAACAGCATTGAAGGTAAACCACGTTCATTTTATTATTTTAGCTAGGGTCAAAATTTTCAGAAGCCAAAATGAAAATGCTGGTTTTTTGTTAATACAGTCTAGCCCTAGACACTATATGATCAGTACTATAATATTTCATGCATCCAGGTATGGCTGAATTATTGGGGTCAATAACTCCAGAAAATTTGGAGATCACTGAAGAACTAACTATTGACACTTGACTAGTTACAGAATTGTGGAGGAGTGCATGGCAAATCCCTGCCTGGAGAATCCCATGGACAGAGGAGCCTGGTGGACTGCAGTCTATGGGGTCACAAAGAGTTGGACTCGACTGAAGTGACTTAGCATGCATACGTCCTGCATGCTAAGAAATTTGTTGTTATTATTATTATTACTATTATTATATTGAATGGTGTTTGAGAGTAAGGAGGTGAACTGGGAACTGGCTCATTTTGTTTAAGCTATTTTTTGGAGAGCTTGTAAGTAGCTGAATTTACCTCCCTAGATTCCATATGATAGAGACAAAATGGCCCCAGGGTTCTAGAAGAGAGCCCTGTAGACACTAGAAGCTTTCTAATTGATCTCAGTGGTGTAATAAACAACTTTGTGCAATTGGCTGTGGTTTTTATCCTCTGAGGAAATGCAAGTCTCTAATATCTGTCTTGCAACCCTCCGTCCACCAACAACCATCTATTTCTTCTCACAAAACGTCCCGTTGGTCCCCATGTGTCCCTCACCCCCACCCAGCTTATACTGATGGGACCTAAGCAGCAAGTTCACTCCTTAAAAAAATGTTAAAACAACAAAAATCTTTTCTTAACTCTAACAACAATTCTATAATTACATCAAATGAGGGTAAGTAGAAGCTGTTGGTAATATAATTCTACCATGTTTTAAATGTTTATTTTGTCTTCTAACTAGGGTAACCTTAAGCGAACAAAGAGTAGGTTTCATGATGGCAATTACTTTTCATGTCTATAGTAATCCAGAATATATCCCAGAAGATTTGGAGTGTGGATCACCAACTAAGTCCAGAGAGCCTCTGTGCTTGGATTAGCTCCACTGGGCATGAAACAAGGCACCGAATTGACGTTATTTTCTTTTTCTGGAGAACTTAGCATATCGCTACATCCCTGTGTGAAGAATAGAAATGAATTTTGCTTTTAAATCTGAACCTACTCACTCAAAAAAAATGTGGAAGGAATAAATTCAAGTGTGTGAAAGCATAAGGAGGCAAAAGGAAATAATTCTATTATATTTATTTTTCAACAAGGGCTTACATCTGTTTCTAATTTACGCAGATTATTGACACATCTGGATGTTTGGCCTTAAGAATTTTAAGTTGCTGTGGTGGCATTTATTTTCTGAATCAACTCTTCAGACCACCCTGGAACTTGTGCAACTAGTTTGGAGAGAAGTTTGTGATATTTTCAATAAAGTTAACTTTTGGCATTTTAGAAACAGTGTAAATGGGATTCTGTCATCTCATATTTATAAATTGTGGTTTTGCATTTTTGATACCTGCAGGAAAAATAAGACCAAAGCCAAAGGTCTAATGGCTTGACAATGACAAATTATAATAGCTAGATAAATCTATCAAGGGGACATCGGAGATGGGTGTAAAGTTAGCCATTCATATTAACCACTGGGGACCCTAGATTTCAGCAGAAACCAAAGAGTACAGAAGTGAGTGACTGATGGAAATCCTGTTTTCACTTGGACTGATGGGAGTATGCATTTTAACAAGGAAAATGGAATTGTTAAGAAGTATAATAACATTGATTAATACTTTACCTCTTGGACCGATCCTTTTGTAATCAGGAGTGAACTTTTCTCCCTATGTGGTCTGATTGGAGTAATTTATTCCAAGGGTATGAATAATGGAGATCATGGAGTAAAACCTTTAAAGATTTTAGAAAGCAAAAACATGGTGAAACACTTATTTTATGGCAAATATTTTTTAAATGGAGTAGCATGATTTTATTAAAAGGAACAGAAGACCATACATAAAAATGCTAATGCAAATTGCCAAAAACAAAGCAAAACCTTCTTACAGTTCTTTAGTTTAAAGGTACAACAGAAATAATTAAGCACGTAATATGATCAGTTTTAGAAGAAGGCTCTTTGGAGTCCTCAGTAGTTCTGTTTTTTTTGTTTCATTGTCACAGCCAACTTTAAAATTCTCTTCTGTTAGAGATAAAGTCTTACTAGATGGGGTGATGCCGCACAGCAGATTGATGTTGAAAAAAAAAATGATATTCTTTAGAGGCAATTATTGTGTTTCATTTTGAAAGGAAATGATCATATTTATAGAATATCTAGTATATCTGAGAAACAAACTTATCTGTTGTGTTGACATTCCTGTGTCTTTAGATATTATTTTATTAGATGTTCACAAAATAAAAACTCTAAATGTATATTCATGCCTGAGATAAATAATAAAAGGTTCCTGAGTATCAGCCCAGGGCTTCCCAGGTGGCTCAGCCATAAAGAATCCGCCTGCAAAGCAGGAAACTTGGGTTTTATCCTTGGTTTGTTAAGATCCCCTGGAGAAGGAATGGCAACCCACTCTAGTATTCTTGCCTGGGAAATCCCATGGACAGAGGAGCCTGGAGGGCTACAGTCCATAGAGTTGCAAAGAGTTGGACACTACTTAGCGACTAAGCAACAACAATGGAGGTCTACTTCTTACAGCTTTTTAGTAGAGATGGCAGAGAAGGCATTAAAATCAGCAGGCCAAATCCAAAGACCTCAACTTGCATAAACAAACTCTGTAATTAACGACATTCCTGTTTCCCTTTCGGTAGACTCTTCTATTTTAAGATGTTAATAGATGTCCACTGGGATCAACTAATGGGCTCCGGGACTGGTTTCACTGCAATTCAATAGAGTGGCAGCTTAGTAAAGTATAGTGTCCACTCTAATGATTTAAAAAATGGTATGACTTTTGGTATCACTTCCAGTCCTGTCATTTCAAGACTCAGATCTCATGAATATGTGAGTCACAAAGCTAACTGGGAATTATTTATTTATTTGCTTTGGCTGGGCTGCACTGCTTACGGGATCTTAGTTCCCTGACCAGGGATCGAACCCCTGTCCCCTGTAATGGTAAGTGTGGAGTCCCAACCACTGGGCAGCAAAGGAATTCTGAGTTGGAATATTTCTAGTTAATCCTTAGTGCCTAACTCTTGATTAAGCACCAATGGGCCTGTAGTAGATGCTTTGATGATGAAAGTTAAGGTGAAAACCGAGTATACAGACAATGCAAGCATTTCACCCAAGGGAAGTTTCACCTTTCTTCTAACCAGAGTTTGAGTCACAGATGGGCTACTGGAGATTATGTAGGCTGGTTTGAGTCTTAAACCACCCTCTCTATTTCCTCTGTCCATAGACAATCTGCCCAAAGCAGGGGTGGGGGAAAAGATTTGCAGGAAATTTCCAGCCTTTTTAATGACAGACCTTTGGAAATACTCACGGACACTGACAACTAAATAGGTACTGAATAGGACCGTCTTCTTAAGGGATTCTAGAAAGGGGCCTGGTCATATGTAGAGTGTTTCTTTCCCAGGTGGATCATTTGCCTGGCCTGTAGGGTGCAGAAAATAACCTTTCTTTCTTGAACATCTAAGGGAATCCATTTCTCTTTCAATAAACCTTTCTACTGCCTGTTTCAGGCCACTATTGAAGCTATAAATCAAAGAACATGAAGGAGCAAGACTGGTGTGTGTGTGTGTGTGTGTGTGTATTTTAGTCACTTAGTGTCTGACTCCTGTGACCCCAAGGACTGTAGCTCGCCAGGCTCCTCTGCCCATGGAATTCTCCAGGCAAGAATACTGGAGTGAGTAGGCATTTCCTCTAGGGAATCTTCCCGACTCAGGTATCCAACCCAGGTCTCTTGCATTGCAGGTGGATTCTTTACTGTCTGAGCCACCAGGAAGCCCTAAGACTAGAGAGAATCAGATGTAAAAAAAATGCTGGTTCAGAGAGAAGAGGAAGAAAGCAGGAGGAAAGAATCGGGAAGCAAAGGGGCAGAATTGGGTTGGATCCTTGTTCTTTAAGATACAGTTTCTCTGTTGTATTGTACACCCAGACCTCCCTCTTCCTTGCTTCTGACAGGAACTAGGGAGCTGAAGAAATATGTCTTGGGGCAAATTCCATTGCAAGTCTTGGAGGAGGCAGTCCCAGAATGCTAGGGGTGAAAGGTAAATTTGTTTGTTTTAAATCAGAAATAATCTGCCCCCCCTTTTTTTCCCAAAAGGATCATATGCTTCACATCAATTTGGTTCAAAAAGAGCTCATGTCTTCAAATGAAGGCTACCATTTGTTTTGCCATATGTAGCAGTTTTAGGCTGAGAAAGTTTCAGCACAAAAGATCACCTTGAAAACTCCCTGGGACATTCTCACATAAACTAGAATACTTCATAAATGATAAAAGTTCTTTCTTCAGTTGTTTAGTCTTCTCAATTTCACCTATGTCTTCAGTGTTGAGTTGTTTAATATTGCTGTTAAAGTGGTTTTGGATCTTTTAAAAAACAGAGGCAGACATCCACTTTGATTATGCTGAAGGCAAGGCTTTTTTTCCCAAAGCATCTCTTCATCTGATACAATAGAGACATATTTCCTCATAACATAGATGAGGAATAGAGGCCCCAAAAGGTAAAGGGGATGAATGGAAATCTCTGAGTATAACCCAGAGCAAACATATATTTTTTTCATACTTATGTATATTATTTTTATTGCTATCTCCCCTCACTGGAATGTAAGCTACAGGAGGGCAGCTTTTTCATAATTTATTGAGTTCTGCATTGGGTCTTAGTTGTGGCTTGCAGGCTTCTCTCCAGTTGTGGTGTGAGGGCTTACTGGTTATTGTGTGAGGGTTTAGTTGCCCCACAGCATGTGGAATCCTAGTTCTCTGACCAGGAATTAAACCCACATCCCCTGCACTGGAAGGTGGATTCTTAGCTATCAGACCACCCAGGAAGTCCCTTGTTTTTGCTTTTTCAATTGAGATATAATTGGCAAACAAGTATCTTTAGTTTTTTTATCTTAAGTAGGAGAAAATAATTATTAAAAATATTTTGAAGATTTAAGAAGATGTCTCTTAGTATTTACTAGGTATATACAGTATATTACACCCTGAACCTGATGCAGTGGTAAAGAGAAAAGGGGGACACCTTCTATTGAACTGATCATGAGCTGACATGGAACTGAACGTTGATCTGAACACCTTCCATTGACAGGAAAAATTGACGCCTACACAGCTGGCATTCAATGATGTTATCAGCAAGGGTGAACACAAGTGGACACAATATGAAGGTGATGGATGGTTGGCTATTCAGAGAAGGAGAAGAGTTTTTCTGTCCACTCTTCTAGGGCTAAGAGTTTGGATGGAAGGCCTACAGGAATCATGTCAAGTCTTTGTCCATGATGAGAGTTGAGCTGTCACATACCCGGAGGAAATCCTCTGGATTTGTTGGTGTGTGGATGGAGGAGAATTTCCTTCCTTCAGCCATTCCAGAGGGTTCAGTAGGATTTGGAATCTTGAGGTATGTGCTAGTCATGACTTGAATCACCAGGAAGAACTCTGCTTATTCTTTCTTCCTTCTTCCTTTTTTGTCTTCTCTTTATCACATTGTGGCTCAAGGCTTTCTCAAAGACCTGCTCTGATGTCAGAATCTATTGTACTTGATCTTTCTCAATGTTTTCTTTTCTGTTTTTACTAGTTGGATCACATTCAGCTCTGATCTCTCACCAACCAGAAATTCCTATTCTTTTGACTCATTTCCTTTACCAGGAAATATCAGGATGAACCACTACCTTATCAGGTCTAATCCTTATATGATTTTCTGTTTTCTTTTCATCTGACCTTTAAGGTGTTCTCAGCTATGTTTTAGATTTACAGGGCATGTTTAAAATCTGTTTCCAATGCAAGATGATATTTTGTCTATTTATTAGTAACATCTTTTCAGTCATATCATAACTCAGTATTTTTGAGGACTCAGCATTTTATAGTTATCCAGAAATCTGTAATTCTTTTCATTTTTTTCCATTTTTACCATTGAAGAATGACTTTATTTTTGGGATTTACTTTCAGCAAGCAGATATTATCAAGACTAGCAAAATGTTGATAACTAGGTCATGACTATGTGAGGGTTGATATCCTTTACTTTTATGTGTGTGTTTTAAAATGAATGTAATAGAAACCTGGGATAATGAAATGGTGGGAAAAAGTAGTAGGTCTTAAAAAAAAAGTCTTCAATAAACAATTGAATGTCCCATACAGCTTGACATTAAAAAGATACTTTCCCTCTCCTATGGTATTTTTTTTAATTAATTTATTTTTTATTGAAGGATAATTGTTTTACAGAATTTTACTGTTTTCTGTCAAACCTCAACATGAATCAGCCATAGGTATATGTATATCCACGCCTTTTTGAAACACCCTCCCATCTCCCTCCCCATCCCACTCCTCTAGGTTGACACAGAGCCCCTGTTTGCGTTTCCTGAGCATACAGCAAATTCTGTTGGCTATCTATTTCACATATGGTGATGTAAGCTTCCATGTTACTCTTCCCATGCATGTCACCCACTCCTCCCTTCTCCCCATGTCCATAATTCTATTCCCTATGTGTGTTTCTCCATTGTTGCCCTGTAAATAAATTCTTCAGCACAGTTTTTCTAGATTCTGTATATATGTGTTAGAATATGGTATTTATCTTTCTCTTTCTGACTCACTTCACTCTGTGTAATAAGTTCTAGGTTCATTCACCTCATTAGAACTGACTCAAATGCGTTCCTTTTTATGGCTGAGTAATATTCCACCTTGTATATGTACCACAACTTCCTTATCCATTCATCTGTCGATGGACATCTAGGTTGATTCCATATTCTAGCTAGTGTAAATAGTGCTGCAATGAACAATGGGATACTTGTGTCTCTTTCAATTTTGGTTTCCTCAAGGTATATGCCTAAGAGTGGGATTGCTGGGTCATATGGTGATTTTATTCCTAGTTTTTAAAGGAATCTCCATACCATCTTCCATAGTGGCTATATTAATTTACATTCCCACCAACAGTGCAAGAGCATTCCCTTTTCTCTGCACCCTCTCCAGCATTTATTGTTTGTAGGCTTTTTAATGATGGTCATTCTGGCTGGTATGAGGTGATATCTCATTGTAGTTTTGATTTGCATTTCTCTAATAATGAGCAATGTTGAACATCTTTTCATGTGTTTGTTAGCCATCTGCATGTTCTCTTTGGAGAAATGTCTGTTTAGGTCTTTTTCCCACTTTTTGATTGGGTTGTTTGTTTTTCTAGCATTGAGTTGTATGTGCTGCTTGTATATTTTGAAAATTAATCCTTTGTTAGTTGTTTCATTTGCTATTATTTTCTCCCATTCTGAGGTTTGTCTTTTCACCTTGCTTATAGTTTCCTTTGCTGTGCAAAAGCTTTTAAGTTTAATCAGGTCCCACTTGTTTACTTTTGTTTTTATTTCCATTACTCTAGGAGGTAGGTCATAGAGGATCTTGCTTTGATTAATGTCATTGAGTGTTCTGCCTATGTTTTCCTCTAAGAGTTTTATAGTTTCTGGTCTTACATTTAGATCTTTAATCCATTTTGAGTTTATCTTTATGTATGGTGTTAGGAGGTGTTCTAATTTCATTCTTTTACCTGTAGCTGTCCAGTTTTCCCAGCACCATTTATTGAAGACATTGTCATTGCCCCATTGTATATTCTTGCCTCCTTTGTCAAAAATAAGGTACCCTTAGGTGCATGGGCTTATTTCCAGGCTTTCTATCTTGTTCCATTGGTCTATATTTCTGTTTTGGTGTCAGTACCATACTGTCTTGATGACTGTAGCTTTGTAGTACAATCTGAAATCAGGAAGCTTGATTCTTCCAGCTCCATTCTTCTTTCTCAAGACTGCTTTAGCATTTGGGGTCTTTTGTGTTTCCATATGAATTGTGAAATTTTTTTGTTCTAGTTCTGTGAAAAATGCCATTGGTAATTTGACAGGGATCACATTAAACCTGTAGATTACGTTTGGTAGTATAGTTATTTTCACAATATTGATTCTTCCTACCCAGGAACATGGAATGTCTCTCCATCTGTTTATGTCATCTTTGATTTCTTTCATTAGTGTCTTATAATTTTCTGTGTACAGTTCTTTTGTCTCCTTAGGTAGGTTTATTCCTAGATATTTAATTCTTTTTGTTGCAATGGTTAGTGGGATTGATTCCTTAATTTCTCTTTCTGAGTTTTCATTGTTAGTATATAGAAGTGCAAGTGAGTTCTGTGTATTGATTTTGTATCCTACAATGTCGCTAAATTCATTGATTAGCTCTAGTAATTTTCTGATACTATCTTTATGGTTTTCTATGTACAATTTGATGTCATCTGCAAGCAGTGAGAGCTTTATTTCTTCTTTTCCAATCTGGATTCCTTTTGTTTATTTTTCTTCTCTGATTGCTGTAGCTAGGACTTCCAGAACTATGCTGAATAATAGTGGTGAAGGTGGACACTCTTGTCTTATTCCTGATCTTAGGGGGAATGCTTTCAGTTTTTCACCATTGAGAATAATGTTTGCTGTAGGCTTATCATATATGGCCTTTACTATGTTGAGGAAGGTTCCTTCTGTGCCCAGCTTTTGAAGAGTTTTCATCATAAATGGGTGCTGAATTTTGTCAAAGGCTTTTTCTGCATTTATTGAGATTATCATGTGGTTTTTAATCTTTCAATTTGTCAATATGGTGTATCACATTGGTTGATTTACATATATTGAGGAATCCTTGCATCCCTGGAATAAACCCGACTTGATCATGGTGTATGAGCTTTTTGATGTGTTCCTGACTCCGGGAGTTGGTGATGGACAGGGAGGCCTGGCGTGCTGGGGTTCATGTGGTCGCAAAGAGTCGGACATGACTGAGTGACTGAAATGAACTGAACTGAATTCTGTTTGCTAAAGTTTTGCTGAGGATTTTTGCATCTATGTTCATCAGTGATACTGTCCTTTAGTTTTCTTTTTTTGTGTTGTCTTTGTCTGGTTTTGGTATCAGGGTGATGGTGGCATCGTAGAATGAATTTGGAAGTGTTTCTTCCTCTGCAGTTTTTTGAAAGAGTTTTAAAAGGATAGGCATTAGCTCTTCTCTAAATGTTTGATGGAATTCTCCTGTGAAGCCATCTGGTCCTGGGCTTTTGTTTTTTGGGAGATTTTTAATCACAGCTTCAATTTCAGGGCTTGTAATTGTGTTGTTCATAATTTCTATTTCTTCCTAGTTCAGTCTTGGGAGACTGAACTTTTTGAAGAATCTGTCCATTTCTTCCAGGTTATCTATTTTATTGCCATATAGTTGTTCACAATAGTCTCTTATAATCCTTTGTATTTCTGCATTGTCTGTTGAAACCTCTCCTTTTTCATTTCTAATTTTGTTGATTTGACTCTTCTCTCTTTTTTTCTTGATGAGTCTGGCTAAAGGTTTGTCAATTTTGTTTATTTTCTCAAAGAACTGGCTTTTAGTTTTATTAACCCTTATTACTGTTTCATTTCTTTTTCATTTATTTCTGCTCAGATCTTTATGATTTCTTTCTTTCTACTAATTTGGTTTTCTTTCTTTCTTTTTTTAAATTCTTCTTTATCCAGTTGTCTTAGGTGTAAAGTTAGGTTGTCTACTCAATATTTTTCTTATTTCTTGAGGTAGGATTGTATTGCTATAAACTCCCCTCTTAGAACTGCTTTTGTTGCATACCATAGATTTTGAGCTGTCATGTTTTCACTGTCATTTGTTTCTAAAATTTTTTTATTTCCCTTCTGATTTCTTCAGTAACCTGTTGGCTATTTAGAAACGTGTTGTTTAATCTCCATGTGTTTGTGTTTCTTACACTTTTTTTCCTGTAATTGATATCTAGTCTCATAGCATTGTTGTCAGAGAAGATGCTTGATACAGTTTCAATTTTCTTAAATTTACTGAGGTTTGATTTGTGACCCAAGATGTGTTCTATCCTGGAGAATGTTCCATGTACACTTGAGAAGAAGGTGTATTCTTCTGCATTTGGATGGGATGTCCTGAAGATATCAATGAGATCCATCTCCTCTAATGTATCATTTAAGACTTGTGCTTCCTTATTAGTTTTCTGTTTTGATAATCTGTCCATTGGTGTGAGTGGGGTGTTAAAGTCTCCTATGATTGTGTTACTGTCAATTTCTCCTTTTATATCTGTTAGTGTTTGTCTTATGTATTGAGGTGTTCCTGTGTTGGGTGCATAGATATTTACAATTGTCATGTCTTCCTCTTGGATTGATCCCGTGATCATTATGTAGTGTCCTTCCTTATCGCTTGTAATCTTCTTTATTTTAAGGTCTATTTTGTCTGATATGAGGATTGCTACTCCAGCTTTCTATTTCTTCCCATTAGTATGGAATATATTTTTCCGTCCTCTCACTTTCAGTCTATATGTGTCTTTAGGTCTGAAGGGGTTTCTTGTAGAGAGCATATATATGGGTCTTGTTTTTGTATCCATTCAGTCAGTCTGTGTTTTTTGGTTGGAGCATTTAATCCATTTACATTTAAAGTAATTATTGATATAAATGATCCTATTGCCATTTTCTTAATTGGGGTTGATTTTGTAGATTTTCTTTCTTCTGTTGTATTTCTTGACTATATAAGTCCCTTTAACATTTGTTGTAAAGTTGTTTGGCAGTACTGAATTCTCTTAACTTTTGCTTGCTTAAAAGCTTTTTATTTCTCCATCAATTCTGAATGAGTCCTTGTTGGGTACAGTAATATTGGATGCAGGTTTTTCCTTTTCTGCACTTTAAATATATCCTTCCATTCCCTTCTGGCCTGCAGAGTTTCTGCTGAAAGGTCAGCTGTATAGGGTGAAATTTGTGCTGAGTTTTTGTTTGTTCGTTTGTTTTTCCTCTGATGGGCAAGGTTGAATGAGGTGGTAATCTTGTCTGCTGGTAATTCGGCTTGTATTTTTGTTTTGTTTGTTGTTTAGCTGAGGCATCCTGCACAGGGTGCTACTGGTGGTTGGGTGATGCTGGTTCTTGTATTCAAGCGGTTTCCTTTGTGTGAGTTCTCACTACTTGATACTTCCTTGGGTTAATTCTCCAATTGTCTAGGGTCTTGAAGTCAGTGCTCCCACTCCAAAGGCTCAGGGCTTGATCTCTGGCCAGGAACAAAGATTCCACAAGTGGTTTGTTATGGCATTAAGCGAGATTAAGACAAATATACAAAAATGAGAAACCAAAGAGGAACCCCAGACAAACGGAAGTTACAAAATCAGGCAAATAATAATTAAAATAGTGGAATATACACATATACATATACACCCATGAGCAAAGTGAAAACAGTCCAAGAAAAATAAAGTACTGTAGATTGACCCAGTGGACAAGGGAAGTAAAAAATTATATTTACAGTTAAGAACAAAACTAACTTAATGCAAACTGGAAAACAAAACTGAAGCAAGGTGCCAAGTGGTGAATGAAGCAATGAAAACAAAACTAGCAAATATGTTGAAAGGAAAGAAAGAAAAGAAAGAAAGGATAGATATGCACAGTTAAATAGAAGTAGATGAAAGAGATCTATATACATTAAAGATTGTCTGCAAGGGGAAAAACAGTAGGAAAGGCAAACAAAGGAATAAATGTAGAAAAAAATAAGTTTAAAAAATTAAAAATTAAAATTATAAAAAAGAGAAAAAGTGGAAGAAGAAAGAAAAAAGGAGAAAAAAGGAAAACTCCACAGAACTACAAAAGCCCAATGTAGAGGCAGAGGTTTATAACAACAATAGAAAGTGTGACTGAATATGCACATATACATATACACATATACATAAGCAAAAGCAAAACAGTCCAACAAAAATAAAGTACAATAGATTGACCCAGCGAACAAAGGAAACCAAAACTTATATCTACCAGAACAAAACTAATTAAAGCACAAACTGGAAAACAAGGTGCCAATTGGGGAATAACAATGAAAATAAAACTAACAAATATGTTAAGGAGAAAGGAGAGAAAGAAAAGAAAGAAAGAATATACAAATATACAGATATACGAAGTTAAATAGAGGTAAATAGAGAAGATTTATATACATTAAAGATTAATTGCAAGGGGAAACGAACAGTAGGAAAAGCAAACAAAGGAATAAGTGTAGAAAAAATGATAATATGTTTACAAATTAAAATTTAAAAAAGAGAGAAAAAAAAGAGGAAAAGTCCACAGAACTGTAAAAGCCCAACATAGAGGCAGAGGTTTATGACAACAATATAAAATATGACTGAGCAAAAGAAAAAAAAAGCTCAAAAACTTAATTGGATTTCTTAGTGCCAATAATATCAACAACTACAACAGGGGGGAGAAAAGAAAAAATCCAAAAGAATCTACAAAACAAGTCAAAACATAAGAATAATAAATGTTTTCCTTGAGTCACTGCTGTCAGAGTCCTTTCCCTCCCTGGGAGTCACAGTCCACCTCACCTCCCTAGGATGCCCTCCAACTCTGCGCTGATCTCTGGACCTGCTGTGGGGGCAGCCCAGGTTCTAATCTGGTCCTACTCCTCTGTGTTCTTGCCTCCAATGTCCACAGCTATCAGAGCTAGTGTGTTTTCTTTTGTGGGCGCTCTCAATGGCCTTTTATATGTTCCATAGACACACAGTCTGCTTAGTTGGTCGTGTGGGTTTAACCTGCAGCTTGCACAGATGGTGGGAAGGTTTTGGGTCTTCCTCCTTAGTCACACTGCCCCTGGGTTTCAACTGTGGTTTTATTTCCACCTCTGAACATGGTGGTCCACTGGGGTTTAGCTCATCATGTTGCCCCGGAGGCCTTGGGTTTGCCCCTGGGAGGCCCAGGCGTGGAGGTGGTGCAGCTGCTTGGGTCACAGGGGTTCTGGCAGCAGCAGGTACTCAGGGGGGTTGGCGGCTAGGGCAGCAGGAAATATAGTGCTCTAGAAGGGTATGGCAATCAGTATTGGCCAATAGGCTCCAGTATCCTTGCCTGGAGAACCCACTCTCTGACAGAGAAGCCTGGCAGGCCACTGTCTACAGGGTCGCAGAGTTGGACTCGACTGAACCAACTGAACTCGACTGAACTTGCACAGGTGCAAGACTTTTTCTGCTTCTGTGGCAGCTCTGCCCCAGTGAGGGTTGCATGTGAAGGTGGCCCAGCTTCTTGGCTTGCGGGGACCCTGGTGGCGCCAAGTGTGCAGGGACACGGACTGCCTCTGCTGCAGGGGTTATGGCCCTATCAGAGTCTTTTTGTTTGAGACTCTTGTAGCTGGCGATCAGAAGGCCTCTTTGGCCAGTCTTCCTCCATAGCTCTGCTCATTCAGGTACTTAGAGGGATCCCTTGTCTGGGGTCCTTCTCTGCTGTCAGCACATCAGGCACAGAGAGGGGCCCACCAGGCTGGGGTCCTACTCTTAAAGGGGCACCCTGGGTGGGGTCCTACTCTATAATTCAGTGCGTCAGCCATTTGATGGACTAGCCTTTCTGTTGTTCAGCTGCTGATGCTGACGTGTGGGGAGAGACAGGCTATGGTGATGGCTCCAACCCATACGAGTGACTCAGCAGTATTGCCTTGCTTCCATGGCTGCCTGGCTTTCCTCCGCAGGCATTTCCCACCACGATCTCCTTCCTCACACCCCCTCAATCTGTCTCTCCGCAGTCAGCAGTGGCCCTCACCCTGGGATTGCTCCACAATCCCTAAATTTCAGCTCCCTGGTGCTGCGCCTCCCAGGAGGCCAGTGTTCCTATCTGGGGTATGTATGGCTGTGGCAAGGACTGTCTGATTCTCATTCCATTTAGGCTACCACAGATCAGCTTTTTCACTCTCAGCCTTAAATGTTTCTCCTCTGACTCAGACAAATGACCTGCTGTGGGGATCGGACCTCTGCTTTAGTTCCCCCACCCACTGAGGGCAGGTCCAGTCCTACTAACACTCCTGTTTTTCCCCCTAGTTCCTTCCTCCTACCGAGTTTTGCGTGGTTCTATATATTCTTTTCCACTGGTCAGGTACCCCTGTCCACGCTCAGCTGGTGTTCTGCATGCACTTCTGTGTCTGAAGGTGCATTCCTGATGTATCCATGGAGAGAGATGTACTCCGCATCTACCTACTCCTCTGCCATTTTGTTCTCCCTTTGCTTTTTTTTTAAATCAACTTATTATAAAAGGTCATATAAACATTTCTTACACTGTCCTTTTTAATTGGAAAAAGTGTTTTGGACCATTATGCTTTATTTGGTACCTTTAATTTTGCTATTGTTACACAAAAAGTCCAAATTTTGAACTTCTGAGTTTTAACCTCCTGTTTTCCTGATGAGAGAATACACATTTTATATCCAAAATGTCACTCTGGGTCACCCTGTCCTTGGAGACTTGACTCAAATCTTTTGTCCTACGTGCTATGAGAGACCCAGTCCTTCCAAATGTCTTAGGGAATTGAGGAGACAGGACACCTCCATGTCTCCTGACCCTTCTTGACTTTTCGTGCTTGCTTCAGCTGGTGAGCCCAGCTCATTGCTTCCCCACCTCTGTGTGCTATCCTCTGCACAGGTCACAGCCCAGGTCCTCCTCCTCCACATTCCAAACCCGTGTATAGCAGGCCTTCCCTCAGGTTCAGGGTGATGGAGTTGCTTCATTAAAAGAAGTTAGAATTATAGCATCCTTAAAATTAAATACATACTATCACAGTTCTCAAAAAATCTTTGGTCCTTGGGAACTTCCCACCCCACCATTTTCAGCAGGCCAACTGATTTGTTATCTTCTTCTCTTGGTTTTCCATCTTCCCTCTGGTCTTGACTCCATCCTTTCAAGTCATGTTATTTCTTATACTGAAAGTTTAATCATCTTGTTAAGTCCTGCTATTTACTGGGGCATCTCTTCAAGATCTCAACTTACATGTAATGTTTCATCTTGGCATATTCCCAACCAAGGCATTTTCTTTTTCCCCCTGTGAGGAATTTTGACACCTGTTGTCAATCCCTCCTGGCACACATCCCTCCTCTCTCCTTTTCAATTACATGAATTTAAACCAGAAGAAGCCATACCATATTTGGACTAAATCTTTTGGTATTCTCATTATTTTAAGTGTCTTGTCTCATTTCATTAAAAAATATTTAAGGTTATTATTTATCTTACATCAAAAGATCTCATGAAAAAATTATGAAAGCCATTTATGTTGTCAAATATAAGTGAAAATATCAGATCAGCTTTTACAAGAATCATTTAACATGCATTATTTCAAAAAGTTTTCCTCCACTGTTGCATTAAGTTTTATTCCTTTTTTCCCTTCTAGTGTTTCAAAGATGGTCATTCTATTTCTATTATTTCTATTTTTATGGTTGTGTGTGTTAGTCACTCAGGTACTGCTCATTCAGTGTCCAACTCTTTGGGACCCCATGGACTGTAGCCTGCCAGGCTCCTCTGTCCACGGAGTTCCCTAGGCAACAATGCTGGAGTGGGTTGCCATTGGTTAGGGTCAACTTAAGGGAATACATATATATATACCTATATATAAATTACTTATATATAAACAGTATCTGTCAACAGTAGACTATCAATAAAATGAAGCCATATAAATTCTTGGGCTAAATGAGAAATTTAACATATTTTCCAGTTCTTAGAAATTGTTGAAATAATCTGAAGTTTTAGTTCCAGATAGTTAATTTTTTAATTGTGTACTTTCAATTTCAAGACACCCCCCCACCTCGTATTTTAGAACAGTTGTGTTAAGTTTCAACAAGAAGTCTCCAGTATTCCTGCCTGGAGAATTCCATGGCGAGAGGAGTCTGACAGGCCACAGTCCATGGGGTCTCAAAGAGTCAGACATGACTGAATGACTCACACACAGAAATAACATTCACATGTTTAGGACATGACACTAAGTAGTCCTGGATTTATACCTGGAGCAGGTATTTGCACCGGATTTACTTTTCTGTTTTTCTCCCCACCACCTCCAGCTCCCCTATGTTTGATTTTGCTCTCCACACAGATTAAAATGCACACATGTGCACACGTGCATGTGTGCCCACACACTCCCCTGTGCAACCAGAGGGTCATGGTAGGGTCAATAAAATGATATAAAGACTAGCCTCCTGAAATCTACATCAGAGCAGTGCAATCAACCACCTAACAAGAATTAGATTGATTTCCTGAGCTAAATCAGTCATGGTCTCTGCCCTCAGGAGCATGCAGTGTTGTGGGGGCGATCACAACACTTTGGATGAGCCCAAAGGGAACATCACTTGGAAGAAAGATGGGGGGATGTAGAAACACTGAGTCCAGGTCCCCATTCCACCACTGGTTGCCACATGAACTGCAATGTCACTTAATTTCTCAGTCTTAT
Source organism: Dama dama (assembly GCF_033118175.1). NCBI lineage: Eukaryota > Metazoa > Chordata > Mammalia > Artiodactyla > Cervidae > Dama > Dama dama. Next base: position 50,531,796 of record NC_083710.1, read on the forward strand.
TTCTCATTTCTTCTAATAAAAACAGCTTTAAATTAAAAAAATTTTAATTAAGAGCCACATAGTTTGGCAGCAAGAAAGAAAAGGATAAGAAACAATGAAGAGTCTGCTCTCAAGGTCTATAACCCACTAGGGAGGCCAGAAAGTATGCTAGATAATATGAGAACATCTGTGTGTTGTGTGACAAATAACCCTTCATGGTGCCCCTGTGAGGTCAGAGTTGACCATGGGAGAGGAGAGAGATGTTATTTAACATCAAGTGAGCTCAAAAACACTCCATTTAGTACTTGTTTTGAACTCTGGTCTCAGTTTGAATATAGCAGGTGGGACACCAAATTAGCAAGAGAGAGAAGGAAAGTTCTGGAACAGGTGGGGTGGCAGCCTGGGCAGCTGGCCAGTGTCTGGTAGCCACGCTCACCCCCAAACAGAGCATTCCACTATCAGATCGGACCTGTGCCCGCCTCACACGGTGTCTTCCATCTGTCTCAAAATATTGACAAGCCCAAAGAAATGATGTAAAAGAGCAAATAAGAAGTGAGGAAGAGAGAGATTACCCAGGACAAACAAGAAGGAGGGAAGTCAGCTGTTCTCCATTCTTCCCAGGGACAAAGAGTTCTGTTCTCTGATGGATCTCAGGACATTATCTTACTGCACTTAGCACTTTCTACCTTGGATTGCAGTTATTTATGTGGGAGGCTTATCTGCTCTGTGCAAACTGCAAGCCCAGAGTTTGCCTGTTTCATCTCTGGAGCCCCTCCATGTGGGCCTGGCGCTTAATAGGAACCCAGTGACCATGGGTTAAAAGCACAGAAGGGCTGGAAGCCACAGTGGTAGGGATTTAAATCACAGAGTTGAGGACCGTCTTCTTGAGGGTTGTTGAATCAGGGAATAACTTACTGAGAAATATTATCTCCTTCTCTAGAGGTTTTTTCTTTCTTTCTTTTTAAAATAACACATTCTCATCAATTTGTAATGATTTAAATGTGGCCTCGCGTGTGGCCAGAGGGAGAGAGCACCCGGCACCCAGGGTTCCTTCCAGAGCTCAGAGCCCTGTCTCTGTGATGGGAAACATTAACTTCAGCTTCTCTGCCTTTGAGCCCCTCTCTTCTTTCACTTCCTGGTCAACCAGGTTTGACTCTACCTGAGAGTGATGAATTCAGAGTAAGATGTCTATATCTTGTTCCTTCATGAAAATATCCTCTTGCCTGGAGGAGAGATCTGGGTTTGGGCTTATGCGCTGGCACAAGGTCTGGCTCTTATCTGAGGCCTTGGCAGGGCTCTGTCTCTATCTGCTCTGTTGATGGTGCACTTTGGAAGAAATCAGATGACAGGGCGGCTTCCCTCTCTGCACCTGGAAAAAAAAATTGAGGCTGTTAATAATATGAGGGCTTCCCTGGTGGCTCATATCTGCTGGCAATTCAGGAGACCAGCAGGGTATGATTCCAGGGTTGGGGAGATCCTCTGAAGAAGGCAATGGCCACCCACTCCATTATTCTTGCCTGGAGAATCTCATGGACAGGGGAACCTGGTGGGCGACAGTCCATGAGGTCACAAATTGCTGGACACGACTGAGGGACTAAGCAATGATGTGAATGTTTTTTGGATACGTGATTTTCTGGAAATCTTTCAAATGGGGACTCTAACCTTGGCCTGAAGATTTTTTTAAAAGGTATCTAAAATATCTCTGATCATCACTGGTTTTGGCCCCCCAATACCAGCCACTGTATATAGAGGCCAGGAAAAGTTTCTCCCCCTTTCTTGATTTGAGCCTGTGGCACTAAGTGAAAATGAAGGGATTTATTTATTTTTAGCTGCATCAGGCACACAGGCTCTTTATTGCAGTGCAAGAACTTCTCTCTGCTAACTAGCCTGCAGGTTCTCCCACTGTGGCATGCGGCCTCAGTTGCCTTACAGCATGTGGGGTCTTAATTGCCCGACCCAGGATTGAATCCCTGTCATCTGCATTAGAAGGCAGATTCTTAGCCACTGTACCACCAGGGAAGTCCTGAAAATGATGGGATTTCTGACAAGAGAACCGAATTCTTCCATTTGACAGTGACACCATGTTTCTCCACTTGAAATTATGTTGTCTCCTAAGTCTAGTGAGTTTTCAAACAATTTTGTAACAAGACAGTCAAGGACCACTGAAAGTTCATCCTTCTAGGCTTTTTTCTTTTTTTGATGTTTAGTTGATTTACAATGCTGTGTTAATTTCTGCTGCACAGCACAGTGATATATGTATCTTTGTGTGTGCTGTCGCATCAGTTGTGTCCAACTCTTTGCGAACCTATGGACTGTAGCCTGCTAGGCTCCTCTGTTCATGAGATTCTCTAGGCAAGAATACTGGAGTGGGTCGCCGGGCCCTCCTCCAGGGTATCTTCCTGAACGAGGGATCAAACCCGAGTCTCTTGTGTCTCCTGCATTGGCTGGTGGGTTCTTTACCACTAGAGCCACCTGGGAAGCCATATTTGTATATTCTTTTTTAAAAATATTCTTTTCCATTATGGTTTATCACAGGATACTGAATATAGTTCCCTGTGCTATACAGTAAGAGCTTGTTGCCTCTTTCTAGTTTTGATTTCTCATTTCACTTGGGCTCCAGAAATAGCTCATTTGTTTATATTTCTTCGAATTTCCTCTTGAGAAATGATAGTGAAGAGTGGAGAACTCTTGGTGGTTGGATGAGACCAGATTCTTTGGGAAGGAAAAGAGAATAGTGTTGAAACATCGAGCTGAAGTATCCTGAACCCTCAGTCTGGGCTCCTGGAAGTTGGGACATAGCTGCATCTTGTCACTCACCCTGAAACTCCTTATCTCCACCTGAGAGAACCAGTGAGCATGTTGAAAGTGGGTCTCCAAGATGCCATCAGACACTCAGGGGCAGTCACATTGGGCCATTGAAGGACCGATTACTCCACTACACATATTCTGGGAGTTTCAATCATCCAGATTTGTGCTCTCCAGCTCTAGGTGGCTACTGAACACTTGAAAGGGAACTAGTCTGACCTGAGATGCTCAGTGATTGTAAAATACACACCATGATTTTGAAGACTTAGTACAAATAAAGAATGTATAGTAACTCAGTGATGTTTTTCATTGTTTACATATTGAAATGGTGGTATCTTAGATATATTGAGTTAAATAAAATTCACCATTAAACATAATTTCACCTGTTTTACTTTTCTTAACATGCCTATTAGAGCATTTAAAAATTCATGGGTGGCTTGAATTCTATTTCTGTTGGGTGGGGCTGGTCTAGCTGCTGCTGCAGCTAAGTCACTACAGTCGTGTCCGACTCTGTGCGACCCCATAGACAGCAGCCCACCAGGCTCCCCCGTCCCTGGGATTCTCCAGGCAAGAACACTGGAGTGGGTTGCCATTTCCTTCTCCAATGCATGAAAGTGAAAAGTGAAAGTGAAGTCGCTCAGTCGTGTCTGACTCTTCATGACCCCATGGACTGCAGCTACCAGGCTCCTCCATCCATGGGATTTTCCGGGCAAGAGTACTGGAGTGGGGTGCCATTGCCTTCTCTGGGGCTGGCCTTGACAGCATGGGAAAGGTCTGGGGGCAAATCTCATTCAATTTTCTCCTTCACTCTTTTTCTTCTAAAATTGTCAATTTGGCAAAGATGCTATGCTGTTTTGAAAGGTGCATGTGCCCTTCTCCACATGCTTCTTGTCTTTCCCATGATATTATAAATGTCTTGAGTGGCTTTAAGTTGTAGAGTTCACAAACCCATAATGACAGAAGACTACGATGATATACCATTTGGTATGGTGCTGGCTTTGGGAACTGCAACACTGAACAAGATCTAGCTGTGGCCCCTGGAACCTGCTGTCTAGAGATAAGGCAGGTAAGTACCCCACTGCTGGAATCATATTTAGGAAGTTTTGTGGATTCAGAAGGATGGATATTCCATTGAATTGCTTGTTGCTACTGACTCGATGGACATGAGTTTGAGTAAACTCCAGGATTTGGTGATGGACAGGGAGGCCTGGCATGCTGCGATTCATGGAGTCGCAAAGAGTCAGACACAACTGAGCGACTGAACTGAACTGATATTCTCTCTGTCTCAATTATTTTTGTATATGACTTGTTTTATGACTCATATGAAAGACAGTCATTGTAAAAAAGAGGAAGAAAGAAGAGAAGAGAAAAAGAAAAAGGAAGGAAAGAAATACCAATGAAGCAGAAAACACAAACCTCACTGTTGCCACCATTAGCATCTGCATGTGATCCTTTCGAGGAACAAGTCTCTCAAGAGTCAGAACTCAAACTCAGATTAGGCATCGCAATAAGGAGAATTAGACTTCTCAATGGCAGGATCAAGAGAGTCAATCAATTATTAACTGCCTACCTGTCTGTCCCTTTCTCTCTGATTTTTGTTTGTGTTGTCATCTGTGTTTGCTTCATTCCCTGGCTGACTTTCTGTTTATTCCGGAAAGAAAGACCCTGGAAGTTCAGATTATATAATCCTTTGTGCCTGAAATGTCAGTAGAGAGCAGGGGAAGAGAAAGAAGATGAAGAAGGAGAAGAGGAGGAAATGGGGAGGAGATGGGAGGGTAGGAGGAGGGAAAGAAGGGGTAGAGAAGGGAAGGTGGAGAGGGAAACAGGGGAAGGGATAGGAGGAAGAAAGCAGTGGGTCAATCATTGTGTTAAGAAAGAGTAATCCAGCTGGTCTACCCAACAAAATCTACTGACAGAGAATAGGGAAAGAATGGTTTCCCAGAAAGGCAGAAAGAAGGGATCTTTCTGTCTGTCTATTACCCACCCAACTACTTACTAGCCTACCTATATATCTGGCATAATTAACTATTTAGGGGGATAAAGGCAATAGGAAAGTGCCCAAGTACTTTTTTTTTTTTTTTTTTGAGATTAAGTACTTCATAACAATGCAGGCTCATTTTACTGAAAAGGGCAAGACCAAAGCCAGATTAATAAGAGAGACAGCCTTACCTCAGTGTGACCTTAGATTGTGCTTTTCCCAAGAAAAATATTATCATTCCCCTTGCTGAGGTGTGCTGACCTCTTTTTAGTTGACATTTCTGGTAAGGAAATCTGGTGCAAAGACTGAACGGGATGTAAATACTCCACATTCACTTTTGCCCACAGTAGGAAGGTCCATCTCTCCCTCCTCACCCCCATCTCATCAAAGAGACCTTGCTGATGTTTCAGTCAGGGCTGAAGGTGCTGCTTGATTTTGCTGGATGCCGGAAGGACTGAGGAGCAGTCCTCCTCTTTCTGATGGAGGAAGGAGTGTTGGGTTTCTCAAGGGAGGGACAGATGGGCTTGAGAGATGAACTACAATGGGGGTGGATGGATCTGAAACAACTGTCTAGAAGGAAGAGAGCATTTTATTTTCAGGGGACACCCTTGTTATGAAGACCGAAGTCTGGCAGCGCCTTCTGTGTGGTTCAAGGGAACAATGGCGTTAGATCGCATTCTTGCTTTTATTCCTCCTACCATTTGCAGTGGTTTCAAGATGGACCCAGCAGCTGCATTCTTACCAGGCTAGGCAGGGTCTGGGAAAGGTGAGGGCTGGATCTGCCTTGACTCTCTTTGGGGGAGCGAATGGAGAGCAGATGTCAGTCCTGAGAGGAAAAAGTTTAGAGACCCATGTGGCAGCAATGGCAAAGAAGACTCTCTAGGTATAGGAGACAATAAGAAGGAATTCATTGATCTTGTACCCTTTTCTGCAGAAAGAGTTAGTGAGCTATACCTTTAGACCAAAAAAGGAATAAGTTCTGGCATTTTTGTATGTTTAGTATACGTCACCTGGAAATATCAGCATCTCCCCTGTGGATACTTGTCCAGCACAGAGCATATCTACTGTCACTGGGGTGAGTTCATACTTTTATAAAGGCTGACCAGTTTCTAACAGAGAGGAGTGAGTGTGGCAAATACTAAAACTTGAGTGCCCTGAACATCTGTAGATCTCAGACCCCATGCGCTGTCTGCATGACACTCAAGACACCTCTCTTAGTCTGCACTAGGATTCTTCTGGCACTTGATAAAATGAAGGCAACACATAGCTTAGACTGCACAAAGGTCAAAAGGACACACATAAATAACGGGTACACATATCAAATAAAGAGCAACCTTTGCCTCTAAAACTGATAAACCACCTGTTAATCAGATCATGTAGAACATGGTTGTTAGACTAACATTGGACATGATAAAACTTGATTTACAGAACAATGTACTTTGTAAAATAAATGATTGCAAAACCCTTTGAATACAGAAAGTCTTATATGGACGTTTAATGATCCTGGCAATTATTTTACAACTTAATTGTGGGAAAATGAAAGGAATAGAGTGGCTTAACGAATTCAAAAATTTATCGGACTGTGTGTCATAAGGGAGATAAAAAAAAGGAGAGTTTGTAGTTTAATGTCACATTCTGTGAAACCTACAATCAAACATCTCAGCATTTTAAAAACTGGACAGAGTGTCCTTAGATGAAAAGATTTTGATTATGTAATTATCTTTAAGTGAATTATATTTTGCATTCTATGAGAATAACCTTTTAAAGAAACCACAAATGTTTCTGTAAACGCTGGCATGGCATAATGGTGGGAGAGCTGATGAGATATTACATGGATAAAACTTGTGACTTTTTCCATGAAGTAGAATCTTAAAACCTGGCCCTACACTCAGCCTTAAGCACAGCTGAAATTGGGTGGGTTTCCTTTTTTTTTTTCTTAAAAAGAAACCTATATATTCCAATAATAAGATATTAACTTAGGTTTTGGAGTGGATTTATGAAAGGCAATAATGCACACAGTACATTTTGCTAAGGATTACAAGACACTAAACATTTGTACCATCCATAGAATTTCCCTGATGGTCCTGAGAGCTGCGTGGTATAAGTTGAATGCAAATGGATGTTGGAGTTTTATTGTATTTGGCGTCCAAGTCAAAAAAAAATAGCTAACTATGCCTGTTCACAAGAAGTGCTCTTGGCCTTGGGGTTTTTATGCCATTGGTCCTTGGCTACAATAGTTCATATATAATAAACAGAGATTAAAGTTGATTCCTATCATGAGATGAATAATATTTAACACAGCTATTCAACGTATCTGACTAGTAACCTTTAACCAAATCACTGGAATAATTTGATTTTTAAAATCAGATTTCATTCTGCTTTGACATGAATTGATTCACTGCCTCCAACTCAAGGTCTGAAATGGGCATTTAGGCATATGTGGCTTCTTAGCCTGTATGAAAGGTCAATGCCTGAACAATCTTTCATATTTGCAGTTCAGATTTACTCTCTTAAAATCCTCTTGCAACCCATCTGCATAGGGTTTACACCTTTGAGGGGTAATCCCAAGTCATTTATCACTTTTTCTGTACACTAAAATTAAATGGCTTAATTCTCAGGGGATTAGTTGAGAAAACATTTGCTGTTTCGGCCAAGCCTCTATAATCTATATTTCTCACAGTTGTTAAAATGTCACATTGAAAGAGGGGCAAGCAAACCAACAATAAAGTTCAAAGAGAGTAAACTATATTCTCTCCAGTTATTGCAATTTTTATCGGTCTCATTGATGCTGGATAATAAATGCACGTTGCTATAAATTTCAGAAACTCAAGAAGATTTGAAGAGAATCAATGTTACAAATAAATGTGTCATGAAAAATAGGATTTTGCTAGCAAAGTCAAAAGCTGACTTTTTCTGGGGAAGAAAAAAAAAAACTGCTGGGCTTGTGTCTCCCCACAGATATTTGAGAATTTCCAAACTTTTAAAATCACTTATCTCTTAGAAGTATGCCTGAAAAAGGAATGTCTGTAGTGAGCAGCACAATGAACCAATTAATGAACTCACTTTCCATTTACCCTTGAACTGTAATTGCTAATTGTTGGTTAATCTAAGAAAAGCCTCCGGGTCTTTATTGGAAGTGTTAGCATCTGAAAGCACTGGCTGCCTGAGTTTCCTCAACTAAATACTCAAGACTTGGGAAATCTAAACATACTTGTAAAAATCTAGGCATCTATTAATGTCCATCAATAACCTGTAATCAAGGTGGGGACCTGTTAGCAGAACAAACGGGCAACCTTTGGAATTAAAAGCTAAATATAAGAATTCTGGGATATACTAATTGCTCTTTGATGTTACAGCTGTTAGTTGTAATTTGGCCCCCAGCAGAGATTCTTTCCTGCAAGAGCGACTCTGTGTGCATGTGTGTGTGTGTGCATATGCACACATGTACACATGTAGGTAATTACCTCTATAGGGAAACTCAGTCTTTTAAGCAGTTGTACAAAAGATTTATGTGTCAACAGTTTTCCTTTTACTTGTAATATTTGCATAGACAGAGTCCCTTTCCCACCCTTATTTGAAAAATCTTCTTCCTTCTTCCTTCTTAGTCATTAATTTCCTCCTCTTCTCTCTGACATGACCTTGGACACCCAGGCATTTCCCCACATGGCCCATCTGCCTGCGTGGGAGCTGGTCTCCTTTTCACTTGAACCTGCGTATACTGACAAGCACCATGTCTGGGTGACAGACAATGTCGGGACAGCTGTGGCCTGATGAACAGAAATGAGGTGGTGATCCCCAGCTGGCAGGAGAGAGCTGCTTTAGGGATGTACTGTGGCTGTAAAGTCAAAGTGTTACTAGCTCAGATATCTGACTCTTTGCAACCCCATGGACTGTAGCCCACCAGGCTCCTCTGTCCATGGGATTTTCCAGGCAAGAACCCTGGAGTGGGCTGCCATTTCCTTCTCCAGGGGATCTTCCCAACCCAGGGATTGAACCCGGGTGTCCCACATTGTGGGCAAATTCTTTACCATCTGAGTCACAAGGGCATCCTTCCTATGGGTGACAGAGAAAAATTCACTCAGGTCAGCCAGTCAGCAGGAGGCCCCATGTTTCTCTGTGACCAGATTCCAGTCTTGAGCCACCTGTACCTGGCAAAGGCTGAAAGGCAAAACGCAGCTGACTCTTCAAAAAGTAGCCATGAAGTTGCAGAACACCATTGATAGCAAGATTTGATTGCTGTGGCTTTCTATGGCTATGAAATACATGAAGTAGACACACCAAACTGTGGTCAGAGCTTGGGGACCACCACCATGATCAATGCTGAAGACAAAGATCACTCTCGTGTCCTTCAAGGACTCTGCAGATAGAGGCAAAGGAAGAGACATGGCCCTGCAATAAGGCCAGGACAGAGGGATGCCGGCTGCCGAGGGGACAGCCCCATCTCCTAGTCTGGAGCTGTTTCTCTGTTTATGGGCATGTGGTTGGTTCACAGGAGGAACTGGGATTATGAGATGATGGACCAGATGTGAGGGAGTGGAGCCTGGGTTCAGGAACACCAGTCAGAGGCTCTCATGAGAGTCTGAAAGTCAATGTGCACCTGCTTTGGGTGATCTTGGCGGAAAAGGAAAGGTTAGATACATATGTCTTACACACATACATAAACACACACACACAGGATATTTTCACAAACATTAATTCTTTGGCGACACGAACTAGACAGCCCACAGTGACTTTGTGGGATCTAAAGCTGATATAACATTGACTCCTTCTTTAAGAAAAGAAAAATTGAAAAGAAAAAATTAATTATGAAGCTGAATATTTGTTGTGAATGAGAAAAAGTTTTAATTTGACAAATACCATAAAATTTACAGGTATAACATTACTTTTATTAACTCACTGCTTGATGCACTTCTGTAATACTTGTCTTCCTACATATTTTGGGCTTCATGTTTTTTGATTACCTTGTCACAGGACAATATTTTTGTAATATTGCTTTCTGGAGAGAGGCTGGATAAGAGTCCAGTCTTTCCTCTAGCACACTTGATGCAAATGTGTCTTTTGTTGTTGTCGACGAAATGCATAAAACTAAGTTTACTGCTATAGAACTGTAGCCTACAGACATGGAGACTCTGGTAAGCTCTTGTGTGCAATTCTTATCAACAAAGGAAAACATGTACAGTGAGCACATATTCATACTTGCTCCTTCTTTGAATATATTCTGACAAGAGTTGTCTTGTTTTAACTCAGTTTTGATGGGAACCTAATCCTTCATCTAATTTTACATGTATGATGACTAGAAGAATTTCACAGAATAGCTTTGGTTCCTTCTAAACCTTGCTCTTTCTCTATTACCCATAGATTTAGAACATTTTAAGACACATGTCCCCTTTTGTAGAGCAAAACAGCCTTTGGCCTTGCCCCTTTGCATCACAATACAGGGTGAGTAGGTGCAGTGGATCTTAGGGGCATTATTTCTATACAAAGAACAAAAGGGCTGCAAACCAAATAAAAATATTCACCAGATCCAAACTAAATATAACTTCTATTAACTCCCCTTTCATGCAGAGTTTCTCGTTTCTCAACCATGGCACTATTGACATTTTGGACCGTGTAGTTCTTTGTTGTGGGGTCCTGTCCTACGCATTGTAGGATGTTTATCAGTATCCTTGGGCTTTATTCTCTAGATGCCAATAATATGAACTCAGTAATGATAGCCAAAAATGGTCTCTGAACATTTCCAAATGTCACTCAAAGAGCAAAATCACTCCCACTTGTCATTGGGAACCAATACCTTAGATAAATTCTCCCCCAAACCTTTGGCCATCCCAACACTATCTAACAAGTGAAGACTGTGAAAAGCAGAAGTTGCCATGGAAAGGTGACAACAGTATTTCCCATTTGTAGTTAAAGTTTTTTTCTCACAAAAACATGGAAAGGCATCACTGGATATTCCCCCAGGGCTGGTGAGAAGCCTGGAAAAGGATCATTGTGCCTCTGGGAGGAAAAAGTATCAACACAATGACATTGGTGTGACATTTGAAGTTAGTGCAATGGTCCAGGACTGGGTGATTCTTGTCTTGAAAGAAACAAATCTTCTTGCAAATCCATTGTTTTATCAAATGGACTTAAACTCTCATGGACCAATCTATTGCACAAAACACTGAACTGGCCTTAAAACTGATGTAAGCTTCTTGGCCTGACAGGAAAGTATAAAATCCCCAAACTTCTTGAGATTGGCTGGCAATGAAAACTACTTCTTAGGATTGAGAGTGGTACACATTATATTGGAGTAGGGAATGGCAATCAGTATTCTTGCTGGGAAATTCCATGGGGAGAGGAGTCTGGTCCATAGGGTCACAAAGACTCGAACATGACTTGGTGACTGAACAACAAAGATATTACATACCCTAGCTTTTACCGTCAACATGGGTTCTTATTTTAATGAGATCTCGTTTCTTAAATTCTGTTCACCAAGCAATAAAAATTCTACCACTCTGTTAGCCTATATATTTCATTTTTTTTCACTTATTCTCTGTAAATTTTTCTTTAGAATATTAGTTTTTTACCATAAAAAAATGTCTTATGATTCTTTTTAATGAAGCATCCTGTTTGGATGGAGCTGGGTGTTCAGACAAGTGGTGAGTAAATGTCCAGTGTTTTCTGCATATTTTAAATCTCTGCTTTATCTTTTCCCCTGGTTTCTAGGGAGCATAATGCTTGGGTTTTCTGATGTCTAAATACTGCAACTTCTGCTTTTTAATTCACATGTGATAATTTTGAGGGGTTTCAAAATGAATGTTTATTTAGAAGAAAATAATGCACCCAATGCACCCAAAATATAACAAAGTTGAGTTTAATCAAGTATCTGTACAGAGGTTTATGACAGTAACAGTTAAGATGTAGCCTTGGATTGATTGAATCCTTTTCCATTGCCTCAACTGCATCTATTGAAATCTATCCCAAAGTATGCTCTTTTAGTCTTTGGATATTTCTAACTCATCCCTATTCCTTTGGTCCCTTTCTTATGAGCAAGAGTCAAATTCTTATTGAATTCTGAGCCCAATTAGAAAAGAAAAAGACATTTTTTTTTTTGCATTCTCTAATCATGTCGCTTTTGTTTTCTTTTATCACTCTGCTTATTTCTTTTTCCTTTCCCACATGTTGCTTTGCTCGTGGTATTTTTTATGATTCCTCTTTCCCATAATCCTTTCTCACGTAGGATAAATGCTTAGCCCAGCATAGGAGTTTCTCTCCTGTGAGCCTTCCCTCTCATCAAACTCAACCAAAGAATTGTATTTTGAGTCAGGTAATCATTTTTGTTTGGGGGCATAAACTTTTCCCTACATAACTTATGAATTTAAGAGGCATGGAGTCTGCTTCAAGTAAGTCTAGAAAAGTACTTTCTTCCTTATTTTAGCCAGCCTCCATCTGAGATAATTTTCCATTTTCCCTTGGGATAAAGCCCATTTTTTTGCTCATGAGGTCTCCAACCTCAAATATCATACCATCACCAAGAAATTTTAAGTGTTCTTCTGAAGACCACTTGAAGAGACACATGTTCGTTTCCAGAGTGCACCTGTCCCCGTGGTGGCCTTCCTTTCCTCTCAACGCCGTGGAGAGCACCACCTAAGCACAGGCCCTCTTTCCTACTTCTTCAGGATAACAAAAATAGCTTGTGTGAGTCTTGTTTATCAAGAGCCCAAACTGTCGTGATCATTTTTATGTACATTGTCCCATTTCATTCACACAGCAGCCCAGTGGGGTAGGCAGAAAACCAAACTGAGGCTTAGAGAGATGAAGGCACTTGCCAAGTCTACCCAGTTAGAACACAATAGAGCTGAAATTCAAGCACAGGCCGTCTAACTTCAGTGTCTGAAGGCTTACCTTTCATTATGAACACTGTGACCTGCAGTGATCTCCGTGTGAGATCAGCCCATGTGAGTGTAAACAGGTTATGGTAATCGACAAAAAAGGCCTTGATGAGTCTCCTATATTATCATATGACAGGCAGGAGCACCTTCTGGGACATCTTCAATACAGATCACCCAGTGGCAGTTCCATGATGAAATATGGTAAAGAATAAAGTACCATAGAATTTGAAAATTGGGAGGAATTGACTGGGTCATCTATATGACATATCTACATACAGACATATTTCTTTGTGACACTAAAACATAAGTATGTATGTATTCTGGAGTATCAAGGATTCTTGACTCAAGAATATACTTGATTAGATGTAAATGGCATTCTTTGGAGGTGACATCTTCCTGATAAGACACTTAAAGGAAGCTCTTAATTTTGCATAACAAGGATCCTCTGGAGAGTTGTGTATGTACATGTAAGTGTGTGTACACTTCCATGAGGCTAATTCTTTTTCTTGCTACTGGTACCATCCTCACAAACCTATGATTCACAACAGGAATGTAGCCTGGAACTTCTGCTATGTAAGCAGCTGCAGATACTTCAAATACCATTGTACATGTGATCCAGGACTTGCTATAAATTTGCCCCTAAAAATAAAGTAACAAGTGACTGAGCAGCAATAGGAATTAATCACTGCAGTGCGTGAATGGAATGTGCTAGGCTCTACCTCAAAATCCTTTTATAAAAAGATTGATATAATTAAAACCCCAAAGAAACACCCAAGGATTCTATATTTGAGCAAATGGGCTGCAAAATTTTGAAAAGAGAATTTTCTTTTTAAAGGGGAGTCATGGTAAAAAAAAAAAAGAAGTGTTTCCACACTTTCTATATCAGTGGAAATGGGATGATATTATTACATCACTGAAGAATTTATTCTACGAAGGAATTTAAATTGGATTCAATCCCTTGGTGCACTGGGATTTTTTGAAGGCCGAGGGGATAATCGAGCTCCTCAATTAAGTTGTTTGCCATGATGAGAAATAACTTCACAGTTAAAATTTCTACCACAATTTGCAGCAAAGATTACTTTGGTGATTCAGAAATGTGCATAACCATTTGAAAAACCCAAGCATTTCAAGTTTTCAAAATTAGTTGTGAATGAATTCTTTAAAAAGCAATAAACCGAAGAAAAAACAAAGCATTTGACTTAAGGAGATCTGCCTTTTTCCAATGACTATCACACATTCGGTGTCTATTCAGCATTCTCTGCCCCCCTTACTCCTAACACTCAAACAGAAGGGGAAGGAGAAGAAAGAAAGAGAGAGGGAGAGAGAGGGAAGGAGGAAGGAAGGAAAGAAGGGAGGGAGGAAAGAAGAAAGCACTAGCCAGAAGAAAAAGAAGAGAAGAAAAAAAAATAACACTAACCAGCATGTTTTAATCGTTAAGTGGGCGGTTCAGAAAGGCCCCTGTGATTCTGAGTACACCACAGGTAATAAAGTGTTTGGGCCATTTGAAAGAGAATTTGATTGAAGATCAATTTTTGGACATGAGGAAAGTGAAAGGGATTTCTTAAAGCCACTTGAATTACCAAAGATGAAAGGTTAAAAGCTTTAAAAACCCAAAACTACATTAGCAACTGAACAGTAAATACCATCAACAGAGACACAGAAGAATTAGCAAAACAAATATTAAATGAAGAGGGAAAAAAAGAATTCATTTCAGAAGCCAAAAAAAATTTCTTTCTCTTTGTATTCCAAAATTGATTTTGCAGTTTTGGATGGAAGTCCTAATGGGTAATTTCTATTTAATGCTTTCTAAACAAGTATATAAAATCACTCTTAGCACCAAAGGGACAGGGATCAAATAGGTATGTTTTCTTGGACAGCTTTGCTTATGCTTTACACTGTTTTAGGAACTGTGAATGTTTCTACAGTGAAAGATGATGTGTTGAGATCTGTAGCTTTCTTAACCTTATGTAAATTAGGCTTAAAACAACACACTGTAAGTTTAGTTTCTGTGGCATTCTTTGATCTAGAATAGTTGTGATGTAGAGGACAACTTCTATGGTGTTGAAAAGCAGAGATACTTTTATTAAACTAACATTAAAAAGACCTTTTCAGGTCATTGACAATTAAATGCTGATCCTTAAAAAAGTTAACTATTATTGTTAGAGGCAATAATGCACTTTCCTGCCTTCTTAAAGAGGCAATTAAACACAATTTAACCTCTTTTTTATATTTCAGAGTCAGCATTATAAACTTCATTTATTACTCTTATAATAACTTGATATTGTCATGGGCTGAAGTAAGTTTTCTCTTACATTAAAAATCACTTGACTGCTCCAGACAAAGGTACAGCAACAAAATGAAAAAGACAACAAGACCTAAAAAGCCCTACAAACTTATATACTGATGCAAAAATGCTCTAAAAATGTTGGAATTAAATTTAACAGCATATTAAAATGATTATCACCATGACTGAGTGGATTTATCCCTAGGGTGCAAGAATGATTCAGTGTGAAAACCAATCAATGTGATACAACACATTAACAGAATGTAGCAGAAAAATATCACATGATCATCTCAATTGTTGCAGAAAAAGCATTTGATAAAATTCTGCATTCTCATGATAAACACTCAATCAACTAGTAGAAGGATATTGCTTCAATATAATAAAAGTCACATATGACGCTAACATTATACTTACAGTGACAAAAAGCAAGGATGCCTACATTTACCACTTACCAAAGGCATTTTCCTCAGAAATAGGAAAAATCAAAAATTCAAAATCTCAAAATACTGGGAATATCCAAGACAATCTTGAGAGAGAACAAAGCTGGAGGCTTAACAGGTCTTGATTTCAAAATGTATTACAGGGCTACAATAAACAAAATAGTATGGTACTGGCATAAAGATAGACCAACAGAACAGAAAACCCAGAAATAAATCCTAGAGTGTAAGGTTAAATAATCTTCCACAAGGGTACCAGGGCTATACAATGGTGAGTGGCATTAAGAAAACTGGATCTCCACATGCAATGGACTCTTATCTTGCACTATATAAAACATTAACTGAAAATGATTAAAGAAAGACCTAAATGTAGTATCCAAAATTATAAACTCCTAGAAAAAAACACTGGAGAAAATCTTCATGATGTGAGAATGGGCAATGATTTCTTGGATATGACACCAAATGTGCAGACAACAAATATACAAACAAATGAGACTGTATCAAACTTAAAAACTTCTGCTCAAAAAAGGAAACAATCAACAAAATGAATAGGCAACTTACAAAATGAGGGAAAATATTTGCATATCATATACTGGATAAGGGGTTAATATCTAGAATGTGTAAAGAACAACTGCAGTCAATAGTAGAAACAAATAACCCAATTAAAAAGTGAGCAAAAGACTTGAATAAACATTTATCCAAAGAAGATACACAAATGGCCAATAAGCATATGAAAATATATTCAGCATCACTTATTATCAGGGAAATCCAAGTCAAACTAGAATGAGATATCATCTCACATCTGTTAGGGTAGCCACTCTCCAAAAACCAGAAAATACCAAGGGTTGACAAGGATGTGGAGAAATTGGGACCCTTGCATATTGTTGTGGGATTATAAAACAATGCAACCTCTGTGAAAAACATATGGAGGTTACTAAAAAAACTAAAAATAGAGTCACCATATGATCTAGCACTCCTATGTCTGGATATATATCTAAAAGAATTGAAAACAGGATCTCAAAGAGATATTTGCACAACCATATTCACTGCAGTATTATTCACAACAACCAAGGTTTAGAAGCAACCTAAATGTTCATTAATGAATGAATAGATAGAGAAGAAAAAAAAATATGCCCAATGGTATATTTTTCTTCCTTAAAAAAGAGGGAAATTCTGGCATATGTTATAATGTGGATGAAACTGAAAGATATTATACTAAATGAAATTAGCAAATCTCAGAAAGGCAAATATTACACGACTTCACTTATATGAGGTAGGTATCAGAAGAAATCAAACTCTCAGAAACAGAAAGTAGAATGGTGATTGTCAAGGGCTGGCTGGAAGAAAGGGAGATAGTACACTGTTGTTCAGTGGGTTAGAATTCAGTCATGCAAGATGAAAAAGCTCTAGAGATCTGTTATACAACGATGTACACACAGTTAGCAATACTCTACGGATACATTTTTATAGTTCTCTTAGCTTTTAAAGTATAATTCATTTCTTCTTAGTGTTATCCATTCTTATTTCTGGATGTCCTACATGTTGTATCTAGTTTCTAATCCTCCATCTCAAGTAATAAAGTTTGAGATGAACATGTGAATGTAGCTCCACCTCTCTCACAAGGACATGGGCTTTGTGTACAGCTCCTTGCTTCTCAGAGGCCTGTTTCTCCACTTCTTATTCAAAAATATGTTTAAAAATTGTACACAGTGAGCTTTTTTTGAAAAAATTACAGATGTATGGGGGAAAAATAGCACAAAAGAAAATCTCTCTTCCATTTCTAGTTCATAGTCCCCATCTTTCTCATCAGAGCTAACTACAGTTTTGACAATCTTATATAAGTTTCCAACCTTATATAAATATTTAAGTTATATATTTGTGTATATGTGTGTGTGCACACATACATGTATATATATGACAACACAAATGAAAGAATACTATAAAACTATCCTGTACTTCATCTCTGAACAATAGCTGTTAGAGATGTATTTATTATCTCCTATTTGGACTGATATCATTAATTTTAATGGCACATAATAATAGGTTTAGTGGATTAATCAAATTAATTTAATTGATTCTCTACTAAGGGATTTAAGGTTGTTTTCATATTTTTTTACTATTATAAAATCTAAGAATGCTATTCATATAGCAGGTAATAGAAGCAATCTGTAAGCCTATTACAAATCTAAGGCAGGTAAATTAAAACAATTCAAACTTAGCATAAGAGGGACTTCCCTGATGGTCCTGTGGCTAAGACTCCATAGTCCCAATGCGGGGGGCGCGGGTTCAATCCCTAGTCAGGAAACTAGATCCTACATGCTGCAACTAAGATCCAGCATGGCCAAATAAATAAATATTTTAAAAAATTTACCATACAAGTTAAAACCTTTGCTAAGATATTTGTGTGAGATGGTGCATCTTGGAATATGCTGTCGAGATGAGCACATAGGTTGATGGGTGACAACCCTGACACCTGTCCAGCATGGTTGATCCAGGACCATAATGGCTATAGAACAATGTTTGTACATGAATGGGTATGTGAAAGTATTAATTATAAAAATAAATGGTAAAATGGGTGATACATACACATCCAAGTTCAAGTACATGCTCAAAAGTGTCAGAGAGAGCTTCATTTGTAGGTCTGTGCAGGATAAATCAACATGTCAGAGATGTTGAATGTGTTGAAGTTTAGCATTTTATTTTTACTGTGTGTTCACTTTTATTATAGTTTAAAAATATCTAAAAGAGATGCACTTAAAAAAATAGAATCTCATTTCTCACTTAGATTGGCAAATATGATAAAGTCGATAACTCAAAGGTTTGGCAAGGACATGGGGAAATCAGCACTGACTTGTGTTGGTTATGAGAACATACACTTGTAGAAATTATGGAGAGAAATTTGGCAGTTTTAATACATTTCTTGGGACTTTTCCCAAATATGTGCAAAAATATATATGTAGAGTGGTTTTAATTATAGCACTGTATATACTCACAAAAATTAGAAACTCTCTACGTGTCCCAAACTATAGGGATTTAAAAATAATTTACAATATGCATATACTGTACATTAATATGTAAATGATTAAAAGAATGAATATATTTGTAAGTATTGATTGGAAATGTTTCTAAGATACTTTATTAAGCAAAGGACAAAGTAGAAAACAGTAATGTATACAATTCTCTTTTTGTGTTTGAGAGATAAAAGATAATACTTCTGTATGAAAAATTTCACAGCAAACTACTGATACAGGTTACTTCTGGGATGTTGATTGGGGGGCCTGAAGTGAAAGACAGACTTACACTTCAAATTGTTCTTGTACTACTTCATGTTTTCTTCATAGTTATAATGTATTTTCAAATATAAATTAAAAAATATGGACGAACTCCAGTGTTTTTATAAACACAAAATTTGAAAAACACTTTTCAAAGTATTTGTTTTTAGAATAGCATGGTGGGAATTCAGAGAATGGGATATCACTCTCAGGTTCCCTGCATTACAAGTCAGAAAGTTTTGAAATACACAAATCTCAAGAAATGAACTTTCAAAGATTTTTTTGTGATAAAATATCATGAAGAGAGAAGATGATTTAATTCCAGAAGAACTTAGAATGGTTGGGAATTAGGTGGATGAAGCCCTTTAGAAATCATTGGGTGAGGGAATTTTGTAGGTGCCTTTGTGACCCTTAAATTCCCCCTACCAGAATCCCACAGAATTGCTTGGAGCCCCATTTTGTTAGGCAGTAAATTGCTATCATATGGAGGAATGCTGTCACCTGGGCTTGTATCACCAATGTACAAATTTTGTACCTCTTTGTAGTTGAGATGTGAAGAACATCTCTATGATTTTAATTATTGTTTTTCTATCTAAAAAGACTTTAATTTTCTTTGTGTGCATTATGAAAAAGCATGAACAGTATAGATAGTGCTAGAATAATAGAGAAGTAAAAAAAATTCCATGGCCCAAAGATAGCTTTCCTCTCTTCTGTAGTTTTTTGGTTTGTTCACTCATTTAATTTGACATGATCATCCTATCTATACAGTTTAATTTCCTGTTCAGACAGGCCAAGGGAGTGCTCTTTGGGACCCTGCACTATAATAAAGATGGAAGAGGGCCTGGATTATTATTATCATTAAACAGCTACAAGCAACCAAAACAGAAGTTATAAAACTTCTCAGTAAAATATGGTAACAGATTATTGAAGGTTGGTTTGAAGAGTCAGGCTGACAGGGGAACATGGATATGAAAACTAAATTCAGGGACTAGAAGGGCTCTTGGTTTACCATATGTGACAACTTTCCAACTTGCAAGAAGGGAGACTGATCATTCGTTTCCTTGGTTCATGTGTTTGCAGTCACAACTCTTTCTGATCTGGCAGAGTCATTGAAGTGGGGAGAAGAGCATGCGCTAAACCAGCTTTGGTGTAATCAATCTAGGGACCCTTCGACTTCAAATCACAGAGAATCCAGTAGTGGATTAAACAAAGAAGAGTTTAGTTTCCTCATGTGATAAGACTCTTTGAGGTAACCTTCTTCAAAGAATAGATGATACGGGGTGGGCACTTTGTGGTTCTTCTTCTGAGGTAGGAAAATACAAAAGGCAGCACCAGCCAAAGAGTTTCCTTTTATCAGGACATCAAAAGCTATCTCAGAACCCCCAGTTCTGCTTATTTCTCAGTCGCCAAATTATGTCAATGGCACCCTGAGCTGCCAGAAAGGTTAGGAAGAAAGGTATTTTATTCATGACATTGCTGCCTCACACAAAATGCGATTCTGTTGTGGAAGAAGTGGAGAATAGGCGTTGTTAGACAGCTCACCTAGGGGACAGAGGTTATCCACTTCAAATTCCTTGTTTACAACATCTACATAGAATGAATCTTTCCTTTGCTCACTGGCTCAGAAGTAGGTGCTGTAGCAGGTTGATGAGAATCTGATTCCAGGTTGCACTGAACAAGGAGGCAGGCCATCTGGAAGGATGAATACTCTGTCCATCCTGGCATCACCTAGAAGAAGTAACTTAATCTCAAGAGAGACCATCCTCCATCCAGGAGAATGGCCAGGTCATGTCCACCTGGAGCCCACGTGTAGCTCCTGTGGAAAAAGCCCATGCAAAGGCTTGACCATTCAAGACCATCATGGTGCCATATACAGTCATATGAAAGGTCAGTGGACATTTCCTTTCCCTCCACTTTAATCCAACTTCAGAGGGTTAAGCTCTGGGGAAGGGAGAAGGTATGAGAGAAAGCAGAGCACACTCTTCACCTGTAGACTGCAGAAGAGATGCTGACCAGGTGAGAGAAGTGGGCTTTGGGTTGCATCTGGACTGAAGCTTGTAAACCTAAATGAAACTGTACTGATAGATACGAATGTCTGATAATCATGGCATCAGGTTGAGACATTGTAAGGGAATGACTACTCACTGTAAGAGGTGGATCGGACAAATCACAGCAATAGCAACTGTTATAAACTGAATTGTTTCCCCCTTGGCCCCCTAATATGTGTGTTGTCCTAACTTTTATTACCTGTGAATGTCACCTTATTTGGAAATGGGGTCTTTGCAGATGCAATGAAGTTTAAAATCTTACTGAATTAAGTTGAACCCTGATCCGATATGGCTGAAATCCTTATAAGCAGAGGGAAAATTGGACCCAGAGACACACAGGGAGAATGCCATGCTAAGACAGAGGTAGAGACTGGAATGATTCAGGTGTAAGAAGAAAAAGTCAAGGATTGACAATCACCATTACAAGCTAGTAAGAGACGAAGAAGGTTTCTATCCAGAGTCTTGGAACACAGCCTTGCTGACACCTTGATTTTGGACTTCTAACCTCCCAAACCATATAAGAACAAATTTCGTGGTGTTAAACCAACTCAGTTTGTGGTACTTTGTGATAGAAACCCTAAAACACTCATCAAGTCCGATTCTTTGTGACCCCATGGACTGTAGCCTGCCAGGTTCCTCTGTGTAAGGCCAGCACAAAGGAAAAAAGAGCTGGGCATTCAGGCAGACAAAGATTTATTATAGGAAGAAAGAAAGAAAGTGGCTGGCTTTAGAGAAAAACCAGTGCTCACCGAGCTCTTTGTGAACCCTAACACTGTGTCTATGAGATTCTCTAGGCAAGAACACTGGAATGGGTTGCCAAGCCCTCCTTCAGGGAATCTTCCCAACCCAGGGATCAAACTTGTGTTTCCTGTGTAGCAGGCAGATTCTTTACTGTCTGAGCCACCAGCGAAGCCCCAAGAAACTAATGCAGCAGCCAAAGGAGTAGGGGAAATGATGTTTACATGTACATTCCTAATGACATGAGACTGCTTATGGAACCAATACTTTACATACCAGTGTTGATACGGATTGAGACATTTGTCACTGGCTTTTTTTCTTTTTAAAACTTAATTTCAACATAACTGTGCTTCAACGTAACTTCCTCATGATCAACGCAAAGAAATAGAGGAAAACAATAGGATGGGAAAGACTAGAGATCTCTTCAAGAATATTAGAGATACCAAGGGAATATTTCATGCAAAGATGGGCATAATTAATGACAGAAAAGGTATGGACCTAACAGAAGCAAAAGATATTAAGAAGAGGTGGCAAGAATACACAGAAGAACTAAACAATAAAGATCTTCATGAACCAGATAACCATGATGGTGTGATCACTCACCTAGAGTCAGACATCCTGGAATGTGAAGTCAAGTGGGTCTTAGGAAGCATCACTATGAACAAAGCGAGTGGAGGTGATGGAATTCCAGTTGAGCTATTTCAAATCCTAAAAGATGATGCTGTGAAAGTGCTGCACTCAATATACCGGCAAATTTGGAAAACTCAGCAGTGGCCACAGGACTAGAAAACGTCAGTTTTCAGTTCAATCCCAAAGAAAAGCAATGCCAAAGAATGTTCAAACTACCTCACAATTGCACTCATCTTACATGCTAGCAAAGTAATGCTCAAAATTCTCCAAGCCAGGCTTCAACAGGACATGAACCATGAACTTCCAGATGTTCAAGCTGGATTTAGAAAAGGCAGAGTAGCTAGAGATCAGATTATCAACATCTGTTGGATCATCGAAAATGCAAGAGAGCTCCAGAAAAACATCTATTTCTGCTTTATTGACTATACCAAAGCCTTTGATTGTGTGGATTACAACAAACTGTAAAAATTTCTTAAAGAGATGGGAATACCAGACCACCTGACCTGCCTCCTGAGTAATCTGTATGCAGGTCAAGAAGCAACAGCTAGAACTGGACATGGAACAGACTGGTTCCAAATCAGGAAAGGAGCACATCAAGGCTGTATATTGTCACCCTGCTTATTTAACTTATATGCAGAGTGCATCATGTGAAATGCCAGGCTGGATGAAACACAAGCTGGAATCAAGATTGCTGGGAGAAATATCAATAACCTCAGATACACAGATGACACCACCCTTATGGCAGAAAGCTAAGAAGAACTAAAGAGTCTCTGATGAAGGTGAAAGAGGAGAGTGAAAAAGTTGACCTAAAACTCAATGTTCAAAAAACTAAGATCATTTCATCTGGTCCCTTCACTTCATGGGAAATAGATGGGGAAACAACAGAAACAGTGACAGACTAATTTTTTGGGGCTCCAAAATCATTGCAGATGGTGACTGCAGCCATGAAATTAAAAAGTGCTTGCTCATTGGAAGACCATGACCAACCTAAGACAGAACATTAAAAAGCAGAGACATTACTTTGCCAACAAAGGTCCATCTAGTCAAAGCTATGGTTTTTCCAGCAGTTGTGTATGAATGTGAGAGTTGGACTATAAAGAAAGCTGAGCACTGAGGAATTGATGCTTTTGAGCTGTGGTGTTGGAGAAGACTCTTGTGTGTCCCTTGGATTGCAAGGAGATCAAACCTGTCAATCCTAAAGGAAATCAGTCCTGAATATTCATTGGAAGGCCTGATGCTGAAGCTGAAACTCCAATACTTTGGCCACCTGATGCGAAGAACTGACTCATTGGAAAAGACCCTGGTGCTGGGAAAGATTGAAGGTGGGAGGAGAAGGGGATGACAAAGGATGAGATGGCTGGATGGCATCGCTGACTCGATGGACATGAATTTGAACAAGCTTGGGAAGTTGGTGATGGACAGGGAAGCCTGGCATGCTGCAGTCCATGGGGTTGCAAAAAGTTGAACATTACTGAGTGACTGAACTGAACTGTGCTTGCAGAAATATATTCATATCAGTTAATAGAATTCAATTTAATTTAACCACACAATTTGGACCAAAAAACTTGGCACAAGGCTTGCTTTAAAAAAGAAAGAAAAAGGATTTGCAATCTTATTTATTTTTCATCTATTACAAATGTGTATAAAAGATCTGCCACTGAATGCTACCAAAGCAAACACTATAAATCTTGAGAAATGCAACTTCGGTTTGTCTCCGAAAAAAAAAAAAAAAAAAACATGTATTGCCCTGTGAAAATTTATGAAATTGGTGCAACAAAATGTTGTGGTAACATTTCAAAGCCAGTTCATGAAGTTCAGTAATGCATGTTGATGAGGCTGAAGAGAGTCTATGTATACATGTGAATGTATACATGTGAAAATATAAAAGCTATCCAATCTAGCTAATACTGTCACTGACTATTTAATGTCTTCCTCCTTACCTGCGGCTAAATAGAAAATATCCTTCAATTGCCTTGAATTTTTGCCTAAGACAGAAACTTACTAAGCTGTTCTTGCTTAGAGGTTACATGGTGTTCTTGTTTTGGTTGTTTAGCATTTTTAATTACAAACACAGAGCTTATTAGAGAAAAGGCATTCACTGCTTCTCGAACTTTCTTAACACTACCTGAGTAAGGATATCTTTAACTCTGTCTCTTGTCTATTCCTCTCTTTTTCCAAGAAGCAGAAAATTTTCTTTTCACAGGCTTGAAACCATTGATCTTTTTACTCTTATTGCAAAATTGTACATGAGGAAAAGTTAAGGCAAAGCTCAGTTGCCCATGGTGTTCTGTTAATAAGACTGTTGGCTCTTGTGGGCGTGCTCATCATCTATTCTATCTCATTAACAAGTCAACATACTTGCATATCTGGATGAGTAGGGAAGATAGGTAAGAAGCTAATGCTTACAGAGGATTCAGGGTATTCACAGAGTATCTGCGCTACATATTTTATTTTATTTGAAGTTTCCTGGCTTACCTCTTTCAGTATTTTGCAACTTGCCTCCCACTTCTTACACAACTTTATACTTTTTCCTAAACATTTTAAATCATTTTTTAACACAATAGAATTTGTCAGTTTTGAGTTTACTATGGTTTACTCACTTTTTTTTTTTAACTTCAGAAAATGCTAAATCAAATTTTAGCAAATCACATTGTGAGTGAGTTCTCTGACAATCGGTATTTTTTAAAAATAGAAATGTTTTGATGAATTCTTATATAATGACACTGCAGATTGTTGGCTTAAATTTTTTTTAATGTGGACATTTGACTTGTTTAAAAGTGGAATACTTATATAATTAAGGTACACTAATTATATTAGGATATTTCTTCATTTTCTAAAGTCTATGCCATGGAAATAGATTTGTCATTTGGAGGATGTTTGAGATATTTATTACTGTAGACACATTTTTAATTGGAAAGCATAAAACTACTTGTTAAAACTGAATTCTTACAAAATTCAAGTTAATATTTAACACATGAAACAAAGTAAGAAATAAAGAAACCCTTAATGCTGAAGTTTCACCATTAAAAAGTGCTTTAAAGTTTTCTGAACTTAATTTGAACCTTTATTTTCATTTAGGTGCCATTAAAGAATCTGAAAGGGGAGTGCAAGAAGCATTGTTTGAAAACTGCCTCTAAAACAACTTAACCACTTTAACCCTTTGAATGGATGTCCCAGATAGAGCTAGGAAACAATAAACTCAAGAGAGAGTTCAATTTAGTTCAGTGCTCAGTCTTGTCAGACTTTTTGTGACCCCATGGACTTCAGCATGCCATGCTTCCCTGTCCATCACCAGCTCCTGGAGCTGACTCAAACTCATGTCCATCCAGTCGGTGATGCCATCCAACCATCTCATCCTCTGTCATCCCCTTCTCCTTCTGCCTTCAATCTTTCCCAGCATCAGGGTCTTGTCCAATGAGTCAGTTCTTCACAGCAGGTGGCCAAGAGAGAGTTAGGAAAGAGAATTATTTCTGGAACCCCTGACCCTCTGGCATTTCTTCTTTTCCTGACTCATGAGAGAGGGCCTATTTTCGTTGGCTCAGTGGTAAAGAAAACACATTTGCAATGCAGGAGACAGGAGTTTGATCTCTGAGTCAGGAAGATTCCCTTGAAGGAGAAAATGGCAACCCATTTCAGTATTTTTGCCTGGAAGATCCCACAGACAGAGAAGCCTGGTGGGCCACAGTCCTCGGGGCTGAAAAAGAGATGGGCATGATGACAACAAAAACAGGTATCTTGGGGACAGGACGAGTGGTGCGACCAGTAATGAAGAGAAGAGATACAAGAGTTTTGTGCCCCTGGCTTTTCTTTTCATCTCTTTTCTTCTCTTGGTTACTGACTCTGTCACCAACTCATGATGCTTGGAATGATTTTCATGATACCCCCTTCTCCCCAGTTATCCATATCCTGTTATCAGTATCCAAGTCTGACTTACCTCTTTTGCAGGGAAATTTGTCCCTTCCTCTCTGTCCCTTGGAATTGTTCACAAGAACAATGACAACATGCTCTCCATCCAGGCCTTGATTCCAATCTACATTTCATGCCAATATTAGAGAAATCACCTTAAACCACAAATAAGACTATGTTATATCTGCTTAAAAGAATTTTTAGAGGATTCTCACTGCCATTAGGATAAATCTTTAGTTCCTAGAGCTGGTCCTTACACTCCTGTTAAACCTCTACTTAAATCATTGAGTTTGGAGTAGTCATGGCTACAACTCTAGGGGGCGCTGTTCACAGGATATCTTTGTGCCTGATGCTCCTTCGGCCTGAAATGCCTTTCCTTGGGCTTTCCCTTCTTTTAATACACAATCTTTCTTGAGTTTCTCTAAGTATTTCCCTTCCCTGAAAACAGCTCTTCTTCCTGTGTCACCTTTACCCTGTGTGGATTTCTTTCATATGTACTTAGTCCATCAATCATGTCCTACTCTTTGCGACGCTATGGACTATAGACTACCAGGCTCTTCTGTGCATGGGGATTCTCCAGGCAAGAATATTGGAGTGGGTTGCCATGCCCTTCTCCAAGGATCTTCCCAATCCAGGTATCGAACTCAGGTTTCCCGCATTGCAGGCAAATTCTTTACCGTCTGGGCCACCAGGGAAGCCCTTCTTTCATATAGTTTACAACAATTCAGTAATTCCTATTTTTCTATGTGCTTCTCTACTGTCTGAGCCTCTGTCCCCTAGTAAAGAGTAAGCCCCTTGAAAACAGAGGCTTTTTTATTATTTTTTTACATTCTGAGCACTTAGAACATTGCCTGATGCATGGAGGTAATTAATAGTCGGTATGAGTACAAGTGAATGAATGAATGCAATACAATTAACTTTGCATTGGTGTGGAAATTCTAATTTATCTCTCTAAATTTTCTCCATGTATATTTGGAGTGTTTCTTTCTATAGTAGCTTTGGTCCCATTCTAACATCCCAACCTGTCCCTCCTTATTGTTTTCTAGCTCCTTTGCCTGGTGACTGCTGTCTCTAGCAGGACTTGGCTTCTCCTGGAGCAAATATTATCTGCCACTGAACACTCTTTTCTCTATTGGATCATGTGTTCTTTCCTTGTGGAGACAAGCAAGAGTTTACCATGGCTGTAGTGCAATTGGCAACTGTCAGAATAAAAACTCATTAATAAAAAAATGATAATGCTTCAAAGTACATTACATTACTCCTTCAAAGTCCTTTGTGAACATTATCTTATTAATCATCACAATAGCTCAGGGGAAGATAAACATTGTTGGTTATCTTACCTAGATCATATTTGGAAGGACTTTTTTTTTTTCTTGTTATTGTTTGATTATGCTATGAAATCTGGAGAACAATTATCATATTAGCTATTTGGATATAATATGATATGCTGATGTAAAAATTTCTCTGGATCGGTGAGGTGGTTTTTTATTTCTTTTTTAGATGTCTCACCCAGACTCTTGTCAAATTCTTTCCGGAGAGTGAAGCAAAGAATAACAAGCAAAAGACTCTGAAATTTCTGTTCAAGGATTGAAATTTGCTGGATAGCTTGAGGCTCATTTAAACCACTGATTCATGATTTAGAAATCAAAAAATGAATTACTGCACACACGTAGGCGTTGAGTAATTATTGAAAGACTGAATGATGTACAGCCTTATAATCTGAAAGTTTAAAGGAGTGAACTTATGTAGGAAACTAGAATCTTAGTCAGGAATTCTATTAGTAACTGATATCAATGGGTAAAAGAGAATTCTTTTAGGAAAGGAATTTTACTTAGCAACCTGGCTTAAACAGAACCTAGCAGTTCTGTCCCCACCTCCCCTCTAACATCCTAGTTTTACTTTTCTCGTAACACTTGTCACTTGTTTAAGTGTATTTGTTGACAAACTTTACTTTCCCTTCTGGGGCTAGGGAAAGTGTTGAATGCTGTCACATCATGGGAACTGTTGAATTGAAAAATATTACCTGGAGAAATTTTTCATAAAAAAATTGAAAGGAAGATGGCTTCAATGTCAGAACTATATGAAGAGATTGTCTAATTCTAGGGCCCTATATTCAAATGGAATGGCAGGTATTCTCAGCGAGTCTTGTATGAAGAATCTGACATCTTTTAATGTCTTAGCAACAAACAGTACAGCTTCTGGAAGAGATGTCACAGATGACATTGGCACTTTCTACATTCTAAGATGGTGTCTTCCTTCATGGGAGTGTCCAGGGTGGAATGGTCTTTGGTACAACTATACCCCTGTTATCTTTGGTCAAGTGTGCTGGGGGAAGACTTTAGGAAGTTTACCTCAAATTTCTTTCCAGTCCAGGCAAACATTTCCTACTTTTTAGGTTCTGTCAACTCTCTATGTCCAATTCATAAGCATAGACTTAAAAGACCAGGCAGAAGTCAGGTTTTGGGGGGAATCAAGTGCAGGGATTTTCTCAACACAATAATTTTGTGGCAACAAGGTGTGGAGCTGAGTGGAAAGGCAGACATTTCTCTTGTCTTGTAGCTTGCCTTTCTGGTTGAACACATGCAGTATTCATGGACACCTTTTCTCCCCATGCTTAGTGTTCCTCCAGGCAGTGTTGATTCCTGGAATTCAATCTAAACAAACCCTTGAAACCTTTCTCCAACTCCCGAATAATTGGAACCCACTTTTGAGAAATGCCTGAGTAGAACACTCAGGCTCCTATATGCTGATTTTTAAGATAGAGAGATAAGACACCTTTTTATCTTTCAAAAGTCTTGTTCATTCTTGCCTTTTCTCTTTCAGTGAGAAAGCTGGTGCTGACATCCTATAGAAGAAGCAGAACCAAGAGGATTACAAGTGTTTCTGGAGTCCAGTCAGTAATAATATGGACCTTCCATTACGTTGTTCTGTGGAGGAAAGAAACTTAGCCAGTGACTCCCCAGGAAAATGATAATGCTTTAAAAATGAAATGCAGATCCTTTATCTAAATCTAGTTCCCTCAGCTTCAGCTCATGAAGTTTGCACTTCGTAGTGCTTACACCAGCATCAGTTTCATTCTTTAACAAAATAACATTGTTTTGCTAAAATGCTTGTGCCTCAATTGTCCATGTTTTGCATAGCAATTAAATTTTTTTATTGAAATATAGTTGATTTACAATGCTGAGTTAGTTTCAGGGGTACAGCAAAGTGATTCAGTTATATAAATACATATTTGTTCTTTTTTAAAAAAACTTTCCCGTCCATTATAGGGTATTGCAAGATTGAGTATAGCTCCTTGTGTTATGCGGTAGGTCCTTGTTAGTTATCGATTTTATATATGTAGCATGTGCTCAGTTGTTAAGTTGTGTCCCACTCTTGGTGGCCCCATGGACTGCAGTCTGCCAGGTTCCTCTGTCCATGGAATTTTCCAGGCAAGAATACTGGAGTGGGTTGTGATTTCCTCCAGGGAGTAGTAGTCTTGCCTGGAAGATTCCATGGACAGAGGAGCCTGGAGGGTTACAGTCCAAGGGGTTGCAAGGAGCTGGACACAACTGAGCACACACACACACATACACACACACACTAGGGAATCTTCCAGACCCAGGAATCGAAGCTGTATTTCTTAAATCTTGTGCATCGACAGGCAGGTTCTTTGCACTAGCACCACCTGGGAAGTCCAGATTTACATACAGTAGTATGTATATTTTAATCCCCAACTCCTAATTTATCCCTCTCCTCCCTCCTCTTTGGTAACAATATGATTGTTTTCTATGTCTGTAGGTCTGTTTTGGTTTGTAAATAAATTCGTTTGTATCCCTTTTTAGATACCACGTATAAGTGATATCAAATGATATTTATCTTTCTCTGGCTGGCTTATTTCACTCAGTATGATCATCTCTAGGTCCATCCATGTTGCTGCAAATGGCATTGTTTCATTACTTTTCATGGCTCAGTAATATTCCATTGTATCTATCAGCAAATCTTCTTTATTCACTCATCTGTTGATGGACACTTAGGCTGCTTCAGTGCCTTAGCTATTGTGAGTATGCACAGCAGTTTTAGATTGGCTATTCACAGCCATGATGACTGTGATTGCTGTTCTGATGAGTCCATTGAACAGAAACATCCCCAACACTGAAACTTCTCTCAGGGGGATTTCTGTAACTTTAGGGGAGGCTACAGAACTCTCTGTATAACTTGATATCCAATGGACTTTTTTCTAGAGTGGTGGAACCCTACTTCAGATGAAAATCTAATAGTTGGGTCATGGCTTGGGTGGAGGAGATCAAGGAATTGATGATAAGTAGGCAAGGCAACCAGTTCCTAGGTCTTTTTCCATCATGTTAGCATCCCTGGTGATTGGTCTTCTCTGTCTTGAGGTGGGTAATCTGTAATCACCAAATCATGTATTTTCTAAAACTTTTGAAGCTATTCCTTGGAAACCCAGGCAATCACAGTTTGAAAGCCACTACAGCAAAGCTTGAGCTTGCTAACCAGAAGTATGTAATTAACAGAAAGGGATTTCCAGAAACAGTTCACTTTCCTTCTAAAAGATACAAATCTTTCCTAATCTAGATGAAATGTTAAACCTATGAAGCTTGGATTTTAGAGGTGGTGGGTTTGGGATTTAAGTATCCATGACCTTTCCTGAGAAGGAAAACTTGTACTTGCATTGTGATTCTGTTCCAAGTCTTTGAGATAGACTTTGTTTGATTTATTGGGTCAATTCTTATCCTTCTGAGTTGCCAAATTAATTGCAAAGTGGGTGTGGGGAGAGTTGATGGGATTGATATTTTTTAAGCATCAACTGTGGGACCCAGTTGGAGTCCAGCAAGCCTCTTTTTCACGCCTTGGTTTCCTCTTCTTCCCCCTGTACCTAACCCTCTCCCCCCCACCCTCCACCACTTTTGCCCTCTCCCCGGTTCTAGCTCTGATATTAATAGGGCAATAACTTAGCCTCTTAGGGTTCAATTTTCCATTCTGTAAAATAAACAGATGCTGGATGGAGATAATCAATAAGGCCTTCTTGGTTGCTGACAGTTGTTGATTAGGTGGAGTCTGATTGCCCATAGTGACCCAGCCATGTCAACAGTGCCCCATGTAACTCTGCAGGCCTCTGTCCTCTCAGATTCCCTTGAACCTGGCCCTGAAGTTGTGCAATAGGGTGTCCCCATGTGGGGAGACTTGAAAGGTGTGACCAAGTTTCACCTCAGCCTTAAAACATCCTTCCTCTCCAGATATTTTGAAATGTTGCCATTGGAGACCCACACTTAAATATTATTCTCTCCAATGTGAGTCTTGGACAGATAACACATAAAATCATTAGCAAGTTATGTGAATTGCTTTTATTTCCTCCATGACAGGAAAACCTTAGAGCTAAATCTGAGAGTGCTGGATAGATGCGTAGGGAAAGAAGCGCTTCCTTCTACCCTCTTGTGTTCTGTGGCCCAGCTTGAGAGTTAAGCTAACATAAGACTGACTAACAGCAAAAAAAAATACATATTTTATTTAATATTAAATATTAAAAATGTTTTGATATTTTTATAATAAATATTATAAAATATTTATAAAATAGATTTATATTTATATTTAATATTTTGAAGACTCACACAGGAGTCTTCAAAAGGAAAATGAAGACCCAAAGAAATCATTAGGCCCCAAAGCTTACATACTCTTTTAAACAAAGATTCATAAATTGTGTGGTGGGACAAGACAAAGGGGCTTGGGCTATGGGCCATAAATTGTGGAACAGTGACTAAGAAATATGTAGGGAAAACTAACAGAAGATAAGGTTATTTCATTTTCTTAGAAGCCCTTTTTTTTTTTTAAAGCCATGCTGCTTGGCTTATGAGATTTTAGCTCCCTGACTAGGGATTGAACTCGGAGCCCTGGAAGTGAAAGCATGAACCACAAGAACTACAAGAGAATTCCCAATAAGGGTTATTTTAATAGGTTGGTTTGTACAAGGCCATTTTGGCATCCGCTCCCAGTCTGCATGATAAGAATATTCTTCTTCCTGGCACAACAAAGACGCCTTTCTCATAGGAAATCTTATCACCTGCTTTTAGGTAGAAAAAGGGAGATCAGAGAATCTTTCCTCATCTGCTGTTTCTCAAGTGTCTTTAGCTCAAAACAATAGAAATTCCAAAGTGGCACATTTTGAGGTGGTGGGGAGGAGGTGGTGGTGAGGAAGGAGAAGTTGAATGAAGGCTTTGAGCCAAAAATAACTGAATTCAAATCTCAGAGCCATCCATAAATTGTGTGATCACTGGTTAATTGATTATTGAGAGTCCTTTGGGCAGAAAGATGATCAAAACAGTCAACCTATATTTTGGCCACCTGATGCAAAGAGCCAGCTCACTAGAAAAGACCCTGATGCTGGGAAAGATTAACGGAAAAAGGAGTAGCAGATGACAGAGGATGAGAGGGTTGGGTGGCATCACCGACTCAATGGACATGAGTTTGAGCAAACTCCTGGAGATGGTAAAGGACAGAGAAGTCTGGTGTCCTTCAGTTCACATGGTCACAAAGAGTCAGACACGACGCAGTGACTGAACAGCAACAAGAAGGTTGTAGTATCTTCCTGTGGAGAGCTGCAGGGCTGAAAAGTGAGTGCATAGTATGCACAGTGCCTGGTATGCAGCAGGTGCTCACTACACAGAACTAAGACCTATTACTCCACCATTTTTACCCACAGCAAAATCTACAATGAAACGTTCTGACCATCCAGTTGAAAATGAAACTCAAACAGAAGTCTTGGTATTCAAGGGACAGACAGACACACCTTTCCACTTGAGGGACACCTTTTTATTTCGTAATCTTCTACGCCTGTGGCTCAGTTTGCTGGGATGCCAAAAAGTACTTGTTCTCTGATCTTCCTCACACATCCTCCCATACCGCTGAGTTGTATGGCACATGTTTTGAAAAGCAAAAATGGGGATGGTACACTAAACAGTAAGCTCATTATGTTAAAAGCTCATTTTATTTTTTCCCATTTGAATATGAACCACAGTGCTGGAGATTTCCTTTGTTTTTGTTAGAGTGGGTTCTCTTTTTCTCTCTTTCTCTCTCTCTCTCTTTCTCTTTTATCTGTCTTCCATTAGGGAAATGTTTTTTTGATTGCTTACACCATTTCTTTTGTGGAAATAAGCGTCTATTGTTCTATCAGAAAAAAAAAAAAAAAAAAAAAAAAAAAACCACTGCAATAACCATTTAGAACAAGAAGAAAGAAGGAAAGCATTTTGGAGAAAAATAATTCCTTTCCCATATTTCTGTAAAGTTGTATATCTTGGAACTAGTTTTCCATTATAAGAAACTTCTGTTTTGTTTATGAAAAAAAGAAATCCCTAAGACAAAGCCCAAAGGAACTGTCCATTTTCCTAACTAATTTTCAAGCATGATGTAAAACTGCCATTAAGAATTGCTATGCCTTATCCAGTCCAATTAAAAAATATTTCTTTAGAAGTTACAAAAGATTTCCAAAACATGTTAGAGGATTCTCCTTTAAAAAGATGACTCCCCACGGGACTTGGAAATCAGATTTTTAAAACGTTTTTCTAAGTTGTTCCTGAAATTTAATCTTGAATAGCATTATGCTGTCTTCCTATCAAGGGGTGCTTGACCCAGCTTTCAAGCAGTGTGATCTTGGAGGTGAGAGCTGGTCAGTGTATTCAATTTGGAGATTTTACTAATTTTTGCATCTTTTATCTCAGTTCACCATATAGCTTGCAGTGTAGAATCTCTTTATGATGATCATTTCCCTTCCTCCATCTGAATGTTTTTATTTGTCATAGATTGTATAAATAACAGTTTTTCTTTGCAGAGCTTGCATGTGTCAATGTTTTCCCTTAGCAAATAAAGTGTAAATTCTATGAGGCTGGGGTATTCTGTATCTTATTCTTTGAAATTCCCTATGGGTCTTGGAGCTTCTCTGGTGGCTCAGTCGGCAGAGAATCTGGCTGCAATGTGGGAGACCAGGGTTTGAACCCAGGATTGGGAAGATTCCCTGGAGAAGAAAATGGCTACCACTCCAGTATTCTTGCCTGGGAAACCCCATGGACAGAAGAGCCTGGTGGGCTACAGTCCATGGTGTTACAAGAGTCAGCCACGACTTAGTGACTAACCAGTATACATGGGCCTTATTTCAATTTCTGGCCCCTTTGCAGCTGTTCCATAAATACTGTATTTGTCCATTTCTTGCTTGATAATCTGTTAGCTCATTCTAACCCAGTAGAAAATTAAAAAAGAGGCTTGAGGCTCTCTACTCTCAATTCAGCTATCAGGAAAGAATTTCCAAAGCAAAAGAGTTGCTTATTTCACTACCCCCTTTCCTCTTGATTAGGTATGAGCCGTAAAAAGCAAACAACAGAGCCCAGCCTATTGTTTTGAATTAAGGAAAGATTAAGCAGGTTCTCAGACCTTTCTGACTGGATCTGTCAACTGTGGTTTCATTAACACTCATTAAACTGGAAGGCAGATAGACATAGGTTTTGGTTGGTTTGAAAAAAATACTTCCCTTTCTTCAAAGAGATAATCAATCAAGAAGAGGGAAAACTGGGAATTGGGATTAGTAGATGAAAACTATTACATATAGACTGAAGAAAACAACAAAGTCTTACCGTTTAGCACAGGGAACTATATTCATTATCTTGGGATAAACCGTAATGGAAAAGAACAACATAAAAAGAATGTATATGTGTGTATAACTGAATCATTTTGCTGTATGGCAGAAATTAACACAAGTAACATTGCTAATCAATGATACTTTCATAGAAAAAAAGAATTGGCAGCATTTCTATTTTGGCTGTTTAGTGTTGAATTTTTCTTTAAGGGGATGATTCGATCACACAGACTTATCCAGGTTAGTTTGTTAGTATTCATCTGATCCAACTGCTATTTCACACAAGAGGAAGGCTCAGAGTACAAGTGGTTTATGAGGCCAGCAGCCAGCCAGAGGCGTAATCGGGACTTAATCCTTTGCCTCACTCCCCTTCTACCTTGATTCATCACTTGCCTTTGATAAAAAAAAGGATTACCCCAGATACAGAGACCAACATAATCTCTTCCTTTTCTGATTCACCTCATTTGCTTTGTAAAATGAAGATGGCCCTTCTAATGAAAATATTTCCAATTTCCACATGCAACTCTAATGGAATTTAATGTGGAGAGTTAGATCAAAATGTGAGGCACTGCAAGCTACTTAGCAGAGATTTGTCATTTTAGGAGTGTTTTTGAGGTTAAAAAGAAAAAGACAATCATGAAGAGAGACCAGAAAAGTGAATATCTACCACTACTTCTTCCACTCACATTAGGTAGTAAATTTGAATTTGTATGATAATGAAATATGATTTTTTAAGAGATATAGAAAAAACAGCTCTGATGGAACCAAATAACACAGGCTTGTTATTGTTCCCATCACCACAGTTTGAAAGGTGTGGCAGGAGAAATTAAATAGAGAAGCTCAGATGAAACACAATATTGATATTTGGCATGCTTAGATGAATTTCCACCCAAAGATATGAAATCCCTTTAACCACACTAATTATGCCTCTCCACCAAAGGCCAACCTTTGGCACAGCTGGGAAGCTGCTGGAGGTTGACTTTGGCATCTCTGGACTTCTCTGGCTGTCCCCCCTTTCTTTTTTGATAAAACTGTAGCTTCACAAGACCTGTATCCTTAAACCTATCATTTATCACCACATCCACTAGCATCACTCCATCCTAAGCTATGTGACCCTCCTAACTGCAGAATTGCAATTGTCTCCAACCTTATTGATAGATCTAACCAAAGAAAAAAAATTTTTATTTGGGGTCAACAGTGGTTGTAGTTGTCCTGGAAAGGTCATGTGCTGATTTGGGAAAAGGGGGAGGAGACTTACTTTTCACTATATTTCTTTTTGTGATGTTTAATTTTGTACTGTATTAGAGAATTGTCTTTTAACAAAAACAACATTGTATACAATTAAAAAGTTTTTCTCATGAAAGGAGTTAGAACAATAACTTTATCTTGGTAATAAATAGTTCAGTTGCTCTCATGTTTCCTGAAAGGTGATTTGAGGACCCCCTGCAGTAGGGCGCATGCCATTGATTGTTAAGTAAACAGATTTCTTGGTGCCAAGCTGTTCCGATTGAATCAAAGTATCTCTGGGCACAGCCCAGGAATCTGCACTTTTAGATGCATCCCCCATCACACCCCATGATACTCTACATACTTAGCTTTGAAAACCACTGAGCTAATAATCACTCCAGTCTCCCAAAAGTTACATTCTTCTTCTACCTGACACACCCGGTCTTCTGATGTGTGCATGACAGAAGTGGTTTAGTAGGAATGTTCATCAGTGATATTGAGAAAACTTCTCCGTGTTTTAAGACAGAGGAAGAATAGTTTCTTGGTGGAATATTGAGCATTTGGAATTGAGTAATGGGGGTAATTTTTAAAATATTATATCTTTAACATATTAATTTAGCTTTTAACTTTTATATTGCCCAGGAATTTTCATTGCTAAGAAGGCTAGGTCAGTGGAACAGGCTTGGCATGTGAAAACAGTCTTGAGTTTAAATCCTGATTCTATTCCTTATTAATTTGGTGATCTCTTAACTGTTCTTAGCTTCACTTTCCTCAATTTTATAATGGAGACCTCCTCATCCTCCTCCAGCGCATGCTCATTCATGTCCGGCTCTGCAACCCCATGGACTGTGGCCCACCAGGCTCCTCTGTCCATGGGATTTCCCAGGCAAGAATATTGGAGTGGTAGCCATTCCCTCTCCAGGGGATCTTCCCAACCCAGGGATCGAACCTGTGTCTCCCGAATCTCTTGCATTGCCCGGAGGTTTCTTTACCACTGCGCCACCTGGGAAGCCCCTAATGGAGACAGTAATATATAAATTGAGGTATTATTCTGAGAAGTAAATGAGATAATATGCTTAGAGAGTTGTATATACACAGTAGGTGTTCCAAACACATTCAGGGCATATGCACTAAGGATCTTTATTAATTGCCTGCAGTGAGTGGGGTAAAGTAGTGAATAAAAGAGATACAGTTTTCATCTCTCAGAGAGTTTAAGTCAAAACAATTGATGTCAGACAGTAAAGAGAGAAAGAATTTACTGCTATGCCGGCATGGTTTTTTTTTTTTTTTTATTATTATTATTATTTTTCCAGTGGGTTTTGTCATACATTGATATGAATCAACCATGGATTTACATGTATTCCCAATCCCGATCCCCACTCCCACCTCCCTCTCCACCCGATTCCTCTGGGTCTTCCCAGTGCACCAGGCCGGAGCACTTGTCTCGTGCATCCCACCTGGGCTGATGATCTGTTTCACCATAGATAGTATACATGCTGTTCTTTTGAAATATCCCACCCTCACATTCTCCCACAAGTTCAAAAGTCTGTTCTGTATTTCTGTGTCTCTTTTTCTGTTCTGCATATAGGGTTATCGTTATCACCTTTCTAAATTCCATATACATGTGTCAGTATGCTGTAATGTTCTTTATCTTTCTGGCTTACGTCACTCTGTATAAGGGGCTCCAGCTTCATCCATCTCATTAGGACTGGTTCAAATGAATTCTTTTTAACGGCTGAGTAATATTCCATGGTGTATATGTACCACAGCTTCCTTATCCATTCATCTGCTGATGGGCATCTAGGTTGCTTCCAGCCGGCATGGTTTTTATATTCAATTATTTAGAAATTCAGTTACTTTGTACAAAAATACCAGGACAACAGGCATAAACCAGGGAAACTGGCACATATATGATCACTTTAGCAAAGTCATGGGACTGTAGGTGGAAGGAGGTATAAGGTCAAAAGAGTGTTTGTTGCTGGTTTTTAAGGTTAAAGAGACTAGGGAATGCCTGGAATGTTACAGCATTTGGGGTAAAAGACATCTGATGCAGACTTACAACTCTTCTGGGAGAGACCATCACTGAACCAGTTTTGACTAGCATAGTAGTTATTTGAGGAAGGTCTGAGTATGTGTCATCACAGTGGAAGGACCAGCACAATGAAGATGTGTTAAAGGAAGTGAAACTCTAAGGACAGATGCAGACTTCTAGGGAGGAGGTATGTAGAGAAGCAGAGAGATGGATCAATGAAAGACTCCTGAGAAGTGAAATGGAGAGAAAAAAAGAATCACCTAGACAACATGAGAAAGTCAAGGTTAGAAGAGCACGGGATCATCAAAGCCAGAAAAAAAAAAGGAAAGAAAGAAAAAAAAGAATTTGAATGTGAGAGAGTGGCCCACAGTGTCAACTGCAGTAGAAGGCCAGGAATGGTAGATTTGGTCAGGGAGCGCCTGGTGGCTTTGAGGCCATGGGATGTGGGAGCAGCACGGGTGGTGGAGGTGTTTGTGTGGCTGGGGACATCCTTATCCTCAAAGAGTAGAATATGGCTTGCGATATATAAATGTAGGAACAGACTGCAGAATTTGGTTGCAAAAGATAAGGAGAAAATAAAATATTCATCAGAAGGGGCACATGATCCTGGGGTGATGTCATTGGCTTTGTTTAAAAGAATGAGAGAAACTTGTATCTGCTTTTAAGTTGAGGGAAAAGATTGCACAGAAATAGGTTCAAGAAATAGTTGCTGCTGCTGCTAAGTCACCTCAGTCGTGTCCAACTCTGGGCAACCCCATAGATGGCAGCCCACCAGACTCCTCTGTCCCTGGGGTTCTCCAGGCAAGAATACTGGAGTGGGTTGCCATTTCCTTCTCCAGTGCATGAAAGTGAAAACCGAAAGTGAAGTCGCTCAGTCGTGTCCAACTTTTCGCAACCCCATGGGCTGTAGACTACCAGGCTCCTCTGTCCATGGGATTCTCCAGACAAGACTACTGGAGTGGGTGCCATTGCCTTCTCCGTCAAGAAATAGATATATTAAAGGAAGGCGTGTGTGCTCAGTCATGTCTAACTCTTTGAGAACATGTGGACTGTAGCCCGCCAGGCTCCTCTGTCCATGGGATTCTTCAGACAAGAATACTGGAGTGGGTTGGCATTTCCTTCTCCAGGGAATCTACTCAGGGATCGAATCCATGTCTCTTGCATCTCCTGCATTGGCAGGCAGACTACCAGTTGAGCCACTGGGGAAGCCCTAAAAGAAGACCTCTCCCCCGAAAAAAGACCAGAAGAAGGGATGACAGATGAGGAGGGGCAAACAGCCCCTCCTTCAACTTGATGACATTACATTTTGCAATTAGAACTTTGTTTACTTATTTATTGTCCTTGTCACCAATTAGTGAGTCAGCCCTTGAAGACAGGTACTATCTTTATTTCTGCTTTATTTAATCCTGTGTACCTAGTAGGGACCTAACAGAAGCAGAAGATGTTAAGAAGAGGTGGCAAGAATACACAGAACTGTACAAAAAAGATCTTCATGACCCAGATAATCACAATGGTGTGATCACTCACCTAGAGCCAGACATCCTGGAATGTGAAGTCAAGTGGGCCTTAGGAAGCATCACTACGAACAAAGCTAGTGGAGGTGATGGAATTCCAGTTGAGCTATTTCAAATCCTGAAAGATGATGCTATGAAAGTGCTGCACTCAATATACCAGCAAATTTGGGAAACTCAACAGTGGCCACGGGACTGGAAGAGGTCCGTTTTCATTCCAATCCCAAAGAAAGGCAATGCCAAAGAATGCTCAAACTACCTCACAATTGCACTCATCTCACATACTAGTAAAGTAATGCTCAAAATTCTCCAAGCCAGGCTTCAGCAATACGTGAACCATGAAATTCCAGATGTTCAAGCTGGTTTTAGAAAAAGCAGAGGAACAAGAGATCAAATTGCCAACATCTGTTGGATCATTGAAAAAGCAAGAGAGTTCCAGAAAAACATCTATTTCTGCTTTATTGACTATGCCAAAGCCTTCAACTGTGTGGATCACAATAAACTGTGGAAAATTCTTCAAGAGATGGGAATACCAGAGCACCTAACTTGCCTCTTGAGAAACCTGTATGCAGGTCAGGAAGCAACAGTTAGAACTGGGCATGGAACAACAGACTGGTTCCAAATAGGAAAAGGAGTACGTCAAGGCTGTATATTGTCACCCTGCTTATTTAACTTACATGCAGAGTACATCACGAGAAACGCTGGGCTGGAAGAAGCACAAGCTGGAATCAAGATTGCCGGGAGAAATATCAATAACCTCAGATATGCAGATGACACAACCCTTATGACAGAAAGTGAAGAGGAACTAAAGAGCCTCTTGATGAAAGTGAAAGAGGAGAGTGAAAAAGTTGGCTTAAAGCTCAACATTCAGAAAACTAAGATCATGGCATCCAGTCCCATCACTTTATGCAAATAGATGTGGAAACAGTGGAAACAGTGGCTGACTTTATTTTTCTGGGCTCCAAAATCACTGCAGATGGTGACTGCAGCCATGAAATTAAAAAATGCTTACTCCTTGGGAGGAAAGTTATGACCAACCTAGACAACATATTAAAAAGCAGAGACATTACTTTGTCAAGAAAGGTCCATCTAGCCAAGGCTATGTTTCCAGTGGTCATATATGGATGTGAGAATTGAACTATAAAGAAAGCTGAGCGCCGAAGAATTGATGCTTTTGAACTGTGGTGTTGGAGAAGACTCTTGAGAGTCCTTTGGACTGAGAGGAGATCCAACCAGTACCATCCTAAAGGAGATCAGTCTGGGGTGTTCATTGGAAGGACTGATGTTGAAGCTGAAACTCCAAAATTTTGGCCACCTGATGCGAAGCACTGACTCATTTGGAAAGACCCTGCTGGGAAAGATTGAGGGCAGGAGGAGAAAGGGACGACAAAGGATGAGATGGTTGGATGGCATCACCAACTCAATGCACATGGGTTTGGGTGGACTCTGGGAGTTGGTGATGGACAGGGAGGCCTGGTGTGCTGCGGTTCATGGGGTCTCAAAGAGACACGACTAAGCAACTGAACTGAGCTGAACTGAGGAGAGTTCAAAATATTGGATTAGACATTGCAACAAAAATTATAATAAACATAAAATGTAGATCATACTACAACTTTAAGTGGTTATCTTTATTCAGAGTAAGAGCACAGACTGTAATTCAAACTTGGAGGCTGAAATTGAGTCCCCCAGAATATACCTGAGGTTTCCCGAGTGGTTCTAATGGTAAAGAATCTGCCTGTTAATGCAGGAGGCATAACAGACATGGATTCATTAGATCCCTGAGTGGGAGAAGATCCCCTGGAGGAGGGCATGGCTACCCACTCCAGTATTCTTGTCTAGAGAATCCCATGGACATAGGAGCCTGGTGGACTACAATCCATGGGGTTGCAAAGAGTCAGACATACACACACAGAATATACCTAGGTTGTTTTGTCTTTTTGTCTAATACTTTCAAGAACTATGACAGTTCTTAAACTGCTGAAGATGTTCTACTGCATTTTCACTGGTGAGAAAACCAACAGCTTGTCTGCGACAGTCACAGGACTGATAGAGGCAGGATTTGAACCCAGCTCGGTCAGCTTCCAAAGACCATGTTTACTCTGTCTCATAGGTGCTCTGAAGATTCATCATTTTCATTTGTTTCTAGACAATTTTATGTTTCTTTTGACTGTACTTTGAAGTATTTTTTGGAAGACTGACAATTGTCTGAAATGCTCTCTAGGATGTAAACTCCATGAG
This sequence comes from Dama dama, assembly GCF_033118175.1. NCBI lineage: Eukaryota > Metazoa > Chordata > Mammalia > Artiodactyla > Cervidae > Dama > Dama dama. The sequence continues at coordinate 50,573,372 of NC_083710.1, forward strand.
AGCAGGCAGAATTTTTTTTTGACAGGGGTCAGTTTTGTTCCCTATAATATATTCCCAGCAGCTGGAATGGTGTCTGGGCCATGGTATGTGCTTAACAAATATTTGTATAAATATTTGTATAAATAAAATAAAATTTGTATAAATAAAATACTTCTGGGGGTGCTTCTTCCTTCTAGGTTATGTCTTTGAGGTTTGCTAAAGTATATTTCTAGGGGAGGTACCAGTTCCAACTCTTGCTATTCACTGAATAAATGAAGGATATCAACATAGGTGGTAGAGAAAGCATTGAGTGGAGGGCCTCAGGAAAATGGGTCCATGAATGTGCATGGTTTAGTTGAGTTTATCTCCTCTGCCATTTGACTGAGGCCAGCCACAAAGGGACCATCTTTGTGTCTGTTCATCACTAACCACACCAGTGAGCCTTAAACTCTGGGTGTCTGAAAAACGATTGGCCAATACTGATCTACTCAATGTAACTGAGTATTTCCATATTCAAGTAGTAAATCTCACCATATTTGTTATGTTCATTTATAAACGAAGCGGTATTTCAAGTAAGTGATAGCAACAAGGGTATGGAAAGCTACTATGTACTTAGATGAGTGTAAGACAATTAAATATTTATAATGATTATTTTATTTTATTTATTTATATTTGGCTGCACTGGGTCTTTGATGCTGCACACTGGCTTTTTATAGTTGCAGCAAGTGGGAGCTACTCTCTGGTTGCATTGCACAGGCTTATCTAGTTGGTTGCTTCTCTTGCTGTGGACACAGGCTCTAGAGCGCACAGGCTCAGTAGTTGTAGAGCATAAGCTTAGTTGATCCACGGCATGTGGAATCTTCCTAGACCTGGGATAGCGTCCCCTCCATTGGCAGGCAGATTCGCAACCTCTGGACCACCAAGGAAGTCTTACAATGATTCAATAAATATTTACTTGACACCTGCTTTGGGCCAAGCACTCATGAATATTATGTTACTATACATTGTTTGTGGATCTAGAGAATACTTGACTTTTAAACACAGTGACTAGGAACTAATTGCTGATAGAGATTATTCAAAGCTAATCTGAATTAGTTTAGAAAGCAGTCTATTTCTCTTATCCTTGTTCCTTATCTGAGAGATGATGATATTAGTGTGGGGATCTACTTGAACACTCAGTGTTGATACAGAGAAGATTTTAAAGTGAAAATACTTGAGCTACAGAAGCTGCTTCAGGGATCTTCTCTGAATTTCCCTTTAGCTGACTAAAGTGGAGCCTCCTAAACGTACACCTAACATTAACCCCTCAGAAGGAGTTTCCAGAAAATTCAGCTGCCATGGAGACAGACTGCCCATTCTACAAGTGTTGAAAAGTCCAATAGAATCTTCCATACTTGCTCACTGAAACCCTCACTTCCCCCATCTTTGTTAAGCAGATATATATAAACCTTATTCATTATTAAGCAACTCGCACAGGTATATGTAAATAAATCTTCTCTTCTCTCCTGTTAATTAGTTAATCTGTGGAACCCCAAACACTAGACTCAAGTTAGTAGAGAAAATTTGTTCTCCCAACATTAGCATGTATTTGTCAAGCAATTCATACCAACAGTACATTTTAAACAATACGCTACAGCAAATTCAAGTTATGCTTAACATTTATAACTTCCACCAGTGGTTATAGAGGAAAACACGTCCCAGGGACACAGCATTTAACACTGTCTATATTTGAAAGTAGACTGCCTCACTTGCTAGCCCTGACCCTGAACAAGCACAGCAAGCTCTCAGGTCCTTCATTTTCTAATCCGTAAAATGGGAATAATAATTGTGACTCATGGGATGGTTATGAGAACAAAATGAGATAACACATGTAGAGCTTTCAGACTAGGGATGAGTGAATGCTAAGGGCTCAATTAAGTGTTATTATTCCAAGGTTTCCATAGGGATGATGGGGGGGGAGGTCTGGCCATTCCCTACAATGATTCTCTCTAAACACCAATTATCAGCTGGTCTCCCTACCTAAGGGAGTATTTCTGAATTAATGTTAGTGTTGTGACTAAGAATTAGTTTTCTTCAGGATATCAGTGTGTATGTCTCTATAATATTTTTTTAAAGTAATTCATCATTTCTGAATATTTGGGGTTCATTATGGACATAAGATTATGAACATTTTAAGCCAACCTAAGGGTCAGTACAATTCTAAAGGTTTATTAGCAATGCAATGTGAAGTTACCAGTACTCTGAATAATTACAATAAAGAAGGAAATTTTACCCACTTATTAGGACTTACAGGCCATTTGGGTTTCCGGAGCTTGGCTCTGATGATTTAGAAAAACAAAGCGAAAGAGAATAATCTGTTTCCAAGTTTACAGAATTTCGCTAATCTTGATTACCTGAAGTCAGGGTCAATACAGTTAATAACAATGACTATTAAAAACTAAAAGAGCCTCTTGATGAAAGTAAAAGAGGAGAGTGAAAAAGTTGGTTTTAAACTCAACATTCAAAAAACTAAGATCGTGGCATCCCATCACTTCATGGCATTTAAATGGGGAAACTGATACTTTATTTTGGGAGCTCCAAAATCACTGCAGATGGTGACTGCAGCCATGAAATTAAAAGACGCTTGCTCCTTGGAAGAAAAGCTATGACCTACCTAGGCAGCATATTAAAAAGCAGAGGCATTACTTTGCCAAGAAAGGTCTGTCTTGTCAAAGCTATGTTTTTTCCAGTAGTCATGTGTGGATGTGAGAGTTGGACTATAAAGAAAGCTGAGCACCGAAGAACTGATGCTTTTGAACTGTAGTGTTGGAGAAGACTCTTGAGAGTCCCAAGGAGATCAAACCAGCCAATCCTAAAGGAAATCAGTCCTGAATATTCATTGGAAGGACTAATGCTGAATCTGAAACTCCAATACTTTGGCCATCTGATGGGAAGAGCTGACTCATTGGAAAAGACGCTGATGCTGGGAAAGATTGAAGGCAGGAGGAGAAGGGGACGACAGAGGATGTGATGGACGTGAGCCTGAGCAAGCTCTGGGAGTTGGTGATGGACAGGGAAGCCTGGCGCGCTGCTGTCTGTGGGACTGCCAAGAGTCAGACACGACTGAGTGACTGAACTGAACTGAACTGATCGTTCATTAATTACTTACCAAGTGTTAGGATTCTTGCTAATCTTTTTATAGACTTCATCTCACTTGACCTTTAATGAAACTCAGTAAGATAGGCATGATTATTTCTGATAAACAAAGGAGGAAACTGAGCATTTTAAGGTTTGAATCACATGTCTGAATTCAAATGTCTAGAAAGTGGTGCAGGTTCTATTTGAAGACACTTAAGAGTGTCTGTTCTAAAGGCTTCTTAACCTCCTCACTGAACAAGCTCCCTTGGTCTTAGTATTCATACTATATTTAGACAGGTTCTGTAGTTTATTTGCTGATGGGATACACTTGGAATTACATATATATATATTTAAAAATTTATTTAATTGGAGGATAATTACTTTGCAATACTGTGATGGTCTTTGCCATACATCAATATGAATTGGCCACAGGTGTACGTGTCCCCTCCATCCTGAACCCCTCTCCCACCTTCCTGCCCACCCTATCCCTCCGGGTTGTCATAGAGCACTGGCTTTGGGTGCCCTGAGTCACACATCAAACTCGCTCTGATTATCTATTTGACATGTGGTAATGCCTTTGTTTCAATACTATTCTCTCAAATCATCCCACCCCTGCCTTCTGCCAATGAGTACAAAAGTCTGTCCTTCATATCTGTGCCTCCTTTGCTGCCCTGCATGTAGGGTCATTGGTACCATCTTTCTAGATTCCATATGTATGAGTTAGTATATAGTATTTGCCTTTTTCTGACTTACTTCACTCTGTATAATAGGCTCTAGGTTCATCCACCTTATTAGAACTGACTCAAATGCATTCCTTTCTATGGCTGAGTAATATTCCATTGTGTATATGGACCACAACTTCATTACCCATTCATTTGCTGATGGACATCTATGTTGCTGCCATGTCCTAGCTATTGTAAGCAGTGCTGCAATGAACTTTGGGGTACATGTGTCTTTTTTCACTTATGGTTTCCTCAGGGTATATACCCAGTAGTGGGATTGCTGGCTTGTATGGTAGTTTTCTTCCTAGTTTTTTTTTAAAGACTCTCCATACTGATTCTCCATAGTGAGTGTGTCAGATTGCATTCCCACCAGCAGGGTAAGAAGGTTCCCGTTTCTCCACACCCTTTCCAACATGCATTGTATACTTTTTGATAATGACTATTCTGACCAGTGTGAGATAATACCTCACTGTGGTTTTGATTTGCATTTCTCTTATAATGAGCAATGTTGAGCATCTTTTCATGAGTTTATTAGCCATCTGTATGTCTTTGGAGAAATATCTTCTGCCCACTCTTTGATTGGGTTGTTCATTTTTCTGGTAGTGAACTGCTTGAGCTGCTTGTATATTTTGGAGATTAATTCTTTGTCAGTTTCATTGGCTATTATTTTCTCCCATTCTGAGGGCTGTCTTTTCACCTTGCTTACAGTTTCCTTTATTGTGAAAAAGCTTTTAAGTTTAATTAGGTCCCATTTGTTTATTATTTTTTTATTTCCAGTACTCTGGGAGATGAGTCATAGAGGATCTTGCTGTGATTTATATAAAAGAGTGTTTGCCTATGTTTTCCTCTAAGAGTTTTATAGCTTCTGGTCTTAGACTTAGGTCTTTATCCATTTTGAGTAAATTTCTGTGTATGATGTTTTCATTCTTTTGTACACAGTGGATCAGTTTTCCCAGTACCACTTGTTGAAGAGACTGTCTTTTCTTGGAGTTATATTTTATGCAATAAAAGTTAAAATGTTATATATGAGCGTAAGTATATGTCGATGCATGGAATATAAATATGCATTAATAACACAAAGAGCTTTCCAAAGAATCCTTTCTTTTAGTGACTGCAAAGAATATGAATTTCTCCTTTTCATTCTTCTCCTTTCCTTTCTCTTCCGATTCTGCTTCTTTGTCTTTGTCTTCATCTTCATCTATCTTCATCTTCTTCTTTAACCTTTCCTTGAAAGAGTGGAGGAATATTGCCCTGGTTGCAGAGGTTGATGTGATCATATGGAAAGAAATAACTAGTGAACCCAGAGATCTTTCAACTGCTCTAAGATTCCCACACTTTGCTTTATCATCATTCGTATTTACAATGTGTCTTTATTCTAAAGATCTCAAAGGCTCTGAAACTCATATTACTATCACAAAGCTGTGACTCAAATACACACAAATTTAAATTTAAAAAGAGGATGATTAATTTCGGAGAGGTCTGGCTCACTTGGAGCTGACTTGCTTCTTTTTCCTGTGGTGAGCCTGAGTTTTCTGAATAAGCTACTGTGTCCCTCTGCAGTAGACGGGTGACCCAGTACCTGTCTTTGCTGAGTCAGAGTATGCTGTATGCTCACGTTTCCTTTGCCTGAGTGACTACATGAGGCTCTGTCACGTATACTTTTTATTCATGCAATGCATCAGGTAACAAGCAGAAGCAAAGGTTAATTTCCAGGGAATGCAAGCAGGACTACTCACTCAAAGGAAATGGTTTGTGATAAAGAGTCATCTGTAGCCAAAGGCTTTTATTCCCCTTCCCAGCTTGTTTCATGTTTAAATATTGCTTATATGGAAAAAAGCCAGTGATATTTTGAGTGTGTATGCATTATTTTTTAAGTCGAGGTAATTCTAATATGATCAGCAGAAATCATGAATGACTAATTTGGGTTCTGCTTGTTACGAAAACATCTGTGAGATTTCTTTTTCTGATAAGTACATTTGATTGTGGGTATTCCAGAAGATTCTGCTTTTTACATTTTAATACCCTTGGTGGATATTTATTCAGTCCTGATTGTGTGCAAAGTTCTGTACTAGATACTGAGGAAGGAGGCTATTAGAAGAAAAGAGGAAAGAGGTATCAAAATGATTATAACAGAGGTTCAGCCCTCAAAGGACTGGAGGAGGAAACATCACATACACACATTTCAAGGGTGGAAAGTGCTTAGTCCTTGATGTGAGCTGAATATAAGAGGAAATCTTGTTTTCAAACTGAGACCCTAAGGTTGGAATTGTGGCTGCTAGTTCTTTTGGTCCTAGCAATATCTTTTCAGATCTTTTGATTCCAAACATTCATGCAAACATCATACTTCATTAATCTGCCTATGCTGGATTGATATTATCCAAGTTAACTGGAACTTATGGAAAACATGAAGAAGAGGGGGAAACAATTTCTATAACTACTTAAAGCTATTTTGTTTTTTAGGATTAGTATTAACTTAATGTACTTTCTATTCTGAACAATATCTTCCTAGCTCCTCTTTTCTCTGTCAGCCTCTGCCTTAGTCATAAAGCTAGTAAGTAACTCCTTAAGAAAAATTATCTTGAATCCGAGGAAGAAATAATGAAAGAGTGCTGTTAAAGTATTTTCACCATGAAGGATAAGGGAAAAGGGAGGAATTTTTCTAAGGGGACATTAAATATATTTTCATAGAATCTTAGAACCAGGAGGAAGCTTAGAGATTGAGTTGAAGATCCTTCCAGTAGGAAATTCCCTCTTTCCACTCCCTGTTAGGTGCTCAAAAAGGTTTCCAGTGCCTCGGATGATTTCCAGGTGCCTTCTTTTGAGTGTCCAGCTCTTATCAAGGATTAGTCAGGTGTTCTCAGTTGCAAGTGGCAGAAAGCTCAGTCAGTGCAGCTTAAATAAAAATAGGAATCTATAGCTCTGTGTAAGTTGATAGACATAGTTAAACTCAGGAATTTACAGACATGCATTAATTATCTTGTCTCCTCTTTCCTTGGGTGAGTTCAGAATCGAGCATTCTCTTCTCATGTTGTGGCAGTGATAGGCTTATATCATCCTTTTAGCCAGGGATTTTAGGTGGGAAGCCCAAGCTTCCTTCTTAAAAGAATGTGAGGAAAAAAAGCAACTCAGGGCCAGCTGGGGTCACGTGTCCTCTTTTGAACCAGAGTGATGGATTCCTCTGGCCCGTCTCTGACACTAAGAGGTGTTGTCAATCCCACTTGAACTGCATGGCTTTTAGAAGATGCAGGGTTGTTTCCCAAGAATTGTTTGGTATCTAAGCACATATATATTTACTACATGTGTCTAACTCAACCAAAACAGAACTCTTCATCTCTCCAGCTTAAATCAGCTCTTTCATCTCTGTTTTCTCCTCAGAGAGTGGTCGTGTCAGCTCTTGCCTAGTTGGTCAACCTTGGAAACACCCTGGACTCTCCCTCTTAATAACCAATCACCAGGTTTTTTCAGCTGGACTTTGATATTTCTCGAATCTGTCCACTTCTGTTCAATCTGAAGATATAATCTTAGTTCAGGTTCACCATTATCTCTGGATTTCTATAAGCCTCCTAATGAGTCTCCCTGTCTTTAGTCTGAAGCAGTGTTCTATAATCTAAACACGTTCCTCCCTGGGAAACAGAGTAACCTTTTCAAACAAAAATTCTGATCATTTTACGGCCCATTTAAATTACTTCAACGGATTTCATTACCCTCAGGATAAAGTGCAAAACTCTGCATGATTGAAAATGTCCTTCCTGATCTGACCTTTGTATATTCCAACGCCATAGAATAAAAACTTAGTTCCGTTGTCAGTTTTGCTTAGTTAGTTACTTAGTGTTAATCACTCATTTGTGCCCGACTCTTTGCGACCCCATGGATGGTAGCCCACCAGGCTCCTCTATCCATGGGATTCCTCAGGCAAGAAGACCGGAGTGGGCAGTCATTCCCTTCTCCAAGGGATCTTCCTGACCCAGGGATCAAACCCAGGTCACCTGCACTGCAGGCAGATTCTTTACCATTTCAACTACTAGTGGTAAATAAAAAAACTTTATTTTTATAGTAATGGATTTAGCATGAAGCAGAATGCAAAGTTTGAATAATTTTAAGAGAAAATAATTAAGGTAGATGTGTGGCACTCAGTGAGATCTGACTCATTTCTTTCTGGGAACATGGATGGATTATCTTTCTTGAACTCTAACGTTGAATGCCTGGTTCTGGCTAATGATTTGTGAGCAGACCATTTAATTGCCAATGTGAGGCCTTCCAGAGCTTTCTTTTCTTTTGATAAAGTGATTTGCAATATTTTAGATAGTGACTTCTTCAACAGCTTGAATCTTGAAAGGAAAATGACACTAAAGAATTTCCCGTCAGCTTGTAGTGAATCTGAAGTGGGAGTGAGAAGAAAACCTTCTCTGTTTTAAGCAAATGTTGGGGATGTTAGTTACAGCAGCACAATCTAGCCTGTTCTGTCTGAGACAATGGATCTATGCTCTCCAACTTCATGAGATAATTCTCTCTATTCTGCTATTAGGAATTCAGGTGCAACTTGAGAAGTACTGCTTTACGGCAACTAGCTTAGTGTTATTTTTTTTATTTTATTTTTTTTTTTGTGTATTCTGTTCTTTTTTTTTTTTTTTTTTCTTTTTTTACATGTATTCCCAATCCCGATCCCCCCTCCCACCTCCCTCTCCACCCGATTCCTCTGGGTCTTCCCAGTGCACCAGGCCCGAGCACTTGTCTCGTGCATCCCACCTGGGCTGGTGATCTGTTTCACCATAGATAGTATACATGCTGTTCTTTTCAAATATCCCACCCTCACATTCTCCCACAAAGTTCAAAAGTCTGTTCTGTGTTTCTGTGTCTCTTTTTCTGTTCTGCATATAGGGTTATCGTTATCACCTTTCTAAATTCCATATACATGTGTCAGTATGCTGTAATGTTCTTTATCTTTCTGGCTTACTTCACTCTGTATAATGGGCTCCAGCTTCATCCATCTCATTAGGACTGGTTCAAATGAATTCTTTTTAATGGCTGAGTAATATTCCATGGTGTATATGTACCACAGCTTCCTTATCCATTCATCTGCTGATGGGCATCTAGGTTGCTTCCATGTCCTGGCTATTATAAACAGTGCTGCGATGAACATTGGGGTGCACGTGTCTCTTTCAGATCTGGTTTCCTCAGTGTGTATGCCCAGAAGTGGGATTGCTGGGTCATATGGCAGTTCTATTTCCAGTTTTTTAAGAAATCTCCACACTGTTTTCCATAGCGGCTGTACTAGTTTGCATTCCCACCAACAGTGTAAGAGGGTTCCCTTTTCTCCACACCCTCTCCAGCATTTATTGCTTGTAGACTTTTGGATAGCAGCCATCCTGACTGGCGTGTAATGGTACCTCATTGTGGTTTTGATTTGCATTTCTCTAATAATGAGTGATGTTGAGCATCTTTTCATGTGTTTGTTAGCCATCTGTATGTCTTCTTTGGAGAAATGTCTGTTTAGTTCTTTGGCCCATTTTTTGATTGGGTCATTTATTTTTCTGGAATTGAGCTGCAGGAGTTGCTTGTATATTTTTGAGATTAATCCTTTGTCTGTTGCTTCATTTGCTATTATTTTCTCCCAATCTGAGGGCTGTCTTTTCACCTTACTTATAGTTTCCTTTGTAGTGCAAAAGCTTTTAAGTTTCATTAGGTCCCATTTGTTTAGTTTTGCTTTTATTTCCAATATTCTGGGAGGTGGGTCATAGAGGATCTTGCTTTGATTTATGTCGGAGAGTGTTTTGCCTATGTTCTCCTCTAGGAGTTTTATAGTTTCTGGTCTTACATTTAGATCTTTAATCCATTTTGAGTTTATTTTTGTGTATGGTGTTAGAAAGTGTTCTAGTTTCATTCTTTTACAAGTGGTTGACCAGTTTTCCCAGCACCACTTGTTAAAGAGGTTGTCTTTTTTCCATTGTATATCCTTGCCTCCTTTGTCAAAAATAAGGTGTCCATAGGTTCGTGGATTTATCTCTGGGCTTTCTATTCTGTTCCATTGATCTATATTTCTGTCTTTGTGCCAGTACCATACTGTCTTGATGACTGTGGCTTTGTAGTAGAGTCTGAAGTCAGGCAGGTTGATTCCTCCAGTTCCATTCTTCTTTCTCAAGATTACTTTGGCTATTCGAGGTTTTTTGTATTTCCATACAAATTGTGAAATTCTTTGGTCTAGTTCTGTGAAAAATACCGTTGGTAGCTTGATAGGGATTGCATTGAATCTATAGACTGCTTTGGGTAGAATAGCCATTTTGACAATATTAATTCTTCCAATCCATGAACACGGTATGTTTCTCCATCTGTTTGTGTCCTCTTTGATTTCTTTCATCAGTGTTTTATAGTTTTCTATGTATAGGTCTTTTGTTTCTTTAGGTAGATATACTCCTAAGTATTTTATTCTTTTTGTTGCAATGGTGAATGGTATTGTTTCCTTAATTTCTCTGTCTGTTTTTTCATTGTTAGTATATAGGAATGCAAGGGATTTCTGTGTGTTAATTTTATATCCTGCAACTTTACTATATTCATTGATTAGCTCTAGTAATTTTCTGGTAGAGTCTTTAGGGTTTTCTATGTAGAGGATCATGTCATCTGCAAACAGTGAGAGTTTTACTTCTTCTTTTCCTATCTGGATTCCTTTTACTTCTTTTTCTGCTCTGATTGCTGTGGCCAGCACTTCCAACACTATGTTGAATAGTAGTGGTGAGAGTGGGCACCCTTGTCTTGTTCCTGATTTCAGGGGAAATGCCTTCAATTTTTCACCATTGAGGGTGATGCTTGCTGTGGGTTTGTCATATATAGCTTTTATTATGTTGAGGTATGTTCCTTCTATTCCTGCTTTTTGGAGAGTTTTAATCATAAATGAGTGTTGAATTTTGTCAAAGGCTTTCTCTGCATCTATTGAGATAATCATATGGTTTTTATCTTTCAATTTGTTAATGTGGTGTATTACATTGATTGATTTGCGGATATTAAAGAATCCTTGCATTCCTGGGATAAAGCCCACTTGGTCATGGTGTATGATTTTTTTAATATGTTGTTGGATTCTGTTTGCTAGAATTTTGTTAAGGATTTTTGCATCTATGTTCATCAGTGATATTGGCCTGTAGTTTTCTTTTTTTGTGGCATCTTTGTCTGGTTTTGGAATTAGAGTGATGGTGGCCTCATAGAATGAGTTTGGAAGCTTAACTTCTTCTGCAATTTTCTGGAAGAGTTTGAGTAAGATAGGTGTTAGCTCTTCTCTAAATTTTTGGTAGAATTCAGCTGTGAAGCCATCTGGTCCTGGGCTTTTGTTTGCTGGAAGATTTTTGATGACAGTTTCGATTTCCTTGCTTGTGATGGGTCTGTTAAGATCTTCTATTTCTTCCTGGTTCAGTTTTGGAAAGTTATACTTTTCTAAGAATTTGTCCATTTCATCCAAGTTGTCCATTTTATTGGCATAGAGCTGCTGGTAGTAGTCTCTTATGATCCTTTGTATTTCAGTGTTGTCTGTTGTGATCTCTCCATTTTCATTTCTAATTTTGTCAATTTGGTTTTTCTCTCTTTGTTTCTTAATGAGTCTTGCTAATGGTTTGTCAATTTTGTTTATTTTTTCAAAAAACCAGCTTTTAGCTTTGTTGATTTTTGCTATGGTCTCTTTAGTTTCTTTTGCATTTATTTCTGCCCTGATTTTTAAGATTTCTTTCCTTCTGCTAACTCTGGGGTTCTTCATTTCTTCCTTCTCTAATTGCTTTAGGTGTAGAGTTAGGTTATTTAATTGGTTTTTTTCCTGTTTCTTGATGTAAGCCTGTAATGCTATGAACCTTCCCCTTAGCACTGCTTTTACAGTGTCCCATAGGTTTTGGGTTGTTGTGTTTTCATTTTCATTCATTTCTATACATATTTTGATTTCTTTTTTGATTTCTTCTATGATTTGTTGGTTATTCAGAAGCGTATTATTTAGCCTCCATATGTTTGAAGTTTTAACAATTTTTTCCCTGTAATTGAGATCTAATCTTACTGCACTGTGGTCAGAAAAGATGACTGGAATGATTTCAATTTTTTTGAATTTTCCAAGACCAGATTTATGGCCCAGGATGTGATCTATTCTGGAGAATGTTCCGTGTGCACTTGAGAAAAAGGTGAAGTTGATTGTTTTGGGGTGAAATGTCCTATAGATATCAATTAGGTCTAGCTGGTCCATTGTGTCATTTAAGGTTTGTGTTTCCTTGTTAATTTTCTGTTTAGTTGATCTATCCATAGTTGTGAGTGGGGTATTAAAGTCTCCCACTATTATTGTGTTACTATTAATTTCCTCTTTCATACTTGTTAGCGTTTGCCGTACATATTGCGGTGCTCCTATGTTGGGTGCATATATATTTATAATTGTTATATCTTCTTTTTTGATTGATCCTTTGATCATTATGTAGTGTCCTTCTTTGTCTCTTTTCACTTCCTTTATTTGAAAGTCTATTTTATCTGATATGAGTATTGCGACTCCTGCTTTCTTTTGGTCTCCGTTTGCATGAAATACTTTTTTCCAGCCCTTCACTTTTAGTCTGTATGTGTCTCTTGTTTTGAGGTGGGTCTCTTGTAGACAGCATATATAGGGGTCTTGTTTTTGTATCCATTCAGCCAATCTTTGTCTTTTGGTTGGGGCATTCAACCCATTTACATTTAGGGTAATTATTGATAGGTGTGGTCCCGTTGCCATTTACTTTGTTGTTTTGGGTTCACATTTATACAACCTTTCTGCATTTCCTGTCTAGAGAAGATCCTTTAGCATTTGTTGAAGAGCTGGTTTGGTGGTGCTGAATTCTCTCAGCTTTTGCTTATCTGTAAAGCTTTTAAATTCTCCTTCATATCTGAATGAGATCCTTGCTGGATACAGTAATCTAGGTTGTAGGTTATTCTCTTTCATTACTTTCAGTACGTCCTGCCATTCCCTTCTGGCCTGGAGGGTTTCTATTGATAGATCAGCTGTTATCCTTATGGGAATCCCTTTGTGTGTTATTTGTTGTTTTTCCCTTGCTGCTTTTAATATTTGTTCTTTGTGTTTGATCTTTGTTAATTTGATTAATATGTGTCTTGGGGTGTTTCGCCTTGGGTTTATCCTGTTTGGGACTCTCTGGGTTTCTTGGACTTGGGTGGCTATTTCCTTCCCCATTTTAGGGAAGTTTTCAGCTATTATCTCCTCGAGTATTTTCTCATGGCCTTTCTTTTTGTCTTCTTCTTCTGGAACTCCTATGATTCGAATGTTGGGGCGTTTCACAGTGTCCCAGAGGTCCCTGAGGTTGTCCTCATTTCTTTTGATCCTTTTTTCTTTTTTCCTCTCTGCTTCATTTATTTCCACCATTTTATCTTCTACCTCACTTATCCTATCTTCTGCCTCCGTTATTCTACTCTTGGTTCCCTCCAAAGTGTTTTTGATCTCATTCATTGCATTATTCATTTGTAATTGACTCTTTTTTATTTCTTCTAGGTCTTTATTAAACAGTTCTTGAATCTTTTCAATCTTTGTTTCCAGGCTATTTATCTGTAACTCCATTTTGTTCTCAAGATTTTGGATCATTTTTATTATCATTATTCTAAATTCTTTTTCAGGTAGATTCCCTATCTCCTCCTCTTTTGTTTGACTTGGTGGGCATTTTTCATGTTCCTTTACCTGTTGGGTATTTCTTTGCCTTTTCATCTTGTTTAGATTGCTGTATCTGGAGTGGGCTTTCTGTATTCTGGAGGTCTGTGGTTCCTTTTTGTTGTGGAGGATTAACCCAGTGGGTAGGGTTAGACGATTGGCTTGTCAAGGTTTCCTGGTTAGGGAAGCTTGCGTCAGTGTTCTGGTGCGTGGAACTTGATTTCTACTCTTTGGAGAGCAATGGAGTGCCCAGTAATGAGTTTTGAGATGGGTCTATGTGTTAGGTGTGACCTTGGGCAGCCTGTATGTTGATGTTCAGGGCTATGTTCCTGCGTTGCTGGAGAATTTGCGTGGTATGTCTTGCTCTAAAACTTATTGGCTCTTGTGTGGTGGTTGGTTTCAGTGTAGGTATGGAGGCTTTTGGACAGTCACTTATTACTTAAAGTTCCTTGTAGTCAGGAGTTTTCTGGTGTTCTCAGGTTTTGGGCTTAAGTCTCCTGCCTCTGGATTTCAGTTTTATTCTTCCTGTAGTCTCAGGACTTCTCCAACTATGCAGCCCTCCTTTCGAAGACAATGGGCTGCTTTTCTGGGCGCCTGATGACCTCAGCTAGTGATCAGAAGTTGTTTTGCGAAGTTTGCTCTGCGTTCAGTTATTCTTTTGATGAATTTGTAGGAGAGAAAGTGGTCTCCCCGTCCTACTCCTCCGCCATCTTGGCTCCTCCCCTAGCTTAGTGTTATTGTATACTAGATGCTCAAATAATGTTCCCAAAAGAGTATTTATTCTTTTTTGAACAGTTTAAATGTGATCTTTTCTTGAGTTAGAAGGATATATATTTTTTGCTTTTCTATATAATGATCATAGCAAATTAATTATTGAAATGATGCAACTCATTTTATTTCTATTTTTTCCTTCACAAAGGGCAAATACTATTTTTGGAAAACATATAATCATACTTCCAGCACATAGCACTATTCAGCAGTCATATTACACAGTCTTTTTCCCCCAAGTTTATTTTATAAATACCTGAGGAATTTTTAGCACATCAAAATACATTTCCTCCCTCATGGTATAAATGTGATGCCTCTGACTCTGTAAGAAATACACAAAATGGCTACCAGTGGACTTGTATATTACACATATAGTAAAATGTCTGTGTTTGAAGTTAATCTTTTCCCAAACAGGTTTAAAAGAGGCCTAAGTGAATGCTTGTAAATTTGAGTCACTGTTAGCCAGAAGTAAAAAAGCAAATAAGGAACCAGAAGATTTCAACAAGACAGTTCTTTATTGCTATAAAACTACTGTATGCCCAACCCATCCTAGAGATCATTGCAATAGGCAACTATGGGATTTATAAAAAGCTAAGAGCACTTACATTGAATTATATAATAGCAGACCCTGCAATTAACAATGCTGAGATAGGCTATAAGATTTCCTAGGGCTAGTCAAATTCTCTAAGTGAAGATTCTTTCCTTGTTTAGATTTGCATGTGTTTGGTCCCTGAAAGTTAAATATCATCTGTTGATTTTGATTGCTGGTTTTTGTTTCATTCATTCACAGGGCACATATTCAAGTTTTTTTTAAAGGCACATCTTTCCACATCTCTAAGTGTGGCAAGAGTTTCTAACCTGGGATAAAGTGTAAACTCTTTTAAGATATTACTATATGCATTTTGTATATTGTTTAGTCACACTTTTATAAATGCATTTTGAAAGAGTGGTACAGTTATAAAGGGAAGTTTGAACAGAGAACCATCTTGTGTAAAAAAAAAAACAACTGTGACTGTAGGTCTGTTTGTTTCTGAGTACTAGTGTTTTATTGTATGACTAGAAATTACATTCAGGAAAAAGTGTCCCTTTTAAATCATTTCTAATGTTAATTTACTAGATTCAACTGCTCTTTTCTCCAAGAACCATTTTCTATTTAATTACATTTATATACTGTTTCAGTAGATCAGTTTTTGTACACACACTCTCTTTTTTGTTCTCTCTCTTTCCTTTCACATATATACACACCTAGTTCAAGTAATGGAAATGAAAATGATTTAAATGTAATTATACTAGTAATAAATTATGTATGCAATATTAAGAGGTGTTCATTTTTATGTTTTTACTGGAACTTTTCAGACTTTCTCAAATGCTTGAATTCTCTAATTTTTGCGGTATAATAGAGCTCTTTTAAAACAAATATATTCTCCGTCATCAAAATGGCTCCTAAAGGTGGTGATTGCATGTTTTTCAACTTCTCCACTCTTAGACTTTAATATAAAAATTGTAAGCATTTAATATGTTTTTCCATTAAATAGATTAGACTATTTCACCTTTTTTTTTTTTTTTTTTTTTTGCTGTTTTGGGGCTCAGAACCCATGACAATGAAAGAGATGCAGGAGCTGCGTATTCGATCCCTGGGTTGGTAAGATCCCCTGGAGAAAGAAATGGCAACCCACTCCCAGTTTCCTTGCCTGAAAAATCCCATGGACAGAGGAGCCTGGCAGGTAATACCCGTGGAGTTGCAAAGAGTTAGACATGACTGAACATGCACACATTTCATCTTTTTACTTTTGAAGCTCATTTACGTAATGCCTAAGTGATTAATTTAAAAATTAAACCAGATGTTCATTATATCTCAGTAAAGCTGGAAGAAAATAAAATTAAACTTTTATTATCATAAGTTCCATGAGATTTCTATTTCCATTGGTATTTGTCATCATTATTACAGAGAACCCAAAGCACCGTTGGTGGTGTCTAGAATTTAATCGAGGGATTGTTCTTCTTTTGCAGGTGGAAAGGGTTCACCGTGTGTTCAGGCAATAAGAGGTTTCAGTGACTGAGGAGAAACTTAAAGCCAACTTAAAGCCAACCAAATGCCAGTGTCCTTTCATTACAACCACACACCAGGATTTCTAAACAATGTCAGTGAGCAATGACTTCCCCACTGGGGTATACTGCTTCAAAGGTTTCCTCTCATCTAGTTCTTCTGACCACATTTTTTTTCAGGCTAAATTTTCTCATTATTTTACAAAGATAAAGGATGTCAAAGCACTACCATTTTACAAAAGAATTTTGCAGACTCTTAGCATATCTTCAGTTTCAAAGAGTTAAGTCATCTTAAGAAGGGGAACAGTTTTATCTTCATTTGGTGGTGATAAAGAACATCCATTTACTATGATTTTGGGCTCAAAAAGCTGAGGGCTATTTTGGGGAGGCCTTTAGAAGAGTAACTCAGCCCTCAAAATTTCTAAAGACTTTCCAGTATTTTCCCTGATCCCTGCCCAGATCTTTTCTTCTCTAGCTGTTTTAGTATAAATGTAGGTGACTCTACCTGGCAATTAAAATAAACCAAGGTAACTGACTAGAACTGGGGATCTGTGCACAAAGCTCAAAGTTTGAGTAATTAAGATATCAACATATCATTTTTACAGTTCTCATAATGTGTTTGCCTAGGACATCACCACAAATTATTCACAGCATATGATTTTATTTTATAATTTATTTTATTGAAATATAGTTGATTTACAGTGTTGTGTTAATTTCTACTGCACAACAAAGTGATTTGGTTATACATATATATATTATTTTTTGTATTCCTTTCCATTATGGTTTATCACAGGATATGAATATAGTTCCTTGTGCTATACAACAAGACCTTGGCAGTTATCTATTCTATACATAATAGTTTGCACCTGCTAACCCCAGACTCCCAATGCATCCTTCCTCCACCCCCACCCCCTTGGCAATCACAAGTCAGTGCTCTATGTCTGTGAATCTGTTTCTGTTTTGTAGATATATATTTGCATCATATTTTAGGTTCCCCACATAAGTGATATCATATGGTATTTGTCTCTCATTCTGATTTACTTCACTTAGTACGAGAATCTCTAGGTCATTTCACGTTGCTACAAATGGCATTATTTCACTCCTTTGTATGACTGAGTAGTATTCCACTGCATATATACATCACATCTTCTATATCCATTCACCTGTTGATGAATATTGAGGTTGCTTCCATATCTTGGCTATTGTAAATAGTCACAGCATGTGATTTTACTTCGTTGACAACCTAAAGCGAACAATCTTAATAATGCCCTTTACCTCTTGCAGTTCTTTGACCACTTATTATCCCTTTTAATATTCTAGTAACTATGTTTGAAAACGTAAAGCAGCAGACATCAAGGGGATTGGAATACATTTACTCTCAATTTGTTTAGAAAGGCAGTGCTTTATGGTAAAAAAAATTAGACTCTAGACCCACCATTACTAATTGCATGGTAGCTTTCAGCAAGTCAAACAACCCCTTAGAGCCTGCATTTCTTGGTCTGGCTCAATGTAACAATAAGGGCACTGGGGTATATGATTGGCCTGAAAAGTGCAACCCATGGCTAAAGTCATTTGCGCATGCATGCTAAGTCACCTCAGTCTGTCCAACTCTTCACTATTCTATGGACTGTAGCCTCCCAGGCTTCTCTGTCCATGGGATTCTCCAGACAAGAATATTGGAGTGGGTTGCCATGCCCTCCTCCAGGGGATCTTTCCAGACCTGCATCTCTTATGTCTCCTGCATTGGCAGGCAGGTTCTTTACCACTATTGCCACCTGGAAAGCCCAAAGCCATTTAAATGTACTTCTTCATTTTGTAAAATGTTACCAATCAAACAAAGTAGTTCTGAGAGTCACTAGTGACTCCAATTCAAAAGGTTAATGAAGATATAAGGGTTGCATTGAAAGGGACATATATCATGCCCATTTCCTCAAGTGAAAGAAAAAGAAATTAGTCATTGAATATGCTTTTCTAGTAGCAGAATGAATTTAGAGTAACTATTAAGGAAAGCTTTCCAAACACTTCAAAATTATGTTACCTACATATCAGCTTGGAATGGTCATATATCTCCAAGGTCTGTGTTGGCAGAAACCCCTTTATGTTCCTCTTGAGTCCTCTGTCTCAGACCCCTGAGAGGAACCCAAGGGGCAGTGGGTAGGAGAGAATGAACAGGAACTGTTGCCCCTGGTGCTTCACTGTTTTGAACACTGTCTAGTTGAACACAAGTCTAGATATTAAACAATCCATAAGATCGTCACAGGTCTGTCCTCACACAAGTGTATAAAAACAAGCAATTCACAGACTCTAAATCAATCATTTCAGGCAAAGTAATATTCCTACGATCCCTGTCCTTAGACCACAGCAGACCTGGCCAAAGACCACAGCAGAAGTTCAAATGATCAGAATGAAGAAGGAAACCTTGGTTTTATTTACAGGTCAGTTAATTTATGTTAATTGTCTGGAATGATAACCTAAAACTTACAGTCAGTTGAGAGAGATTTCCCAGAAGGAGGTTGACTTTGGTCTATGTATCTACCAGGTCTCAGGGAGGCTATTCTGCATACCCCCTCCTCTGTCAGTGAGAGATACTCAGGACACTCTATTTACCTCCTTGGTTCCCATGTTTGTTTCCATCTGACAGTTTCCCCTTCCCAGATTCCTGAACTGCAGCTGCTGCTCATGTTTCTGAAACTTCTGTCCCTGGATCTGGGGAGGAAAAGTACTTCAGCTGCAAAATACTCTCTTTTTTTCTGAGTTTGAATATTGCAGGTCACATGTGGCATACCTTTCTTTTGTGTCATTTTCTGCAATGTAGGATAAGCCTCTGGGTTTTTTTTTTTTTCCCCTTCTGCTCTCTTTAGTTCCAACCAGTCTACTCAACACCTTTCCTGGTTTTTGTTTTGTTCTTCAAAATTTCCAGCCACTGCACTAAAATGTTGAGAGATTTTTCTGCCTAAGTTCTGAACCAAATGAGAAGTAAGACAACCAGGGTTGGGGGGGGGGGGGCGGTGCGGGGAAGGACACCAAAATTACCTTTATTACTGATAAAGTCTAAATTGGTGAACATAGCTGTATTAGTTTCATAAGGCTATAGAAACAAAGAATCATAAACTGAGCAGCTCACAGGCGATGTATTGTCCCACAGTTCTCAGGGCTGGAGGTCTGAAATCAAGCTGCCAGCCATGCCATGCTACTTCTGAAACCCACATGGGAGAATCCTTCCTTGCCCCTTTGAGTTTCTGGTGTTTGCCAGCAACTTAGGGCATTCCTTGGCTTGCAGATATGTTGCTCCCATTTCTGCCTCCATTGTCACGTGGCTGTCCTGTCCCTGTGTCTCTACTCTTCTTTTTTTTTTTTTTTTACTTTTCTTTTTTTTTTTAATTTTTATTATTATTATTATTTTTTTCCCGGTGGGTTTTGTCATACATTGATATGAATCAGCCATGGATTTACATGTATTCCCAATCCCGATCCCCCCTCCCACCTCCCTCTCCACCCAATTCCTCTGGGTCTTCCCAGTGCACCAGGCCGGAGCACTTGTCTCATGCATCCCACCTGGGCTGGTGATCTGTTTCACCATAGATAGTATACATGCTGTTCTTTTGAAATATCCCACCCTCACATTCTCCCACAGAGTTCAAAAGTCTGTTCTGTATTTCTGTGTCTCTTTTTCTGTTCTGCATATAGGGTTATCGTTACCATCTTTCTAAATTCCATATATATGTGTTAGTATGCTGTAATGTTCTTTATCTTTCTGGCTTACTTCACTCTGTATAATGGGCTCCAGCTTCATCCATCTCATTAGGACTGGTTCAAATGAATTCTTTTTAATGGCTGAGTAATATTCCATGGTGTATATGTACCACAGCTTCCTTATCCATTCATCTGCTGATGGGCATCTAGGTTGCTTCCATGTCCTGGCTATTATAAACAGTGCTGCGATGAACATTGGGGTGCACGTGTCTCTTTCAGATCTGGTTTCCTCAGTGTGTATGCCCAGAAGTGGGATTGCTGGGTCATATGGCAGTTCTATTTCCAGTTTTTAAAGAAATCTCCACACTGTTTTCCATAGCGGCTGTACTAGTTTGCATTCCCACCAACAGTGTAAGAGGGTTCCCTTTTCTCCACACCCTCTCCAGAATTTATTGCTTGTAGACTTTTGGATAGCAGCCATCCTGACTGGCGTGTAATGGTACCTCATTGTGGTTTTGATTTGCATTTCTCTGATAATGAGTGATGTTGAGCATCTTTTCATGTGTTTGTTAGCCATCTGTATGTCTTCTTTGGAGAAATGTCTGTTTAGTTCTTTGCCCCTCTACTCTTCTTATACAGGTACCAATTGTACTGGCTTTGCTGGTGGTGGTGGTTTAGTCACTAAGCCATGTCTGACTCTTATAACCCCATCGACTGTAGCCCTCTTCTGGCTATGGGATTTCCCAGGCAAGAATACTGAAGTAGGTTGCTGTTTCCTTCTCCAAGGGATCTTCCTGACCTGGGGACTGAACTTGCAGTTCCTGCATCGGAGGTAGTCTCCTGTATTGTAGGCATATTCTTTTTTTTTTTTTTTTTTTCATTTATTTTTATTAGTTGGAGGCTAATTACTTTACTATATTGTAGTGGGTTTTCTCATACATTGACATGAATCAGCCATGGATTTACATGTATTCCCCATCCCGATCCCCCCTCCCACCTCCCCCTCTACCCAATCCCTCACACATATATATGGAATTTAGAAAGATGGTAATGATAACCCTATATGCAAAACAGAAAAAGAGACACAGATGTACAGAACAGACTTTTGGACTCTGTGGGAGAAGGCGAGGGTGGGATGTTTCGAGAGAACAGCATCGAAACATGTATGTTATCTATGGTGAAACAGATCACCAGCCCGGGTTGGATGCATGAGACAAGTGCTCGGGCCTGGTGCACTGTAGGCAAATTCTTAACCATCGAGCCTCTGGGGAAGATCCTGTAGTGGCTTTGAGACCACCCTAATGACCTCAGCTTGAGGTCTGCAAAGACTCTAGACCTACAGGTGAGGTCACATTGAGAGGTACTGAGGGTTAGGACTTCAAACATCATTTCGGAATGTAGTTTGACCCATAACAAGAACTTATGGGAGCCAAATGGATAAGCTATTGAACCTCAGATTTGGACAGATCTACTTGTCCAGTCATGGCACTTTTTTTGAGATGGGACTTTTCACATCAAATAAAACTTTTGGCATGGAGAGCAGAGATGAACTCTTACACCTTGGGTTATTACATATTATAGAATAAAAACAAAATATCCAAGACACAATAAAGAAGCATAAAAAGTATTCACAAACAAGATTTTAAAATATTAAACACATTTGTTTTATCAGTAAATACATATCATTTAAAGACTCCATTAGGTGTCCTAGATATTCGGTTCATTAACCTGCAAAACAACAATAGCCAAGGTTTATCAACAAGAATAACTGAAAAGAAAATAGGGATAATAATATTTTATACAACAAAATCATTAACAAGATTAAATTTATACTACTGAATGACAATAAAGAAGATATATGGAAAGAAATCTTACAAATGAGAGGAAAAATTGACAACAGCAATAATTCAATCTGGAAATCTCCCCAGAGTTTTCTTCCTGCTCTCTACTCCAAAAAAAGGGTGTACAGAATCTGGATAATATAAGTAATGGGGATGGGTTGATAATAATACAATAAATAAAATAAACTATAATTCTTCTCAGGTGTCCATGGAATATTTCCAAAAGTTGGTCATCTATTTGTTTTCACATGCATACACAAAAAGCCCTGAAAAATGAACCAGGAACAAATGCTACTATTTAAAACAAAACTAAACACTTTTAAAATATTTTAAAATTAAAAATACTTCTCAGATCACTACTTACTTGAATTATTATAGTCTGAGTTAAAAATAATGAATACTAATCTACTTGGAAAAATGGGTGGTGCCAAATTCCTACTTTGAAGGAAATCTATAGTCCTACATGCAGAATGGAAGGAAGTCAATTAAATAAACATTCAGCTAAATGTAGGAGAGAAAGAACTATGAACAAAATCTAAAGGGACAAATAAAATCAAACCACTGTAAAGAAGATTGTTATTCTAACACTGAAAGTGATAGAATCATGAAAATAATTCCAGGCAAACATATCTAGTTACTATATATGAGCCTGAGACAGTTGGATTGATAAACAATTTTATTAACTACTGCTCTTTATTTGCTACTGTTTTACAAGATTCTGTTGTTTGAATTAAGAAGGTATGTTCACCTAATCAGAAAAATAAGTTCCTGAGCAATCGAAAGAACAATAACTAATTTAAGAAAGGGCAAAAGAAGAAATAAGTAAAGAGATAGATACGGGAAGGCCAACGCAAATTTTGGATAATAGTTTAGGCCTTGTGTGTGTTCAGTCGTGTCTGACTCTTTGTCACACTATGGACTGTAGCCCACCAGGTTTCTCTGTCCATGGGGTTTCCCAGGCAAGAATAGTGGAACAGATTGCCATTTCCTATTCCAGAAAATGTTCCTGACTCAGGGATCAAATCCTGTCCCCTGTGTGTCTCCTGCATTGCAGGCAGATTCTTTACTGCTAAGCCACCAGGGAAGTCACCAGTTTACACCTTATAGATGCCAAACTCTACGTATGGGGGAAAAAAGAAAGCAAAAAAGGTTAACATAGGAGAACCAAAATATATAAGACAATTATTAACAGACCTAAAGGGAGAAATTGACAGCAACACAATCATAGTAGAGAATGTTAACATTCTACTTCAGTGGCTAGATCATCCAGACAGAATGTCAACAAGGAAACAATGGCCTTAAATGAAACATTAGACCAGATGGATTTATAAATTTGTAGAGAACATTCCATCTTAATGCAGCAGAATACACATTCTTCTCAAGGGCATATGGAACTTTCTCAAAGATAGACTATGTGTTTGCTCAGAAAACAAGTCTCAGTAAATTTAAGAAGTTTGAAATCATATCAAGCATCTTTTCCAATTGCAATGGCATGAAACTAGAAATGAATTACAAGAAGAAAGCTAAAGATGCAAAAATAAAACCAAGAAAATCACAAATATGTAGAAACTAACAACATGGTACTCAACAATTATCGGGTCAATGAAGAAATCTAAGGAGGACTCAGAAATTACCTGAAGACAAATCAAAATGAAAATACCAAATATGGAAATGTATGGGATGCAGCAAAAATGGTACTATTTGTTGTTCGGTTGCTATATCACGTTTGACTCTTTGTGACCCCATGGACTACAGGAGGCCAGGCTTCCCTTACCCGTCCAATTCTCCAGGCTAGAGCTGGAGTGGGTAGCCATTCCCTTTTCCAGGGGTCTTCCCGACCCAGGGATCGTACCTACGTCTGCTGCATCACTGGCAGATTTTTTTTACCATCTGAACCACCAGAGAAGCCTCTATATATACTATATACTATGTATAGTAGTGTGTATATGTCAATCCCAATTTTTCAATTTATCCCAAGAACTGACAGTATTAAAATATCCATATTACCTAAAGCAACCTACAGATTCCATGCAATCCCTATGAAAATCTCAAGGACATTTTTCACAGAAATAAAACCCCAAATTCTTGAATTCATAGAGCTCCACAAAAGACTGAATAGACAAAGCAATCCTGAGGAAAAAGAATAAACCTGGAGATAACACACCCCAATTTCAAAGTGTATTATAAAGCCATAATAATAAAAAAGCATAGTATTGATAGACAAACAGATGCATAGATCAATGGAACGAAATTGAAAGGTAAGAAATACATCCTCACATATATGGACAATTAATTTGCAACAAAGGAGCGAAAAACATACAGTGGAGGAAGGATACTATCTTCAAACAGCAGTGTTAGGAAAACTAGATGGCCACAGGCAAAAGAACCAGTCACTATCTCATACCCACTGTATGGTATGTGTGTACTAACACAAAGATCAACTCAAAATATATTAAAATGTATTATATCTGATAAAGGGTTAATATAAAAACTATATAAAGAACACATACAACTCAACAACAACAACAATAAAAAGACTCAACAACTCATTTTAGCTTCATTAAACAATGAGCAGAAGAGTTAAATAGTCATTTTTCTGAAGAAGACATACAGATGGCTAACAGACACAAGACAGATGTTCAACAGTACTAGTTATTAGGGAAATTCAAGTCAGCAAAGTGGGATATGTCACACCTATTAGAATGACTATTGTCAAAAAGGGCAAGAGATAACAAGTTCTGGCAAGGATATGGAGAATAGAGAACATTTATACACTGTTGGTGGGAATATAAATCAGTGCAGTCACTACAGAAAACAGTATGGAGATTTCTCCAAAAATTAAGAATAGGATTACCATATGTCCCAGCTATCCTAATTCTGGATATTTATCCAAAGTATATGAAAACACTAATTCAAAAAGATATAGGCTCCCTTGAGTTTGTTGCGACATTATTTACCTAAGCCAAGATGTGGAAACAACCCAAGGGCTCATTAATGAATAAATAGATGAAACAGGTGTGGTGTATATATATATATATATATACACGTACATATGAGTGCAAGTGTGTGTATGCTCAATCATGTCTGATTCTTTGTGACCCCATGAACAGTAGCCCACTAGGCTCCTCTGCCCATGGAATTTTTCAGGCAAGAATACTGGAGTGGGCTGCCATTTCTTACTCCAGGGGACCTTCCCCACCCAGGTGTTGAACCCACATTTCTTGTGTCTCCTGCATTGGCAGGCAGATTTTTTACCATGAGCCACCTGGGAAGCTGGTGTGTGTATATATATATATATATGCAATGGAATACTACTCATCTATGAAAGAGAATTCTTGCCATTTGAGACAATATGGACAGACCTTGATGGTTTTATGCTAAGGGAAATAAGTTTAGATGGAGAAAGACAAATGCCATATGATATCATTCCTATGTGGAATATAAAAGCAAACAAAAGACAACGAAAAAGTGAGCAAAGCAAACTAAACAAAAACAAATGTATAGATACAGAGAAGAGAGTAGTGGTTACCAGAGGGAAAGGGGTAGGGTGGGGTAGGGCTGGTGAAATGGGTAAAGGGGTCAACTCTATGTTGATGGATGGAGACAAAATTTTTGGTGCTGAGCATGCTGTAGGGTGTACAGAAATGAAAATGTTGTACACATGAAACTATACACCAATGTTACCTCAATAAAAATAAATCTAAAATTTTTTTTAGAAAGGTAGCTATTGTTTGGGGTAGATACAGTGGTTTGTGGGGTAGATAGCAACATTCCCAGTGGTTAATCTAGTTAATATCTACAGTGGGATACATGATCCAGGACTTTTTTGCATTAGTGAAAAGTACCCTGCCCCCAACTTTAGTGAGACATAATTGACAAACTTGTATACTTGAAGTGAATACCATGATGATTTGACATATGCATACATTGAGAAACACTACAATCAAGTTAATTATCACATCCATCACCTCACTTTGTTAGTTATCATTTTTGTGTGTAGGGATAATGCTGAAGCTTTACTCTTAGCAAATTTCAAGTATATAATACAATATTATTAACTATAATTATTATACTGAATAGTAGATTAGCAACTTTAAAATACACAGTATAGTATTATTAACTATAGTGACTATACTTTATATTGGGTCCTCAAAACTTATTCATCTTACAATAAAAAATTTTTATCTTTTAACCAACATTTCCCCATTTCTCCCAAACCCCAGGTCTTGGCAGCCACTATTCTACTTTGCTTTTATGAGTTTAACAATTTTTTTTTTTAACATTTCATATAGAAGTGATACTATACAGTATTTGTCTTTCACAGCCTGGCTTATTTCACTTAGCATAATGCCCTCCAGTTTCATCCATGTTATTACAAATGGCAGGAAAGCTTTCTTTTTTTTTTTATAGCTGAATAATATTACTTTGTAATATATATCTAACACATTTTCTTTACCCATTCATTTACCAATGGACATTTAGGTTGTTTCCATGTCTTGGCTATTGTGAATAATGCTGCAATGAACTCCAGTGTGGATAGCTCTTCAAGATAGTGATTTTGTTTCTTTTGGCTACATACCAAGAAATGAACTTGCTATATTATATAAAAGTTCTATTTTTAATTTTTTGAGGAACCTGTGCAAGGCAATGACAACCCACTCCAGTACTCTTGCCTGGGAAATCCCATGGACGGAGGAGCCTGGTAGGCTGCAGTCCGTGGGGTCACGAAGAGTGGGACATGACTGAGTGACTTCACTTTGACTTTTCACTTTCATGCCCTGGAGAAGGAAATGGCAACCCACTCCAGTGTTCTTGCCTGGAGAATCCCAGGGATGGGGGAGCCTGGTGGGCTGCTGTCTATGGGGTCGCACAGAGTCATACACGACTAAAGTGACTTAGCAGCAGCAGCTTGTTTTCCAGAGTGACTGTACCATTCTATACGCCCATCAATAGTGTGTAAGGGTTCTCTTCTCTCTACGTCCTCACTAATATTTGTTATCTTTGGTCTTTTTGACAATAGTTATTCTAACAAATATGAGGTGATATCTCAGGGTGGTTTTGATTTGCATTTCATGATGATTAATGATTTTGAACACCTTGAAAAGATGCGCTTTAAATACTGAAAATACCCTGCATGGGACTTCTAAAGTCAGAAAGACTGAAAAAACTTGAAGGCAAGGGTATATCAGTTTTCATGTTTATATTCCTAGTGATTAGCACTGAATTTGAGCTGATAATGAATTATTGAAAGACATTCTCATCAGTATATATTTATTGATTTATTTTTCAAACAGAATAATAAATGAAAAGCATGGAGGAAAGCCAAGTTAATTATAGAACTGGGCAGAACTTCTTTAACTGGGGAGGGGCATGAGTGATCTTTCTGAGGTGATGAAAGTTTTCATAACTTGATCTGGCTGATGGTTACTGAGTGTGTATATATATAAGTAAAAATTTCTTAAACTGCCCACTAAAGGTTTATATACTTTACTGTGTGTAAATTATACCTCCAAATCAAAATTAAAATCAAACTAATGAGTAAAGCTGAATGTTTGAGAAAAAGCTGAGTCTTTGGAATGTTTGACCAAATTCTATGCCATGTTTTTTTTCTCTTATTAAGCAAAGAGACTTAAATTTTTTAAATTAATTTATTTTTTATTGAAGGATAATTGCTTTACAGAATTTTGCTGTTTTCTGTCAAACCTCAACATGAATCAGCCACAGGTATACATACATCCCCTCCCTTTTGAAGCTCCCTCCCATCTCCTTCCCCATCCCACCACCCCTCTAGGTTGATACCGAGCCCCTGTTTGCGTTTCCTGAGACATACAGCAAATTCCCATTGGCTATTTTACATATGGTAATGTAAGCTTCCATGCAATGTATGGAGAGACTTATATTTGATTTAGTTTTGGTGGAGAATAGACACATATCCTATGTGAAATTTGTTAGCATATTGTCTGTTTCCAAAGAGTACAAAATTGTTACCAGAGTTTTGATAGTAAGTAAAGGGTAAATTTCCAAAGCTATGTTCACTTTATCAACTGACAAGTTATTCCCTGGACCAAATGAAAATAGAAAATTTATCTAGTTGACTTCCTAGACACTTCTTGATCATATTTGCAAGCAAAGCACAAATTAAGGCTGTTGCAGTGATTTGAGGAGTGAGCATTCTCTATTCTGTCTAAGGATGGCTACTTCAGTCTCTTTCTCAAGTGTGGAAACACCTAAACTTTATTTAAAGTTTCTTTTCTAAAATATGGAGAAGGAAATGGCAGCCTATTCCAGTATCCTTGCCTGGGAAATCCCATGGAGAGAGGAACCTGGTTGGCTGCAGTCCAAGGGGTCACAAAAGAGTTGGACATGACTGAGCAACTTTCAGCTTCTAAAATATTTATTTTTCTGGCTGCATGGGTCTTAGTTGCCACATGTGAGATCTTTCTTTGTGGAGCATGGACGCTAGCTGTGACCTGTAGCCTCAGTAGTTGTGGCATCTGGAGTAAGTTGTTTTGTTGCCTGTCAGATCTTAATTCTCCAACCAGGTATTGAAACGATGTTCCCTGCATTGCAAGGCAGATTCTTAACCACTAGACCACCAGGGAAATTCCTAAGTTTCTTCCCCGCCCCCCCCAAACTATAATCTTTTTATTTTGTATCTTAGTACAGCTGATTAACACTGTTGTGGTAGTTTCCAGTGAACAGTGAAGGGACTCAGCTAAACTTAGCTGGACACACCTAAAGTTAAATTCCTATGCAATATTGCTCTTTACAGCATCGGACCTTGCTTCTATCACCAGTCCCATCCACAACTGGGTATTGTTTTTGCTTTGGCTCCATCCCTTCATTCTTTCTGGAGTTATTTCTCCACTGATCTCCAGTAGCAAAACCTGGAATGTTAGGTCCATGAATCAAGGCAAATTGGAAGTGGTCAAACAGGGGATGGCAAGAGTGAATGTCGACATTCTAGGAATCAACAAACTAAAATGGACTGGAATGGGTGAATTTAACTCAGATGACCATTATATCTACTTACTGTGGTCAGGAATCCCTTAGAAGAAATGGAGTAGCCATCATAGTCAACAAAAGAGTCTGAAATGCAGTACTTGGATGCAATCTCAAAAATGACAGAATGACCTCTGTTCATTTCCAAGGCAAACCATTCAGTATCACGGTAATCCAAGCCTATGCCCCAACCAGTAATGCTGAAGAAGCTGAACGGTTCTATGAAGACCTACAAGACCTTTTAGAACTAATACCCCAAAAAGATGTCCTTTTCATTATAGGGGACTGGGATGCAGAAGTAGGAAGTCAAGAAACACCTGGAGTAACAGGCAAATTTGGCCTTGGAGTACGGAATGAAGCAGAGCAAAGGCTAATAGAGTTTTCCAAAAGAACGCACTGGTCATAGCAAACACCCTTTTCCAACAACACAAGAGAAGACTCTACACATGGACATCAACAGATGGCCAACACTGAAATCAAATTGATTATATTCTTTGCAGCCAAAGATGGAGAAGCTGTATACAGTCAGCAAAAACAAGACTGGGAACTGACTGTGGCTCAGATCGTGAACTCCTTATTGCCAAATTCAGACTTAAACTGAAGAGAGTAGGGATAACCACTAGACCATTCAGGTATGACCTAAATCAAATCCTTTATGACTGACTGTACAGTGGAAGTGAGAAATAGATTTAAGGGACTAGATCTGATAGACAGAGAGCCTGATGAACTATGGACGGAGGTTCATGACATTGTACAGGAGACAGGGATCAAGACCATACCCATGGAAAAGAAACGCAAAAAGGCAAAATGATTGTCTGAGGAGGCCTTACAAATAGCTGTGAAAAGAAGAGAAGCAAAAAACAAAGTAGAAAAGGAAAGATATTCCCATTTGAATGCAGAGTTCCAAAGAATAGCCAGGCGAGATAAGAAAGCCTTCCTCAGCAATCAATGCAAAGAAATAGAGGAAAACAACAGAATGGGAAAGACTAGAGATCTCCTCAAGAAAATTAGAGATACCAAGGGAACATTTCATGCAAAAATGAGCTCAATAAAGGACAGAAATGGTATGGACCTAACAGAAACAGAAGATACTAAGAAGCGGTGGTAAGAATACACAGAAGAACTGTACAATAAAGATCTTCATGACCTAGATAATCACAATGGTGTGATCACTGACCTAGAGCCAGACATCCTGGAAGGTGAAGTCAAGTGGGCCTTAGAAAGCATCACTACGAAAAAAGCTAGTAGATGTGATGGAATTCCAGTTGAGCTATTTCAAATCCTGAAAGATGATGCTATGAAAGTGCTGCACTCAATATGCCAGCAAATTTGGAAAACTCAGCAGTGGCCACAGGACTGGAAAATATCAGTTTTCATTCCAATCCCAAAGAAAGGCAATGCCAAAGAATGCTCAAACTACCTCACAATTGCACTCATCTCACACACTAGTAAAGTAATGCTCAAAATTCTCCAAGCCAGGCTTCAGCAATATGTGAACCGAGAACTTCCAGATGTTCAAGCTGGTTTTAGAAATGGCAGAGGAACAAGAGATCAAATTGCCAATATCCGCTGGATCATCGAAAAAGCAAGAGAGTTCCAGAAAAACATCTATTTCTGTTTTATTGACTATGCCAAAGCCTTCAACTGTGTGGATCACAATAAACTTTGGAAAATTCTGAAAGAGATGGGAATACCAGACCACCTGACCTGCCTCTTGAGAAACCTGTATGCAGGTCAGGAAGCAACAGTTAGAACTGGACATGGAACAACAGACTGGTTCCAAACAGGAAAAGGAGTATGTCAAGGCTGTATATTGTCACCCTGCTTATTTAACATAAATGCAGAGTACCTCATGAGAAATGCTGGGCTGGAAGAAGCACAAGCTGGAATTAAGATTGCCGGGAGAAATATCAATAACCTCAGATATGCAGATGACACCACCCTTATGGCAGAAAGTGAAGAGGAACCAAAAAGCCTCTTGATGAAGGTGAAAGAGAGTGAAAAACTTGGCTTAAAGCTTACCATTCAGAAAACTAAGATCATGGCGTCTGGTCCCATCACTTCATGGGAAATAGATGGGGAGACAGTGGAAACAGTTTCAGACTTTATTTTTTTGGGCTCCAAAATCACTGCAGATGGTGACTGCAGCCATGAAATTAAAAGACGCTTACTCCTTGGAAGGAAATTTATGACCAACCTAGATAGCATATTAAAAAGCAGAGACATTCCTTTGCTAACAAAGGTCCATCTAGTGAAGGCTATGGTTTTTCCAGTGGTCACGTATGGATGTGAGAGTTGGACTGTGAAGAAAGCTGAGCTCTGAAAAATTGATGCTTTTGAATGGCGGTGTTGGAGGAGACTCTTGAGAGTCCCTTGGACTGCAAGGAGATCCAACCAGTCCATCCTAAAGCAGATCAGTCCTGGGTGTTCATTGGAAGGACTGATGCTGAAGCTGAAATTCCAATACTTTGGCTACCTCATGAGAAGCATTGACTCATTAGAAAAGACCCTGATGCTGGGAGGGATTGGTGGCAGGAGGAGAAGGGGACGACAGAGGATGAGATGGCTGGATGGCATCACCGACTCGATGGGCATGAGTTTGAGTAAACTCCGGGAGTTTGTGATGGACAGGGAGGTCTGGCGTGCTGTGATTCATGGGGTCGCAAAGAGTCAGACACAACTGAGTGAGTGAACTGAACTGAATTGAAAGTTAAATTCATTACTTCCCCAAAGTTGTAATTGATCCACTGTTTATCTACAGGTGGTCAAGTTTCCACCTGTTTCTGACATATGTAGTCCAGTTATCATTTGGCTGGAGAAGGGCATGGCAACCCACTCCAGTATTTTTGCCTGTAGAAGTCCATGGACAGGTGAGCCTGGTGGGCTACAGTCCATGGAGTCGTAAACAGTCAGGCACAACTGAATGATTAACACTTTATCATTTGGTGGCTTTCATGTAAATTCAAAAACATTTTTCCCATGGTCAAGTTGGGTTTCAGAGATCGCATTTAGCAAGTCTTGGAAACTGACCCATTTTGGTTGTGGGATGCATGCGACCGTCTGCACTCCTGACTCAGCTCTCTGGCATGGTGTTTTCATTTGAACACAGGAATCTGATCGAGTTGTACTAGCCCTGAACATCTACTGAGATTTGTTTTTTGACTATAGGCCAGGTCGTGGTGAAAGGTAATTTTCAGAAAAAAAAAAATTTTTTTTTGGAGTATCGTTGATTCCCTGGTGGCCCTGGTAAAGAATCTGCCTGCTAATGCAGGAGATGCAGGTTCAATACTTGGGTCAGGAAGATCCCCTAGAAAAGGAAATGGCAACCCACTCCAGTATTCTTGTCTGGAAAATCCCATGGACAGAGAAAACTGGTGGGGTACAGTCCATGGGGTTGCAAGAGAGTTGGACAAAACTTAGCAACTAAATAGCAACAACAGTTGATTTACTACGTTGTGTTAGTTTCAGGTATAAGGCAAAGCGAATCAGTTATATCTATGCATATATACACTCTTTTTTTTAAAGATTCTTTTCCCATATAGGTCATTGCAAAGTACTGAGTAGAATTCCCTGTTCTTTGTGACCCCATGGATCATGCAATCCATGGAATTGTCCAGGCCAGATTACTGGAATGGGTAGCCTTTCCCTTCTCCAGGGGATCTTCCCAACCCAGGAATTGAACCAGGGTCTCCTGCACTGCAGGTGGATTCTTTACCAATTGAGCTATGAGGGAAGTCCCTGTTCTGTACAGCAGATTCTTATTGTCTATTTTATATATAGTAATGTATACTTGCAGTTCCAATTTCCCAATTTATCCCTTGTCCCCAGCCCCTCATAACCATAAGTTTGTTTTCCATATCTGTGACCCTGCTTTGTTTTGTAAATAAGCTTATTTGAACTGTTTTTTTTTTGTTTTTTTTTTTTTTTTTTTAGATTCAACATGTAGCCAGTAAGATATTTGTCTTTCTATGTCTTACTTACTTCACTCAGTATGACAATCTCTAGGTCCATCCATGTTGTGGCAAATGGCATTATTTTGTTCTCTTTTTTCTGGCTGAGTAATACTCCATTGTAAATGTGCATCATACCTTCTTTATCGATTTATCCATCAATGGACATATAGATTGCTTCCATGTCCTGGCTGTTGTAAATAGTGCTGCAATGAACATTAGGGTGCATGTATCCTTTCAAATTGTTATTTTCTCAGGATATAAGCCCAGGAGTGGGATTGCAGGGTCATGTGGGCTTCCCTGGTGACTTAGTCGATAAAGACTCCACCTGTAATGCGGGAGACCTGGATTCGATCCCTGGGTTAGGAAGATCCCCTGAAGGAGGGCATGGCAACCCACTCCAGTATTCTTGCCTGGAGAATCCCCAAGGACAGAAGAGCCTGGAAAGCTGTAGTCCATGGGGTTGCAAAGAGTCGGACACGACTGAGCGGCTAAGCACAGCACAGCATGGTAGCTCTATTTTTAGTTTTAAAAGGAGCTCCCATACTGTTTTCCATAATGACTATACCAGCTTACAATCCCACCAACAATGTAGGAAGTTTCCCTTTTTTCCACACACATTTTCTAGTTTTGAAATGGGTATGTTAAGTAGAATTTGAGAACAAGAATGGTACAACACAATTTGTTATAAATTAAATAACAAAGACAATCTTTAATCAAATCTTTCCATGTTTAGAACTCATTTCTTCAATAACTATAAGAGGGAAATTATAAGTTTATTACCCCAAACCATGAACAGAAGTTTCACCAGGACAGTTAAACACAAGAATTTAATTGTGGCATTAGTGTGCTGCTTTGTGAATGTAAAAGTATTTTCCTTCTAAGTTATTTAATGCACTTCATGCCCTAAGTGGTCATCCCTGAACTAACTCATTTATTCTACCTTGTTCAAAACTCATCTATGCTTCTTGAATGAAAAAAATCCATTTGAATAACCTCACTTCATAGTTTTCCAGTTCTACAAATATGTGATCAATAATCCAGCATTTTTGGTCTATTGATCCAACAGTGGGCCCAGATTGTCTCCCAAGGCAGAAAGTAGTCAAGTTGTATCTATCAAAGATGTGAGAGAGACAATTTTTACATTGGAAAGCTGTTGGAATAGATCTCCAAGACTCCTTCAAACTTTGCCATTTTATGCCTGGGCCATTTTTAAGCTAAAATAACCAACCAATAATGGCAGGGACCTTTCTTGAGTTTCGTCTAGACATTTCACTCCTATTGTCTCTAATCCTCAGAACAATGTGTTAAGATTGGTACTATTATCCCTGTTCTACAGGTGAGGACACAGGGACTCAGAGCGGTTAATTTAACTAGCGAATTGTTTATCTGAAATGCAAAACCAGATCACTCCAATTCCAGAGTTCATGCTCTTTCCATTGTACTTGCCTTGGGTGTTGTAAGGATTCTGGGAAATCGCCGCGGTGTGGAAGGACATAATGTTCCCTTATTTTGTTGTTCTCTTTTATGACACGGTTTATCACATGGTTAAAGCAAAAAGCAAGAACAGCTTGTGACTAAGGATGTCCTTGCTTCTCACTCAGAAGTGGCTCCCATGCTTCCTCTTTCGGCCCCATGATCCAATGAGGCTCCCGTTTGTCAGGATGGTGATATTCTACAATCTGGCGTCATTGGCTTTCTGAGAGGCAACAGGTAAGGAAACATCCAATTTCTCAGTGAAAAGTCTGCATGTGAGTGGGTCCCTGAGGAATACAAAGAGACCATGGTACCTTCAGAGAAGAGTCCAGGCAGCACATTCTGTACCGTCTCTCAGGGGCTCAAGCCACGCCCTCTTTGCCAATCATGTACGTCCAAATGTCTCATCAGATCTACATGTCTTAGTTGGGTTTGCCTTGTTTTGTGCTTCACAGGTGGGAGCAGTTGGACTTGATAAGAATACAGTCACTAAGTCATGTCCAAGTCTTTGCGACCCCATGGACTGCAGCACGCCAGGCTTTCCTGCTTTTCACTCACCCAGAGTTGGCTCAAACTAATATCCATTGAGTTAGTGATGCCATCC
Organism: Dama dama; assembly: GCF_033118175.1. NCBI lineage: Eukaryota > Metazoa > Chordata > Mammalia > Artiodactyla > Cervidae > Dama > Dama dama. The sequence goes on from NC_083710.1 coordinate 50,608,207, forward strand.
AACTATCTCATGCTCTGCCGCCCCCTTCTCCTCCTGCCCTCAATCTTTCCCAGCATCAGGGACTCGACAGATAACTGATTATCACAACTAACTTTTAGATGGAGATCATTCTGGGCTTGAGGACACCATAGTCTCCTGGTTCTAACTCTCTCTCTCCTGACAGCAACTCAGATAACCCACAGGATTTAATCCCCTCCCCTCCCCGTCCCGCCCCCGCCTCAAATTCAAACAAGCAAAGAAACAAAAATCCTGTATTCCATGGAAACAATCTATGGTATCTTTGCAAAGAAACAGATATTCATCTTTGAACAGTACAGGAAGAGCAAACATAGCCTTTAAAGTCAGTTAAACCAGCCTAGCTTTGGACTGAGCCTTTTCATTTATTGTTTTATAATCTCAAGCTAGTCATTTCACCTCTCTGGTTCTCTGCTCTTTATCTGTTAAGTGGGGATAATAATTTTGATTTTACAAGGTTGTCATGGGGGAAATCAAGGTCTCTAGTAAGGCACCTAACAGTGCATGGCAGCAAACCCTTGGGAAACGCTGCCTGCTTCTGCTCTGCCTCCCCAGGTGCACTGGCTTTCCTAGGAAAAGGTTGTTTAGAAGGTGAAAAGGCCTTTCCTTTCCATTCATTTAGGAGCTTCCTGTAGCTTTTGACTTTTAAAAATATTAAATTGTTTATGTTGTATGGGCTTTTAAAAATAGCTTAGAGGGCAATCCAGGGAACTCAACTAAAAAAGGATTATCTAGACTCTACAATGACTGTAGTGGAAAAAGAATGGAATGAAAAAAGCAATGAGAAGGCTGAAGAAACAGGGATAGTGCTGTATACATTGTTTGTAAACAAGAACACTTTCTACACACATGCTCCAAACATCCCATTATTTTGCAAACTATGTATTCTTCTTTTCATGTATGGGGCTGCTGCTGCTGCTGCTAAGTCGCTTCGATCGTGTCCGACTCTGTGCGACCCCATCGACGGCAGCCCACCAGGCTCCCCCGTCCCTGGGATTCTCCAGGCAAGAACACTGGAGTGGGTTGCCATTTCCTTCTCCAATGCATGAAAGTGAAAAGCATGCATGGGGCAGTTTAAGTTAATGATGTGATCCATTCATCCTGCCATGTTTCATTTATATTTTCTTCAACAGTGAAATGAATTGAGGAAAACAATGCCCTTATTCTGTGAACAAGAAGAGGAAAGAGAAGAGTGTGTGTGTATTTGTGTGTGTGTGTGAATGCTCCCCAGAATTTGGGAGTTAGAGTAATTTTAACCAATCTAACCACAGACTTCTTTTGAAAACCTCTTAATAATGTTCAGAAACAAAGCCTAATATTAAGGGCAGGCAAAAACTCTGTGGTCCTCTCTATTAAAGACCAACCCTTTCCTCTCCTGCTTCAGTCTGATTACCTCTGGGGAATGTGCTATTCCTTGGAACGAATCAACCCTGCACAAAATAAGAGAGGTTGAAAAGTTTAGGACGTGGAAAATATGTGGAATTTGCTCTTGAATAATGATTTGTATTTTTTCTTTTGCAATAAATATGACCAATGACCCAGATAGAAGGATGGCAATTACTTAATGAATCAAGCTTCAGAAATGTAAAAACACTTCATAATAAAAATGAAAGCAATAATAGTAGGAAGCCAAGTTAAGTAAACATGGGTAATGCTCCTTGTATCTGTACATTTACAAATTCCAAAGCCATGACTGTGAAAGCGATTATTCTAGCGATAGCTCTGTTCTTGGTTTCCATTGCTTGTTGAGTTGGTTCTTCCGAATTTGAGGACAAATAAGGCTCTGTGCTGACTTCTCTCATGCATTTGGAAGTCAGTAGCTGGGATGATGTGTCACTAAGGTAGGACTGGGATTTAGCAGTCCCCAAGTCTCTGACAATCATTTACCTGTGTGCAAGGCGCTTTTGCCCTAACAATCTCAGGTCTCTCTAAGTAAATCATTTCTAAATCTGTTACAGCCCAGGTAGAAATCTTTCTTGCTCAATGATATACTTAAAATCTGCTGTTCATGTGATGCTATCCTTGACTACTGACCATGCCTTGACTTTGTGCAATGGGATATGCTTCCAAACTTTAGAGAAAAGGAGAAGAAACTGCTAAAGGGGCAGGGTTGGGAGAGGTGGCAGAACTGTGTATGCACAAATTCTGGCCAATGTAGAGCTGTACTTCATGGAGCCACCAACACAAAGGTCTCTGTCTTTTGAAAGACTTGTTGACAGCTATTCCCTTAAAAGCATATGGTGCCACCAGGTTGGTAACTTCGGGAAAGTCACACATTTTCTTATAAAACAAGCTACTGAATTGGATGATATTTAGGATACATTATGGGATTCCCTGATAGCTCAGCTGGTAAAAAATCTGCCTGAAATGCGGAAGACCCTGGTTTGATTCCTGGGTCGGGAAGATCCCCTGGAGAAGTGATAGGTTACCCACTCCAGTATTCTTGGGCTTCCCTTGTGGCTCAGCGGGTAAAGAATCCACCTGCAATGCAGGAGACCTGGGTTCGATCCCTGGGTGGGAAAGATCCCCTGGAGAAGGGAACGGCTATCCATCCACTCAAGTATTCTGGCCTGAAGAATTCCATGGACTGTATAGTACATGGGGTCACAAAGAGTCAGACACGACTGAGCAACTTTTACTTTCACTTTAAGAGACATTATGGGAGTAAAAAACAATTTGAAGGTCAAGAAAATCTTTTAGAAACTAGAGAGAAGTTGGCTGTTAAAAAATAAATAAATAAAAGCTTGGCGTTACATTCCTCCCTGGTCTCGGAGTAAACTGTAGTATGTAGGAGATTAACCTGAATTATTTGATGGCTGTTTACAGTTGTCGCTTTTCTCCTTGCCAACATTTCCCAAACATTAGTACACGTAAGAACCATCTGATAGGCTGTAAAAAGGCAGCTGTAACTCCTGAGATTATTTCGGTAGGTTAAGGGCAGGACCTAGGAATCTGCAGTTTCAAAGAGATACAAAAAAAAAAAAAAAAAAAAGATACCGGTGCGGGAATCACTAAAAATCACAGTATTTTTAAGGGGAATCTTTCTGGGAGTTTGGGGGTAGGTTGATCGGCTAGAGGGGAGGGAGGGAATTCTTAACAGCCTGTCTCTGCTTAGGGAAGTTCTGATGTTGCTGGTGGAGAAATATAAAGTATCCCTCACGTGGGTTGAGGTTGAATCACTGCCAAAAACTGTGGGTCGGTTTCAACTACAAGCAACAAATAAATAAACCCACTGGAAAGATACTATTAGAGAAGAAAACGGTTCTAGTGTCCAAGAAATTAGTGGAATGTAAGGGAATTAACTGAAGGAGCATGAGGATAAGAAAGATTTTTTTATCAAATATCTAAAATGTGCCCAGTGCTTTATATACATTGTCTCTTTTAATTCTTATATTTGTGAGCAAAGATAGTCCTATATTGCAAATGAAAAACCTGATGCTGATGGACCCAGTAATTTTCAACCCAACTGCACTTTAGAAATCACTTGGGACTGGGGGAGGCAGGATCTTTGAAAAATTACGTCTGTCTAGTTTACACCCCCAGCAATTTTGGTATCATTGGCTGGGCATTGATACCTTTATAAGTACCCTGGAGATACTAATGTTCAGCCAAGGGTCAGCATCACTGATATTAGCCAAAGTTCACAGGATTAGAAGGATTTCCAAACCATCACTCACAATGCGCTTCCTTTGATCTATGTACATGTGTGTTCAGTTGTGTCCGACTTTCTGTGGCCCTGTGGACTGTAGCTCACCAGGCTTCTCTGTCCTTGGAATTCTCCAGTCAAGAATACTACAGCGGGTTGCCATTATTTACAGTAGGGGATCTTCCGAGTCCAGAGATTGAATTTATGTCACCTGTGTCTCCTGCATTGGCAGGCGGCTTCTTTACCACTAGCGCCTCCTGGGAAGCCCTTTGATCTATTCCGGACACAATTCTCTGTTCAGGCCTGAACCTCTGAGGTAAGACTGTGCATGGAGATCTGACTTTGTTAAAGATGTGCTCAGGTCATGGAAACAAAATCTTAGGGGGAAATTTTGAGTAAGATAACATACTATTTGGTTATTACTGTGATCCTGGAGGTCACTGCTATTGTTATGATCCTCTTTATAGATGAAGAAACTGGGGTCCGTGCTGTTTGAAACTTTCTTACACTCTCAGGGACAAAAAATTATTATTAAACTCAGAATAGCAGAGTCTTTGGAGAATACTGATTTCTTTGAAATATATCACACTTCGTATCTTAGAAGTTAGTTGACTTGTTTTCATCTACTGAGTAAGCACAGTTTGACTATCTTAGAGTTTTGTTGCTTAGTTGCTAAGTTGGGTCAGACTCTTTTGTGACCACATGGACTGTAGCCTGCTGGGCTCCTCTGTCCATAGGATTTTCCAGGCAGGAACATTGGACTGGGGTGCCATTTCCTTCTCCAGGGGATCTTTCCCCTCAGAGAGTTAAGAATTATCTATTTTCAAAGACTTTCTTGAAAACATGAAATCTTCAATATATTTATTTGAGCTCATGACAAAATCATGTAACCTTCTGAAAGTCTTAGCTTCCATGACTGTCAAATATAGGCAATGGCATCAAGCATATCTAAAGATGCCATTTTACATGCTTTTTGAAAAAAGACTCTATTAAAGGAAGAAAATCCATCTTTTTTCCTACCATATAGAACATCAATATTAATACTGTAGTGATACCTTAATATTAGTACTAAGGTGTGTAACATTTGGCCTACCAACTTTTCAATCTTATTCAAAGATAGACTATGAAATAATAACATCAGTATTCATTGATGTAGCATTATACAATTGTTTTTCATAAATTTCTACTGTCTTCTTCAAGCATTTAATCCTATTGTAATTGCATCAGTTTAGGGGAAGGGTGAGTTAAGTTTTCAGGTAGGAGACAGATGACATGAAGGCATTCCAAATAGAGGGAACAGTATATTCAAGGGAAGGAACTAGTACAGTGTGACTAGAATGTCAAGTGTAAGTGGTTGAGAAGTAGGTAGCACATGAAGCTAGAAGGGTAAACAGCGGAGGGTCAAAAAGGGTATCACTTTATATATGTGTATAACTGAATTGCTGCACTGTATACCTTAAACTAACATGATACTGGAAATCAACTATACTTCAATTTTAAAAAAGGGCATCATGTACCAAAGGAAGAAGAATTTTGAGCTTTTTCTTCTAGAACCTTACTGTCCAATATGGTAGCCAGTAGCCACAGGTGGTTATACTAAGTGGAAATGTGATGAGGCCAAATGAAAATGCTCTAAGTATAAAATCCTCATGAATTTTCAGTTTGAAAAAACCCTCTAATCAATAATTTTTATGGTATTTTATGTTGTTATTATTATATGATTATATGTTAAAAACTATTATTTTGGATATTTTTTTTTGGATATTTTTAATGAAAGAAAACATATTAAAACATATTAAAATTAGCTTCACCTATTTCTTTTTACTTAAAAAAAACATGGCTACTTGAAAGTTTAAAATGACATAGGTGGCTTGCATTTAATTTCTACCAGCCAGGCTGCTCTAGATCAGTGTCTGTAGGCCAGCACCATACTTTGTATGGTTAATGAGCTAAGAAAGGTCTTACATTTTCAAAAAATTGCTGTGGGAAGAGGAGGAAGAGAGACAAGAGCTGCATGTGGCTTAAAATCTCAAGTATTTACTATTTGGCTCTTCACCAAAAAAGTGTCCTGGCCTCTGTTCTAGGTTCTGAGTGATGTATTGGCACCAACCAGGAGCTTGTTAGAAAGGCAGAACCTCAAACTCTAACTCTAGATTCACAGAATCAGAATCTGCCTTTTAATAAGATCCCCAGGTGATTCAGATGCACATTAAAATTGGAGAGGCACAAGGGTAAATGCTAGAGAATAACTGAAAGATGTCAAAGGAAGAAAGTGGAAGGTTTATTCTCTTACACAATAATCCTTTCTTTTACACTTAGAATAAGTCAAATTATTTAATTACTTTGTAATATTTTTGTTGAAAGGATGGATAAATATTTGATTTTTAAAATATTAATCTTCAAAAAATATTCTGAATTGACAGTGTCTGAGATTATTTCAATTCTGTATTCAAAGCAAATCAAGTTCATGAATGTTGATATGATTCAATAACTTCAAAAATTTCTTTGGAATGTGAATCACAGTAAGCAATATTTTTTACTTTGATATCCAGTGTACATATAGATATATTTAACTTAAATCAAAGTTTCACAAAGTATTTAGCTTTATTAGAGATATGCTGCCATCTATTCTATTCTACTCTACTCTACTCCTAATTTCAGTCTGTTACATTCGTTTTTAGACAGTTAACTCAGGGAAGAAAATTTTTGAGATGAATCTCACAAACACCCATTCTGCTTGGAGATAATTTCCTTACTGTGTTACAGAGAGTTGGAGTATGTGTTGAATATGGTGATTTCACTGAGCTGAGGAGATGAGATCAGACTTGGAATACTGAAATGGCTGGAACCAGGACAAAAGAAATGAGGGCGTGAGGGGTACCCAGGAGACCATGTTGGGGTCGCTGATAAGTCTATGGCTGAAGTCTGGGTATTCATCAGTGCAGGGTAAGACCACCTGAAAATTACTAGAGAACAGCTACTACACAACCGAGAGCAGAATAGATCAGGGCTAAGCATGTTGAGGGGAGGGTGTGCAGAAAGACATTGGTGTTTTCAGCCCTGCCAGAGCCTTCTCTTAGCTCTTAGCAACACTTCTCTTAGAACCCAGAAAAGACAACACCTAGAATAAGACCAGCTCTAGGTCTGTCCTAACAAAGCCAATCCATGCCTCCCCTACACCCCTAAATGAAGCTCCAGGGGAGAAAAAAGCCTGTAGAACACTGATCTCATTAGCTTGGGTAACATTACATCCCAGGCTTATCTGGTTAATTTAACAAGGACAACCTTGGTAAAAGAATATGGCTGGATATTCTAACTAAAGCGCCTATTACAACTGAGGTTGAAAGAGAAAGTCGAAGTGTACATTCTATGGCTACTGCAGTGAAGGATATTATGTTAGCTTACCCTCAAATCATTCATTCATTTATTTTTTTTTTGTTCATTAAATAATTCTGAAGAGCTAGTATTGAGCTGGGATACAAAGACTTAAAAAGGTAATTCTAATTCTCGTGATGCATACAGTTAGTAGGATAGTTAATATTTATCTATGAAGCTATTCCAGGTGATAAGGACTTTGATATTTTGTAATTTCCTTATATATCTAAACAATATTTTCAGAGTCATATTTTTTCTTGGTGTTACAGATAAAATAATGCAATTTTTCCCGCTCATACTTTTAACAGTTTTACTGAAACAATGATTTAACAAAGGACAGAAAATCTGTTCTACTGTTCAAGATGTATGATTTATTACTTTGGTAATATTTTATCCTAAGATAAATATGTGAGTTAGTTTCCAAACTATCCTTATTAGATTTTTAATTCTGCATTATTATATATTTCAATTACATTTGAGATTCAGTTGGAGCCTAATTATAACATTTTATTAGAACACAGAAGTTAAGACAGTTTATTTTATTATAGTTTTTTGATGTTAGAGATTTTTTTAACAAGATTTTTTCCATAGTGATTCAGTGTAAACATTCATCTTGAATTCTATACAAAGGTGAAAATTTCCTTAAGTATGAAAGTAAATCCAAATAAGTGATCCTCATTGAAGTAGTGTTTCTGTGACATGTACCTGCAGACTGCATGGTAGGAAAGCCAAGTTTAATAATTGCTAAAGTTCTGCTATATATAAAATGTATTGGGGGTTGTGGTCCATGTAGAAACAATGAACAAGCTCTGTTCTCTCTGATATCTCATTGTAGGACGTATATAAAATAGATAAAAATTTATGTTCTAAGAAGGATTGGGAACTACCTCTTCAGCAATAGTGTCACTTGTTTTGTATCTTTCAGACAGACTCAGTTTAATCTTACAATCATTTGTCTTAATGTGCCTTATCTAGGTGTTAGTCTATAGTCAACTTTTGTAAGGAAGCAGAGTGTAAAACAAATATACACATATATTATATACATATTCATATATATATTAATTAAACTTTTTATTTTGTTTTGGAGTATAGCTGATTAGCAATGTTGTCATAGTTTCAGGTAAACAGCAAAGGGACTCAGCCATACATACACACGTATCCCAGACTCCCTCTCATAGTCATATATATTTTAAAATATGTAGTCTGCTGAAAAATAATCTAAATGAAGTCTTCTGAGGCCTCCGTGAATTCTTTCCCATTATTATTCTTTTTCTTTCTGCCACATTCTTAATGTTGGTTGGAAGGATAACTTAGACTAAAATGCCAACAAGAAAGATTATTATTATTTTAAAAGTTCAGCAGTTGGTTTGTGACTACTTCTGCCTCAGTATACAGTGGGACTGCTCACCACAAATGGCCATGATAACGGAAATAACAAGATGTCCTCAGGTCCCACCACTTGGTGTGAAAAACTCAAAGGGAATGTAAATCGCCTAAATGATGAATCTCAAATCTTTTTTACAGCTTTCATACTTATGAAAAGACTGTGGATTCGTAGCATGTAAGAGAGGGAGATGATTTTATTTTGTTGAAATAATTCAAACATCTGCTCCTTACTTTGAATAGATTTTGATTTATGTGCCTGTACAAACTTGATATCTATAAAGCTGACTAGCAATGTAATATTTTGAAATTTTATTCTCTCTTTGCTTTAGGGAGCTCCAGAACCAGGAAGTGACTAATGATATTGCATGAGATAGATTAACTTAATTCTTTCATCATCAATTTTTGTTTGTGACTACATGGTAACAACCATGAAAATAGAGACTCAGTATTCATTGCTTGGAGCAGTTCTACTTTCCTGTTGTACAGCACTAAGATGCGGCTATGTTCCATAACTTAAAGAATGCATACATCGCCCACGAGGATCAGAATGAGTCAGCAATATACCCTTATGCAATGAAAGCAAAAAGAAGAAAAGTAGAGTTTCCAGCTTCTGACTTAGTATGATGTGAATGGATGGACTCCCCAGCCAAGCAAATTGATGCTTTAAACTCAATGTCACCTTAATAAATATCTGTATAATATTGGAAGAACATGTTTTGCCACCATCTGGTCTGTTTCATCTTGATAATTTAAGTCTTAAAGGAGAAACTCTTCACTTTTTATTTTTGCCTGATATCCTTTATACTCACTCCCATAGGAAAGGATAATGTTTATTTCTCCCCATGTTGATGATTCCAATAACCAGTGTTGAATATGTGCAGAATTTCATTCCCATTTTAGATCTATTTCTCATATTATTTTCCAAATCTGATGTTTTGTAACAGCTAAAAGAAACAGTGATTGCAAGTTATTGTTTTTTTTTTTTGTTTCTCAAAGTTCCACAGTTTCTCCCATTCTTTCTCTCATTTATCATTCTTTCCTCCATTATTTGCTTTCTCATTCTGAGGAGACTCATACAAACTTTCTTTAGTCAAAGTATAATTTAAGTTTGATTTCAGAAGTTGATTATTGTGGGACCAGATGACAGAAGAAACTTCCAAAAGAGCACGCTTAATACAGGAAGTGAGGTTAATGATTCAGTAGGCGAAACTTGTATCTGACTCACCGTACCACCTAATGAAGCGCTGTATTCACAATAGAGATTTAGTAAATATTTGTTGTCTGATTACTATGCCACTGATAAATCCTGAGTATAAGGAAAATGCCATGTAGAAATCATCTATTTCAGTTCTAAAGATTAGGAAACAGAAGCAGCAAGAAACCAAATGACATGTTCGATGTGTGTAGTGAGTTCGTAGTAGAAACATTTCTATTATTGGCTCTGTTTTTGTCCTGGCATGTTTTCCTTTCACCTCTATCTTTCTCATCTTTTAAAAATGTACATTATATCACTATATATATTTATCTTTGAAAATCTTCTTAGATGACTTTTGTAACAAGGCAGTAAAAAAGAATTGATACCAAGGCTTTAGATTCAGAAATGTACCTTTGCCATCTAAACCGTATTGCTGCTGCTGCTGCTGCTAAGTCACTTCAGTCATGTTCGACTCTGTGCAGCCCCATAGGTGGCAGCCCACCAGGCTCCTCTGTCCCTGGGATTCTCCAGGCAAGAACACTGGAGTGGGTTGCCATTTCCTTCTCCATATTGAGGATAACACAAATTGGAGGCCAAGTTTCATGAAGTTGATCAGAAACTATGAGTAATCTATAACAACCAGTTCAGTCTATCAAAGAGACAGAATCAAATCTGCTATTGTGTAGTGCTTTTCAATTGTTCTGGTAGCCTCTGAAAAGTAGTCCATTCTTGAAAACACTCTCTGAATTACCTTGCATAGTTTAGCAGTGAATCTTAAATTTTCAGGAAGTCTAAGACATCATGAAAATGCACATACATGCATACCCACTGTATTCTACATATAATTTCAATAAGTTTATAAACCCCTGGATCTGTTTGAGGACTTCTCATAGCACCACGACAGAGTAAGAATCTCTGGTTTATAGAAGCAGTTTGTGAACCTACTCTTGTTGGTTCATTTGCCAAATATTTTGTGGGGGGAAGATGGAGGTGCCATGTTGTCTAATTTAGATATCTGTTTTATGAAATCTTAGTGGAAAAATTATTTCCTTTCAAAATAGAGAATACATTTAAAAAATCTGTGACTGCCATTGCACAGGCTTAATTTTCCTGTTAGAATTAGATATTAAAAAAAAACAAAACACTCATATTGGATGTGATTCCTAAATGTAGACCCCTACTACCAAAGAGTCATCATAATAATTGGAATTCTTTCTAATTCCAGAAATAACTAGAGCATTTTTTAAGGGGAGAAATGACCTAGATCAAGAGTCAGCAAAGTAAAGCGAGACAACCAAATGGGTCCTGCTGCCCGTTTTTAGAAATAAAATTTGTTATTGCCAATGGCTGCTGCATTACAGGAGCAGAATTCCTGAATTTCTGTAGAGACTATAGAAATGGCAAAGTCTGAAATACTTGTCATCAGACCCTTTGAGGAAAAATTTACCTACTTCTGCCCTGTATCATTCTAATTAAACTTGTCTCAGCCTCAGTGTTATTGACATTTCAGACTGGATACTCTTTCTTGTGGGGGACTGTGTTTTGCATTGTAGAGTGTTTAGCAGCTTCCCAGAGTCCTCCTGTGGGGCTTCCCACGTGGTGCTAGTGGTAAAGAACCCACTTGCCAATGCAGGAGACATAAGAGATGCGGGTTTGATCCCTGGGTCAGAAAGATTCCCTGGATGAGGGCATGGCAACACTCTCACTTCAGTATTCTTGCCTGGAGAATCCCATGGACAGAAAAACCTGGTGGGCTACAGTCCATAGGGTTGTAGAGAGTCAGACATGACTGAAGCAACTTAGCCCTCACACATGCTCTGTCCTCCCTTACCCACCAGATGCCAAGAGACCTTTCCTGCCTCCCATAGTGTGTGTGTTAATCGCTCAGTCATGTCTGACTCTTTGCAACCCTGTGAACTGTAGCCCGCCAGGCTCCTCTGTCCACGGGATTTTCCAGGCAAGAATACTGGAGTGGGTTGCCATTTCCTACTCCAGCCTCCCTCAGTGGTAATGGATACTCAGGGTCCTGGTTGAGAACTGGTATTCTAAGTAGATGGTTCTTTCTTCTTGCTTAGAGGGGAGAGGCGATGGTTTAGTCGTTAAATTGTGTTGACTCTTGCAACCCCATGGACTGTAGCCCACCAGGCTCCTCTGCCCATGGGATTCTCCAGGCAAGAATACTGGGGTGGGTTGCCACTTCCTTCTCCAGGAGGGAAGAGGACTCCAAAACCTATTCCTTGACTGAAGGTCTTCTCCCATTAGGAAACTCTCCACTAGAACATTCTTTTTCATTTCCAAGCAGAGGATCACTTCTGCTGTTTTATTGTTAAGAGTTTCTCTGTCTCAGTTTTTCAGAGAAGCAGAATACTACTGACCTCTATCTCTCACCTAAAAGTATCTTCAAAAAACTTTTATTTGTTAAGAAGTCACCCCTTCCCTCCTTATTATTATCAAGCGCTACCATCACTTCAAGCCCAAATAAGTGTAACAACTTTGATTTTCTACCATAGTAAAAGTAGAAGTTGTGTAAATGTAAGATATTATCACTGTTACTGGTTTCGTTATTTGTTTCTGCTATGACTTAGCTTGAGGCCAATGTGTGAAGCTATCTCCATTAAGAAATTTAGTGAATAAGAAAGATTTATAGCAAGCATTCCAATCAGATTACCACTGTTTGAGATTGTGAATCTGTTTCTTTTCAGTTAGCTGATTTTATTTCTAAGTATTGCCTTAACAATATAAGTATTTTCCTTTTCACATCTAATCTTCATTTATTTAATGGCAAAGTCTTATATGTATATAAATCTTGAATATTTCTTCCATGTTTCAAAACGAAGTGTCTTAGAAGAGAAACTAACTTTCTTTAAGGATTTTCTCTTAAAAGCTGACATCAAAAAATACATTTTTATATTGATTTTTATATAGGTAAACAGGAGTATAGTTTTAGTCATCAAAATAATATTGTTGAACCTGAAGGCATGTGTACTTTCTGATCAAACTAGATATTATCTTTTAATATTTATCTTGAGTAGATATGGGTGAATTGGTTCTGTGAAAAATCTTGCAGCCATCAAGTAAGAAATATTTATTTCCTCCACAGAGTCTAATCTAAGGTAGATGACATTTACACGAAGAAAATGAAGCTGTTTCACCACTTGAGAATGAACTGATATGATGTATCACTGCAAATATATTTTTTAAAACCCCCACACACAGATTATTAAGAAAATGTAATTTAGTGGTCAGGACTCGATTAATTATTTAGATGAGTGAAAAGTGAGTTACAAATCAATTCGTTAACTCCAATACTGTAATAACCCACAGTTATCCTTTCTGACTTTTACCTGATGAGGTAAATATGACCTAATGTTCTGGAGGTTTGCTCCATACGTGTTACGACTGTGACATTGCCATGGATCCGAGCAAAATATTGTTTCTTTGGCACGGCTCATGTTGTCACTACCATTATGCAACCTTCATTTTCATATAGTTTAAATCAGAGAACCATCGGAGTTTAGTCAAGTTACAGTAAAACAATCCAACAGGTTGTTTACTTTGGTATTAAACATTCTTGTCAGGGGAGATATGTTCTTTTCTTATTTGGATATAAGAAATAACTTCTGAAGTATCAGGAAAACAAACATTAACATAATGTTTTCTCCAACATTAATGCCAAAGTGATCAAAATTCCTTACGACATGCAAGTTGGAAACATGTAATGTTTTCTTTCTTTTTTGTCTTCAGTGATACAAGGTGGTCTCTTTTTTTCTTTTGTTCAATAATCAAATTTCCAGAGCCGGAAACTATTACCCTTTCATACTTGAGTTGATAGTTACTGACCTTTTTACACAAAGAGTGAAAAAAAGAAAGAAAAAAAAATCAATCCAAACCCACAAACCAGTGTTTTTATTTTGAAGAAAAACAAACTTTTTTTTTTTTTCTTGAAAGGGACAGGAAAAAAAGAAAGAAAAGAAAGAAAGAAACCATAGCAAATGAATGTTTTGTGATTCACAACTGCATGCTATTCATAGTGATGGTGGTTATTATCCAATTATATGTAGTTTCTCCTGTATCATCTTGTCTGTGTATTTTATGGGTGTCATTTTGTTTATTTTTGCTTTGATTATTTTAGAATTAGTACAACATATAGTAGGCCTGAATGCATCAATTTCAGGTCCAATCTTGTAAATCTCCACACCCATTTTGCATAAAAGCTTCCACAGATCAGATGAAATCATGTGTTGACAGCTTGCATGTGTATGGTTACTTAAAGCAAATTCTAATTTTCCTCTTTCCTTATTTTCTTCCAGTTTTTAAAATTTCTATTCAGTTATTTACATAATTTAAAAATATTTGAATCCTCATCATGGGCCAGAGGTGGTGCTTTCACATTTTCTCATTTCATTCTTATGTTGATTCTGTGGTAGCTATGTATTTATTCCCATTTTATAGTTTAGAACACCAAGGCTCTAAACATGTGGACTTATCCAAGGATTACTTAGCTAGTAAGTATGAGTCTATGATCTGATCATTTTCTACAAAATGTATTTGTTTATCACTTGAGGTGGCTGTATTTGTGCATTTATCTGACAGGAATAAAATGGTTTAATAAATTAATTACAGTGTTCTTTTACTAAATGACTGTGAGGGAAAACTCTTGGTGAAATAATTTGCTGCCTTAGAGTAAGAACATAAATTTCTTAATTCTTAGGCTGCATACTCAAGACAATGTAACAATTGCCTGGAAATTGAAACATTTAATTAATACAAATATTTTTCTTTCCTACATAAAGTTTTTGTAGCTTTGACTGATCTTTGAAGGGGTGTTTTGGCCCAACAGTGTCTGTCGCTATAAGCTAGCCTGTCTGCAGCCCTGAAAGACTTTGCCTTCCTTCCTACATTCTTTCTCCCTGCCACAGGTGAAGAGAATAGCTATGTATGTGGCGTCTTACTTAATTTTGAATATATTGCATTGCATTTCTTCAAATTTTTAAAAAGCCATTTAATTTCCTTTATTGTGGTAAAATATACATAAAATAAATTTTACCACATTAACCATTCTTAAGTGTGGAACCCAGTGGCATCAAGTGCATTCACAATGTTGTATAATCCTTACTTTTCATCATGCAGAACAGAAACTCCATACCCATTAAACAATAACTCCCCATGCTCCCTCCCCAGCAATATCTTGTAACCTCTAGCCTGCTTTCTGTCTTTATGAGTTAGACTATTCTAAGTACCTCAGATGAGTGCAGTCATATAATATTTGTCTTTTTGGGTCTGGCTTGTTTCACTTAGTGTATGTTTACAAGATTCACCCTGGTTATGGCATGTATAACCATACATGCCGTGTATGTATGGCAGAATTCCATTACTTTATAAGGTTGAATAATATATCATTGCATATAGATACCATATTTTATTTATTCATTCATCATTCATCTATTGATAGATATTTGGGTTATTTCCACTTTGGGGCTATAATGAATAGGGTGGTTATGAACATTGGTTTACAAGTATTTATTCGAGTCTCTGCTTTCAATATTTTGGGGTATATACCCAGGAGTGAAATTGTTGGAGCATGTGATAATTCCACCTTTAACTTTCTGAGGAGCCACCAAAGTGTTTCCACAGCTGCTGCACCATTTAAATTTCCAACGCAGTGTACAAAGGGTCTAATTTCTCCACATCCTAGCCAACATTTGTTATTTTCTGTGCTTTCAACAAAATAGCAGCCATTCTAATGAATGTGTCTTTAAATTCTTAATATAGCACGTTCCTTGAATTATTAACAAAATATACCCATATATTTGTAGACCAACTTTTTCTTTTTCAAAAAATTGAAATGTAGTTGATTTACAATGTTGTGTTAGTTTTAGGTGTAAGGTAAAGTGATTCAGTTTTATATCTATATCTATATAGATAGATAGATACATATATACAAACTGTGGTAAGTTTTTAAAGAGATGGGTTTACTAGACCACCTTATCTGCATCCTGAGAAATCTGTGTGCAGGTAAAGAAGCAACAGTTAGAACTGGACGTGGAACAACAGACTGGTTCCAAATAGGAAAAGGAGTACGTCAAGGCTGTATATTGTCACCCTGCTTATTTAACTTATATGCAGAGTACATCATGCGAAATGCCAGACTGGATGAAGCTCAAGCTGGAATTAAGATTACCAGGAGAAATGTCAATAACCTCAGATATGCAGATGACACCACCCTTATGGCAGAAAGTGAAGAACTAAAGAGCCTCTTGATGAAAGTGAAAGAGGAGAGTTAAAGAGTTGTCTTAAAACTCAACATTCAGAAAACTAAGATCATGGCATCCAGTCCCATCACTTCATGGCAAATAAATGGGGAAACAATGGAAACAGTGAGAGACTATTTTGGGGGGGCTCTAAAATCACTGAAGATGATGAGTACAGCCATGAAATTAAAAGATGCCTGCTCCTTGGAAGAAAGCTATGATCAACCTAGACAGCATATTAAAAAGCAGAGACATTACTTTGCCGACAAAGGTCCGCCTAGTCAAAGCTATGATTTTTCCAGTAGTCGTGTATGGATGTGGGATTTGGACTATAAAGAAGGCTGTGCGCTGAAGAATTGATGCTTTTGAACTTTGGTGTTGGAGAAGACTCTTGAGAATCCCCTAGACTGCAAGGAGATCAAACCAGTCAATCCTAAAGGAAATCAGTCTTGAATATTCATTGGAAGGCCTGATGCTGAAGCTGGAACTCCAATACTTTGGTCACCTGATGTGAAGAACTGACTCGTTTGAAAAGACTCTGATGCTGGGAAACATTGAAGGCAGGAGGAGAAGGGGACGACAGAGGATGAGATGGTTGGATGGCATCATCAATTCGACGGACGTGAGTTTAAGCAAGCTCTGGAGTTGGTGATGGACAGGGAAGCCTGGTGTGCTGCAGTCCTTGGGGTTGCAAAATGTTGGAGACGACTGAGTGACTGAACTGATGTTGGGTTGGCCAAAAAGTTCGTTTGAGTTTTTCTATAATATCTTAAGGAAAATCCAAATGAACTTTTTGGCCAACCCAACATATCTATTCTTTTTCAGATTCTTTCCCCTTTTAAATTATTGCAAAATACTGAGTATAGTTCCCTGTACTATACAGTGGGTCCTTATTGGTTATCTATTTTATATGTAGTAGCATGTATATATTACTTCTAAACTCCTAATTTACCCCCTCCATCCACTTTAGTAACCATAAGTTTACTTTCTATGTCTCAAAACAAAACTTGTTCATTTGTATAATATTTTTAAATTCCATGTATATATGATATCACATGATATTTGTAAGTTAACTTGTGTAATATTTTTAGATTCCACATTTAAATGATATCCCATGATATTTGTCTTTCTCTGTCTGGCTTCTTGAACTAGTATGATACTCTCTAGGGCCATCCATGTTGCTGCAAATGGCATTACTTCATTCTCTTGTATGACTGAGTAATATTTCCCATTTCCTTTATCTATTCATCTGTCAATGGACATTAGGTTGCTTCCATGTTAGACTTATTTTTAATAATATCATCCCCAATTTGCATGTTTTGATTCTGAATATAATACTGAGATCTTATTTATTGTTGGGAGAATTTTCTGGGTGGGGAAAGAATATATTTTGATGAGTCAAGCCTATCTAATACACCTCTTTCTGCTCAGTACAGCCCTGAGCCCCCTGAAATTAATTGATATAGTTTATGACAATCTAACCTTTCTTTGGGTATTAGACATAAACTCTGTACATGGTTAAAACACGTTCTGGGAGAGAAAAAATAACAGTAGATTTTTGCAATGTAAAATTCTGGGGGTGAATCAAAGACATACAAACTATTACTTTTTTCAGGTGACTCAAATCTTCCAGGTCATCTGCTTAAAATACAAACCAGATATAGAAGATCATAAAAACAATTAGGAACAGCCTTTATAGTTATGTACAAATGTAATGCAAAGAATGTCATCCATCCTCACCCAGGGGCAGGCATGGAATCAGATAAACGCTGGAGGAATTGCTCCCCTGCCTCCCTGCTCCCTCACCTTCCTCCCATGAAATTTTCAAATGACAGGAAAGGAAACAAGGATTTTGGTAAAATGGCCAAAGAGAACCAGACTCGATAATGATGTCTTTCTCATTACAGCTAGGTTTTAGGAAGTTGTGCTAATGAAAATATTATAGGGTCTAACTACAATGATGTTGCTTTCATTGTACTATATGTTTTGAGAAAATAGGATTTTTAGCAAAAAATGTTTGCTGGTTTTATCTTACTCATCTAAATGGCATTGAAAAATGCTTCTTTAAAAGCATAAAAAGTTGTAGTGAAAAGAAGTTCTTGTTTGATTTACCTGTAAGAAGATATTAAAAACTAAGACTTGGAATTTGCTTAAATTCTTCAGTGGACAGCCACCTGTTAAGAGATGTTAGGCCAAGGTTGTTTATATTAGAAAATTTCTAATCTGTTTATGACACATAATGGTTTTGAAATTTCTGAAATATGGTTTTCTCCACCTTAGGGAGAAATCTACAATAGGGACAGGACTTTAAGTTATAAGACATATCATTTGTTTTCTCCAATAATTGAAATTTAAGTATTGATTTTTCTCAGCATTATATATAGATACTTAGAATGAATAAACAACAAGGTCTTACTGTACAGCACAAGGAACTATATTTAATATCCTGTGATAAACCATCATGGAAAAGAATATGAAAAAGAATATGTATGTATGTAAAGCTAAATCACTTTCCCGTAGGATAGAAATTAACACAACTTGCAAATCAACCATACTTGGATAAAAGAAATTTTTTAAAAAGTCTTTGCTGGGATTTTATCAGAATCTCATCTAACACAGAACCTGGTGTTTGGTAAGAGCATATGTGAAAGTGAGAAAATTAAGAAACAGTCTTAATTTAGGCCTAGAGGTTTAGGGAAGAAAAAAGCAGTGTTTTTCAGGCTGTGCTGATAGGTAGAGGGCAATATATGGGAGCTTCTGGGATTGGGGAGTAATTCTTAAAAGTCTGGGTAGAAGGGGAGGGGTGAATAGGAGCTACTTGTGAGGTCAGGATTGAAGCTGACAGCTTTAGTAACACTTTTTCCTCATCAAGTTTTTCTCACCCATTCCTCCTACCCAAACTTTCACCAGATTTATGTGTTCCCCCTCTTAGCTCCTCTGTCTTACCCTACCCTCTCTATCACTATACTCAGCTTCTGTCCTCTAGTTAAGAATTCTGATAGGGCAAAGATAACCTCTTGGAGTAGTGAGGTCACTCTTCCAGAACATTTCATGACACCACTTCTCAACCATTACTGCTCAGTGGCTAAAGTGGTGGATTCTGAAGTGGGTGGATATATTAAATACATCTAAGAATAAGTCAGTCACTCTGCACCTGAGGTATTGGAGAGACTGTGACTAGTCATAAGTATTTCAGCACAGCCCAAGTACCCCAAGTGCTTACTGATTTCCTTTGGGTGGTGTGAAATATGTTTTTAAAAATTTATCTTTAAAGTGATGTAAGATGGACAGGTGGAACTTTAGGGTGCCCTGTGTGAGAATGTATATGTTTCAAATTGCCACTTAGGGATTTACTTTGGTATTATGGTCTGTTGATGGAAGGAAAGTATGATTCTTGAGAATCTTTGAAAGCTCACAGACATTTTTATTTTTCTTCATCTGTTTTATATATACATATATATATATATACACACTTTATATAGAAGTATTTTATACATAAAATTTAAACATATATATATATATACATATTTAAATGTGTATTTATGTTTACAATCACTCTCCTCTCTCTCCTCCTCATTTCTTACTCCCCAGAGTCAAGACTGGTTTTAGACTGTTTAGTTTTCAGGAGTTTTCTACCACAGCTGGACCCTCATTCTTCTGGAGAGATGTGTGCAGTGGTGATGAGGGTGGGAAAGAAGTTGCCCCAGCATCAAGATATTATCCCTAATGTAGGAAAGAAATAATTCTTGAATTACTGTTGTCTCTACAGCTTTTGGGGGCTTCTCAGGGGCCCAGTGGTAAAGAATTCACCTGTCAATGCAGGTGAGGCAAGAGCCGCAGGTTTGATCCCTGGGTCACGAAGATCAGCTGAGGGAGGGCATGGCAACCCATTCTAGTATTCTTGTCTGGAGGATCTCATGGACAGAGGAGCCTGGCAGGCTGCAGTCTGTGGGCTCTCAAAGAGTCAGATATGACTGAGTGGCCGAGCCCTACAGCTTGTTAACAGATTTGTTATCTCCACTTCGTATATATTTTGTTCTTGTTGGCATTTGTTTTGGAATTCTTTGCAGTTCTGTACTGTATCTATCAGGGCTTTCAGATGAGATGTGTCTTATTTCTCATACTCTCATATGTGTGTAACCAGCTCACTGAACCGGTGACCCAGGAGACAGGCTCAGCAGAAGCATGCTGAATTGGGAATAGCAAGTGTCAAATAACAGCCTCCCCCTCAAGTCGCCATACTCCAAACTGGGTTATACTAAGAAGACTTTTATTTCTTTACAATAAAAAGTCTTTATGGAAAGAATATCATGAAAATATGATGCTGCTTGAATGCAGAGTGCTTATGATGTATGTAGGTGACCATTTTAATCAAATATGGTCAATGATACAGTACTAGCAATATTTTGTCTAGAATATGAGGGATAATAATGATTCAGTTATGCACACTTCTGTGGTTCTCTTCATGTGACCATCTCCTAGGTCCAGACTGCTTTACAAGATGATTCTGATGATGATGATGATGATAATAATAATGACAACTATTTATTAAAATGTTCACTGTACTATACACTATGCTAAAAGATTTACATATCTGTGTCATTTTGTCCTTCCAATACTTAATAAGTACTATTATTATCTCTATTTTGCAGAAGAGGAAGAGGAGGCATGGTAAGATTAAGGAGCTTGCCCATGATCAAGCATCTAGTGAGAAGCAGAGCTGGGCAATGAGCCCTGATTCTAGAACATGTCCTTATATGATCCTGTGCCCCAAGGTGAACCTATGCTATGACCTCTACCTCTCCTTATCCTACTTGCCTCCATGTTGTATTTACTTTACTCTGTAATGGAGCTTAATCCCATATTGTTCATAACAGATATCCTGGAAACTCCTGCACACGATACTCCCATGGCTACAAGTAGCAAATTTTCATCTGAAAGGAAGGAAGTGCTGACCTAAAGCAAGCAGACTTGCAGTTATTTCTCCAGGACAAATGGGTTACTTCAATTACAAAGAATTGTAATTCTTGGTCTGAAATCATGGCAAGCCTCATGCAAGTCCCATCAGGGAGAGGACAATTCTTTTAAAAAATGGAAAAGGAAGTTTGGAGGGCTGTAGTAAACAAAGTATCTATTGGAGGAATTGAGTGTTCAATTGGCTTTTCATTGTCTGAGTCCTGACAGTCTTAACACTTGCTGGGAAAGACAAGAAAACCTTTCTTCTTCCTATTGGGCTGTGCTGTCTAGTAGGGTATATCCCCTTTCTGGTCACCTGATTCTAATTGAAATTTCTGTTTTATTAATTTTTTACAAAGATTAAATGTGCATAAACATAAGTTTATTAAGTGAAAGTCTCTGTGTAAATTCTTTGTCTTTTTTCTTAAATTTTCAATATTTAAAATTTATTAGAGTTTTTATAAAAGACTTTAATCACAGATTTTTCTAAATGAGCCATGTATTTTCAACCAAATAAAAAGTTAACCAAGCAACTTTACAATATTTTCTTTGGAAGGAAATACAGTTTAAACAGTGGCCAGCAAAGAGTAGATGTGACCTGAGCTCTAATTTTAGCTATTTCCATTACAAGAGAATCATATTGACTATAAATTCATTTTAGCTGTAATATAGTTGTTACCCAGAAAAAAACAAACCAACAAAAGAAAACCAGAAAAAAATTTGAGGGAAGAGTGAAAATAAATCTTACTCATTATCTCTGTATCTCCAACTCCATCTCTATCACACTTCTATAAGTGGAATAATGGCTACCATTCTAATGTTGCCACCTCATTAATCTGATAACTCTTAAGAGAAGGGCATGTTTTCCTTTGGTTTTCATTTTGGCAGTTGTGACATTGATACGCTAGGGAAAGGCTGAGTTTGCTTTTGAGAACAAAGTTACTAACTGTGGGAAGGTGCCCAGAGACCATAGCTGCGATCTGTAGAAATTCCACTGAAATTTGCTTGCAGGGAAATCTGATCTGATCCGAAGTTATCTGATTACATCAGCAATGAGCATAAGCTATGTCATCTCACAAGACATTTGAAAGGGGAGATAGAATCTCAACCCCCTCTGCTCCTCAACCCCATTTGGGATCCTTTAGAATTAAAATGATAATAGTATTTTCTCAGAATCTCTTCTAAAACTTCCTGCTTCTGCTTTTTCATTTATTGAATTGCTTCTTACACTGCTCTTTTTCTCAAGATCAGTCTCTAAGATTATTTTTATTTTGTTCAATTTTGAATTCGTTGATTTTTTCTATTAAGTTTTAGATTATTTTAAGTTTATTATTTATTATTATTAACTTAAAATAAGTTCTGAATTTTACTTTCTTTGGGTTTATTTTATCACTATTTTAATAATTCCTTGTGTTATAAAGATTTAACCCTTTGATTTTTAACTTTTCTGATATAAGCATCTAAGGCTATAGATTTTCCTGTAGTATTATTTTAGCTGCATCTAATGAGCTTTCACATTTGTAATTTTTGATCATTTAGCTCTAGATGTTTTCTAATTTCCATCCCATTTTGTTCATATTGTCTAAAAAGTGAAAGTTGCTGTACCATTTTGCTATAAAAATATTTGTTGACTTACTGTTGCTCATTCATTTATTCAATATTATTATTGAACACTAATTGTATAATACTGTGCTGCTCCCTCTCAAGGTGCTGAATATACACGGTTGAATAAGGAAAACACAAATCCTAGCCTCATGGAATTTAAGATCTGGATTACTAAAAATGGAATGGCATTAAAATAATAAACTATTTCTTGTCAAAAATCTTAAGGCATAAGATATCTGCCGTATATCTAGTATTTAATAGATAGAGGCAATTGTATTGGCTCCGACTTGACCTTTACTACCTTAGTAACCCTCACTCCTATGCCAATGAATCAATGCAAGCATTCTACCAGCAGCTAAGTACATCTCTTCTAATTATGTGTTCTAGAACTGGGGAAATAACTACAGGATGGGTCTACTGCGAGGTGGATCTGAGCTAACTACCACTGATTTCCTGATCTCCATAGGCCCCTTGAGTTTAAGTAAACTCCTGGAGATAGTGAAGGACAGAGAAGCCTGGCGTGCTGCAGTCCATGGGGTCACAGAGAGTTGGACATGACTTAGCGACTGAACAACAATAGGCTTCTTGACGGTGAGCCACAGTGATGTTTTGGGTCTCCTGGAATTGCATCAGTTCAGAGCCAATGTCCAAAACTCTCAAAGGCACAGTTACCCTGGTAGAAGGCCATAGGTCCCTTTGGGGAAGGCTGGGAGAAAAGTGAACAGTATATATTTTTGGTAGTGTTCCTGGGCTTTTCTTCTAGGAGTTCTGAGTCTATAAACTGGCTTAAGTCTTGGAAATGTTAATAACTGAGAAATGATAACATTTTTATGGTTCATATTAGACTTTCGTTCATCTGACCTGGAAATTTTCTGTGTAGATTGACTGAGGAAGCACTTAGTAGGTTTCCTATTTTACTTCTAGAAGCACCATGATCAGCTAGTGAAATGTCATAGATATGTACGATGTACCCTCTCTTGGTTGCTGCTTTAACTCTACTGTCCATTACATTATCACACCCACCCGACCTCTAGAGGTTGAGTGTGCCCATTGGCCCCTGCCCCTCTGGGATCCAATTATTCCCATTGCATTTAGGTTTCCCATTTCAGTCACTTCAGTCTCTACTAAGGTTTGGCCTACAGATGAGAGTGATCATGGAGCTCTTCAAAGATGCTGACACTGCTGTCATAAATTTCCTTCTCATAGTTGTGATAGTGGTGTGTTTTCTAGACCCTCCCATTGGGTGAGAGTAAGCCTTATTAATAACAAATCTGCTCTAACATTCCAGTCTCTCTGAATCCCTGAATCCCTTCCTCTACATTAAACCAAGGCAGAGGTAGCATTTCTAAATCACTCATGGTGGATCACCTTTTGATCCATGTTTTGGACAATGAAGCACATCAATGCAACCCTTCCAACTCAGATCATAACACTGACTGCAGAATCTAAGTCTTATTGAGTCCGTATCAATACCTTTGACTGGATCCAACTTTATGCTCCTTGAACAGCCTCAGTGTTCATTCCTGCATATGTCCTTCAGATTTCTGTCTAGATTAGAAAACCAATGCAGTTCTTCTGGGGTATATTGTAGCACACCTCCTCATGGGTCACACTTCATCATAACTTTAGGGGTCCACTGTAACGTGAATCTAGCTATAGGTCTACAAGGCTTCCCAGGTAGGGCTAGTGGAAAAGAACTTGCCTGCTAAACACAGGAGATGAAAGAGACACGGGTTCGAGCCCTGAGTTGGGAAGAGCCCCTGGAAGAGGGCATGGCAACCCACTTCAGTATTCTTGCCTGGAGAATCCCTTTGAGGATTATTCTCCCTTCCTGGAGAAGCCTGGAGGGTTATAATCCAAAGGGTTGCGAATAGTCTGACGTGACTGAAGTGACATAGCACACACACACTCATAAGTCTAGAAGCAAAGAAGAGTGGTTAGGGAGTTCTTAGAAGAATAAGGATTTTTTTTTAAATTTTATTTATTTTTGGTTGTACTGTGTGTTTGTTGCTATTCTTGCTTTCCTCCAGTTGTGGCGAGAGGGAGCTACTTTTAGTTGGGGTGCACGGGTGGCATTGTGGTGGCTTCTCTTGCCACAGAGCGCAGACTCTAGGGCACACAGGCTTCAGTAGTTGTGACACATGGGCTCCATAGTTGTGGCTTCCAGACTCTAGAGCACAGGCTTGATAGTTGTGGACCTTGGGCTTAGTTGCTTTGCAGCAGGTGGGATCCTCCCGAACCAGGGATTGAACCCAGGTCTCCTGCCTTGGCAGATTTTTCACCAATGAGCCGCCAGGGAAGTCCCAGGATTGTCTTTTATGGTCTGAGTGGTAACTGCCTCAGGGGAGTTGATTATGGTTTCCTCAGGTGATGCAGGGTTAATCCCCTTAGACAGGGGTGAAGAGGCTTCTTCCACTGGTAGAGAAGACTCATTAGAATATGGGGCTCAGTGTCCCTCATTTCATCAGGGTCTAGCCACATGTTCCCATCCCAACTTAACAGGTCCCATTTTTTCCCAATCCATATCCTTACTTTCACAGTTAACATCCTGTGAGGATGGGAGTATAACTTGTAATTCAGCCAGTCACAAGATAAGATTCTGTGTCTGATTTTCAGCAATCCTTGCCCTGTGGCTACAGTAGATAAAGCTCTCCTTAGGAGTAGTTATTTACAGATGTGAGAGTTGGGCCATAAAGAAGGCCAAGCCCCGAAGAATTGATGTGTTTGAAATGTGGCACTGGAGAGGACTCTTGAAAGTCCCCTTGGGCAGAAAGGAGATCAAACCAGTCAATCCTGAAGGAAATCAACCCTGAATACTCATTGGAAGGACTGATGCTTAAGCTGAAACTCCAATATTTTGGCCACCTAATGTGAAGAGCCAACTCATTGGAAAAGACCCTGATGCTGGGAAGATTGAAGGCAGGAGAAGGGGATGACACAGGATGAGATGGTTGGATGGCATCACTGACTCAATGGGCATGAGTTTGAGCAACCTTTGGGAGATAGTGAAGGATAGAGAAGACTGGCGTGCTCATTGCAGAGAGCTGGACGTGACTTAGTGACTTAAGAACAAAAGGACACCAGTGGACACGTTGAAGTCTTTGAGGGAGTACTTGAGCTGGGTATCCAAATGTCTGAGCTCATCCTTTTCTTTCACCACTTTGTCCAATGTCATTAGGGGCAACCAGGCAATCTTGTTCTTTTTGTTAAGTTTCCCCAGACTGTTTGAAATTGTTACATACACAGTCACCCAGCTCCTTGCTTCTTAGGAGGGGTTGATGAGGAGTATCCAATGGAAATTTTTGCATATCTCTATTGCCAGCTCAGTCACAAACCGCCAGTTCTTTATATACCACTTACTGTTGTTATACAGTAGCTAAGTCATGTCCAACTCTCTGAATCTCCATAGACTGTACCTTGCCAGGCTTCTCTGTCCATGGGATTTCCTAGGCAAAAATACTGGAGTGGGTTGGTAGAGTGGGTTGCCATTTCCTTCTCTACAGGGCTCTTTCCAATCCAGGGTTCAAACCCGTGTCTCTTGCATCGGCAGGTGGATTCTTCACCACTGAGCCACCAGGGAAGCCCCCTTTTACTTTATCACTAGAAATATAGTAATTATCATCTTTAAATCTAATCATATTAGACAGTCAATTCCAGAAATGCCTGAAACAACTAGAAAACTCATCCCTAAACTTCTGTTACTCTAGAACCACTCTTGATACAAAAATTTATGTTAGAATGGGTTCTCCAGAGATATAGAACCAAAAGGGTGTGTGTGTGGGTGTGTGTGTGTGTAGAGAAAGTGAGATATAGACAGACGGAGATTGATTACAAATTATTGGCTTAAATAGTTATGAAGGCAGGCTGGAACCCAGAGGAGCCAATGGTATAATTCCAGTATGAATCTGAAGGTCTGAGAACCAGGACCACAAAGGCTGTAAGTTCCAGTCTGACTGGAGTCAGACAGACTCAGACTGACTGACTCTGAGTCCAAAGGCAGGAGAAGACTGAGGTTCCATTAGAAAACTGTCAGAGAGGAATTCTTTCTTCTTTATAGAAGGGTCAGTCTTTTTGGTCTATTCGGTCCTTCAACTGATCGGATGAGGCCCACCCACATCAGAGAGAGCAATCTACTTTGTTCAGTCTCCTGACTCAAATGCTCATCTCATCCAAAAACACCCTCATGACACACACAGAAGGATGTTTGATCAAATATCTAGGCACCCTGTGACCCAGTCAGATTGACACTTAAAAATTAGCCATCACAGATGGTAAAATTGCCATTAGACCAAAAGATGAAAGCTGCCAGTGGAAGTTGGCATACTGAGAAGATGAAAAATCCTGAATTCTTAGTAATCTGCAGCAGCCATGACAGCTTGGGAGTTCCCACGGAGACTCTTGCAAGACAAAGCTAAACCTACAGCCTTTTTTATTTTTATTTTTTTTAATGTACTTTGTTCAAGCAGAGTTGATTTACACTGTCGTTCAGTGGTAAAGAATCCACCTGCCAATGTAGAAGCTGCAGTGATGCAGTTTTGATCCCTGTGTTGGGAGGATCCCTTGGAGGAGGAAATGGCAACCCAGTCCAGTATTCTTGCCGGGATATTCCCATAGTCCATGAGATCAGAGTCAGACACAGTGAGTGACTGAGCATGTACACAATAGCTTTTCAAATCCATTCTTGATTTCTTTTTTGTTATAGCTTTTTAAGTAATATCACAATTACATTTCTTCCTTTTTGATTCTTAAATACATGGGCTTTGTTTAAAGTAATTCAGAGTAAGAAAAGTATTAAACTCTTTTGGGAATGTTGCATTTTATTCCTGACATGTATAACAGTATGAGAGCTGAAGATGTGGATTTAAAAAAGAGATTTGAGGGAAAAAAAGACCTATGTTTTTGTTATGGCCTTTAAGACAGTTTATAAAGGTATTTTGCCAAATATAAAATAGAATGATGCAGGGGCAAAATTCTGTTTCTAATTCCTAGATCTTTCCTTCTAAAACTGGTGAAAAGTTAGCTAAAGAAGCACCATGTTCCTTTAGCCACTACTGGCTCTGCCTGGGAGTCGAAATATTTGTTCTGAGTAATTTTGCTCCACGGTGTTGAGGCTTACATGTGTGTTTACTTTTTATTAGACATGTACCAATCTGACTTGTTTGAGTTTTATTGGCACTTACAGCCATGAGAAGATCACTGATTCATGACAGCAGAATTTTAGATGATTCATTCAATTCATTAATCAAAATGATTAGTTCAGCAATGATTACATTAGAGAATAAGTAACTAACTTATCTTTTCTTATTTAAAGGCCCCTGGATTACTTGGTATCGAGACACTGTAACGCCTATATTTATTGGAATATAATTTACATAAAATAGAATGCACACATCCTGGGTGTTCCAGTGACTTTTGACAATCATATAAACTCATGCAACCTTTGTCTACATCATAGAGAATTGACTGGAAGGAAGCAAGATGAGAGATATATCAAAGTCCATTGCTTGAATCAGGGAGGTAGGGCTTATGAAAAGGGACTTGAATTAAGAGGTATTTCAGAGGCAATTATATCAGGCAGGTGAATGGGTACTAGTGGTGGGGCAGGAAAAGAACTCAAAGATGTCTCCAAGATTTCTTATTGAAGCCACTTGCCACATGGTAGTACCATTTGCTGAGATTGTGAGTACTTAGAAGGCTGAAAATGAATGTGTGTGTGTGTGCATGTGTATGTGTGTGCATGCATGGTGGGAAGAAGCAGAGACTGGAATGCTAACAATTTTTGACATATGGATTTTTTTGGTGTTTACAGGACTTTCAAATGGTGATGTCCACAAGACACACATCTGGAGCTCAAGAGAGAAAATACTCGAATGAAGATATAAATGTGCAAATAAATGGTTATTGAAAGACAGCAGTGGATAACATTGCCTACAAAAAGGTGTGCAGCTTTTGAAGATAATTAGAATATTATCTCCCAAAGTGAGTTCCATGGTAGACTAGTTCTACTAGATACTTTGACTAAAATTACTTTGTGGTCAAATAAGTTTAGAAAATGCACCCCATAGTACCCTTCTCTTGAAAATGTATGAGGTACACTATTGGATTAAAGACCAGGAAGTCCAACAGTATCAAAATATTTTGGATGAGATGGTTGGATGACATCACCAACTCGATGAACATGAGTTTCAGTAAGCTCCGGGAGATGGTGATGGATAGGGAGGCCTGGCATGCTGCAGTCCATGGGGTTGCAAAGAGTCGGACACAACTGAGTGACTGAACTGAATTGACTTTCACAATGCAGTGTTTTCCAAACACCTCCAACTGTCATACAACAGGAGAAGGAAACCAAATCCTACCAGTCTTCTCCCTTGTGGTTTCACCTTGTGGATGACCCCAACCCAACCAACTTGGCTCTAGCAATTGGAGTTCACTTTCCAATAAGAGTAGAATGCACAAGTCTTTATGCCCAGAGTTGCAATACAATCAAGTATTTTTGTGTGTTTCTGTCTGCTAGATAATTAACATCATATTTAAAGCAAATTCTGGATGTCATGGTTGATATATCTACACATTTTATTTTCTAAACTCAGTTTAAAATTTGATGTTGGTGTTATTGTTTAAATACAAAGATAACTCTGATTTTGCTTTGTTATGTAATACTTTACAATGGAATATGTTAAATCATTTAAAGATGTTTTTGAATATAGTTAATCTCCTTTTTTCTTTCCTTTTTACAATATATTTATAACTTTGAAAAGGGAGGGCTATAACAGCCCAGTGATGGCCAAATCTTTCCAATGTGACAATTAAACCACATTGTGAAAATCAGGACCTGTTCAATTAAACAGGATTATTTTATAGTTGAATAGGTGAATAGGCATCTAGGTAGGGTATTTTAAAATGAAATTAACTGGAATACTCTTATCCACTTCATGGGTTTATCAAGTACCCCTAAGTTGCTGACCTTCAAGGTCATTAAGATTTCCCAGCTAAGAATTAGGTCTGTATTCCAAAATTCTTTACTAGGCTATTCTACCTGGATTTCCACAGGATAAATCAAGCCTGATTTATCCAAAGTAGAGTTTGTTATTTATCCTCACTGAAAGGAGATATATGTAAATTTCAATCATTTCTATTGAAGCTACTTTCCCCCTTGGTTTCTATCTTGCTTCATGTCATTCACTGATTTATTCACTCAGCAAATGCTACATGTGTATGAAGAGTCAGTCATTTTTTTTTTTCCAGTCATTATTTTACTTCCTAGAGCAGAGCAATGACAGAAACTGACCAGGACATTTTCTCTAAAGAACTCATATTTAGATAATATTGGTGTCAGTTCAGAAATTCAGCCAAGTATCAGGCAACTGCTTGGTAAGCAATTCAGTTGTTCTGAAATGCTTTTGCATCTCTCGACTCCACCCCACCAAATAAAGACAGCTCGTCTGGAGTCAGATCATCATTTTTAACCTGAAGTGAAGTGAAGTGAAGTCGCTCAGTCGTGTCCGACTCTTTGTGACCCCGTGGGTTGTAGCCTACCAGGCTCCTCCATCCATGGGATTCTCCAGGCAAGAATACTGGAGTGGGTTGCCATTTCCTTCTCCAGGGGATCTTTCCGACCCAGGGATCGATCCCGGGTCTCCCACATTGGAGGCAGATGCTTTAACCTCTGCCACCAGGGAAGCCCATCTTTAACCTGGGCTATTGCAAGACTAGTTCCTCTACCTTTATTCTCTCCTTTCATTCTCTCTTGCCTCCACCTTTCTGCTGGAATTCACTTTCTCAAACAGAGATCTGATCAAACACTTCTGCTTTAGAATCTTAAATGACTGGCTAGGGAAACACCTAATCTTTAAATAGATTAGAAATTCTAATCTGATTTCATGTGCATTCTTAATCTCATTTCCCACTTTTTGAAAAAATTTATTTGTTTTTAATTGAAGACTAAATGCTTTATAGTATTGTGTTGGTTTCTACCAGACATCAACATGATTCAGCCAAACATCAACATGAATCAACCCCACTTTTGCATTATTGGGATACAATTAACATACAGCAGCACTGTAAATTTAAGATGTACTGAACAATAATTTGACTTTTATACATCATGAAATAATTACCACAGTAAGTTGAGTGAGCACCCATTTCTCATAAAGAGACAAAATTAAAGAAATAGAAAAAAGATATTTTTTCTTTGTGATGAGAATTTTTAGGATTTAGTTTTAATGTAAAGCAGTGTTAATCACACCAACCATGTTGTACATTACATCCCCGTGCTTTGCGTGCTATGGACGCATGCTAAGTCGCTTCAGTTGTGTCTGACTCTGTGTGACCCTATGGACTGCAGCCCACCATGCTCCTCTGTCCATGGGATTCTCCAGGCAAGAATACTAGAGTGAGTTGCCATGCCCGCCTCTAGGGGATCTTCCCGACCCAGGGATCAAACCCGAATCTCTTACATCTCCTGCACTGGCAGGAGGGTTCTTTACCACTAGCACCACCAAGGAAACTTATTTTATCTTATAGCTGAAATTTTGTACCTTTTGACCATCTTCATCCAACTTGTCCTTCTCCCAAACCCCCATCTCTTGTAACCATATCTGATCTCTTTTACTTTGAGATTGTTTTTGAAGTATAACTGATCTACAATACTATGTTATTCCCTGGTACACAATATAGTGATTCAGTATTTCCAAACATTTCAAAACGATCACTATGATGGGTCTAGCTTCCCTCTGTCACCATGCAGAAAGATATTACATAATTATTGACTACATTCTCACACTATACATTTCTTACCCTTGAAATATGTAAGTGAAAATTATACCTCTTAATTTCTCACCTATTTCTCTACTCCCCCAATTTGCCTTGCCACTGGCAACTGCCTGTTTGTTCTCTGTATCTATGATCTATTTTTCTTTACTTATGTTTATTCATTTGTTCTTTTAGATTCCACATGTAAGTGAAATTACATGGTATTTACCTTTCTTTGACTTGTTTTGCTTAGCATAATATCATCCATGTTGTCATAAACTGCAAGATTTCATTCTTTTTTATGACTAATATTCCTGTGTGCATGTGTGTGACATTTTCTTTATCCATTCATCTATTCATGAGTATTTAGGTTGCTTTCACACTGTGGCTATTGTAAATAATGCTGTAATGAACATGGGGTTGCACACACCTTTTCAAATTAATATCTTCATTTTCTTTGGATATATCCCCATGAGTGGAGTTGCTAGATCATATGGTAATTTTATCTTGTTTATATTTTGAGGAACCTCCATATTGTGTCTCTACAGTGGCTGTGTTAATTTACATTTGCACAGATTTCATGTACTTTCTTAATTTTCTCTCTCACTTCTCTCTACACCCCTCCCAGAATTTCTCTCAGATACAATATAACCTTGTTTTCTCTGTCTCTATATTATGCTCCCATTTTTTCTCTATGTTTTTGCTTAGAATCTCTTTCATCACCTTCATCCTCATTAAACATGCTCATTAAATTCAGACTTCTACAGACAGAAGGAATAACTTTTCCTACTTGCTGTTGTTCAGTCGCTAAGTCGTGTCCAACTCTTTGTGACCCCATGAACTGCAGGATGCTAGGCTTCTCTGTCCTTCAATATCTCCTGGATTTGCTCAAACTCCTGTCCGTTGCATCAGTGATGCCATCCAACCATCTCATCCTCTGTCACCCCCTTCTCCTGCCCTCAATCTTTCCCAGCATCAGAATCTTTTCTAATTAGTCAGTTCTTTGCATTGAGTGGCCAAAGTCTTGGAGCTGCAGCTTCAGTATCAGTCCTTCTAATGAATATACAGAGTTGATTTCCTTTATGATTGACTGGTTTGACCTCCTTTCTGTCCAAGGGACTCTCTAGAGTCTTCTCCAGCACCACAGTTTGAAAGCATCAATTCTTTGACACTTAGCCTTCCTTACGGTCCAACTCTCACATCCACACTTGACTACTGGAAAAGCCATAGCTTTGAGTATAAGGACTTCTGTTGCAAAGTGATGTCTCTGCTTTTTAATACTCTATCTAGGTATTTTTCCCACTGTTACAGCATGAATCATGTTAGAAAAATGAAGTGCATATGTGCACCTCTCTCCCATGATAGATTGTGAGCTTCTCAAGAAGGGGTTAGCAAACTTTCTGGAGAGGGCTTTGCAAGCCAATCATCTCTGTGTCAACTACTCAATTCAACCATCTTAGGGTGAAAAATCTATAGGTAAAAATCTAAAAAGTGAGTGTGGCTGTGACCCTGTAAGACTTCATGGGCGGGAATTAGAATTTCATGTAATTTTCACATCACAGAATTTTTTTTTTCTTCTGATTATTTCCCCCAACCATAAAAAATGTGAAAACTCCCCTTAGCTCATGGACCATACAAAAGTAAGCTTGGAATGTGTGCCATAGTTTCCTAACCCTGTTCTAAATGGTAGTCTATCTTATACTTATTTTCATACCCTGCTGTCAATGAACAAAATACCTGGCACTGAATTAATGTTTGCTAAAATGAATCATATGGAGAGAAATTGTTTTCATTTCATGTTATCTTCCATCAGAAACTACAGAAGTGTGATAGAGTAATATTTTTTTAATTAACTGAAAATCTACTAGAAAATCAGTTCTAAATTTCCACGTTTGTTTGAAAAATCTTTCTGATATATTATTCCAATTTTCTGCCCTAGTAAGTACAGTTTAGTGCATATGTTTAATGATTGTCTTGCAGTGCCCCCAGTCATGATTAAAGATAAGAATTCTCATTGTGCAGCCAAGCAAATGTAGATATAGAAAGTATGACTAATTGAACCCCGAATGTATTAATATGTGGACTGGGATTTACTCTAGAAATTGCCTTTTTTGATGCTGAGAATAAATCTGTGTTGTATACTTGTTCTCTAGCAATCTCCTTTTTCAATCAAGTGGGACATAGGAAGAAAAACCAAAACAAAACTAATTACTGAAAGGGTCTTAATATTGAGTGCCAATTTTATACTGCTTCCTATATAGGGAACTCTGAACATTGGTGTCATTGATTTCTTTTGTCTTGCTTCTTATTCCCTCACACGAGAGAGTTAAAAGTGCAATATTGGTTAAAGAGAACACTGAAAAGCAAGTCTGTAAAACTGACCTAAGGGGGGAAAAAAGAGAGAGACTGCAGGTCTCTTATGCAGTTGAAGTTTCCCTTTAGACTAAGAAAATGGAAACTTAGAGCAATATACTTGAACAGTCTAGGAATTCCTCCAGAGGGAAGAAATACAGACCTTTGTGAGTTTTTTCTCCTCTCAAAGGTCAGCTGAGCACTTTCTTCTATTCAGGTAGATTCTTTATCTTATTTTCCAGGCTAGTGAAGTAGGAAAGCACTCATTTGGACCAGAGAAAGGACTTGAGTCCCAATCTCTTTCTATAATTCTTAAATATATGCTACTATTAATATTTATTTCATAAAATTTCAGTGACATTTAATATACTAAAACATTGGGTAGTCTCATACATGGAATGTTTGGTTGGTATGTGGTCCCTCTACTGGGCCATCTAACCATCTAATAGAGAACAATAAACATAATACTGATTTCTATTTCTCATTATTTTTCTGTCTATTAAGAATGGGAGGTGGGAGGGAGGTTCTAGAGGGAGGGGACATGTATATACTTATGGCTGATTCATGTTGATGTATGGCAGAAACCAACACAATATTGTAAAGCAATTATCCTCCAATTAAAAATAAATAAAATAAAATTAAAAAAAAACAAAGAACAAGGGTCTCAAGAGATGGTCTAGTTCAGCCATTTATTCTACTAGAAGAGAAGTCATCTCCAGTTTTACAAATACAAACTGTTTTACAAATACAACCAAGATGTAAAAAAGAATGAATTAACTTGTCCAAGGTCAAGCATACCTTCTATTCTAGATTATCAGTAGTTAAGTGCCTTCTTGAGAGGGTTGTCATTGGGAGAGATTGATTTGGCTCATAAATCCTGAGAAGCTAAATGGAGTGAGAGGAAGTTTCAGACAAAGGCCAGCCCGAGCTCTGCTGTAGCTCTTCTCCACTTGAGACTCAGAATGGGGAAACTGACATCAAGATTGTCACACAGGAAGTGTGCTTTGAGAGGTGTCAGGGAAGACCATCTAGAAAAAAGGATCTTTTATGCTAAGTGCCATTGTCTGAAATTTCATAAGAATTCAATCTTTTGGATTAAGCGGTACCCTAAGCTTTTTTTTCTGTTCATTCAAAAATTATCTATTGAGCATTAATGATGTACTAATGCAGTATTAGGAAATGAAACAAGAGAAAATAAAACCATCAGCTATTAAGATGCTCACAGTCTAATGAGACAGAAAAAGATAATAATGCCAATAATAGCTAATATTTTCCATGTGCCAGACACTGCAAAATAATCTACAAGTATCGGTATAGGGCTTCCCAAGTGGCTCAGTGGGTAAAGAATCCACTTGTAAAGAGGGAGACGCAGGAGACCTGGGTTCAATCCCTGGGTTGGGAAGATCCTCTGGAGGAGAGCAGAGCAACCCACTCCAGTATTGTTGCCTGGAGAATCCCATGGACAAAGGAGCCAGGCGGGCTACAGTCCGTAGGGTCGCAAAGAATCAGACGTGACTGAAGGGGCTGAGCACACACACACATCGTCTCACCTAGCTATCAGCCTAAGAATTAATAGCTATTTAAAACTGCATTTTCCATAGGAAAACCAAATTCTAAAGGGGTAGATGATATTTTAAGGAAACTGACCTAGGTTAAGGCCGTGGGAATAAAGATGGAGAGGAAAGGATAAAGACTCAATCAAGACAGTTCCTTAACTAATCCTTTACTAGTTGCTATTTTGTAATACATTTGCAAGTTTCTCCTTTTCTCACCAACTTTCTGATATTGAAATATCCCAGGGCTCAGTCCTTATTTTATGCTTGTCTATTCTTGCATTCTCTCTTAGTGAACTTAATTTAATCCTATAGCTATAAAAACCACCCATATGCTGACTATTCCAAAATTAATTTCCCTAGCCCATGCTCTTTCTCATGCTCCAAACCTATATATGCAACTGCCTGCAGGAAACCTACACTTGGATATCTAGTAGACACCTCAGACTTAACATGTTCAAAGCTGAGCTCAGCTTCCCCTAAGACCTGCTCCATCTACCCTGGTTGATAACTCTATCCCTCTAGTTATTCAGGACAAAAGCCTTGGAGTCATTCTTATTCCCCATATAACAATCTGTCAAGAAATCTCATTGAAGAGTAACACCACCAGTTAATAAGATACGTTGTTGCCATGTATTTTTGATATGATGCATAAAGAAACACATGTCTGTGATGTTTTATTTTTTTTTTTTTTGCAAAAAAGGAATCTAATCATGAGGAAATATCAGAGAAAGCTAAATTGTGGGACATTCTTCAAAATAACTGACCATGAGTCACTGAAAATGCCAAGGTCATGAAACACAAGGAAATACTGAGGAACTGTGTGTCACAGACTGGAAGAAATTATGGAGACAGAATTACTAAATGCAGTGTGGGATTCTGGCACAGAAAAAGGACATTGAGAGAAAACCAGAGAAAGTCTAATAAAGTTTGTAATTAGTTAATAATATTGTATTATTGTCAACTTCTTGGTTTTAAACATGACACAGCAGTTAAATAAGTTGTAAATAAAATATCTGAGGAAGCTAAGTGATGGATAGGGCTTCCCTGGTGGCTCAGATGGTAAAGAATCTTCCTGCAATGCAGGAGATCCAGGTTCAATCCCTGGGTTGGGAAGATCCCCTGGAGAAGGAATTAACAGCCCACTCCAGTATTCTTGTCTGGAGGATTCCATGAACAGAGAAGCCTGGTGGGCTACAGTCCATGGGGTCACAAAGAGTCGGACATGACTGAGCTACCAACATAACCCAAGTGATGGATATATAGAATTCTATTTTTTGCAGTGTTTCCGTAAGTCTAAAATCATTTCAAAAGAAAAAGATGCCCGACACTACAAAGAAAAAGAAGTCTTATTGGACCTCCCTTCAGAATTTATGTACTGGTCACTTCTTAGAACCACTGTTGAAACGATTTTGATTCAAGATATCATTATCTCTAACTTGGGTTATTGTAATAACCGTCTAATTGGTCTTCTTGCTTCTATCCTTGCTTCTACAAAATTGGTTTTCAATGCAGTAGCCATAATAACTTTTTTATGAGTTAAAAAAAAAAATGGAACCCTATAGTTTTTTAAAGGCCAACATTCTTACCTAGGAGCACAAAACCTTGTACTCTCTGGCCCTCGGTTCTCGCTATGGTCTCCTCTGGTACCACACTCCCACCCCTTTGCTTGCTTCAGCCACACTGATCACTTTTCTGTTCCCTGAACAGACCAGGAACATTCCCACTGGAGAACCTATGCACAGGCTGTTCCTTCTGCAGGGAACACTCGCTCCAGATACCATTATGGCTATTCCCCCATACTTGAAAAGTATGTCCTAGTAAGGCTTGTCTGTCCTCTTCATTAAAAATTTCAACCCCCACTGCCCACTGCTCATCCACACTGTCATCCCAATCCTCTTAATTCTACTTAAAAGTTTTTTCCTATTGCATTTCTCATTCTCTAAGAGACTAAGTTACTCATTTATCATCATAATTGTCATTATCATTATTATTAATAGTCCAGTCTCTCAAAACTTGAATGTAAATTTTAGGATGGCAAGGATCGTTTTCCATTTTGCTTGCTGATATATCCCAAGAGCCTAAAAACACCCCTAGCCTGGAGTAGACACTCCACAGATACTTGTTGATAAATTGAATAGAAGGTAGACCAGAGAGAAATTAAAAATCACTTTGGTGGTAAAAGAAAGGATAGGGTGTATTGCAATTGTATGGCTTTTGGATACGTGAGGCCAGGTGGCTCAGTGGTCAAGAATCCACCTGCCAATGCAGGAGCTGCAGGAAACCTGGGGTAGATCCCTGAATACAGAAGATCTCCTGGAGAAGAAAATGGCAACCCTCTCCAGTATTCTTGCCTGGATAATCCCATGGACAGAGGAGCCTGGTGAGCTATGGTCCACGGCGTCATAAAGAGTCAGACAGCACTGAGTGACTGAGCACCCACAAAGACCTGGGAAGGAAGCCTGCTCCCCTAGTCACTAAAGAAAGACAAACTGACAAGGGAAGCTTGGCTACTGCTGCGTAAATGTCCAACGAAATGTTTAATGTGTGCACCCCACTCCAGTATTCTTGCCTGGAAAATCTCATGGAT
Organism: Dama dama; assembly: GCF_033118175.1. NCBI lineage: Eukaryota > Metazoa > Chordata > Mammalia > Artiodactyla > Cervidae > Dama > Dama dama. The sequence goes on from NC_083710.1 coordinate 50,645,882, forward strand.
GGAGGAACTTGGTAGGCTACAGTCCATGGGGTTGCAAAGAATCGGACACAACTGAGCGACTTCACTTCTTCACTTCACTGCAACTCAGGGTAAAGATCTGGAGTAGAGAAAGAAATTTATAAGTCTCCTCTTATAATCGTAGGCATGAGAAGAACAAGAAAAGACAGTCTCTCTTTTTTTTAAAAAGTATATTCTTATTCGTTTGTTTGTTTATTTTGGCTGTGCCACACAGCATGCAGTATCTTAGTTCCCCAACCACAGATTAAACCCACACTCCCTGCATTGGTAGTGTGGACCACCAGGGAAGTCCAAGAAGGAAGGTCTCTTGCAGTTTTGAATATTCTTGTTTATAATGTCCATGTCCACATAGGAGGAAGTCTGAGTGCTATGAAGCCCTGGAAGGCTGGGGGTGGGGATGGAGGAGGTCACAAATGAACGTGACTGGGTGACCGAGACACACCTTACTTACTTCACAATTTGGCGTAAAGCTGAACCATTCATGGTTGAGGATGGGGAAGGAATAGAGAATGCACACAGCAGTTTCTTATCATTCAAGTAAAGCAGAACCAAAATGTAATGGGGCAGAGCCCTTCATGTCCTACCCAAAATGAAGCAAATCAGACTAAACATACCTGCAAATTTTTCTATTATAGCTGCAGTTGGGGCAGGATGAGGGACACAAGTTGGGTGTGGAGGGAAGTTCACAGCCTGGTTCTTAATTTTCTAAATTCTAACAGCCCAAGGAACACTCTGTGGTGTTTCTCTCAAGTCTCTCAGGCTATCACCTTGTCCTTTCTTCAGAGCATAATTTTGTCATTAAAGCTTTCATTTGGCAAGAATCCGATTCATCAAGGAAGACAGAACTCTGTGTTTGCATGCTTCAAGGCAGAGTGAAAGTCTACTTTGGCAAGCCTTACGAGGAAAGAGAGAAAAGAAAATAAGAGTCATAAATCATCTGGAGGCCAGAATGCAGGATTAAAGATATTTGATCCGTTTCAGAAAGGACTTTTGCTTGCATGTGTTTACCTAATGGTTTGAGCTGGGCAAGGGACATCTCACGTCAGAGGCTGCCTTGGGAAAAGAGGAGACTCCGTGGAGACTGGCGTAAGGCTTACACCCCCAACACCCTTGTGAGTCCTTCTTCCTAGGCAGTGTCCACTTTGAGAATTTCACATTGGTGTTTATGTGACAGTACAGCTTCAGAAATAATAAACACTTGTAACTCAAGCCCTGTTGGTCTGTTAAACAGAAGAGAATGGCAGGATTCCCATCTTATAACTAACCTGCTCTCCTTCATATGATGAATTTAAGTCACTGAAGTGCAATCACAAAGTCTGGATGAGAATCAGATTTCAAGGGAGCCTATGCTTCATGGGCTTCCCAAGTGGCAGTGGTAAAGAACCCACCTGCCAATGCAGGAGATTTTTAAGAGGGCTGGGTTCCATCCCTGGTGGGGAAAATCTCCTGGAGGAGGAAATGGCAACCCACTCCAGTATTCTTGCCTAGACAATCCCATAGACAGAAAAGCCTGGAAAGCTACAGTCCCTAGGGTCGCAAAGAATCAGACATGACTGAAGTGACTTCGTGCATGCATACTTTATGGAATCAGGCAATTTAAAAAAACCTAGGCTTTCAGATGTGTATTCTCAACACTTGAACTTTAATGAACTCTTCTTCCTTTTTAGATAGGCTAAGAACAGCTGTACACTCCAGCATGAGTCACCCAGGTCATGGTTCCCTGTTGATTTTGTAATAAAATGCTGCTGATCAAATCTATCATGTCACTCTTTACATTATGAAGGAAAATGATTTCCATGCGTCAAATTACATCTGAAGACTGAGGAGAAAAGATATCTGTCATAATATGTTTTTATGACTTGTATTTTACGACTTGCAAGTATTATGACTAATAATACTTGGCATCAAGAAATACGGTTAAGGACACTTCAGGTAGGACAACGAGATTTGTTTTTGACATACGGCAGACTGGTCTACCTTAACTCTGGTTAGCAGTATCCATCTGGAAATAAGGTAATGTGAAAAAGGAATGAGCACTTTGGAGCCTCCTGCTAGCCCTCCTGTTATCCCTTGAATTTGGTTAAAGGCCACCCTCAAAGGACTGCTTGTCAACTCATTATATTTGATTAGAAGGCACATAACCAGGGAGAAGAAAGGAACAAACCTGCATTTATTTAGTTAGGGTTTCCTGCTGCGATGTGTTTCCAGCATAATGACGCAGGCATGCAAGAACTTAGTTATTCTGTGAACAAATATTTGTTGAATGAATAAGAAAGTAATTAGCCAATGGCAAAGTGTGCTCCTTGATTCTGGGGGACAAGGGTAACTTTTCAAGTGCATTCTCCTACTGTTCCTTGGAGTTGAGGTAATATTAACAGAGCACGTACTCATGGTCCTTACACGGGTGGCTTCTCTACCTAGGCACTAGCGCTAGAAAAGTGCCTTCACATTTCCCTGAATGCTGAGAATTAATCCCTGTCTAGGCTTCCCTGATAGCTCAGTTGGTAAAGAATCCGCCTGCAATGCAGGAGATCCCGGTTCAATCCCTGGGTTGGGAAGATCTCCTGGAGAAGGGAAGGGCTACTCACTCCAGTATTCTGGCCTAGAGAATTCCATGGACTGTATAGTCCATGGGGTCACAAACAGTCAGACACGACTGAGCAACTTTCACTTTCAATCCCTGTCTAGCTGGGAATCAAAGGTCAAGGGTTGTAACCCATGTAATCTTTCTGGAACACTCGACATGTATGCTGGTCCATGGCCATGGGCCATGCCCAGAGGGTATTTACCCATGTGAAATAGACATTTCATATCCATTTTTTCTTTACAGTTTATTTGGTCAAAACAGCCTAGGTCAGAACCACGCAGCAGCCATAGTCTTCAGGTCACAAGAGTGGAACACTCGGACTTTAGTTACCTTCTTTACCTGTGTAAACCACAAAGACAAACGCTAATCCCGTTGCATCACTGTGGCTCAGTTCATCCATGATGGGTTCGCAGAAGCCAGACTTAGTTTCAGAAGTGTCTAATTAAACACTGGTGATTTGGAGTCCGGGAGAACAAGATGTGGTGAGTGGTGTTCATTGCGGATCTGCTGAGTGAGCAATAGACTCCTGTTTTGAAGGCGCCTTCAGTTACTTCAGGTCAAAGAGATTTGCATGAGACATTTTTGCACCTGGAAATAAAAATTGCATGCTTAGTAATTTCAAATATGGTAAAGGAAGTTTTATTAAGGCCTCAGGGAAGAGTGGACTTACAGGTCATACATGCTTACACGAGTGTAGAACAAGACTAGGGCATGCTGAAAGAGATTCCAATCTGAGTTTGGAGCAGGTGGACACTCAGATTCAGAGCAGTTCTTTTTTAGGGTGGTATTAGGAGTTAGAGCTGGGAAATGCCTCAGAGCTAGGTGAACAGAAGCAGAAATCTAGTGCGCCTGTTTTGTTTTTTTTTTTTAAAATAGGAAATACTCAAGCTTTGTGGGGCAGATTAAGTCTGAGAAATCTGAGAGTGATTGGAATAGTTATACACTAGAAATCTGGCAAGATGAAAGGTGAGTGATTAAGGTGGTTTCGGTCTAAACCAGAGTGAGGGCTCAGCACTCTTTTTGGCAAAGCTCGTTTTGGCAACATTGTTACACCCATCCCAGGAGAGAAGCTTGGAGTTGAAAGAGTAAGGACACCAGAGGTCAAAGGTTAACTGTGTTCATGTATTTATTTGGGAAAGTCTACAAAGCCCTTATTAACCTTGGCTTTTGAGGATGGAGTTGACAGGTCCTCATTTTCATGATCACAGTTTCATCTGAAAATGTTCTGAAGCAGTCCAGTATCAAAACAGAATCTCTGTACCTCAGGTAGAAACATGTTGAACGGCACGGTCCCTGTAATCCCATGTACACTGGCAGCTTCGTGGCTTAGATACCTATCATGTGAGCTATTCTTCTGTTCCTATAAATTTAGTTACTATTTCAGGAGAGAAGGTAATTTTTTTTTTTTTTAATGGAGTGGAGGGAATGTTCCCTATTATTAAAAAACAACTCCTCTTTGGAAATTAAGCTTTCAGCTCCCTAATCTTTTAGGGGAATACTTACTAACTGAGGGGAAAAAATGTTAGGTCTCGGGGGGTTTAACAACAAACTATTATTGTTTGCAGACTGATACTTCTCTGAGAAGACAAGCTTCCTTAATGACAGCTTATGCAATAACAATCCATGATATAGTACTTACCAGGATGGAGCAACAACCGTGCTTTAAGCCAAGAAGAAGGAGGAAAAAAAAGTCAGTATCTTGTGCGTGAGAAGCTTGTAGATACCCTGAGGTGACTTCATATAATTCTAAAATAGCAGGTAGCTTCTTGCATAGCTAATCGAGGCATCGGCGCCTGGAGCGAGTGGAGGAGGCTGACAACGTACTTTGGTTTCAGATGCATTCAGCTCTTTTTTGAGTGATATGAGCTTAATTCATATTCTAGTTTCTATCCTGAAAGTTTATGTGTTCTGATTTGGCAAACAGCCTCCCCCCAAACCTGACAGCTCTGTGCTTTGATAAAGCTGCTGATCTTAACGTCTTGCTTGGATTTGTTCTCCTATGTGCTGAGAAATTTAGCACAGCCGAATAAAGGGAACGGTTGGGTGTGTGTTTCTTAAGAACCTGAGTGATGCCCCTCACCTTCCCCTTCCATTCATGGCTTAGTGAAAGACATAGGTATTCACCAGGAAAACTTGAAATACACATGGTAGATTGAGTGGAAAGAGCTTACGAAGAAAGGAGTCACCCTGACTTTGCAAAATAGGTTGGTCATTCCTGCAAAGACTCCCCTCTTAGCGTGAAGGTCACAGAATGGCATGCTTAGATGATTTTAACTGCCAGTATCTTGAGGTTTTCCTCCAAAAGTCTAACATCTGCAGATGCTTTTGGTTGGTCCTTATGTCTATCCAGGATCTGGGCTACCTAGAGTCTATGCATCCCTTTGGCTTAGGTCATAGAGGAAACGGTTTCTTATAGGATCCACTGCCCACTTGCTAGGTAATCCCAGGCATGAAGAGGATCTGCCTTCCAAAATAAAGGGTTCCACGTCACATTTATTACTTCGATGCTCAGGAAGCTACAAGTGGAACTGCACATGCCAAGAGCCCATAATTTTACTCTAATAGATATTTAGCAGCTTAAATGAAATAACAAGGAATACGTTCACCCAGGCGCCATCCAGGAGGATTGGTGGGTATTTTACATTCCACTCTTTGAAAGGAAAAACATAATTTTTTTAGACTTTCCCAAGATCTATGAATATTTTGGTATGCAGAGCAATAATACACAGAAGCATACCTGTAAGATTGAACCAAGTTCTGTTTGGCCAAAGAGATTTACTGCGATCGGTATGTATAATGTAGGCTGGTCAATCAAGTTGATTTTTTTCTTCCAAATCACTTCATTAGAGTTCGCCCAGGCAGCCACTTGCCTTCTGCTGTGTTCGTTCACATGCTGCTTGATTTTCTTGAGCCCAGTATATGAATGCCGTAACTTGCCACTCTGCGTGCCTGTTTCACCTTAATCCTCAGACCCCAGCTCTCAGGGATGGTTTGTGGTCCCGGTATTTTTCCTTTCTAGCCCTCAGAACTCCATAATTACTCTGTTCCAGGCTCATAGATTTCCAAGAAACTCTTATGAGTTTTCTTTTGGTTCCTATCTGGTGCATCAGTTCAGTGTTGGGCTACAGACCATAGTTTCGCAAAGAGCTGGACATGACTGAGGTGAAAATCTTCTTCTAATGGTTAGTTAGGGTTCAGTAAGAATTATTATGGGGAGTTTCCTGGTGGTCCAGTGGTGAGAACTCAGGACTTGCACTGCCAGTGGCCTGGGTTCGATCCCTGGTTGGAGAACTAAGATCCTGCAAGTCACACAGTGTGACCGCAAAACACACATACATAAATACATATATAATGAGTGTCCACTGATCTTCGTGACTCTTTACCTCAACTTCCGACCATCAGCACAGTTGTCTTCCTTCCACCTGCAATAGATCCAGTTGCTGCCCTGCTCAAGGATCGATGCTTATTGCTGGTTCTGATGGTTCCAGTTTGCCTGTACCCAAAGCGATTCTTGGAGAAGGCAATGGCACCCCACTCCAGTACTCTTGCCTGGAACATCCCATGGACAGAGGAGCCTGATAGGCTGCAGTCCGTGGGGTCGCTATGAGTTGGACACGACTGAGTGACTTCACTTTCACTTTTCACTTTCATGCACTGGAGAAGGAAATGGCAGCCTACTCCAGTGTTCTTGCCTGGAGAATCCCAGGGACGGTGGAGCCTGGTGGGCTGCCGTCTTTGGGGTCGCACAGAGTCGGACACGACTGAAGTGACTTAGCAGCAGCAGCAGCAGCAGCAGCAGCAAAGCCATTCTGCCATTCCTACTTCATGCCCAAGGCTCTTTTACCCCAGCCCCACAGGCATCTGGCCTCTCCCAGATTGCTCTCACTTCTCTGCACCTTGGCTTATGCTCTGCCAAGAATATCACTTTCTTTCTCTGCCACTTGTTAAAATTCGACTCATCCCTCCGGGCCCTGTTCAAGTGTCGCCTCCCCTGGGCAATCTTTTTATCTAAATATGTTTTGAAGTCTTCCCTGGCCATCTAGTTAGAACTGATTGCTCTGTTGGCTACAGTCTCGTAGCACTTTGCTTGTATCTCTAGTTAGACTTGCCCAAGTGAGCTTTCTAATAAGGTCACCTGCAGATATCTGTCCCCTGCAGGGGATTCTAAACAACTTCAGGGCAGGAATTTTTAAAAATCCCAATATCTACATAGTGCTTTGCTCATAAGATGGATAAATGGTTTAGAATTGAATTAAAATTAGATATTACATGGATAACCTCTCAATATATGTAAGTGGGCTGGAGCTGCTGGCCTGGGCACATTTATTACAAAACTTAATAGGTAAGTGTGACTGTTGAGACATGAGACTACAGGAAATTAACAAGCACAGGACATTCTAATCTCTTTGACAGTCAGAGGAAGTGGGAGTCCTCACTGGTCCCGCTGGTGAGAAAGCAGATGGGAGGTGAGCTGCTGGCCAGGAGGCATCTTTCACTTGGGCTCACCATAGGGAGGTTAGGGGGCAAGAGTTTCCTTCTCTGCAGAGAGAGAAGGCTACTTCTGCCTAGTGCATCATCCCCAAATATGATTCTGGGGCACTCCATGGTGAGATCTGAGCAGAGCAAGATGAGATTCATCCATTCATGACAAGAAGAAATTGACATTTCATAGAAAGCCTGATTCCAGCATCAAGAAGGGCACCATGTAGTTAGATGAAAATGCTCACCCACTCTGCAGATGGGAAGGCTGCCCAGAGGGCCTGTGTGCAGGACGCTACTCATCCACAGAAAGGTCTTCTTCCCTTCCTTCCTGATAGCAGAGTTGTAGCTGGGATGGGGGCTGCCTGGCTTCGCAGTGCCCAGCTCCCTCTACAGCCAGGTTTGAGGCAAAGAAACATGCTCAAAATTGATGTGTGCAATTCATCACTCATTTCAAGAGAGGGTGTCTGGCCCTAGATCTCTATTTTTCCCTCTCTGCCTTCTGGGTGGCGGGGTGGTGGATGGACCGTGAATCTGAGGATGGAAGTCATTTGTTCAAGATGGTGGAGGCATGTCGGCCAGGCTCCTTGAAAGCCTGTGTGAAGACGAGCCTCCTGCTAAAACTGGAAACTTTCAGCCACTGTCTTGCATTTTTTATAGTATCTTTGTCTTCCCTAATACAGGTTCTTCCCTTTTTCCATCTGTATAAAGCTTTCAACAAACATTTATTGAACATCGACTGTGTTTTAGACCCTCACTCTGTAAAACCCAAAGTGGATGATTCTTAGTCCTTGTCTTTAAGGCATTTACAGTTCATTTGGACAGATAACACACATAATAAAAAAAAAATGCCTGTACAAGTATGTCATCACTCAGCTCACAGACAACACACACTAGAGGTTACAGGAAAAAAGAGGTTCCTTTAGGCTATAGTGAGCTAGAAAGTCTCGTGAAGGAGGTGAGATCAGATTTGGAAAGATGGAGAGGTACGAGGAAGGCATTGTGGTTGGGCAAAGGCAATGTGTGTCTTGAGATTGGGGGAGATGGCGGTGAACCCTGTAGTCTGGACACAGGAAGCAATTTGCTTCTCTCAGGGAGGAGCTGCAGTTGTCTTTGGGAAAGTGGTTGGGATGTAATTAAGAAAAGTCTTGAATAACAGATGGACTTGGGAATTAGTTTCTTCCTGGTGGCCAATGGGGAACTCTAAGGAAACATCAGTGCATATTGCTGTGAATCTTGAAGTTTACAAGTAGTGACCCAAGCAACCTTTCGTTTGTTTACAGATCTGTTGTCCTAACACCTTGTAGGAAGCTGTGAGAAATCTGGTTAGGTCTCCAAAGTACAGGTTTTCGACAAATAGCTGGTTTGTGTACCTACAGCCTCAGGCCATTCCACAGAACAAACTGCAGAGGAAGAAACATATGGATGGCTGTGTTACTGGTTCAAACCTTTCCTTTTAACCCCACCTTCAAAACAAACTTGCTCTCATCTTCCTAGTCTCCCATTTTCTACATCAGTGATTTCTCAGTGCACCTGTCTTTGCATAATTACTTCTTGAAAAAAAAGGCAAGTAAACTTTGCATGTTTGATCTCATTCTTCTTACCCCACGAACTGGCATTTTATTGATTTCCCTGTCCAAGAAGTCATGTTCAGACTCAGTACCTCTGTAGTTAACCTTGTTTTTATTTATCAACGACCTAGCAACACAGTCGTTCTGGGAGCCCTTCTTAACAACTGGTATCCTACATACATTTATTTCTCCAGTACTATGTAGATTTTTCCAGCTACGTATAGACTTCTCTTCCATTCAGTCCCATGACAATCACTTCAAAATTTAAGAAAGTCTGACTCCTGGAAAATTTACTCCTAGGTGTTTTTCACTTGTCTTATCACTGAGTTAGACTACTGTGGTCTTGAAAGGTGCAAAAGTTTGGATGAAGGAGAGTTTGATTGCAGTTGGCAAAATTTGAGTCATAGCTTCAACTTGGGCGGGCTAACATTAATTTCCATGTGTTTCTTGAACATGTGAGGGTGGAAGGCCAAGATGCTGGAACAATATTTTGTGACCCTTTGTCCAAGAATGACCTTCTATTAAATTATTGAATCAGATGTGAGAGAAGATAGTGTAAAAATAAGAAGACTTCTCAGATGTTTGAATTGTCCAAGATATGACTCCTGCCAATATGATGGAAAATGTTGATAATTCATTATAACATCACAGAGGTGTCAGGAAGGAGATGCCTTTTGAATTGTAGAAGAAAAATGATCAACTTGTAAATGTTGTTATCTCAGTAACTTCTTAAGTTATGAAATATTCTGTGGCTTTCATTTTAACAGAATTGTGCTCAACAGTCTGGTAATTTAGTTTTGCTTTTATTTTATTTGGGCAAATTGTGCTTAAACAGGTCATGATATTGTATTCTTTACTATACCTGATTCTCCTTCTTACAAGAGGACTGTTGATTAGGGAAGGAAGTCCATTTTGTTCTAGGGTTACCAGGATGCTTGCTGAAATGTGAATCTGGAGTGAACAACGTGATATTTTATTTATCTCCATCCACATATGGCTTCACTTGTGTTTTCCTACACCTCCCTGGCAGTTGCTGTTAGCTTCTATCTTTTGTTCTCCCACATTACTTTCTTAGTTTCTACATACTGCTGTTTTTGTTTTTAAACTTTGTTTTAAAGTTTGTGGTCAGGATGGAAGAGGAATGGGGAGTGACAGTTAATGAATATGGGATTTTTTTTCATGATGATCAAAATGTTCTAAAATTGATTAACGTGATGGCTACATGACTGAATACACAAAAAAATGAATGAATTGTATTCTCTAAATGTATTAATTTCTTGAGCTCCTTCGTGAACCAGGTTCTACTTAAGTCCTGGAATCAGTGGTAAATAAAACTATTAAGTTCCCTGTCCTCAAGGAATTGACATTCTAGTGATAATGATAAATATTAAAACAATTAAAAATCAGTGCCTATAGGGATGCATGCTCCAAAGAATATTTAAAGAGGAAAATATTGTACAGAGTTCATTTTTATTTAAGATGGAATCTTCAGGAGAGGTGTGTCTAAGAAGGTAACACTTCAAGTGAACTGAATGATGGGAGAGAATTCCAGACGTGTGTAGATTTGGGGCAGAGGCACTCCAGGCAATGGGCGCATGTAGCATATGGTTCTAGTGTGGCTGGGGCATAGTAGGGATCACATCATGTGTGTTTTGTAGGTCACAGAAGAGTCCTTGATTTTTGTTGTAATTGCAATAAAAAGTCATTGGAGGATCTTAATAGAGGTGTGCCATAGTTAGATTTTTATTTTCAAAAGACTTCAGAGACCAGTCTGAATGATGATGCCATGTTCTAGGTTGGAGATGATGTTTCGTTTAGATTACGGTGAACATAGTGGAGATGTAAGAAGTGGCTGGTTTTGGAACTATAGCCCATTGTGTGCGTCTTTTATACTTCCTAGCATAATGTGGCCTATACAACACTTTGCTGAGTGAATGAATGTTTTCAGAGGGCTATTTAGGGAGAGATATCTAAGCAACAACAAAAAAGCCCATGATACATTGACTTTTGGGGCCATGCAATACTGACTTTTGAATTAGCAGTGGTTGAGTTCACGAAGGACGCTACTATGTGTTGTGGTCCAAACTTGTAATATCCGCAGAGATAATGCAAGGGTAATTCCTCTGTATTTCACTGTTCATCTCAATGCAACGTTCAAAGAGAGAATTTCATTTGATCTTAAAGATGTGCACTGGGGAAGCAGGGGTGGTTTTACATTTAAAATCACCCCATTCTGTACCTTGATATCTTTTATCACTGTCTCCACTTGTCCTGGAGACATTTGTTGAGTCATAAACACTTTTCAAAGAAGTTGAAACCCAGAATTTAGTGAGTCAGCCACATTGTTATAATGTTCATTACAACAGAACGGAAATGGAAACCATGGATGTGGAACCTAATTTCTGCATGATGCCTCTCATTATTCAAGATACAAGGAATCCATAGGAATTGCTGAGAATCTGTTTCCAGATTTAGAATTCTGGTTTGCTAGAAAGTAGCTGCATCACAATAGGGCTATGCTTCTTCTCCAGGAAGCAGCTGTCCCCGGAGGGGAGAGAACAGATCTTTGAATATTGGTTTATATCCCCATTCTGCCACTTACTGACTGCAAGAGCTTGGGCACAATATTCCACTTCTGGGCTTGGCGAGCTGAGCTGCTGTGTGGTGGCAGGAATCCATCTCTTTCAAAAAGACCTGCTTTTGAGTCTGTTTTATATGGGAGGTCACTGCTACAGAGTAACTCAAAGCCTAGTCTCTTTATTTCCTTTCCCTTTTCTAAGGAAGTAGCTGTCACTGATAATTTTATGGCTTATCAATATTGTAGGGCTTCCCAGGTAGCACTGGTGGTAAACAACCCTCCTGCTAATGCAGAAGACATAAAAGACTCAGTTTCAATTCCTGGGTAGGGAAGATCTCCTGGAGGAGGACATGGCAATCCACTCCAGTATTCTGGCCTGGAGGATCCCTTGGACAGAGGAGTTTTGGCGGGCTGCAGTCCATGGGGTCGCAAAGAGTCAGACTCGACTGAAGTGACTTAGCACACACATGCACACACCAATATTGTAACTATTGTTGAGCACAGGGAAAGACAACAGCCTTGCGATGAAATCTCCCGACGGGACTAAACTGCCTTCTGCCCGTGTCCTGGCATCTTGTCGGACATGCAGGGAGAGCCCAAGGAGCCAAGAATTAAGTGAGCTGATGGGTTTCTGTGATTATGCCAGACTCTCAAGCAGCAGTAAAGATATACAACCTGGAAGAAATAAAAGTAAAACCTGGCTGTGTTATAAATACGCTTGGATGAAAGCTCGTGAGGATGGAAAATGTCTGACCCTCCATTCAGATGCAAGTGTTTGACTTGGTTACACTTTATTTCCTCTCCAAACTGGCACTTTATTTTCATCCTTCAAATAAAGAGCAACCATTTGATTTTGTAATGTAAAAACTATTATTGCCCTTAGGAAAAGGATTACTGAACTTTCTGTACCTAGTGTTTATGCCTTTAATGAGCACAGTGTTTCCAAGAGAATTGAATGCCTTTTTGTACTACGATGTTTTTCTGCCACCACATCTGAGTTTTGTACCTTCATGTCTGGGAAGCCTGTTTTTCTAAATTCACAGAAACCTGAAAAACAGTAGGAATTTGTTCTCTGTCCTGTAGAGATGGGGCGAATCCCTTAAGAGCTTGTTGATTTCATGCTAACCACTTTGCTGGGAGGCAGGCGTCTTTCTTTCCTAAGGAAAAGGTTTATAGAGAGGAGTAAGGTTCGTGGGAAATAGCAGACTCAGGTAACTGCAGCTCTAGCAAGCAACACACATCTTAGAGGTTACCAACATGAAAACTCTCATACGATCTAACCTTCACCCGAGATTTACAGTTTGCCTCTAGTATTGTATTTCTAGTCTGGTTGTATTATCACAAAGGGTAATAGCATAAAATGACCTAAACATTAAAATGAGATTAAAAGATGCTTGCTCCTTGGAAGGAAAGCTATGACAAATATAGATAGCATATTAAAAAGCAGAGCCATCACTTTGCCGACAAAAGTTCGTCTAGTCAAAGCTATAGTTTTTCCAGTAGTCTTGTACAGACGTGAGAGTTGGACCATAAAGAAGGCTGAGCTCTGAAGAATGATGCCTTTGAACTGTGATGCTGGAGATGACTCTTGAGAGTTCCTTGGACAGCAAGGAGATCAAACCAGTCAATCCTAAAGGAAATCAGCCCTGAATATTCACTGGAAGAACTGATGCTGAAGCTGAAGCTCCAGAACTTTGGCTACCTGATGCCAAGAGCTGACTCTTTGGAAAAGACCCTGATGCTGGGAAAGACTGAGGGCAGAAGGAGAAGTGGGTGACAGAGGATGAGATGGTTGGATGGCATCACTGACTCAATGGATATGAGTTTGGAGAAACTCTGGGGTACAGTGAAGGACAGGGAAGCCTTGCATGCTGCAGCCCATGGGATCACAAAGAGTCAGACATGACTTAGTAACTGAACAACAACAAACATTAAAAGCCAAAGCATGAGGAAGAAGAATTTAAGTGTGGAGAGATGAGACTAGAGAGGAAAAGTGAAAGTGAAAGTGAAGTCTCTCAGTTGTGTCCGACTCTTTGCGACCCCATGGACGGTAGCCTACCAGGCTCCGCCGTCCATGGGATTTTCCAGGCAAGAATACTGGAGTGGGCTAGAGAGGAAAAAGCAAGAGTCAAATGGAAAAGTGCATTGTGTACTAATTCAAGTGTTTTAACTTTATTCTCAGGAAACTTCAGGAAGATCAGGAGAAATCATGGGAGGCTTCTAAGCCAGGAAATGAGACTTTCAGATATATATTTTAAGAAGGTCTCTTCTCTTGGAGTTATGTAGATGTCCAGGGTGAAGCTTGGAGCCAATAGCAAACTGATTTAAAAATTCACAGAAGACTTAAATAGATACTTTTCTGAAGAAGGCATAGAGAATGGCCAACTGGTACATGAAAATATGTTCAACATCAATAATCTTTTAAATGCAAATCAAAGCCTCAATGAGATATCACCACACACCTGTTAGAATGGGTATTATCAGAAATACAAGAGATAAATGTTGGTGAGGATTATGAGAAAAGGGAACCCTTGTGCACTGTTGGTGGGAATGTAAATTGGTATGACTACTATGGAAAAGAGCAGTAAGTTTCCTTAACAAATTAAAAATAGAACTATCATATGACCTAGTATATGGGTATATATCTGAAGAAAATAAAATCATTATCTTGAAGAAATATTTGTACCCCCATGTGCCATGCAAATACTGTATAGTGTCACTTATTATGTGGAATCTGGAAAGACACAAAAGTTTATGTCATAGCAACAGAAATTAGAATAGTTGTTGCAAATGACTGAGGCATAGGGAAAACAGGGTACAAGGGTACAATCTTTCAGATGTCAGATGAACAAGTTCTGAGGATCTAATTACAGCATGGAGTCTACAGTTAATACTACTATGTTGTACATATGAAATTTGCTGAGAAACTAGATCTTCAGCATTCTTTCTATTCAATAAAAGGTAACTATGTGAGGTGATGGATGTGTTAATTAACTTGCTTGTGGTTTTACAATATGTATGTGTGTCAAATCACCATGCTGTATACTTTAAATAAATACAAAATACCAATAAAGCTGGAAAAAAATGAAATATTTTCATGTAATTTTTATCAAGGGTGTTCACTTGGGTTGTGTGGATTCTCTAGGTCCTGGACAGAGGTGCTTTTCCATTCACCTTCAAGACACTGGTTTATCATCAATCAGAATTGCTTTTTAGGAGATTTTTCTCACTGAAATACTAAGTTTTATTAAAATCAACCAAAGGAAAATTAAGAGGATAAAAACATTATATATTTATTTTACTTCATCTGCTTGATTCTACAAATGTCTACTGTGATTTCTTTTAGCCTTGGTAAGTTTTTAATGTTTAAGATGAGCAAGAGAGCTCATCTTATTGGGAAATAAAGGAGGAGATTTCAGTTGAAAGATACAATAGTAGTAGTACACTTTAAAAATCATAAACTGTATTGGATCTGGTATGCTTGGTGTGGAATTACATATTACTTGGATGTTTTCAAACTTGTATCATTTTTAGGACATACTTACCATTCCTAATTTACAACTTCTTGAGTGGAGCCACTAGATCACAAATGCAGTAGCCACATCATCTATGAAGATGCTGGGGGAACTAGCAAAATGCTGGTCAAAGGTTACAAAGGTTCAGTTGTGGGAGATGAGTAAGTTCTGAGATCTAATATGCAGCATGGCGGCTACAGTTAATGTAGACTGTAGACTAAAAATTTGTGCTGTAGACTCAAAATTTGCCAAGAGATTTGATCATAAAGGTTCTCATCACACACATAGAAAAAGTACCCATTTGAGGTGTCAAGTATGGTGATCACTTCATAATTTACACATATTAAAGCCTCTCATTGTGTACATTAAATATATATGAAAAGTGAAAGTGTTAGTCCGTCAGTCGTGTCTGACTCCTTGAGACCCCATGGACTTCATTCAGCCCACCAAGCCCCTCTGTCCATGGGGTTTCCTAGGCGAGAATACTAGAGTTGCCATTTCCTATTCCAGGGGATCTTCCTGACCCATGGATAGAACCCATATCTGCATCACAAGCAGATTCTTTACCCACTGAGCCACTGAGGAAGCCCTCAAGGTTGTTCAGTAAATGGCAAATTAAGGAATGTGAATTGTGTGTGTCTGTAGGTAACCAGGAATTTTATTTTCACTTATTTATTTTTAATTAGACTACAATTACTTTACAATATTATGATGATTTCTGCCATATATCAACATGAATAGACCATAGATATACATATATCTCCTCCCTCTTGAACCTACCTTCCACCTCCCTCCCTATCCCACCTCTCTGGGTAGTCACAGAGCAATGGCTTTGGGTTCCCTGCACCATACAGCAGACTCCCATTGGCTCATCTATTTTACATGCATGTGTGCTAAGTTCAGTTGTCTCCAACTCTTTGCGACCCTATGGTCTGCCAAGCTCCTCTGTCCATGAGATTCTTGAGGGAAGAATACTGGAATGGGTTGCCATGCTCTCCTCCTGGGGATCTTCCCGACCCAGGAATCGAACCTGCATCTCTTATGTCTCCTGCATTGGCAGGTGGGTTCTTTACCACTAGTACCACCTGGGAAATCCTCTATTTTACATATGGTAATATACATGTTTCAGTGCTATTCTCTCAAGCCATTCCACCCACTCCTTCCCTCACTGTGTCCAAAAGTCTGTTCTTTATGTCTGTGTTGCCTTTGCCGCCCTGCAAATAGGGTCATCAGTACTATCTTTCTAGAGTACATACATATATGTTAATAAGCCATATTTGTTTTTGATATGGACAGTGACATAATGAAAAACTTCCATAGGAAAGCATGATTGATTGGATAAAAAAGTAAAAATGGACTGGGGGGACTTCCCTGGTGGCTCAGTGATTAAGAATCCCCTTTCTAGTGCAAGGAGTGCCAGGTTGATCCCTGGTCAGGGAACTAAGATCCCACATGCTT
The DNA here is from genome assembly GCF_033118175.1 of Dama dama. Classification (NCBI taxonomy): domain Eukaryota; kingdom Metazoa; phylum Chordata; class Mammalia; order Artiodactyla; family Cervidae; genus Dama; species Dama dama. The sequence continues at coordinate 50,662,088 of NC_083710.1, forward strand.
CAAGGCCAAAAAACCAAAATATAAAGCAGAAGCAATATTGTAACAAATTCAATAAAGACTTTAAAACTGATCTAGATCAACAAAATCTTTTAAAAAAAAATGAACTGGGGAGAGGTGTGTAGTTACAGCAAGGACAATGCTTTAAAAACCATTGCATTTAATCTAACATGAGCAATTGAATACCTAAACTATAATGATGATATTAGGGATAAAAAACAGTAACAATAGTGGGCTAGATTTAAGAGATTTTGTGGAGAAGTAAAGTAAGACTTCGTGACTGATTGAACACCAGTAAGGGAGTAAAGGTAAGAGGAAGACTACACAGGTAATTCTGAAATTTTGAGATCCCCCGACTTAGGAAATAGTGATCTTATTAAAAGAACCATATGGGACTTCCCTGGAAGTCCACTGGTTAGGACTCCACACTTCTAATTCAGGATGTGTGGGTTTCATCCGTCATCAGGGAACTAAAATATCACATGCTACATGCTTTGTATGGCCAAAGAATAAAAAAACAAAGCAGACAAAATAAAATTAGATTGCTATATTTTTTTAAAAAAAATCTTAAAAAAAAAAAACAAAACAGAAGTGTGAATGGGCAGCCAGTTTTCAGAGGGGCAGGGTGAGTCTTAGTTGTAGATATATTGTTTTCTAATCAGGATGTGACATGAAAACGCCAAGCTACAGTTAGAGAGATACAATGGGTAGATGCGACACCTGGGAAAGTCTCATACTTAAGTGACTGGGAAAGGATTGAGGAGGTGACAAAGAAGGCAGGTCAAGAACTGCAGGGGGTGAAGGAGAAATCAAAGGATAAAGTGAAAATAGATGACAGACAGGTGAGTTTCCAACCCCGGGGGCAGGATCTAATCTATAGATAGATACTAAAAAAGTCCCTAAGACATGTGCCAAGGACTCCGGATTTATCAATAAGGAGATCATGGTTAATCCTGAAAGAGAGTTTCAGAAATGTGATGGTTGGAGAAAGACCAGGGTAAGAAGAGATGGAAGCAGAATGGGGAAAAGACAGCAGGTGAGAAATTTGACAACCAGAAGAAATGACATGCAGGCAGCAGGAAGGTGGTTTTTAAGATGCCTTCTGCAAGGGAGAAGAGAAAGAGCAGTTTAATAGGCGCATTGAATGCGCTGGAGGGGCAGGGATCAACAGAAGTAAGTTCTTAGAGCAGGAAGATCATAGGACGGCAAGAAGGCAAGGAACTGGGATGTCTCTGCTTATTAGATCAGAAGGAAGGGGAAAAATGATGCTATAAACACAGGTATTGTAAACTGGAATTGTATTGGCTTTGGAGAAATGAAGTTTGATAATAAAATTAGAAACTGCAAATGACAATGAGGAAAGTTATTCTAAGAAAAAAAAACATGGTATAATATTTCTTCCGTCTTTAGGATAGTAAAAGAATGACAAATGTCATGACCAATTTTGTGGGGTGAGCAAAGCCTGGCCAACTAAAGCCTAATGCGTCATGATTCATAAAGATGTTGGCCTCTCATCCTAGAATTTCTGAATAAATGAGGTAAGGGTGAATTCAAGGTTAAGTGGTGTAAGGAATAAGGTTGTTGTGAGGGATGAACTGCCCTACACTGTGAAGGCAGGAAGTCTGTCACTTCCTGAGCAGGTGGAACTATAAGAAATTAAGAAGAAGCAACACCCAGCAGGATACTACAACGTAGAATGTTTTGATGTCAGTCAACAACCAATAGGATTGCCCAGAAAGAACATTGAAACAAACAGTGGAAAGGATCCAGAGAATAATACACTTCTATTTTTAGGCCACTCAATTAGAAAGTGACATGACAGAATATAAACAGGCAATATGTCAGCGTTCTATCACCAGACGTCCTCAGTTGACAACCTGACCAGATGTACAAAATGTTGCAGAGCAGGACAGGCCATTGTGAAGGGGAAACGGCTCTCAAGCCAAAATAAATACTTTTCCATGTGACATTTCAGAATGGTGAGGCTTCAAAAGAATAGCACATGAAATAGCCCATACGAGCAATGAATGAGAAGAGAGAAATACCTCAGGATGATGAAGGAAGAAAAATAAAGGAGAAGCAGAATTCAGACCAATAAAGGTTTAAGAGAGTGGACCACGTGTTAAGAAACCTGGCATCTCATGGATCTTTGTGCCTGAAGGTCCAAATTTGTAACTGGTTGTAGAATATATTTCCACTGCCTTAAATGGCAGTGTGGTCCTAGGCAACAGTTTCCCCATCACAAAGGGACAGAGCTAAAATGATGAACATACTGCCAGTTTTGCAGTTCTGTGATACTTGATGTTTAGACACATATGTTCATGCAAGAATTCAGACACTGTTGGCTATGAGAAAGGACCTGCTTTAAGGAATCAGGAGAATTAAAAAAGCCTGGACTGTAGCCTCAGCTCTGTGTGACTTATGACAAATCATTTGACTCCTCTGTTATCAAGTTTCTTATGTAAAATGACAAAGAAAGTCTAAGTGCCCACTAAGGTCTTTATTCTGCTTGAAAAATCGATGTTTCATTGATGTGAGCAGGAAGATGGCAGCGTAGAAGCATCCTAAGCTTACTTCCTCTCATGAGCACACCAAAATCACAACTGTCTACAGAACAACCACTTTTGAAAAAGACTAGAAACTACCAGAAAGGATCTTCTACTGCTCAAGACATAAAGAAGGAATCACAACAAGATCGATAAATTGGAAGTCCTTCGGGGACTCAGAGGAAGATTCAGCCACAGATGGAGACCTGAGTCCTTGGATCTTTGGTCCGTATGGGACTGTGATAATGAGTGAGATATAAACTTCTGTGCTAAGGCACTGAGATGTAGAGGTCCATCTGTTACAACGATTAGGGTCATTCTTCATATCAAATAAAGCAATGCCAAGGGAAAAAAGCAATGTTTCTACAAGAGTGGGGCACAACATTATTGACTGCCTAAACAATCAGGTTGCTTTTTGTCAAATAACTTTAGGTACAGAAATGACAACTAGGTGGTGGTTGACAGAGTCCTTCTGCAAAATGAGGGGAGGGGGGAATAACCCCATACCCAACACCATAAAATATAGATGATATTAAAGCCACAGAACTGGATAAGGCAAGTTAGGGAGGGAGGGTAGATAGAGGCGAGGCCCAAAAATGAGACGGACTTCTCGACCTCCAAGACAGTGAGGACCCAACGAAGGAGATGGAGAACAGCCTATGAGATTGTAGGAGATCCAAGAGGAAGTGGGGTCCGGGAGGCCAAGGGAAGAAAACATGTTAAGGAGGAGGCAATGATCAATGTTGTCAAACACTCTTGATCAAAGGAAGATGGGGCTGAGAATTGGCCATTGAATTTGGCAGTGCCAGGTCACTGGGTGTGTGCTAAGTCCATTCAGTCATGTACAACTCTTTGCGACCCTATGGATTGTAGCCTGCCAGGATCCTCTTTTCATGGATTCTCCAGGCAAGAATACTGGAGGGGGTTGCCATGCCAAACTTAAACTTAATCCAGTTGGGCCCTCATCTCCTGACTCCTTGAAACAGCTAGATGAGGGCCTAACTGGAGTAAGTTTAGGTTTGATGGGAGAGCAGAAAATACAGAAGAAAGTTCAGAACTCCTTTCAGTGAGTTTTGCAGGCAGTAAAGGGAAGCAACGATGGAAGAGAGATGCAGACTCAAGAAGTTTTGTTTCATTGCTGGATGGGGATGAGAATAAGGCAATAGAGCAAAAACATCCGATGATGCAGGAGCCAATGATCAACAAAGCAATAGCAAGATGACAGTAAACGCCATGAAGACATCACATAGGATGGGGAATCCAGAGAAACATTGGGATATTACTTTAAAGTGGCTCAAGAGGGCTTCCCTGGTGGCTCAGTTGTAAAGAATCCACCTGTCACTGCAGGAGACATGGGTTCAAACCCTGATCTGGTAAGATCCCACATGCTGCCCAGCAACTAAGCCCATGTGCCCCAACTAGTGAGACTGTGCTCTAGAGCCTGGGAACCACAACTAATGCAGCCCTTGGGCCCTAGAGCCTGTGCTCTGCAACAAGAGAAGCCACCACAATGACAAGCCTACATACTGCAATTAGAGAGTAGCTCCCGCTCACCGCAACTAGAGAGCAGCCCTTGCTCGCCACAACTAGGGAAAAGCCCATATAACAACGAAGATCCAGCACAGCCAAAAATAAATACAGTGGCTAAAGAAAGTCTTTCTGATATTCTTGAGATATGGATTTTTCCAGTAGAGGGCAGGGAGAAGGAGCAATGAGCAAAGGAAATAGGAGGTTCAGTTGACATGATTTGCCTTGGAACATTTGGGGTGTAGGAAATGAGGCCAGTATGTCTGGAGTAAGTGAGTAACAGAGATAAATGAAAACCGAAGAGTAAGGTCCCCAATGCTGTCATTGTCTGAAGTCACAACAAGCTGAGATTTTTACGGTAAGCGCCAAGGGAAGTCCCTAGGGGTGTGAAGCAGTTGAATGTTTTTGGTTTTTTTTTTTTTTCCATTTATTTTTATTAGTTGGAAGCTAATTACTTTACAATATTGTAGTGGTTTTTGTCATACATTGACATAAATCAGCCATGGGTTTACATGTATTCCCCATCCCAATCCCCCCTCCAACCTCCCTCTCCACCCGATTCCTCTGGGTCTTCCCAGTGCACCAGGCCCAAGCACTTGTCTCATGCATCCAGCCTGGACTGGTGATCTGTTTCACCCTAGATAATATACATGTTTCGATGCTGTTCTCTCGAAACATCCCTCCCTTGCCTTCCCACAGAGTCCAAAAGTCTGTTCTGTACATCTGTGTCTCTTTTTCTGTTTTGCACATAGGGTTATCATTACCATCTTTTTTATATGATCATTAATGACATGTTAATATCAATTTTTATTATCTTGACTTTTTAAGTGATTTATGGTTTCTAAGCACTGAATCCCATAAATGGAGGCTCACAGAGTTCAAACCCTTTGCTTAAGTTCTTAGCACAGACCCGGGCACCCAGCTCACTGCAGCTTATGGACTTAAACCCAGTTCTACCATCTGCAAAGGCAGTGATTTTTCCCACCATTCTCACCTGCTTGTCCATTCCCTTCACATTTGACTCTGTCCCAATCCCAGATGCTCCTCAGCAGAATTCCTATGATCCTGAGCATGTCAGGGTTAACCCCAAGCATTCCCATGCGGCTTCTCCTCAGTATCCACCCAGAAGGTCAATTAACCTTTCGGCTCCCAGATTCTCCTATTCTTCTCATCTGAAATTCCTCTAGCTATTGTTGTCTGTCGCCTTTCATGTTATATGATTATGACTTATTTGAAGCCAAGGGCCTCGTCTCCTACTTTGGATTGATCTTATTATGCACAGAACAGGGAATAAAATACTCTTTAGATAAATGAGACAAAGTATCTCAAAGGCCAAAAGTTGTTTTCCTTTGGAGCTCTAGAATTTCTCCCTTATGTATTCTGACAAGGGTCAGTGAAACAATCTCAGTGGACAAGATTTCAGAATTTCTGGTGATGTCAGTCTGGAATCACTGGAAAATATTGTATGTGTTAAAAGCAACACTGTGTAAGACACCAGGAACATTTACTTTTACCAAAAAGATAGGCTTTTAAAATTTGATAACATTCATTTTTTGAAAAACTAGAAACTTGCCTTTTTAACTACAATGGAAGAGACTTGTTTTTAATGACAAACTTTTATTCATAAATGAAAAAATTCAATATACCAAGCTGAATGAATTAAAAATTAAGCATGTAGGATTGGATTACTAGAGGCTGATACATTTTATTAAAATCACTAAGACTTGTGATTGAAACTTATGAACTATATTTTATTTTATTTATTTTTTGACCGTACCACACATCATGCAGGATCTTAGTTCCCTGACCAGGGATTGAACCTGTGCCCCATGTGTTGAAAGTGAGGAGTCTTAACCACTGGACTGCCAGGGAAGTCCCTAAATTATATTTTAAAAGCCTATTAAATTTTCAGATTATTTTGCCATATATTTGGAATTACTTTTGGACATAATTCAATGAGCAAAATAACCCTTTTAAATCTTTGGAACAGAGTTTCAAATTAAAGACCTATTTTAATCAATTCATAGTTAATTTTTCTAGATTCTGCTTTTGAATTAATTACTTAGAATGGTTTTGAAATATAAAAAGCATATACTATAAAATGTAAAGATAAATATCAATTTTAGACGTAGGGTTGATACTAGTGAAATTGCAATCTAAGTGGCTCAAGAGCAAAATAGGATTGGCCTGTAAGGCTGAAGGCAGAGCATCAGTGACTGAAACTGTTCCGTTAGCTCAAATGGCCCCAAGCCACTAAGATGCCCCAAAATAGAAGAGCTGAGAAAGTCTAGTTCACGACCACCTCCACCAGAGAAATGGGCCAAAGCAAATGAAATTTCCCTAATATTTCATTTCTCTTCAATCAGCTACTGCCACCTAGAAATGACATTATTATGATGACTTTATTCATTGCAGAAGAGTTAACGTTGTTGAAGCTTTAGTGCAAAATATGACCGTCTGTACCAAATCATTCAATTTATATGCAGAGACTACTGAAAATTTATTTTAGTATGGGCCATAAACTAAGTGCAGCACAGGATTCATTTGTAGTATAATTTTTATCAGCTTCTGTAGGAATAAAATTGTTCCTTTTGTGTTTAAAGGCTTGACATCAAAAGGCAAAACCTCACCCTGAAATTGCCTTACTTAAGATGGGAGAATAGTGCAGTTACAACCCTTAATATACACAGATTATAAACTAAAGAACTACTTTTACAGTAAGTCAAATTGTTAGATCATATTTTTATACCACTAAATCCTAGCAATATAAAAAAGTAATCAGTCAGGAAATCTACAAATGATTCAACAGCAAGTTGGGGCTTGGAAACAAAAAGTTGCATTGTACCCACCTGTATCAGCTTAGTTATAATTATGCAGATAAAATTATGTGTGTATTTTTTCATTCAGGAACCATTTATTCAATTCAGTTCAATAGATAACAATGGATACCCTGATGCATACAAAGCACTGTGTTAGGCAGAGTTATGCCGAGGCACAGATACATAAGAGATGGCCCCTGTTTTCAAAGAGCTCACAGTCAGATGGGATAGACGGACGGGAAGACAGTTAAGTCTAAGACAGGTCTGGCTGTAAAAAGTGCTATAGGAAACAGTAATGTAAAAGAAAGAGCTATTCATTTTGTCAGGAGGATTCAGGAAGGCATCATGGAGGTGAATGGCGAGTAGAACTATAAGCAGAGAAGGATTTCCCAAGTAGAAGAGTAATGTGATGGAGAGGATTTAGATTTGGCTGGAAGATAGAGTCTTGATAGAGAGTGGTTAGAGAGGAATCCATGTGGGGATGGGTTGAATTCGGTACACGGCAGGACTGAGAAGCCTACTCTGAAGGCCAGAGATGCCTTGGAGACTCACCCAAGAGCATTGACAGTGTGACTTGTGATTCTGCCTCGATCGTGTTCTTTCTTCTGTGTGTACCTGAAATTGCCTCCTGGGGACTTTCCTTCAAAACTCAGCACCAATAAACATGTACAGGTGAGGCCTTCCTCCACCATCTCCGATGGCATATGTTCATCCATACCTAGAGCCACTTTAACATTTGGACCAAACCGTGCATGGGGTTCTGAAAGGCTATGTCCATATGAGCAGCCAGCAGGGAGGAGGACTTCACTTCAGATACCATGTTGGCCAGGGTAGTCGTAGGTGGAGGTGGGCAGCAGACAGCTGGAACCCCTATCTGTGGTTGAGGAAGAACATAGGGTTTAAGGTAAAAATTTGGTAGGAATTTGTATAGAAATGGCCATAGAATTAGATAAGATTTATGGAAAAAAATAATAACTTCCTTTGGTACATGTTAAGTTTGGTACATGTTAAGTCTATAACATGCTCATAGTTCATTTTTTTAAAATTCAGTACTAGCTGTAGACTTTTATAAACTTACAATCTAGATATGTATGAGCAAAAATAAAATATGTCACTTAGTTGAAGGCTCAAGGTTTTTACTGTGGAAATTTTAAACCTGAGAGTAAGTATTATTAATATAAGATAAAGAAACACATTTCTAAAAAATTCTAGGTATAAATATTTTAATAAGACAATTGAATGCCTGATCAAGGTATATACTACTAGGGAGCTATAGGTCACAATTACTAGCAGAAGAATGCTACTGATGTGAAAATCAACAATTAGCTTTCAAATGTAAGCCAATTCATGACTGAATAAATCCTTTTTCAAGAATAAACTTAGGTGTGTGTTGAAGGTAGTCATGGTTCCTACACTCAATGCCAAATCACTCAATCAGGTCAGCAAAAGGGTAGACAGATCTGTAAAGTGATGCTCTGCAAGACATAACTGGTGAGTTTATGAGAAAAAAACTTGAAGCTTCAGAATTTGCTTAAAGTTATAATCTCAAGAAGAAATACAGAATTTATTTTGCTGCCAGCTACACTGGGGAGAGTTGGACTGTGAAGAAAGCTGAGTGCCAAAAAATTGATGCTTTTGAACTGTGGTGTTGGGGAAGACTCTTGAGAGTCCCTTGGACTGCAAGGAGATCCAACCAGTCCATCCTAAAAGAGATCAGTCCTGGGTGTTCATTGGAAGGACTGATGCTGAAGCTGAAACTCCAATACTTTGGCCACCTCATGTGAAGAGCTGACTCATTGGAAAAGACCCTGAGGCTGGGAGGGATTGGGGGCAGGAGGAGAAGGGGACAACAGAGGATGAGATGGCTGGATGGCATCACTGACTCGATGGACATGAGACTGAGTAAGCTCCGGGAGTTGGTGATGGACAGGGAGGCCTGGCGTGCTGCGATTCATGGGGTCGCAAAGAGTCGGACACGGCTGAGCGACTGAACTGAACTGAACTGAACACTGGGGAAACTGTTGACATTTTCTAAAGGATAAAAAGGAGTTACGTTGTTGTTTTATCATTTGCTATTCCAAGTGCTGATAGTTTTGGAGTTAGGATGTCTTTTTCCATGTTGAATTCTACTTAAGAGGAGAGAGGAGGAAGATTTGCAGGGTAAAGGGATATGTAAAACTGATCCTACAAGTGAGGAGAGGAAGATGAGAGCATGTGGAATAAGTGACTGGGGATGAAAAATTCTTGACAAAGTTAAAGAAGGTGGGAACAGGATCAGGAACCGGGTGGGTGGTGTGGGGCATGCAGAAAGGAAGATTGTAAAGGGACGAGCATACAGGCACAATTTAGGAAGGAAATTCTTCCAATTTCTTGTGGAAATTGACCACAAGCTGATGCTAGGGAGAAAGCAGACAACAATATCAAAAGTAGATATTCAGTTCAGTTCAGTTCAGTCGCTCAGTTGTGTCCAACTCTTTGCGACCCCATGAATCGCAGCACTCCAGGCCTCCCTGTCCATCACCAACTAAAAGTAGATATTAGCTAGTGCCAATTCATATGTATGGAATGCATTCCTCTTGGGATGATTATTAAGATGGCAAAAAAGAAAAAAAAAAAGGCATAGAGACAAAGAGAGAATTGATTTTGAGATGATTAGAGATCTCTACTGGAGAAGCAGCAGCAGCCGCAGCAGAGATCTTTACATAGTTTCAAAAATGATAGAACAGAAAGAAGTTTGGGGATTTTAAAGGAAAAGAAGGAATCAGCATGATCAAGAGAAGAAAGGGGTTAACCTGAAACAGTGATGGGGCTGACCAGTGGGCGTGTCCAGTTCTCTTTTGTTTTAGCATGGAGGTGATCAGAGACTGTCTGAAAGCCACCAGGCAGCCTCAGAGGAATCCGAAAGAACTCACAACAATAGACCAGGAAAAGTGCTTTAAATAGGAGCACAGAATCTAAAATATAGAGCAAATTCAGTAAAAATAGACCAGCACAGTACAGCGTCAGCAGTGACTCGCAAAAATTTTCCACTGTTGTAGGCATGATTGAGAACATTTGTGTGTTCCACGGTCTCATGGGAGTATATAATTTCTGGCAAATTAACTGTAATTTCACCTAATTCTCACCCAGTCAAGAAAGCCTTCCAAGGTGCGGGATTGAAAGAGAGACATTGAATCCCCTCCCATTTATTCAAATCCCTCACATGCATGAGCCAGAAAACAAGGGAAAGGGCAGGTCCAGGGCTGAGGATTAAGAAGCTAATGTGCCATCAGAGAAATGGTCAGGGGGGCTTTTGCGCCTCAGCCATTTCACCTTAAGAGAAAAGGAGGGAGCCTGCGGACTTCCGGCTCCGGCTCATGAGAACCTCTGATGAAGCTGTTCAAATCATAACGAGTCTTGAGAGTAAAAAATTTGTTAAAGAGGAAAACTGTGGGTGAGGGGCGAAACCTGAGGCGGGCTGAGAAGAAGGAGAGGAGATGAACGCGATGGCGGCAGAAGAGAATCTGGGAAGGGTCCTCGGAGCGGAGATGGGACAGGATTTCACAGTTGGGCAGAGACCAGGCGTCGCCCCGAGGTCTAGGGTCCACGCTGGCTGATGAGGCCACCTTGCAGGGATGTCCTTTTGTCCTTCTGGTGATAAGAGGCTGGTATGTCTGATATATTAGTTCTTTCCCTCTCTGCCCCCTTTCTTCCATTTATGAAATCCTCCGGGGCAACGTGTATTTTTTAATCTTTAAGTACCACTCAATCATAGGGGATTTTCCACAAGGACTTACAAAAATGCAGATTACACAGTAAACATGCTCTTCAGTCAATAAAAGGCCTGTTTCACTGAGCAAATTTCTTTATGATGTTTAACTTTGGTTCAGATCCTGATTCCGAGAAGTGAAATTTGGTGGCGTGAGAAGAAAAAAAAAAAAAAAAAACGCCGTGGAAAAGAAGAAAACCCCAAGATAGCCATTTCCAACCCCACAATCAGACCTTGTTTATGTGATACGGACTCAGAGCTTTCTCTTAAAAAATGCACGCGATTAAGAAAATACTTTGAGAACCTAATAATAGGTCCCTGAAACCCGAGATCCACCTCTCATCTTTCTAACTCTTGGGAACGCAGTTAATAAGAACTTATGTTTTTAATACATGGATTCTTAGCAACAAAGTAGTTCTTTAATTAGTACAAAACTTGAATAATGCATCGTCTATTAACTCGCACGGCACATAGCATTCAGAAACTTGTACTGGCAGATTCGTTTACATATGTCACCGCGGTACCTGTAATTTAGTTTAATGCCAGGACAGTGTGCCAAGTGTGTGCCTGTGTTTTAAAGCTTTCCCCAACAGTTGTTTCATGGGGCTTCACAGTAGTAACTAAACCATGTCTATATTAGGAAATTTAGTGACTGTCCCTTGCAGGTAGCTGTAATATTCTTCCCTCACACTAATATTCTTCCCTTATACTAGGGCATTGAATGGGTAACTTTTTAGGAAATGATTTAATACCATTGTAAAAAAAAAAAAAAAATGGAAAATACTGGCCGAAGATGTAGTTGGTTTGTTGTTGGTAATTTTGCCAAGAGAAGTGCCGCCTTTTAAGTGAGTTAAATCAAAATAAAAACAGAGGACTTGAAATAAACATATGAGACCCAGTCAGATGATTCAGCCACAGGAAACATCAGATGCGAATGATCTGACAAATCTTCTTTGGATTTAATTTCTAATTTCCCACATCATGATATGCAGTTTTCTGATCCAGGGAATCATTTCTTGGCTGAGAAACTGAGCTTTTCCCACATGACCAACTTACCCAAAAGGAAGAGGTTCAAAAAAAGGATGCATGCCAGGTCCCTTCTCCATCAGAGTCATCTTGTCTCTACAGGTGCTGCAGCTAGACGCTTGGAATGAAAAAGGACTCCGAAAAAAATGAGGCAACCTCAACTCACAATTATTTAGAACGACTCCCCTCTCTCCTGAGGAATTGTCAGTAAAGAGTGTTTAGTTCATTCCCTCACTCCACACCAAGTTTAAATGGGCAGATACTAGCAGAGTTTTAAGTGCTTTATCCTGACTTAAGTCCCTGAGATTTGGAGCATTTTGTTGGTCTGAATGTCTAACCAGTATAAACCTTAGCCATCAATATCCAAATGGAGAATTCCTCCCTTTGGTATTCACAAGCATAACATACATAATCCTTTATCTCTGGCGAGGCCATTAGCTTTTTGGCCTTTGGCTGGTTGATGTATACAGCATCTCTCGTTATTGCCTGTGAGTGTTCTCAACTGACTTGCAAACCCTTTGATCAAACCAGCTAGACCTGATTTTCCAGATGATTCGAGAGACAAGGCACACATCTATCAGCTTTACAGGCCCTGGCAAGCCATCAAGACCCCATGTTCCCCCACTCCCTTCATTGGAATCAAAGGTAAACAGGGAGCCAGTTCTCATTTAAATAAGTAGCATCAAGATCTTGCCTCGACATTCACCGTTGTAGCAGCAGAAGAAAAACAACAGTTGAAGTAAGAAAAAGGTTTCCTTGGCAAGGATGCCAAACTAAATAATGACACCCAAAGCAAAAACACGCTGCACTGAAACTCAACTTTAGTCATTTCAGCCTACTTGAAACAAAGCTTTTTTTTTTGTGATTTCAAAAGTGAACATTGTACTTTGCTCTGGCAGCCATTTCTATGTTTTTTGAATGATCCGATTATGCATAAATTCTCTGCCTACAGGCCTTTCAGCACCTCCATCCCATGAGTGATTTGAAAACAGGACTGAAAATTTCTATACACAGAGCGTCTGCCCTCTGCTTCCTCTTAACTTTTAAAGCATAAGTGACATTGTTTTGACATACATTGTCACTGTGTATTTTCTCTTCCTCTCTTTTATGATTTTGGAAATATTTGTAGGAGATCCAGAACTCTACATCCTGTCCCCTAGAATAGGGGTCCCCAACCTCTGGGATCTAATGTCTGATGATCTGAGGTGGAGCTAATATAAAAATAATAAAGTGCACAACAAATGTAATGCTCTTGAATCATCCTGAAACCCTCCCTTACCACCCTGTCCATGGAAAAATTGTCTTTCATGAAACCAGTCCCTAGTGCCGAAAAAGTTGGGGACCACTGGGAAGCTCAGAATTCATCGCCTTGTCATCCATTTTTTTGCTTCATTGATGCCGCCATCCTATTGGCTGGACTTTGGCAGAATTCTTTGAAGTTGCTGTGTGTGTGTGTGTGTGTGTGTGTGTGTGTGTGTGTGTGTTGACCTTTGAAATTTGTACAATTTGTAGTAAGGGGGCAACAAACAGAAATTTGCACTTCAAAAATTTGTGTTTGAGTAACTGAAGCAGCGATGTCAGGTCTTCAGGTGAGCAGTGACATGTATGTGTGGTTGGTGGAAAGCTGCCTGGGCTAGCAGAGTATGAATGGTCCATGTTTGAGAACATATGGTGGCCTAAAAGGGGTTAAGGAAGCAGAGGAACACTTTCTCAGGCCCCATTTTCCCTTTAGGGGAATTCAGAGCTTGAATTGCTGGCTAGGTCCTTAGAGAAAGCTCCCTTTTAGAGGCCACAGTTCTTGCTACCTCCTGAGCTAGGTCCTAGAACAATTCTTGGTTGACTATTTTTTCTTCTAAAATTACAGAGATAGCCCTATCATTTTTACTAAATTCCTAAATGTGCCATCACATTCTGTGTCTCAGGATACTTTTTTTACCTCTCTCTATAGCAGCATCGGCAGCTCTTAGTTAGCTTTTTAAAAAAATTATCTACTTATTTGGTGGCACTAGGCCTCAGTTGGGCATGTGGGATCTAATTCTCCTACCAGGGATTGACACCCCGCCCCCTGTATTGGGAGCACGGAGTCGTGACCACTGGACCACCAGGGTTTTTTTTGTTTAGTTCTTTGTCACTGCAGAACAGGTTGATTGAGGGTTGCCTCTCACACTGGGACCAGGCAGGGATGAGCAACACATATGGTGAAGCCAGAAATGATACTTTCTACCAGGGCTGGGGCTCCTAGGGAGTGGCAAAAATAGGCTGTAGTCCACCAGTCTCCTCTGCCCATGGGATTTTGCAGGCAAGATTACTGGAGTGGGGTGCCAGTTTCTGCTCCAGGGGATCTTCCCCACCCAGGGATCGAGTCAGCATCTCTCTAGTTTCCTGTATTGGCAGGCAGATTCTTTACCACGAGTGACACCGGGGAAGCCCGTGTGTGTGTGTGTGTGCACGCACACGTGCACACGCAAGCATGTGTGTGTATAAGTGTGTGTGTGTATAAGTGTGTGGGGGTGTATAAAACTGCATTTTCCTTTTTTTTGTACCACTCTGACAAATTCTGTCTTCTTTGCTTTTTCCCCCCTCATTCTAGATATACTAGCTAGATAATGTTATCTATGAGTGGAGTTTCAATTGCCTACTATATAGTGAGGATTCTCAAATCTGCATCTTAAGACAACACTACTCATTAAGGTTTCAGAGTCGCATAGCCAACTAATTACTAGATAGCTGCTTTTGAATGTCCCACATATACTGCAAGCTCAACCTGTCCCAAACAGTTATCAGATATAGACTCCCTTTCATCCTGTGACTTGTGACTTTCATGTCAGAAGACAGCATCATCTTTAACGACACTTGTTCAAGACATAAACCTGGGAGACCTTTCCTTATTTCACCCATCTAATCAAACTAGGTGGTTCAGATGGTAAGGAAACTGCCTGCAGTGCAGGAGACATGGCTTCAGTCCCAGGCCAGGAAGATCCCCTGGAGAAAGGAATGACAATCCACTCCAGTATTCTTGCCTGGAGAATCCCACTGGCAGAGGAGCCTGGCCGGCTACAGTTCATGGGGTCCCAAAGAGTCAGACATGACTGAGTGACTAACACAACAGTCAAACCAGTTACCTTTGACTCTACCTCCCCAAATCTCTTGATCTACCATCTTGCTCCATCTTTGGGGGCATTTACACTGTGCACCATCTCCTGCCTGGATTATTGGCTGGGCTCCTCGCCTTCAGCCTTGGAGACTGACCTTTCTAAACTATAACTCAGACCTACCATGCTCCTGCCATGAAGACATCAATTGTCCTCCCAAACCTAAACTGTTTAACATCGCTTCCCAAGTCTGCACTTTGGGATTCTGTATACTCCTATGTCCTTATCTCTTTACCCTTTACCTCTTGCGTGGGATCCTTCAGATATTCTTTTACCTCTCGACCTTCCCTTGTGCTGTTTGCTGCCTTTTGCCTAAGTATGTTTGCCCTTCCTTGTACGTGGATGATGCCCTCAACCTTCAGATTTTAATTAGACATAGCTGAGTTTCGAATCCTTTTCTGATACTTCAACTGTGGTTTACAGCATCCTCTGTTGCCTCCCTACGCACCTGCACATCATAACAATCCCTGTGTACGTGTAGGATCGTCTCTTTAGGCGTTTCTTTTTCATTCTCCCTCCACTGTGAGGGTAGTGACTTGTGAAATGTTTTTAATAGGCTCTCCTGGTGGCTCAGATGGTAAAGAATCTGCCTGCAATGCAGGAGACCCGGGTTTGATTCCTGAGTTGGGCAGATACCCTGGAGAAGGGAATGGCAAGCCACTCCAGTATCCTTGCCTGGAGAATCCCATGGACAGAAGAGACTAGTGGGCTATAATTCATGGGCTCTCAAAGAGTCAGACATGACTGAGGGACTAAGACTTTTACTTTTTTTCTTTTCCACTACGAGGGCAGTGAGTTGTCAAATGGCTAATAGGTAGTGGGTAATTAATAAATATTTTGGGGGAAGAAAAGGACAAATGAATGCATCAGAACAGGGCCATGATACTAGCAGAGTCTGTCCTACAAATAATATATTTCCTTCCTTTCTGAATTCAGTCCTGGCAGAATCATATGCAACTGAACAGGGGGATGAGGTTAAGGAAATGTCAGGACTTGTAGGACTCTTAAAGATGGTCCTTCTTTTATAGATGAAATAATAAAAATACAGAGAAGGTAAGTCACTTCATTATCATCCCATAGGCTGACTCCTGTAACTCCTGCTCTAGCATCCTCTTTTCTTGGGCTTTTTCATTTTTGCTACTTTGATATATATGAAATAGTAGCCCACATTTTGGTCTTGTTCATTTGTTTTAGTGTGCATATCCTTGTCTACTACTGACTTGAACATATTTTTAATATGTATTGACCAATTGGGGTTTGTCTTTATTCAGTTGCCTATTTATATCCTTCCTTCATTTTTTTATTGGGTTGTTTCTTTCTTGCACATTTTCAGGAATTTCTTATATATTCTGTGTACTAATCCTTAGTCATTTAAAATGATTTGCACATATCTAGTAAAATCTTGTACACATAATCCGATATAATCTGTGACCTAGTAATCTTTAGGCATGTACCCTTAAAAGAAACCCATACAGGGCCAAGAAACATTCAAGAGCATTGTTGTTGTGGTGCTATTTGTAAAGGCAGAGAATTGGAAATAGCAAATATGCATTCAGTAAGAGAAGGAATCATTTAATGAGGTTATATTCACATAAGGGCTTCCCAGTGGCTCAGTGGTAAAGAATCGTCCTACCAATATAGGAGATGCAAGAGACACATGTTCAATCCCTGAATCAGGAAGATCCCCTGGAGAAGGAAATGGCAACCCACTCCAGTATGCTTGCCTAGGAAATCCTATGGACAGAGGAGCCTGGCAGACTACAGTCCAAGGGGTCGCAAAATAGTTGGACACAACTGAGTGACTAAGCAACAACAACATTTATAAAGTAAAGCAAGACATAATGCAGAATAGTGTTTTTTCCCTAGGAAAGAAAATAGGATAAGGGTATTCAACTGAGTCTCCAACCCTTTACTTCTTAAAAAAGATTTGTGGAAAATACAGCAAAATTAATATGTGTTGATTCTAGTAGTGGCTAAATGGATTCTGTTACATTGTTCTCTGTATTGCTTATGCATGTCTGAAATATCCCCCAATTAAAGAAAAAATGGCAACAAGGTATGTTAGAATCTTCTTCTTGGCAGAAGTGATGGAATATACACATTTTTGAGGCCTGGAGAAACAAGATGCATTTGAGGAACTTATAGAAGAAGTGAAGGGTTCTAGTGATGGGAAAAGATCTAGTGAAGGAGATGGTGGGAGAAAGGCAGATCATGAAATACTTTGCTAGCTGATGCAGAGTTACAAGAGCTATAGGCCTGTGAGCACTGTGATTCCTAGAAGGACAAACACATCCTGAGAATAATAATATTTAACTAAACCATTAGAATCCATTTATACGAATATACTTTAGAAGCTGAAAAGGAACTCACAGATCATCTGGTTCAACACCTCACTTTCATTTTTTCCCCATAATTCTGAATCAATAAATATTCATTTTTCTGTATTTTCCACAAATCTTAAGAAGAAAAGATTTGCAGATCCAGTTGAATACCCTTATCCTGTTTTATTCCCAGAAAAAAGAGGTTCAGAAAAGTAAAATTGTAAAGAAAAGAGAGGGGATATTATATAAGAATATTGGGATACATCTAATTCAGTAATTCAGTCTATTTATACTGGCTGACCTTTTAAAATCTATAAAAGCTTTTATTTCACTTTTATTTCTTTTTTTTGGTTAGGACTTTAAATTTTCTCAATAATTATATATATGTACATGTATATCTTCCTCGGTAGCTTGGATGGTAAAGCGTCTGTCTACAATGCGGGAAACCTGGGTTCGATCCCTGGGTCGGGAAGATCCCCTGGAGAAGGAAATGGCAACCCACTTGATATATACTTGATATATACAAGTATACCTAATATATATATATATATATATATATCCAATATTCATGCCTGGAAAATCCCATGGACTGAGGAGCCTGGTGGGCTACAGTTCATGGGGTCGCAAAGAGTCAGACATGACTGAGCGACTTCTCTCTCTCTCTCTTATATATATATATATCTACCTATATATTCTTTTTTGGAAGATATTTGTTTTGCAGTACTGTGTTGGTTTCTTCCTATTTGCAGGACAGCATTGGCTGACTTCTTAATTGATGTGATAACTAATTGTACTGCAGAGATAGTAGGTTTTTTGAGAGAGTGGAACAAAGTTTACATCAGTTTTGATTAGGAGGTATGGATAATGTTTTGACAAATAGAACATAACAAGATAGACTTTTGAGCATCAGTCAGCTAAAACCAAATGGCCAGGTACCTGTGATATAGATTTTTTAGAAGGAAGAGACATAGAACCTTGTAGAGAAAGGCACACTAGAGTTAAATGACCTCACAATTGTGTCTGGATGCATTCTGTTTGCTGGCTGATCAATATCAACCTGGATCTATCTATTAATAGGCTTTTATGGCTCCAGTAAAGACCAACTCTTTAGATAGCCCGAAGCCAAGAGATAATTGTGAAGGAGGCCTTCTGTGAAGACAGCCTACAAAAGGTGACTAAGGGGTCATCACCATTGAGATGGGTTACTGGAATTTTTCTTAGGAAATTTCTTCAGATATGAGCAGGTTGTAAAGCCTTCAGAAGCACCAGTGATATACATCTCTGACCAGTGAGCCATCTACCCGAGGCTCACTGTCAGGTCCAACCCCAGAGGAAGATAAAAGGAGACAGCATGAGTTACTCTGTCCAAATTAGCTCATCCATCAGCTCTCCTATCATAATTGGACTCACATTCTCCCAGTTAGAGATGCTGGTATGTGGACACCTAAGGGGCTTAATGTCTCCTTTGGAATGAACACATGGGGCTAATCAGAGAAGACGTTCTTCTGAAGATACCTCCAGGAGCTTTTCCACAGTATATCAATACTATGACCAACACTACGATGAATCATGTTAGTTAATTGCATTTTAAAAGGACTAGGGAGCTTTGTCTTTAAGGGATGAGATGCAAGACTGGCAGGTTTCAACATGTTGATGACAGGCAAGACCAAATAAAATACATCACAACTTTAAAATTCTCTTGGCCAAATCTTATTCAGACATCTTCAGGTTAGCTCCCTCTGTTTTATACGTTCTCGGAACTCTGCATTTTCCTTCAGTTCAGTTAAGTTCAGTTCAGTTGCTCAGTCATGTCCAACCCTTTGTGACCCCATGGACTGCAGCACGTCAGGCTTCCCTGTCTATCACCAACTCCGAGAGTTTACTCAAACTCATGTCCATTGTGTTGGTGATGCAATCCAACTGTCTCATCCTCTGTCATCCCCTTCTCCTCCTGCCCTCAATCTTTCCCAGCATCAGGGTCTTTTCCAATGAGTCATTTCTTCGCATCAGGTGGCCAAAGTATTGGAGTTCAGCTTCAGCATCAGTCATTCCAATGAATATTCAGGGCTGCTTCCCTTTTAGTTGGATCTCCTTGCAGTCCAAGGGACTCTCAAGAGTCTTCTCCAACACCACAGTTCAAAAGCATCAGTTCTTCGGCACTCAGCTTTCTTTATAGTCCAACTCTCATATCCATACATGACTACTGGAAAAACATAGCTTTGACTAGATGGGCCTTTGTTGGCAAAGTAATGTCTCTGCTTTTTAATATGTTGTTTAGGTTGGTCATAACTTTTCTTCCAAGGAGTAAGCATTTTTTAATTTCATGACTGTAGTCACCATCTGCAATGATTTTGGAGCCCAAAAAATATAAATTCTGTCACTGTTTCCACTGTTTCCCCATCTATTTTCCATAAATTGATGTGACCAGATGCCATGATCTTAATTTTCTGAATGTTGAGCTTTAAGCCAACTTTTTCACTCTCCTCTTTCACTTTCATCAAGAGGCTCTTTAGTTGTTCTTCACTTTCTGCCCTAAGGATGGTGTCATCTGCATATCTGAGGTTATTGATATTTCTCCTGGCAATCTTGATTCCAGCTTGTGCTTCCTCCAGCCCAGCATTTCTCATGATGTACTCTGCATAGAAGTTAAATAAGCGGGGTGACAATATACAGCCTTGATGTACTCCTTTTCCTATTTGGAACCAGTCTATCGTTCCATGTCCAGTTCTAACTGTTGCTTCCTGACCTGCATACAGGTTTCTCAAGAGGCAGGTTAGGTGGTCTGGTATTCCCATCTCTTTCAGAATTTTCCACAGTTTGATGTGATCCACACAGTAAAAGGCTTTGGCATAGTCAATAAAGCAGAAATAGATGTTTTTCTGGAACTCTCTTGCTTTTTCGATGATCCAGCAGATGTTGGCAATTTAATCTCTGGTTCCTCTGCCTTTTCTAAAACCAGCTTGAACATCTGGAAGATCACGGTTGAAGTCTGGCTTGGAGAATTTTGAGCATTACTTTACTAGAATGTGAGATGAGTGCAATTGTGCAGTAGGTTGAGTGTTCTTTGGCATTGCCTTTCTTTGGATTGGAATGAAAACTGACCTTGTCCAGTTCTGTGGCAACTGCCGAGTTTTCCAAATTTACTGGCATATTGAGTGCAGCACTTTCACAGCATCATCTTTTAGGATTTGAATTAACTCAACTGGAATTCCATCACCTCCACTAGCTTTGTTCTTAGTGATGCTTCCTAAGGCTCTCTTGACTTCACATTCCAGGATGTCTGGCTCTAGGTGAGTGATTACACCATTGTGATTATCTGGATCATGAAGATCTTTTTAGTATAGTTCTTTGTATTCTTGCCACCTCTTCTTAATATCTTCTGTTAGGTCCCTACCATTTCTGTCCTTTATTGTGCCCATCTTTGCACGAAATGTTCCTTTGGTATCTCTAATTTTCTTGGAGAGATAGATCTCTAGTCTTTCCCATTCTATTGTTTTCCTCTGTTTCTTTGCATTGATCACCAAGGAAGGCATTCTTATCTCTCCTTGCTATTCTTTGAAACTCTGCATTCTAATGGGTATATCTTTCCTTTTATCCTTTGCTTTTTGCTTCTCTTTTTACAGCTATTTGTAAGGCCTCTTCAGACAACCATTTGGCCTTTTTGCATTTCTTTTCCTTTGTAGCACATATAAATATTTTAATTGAATACTTATTTGAGTAATATGTGTTCACTATAGACTCCATGAGTACAAGGACCACATCTCTCTTGTTTGCAAAATCCTAGAGCATTAGCCTGGTGTGTGGTTTACCGTAAGCACTCAACTCATGCTTGTTGAATGTATAAGTGATTGAATGAGTGAATGAGTGCAAGAATAAAAGAAGAGTGAATGAATGAAGGGTGTTAATCAGTGGATGGTGCTGATGGGGCAGCAGGAATACTAAAGAGATGTGGCTGTATATTTGATCAATCAACTTGAGGTGGGGCAAGGAACAGCAAATGTTTTAAGGGCAGGAAGGGAAAAATCTCTGGATCATGGTAGCACCAAGAATCTGTTTCTGAGAATAAAGGAAATTACTTCTCTCTGGAAGTAGTGCAAAGTCAAATTTGACCTATTTCTTCTCTATATTTTATTCTTTTCAAGTTTTATTTACTTGTTTGTTTATGGCTGTGTTGGGTCTTCACTGCTGCATACAGTCTTTCTCCAGCTGTGGTGATCAGGGGCCACCCTCTGGTTACAGTGTGTAGGCTTCTCACTCCAGTGGCTTCACTTGTTGTGGAACATGGGCTCTTGGACATGAGGTCAGTAGTTGTGGCATAAGGATGCTCAGAGGCGTGTGAAATCTTCTCAGACCAGGGATTGAACCTATGTCTTCTTCTTTGGCAAGCAGATTTTTAACCACTGGACCACCAAGGAAATTCAAATTTGACCTAGTTCTTAATTTTTCTTGGGTCGAACACAACTGAGTTGCTCTGAGGGGTTATTGAAATGCTGCCCGACAACCTCAAAAGAGAATGAAATCTCCAGGAGGACCATGAAATTGTCTCTTTAAATATAGCTTTAGTCATTATGAAATTTGCATGTTTGGGGCTTCAGTAATCCTCAAAAGATCTTTACACAATGCTTCGTTGTAACTGGCATTGTCTTTCATGACTTAATTGAACTACCTGTTCATAAGATGACTCAGGACAAGAAGACATTGCATAAATATGAAGTATTATTACTATACCATAACCATTTGATTTCAGATGACTTACCTTAAAGAACAGTGTATTCATGTCATACTTTCCCATGACATTTAAATCTTGGTTTATGAGTTTTCCAGCATAGGAAATATAGAAAAATGCAGAAGAACATAGAATGGAATTGCCTATGTGAGTTAGTTATCCCTCTATTTACCTTATATTGGTCAAAAATATTAAAGTCTTATATGTTGTATAATATTTTATCTTCGGTTCTGGGTTGAGGAACAGAGGTATAGATTTCATGGTGATCATCACTATCTTCACTTTGAAAACTGATACATCAATTCATTTCCTGGTTCAGAATAAACTCAGAATGTCACACTAATATTGCTTCTTTTGAACATGTCATGTGCACTTATAGGCTAAAGAAGTAGTTATAATCAGGTCTGACTTTGATGTATTGCTTATGTAATAAGGGCACACCATTAGTATTTTCAAAATACCACCTCCTTGGCCTCTTTTTATTGAAATTAAATGTGTATATAGCAACTTGAAAGCTTTCCCTTCTTTTTTGGAATAGACAATGATTCACTTTTTTTTTTTTTTTTAGAAAGGGATAGACTTTATTTTTAAAAGCAATTTTAAGTTTCCAGAAAAGTTGAACAAAAATTACAGAGAGTTTCCATTACCTCCTCTCTCTTCTACCCCCACAGTTTCCCCTATTATGAACATCTTGCATTAGTGTGGTACATTTTTGCAATTCATGAACCAGTTTTGGTATATGATTACTAACTAAAGTCCATAATTTACATTAGGTTTCACTTTTTGTGTTGTCCTGTTCCATGGATTATGACAAAAGCGTAATGTCAGTATCCAACAATTACAGTAACAGAGGGAACCATTTTCCTACCGTAAAACTTTTGTGCTCTACTGATTCACCCATCCTTCCTTCCCTTAAACCCCTCAATGATTTCATTTTATAAAAAGTAGAATCATATTATTCTAATTCCAATATAAAATGATGCCAGAAACATGACAAAAACTAAAGGAATACGTATAATATTTTATACTTGTTCTAGTTTGATATTATTTTTTTCATCTTCTTATTACTCCAAACCCTGCTTTTGAACAGTCCATTGACAAGTATGAATTTAATGAATTTCCGAGGCTTTTCAATTAATTCTTTTCATCTATTTTTCTGTCTAACGCTGGACACCTCCCAATACCCTCCAAAAAAGGAAAATGTCTGAAATAAGAACAGAAATGTTCTTCCTTCCCTCCCTCTTTCACTGAAGGTGAGAGACACTGAATTATCAACTGTGGTTCATTTGTGAGTACAATTACCTCTCACCCCCAGGTTGCCTAAATCATCACATATCCCCAGCAGTAACACCATTTTTAGCACCACTAAAACATCTTGAAGAATTTTTACTAAGTACCTACATGGACATAATCCTGCCAGTCTTGACCTATCATAAGGTCACTCTCTGGATCCCTCAGACTTTCCCAGTCCTCCAGACAGGGTGCTGGAATAATGGAAACCTTTCATTTGGCATTACCAAACAATCAGACTTAGATCCCTGGGATGGATATTCTTTCTTCTGACATGGCTGGTGTGTGTTATAGAATCAAAGCATGTAAAAAGATGGCAGAGGCAGCATCACTCCATTCTTGACCAAAGGAACAGGAATTTCCCAGCTCTGTAGCTCTTGAACTCCTTAAAGAATAGCTTGCCTAGTTCATATGACTATTGTCTTCTTTAACATTCATAGAATCCAACCCATCCTCTAGAGCATGGTCCTTAATTGCTTTTCCTATTAGTTCAAAAATAAAACATGTTGAATACACTGCCATGGCTGCTCTTTTAGTTAGTAAAAAGACTATGTTGAGTTTAAAAACAACAAACTCTTTTCATGTCCAGGTTACTTTTAGTAACCATTATAAATTATTACTTTCCTCCACATCAGAGGTGCCTTATGACTAAAGAATAAGACAGCAGTCCCCCCTCCCACCCCCGCCATGCTCTTTAACAATGGCTCTTATGTTTCTTTAGTAAACTCATAATGTTAATTACACTGTACATCAGACGGAGCACCTTCCATCAAGGACCTCAGTGCACCTTACAAATGCTGTGAGTCATCAAAGTCCTTCTAGAATGGAGGTAAGTATTCAAGGCCACAACTTTACAGTTAAAGAAGCACAGACAAGGTGAGTGTTTTTGTGTTTTAAAGTGGGATATGTTTTAGTCAAGAGATTTGGTCATCATTTACAAAGGCAGAGAAACTCAGTGAATATTTATTGAATGAAACTCAATGAATAAAAATGAATGAAATGATCCTGGCTTTGGTGATCCTGGCCATGAACACCTGCACCATATTAATTATGTTGATAAGCTACAGATAAATAGATCAGAAATTATCTACTGCTAGTTAATCAATCTTCTCAATGCTCAGCGCAGAAGATAGCTATTTAACTATCATAATGATATAGCAAATCTAGAAAATGGAAATGGCCAAACATTTTGTAACATGATACAGAAACATTGAAATTTAGAGCAGGAAGATTCCAGAGGTTATTTTGTCAGCTACTTTCATATTTCACAGGAGAAAACTTAGACCCAGAAAGGTTAATAAATGGCTTGCAAGAAATTAGTCATCTTTTTAAAACCTAACTTTTATTTCTTTATACTTCCTCCTGTTTCAGGAAGAGTTTAATTTGGCTCAGTCTCTCAGATGGTTAAGGCCATTATTAATGACAAACCAGACTCCTGACCATAATCGATCCATCTTCTCACTGAATTCTACTTTAAAATAGAAAGTTGCAGGGGTGTTTTTTCACACCCTAATTGTCACAAAACCATAGGTTGTGAAAGTTCTAAGGAGGCCACTTTTGTTGATCTTCCTATTTTGATTTGCAAGAAATCTGATAGTTCAGGCAGTTTAGGAGAATCATTCAAAGTCCCACGACTAGCTACTGGCAGACAGAGGTTGAGAATCCTCATTGTCCCTCCTTTGATTCCTGGGTTGGGAAGATCCCCTGGAGAAGGGATAGTCTACAGACTCCACTCATTGTGGGCTTCCCCGATGGCTCAGACAGTAAAGAATCTGCCTGCAATGCAGGAGACCTGGGTTCGATCCCTGCATTGGAAAGATCCCCTGGAGGAGGGCATGGCAACTCACTCCAGTATTCTTGCTTATATGTACACGTATGAAAGTTGTTCAGTTGTGTCCAACTCTGTGACCCCATGGACTGTAGAGTCCATGGAATTCTCCAGGCCAGAATACTGAAGTGAGTACACAAAAATATCACTGATCTGGAGTGTTTTTCTTCTTTTCTTTTCATTTATTTTTATTAGTTGGAGGCTAATTACTATATGCTAGTGGTTTTTGTCATACATTGACATGAATCAGCCATGGATTTACATGTATTCCCCATCCCAATCCCCCCTCCCATGTCCCTCTCTACCCGATCCCTCTGGGTCTTCCCAGTGCACCAGGCCCGAGCACTTGTCTCATGCATCCAACCTAGGCTGGTGATCTGTTTCACCCTAGATAATATACATGTTTCGATGCTGTTCTCTGGAAGCATCCCACCCTCGCCTTCTCCTACAGAGTCCAAAAGTCTGTTCTGTACATCTGTGTCTCTTTTTCTGTTTTGCATATAGGGTTATCATTACCATCTTTCTAAATTCCATATATATGTGTTAGTATACTGTATTGGTCTTTATCATTCTGGCTTACTTCACTCTGTATAATGGGCTCCAGTTTCATCCACCTCATTAGAACTGATGCAAATGAATTCTTTTTAATCTATTAATCAGGATGCCAGTAACCAAAAACACCAATATAATTTTGTGTTGATTTTTCTGAAAAAAGGGAAAAATAAACATGCTAATGGTAAAGGATTTCAAAATGAAAATTAAAAAACATGCAGGGTACATCATTAGGTCAGTAGTATTGTTAAAATTCCACTCATTCAATATGCTCACTCAGGTTTCTGTAAAAAAAAAAAAAAAATCACATCTATTCATTTAATATAGTCTAAAGAGAATCCCATGGACAGAGGAGCCTGGTGGACTATAGTCCATGGAGTCACGAAGAGTCAGACACAACAGAGTGACTAACACTCTCACTTTCTTTCAAAGAGCTATCTGGGGCTTCCCTGATGGCCCAGTGGTAAAGAATTCCCCTGCAATTCAGGAGACACAGCAGACATGGGTTAATGGACATAAATTTGAGCAAATTCTCGGTGACAGTGGAGGGCAGAGGAACCTGGCGTGCTGCAGTCCTTGAGGTCTCAGAGCCAGGCATGACTTAGCAACTGAATAACAACAACAGCAAAAAGAGCTATCTAACCATCATCATGATATAACAAATGTAGAAAATGGAAATGGCCATGTGAATCCAGACAACTTGATAAATTACAAATACAATTTAACATGAGCACTCTGAGACATTGAAGATGTTAGAGTACTGAATTTTCAGAAAGTGAACTATTTTTATAAAGGTTTCACCTTTGTGTATTTTATTTAAAATTGTATGTTTGTGTTTAAATTGACAACCACACATAAAAATGTCTGATAACTCTTAGTGAACATCTAATTAAAAGAACATATTGATTCTTAACCATCATTGATAGCTAAGATTTTCTAGCATTTTCAAGGATTTTAAGTTTGTATCATCTCCTTCCACAACCACAGTACTTTAATTAAACAGGGATCACCAAATATACCAAGAATGCTTGAGTGACTTTGGACAATTTTTTTTCCCTCTTATTTTATAGCCTTCTTTCCTGTAGAAGTTGGCATAAAACTATACACTCTGGATCATCTAGAATATATTTTTTAAAAATAAAGAAGTCTAAAATGAAAGCCTCTGTAGTAAATCAATCTTGCAATATAATAACACTTTTTATTTGCAGGGTGTTTTTAACTGGAGCTGGTAACGAACATGGACAACTCTGAGATCACTGTGAACTGGTAAAATAGATAGCTCCTATTATTGAGAGGGAAAAGGTGAGGATTAGGGTCTGGGGGCAGGATGGTAAAGGAAGCCATTAAAGAATTTCCTTGTGTCTCACAAAAATCAAGTGCTCCTACTGTGTACTCAACTTTAATGGTAGATATTGCAGATTTAGGGAGGTTGTACTGAGCTTTGATCCTGATTCCTAAAATACTTCTAGATTTACTTGCTGTAACTGATATTTATCAGCTTCCTGAGTGGCTCAGCAGTAAAGAATCTGCAGGAGACGTGGGTTCCATCCCTGGGTTGGGAAGATCCCCTGGAGAAGGAACAGCAACCCACTCCAGTATTCTCATCTGGAGAATCCCATGAACAGAGGAGCCTGGCGGGCTACATTCCATAGGGTGGCAAAGAGTCAGACATGACTGAAGTGATTGAGCATGCACGTACTGATATTTACTCTGCCACATTTACATCTTGTTTCCTTGACATATGTAAGCTCATGTATGAAAATGATTCCCTGCTATTATTTGTATAGGAAATTAACCACAGAGCTCTCCATTACTCTGTTTATCTCTCTGTGATACTAGAGTCTTAGAAAGATTGTGAGTGGAATTTGTACTATGAGTTGAATATTAACAAGATAAGGAGAAGAAACAAATTTCTTCTTTCCTTTAGAGCCCCAGACTGGCCCTAATAAGCAGGAACATCAGCTCAAGCTGGATAGGCTTATATGTCCCAACCCTACCCCCAGTTCAGTTCAGTCACTCAGTCGTGTCCGACTCTTTGCGACCCCATGAATCGCAGCATGCCAGGCCTCCCTGTCCATCACCAACTCCAGGAGTTTACTCAAACTCATGTCCATCGAGTTGGTGATGCCATCCAGCCATCTCATCCTCTGTCGTCCCCTTCTCCTCCTGCCCCCAATCCCTCCCAGCATCAGGGTCTTTTCCAATGAGTCAGCTCTTCACATGAGGTGGCCAAAGTATTGGAGTTTCAGCTTCAGCATCAGTCCTTCCAATGAACACCCAGGACTTATCTCCTTCAGGATGGACTGGTTGGATTTCCTTGCAGTCCAAGGGACTCTCAAGAGTCTTCTCCAACACCATAGTTCAAAAGCATCAATTTTTTGGCACTCAGCTTTCTTCACAGTCCAACTCTCACATCCATACATGACCACTGGAAAAACCATAGCCTTGACCAGATGGACCTTTGTTGGTAAAGTAATGTCTCTGCTTTTTAATATGCTATCTAGGGTCATAACTTTCCTTCCAAGGAGTAAGTGTCTTTTAATTTCATGGCTGCAGTCACCATCTGCAGTGATTTTAGAACCCAAAAAAATAAAGTCTGACACTGTTTCCACTGTCTCCCCATCTATTTGCCATGAAGTGACGGGACCAGATGCCATGATCTTAGTTTTCTGAATGTTGAGGTTTAAGCCAACTTTTTCACTCTCCTCTTTCACTTTCATCAAGAGGCTCTTTAGTTTTTCTTCACTTTCTGCCCTAAGGGTGGTGTCATCTGCATATGTGAGGTTATTGATATTTCTCCTGGCAGTCTTGATTCCAGCTTGTGATTCCTCCAGCCCAGCGTTTCTCATGATGAACTCTGCATAGAAGTTAAATAAGCGGGGTGACAATATACAGCCTTGATGTACTCCTTTTCCTATTTGGAACCAGTCTATCGTTCCATGTCCAGTTCTAACTGTTGCTTCCTGACCTGCATACAGGTTTCTCAAGAGGCAGGTCAGGTGGTCTGGTATTCCCATCTCTTGAAGAATTTTCCACAGTTTATTGTGATCCACATAGTCGAAGGCTTTGGTGTAGTCAATAAAGCAGAAATAGATGTTTTTCTGGAACTCTCTTGCTTTTTCTATGATCCAGCAGATATTGGCAATTTGATCTCTGGTTCCTCTGCCTTTTCTAAAACCAGCTTGAACATCTGGAAGCTCTCCTACCCCCAGTTCCCCATTAATACATCTGGAAGTACCCCTACTCCCACTTCCCCATTAATACGGCAAAACAATTTAAAGGGATCACTTCAAGACAGTTTAGGTTTTCCAAGTAAAATCAGCATCCTCTGCTTTATAAATGCTTTGTTCTACTAGCAAAGTCCTGAAATTTTAACATGCTGCTCGTCTTTTTGAAGTACAGTCCTCCCTAGGTATCCTAGAGAGAGACTGGTTTTAGGACCCCCACGGATACCAAAATCCACAGATTCTCAAGACCCTTATATTATATAAAATGGCCTAGTTAAGTCAACCCTCCATATCAGCCTATTCTGCACCTGTGGTTATGGAGGCAGACTGTACAGGAGAGTTAGCAATGACATTTAGCACATGTAGCAAATCATTTCAAACTCCTTAAAGGAATACATTAATATTCTATTTTATTCCTGTACTGTCTAGGAACAAATGCCTATTTCTATAGACTTTTCCCTCTAGCAGGCTCTTACCTTCCTTTCCTTGTCTAGTCTCTTAACCTCAATGTGAAATGGGCGAGGAGTCTATAAAAAATATTCTAGGTTTGTATGTAAATGGAGATTAGAAAGAGAACACTGCCATAGGAAAGTTGAGATTGTGAACATTTTTCTTAATTCTTCCCTAGAGCTAATTGATAAGGAAACCCAGAGGTAAAGTTTTAATCAGTGGTTATCATACTTACACTTTCCAGGTGGCACAGTGGTAAAGAATCCTCCTACCAATGCAGGACACACAGGAGGTGAGGGTTTGATCTCTGGATCAGGAAGATATTCTGGAGTAAGAAATGCAACCCAACTCCAGAATTCTTTGTCTGAAAAATTCCATGGACAGAAGAACCTGGTGGGCCACCGTCCATGGAGTCACAAAGAGTCAGACATGACTGAGCATGCATGCACATCATACTTTGTGGTCTTAAATCTTCCACCATCTGTTAATACAAAATTGTTTAACAGCAGCTGAAATGGAATCCTCGTAACATCTCTTCAAGTTAAATAGATGATTTGAATTATTAGCTTTATTTGTTAGAGAAAGAAATAGGAATGTTATTGTGTGTTATCTGAATCCCCAAAACACTGATGGTGAACAACGGGGATGTCTGACATGCTGCAGGCCATGGGGTCTCAAAGAGTCAGACATGAATGAGCAACTGAACAACAACAAAACATTGGCAACCTAAGTGGTTGCTAAAAGTATAACTTCAAGTTCTTGCCCTAAGAACTTAAATTCATGTTAGTTTAACAAACAAGGTACGTGTGTGCATGCTAAGTCACTTCAGTCATGTCTGACTCTTTACTACGGACTGTAGCCCGCCAGGCTCCTCTGTCCATGGGATTCTCCAGGCAAGAATACCGGAGTGGGTTCCCATGGCCTCCTTCAGGGGATCTTCCTGACACAGGGATCAAGCCCGTGTCTTTTATATCTCCTGCAGGCAGGCAGTTTCTTCACCACTAGCACCACTGGGAAGCCAACAAACAAGGTAAGGAGCTCTCAATTATGTTTCATGCACTAAGCTGGTTAAAAATTGTAATATACTTGAGAGAAGAGAATCAAAGTTAAATTAAAGTTAGCTTTCAGGCCATTGCTTTCAGCTTTTAAAATTGTGACTGTTTAGTATTATGTACTTTTTAACGTACTATGTTCTGTAGTTGGAAAAGAAAAGTGTAGAGACCAATGTGATACCTAATAACTACTCAGATATAGGAATGGAGTGAAGAACCAGTTATTTCAAATGAGGATAAAATTTAAATATATTTTTATATATAAAATAGAAATATAAAAATATATTTGCCAAATCTCCTGAAAATTAGTAAAATTTCTGAGCCAGTCTATCAATGATAATAACTGAATTTTTATTGTATGCAAACTATGGTTCCAGGTGCTGAAAGGATCAGAAATAAGAGCCCAAGGGGCTTATTCTGAGTAGTATTCATGACTAGATGTGTTTCCACAGAGTCATACTCTCTGTTTTACCAATAGCAAAAGTCTTAACGTCATTTTTGTGCATTATCCCCTCAATAACTTTGGTTTAAATAGACTCCCACTTTCAGTGGAATCTGTAGAACTGTATCTTTTTAGCTTCCTGTGATCAAAGCAAAGTGATTTTTACAAAGCAAATTATTATAATGTTCATTCTGCAGACAACAAACTGAAGTTGTTAAGAAGTTAAGTGAATTATTCAAGGTCAAGGGAACTCTCCTAACTGCCCCATTCATTTTCTTTCCACTAACCTTCCTCTCCTGAAGGACAATTTGGGTTTTCTAGTAAAAAGTTCAAGGCACTTGATAATTTTTTTCAGTGGAACTTTCTCTAATTAAAATATTGTAGTCTTTAATTAAAATATTTTCTTTGCAATAATACCATTACAAAGAAAAGAAGGGGAAAAAAATCTCATCCCATTCACCCAGCTTCTCTTTCTAGGTAATTTTTATGCTCATATAAAGTTTTAAAAATGAGATTGTATCACACAAAGTGCTTTGTGTTCAATAAATATTGAATGACTGTCGTACTATCTGCTTGAATGAACTTCTGCCTAAAAGAATTTTGGCAGCCATGGCATGTATTCTCTGCCCTCCATCATTTGTTTGTTTTCTTGTTTTCTGAATTAAGTTTTGCTGTTTGGGGTTGAAATCCATGTCCGATTCTCCTTTGATTTTATTTATTTATTTTTTAAATTTTTATTTATTTATTTATTTATTTTCTCCTTTGTTTTTATTATCCTTGGCACTAAACACAGTGCACTGAACATAGTATATGCTCGATAAACATTGGTTGAATGAAGGAATGGCTGCTTGCCCTGGGGAAGATAAAACACATCAGTGACGGTAGATTTCTCCTTTCTGAGCTTCCTGATGATGGCCGTGCTGGATTTCTTCCATGGCTAGTAGCAACTGCTAGCAACTGAATGCCTTGCTAACAATTCAGGCTCTCACATTTCTGGTGTCTTCCTCAGTAGCTCCGTGGTTCCACACAGGTAATCCATAAGTGTTTGTCAGATGAAGAGAGGAAGTGAAGAGAGGAAGTAAAGGGGGAGGGGGAAAGAAAGTAGCTTATATGGATACTTAATGATTGTTATGTGCCCTCTAAGGGCCGAAAACTGCTTTCAATGCTTTTCCTGGATCATATTTACTGCCCTCAACAATTCAATAAGGTGGATCCAACCAGTGTCTGCATTTAACAAAACCAAAACACAGAGACAGTAAGCAATTTGTCCAACTCACTTAGCTGGTGAGTGGTAGAAACAGGACTCAAATCTAGTGTTCTATATCACTGAGTGATACTGTCTTTTATCCTAGCTACACAGAGTTTCAATATAGCACGAGAGGAAAGAAGGAAAAAAGGGCAGGATGGTTTCTAGTGAAACATCAGTAACAGTCAACACATCACAGTGGAGAAAGCGCTAGAGAAATATCCCCAAATCCTATGTCCCAATAATAACTTTTCCTGATTCATTTAACTTCATCTTATGTCTCTGGACTCACTATTCTAATCTGCTAAATGGGTATAATTATTCTAAAATCGCCTTACTCAGAGTTGTTGTAAATCTTTATGAACATAGTTTGAACTGAATGAAGTAGAAAGTATTAAGACAATGTAAGCTGAATATTTTGATAGCTCTTATATTCACAGCATATATTTTATCTGTATTCTCAAAAAATCTTCTTCACTTACTCTTTCTGCCCCCTTTTGATGTCTGTGTCAGAAGCTTTCTCTATCTATTTTATACTTTAATAAAACTTTATTACACAAAAGCTTCAAGCAATCAAGCCTCGTCACTGGCCCCGGATTGGACTCTTCTCCTTCAGAGGCCAGGAACCCCGGCATCTTTTGTGGTTCACAAGCAACCTTTCATCTTGAAAGCTCATCCTTCCAAGGTCCTGGGACGCTCATCCTTCCACCTGTCCACCTTCAGGACAAGGTGAGGGTTCTTGGAACTCTAGTTCTTTGTTCTCCTAGTGAACATGCTTTCTGCTACACTTTACTAACTCTACGTGTGCTTGTTTGAATGAATGACATGCCCTGCGTGAAGAAAGTGAGGAGCCCTGCTCTGCGATTCCGCAGTGACCTCATACGGCTTGTGGCAGAAACCCTGTCAGGGGTTTATACTGACCTGCCAGTGGGCTTCCTTGGTGGCTCAGATGGTAAAGCGTCTGCCTACAATGCAGGAGACCTGGGTTCAATCCCTGGGTTGGGAAGATCTCCTGGAGAAGGGAATGGCAACCCACTCCAGTATTCTTGCCTGGAAAATCTCACGGATGGAGGAGCCTGGTAGGCTACAGTCGATGGGATTGCAAAGACTCGGACACGACTGAGCGACTTCACTTTCACTTTAACAAGTTAACTTTATTCTACCCAGTAGAGGCACCAAAATGAACATTAATAGACGCTGTATAGATTCTTTGCAAATGCAGTTTGATAAAATACAGAAATGTTTAATATTATAGATTTTCAGGAAAATTTTTATGATGAAGCATGGATGGAGACTCAGTTTAATATCTGACACATCTGATCTTACAACATAATGGTGGGGAAAGTGGTTGGGGAGGGGGGTAAAATTATAGTCAGAGGAAAGAGCTCCACCTACTGATCTGAGAAGCCACTTCCCATCACTCCTTGGAAGTCGAGCTGATACACAACTTACAGTGCACAATTATCACTACCACCACTCTGCACACACCCAAACACACAAACCTTATCATTTATTGCATATTTATTATTTGCCAGGCAACTGAAAGTCATTTTCATTGATTTGTTGACAACACTAGCAGTAGTAGTTAACCGCAGACCTGAATCTTGGTCACTTGGGCTCAGAGCCTGAATCTACCATTTTCCAGATGTGTGACTTTGGGCGACTTCCTTAATCTCCCCGGGTCTGCATTTCCCCATCTGCAAAACAGGGTTTGGAATACCTTCTACCTCATTGGGTGGTTATGGGTATTAAACAAATCAATGTTTGTACAGAATTTACAGATGCTTGGCATTGAATAGGTATTTGTGAGATAGATCTTAAAAAGGAAAAGAACAGATGAGGAAGCTGAAGTTGACACACATTTGTAGCAGATCTGCACAGTCAGGCATTGAACAGACTGTCTGACCCCCGATACACATGCTCTGGTGCAGTAAGCTGTAGAACTTCTCAATATGGGACTATATGATGGACAGACAGCCTCAAAGACTAAGGACGTGTGTTTCGGTTCTTCCTTACTGATGATGATTTGCTGTTTGAATTAAATTAAATTAAACAGCTTACCCTGTTCCATCATATCTTTTCCATCCTTATCTTAGATTCCTAATCATTCTTCAATTTCTTAGCTTCTAGCTTTTACCATAAGAATTTTCATGAAAAATAGCAATAATTACCCTAAATGATGGTCATCGTAGAGCATTTCTCTTTTTTCTCCCTTGTAATCTTGAGGGCCATTCTTAAGCATCTCCTTGATGTTGCTCACAAATTTCTCATTTCAAGGTTTTATATGAAGCTGATTGGGTTTTTTAATTTTTATGTTTAAAATTTATTTATTTTTATCAAAGTATAGTTGATTTACAATGGCTGAGTAGTATTCCATTGAGTGTGTGTGTGTGTGTGTGTGTGTGTGTGTGTAGCATCTTATTTATCCATTCATCTGTCATTCTTCTTTATATATTCATAGTTTGCTTCCATGTCTTGGTTATTTTAAATAGCTGCTGCTATGAACATTGGTTTGAGTGTATCTTTTTCAATTAGAATTTTCATCTTTTCAGGATATATGCCCATGAATGTGATTGCCAGATCATATGGTAAGTTTGCTTTTAGTTTTTTAAGTAATCTCTATACTGTTCTCCATGATAGCTGCACCAGTTTACATTCCCACCAACAGAGTAGGAGGTAAACACGATTGTTAAAATCACTACTCAACTCCTGATATGAAGCTGACATTAGTAAAATAATCTGTTCACTGTGTTGAAACCATTCATGGCAGTCCTCAGCAGCAACTGTTGAGGCAACAACTTCAGACTCATGGGAAGAATTTGGAATTTAGGTTGAAGGGTGGGACACAGTACCCTGGGTTGACTAATGATTCCTAACTGAGAAACATAAATAGGCTGAAGTTGAAGAGAACTGTTAGAGAAAAATTCTGAGCAGCAATAACTCTTAAAATGAAGATGAACAATAGAGTGGTAAGAAGGGCAGGAGCATATGCTTTCTTTTCCTCCCTAAATCAACATATTAGAAGATATGGTCACAATTTAATAATATGTGAGATGGGATAAAATATTTATTTGGGGAAATTATTGGAAATCTATTATAGCATTTAAGTATTAAAAAGCAGAGGCATCATTTTACCAACAGAGTTCTGTATAGTCAAGGTTATGATTTTTCCAGTAGTCATGTATGGATGTGAGAGTTGAATCATAAAAAAGTTTGAGCACCAAAGAATTCATACTCTCGAACTATGGTGTCTCAGAGCCCCTTTGACAGCAAGGAGATCAAACCAGTTAATCCTAAAGGAAATCAACTCTGAATATTCACTGGAAGGACTGATGCTGTAGTTGAAGCTGAATCTCGAATACTTTGGCTGCCTAATGCAAAGAAATGAGTCACTGGAAACGACCCTGATGCTAGGTAAGATTGAGAGCAGGAGGAGAAGGGGACCACAGAGAATGAGCTGGTTGAATAGCATCACCAACTCAATGGACATGAGTTTGAGCAAACTCCAGCAGATAGTGAAGGACAGGGAAGCCTGGTGTGCTGCAGTTTATGGGGTTGCAGAGTCAGACACAACTTAGTGACTGAACAACAGCAAAATATGGGTGGATCTCTATATTTTACATGGGATTTACAAAATTTGTTAAGTACCAAGGAAAAACAAATATAGTCAAAATCTTTGGAAATAGAAGAGATAAAGAAAAATTAAAGGACTGCAGGGAATTTAGTCTGGGGGGCCGGTGCAAAGCAATTAGGGATGACTTAAGTGTTTTCAAATCTATGGAATGTTATTTATTAAAGAACCAAGTATTTGTTCTCTATTTCATTAGAGATCAGAAATAGAAATGGGTTTAAGTTGCTGCAAGAAGTTTGTGTTTACACACAAGAAAGAACTTCTTGATTAAACTCTAGAACTTACTAGGGAGGGAAACTGTGGGTCTTTGCTTCAGAAAATCCTTAAGAATTGAAGAGGT
Organism: Dama dama; assembly: GCF_033118175.1. Taxonomy (NCBI): domain Eukaryota; kingdom Metazoa; phylum Chordata; class Mammalia; order Artiodactyla; family Cervidae; genus Dama; species Dama dama. The sequence continues at coordinate 50,698,008 of NC_083710.1, forward strand.
AAGCCCTGGGTAATCTGATGTGGTGTTGGGTTGAAGCAAAGGCTTAACTGGAATTTCTTTAGGTCTCATCAAGTTCTTAAATGCCATGATTGCAAAAATAAGATTCATCCACAAAGCAGGAAGAGAAGCAGACAGAACAATCAGACATGGCCCATTAAGCAATGCAGTTGCTATTCCTGAGTGAAAATTTTGGAAATCTGCTTTGAAGCAGAGTTATGATGTCATCACCAAAACCTTGTGAACACCTTGGAGGGTCCTGGTCAGACACTCATTATTATTTTTTTTTAGACTTAGTGACTAGCCAATTTGAGTAGCAGAGGACATAATCATCATTTTCCATTTGTGTGGCAGTTTGTGACCCATGTGTATGTATATGTATGTAAACAATAATTCATGTTATAATAAATATGATATTTTAGGTAAATTTGTCAGAGATAGATAATGCAGTCAGTTATTCTGGGGCAGTTTTCTGATGGTGTTTCAGATTGAAAATAAAAGCTGATGTTAATGACTGAGATGATATTGAGAAAGTCCTCAAAATTTTATAAATAAAATTTATTTTATTTTATTTATTTTTTAAGCTAACTTTTCTTAACATTAAAACTGGAAAATTCTCATCCCATTGATATGATTAGCCGCCTGTATATGGTGAACAGAGAGTTTGGGAGGAAGTGAGGCTTCGATCAAGGTGAACTGAGAAATACCAGAAAAGGTGGACGGGAGTGGGGTTGTAAGTTTGTAACTCAGAATGTGGAAATGTGAAACACTGGCTTTCCTTCCCATCTTGGAGAAAGCCTCTGTGAATAGAACAAGGCTCATCAGCTGTAGAAGTTTCAACAAGACCGAGTCACAGAAGCCAAAATGATCAGGGGAGACTTGGCAACACTCTCCTCTCTTGGCTGAGCATCTCCTGCTGCTGGACTTATCCTCGCCATCTGACTCCGTCCATGCCCACTAGCACTTCAGAGGACTCACCTTCCCACCAGGCTTGACTATGGGAGAAAGTGTATTGATCAGTCCAATTTTCCCAACAGTTACATTTTTCATTGTAAATGATCTATGAAACAGTTAATTCATGTAAATCTACTCAAGAGAGACAGCTGACCTGTTGGCATGCTGATATTAGTGATTTAAATCTACAGGTCTCATGGTGTATTCACTAAGGTAAGTGTCAACATGTAGCGGTTTTAGCAGTTTCTCCCCCTTCTCTCATTAATTGCCTTCCTCAAACTGAAACAAAAATATGATTTAAAAATATTATCATTCATGTAAGTCAGACACAGAAAGACAAGTATCATATGATATCAATTATATGTTGATCTTAAGTGATACAAATGAAATTATTTATGAAACAGAATAGACATACAGATACAGAAGACAAACTTACGGTTATCAAAGGGGAAAGTGAGGGAAGGGATAAATTAGGAGATTAGGATGAACAGATACACACTACTATATATAAAATAGATAAGCAACAAAGACTAACTGTATAGCACAGGGAACTATATTCAATATCTTCTAATAACCTGCTATGTATATGTACATAGATATGTATGCATAACTATGGGCTTCCTAGGTGGTGATAGTGGTAAAGAACCCGGCTGCCAATGCAGAAGATGCAGGAGCTGTGGATTTGATCCCTGGGTCAGGAAGATCCCTTGGAGGAGAACATGGCTGGCTACCCACTCCAACATGGAGAATCCCATGGACAGAGGAGCCTGGTGGGCTATGGTCCATGGGGTTGCAAGAGTCAGACACGACTGAGCAGTGTAGCATGCATGCAGCATATATTATATATATATACATATATATATGTATCACTCACTCTGCAGTATACCTGAAACTATACAATAAATCAACTATACGTCACTGAAAAAAAAAGTAAAAAAGTGAGAGTAGATACCATAAAAATTTCATTCACCTGACTGTTCTTTTTATTCCGGCCGTGCCAGGCCTTAGTGGCAATACACAGGATCTCGTTACTGTGGTATATGGGCTCTAGTTCCCCAGCCAGGGTTCGAATCTTGGCCCCCTGCATTGGGAGCGCAGAGTCTTAGCCACAGGAGCACCAGAGAAGTCCTCCAAGTGACTGTTCTTCTCAAGCTCTTATCAGGAGTGCTCCTTCTCTAGTCATATAGGGTGACAGTGAGGAGACTGGGTCAAGACCTGAGAAAAGGAGGCTCTGAGAGGCTCTGGGTCTGTCTAGCCAGTAGAGGATCCTTTTTTTGCCAGAACAGTGGTGTGATAGATGACTCACAAGATTAGGGGAACATCTATCAAACACTTTGTGTCTCAACCATTTTGAAATAGAATAGCCCCAGTATTTACTTAGACATATATTAGCAATTTCCTGCTTGCTTTACAGTGATTCAATAGAATGGTCTTGTCTAGATGACTGGGAATGTCTGTTGCCATACATCATAAAACTGTAGACATTCATGTGTTGGTTTCAGATAGTGGTGGATTTCCTAGACTGGTGCTCTACTGAATCTCACAACCACACTACCTCTGGACGTGTCCTTATCAGGGTTCATAAGCAAAACAGACCTTGGTTGAGGAGGTTTATGAATGGCAGTGGTCCAAGGAAAACCAGGTGCTACAGGAAATAAAATTGGTGATTCAGTCAGGTGAATTCTTTCTTGTGATTCAGGCTGACCCACTAACTAATCATGGTGAGTGAGCACTCTGCTCTCAGGGGTAAATGTGAATAAATGTATAGTAAAGGTCTTAATCACTTTTCCTGACTGAAGCACTTTCATAGAGAGTGCTCTATTTAATGCCTTCGGAATTTCAAAATGGAGGAATCAGTTCTATTGTGGTAATAAAATTTATTGGTAATACAATTTTAGCTATGTTATATGTTTTACTTCCTATCTTTGCTCAATATTGAAACATGGAATACATTATTATGTACTCAAGGCATTTTGCTTCTGAGCTAGTTTCATACTTGACAATGAATGTATTTGTTCTTGTTTTATTAGTTTCTTTTTTTAGTTTGTTAAATCTTTAAACTTTAAAGCCCTCATATATATGCATACATCTATGTGTGTTGTTTGTTTCCTTTATTTGTTTATGCTCTCTTTAGGATTTAAAAAAATGACTGAATAAAAGCAAATAGATTAATACATAAGAAAACTGAGGCCAAGAGCAAATAGGACTAAGAGAATAAAGCAGGACAGGAGTGAGGAAACATATACATCAAAGTATCTATAGCATATACTATAGTTGACCTATAAAATGCTATTATAGCAAAGCTATTCTTGCCTAATTCAGAGGAGAAAGTCAATGCAGTGATGAAGCACTTGCTTTTTGCCAGCAGGCAGATCTGGGTTTGTACCTCAACTCTACCATTTACTAGTCTGTCATTTGGGGCACATTCTGATGTCTATCCTGTGAAATGCAGATAAGAATAGTGTTTACCTCAAAGCCCTATGAATGAGTATTAAAGAAGATAACCCATGTGAAATGTTTAGCATGATGCCTGGTACATAGTGAGGTTTATCAAGTGGTAACTATTTTTATACTGGTGACTATTGTTTAATTTTTCCATAATTTATGATTGAAAAGAGGAGTTCTTGGTTGCCTTTTCTCCCCACCTTAATAGCTTTATTGAGATCCAGCTGCCTCTTAAACATGTGTATTGTTTTGAAAATTGGAGAAGGCACAAGCCCAGTGGGCCTCGATTCATATGACACCATTCACGTACATTTTCTTCCCAAGCACAGAGTGGGATCTCTCGGTGACACTCCTGACATGACTTCAGGGCTATAACCAAGTGTCTGATTTACTTCAGGCCTGCTTTATCCATATCACTTCCAACTTTCAAGGCCTATATCCATGTCTCCTAAAGGTCTTTGATGATCTGTTAATAATATATTAGTTAATTTTATAAGCCAGGTGAGTTTGCAGAGTTGTAGTTTTCTGGGTTGGCTTCTCTCTGGGATCTACTTGTCTTGGCTCCCTCTCATTGCTCATGGCCTGGAGACAATGGAATCTTCCCAGGGCTTTGGCAAAGACCTTGTACAACCTGTAGGGATCCTCACCTAATCCCTCGGCCTATTCTTCTTTGTTGAGGAGCTGTCCCTGATTCACTGCCATGGGCACAACCACTTACTTACTTAGGGTGAAACTTTGATCCTGAAATGCAAGAGTCAGCCTAATGAAGCTGAAGCTGCCTTGGGCAAGATCATGGCTCACTATGCATTTTGGGGGAATACAAACCTGCCTTAGAAGGTACAACCAAAGAGGATAAAGGCTGGTTGAGGAAAAGGAGAGAGGAGACCTCCTCGTCCTTTCTAAAAATATTTCATGATGTTAAGAATACTGAGTTTAGTTCTCAGCACTATTTCTTTCTTGAGGACATCTACTACAAGGAAAATAAATTATTCTCCAGAAACATCTTTTCAAGCCCCCAGTATTTTCCTTTTAATGTTTCTTCTTAAAATGTAGAAATTAAAGTTTAAATATAAATCAGGTAAATTCCAAACCAGGAGAACTTTTCATCTGAAAATAGGTCAGCCCTATTTGAGGTGACAGGCTTAGTGTTCCCATTCTTGAAAGGAGCTTGTCAGGCACTCCTTCACATTTCCCCAGCATCTTCTGGGAACCTTTGCCCCTAACAGATAGTCAATTAAGTAGAGTAGTTGAATTGCTAAAATAACATTTTCACACTGTGTTTATTTCTCCTAGTAAACTCTTACTGGAGTAAATTCTGATCTTGCCTTTCACTTTTTTCTATGGGCTCTGAGTTTGTTCTCTCCTCAAGTTCTGAATATGATTACTTTTGGTGGGCTCTGGAATCAGTAGGGATGGGGGGTTGTAATTTCATCTCAAGCACTGACTAGTTCTGTAACTTAGAGCTTAAATCCTAAACATAAATTCTAAATCTTCTCATCTGTAAACAGAGTATTAATAATATGGGGGTGAAGATTAATACACATCAATTGCTTGGTCCACTACCTAGTTCATACAATTTGTGTTAGCCACTATTATTATTAGCTATCATTATCTCAATGTAAAATGTTAACTTTAAAAATGATCAGTTCAAAGGATATGAATGTATAATTTAGAAAAGAAAAATTCAAAAGGCAAATAAACTTATGAAGAAATGTTCATTGTTACTAAGCATCAGATAAATGTAAGCTAAACACTGAGAGATGATTTTTACTATTGAATAGAAAAACTTGAAAATAAAAATCTCCTATGTGGTCAAACAGGGGCTTCCCAGGTGGCACTAGTGATAAAGAACTCACCTGCCAATGCAGGAGATATATGAGACAGAGGTTTGATCCCTGGGTCAAGGAGATCCCCTGGAGGAGAGCATGACACTCCAGTATTCTCGCCTGGAGAATTCCATGGGCAGAGGAACCAGTGGGCTCTGGTCCATGGGGTCACAAAGAGTCAGACACGACTGAAGTGATTTAGCACACACACACTGTCAAACAGGCAGGTTTAGACCTAAGTGTGAGACTGTAAATTGGCACAACTTTGGGGGAATTTAATACTATAAGTGTCAAGGGTTAAAATGTTCCCACACTCTTTGACCCTATAATTGGGCACATCTTTTATGGAGATAAATCAGTGAGATTAACAAAGATTTTTTTAAAGCATTACATATAATTTTGAAAAACATGAAACTAATGTGTGAAAATAGATGAATGAAAATTCTTTCTACTAATGACATTTAAAAATAATATTCTCAAAGAACATGGAAGGTTAGGAAAAGTAGTCCTATGATATTATAAAACTGAATAGTGTGTATTATCTCATCTCATTAACATATATCATTTCAGTTCAGTTCAGTCACTCAGTTGTGTCCGACTCTTTGCGACCCTGTGAATCGCAGCACGCCAGGCCTCCCTGTCCATCACAAACTCCCGGAGTTTACTCAAACACATGTCCATCGAGTCGGTGATGCCATCCAGTCATCTCATCCTCTGTCGTCCCCTTCTCCTCCTGCCCCCAATCCCTCCCAGCATCAGGGTCTTTTCCAATGAGTCAACTCTACGCATGAGGTGGCCAAAGTTTCAGGTGGTGGAGGTGGTGGAGTTTCAGCTTCAACATCCATCCTTCCAATGAGCACCCAGGACTGATCTGCTTTAGGATGGGCTGGTTGGATCTCCTTGCAGTCCAAGGGACTCTCAACAGTCTTCTCCAACACTTAACATATATATCATTACACATATCAGGGCTTCCCAGGTGGCGCTAGTGGCAAAGAATCTGTCTGCGAATGCGGGAGACAGAAGAGATTGGGGAATATCCCCTGGAGAAGGTCATGGCAACTCACTCCAATATTCTTGCCTGAAGAATGCCGTGGACAGAGGAGCCTGGTGGTCTACAGTACATAGGGGCTCAAAGAGTCAGACACAACTGAAGCAACTTAGCATGCACACAGATTACACCTATCAGTGATATCTTTCAGACATCTCAAATTTAACCTATCTCCAAATTTTTTATTCTCAAATATGAATCCCTGAATCTGCTCCTCTTCTAGTCTCCATCACCTCAATGAAAGGCAATTCCATCCTACAGTTACTCAGGTCAGATACCTGGGATCTTTCTTCAACTTCTCTTTTTCTTTTATAATCAATCCAACAGTAAATTCATTCACTCCTCCTTTCAAAGTATCTGCAATCTGGCCACTTTCTACCATCACCAGCTTCTTCTTCTGTCTCAGGCTCTCTGATGGGATCACTGCAGAGATCTCTTCACTGTGATCCTTGTACCAGCCCTTCTGCACTCCATGCTCTTTTCATCATACAACAGCCAGAGTGAGCCTTTAAAATATGTCCAATCTTGTCACTCTGCCCAAAGCCTCCAGATAAAAACCAGATCTATGCATTGGTCTGTAAGGGCCTTCCTGATTGGCATTTCTGCTCTCTCTGAATTCATTCTCTCCTACTCCTCAAACTTTTGATTTCGGTCACACTAACTCCTTGTGTTCTTAATCACCACCAAACACCCTCCCTTTCCACTGGGTCTTTCCACCTCCTCTGACCTCCACTGAGAATGCTCCATGTGGCTGGTATCATCACTTACTTAGGGCTTTGGCTACCTGTCATTTCCCCATGTGACCACTTATGTTAAAAGATACTCCAGCCTTACCCCAATATTTCCTCTCCCTACCTCCTTAGACAATCTTTTAGGATATCACTAACTGTTGAATGTTTTATTTATACTTTGCTTGTTCACCCTCTCTTTCTCCAATAGAATAGAAGCCCTCTGAGAGGTGCAGCTTTTTGTTTTTGCTCACTGTTGGATCTCCGTTACCTAGAATGCTCTCTGGCTTATTTGTTGAGTAAATAAACAAATGGACCAATGAAACCTATATCTCTAGATGCACTTGATGTTTTTTATTTTCTTGTTTACACTCTTCTATATTTAAAGTTTCACAAGTGAGGTTTTTTCCTACTTATTATCAGAAAAAACCCCACTCTAAATGTTATTAAAGATTTTTTAACCAGGTGCTTTGCTAGTATTAAAGGGCTGACTGAATACATGAATCTTCCAGTTTTCTGTACTTTGTTCTGGATCACTCACTATGAAATCTCAATCGGTTTATTAAAGGATGAAGTTCTTCGCCTTTCTTTGTCTCATTTCCTCTTTTTTGCATTAGTGAAAACATCATATTTCCTGCACTTTCTAAATCTGAATCAGTATTAGGCTGGTGACTTAACTCCTTACCCAGTCTTTCAATTTATTACTACTACTACTGGTACTTTAATTATTTTGCTGTTTGTAATCTTTATTTGTTAATTTATTTTTATTTTTGAAATGTACATTGAACTATATTTCATTAGAAAAATTAGTTTAAGCCACATGGCCAAAATGGTCGTGTCCTGAGCAGGTGCTATTGTCTCATTGGCCTCCTCAGACCAATACACACACACACACACACACACACACACACACACACATGTATGTTGAAGGAAGCACTTAAAAATGTAAAACAAGAGAACAGGACACAGAATACTCTCCCTTCCCCCTTTCTACAGCCAACCCACACACCTCTTCAACTCTTACCCCCACACAGAGGAGTTCTCAGGGAAAAGAAGCTGAACCCCAATTAAACTGACCATAAGACACCCAAGTCCAAAGGAATCCTTGGCAGATGCTCAGAAAGCAGGGTTGAAAATAACACCATCTCCCAAGAGCTGAAGTTGCAGCATGAGTCCTCATCTAAGAGAAGATGGAGCCAGGCTGCCAAGTGCAGCAAAACATACGGCAGACTGGGGAGAAGAGTGAGGTCACTCCATTCCACAGCCACAGGCAACCCCCCACATCTGTAAATTAAACAGGCTTTTCCAGAGCAAGAAGTATCCAGATGGAGAGGCCCTTCAAGGGCCTAGTAACAGGTAGTTCTCTGATCTGACAACACGGATGCTGAGCTTGCCTGTACCATTAACTGGTACAGCTGGAAGTATTTAGGACAGTGTTCTAAGGTTATAGCCAATGGAGGGAGGTTTTATTACACCCTTCTGGATGGATGGTTTAGAAGGCCCAAGGGGGCTCTGTGTTGGCTCTAGTTGACCACTGGTGGTCCCGGGGCTCCCAGGGTATGGGCTTTCAAGTAAGTCCCCCAGACTGATGGAGAGCAGGGTGAACACAACACCTAAGAGATAGAGGTTCAACACAATGCTTCATGACTTGGAGGTTCCCACTTCTTGTACAACAGTAAAGCTGCCTTCTGCTTCTGGAAGTTCCCTGCATCCTCCAGGAGGATGGGCCAGCAATGGCCCGCTTGCTGTAATAATGGGTAGTGTGGAGTCAGAAGGAAAGGCAGCCAACAAGCAGTGCTAGCCTGCAACCCAGATGTCTCTCTGAAGACAAAAGCTCAGCCTGCAGCAAAGCTGTTTATAACCTTTACATTTCTTTCTTCCCCTTGAAAGTGAAAGTGTTAGTCATGTCAGACTCTTTGCGACCCCATGGACTGTAGCCTGCCAGGGTTATCTGTCCATTGAATTCTCCAGGAAAGACTCCTGTAGTGGGTTGCTATTCCCTTCTCCAGGGGATCTTCCTGACCCAGGGATTGAACCTGATTCTATTGCAATGACAGGCCAGTTCTTTACCATCTAATCCAGCAGGGAAGCTCCAGGCTTCCCCTTGCACTTTTTCAAATACAACAAAAATTTTAATAGAAATATAGTTGATTTACAAAGTTGTAATAGTTTCAGGTGTACTGAAAGTAATTCAGATATGCATACATATATGTGTGTGTATATATATATATATATATATATATATATATGTATCTTCTTTTCAAATTCTTTTTGATTTTAGGTTATTACAAGATATTGTATATAGTTCCCTGTGCTATACTGTAGATCCTTGTTGGTTATCTATTATATTTACAGAATTGCATATCTGTTAATCCCAGACTCTCTACCTTCCTTCCCTGTTTGATAACCAGGAGTTTGTTTTCTCTGTCTGTGAGTCAGGTTCAGCTTTGTGAATAAGTTCATTTGTATCATTTTTTAAGATTCTACATATAATGATATCTTATGATATTTATTTGTCTTTCTCTGTTTGACTTACTTGTCTGAGAAAACTGAACAAACCCTCCTTTGAGGTCAGTGTATCTCTGCACGTTGGAAGAACACTGATATCTATACAATAGTCCAGTCTGGAAACCTTGTTGTCAAGTTGTTTATTTTTTTTTATTTTTTTTACTAGTTGGAGGCTAATTACTTCACAACATTTCAGTGGGTTTTGTCATACATTGATATGAATCAGCCATAGATTTACACGTATTCCCCATCCCGATCCCCCCTCCCACCTCCCTCTCCACCCGATTCCTCTGGGTCTTCCCAGTGCACCAGGCCCGAGCACTTGTCTCATGCATCCCACCTGGGCTGGTGATCTGTTTCACCATAGATAATATACATGCTGTTCTTTCGAAACATCCCACCCTCACCTTCTCCCACAGAGTTCAAAAGTCTGTTCTGTACTTCTGTGTCTCTTTTTCTGTTTTGCATATAGGGTTGTAGTTACCATCTTTCTAAATTCCATATATATGTGTCAGTATGCTGTAATGTTCTTTATCTTTCTGGCTTACTTCACTCTGTATAATGGGCTCCAGTTTCATCCATCTCATTAGAACTGGTTCAAATGAATTCTTTTTAATGGCTGAGTAATATTCCATGGTGTATATGTACCACAGCTTCCTTATCCATTCATCTGCTGATGGGCATCTAGGTTGCTTCCATGTCCTGGCTATTATAAACAGTGCTGCGATGAACATTGGGGTGCACGTGTCTCTTTCAGATCTGGTTTCCTCAGTGTGTATGCCCAGAAGTGGGATTGCTGGGTCATATGGCAGTTCTATTTCCAGTTTTTTAAGAAATCTCCACACTGTTTTCCATAGCGGCTGTACTAGTTTGCATTCCCACCAACAGTGTAAGAGGGTTCCCTTTTCTCCACACCCTCTCCAGCATTTATTGCTTGTAGACTTTTGGATAGCAGCCATCCTGACTGGCGTGTAATGGTACCTCATTGTGGTTTTGATTTGCATTTCTCTGATAATGAGTGATGTTGAGCATCTTTTCATGTGTTTGTTAGCCATCTGTATGTCTTCTTTGGAGAAATGTCTGTTTAGTTCTTTGGCCCATTTTTTGACTGGGTCATTTATTTTTCTGGAATTGCTTGTATATTTTTGAGATTAATCCTTTGTCTGTTTCTTCATTTGCTATTATTTTCTCCCAATCTGAGGGCTGTCTTTTCACCTTACTTATAGTTTCCTCAAGTTGTTTTTATATACACTATATTTTTCATCCTCAGAAGAACCATCAGATACTATTGCTCCCCATGACTGTGAGGAAACTGAGGCTCTGGGAGCTTTAAAATCTCACTGGAGAGCACAGAGCTAAGAAGTGGTGGAGAGCATGGTGGTAGTTTAGTAGCTAAGTCATGTCCAACTCTTGTGACCCCATGGACTGTAGCCCACCAGGCTCCTCTGTCCATGGGATTCTCCAGAAAAGAATACTGGAGTGGGTTGCCATTTCCTTCTCCAGGGGATCTTTCTGACCCAAAGATTGAACCCTGGTCTCCTGCATTGCAGGCAGATTCTTTACTGACTGAGCTACAGGGAAATCCTGGTGGAGAGCATATCTGACTTTAAAACCCAGTCTTTTCACTTTCCCTAGTATCTATGGATGCTTCCCAGCTCTTCAATTTGTTTATTTGTTTACACACTCTCTCTTTTCAGAAAGAATTTGAAGAACATGACACCATTGTCACTGCTGCTAAGCCCTATGCTTTGCCTCCATCCTGCCTAAACCTAACAGGCTGGGAAGGATGCCATGGGCTAGAGGTGACTGTCAGAGAAAGCTCATCCTGTCACCATCACCTGTCCCCTTAGTCTCAACTGCCAAAAGCAGTGAAGTTGCAACAAACTTTGGATTGTGTCCAAGAGAGGCAGTGTTAGGGGTATTTGCTACAGAATGAACTCCAAGCTTAGCTAGAAGAATTTAGTTTGGTAACCACCATACTATCACTTCATGGCAAATAGATGGGGAAACAATGGAAACACTGACAGACTTAATTTTCTTGGGCTCCAAAATCACCGCAGATGGTGACTGCAGCTATAAAATTAAAACACCCTTGCCCCTAGGCAGAAAAGCTATGACCAACCTATCCAGCATATTAAAAAGCAGAGACATTACTTTGCCAACAAAGGTCCATCTAGTCAAAGCTATGGTTTTTCCAGTAGCCATGTATGGATGTGAGAGTTGGACCATAAAGAAGGTTGAGTGCCAAAGAATTGATGCTTTTGAACTGTAGTGTTGGAGAACACTCGAGAGTCCCTTGAACTGCAAGGAGATCAAACCAGTGAATCCTAAAGGAAATTAGTCCTGAGTATTCATTGGAAGGACTGACGATGAAGCTGAAACTCCAATACTTGGCCACCTGATGCAAAGAACTAACTCCTTGGAAAAGACCCTGATTCTGGGAAAGATTGAAGGCAGGAGAAGGGGACGACAGAGGATGAGATGGTTGGATGGCATCACTGACTTGATGGACATGAGTTTGAGCAGGCTCTAGAAGTTGCTGATGGACAGGGAAGCCTGGCGTGTTGCAGTCCGTGGGATCACAGAGTCAGACACAACTGAGCGGCTGAACTGAAATGAACTAACACGTGATCTTTGATCTAGAGTCTTCATTAGTAATTAACTGATTATTTTCTTTGGAAAATTATCTTTTCCTTTTGATTTTCTGGGAAAACTGCTTCTTTATCCTAACTTTAAAAATAATTGTAGTGTAACTGATTTACAATGCTGTGTTAGTTTCAAGTGTACAGCAAAGTGATTCAGTTCAGTTCAGTTCAGTTCAGTAGCTCAGTTGTGTCCGACTCTTTGTGATCCCATGAACCGCAGCACACCAGGCCTCCCTGTCCATCACCAACTCCCGGAGTCCACCCAAACCCACGTCCATTGTGTCGGTGATGCCATCCGGCCATCTCATCCTCTGTCGTCCCCTTCTCCTCTTGCCCCCAATCCCTCCCAGCATCAGGGTCTTTTCCAATGAGTCAGCTCTTCACATGAGGTGGCCAAAGAATTGGAGTTTCAGCTTCAACATCAGTCCTTCCAATGAACACCCAGGACTGATCGCCTTTAGGATGGACTGGTTGCATCTCCTTGCAGTTCAAGGGACTCTCAAGAGTCTTCTGCAACACCACAATTCAAAAGCATCAATTCTTCGGCACTCAGCCTTCTTTATAGTCCAACTCTCACATCCATACATGACCACCAGAAAAACCATAGCCATGACTAGGCGGACCTTTGTTGACAAAGTAATGTCTCTGCTTTTTAATATGCTGTCTAGGTTGGTCATAACTTTCCTTCCAAGGAGTAAGTGTCTTTTAATTTCATGGCTGCAGTCACCATCTGCAGTGATTTTCGAGCCCAGAAAAATAAAGTCTGACACGGTTTCCACTTTTCCCCATCTATTTGCCATGAAGTGATGGGACCAGATGCCATGATCTTAATTTTCTGAATGTTGAGGTTTAAGCCAACTTTTCCACTCTCCTCTTTCACTTTCATCAAGAGGCTCTTTAGTTCTTCTTCACTTTCTGCCATAAGGGTGGTGTCATCTGCATATGTGAGGTTATTGATATTTCTCCTGGCAGTCTTGATTCCAGCTTGTGATTCCTCCAGCCCAGCGTTTCTCATGATGTACTCTGCATTTATGTTAAATAAGCAGGGTGACAATATACAGCCTAGACGTACTCCTTTTCCTGTTTGGAACCAGTCTGTTGTTCCATGTCCAGTTCTAATTATTGCTTCCTGACCTGCATACAGGTTTCTCAAGAGGCAAGTTAGGTGCTCTGGTATTCCCATCTCTTTCAGAATTTTCCACAGTTTATTGTGATCCACACAGTCGAAGGCTTTGGTGTAGTCAATAAAGCAGAAATAGATGTTTTTCTGGAATTCTCTTGCTTTTTCTATGATCCAGCAGATATTGGCAATTTGATCTCTGGTCCCTCTGCCATTTCTAAAACCAGCTTGAACATCTGGAAGTTCACGGTTCACGTATTGCTGAAGCCTGGCTTGGAGAATTTTGAGCATTACTTTATTAGTGTGTGAGATGAGTGCAATTGTGCAGTAGTTTGAGCATTCTTCAATCATAAATATATATGTGTGTGCATTCTTTTCAGATTCTTTTCCCATATATTTTATTACATATATGGAGCATAGCTTCCTGTGCTATAAAGTTGGTCCTTGTTGGCTATCTATTTTATATATAGTAGTGTATGTATACATTAATCCCAATTTCTGAGGACATTGTTAAATCTATTCTTATTCAATATTCTTTGAGGAGAAAACCACCATTCGTTTTTAGGAAGGGAAGAAGATGGTAACTAACTGTGGAATAACATGTTAAGTATATTATCTTGTTTAATCTTCTTAAATCCCTGTGTAATATACTTCATTATCCCCCCACCCCTTTTTTTTTAACCAGATGAAGAAATTTGGGTGGAGGAAAGTTAAAAAATAGACATAGACATAAACAATAGAAGTCCTAATGCAATTCTGTTGGCCTACAAAGTCTATTTTCTCCCTATCACCTTATGTACTCATTCTACTTATACATACACAGGTATCGAGATACGTTGGACTCTGATTGGGCACCTAGGTTGTCTTTGAAGTAGAGGAATATATAGGATGGTTTAGAATTTGAGAGTGCTGAAGAAAGTGGCTTCAGTCCGGTATAGAAATGCAGCCAGGCTTCCTGAACCCTGTAGGAGGTTTGAGCTTTGGCATGCCATTGGGATATCTATCTGTGACTTCCTTTGTGATTTGAAATCAATTGGTCTCTACATGTTCGCTTGTAACATCAAGATGTTGATATTCCTCACCAAAATGAACAGTACCAAGCTGCTTTCATGTACAAATCATCTGCAGAAGAAAGTTTAAATGTTGACTTGTCTGGGGACAGCACTGGGGGTTAGCAAGATGGCTTTCTCAGCTCTTTTCCTGATTTTGACTGATACAATTCTATTGCTAAACTTATACTGAGATTATGTGTTATTAATGATGCATCACTTATCTAGAATGTGATCTTCCAAAAGTTGCTTGCACTTGGGAAGGATCAAGTTCATCTCTGATGGAATTTAAGGGGTCTGTAGAAGTAAACTAGTTCCACCAGTGTCAGGAAATCATGAGTCATCTTGACTCTCATGCTCTCTGACTCTGAATGAAGAAGGGCAATGTTCACATAGAAACCGTATAATTTGTCACGTTAGGAACAGACTGATCTTGTTCTAATGCTCTTGTAGAACTCCAGATACTCTTACATAAAGAGAAGTCTTCTGAAATTAATAAAATGAGTTTCAGCCTTAAGGAATGTGACTAACACATCTGAGATGAGTGACTCAAAACAGAAGAAGGGGGAGACATTTAGCATTTAAACAGCTTTGAGTTATTTGACATTTTTTTAAATAAAAAATCATAACAACTCACTGTATGTTTAAAACATGAAAATTTCTTTCTTTCATAGAGTTAAAGGTAGATCAACCACTGGACAGAAAAAGATAAATAATTTAGTCCCTAAAAGACAGTATTTTATTATTGTTATAAAAAAGGGCAAATACTTGATGCAGTTATCTGCATATTGACTTCAGTGCATCATCTTAATCCCATGATAATTTCCCAAGATAATTTTCTTATGTCCATATTTCCCTGAGTGTTTTTTTGCCACTCCCAGGCATGAGTGTGTGTGGTTAGGTCTGAAGGCTTGTGGGGACAAGTGTACATACAAGTGCATGCCTAGGTAATAGCCAGCCCTTCAGGGATATCAGATGTGCTGAACGTTGGAAATAGGCAGTGTTCTGTGTTTGATGACCTTTGCCAAATTGTAAAGTGCAAATTGGCAAAGTGTATTTTATCACTCAGAAACATAGTTTTGGAGATGGAAGAGACACATAATTATCTAGTCAAATCCTTTATTATATGGAGGTGCGAACTGAGGGTTTCCTTATAGCGTATATCTTTGCTTTTATAATTACACACTCCAGAGATTGTTTACCCCACCACACTGTGGGGTCCACAGTGCTTTCCATCATGTTCTCAGCACTCATTGCCTAGCACATAGTTTCTACTAAAAACCTGTTAAATGATCAAATGGATGAATGGATAAAAGAGAAAATAATAGAATGAGATTGTGTAAGCACACATCAGGAAGAGAAACTCAGATGTTTCTTATTTTCTTTCTATTTTATTGTCCCTATGAGTTGTCTTTTTACATGAGTTAATCAACTCCTCATTCTCTTTTAATCCTTATTCCTGGAAACACCACCTATTGTTAGCTAAACTCGGCCCCTTTCTCCCCCTATTTTCACCTCTTTCCCAAAGCCTTGCTGAGTAACTAGACAAAAAAGCAATTTCTTTCTCAACTCCACTTTGCCTGAACATGCAGCAATGAGTCACTCTTCATCTCTAAGACACAATAGAGCTTTCCATGGCTTTTATTTGCTATAAATATTTACTGCCCTGATATCTGATTTACTTAATATTAACACAATTGTCTCAGAGTTTTGATATATCTACACTAGTCTCAGTATTTGTTCAAGATCTCAAATGACTTCAGGTTCTAAATTCAGTAAATATGGGATCCATTCCAATTAAGTTTCTCAACAAAGGTGCAAGCACTATGTCATTTTTGCCGGGGAGGAATGCTAGGTGTTGCATTAGAGAACATCTGTCTGTTTATCCATCTTTCTGGATGATGGTTGGTTGGCTGTTTAGTTGCTAAGTCATGTCTGGCTCTTGTGACCCCATGGACTATAGCCTGCTAGTCTCCTCTGCTCATGGGATTTCCCAGGCAAGGATACTGGAGTGGATTTCCATTTCCTTCTCCAGAGTATCTTCCAGATCCAGGAATCAAATCCACGTCTCCTACATTGCAGGCAGTCTCCTGCATTGAAAGCAAATTCATTATTGCTGAGCCATCAGGGAAGCCCATCCAACTATGTACTTATCCTCAAATCCTTCTAATGGCCTCATGGGGTACAGATGTTCTTCCCCTTTCTTTTTCAGATGAGGAAGCTGTGATTCCAAGAAGTGGAATGACTTTTAGAAAGGATTGGATCCAGGATTCAAATTGAGATCAGTCTGATTCTCCAGATCAAGTTCTTTCCATGACATTATGTACTCACTTCTTCCCACTCCACAGTCTTTAAGAGCATTTAAAGGCACTGGGACCAACAGGTGGTCTTGCCTACCAGGACAGACAACTTCTCTATCACCCCTTGCAGGCCTATAGATCCCAGGAAGGCACAGATAACAAGAGAACAAGGATCTAGACAGCGGTTTTTTTTCTTCTTTCTTTCTTTTCTTGGTTTAAACAAGATGAAAATTTATTTGTCTGCCAGATTTACTTCTCTCACACATTAGAGTCAAGGGTTACGATCTATGCTCTGTTCGTTTGCTCTTATATTCCATTTCCAAGATCACTGAAAGGTCCAAGATGGCTGCTCTAATGCCAGCCATCATATAAGCATTCCTGACTAGCAAGTATGAAAAAAGGAGAGGAGAGTAGCATGCTGTATCTCTTTAAGGACACTGCTTCACAAGTTTCACTGGGTACATCTGGCATAGCCTATCTGTTGCAGAGCCTGAAATAGAAGCCAGGTTTCTATCTTCCTAACCAAGCTTTTCTCAACAATCTGTCTGCTACTTTTGGTATTTTTCAACAGGGTTATTGTTTTGTTTTGTTTTGTTTTAAGGAAAACACTTAGATTTCTGTAGACAGCCGTTCTTATGCCACATCTCTCAGACCAGTTTATAGTGTCACTAAATGGGGGGTAAAGAGATATGACCTGTCTACCCCTTCTCAGAATTAAGACTCATTAATCTCCCCTTCATATCTATAGGGATGCTTTACTTTTTCTTAGCTTAGTTTAGAATACCAAGTTAAGTGGGAAGATCAGGGCAATTAGTCAGATCTTAAAATGCATTTCTGTATTCTTTAACACCGCTTCTGTAGTAACAATATTTTCACCCTTCAGCTTTTTCATAGCAGTTACTCTCTTGTTCTCTGTCAGAATGTTATCTTTACTTTGAATTAGTAGACATGCAGTGAATGTCTATTTTGTGATATTACACTAAAAGGTGCCAGGAGGGCATAAACATGCATACCAACACCTCTGTTCCCATTCCAGTGGCAGGGAAAGACATGGAACTCTTGCAAGCTAAACTGAGACCAACACTATAAGTTTTATTATTCATCAATTTGATCAACAAACATGTATGAAGTTCTACTATGTGGAAGACAAAAGTATTAGAATAAAAGATTGATCAATAACTTAAGTATGTGCAATAAGGAAGTTTAGAAGAGAAATTACAGAGAGGAAAACAAAGTTTCCTTGGATGCTGTGGTATTTGCACTGAGCCTGATGACTTGGGAAGAGAAAGCCCCTTCAGTAGAAGAGTTCATACAAATATAAGGGGATAGGAACAAATTACAGAAGGGGAGCGCTTCCCCAGTGGCACAGCAATAAAGAATCCATCTGCAATGCAGGAGACGCAGGACACTCAGGTTCGATCACTGGGTTAGGAAGATCCCCTGGAGAAGGGAATGGCAACTCACTCTTTTATTCTCGACTGGAAAACCCCATGGACAGAGCAGCCTGGCTGGCTACTGTCCAAAGGGTCACAAGGAGTCGGACATGACTGAAGTGACTTAGCACACACACACACACCATAGAAGGGGAATGATAGTAGGCCAGTTTGAGTGGAAGAAATTTGAAGAAAAGTAGTGGAAAATGAGGCTAAAGAGAGTTAAACTCCTTCTGGAAGACAAGGACCATGTTTGAAAAGATTGATTTATTGAGAGATCAGTATACACTTGGAGTAATTCTAAAGCCTCACAAATCACAATAGTATTCCCAGAGAATATATTTATCCAGGACTTAGTGGTGATGTGGCCAAAAGGATAGACTATGATGATGGTAATCTTGCATTAGGGGTGATAGAAGAGGAAGAGGATATTTGGTAGAAAAAGCAGATTATTAAAAATGGAATGGAAATTCCACATTTTTCCTCCATCACATATTTGGTGATTAACCCTTTATTCTGCTTAAGGAATGCATCTTCAAAGATTCTATTAGACACAAGGGAGATGGTGGAATTGATAATGCAATAGATTTAATAGTCAGTCAGTTAAAGAAGGGGCTTCCCTGGTAGCTTGGACAGTAAAAAATCTGCCTGCAATGCAGGAGACCCAGGTTCAATCCCTGGGCTGGGAATATCCTCTGGAGAAGGAAATGACTACACACGCCATTATTCTTGGCTGGAGAATTCCATGGAAAGAGGAGCCTGGTGAACTACAGTCTATGGGGTCACAAAGAGTCAGACATGACTGAGTGACTAACACTTTTCACTTAATTAAAGAAGGCAATGAAGCTAATAAGAGTGATTAGATCTTTTTTTTTTTTAACAAAAAAGATCCAATAAAAGACAAATAAAACTGGTAACAAAGAAACAACCTAAGACACATAAATAGCCTGTAGAATTTAGTGCCATAGCATAGAATTTATGGATAGTCTTAATTTAAGTAGAACGTAAGACTTAAAAAACATTTGGCATTTACATGAATAAGCAATGTTATTAGTACCTAATATCCCGAGAGAGAAGTATCACTATCATTTGTTAAATTCATTTAAGATGCTGAAATATGTATTCTATTCCTTGCTCTTATGAAGTTTAATGAGCATGAGATTCTTACATAGCTTTGAGTTAATTAGGAGTCACATTTATTCCCCAGCATAACATCATTGAAATCAGAAGTAGAATTGACATAAAAATTAATCTATGTTTTTGTTGCCAGGATAATTGTTTCTTTTAAATTTCTATTCATATCATTTTCTGTTGGCTTTCAACATTCCCATGATGGCTTCCATTACTGCCCTAGGGTCCTTATTTTTTGAAGCAATACTTGTTCCTCTTTAGCAACTTTTTTTTTCTGCTTACAAAACTGACTTATTTTTATTTTTTTAATTGGAGGATAACTGCTTTACAGTGTTGTGTTGGTTTCTGCCATACAACAATGCGAATCAGTCATATCTATCGATCTATCTATCTATATCCCTTCCCTCTTGAACCTCCCTCCCATCCCCCATATCCTACCCATCTAGGTCATCACAGAGCACTGAGCTGAGCTCCCTGTGTTATATGGCAGCTTCCTGCTAGCTACCTATTTTACACGATAGTGTATATATGCGGAGAAGGCAATGGCAACCCACTCCAGTATTCTTGCCTGGAAAATCCTATGGATGGAGGAGCCTGGTAGGCTGCAGTCCATGGGGTCGCTAGGAGTTGGACATGACGGAGAGACTTCACTTTCACTTTTCACTTTCATGCATTGGAGAAGGAAATGGTGACCCACTCCAGTATTATTGCCTGGAGAATTCTAGAGACTGGGAAGCCTGGTGGGCTGCCATCTATGGGGTTGCACAGAGTCAGACAAGACTGAAGTGACTTATCAGCAGCAGCAGCAGTGTATATATGTCAGTTTTAATCTCTCTCAATTTGTCCCACCCTCTTCTTCTCCTGCTGTGTCTGCAAGTCAGATCTATATTCCTGCCCTGCAAATAGGTTCATCAGTACCATTTTTTTTCTAGATTACATGCATATGCATTAATATATGATGTTTTTTCTGGCTTACTTCATTCTGTATGACAGACTCTGGGTTCATCCACCTCAGTTCAATTGATTCACATTCTTTCCTTTTTATGGCCAAGTAATATTCTACTGGATATATGTACCACAGTTTATTTATCCATTCATCTGTTAATAGACATCTAGGTTGCTTCCAGGCTCTGGAGATTGTAAATAGTGCTGCAATGAACAGTGGATGTACATGTGTCTTTTTTGAATTGTGGTTTTCTCAGGGTATATGCCCAGTAGTAGAATTGCTGAGTCATGTGGTCGTTTTTTTATTTCTAGTTTTGAAAGGAATCTCCATATTGTTCTCCATAATGGTTTTCAGCTTACATTCCCACCAACAGAGCGAGAGGGTTACCTTTTCTCCACATCCTCTCTAGCATTTATTCTTTGTAGATTTTTTCATGATGGCCATTCTGACTGGTGTGAGGTAGTGCCTCATTCTAGTTTTGGTTTGCATTTCCCTAATAATGAGCAATCTTTTCACGTGTTTGTTAGCCATCAACATGTGTTCTTTGGAGAAATGTCTGTTTAGGTCTTCCACTCAGTTTTTGATTGGGTTGTTTTTTCTTTTAAACATTAATTTGGCTATGTTAGGTCTTAGTTGGAGCACATGAGATCTTCATTGCATCATGTGGGATCTTTCACTGTGGCTTGCAGACTATCTAGCTGTGGCACACAGGCCGAGTTGCTCCACTTCATGTGGGACCTTCATTCCCCAAATAGGGATCAAACCTGTATCCCCTACATTGCAAGGTAGATTCTCAACCACTGGGCCACCAAGGAAAAGCACGTTTTCTTTACTCACAGACCTCCTCTTTCTTTTTCTAGCCATCAACAAAATCTCACTTCCAGATGTACATTTTTCAAAAAACACAAAAATCTTACCCAAGTCTTATGCATATTTATATCTTCTGAATAGTTGTACTTTCATAGTTTTTAGTCTTTTTTTCCTGAACCCACTTCTTGCATTTATTCAATAGTCTGACAAACTTTTTTTGAAACATCTATTCAACATACTGACAGGCAGTTTGGAATGGCGAAGAAAGGGACAGCTTTGGAATCTATCTGATGGGTCAAGGTTAGGACCCAGTGATGTTACTGAAAGGAGTGTGTGGGTCTGGCTGATTGCTACTCAAAAGCCAACAAATAGGCCAGGTTGGTGGAAAGGAAGGTTTGCTTTATTTCAGATGCTTGCAACTGGGGGTGGGGGTCGGGGAGGGTGGTGGGTGTCTGTCCAAAGGCCAACTCTTCCCCTTCTCTGCCGACGAGCAGGGGGTGAGGGCATTTATAGACAGAGTTGGGGGTGGCGGTGGCTAAATGCAGAAATAGCACAGTCATCTATAACAGTTACCTTCAAATTGGTCATCAGTGGTCTGACCAGGATCATCTTGATGGTTTTAGGTACAGTTAATCTTCAGTTCCAGGTCCATTGGTTCGTATCTCTCGGTGGCCTGTTCTTGGAATTGTGGCAGCTCAAGTCCTGGGTACAGTCTGGTCATCATGTAGTTAACTTTTCCACCTGGGGTTTTAGTATCTGTAAGACAGCTCACAGGATATGGCTCAGAATATTAGCTACAGCACTTGAGAATGAGCTAAAGGTCCTTGACTATGCTTAATGACTACATTATTATTATTCAGTCTCCTCTGACGGTTACCCTTTGTTTCAGCATTTCTCACGTCTCTGATTAAACTTATTCTTTAACTAAATTTTTCCACAGACAAAAGCCAGGCAGAGGATGTGGTAGAAGAGGCAGTGTCCATAGGGTCCTGCTTCATTTCAGTAACAACTCAGTGACCTTGGACAAATTGTTTAACCAGCTTGAACTTTAGTCTTCACTAGCGAAAGGGGGTCAAAATGTTTGTCTTGCAAGGTCCTTGTGAGGGTTCAAGGCAATATCTCCTAGGATCTGGCATACATGGGCACTCAAGAAAGGGTAGCCATTTGGCCTCTTTTCCCTACTCTGTTGCAAATGCACTGGGCTGCTTTAATTTTGCACTACTGTGTACTAGGAAAAAATTCAAAGCAAAGTGTCTTTGAGTTCTTTTTTACTTCTGCTGCTTATTCTTTCTTTCTATATATTTTAATTTCAGAATCTCATTTCATGCCTAACTAGACTCTGACTCTCCCCAGTTTCTCCCAGAGTGACTGCTTGTTCTCCAAAATGTGGTGAATTTGCATCAGCTGACAAGGATACATGGAGGGCTATCCCTGCTTCCTCAGGGAGTTCACCTTGATGCAGACAACATCCCCTAGTCCTTTCTTCCAGATTTATAGGTGATCATAATGATAAAGAAGCGGAAGCTTTATTTTATGAAATAACTTTGTCTCTGATTTTAGAGAAAGAAAGGATTTCATAAGAAGGCTCTTTCTTCCAGTGTAAAGTTTCTAAAAGGCATAAAAGATATTTCTGGATCAGCAGAGAAAATTTTTATCTGTTTGCTTTGTTGTTGGCTACAAAACAGTTCAATACTACTTAGTTGCAGCATAACATAAAATGCAGCTGCTTGCTCTCTTCTTGCTATCTTATATTTTTAATGTTTGGCTGTTGTTTTAGTTTTGGGTTGTTTTTAGAAATCTGTTAAATGGATGTTGCATCTTGATTTGAAAATGGAATAAGAAGCTGCTATATAACACAGGGAGCTCAGCTCAGTGCTCTGCGATGATTTAGAGGAGTGGGAAGGGGGTGATGGGAGGGAGGTTCTAGGAGGAGGAGACACATGTATACTCACAGCTGATTCATGTTGTTGTCCAGCAGAAACTAACACAACATTGTAAAACAATTTTCCTCCAAACAAAAAGAAAAAAGAATCTGTCAAATAAATATTGCACCCTGATTTGAAAATGGAAGAGGAGAGAATCATTCCCAGAACAAAGATGAGAAACAAAGAGAGAGAGGATGGGAAAAGACGTGAGTTGTCAGGGGGCTAGGAACCACTGATTTTCACTACGTCAGAGTTTGCAAAGCACCAGAACTATAAAGAGCTTGGCATCCAATGCCTGGGTTAGGGTAATAATCAGTGTCTGTTGAGTGACTGATGGGAGTTACTGGCCCTCTCTAGTTCTCTATCTAAGAGATACCCTTTCCCCTCTTCCCTTTATTATAACCTCTTAAGAGCTTCTAGTCTCCCTGGAGGGTGGACACATACTATCCTACACCTGTCCGTCTTGTGAAAGACACACCCGGCTCAGGGCCCAGTGCCCACTACCTTAGGGCCGGTTAGCAGCCCACCTGGTGGGAGCATCTTGTCTGCAGACTTAAACATGCTGCTCCACAGTCCTCCCCATCGGGGGTTCTAAGTCTAGATTTCTGGAAAACTTGAAAGAAGTATCTTCTCCACTAAAAAGGCAAATCTTATTTTCTAGTCCAGGCTTACAACTAACATACAAGCTAAGTTAATTCCCATCTGATCTTTGAGAGTATGTTTCAGTGGGTGCCAGTCTCAGAGGGAGGTAGTGGATGAGATGTGTTTAATGATCTTCTTTACAAAATGTGAACCTTCAGACCTGTTTGTCCCATGGCGAGTTCACTGAGATAAGTAGGCACAAGGGCTAATTTGTATCAACCAGAGCTATAGCAATCCAGGATTTAGATTCAGCAGAGGTGGGAGGTATGGGTTCCTATCAAACATAGTGCTCATTGATCTTTTTTTTTTTTTTAATGCAAAATTTCAATTTCATTAGGTTATATGTTGAACACAACTTAAACACACACGTAGTTTAAAGTATGGTGTAGTTGTAGGAGGCTTGTTGAGATACACAACAGCTTGTCCCTGTATTCCATTTCCTCAGTGGAAACCACTTTTCAGCTCAAATACCTGGTTATTTTGGTATTTACTTCCAAAGGGCTAAAGAACACACTTATCTCACTACTTCTTAATTTTGAAGTTGCAGGCATTACTTACCTACTTATGCTTTACTTCTTGACTTTACACTTTGGAAAATAAGGACTTGGGTCTCTTTCACATCCCATCATTCACTTCTTGTTCCCCATTCTCCTACTACAGTTATAACACTACTTAGTTCATTCTTTAGGGTTGTATTAGTGTGATTGTGAAAACACTGGCAGCTGAATTCTATAGTAAAATGTAGTTGCCATTCTTTTTCTGCACTACTTTTTGGTTTTCCATGGAATTAATCATTGTTATTCATTCAAGCCCAAATTTGTGCCTTTAGCACAACTGTTATTTTGTCAATTTCACTTTCAAAAGATGTCTTCTCTGGAGATGACCAATCTCTGTAGTATGAACCAGCCTCCCCACTTTTGGTGCTCCATTGTCAACGTGAGAATCTGTCTTCACTATAATTCTGAGGATTTCTTTCTGTTCCTCTTGTGTTGGATTCTTTCCTTCTTGGACACTAGGTCTTCTTTGTTCTTTTCATGGAGGACATCCGCTGGTCACTTCCTGCCTAGAACACTCAGTCTTGAGAAATCAAACTTTATTTTCCCCAGAGATGAGTCTCTAGTTATAAAGTTCTCCTCAAAGTTTTTTTTTTTTCCCCTAATGTTTTAACTCTTATTTCTAATTGGAGGAAAATTGCTTTACAATATTGTGTTAGTTTCTGCTGAAAAGAATTCTAACTGCAATGTACAACACAGAATTAAAATTATCACACACATACGCATACACACACATGCACAACCACATACCTTCCTATTGTTAAAGTCTAGAAGTCAGAGTCAAATGGAGAGATTATTGTAAAAATATTAACACACTAATCATCAAAGATTATTGCTTTAAGAGATATGCTGAAAAGTTAAAATAGCAAGCATTTTCCAAGAAAATGAAGATACAATATTCTGAAGGCCAGCATCTTTCATTGGTCCTTCTAATAGTCTCATGGTTTCATTTCTTTTGCTCAACTCAATAATGCAAATGTTAAGCTCCCTTTCTCTATTACTGCCCCTTAAAAGTAAGTTGATACTTTGAAGCTTTTAAATGAGCATAAATGGTTTTCAGGCATATTCATTTCTGCTTTTTACTAGCCAGGGAAACCTTAAGGGTGGGGAGTCATGCCTTCTTTATAACTCCTTGCAGCTCCTGTACAGTCCATTATGGGCTGAGAAAGATTTTTGCTATTCACTTGGGCATCCAAGAGTTGGTCAGTAGTTGTCTACAGAAACGAACAAGAAATAAGCATTGTTTACAAGTGTTTGCATGAGAAAACTGGTACAGCTTCTACACTATGTACTTAAAGTACATTTTCAAAGCCCATTTTTATGTTGAGATTCAGTACTATAAACTATGGATTCTATGAGATATCTTTGTACAGGGCTAGTTTACTTAAAATTAGTAACATTGTGCCTTTGACCTCAATGGTCAGAGAATCAGCTAAGATGAGAGTTGAGCTTGAGACCATTTATTCTCTCCCTCTCCATGAATTTCAAATTGCTTGGGATGCCCGATTTACAGATAGCCAATAAAATATGGTTTTCTAAACTATAAATCGGTGGGCAACTCAGAAAATGCATGTAGATCATCTTCCATCCCAAACTCGGTGGAGCAAATTGCAATGGATGACTCATTTCTCATGGATCCAGCATGGTAAATCAATGAGCATGTTTGCTTGAACCTTGTCTCCTAATGAGCTGACACAGATAGAACGTTTCTCATGCATCCAGATGGGATTATTTTGGAAAGTAAACTGATGCACATGCCCACACAAAATTCCTTTGCTATCTCTGGCCAGATTCTGTTAGCTGCTCACTGAGATGATTTACCAGCAATTCTTAATGTTACTGGCTCCATACAAGTTCCTCCAAAAGACAAATCATTCTATTTTGCTTTGCTCAATTTAATAATACCATGTATAATATTTTCTAGATATTGTGAATTTGTGTATGTACCCATGAATGTGGGAGAGGTTTAAGTTTTATTACTGTAGGTGGAATTCATTTAATATGGTTATTTGACTTGGGACTATTTATGTCAATAATTGCTAGCAAAATTATTTCACTAAGTTTATTGCCTTTAGTATGTAAAACTCACAAGTCACCAAGAAAAAGCATTAAAAGAACCCAAAAGAAAAAAGTAATTTGCTTTGGCTATGTAAACTGGAATACCTTCTGGAGGGCAATTTTTCAAGTATATTTTCAAAGGCCCTAAAAAATATACTTTCTGTGCCACCCACAGTTACATCTCCAAGATCATATCCTACAGAATTAATTAATAATGGTTATCAGATCTTACAAGGTATTTCGTTGCAATGCTATTTATTAAAAACAGATGCAAAAAACTTGACAGAAACTCATGTTCAAAAAGAGGGAATTGATTCATGCTAACTCAGATCTTCTAAAAGCCAGAAGCCAAGATAAAATAAGTGATACAAGAGATTTATTAGGATAAATGCCAGTAAGGGAAGATGAAGAGGGACAGCCAGTGGACCACAATGCAGGTCTTACACTTTTGAAAGAGAAAGGAAAGGAAGAAGGGACTTTCCTGACAGCTCAGCAGGTAAAGAATCTGTCTGCAATACGGTAGACACAGGAGACACGGGTTTAATCCTTGAGTTGGGAAGATCCCCTGGAGAAGGAAATGGCAACCCATCCCAGTAGCCTTGCCTAAAATATCCCATGGTCAGAGGAGCCCGTTGGGCTACAGTCTGAAGTGTCACAAAGAGTCGGACACGACTGAGCAGGAGCATGAGACAAGGGGAAACTGGGGTCTTAGAAGCTCAGCTGAACAGTTATGGCAAGGTTGATAGAGTCCTCAAGCCAAAGTTGCCTATCAAAGAAGTTCTGTGTCTCTCAGAAATGCTCCTGGGAAATACAACCTTTGCTCAAACCCAGTGGTGGATTCAGAGAGCAGCAGCTAAAGCCATCAGTCAAATACATTCCATGCAACAGGAGATTTGAGAGGAGCATTTTCATGGCCTCCATGCATTAAATATGTTTTGGCACCACCACAAATTAATGTAATCATTACAGTGAGATTGATGAATAATTGTTGCCAGGGAAACATGCTTGTCACTTATTTTTTTAACTTTACATTTCAATTTATAATTAAAATGTTAATCTACTTACAATTCTAATTAACTTAATATTCATTACCATATACACAAAGTAGTCACAGATCACTGCTACATCTTTTTACAATTTGGGACAAGAAGACAACGGAGATACAAAAACACACAAACAAAATTGTCACTGGAAATCCAATTCAGTTACTCACATTTACTATCATTTTTGCTTTCCTAACCTGCACTGCTAAGCTATAAGCACAACAAAGACAAAGAAACTTATAAAATTCAAAATAGAGCAAGGGTCAGTCATACGTGAATATTAGATTGAGGAAACTATTCTAGCTAAAGTATAAAACTGTAACTGAGTCTATTGCTTTACAGTATTCACAAATAAAATGTGTTTTATATTCTGGAAAAGAAATGATGTAGGTGTGGTGGGTACAATGTTGAGTAGAGAAAAACAGTTTGTCAATTGCCTGGCCTATAGGGAAAGTAAGGAGAATTACAGGGTGCCATGGACTTCCCTGATAGCTCAGTTGGTAAAGAATCTGCCTGTAATGCAGGAGACCCCGGTTCATCTCCTGGGTTGGGAAGATCCATTGGAGAAGGGACAGGCTACCCACTCTGTATTCTTGTGTGTCCCTTGTGGCCCAGCTGGTAAAGAATCCGCCTGCAATATGAGAGACTTGGGCTCGATCCCTGGGTTGGGAAGATCCCCTAGAGAAGGGAAAGGCTACCCACTCCAGTATTTTGGCCTAGAGAATTCCATGGACTGTATAGTCCATGGGGTTACAAAGAGTTGGACATGACTGAGCCACTTTCAAAAAAAAAAAAAAGAGAAATAGCAGTTTACATTATGATGTCTGGAGCCTTATCACCCTGACCAAGGCCATATGTTCAGGAGAGATCAGCCCCCCAAGAATGAGGAGATGAGGTGGAAAATAGGAAAGCCATCCCACTGAGGTAGGACTTTATATCTGCCTGGTCTGTCCCACATTCCCACACATCCAACTGTGAAGTACATCATTCACTGATGAGTAATCATGGCTGTGATGATGACCTTTGTAAACATGCCAATTCTCAATTAGCTACTTCAGATTGAAAAATAGAATTTTAGGGCTGGAAGCAGCCTTAGACTACTCCCATAATTCTCTGTGAACAAGAGTCCTG
Organism: Dama dama; assembly: GCF_033118175.1. NCBI lineage: Eukaryota > Metazoa > Chordata > Mammalia > Artiodactyla > Cervidae > Dama > Dama dama. The sequence goes on from NC_083710.1 coordinate 50,726,301, forward strand.
CAGTCAACTAAGTTTAGATATTGCATATTACAACCTCCCCCCAATTTATGATAGTAATTAGTGTATTAAGAGAGGTTCCCAATCCTGTCATAAAACTCCATTTAACTCTAATACAGTATTTCCTAAAGATAAATAGAAGTAAAAATCTATCTTCACATAATACCTAATAACTCAGTGTGTTCGTGCACACACTGTAGGAAACCAAATCTTTATTTTATCTTTTCAATTTTACATGGGAACTTTGAGTCTAACGGGGGCTAACTTACCTGTCCAAGGTCACACAAATGGGGCCCGGAAGACCGGATCCTGAGACCACGGCTGGCTGACTTAGCAGAGATCCTTATCCTATCCATAGCCCACTCTTCCTACTATTAAAGTTGATATGGCCATTTTTACCATCATTTTCAGATAAGGTAGTTAAACTTAAGCAGACCTTTGGGAACTTGAATAAAGACTTTCAAAACAACTACTTCAGAAAGTATTCGAATTATTTTGAAGTATCCCAAAGAGCAAGTAGGAAATAAAATTTATTGTCTTTTTCCTTCCTCCTCAGCTACTGTTCTCTGGATGGTTTTACATTATTGGGCAGAAGAGCAAGCCTCCTTGAGGAGCTGCTTCTGAGTAGCAATGTATTCATTGTTTCTGAAATGATTTTGAGTTATGTTTCTTTTATTGGATCCCATATTGGAATGCTCCAGAGTGTGCTGCTTTTCGTTGGGTGCTTTTAGAGTTATTATGGAGGCAACCATTTGGCCAAGTGGAAAGCAGATGAAAAAGCAACCATCTCAAAGTGTGCTTTGGGGTGATTGCAGATTCTTCATCTCCTATGGGAGACTGAACAGCTGTACCCTCAGGTTGCCCCTTCTCCTGCCTCGAAGGCTGAACTATGTTCCCAGAAGATTTGAGATAGATTGATGTGAGGGTGTGCAGGCTGGGGGTCAAACCATAGGCTCGCTGGCTCTTCTAGTTGTTGATGTTTTTGTTAAAGTTTCCAGTGATCTTGATGCCTCATGTTGAGTAAGAGATCCAAGAATGCAGCCAGGTCACTGGACTGGATCCAACTACACAGATTCTGAAGCTCCGCTGGGCTTGCACCAAGAAACACAGGTGGTCTCACCAAGCCACTTCAATCTCAGTCCAGCCCAAGAAGAGCAGCAAATACCTGGGTGTGTTTATTATTCTCTAACAAATATTTTCCCATTTATTTCATTTTTAAAACAACCAAAGACAAAGCTTATTCAGCTGTAAAAATGAATTTATGTCTTGATTCAGTTGACTTTTGTATCTTTCTCAGTAAAAGGGAAAAGAGAAAGTGCTGGGAAATAGCAGTTATTGACACAACGGCATCAGTTAAGGAGTCCTGGAAAGAAAGCGTAGCCTGACATTTTTTTTTGTGGAGGGAGGTAGGGGGTCTCCTGGCTTCTTCAATTATTTCTGGACTGTTCCACAAAGACCCTCCACATGTTTGTTTCCACAGAAATCTCGACAAACACTAGAGACTCCTCAAGCAGAGTGAATTCCCTCAGTGAAATATCTGTCCTCTGCCAAGAATCAAAGGTCATCCCAGTGGAGTGCTGTCTTCATGCTCAGCCACTACAGAGTGTCTGGAACAGAGTGAGGACAAAAATTACCCTATTTCAGTGCCCCCTGACTCTTTCGGGAAGTATCCCAACAAAACAGCCACTGGGAATTCAGATAGCACATTTGGAGACTGGGAAAGGGCCAGGCCAAACAGAGGAGAATGTGACTTAGAGACAATAAGGTAAAGGAAATAAATGACTCAAAGAAGAGTTTTAAGCCAATATTTACACCCATATTGCCATATTTACAGCTTAAACACTATGCCCTGACCAGGCAGGAAGTACACTTTTATGAGTCCCTTAATGAATGTTAAGTCAATAATATCCCAAACAATGGGCCCCAGTGAACTTTCTTATGAAGGCCATACAGGGAGTTATTCAAATGGAGTCAGAGTCATTTGCACTCTGTAATGCGCATGTTTAGATTTTCAAATTAGCAATTTTTAATATGATCGAAAGCCTTTTCTACATGTTTATTGTCAAAAGGAATCATGTCATAGAAGACAGGTATAATGCCCGACTAAAAACATCTATACAGCAGATTTTATTGTCAGCAGAGGCAATGGTCAAAGAACATTTGCCTTCATCATGACCACAATAACAGAATAATTACACATGCAGAAAAAACTAATTAAATGGCTAATGAGCAAACCAATATGTTTGACTTGTAACATCCATGGCAGCCAGGCAACTGAGCATATAGAATAGATTTTGTCAATTGGTTGGTACCATGTAATCAGTAACTGCTTTTTTTTGGACCTTGGTGACACCTGACCCATATTGGCTGATTGGCAGGTCCAGATGAATGATCAATAAGACAAAAGTATTTTGATTTCATAAAACACAAGCCCAGCAAAAATACCACTGACCTCTTTGATCTTACTGAGATGCTCAGGAAGCACTTTTGAAATTTTATTTATTTTTTGGGTGGCGCATTGTTCAGTGTTCTCTGGTTGCATTTACAAGTCTAATAGGAAACCACAGTCCTGCCAGTCTTTCTTTCTTTCTTTTTTTTCCCCAATTATTTTTATAAGTTGGAGGCTAATTACTTTACAATATTGTGGTGGTTTTTGCCATACATTGACATGAATCAGCCATGGATTTACATGTGTTCCCCATCCCGAACCCCCCTCCCACCTCCCTCCCCATCCCATCCCTCTGGGTCATCCCAGTGCACCAGCCCTGAGCACTTGTCTCGTGCATCCAACCTGGACTGGTGATCTGTTTCACACTTGATAATATACATGTTTCGATGCTGTTCTCTCAGATCATCCCACCCTGCCAGTCTTTCTTAAAATGTCAAAGACAGACCATGTAAAAGAAAACTCAGAGACATCCCCCATCTGTGCATATCATGCCACATAACCAGCATCACAGAGTAGGGCTCATATTTTTGAGAACACTCAGTCTTGAAGATCCTGACTTTCAAAAAAAATCCTTCTGATCAAAAGAAGATAGTATTCCAATTGATGGCTCACATGCGAATTAATGGAAAATTATCACATCTACAGATAGTCATATAGAGCATCATGTTCAATTATCTATCCGGAAAGATGCAAATATCATTATCACACAATCTACAGAGTAAGTTGTTTGTGTAGGTGCTAGCCCTTTCTCTCTTGTTTTTTTTTTTTTTTTTTTTAAACTTTTATTGGAACACAGCCCTGCCTATTTTTTGTAATTAATTTGTTTTTTGGGCTGTCCTGGGTGGGTTTTTCCCTAGTTGTGGCAAGTTGGAGCTGCTCCCTAGTTATGGTTCTGGGGCTTCCTTGTTGCAGAGCATGGGCTCTAGGGCATGCAGGCTTCAGCGGTTGCAGCACGTGGGTTCAGTAGTTGCAGCTCTCGGGTTTCAGAGCACAGGGTCAGTAGTTGTGGGGCACGGGCTCAGTTGCCCCTCCTCGGCTTGTGGGATCTTCCTGGACCAGGAATTGAACCCACGTTTCCTGCATTGGCAGACAGATTCTTTACTACTGAGCCACCAAGGAAGCCCCTAGCTGTTTCTTAAAAGGAGAATAATAGAATTATTCAGGCAAAATGTTAGTGTAGAGTTGTAGAGGTCAAAACACTGGAGATAAATCCAGATTCAAATTCTGGCTGTGGGGAGTATAGGGCTCTGCAGGCTATGGATGTGTAAATTCACCTTTCTGAAACTCAATGTACTCATTGGCAGAGCTGACATAGTATCTCACTCCTAGGATTGCAGTAACAATTAAATATTTGTATGTATGAAATTATGTAGCACTTTGCCTGGCAACTTCCATTAATTGAACCTAGATAACTGGTTCTTACTAGCAGAGGTTTCTATTGGTAGAAATGTGTGCACTTATAAAAGCACATATGTGAGAGAAAAATCAATTAATAAGGATCATCTTAATATGATGAAAATAATTTTGTCCTCATCGACTCCCCAGAAGAATCTCAACTCCTGTCTCCCAGGGTTTCCCAGGCCTACTTTGAATGCCATGAGACTTGGCAAAGCATATGAACCCTTTGGCCAGGGAGAAGCCCTAATAGAAGTAGTAAGAAAGAGAAATAAGAAAGGGGAAATTGAGTTGAGTCCTCCTCTGTTGGGTAATTTTACCAAATCTCCAGGCAAAATGTGTCATGGTTGGCAGATGCCAAATAAGAGATGGTTGCTATGGAAAGACAAATTAAAATATACGTTCATGATAAATTAGTAGTTCTCAGGAAGATTAAAGCAGTTGGCAGATAAGACTAGGTATCCTCCCCCCGCCTTAGGCTGTAGCCCCTCCTATTTTTGTTTTCTCCATCACCTTTAAAAAGTCAGTGCTTCTTTAACATTGACTTGTTGATATTAATTTACTGCTGTACTTGAGATTCTAGACACTATAGGTGCAAGAAGTTGAATAAGACAGAAGCTCTGGCTGGAGAAGAATGAGCTGTGAGAGGACTCACATGAACAGTGCTGACAGTGGATGCCGGAGACCAGGGTTGGGTCCCTGAAGGATAGAGAGGATCAGAGGAACCCAGGCCAGGGCTAGGGACCAGGAATACATAGCCAAGAGAAGCCGCGTTCTCTCCCCACATGGGTGTGATAAACCAGGAATGAAGCAGGTGAGGCGGACTCATCCTAAAAAAGCAAGTTTCCATGATCAGGACAAAAGTAAATGTGGATCCAACAATTTTTTTAAAAAAAACTTTTTATTTTATTTATATTTTATTTTATTCAGACATACATATATATGTATCCATTTCTCCCCCAAACTCCCCTCCCATCCAGGCTGCCACATAACACTGAGAAGGATTTCATGGGCTATACTATAGGTCCTTGTTGGTTATCCATTTTAAATGCAGCGATGTGTACATGTCCATCCAGTTTGGTGCAGTGGCAAAGAATCTGCCTGCTAATGCAGGAGGTAGGTTTGATTTCTGAGTCGAGAAGATCCCCTGGAGAAGGACATGGTGACACATTCCAATATTCTTACCTGGAAAATTCCATGGACAGAGAAGCCTCGTGGGCTATAATCCCCAGGTTGCAAAGAGTCAGACACAGCTAAGCAACTACACATGCATGCATGCACATGCCCAAACTCCCTAACTATCCAACATTTTGTCATGGGCATCCATGGTGTTGTGTTTCAAGGGTATAGACCCTTAGTTCCTTCTGATAAGAGCTACAAATGAACTACTTAAGCATGTTTATTTTAAATCAGCAGTCCCGAACATTTTTGGCTCCAGGGACCAATTTTGTGGGAGAGATTTTTTTTTCATGGACTGAGGCAGTAGGCATGGTTTTAGGATGATTCTCATAAGGAGCTTGCAACCTAGATCCCTCACACGTGCAGCTCAAAGTAGGGTTTGAGCTCCCGTGAGAATCTAATGCTGCCACTGGTCTGACAAGAGGCGGAGCCTTGTCAGTAATGCAAGTGTTGGGGAGCAGCTATAAACTCAGATAAAGCTTCGCTCACTCACCACTCACCTCCTGCTGGGCAGTCTGTTTTCTAACAGGCCATGGACCACTATTGGTCTGCAGCCTGCGGACTGCGGACTTCTTTTCTCAAATTATTTGTGAAAAGTATGATTCACAAATTCACTCTTCTAGGGACTTGTAGGCTTCCATGGTGGCTCAGGGGTAAAGAATTCACCTGTGATGCAGGAGACACAGGTTCAGTCCCTGGGTTAGCAAGTGACTTGTAAAAAGTTTTTTCACCACAAAATACTAGCATATTATTAAAACATCCTGTTTTTGTGTGGATTTTGTTCCTTTACATCCATATAATAGTTATTTCACTCCTGTTGTTTTTTTAAACAGTAGCATTTTCTAAACATGAGTTTTGTTTACTTTTGTTCTACAAGATGCTTGTAAGTGTCTCTCAAAAACAGTTTTATTCTCAAAGAATTTTGGAAAACCATGGGTTCAACAAAGAAGAAATTTCTTTATAACAGTACTTTCATGAGCCTTTGTTATGAGTTCCTCAAGAAGTTTCAAGAAGGTCATCCAGAAGGAAATGCTTCATAACTTACTTGGTTTGAAATACTTGACTTCATGGTGGATCTGTTAACAGCTTTTAGAACTAGTACTCTGCCTGAAAGGATTTGAGAAATGCTGCTTTGCCCCAAGAGACAGAATGACTGGATTTGTACTTAATATCATTTTACTTATTGGGTTTAAATTTCTGAAGGAACCTCCTTTGGATTAAGGAAAATCAAAATGCAACATAAATATGGCAGACGTGTCTTTAGCATTCTGTTGCTTTTTTGGTGAATGTCACCAAGAGAGCTTAAGTTAGAATAACTAACGTGGAAGAAAGTCATGGCAGAGGTTATAGTACCTTCTTCCTACAGGGCTTCCCAGGTGGTCACTGGTAAAGAATCCGCCTGCCAATGCAGGAGATGCAGGAGACAGGATTCGATTCCTGGGTCAGGAAATCCCCTTGAGAAGGAAATGACAACCCATTCCAGTATTCTTACCTGGAGAATTTCATGGACAGAAAAGCCTGGCAGGCTGTAGTCCATAGGGTCGCAAAGAGTCGGACACAACAGAGCAGGTACCACCACGTGATGTCCCACTATCAGGGTGAAAGAGACAAAATAAGAGTGGGACTTTGCCTCTGAAGAAGAGAACGTTCTTGTAATTCTTTTCATACGTATCAACGGCAACGATCAAGTTGTAATTGTCTGCAAGTCGTTTGCCCACAACCATGCTCACATTTGCTTTTGCACGTGCCATGTCTATGGCCAGCTTCTTGTAGGGCGTGAGGGGCAGGAAGGAGATGTGGAGTCCCTGGAACGGGAAGGTGGCTGGTCCACCACCTTTGTCAGAACTGGAGCTTCTTATTTTGTTTGAATTATTTCAAATGCCCAGAATTCAGACGTAACAGGGCTTCCCTCGTAGCTAGGTAGTAAAGAATCCACCTGCCATGCAGGAGACCTGGATTCGATCCCTGGATTGGGACGATCCCCTGGAGGAGGGCATGGCAACCCACTCCAGTATTCTTGCCTGGAGAATCCCCATGGATAGAGGAACCTGGTGGACTACAGTCCGTGAGGTTGCAAAGAGTCTGGACGTGACTGAGAGACTAAGCACACATTTAAACATAAACCTAGAAACACTTTTCCCGGAGACATACACAGGAACCTTCGAATACATTCATTTTCTGTCATTATGCTGTTATTGTTCTTTATTGACATAGATGCCCCACAACTGGCTATACTCAATTTATACATGTGTCCAAACATTAAACCAGCAATCTATTCAAAATTGAACTGTCTCTATTTTAAATGGGCTTAACTAGAAATGAATATATGTTAAATACAAAAGGCACTACAGACAGAAGTCGGGGGAGAGATAACTGGATGGAGGTAGTCAAAAGGTACAAAGTTCCAATTATAAGCAAGTATTTGTGGGTGGCACTAGTGGTAAAGAACCTGCCTGCCAATGCAGGAGACATAAGCGATGCAGGTTCCATCTCTGGGTCATGGCAACCCGCTCCAGTATTCTTGCCTGGAGAAGTCCATGGACAGAGGAATCTGGTAGGCTACAGTCCATAGGGTCACAGAGAGTCAGATACAACTGAAGCAACTTAGCGTGCACACAGGAATGTAATGTAAAACAGGGTAAATATAATTAACATTGCAGTACATTATATGTGTGTGTGTGTGTATACATATAGTGTTGAACGAGTAAATCTTAAGAGTTCTTGTTACAAGGAAAATTTTTTTCTGTTTTTTAAAAAGTTTGCTTCTATATGAAATGAGGGATGTTCATTAAATTTCTTGTGGTCATCGTTTCATGATACAAGTCAAATTATTATGTTGTATGTGCTCATGTCCCCAGTCATATCTGACTGTTGGTGACCCTGTGGACTACAGCCTGCCAGGCTTCTCTGTCCATGGAATTTCCCAAGCAAGAATACTGGAAACAGTTGCCATTTTCTCATTTAGGGGATTATGCTTTATACATTTTTCTTTTTTTATTTTTAGCCAAACTGTATCTCGAGCATCTTAAATTTAAACAGTGCTGCATGTGTGTTCCCGAGAAGGCAATGGCACCCCACTCTTGTCCTCTTGCCTGGAAGATCCCATGGACGGAGGAGTCTGGTAGGCTGCAGTCCATGGGGTCGCGAAGAGTCAGACACGACTGAGCGACTTCATTTCCACTTTTCACTTTCATGCAGTGGAGAAGGAAATGGCAACCCACTCCAGTGTTCTTGCCTGGAGAATCCCAGGGACGGGGGAGCCTGGTGGGCTGCCGTCTACGGGGTCGCACAGAGTCGGACACGACTGGAGCGACTTAGCAGCAGCAGCAGCAGCAACAGCGTGTGTGTTCAGTAGCGTCCAAATCTTTGGGACCCAGTGGACCATAGCCTGCCAGACTCCTCTGTCCCTGGGATTCTCCAGGCAAGAATACTGAAGTGGGTTGCCATGCTCTCCTCCAGGGGATCTTCCCAACCCACAGATTGAATCATGTCCCCTGCGTCTCCTGCATTGCATGCGGATTCTTCACCACTGAGATACCAGGGAAGTCCCCAATTTAAACAGTACTATGTGTCAATTATATCTCAATAAAACTAGAAGAAAAAGCAAACCAAAACGAACAACAACCACAAATGTACTACAGAAAGTTTACGATTTAATGTCACTGTACATCTTTATAGAATTCCCAGCTGTCACACAAACCCCAAGCTCTCTAAATTCCCTCCCTGAACACATTTCAATAGCTATTTGAGCCCTTTTGGTCCAAAATATAGGAAATTGCTGATTCCAGGCAAAGTCAGGGTGTGGGAGAGGAGGGAAAGACTAAAGTCTGAATCTAATTAACCAGTTCCAAAACTTGTTTGTGCAAACGAGTTAATTTCTTCTTTCGACAGTGAGAGCACTTGGTTTTCCGTATTTATATGTCTATGTCCTTGTGTGTACAATGCATGCTTTGTTAAGGCTATGTCTGGCCAGTGCTTTGCATCCCTTTATGAAGGCAGTAATTGTAGCCAGTACGTAATGTACCTGGGGATGGAGAGTTTCTGGAGTCTCCTTTTGGACAGCCTTCTAGCTGGCACAGCTGTGGTATTTTCTCCCTCCTCGTCCTTCTAACTCTCCTTGATTTAATAACAGTCTTATGTTTTATTTGTTTCCTCTGATCCAACATGTTTATCTGAGGGCAGTTCTAGAACACATGAAAGTCAGTGGCAGGGTGGTAATTACGGACACTGTTGTACATATCACCTCTCATGGTAAAGAGATAAATGCATAATCACCCAGTAATATGAAAAACTGACTGAAGGACCAAAGAACTGTGTCATTTTACTCCACCCTCTGTGAGTCAGTGAAATGGATTGAATTATAAACCAGAAACCAGCACTTGAATTTGATGAAACTCATCCTCAGGAGGAAAGTGTCACTACATGTTGGCAGTTTGTAAAATGTGATGAGCTGCCCTAATCCATTGGAACCAACATGTCCTTAATCATAGCAACATTCTTGGTAAATTAAATAGCTATTAATTTTTTTTCAAAAAAAAAAAAATAATAAAAGCCTGTCAGGATATGCTTCTGTAATGAGGCACATACAATCATAGGCATTTCCATTCTGTCAAATATGTAGAAAAATAGAACCCGTTTTGGGAATTTGTAAAATGGAGTCAGGCATCAGGGAATTTAAAGGAGTGGACTGAACTTGAGTGAAAACTCTGGAGTGACTTTCCAGGTCTGAAGGCCCTGAGTGTTTGCATGGCGATATATGTCACAGGTCATTGTGTGATAATCGTCCCCCCGCCCCGCCCAAGGTATCCAGTAAAGGCCTATGCTGCTCCCGGTACAGTGCTGAAGGGCAGCCCAGAGGTGGCAGGGGTCTTCCTTATCTATTTTCACTTCTCTGCTGCTTGTTTAACCCTCTCTAGTCAGCAGCAAGCGGAGAAGGCAATGGCAGCCCACCCCAGTCCTCTTGCCTGGAAAATCCCGTGGACGGGGGAGCCTGGTGGGCTGTGGTCCGTGGGGTCGCAAAGAGTCGGACACGACTGGGTGACTTCACTTTCACTTTTCACTTTCATGCCCTGGAGAAGGAAATGGCAACCCACTCCAGTGTTCTTGCCTGGAGAATCCTGGGGGTGGGGGAGCCTGGAGGGCTGCCGTCTATGGGGTCTCACAGAGTCGGACAAGACTGAAGTGACTTAGCAGCAGCAGCAGCAGCAGTTAGCAGCAAGACATTTGAGCTTTTTTATTCCTTTCACGTGAGGAGGTCCCCTGCCTCAAGGAGATGAACTCTGGGCCTTGTGCCTTCAAGGTAGCTCCTACAAAGGCCTCTTCTCTCATAGATAAAAGGGAGTGTATCCACTACTATGTTTAAAAGAAATAACCAACAAAGACCTACTGTATAGCACAGGGAACTCTTCTCAATATTCTGTAGTAACCTAAATGGTAAAAGAATTTGAAAAAGAATAGATACTGGTATATGTATAACTGAATCACCTTGCAGTAACCTGAAGCTGCTGCTGCTGCTGCTAGGTCGGGTCAGTCATATCCGACTCTGCGCGACCCCATAGACGGCAGCCCACCAGGCTCCTCCATCCATGGGATTTTCCAGACAAGAGTACTGGAGTGGGTTGCCATTGCCTTCTTTGAACCTGAAACTAACACACTGTTAATCTCTAATACTCTAATATAATTGAGTATATAATCTCTAATATAATTAGAGATTAGTTAATGTCTAATACTCTAATAATAGAGCATTGTTAATGCTCTAAAATAAAATAGTTTTTTAAAGAAGCAGTGGTTTATGTTAGTGGCTTTGCTGAAAAGAAATGTATTCCTAGCATGGTGTTAACTTTTTCTTCTTATAACCACCAGGGACCTCAAGGGAAATTCTCTAGAATTATGTTGGAGTACATTGACAATTCTTTTGCAAGGTTATTTAATGACCTAATGAGTAGAACAGACAGAGATTGCAATATGAAGTCACCTAAGACAGACAAAATAATTCAATAATGCGGAAAAATTTTATGGCATGTCTTATAGACAAACCACGGCAAGATTCATCTTACAGTAAGGCTTTATCTTTGATACATCTGCTTATAACCTTGGTAATGACATGTCTGAATCAGACAGGATATGGCAAAGTGGGAAGCCAGTGCAGTATCAGGGGGCTTATTATCAGCAGGTCTCATCTAATGGCATGTCATCAAGATGCTGCTGAAAATTGTAAATTTTAAGCTTGAAATACCTGATGTTTGCAGTTCTGTTTATAACATTTGAAGTGACAACAGCAAAAGAATAGTGAAAGACATAGCTGTTATATGTGTAGACTGTGCCCTGCATAGGGTACCCAGTGGGAAAGTAGTGTGGGGTGAGGGGAACCTGTCTTGCACCATGGTCATGTGTCCTGCACCTTGACTTGAGGCTACGTCTGCCCAGAAAGGTGCCTTTTGGCAGCTGCATAAAGGTGCTGTGTGGGGGTGACTCTAACATTAGAATAACTGTCTTCCCAAAGCAGATTTCTGAAAGTTCTTTTAGGTCAACAGTAAAGGAGGCAGGCCTGAAATGGCTAAGATTCGGAAAGGGCTGTCCTATTGCTATTTCGAGGGACTCAGGTCAGAGTTGATACTTTTTCCCCAAGCAAGCTAGGCACACTTGAGCATTCCAAGTCACTACGTAACTCTGGGGGCTGTCGAGGTTGGTTGCTCCACCCACCGCCCTTTCTTGGAGAAATGTCAAGAACCTAGATTTCCCCTGAGCAAGGATAATTACTGAATGGAGTCCAGCCCTGCTGAGAAACTGCAGAGTAAATTTCCCCTGAAGGCCACGTCTCCTGCATCCTGCTACCTGTAACAAGATTGTAGTTTGAGAGTCTAGTCCAATAGGATTGCAAAAATACAGAGCCCAGACTTAGAACCACTCTCTACATGGTGTGAACATAGCAGCTTGGAAGAAATTCTGGGCTTCCAATGTTTGTACACCACTTCCGTGAAATTACACTGACTCTCATTGACTTTGTGGAGCGTTTATTATCTTAATGCAATGCTTGTGTGTGTGTGTGTGTGTGTGTGTGTGTGTGTAATATGAGACTGTAACAGTTCAAGAATTACAGCATTGCTCTGTTCTACATTTCCTAGCACACATGTACACACACACACACACATCACAATTGGTACCAGTAAAATTAAATGAGAGAAGCTATCAGGAAGTAGATACAGAGACATAAAATAGAGAATTTTTTTTTTTCTGGAGTGAATGAGGCCAGGCAAATGGATTTTAAAATTCTGTTTCTATGACTGCACTACATTTATAAGCTGAAGGCATCAATAGTTGACATTGCTCACGGAATACCAAGGGAAAATTCTGAAAAGGAAGTATCTATTCGCTTATTACCCAAATGTAAATTATATGTGCTCTTGAAGTATGCCCTTTATTTAATTTTAATGCATTTTAAATTTTAATATGGATTTCTCTGTGAATCACCCTCTTTGTTTTCAATACCATTAGCACACAAAAATTGAGGAAGGGTTTCTATTTTCTGGCAATTCAAAGTATTTTATGAGGTGTAACACATAATATTGCATCTTCCATAGAAGAGGAGCTCAATGTTTGTTGAAGCAATTTCAATGTGATGTGTTAGCTATGATCTACCATGAGTAGGTAATAGCTTTCTCTATTTCCAGCTTAAAAGGATTCTTCTATTGCTATTGACATTAAAAAAAAAAACAAAACCCTTGGTTCTCAGTAAAAACTAAGGCAAAGCTGTATTAGAATATGTTGGCATCTCTCTTAAAGACTTATGCAATCAGAGTGATTCAAAGTCAGTTCTTCTGAACCAAATTATTTTCTTATCCTATAAAGATACTCTATAAGATATGAATTTTTTCCATTTGAATAAATTCAGTAATTGAAGGGCCTGTATTTGATTTAAGTTAGAAGGCTAGATAGAGTAGAAGCAAACACTAGCTTTAAAAAACAGATAAAAAATATTTGGCTCTTTTTTTTAAAATTAATTTATTTTTGGCTGCACTGGGTCTTCTTTGCTGCACACAGAGTTTGTCTAGTTGTGGTGAGAAGGGGCCACCCTTGTTTGCAGTGCACAGGATTCTCATTGTGCTGGCTTCTCTTGTGTGGAACACAGGCTCTAGACATGGGCCCAATAGCTGTGGTGCATGGGCATAGGTGCCCTGAGGCATATGGAATCTTCCCAGATCAGGGATCGAATTCATGTCCCCCACTTTGGCAAGTGGATCTTTAGCCACTGGACCACCAGGAAAGTCCTTGACTCGTGTTTTGATATATACTTTTACATTTGTAAAGGAGGAAAGATAATTATACAAATAATGGTGATGTAAGTTAGAATGTGAAAAATGTCAGACAAGAGGCCCCCCAAATTGGGCCAGAAGTTCAGAAGGCAAGGCTGAGGCAGGATGGGAGCCTTCATGGAGGAGGTGAGGAATACAGCAAGAACTAAGGCAGAGTGATAGGATGGCTTATGGCCATAAGGAGGATACAGTGTGGTCTCATTTGATTAGAGTTAAAGACACATACAAAGGAGAAGGTGGAAGATCAGGCTTCAGGACAGGTTGGAATCAGGGAGAAAAAGGTTTGAATACTTGGTATAGGCAGTGGCGTCCTATTAAGCATTGAAGAATCAGATACCGGATGGGGAGAGGGGTTGCTAATTTTCTATCCCTACATGAGGCCATTGCACATGCAACCAGGAAACGATGTTAACGTTCAGGTCTGAGCTGCATAAGTTGGCTCCAACACACCAGCAGTTAAACATTAGTTGAATCTATGAAAAAAACAGGAAATTGAAAAGGGAAAATATAGAAAAAGAAGACAGACAAAAAGGCCGTGACAGAACCTATGGATTACCTGCATTTAAGCTCAGTGAAGGTGATGTGGAGCCAGAGGAAGCAAGAGGAGCTAAAAATTGGGAATACAGAAGATCCAGGTAAGCAAGTGTCCTCGAAGTCAAAGGAGGAGAAAGAGTAACAAGACCCCGAAATTACTGCTGAGTTTCGCAATTAGGAGAAATCTGGGGGTTTTAAGAAAACGGCTTTAGGGAACTGGTAGTCAGTACATCAGAGATTAGGAACTGAGTCAGGGGTCTATGGATTTATGTTTATTAGCAAACGTCATTGTGTCACATTTAAGTGTTCCACTATTTAAAGGAAAAACTGTATAGGGAATTATAATCAACATACCAATTAGTCCAAAAAAGCGAGGTTAAAAATTTCACAACCAAGATTTTGGCAAACTCTCCAAGACTCAGCTGGTTTGAGACGCTTCAATTACTTTTACATTCTCCTCCATTTCTCAAATTTGTCCCATTCAAAGAAAGCCTCCTGAAGATTTATTCATGAGCAATTAGGCATGATATATGAGGATTTTTTTTGAATAATCCTACATTGAAAAGAGTTTTCAAGATGACTAAATCCGGTAAGTCTGTTTAACTCTTACAAGACCCTTAGGCACTGCTCATCTTTAACCTCCTTGCTTTTCTGTTACCCTCCCATCTTTACCTGCTTATCTGTCTCTTTAAAAGCTAACAGCACAGGAACCTCAACCTTCAACAAGAGTTTTCCAAACACTTTGGTCCACAGAGTTGTTCAGATACATCAAGACCTCCTCAGGCCGTTTACCTAGATGGACCACAGGCTGATTTTTACAAGCTAAGACACTTTGGAGGCTTCCCTGGTGGCTCAGTGGTAAAGAAGCAGCCTGCAATGCAGAAGACATGATTTTGATCCCTGGGACAGGAAGATCCCCTGAAGAAGGAAGTGGCAACCCACTCCAATATTCTTCCCTGGAAAATCTCACGGAGAGAGGAGCCTGGCGAACTATAGTCCATGGGGTCACAAAAGAGTCGTGCACGACTTAGCCCCTAAGCATACACGAGACCCTTTAGAGAGTGAAAGAATGGGGCTTCCCTGGTAGCTCAGCTGGTAAAGAATCAGCCTGCAATGCAGGAGACCCTGGTTCAAGTCATGGGTCAGCAAGATCCCCCAGAGAAGGGATAGGCTACCCACTTCAGTATTCTTGGGCTTGCCTGCTGGCTCAGCTTTTAAAGAATTCACCTGCAATGCAGGAGACCTGGATTCGATCCCTGGATTGGGAAGATCCCCTGGAGAAGGGGAAAGGCTACCCACACCAGTATTCTGACCTGGAGAATTCCACGGACTGAATAGTCCATTGGTTTGCAAAGAGTCAGACACAACTGAGCGAACTTCACCATTAGCAATTACACTAGGAAAGTACGCTTATTTCATCTTTACCCCATGAGGTTTGCCAGATAAAATACAGGACAGCTAGCTGAAATTTAATTTTTTTATAGGTAATTTTCATTGAACAACATCTTCAAGAATATATTCTGTGCTTATGTGCTTAATCACTCAGTCGTGTCGGCCTCTTTGCGATCCCATAGACTCTCCAGGCAAGAAGACTGGAGTGGGTTGCCATGCCCTCCTCCAGGGGATCTTCCCAACCCTGGGATTGAACCCAGGTCTCCTGCATTGCAGGAAGATTCTTTACTGTCTGAGCCACCAGGGAAGCCCTTTCAAGAATATATTCTATTTAAAATAAGCAAAACAAAGCAAGAAATATATGTAACAGTTTGAATATATATTCTTAAATGAAAAGCACAAACACAGAACATAAATATTCTGTACCCAAAGGATGAATGGGCAATTTATTTACTAAATGGACTGGAAAGTGATGACCTCTGCACAGGGAATTTTGTTCTGTCTTTCCAAAAGTACATAACATGCTAAAATGACTGGTGACTTTCTAATCATGGATGGAAAAAATCTTCTGCTCAAGGTTATCTGTCAAGCATAACCGATACTTAAGAGTCTAGACAACAGTTTTTAGTTATATAAATTTGAATTTTATATGTAGTAGGGATAATTTTTTTAGCATAAGTATGCAACATTGGATGGAATTCCATGGAATAATGGGGACATATGCGTTTCCCTGGGGCTTACTGTGTAGTTCACTCAGTAAAGCATCTGCCTGCAATATGGGAGAGACCTGGGTTCAGTTCCTGGGTCGGGAAGTTCCCCTGGAGAAGGAAATGGCAACTACTCCAGTATTCTTGCCTGGAGAATCCCATAGACAGAGAAGCATGGCAGGCTACAGTTCATGGGATCACAAGAGTCGGACACGACTTAGCCCTACCTTTCTTTCTTTCCATGGGCTTCCCTGGTGGCTCTGTGGTAAAGAACCTGCCTGCCAGTGCAAGAGACATAGGTGTGATACCTGGGTCGGGAAGATCCCCTGGAGTGAGAAATGGCAACCCACTCCAGTATTCTTGCCTGCAAGATCCCATGGAGGAGGAGGAGCCTGTTGGGGTACAGTTAATGGGGTCACATAGTCAGTCACGAATAAGCAACTAAACACATATGATACTAAAATTGGGGGGTCTGTATGTTTATTGGCAACCTACACCCTGCAGCGACTTACCAGCAGCAGCAGAACTCATGAACTCTTTACCCATTTACACAGGCAACACACCATCTCTGCACAGAGCAGAGCAACTTTTCTGACTGGCTGCCTAATTTGCAGGGCTTGATGTAACATGAAAACGTGGGGCCTATTTGCTTAAAAATCATTACACATTTTAAGATAGTAAGAGCAGAGATCTCTTAAATCAGTCACAGGGCTCTGCTAGATGTGGCTTCTGGACACAGATTACAAGCCCATGAAGCTGCCCCTATTCTTACCATTTAGTGTGGTGTGTTTTGCTGTAATGAAATCTGGATGTATTTTCTCTTAAAAATTTTTTTTATTGAATAAAAGATTCTTTAAATTCTATAGTACTTTAGAATCTTCAAAAGTTTCACACACATGATTTCATATAGTCCCATAATAACCCTTTCTTTTTCTCTCTACTCCTCTATTGCCCCTTCCTCCACCCCTCTCCTCTGGTAACCACTAGTCTGTTCCCTATATCTGTGAGTCTGCTTCTTTCCTGCTGTATTCACTTGTTGGATGTACATACAAATGATATCCACATATAAACAATATCATAAAGCATTTGTTCTTTCTATCTGACTTATTTCACATAACACAGTGCCCTCCAAGTCCATCTACATTGCCACAAATGGCAGAATTTCATTCTTCATCATGATTTCATTCTTCATGACTGCCACATCTTTATCCGTTTGACTGTTGATAGGTTGGTTGAAGAATTAACCCTCTTTTTGTTGTCATTCAGTCGCTCAGTCATGTCTGACTACTTGCGACCACATGGACTGCAGCACACTAGGCTTTCCCGTCCTTCACCATCTTCCAGAGCTTGCTCAGACTCATGTCCTTTGAGTCAGTAACGCTGTCCAACCATCTCGTCCTCTGTCGTCCCCTTCTCCTTCTGCCTTCAGTCTTTCCTAGAATCAAGGTCTTTTCCAATGAGTCGACTCTTCACATCACTGGCCAAAGTATTGGAGTTTTGGCTTCAGTATCAGTCCTTCCAATGAATATTCAAGACTGATTTCCTTTAGGATTGACTGGTTGGAACTTCTTGCAGTCCAAGGAACTCTCAAGAGTCCTCTCCAACACCACAGTTCAAAAGCATCAATTCTTCAGCATTCAGCCTACTTAATGGTCCAACTCACACATCCATACATGGCTACTGGAAAACCATAGCTTTGACTATATGGACATTTACCAGTAAAGCAATGTCTCTGCTTTTTAACATGCTGTCTAGGTTGGTCATAGCTTTTCTTCCAAGGAGCAAGCATCTTTTAATTTCATGGCTGCAGTCACCATCTGCATTGATTTTAGAGACCAAGAAAATAAAGTCTATCACTGTTTCCATTGTTTCTCCATCTAGTTGCCATGAAGTGATGGGACTGGATGCCATGATCTTGGTTTTTTGAATGTTGAGTTTTAAGCCAGCTTTTTCACTCTGCCCTTTCACTTTCATCAAGAGGCTCTTTAGTTCTTATTTGCTTTCTGCCAAATGGATGGTGTCATCTGCATATCTGAGGCTATTAATATTTCTCTTGGCAATCTTGATTTAGATCGTGCTTCATCCAACCCAGCATTTCACATGATGTACTTTGCATATAAGTTAAATAAGCAGAGTGACTACGTATGGCCTTGACATATTCCTTTCCCAATTTGGAACCAGTCTGTTGTTCCATGTCCATTCTAACTGTTGCTTCTTGACAAGAATATGGGTTTCTCAGGAAGCAGGTAAGGTGTTCTGGTATTCCCATCTCTTTAAGAATTTTCCACTGTTTGGTGTGATCTACACAGTCAAAGGCTTTAGCATAGTCAATGAAGCAGAAGTAGATATTTTTCTGAAATTCTCTTGCTTTTTCTATGATCCAATGGATGCTGACAATTTGATCTCTTGTTCCTCTGCCTTTTCTAAATTCAACTTGAACATCTGGAAGTTCTCAGTTCATGTACTGTTGAAGCCTGGCTTGTAGGATTTTGAACATTACTTTGCTAGTATGGAAAGGAGTGCAATTGTGCTGTAGTTTGAACATTCTTTGACATTGCTGTTCCTTGGGATTGGAATGAAAACTGACCTTTTCCAGTTCTGTGGCCACTCCTGAGTTTTCCAAATTTGCTGACATATTGAGTGCAGAACTTTCACAGCATCATCTTTTAGGATTTTAAATAGCTCAGCTGGAATTCCATCACCTCCACTAGCTGTATTCATTGGGATGCTTCCCTATGCCCACTTGATTTTGCACTCCAAGATGTCTGGGTCTAGGTGAGTGATCACACCATCATGGTTATCTGGGTCATTGAAGTCTTTTTTGTATAGTTCTTCCATGTTCTTGCCACCTCTTCTTAATATCTTCTGCTTCTGTTAGGTCCATGCTGTTTCTGTCCTTTATTGTGCCCATCTTTAGATGAAATATTCCTTTGGTATCACTAGTTTTCTTGAAGAGATCTCTTGTCTTTTTCATTTATTGTTTTCCTTTATTTCTTTGCATTGATCACTGAGGAAGCCTTTCTTATCTCTCCTTGCTATTCTTTGGAACTTTGCATTCAGATTGATGTATCTTTCCTTTTCTCCTTTGCCTTTCATTTCTCTTCTCAGCTATTTGTAAGGTCTCTTCAGACAATCATTTTGCCTTTTTACATTTATTTTCCTTGGGGATGGTTTTGATTACCACCTCCGGTACAATGTCATGAACCTCCATCCATAGTTCTTCAGGCACTCTGTCTATCAGATCTAATCCCTTGTATCTATTTGTCACTTCCACTGTATAATTGTAAGGGATTTGATTTAGGTCATACCTGAATGGTCTAGTGGTTCTCCTTAATTTCTTCAATTTAAGCCTGAATTTTGCAATAAGGAGTTCATGATCTGAGCCACAGTCAGCTGCTGATCTTGTTTTTGCTGATGATATGGAGCTCCTCCATTTTCAACCATAAAGAATATAATCAATCTTATTTTGGTATTGACCATCTGGTGACATACATGTGTAGAGTCATCTCTTGTGTTGTTGGAAGAGAGTGCTTGCTATGACCTGTGTGTTCTCTTAGCAACACTCTGTTAGCCTTTGCCCTGCTTCATTTTGTACTCCAAGGCCATACTTACCTGTTATTCCAGGTATCTCTTGACTTCCTACTTTTGCATTCTAATCCCCTATGATGAAAAGGATGTCTTTTTTTGGTGGTAGTTCTAGAAGGTCTTGTAGGTCTTCATAGAGCCATTCAACTTCTCTTTCTTTGGCATTAGTGTTTGGGGCACAGACTTGGATTACTGTAATAATGAATGGTTTGCCTTGGAAATGAACAAAGATCATTCTGTCGCTTTTGAGATTGCCCCCAAATACTGCATTTTGGACTCTTGTTGACTATGATGGCTACTCCTTTTCTTCTAAGGGACTCTTGCCCACAGTAGTAGGTATAATTGTCATCTGAATTAAATTCACCCATTCCAGTCCATTTTAGTCTACTGATTCCTAAAATGTTGATATTCGCTCTTGCCATCTCCTGTGTTTGACCACTTTCAATTTACCTTGATGCATGGACCTGACATTCCAGGTTCCATTTGAGTAATGAGATCAAATGTCAAAGATGTAGCGTAACACTATGAATGTTATGCAATATGCATTTATGTATATTATGTAATATGAATTACATGCATATATATGTGTTATGTGTGTTCCTGGCTTTTGCAGTTGGTGCATCTATGATACTATTTGAAGTAAATGCCCGCATTGTGATGCTCTGTGCTGTCCTACTGATAACAGATAGAGACTGACTTCCCCTGTCTCCCTTAATTCTCTCTCGGAAGTTCTTAGAAGTTCTGTGTGTAAGTCAGGTGTCCTCTGCATCACCTTGTTGGTGTTATATAAGGTTTTGCCCTCCAAGTCCCATGAGATAGATGTGGGACCCTCCAATGCCAGAGGTTGTCACTCTACATCCTTCTCGTGGTCACCTTGCTCCTTAGTCCATGGTGTCACTGCTGCCTGTCTCCTCTGGAACTGGTGATTCTCACTCTCTGCATGATGGGGTCTTTCCTGGCAGTCTCCCACCGAAGAGTGACTTGGGTCCCAAAGACACAGTCCTTTCACCCCATCACTCAGGAGCTCCAGGGATGTGGGTGCTAGGTCATTGGTGGCTGCACACAGACCTAGACTCTCTGGCATCATGTATGGGCATCAACAATATTCTGTTTACTTCTAAGGTCTGATTTTTTTTCTCCCTTGAGGGGAAAGGGACAGTTTCACATACCTCAGTCTAAGATTGAACTCAAATATGATCAGAATTCAAGATCTTTCCCCGGGGATCTGGGACCCCAGGTAAGTTCAAGCACATTGGGTTTCGGCTTCTGTGATCCTCAATAATCTGTGACAGTTTTGAGCCTGTCTGCCCAGTGCGTGCAAGGGACATCTAAGAGAGATGATGTTTGTTTTTCTAATTCTGCAGAGGCAATGAAAGGAATGAATTGGTATTGGAGGAGGACAAGTGAATATCTGTGTCAAATGTTAAACTTCTGGAAACTTCTTTTTTGAATCATCTGGGTGGAACCAGGTAGATAAGGGGTCTCATTCTCCAATCCAACCACATCACAGATTTATTCAAGAATCAACTCCATCAAAGGCATTTTGTTTTCTGAAAAATAGTTTATAAACTCTTTCAGTTCAGTTCAGTCACTCAGTCATGTCCAGCTCTTTGCAACCCCATGAACTGCAGCACACCAGGCCTCCTTGTCCATCACCAACTCCTGGAGTTCACCCAAACCTATGTCCATTGAGTCAGTGATGCCATCCAACCATCTCATCCTCTGTTTTCCCCTTCTCCTCCTGCCCTCAATCTTTCCCAGCATCAGGGTCTTTTCAAGTGAGTCAGCTCTTCGCATGAGGTGGCCAAAGTATTGGAGTTTCAGCTTCAACATCAGTCCTTCCAATGAATATTCAGGACTGATTTCCTTTAGGATGGACTGGTTGGATCTCCTTGCAGTCCAAGGGACTCTCAAGAGTCTTCTCCAACACCACAGTTCAAAAGCATCAATTCTTCATTTCTCAGCTTTCTTTATAGTCCAACGCTCACATCCATACATGATCACTGGAAAAACCATAGCCTTGACTAGATGGACCTTTGTTGACAAAGTAATGTCTCTGCTTTTCAATATGCTGTCTAGGTTGGTCATAACTTTTCTTCCAAGGAGTAAACATCTTTTAATTTCATGGCTGTAATCACAACCTGCAGTGATTTTGGAGCCCAGAAAAATAAAGTCAGCCACTGTTTCCACTGTTTCTCCATCTATTTGCCATGAAGTGATGGGACCAGATGCCATGATCTCAGTTTTCTGAATGTTGAGCTTTAAGCCAACTTTTTCGCTCTCTTCTTTCACTTTCATCAAGAGGCTCTTTAGTTCTTCTTCACTTTCTGCCATAAGGGTGGAGTCATCTGCATATCTGAGGTTATTGATATTTCTCCAGGCTATCTTGATTCCAGCTTGTGCTTCCTCTAGCCCAGCATTTCTCATGATGTACTCTGCATATAAGTTAAATAAGCAGGGTGACAATAAACAGCCTTGACGTACTCCTTTTCCTATTTGGAACCAGTCTGTTGTTCCATATCCAGTTGTTGTTCCATATCCAGTTCTAAACCTGACCTGCATACAGGTTTCTCAAGAGACAGGTCAAGTGGTCTGGTATTCCTATCTCTTTCAAAATTTTCCACAGTTTATTGTGATCCACACAGTCAAAGGCTTTGGCATAGTCAATAAAGCAGAAATAGATGTTTTTCT
The DNA here is from genome assembly GCF_033118175.1 of Dama dama. Classification (NCBI taxonomy): domain Eukaryota; kingdom Metazoa; phylum Chordata; class Mammalia; order Artiodactyla; family Cervidae; genus Dama; species Dama dama. The sequence goes on from NC_083710.1 coordinate 50,748,542, forward strand.
GGAACTCTCTTCTTTTTCGATGATCCAGCAGGTGTTGGCAATTTGATCTCTGGTTCCTCTGCCTTTTCCTCAGCAGATGTACCAGCTTGAACATCTGGAAGTTCATGGTTCACGTATTGCTGAAGCCTGGCTTGGAGAATTTTGAGCATTACTTTACTAGCATGTGAGATGAGTGCAATTGTGCAGTAGTGTGAGCATTCTTTGGCATTGCCTTTCTTTGTGATTGGAATGAAAACTGACATTTTCCAGTACTCTGGCCACTGCTGAATTTTCCAAATTTGCTGGCATATTGAGTGCAGCACTTTCACAACATCATCTTTCAGGATTTGAAATAGCTCAACGGGAATTCTATCACCTCCACTAGCTTTATCCATAGTGATGCTTCCTAAGGTCCACTTGACTTTACATTCCAGGATGTCTGGCTCTAGATGAGTGAACACATCATCGTGATTATCTGGGTCGTGAAGATCTTTTTTGTACAGTTCTTCTGTGTATTCTTGCCACCTCTTAATATCTTCTGCTTCTGTTAGGTCCCTACCATTGCTGTCCTTTATTGAGCCCATCTTTCATGAAATGTTCCCTTGGTATCTCTAATTTTCTTGAAGAGATCTCTAGTCTTTCCCATTCTATTATTTTCCTCTATTTCTTTGCATTGATCACTGAAGAAGGCTTTCTTATCTCTCCTTGCTATTCTTTGGAACTCTGCATTCAAGTGGGAATATCTTTCTTTTTCTCCTTTGCTTTTTGCTTCGCTTCTTTTCACATCTATTTGTAAGGCCTCCTCAGACAGCCATTTTGCTTTTTTGCATTTCTTTTTCTTGGGGATGGTCTTGATTCCTGTCTCCCGTAAAATGTCACGAACATCCGTCCATAGTTCATCAGGCACTCTGTCTATCAGATATAGTGCCTTAAATCTATTTCTTACTTACACTGTATATAGTCATAAGGGATTTGACTTAGGTCATACCTGAGTGGTCTAGTGGTTTTCTCCATTTTCTTCAATTTCAGTCTGAATTTGGCAATAAGGAGTTCATGATCCAAGCCACAGTCTCCTCCCAGTCTTGTTTTTGCTGTGTTTTTGCTTACTGTATAGAGCTTTTCCATCTTTGGCTGTAAAGAATATAACAAATCTGATGTCGGTGTCAACCATCTGGTGATGTCCATGTGTAGAGTCTTCTATTGTGTTGTTGGAAGAGGGTGTTTGCTATAACCAGTGTGTTTTCTTGGCAGAACTCCATAAAGTCTTTAAAAACTATAAACCTATTTTCAATAGGTTGCTTTTTATTGATATAACATATTTTAAAATTTATCATTAACATTTTATGGCTAATTGACATTGACTCAATATGGCACTAAAATGATCCTTTTCTGGTATATACACATAATACTAAGTTTTTGTTGTTGTTGTTTTGTTTTTGGCCTTGCTACATGACATGTAGGATCTCAGTTCCCAGACCGGGGATCAAACCCATATCCCCTGCAGTGGAAGCACAGAGTTTTATACTGCACCACCAGGGGAGTTCCAATACTAAGTTTTATGCTGTATATTTTTAGGTTTTCTTAGGTTTATATATTAATGTCACATATATATGTATATGTGTATATATTATATATATATAATATATACACATGCATATAATGCATTTAGTCTAGGTAATATACACATATATAATATATATGTTTTCTTTTTTTCTAAATATGGACTAAACTGAATGATTGTGATAACAAATTATCAAATGTTGATCCATAACACCTATATTAAGCAGTGAATTTCATGATATATTAATGTGTAATTTTTTGGGTGAGATAATTGTATCTAAGAAGTATTGGAACATGGTTGCTTATTTCTAACTGGATAAACCTCAGTAGATGATGCCTAAAGACAGCATAACAGAACCTTCCAAGACTTCATCATGAATTCCAAATGTACCATAAACTGAAGACTATATACATTTGTCTCAGTGGGATGTTTCATTTTGTAAAAAAAAAAAAAAAAAAAAAAAGGCTTAGCGTTCTCCAGTTTTGAGGCAGCAAAGTATGATAGAGATAACATTGGTTTGGAAGTTGGGAGTCCCGAGCAATAATCGCCAGCAACTACAAACTGTGTGAACTTGGGCACAGGGCTGATCTCTCTGCATCTCAGTTCAGACATGTGTAAACTCAAAGGTTATAAAGATTAAAGGACCTAAGAAAGGACCCATGGCCCTAGGAATGAGAACTTGTGCTGTTGCCTGAATAACCGAGCTTTCCTCTTGTTTGTTTAAAACTGTGTATCTCCTAGAGGTGTTACTCCTCCCTTCCTCATTGGCTCTCAGTTGTCCTATCCTCTTGTCATTCCTTCTCAGACCATCCCATACTCTATGTGGGGCAGCTCCAGAATACATATGGAGGTCCATATGCCATATGTCTAAATATTTACAAGCTGTAAATCAAGCTAACACACTGCTAAATTAAATATCTGCTGTCCTCCAATCTGATAAATCTACATTTCCAACGGCCTGGAAGGCTAGTTTGACTTTGGAATTTTCAGTCCCTTTGGGGCAGGTAGGAGAGCTGGCCCTAGTCTTTTGTTCCTGTCAGCTTTCCCCTCCAACCCCCAGCTCTACCCGCACCATGAGGGTTCTCATTCATATTTGTGTGGACACATCAGCTCACCCCTCAAAGTTTCTTCCACACTCCCCAGTCACTTCTGGACCACCAGAGGGTGGATAGTCTCTGCCATCAGGAGGATAGACTGGGTAAAGGGACCACATGGGACCTGGTTGCAGATTTAGGGCCAACAGGGAAGCAAGTTCTGGGATTTCCAGATACTTAGAGTGTGTTGTAGATACGTGGGTAGGGGTAGACCAGCCTCCTGGTGGGTATACACTCCAAGTCTCATGGATTTTTCATTCTATAGGAAAGGAAACAGGCAAAAGCCATGACAAGGTCCTCAAAAGCACAGAGCCCAGGGCTGAGGTCACCTTCTCCACATCTAAAGGCAGGACTTTCCAGTATGTATCTAAATATCCAGTATCTTAGATACTGTATTTTCCAAAAATGAGTTCTAAGGATGTTACTAGCTTTTAATATGGTACTGTATACTGTGAATCTCCAAAATTTCTGACCACGAAACACTGTGTGTGTGCGTGCACATATCTGTATGGGGACACCTCCAAGGGACAAGATTTGTCAAAAATAATTTTAATTTCTAATGTCATGTATTGCATATTTCTCTTCCTCCAACTACCATAGGGGATTCTATCATTACCTGCTTTTATCTTCTTGCTTTATATTCATGCTAGATGATTTTATCCATATTGAAGGTTTTAATAAACTATATTCTGATGATTCTAAATGCTCCATATTTCACCTCTCTCCTGAACTTCATTGTTGTTGTTTAGTCACTAAGTCATGTCTGATTCTTTGTGATCCCATGGACTCTAGTCCACCAGGCTCCACTTTCCATGGGATTTCCCAGGCAAGAATACTGGAGTGGGTTGCCATTTCCTTCTCTAGGGGATCTTCCTGACTCAGGGATCAAACCTCCGTTTCCTGGTTGGCAGGCATATTCTTTACCACTGAACCACTGAGAAACCTCCTAAGAAACCACCTAGGAAAACTTCATGTGTGTATACCTAGTTTTTCAGTCATGTTCAACTTCTTGTGATCCCGTGGACTGTAGCCCTCAGGATCCTGTGTTCATGGGGTTTCCCAGGCAGGAATACTGGAGTGGGTTGCCATTCCCTTCAGGGGATCTTCCCAACTCAGAGACTGAACCCAGGTCTCCAGCATTGCAGGCAGATTTTTCAAATCTGAGCTACCTGAGCTTCATACTTACTACCTAACATCTCTACCTGGTGATACAAACTCCATATGTTGAAATCGCAGCTCATCCTCTGTCTCCAGTCCTGCCTACCCTAGCCTGCTCCTTTAGTGACTTCCTTCTCTCTGTAAATGTTTCATCATCTGACAGTGTTTCACCAACTGCTCTGGCCAGAATCCCAATGAAATCTTTGATTTTTTTTCTCCTTGATCTCACCTCCCTCCCCAACTTATCTCCCACATTTACTGATTCTGTCTCCTTGGTATTTCTCCAGTCTCTCAGATATATCAATTTTCAAGGCTCTTATCATTTCTTGCCTAAATTCCTATAATTTCCCATTTCCTCAATTTTATTTTACACTTCAATGAGAGTATTCCTTTTTAAATGCTAGGCAGTTAAAAAAAGACCAAGGAAGCTTTTTGTATGCTGATATGGAAAAATCTCCAAAGTGTATTAGTAAGTAAGGAAAAAGTTAGCTGCAGATCTGAGCATAGATATGGAGTTTAATGTAAGAAAGGAAGAAAATAAGAATATATATTTAATATTTATTTGTGTTTGCAAGCAGTTAATAAAAGCTATCTGTTTGATAAAGGTATTTGGGATGCACATTTCCAGATAGGATGGATATGAGATAATTCATTGTATACCTTGTTGATTGTTTTGATTTTTGAGAATATGAATATACCAAATTAAAATTCAAAAATTATTTTAAAATTTAAAATATACTCAAAACTATATTATGCATTATGGTGTAATTATTATGTGTTAAAATGCATAATAAATAAAAGTGAAAAAATTAAAGAATGGAAAGCTAAAATATGTTTGTCTGATCATGCCATGTCTTTGCTTAAAATGGTACTTGGGCCACTATTACCTTTAGTACCAAGTGAAAACCATTTAGAATGGCATAGAATTCCCTTTAGGATATGGATTTTGTCCACTTCCACAGCCACACCTCTCTCCGTACTGTAATTCAGCCCACTCTCTGGTCATATTGAATGATACAATCATTCCTGTCACATCTCAGTCTCTCATGCCCACGTGTTTCCACTGTTTGGAATCCCATCCAACCAGACTGTTCATCGCAAGGCATTCTTCAGAACTTGGCTCAAATACCTCTCTCCTGATAACTCCACTGGTGAAGAATCCGCCGGAAATGCAGGAGACCCTGGTTCAACTCCTGAGTAAGGAAGTTCCCCTGGAGGAGGGCATGGCAAGCCATTCCAGTATTCTTGCCTGGAGAATCCCCATGGACAGAGGAGCCTGGCGGGCTACAGTCCTTGCAGTCACAAAGAATCAGACATGACTAACTAAGCACAAACTGAATCAAGGGATCCATTTTCCCCCTATTTTATTACTCTATACCTTTCTTATTGTACTCACCTTTTTGGACTGTATTGACTTACATGACTCTTAACCTAGTTGTGCATGCATTAAAGCTGAAGACTATTTTGTATTCACCTCTGTATCTGAATGTGGGGCCTGGCTTAGCACTTATGAAATTAATCTCTATGTGGAAAATGAATGAAAAGTAAATGAGTGAGTGAATGAAAGGGGAAGCATATTTACAATGCATTGCTCTCCTGTAAGACTGTGTTGTGGACCAAATCAAGCACTGGTGAGAAAGCTATTGTTCTGCCCCTGAATATTCGGTGCACCTAACTGATGGAGTATTGATTTTGGTGCGGTTTCTATGTTTGACTCATGTCCGTGCCAATCCCTCATACCTAAATCAGAATTATCCTTTGAAAAGTAGCCTTAACTGTTTTCTGCCCTGACCTGAAAATTTTGCTTAATACTTTCACTTTATTTCAGCTTTCTGAGAAAGGATCGATTTTCATAATGATCCTTCCAAATTTTCCGTGAAGGAATTTTTGTTGAGGGAGATTACAAAATTCTCATCTCAGTGTTAGAGTTCAGCCCTGGAATAAAAAGACAGAATAAAGAAAACAAAAGTAATGTGAGGTTTTTTTCCTTCATGAATAATACTTATGTGTAATGATCAAACACAGTATTTCATTTTCTACATATAGCTTCCAAAAAGAAGAAGAGGGCAATTCATCCTTCCGGGAATTGAGATTTAAGTATTTCCATAGGTCATAGAACAAGTATCCTTCTAAAATTAGAAATCTCTTTTTTAAGTTTTGAGAATGTATTTTAATCACTTTTGGAATGAACTTCCTTGGAAAGACAGTATTTCTCTAAATAATGCCAAAAAAATCCCTAATTTGGATTGTCGAAATCTAAAGCAAAAAAGATTGATAACTAATCTTTCAGGTTGCCTTCAAAAAAACCTGAATTTACGGGAGTGGCAGGTTATCCTGGAACTCTTAGCAGAGTTGAGCCTCTTCACCTGCTTCCCAAGCACCAAATCTAGATGTGTGGCTGTCTCAAGGGCTTGGTGAAGATAATTGCTGCTTGGGTCTTGTGAAAAAGCCCAAGGGACAAAGCCCCCAGTCACTGGACTCCTTTTATAAGGACCTGGTTTCACTGGATATAATTTTAGACTTTAATATATTCCATTTATTTGGGCTCTGGACCAATCAATATCAAAAGTTCATAAAGATTTTAATATAAAAAAGGATCCTGTTCATGGTTTATATTGAGAAAATTATTCTCTTGGACCCAACTGCCTGAATTCCACTGCTTGATTTTTGCATTTTGTCTTATGCTTTGCCTACCATTGTTCTTTTGAGAAATTTGATTGAATCATATTTTCAGGACTGTTTAAAATTAAAGAGCATTCACTCTGAAAGATATGTTAGTAATTAGGATTTCCAACTTGTGACTGAAGCAACAAATTGTTAAGTAATTGCATAAGCCACTAAATGAATCTTTGTTAGTGTTATACCTGAGAACTCTGAACTTTCCTGTGTCCATTAATGTTGTGTATTGAAGCCACTAAATGAATCTTTGTTAGTGTTATACCTGAGAACTCTGAACTTTCCTGTGTCCGTTAATGTTATGTATAAGCTCAGACACATTTCTCTCTCTCTCCACAGACACATGCACATACACCTCTATAGTATATTATAGGCAGTAAGAGCATATTTTGTTACCTATTAAAAGCCAAGCTGAAAAAAGCTAACTTTTTAAAGGTCAGAGTTCTCAGGAACATGAAACACACAGTTTTAGCATATAAACTTCTATTTTTCTCAATACTAAAGTGTTATAATATAGATGTTAGTGCTTATGCAAAACATCAGAAATATAGGTACAGTTAGGAGATTAGGATTGACGTATATGCACTATTGATATTATATATAAAACAGAAAACTAATGAGAACATAATATATAGCACAGGGAATTTTATCAATGCTCTGTGGTGACCTAAATGGGAAAGAAATCCATAAAAAAGGGGATATATGTAATATACATAGCTGTTTCACTTTGTCATACAGTAGAAAACCAATACAACACTGTAAAGCAACCATATTTTAATAAAATTTTTTTAAATTTTTTACTTATTTAACAATAAATTTTTGTTTTTTTAACAACAAAAACATTTTGTATTAGGATATAGTCAATTAACAATGTTGTGATCATTTCAGGTGAATAGAAAAATAGGTACAGTGTCCCATTTCTTCCATTTATGTACAGAATATGCACCTACTGCCACATATTTTCTGGTAAAATCAAGAGCACTTGAGGCATTTTGGTAGCCTCTGTTTGGGGAGTTATTTGTGTTTCAATAAAGGTGAATCTTTGCAGGGTGGAATTTGGAAAAGTGCATTTTCAGGAGGATTTTAAACTGGATCCTCCCTGGGCAAGAAGCTGTGATGATTGCTGCAGTATCTGCATGTACAACAAGCCTATTTGCTACATAACTTTTACGCTTTGCCAAGAAGCAACACAACCTCATCTCTCTCATCTCAAATCCCTGGGCTGGCTCTGGGGGATACCTGTCTGTTTGATTTGGCTGTGTATACCTTCTCTCTATTTCAGCAAAGTCAGATTTCCATCAGTGATTTATTAAGAAGTCTTCCAGTAGCTCCTTATAAACCTTCTCTGAAATACTGCTGTGGGCCATTGCTTGAGTGGATCGATCTTGTAAGAAAACATTTGCTAGGTAATCTCTGGCAACATCTGTCAAGCTCGGGCTCCCTGTCCTTGGGTGTGATATTGCTGCTTCAGGCCAAGATAACATGGATTGGAAGAGGTGTAAATCTGACAGCCAGAAGTCAAGGAAAGAAGGGAAGTGAACATACATAAGAGGTTATTTTGAGGGAAGACAGGAATAGTCATAATAAGCCCAAAAAGGACATTTACTTAGAAACATATTTGAAACCTGGCATGTGAGGAGAGTTCTAGAGTTAAATATAACTTCACTGCATTATCCAAGTGTTGACTTATGAGGCAGTTTTGAGTGCCAAATGAAAAGCTTTTCATAAAACAGTTATTAGAATATGGGATCATTAGTTTTCTCTATGCATTCCATTGAATTATTTAGTTCTCCTGCTGAGGTTCAGATGCATATATACACAAATACAGAATGTACATCTGTTTAAGCACATTAAATAGCATTATTGATGCTTTAGCCTAGAAATTTGCTAGCTTTGTTAATATCCAAAACCTTTCTTTTCAAACTTGTACTCTGGGGTGAAATTGCACTCAAGTGAAAATGACATCTGTGAGGTTCAAGATATTTAAAAAGATGTGATAATACTTCATATGGTGTGAAAAGTTTTGCCTTACAACTGAGGATAAGAAGCAATGTGAGGGTTTTTTTTTTTTTTTTGGTGGCAAAAAATTAAGCAACAAAGAAATCTGAGATAACCTTCTCTCATGGTTGCACCGTGAGCCTTGGTGAACCCAAGTCCCAAGTGTTCCCCTAGAATGAAGATCAGGGTTGACAGTGCTCTTTATAAGTGGAAATCTTGCTAAGAAGGGTCAACTTGGAATTATGAACACCAACCAGCTTGTTGGTGGGCAGCCAAAAACCTTGTTGGAAATGCCCATCTTTCCCAAACCATTTGGCTCACCTCCTGATGGAAGGAACTCCATCTGCAAGAGAAATATCTAAATGGGCTGGAGTGAGGGTAATGGAAGGATTTCAATTACCAAGGTGCATACTGGATTACTTTAAGTGGCATGGATGGACCTTAAGGCTAACTCAAGGGATCAGACCCACTATAGCTTTCCAATGCAATATGCATCTACCCTCTCTGAAGGTAACACTGTGTGCTCTTAGATAATATAAAATGAAGGTTAGGAGTCAAAATGCAATTGGAGAGAAATCTATCAGGAAATACAAATCATAATTTCAAATGTGGAATAAGGCCAAATGATTGAGCCTGCTGAAATAATGGTCAAAGGTATTTAGAGAAGTTTGAAATGGTAGAAATGATTTTAAAAATTCATGTAAATATGCACTGAGAAATATTTAGAGGCACCAATAAATCGTGGTTCCAAAGTTTTAGAGCAAAACATAATATCTAGACTATCCAGCCAATAAAAAAAGTCAGTGACTCTGCATTAAAACACTTAAGTAAAATAGACTAGAGCTGAGCACTAAATGAAGAGATTCACGTTTTACTGTCTTGTTCTCATGTCGTTGGCTGTGTGTGAGCGAAGCCTACTTATTAAGTGCCAGAGGATGTACTGGCTTCATTTCCAGGCACAGAGAGAGAGCTGTGCAGATTGGGCTGTGCGTCACTTACTGTTCCATTCTTCGCTTTTCTTGCCTCTTTGTTTTCTTCTCACATAGATTCTCTCCTATAATACCTCCCATAACTCACCTGTCTTCCTCCTTTTCTCCCATCTAAAACACTATCTCTGTCCCAAGGGTCTTTCCTCTGTCAAAGTATCACATTCATTTTGCCCACTTGCCAAGGCCCACGTGACTGGACAAGCATCTTATTTTCTCTTTCAAGTCACCTTAGTCGGTGTTCTACCTACTAAGCTCCCTTGCTTCTTGGTCAAGCCAGTCATGTACAACATGTATACTTTATATGATTTTCTGAAAAAAGGGAGCTAATAGATGAGACCAGCCTAAAACAGTAAATATCTGGAAATAACAATAATTAATATAATTGTACAAAAATAGACATGTATTAATGGCACAGTAAGAGGCCAGAGAGGAAATCTAATGAATTTTGAAATGCCACATAGCTAAGATTTACTCGTCACTTACTATGTGCTGAGTGACTTCACTTTAACTTTAGAAGCCCCCTTATGGCTCAGATGGTAAAGAGTCTGCCTGCAATGCAGGAGACCTGGGTTCGATCCCTGGGTTGGGAGGATCCCCTGGAGAAAGAAATGGCAACCCACTCCAGTACTCTTGCCTGGAAAATTCCATGGATGGAGGAGCCTGGCCGGTACAGTCCATGGGGTCGACAAAGAGTCGGACACAACTGAGGGACTTCACTTTCACTTCACTAAGTGCTGGATGCTGAACGTACTGGTATCCTTGTCCCAGTGAGCTGATGATGGCTTCATTAGGGACGAATGAGCTGAATGTTAAAGGGATTTTTCCAAGATCAGCTAATGCTGCAGCTAATGTTAAATCCAGGCCACTGGGCTCTGGCAGCATATCTTAACCTTTACACTCTACTGCCTTCAAAAACCGAAGTTAATAAAGCAGTTTGGAAAGTAATCATTAACTTATAAGTATTTGGGGGTATAATTAGCTTTATGCCAGTTCTCCTGCATTGCAGGCGGATTCTTTAACGTCTGATCCACAAGGGAATCCCATGGTTTTTTATACCATAAGTTAAAATGAACCAAGGACAGTGCTACACGTTCTTTTAAGCCATGGAAAGACACTAGAATCTACAACATAAAATTTATTTCAATTCTATAGCAATGATAATTTTCTACTTATTGAACAATATAAAATATTACAGAAAGTCACATTTGTCTACAATTTATTACATACCATGCGGGAGACTTGGGTTCAATCCCTGGGTCAGGAAGATCTCCTGGAGAAGGAAATGGCAACCCACTCCAGCATTCTTGCCTGGAAACTCCCATGGATGGAGGAACCTGGTAGGCTACAGTCCATGGGGTCACAAAGAATCGGACATGCCTGAGTGACTTCACTTTCTTTCACTTTCTTTCTTTCTATTACATATTATAGTATTGACTTTTAAGCTTCATTGTAGTTAAAAACAATGAAACTTTAGACACCAACAGAACAAGAAAATATTTATGTTCAAATATTAACCCATGAACAAAATTCATTCCTCCAATGTATAAAGAGCTTTAATATTTATAAAAATACAAAGATCCAAATACCTAAATTGGCTAAGTTGAGTCACACTAGAGAAGATATCAATAATAGAGAATAAATTTGTACTGGCCAGGCCACATACACAGTGTTAAAATTATTTATTTAAACTAATTTTGTTTTTAAAGAGGATATGGAAAAGTTTAATATGCTCTAAAGGCCAATTAGAATGGTGGAGAGAGTTGAAACAATTTTAGATAAGGAATGGTGAGCAGTGAGGCTTTGGGCAAAGAAGAGTTGGGGGTCTGGGAACATGGCCAGAGATAATGCACAGGTAGCCGTGTTTGGCTCACAGACACTGCCAGAACTTGAACTTCAAAGAAGACTCAGAAATTAAGATATAGCTTATGGCAGTGGTTATCAATTTTTGACATACATCAAAATCACTTTAGGGCTCATTAATACATAGCTGGGTTCCACTCAGAATTTCTTATTGAGTAGGTTTGAGGTGAGACCCACTGCCTGCATTTCTAGGTTGTTCTCAGATGATGCTGATACTACTGGTCTGGGGCCCACCCTTTGAGAACGACTGATTTATAGAATCATCTGCAGACATACAGTGAAGATAGGAAGTACAACGAAATCAACAATGGAGAAAAAGAAGGGAGAGGAGACAGGTAGAAGGAGACGCAGGAAAGGATGGAGAAAGACACAGAGACAGAAGCAATAAGCATTAAAGAGGCTGCAATGAAAAAGAAAAACTGTCTTCCCCTAGAAAATATCCAGCCAGGAGAGGTGAGTGAGATTAGAGAAGATTATAGAACAAGGCAGACTGACATCACTTTAAATTATGACCACAGTTCTCTTATCCTGCCTTACCCTGTTCCCTTTCCTTCCCTGATAATGATTTTGAATGACTAATAATCTACTGTAACTGAGTTCCCTGTACCCACAACCTGCACCCCAATCTTCACCTTAACTTCCTAAAATCTGTCTCCTATCTTAGCTCACCATTGAAATTATTTTCTTAAAGGTCACTGAACCTGTAGCTCTGTTCTTAGTCCTACATTCTAGACACATTAGCAGTGTTTCATAGTTTTCCTCATTTACTTCTCCCTTGGTTTACATAACACACACTAACCTGGTTCTTCTTCCAAATACCGGGCCCTTGACCTGCATCTCTAATATTCTCCTTGGTTATAATAACTAATTTTAGAGCACAGCTTCTAGAATGAATTCTAAAGTTTTCCAAAATTCTTTTCTTGTATCAGGAGAGATAAGTATATATTGCCCAGCTTGGCACTTAAACACAGAAGCATTCTATCATTTATAATTTAGTAAATATTTATTATCTATGGGGTGAAGATCTCCTGGAGGACGGCATGGCAATCCATTCCAGTATTCTTGCTTGGAGAATCCCACGGACAGAGGAGCCTGGTGGGCTATAGTCCATGGGGTCACAAAGAGTCGGACATGACTGAAGTGACTTAACACACTCATAGGATGTCATGCAATACAGACATTGCAGGGAGCAAGCTTGATGAACCCTTTGCACTTAGGAAGCTGACATTCTGGTGGGGAGGATACAGACTATAAACTGGAAAATATAAAAATATGAGATTATTACAGCCATTATCTAAACAAATAAACAAATTGATATAGTAGAGTATCCTGATGCAGCAGTACTTTGGAAAGTCAGGAAGGCTTCTTGGAAGTGATGTGGAGCTGAGATCTGAATAAGAAAGAAACAAGCCATGTTAGGTTTAGAGGACAAAGACTCTAAACAACTGGAAGGAGGTAAATGTTGGAGTACAGTAAGTGAAAGGGGGAAAGATAGTGATGGGATAGAAAGGCATGCAGCTTCCGAGATCAGACGAGATCGGGTGTGTTCAGGTTGGTATGGCCCAGACTTTTGGACTCTGTGGGAGAAGGTGAGGGTGGGATGTTTCGAGAAAACAGCATCAAAACATGTATATTATCTATGGTGAAACAGATCACCAGCCCAGGTTGGATGCATGAGACAAGTGCTCAGGCCTGGTGCACTGGGAAGACCCAGAGGAATCGGGTGGAGAGGGAGGTGGGAGGGGGGATCGGGATGGGGAATACATGTAACTCCATGGCTGATTCATGTCAGTGTATGACAAAATCCACTGCAATGTTGTAAAGTAATTAGCCTCCAACTGATAAAAATAAATGAAAAAAACAAAATAAAATAAAAAGAAAGAAAGGCATGCAGCCTCAGATACATAAGGCCTTGAAGGTCATGATGATATATTTGAATTTCATTATTATTATTTTTATTTTGAAGGTTATGTTTTATTTAATGGGATTTTTTAGGATGTCAAGCTTGGGAGACACAATCTCAACTAACTCTGAAAGAACTGCTCTGGGGAGGTGGGGGGAGAAGTCAGGCTATATAGACCTTTGCAACAAAGGTCCGGTAGTCTGAATATCAAAATATTCTTGTGAAGTAAAGAAAATCAGATTTCTCACCTTAAGGAATTTAGCGAAACAAAGAGGAAATAAAGAGCCTCTTGATGAGAGTGAAAGAGGGCAGTGAAAAAGCTGGCTTAAAACTCAACATTCAAAAAATGAAGATCATGGCATCCAGTCCCATAACTTTATGGCACATAGATGGGGGAAAAGTGGAAACAGTGACAGATTTTATTTGGGGGACTCTAAAATCACTGCAGATGGTGGCTATTGCCAAGAAATTAAAAGACGCTTTCTCCTCGGAAGGAAGGCCATGACAAACCTAGATAGTATATTCAAAAACAAAGGCATTACTTTGCCAAAAAAGGTCCATATAGTCAAAACTATGGTTTTTCCAGTAGTCATATATGGATGTGAGAGTTGGACCTTAAAGAAGCCTGAGTCGCCAAAGAATTGATGCTTTCGAACTGTGGTGCCAGAGAAAACTCTTGAGAGTCCCTTGGATTGCAAGGAGATCAAACCTATCAATCCTAAAGGAAGTCAGTCTGAATATTCATTGGAAGGCCTGATGATGAAGCTCAAGCTCCAATACTTTGGCTACTTTATGCTAAGAACCAATTCATTGGAAAAGATCTTGATGCTGGGAAAGATTGAGGGCATGAGAAGAGGGCAACAGAAGATAAGTTGATCAAATGGCATCATCAACTCAATGGACATGAGTTTGAGCAAGCTGGCGTGCTGCATCTAATGGAGTCACAAAGAGTCAGATATGACTTAGTAACTGAACAGCAACAACAAATGTATGGGAAGATACAAGAGTTTAGATTCACTGAAATCCTTCCTTTCATATGCATCTCAGCTATTTGGGGCCAGTATCACGTGTTTTTCCTCAGTGCTCACTGCAGGGAACAACTGCAGTCTGATGGCTGTTGGATTCCAGGTATTGTTTTTCCTGGGTACTCTTGGGGCTCAGAAATTCACATCTGGAGGACAAAATCAGCTGATGACTGTGATATCCTTCATGTGATACAAATCCACTGGAGAATTTTAAACAGGAAGTTATTATTTTGGTTAATGATGTTAAGGTTAATGATTTGCCACATGTAGTTTTCTCCATATCCAAAGACTTTGCTGAAATAATAGTAAAGGAAGAAAAAGGCATTAAACTTTAAGAACAATGATGAAAGGAGAGAAGACAGCAGGAGCTAAAGCATTACGGCATATTTTCGGAAAATGGAAGCAGATGGACAGAGGAATGGTAACTGACTCAGATAGATGCAGGTAATTATAACCCAAACTATGTGCAGAGAATACCAATGAGGGATGAGTCAATTTTTATTGCCCAGGACTTGAAATCACACAGAGCAAGGTGAAGCAAAGTTTGGAAATAGATGGATTGGATGAAAAGTTTGCACGAGAAGCTATTATATTAGTTTTCAGATGCCTATTCTAAGCCCTGCATCAAGGTGATATCCTCTATGGCAGGGGTTTCCAACCTCTGGGATCTAATGCCTGATGATCTAAGATGGGGGCTTCCCAGGTAGCCCTAGTGTAAGGAACCTACCTGTCAATGCAGGTAGACTTAAGAGATGCAGGTTCAATTCCTGGGTTGGGAAGATTCCCTGGAGGAGGGCATGACATGGCAACCCACTCCAGTATTCCTGCCTGGAGAATCTCATGGACAGAGGATCCTGGCGAGTTGCAGTCCACAGGGTCGCACAAAATTGGACACAACCAAAGCAACTTAACACTCAGGCAAGCACTGAAGTGAAGTTGATGTTATAATAAGAAATAAAGTGCAAAATAAATGTAATGCTCTTGAATCATCCCCAAATCATCCCCCATCCCACCTGGTCCATGGAAAATTTGTCTTCCATGAAAACAGTACCTGGTGCCAAAAAGACCGAGGACAGCTGCTCCTTGGAAAGAAAAAGAGCATATATTCTACAGAGAATTTGAACTTGAGTAGCAAAGGCACCAAAGTGCATGGCAGAGTGAAGGACATATACATTCAGCTTGAGGATAAAAATAGAAAATTAATCTAAAGCTTGAGAACTGGTTTTCCTGTTGTACGAATGTTGGTCTATAACTGAAAAGTCCTAGAGAATATACTTTCACGTAATTCCCTGACTACTAAACTCAGAATGAAGTCCACCACTTGACCAGTCCTGATCATGGACTAGATCTTGTTTCCAAGCACTATTAAATATTAACTAGAAGATAATAAAATATTTGCAATAACCCCCAATTTATCTCTCCAATAAAAAAGAGATAAACACAAACAGAAAGGAAAACCCTGGAGGAAACAGAGGTAAATCAAACAGCAACATAACTATTTTTTGTCTTCAGAAGATAATTATTTTTGTCTTCATTAAGATGCTATATTGAATGGTTTAGTCACTAAGTTGTGTCCAACTCTTGGGACCCCATGGACTGTAGCCTGCCAGGCTCCTCTGCCCGTGGGATTCTCTAGGCAAGAACACTGGAGTGCAATGCCATTTCCTTCTCCAGGGGATCTTCGCAACCCAGGAATTGAACCTGGGTCTCCTGAACTGCAGGCAGATTCTTACCAACGTTGCATACCTAATATGAGATTCAGTTCAGTCCAGTTCCGTCGCTCAGTCGTGTCCGACTCTTTGCGACCCCATGAATTGCAGCACGCCAGGCCTCCCTGTCCACCACCAACTCCCAGAGTTTACTCAAACTCATGCCCATCGAGTCGGTGAGGCCATCGGAAACTAAAAAAGGAACCAACAAAGAAAAAAAGTTCAGATGAAATGAAAAATATAAGAAAATAGAGTTCCAAAAAGTAGAACCGAAGCAAAATGACAGAAAAAAAAGAGACAAGACTTGGAGGATCAGGATATATACCACTTAACTCAGAGTGTTTCAGAGAGTAAGAAAAAACAGGAAAGAACATAATGAAAGAAATACGAGATGATTTCATCCAATTTGACGACATGAATCCTTAGATTGAAAAAGTTTACAAAATTTTTAGGAGAATGAATAATAAAGACCTGTTTCAAGCTTTCATTAGGACACATAAGAGCATCATGTAAGAGAAGCTTCTAGGAGCTTCTGTAGAGAAAATAAACAGGTTACAAAGTAACAACATTAAACACACCATTCAACTTTTCAGTAGTAACAGTGCTACAGACAAAAGGCAATGGAGGAATGCTTACAAAGTGCCAAAGAAAATCATTTTCAACCTAAAAATTTGGACCAAATCAAATTATCATCAAGTTTGAGGATAAAATAAAATTATTTTCATATCTGTAACTCATGGAAAGTCTCAACAAAATTACCTCCACAAGCAAAGCACAAAATATGTAAAAAAAGGTAACTACCTGGCTTTAGAATTAAAATATAGCTAAATAAACAAAATAAAGAAACCTCTGATAAGTTGTCAAATTACAAAAAAATTCTAAATAAAAATATTAACAGTAGTATTACTATGGGAAACAGAGAATGAGAAGTGGAGAATGGTGGCATAGAAAAACTAAGTCTTCACCAACCATAAAAGGAAGCCAGCAGAGAGGATCTAAATTCACAAATCAAGAAATAGAAATCATATTATTTAGAAATGTGGAAGCAAACACCAGAGGAAACAAGGAAATAAAGGGTAAGAAAGGGCTGGTCTAAGGAACTACTGAAGGTTTAAAATATTATCATATATTTTTCAATTATGTGTATATATTGCTTTGACCAAAACAAACAAACTTAAGGCAGAGTGGAGACTATGTTGTAGTGAGGCAAGAATGGAAAGAGGTGGCTATTTCCACACTCCAGATGAGAGATCATGGTGGCTTGGATCAAAGTGGTAGTGGTAGAGAGAGAAGTGAACAGCTTCAGTAGCCAATTTAATGGAACTGACTTAATTCACTGATACATTGACAGTGAGGCATGAGGAAAAGAGACCCCTCAAGAATGATACCTAAGATGGTACATGGTGGCACCACTTGTTAAAGTAAATAAGCCTAAAGAAAAACTCAGTTGGGGAAAGCATCGATCAAGATTTCTATTTTGTGCATGTTGGGTTTGACATTCTCATCCAAGAAGAGTGTCAGGGAAGAAGCTAGATGGTTTTCTGAGTTCAATTGTGTCCCCTTAAAAGGGGTTGAAGTCCTAACCTCCAGTATTTATGAATGTGACCTCATTTGGAAATAAGGTCTTTGTAGATAATCACATTAAATGAGGTTATTAGTGTGGGCCCTAATTCAACATGAATGTGTCCTTATAGCAAGGTAAAATTAGGACAATAGACAGACATTCATAGAGGGAAAATGATATGAAGACACAGGAAGAATACCATCTACAAGCCAAAGAATGTCTGAAGTGGCTAGAAGATGGGAGAGAGAGATGGAACAGATTCTTCCACACAACCCTCATTAGGAACCAACCTTACCGACATCCTACTTTTGGATTTTTAGCTTCCAGAACTGTGAGACAATACATTTCCGTTGCTTAGCCACCCGGTTCCTAGTGTAATGGTTTGTTAGAACAATCCTAGGAAACTAATATGCATCAGGAGATTTAGGAAGAGGAAATGGTGGAGATACATATTTTTGGAATCACATGCATGGAAGTAGAATTTAGAGCTATGTAATTGGAGGAAATCACTTCAGTGACGAGTGCAGATGGAGAAGAGGACAAGTTCAGTAGTCAGGATTGAGACTCCCATATTTAGAGACTGATCATTGGGGCAGGAGGCTCTGAAGGAAAATGAGAGAATAAATGACCCAGGAGATATGAGAAAACCAGGAGAGTGTGATGTCAAGGAAAAATAAAAATAAAGCTTTCTTTTTTTTTTTAAAGAGGGAGTGAACAACTGTTTAGATGACAAGTAAGATGAAGACAAATGATCACTGTTTTTGGAAACATGAAATTCATCCTTGACTTGGGAGGGTCACTTTCTTCATTTGAAGAGGACTGAGGATTGAATTGGGAGTGAGGAAAGTGAGGCTAGTAACTGCAGAAAGCTGTTGTAAGGTGATTTACTGTGAAGGAGACCAGAAAAAGTAGTGTTGGCCAGAGGGAGACATGGGGTCAGAGGAGCAATCTCAAAAGATGAAAAACGATGGTGTTGGACAGGTCATCTTTGTGGATATTAAGGGACACAGAGTGGATGAAGAACTTTCCTAAGTGAGCTAAAATACTCAGTAAAAGGTTATGACCCAGCAATCCCACTACTGAGCATATACCCAGAGAAAACCATAATTCAAAAAGATGCATGCACCCAAATGTTCATAGCAGCACTATTTACAACAACCAGGAAATGGAAGCAACCTAAATGCCTATCAACAGAAGAATGGATAAAGAAAATACGATATACATATACAATGGAATAACATGCAGCCATAAAAAGGAATAAAATTGGGTCAGTTTTAGGAAGGTGGATGGACCTAGAGATTGCCACACAGAGTGAAGTAAGTCAGAATAAGGAAAATAATGTATATTAATGTATATATGTGGAATTCAGAAAAATGGTATAGATTATCTTATTTGCAAAGCAGAAATAGAGACTAGAGATAGAGAACAAATCCAAGGTGGAAAGGAGTGGGTGGGTGGAATTGGGAGGTTGAGATTGACACATATACATGATTGCTACTAGGTATAAAATAGATAATGAGAACGTACTGTATAGCAGAGAGAACTCTACTTAATGTCTTGTGGTGACCTGAAGTAGAAGTCCAAAAGGGAGGGGATATATATATATATATGTATGTATTATATATATATACATACAGACACACATATGCATATGCATGTATGGCTGATTCCTTTTACTATACAGCAGAAACTAACACAACATTGTAGATCAACCATACTCCAATAAAAATTAATTTAAAAAGATTGTAAGTGGACAAAGGGAGGTTAGTAATAAAAACAGGGAGAGAAAGTGTCTGAAAAACAAATGTCGGAGGAGTGGGAGCTTGTGATAAAATAAGAAAAATGACTTAAAAATAACAACGTAGCCCAATTTAAGGATCTTGTTTACAGAGATGTATGAATACAAAACAGCCTCGTCCTGAGAATCCCGCAGAGGGAGTTGTGACCTGTGGACAGAACTCTTACTTGGACCGGCCCCTCCCAGGACAGCTGTGGGTATTTTCTATTTGTTTACATGAGTTGCCCCAGGGTTGTGCTACTTTCTTTTCTTTAAAAGTGTTCCCCAAACTGTATACATTTCAGGACTTGAAAAATTCTAGATTCACTCTTGCTTGGAGCAATGAATGGGACACCAGACAGTTTTGGTTAGCTGAAGATTCAAGACAGCTTAGAGAAAATATTGATGAAATGGAAATTTGCCACTGATGCAGCATGAGATTTAGAGTCTCCCAGAAAGACAGAGAGAATCAATGCCCAGAGGACTTGCAGAGACAGTGTGGAACAAAGATTGTCAAGTCTTCTCCTCAATTTCCTTCAAGGAAGGTCCATTTTAGAGCAAGGCATACCTGCTTATGAAACTTCCTTGGGGTAAAGCACTTCCATTGGTCCACTGGTGGGACAACTGGAGACAGAAGGATAAAGATAACCCACTGATGGCTTCACGTCATGATATAGGCAAAGATTTGTTAAGTGGGACAGAGAAAATGCTAATTTAAAGAGAAAAAACATTAGATGAGTCTGCATTAAAATTAACAGCTGTTCATCAAACGACACCATTAGAAGAATAAAAAATTGAATCACAGATTGGGAGAAGTCACTATTTGGAATATTACAGTACTGACCAAGCCCTTGGATGAAGAGTTAGAAAAAGCTACAATTTGTATGATTTTGGTTAAAGTTCACTCCAGCCTTTGTCTTAAATTTTTGTGTTATTATTGTGTCTCTTCATCACAAATAGGTGGGGGGAAAGTGGAAACTGTAACAGATTTTATTTTCTTGGGCTCCAAAATCTCTGCGGACAGTGATTGTAGCCATGAAATTGTAAAACACTAGCTCTTTGGAAGAAAAGCTATGGCAAACCTAGATAGCATATTAAAAAGCAGAGACATCACTTTGCCAAAAATGTCTGTACAGTCAAAGCTATAATTTTTCCAGTAGTCACATACAGATGTGGACCATAAAGTAGGCTGAGCTTCAAAGAATTGATGCTTTTAAACTGTGGTGCTAAAGAAAATTCTTGGGAGTCCCTTGGACTGCAAGGAGATCAAACCAGTCAATCCTATAGGAAATAAACTCTGAATATTCGTTAGAAGGACTAATGGTGAAGCTCCAATACTTTGGCCACCTGATGCAAAAAGCCAACTCATTGGAAAAGACCCCGATGCTGGGAAAGATTGAAGGCAGGAAGAGAAGGGGGATGAGCTGCTTGGATGGTATCACCAACTCAATGGACCTGAGTTTGAGCAAATTCCGGAGATAGTGAAAGACAGGGAAGCTTGGTGTGCTGCAGTCCATGGAGTCACAAAGAGTCAGACACAACTTAGCAACTGGACAGCAACGACAACTATGTTTCTACTTTATTTTACAAAAATGGAACTATATTGTACATTTTGGCTTGTACCTTTTTCCTCCTAGTAGTTATTACAATAATCAGATTTTAGAACTACAAGACATATATAAAGCTGTTTAGTTGACCCATTTTTTTTGTGCCAATGTCATTTTTAAATATTGAGATATAGTTGACATGGTCTTACATGTTAATTTCAAGTGTGCAACATGATATACGGTGGTTGGTGGTTTAGTCGCTAAATTGTCTCTGACTCTTTGCGACCCCATGAACTGTAGCCCACCAGGCTCCTCTGTCCAAAGGATTTTGCAAGCAAGAATACTGGAGTAGGTTGCCATTTCCTTCTCCAGGGGCTCTTCCCAACTCAGGGATCGAACCCAGGTCTCCTGGGTTGCAGGTGGATTTTTTACCGACTGAGCATCACTACAGTAAGTCTAGTTCACATCTGTCACCACATAATTGCAAATAATTGCAATTTTTTTTCTTGTAATTAGAACTTTTAAGATCTTCTCTCTTAACAACTTTCAAATATATCATACAACAGTGTTAACTGTTGTTGCCATGAAGCACATTACATCCACAGGACGTATTTATCTTGGAATAGTCAAGTTTGTATCTTTTGATCGCCTTCACTCATTTCACCCATCCCTATCTCTGGCAACCATGACGGTGTTCTTCACTTCTTACAGTCTGGGATAGGGAAGTGACTTCCTCAGGACTATAGTACTGGTGGAGTGCTATGTCCAGATCCCAGTCCACTGCTTCTCTTCATGGTAGAAAAAGCCTTCCCGAACGCCTTGCCTTAATTCTTTTCTTTCACCCCAGATTGCATCCAAATGAGTGACTGCCTCTTGTTTAAAAAAATATTTGTGAAAGATAGTTTCATAATTTGTTTCACTAGTTCATATTTTGGGGGTGTCCAGATTCCTGTAGGGATGAAATTTTGATGAATTATATTATCTCTTTATCCCCAGGATAAAAAAGAAAAACTCTTCAGGAGTAGAAGGAAGAGAAACATTCACTGGTAAGAAAGGTTCAGGTTGCAAACTTCTCTTGCTTATTTATTGAGGTTAAAAGTTAAACTGGATTAGTACAATCATATTTTTCTGACACATTGACTTGCTTCTTAAGAAAACATATTTAGCTTTTTTTTTTTTCATGAATCATTTCAGCAGAAGATCTAGGAGTTATTTCTTAGGCTGAGAAGAAATCCTGAAGGCTCCTTTGTGAGGGATTTAGCTAGGTACATGTATGGATTGCGTTCATTTTTTCCCCTCTGGGTTAAATTTTGACTTAAAATTTGTACATGGGTTGGGAGAGGAGTCATTTGGGCTCATTTTTGTGTTTTTTCTGGAGATAAAAATAGCACCAAATTTACGAGCTTGATAGCATTGCTCTCTGAGCTGTGGCCAAGAAGGTTTTCTCATTGTTGTCATCATTTCCTTCTCTCCCAATTCCCTCCACTTACTCTTTCTCCAGGTTCCCAAGACCTGGCTCATGTAGTGCTGGTAAGTAAGAAGAAACAGGGTGGAGAGTAAAATCAAGAGATGCCAACCTTCAAAATCGCAACCATGAGGTATTACAAAATCTCCCTTCCAAATGGAGTGCCCTGCCCACAGAGTTGCTTTTCACCATAACACACGTGACCTTTCATTTTATGTGAGCTTTCTTTTTGCAAATGTCACAACCTCCATCTGTAGAAATTTCCATTATTATTGAAAGTTTCAGGTATGAAGTACACTTTCCATTTAGATTTTCAGTAGATTATAAATAGGACTGTTTTCTGGACAGAAAATTAAATTTCACACCCAATCAACTGAAAAATGGCCAGATATTACTTACCATGACAATTCCCCCTTCATAATAGGGAAATGGGAGGACATACCTTTATTGTTTCTATGATGATCATAAGTAATTTAGGAAATACAATTCCATATAAAGGAATAACCCCATCACTGAAAGATGACTGTTAACAAAATTTTCTGTTGGCTATCTATTTTACATGTGGTAATGTAAGCTTTCATGTTACTCTTCCCATACATCTCACCCTCTCCTGCCCTCTCCCCATGTCCATAAGTCTATTCTTTATGTCTGTATCTCCATTGCTGCCCTGTAAATAAATTGTTCAGTACCATTTTTTTAGATTCCATATATATGCGCTAGAATATATTTATCTTTCTCTCTATGACTTACTTCACTCTGTATAATAGGTTCTAGGTTCATTCACCTCATTAGGACTGACTCAAATGTGTTCTTTTTTGTGGCTGAGTAATATTCCATTGTGTATATGCACCACAACTTTATCCTTTCATCTGTTGATGGACATCTAGGCTGCTTCCATGTTCTAGCTATAACTAACTTTTAAAAAATTAAATGTATATTGGCCTTTTTGTAAGGAACACTCTTACACTGTTGATAGGAATGTAGATTAGTGCAGCCATTTTGGAAAACAGCATGGAGGTTCCTTTAAAAATTGAAAACAGAGTTACCATATGATCCAGCAATCCCATACTGGAAGAAAACTCAAAAAAGATATATGCATCCCAATGTTCATAGCAACATTATTTACAACAGACAAGACATAAAACCCATCTAAGTGTTCCATTGACAGATGAAGAGAAAGAGAAAATGTGGTACATAGACACAACGGAAAGTAACTCAGCCATAAAAAAACATGAAATAATGCCATCTGCAGCAACATGAATGGACCTATAGATTACCATATTAAGTGAAAGCAAATCAAACAGAAAAAGACAAGTACCATATGATATCACTTACATGCATGTGTGTGTGTGTTAGTCGCTAAGTCATGTCTGACTCTTTGTGACCCCAAGGACTGTCCCTCCAGGCTCCTCTGTCCATGGATTTCTCCAGGCAAGAATATTGGAGTGGATAGCCATTCTCTTCTCCAGGGGATCCTCCTGACCCAGAGATTGAACCCTGGTCTCCTGCATTGCAGGAAGATTCTTTAACATCTGAGCCACCAGGCAACCCCTTATCACTTACATGTGGAATCTAAAAAAATGATACAAATGAACGTGTTTACAAAACAGATGTAGACTCACAGACATAGAAAACAAACTTATAGTTACCAAAAGGTATAGTGGGGATGGAGGTGGAAGATAAGAGTTTGGGATTAACATATACACAGTACTATATTAAAAAAAGAAAAAAAAAGTAAACAAGGACCTAGAACATAGCACAGGGAACTACATTCAATTTCCTATAATAACCTATAATGGAAAAGAATCTGAAGCTATATACCTGAAACTAACACAATATTGTAAATCAAATATAGTCCAATTTTTTAAAAAAGAAAGAAGTATGCATTAGCCTCTTCATACACAGCAATGGAAACTATTAACTGATTCATGACAGAAGGGTCTTTCGGTTATTAGGGGAATTTAGAATGAATATCTTTTAAGCATAGAATCAACAGAATTTTTTTTCTTATGGGTATTTGCTTATAGAAAGTTGATAAAGATTAAAATATCTGTAATTCACGATTACCTTTTGATTATAATTTCCTAGTACTCATTAGACTTGAAATAACTTACATCTGGTATTTGGTATTGACAACTATCTGTTCTATCTGTCTTTGTTTCATGTCAAGCTATCCATTTTGTTTTACTCCTTGAGTAATAAGCTCAGTAGAGGTAAGGCTGAGTAAATAAATAATATTGAAAACCACAATACTTAAAATTCTAAAGTGATACACTGACATCTAACAAAAATTAGTGTATTCATACTTCATAAACTGTTTAAATACATGTAGTTACTCTTTCCAAAATTTAAGTTATAAAATGTAATAGATTTTAATTTTCTCACAAAACTTTTTCTAGAGTTAATCCAGAAATCTCAGTTTTTATCAGTCAAAGCCTAATCCCAGTTTCCCTCACCTCCTTGGAAATATTATAAATTTTGTAGATATACTGCAAAGAGCTATGATGAGAGGGAAAGGAAAGAGCAGTCTAGACACTGGATGTTTTCCATGTCACATTATTCTTTAATACTATGCAATGAATTCATCTCCAGAGTATAACATTTGGGAATTCAAAATGAACCAAGTTTTGAACTCTGACTGTTTTTGAAAAAATATTGCCTAGTGTTTATATTTTTAAAAATCAGTTTTGTAGTGAATTAAAATAAATACTTTTCTTTCTTATCAGTTTTGGAAGGAAATTTCAAAATGTCCAGTGCATGACAAAAACACGTGATGTCCAAGCTCTCCTTATTCCCCTGGTCACCAGTGATCTGGCGTAGGTTTCAATTTGCTTTGGTCCTCTCGATCCTGTAAATCTTTCTTTTTTGCTTTATCTCTTTTGCTATATTATGATTCAGTAATAAAATGTTACCTTGAAGATTTCCTGTGAAAACATTTCACAGTCTGTGTGCCAATTTGTATAATTTACACAGGTTGTGGGTAAAATAGTTAATACCTTCTGTTGTATGGCATCTAACCTGAGTTCTTGGAAAAATGCAAGTCTAAACTGTTTCGCATAGCATTATCGTACTTGTTGTCCAAGTTAGGATACCTTTAAGAGTGAAAGGATGGTAGAAACTGTTAATAATTAAGCCATAATAACAGAAATAAACTATAAGTGTCCCAGGCAAACCAGGACAAAGGACCATCCCATTTAGAGGAAGGTTATAAAATATCACATGATAATATTGTCATAATTGAATATGAACTTTTCTTGAGCTTGCTTATTTTTATACATGCTCTGATATCATAAAAAGGGAAGTGATATAGTCCATAACAAACTCTTTAAGCTGACTCTCATTGAATTTCAGGCTTCTTAGTCTTCATTCCCTATTAGAATTTTTTTCTTTCTTGAGGTTAAGGAATGGCAGCCTAAAAAAAAAAAAAAGGAAGATTTATAGAAAGATACTTTCACCTGAAAAGACATTTAAAGCTAGTGTTTATTTATCTGTTTTTGTCTCTGCTTGTTTTTGATGATTGTCTATGTTTGTTAGCCTCGAAACTGACTGGATTAGAATGTAGTTCATATACAGTAAATGTAAAAAGCAGTAATAGCTAATGAATACTAACTAGTATAACTCAGTATGAGTCAACAGATAATAATTGTAGTTAGTCATTCTATGTATATTATCTTTAATCCTTGTAAAAACCCTGTAACATACCATTAGCCCCATTTTTGAGATGAAGAAAATGAGGTTTACTAGCTTGCTTAAGGCCACAAAGTTGGAATGAAACAGAACCACTCTCTGAATCTAAACCCCATGATCTTCACACTACATGTTGACTCACTCCCTCTTTAAGAAGACCCGAGGATTGCCCTTGTCTAGTCTCCATCAGCATCTCAAAGTTTTCCTGGGATGATTAAAGATCTATAATTATAATATAATATTCTGTATCCCTTCCAGCAAAAATAAATGCTATTTATTCTATGGAGTGAGTCTCTTCCTCTACCTGTTATGCCTGTTTTGCAAACATGTTTAACCAAACAGAATTACAACAGCCTTCCACAATTGATGGCAGCAATGATAGTTTTGCAGTGTATAAAGGACTAAAAAAAATAATTATTATTTTTCCTAAAAAAAGATTACAGTCCTACTCATTTAATCTCCCCAAATAGCCATTAGCTATGGCATGTAGAGAACAAATTTTTGGACACCAAGGGAAAAGGGGGGGAGTGGGATGAACTGGGAGATTGGGATGGACATATATGCACACTATTTATAAGATAGATAACTAGTGAGAACATGTGCCATATAGCACAGGGAACTCTACTCAGGGTTCTTGTTGACCTACAGGGGAAGGAAATCTTAAGAAGAGGGGATACATGTATATGTATAACCGACTCACTTTGCTATACAGTAGAAACTAACACAACATTGTAAAGCAACCATACTCCAAAAAAATTAATAAATAAAAATAAAATGGAAAAAAGCAAGAAAGCCAGTAAACACACAAAAATAAACACTGTATGGCAAAAACCACTACAGTATTGTAAAGTAATTAGTCTCCAACTAATAAAAATAAATGAAAAAATAAAAAAGTAAACTAGATCTGAATTTACATATGTACTTTAATTATAAAACACCTAAAGTTATGTACTGTTTTATATTATCATTATATACTTTGCATTAAAAATCAATGAAATTAACCTTGCTTTTGTCATAATTACAAATAGTTTTGAACACTTTTAGATATGGAACCAAATATATGATGACTTAGCTTTAATAACAACAACAAAATAGCCATCTGCTATTGTAGCCAGTTAAAGCCACTTCTTCTGTAGGTATGTCTCTTGCACCCCAGTTATGGCACCCCTGTCTCCCAGAGCCCTTTTGACATAAGTAGAAACAGGCCCCAATTACTGTGAAACTGTTCATAGGGACACAGTCTGATGAATGGTCATGACATACTGATGAGTATAACCACCGTGACATTGATTAAACACAGCATCAACATCCTCTCTAAGGAATCTGCCTTCGTATGCTTGTAACCAGGAAGAATGTGTATGTGCACGTCCAACTATTTGCAACCCAATGGACTGTAGTCCACCAGACTCCTCTGTCCTGGGATTCTCCAAGCAAGAATACTGGAGTGGGTTGTCATTTCCTACTCCAGGGGGTCTTCCCTACCTAGGGATCAAAGCCAAGCCTCTGATGTCTCCTGCATTGGCAAGAGTGGTTCTTTACCACTTCCCAGAGTGCCACCTGGGAAGCCTACACCTTTGGCATTCTTGTGTTTGTGTGCATGTGTGCTAAGTTGCTTCAGTCATGTCCAACTCTTAGCAACGCTATGGACTATAGCCTGCCAGGCTCGCCTGACTATGGAATTTTCCAGGCAAGAATACTGGAGTGGGTTGCCATCCCCTTCTCCAGGGGATCTTCCCAACTCAGGAAGAGGGCTAAACCAAAGCCTTCTGTGGGAGCTGAGGTCCAGGAATGTTGGGGACATTGGAACTGAAAATTCTACCAACAGTTATGTCCATTCCCATCAAGGTTGACCTGCAGTCCACCTGCTAATATATTTTAGAGTTGCCTCTGGGCTTCCCTTGTGGTTCAGCTGATAAAGAATCCGTCTGCAATGCGGGAGACCTGATTTCAATCCCTAGGTTGGGAAGATCCTCTGGAGAAGGTAAAGGCTACCCACTCTAGCATTCTGGCCTGGAAGAATTCCATGGACTGTATAGTCCATGGGGTCGCAAAGAGTTGGACACGACTGAGTGACTTTCACTTCACTTCTGAGGTAAAAGGGTAAGTATTCCTGTCTTGAGGCATTTGCAATCCATCTTCCTGAAGGCAAAAGTGAAGAATCTTGGTCTCTTTGATAACTGCTTTCTTTCTACCATCTCACAACATTTAGTATGCTGGATTGAAGCATTGATTAGAACAGGCTCTGGTTGTATTTCTCTTCAAATTTGATCCTCCTTCCATCTATTGACATTATCAACATTCTCCTGATTCCAAAAACCAAGCCACCCCTGCTTATGTAGTAACAATGCCTCCCATTCAAGTTCTTGATCTATCTGTAGATCGTTTGTTGATTTGCCATACTTTTTTAAACTTCCTTTATTTACTTACTTAGCCAATAAATCATTAAAGCATTTTTAATAATTTATTTTTTAAATTTAAAGCAATAGGCAAGTATAGCATAAAGGACTTTTTCTCCATAAACCACTTGAGAATAAGTTGCCAAAATGATACCCCATCACCTCTAAATCTTTATGCCTTGGGAAAGAAACCTCAGTAAGTTTTCTTCTCTGTATTTCCCATAGTGAGAGGTCACACTGCCTTCTCCATAGTCCTGCCACTGCAATTGCTAAGCCCTGGGATATGTATAACTCAGCTTCAGTAGACAATGCTGAAATCTTCTCCAAAGGGGATGTCAGACTTTCTGGAATCATCTTGGGTTTGTCATTGTCTTCATTAAATCATCTTTCTTAGGCTGGTCTCTGTTCCTGCACTTGACAGGAAAGACTGCTAGGATGATCATTTCAGACCCTTACTATTCACAATTTGATGTTCTCATTTTCCATTTTCATCCTCCTTGGAAGCTTTGTATCATTTGATCACATTTTTTTATCTCCCTATACTTTTGAAATTCTGTCTTCATAAATGACTTCATTCATTCACTCAAAAGATATTTATTAATTGAACACTTGTCATGGCCCAGGCCCTATGTTAGGCTTTTCATATCCGATGGTGAATGTGACAGAAAAATCCTTTGCCCTTATGAAGCTAACATCAAACTGAATTAGTTTTCCTAAATCACATTGTGGATCATATCACTATAGGCTCAAACACTTTTAACACTTTCTTTTAAATTAAAGAAAACTTCATAGTCTTTGATTCAATATCCTCCTATGTTAATACCTGTACTTATTTTTCCAGCCTTCTATTACTACCATACCCCTGACACCAGTGATTTCTAATCAGAGGGCTGAAGACTCTAGGGAACCAAACTATTATGCCAATGGATCTGTGAACCAATATATTCCTCAATATTAGCCTGAATATACATCTATATTCTGCCTATACATCTCATTTCTATAATGTTCAAATATATGAAGATGCTGTGAAAATGCATTCTAACGTGAATTTAGAGCAACTTGTCTTCATGTATAATTTGCTATAAAAGATTACTAAAAGTACAATAATTATCATGTTGGGCAGGGAGTGGGAAACTTTTTTGATGTATACAAGTATACCTAAGTTTCCAAAAGTCTTAATTCCAGCAAATTTGGGCAATTTTATCCCTCACTACCCTGCTTTCAAGGTTTTGTTAGTATTCAGTGGCTGTGGCTTACTTTTTCCTTTAGAAATCTCACCCAACGTTCCATTTTTATTTAAAAAATCTCCTGCTGTAAGGTGTCTTTTCTTACCATAATTTTTCCTAGCTATCATTTCTTACGGTTGTCCTAGTCCAGAGTGAAATAGATTATATTTTACTTGTCTTTGTACACCTGAAATGCCTAACATAGTACTGGCACATCATCCAAGCAGAAAAACTTGTCAAATTGACATAAAGAAAGAATCAGCATCAATAAATGTGTAACATAAGACTATTGCACCCAAGTCAGTAGAAATAAGGTGATACATTTCAAGTATTGTTTAGTTTGTTGAAAAAAATTTCCATGAATCCATCATTATGCTACTTTAGAGCTTTGGAACTGTGGAATTCATCCTGCTTTTAAACTATTTTTAGCCCTTAAACCAACTGTGCAAGAGGCTGAATAAGTTCATGTTTATTTTACCTGCACAAAAATTTTTCTCTTAAAGAGGATTAATATAATAATCTACCTCTAAACAGTATTGCCTGATTAATGTATTTCTATGAAGGACTAGCTTATGAGAGTTGAAGCAGGGCTCAGACTTGGTACTTACTATCATTACTTACCCTACAACTTCAATAGATTCTTAAGTTATTATTGAGCACAAAGACCCTCTTTTATCTCTATATTCCCTACACCTTCACATATAATGTGTGTTCAGAGAACCTAGTAAGTGACTATATTCATGGATCCGTCACAAGAGAGGCTCTATGCTGACCAAGGAGCAAAACAGGCCCCTGCAAGATAATGACTCACTATCAAAGATAAGATAGACTTGTACTTATATAAGACAAATATATTTAATCTCCTTGTTCCACTTCTTTCTTCCATTTTATCAGAATTCTATGATGCATTTTTTCTCACTCTATTCACAAAAGTATAACAAGTTTTGATAAAAAAAAAAAAAAGAAAAAGAAAAAAAAGATACTTGTCTTCCTTGGTAACCAACTTTCAAATTATTACTGAGTACTTTTAGATCTGAGAGTTACAAAGGTGTACACCTGAGAACAGGAAGCTGAAAAGCAATCCTTGGAGAACTTTCAGAATATGATTTTGGTCAATATATACATATATATATATACACACACACACACAGGCTTCCTTGGTGGCTCAGACGGTAAGGTATCTGCCTGCAGTGCAGGAGTGAAGTGAAAGTTAGTCATGTTGGACTCTTTGCGACCCTATGGACTATACAGTCAATGGCATTCTCCAGGCCAGAATACTGGAGTGGGTAGCCTTTCCCTTCTCCAGGGGATCTTCCTGACCCAGAGATTGAAACCAGGTACCCTGCATTGCAGGCAGATTCTTTACCAGCTGAGCCACAAGGGAAGCCCAATAATACTGGAGTGGGTAGCCTATCCCTTCTCCAGCGGATCTTCCCAACCCAGGAATTGAACCTGGGTCTCCAGCATTGCAGGCAGATTCTTTACCAACTGAGTTATCAGGAGACCCGGGTTCAATCCCTGGGTCAGGAAGATCCCCTGGAGAAGGAATTGGCAACCCACTCCAGTATTCTTGCCTGGAAAATTCCAAGGACAGAGGAGCCTGGCAGGCTACAGTTCATGGGATCGCAAAGAGTCAGACATGACCGAGCAACTAACTTTCACTTTCTTTTCTATATATATATTTATATAACTGATATATATCAATTAAAGGAAACCAGTAATGGAAAGTTCTGACATCATTTTCCCTTGACGTATATCTGTGATTTACGTATGTTAAAGGATGGGTTATTATCAGTTGAGAGTCAAGACATCATTTCTCTGCCAGTTTAGAGACTAATAATTGTAGTTTAACAGGGAAATTATCTCAAAATTATAAGTGATGTTTCAGCAAAAAGAAAAAATTCTCTCCTTGTCGTATGCTAATAGAGTACTGAAGAAAAAAATCATGAGTCCCAAATAAGAGAGACTTTTTAAGGCAAGGGTGTAAAAAGGCAAGAACTGGTGCTCTTTACCCCAGATGTGACCCTGACTCAAAGCAGCCTGGTGGGACTCATTGTAACCATCTCCCTGCCGACAACAGAGCCAGGGACAGGATTAGGGAAGTCCCAGGAGCAAGAAATGGAACCACTTTCAGAATAATAGTCACAGAAATTTGGAAACTAACACCTCATGGCAGTAGGGTTAGGAAATATTCCTTAAGTTCAATTGATTCCATCATCAGACAAGCTATTTTTAAAAATGTTTTTTAAAGCCATATAGTCTTACTGGGGTGCGGTCCTTATTTCCTCCTTCCTTTATCTTGGCAGAACATCCCTGTAATTGGTTTCCCACAAGGAAATGCCAAATCCTAACATCAGACAGTTAGACTAAGAACAAATAAAACTTCTTCTACATTTTCCTTCACAGATTAATCATTATTGCTATTCCCCATTAGATTTGTAAGAATGTACCAATTATTTGGGCTTCACAGGTAGCTCAGTGGTAAAAAATCTGTCTGCCAATGCAGGAGACCCAGAAGACAAGGGTTCGATCCCTGGGTCCAGAAGATCCCCTGGAGAAGGAAGTGTCAACTCACTCCAATCTTCTTGCCTGGAAAATTCCATGGACAGAGGAGACTGGTGGGCTACAGTCCATGGGGTTGCAAAGAGTCAGACACAACTGAATGACTGAGCATGCACGCACACACCCAATTACTTAGCACACTTCTAACCATTTGAACATGTTATTTTTAAAGATCTCAGCTTTTGTCAAAATCCAATGAAAGGGAGATTAAAGAATGATATTAAATGAGACTATTAACTAGATATACTTCAAAGGTCATCAGGCCTAATCGAAAGTGAAGATTTTTCAAGACAGAGCTCTCTTCTGGCAGCTCCTCAAATAGACTTGTGGGCTGGAGGCACAGGAAGGAGAGGTGGTCTTGGAGTCTAGAGGGTCCACTTCAGGATGAATCATAATAGGCGGGAAAGATGCCCAGGGAGAAAGGTAATCTTTCAAGACATCAGGATTTACAAACAAGCTCTGCTCACACTGAGAATCAAATAAGGAGCAAGGACAGTCCTTAGCCACAGGTGTGAGTCATAAGCAGACTGAACTTACCATTGACTGTCTTCCAGGTCACCAAATCTTTGTTAAATTGTTACGAATCATTTAACCCTAGTCCTAGGATGTTGTGTGATTTCTCCTTATTACTTAAAAAAAAGCAAAAGAAGACATTCTTCTTTTAAGTTTCATCCTGACACTCACTCCACATTGGATAAGCCACAGTTCTCTGCTTCTGTTCATAGCAAGATGAACCAGGAAGAATATTCAGACTCACATTTGCAGCAATATTAGTGCTTTCCACCTCCAAGAGAAGGGGCAGAAAGACTTTCTAGAAAAATGCTCCTTTCTCTCTCTTTCTCATTCTTCCTTTGAAAGGACACTCTGAATATCCACACCGTTTATTGATATTACTACTATTATTATGTGAAAAATGAATTACACTCAGTCACTAAAAAGACCCAATGTACTCTGGATAAATTTTTTCTTTTTGCTTAACAGGTAGAGGGCTACATTGTTGGACTTACACACCTAAATAATGATCAGCTATAGAGCATAGTATTTATATGTAAGCGATAACGTGGGTTTGTAACATTAGTTTAAAAAAAGGGAAAGTTTCATTCTGTATATTTTGTTACCTTTTACAGAATAATAAAAGAATTACATATTAAAAAAAAAAAAAGACCCAATGATGTGCTAAGGTGGTAAGGTAAATTTTGTTAGATTTTATGGTACATTATCAAAGCCCCTAAACTCCAAAGCATAAAGTTGGACATCATTAATGATTTCAAGGGGTTAGCAAGTTTAAACAGATTCAGGTATATGTTCTAATAACAAATCATTATTTATCTAAATCCAAGTAAATATTAGAGAAAGAAATGGCAACCCACTCCAGTATTCTTGCCTGGAGAATCCCATGTACAGAGGAGCCTGGTGGGCTACAGTCCCTGGGATTGCAAAGAGTCAGACACGACTGAGTGCACACACACAGGTAAATATCATCTACTAACCTGTGTCAAAACAAGGTGTCATACTTTACTTGATTCTTTAAGCAAATCACATTAAACTTAAAGGATGCCTCCCAGGGAATATGCTGAAACACCTGTTTTCTTAAGCAGCATGTCCTCGGCGAGAAATTCCAAGTAAGTAAATAGGACATGAGAACATTTTATAATTTGTGCCAAGGTAAAACTAGAAACTACCTCCTAAATTAAGCTAGATGAAAACAGAAATATGTGACACGTTTGTCTATTAATAAATGTATGTTGTTAATTTAGGTGATCTCTATTTGTCCAAAACAGCTTGATTTAATCTGATCTTATAAAATATATGTTACTGAGTTGATGCCAAGCCCTATTTCCTGATGTACTCTAATTTTTTAATGCTGGAAAAATTCAGACAAAAAATATACTATAATATAGTATTGTTTTTATTTTTGGCTTATTTTTTATAGAATGTTATAGCAAAATAATATGGGCCCAGAAAAAGCTAAATTTTAAGATTAGCATGTTTAATATCTAATGTAGTATTGCATTACTTTTATTTTTTGCATTTTTAATTTATTTTATTTTTAATTTATTTTATTTTTAAAGAACACTCCACTGAGATGTGATGGACATACAAAAAGCTATAATAATAGATAAACAACAAGGTCAAACTATATAGCACAAGGAACTCTACTCAATATCTCCTAATGATCTATGATGGAAAAGAATCTGAAAAGGTATCTACATATACCAGAAGTGAAAGTCAAAGTGCTAGTCACTCAGTCATGTCTGACTCTTTGTGACCCCATGGACTGTAGCCTGCTAGACTCCTTTGTCCATGGAATTCTCCAGGCATGACTAACGGAGTGGGTATCATTCCCTTCTCCAGGGGATCTTTCCAACCCAGGGATCAAACCCAGGTCTCCTGTATTACAGGCGGTTCTTTCCATCTGAGCTACCAGGGCAGCCTATTTCAATGTGTGTGTGTGTGTATATATATATATACATATATATATGAATCACTTTGCTGTACCCTTGAGTTAACACAACACTGTAAATTAACTATACTTTAATTAAAAATGGTTTTTAAAAAGTTAAACATATTCAATATATACAACTTAATGAATTTGGCAGTAAGAATATACTGTGAAGCCATTACCATGATGAAAGTTATAAACTTATGAATCACCTCTAAAATTTTCTCCCCTCCCTCTTTAGTTATTTATTTATAATTTTTTTTGTGGTAAGAGCGCTTAATATAAGATACATTTTCTTAGCAAATTTTTAAGTAGGCAATATAGTGTTGCTGACTACAGTCTCAATATTGTACAATAGATCTCTAGAGCTTTTTCATCTCGTATAACTTAAACTTTGTACCCTTTGACCAACACCTCTCCATCTCCCCCTCCCAAGTCCCTGTAACCAAAATTCTACTCTCTGGTTCTATGAGTTTGACTATTTTAGAATATTTATAAAAATGAGATCATGCAGTATTTGTCTTTCTGTGACTGGTTTGCTTTATTTAGCATAATGTCCTCCCCTAGTGGTGGTTTAGTCGCTAAGTTGTGTCCAACTCTTTGTGACCCTGTGGACTGTAGCCCACCAAGCTTCTCTGTCTATGGGATTTTCCAGGCAGGAATACTGGACCGGGTTGTCATTTCCTTCTCCAGGGGTTCTTCCTAACCCAGGGATCAAACTCAAGTCTCCTGCATTGCAGACAGTCTCCTACACTGCAAGAGGGGTCTTTACCAACTGAGCCATCAGGGAAGCTCATCGCTCCCCAGGTCCATCCGTGTCATCAATCCTTTTTTTAAAGCTGAATAATATTCCTTTGTATGTGCATATCACATTTTAAAAATTGAGGTATAATTGACATGTAATGTATTAGTTTCAGATGTATGACATGATTCAATGTTTATATATATTGTGAAATGATCACCACAATAAGTCTAGTTAACATTCATCAACCATGCATGTGGGTGTGCAAAGTCACTTCAGTCGTGTCCGACTCTATGCAGCCCTATGGACTGTAGCTCACCAGTCCCCTCTGTCCGCAGAATTCTCCAGGCAAGCGTACTGAAGTGGGTTGCCATGACCTCCTCCAAGGAATCTTCCCAACCCAGGGATCAAAACCGTCTCTTACCGTCTTCTGCATTGGCAGGCAGGTTCTTTACCACTAGTGCCACCTGGGAAGCCCCTTCATCAACTGTGTGCTGTGTGTGTGTGTGTGTGTGTGTGTGTGTGTGTGTATGTGTATTAGTTGCTCAGCCAGGTCCAACTCTTTGTGATGGCGTGGACTGTAGCCCACCAGGCTCCTTTGTCCATGGACTTCTCCAAGCAAGGATACTGGAGTAGGTTGTGATTTTCTTCTCCAGGTTTTTACAAATATTTTTCTTGTGATGCTAACTTCTAAGATTTACTCTCTTTGCAACTTTCAAATATATGATGATGTATTATTAACTACAGTTGCCATGCTATACATTACCTCCCCATGACTTAATTTTCCTTATAACTAGAAGTTTGCTTCTTTTGACCACCTTCACTCATTTCACCCCATCCCCTACCCTCTGCCTCTGGCAACCACCAGTCTGTTCTCTGTATCGATGAGCTTTTTCATGGTTGCTGTTGTTATTCTTTGTTTTAGATTCCACACATAAGTGAGAAATTAATCTAAAATGTTCATGCAATGCACTGTGAAGTTAATCTAGAATGCTTCTCTAACCTACTTTCTTTTGTCCTAATCCTACTGTCACAGAAGTTGTCACACTAAATGACATCTTTACTTGCAAACTCTTCTGACTCCTCTCCCAGACTGTCATTTCTGGATGTCTCTTATTTTGTCATGTTTGTCTTTCTTTGCCAGACTTAGAGACAGTTAGCACAATACTTTCAAGGTCCATCCATGTTGTCCCAAATGGAAAGATTTCTGTCTTTTTTATGGCTGAATAATATCCCATTGTAAATGTGTGTGTGTGTGTGTGTGTGTGTGTGTATGTGTACATATAAACACACAGCATGACTATCCACTCGAGTATTCTGGCCTGGAGAATCCCATGGATGGAGGAACCTGGCAGGCTACGGTCCATGGAGTCACAGAGTCAGACACAACTTAGCGACTAAGCACAACACATATATACATCACATCTAAAAAATCCATTTATCTATGTACACTTCGATTTCTTCCATGTCTCGGCTATCGTAAATAATGTTTCAATAAATACAGGGTTGTATATATTTCTTCAAGTTAATGTTTGCATTTTCTTTAATTAAATACCTCAAAGTGGAATTATGGGATCATATGGTAGTTCTATTAACATTTTTTCCAGTTTTGCTGAGATATCACTAACGTACAGCATTGCATGAGTTTTGGATGTTCAGTGTAATGATTTGACTCACATATGTGGAGAATCGATGACCACTGTAAGTTTAGTTAACATCAATCAAATGTTTGCCTCCTCAGTACTGCTTGTTATCTTCTGTTGTTGTCATTTCTAACAACTGTTCTCCAAGGTGTGAGGTGGCATCTGATTGTGGGTTTAAGATGCATTTGCCCAATGATGAGAGATGTTGACTAACTTTCATAGATTTGTTAGAGATTTGTACATTTTCTTTGGTGAAACATGTATTCAGATCATTTGCTCATTTTTATTTTCTTTTTAATTAATTTATTTTAATTGGAGGCTAATTACTTTACAATATTGTGGTGGTTTTTGCCGTACATCGACATGAATCCATTTGCTCATTTTTATATTAAATTATTTGCTTTTTTGCTACTGCATTTGGGAGTTTCTTACACATTTTGGCCAGTAAAACCTTATCAGATAGATGGTTTGCAAGTATTTTCTTCCATTCTGTAGACTGCTTTCACTTTGCTGACTTGGTTTTGTTTTTTTGTTTTGTTTTTGTGTAGAAGCTTTTCAGCTCGATATGATCCCACTTGTCTCTTTTTGTTTTTGTTGTTGATGATTTTGGTATCACCTCTAAGAAATAATTGTTAAGTCCAATATCTAGAAGCTTTTAATGTTGCTTTAGTTTTAAAACATCCCAATGTGCTCCTTAATGATTTTAGTGCATTTAGATTGTGTATTTCCTAACTATTTTTTGTAAAAGTTTAATTAACTTTACATCTTTTAACACTCTGATCACCGTGAGGTTAATCTAGAATGCTTTTCTAACCTACTTTCTTTTGTCCAAATCCTTCCATCACAGATTTTGTCACACTAAATTACATCTTTACTTGCAGATTCTTCTGAGTTCTCTCCCAGATGACCATTTCTGCACTTCTCTTATTTTGAGTATGTCCCATAACATTTCACACAGTGCTTTACATATAACTGATACTCACTAAAATTTTTTGGTAAACAAATGAATAAGCTAATTAATGCTTTAATTAATTAAGGGCCTGAAATTGAGCCATTTTAAGATCCCATAAATAACAAAATGGATATTTTTTAGTAGCACTTTGTAGGAATATGCATGTGCTTTATAGGAAAGACAGGAAGCTCTCTTGGTACTTTACGATGCTTTCAAAAGGCCAAAAAAAAAAAGGACAAACAACAATCCATATATCAAAACTAATTTTATTTGATAATCAGATTGATTAATTTGGTTTAAATATATACTGTTCTTATTTTTTTAAAGTTAAAAGTTCTTTTTTGCATTTAAATGTGTCTCCCCTTATACTTGATGAATAAATGACTCAATTAACCAAACTAGAATTCCTCTTATGTTCACTAGTCTTTGCTTTCTTTTTTCTTAACTTTTATTTTCATTTGAGTATAGTTGATTAACGATGCTGTTTTAGTTTCAGGTGCAAAGTAATTCAGTTATACATATACCTGTATCTATTCTTTTTCAAATTCTGTCCCCATTTAGGTTATTATAGAATGTTGAGTAGAGCTCCCTTTGCTATGCAATAGGTCCTTGTTGGCTATTTATTTTAAATATAGTTTGTGTGTATGCCAATACCAAACTCCATATGTGTGTGTGTGTGTGTGTGTGTTTTAGAAAGCATAACTAGCCAGAAAAAGAAAAGTGTTTTTACCCAAAACACTCCCAGGTGCTTGATATCAACGTTCATGATCTGAGAGTCACATCTTCAGTGACGGTTTGATTTTGTTGGTACAGAGAGTGTGCGCCTGTGACAAAACCATAAATGGCCTGTTGAGATGGAATCTTGAGTATCTAAGACTGTTTAAAATAAATATTTCCAACTTTGAGTTTAGCAACTTTCAAAGCAGATGTCTTCTATCAGGGAAAAGTAGCAGATTTTTTTCTTTAACTTGGCAGGCACATTTGTATTTTCTATACTGTCAGTTCCCTAACAAGGAAGGGTTTTTGGTTTGGTTTTTTTTTTTTTTTTTTTCACAGTTTAGAGTTGTCTTCTAAAAGATAGAGGTAGTAGGGTACACTGGTTAAGGACATGAATTTCCTCAGCAGGCAGTGCTGAGTTCCAATGTCAGATCACATAATAACAATGGCTACCATTTGTGAAGGGGCCTTCCCAGCTGGTAAAAAACCCACCTGCCAATGCAGGAGACATAAGAGATGCGGATTCAATCCCTGGGTGGAGAGGATCCTTATGAGGGCATGGCAACCCACTCCAGTATTCTTGCCTGAAGAATCCCATGGACAGAGGAGCCTGGTGGGCTACAGGCCATGGGGTCGCAAAAGAATCAGATATA
The DNA here is from genome assembly GCF_033118175.1 of Dama dama. Classification (NCBI taxonomy): domain Eukaryota; kingdom Metazoa; phylum Chordata; class Mammalia; order Artiodactyla; family Cervidae; genus Dama; species Dama dama. Next base: position 50,787,868 of record NC_083710.1, read on the forward strand.
ACTGAAGTGACTTAGCAGGCACGCACCATTTGTGGAGAGCTTACTAGCTGCCTAGCTTTGGGATGATATTCTTTACATGAATTATTTCACTCAGTTCTCACAACTTAGAAAATATTATTGGGCATATTCTTTTTTGCATGAGGAAACTAATATTTAAAGCATCAAGTAAAATTTCTGAGTACACTCAGCTGGTAAAATGAAAGACAGCATTTGAATCCATGTCTATTTAATTCCAGAGCCCATATTTTAACCATTGCATTCTTAAATGCCTACTAAGTGTGACCTTGGTCAAGTTCTTGCACATGACTGCATCTTGTTAGGTTATTGTGGAGATTCTATAAATCAGGAAGTGTAAAATACTCAGGATGGTGCTTGGTACAAAGTAAGCTCTCAAACTGTAACCTAGAAATAATTGTTATTCTTGTTTTTAACAGTCAGTGGTTTACTAGACAATTAGAAAAGAAGGAAAAATAATCTCTTACGTTGACCCACAAATTTACTCATTACTTCCTATAATTCTAAATTTCCATCTGGTATTTCTCTTTAGTCCAAAGAACTCCTTTAACTTTTCCTGTGGGATGGATTTGCTGGCAACAAACTATCTCCACTTTTGCCTTTCCAAAATTTTATTTTTCATCTTTATTGAAGTATAGCTGATAAAATTTTAGCTTATTTAAGTTGTGTACATTGTGGTAATTTGATCTATGTATACATTGTGAGAGGATTCCCTCCATCTAGTTAATACATCCAAAACCTGACATGTATGTCTTTACTGTGTGTGAGAACATTTAATTTCTACCTCCTTAGCAAATTTCAATTATATAATATAGTATAATTGACTATAGTTACCATGTCTAATGATACAACCTCAGAACTTATTCATCTTATAGCTGAATGTTTGTACGCCTTTGCCAGCCTCTCTTATTTCTACTACCTCCAGGCCTTGGCAACTACCTTTCCACTCTGTTTCTAATAGTTTGATATTTTTTAGATTCTATATATAATTGATACCATGAAGTGTTCATCTTCTGTCTGGTTTATTTCACTTAGCAGAATACCCTCAATATCCATCCCTGTTGTTGAAATTGGCACAATTTCTCTTTTTCATGTCTGAAAAATATTCCATTATATATATATACCTCACATCTTCTTTATTCATTCGTCTACTGATGAACACTTAAGTTGTTTCCATGTCTTGGCTATTGTGAATAATGCTGCAATTAGCATGGGAGTACAATATCTCTTTGATATCTTGTTTTCATTTCCTTTGGATATATACCCAGAAGTGAGATTGTTGGATCATATGGTAGTTCTATTTTTAAATTTTTTGAGAAACCTGTTTTTCATAGAGGCTGCACCGATTTACATTTCTATAAAATTTTCTTTATTTTGCATTCATTTTTGAAGGATACTTTTATAGAATATAGACTTGTAAATTTACAGGTTTTTAAAAATTTTTTCCCGTACTTTAAAAATGTCATTCCATTATTTCCAGCTTCCTTTGTTTCACATAACTGACTGTTCAAACATTTGACTAAATGTATTCCTTTTATTGTTTCTCTGCATGTAATGTGTCTTTCCTTCTGGCCATTTTTAAGGCCATATTTTTGGTTTTCAAAAAACATACCTAGGTGTACTGTTTGTTCTGTTTGGGCTTTGGTAAATTTCTAAAATCTTTGTGTTAGTGTTTTTCATCAAATTTCAAAAAATTTTGCCCAGTATTCCTTTAGGTAAATTTTTTCTCTCTCATCCCTGTCTTCTTTCCTTCTTAGACTCTAAACACATGTATTTATGTTTGACCACTTGAATCTCTCATATAAGATTAAAGTTTTGTACAGTTTTTTCAAGCATTTGCTCTTTGTGTTTCAGTTTTATTTGTTTATTTTGCAAAGCTTTTGCAAATTACTTACTTAACACTTATTGATAAGTTCATTGGCATATTTTAGCACATTATTAATCCCTAGAATTATAGAAAATAAGCAGATTATGTATATTAGCATTTTCTTTTTAAATTGGAGTTTGTTTCCCAGGGCTAAAGATAGTTGTTTTCCTTATTGATCAAGTAATCTGTGCTTCAGTTTTAATAATTTCTATTCACCTTTCTTCAAGTTTGCTGATCCTGTATTCTGCATTGTTTAATCTGCTGTTAATCCCAAGAATGTTTTTTAAATTCCAGGTGTGGGAATGGCTACCCACTCCAGTATTCTTGCCTGGAGAATTCTGTAGACAGAAGAGTCTGGCGGGCTACAGTCCATGGGGTCACAGAGAGTCAGACACGACTGAGCGACTAACACTACTACTAACTATTATATTTTTAAATTCCAGGTATAGTATTTGTTTCTTTTCCAGAGTTTCCACATCTCTCCTAAATTACCCATTTCTTCATCCATTTTCCTGAAAACCCTTTAATATATTTATCATTATTTTAAAGCCCTGACTACCAGTGTCAGCATCAGAGTGATCTATAGGCCTCTTTCTATTGATACTTTTCTTGACTATGAGTCACATTTTCCTGTGTTTAATAATTTTTAATAATTAATAATTAATTTTAATGCATGTTTAACAATTTAAAAGTTTAGATTGAGCATTGTGTATGATGACACGTAGAGATTCTGTCTTCTGCAGCTTTCTCTGAAGAATATTAAGGGTCTCTTTTTAGCAGGATGCTAAATTATCAGTAGATCACTGTGATTCTGTAAATATTTGGTTTTAATTTTGAGCTTTCTTGGAGTGGGTCTGTTTCAGTTAGTTCTGAGATGTGATTCTTACTCCTAATGTGTGGCCCTGCTGGGGTTTTATTAGAAAGTTCAAGCTGTTTACCAAGCCCTGTTAACTTGGTAGGACTTGAATGTCAAGTCACACCCCCTCAGAACTAAGCAGATGCTGAAACCTCTATTCCACTCTTTCAGGTTTCCTGCATTGATTTGCACTGGAAATGCTGTCCTCTTGATTCCCATTTGTGCAATTCAGATATTAGTGAAGAATCTGAAAGGAGTTTATGTGCAGATTTGAGATGATTGCTTCATTTGAGAAATGTTTTCTTCCATTTCCAGCTGCTACGGCAACTCTGATTCTGATACTTGACTTCTCAGCACAGAAAGGACTTCTACTCCCTGACTGAGCTCTAGACCTTTATGCTAAATGGACTGGGGATTGCCCTGGAAAGAAAAGCCAGAATAATACACATCTGACCCAGTTTATTATCTTTATTTCAAGATGTGGCATGTCACCTACTCATGACATTCGATATAGTGTTTTAAGCTATCATTACCTTTAAATATAGCTGTGGAAATTAATACTCATAAAACCAGAGTCAGAAAAAAAATCAACCAGTATTCACCAAATTCTATGAAAAAACTGTTGTTGTTGTTTAGTAACTAAGTCATGTCCAATGCTTTGCAACGCCATAGGCTGTAGCCCACCAGGCTCCTTTGTCCATGGGATTCTCCAGGCAAGAATACTGGAGTGGGTTGCCATTTCCTCCTCTAGGGAAATCTTCTCAACCCAGGGATTGAACCCATGTCTCCTGCATTGGCAGGCAGGTTCTTTACTGCTGAGCCATAAGAAAACCCTGAAAAACCTATGCAGAGTACCTAAAACACACTTTGTTCTAAAAATTATAAATGCAATCAAAACCTTGTGAAAATGACTAAACAGAAATGTGAGGAGCATTACCATGTGAACTAGAACTTGAAAAATGAGAGAAGCAACTCATGACAAAGGAAGATAGTACCCAAATATGGGAATAAACATAACCAAAATCTGGAAAGAAAATGGCATGAAACAAGAGAGATCAGCTTAATTGGGGTAATGGAAAAGACAGGAGATTAAGTTTATTAAGCAGGGTCAGATAAGGATTAAGAGTGTCAAATATTAGGTAGAGGAGTTTGACCTTGCCAACAGCACATTTTCCAAGTATAGAAAATAGTAAATGGAAAATATTAACCTTAAAATACATTTAATGGGAGGTTCAGTTGTTCAATTGCCTCCAACTATTTGCAACCCCATGGACTGCAGCACGTCTGGCTTTCCTGTCCATCACCAACTCCCGGAGCTTGCTTAAACTCATGTCCCTTGAGTGGGTGATGCCATCCGACCATCTCATCCTCTGTCTTCCCCTTCTCTTCTTGCCTTCAATCTTTCCCAGCATCAGGGTCTTTTCCAATGAGTCACTTCTTCACATTAAGTGGCCAAAGTATTGGAGTTTCAGCTTCAGCATCAGTTCTTCCAATGAATATTCAGGACTGATTTCCTTTAGGATTGGATGGTTTGATCTCCTTGCAGTCCAAGGGACTCTCAAGAGTCTTCTCCAACACCACAGTTCAAAAGCATCAATTCTTCGGGGCTCAGTTTTCTTTATAGTCCAACTCTCACATCATACATGACTACTGGAAAAACCAAAGCTTTGACAAGAAGGACCCTTGTTGGCAAAGTAATGTCTCTGCTTTTTAATATGCTAAGTTGGTCGTAGCTTTTCTTCCAAGGAGCAAGCATCTTTTAATTTTATGGCTGCAGTCACCATCTGCAGTGATTTTGGAGCCCAAGAAAATAAAGTCTCTCACTGTTTCCATTCAGTTCAGTTCAGTTCAGTAGCTCAGTCGTGTCCGACTCTTTGTGACCCCATGAATTGCAGCACACCAGGCCTCCCTATCTGTTGGTTCCCCACCTATTTGCCATGAAGTGATGGGACCAGATGCCATGACCTTAGTTTTCTGGATGTTGAGTTTTAAGCCAACCTTTTCACTCTCCTCTTTCACTTTCATCTAGAGGCTCTTTAGTTTTTCTTTGTTTTCTGCCATAAGGGTGGTGTCATCTGCGTGTCTGAGGTTATTGATATTTATCCCAGCAATCTTGATTCCAGTTTGTGCTTCATCCAGCCCAGCATTTCACATGATGTACTCTGCATATAACTTAAACAAGCAGGGTGACAATTTACAGCCTTGACATACTCCTTTCCTGATGTGGAACCAGTTTGTTGTCTCACGTCCAGTTTTTTTTTTTTTTTTTTTTTTAGCTTAAAATTTTATTTATTATTATTTTTTTTTATTTTTTTTTTATTTTATTATTATTATTTTTTTTTCCAGTGGGTTTTGTCATACATTGATATGAATCAGCCATGGATTTACATGTATTCCCAATCCCGATCCCCCCTCCCACCTCCCTCTCCACCCGATTCCTCTGGGTCTTCCCAGTGCACCAGGCCGGAGCACTTGTCTCGTGCATCCCACCTGGGCTGGTGATCTGTTTCACCATAGATAGCATACATGCTGTTCTTTTGAAATATCCCACCCTCACATTCTCCCACAAAGTTCAAAAGTCTGTTCTGTATTTCTGTGTCTCTTTTTCTGTTCTGCTCACGTCCAGTTTTAACTGTTGTTTCTTGACCTGCATACAGATTTCTCAGGAGGTAGGTCAGGTGGCCTAGTATTCCCATCTCTTTAAGAATTTTCCAGTTTGTTGTGATGCACACAGCCAAAGGGAAGACATGTTTGTATTACCATAACGACTGCATACATGTGTGCTAGGTCTCTTCAGTCATGTCTGACTCTTTATGACCCTAGGGACTGTAGCCCTCCAGGCTCCTCTGTCCATAGGATTCTTCAGGCAAGAATACTGGAGTGGGTTGCCATGCCCTCCTCCAAGGGATCTGTGGACCCAGGGATGGAACCTGGTTTCTCATGTCTTCTGCATTGGCAGGCAGGCTTTTTACCACTAGTGCCACCTGGAAAGTCCCTATTATCATAGTTTTACTTGGTACTATTTCTGGAGTTTTTCTTAATAAAAAAGAAAAAAGCACGGTATACTTAAGCAGCAGGGGGAAAAGATTCTATAGTTAATGGGAGCCTAATTATTATGATACTAGTGGGGATAATTATTCTGATAAAATATGAAAAGTAAGATGTTTTGCACAGCGTAACTTCTTGCATTTACTCCTTTTAAGAGCATATTTCTACTCCGGTGCAGTCAGGTACTTTCCTTAAAAAACTTTTTATTTTGCCTGGAGAAGCCTGTGGACAGAAGCCTGGGAGGCCACAGCCCATAGGTTCACATAGAGTCAGACATGACTGAAGTGACTTAGCATTCGTGCACAGCCAATTAATAAACAATGTTGTGATAGTTTCAGGTGAATAGTGAAGGGACTTAGCTGTACATACATACATGTATCCAATCTCCCCCAAACTCCCCTCCCAGATAAAACGTCATTTTAAGCAGTACCCACTGAAGGAGACATGAAATGGACATCCATTTTGTGTACTGGATTGTACAAATTTACCTTTTGTGAATTCCTTTATTTAGACAGCCATTTATTATTTAATCAATATGAATTCAGCATCTACCACACCCAGGCATTATTCCAGGAACACGGCAAGGTAGATGATGAGTTTCATCCTTCTTGGAGCCTTTGTTTTAGTGCTTGCTTCTTACTCTGCTCTCTGCCTCCTGGAGGCCACTGGCTTGCTGCCCATCCTTGTTCCTTCAGACTGACACCCAATCCAACCTGTTTCACTTTGAAACCTCAGCATCTCTGTCATCTCTTCTCTTTTTTTTTCACTTTTGTGTAACTTTGGAGAACTTCCAGAGTAAGACCTAGACTTTCAGAGGTGCTCCTGTTATGTCTTAGCTTTCCTGATCAACAGTTTCAAGTTGGTCTCAGCCTCCTAGTGAAAGTCGTTCAGTCATGTCTGACTCTTTGTGGCCCTGTGAACTGGACCCACCAGGCTCCTTTGTCCTTGGGATTCTCCAGGCAAGAATACTGGAGTGCCATCCCCTTCACCAGGGGATCTTCCTGACCCAGGGGTCGAACCCAAATCTGCTGTACTGAAGGTGGATTCTTTCCCTTTTCAGCCACTGGGCCTCCTAAGTTGGACCCAAGCCCAAGACCTTGTTGAGGACTGGGGGGAAAAAAAAATCACTGGGAATTAACCTACTTTATTTTAAACAAACCAGTGATTATGTTGATGAACAGATTCTATTTTAAGACATAGTAAGGATTTTCTATGACATAAGTAGTATAATCCCCACAAAGTTTTCCCTCAGTCCATTAACTCAGTGCCTCCTCTTTGATGTTATCTCCTTTTTTGAAATAAAGCAATAACCAGGGAGCCATCATGCAATTTTATTATTTTATTGCTCTTTCATAGGAGGAACAAACAGTGATGAAATGGATCCTAATGTTCTTGGAATTAAATTATTTATTGAAGCTGAAATTTTTAATATAATACTGTACAACTCCAAGGCAAGATAGATCCCAAAGTGATAGAACGTATTATTGCACTTTTATCATCTTGTATTCTGGTATATCAGTGACCTACATGTACATTTCAAGAGAAGCTCTGAACCAGAGTCCAATGCTGACAACAGAGCAGGTAACTCAGGGCTTCTGAATCCTGAATTCTTTGCTGGCTTAATTTTTAGAAATCAGTTTTACCGTGGGCTGACTACACTGGTATCTACAATGTCAGATATTTCAGTACTTTGCCTGTGGACTTACCTTGCCTACAGACTTGTAGGCATGATGAGATAATGAATTCACATAGTGTTCATTGACAGGATATAGCATTTAGCCCATTCAGTGGATTTTCTATTACTAGTGGCAAAGAAGCTCTCATTGCAAAAAGAAACTTGAATACAATTATGCTAATTTAGCTGAAATATCTTAACAAGTTACATAAAAATATTCTAAGTAATAGTGGACCTGCCAAGAAAAATATTTATGAGGATAAGAAATTATATTTCACTTTCTTTTTTAAAAAGGAAATAGTTTCTTCTATAAATCAAGAACACATTCCAGAGTAAAATGTCTGAGTGGAACAATTAGCATCTTCTGAATCTTAGCTAACAACAAAGAAAGGTGGCACAGTGGTAAAGAATCTGTCTATCAATACAGGAAGCGAAAGAAATGGATATTCAGTCACTGGGTTGGGCAGATTCCCTGGAGGAGGAAATGGCAACCCACTCTGGTATTCTTGCCTGGAAAATTCCATGGACAAAGAAGCCTGGCAGGCTACAGTCCGTGAGGTCGCTAAGAGTAATATTACGACTTTTAAGTTTCTTTTTCACAGTGGGCCTTATTTTCTCCTGTATATCCCAGATCTATAGTTAATAATAATATTTTGTGTACATTATTTTTATTGGAATATAGTTGATGTATGATATAGTTGATAATCATGATGGTGTGATCACTCACCTAGAGCCAGACATCTTGGAATGTGAAGTCAAGTGGGCCTTACTTAGAAAGCATCACTATGAACAAAGCTAGTGGAGGTGATGGAATTCCAGTTGAGCTATTTCAAATCCTGAAAGATGATGCTGTGAAGGTGCTGCACTCAATATGCTGGCAAATTTGGAAAACTCAGCGGTGGCCACAGGACTGGAAAAGGTCAGTTTTCTTTCCAATCCCAAAGAAAGGCAATGCCAAAGAAAGCTCAAACTATTGCACAATTGCACTCATCTCACACGCTAGTAAAGTAATGCTCAAAATTCTCCAAGCCAGGCTTTAGCAACACGTAAACCGTGAACTTCCAGATGTTCAAGCTGGTTTTAGAAAAGGCAGAGGAACCAAAGATCAAATTGCCAACATCTGCTGGATCATTGAAAAAGCAAGAGTTCTGGAAAAACATCTATTTCTGCTTTATTCACTATGCCAAAGCCTTTGACTGTGTGGATCACAATAAACTGTGGAAAATTCTGAGATGGGAATACCAGACCACCTGACCTGCCTCTTGAGAAATCTATATGCAGGTCAGGAAGCAACAGTTAGAACTGGACATGGAACAACAGACTGGTTCCAAATAGGAAAAGGAGTATGTCAAGGCTGTATATTGTCACCCTGCTTATTTAACTTCTATGCAGAGTTCATCATGAGAAACACTGGGCTGGAAGAAGCACAAGCTGGAATCAAGATTGCCGGGAGAAATATCAATAACCTCAGATATGCAGATGACACCACCCTTATGGCAGAAAGTGAAGAGGGACTAAAGAGCCTCTTGATGAAAGTGAAAGAGGAGAGTGAAAAAGTTGGCTTGAAGCTCAACATTCAGAAAACTAAGGTCATGGCATCTGGTCCCATCACTTCATGGCAAATAGATGGGGAAACTGTGGAAACAGTGTCAGACTTTATTTTTTTGGGCTCCAAAATCACTGCAGATGGTGACTGCGGCCATGAAATTAAAAGACGCTTACTCCTTGGAAGAAAAGTTATGACCAACCTAGATAGCATATTAAAAAGCAGAGACATTACTCTGCCAACAAAGGTCCATCTAGTCAAGGCTATGGTTTTTCCAGTGGTCATGTATGGATGTGAGAGTTGGACTGTGAAGAAAGCTGAGCACTGAAGAATTGATGTTTTTGAACTGTGGTGTTGGGGAAGACTCTTGAGAGTCCCTTGGACTGCAAGGAGATCCAACCAGTCCATCCTGAAGGCGATCAGTCCTGGGTGTTCATTGGAAGGACTGATGCTGAAGCTGAAACTCCAATACTTTGGCCACCTCATGCGAAGAGTTGACTCATTGGAAAAGACCCTGATGCTGGGAGAGATTAGGGGCAGGAGGAGAAGGGGATGACAGGGCATGAGATGGCTGGATGGTATCACCGACTTGATAGACATGAGTTTGAGTAAGCTCTGGGAGTTGGTGGTGGACAGGGAGGCCTGGCATGCTGCGATTCATGGGGTCGCAAAGAGTAGGACACAACTGAGTGACTGAACTGAACTGAACTGAGTTGATGTACAATATTATGTTAGTTTCAGCTGTGCTACATAATGATTTTACATTTGCATATATTATGAAATCATCACCACACTAAGTCTAGCAACCACTGTCTTTGCACAAAGTAGCTACAATATTATTGCTCATATTCCTTATGTTGTATATTATATCCCCCTGACTTATTTATTACAAAACTGGACCTCTGCCCTTAATTTCCTTTGTCTATTTCCCCGTCACTAACCTCCTTCCTCTGGTAACTACCCAATTGTTTTCTGTATTTATGTTTATTTTTTCATTTTGTTCTGTGTTTGTTTGGTTTTTTAGATTCCATACGTGATAGCATGTGGTATTTGCTTTTCTCTGATTTATTTCACTTAGCACAATATCCACTAGATCCACTCACATTATCATAAAAACAAGAGTTCATTTTTAATGGCTAAGTAAAGGTGTAGTATGTGTGTGTGTGTGTGTGTGTATAACACATCTTTATTTCTATTTATAGACACTAAGATTGCTTCCATATATTAGCTATTATTAATAATTCTGCAATGAACATTGGAGTGCTTGTATGCTCAGCTAGTCATGTCTGACTATTTGAGATCCCACAGACTGTACCCCACCAGGCTTCTCTGACCATGGGATTTTCCCAGCAAGAATATTGGAGTAAGTTATCATTTCCTGCTAGGGGAACTTCCTGACCCAGGAGTCAAACCTGCGTCTCCAGAGTCTCCTGTATTGCAGGCAGATTCTATGCCGCTGAGCCACCTTTTCCAATTCGTGTTTTTTGTTTTCTTTTGGTAAATACCCAAAAAGAAATGGTTGGATCATATGGTACTTCTACTTTTAAAGTTTCGAGGAACTTTGATACTCTTTTCCATAAAGGCTACACCAAGTTATAACTGTACTAACAGTACAGGAGGGTTTTCTTTTTTAATATCCTTGCCAACACTTATTTGCTATCCTTTTTATAACAGCCATTCTGACAGGTGCGAGGTGACCTCTCATTGTGGTTTTCAGTTTCCTGATGATTAGTGATATTGAGTATCTTTTCAAGAGCCTATTGATGATATATATGTCTTCTTTGGAAAAACATCTATTTAGGCCCCTCTGTCCATTTTGTAATCAAGTTATTTGTTTGATGTTGAGTTATAAGAGTTCATTGTATATTTTGGATATTAATTCCTTATCAAGTAAATTGTTTTCAAATACCTTTTCCAACTCAGTAGGCTGCTGCCTTTTCATTATGTTGAGTTTCCTTCATTATGCAAGAACATTTCAGTTCGACGTAGTCCCACTTGTTTATTTTTGCTTTTGTTTCCTTTACTGAGAAGACATATCAAAAAAAAAAAAAAAAAAAATTCTAGACCAATGTCAGAGAGCTTGTGTGCATGTGTCTGTGTTAAGTCACTTCAGTCCTGTCTGACTCTTTGAGACGTTATGGACTAGCCCGTCAGGCTTGTCTGTCCTTGGGATTCTCCAGGCAGTTAAATACTGGAGTGGGTTGTCAGGCCCTCCTTCAGGGGATCTTTTGGACCCATGGATCAAAATCACATCTACCTGCAGTTCCTTCATTGCATGTAGATTCTTTACTGCTGAGTCACTGGGGAAGATCATGTATACATTAAATATCTGCAATTCTTTATATATCAGATCTCTCTCAATAAAGTTAAAAATGCAGCTTAATTTAAGTCTATTTAACTTGACCAAAAGGTAAATTTGTTATTCAGTAAAGGTAGTAGAGATGACTGAGGGTCCCTTATTATGAAAAGCTCTTAGAACCCACAAACCCTTATTCTCCAATTTCAGATTTCAAGCTACCTCAGTCTTGTCTTACTGGCATGAGTGAGTTGCAGGAAACCTGGAAATATAGTCCACTTTTGCAGGATAGCATGTCTTCCACTTGAGCAGCCTAGTTCACAAAATATTTCATAGCTATCACAAGTATGAATCCAGTGGAATTAAGAAGAGGGAGTTAAATATATAAATATGATGAATACACATTAGGTTATCTGACTTCCCCTTCTCTGGAATTCATCCTTTACTCTCATCTAGTCACAGGAGCAGCAGGTTGCTGACAGCCACGTTCACACACTGTGAAAATGTCCAACAGACTTTAGTTTGACAGATCCAGGGACAGGGACCTTAAATCAGATGAGTCTACCAGATTCCCTTTCTTGACATTTTTGAATGGAGCCCAAGAGAATCCAACCTCAACCTAGGCTGGAGAAAGAAGATGTAAACAGTGGGTCATGTTTTTTGCCACATAGATCAGAAAGCAAAAAACAGTTTGGAAAGACAGAGGGAGAGAAAGAGAAGCAGAAAGATGAGAAGAAAACTTCATCAGGGAGTTGGGGGTTTGCAGATGTTTCCTACGACTATCCCTCTTCTCGTATAATGTGAATGCCCATAAAATCTGTTGTTCAGTATCCATATAACAAAACCTATTATTTTTTTTTACTTTAGCTATGTCAAGTCGATTTATATGATTTGAACCTAAAAGTCCTAATACACAAAGAAAAGTTAATCCTAAAACACAATTTCAAATACATTTAAAGAAGTTCATTAGCTATGTCCATTTTTTTTTTTTTTCCTATTCATGTCATGCACATTCCCTCTGTCTAATTAGCTTGGGAATTTCATGTCCTAGACTTGCTAAGTTCTTCTTGCCTTGACATGCCCTTCCTTCTGCTTGTAAGGCCTCTCCTTTTTTACCTAAGCATTAAAATCTGGGTCAAACTTGAGGTATTCCAGAAAGTCATCATGACTTAACCCTAACAATCTTTTTTTTTTTTTTTTTAATTCTGTTACTAACATCTCTCCAAAGTCTGGAGACTGCACTATATGATTTTATATGTATAAGTGCTGCCTTGAAATTATTCTTAAATGGCTTTTTGTGCTAACATTTTTTCCCCCAAAGTGATAAATTATTTGACACAAGAGATAAAATATTTTACTCCTTATTTTACTATTTAACTTTAAATAACTTCAGTTCAATGAATTGCATACCACAGGTGCCCATAAGGGTGTATGAACTGTCTCTATCACATCCTAAATGAGTCATCAAAAATCTCAATTTTATAATACTAGAAGCAAATATTTGAAAACTACTGACTTAAAGAAAAGAAGATAGTGATGACATCTGGAAAAGCCAAAATGTTACCTTCTAAAGTTTACTATGATGCATCACTTCACTCCTAGATTTCCATTTCTAAAAGATAAGCAGTGCAGAGTTCTAATGCAAATTCTTTTATGCATAATATATTTGAATGACTAACCACAGAGGTCCTTCCTTCTAAATGAAGCAAAGCGAAGAGCAGCTCTCCTGTGGATTGAATTAGTTTTCCCAGGTCTAACTCATCAGTAGATGAGGTCCATGATGATAAACTCTGTAGAAAGAGCGCACATCAAAGCTATGAAGAAGATAAGACATCATAATCTCTATAAAAGCATTTGAAAAATGTGTAGGGGAAATTTTTTTAGATTTGACTTTATAATCTAAAAAAAGACATTATCCCTTACTGATGAGACTATTCTTTAATTTTTGTCCAAAGACGTTAAAAAATTCATCAGTAATTAGGGAGTAATGTAAACTATAAAGAGTCCTTAATCTTCTCATACGATCAGGAAGAAGCTACCATTTAAGGCTAAAATACAGAAATTTTCTCTAGTAAGTCTCAATTTTTATATTGTCACATGCCCTGAAGCTACTGGGATAAGAACATTTTTGCAAATCTAACATAAATAACTGGAGTAGGTCTGTTACTCACAGAAAAACACAGTGTGTTTACATGAATACCTCTTTTACTTGATTCCTTTGACCTGAGAACTTGAGTGAAACTCAGAAAAAGCTGCCAAGTTCCAAAGCTGGGAACAGACCCAGACCAGCATGATCTTTATTCTCTTCCTCTAACTACCTGGAAAGATTATCTCAAGCAGATAGGTGTTAAAAATTTACAATTCCATTTCTACCAATCAATATTTGTGATACTTTGGAACTTACACATACACTAAGGGTGACAAGTTATTCTGTTTTAATCATGTTAGGTGTGAACAGATTGCGTATAACTGATCTTCTTGCATTTTCTTCCTAGTTCTCCATCTTTGCCTTCTCAAATATATTACTCCTTGGATTTTTATTTTTATCTTGTGTTTGCCTTTGCCTCAGCATATTTTGCTTTATCAAATCTTCTTCTGCTTAAACTTGAAGTCCACTAGTTTTCCCCCCAACTGTGGCCCTGACTGAATGGCACCTCTTGTCCTTTCTCAGATCAAAGGGCCTTTGGAAGACTTATCTGGTTAGGAAAAGCCAGTAGGAAGCAGGCAGGGGAGTCACATGAGTAAGCATTAATGGAAGATCAGTGAAAGAGCCATGCTGGCAAAGGTGTCCTAGGAAAGAACCCTTGTGTTCTACTACAAGTTATTCACTAAAGAGCTGTTGCCTATGAGCTTAAATGGACCTAAGAGCATAACGGACCATCTCTGCAAACCATGCTTCCCAGGTAATGAACATTAAGCTAAAATACCTGTTTAGCTCACCAGAGACATCCTGACCAGGCCCATCTGTGAATGACTACAGAAAGGAAGAAATTAACCTATCCCCTCCAAAAGCTGATGAGAACCAGGCAGTGTTTGACGTTATTCCCTCCTCTTTTAGTGTAAAAGGAGCCTGAATTCCAACCCAGACAAGATGGGTCTTTGGGGGCACAAGCCCACCATCATCTCAGTTAGGTAATTTTCCGAATAAAGTCATTATTCCTTGCCCCAACAACTCTATCAATCAAGGTCAATAATTGGTCTATCGTGCAGCAAGCAGCATGAACTTAGACTTGGTAACATGGAATTCTCCTTTGGCCAGGTAACAGCCACATCTCCTTTTTTATCATTGCTGCTCTGAGATTCTCAAGTCCCTTCTTCTTTCATGGAGTTTGCTCAGTGGGCACTGTACCCACTGGTGTGTCAACTGTTCCTTCTTCTAGCCTTACCTCAAATGTATTATTTGATTTCACAATCAGAAACGTGGTCACCCTTGCTGTCTGACTCAGAGGGTACTTTACTATTTTACAACAGCAATCGATTACTCTTCTTAAATTACAGACCTATTCACTAACTGGACATCCATCAAAAGGCTTGCCTAGTTCTTACTTGACCAACATAAATTAAGATGTCTCCAGGCAAGGTTTCACACAAGGAACCATGGAGTTATTAGGCAAAACCATTTCACTGTAGGCTAACAAATCTTTTTTTTTTTTTATCATTTATTTATTTTTAAATTTATATATATATATATTTTTTCCATTTATTTTTATTAGTCGGAGGCTAATTACTTTACAATATTGTAGTGGTTTTTGTCATACATTGACATGAATCAGCCATGGATTTACATGTATTCCCCATCCCAATCCCCCCTCCCACCTCCCTCTCCACCCGATCCCTCTGGGTCTTCCCAGTACACCAGGCCCGAGCACTTGTCTCATGCATCCAGCCTGGTCTGGTGATCTGTTTCACTATAGATAATATACATGTTTCAATGCTGTTCTCTCGAAACATCCCACCCTCGCCTTCTCCACAGAGTCCAAAAGTCTGTTCTGTACATCTGTGTCTCTTTTTTTGTTTTGCATATAGGGTTATCAACACACAGAAATCCCTTGCATTCCTATACACTAACAATGAGAAAACAGAAAGAGAAATTAAGGAAACAATACCATTCACCATTGCAACAAAAAGAATAAAATACTTAGGAGTATATCTACCTAAAGAAACAAAAGACCTATACATAGAAAACTATAACAAATCTTAATGTGGAAAAATCTCTCAAAGATATTTGCCCTTCGTTCAAGAATAAAGCCCCCAAACACTCAGTGTTCAATTCCTCTCACCCTTCTTCTCTGACTCTCCTTATCTTAACTTATCTCATGAAAAGTTTCTAAAAATTTAGACCTTTTATTATGATGTATTCAATACTTTGCTTAGGCTTAGAGTAAGCTATAACAATGAACATGCACACATTAGATCTTAAAATAATCTAAATAAATAAAAGATTACTTTGGCTCCATAAACATCTCCTTTCTTTTTTCTTCTTTGATAATCTCCTCAGATTGACCCATATTGCAACCTCATTTCAGTTGAATTATTTTTTCTCTTGGTTTTATCATCCCCATATTTTGCAACTCATCTGCCATCTTTTTAGTATACGTTGGATTTCAAGTTTTTTAAAAAGTAAAGTTATCCAATTCGCTCTTTTGATAAAGTTTTGCACAATCATGCCTGTAATAATATTTTTCCCCCTGTGGGTCATTATACTCTTTATAATAAGAAGAAATAACTTTCAGATGTAGGGAAACTTTGGAATGAAAGTTTGAGTCTTTTAGAAACTCAAATAACTCCAGCTTTTGGGTGTAAACAAAATACAGAGATTTGAATATGTTTGTGACTCGTAATAGAAATGTGCTCTTTCAACCAAAGAATTTTTCGGCATTTAAAAAATGCCGGTGAGAATGCAGGATGGTACAGCCACTTTGGAAGACAGTTTGGCAGTTTCTACAAAACTAGACAGACTCTTATCTACCATCTAGCAACTGTCTTCTTTGATATTTACCCAAATGAATTGAAACCTGATGTCCCTACAAAAATTCACACACAAATGTTGATAGCACTGTTCATTATTGCCAAAATTGAGAAGCGACTAAGATGTCCTTCAACAGCAGACTCTGTAAACAGTCTGTGGTTTTGCCACACAATGGAAAATTATTCAGCAATGAGAAGAAGTGAGCCATCAAGTCACGAAAAGACTTGGAGGAAACTTAAATGCATATTACTAAGTGTAAGAAGCCAGGCTGAAAAGATTAACTGCTATATGACTCTAACTATATGAAATTCTAGAAAAGATGAAACGACAGTTAAAATTTTTCTAGGAATTCAGAGGAAAGGAAGGAGGAATGAAAAAGTGGGCACGGAGGATTTTTAGGAACGTGGAATTATTGCTACATATCCTGCAATGGTGGAAGCGTATTATCATACATTTGTCCAAACCCACAGAATGTATAAAAGGAAGAAGGAACCTTAACGTAAACTATGCACTATCAATATTGGCTCATCAGTTGTAACCAACATACCACAGTAATGCAAGTTGTCAGTAGTAGGAGAAGCTTTAGGGAGTGGAGGTGGAGGGGTGAATAAATGGGATCTCTCTGTATTTTGTTCTCAGCTTTTCTGTGAACCTAAAACTGCTTTAAAAAATAAATTCTATTAATTCATTTATACTTTAAAGTTTTTTTATCAATTTAAAACAAAACAGGACAAAAATGAGCTTGCTTCTTCTGGATTATGACTGGGTGAGAAAGTCTGAAGGACTTACAAAGGCACTTTTGGTAACTTCATGGCCCTTCATTAGCATGGTGGACAACAAAAACATGAATCGGTGAGTGGTCTTGGGTGCCAGCCCTTTGCTAGGTGCTTTCCCCACATTATCTCATGGAGCCCTGTAAAGTGTTATGTAAGGCCTTGAGGCTTAGAGAGATTAAAAAATTTTCCCAAAACCACCATGACAGGAAATGACAGAGACAAATTTCAAATCTAGGTCTTTCTTGTTGAAGGAAAAAAGGAGGCAGGTCCCCTTTCCACTCCTGAGTGTTAGGGCAGGGATGCAAGCAAGGGCCATGGAAGAGCTTTTGGCTATCTTGCAAAAACCCCACCCTGATGGTAACTATGTGGGCCTCAGAAACCAGTACCTCAACAAGACCTGTGACTGCCCTGTCCTTACCCCAAGGGCCCCCGGCTGGGCAGGGTGCAGCCAGATTTGGGGTGCCTTCTCAAGGAAGTTGTGAGTTCCTGAGTCAGAAGGAAAACACAGTAGGGGAAGAATACTTATGCAGAAGGCCTGTGTAGATGATCTGGCATTAATATTATATAATACAGAAAACACTTGCAACATCCTTTATGATCCTCTCAGGATATTTTTATTACAATTATGGGTAACAGCTCTTGAAAGGTAACGCCCGCACTTCCCAATTTACCCAAGCAACTACCATATTCTTTTCTTTATCTCTGCTCTTACATTAAAAAAAAAAAAGCTCCAGGGCTTACATATTACCTTTGCTAATTTTGAAAGAGAAGGAAAACCTTGCAGAATCAAAAGCTCAAATAGCTCACTTTAAAAGCACTTGAGAACAAGAGAAAGTTTTATGTGATTACATTAATAGCGGTGACAAATGCATGTAAAACACTTAACCATGATCTGTGATGCAAAGAAAACCCATTTAGGTGTCATTCATCTTTTTCACATTAGTACAATGAGTACTGCTTGCTTTGTCTTTTTCTCAGACAACACTTGAATTAGAATGCTGCATTTTTCCAGAAGCTAGCATCCTAATTTCTCTTTTTGGTGCCCTTTTATAGAAATGGTTAAGACTCTGAAACCCAAAATATAAAACAAAATCTGTTTTTTCCTCTCCAATTCCATCTCTCTAAAAAAATTGTTGGAACTACTTTCTTTTTGAAGAGACAAAATTTTTATTTACCAACTGGTTATTTCTAGTACTTTTCCTCCAAAGGAAATAAAACTATGCAAAATAAACTCTAATTCCTGATTCCAAACTTAGAATCATGAACAGAGGAACATAGGAATAGAAAAGAAATTAGGGATGGAGGGGCGGTGGTGGAGAAATGAGGTTGGAGAGGGGAGAGATGAGGAAAGAAAAGACAGAAGAACGAGAAATGATCTCTCCGAACATGATTCCTACAGGCCCTGAACCCAGCTTCCTACAGTCATGGACTTGTGGAGCGTGAAAACTTCCAGAAACATTAGCAGTTGTCACCCAGTGCCCTCCCCCCCCCCCCATACCACCCCCCCAACTCCTACACACTCAAGTTTTGCAGGTGAGAGAAACTGTATGATGCAATGAAAATAAAATTTTTAATTGATAGTCAGAAGACCTATATCTCAGTAGCCACGAACTTAGCAGGTCACTTGACTACTCCAACCTTCCATTTCCAAACTAGGAATAAAAGTTGGCCTTGATGCTTTCAGAGTTCCTTTTACTTCTGTCTTATCAGAAACACAGTCCTAGAGAAGTCACTTGTGCAGAGTCTTAGAGCTAGTGAGAGGCAGAGCCAGGCTAGATCTAAGGTCTCCTGAGGAATCATTAAGATTTTTATAGCTTCCTCTGGGTGGAGTGGTTTGTGAGGATGTTTATTCCATGGGCTAATGCAGGCGCCCATCTCTCTGAGCTGTCCCATGTTTCTCCAAACCTCTTTACAATTTTGTCCTGTTTTCAAATTTTCTTTGGCGGATCAAGTCAGCCTGTACAAGATATCCTAGTAAGAGCAGCCTGGCTTGGTTTGTTTTCTTCTTTTTTTTTTAACTGTGAAAATGAGAAGCATAGAAAGAGCAGTCTGTTCCCTAATGGGAGCAATAAGGCAGTGCCTCACTTGAGCAAAAAGAGGAAATCAGGCAGGTAAGTGTAGCACAGAGGTAGAGAATCAGACCCTCTGTCTTCCTAAGCTAACCTCATCCCATCCCCCATAGCTGTTCAGAGGGACTCTGGGACTCAGTGGACAGGAGGCTCAATGTTGGCTGCCTTTCCTCTCTGCCCTCCAAATACACATTTAAAGACTCCCAAAGGGATTTCTTGCAAACTTGAGTTTCTGATGTGGAAGAAAATGTTTCCAGAATTAAAAAAAAAAAAAAAAATTACAACAAGATCCAGCATCACACAAGAGAAAAGACTTCAGTTTGAAATTTTGAAGAAATATTAAATAAGAGAATTTTGGTTATACCAGATATGAATGCCAGTACTATAGGAAAGAGCCTCATAAAATGTATCAGGCCCAGGCAAAAATGAAGTAAGCAAAAATAGAATATCACTTGAACTATAGCAGGCCTATAAATTCAGCTCCAAAATTACAAGCCAACACACATACCATATTGTACAACTGAGCCTGAAAAAAGGGGAAATTAGCAATAAACCAAAAAGCTTTTAAAAGTAACATAGTGAAGCAGAAAAAAAAAGTCAGAATAAGTACTATCTGGGAAGAAACAGCAACAAAATATGTGATTTTCCTTTTTTAAAGACTCTGGACTGCATAGTACATCTGAGATGGTGGATGAGTCAATTTGGGTGGGTAGGTTCACTGTGTTTGACAAATAAGTTTTGCTTCCCACCAGGACATTTGGATACTACATAAATAGAAACCTTCTTTTCATCTCGAGAAGCATAAGGAAGTGCTTTCTCAGAGTGAATATTTTCCTCAAATCACTTGGAAAAGAGAAAGAACATTTATTTCCATGTTTCTCATATCTAGCAAACTCTATTGACCTCAGGTTGAACTTGAAAACATTGTTCTAGCACAGCCTGTCTACAAAAGCCAAACTTGCCTTTCTTTACCATCTGCCCCTGGCCTTAGAAACATCATCTCCTGTAGTATCTCCCACATTTAAGAATTTTTGTTTTGTGGAGGGTGGGGTAGAATCCCCTCTGGTGTAAATGCCAGTGTGTGAAGTTGGACTTATGCACTGAGAATGTTCCAGCCTCATAACAGACCTCTGGTGGAAGTAGCGGAGGTTCCTGCTGGCTGATCAGGCTACGGTTCTGAATGTGGAGTAAGACAGCCTGCCTTAGCAGTTACCTGTTAAATCAAGATGATTTTTGTATTTTGTTGTTGTTTAGTCACTAAGCCGTGTCCAATTCTTTTGTGACCCCATGGACTGTAACCCACTAGGTTCCTTTGTCTATGGGATTTCAAAGGAGTGGGTAGCCATTTCCTTCTCGAGGGGGTCTTCCTGACCCAGGGATTGAACCCACATCTCCTGCATCAGTAGGCTGATTCTTTACCACTGAGCCGCCTGGGTAGCCCCCTCTTTGTACTTAGTTGAGATGAAAGCTCATACTTTCTAGGACCCGGAGAGAATGGAGAACTCCTCTGGCATTTATGTGAAAGCCCAGGGCACGGCTCATGGTGCCAGGCTGCTAGTTTCAGATGTGCTGAGTTACCCTCACATCCATTTCAACGTTGTGTAGACAGCAGGAGCGGATGCAGCTCCGAGACGGCCATGTCGCTGACCTCCTGCTGCAAAGTCCAAAGTCTGTGTGCAGGAGGTGGGTTGTGTTTTCAGAAAATGATCCTCTGCTCTCCGGTTGCTACCTGCTTCTTGGCGGCAGCCTTCAGAGCCCTCGAAAATTTAAAATTCAAATTTGTCATTGACATCTGATGTTATTAGACTTGTTAATGTCAGAAGGGACAAGAAGGAAGATGAAAATATATATGTATATATATATACATATATATATATATATATATATGCCTTAAAGACTGCAAGGAATTATCCAAAAGAAACAGAGGAGGTGCTTGTGTGTTTCAAAGCATTTGTTCCTCCGTCGCTCTTCTCTTTGAGTTTCCCTTACTTTGTGTCTGACCCACAGTTGGATCTAGAATACAGATCGGTATCCTTAGAAGGAAGCTGAATAATTAAAGGTCATTCAATATACCGTCATTCTTTTATATAACCTCCAAAGGAAAGGCACTTTAGGGCTAACAATGCTGCATGGTTCAATTCTGTAAAAGTAGAATTATCATTGTAATCCTAGAATGCCATGCTTTCTACTTGCCACGGTTCCCTGATGTTCATGCTTAAATAGTTGCCTTTATGTTTATTTGCCACGGTATGTAACAGGGTGGACATTCTAAGACATTTTATTTCTTCAAATGTTTGAAAAATCTCAAATATTTGTACTTATCTTAATTTGAAAATATCTATAGGTAATTGGCAATTATATATATATATATTTATTGCCAAATATATTTGAAATATATTTGATTAGCCTCTGCAGCACACTCTACTTTCAAAAATTGTTTGATTTTCCTCTGTTTTCTTTTAAATCAAGTCTTGCAATTTGTTTTTCACAAAGTTGTAGCATTTGTCATTCACCTATTAAATAGAGAGGCTTCATGAATATTGAATATTCCATCGATATGCTGTGCTGGGCTAAGTTGCCTCAGTCATGTTCAACTCCTTGCAACCCCATGTACGGTAGCACACCAGGCTTCTCTAGAAGTCCACAGGATTCTCCAAGCAAGAATACTGGAGTGGATTGCCACTTCCTTCTCCAGGGGATCGCCCTGACTCGGGGATTGAATCCGTGTCTCCTAGGTCTCCTGCACTGGCAGGCAGGTACTTTACCACTTGCATGACCTGGGAAGACCCATTCCAAATGTGCATGTGTAAGTCCCAACCTTTCCCAGTATTTCTACAGGCAGGCAAAAAAGAGCTGCCGTACAAAATCTGTGGAATTCCTATGTTCAGTTGTACGGCAGCCCTTTCTTACCTGCCTGTAGAAGTACTGGGAAAGACTGAGACTTATACATGCATGGTTCTCCTCCTAGGGAGCAGGATTTCTCCAGTTTGGGGCTGGGAGCATAAGCTGAACAACGGGGAGGATGGGATTTAAGCTGCCCTAAAAAATCTAGATACTTTAACTTTGGGTTGGGCCATGTACCATAGAAACATTCAATTTTACATTCACTTTTGGTTCCTGCCTAGAGGGCTTCCACATATTTTTCACATGATGCTACTCATAGAAAATAAAAGCATTTTGTATCCCAAAGTTATTAAGAGTATTTGAACATAGTTGAGGGTCCTCCATGCTACAAGTGACTTACTGAAAGACTTGGGCCACCTCTGACCCTACATGGCTGACCAAGGACCATGCATGCTAAGTTGGTTCAGTCATATGTGACTCTTTGCAACCCTATGGACTGACTGTAGCCCATCAGGCTCCTCTGTCCATGGGGATTCTCCAGGCAAGAGTACTGGAGTGGGTTGCCCTGCCCTCCTCCAGGGGCTTTTCCCAATCCAGAGATGGAACCTACGTCTCTTATGTCTCCTGCATTGGCAAGTAGGTTCTTTACCACAAGCGTCACCTGGGAAGCCCAAGGACTAAGCATCCTAATTTTGTAGCACACCAGCAGGGATCCGAACCGCAGTTCAGCAGCCCCAGCCAGGCAAGTTACAAAGCAGGCAAGACTTGCCTTTTCTCCCACCTGGATCACTTTTATTCAATACTGTAAGTACTGAATCAATTTTATTCAATACTATTAATGTTGAATAAAATTCTAATAGACGTTGTTGCTGGGCTTTTAAATGTCCATGATGTAATCATTGGGTCTTCCCTTGTGGCTCAGAAGGTAAAGAATCTGCCTGAATGCTAGAGACCCAGGTTCTATCCCTGGGTCAGGAAGATCCCCTGGAGGAAGAAATGGCAACCCACTCCAGTATTCTTGTCTGGAGAATTCCAGACAAGAATTCCAGCCCTGGTGGGCTACAGTCCATGGGGTCACAAAGAGTCGGACACGACTGAGCGACTAACACCACCACCACCATGCAACGATCAGAGCTTTTCAAGGCATGAACGGACAGTTGCATATCTGGAATTATGCTTATTTATCTTAAAAGTGTTTCAAAGAGAAACACCTATTATTTTTCATCTCTGCCTCCAATTACTTCACATCTTGCTGGCCTGAACATCTTACCTAGGCTTGCCACCATTCAGAAAACTATCCTTTATTGGCCCCAGTTAAAACTTCCATTCTCTGATAATTAAAGTAACTAAGATGAGAATAAAGCTTAACTCCATCCATTTAAGAGTTTGTGATTATAAATCTTTAATTATTGGAAGACATAGTGAAACAGCAGGTATTCGTAATTCCCTCACAAACTCTCCAGGACTCTCTTTCTTTGTTTATTTCACTTTTCAGGGAGTAGAATCCAGGGGAGCAATTTTTCTGTGTCAGAGAATCTCATGAGCTGCCTTCTCCTTTCTTCCTGGAATCCCTTCCTTTCTTCCCAGGTTCAGGGAGAAAAGAGTCACCAATTTGAGAGCCTATATATTGGTACAGGGAGCTGAAGTTCACAAACCTTAGTCTGATTTGGGTGAGATGTGTTTCCTTTATCCCTTCCCAAATTGTCTTAAGAGGTTTACTTTGGGGCTAAAAACATCAGAATTTCTGAAAGTTCAGCTCTGCCCTCAAAAATGTGCAAAATGTGATCACAAAAGTGATCACAATGTGACGGAGACAAAGCAGGTTTCCTCCTGCTAACACTGGCGGCACATCGGCAGCATAGCAGAATGGGGAGGGCCACTGTGCAGGCTTATAGGAAAAATGGGACTTGGAATCTGAAAGACTGGAGCTTAAATCTTGATTTGGCCACTTCATAGCAGGGTGATTTTATTCTGATTACTGAAGCACTCTGAATTGTCTGTTTCCTCATCTGTAAAATGGACTATTAACCCCAGCTCAAAGAGGTTGATGTACCAGTGAAATGAGATGTAAAAGTTGCCAAGTACAGAGAATCCCATCTATAAGAAACTGTCTGAAATTAAATGGCTGATGCTGACCTGTTGTTTCTCTAAGACATTTCTCAGACTGCCACCCTGCCACTTGGTTTTGGATTTTGTTGTAGGGCAGTTTCTTTCCATCCTAGCCTTAGGAGAAGCAAAGAGAGAAAGTAGGACTTGTCTCTATATTCAGTCTGGCCCCAGATTTGTAATATCAAGCCAGGCTTCCCCAGGAAGCCAGAAATCCCTGCAGGGCTGGTTCCACCCTGCTGGACACTTGCTGTCTCAAAAGCAAACCCTGAGATCGAGAGCTTGGGGATGTCTCTTGATCCCTCTTGGCAGGACCTGCACATTAGAATTTCATTTGGAAATTTAAAAAATACTAATAACAAGCCTCTAATCCCAGAGATTCTGATTGCAATGGTCTGGATAAGGGCCCAAGCATCAGCAATTTTTTAACTGCCTCAAGGGTTCTTGATATACAGCCAGCGCTGAGGACCACTTCTCTAGATACTGCAGATCTAAGTGACCTGAAGATGTTAGAGGTCAAGGAGGGAGCTGGAGATGTCTTATGAGCTGATACTGGAGAGCCCTCCCTTTCTCAGATGCTTCACTCATGGAGGCAAGTGGGGTAAAATTAGCAGCTTCTGGAGTATGTCTTGGGGAGCTTTCCAGGTGGCGCTAGTGGCCAAGAACCCACCTGTCAATGCAGGAGACAGAAGAGAGGCAGGTTTGATTTGTGGATTGGGACGATCACCTGGAGGAGGAAATGGCAACGCACTCCAGTATGCTTGCCTAGAGAATGCCACGGACAGAGGAGACTGGCGGGCTACAGTCCGTAGGATCACAGAGTCGGACACGACTGAAACGACTTAGCACAGGTTGTCTTGGGCAATGATAGCACCATTTTCTGATCTGCTTGTGGGTTCCAATTTTCCGAGTAGCTGTTGAATAAGAGAACACTGCAGATTTTTTACAACATAACTCCAGAAGCCTCATTTAAGCTGATATCATTATGGACTTTTAAATCTCCTGCCTGCATTTAGTTCATTTCTGAATTAAGAAGTACTTAAAATGTAATGACTTACTTGAATTGCTCATTCTCTAATGGTGGTTACAGAGCTATGCTCTTAAACCCCGGCACATGGAGGATAGTTTGATCAAGTCAGAAAGAGCAATGTGAAAGCATTCAAATTATGGGAACTGAACCAAGATGTCTTGATTTCCAGTTCTCACTATCAATTAAACCACATAATAAAACTCAGAAAGGGCTATTTTTCTCCTTGAAATAGTAAGATGTCCATGTTTTTTCTCTTTCGTTTTTACTGACATTGATCTCTGACCAGCTTAATGATACCCCTCCTTCCCCTCCCTTTTTTTTTGCCTTATCAGATGATACTCTTTCTTAGTGAAATCCAGTTTCTACCATCATTCTTGTTTATTCACACCCTAAATTAACTGAGGGTCCTTTTGCTAGAGACCATGACTCCCTCTCTCTTTTTTGGTGAAAAAAAGCCTCAAACTGAGTTATTAGTCATTTTAAGTATTTTAAGGCCACAGAAGCAATATTTGCTCTGTCATTGTTAAATAACTAGGAGCCACTTTAAGATCAAAACTAAAATTTAATGCAAAAACAAGTATTTCTGACATAGATATCTGCACGAGGAGGGGATCCATTTAATTACCTGATCCCAAATCAAAGTCAAAGAGTTTCCCGGTCCTTATACTACCTACCCTTCCAAAGATATTAATATCAATTGTCAAGGAGAAAATTTATAACCCATGGAATTCTGATGTCACCAGGATGGATTTAATGACCTGCAGTCAGTTTGGGCAGGACAGCATAAGAATAGTTGTGAAAAGAAGCTCCTACTAAATCAGAACCTGCCTCTAACCCTAATGACAGTAGAGCTAAAGAAAAAAATCTAGCATCTAACTTGTAGACAGTGGCTGTTATAGGAAATATGGGTGACATTCCCACAGAGGAGAGTGCTTCTGAAAGCAAACCCACTAGACTGGTTCACTCTGCATAGTGGATTCCTTCATTCCACAAGTATAACTGAGTGCTTGGCACTTATTTGACACAGCACAATGAGTTTATTGGGGGTATCATAAATAAGTGTGGGTGACTCTGTGACGTAGGTCATCTGGACTTGCTTGGGCTTAGTGTACCCTGAACTTTAAATGATGTCTGAGTTCACGGTCCCATGACAACCTTACAAATTATTTACAAGTTTCTTAGGAAATCATCCATTTATTTCATCTTTCAACTTTATTTAGTTTTATGGAGTTGAGTGCCACAAACTTAAAATTATTTGCATATTCTTTCTGTTCAGAGTTTTCATTCAGTCACCAAGTCGTATCTGACTCTTCGTGATCCCATGTACTGCAGCACACCAGGCTTCTCGGTCCCTGACTGATTTATTTCCTTTCTTTTGTGCTCTCTTCTTATATTTGCTAGAGGCTTGCCAATATATTGTAGTATTTAGCAATATAAAAATTAGCTATATGTATAGATTATGGTTATATGTCATAAATGTGCAAAGCACATGAAAAAAGTGAAGGTGTTAGCTGTTCAGTCATGTCTAACTCTTTGGGACCCCATGTACTATAGCCTGCCAGGCTCCTCTGTCCATGGGAGTCTCCAGGCAAGAATACTGAAGTGGGTTGCCATGCCCTGAAGTGGGTCGCCATGCCCTCCTCCAAGGGATCTTTCCGACCCAGGAATTGAACCCAGATCTCTTACATTGCAGGTAGATTCTTTACTGTCTGAGCATCAAAGAAGCCCCATATAAAGCATGTATAATTAAAGAAAAAAAAAATCGAGCAGAAAAATATGTATATTGGAGTGAGGAGTGTTGGGGAACTAGAGTAGGAAATCAGTTTTTTCCCTAAACTTTTGTACCATTAATTCTTTACTATGATTAATGATAATAATAAATACCTATTTTAACTGACTGAGGGAATCCAGGCCAATATTAGACAGGGTTCATTTAGTGCACTGGGGCCCATTTTCAAAGTCCAGGGGTGTCAGTCCTGTGTGTTTAGGCTTCAGTTCTCCTGAACTTGATTGTGTTTTTGATAACTGGCAGTGGGTCATCAGGGTGGACTGCCAAAACACTTAGGGGAAGTCACTTGATCAACTTGTCCTTGGCACAATGGCCATTCTGAAAATAGACATACTCAAGTGAAATGAGTTATATTAAAACTGATTCCAAACAGTTAACTGAGTGCATGTTGTGTTTGAAAAACATGTACTAGAATGTGGAATTGTTTCACTTTCAAGTGAAAATCCCTGCCTACACTGCAACATTACAATATTTTGAAATACATCTTCCTCAGAACAGGAGTCACCTTCTAGGCTGGTTCTCCCTTGCCCTGGTCCGTTTAGAGATTTCCAAGGACTCAGGCCAAAGCAGCAAAGAGTCCTATGTCTGGGAGTGAAAGAAAAGGAAGATATAGACAAGTTTGCTGACACAAATATACACACACACACACATTTGGGAAAAAATATTTTGCAGCAAGGGTGACAAAAATATGATTACCCTTTTTATTATAAGATACATTTTTATAAGTTCATTCAACACAAAGACAGATGGACAAAAACTGTAAAGTATCAGTTCTCACATGAGGAAGCATGGTTATTCATTGACTGAGCACTGTTTTGGTGGAGTCCTTGAGATAGGAGGTTCACTTATTTGTCATAAGTTTCCAGCAAGACTAGAGTTCCAAAACCAGGAGGAGAGGCTGTCACCTCCAACACTGGGAGCCTTCACAGGTATTCCTGGTCTTGTGACTACAGAGAGCACCATTTAACTTCAGACCAATGAACTTGCTATGAGCACTGCCGATAACCATCCATGGCAGAGGAGTACTGTGTACTCTGCCTACCTTGTAGTTTTCAGAGATCTCAACCCCCTGTAACTGCCAACAACACAGACGTCCAGTCACGCCTGGTACCATTCCTTAGCCAGGAGCCTCAGTTGCCTTCTGCACCATTTTTGCTGTACCCCAAATGTCTGCTACCCCATCCCCACCTCCCTGTCTGCTGAATAGTTTCTACCCAGTAATATAGGATGTAGAGATTAAAGACATAATTAGGGACATAGGAGTAAGGTAGAAGTTACAGGGACAGAGCGAGAAATACTTCATGAACTACTTCAGACATTGTCTTGACAGGGCTTGGCAGCATATTGGATGGAGGCTGTAGGTGAGGACAGGGAAGAGTCATGGACAGCACCCAGGTTTTTGGTGTGAGCACCTGAGGGATTGTAATGTCAGTAACTGATATGGGAAAATTGCAGGAGGACAAGTATGAGGAAATGAATTCAGTTCTGAACGTGTTGTTTGAGGGATCTGTGAGAAGCCAAAGAAGAGATGTCGCGAAGGCTTTGCCTATATTCATCTGGAGTTAAGCAGACAGATCTGGGCTGGAGATATATACTTAGTTGTCATCAACATAAAGATGGGAATCAAGCCATCCCTGGGTGTGGATGAGATTGCTTAATATTTGCTTATAGTGTGAGATGATAAGTGGCCCAGACTAGAGCCCTGAGTAACCCCCATTATTTAGGGGTGGGTCAGGAGGAAGAGCTAATAGAACAGCGACAGGGGGAGAAGGGAAACTGAGAGAGTGCCTTTGTTCATATTCACCCTTTTCCTGGAGTGACCTCCTGCTCTTCTTTGTGTGGTAAAATTCGGCTCACACTCCAACACATCTCAGATGTAGCTTTGATGAAGCAAAACTTTCTTGATTCACTCTTTACTTCCGCAAACACCATAAGAACTGCTCTCTTTTCCCTGCTTCTATAGCTCTTCAGACAAAAGTCAAACCGTGATGTAGCCATCAAAGACACCTCCCACCCTACTTCCAACACTTTCTGAGCTAATATAAAGTAAGAATATGATAGCTGATTCTAATTCATCTTTGTTTCCTAGGACCAAGCAGTACATATGAAATGGTCAACAAGTGTTGAATTAACTTTTCTTGCCTGGTATTGAAAGTTACCTCATTCTGACAAAGATTTCAGCCCAGTGGGATACATTATTCAGAGGAAATTTCAGTTTTTAAGAACTCCTGCTTTATAACGAAATCTATTTCTAGGACAATGTTACAAGCTAGTTTTTGATTATTCATGTCTCACTTACTTCTAAAAAGAATTTGAGATAGCTTGCAGTGAGTCACATGAATAATTACATCTTTAAAAACAGCATGAAAGCATCATGCGATGGAAAAAGGTGATAACATTACCTGATAAGTTAGACCAAGGAAAATTGCTGCCATTGAGATTAAGATATAACTTTGCACTTCTTAGCAGATAAGTGAATACATTCTCTTTTTCTGAACAGTCCTAGGATTTTTGTGGGACTCAGTGTAGTAGAGGATGGAGCATAAGCATGTTACTCAGACCAGCTAAAATTCAGCTGGACTTAATTATATCCTTCAACTATTTATTTGAAATGTTGTATGTAATATGCTTATGAGTGGCCTGTAAATTAGAATGACAAAAAATGACTCACTTGAAGAAAAAATTCAACAGGCCTGCAGAATGGGGATTCTTTTTTAAGGTTGGAAACATTTGAAGCTATCTCAGAGTTGTACTTTTAAAATATGTTGCCTGAGAACATATGACAAAAGACTGCCATGAAATTAATAACTTATGAATGTTTTCTGTGTATAATATTAAAACATAATACTATCTGAATACATTGTTCAGAAATGGCATGAATTTTTGCATAAGATCAGGTGTATAATGTAGAAATGTTGCATGGGGAACACACAAATTTGAAATGTTTTTTGCAGCATCTCCAGGAGTCTCCCTGTCAGAGATTGGGAACCACTAACTAGATTAGTGGTTTTCCAAGTTATTAATGTAATTAGCTTGTTTGTTTAGTTATAATTGGCTATGTAGCTCTTTGTTCAAAGAACTCATATTCTGGAGATCAACAAATCCCAGCTCTAAGACAGGAGTTGGAGTCTATCTGATTGGGGTTCAGAAGGGACCTTATAAAAAACTATGATCGTTCTATGAAAATTACACTGAAGAGACACTATTATTACATATCACCAATGTTTCTGCATGGCAATTAGCCTGACATCTAATTTTAGTTTCAGCATATTTGCTTAGATATACCTGACATTAAAATAGGCACTGCCTTTATTTCTTTATTTAGACCTCTTTATTTCTACCTCTCCAAAAATTGCAAATGTCTTCTGAGAACCTTCCAAAAGTCCTAGAAGAGTCTTTAAATTATTAGGCAAATAATAATTATTATTAATTATTGTAATTATTATTATTAATAATAAATATTAGGCAAAGTCTATGAACTTTGAGGAGAAAATGGTTCTCTATAACCATCTTATAAAGTCAGATGGAATTCAGATTTTTCAAACTTGTACTGAAAGAAAGAGAACTTTGAGGTCAATTTTTTTCTATAAGTTCTACCTGATGCTATAAATTGCTAGTATCTTGCTGTGGAGCATGGATTCTAGAATGTGAGGTCAGTGGTTTGTGGCCCAGAGCTTAGTTACTCCATGGCATGTGAGATCCTCTGGGGGATTGAACCCATATTTCCTGCACTGGCAGGGGATTCTTAACCACTGCAACACCAGGGAAACCCTCCTTTTTGTAATTGATGTATAGTTGATGTACAGTATTGTATGAGTCTCTGGTGTATAAGTATAGTGATTTGACATTTATATACATTACAGCTTAGATACCTTTATTTCTTAATATTGGTAGAATGCAAGAGATTGGAGAATATCTCCTAGGATGTTTGAAACATCTACACATACACACCCTCAGATTACATCTAAAATCCACACATGAAAGAATGAGATTATTCTTCCTTTACAAAGCAACTCTTCTGAATCAGTGCTCAATATCATTGTGGGACATCTCCCATCTCATGGATTATTTGTTCTGGATTTGACATAGTTTCTGGACCCTGAGAATTTGCTACTGACTCAAGCTTCTTGAGGGTAGAGACAGTTTCCTCACTGAGCCTTGTATTTCTGGCACCATTTAGCATAGTCTGAGTTTGTAGATTTTAATTCAATTAAATGTAGCTCCCTATTCAAGTATTAAAAAGGACACATACCTTCTTCCTGCCCTCTCCCTCTTTCCAGTTTGATCTCCCCTCTCTCATCCTCAGCCCCAACTCAACAGCCAGTCATCATGAGCTTTCTTTAGTTCCCAGCATGCCTTTCCCCAGACTTGCCTTTGACCTTTGGCAAAGGCTATTCCCTTCTATTGGAAGATTCCCCCTTCCCTTTGCCTTGCTGAGATATGCTTATTTTTCAGGTCTATGTTCTTATGT
Source organism: Dama dama (assembly GCF_033118175.1). Taxonomy (NCBI): domain Eukaryota; kingdom Metazoa; phylum Chordata; class Mammalia; order Artiodactyla; family Cervidae; genus Dama; species Dama dama. The sequence goes on from NC_083710.1 coordinate 50,819,225, forward strand.
CTCTTCTCTGGAAATACTTTACAACTCTGATTAAGTATCCTTTATATTTTTCTCCCATAACACATTGTGGCATTTTAACCCTCATTGTATTATTATAATTGAAATATCCTCACTAGATTGTCAACTTGAGGGCAGGCAGATATGTCACTTTATTTGCCTGCATATCCTCAGGAACTTAGCCCAACAACCGAGACATAACAGGTGCTCAATAAATATGTAGGTGAACAAGCAAATGAATGAATGAATAAGTGCAATGACCAGGAATCCTTTCTCAAGAATTCTTTCGCCCAGAATCTTTTGGCAATTATGACTTCATTGTTGGCATGGTGACATTGTTTTAGGGAAAACTCTGTTACTGAACTTATATTTTAAAAAACCTGCTGAAATTGCACATGAAGCTGGAAGTATCATAGGATCAAAATCCTGCATCTGAGTTCACATCATTCAATTCTGTATAGGTGAGAATGGAACTCAGGCTCCTTTCTTTCAGCTGAAGATACCAACCTGGCCTTGCTCCTGCAGTTCCTACTCTGTCAACTGGTATGCCATTGGATGTGAGGATGTAGTCTCTTTCTTTTTATTCATTCAACAAATATTGATTAAGTGTCTTGGAGGAGGGGGGACCCATGGACTTGACAGTCCACTTAAGAATCAGAATTCCACTGAAGTATGTCTTGAGCCAACAAATACCAGGAAAAGCTGGGGAAAGGGAAAATCCTTACAAACCATTCTGAGCATGATAAGTTATAAATATGTATCGGAAAAATTCTTTGATCGAGTCTCAATATGTGCCTTTCGTTATAGTAAGGAATCATCCCCACCCTTTCTTTAAAAACAGATGAAGGCACACTTAGAGCCATCTGGAGGAAGATGCTGCTTGATTAGGGTTCAGTCTCTCTTTAGAGAACAGCTTACATAAAATTACACTGAATAGAGTTTCAGAATCAATCTGCTCTTCCCTTTGCCTTCTACAACATGTACTTTACAGAATGCATAGTGATCTCTCTTAAGACATTTTTCTCTTTTATATCTTAGTCTCTTTCTGACAGAAATTCCTTTCTTTGTAGAGAAATAAGGCTTCTCTTTCATTGCCTCTATTCCCTTGATGACACGAAGTATTCAATCACGACCAATTTACAGATAATGTTGTGCTAGTTTCTCACGTGTGTTTGTCAGTTTCGTCACCTGTGCCAGATTGTCAAGTGCATGCCCTAGATAACGTGGATACCTTAGTCAACAAGTTTCATCATGCTTCTAAATGGAAATGTTCTGGAAATTTTCCTCTCGGCTCTTTTCCACTTGCCTGAACCTTTTTGGATGACTCTGAATTGGATGTTCTTCACCTATACCTTTAGTTCCTTAGGTCACCATACATGTCAGCTGGGAAAGGAAGAAGAAACATGGGCAAAACAAACCTTCCATCAACATGTCAGAAAAGTGTCCGGAAGGTTTTCACTCAGCGAACTTACCTGATCTTATCAGTGGCAGTCAGCTGAGCTGAAGCTCTTTGGGTGATTCTTACTTTTCCCTGCCAAGGAAAGGAAAATTCCAGATGATGTGAAATGCTGCAAAGAGTCTAGCAATGCAATTTTTCAGTGTCATCTGGGTGAAATGGTTTGCAAAGTTTTACTTGTAAGTACAGGCTGGGAGTAATTTTGGTTTAGGTATGGGGAGAAACAGGCAGAGAAGAAGAATTTAGTGCTAGCCATATTGATTTCATCAATATTAATGACCCAGATTACCTTGCTAATAAAGCAAAAGATAAGAGGCAAGATAACTCCAGACTAGAGTTTTCTAATCTCTAGATATCTATCCACGTATTTATACAGAAAGACTCCTGTTCTTTTTTCTTCTAGTCAATAGCACAAGCAACTTGGGCAGATTTGATACCTCTCCCTTCATAAGTTGACAACCACAACAGGAGAGTTGGCATGTTCCTAGGTTGTGGCATAAAGGCGGCACCTCTTAGTTCTATGACCAGCTTCTGATCAGTCGTTGGGAAGCAGTTGTGGTGGCAACAAGAACTAGAGACAAAAGTACTGGAATGGGACTTCCATGGCAGTCCAGTGGTTAGGACTTCACTTCCAGTGCAAGGGGTGTGGGTTCAATACCTGATCAGGAAGCTAAGATCCCACACGCCTCAGGGTCAGAAAACCAAAACATAAAACAGAAGCGATATTGTAACAAATTCAATAAAGACTTTAAAAATGACCCACATGAAAAAAAAAATCTTAAAAAATAACACTGGGTTCACGGAGGCCTCATTTCATGGGCATGGGCTTAAAGGCACCCTGGGTTGCTGTTGTTTAGTTGCTAGGTCGTGTCTGACTCTTCTGCAACCCCATGATCTGTAGCCTGCCAGGCTCCACTGTCCATGGGATTTCCAGGCAAGAATACTGGAGTGGGTTGCCATTTCTTTCTCCAGGGGATCTTCCTAGCCCAGGAAACGAACCCATGTCTCCCACGTCTTCTGCATTGCAAGTGGATTCTTTACCACTGACCATCAGGGAAGCCCCAATCTTGGTTTAATACTCTGCTGCTGCCTTCTTGAAATTCTTAATGATTTTTGAGGCAAGGAAGTCGCATTTTCCATTTTGTACTAGACCCCAGAAAATTATGTAGCCAGTCCTGTACTCAAGACGTATCACTGAAACATCAAAGAGCAGCACAGAAAGGTGTGTGTGGCGTGTGTAAAACCCAGCTCTTTGTACCTACACTTCAGACTGTAGCCACTGCCCTCTCACCGCTCACCCACCAAAAAAAAAAAAAAAAAAAACTTATGTGTGTATTAAGAGACAATTTTGAGGGGTGGTTAAGAGTAAAAATTGCAGCTAGACTGCCTGGCTTTGAAACTTACCATAAGAAAGTTGCAATACTTTCTGTTGTCTCAGCATTTTCATCTGTAAAACAAGGGGAGAATAGCACCTATCTATAAAATTGCCATAAGCATCAAGTGGTTTAATAAATGGAAAGTCCTTAGAGCACAGTCTGGCCCTTAGTCACACCAAATTACCTATTATGTTCTTATTATTAAATTAGGTTATGTTGTTATTTAGTTAAATTATCTCTGGAAGGCTATATCAGCAGATCTCATTTTGTTGCACCTTGCTCTATTGTGCTTCACAGATTTTATATCTTTTCCAAATTGAAGATATGTGGTGACCCTGCACTGAGCACGTCTATCAGTACAATTTTCCCAACAGCATTTGCTCACTTTGTGTCCCTGTGTCACATTTTGGTAATTTTCACAATATTTCAATCTTTTTCATTGTTGTTATATTTATTATATAAACCTGTGATCATTGATTTTTAATGTTAGTCTTGGAATTGTTTTGAGACACAATGACCATGCTCATGTAACAGTAAACTCAACTGATAAATGTTGTGTATGTTTAGATGCCCTATCCTCCAGCCATTCTCCATCTTTCTCCCCCTGCTTAGGCCTTCATGTTCCCTGAGACACAATAATATTGAAATTAGGCCAATTAATAACCCTATTCTGGCCTCTCAAGTATTCAAGTGAAAGGAAGAGTCACATGTCTCTCACTTTAAGTCAAAAGCTAGAAATGTTAAATCTTAGTGAGGAAGGCATGTAAAAGCTGAAACAGGCCAAAAGTTACTCCTATCCTGCTGAACAACTAGCCAAGTTATAGATGCAAAGGAAAATTTCTTGTAGGAAATTAAAAGTGCTACTCTAGTGTACACACAAGAAAGAAAGTAGCCTTACTGCTAATATGGAGAAAGATTAAATGGTTGGTATAGACCCTGATGGCTCAGATGGCAAAGAATTCACTAGCAGTGCAGAGACCCAGATTCGAGAAAATCCCCTGGAGAAGTGAATGGCTACCTACTCCAATATTCTTGCCTGGAGAACTCCATGGACAGAGGAGCCTGGCAGATTATATAGTCCATGGGGTCACAGAGTTGGACACAACTGAGCGGCTAACACTTTCATTTTTTCTTCATTTTTTATAGATCAAACCAGCCATAATATTCCCTTAAACCAAAGCCTAATCTGGAGCAAAGCCCTAACTCTGTTCAATTCTCTGGAGGCTGAGAGAAGCCTGGAAGCTTCAGAAGAAAAGTGTAAAGCTAGCAGAGGTTAATTCATGAGGTTTAAGGAAAGAAACCATCTCCATAACATAAAACTGCAAAGCGAAGCAGCCCATACTGATGTAGTAGCAAGTTATCCAGAAGATCAGATAATTAACAATGTTGGCTACACTAAACAACAGATTTTCAGTCCAGATGAAACAGCTTTTTATTGGAAGAGGATATAGCCCAGAACTTCCATAACTAGAGAGAAGTCAATGCCTCATTCAAAGGACAGTCTGAGTCTCTTGTTAGGGGCTAATGCAGCTGGTAACTTGAGGTTGAACCCAGTGCTCATTTATCATCCTGAAAATCCTAGGACCCTTCAGAATTATGCTAAATCTACTCTGTCTGTGCTCTAAAATTGGAACATCAAAGCCTGAATGACAGCATATCTGTTTGTATCATGGTTTACTGAATATGTTAATCCCACGACTGAGATCTACTGCTCTGAAGAAAATACTTCTTTCAAAAATATTACTGCTCATTGACAATGCTCCTGGTCACCCCAGAGTTCTGAGGGAGATGTATGAGATTAATGTTGCTTTTATACGTGCTAACACTACATCTGTCCTGCAGCCCATGGATTAAGAATTAAATTTGAATTTCAAGTCTTTTTATTTAAGAAATACATTTCAAAGGCTAAAACTGCAATATCTAGGGATTCTTCTGAAGGATGTAGGCAGAATAAACTGACAACTTTCTGGTTTTCACTATTCTGTGCTGTGCTGTGTTTAGTCGCTCAGTTGTGTCTGACGCTTTGCGACCACATGGACTGTAGCCCACCAGGCTCCTCTATCCATGGGGATTCTCCAGGCAAGAATACTGGAGTGGGTTGTCATACCCTCCTCCAGGATCTTCTCAACCCAGGTCTCCCTCATTGCAGGCAGATTCTTTACTGTCTGAGCCATCAAGGAAGCCCTTTCTCCATTCTAGATGCCATTAAGAGCATTCACAGTTCATGGGAAGAGGTCAAAATATCAACATTAAGAGAAGTTTGGGAGAAGTTGATTCCAGCCCTCATGGTTGACTTCGAGGTGGGGGGGGGGTTCAAGACTTCCATGGAGGAAGTAACTACAGATATGGTGGAAATAGCAAGAGAACTAGAAGTGAACTCTGGAGATGTGACTGCATTGCTACAATCACATGATCAAACTTTAATGGATGAGGAATTGTTTCCTATGAATGAGCAAAGATAGTGATTTCTTGAAATGGAAACTACTCCTGGTTAAGATGTTATGAAGGTTATTGAAATGACAGCAAAGAATTTTGAATATTACAGAAACTGTTGATTAAACAGTGGCAGGGTTTGAGAGTGTTGTCTCCAATCTTAAAAGAAGTTCTACTGTAGTAAAATGGTATCAAACAACATTGCATGCTACAGAGAAATTGCTTAAGAAAAGGAAGGGTCAATCAATGAGGCAAAGTTCATTGTTCTATTTAAGAAATTTACACAGCCTCCCTAACCTTCAGCAACCACCTCCCTGATTAGTCAGCCGCAATCCGCACTGAGGCAAGAACCTCCACCAGCAAAGAGATTCTAACACGCTGAAGGCTCGGGAGTGATGGCTAGCACTTTTTACCAATAAGGTATTTTTAAATTAAGGTATACACATTTTTTTCATTCTGTCTGCCCTCTGATAGATGAGGATAAGAGGCTTGTGGAAACTTCCTGATGGGAGCGACTGGCTGTGGGGAAAACTGGGTCTTGCTCTAGTGGGTAAACCCAGGCTAAGTCTTTAATCCAAACTTTTGCTGATGGGTGGGGCTGTGTTCCAGCCCTGTAATTTGGCCTGAGGCCAAAGTACTGTAGGGGTAATGATGACCTCCTTCAAAAGGACTTATGCCAGCACTCTGTGGCTCCCTGGACTGTGGCAGTCAGTGTCCCTGACCACGTGGCAACCACACCTTTGCTAGCGACTCCCAGACACTCACAGGCACGTCTGGTTCAGTCACTTGTGGGGTCACTGCTCCTTTCTCCTGGGTCCTGGTGTGCACAAGGTTTGTCTACAGCCCCCAAGAGTCTGTTTTCCTAGTCTGGTAGAAGTTCTGTAATCAAATCCCACTGACCTTCAAAGTCAAATTCCCTGAGGGTTCTCAGCCTTTGCCAGAACCCCAGATTGGGAAATCTGTTGTGGGCCCTAACACTTTTGTAGCCGTGTGAGAACTGCATTGGTATAATTGTTCTCCAGCTTGTGGGTTGTCTGCTTGGCGGCTCTATAGTGGTGCTAACGGCAACCTCCTCCAAGAGGACTTATGCCACACACCGTGCCTCCCAGGTCTGCTGCAGCCAGAGCCCCTGTCCCGACGGCAGGCCACTGTTGACCCATGCCTCTGCAGGAGACACTCAAACACTCAAAAGCAGGTCTGCCTCAGTCTCCTCTGGTGGTCGCTGCTCCTTTCCCTGGGTCCTGGTGCACACAATGTTTTGTTTGCACCCTTCAAGCATCTCTGGCAGGTATGAGGTTTGATTCTAAACACGATTAGGCCATCTTGTTGGGACTTTTTCTTGGCCCTTGGACATGGGGTATCTTTTTTGGTGAGATCCTACATTTTCCTGTCAGTAGTTGATCAGCAGCTAGCTGAGATTTTGGTGTTCACACAAGAGAAGATGAGCGCATGTCCTTCTACTCCACCATCTTGTCATTAGTTGAGAGTTCCAAACAACAGCAAGGAGAGATAAGAAACCCCTCCTAGGTAAATAGTGCAAAGAAACAGAGGAAAACAATAGAATGGGAAAGACTAGAGATATCTTCAAGAAAATTAGAGAAACCAAGGGAATATTTCATGCAAATATGGACACAAAAAAGGACAGAAACAGTATAGACACAACAGAAGCAAAAAATATGAAGAAGAGGTGGCAAAAATACACAGAAGAATTATACAAAAAGATCTTAATGACCCAGACAACCACAGTGGTGTGATCACTCACCTAGAGTCAGACATCTTGGAAGGTGAAGTCAAGCGGGTTTTAGGAAGCATCACTACGAACAAAGTGAGTGGAGGTAATGGAATTCCAGCTGAGCTACTGTGAATCCTAAAAGATAATGCTGTTAAAGTGCTGCACTCAATATGCCAGCAAATTTGGAAAACTCAGCAGTGGCCACAAGACTGGAAAAGGTGAATTTTCATTCTAACCTCAAAGAAAGGCAATGCCAAAGAATGTTCAAACTACCATAAAATTGCACTCCTTTCACATGCTAGCAAAGTAATGCTAAAAATTCTCCAAGCTAGTCTCCAACAGTACATGAACTGAGAACTTCCAGATATTCAAACTGGATTTAGGAAAGGCAGAGGAACCAAAGATCAAATTGCCAACATCTGTTGGATCATAGAAAAAACAAGAGAGTTCCAGGAAAATGTCAACTTTTGCTTCATTGACTATGCTAATGTCTTTGTGTGGATCACAACAAACTAAAAAATTCTTAAAGAGATAAGAATATCAGACCACCTTCTCTGCCTCCTGAGAAATCAGCATGCTGGTCAAGAAGCAACATTTAGAACTGGACATGGAACAACAGACTGATTCAACTGGGAAAGGAGTACATCAAGGCTGTATATTGTCATCCTGCTTATTTAACTTTACATGCAGAGTACATCTTGCAAAATGCAGGACTGGATAAAGCACAAGCTGGAATCAAGATTGCTGGGAGAGATATCAATAACCTCAGATATGCAGATGACACCACCCTTATGGCACAAAGCGAAGAACTAAAGAGCCTCTTGATGAAAGTGAAAGGGGAAAGTGAAAAGGCTGACTTAAAACTCAACATTCAAAAAAATGAAACTCATGGCATCCAGTTCCATCAGTTCAGTCAGTTCAGACGCTCAGTCTTGTCTGACTCTGCAGTCCCATAGACCGTAGCACACCAGGCTTCCCTGTCCAACACCAACTCCCAAGCTTACTCAAACTCTTGTCCATTGAGTCAGTGATGCTATCCAACCATCTCATCCTCTTTTGTCCCCTTCTCCTTCTGCATTCACTCTTTCCCAGCATCAGGGGCTTTTCTAATGAGTCAGCTCTTCGCACAGGTGACCAAAGTATTGGAGTTTCAGCTTCAGCATCAGTCCTTCCAATGAACGTTCAGGTCTGATTTCCTTTAGGATTGACTAGTTCGATCTCGTTGCAGTTCAGTTCAGTTCAGCTCAGTTCAGTTGCTCAGTCATGTCTGACTCTTTGCGACCCCATGAACTGCAGCACGCCAGGCCTCCCTGTCCATCACCAACTCCTGGAGTTTACCCAAACTCTTGTCTATTGAGTTGGTGAAGCCATCCAACCATCTCATCCTCTGTCATCCCCTTCTCCTGCCCTCAATCTTTCCAAGCATCAGGATCTTTTCAAATGAGTCAGCTCCTCATATCAGGTGGTCAAAGTATTGGAGTTTCATCTTCAACATCAGTCCTTCCACTGAACACTCAGGACTGATCTCCTTTAGGATGGACTGATTGGATCTCCTTGCAGTCCAAGGGACTCTCAAGAGTCTTCTCCAACATCACAGTTCAAAAGCATCAATTCTTTGGCTCTCAGCTTTCTTCACAGTCCAACTCTCACATCCATACATGACTACCAGAAAAACCATAGCCGTGACTAGATGGACCTTTGTTGACAAAGTAATGTCTTTGCTTTTTAATATGCTGTCTAGGTTGGTCATAACTCTCCTTCCAAGGAGTAAGAGTCTTTTCATTTCATGGCTGCAATCACCATCTGCAGTGATTTTGGAGCCCCCCAAAATAAAGTCAACCACTGTTTCCACTGTTTCCCCATCTATTTGCCATGAGGTGATGGGACCAGATGCCATGATCTTAGTTTTCTGAATGTTCAGCTTTAAGCCAACTTTTTCACTCCTCTCACTTTCATCAAGAGGGTCTTCAGTTCTTTTCACTTTCTGCCATAAGGGTGGTGTCATCTGTGTATCTGAGGTTATTGATATCTCTCTCAGTAATCGTGATTCCAGCTTGTACTTCATCCAGCCTGGCATTTTGCAAGATGTACTCTGCATAAAAGTTAAATAAGCAGGGTGACAATATACAGCCTTGACATACTCCTTTCCCAACTTGGAAAATTTTGTTCCTTTGTTCCATGTTCAGTTCTAACTGTTGCTTCTTGACCTGCATACAGATTTCTTAGACGGCACATAAGGTAGTCTGGTAGTCCCATCTCTTTAAGCAATTTCCACAGTTTGTTGTGATCAACAACAGTCAAAGGCTTTGCCATAATCAATAAAACAGAAGTAGATGGTTTTCTGAAATTGTGTTGCTTTTTTGATTTTCACAGCATCATCTTTTAGGATTTGAAATAGCTCAACTGGAATTCCATCACCTTCACTGTCTTTGTTCCAGTGATGCTTCCTAAGGCCCACTTGACTTCGCATTCCTGGATGTCTGGCTCTAGGTAAGTGATCATACCATCGTGGTTATCTGGGTCATGAAGAACTTTATTATATAGTTCTTCCATGTATTCTTGCCACCTCTTCTTAATATCTTCTGCTTCTGTTAGGTCCATACCATTTCTGTCCTTTTTTGTGCCCATCTTTGCATGAAATGTTCCCTTGGTATCTCTAAATTTCTTGAAGAGATCGCTAGTCTTTCCCATTCTATTGTTTTCCTCTATTTCTTTGCATTAGGAAGACTTTCTTACCTCTCCTTGCTATTCTTTGGAACTCTGCATTCAAATGGGTATATCTTTCCTTTTCTCCTTTGCCTTTTGCTTCTCTTCTTTTCTCAGCTATTTGTAAGGTCTCCTCAGACAACCATTTTGACTTTTGTATTTCTTTTTCTTGGGGATGGTCTTGATCACTGCCTCCTGTACAATGTCATGAACCTCCATCCATAGTTATTCAGGCACTCTGTCTATCAGACCTAATCCCCGAATCTATTTGTCACTTTCACTGTATAATTGTAAGGGATTTGATTTAGGTCATAGCTGAATGGTCTAGTGGTTTTCCCTACTTTCTTCAATTTAAGTCTGAATTTGGCAATAAGGAGTTCATGATCTGAGTGACAGTCAGCTCCCAGTCTTGTTTTTGCTGACTATATAGAGTTTCTCCATCTTTGGCTGCAAAGAATATAGTCAATATGATTTCGGTATTGACCATCTGGTGATGTCCATGTGTAGAGTCTTCTCTTGTGTTGTTGGGAGAGGGTGTATGCTTTGACCAGTGCGTTGTCTTGGCAAAACTCTGTTAGCCTTTGCCCTGCTTCATTCTGTACTCCAAGGCCAAATTTGCCTGTTACTCCAGGTATCTCTTGACTTCCTACTTTTGCATTCCAGTCCCCTATGATGAAAAGGACAGCTTTTTTGGATGTTAGTTCTAGAAGGTCTTGTATGTCTTCATAGAACCATTCAACTTCAGCTTCTTCAGAATTACTGGTAGGGGCATAGACTTGGATTACTCTGATATTGAATGGCTTGCCTTGGAAACGAACAGAGATCATTCTGTCATTTTTGAGATTGCACCAAGTACTGCATTTGTACTCTTTTGTTGACTATAATGGCTACTCCGTTTCTTCTAAGGGATTCTTGTCCACAGTAGTAGATATAATGGTCATCTGAATTACATTCACCCATTACAGTCCATTTTAGTTCAGTGATTTCTAAAATGTTGATGTTCACTTTTGCCATCTCCTGTTTGAGCACTTCTAATTTAACCTGATTCATGGACCTCACATTCCAGTTTCCTATGCAATGTTGTTCTTTACAGCATCAGACTTGACTTCCATCACTAGTCATATCCACAACAGGGTTGTGTTCTCGCTTTGGCTCAATCTTTTCATTCTTTCTGGAGTTATTTCTCCACTCGTCTCCAGTAACGTATTGGGCACCTACTGACCTGGCGAGTTCATCTTTCAGTGTCATATCTTTTTGCCTTCTCATATTGTCCATGGGGTTCTCAAGGCAAGAATACTGAAGTGGTTTGTCATTCCCTTCTCCAGTGGACCATGTTTTGTCAGAACTCTCCACCATGACCCATCCATCTTGGGTGGCCCTCCACAGCAAGGCTCACAGTTTCGTTGAGTTAGAGAAGGCTGTGGTCCATGTAATCTGTTTGATTAGCTTTCTGTGATTGCAGTTTTCATTCTGTCCTGTTGGGAGAGACTGATTATGGGGGAAACTGGGTCTTGCTCTGATAGGCAAGGCCATGCTCAGTAAATGTTCAATCCAATTTTCTGTTGATGGGTGGGGCTGTGTTCCCTCCCTGTTGTTTGACCTGAGACCAAACTATGGTGGAGGTAGTGAAGATAATGGTGACCTACTTCAAAAGGTCCCATGCATGCACTGCCACACTCAGTGTCCCTGACCCTGCAGCAGGCCACCACCAACCCACACCTCAACCAGCGACTCTTGGACACTCACAGGCAAGTCTGGGTCAGTCTCTAGTGTGGTCATCACTCCTTTCTCCTGGGTCCTGGTGTGCACAGGTTTTGTTTGCACCCTCCAAGAATCTGTTTCCCCAGTCCTGTGGAAGTTCTGTAATCAAATCCCGCTGGCCTCCAAAGTCAAATTCCCTGGGGATTCTCAGTCCCTTTGCCAGATCCCCAGGTTGGGAAATCTTTCATGAGTCCTAGAAATTTCTTAACAGTGTGAAAATTTCTTTGGTATAATTGTTTGCAGTTTGTGGGTTGTCTGCTTGGCAGCTCCATGGTGGGGTTAGTGGTGATCTCCTCCAAGAGGGCTTAGGCCACAGGCTGTGTGACCCAGGTCTGCTGCACCCAGAGCCCCTGCCCCTGCTGCAGGCCACTGCTGACCCGTACCTCCTCAGGAGACACTCAAATACTCAAAGGCAGGTCTGGCTCAGTCTCTGTGGGGTCTCTGGTTCCTGGTGTGCACAAGGTTTTGTTTGAGCCCTCTGAGGGTCTCTGGAGGGTATGGAGCTTGATCCTAAATGTGATTTCACCCCTCCTACCATCTTGCTGGGGCTTCTCCTTTGCTCTTAGACATAGGGTATCCTTTTTTCATGGGATCCAATGTTCTCCTGTCAATGGTTGTTCAGCAGCAAGTTGTAATTTTGGAGTTCTCACAGGAGAAGATGAACACACATTCTTCTACTCCACCATCTTAATCTGGAACAGAAAGACAGCACTTGTTCTCTCTGTGGGCCACTGACCATCTGAATAGCTCCAACAGCATAATGCCTTCATTTTACAAATGAGACAACAGAGTTCAGATGGCTTGGCCAGAGTCCCACGGATGGTAGGTGATGCGGTGAAGACTTGGATTCTAGCTGTCAAACCTGCGTATCCCTAACTACTGGGAGATGCTGATGTTCAAGGTTGGCAGCCATACAGTAACACAGCCAGAGCCTGAAAATGTCCCTCAAATGCCAGTGGGAACAGCAGGTCCCCAGATGACCCATGATGCCTGTCTAACTGAGCTGCACATGGGAGGTTCCCTACCATCTCCTCAGGTTCCTCAGGACCCTGCCAGACCTGGCCCCGTGTGTCCCCATCTGCATTTTCTATCATGTGCTTTGATGAACCCAAGACCTTGTTCCCTGAGTTCTGTGAGGTGTTCCAGCCAATGAGCGAATCTTATCCCAACACTTCATGGCAAAAAGATGGGGACCCAATGGAAACAGTGAGAGACTATTTTCTTGGGCTCCAAAATCATTGCAGATGGTGACTGCAGTGGTGAAATTAAAAAATGCTTACTCCTGAGAAGAAAAGCAATGAGAAATCTAAACAGCATATTAAAAAACAGAGACATTGCTTTGCCAACAAAGGTCCATCTAGTCAAAGCTAGGGTCTTTTCAGTAGTCATGTATGGATGTGAGAGTTGGACTGTAAAGAAAGCTGAGCGCTGAAGAATTGATGCTTTGGAACTGTGGTGTTGGAGACGACTCTTCTTGGATTTCCAGAAGCTCAAACCAGTCAATCCTAAAGGAAATCAGTACTGAATGTTCATTGGAAATACTGATGCTGAAGCTGAAACTCCAATACTTTGGTCACCTGTGCAAAGAGCTGACTCATTAGAAAAGACCCTGATGCTGGGAAAGAGTGAATGCAGAAGGAGAAGGGGACAAGAGAGGATGAGATGGTTGGATAGCATCATTAACTCGATGGACATGAGTTTGAGTAAGCTCCAGGAGTTGATGATGGACAGGAAAGCCTGGTGTGCTGCAGTCCACGGGGTCAGAGAGTCAGACGTGACTGAGCAACTGGACAGCAACAATGATATATATATTTCTAGACAATGCTATTCCATACTTAATAGATTCTAGTATAGTGTAAATATAACTTTTATATGCACTGGGAAACCAAAATTTTCATGTGATTTTCTTTATTGCAATATTCATTTTATGTGGTGGTCTGGAACTGAACCCACAATGTCTCTGAGGTACACCTATATAATAAATGAGTAAAAGTGGTTCCCTCTAGAGAAAGGAACTAAGGAACATAGATAGGAGCAGAAGTGGATTTTTTAAAATGAAAACTTGCACAGTCTTAGGGAACCCTTTAAGAAAGCAACAAAAATTATAAATTTAAAAAATCAGAATAACTTTTTCAGAAAGAATTTTTAATGCTGGTAATATTACAAAGTTCAGAAAAAATAAAATAAAATATATATTCATTGACTAACAAACCTCTAAACACTTTCCCCTACATTTTTGCTGCATAATCTTTGCCTCACTGTGTGATAATTTTATAATTTCTATGAGAAAAGGAAGATATTTCTGATTCTTATGAGAATAGAAAGATTTTTTTTTCTGTCTGTGTTTTTAAAACCAGTGTTGTTGAGCTATAGCTAACATACCATAAGATTTATCATTTTGAGTACACAGTTTGATAATTTTTAGTAATCTTATATAGCTTTCTACATGGCACTAGTGGTAACAAATCCACCTGTCAGTGCAGGAGATGCAGGTACTATCCCTGGGTCTGGAAAATCCCCTGGAGGAGGAAATGGCAACCCACTCCAGTATTCTTGCCTGGAGAATTCCATAGACAGAGGAGCCTGATGGGCTACAATCCACGGGGCCGCAAAGAATTGGACATGACAGAGTGACTGAACACACACACACACACACACACACACACACACATCGTGTTTTTAAAAATTTCCATCAACCCAGAAAATTCTGTCATGCCCCTTTGCCCTTGTTTAGTTAAATTTATTGTTTAGATGTTATTATGATTGGAATTGACTTCTTAATTTTATTTTCTAGTTGTGTGTTGCTTGTACTTTATACAGTGGATTTTTTAAATTGATCTTTTATCTTGCAAGCTTGTTAAACTTGTTTATAAGTTACAGTGGGTTTTAAAATTTATGTTTATAGTTTTCTACATATAGTACTGTATTGTCTGCCAATAAAGTCAACTTACTTTTTTTGTTTTCCCAGTTTGCATGCCCTTAATTTTTTACTCCTGCATTATTGTACTGACTAGAAGCTCTAGTAAAATGTTGAATAGAAGTTTTGAAAGTGAAGATTCTTATTTACTCCTTTTCTTAGGGAGAGAACACTCAGACTTTTACTACTAAGTATGATACTAGTGACAATTTTTCTTGTTCTTTTTTATATACTTGATTTCTAATGTTACAGGTATACAGCACAGTGATTCAGTTATATATATATATATATATATATATATATATGTAGAAGTGTATATGTGCATGCATATATATATATATATATATATATATTCTTTTTCAGATTCTTTTCCACTATAGGTCATTATAAGATATTGAATATATTCCATTGTGCTATACTCTAGGTATTTGCTGATTATTTTATGCATAGTAGTCTGTTAATCCAAAATTCCAAATTATCCTTTCTCCTACCTTTCCCCTTGGTAACCAAAAGTTTGTTTTCTATGTCTGTGAATCTATTTCTGTCTTGTAAATGAGTCCATTGTTTTTAGATTCCACACATAAGTGATATGATATTTGCCTTTCTATGTATGACTTAGTTCAATTAATATGATAATTTCTAGGTCCACCCATGTTACTCCAAATGACATTATTTCACTCTTTTTTTTTTATGGCTGAGTAATATTCAAGTGTGTGTGTGTGTGTATATATATATGTACACACACATACATATAGGCTTCCCTGGTGGGCTTAGATGGTAAATAATCCATTTGCAATGCAGGAGACTGTGTTCTATCCCTAGGTTGGGAAGTCCCCTGAAGAAGGGAATGACTACCCACTCAAGTGTTCATGTCTGAAGAATTCCATGGACAGAGGATCCTGGCAGGCTACCATCCATGGGGTTGCAAAGAGTTGAACATGACATGACTGAGCTACTAACACTAATATATAGGTGGAATGGAAAGCTCTGTTTATAATTTTACTTTTCTGCTATCAGATTTTGCCACAGACTAGCTTCTGGTGCTATATATAAATCATAACTAATTTCACTTCCACTATACATATGCCTCCAGTGCTGGGTACTCAGATGCACCTTCATGAAATATGATCTCTGGCCTAGATAGTGTCATACCACGATACCTTGAATTGGGGGAAATGGTTAGTAGGATTATATGTTGAAGACAATTCTACACTAAGCCTGAATAACAATATAACTATACACAGAAATGATTACAGACCACATAAAAAACATCCCACTAAACCCAAGCTAAAAGTGTCATTTTTTAGCTAGAACCCTAAAATGCAAATAGCCACTTCAATGCCAACAAGGAGAGAAAAGCATGACGGAATAGGACTGGAAGGGAACTGTTTTCTACATCAATTGTGATTAAATTATCTAACTTTTGCAAGTATTATAAAATTTTTGGCTCTGTGAACATATTGCATTGCTGAGTCCATCTTAGAGTCCTGGAAGTGGTCCATGCAAGTGAAAGTGAAAATAAAAGTCGCTTAGTCGTGTCCGACTCATTGTGACATCATGGACCATAGCCCACCAGGCTCCTCCGTCCATGAGATTTCCCAGGCTGGAATACTGGAGTGGGTTGCCATGCCCTTCTCCAGGGGGTCTTCCCAACCCAGGTATTGAACCCAAGTCTCCTGCACCGCAAGCAAACTCTTTACCATCTGAGCCACTAAGGAAGGCCTGGTACAAGGAGGAAATTTAAAACTCAGTATGAGTCTCAGAATAAAAGGTAAGTCAACCTCTGGTTAAAAGAAAGACTGATTCCCTCTTTTACATATGATAATGTATATGTTTCCATGCTATGCTCTCAATTCGTCCCACCGTCAGATAGCCAGCGGGAATTTGCTATATGACACAGGGAGGTCAAACTGGGAGGTCAAACAGGGAGGTCAACCAGGGAGGTCAAACCTAGAGGGGTGGGCTGGGAGGGAGGTTCAAAAGGGAGGGAACATATGTGATACCTGTGGCTGATTCATGTTGATGTATGGCAGAAACCAACACAATATTGTAAAGCAATTATCTTCCAATTAAAAATAAATAACTTTTTTAAATGAAAGAAGACTGACCTTAAAATATATTGACTCTAATATAAAATAAAAAGCTAAAAATAAATACATGAATTTTGAAAAGTATTGGGTTCCAAACCTTCCTCTCAGCATCTTACGAGTGGTATAACCGATCTGTGGAATAAAACTTCTGAGCTTTAATTTTCTCCTGTGGAATAAAATTAGCACCAATAATTGTTGACATTATTAACCACTCCCTGCATGCCATCTGCTTTAAGTGTATTATCTCGATTCTCACAACCTTTTGAAACAGGCTTTATTAAAAATCCTCATTTTACAGTGAAGGAAACTGAGTCACTTTCCTGACACAAGCAAATGATCACCTCACACCATGTGGTTCTGTGCATTTTAATGTGAAAATAAATAATCAATATGCCTTGTGCACGCTGCAGCTTTACACCAGTCTCCATCAGAGAGAGCCCTTGTAAGTGCGAGAAATGCATCTGCTCGTTCATCAGCATTCAAGTAAATCAAGAGACTATTAAATGGCCAATCAGATAGCAAAGTCAGGTCCTGGAGCATCTCCAGCCTACCATTATTGCTCATCAAGATACAAGTCCAATGAGCAGAATAATTCGGCACAGTATGGTGCAGTAGTCTTCAAACTTTACTCAGCTTTAAAATCATGAAGAGGAAATTGTGCTTGTTGAAATAAAGATTCATGTGATTTATCTTCAGATATTTTGATTCAGTTGGTCCAGAATTTGGCTTCAAGATATGCATTCTTATTAAATATCTTAGGTGATTTTGATGTAGGAGTTCTTGGATTACAGATTAAACACAGAGGAACCGTGGAAGAAGCCACTAGCTTACTTTGTGTTATTTTCTTTTTCTTTTCCCCTGACCTCAAAAAAAGAGAATGAAAGAGAAATTTACCACTTAACTTGCTGGTGCGTCTAGGCATTTTGATCCCCCTGGAGAGACAACCTTGTATTGTTATATGTTATTTGTATTTTACTGTGGGCTAGTTTATTATGGTTTCTTGTGAGGGAAGATTTGGTTTGAAAGAGAATCTGAAGACTCTAGATCATTGCAATTGATGAGATCTTTCAAAGCAAAAAAAAAAAAAAAAAAAAAAAGGGCATGCAACTGGAAGGACAAACTGCCAACTTCTTCATTTTATCTACACAGAGCAATGTCAGGCAAGGCCATAGAGTAACTTGTTACTTTATAGGACAAATGTGGGCATATATGGCAACAATTCTTCCACCTTGAAATCCAGCTAAAGGAATAGGAAGATCTGAAACTTAGGATCAATTATTAAGGTTGGAACCTAAAAAGCAGACTGAAATTCACCATCCGAGGTGAGCCATATGTCACATTTCACCAGATTAGGGATACTGATGTTTTCTGTCAAATTTGTGCACATATATTACTGTGGCCAGGTATCACTGAAGTACTTTGTCCTTTGAGATGTAAATAAAATTCAATTGGATCATATTTCAGGTGAATTGAGAGCCTCTGAGTTCTCTTCTTCCTAGAACAGGAGTCAGCAAATTTTTTTCTGTAAAGGGCCAGATAGTAGATATTTTCAGCCTTGTAGGCCATATAGCCTCTGTTACATTACTCAACTCTGCCATTTGAAGCAGCCATCTGCCTAGTTGCTCAGTTGTGTCCAATTCTTTGTGATCCCATGGACACATTAAGCTCCTCTGTTCATGGGATTTCCCAGGCAAGAATACTGGGTGGGTTGCCATTTTCTACTCCAGGGGATCTTACTGACCCAGGATTCAATCCCGAGTCTCCTGCATTATCAGGCGGATTCTTTATCACTGAACCACCTGGGAAGCTGCTATAGACACAATGTAAACAAATGAGCAGGGCTATGTTCCAATAAAACTTTATTTAAAGAAACAGGTGGCATCCAGATTTGGCCCAAGGGCATAGTTTGCATACATCTGTTCTAGAAGGTAGAGATGGCTTACTGTTTACGCTCTAGTTCTGAGTTTCTGCTTCTCCTGAATTAGTTCAGTTTATTGGTCATTTTACCATCCCATGCCTCTCTCCCTATTCCACAATTTGTGGAATTGGAGCACAGACAGCAGCCTGAATGGAAGCTAATTTACACAGACATTCAATCAGACACCCACGTCTAACTGTGAGACCTGTTTCTTGTTGGTAACTTGCTTGGCAAGCATCAAATTGTTATATAATTCTTAGCTGACTCACTGATTTGGATGTGGAAAACAGGTTGTACCACATCATTCATGCTGGAGGAAGCAAGAATGGAGTTGATGGAGTCTCAGCAAATTCTTGGGATAGGGAGAGACACATAGGTGCCATATATCACTCGGTGAACTAACAGTTGTCAAGCTAGTACCCCACACTGGGCTGGTCTGCGGTCAAATTTTCTCCTCTGACTGAAAAATCTATGAGTTTCTGTCTGATCGTTGGCATCCAAGAAATCCCACATTTCCCCATTTTGTTAAATCATATTAAAAGCAACTTGATTGAGCCTTTTATTTTCCATGATTTCTGAGAAGTCCAAATGCAGTGACATTCAGTGTTCCTTTCTCTTACCTTGGACCCCGAGAATTTGGGGGTACAAGAAAAGAGGACAACACCACTCCTCAAGTTCTGTGTGCTTATGGCTGCTATAGCCCATGTTTTAGCAGTTTGTTCCAATATGGGCAGCTTTCAGGCGGCCCCAATTGCTCTACCCATGAGTGACTTGAGGGCTTTCGTCAAAGCTCCGAAGATCACTGGGCTTAGTTCTCAGTCCTTCCAGCTTCAAGGCGCTTCTTTTCAGTGGGCTTGGATCTATGTCACTTGTGCAAACTGATGCGCTTACTCCCCTCAGCAAGAATCAAACCAATTTCGAGGGAACTTGCTCCCCTTATCAAATTTTAAGTCACCGAGACTCTGAATACCTTTCTTTCTCAGATCAGTTTAATATTCCTATTGGATCCAGATTGTCAGAGGTACAAATTGTTTGTCTTTCATAGTGATTTACTTTGTTTTCATTTGATTCAATGGACATGTAATCTCCAGTTTACAAACCCTACCATTCCCTATAATTTTGCTCCAACTAGCCTTATTTGTTGCTACCTGTCTTGACTTGGAGGAGTGGTAGAATAATTCCTCTTGATTCTTCCTGAAGAGCTTACAGTTAGGAAATAACACAATTTGCTTTCTCTATATGGGATTTTGCTACATAAATTTCAAAACAAACCACTGTTTTATAAAGCTCTGCTTATTCTAGCCCACCTCAGTGCTTCCCAAGGTATGGGCCTTGGACTAGAAGGATCAACACCTCCTGGGAACTTGCTAGATAGGTAAATTCTCAAACCCTACTCCAAATCTACTAATGTAGGGTCCTGGGAGCCCAGTAATCTTCATTTCAACAAAGCTTCCAGGTGATCAGATGCATGCGCTAAGTTTCGGAAGTACTGCTTTAGAATATGTTACACCATGGAAGGGCACGGACTGGGAGGCCTGGCATGCTACAGTCCATGGGGTTGCAAAGAGTCGGACACGACTGAGTGACTGAACTGAACTTTGGAAGTAATGATCCACTAGAGAAAAAAATCTGTCATTTAGAACTAACAGTAATCCTCTGACGAGTTCTTAGTCCTCTCTCCTTTTCATTCCATACTCTCTTGGAGTGCATATACTCTCAAAATTTTAATTGATGCCCTCTTGTGGCTGTGAGAATTCCCAAATGTATACTGACCTATTATCTTTCTTCCGGCCTTTTTTTTTTTTTATTGTTTCATTTCAGGAAAGCTTAATTATAATGTTCTGACATAATTGGAAACTGTATTCTTCATGTAGATCTCCCACAGAAATTCCCCTTCCTTCTTTTCCCCTTAATTACCAATGACTCTGTAGCGGAACTGGACCAAGCTAGGGTAAGTTGAATGAGTCACTGATCTCAGGTGCAAAATTAAAGGAGACATCCCAGAAATAAATTCACAAACTTAGGATCAATTAATCTATGAAAAAGGAGGTAATAATGTACAATAGAGAAAAAGACAGTCTCTTCCATAAGTCATGCTGGGAAACTAGACAGCTGCATGCAAAGGAAAGAAATTACAACATTCTTTAACACTGTATACAAAAAGAAACTCAAAATGGGTTAAAGACCTAAATGCAAGACCAGAAACCATAACACTCCTAGAGGGAAATAAAGGCAGAATAATCTTTGACATAAATCATAGCAATAGTTTTTTGGATCAGTCTTTTAAAACAAAGGAGATAAAAGCAAAAATAAGCAAGTGGTACATAATTAAACTTAAAAGCTTTTGCACAGCAAAGGAAACCATTGACAAAATGAAAAGACAGCCTACTGAATAGGATAAAATATTTGCAAATGATATGACCAATAAGGGGTTAGTACCCAAAATATATAAACAGCTCAAACAACTCAAGATCAAAAGAACAAACAACTGGATTACAAAATGGACTGAAGACCTGAATAGACATTTTTCTGAAGAGTACATGCAGATGGCCAACAAGCACATAAAAGATGCTCAATATTGCTAATCATCAGAGAATGGAAATCAAAGCCAGAGTTAGATGTCACCTCACATCTGTCAAAACTGCTAGCATCAAAAAGAACACAAATAACAAATGTTGGTGAGGATGAGGAGAAAAGAGAACCCTGCTGCACTGTTGGTGGCAATGTGAATTGGTACAGCCACTGTGGAAAACAGTAAGTTTTCTCAAAACACTAAAAATAGAGTTACCATGAAAAGTGTTAGTCACTCAGTCATATCCTACTCTTTGTGATCCCATGTATTGTAGCCCACAAGTTTACTCTTTTCATGAATTCTCCAGGCAAGAATACTGGAGTGGGTATAAAAAATATGTAGCCAAAAAATATAAAAGCTAACTTGAAAAGATATATGCACCCCAATGTTCATAGCAATATTGTGTACAATTGCCAAGATATGGAAGCAACCTAAGTGTCCATCAGTAGATGAATGAATAAAGAAGATGTGGTGTAAATATATAACAGAATACTAGTCAGTCAAAGCAAAGAATGAAATTTTGCCATTTGCAACAACAAGGATGGACTTGGAGGGCATTGTGCTAAAGTGAAATAAACCAGATAGAGGAAGACAAATACTGTATGATATTAGCTATATGTGTAATCTAAGGAATATAACAAACTAGTAAATATAACAAAAAAAGAAGCAACCTCAAAGACATAGAGAACAAACTAATGTTACCAGTGGGGAGAGGGAAGGGTAGAGGAGAAGTATAGAGGTAGGGGATTAAGAGGAACAAACGATTGTGTATAAATTACAAGGATATATTGTACAACATGGGAAATATAGACATTATTTTATAATACTATAATTAGAGTAAAATATTTTAAAATTGTGAATCACTATCATATACCTGTAACTTCTAAAACATCGTACTGCAACGAAACTTCAATAAAAAACTTAAGGAGGCACCAAAAAAATCTCAATGATTAAAATAAATATTTTAATGTGATAGTTCTTTTTTTGTAAAATGAAAATTAATGCAAGAAAAGCCATGATGAACAAAATAAAAAATTATTCAAAAACAGGATCAAGACCTTGTCATATCAAGCCATATTAGCTTGAAACAAAAGGAAACATCAATAATGCTCTACTGATCTTGGCTTTAATTAAAATTCTGGTATTTTGTTCATTATTGATTTCTCTGCATAAATTTTTCTTTCAAAAAGTACTGCAATAAAATTTTTCTATCTGTGTTGCTGAGTATTTTGGTACCCATGTAAATTTTGTGCCCTCTTGCCTCACCAATTCTCTGAAGGTTGAGTGTCAGGGGTTTTCTTACATCTCATAGACAAACACAGTTCTTGAGAAAGATGCCTCTTGTCTTTCTCTGTTCTCAGAACTCTGCTAACTACAGATTAACCCTGTAGGCAGGAAAGTTGGTTACATACAGTGATTTGAGAGGCATTGAAAAGTTATCTGATCTGTCAAATTCATCTTCTCCTTTTATTTTGTGTTATTATGTCGCAGTAGATACTTGGGTCCTAGAAGAGACAAGACACATTTGGTTCCAGGTTCCAAAGCTGATACAGAGAAAAGTCTTAGATCCCATAAGTCTTCTTTGTCTTGGTTCAACAAGTCATGGGACTCTTGGAAAGCAAGTCGCCAGGTAAGAAGATTGTTGAAATGGAAGAGAGGAGCCTGGAGAAGACTCAAAAACTCACCATTTGCCCAGGGCCCGTGGATATCTGCTCACCAGATCTTTAACAACTGCACACTCAATGTATACTAAACAATCTCATGCTAGCTCATAGACTGCTTTGTAATTAGTCTCTAGATGAATCAGATATATATATTTATCTTCTCCAACTGGATTGCACTTCTTGATGTTAAGGATCATGTTTTATCTCTTGTTTTGAATTTTTTTTTTTTTCTTTAAAGAGGATGAACTGAGAAGCTATTTCAGAAGTATCACCTTTGGTAAGTTTGTCTTGATTTATTCAGTCTTTCCTTTATTCAGTTCACAGTACATTAGAGATCAAATGGAATTAAGGAGACATCATTGAATGAAGCAATTCAGCACTAGAAAAAGTTAAAAGCCTGGTTGCCTTTGGTGTCTACTCATTGTGACAGTTACATGAAGATAATCTCGACTCTCTAGGAACTTCTAAAGCATGGAGATAGATGAATCCAAAGCAGACATATATACATAGTACATTATAAAGTAACTTAAAAGTGTATCAAAGTAAATTGAAAGTTAAGCCACATTCTTAAGGAATGTGTTTCTTTCATATGGTTCCAAATCAAAGGCTACATGTACCCACAGTCAAACTCACAGGTCTTTGAAGATGCAAACATTCTGAGCACAAATTCACCTTTCATGCAAAAATTCCCAAACTCAACATATAAACATGCCCTTCATAAATCACCAAAGAGTCTCTTCAGTTGTAATACTACACGAATTAAATTGTCAGGAGTGTTTTCTTTTATAGCAATTGATTCAGTATCTTTTAAAGTCCTCAGCACTCTCAGATCTCTAAAGTCTGAACTCCAATAAATAAACTTATGCTTTCCTTTGTATTTAGAAGTTTATAACATAGAATTGCAAGTTCTGACCTGTTGAGAAAGGTAACTTCATAGTGCCCAGTCACTAAGTCGTGTCCGACTCTTTGGGACCCCAGGCACAATAGCCTGCCTGGCTTCTCTGTTCAAGGATTTTCCAGGCAAGAATACTGGAGTAGGTTGCCATTTCCTCCTCCAAGGATCTTCCCAACCTAGGGATCAAACCTGCATCTCCTGTGACTCTTGCATTGGCCAGAAGACTCTTTACCACTGCGCCGCCTTCATAGAGTGAGGATTTATTACACTGGTAACTTGACAAATAGTTTTATTACACTGGTAATTAGCAGTAATTTTCCTTAGCCCTTTCAGGACAATTTTCCATTCCTGACTTGAAATCACTGCCTTACATTTTTAAAAATGGAAGATTATCTTTAGAGGAATCATTTATTTTTCTATGCTTTCACACTCTAGAATGAATGCACAAGTGTCCTGAACAGAGCAAGTATCTTTTGAAACATTTTTTACACTGGTGAAAAGTTGTTAACGCTTTTGTAAGGCTTTGTGTCACTGAGACGGTAAAGAGGCCAATCCACTCTGCTTGGCTCAGCAATGACTGCAGTCAAGTAGGAAACTGGGTCAACTGTGTGGCAACTTAATTTGTTTTAAACTGATGAATGGCCACGGAGATGCCAACGACTGATGGAATAAAGCAATTCCCACGTCACTGTGAGTCCTAGGGCTTCACCTAAAAAGTCACATGTATAAACCTCTTGTAGAGGATGATGCCCATGGCTCAGTTCTCTGAATCACAGAGAACAGAGAGCCCACTGCGGTTGCCCTCCATATCTGTTAAACACAGGAGCACAGACACAAAGACAAAGGACGCCGTGTCTGTTTCTATGTATTATTTTTATAGAAGACTCAGCAGAAGGGCTCCTGGTGGTATTCAGCACCTCCTTTTCAAGTCTGTAAAGCCCATGACATAATGGAGAGAAAGGTTCCTTCCAGTTGCACAACGGTCCTCCCGGGGAACCTTCGAGTCTCACCAGGAAGAAGCCAAGGTCCTAAGAACCATCTTGCACAGGACTGTGTATAAGCGAGTCATGAGGCAACTTCAAATGGTATAAGACTGAAAGGAACTCTTTATTTTGAAAGTTTTAAAATGATCTCCCGGCATCATCACTGCAGAAGCAGGAGAGAAAAATTAATAAAATTAGATGAGTATATGTTTGTTTGCCTCTGGGTATTTTGCTTGGTTCTGAGTTTATTCCTTTGAAAGACATCCTTCCAGGGTTTGTCCACTCCAAGGATATCTACCAAGGATGTGTCAATTCCCTCTCAGTTGGATGTAGTTTGCAGCCACATTATCCTGTCTAAAAGGAATGAAAAGAAGTCAGAAAGATTTCCTGAGGAGCAGCTGGCACATGCAAATGTGAGACTGCTCATTTTAATTTTGGTTGCCATGACATTTCCTCAATTACCTCATTGACCTGAATCACATTTCCTTACAGTGCTTTCAGCCTTACAGTCTGGAAGTTACACTTGTTTTCTTATTTGGATAGCCCAAAGAAAAATCATGAGCAAGTCTGGATGTTGTGGTTTTTGCAAATGTTGGACATATGCAGAAAATGTCATTTGAATTTGTAACATACTGAGAGTGTATCTGAACAAGCCTGCTAGTCAAACTTTCATCAGGTTTATTTCTTTGCCAAAGAGTCACTCCTGGATGATATCTTCATTTTACAAATAAAGAGAGATATGTTCATAAATGATAAATGTGAATGGTAGAAAGTATATATGGCTAAGAGAAATAATAAAATATAAAGACATTCATGTGAAACCTACTGGACAGCGAGGACACAAATTTATGTATAGTCTATAAAGCAATCTGCTCTCATTCCCCTGGGTAGATCCTTAAGAAATACTATCCCTTATCTTCACTATAGCGGGCATAAAAGGATTGGTAATAGCTCTCAGTTGCATTTCAAAACATAGAACAGAAAAAGATTGGTCAAATCTTTGCAATCATCATAATTTGTCCTTTGGAATTCATTCAGTACATATTCTTGCTCCTTTCTGATGAAGACTATCAAAAATTTTAGTATACATGAGACAAATACATTAGCCATTCACTCACACATAAATATGAGAAACAAATTGAAAATATTACAAGAGATACAGTGTGTTTTTCAGTAATAAAGAGAAAATTAATTAGCCTTCATTGATAAATACATGGCCAAAGAGTTGTATACAATTAGCCTTTTAGGGAAACATTCTGGCAAAGTAAATGCAATCAATGATTACAGTAGCAATTATCTACTAATAGTATGAATGCATATGAAAAATTTCAATTTCCTTCTTAGTTGCTTTCCACTGTGCATTGCTAATGAATAGATTTTACTACACTAGTTTCTGGTAGAAATGTCAACATACAAATAGAACCTCTGTTCATTTTCATTGTGTCCAGCCCAAAAAAAATTCAGATTGGCCTTTCCCAGAAGTGTTGAGGGTACATTGTGTCTGAGATCAGATGGTCAGGTGTGCAGCCTTTGTGAATAGGCCTGTTCTGCTAATATTTACCACAGACCACAAGTTCCTGTAGCTGAAAGATTCAGGAGTTAGCCTATTGTTTGAGCAAACTGAAGCTTTCTTTGGAAAATCTTGGCAATGGGAAGTGCATTTGCGTATTTATTTATAAAAACTGTCATACAGTTTTCTCTCAAAAGAAAAATAAGTCTTTAATTTCCTATTGAACTTGTTCAGTTGACAGAAAAAAATTTTATGCAGCAGCCTCATGTATAAAACATGAAAGGGGACAAACTACTAGTACTATCTGGAAATCTTCTGAAAGAAAGATCTTTTCTGGCTTGAATCATTTACATTGAAAACACAAAGATGATCTTACTGAAAGCAGTGCTGTATGAGGTGAATAGCTGAAATAATTTTCATGTTTCATGTTTATGAAGGCCAGATAATATGGTAGTAAATTGAAATTTCTGTTTGCTGTCCAGTCGCTGAGTCACATCCAACTCTTGGTGATCCATGGACTGCAACACGCCAAGCTTCCCTGTCCTTCAGTATCTCCCGGATTTCGCTCAAACTCATGTCCATTGACTCAGTGATGTTATCCAACCATCTCATCCTTCTCCTTTTTGCCTTCAATCTTTCCCAGCATCAGGGTTTTTTCCAATGAGTTGACTCTCCGCATTGGGTGGCCAAAGTATTGGAGCTTCATCTTTAGCATCAGTCCTTCCAATGAATATTCAGGATTGATTTCCTGTAGGATTGACTAGTTTGATCTCCTTGCAGTCCAAGGGATTCTCAAAAGTCTTCTCCAACACCACAGTTTCAAAGAATCTATTCTTCAGTGCTCAGCCTTCTTTATGGTCCAACTCTCACATCTGTACATGACTAATGGAAAAACCATAGCCATATGGACTATGTGGACCTTTGTCGGCAAAGTGATGTTTTTGTTTTTTAATACACTGTCTAGGTTTGTCATAGCTTTCCTTCCAAGGAGCAAGCATCTTTTCATTTCACGGCTGCAGTCACTGTCAGCAGTGATTTTGGAGACCAAGAAAATAAAGTCTGTCACTGCGTCCACTTTTTCCCATTCTATTTGCCATGAAGTGATTGCACATGAAGTAAATTGAAATAGGCACATGGTAATAATTTTAGGAATGGGTTTACAACACAATAATGACAACAGTTTTTTTTTTTTCATAGCATCTCCCAATGCAATATTTTTCAAATATCAGTAAATACTAGACAACTCATCATAGAAAAATGCAATCTGTCTTATCTGCATGACTTTCAGGAGCTCATATACAGCTACAGGCATATATCATTTCCTAGACTGTCTTGGTACCTCAGCAGTGTCTTAACATATTGCCTTGTTTACATGGAAGATCCATTTGAGGAGGGAATCTAGCTTATCAGAGCACTCTAGCCTCAGCCTCGATTCTAGAAGGCTACCAATCCCCTTTATTTTTTCAGATGCTCCTGAATTTGCCTCACTGGCTACAGCCTGGTCTCTCATTTCCACAATTACTCCTTTAAAGTTTGACATATATGCACTGCATGCATGCGTGCTAAGTTGCTTCAGTCATATCTGACTGTTTGTGACCCTATGAACCATAGCCCCCCAGGCTCCTCTGTCCATGGGATTCCCCAGGTAAGAATACTGGAGTGAGTTGCCATGCCCTCCTCCAGGAGATCTTCCCCACTCAGGGATCGAACCCACGTCTCCAACATTGCAGGGAGATTCTTTACTGTCTGAGCCACTAGAGAAGCACCCCCGCCCCCCGCCACATATATATGGATATATATACACATATAGCTAATTCACATTGCCGTATAGCAGAAACCAGCACAACTTTGTAAAGCAACTATCCTCCAATTAAAAAAAAAAAATTAAAGTTGGAGGATAGTTGGGTCAAGCCAGAAAGCCCACAGTAGTACCAGCAGGTCCTCTTAGCTTAATACATTTTTAAGAAATTCTGAGTGCTACTCACTTCTCCTGCCCTCTGTCCCTATCATTAGCTGGGACCAGAAAAGGAACTCAGTATTTAGATCTAGGCTGAAAACACATTTCATCAGTGACCTGGAGACCTACAAACAGACTTAAAGCTTCCAAAATGAACCTAAGATTTCTGAGCAGGTCTTGGCTAGCTTAAGAAGCAGTAAAAGAACTCTTTGGAAACAAAAGAAAAATACACTATTTTGCCAGCTATTTAGCTGATAAAGAATTTAAAGTTTCCATCTCTTCTTCTTCTCCCTCATGCTAAGTTGGTCTGGTATTAGTTTAGCCATATTATGGCAAAACACATATATGTCTTAGCCTGTCTGTGTCAATAGAGCCTTCTGCCTGAGTCAGTCAGATATTCTTATTGCATTCCTTCCATTGCTAAGCCCTGTGTGAGGTGTTATGAGTTATACAAAGAAGCAGAATATTCAATCCTGAATTTCAGGTTTATAACTGAATTTATAAGATGAATTAATGGAAGTTAAAAAAGCAGTGTACTGCTAAATAACCTGGTACTGAGTTAGCATAATAGAACTTCACAGAATGATGAACCAATGTGCAAGAGCTGAGTTGGGAAAGGTTCAATGAAAAAAGTAACACTGGAGCTGTTTATGGAAGTATTGTCCTAGGCAGAGTGGCTAAAAGACAGCCTTCCAGAAGGGGACAACAACCTTTCAGCAAATTTCCCCAAATGGAATGAACATCATAAAACTGGAGAATATGGATGACATCTATTTTGCATTTATTCTATATTGATAACTATGAAAGACAAGTCATACTTTTTTCCCAGTCATAATTGTTGTCTTAATGATGTACTTTTCTTCCAATGCAGTAAATTATTCCAGATATTAAGTGGCCATCTGAAAAAGGAAGAATCTTTTCCTCATCCTCTCTGGAATGTAAGTGAAGTTTTTTTTTTCTTTAAGGCAGGAAAATGATATTTTAAATATGTTAAACTTTCTTCCATAATGTAGAGTATGATTTTGGAGATGTAATCTTAATGGAGCCCAGCACTTGGTAACTTACTGCAAGTTTTAAATTCCATGATGAACCTACTGTAGGGAACTCTACTCAATACTCTGCAATGACCTAAATGGTGAAAAGAATCTTTAAAAGAATGGAGATATATATATAAACTGACTCACTTGGCTATACAGCAGAAACTAACACATTGCAAATCAACTGTACTCCAATAAAAATTAATTTAGAAAATAAATTCCATGATGAAAAAGCAAACATTTCTTACTAATTATGTCAAAGTAAACTGCCTTTAAAAGTACTCTAAGCTTTCCAAGGATCTAAAGATGCAGAAAGATGATTGTGATGTAGTTCAAATAAATCTAGGTTACCCTGTAGAGTCCTACATACATGAACTGTGTTGATTAGTTAGCATGTCCTAGATTTGATAGAGCCATGGAAACCTTCCTATGGCCAGTCTTTTTGTATAAAAGCAGTGACCCCAAAAGTCAAAAAGTGTGGCTTCCCCGTATCTTTTTCCCAACTGCAAAAGGGAATTGGGATTGCAGTTGTCTCAAGTGAAGTATCACTAAGGATGTTATAGTGTCATACAGTTTTAGAGTTTGAAGATGTCATAGAGGACTTCCCTGGTGGTCCAGTGCTTAAGACTCTGCTTCCACTGCAGGGGGCAATGGTTCAATCCCTGATCTAGGAACTAGGAGTCCCACATCCCTCATGGTCTGGCCAAAAAAGAGAAAGATGTCATAGAGATCATTAGCCACTCTTTCAGATCACGATGAAGGAAGTTAAGCTGTACTAGAAGTCTCATCTGGGGCTTCCCTGGTGGTCCAGTGGTTAAGAGTTTGTCTGCCAATGCAGGGGACATGGATTCTATCCCTGCTCTGAGACGATTCCACATGTCACAACTACTGAGGCCACAGGCCGTCTAGAGTCCGTGCTTCACAACAAGAGAAGCCACTGCAATGAGCAGCTCGAGTACTGCAATGAAGGGTAACTGCCACTTGCTGGACTAGAGAAAGCCCATGCACAGCAACAAAGACCCAGGGCAGCCAAAAATAAATACAAAATATATAAATAAAGGAAGAGAAAAAAAAGAAAGATGTTTGTTTAAAAGATCGAGAAAGAAGTCTCATCTCATCTCTGCTTTGATATAAACTCTGACCGTGCTGAACCTCCTTATCTGTAGATCTGGGGGAACAGGGAGGCTTCTCTGGACCCCAGGGGCCCTAGGTAGAGGGTGGAGACCACAGCACTCCCAGGTAGTCAGCAGGAGGGGGAACAGCTTAAACCAGTGAATGAGTGCCGGTGACTATGGTGAGTTAGAGGCCAGAAAAAGGTCCTGCTTTACTCTTTCCATGTGAAATTCAGTCCTGTGATGAAAAATTTAGAAAATAAATATTAACAAATATAGATGTGGAGAAAGACTATTATTTAAAACTTTCAGGCTATATTCTACCTTTAGAGATAGAGGTTCAAATTTATACAGCAAACTGGGCATGCGTGCATGTGTGCTAAGTCGCTTCAGCCATGTCTGACTCTTTGCGACCCCATGGACTGTAGCCCACCAGGCTCTTCTATCCATGGGATCCTCCAGGCAAGAATACTGGAGTGGGTTGCCATTTCCTTCTCCAGGGGATCTTCCTAATCCAGATATCAAGTCCTCGTCTCCTGTGACTCCTGCATTGCAGGTGGATTCTTTACCACTTAACCTTCAGGGAAGCCCAGCAAACTAGGAGAAACCCTGTAATAGGTATTTTCTGTTATGTAAAAGATAAAGCAAAACTTTACCCTACTCTTTAAAGGGAAATTTGAATATAGTGACATAAATTAAATTCAGATGTTTCAATCGGAGTTTTAAATTCTCAGCTTGATGTAAATTTGGTTAAAGTACGTTTTAGCAATTACTACCTAAAAGCCAATGTTTGTGTTTTTCTCTGTGCTGAATTAGACTCTTCCAGTATATTTATTATTGAGTGGCCCTAAAGAATGATCTCTTGTCTGAAGTTACCTTTTCCCTACGTCCTCCCCAAGGAAAGTTGGAGTCATTTCAGGCTTCAAATAAAGAAATACCTTACCCTGAAGGATTCAAGAAGTTCACAGCATTTGGTGGCATGTGACCCAGATATAAAGATTGCTGTCTAGTGAAGACTGAGGGAAGCCCAGGTAGCTCAGTGATACAGAAGCTGCCTGCAATTCAGGAGCCACAGGAGATACAGGTTCAGTCACTGGGTCAGGAAGATCCCCTGGAGGAGGGCATGGCAACCCAGTCCAGTATTCTTGCCTGGAGAATCCCATGGACAGAAGAGCCTGGCAGGCTACAGACCATGGGGTCACAAAGAGTCTGACATGATTGAGTGACTGATCATGAGCACGAAGATTGAATAAGCTAGATTTGGGGAAACATGTTAAACATATTAAAGTTGCAGTCCCGTATGTAGGTCAGATTGAGTTCCTAGAACCAGACTACACTCCTAATGGGAGTTGTAATTTCCCCTAAAAGTAGCAGATGACCTGCAGTTTATCACCCTGGGAAGGGGCCAGTCTCAAGGCAGCGAATAAGAACTCAGGATTGTGAGGGCTTTGGACTGTTAGGTTTGGAGGAGGTACTAGGGTCTTTTCTTCTCTCTCTCAAACCTCATGGAATTCAAATAAAGCAGACATGCTAGAGAGCACCGCTGTTGAGAGGTGGCTGGCTTTCCTTTTCCAGATGGCAGCTGACTGGGAGGAAGGTGGAAGATCATCATTTCGGAACTCTGAAGACTGTCATTCTGGCTTTGAGGTTGAGGGCTCTGAACACACTCGTGTGTAATGTCATTTATTCTGTATGTGAACAGTCCCCTTCTGTTTTCCATAAACTTTCAATGAAGACGGATTAGAAGTTACCACCCGGTCTCTTCTTTGCTGGAAGAAAAGGGCAGCGGCCCCTCCCAGAGCTCAAAGACACTTCGAAGTTGATTAATTTATGGTAAACAAAAAGGTAGGATTCCAGATACCATTTTCAAAACTTTAAGTGGAAATATGACCTTATTTTTGTTCATATGTATCTGAGGCTTGAACATTTTATTATACGTATTTTTTTATACTAAATACCAGAGACGGCGTCCTTCTTCTTTCCTGGTGATTGTGGTAAATCATTATGCAATGGACCATTTTCTGGAATTTCTTGAGTGGTTTCTTTAATTAAAAATGGGCTTCTTAGGTGGGGGAGTTGGTAAAGAAACTGCCTGCCAATGCAGGTGACACAAGAAACTCAGATTCCATCCCTAGGTCCGGAAGATCCCCTGGAGGAGGAACTGGAAACACTCCAGTATTCTTCCCTGGAGAATTCCAAGGACAGAGGATCCTGATGGACTACAGTCCATGGGGTCACAAAAAGTCAGACATGATTGAGCACTCAAGCAAGCAAACAAACAGGCCATTAGAATTTCCTGAATGGTTTCTTTAGTTAAATAACCATAGGATGACTGCTGATCAGTCTTCACCTGAGTGAAGGGTATAATGGGAATTCTTTGTGGATTGACCAAGGCTAAATGCCTCACCATACCTCTCACCTTTTAATTACCATATTTGATTGCTAGAGAGAAGTCTGTTAAATTGTAGAAGGAATGTAGGGGTTTTTGAGAAAAAGAGACCCCAACTCTCTTCGCCTCTTCGAGAGGACCGGGATGAGTATACCAAAGTTTGTAAGACGCACGCCAGGATTCTCCAAAGATAAGCATACCAAAAAATAGGGTATGGGTGCTTACCCTTGGCATATACCAGAAAAAGCCATTTTTAGGGAAAAGAAAAACATGTAGTTGAGATTGGCATGCTTTTAAGATCTAGCTATGCTGGCACATTGTGATTTTGGAGCAAAGGCTGAGCATTTGAACATGGGATGCTTTTTGGTTTAGGTATATCATTACAAGATGGACACATTTTTCTTGGCATTATAGAGTGTTGGTTTTGAACAATGACATTCAGTGGTAGCAAAAAAGCAGAGCAGTAATGCAAGATCAAACTCTTTCCCCCATGATACTGAGTAAGGTTTGAGCTCTTAAACTTAAAAAGGGTCTGAATGTGTGTGGGAGGGAAAGACTTTCCAGGCAAAGTCTCAAGAGTGAGATGCTAGACTTCCCACTAACAAGACACATGGATGCTGACTGGGAAAATAAAAGAATATGACTGCTTTCTACCCCCAGTGTTAATGAATATGCTTGTTACATTTGTAAAAATAAAGAGAAATCACAATGGTATACTGTGTAGGGTAATCCCAAATCACAATACATACTGTGATTTTTCCTTTATGTTTATTAAACGTGAGGTCCAGGGAATCTTAAATCAACCAAAATTCCAGAAATCTCAAAGAAGATTTGGTCTCTTCTGAAAGGTCTAGGAGAGTAAGTCATCTAGCGAAGAAATTCCCTTGCATGGATCACTGCAGACTAACCCCTAAATCTTCCTTTCAATTAATTTCATTCGAAGTCTGAAAGAACATATGAAAGCTGAACAACTGTCAACTTGTGGCTTCTCATTCTATAATTGATTCAGTATTTTAGTTTGTTGTATTCATATACATCTTCATAACTGACTATGCTCTTTTGCATAATTATGTTATCTGTGCCTCATGGCCACACTGATGGATATGTGGAGAAGTGACCACTAATTTCACTTAATGCAAGAGGGCAAAGAGGCAAGAAGAGAGTAAATGATATAGCCAAAAATGAGTGCAAGAAAGCTTAAATTTAGAGAATAGATACTTGTTAATTGCAAAGAGAAAACCAGCAACTTTAGTGTAAACCTATATGGCAGACACCACTTTCACCAAGTGATTAAGGTTAACATGACCCATAATGAGACCTATCTATATCAAGTGCCTCCTGATACTATGCACTGAGCAGGGTACAGCATCACTTCTGTAGGATGGCTGCCAAAAATAATAACCAGAATTATGAAAAAATATCAGACACACTCAAACTGAGACTCATTCTACCATATTGGCCAGTGGTATCGACACTATTCAAAAGTGTCAAGATCATAAAAGACAAAGAAAGACTAAGGACTGTTCCAAATTGTAGGAGACTGAGAAACCATGACCACTAAATGCAATGTGAGAACTTGGATACTGGGTCTGGAAAAGGAAATCAGGGGGACAGTTAATGAAACTGGATAAGATCTGCTGATTAGTTAGTAGTATCATTGTCAATGTTTATCTCCTGATTTTCCTAATTGTACCCTGGAAAAATTGATGCTTTTGAACTGTGGTGTTGGAGAAGACTCTTGAGAGTCCCTTGGACTGCAAGGAGATCCAACCAGTTCATCCTAAAGGAGATCAGTCCTGGGTGTTCACTAGAAGGACTGAATTTGAAGCTGAAACTCCAATACTTTGGTCACCTTATGTGAAGAACTGACACATTGGAAAAGACCCTGATGCTGGGAAAGATTGAGGGCAGGAGGAGAAGGGGATGACAGAGGATGAGATGGTTGGATGACATCACTGACTCGATGGGCATGAGTTTGAGTAAACTCCAGGAGTTGGTGATCGACAGGGAGGCCTGGTGTGCTGTGATTCATGGGGTCGCAGAGTGGGACACGACTGAGCAACTGAACTGAACTGAACAGAACTGACCTAGATAACATGTTAACATTTGGAAAAGCTGTGAGAAGTGCATACAGGAATTTTGTGTACTGTTTCTGCCACTTTAAAAAAAAGTCTGAACTTGTTTCAAAATCAAAGTTAAAGTAGAGAAATAAATAAGTTTTCTCCCATAGCCAAACCAATTTTTTCTACTATGGGAGTATGGTTGATTTATAATGCTGTGTTAGTTTCAGGTGAACACAAAGTGATTCAGTTATACATACACATATATTCATTCTTTTTCAGGTTCTTTTCTCATATAGGTTATTACAGAATATTGTATAGAGTTCCATCAATTTTTATCTTCAATAAAAATATGCATAAACTTCAAAACTCAACTAGTAGTCTAAAAAATGGTTTATTCTTTATTCAAATAAATACTTTGAATTATTAATTTTTTACTATTCAAATCCATGGGTGATGGTCCTATGTTCTACTGTAGAATTCTGGGTAAACACAGAGGATAGTGGTAAAAGACTATGGGTGTTGGATTTGGAGAGACATATCCCAGCCCTGTCAATTTCTATGTATGTGAACCTCAGTTTCTCTATCTGAAAAATGGGAATAAGCCAAGGTATCATAGGACTGACTGCTGTGGGCTGTGGGATTGAATGAACCAATGTATGATGAGTCCTTACCAGAGTGCTAGATGCCAATTCTAGCTTTTGATTGACTGGGGTGAGAAACACTAGTTTCGTGAGCCAGTCAACATTTTGTGTCAGAATGGCTCCTTGGGTTGAAATTTCACCAACGTAAATGGACATACTTCCTCAAAAGCTGTTAAAAGTATGCTTATTACTGATTTAAAAAAAAAAAAGGGAAAACAAGTCATTTACACAAATTCACCAGTGATATGTTGAACACGCTAAGTGACTCACTCAAAACTTGCCATGGAAAAGATCTCTGCTGTCTCCATGGCCTCAGCCATCGGTGGGGTACCATCCCTGGGAGACAGAGTGGAAAATGGGAACTCTGCCCAATGTTGCAGCGCCTGTGATGGAGAGCAGGGGAGAAACCACGGCTGCTCCGGGAGCCCAGAAGAACCTGCCCGAGTGGGCGGACAAGACTTTAAACAACTTGGAAAGGCTCTTCAAAGAACAATTAAAAACAGCCTCCCATGGTGGGAGGTGAATCTGGCTGGCCAACTGCTGCTTTCTTTCCCCAGGGTAGAATTCCCAGGCTTCTGGATCCTGGTGGAGCGCCCTTGGCAGTGGACCCTGATGTTCCCTTTTCACTTCCCCGGGACGCAGAGTGATGGTTATGAGTATGCAGGGTAAAGAACATCTGGCTGTCCTGAAACTGAAAGAGATTTGCAGTCAGCAGGTGGGGGTTGGAGGTTTATGAAAATAGTGGGGTGAAGTTCATTTTGTGGACAACTCTTGGCCTTGGGTATTATTTATTTCAATTTTTTTTTTACTGCTGGGCTCCTGTGGGCTTATTACAGATCAGTTCATAAACAAACACACCGTTAAGTTGTGTCCTGGGGATAAATGATGAGTTTATGTGACTTTGGGGTTGCATGTTAAAGGTAAGAGAGGAGCCACAGTTAAGAACTCGGTGTAATTTCAGTTTACTGAAATTCCAAGCTACACCCCTAATTGGGTAAAAGACTTCAGAAGTCCATGAACTATACATGGTCTTAAGGCACTGAATTAATGTCTTCAGCATTTCTAAAAAGAATTCTTGTGGACTCAGGAAATAAATAATCGCACAGAGCACCCAGATTTCCTTAAGAGTGTATAAAAAGATAAAATAAATCATTTTGAGCCCTGACATGTTCTATAAAATGATTTTAATATGCATTTAATATGAATCTAATTTAATGTGAATTTCTATTTAACAATAGTAATGACCTAAATCATCATTTATTCAATTTCTCAAAAATATCTATTGAGTGTTTACTATATGCCAGAACTATATATGAGCCAAGATTCTAATTTATGGTTAACATTTTTGATGACTTAATTGTTTCCCCTTCATAAAAAGGCTTCTACTTTCTGATGTGATGAGCATCGAGAGATACCCTGCCCAACTCAAAACAGATTGGTGTATAGCAAGTCTGTGTGCATACACTGTTATCTTTGTGTTTAAAGTAGTGGAAGCTCACTGGATGAAAGGATGAGTCATCATGAGAGGTTATGTACTTCAGTCCTGTCTGAGCAGAGGCGTAAAAGGAAGGCTGTATGTTCCCAAATTACAAATGAAACTGAGAGATGTTTATTCTCACTGTGAGGTCCACCACCGTGAGACCTCGGGAAGAAAAGCCATCATCAAAGAGGAAGAATTATGATTCCAGGAGATGGTGTAGCTTGCAAGTCCCATGTCTTTCTGCAACACAAAATGTAACAGGTAGGCAAAGATACAATTGAAAGAGAAGAATGAGGGGGAGATTATATTGGAGAGGAATGGAATCAGACTGAAAACAGAGATTAAAACTAAGAGAAAACAGAAAAGTAGACACCCTTGGAAGGACAGAAAGAGCCTCCCCCTGCCCATCCTCCATATACCTTACCAGGTCACTGGTGCTCGTAGAGCAAGCTGCCCTTCCGCCTTCCATCCCTCACCCTCAAGAGAGGTTCGTGCCAAGACAGGATGTTCAGAAGTTCTAGATAGGACAGAGCCCCAAGATCTGATGTCAAGATTAGGGAATGATGCCTCTATGAAACTGACTCTAGATGAGCAGCAAGATTTACTGGATCACTATGCTGTCTGTGAAACAACCCAGAGTGGAAAATGGTGTGTCACTGAATTGCTGGGGTCAGCATGGTTCTCAGTTCAGTCAACAGAATGTCTCATGATATTATGACATGCTCAGCATGAGATAACAGTGACTTGGGTAACAAATAAAATAGTCATTGCAAAGTTAAGAATTGATTAAATTAACACACATATGTGGAATCTAGAAAAATGGTACAGGTGAACCTATATGCAGGACAGGAAATAGAGACAGAGACATAGAGAATGGATATGTGGACATGGGCAGGGAAGAGAGGGGTGAGATGAGTTGGGAGACTGGGATTGACACATATACATTATCTGTGAAGTAGATAGCTTGTGGGAACCTGCTGTACCACACAGGGAACTCAGCTCACTGCTCCCTGATGATCTGGATGGGTGGGATGGGAATAGGGGGTGGGAGGGAGGTCCAAGAGGGAGAGCATCTATGTAAACGTATCATTGATTCACTTTAGATGTGAATGATTTACATTTTCTTAAATCACTGTGTTAGTTAGCAGAAACTAACACAATGATTTAAAGCAAATATACCCCCAATTTTTTTTTTTTAAAAAGAGTCCAATTTTTAAAAAATTTAGCCCTGTGCTGGGAAAGAGGTACTGTATCTGAAAAACAATTGTTTCTACCACTGTAAGGGTGAATTTGGCACTCGGGACAAGGATTCATCCATCCATCCATCCTTTCTCTCTCACGCACGTCTCTTATATCAGCTGTATCCAATTTCTTCCTGCCATTACAAATCCCTGGTCTTTAACATCAGCTCAGTGTTCTCTCATCCCTTATCGCTCTCACCTGCTTCACTGAGTTTATTACACCACTGCCTCTGACAGTGACGGTGAAGGACAGAGAAACGTGGCGTGTTGCAGCCCGTGGGGTTCCAAAGAGTCGGACACAACTAGGCGACTAAACAACAAACTCTGTCCTTGAACTACCCCATCCTTTCTGTTTGGGGTCACCCCCTGTAATTTTTTATTCCAGCATATAAGGCCTCCATCCTTATGGTCCTATAATGGATTTCATTGCCCATCATCCCTTCAGTGTGACATTTGCTAGAGCTCTGTCCCGATGCGTTCTCACCTGGAAGCTCATCTTTCCTCCATGGAACCCAATGATGGACTCAGCACTCTCAAATGAAGATCTCTGCACATTTCTTCTCCACCACTGCAGACCAAAGTAACTAAAGCTCAACGTGTCTGAATATCAACTACGACTGTCCTCCAAAACATGCTTTTACCATCTTTCTTAGCTTGGTGAACAGTGTATTCATCCACCAAGCAGCCCAGGCCACACTTGGGTCTCTGAGACTCATCTCTTCCTCTCAT
Organism: Dama dama; assembly: GCF_033118175.1. Classification (NCBI taxonomy): domain Eukaryota; kingdom Metazoa; phylum Chordata; class Mammalia; order Artiodactyla; family Cervidae; genus Dama; species Dama dama. The sequence goes on from NC_083710.1 coordinate 50,857,884, forward strand.
CTCTCATGCTCAAGCCTTCACCTCTTTAACATTTCCTAAATCTGTTTTTTCTATTCTATCCCACTCTTAGGCTTCAATTTACACCCTTATTTTATTTTGGAGAATTTAAAATTTTCTTAACTGATTTTCCTGTCTCTTTTCTTGCATATTGCTATTGCTAACTGATTATCCACACTTCATCCAGAGTGACTGCTTTAAAATTCAAATCTAACTCAATTTCTTCTCTTACAACCCTTTAGCAGCTTCTCATTGCTTAGGGATTCTCGAATGCTCTCAGCATGATGTATAAGACCTGAAGCGGCCTGCCCTCTACCTGACCCACAGCCTTTTTTCTTCCCTCTGTCACAGGCGATGGTCCAGCCATAACCCAGAAAAAAGGTCATGAACCAAACAGCTGGAGCAGAAGATCCTACAGGCTTTTATCATGTCTAAAAGATGGTCTTAAATGACTAAGAATGAGTAGTCTTGATATTTCCTATGCCCCCATCAGCATACTGTCTGATTTATAAATTTTGTTGAATTTTGTCATAATTGGATATTCTTTCCATAGGCTTTCATCTTATCTATACTGGCTGTTGAGGGCTTACGTGTTGATCTTACACCATGTCTGGTATTGGATCCCACTGAGTAAAGACTTCTTCATGTTCTAACAAATATGGAAGCATTTCACATCACATTGCCAGGCTCTGAGGATCTCTAGCAAGAGCACATGTCATTAATTTCAGTCTTTGATAATCTAAGAAGTATGGAAAATTCCCACCTCCCACTCTTCTGCAGGATTCACAACTCTGCCAAGTTTTATAGCTCCTCGGGATACTTACAAGCTAAATGTTGAGCTGTGGAAAAAAAGACATCTTCACATCTTTCCTTAAAAGCTTTACAAAGAGCATTCAAGTTGAGCCGTGTGGCGAGGGAGGGGAAACACTAGATTCCATTTCCAGTTCTTCCAGGAACAAGGGGTGTGATCAGGGACAAACTCCTAGACTTTCTAGGACTCAGTTTCCTCATTTGTTAACCAAGAGCTGTGGCTGAACTCTAAAATTCCTTCCAGCACTGAAACAAAACAAAACAAAAACCTAGCCAATTTTCTTGCAAATTCCTGCCCAACTAGAATGTGACTATAAAATATTTCCTTTGTGGGGAAGGAAAATATAAATAGGTTTTGCACTTTTCCAAACTAAGTGGTCTTTCTTTAGAGCCTTCAGCCTTTCTTTACCTACAAATCAAGTTTTGTCCATTTTTAAGTAGTTGCTGAAAAATTGAGGGCACTTTTTTTTCCCTCACCAACTGACCCTGTGAATAACACCCTTTCACAAACACTGACAGTGTAATGTACAGCCTGAAGGGAATTTCTCTTGTTTGCTTAAAAAGGAAAATCAGCTTTTCATCTGGATGAGAAACATTCTAGAGCTTTTACAACCTTGAATTTAGCATGGGGAGATGAATGTTCAAAAATTGTGTTAATAATCAGGTTAGTGTGTCTGACCCCAATGAGCATGAGAAGTGAAAGGAGGGAGGTGACCAAAAAGAGTGCATTTTCTATAGAGGTTTTACTATGTCACCTTAACATCCTCCATTCGTCAAAACTCCCCCTAGTAGAACACAGGATTTACCTTTTCCCTTTCAGAAATGTATAGTGATTGAACTAAAACCAAAGAGAGACCACAGCCAACATTTCAGCCTCATCCAAGTTGAAAATCATTACATGTTCTGGGTAATTATGTTTTCTGTCACCCAGAAATACAATTACAACATAATTTAATTATAAGAAGGAGAAGAAAGTTTCTTAGCATGTCTGACTCTTTGCAACCCCATGGACAATACAGTCCATGGAATTCTCCAGGTCAGAATACTGGAGTGGGTAGCTGTTTCCTTTTCCAGGGGATCTTCCCAACCCAGGGATTAAACCCAGGTCTCCTGCATTGCAGGTGGATTCTTTACCAGCTGAACCACCAGGGAAGCCTCATTTAATTATGAATCACTAACAAATATATATCTGAAAAAAACTCATACATTTGGAAATCAATACATGTAAATAAGTATAAGGAATAAAAAATGAAAAAATATCTAGAACAGAAATATAAAAATTTACACATCAAAATCTGTGGGAAGAAGCCAAAACAATAATGAAAGACATTTTTAATTTAAAATATATAGTAGGATGAAAATTAATCAGTTAAATGGCTAACTCAAGAAGTCAGAAAAAAAAGGCAACTGGGTAGAAACCCAAAGAAAAAAAAAGAAGAGGAGAAACCAAAAAGTCAGAGATTAGTTGAATGCCTTAGAGAAAAACAACCAAATCAACAACTTATTCTTTGAAATGCTAATAAAATACACAAATCTTTGGTGAGACTTCTCAAGCATAAAAAGAAGAAAAGAAATAACAAACAATGTTGGAAGTTAAAAAAAAAAAAGGTGAAGTATATTTACAAATGCAAGCTTGATAGAAAAAGAATAAAAAATACCATCAATAATTCTGTGTTAATGAATCTATAAGTGTGAAAAATAGACAGTTTCCTGGAAAAAGCATAACTTGTCAAAACTGACTCAAGAATAAGTAATACACTTGAATAACACACACCTCACCACACACACACACACACACACACACACACACACACACACACCAAGAACTCTCTTGACTGACCATTTTATGAGTTACACCAAATATTCCTGAATCAGATCATCCATATCATATCCAGGGAACACTATAAAAGCAAAAGCTCCCTGATAGCTTGTATGGTCTCATGTAAAACTTGTTCCTTTAATCAGAAAAGGATAATATTAGAAAAAATTATACATTCATCTCTTCTGTCCTCATAAATGCAAACTTCTTTAAAACAGAGCCAAAATCTAGCAATACATTTGTTTAAACACATTCCACTATGTTCACAGGTTAAAAGAATAAAAATTATATGACTATCTTAATGGATTGGTTCAAAATTGGGAAAAGAGTAAGTCAAGGTTGTATATTGTCACCCTGCTTAGAGTACATCATGCAAAATGCAGGTCTCCATGAAGCATAGGAGAAGATAATGGCACCCCACTTCAGTACTCTTGCCTGGAAAAATCCATGGACAGAGGAGCCTGGTAGCCTGCAGTCCATGGGGTCGCTAAGAGTCGGACAAGACTGAGCGACTTCACTTTCACTTTTCACTTTCATGCATTGTAGAAGGAAATGGCAACCCACTCCAGTGTTCTTGCCTGGAGAATCCCAGGGACAGGGAAGCCTGGTGGGCTGCTGTCTATGGGGTCGCACAGAGTCGGACACGACTGAAGTGACTTAGCAGCAGCAGCAGCATGAAGCATAAGCTGGAATCAAGCTTGCCGGGAGAAATATCAATAACCTTAGCTATGCAGATGATACCATCTTTACGGCAGAAAGTGAAGAGGAACTAAAGAGCCTCTTGATGAAGGTGAAAGAGGAGAGTGAAAAAACTGGCTTCAAACTCAATATTGAAAAACTAAGATCATGGCATCCGGTCCCATCACTTCATGGCAAATACATGGGGAAACAATAGAAATAGTGACAGACTTCATTATCTTGGGCTCCAAAATCACTGCTGACAGTGACTGCAGTCATGAAATTAAAAGATGCTTGCTCCTTGGAAGAAAAACTATGACAAACCTAGATGGCATATTAAAAAGAAGAGACATTACTTTGCCAACAAAAGTCCAATTTAGTCAAAACTATGGTTTTACCAGTAGTCATGTATGGATGTGAAAGTTGGACCATAAAGAAGACTGAGTGCTGAAGAATTAATACTTTTGAATATCAGCTTTTCATCTGGATGAGAAACATTCTAGAGCTTTTACAACCTTGAATTTTGGAGTTCTTTGGACTGCAAGGAGATCAAACCAGTCAGTCCTAAAGGAAATCAGCCCTGAATATTCATTGGAAGGACTGATGCTGAAGCTGAAGCTCCAATACTTTGGCCACCTGATGTGAAGAACTGACTTATTGGAAAAGACCCTGATGCTGGGAAAGATTGAAGGCAGGAGGAGAAGGGGATGACAGAGAACAAGATGGTTGGAATGCCATCACCAACTCAGTGGACATGACTTTGAGCAAACCCTGGGAGATGGTGAAGGACAGGGAAGTCTGGCATGCTACAGTCCATTGGGTAGCAAAGCATCAGATACAACTGAGCAGATGAACATATAGAAAAAAATGTATAATATTTAGCAACTTCTGATTCGATGAATACTCTTCACAAACTAAGGATACGATAACGTGCAACAATCTACAGGCAAAATTTTCAGCAAGAGATTTTCATTAGTCAGGGAAACATCTTAGTGGCCAATTGAATTATAAAGTTGCTTCCGCTCACTCTCCTGCTAGGATCTGCAAGTAATCTCTTTACTCCTTGGAAAGAAAGAGAAGGAGCTTTGCTTTGTTTGGTTACACTGGGTAGTCACAAAAGCTGAAGATGATCAACTCCTTTGCATGGGGCTGGCTTTCTACCTGGTGAGGAGCACAGGAGCATCTAGCCAGGCATGGTCCAACTGAGCCTGGTCCACCTTAGCCCCAACCGCACTAGCCTAGAGAACACTGTCCCATGGCATAACCATTCCTTCCGCTTCCCAAGTGAAGCTGTATGTTAAGGCTAAGATGGCAGCAGGGTTTCCCAGAGAGCTGGTGGAATCGAACTTTTCTGCTTGGGTCTCAGATATGGCTGAGAGACAGTTCTGTTCTCAAGATTGTGTCTATCCCTGTAACAGGCCATGACTAATGCTGTCTATGGGTTGTGGGGGCAATAGACATTTGATTCCAGAATCAAACACCGAGGATGAGCGTTGTAAGCATTTCACTCTGTCTCTCTCGAAGCTTCTGTCTTCTACTATTAAACGTCATTTCTTTCTCCTTTTTCTCCCCTATTTACAACTTATTTTCTCCTCTCATTCTCCTCTGTACAAATCCTTCCTGTCATTTTCACTTTATTTCATTATTCTCTTTTTTCCTCATATTTCACTCTCCTTCTCATGCCTATTTTCTACCCTCTACCACCTCTCCCTACCCCCAGATTCTCCAGTTTCTGGGTATGTGCTGTGCCTCCACCAATTTCCCTAGGTTCTCTTCCTCGTCAACCCCGATTCTCGAGCCCTTCTAGCATACACTCTTCTAAAACTTCCCTACTTATCATTTCATGACAGTATTTAGGCCACCATTCTAACAAGAAGCACAGCAGATATGCATAATAAAACAGCATCATCCAGGTGAGAGTCTATCCTCCATGAACATTCAAGCTTCCTCCACTCATGGAGGACATATTTCTTTCTTTTTTATGTAGGCAGATAATGTTTCAGATAACACCACAGAGATTAACTACCATGAGTTAGCCCAATGTAATCTTTATGGCTATGCTTTTTATTATTTTATAGCTAATATTGTCTTAGCTAGGAATCTAGAAACTTTCACCAGGCCTCTATACCTAAAGTTTTTTTTGTTTTTTTTTTAACCAAAAGGTAATTACACAAATAACTGGATTCTCATGTGTGCTTACAAAAGTTGTAATTATTTATATGTATCTCAAGAAATTAAAGGCCAATGATTCACCTGTATTTTGGAGGAAAACAAATTAACTGCTGATTAATTTGGAGAATCATTTCATTTTGTATCCTCAGTAACCAACAGTTCTTGGTGTCTAAGAGGATTTCAGAAAGTGCTGTTGAAACAAATATTGGTTTCCATCCAATGTTTTCTCCTAGGATCCCTAAATACATAACTGAAAGAGTCTCATATGAATATGTATTTCCACTCCTGCAACAAATAACAAAATTTTCATGTAAAAGATTAGTATGACTGAATTGTTTCTTGGCATTTGACTAGTGATTTACAATCACAAGTCACTTGGTAGTTTTTAAAACTGGCTATTCATCATGAAAACTCTATGGAAAAGGGATTTTTACAAATCTACTGATGGAAAATCCAAGGAAGAAAAATTCATAGAGGTCCGCACTAGGGATAGTTTCCCTCTTAGCTTAAAAAATGTTAATTCTAAGTGCATAAAGGTAAATGATCTACTCTAACATATTGTACAAACCCAGTTTTTCTGAGCAAATAAAGAACATGAACAAATGATATGAACAGGAAAAAAATATTGAAACAACCTCAAGTAATTTCAAGAAGTCTCCAGATTTTCTCAGGTCACTTGACACTCAGCTTCCCTCAGTTTCCCTCTGGATAACAAAATACAAACAAAAACAACTAACAAAGCCCGGCATAGTGGGACTTCCCTGGTGGTCCAGTGGTTGAGACTTCACTTTCCAATGCAGAGTGTGCAGGTTCAATCCCTTGTCAGGAAGCTAAGATCCCACATGTTTTGCAGCCAAAAATTAAAAAAAAAAAAAAAAACAGAACATAACTATCAGAAGGAATATTGTACAAATTCAATAAAGACTTTTTAAGTGGTCCACATCAAAAAAAAAAAAAAAAGACCTAAAAAAAAAAAAAAAAACACAGCAAAGCGTGGGGCTGGATTGGGTAGTAGACACTGTTAGTACATGCTGGTAGCACCAGCAAAGCAGAACTGTATTTTATAATGATATTTCAAAAAGAGTTTCAAAATAGATAGTTCAAGAATGAGATTTGTTTCTTTTAAAGATCTTTGGGGGAGGAGCGTATGGATTTTTAAAAACATTCTAAATTCTATATAGCTCAGGAGGGTAGGGGAGCTGAAATGAGTAATCGTGTAGGGCATTTAAAAGGCCAATTCAGTCAGGACCCAATTATAAACTGACCATTGCTTCCCCTCTAAAATTTTTACTAAAATCTTTGTGTTTTGAGCAGACAATCTCACACATGAGCAAAAATGAAAGGGCCAGGTACACATAAAAGAGTAAACAAAACTGCCAAAAATATTGATCTGATCCATATTGAATATTGTACACAATTATTATAGCACTATTAGAAATATTAAACAAAGATGGTGTGAGAGGGTTGTTGGACTCTAAAACCAGTCTTGATCACAGTTTTGCCCAGAACCATTTCTGACACTTAATTTTCTCCTCCCCATCCTACCATTGTGAGGCTGAGACTGGAGATTTGTTAACTAGACTGATCCTGGGCTTCTCTCTGTACCAGGATGGTCAAGAAGAGGACAGCAGGATAAAGTCCTAAAGAACAACGGACTTAGGGGAGTCAGACAGACCTTACTTTGAGTCCTGGCTATTTCACTATAAACTAGCTGTGTAATCCTGGGCAAATTTCTCTAAGTTCCTGACTTTTTAGGGACAAGAAGACCACCTCATAAAAAATTGTTGGAAAGATGGAAGACATACAATACATGGTGACCTAGAAAATATATGAAAGCTGATCTAGTAGAATGAGTAGGTGTTCAATAAAGGGTACCCATTGGCACACAGTAATCACAGTTCAGTCACCTAGACAAGAAGTCATTCATCTATTCAACTGATACTACTGTGCAGATACTATGGACCAAACAGAGTCAGGTGCTGAAATGTGATGCAGGTGATTCCAGAAGTGGGGAGAAAGCAGTATGGAAACTGCAAAGATGTGTGATATAAGGGGCTTCCCAGGTGGTGCTGGTGGTAAAGAATCCATCTGCCAATGCAGGAGACACAAGAGACACGTGTTCCATCCCTGGGTCAGAAACACTCCCCAGAGAAGGAAACGGCAACCCACTTCAGTATTCCTGCCTGGAAAATCCCATGGACTGAGAAGCCTGTCCCACTTCCTAAGGGAATTATGGAGAAAGTAGTGAGATAAATTCAGACTTAGTTTGTAATGGCTGACAGTCTATACTATCTTGTGGTACTGGGTCATAAGTCTTAAAAAAAATTCTAACAGGTTGAATTTCTGGCTGTATCCGTGGTAGATACACACTTCTTAATTTCAACTAGATTGTTTTCTTTGAAGTAGAGCTATGTACTCCAAAGCCAAGGACAGAGGGATGAAAACAGCGGGCTACATAATTCCACAGGCGTTGCACAGAGTCAGACACAACTGAGCACACACTATATTATTTGTGTGATATAATTGAAATTTTCTCTCGGATTCTTGACAGAGAGAGTGGGCTATCCTTGCTTCTAAAGAACAAATTATCAAGAATCAAAGGATTTGTAAAGTTGATGGACTCAACACTGGGTATTGGTAAAACAGGTATTTCCATTTCATGCATGGTTTCCTTATTTTAAGGAAATAAAATTTCATTCCTCTCATAAGTGAGTTAGCTCATCATTTAGATACTAAAGCCAGGCACATACTAAGACTGCTTGGATCTCAGCTTCAAATAAAATTGAGAAGAGAAACCAAAGTAATTCCTGCTCATTCCCTGCTACAGAGAAAAGCCTATGAAGTTTCTTCCCTCTGTCCTAGGTTTTGGAGTACATAGCTCTACTTCATAGCTCTACTTAAAAGAAAATAATCTAGTTGAAATTAAGAAGTATATATCTACCAAGGACACAGCCAGAAATTCAACCTGTTAGAATTTTTTTTTTTAAGACTTATGATCCAGTGTCACAAGAAAGTATAGACTGTCAGCCATTACAAACTGAATCTGAATTTATCTCACTACTTTCTGCATAATCCCCTTGGCCAACAGCTCAAGGAATGAGAGATTTGCTGGAATGACAAACTTTATCTGCCATACGAAACCTGAGAGCTCTGGATACCTTGATGCAGGAGACAGAATAATAGTAACCCCTGAAGATTGTCCTAATCCTCAGAAGCTGTGAAAGTGTAACTGTTGCTGCTGCTGCTAAGTCGCTTCAGTCCTGTCCGACTCTGTGCGACCCCATAGATGATAGCCCACCAGGCTCCCCTGTCCCTGGGATTCTCCAGGCAAGAACACTGGAGTGGGTTGCCATTTCCTTCTCCAATGCATGAAAGCAAAGCCGATCAGTTGTGTCTGACTCGCAGCAACCCCAGGGACTGCAGCCTACCGGGCTCTTCCATCCATGGGATTTTCCAGGCAAGAGTACTGGAGTGGGTTGCCATTGCCTTCTCCATGAAGGTGTAAACTTACATGAAAAAAGTGATTTTTGCAGATGTGCTCAAGTCAAAGATCTTGAGATGGGCAGACTGTCCTGGATTATGCAGGTGGGCCCCATCTAATCACGTGAGTCTTTTTAAAAAGTGGACTTTCTCAGATGTGATCAGAGAAAAACATGTGACAATGGAAGCAGAATCAGTGAGATGCTATATGGTTGGCCTTGAAGGAGGAGGAAGGAGGGCCATAAGCCAAGCAAGATCTGGATCCTTTAGGACCTGGAAAAGGTGAAGAAATTGATTCTCTCCTAGAACTTCTGTAAGGGATGTAGCTTGCTTTGACCTCAGTGAGACATGTGTTGGAATTCTGTTCTGCAGAACTGTAAAGTAATAAACTTGTGTTAAGTCAATAAACTTGTTACAGTTTGTTACAGCAGCAATAGAAAATTAAGGCACAAGGGGCAAGGAAGTGGGAACTCTAGACAAAGAGGGAGGAAGAAGGGGGTTCAAGACAGAGTAGTGGGAAAATGGTTTGAATCAATCCCCTCCCTCCCCACAGACTACACAGAATGAGCACCACGCTGACTGATTATGGACAATGACAGGAGGTGGGCCTTGATATGTATACATGTTCATTCACTTTAAAAAACTCTGGTTCCATTCCGGGGCATTTCTTCTCTAAAGATGTCTGTCTTTATTGTATATTACGGTTGATGTTACCTTCCTGGAACTTCTCATGTGGTGTCACCATTTTGTTTCTTTTCTGAATTACTTGTTCAATACTTATTTCACATTAGAATACAAGCTGCCTCTTTCCCATCAGCATGCAAGGTCCAAGAACTAAAGGATTCTGTGTATCTACTCACCATTGTGTTTGCACTGCAGAATAAATGGGAATATATCATCTCTCTTCTCAGCCAGTCATTCTCTCCAGGCTTCTACTGACCTCTAAGCCAAAGTGGTCTACCACAGAATTCTAAGGAAGATAGACATGAACAAAGGAGGAAGCTTGTCCTTCAGTATTTCATGGTCAAGAAATTGATTTTACAGCAACTAAATCATTTATTAAAGTTCATTTTATATTGTTCTTTGGGGTTAACCTCAATTTTCAAATATGTGAACCATTGGATGTTAATTTTTAATATGAACAATTTTGAGAATCAACACTAAAATGGTCACCATACAAAGGCAAGAAAATACTTGGTTTCATTCAGTGACTCACCAGGACATTCAAAGTCCTTGAAAATTACAAGGAAATTGATCCTAAGGGGAGCCAAAGGCTAGTAGATTGAACCAGCCAAAGGTCATATATAAAAAGACTAGGTGGAGCTAGAAAACAAATCTCAAACTCACAATGTTCAGCTTAGAAATTATGGGTTGTTTTTCTTCTTTTCCTTAAACACCATCTTTCCCCAGCAGGCCTATCTGAAAGTGGGTGGAACCCAGACAAATTCTGGTCATTTTTTTTATTTTTCAACACTTCTCTTAAAAATATGTTTTTATCAGTGAAATTCAGTAACATATTTATGAGCCTCAGTTCTTAAAAGTACTAATTGGCCAGAGTAGACAGGTGGGAGGCTTCGCCTAGTGGCTTGGTAGTAAAAAATCCTCCTGCAATCCAGGAGTCACAGGAGACACAGGTTCGACCCCTGGATCAAGAAGATCCCCAGAGAAAGGCATGGCAACCCACTCCAGTATTCTTGCCTGGAGAATCCCAGGGACAGAGGAGCCTGGTGGGCTATAGTACATAGGGTCACAAAGAGTCCAACACAACTGAAGTGAAATATCACGCACACAGAGAGGTGAAAATGGTCCCCTCCTTCATCACACTGGGGCAGGTGCTATGTAGTTCCTCTCAACATTGTCCAAGAGGCCCATGGTTGGCCCTTTGAAAGGTGGCCAAAACAGTCAGACACACCACAGGAATTAAGTTTATTGCTTTCCTCTTCACTGTCTCATTTCCTCCCGATCTCCTTGCTAGTGTCTCATGTTTGCCCTGTGAGTGTATTTCGGGTATCTGCCCTAATTTGGCCCTCAGCCTTTCTCTGCTCTAACATACAGAAAACTGATTCTGGCCTTGCTAGACTACTCCACCTTGCTTCCCAGACAGGACTTGACATTTCTCCGTGGCTTCCCAGCAAAGGACCAACCTGCTCCAAGTTTCAGTCTCATTAACTTAGCATGTGACAGGCTTGCTGCACAAGGGACCACTCTCTGTTTTATTATTTTCCTTATTTTTCCACTTTCTCTGATAATCAATGGGTGAGGTACTCATGATAGATTTCTTCTCTTATCTTTCCTTAAAAAAAATGTTTTCTCCTTAGAAACATGAAGAAGGATGGTGATTATTAGGGATTAGGGAGGAGAAGAAAAGGAGAGTTGTTGTTTACCAAGTATAGAGTTTCAGACTAACCAGAGGAGAAATTTTTTTTCTATTCATAGAAATATGAATATATTATATTTAGCACTACTGCACTGTAAACTTTTTAAATGGATAGGATGGTAAATTTTATGTTTGGTATGCTTTCTTTCAATCACAATATATTTTTATTTTTTAATTGAAACATAGTTGATTTACAAAGTTGTGTTAGATTCAGGTAAACAGCAAAGTGATTCAGTTATACATACATATATTTATATATTTTTTAACATTCTTGTCCCATATGTGTGCATGCGTGCTAAGTCACTTCAGTCATGTCCAACTCTGAAACGCTGGGAACTGTAGCCCACCAGACTCCTCTGTCCATGTGATTCTCTAGGCAAGAATACTGGAGTGGGTTACCATGCCCTCCTCCAGGGGATCTTCCCAACCCAGAGATGAAATCTTCATCTCTTAAGTCTCCTGCACTGGCAGGCAGGTTCTTTACCACCAGTGTTACCTGGGAAGCCCCTTGTCCCTTATAAGCTATTACAAAATATTGAGTATAGTTCCCAATTCTATACAGTAGGTCCTTGTTGGTTATCACAAATTATTTTAGAAGGAAATTATAAGTTTTTTTTTCTTCCTCCTGAGTTCTGCCCTTTATGATTTGGGGTGTTGAATTGGGTACTAAATTTAGTCAAATGCCTATTCATCTGAATTCTTTCGAAAATAAAATCTGCCAAGTGGACCTATCTTGGGGTTTGCTCAAATCAATTCTTACTTTCAGACTGATCCCCACAATACAGAATTATGCATTCTAGGAATAATTACTGAACACCAATTATTTGCTAAGCACTGACAGATATTCAAGGATGAATTGCACACAAACCTCTGTTCACTGAAGGTTACACACCTAAACTATATTAACAATAGTAGAGCTTCCATTTTTATGGTTTCTCTGTGCCAGAAACTATACTATACCTTTAATATGTTACCTCTTTTATTCTCTAACAAATTAATGAAATAAGTAATTTTTCACTGATTCTCTAGTTTTTAATAAGCGGAGCTGATATGTGTTCACTCAGAAAGTAAAGATAGAATGAAGCACTATTGAAATGGAATGACTATGTATTAACGTCTGTGTGCCAAGCAGAGTTCTAATGAAACTTACACATAATGTTTTATTTCCATTTTACAGATAAGGAAATTGAGGATCTGCCAGGTTCAGAGACCTGCCAAAGGCCATTTAGCTAATAAGATAAAGCAACGTATTTGAAACCCATGTCTGGCTGATTCCCAAGGCTGCATGGATCCCCGTACTGTGACCTTCCTATTAGCGATAATACAAGTTGGAAAGTGGTTAAGTGCACTAAGATTGTACGTAAAATAATGTAGAAAACTAGAGAAGAAGAGGTTTACCTTTAACTGGAGTTGGTGAAATGAAGAAGTAACCTAAAAAGGGGAGACAACATATTTAAGGCAGTAAAAGGTGGAGTGCAGTGTTTGTATGTAGTAAACAAGCAATAGAGTTGGCTGGAATCTTCCAGGTAAGAAATAGAGCAGTAGGAGATGAGACCTGGAAGCCACACAAAGATCTGGGCCTTCAGGACCTGAATGTCTGACTAAGGGATTTGAACTTCACTGTCTACCTGATGGTCAACCATTGCCATTTTTCAAACAGAGAAGCTACAGGGTCAAGACCTATTTTTATTTAGCAAAGGAGTGTATGAGGCAAACTGGGGAAGGGTCAGTGGAATGAAAAAACTAGCTTAACTTCTTTCTTCTTAATTCTCTCTCTTTTTAGATTAACATTGATCTAGACATGTAAAACACATCCTCAACATGTTGAAGTCAGGGATTCAGTAGTGTATTTGCCTGAAACCACTAGCTTTTAAATGAATTAAGTATAATTTTTTTAAGTTTTCCCTTAAAAGTCTGTAGGTTTAAAACATAATTTGAAGTTCATTTTCCAGGGAGGGATCCAATTTGGCTTTTGTTGTTTCTGGTCAGATATTATATGATTTTTTTTTAATTTTTTTATTGCAAGCCTTTAGAATGGTTCACAGATGTTTCTTCTAAAATAGATCCTCCTGGAACTATTTGGTTTGAGGCAATCTTTGTTGCCATGGATTAAATTAATATGAGAGCTCATTTTAAAATTCAAGACTGTACTCAAATTTAAGAAATAACAGTCCTTCCTTAAATTTATATAAGGTAGTCATGGGGACAAGTGATAAATGGAATGCTAACCACAGGTCCATATTGTTGCACTTACAGTTGAGCTATACTTTGTTCAAATTAAAGACCATCTCTCCCAAGGACAGACAGATCAACCAGGTTAATGTTTTTATAAATTAAGAAATTCAATGTTCCCTGTTGGTCAAGTGTACAGTAAGTCTTCTACATACAAACTCTCAAGTTGTGAACTTTCAAAGATGTTAATGTGCACTCACATGTCCAGTCACATAAGTTAGTATAGTACTATATAGCCTACTGTGTTAGTTGGATACCTAGTGTTAAATTTGTTGGACTCATGAACAACTTGGACTTAAGACTGTGCTATCGAAATGGAACTCATTCATATGTAGGGGACTTACTGTACTAATAAACATGCTTTTTTTTTTTTTTTTTAAACACCTATGGTTTAAATTATACATATGAGTATGCTGAAATTTAACAAACCATCCACAATTAAAAGCAATTTAACAAAATATCAAATTTAAATTGCAGCTAAACATCAGCTGAATCCCCCTCGAACTGTTACTGTACATAGTGAAAGTGAAAGTGAAGTCGCTCAGTCATGTCTGACTCTTAGCGACCCCATGGACTGTAGCCTACCAGGTTCCTCCATCCATGGGATTTTCCAGACAAGGGTACTGGGGTGGGGTGCCATTGTCTTCTCCATGTTACTCTACATAGGCAGCACCCAAAATATATTCCTTGGTCTTCTCTTTCACTCTTCCCTTTCATGAACTCAGCCATTGCCGCTAAGCTGGAGTCCTCGTTGCCACACATGCGAGAGACTCACATGTCTACATCTCCAATCCTGACCTATCTCTCAAGACCCAAATCTTTAACCTTCTATTATGCATCTCCCCATCAGGTACCTGATACTCAAGATGTCCAAACCAAATTTACCATTTTATCCACAATACTGTTGCTCCTACATCCGGCATCAAGTAGGACCTCTGCATCAGCATTTTCCAAATTGTGTTCCAAGAATACTAATCTCCCAAAAGGTTAGGTTAAAAAAGAGATTTATGGTCAACTAAGTCTGGGAAATTCTACATAATATATCACACTTTCCTGGAGATTCACAGTGAAAATTAAACTTCTAAAGTTCCTTAGGTTTCCTGAGTCAAAATCATGTTTATCTTGTTTATCTTAGTATTTTATTTGATGTTGAACCCCTTCCATATCCAACATCTATTAACATTTGGGGAAAAAACTAGTGTTTATAAAAGATACCTTAAAAACAAACACTATGAATCATTTTAGACTTGTCCTATCCCTTAATCTCTGCAAAAAATTTATCACCTCCTTCTACAGTTATACCTAAGAGTATATCTAAACTGCCTAAGTTTACTTCCTAACTCCACCACATAACAACTGTGAGATCTGGGAAATTATTAATACTTAATCTTTCTTGGTTCATTGCCAGATCTTCAAAATGGCTGACTCCTCTTAAAAGATTGTAAGGAGTAAATAAAGTAATGCATACAATGCACTTAAAACAGAGTTTGAAACATAGTATCTGCTCAATAAACATTCATTTTAAAGACTATTATTGTCATCTTTAAAATATCTTTCAATATTTGCTGTTTCCCATTGCCTTCGACATTTCCATGGTATAGGTACTCATCACTGATTTTCTAGACCATAATAATAATAAGAGAAATTTGAGAAAGATAAATATCATATGATATCACTTATTTGTGGAATCTTAAAAAGAAAAAAACTTATTTATGAGACAGACTCACAGACTCTTAAAACAAACTTATGCTTACCAAAGGGGAAAAGTAAGGGTGCGAGATGAATAGGAGTTTGAATATACATAGTACTACACATAAAATAGGTAATCAACAAAGACCTACTACAAAGCACAAGGAACTCTACTTGATTGATATTCTGTAATAACATATATGCAAAAAGAATCTGAAGAATAGGTATATGTACACGTATAACTGAATCACTTTGCTGTACTCCTGAAATAAGACAACATTGAAAATCAACTATAGTTCAATTAGAATTTAAATTTAAAAAATAATAAGAGCAATTTTAACATTTAATTTGATTCTTTATAAATTTACTTGATGTTTTATATACATTATCCAATTAACCTAATAAATATGTAATTTGGTATGTTCACAAACTTTCTACTTCACAATTCATTCACCACATTGCCATTTAATCTAATGAGTCCATTCCTAAGGGCAAGAACATTTAATAATCCTCCATTATCCAAGTATGAAAAAGAAGTAACATTCTCATCATGGTGGGCACACCCCTGACTTCATACTCCCCATCACAGCTTTCTAATCTAGCCACACTGCACCACTCCTTGGGTTTAGAAGATACAGTAGACTTTCAGACCACTTGGTTTGGCTGATACTGTTTTTGGTTTTATCTTGAATACCCTGTCTCCCTGCTTCTCCTTATTAAAAGTCTTACTCATTTTTTAGAGTCCATGTCAAATTTTACCTACTCCATGAAGTATTTCTAGTATCTACCCAGTTGTGTATTCTGTTCTCAACTCTACATTCTGTTCTGTATTCTACAATTTTTTTCCAAAAAATATACATACACAGTATTATGTTTCATCTCATACAATTAACTGCACAGAGACTATGCTCTCCACTTCTCACTGTGAGCTCAATGAGAGGTGATGTCTGAGTCATTCTTTTGTACTTTGTAAATTAAACACAATGCCTTACATGTAGTATGTATTCATATAGACATTTACTGATTACATTTGCCTACATAGAGAGCATCTTACTACTCATTAATGTGTACCATATCTTAGACAAGTCAGACGGTAAAGCGTCTGTCTACAATGCGGGAGACCCAGGTTCGATCTGGGTCGGGAAGACCCCCTGGAGAAGGAAATGGCAACCCACTCCAGTACTCTTGCCTGGAAAATCCCATGGACGGAGGAGCCTGGTAGGCTGCAATATCCATGGGGTTGCAAAGAGTCGGACACGACTGAGCGACTTAACTTTCACTTTCTTTCACACTTAAAAGAGGCAATTGGTTGGTAATTCTTTCCTTACCAAAAGTTTCTACTCTTTACAAAACAATTCACATCAGGCTTCCACATTGGCTCAGAAAATGAGCCAATATCTTTAAATAAAAACATAGTCATGGGATTTTCAAAAAACACGCCTACAAAACACACCTGTATCCACCAACCATCCCTGGATTCTGACTTCTTGGGATAATATCATGTTTTTGTTGGGATTCTCTTGGAATAAATAAAAAGACCAATTAATATATTGGCTCTGTAATAATACCATGCCTTCATTTTTCCAATGGAGACTTCCTGGTTGGCTCAGAGAGAGGTGATCTAATCTATAGTCTTACTCCCTAATCTAAGTTCACTTTCAGGTCAGATACTCCAGTTTGTTTCTGATTCAATGATCTCATTGCCTTCAAGGGAGCTACTCTTCCTTCAAAAGGTGCTATTGGAAAATCACACTGGAGACTTACCTACCAGTAAGTCTACAGAGACAAATTTTCCAGATCTGAAGGACAGTATCTTCACTGTGCATTGTTCTCAATGCCTCCTTCCCATTTATTGGTTTGTCTTGGAAATACTGGCTAGAAGTAGGAGGAGTAGCTCTTTAATAAACCTTCCATTTTCCTATAACTGCATTTAATTAATCTGTCTCCCAAAGAAGTTTAAATGCTCATGTTTGTAAAGCATATTTATAAATCCCTTCTTACCCTATGACTACATCAGGACTCATGTGGCAGGCTTAAATAGATGTTTCTGTGGCATGAAGAAGTTTGGGCCAGTGTTATACATCACATTCTCTTTATTCATCCTAATATTTATGGGTATTCATCTATTATGTTCAGTTTAATTCTCTGCAACTCTTAGCTATTACTGCTTCCCATGGCTTGGTTATTTTGACTCCATCTTGCTCGTTAATGATAAACTATTATCTATCCCTGCTACACCTCTGCCAAGAGCTTTTTTTCCAGATAACACTTTATAGTTATTATCTAATCTTTACAAAACCATGGAGGAAGTTTTCCCATCTAACATAGGGTAAATGATTAAGGAGAAGACAGTTAAAGAACCTGCTCAAGGTGACATGGTAATTCAGCAATGGAATAATACTAACTGTTCCTAATGCTCATTTCTAATTGTTTATTTTCCATAACTCAATCAGAAAACCTCTTAATGTTTTCTCATTTCAAGTTTGTTCATAGTTGCCTTGTTATTGCTTAGCTGCTAAGTCATGTCCGATTCTTTGTGACCCCAGGGACTGTAGTCCACCAGGCTCCTCTGTTTATGGGACTACCCAAGGAAGAATACTAGAGTGGATTGCCATTGCCTTCTCCAGGAGATCTTCCCAACCCAGGGATCAAACCCACACCTCCTACATTAGCTGGTGGATTCTTTATCGATGAGCCACTGCTTATGTTTCTTAAAAATCAATAACTGGCTAAATAAAATGAGAAGATGCATATGAATGTATGGGCTTCACTTGTGGCTCCACCGTAAAGAATTTACCTGCAATGCAGGAGCCACAGGTTTGATCCTTGGGTAGGGAAGATCCCCTGGAGGAGGGCATGGCAACCCACTCCAGTATTCTTGCCTGGAGGATCTCATGGGCAGAGTAGCATGGTGCGCTATAGTCCACAGGATCACAAAGAGTCGGACGCATCTGAAGTGACTTAGCATGCACCCATGCAAATTAATGTATGGAACAGAGTTAAAAGTGCTATACTCTGAGTTACACGCTGACTCTTATTATTGTTCTTCATCAACTTGACTGGTATTCCCATGATTTTTAAATAATTGCTTGATTATGAAAGCAGTTACAGCCAAAAACACAATTAATTACATAAAGCTGTTAATTCTTTACCTGGAAATTTTATAAACTACCAAAATATCTTTGAAGGCCAAAGTTGTACCTTTTTTAAATAAAAAAATTTGCAAATATTTATTTCTAGAATGTTTGTATTCACTTCAGAAGTACCTTTACTTTTTATTAACAATTAAAATTTGTTATTGACTACTAACCAAATGGAAGAAGTAAGAATATGCTCAATTACTGAGTTATTTTCACAATTCTAATAGCTACTCATTATATCAATACTTTGTGCATAAGTAGTAAATCCATAATTAGTAAGTGTATTGCTTTTATTTTAACAAATTTAATTTTAAAGAACCTTTCACATTATAGCAAGGTAATGATCAAAATTCTTCAAGTTATGCTTCAGCAGTACATGAACTTCAAGATGTACAAGCTGGATTTAGAAAAGGCAGAGGAACCAGGGATCAAATTGCCAACATCGATTGGATCATGGAAAAAGCAAGAGAACTCTAGGAAAACATCTACTTCTGCTTCATTGACTATGCTAAAGCCTTTGACTGTGTGGTTCACAACAAACTGTGGGAAATTCTTCAAGAGATGGGAATACCAGATTACTTTACCTGCCTCCTGAGAAACATACATATGCAGGTCAAGAGGCAACAGTTAGGACTGGACATGGTACAATGGACTGGTTCAAAATTGGGAAAGGAGTATGTCAAGGCTATATATTGCCACCCTGCTTGTTTAACATATATGTATAAATGAGTCACTTTGCTATACAGGAAAAGTTAACACAACATTATAAATCAACATATAAGCAAAATTTATGTATTTATATAAAAATATAAAGTAAGAAAAATAGTAAGCAGTAGACACCCACAAACTATGCTGGGACACTCAGGCAGGACCAGTTAGGCAACATCTGTCTCCAGTCCAGGTACAGCCCAGAACAACTGAGATCCTGATCTCCCCTTTACCACGAGGAGGTCACTCGAACAAACTTTTCCTATGTGTCCAAGCCACCAAGGAAAGTTCAGAAAAAGAGACTCTATGAGTTTTGTCTGAATGAGACAGAATTTTTCTATTAAGTTTTCTATTTTAAAAATTCAATAAAATTTTAATTTATTAAATCAGAAAACACATAGTGAATTGGTCTATAATATCACATCACTATCTAAGGTTCAAAAAGGGAAAAGAGTATGTCAAGGTGTATACTGACACCCTGCTTATTTGACTTATATGCAGAGTGAATGCATACATGCTCAGTAGCTTTAATCACATCTGATTTTTTGCAACCCAATGGACTGTAGCCGGCCAGATTCCTCTGTCCATGGAATTCTCTAGGCATGAATACTCAAGTGGGTTGCCATGCCCTCCTCAGGGGATGTTCCCAACCCAAGAATTGAACTCAGATCTCCTGCATTGCAGGCAGATTCTTTACTGCTGAACCACTAGGGAAGTCCCATTATGCAGGGTACATCAGGCCAAATGCTAGGCTGGATGAATCACAATCTGGAATCAAGAGTGCCAGGAAAAATATCAACAACACCAGATATGCAGATGATTCTACCTTAATTGGCAGAAAGGGAAGAGGAACTAAAGTACTTCTTGATGAAAGTGAAAGGTGAGAGTGAAAAAGCTGACTTAAAACTCAACATT
This sequence comes from Dama dama, assembly GCF_033118175.1. Classification (NCBI taxonomy): domain Eukaryota; kingdom Metazoa; phylum Chordata; class Mammalia; order Artiodactyla; family Cervidae; genus Dama; species Dama dama. Next base: position 50,877,901 of record NC_083710.1, read on the forward strand.
CAAAAAACTAAGATTATGGCATCCAGTCCCATCACTTCATGGTAAATAGATAAGGAAAAAATGGAAACAGTGACAGATTTTATTTTTCTCTTGGGCTCCAAAATCACTGTGGATGGTGACTGCAACCATGAAATTAAAAGATGCTTGCTCATTGGAAGAAAAACTATGACAAACCTAGACAGCATATTGAAAAGCAAACCCATCACTTAGCCAAAAGAGGTTCATCTAGTCAAAGCTAAGGTTTTGTCCAGTAGTCATGTATGGATGTGAGAGTTGACCATAAAGAAGGCTGAGTGCCATAGAATGGATGCTTTTGAACAGTGGTGTTGTAGTCCCTTGGACAGCAAGGAGATCAAACCAGTCAATCCTAAAGAAATCAACCCTGAGTATTCATCGCAAGGACTGATGTTGAAGTTCCAATACTTTGGCCACCTAATGTGAAGAACTGACTCATTAAAAAAGATCATGATGCTGGGAAAGATTGAGGGCAGGAGCAGAAGGAGGTGAAGAGGATGAGATGGTTAGATGGCATCACTAATTCAATGGGCACGAGTTTGAACAAACTCCAGGAGACAGTGAAGGACAGGGAAGACTGGCATGCTGCTGTCCATGGTGTCGCAGAGTCAGATACAACTTAGTAACTGAAAAACAGCAACCTAACATGTGGGGACTTTTGAAGGATTTCATATCAGTTATAGGAAAAATAAAGACAGGGCATTTTCTCTACACATAGAAGTGAATTTTGAGTATACTTATGACCCTACTGGATATTTGTCATCATTTCTAATTTCTAGATAAGCAAACCAAATCATCAAAGTCATAATTATATCCATGAAACAGCAGGCATTAAACATCTTTTTAAAGGTCAGCCCAGTGCTTTTTCTGTAGACTCCAAGGCCTCTTGTCCCAATAGTCTATATTTATTTCTGTGCTTGTGCCTTAGACCTCAGATGTAAACTTTGGACTCAATTTTAGATCTAGTTAGAACTGTAATGAGGGAGAGAGAGAATGAGTAAATGGTGTTCTGAGGTATTTACCACAACACATAAATACACACAAACTCACATAGATTTGAACAGTAAATATTTTCTATTTATACATGCAAACATAGGCAAACATCCCAAGGTACATGCATGTATGTGTACAAAGTGGTGTAATAGCACGTTAAGAATTTATTTTGCATACCTATTCTGTGCAACTGTTTTATTAGCCTTCGAGTACTTGTTGTCCCTGTGCCCTATGTCTGAAGAGGAATGTGCTTTGTTTGCCAAATACTCTAGTCACCTGAGGTCCCCCACATCTAGGAGGAAGTGAAGGGTTCTCCACTGCCTTGCCCTTAGAGGGATGCCCTTAGGGAGTGCAAAAGTTCACCCAAGACAAAAGAGAGGTAGGGAATCTATGACCTGCCTCTGAGGATCATAAATGAGTAAAAATAGCTGTTGAAAGTGTGCTAGCTTGCAACACCATGTAGGTTTTCTTCTGTGAGAAACTGTATAAACTGTGGACATTCTTTCTAAGGTTTGTATAGTCCTCGTGGGTTCAATAGATTAAGGATGGTTCTCTTCATGTGGTGGGATAATCCTTACAAAGGGTTCCAGCAGCTCTTGGCTGTAAAAGGAAGTGAGAAACAGTAGCAACCCTACCGAAGACTGGCTAAAGGAAAGAGCTTTACCAACCACTACTCAGAGGAGCCCCAACAGAGGGGAACAGACGCCAAGAAACTCTAAGTGGAGCCAATGGGAGTGACTTAGGAGAACCACAGAGAAGGGCTGCTAGAAAGGACTTCTTCCCTGTGGCTCTCTTTCAGTGAGTTTTACCTCAGAGAGAAGGAAGTCAGCCCACATTTTCTACTTATCATCATATAGGGATAAAGAGTGAATTTTCTCATGGTGGAGCTGGAACCTCAGAAGCTCCGAGTGAGAGCTTATGTCAACACAGAGACTCTGCATGCAGCTTCTCAGCCTTGAGAGTAGCCCTGAGGGAAGAGCGTGGCATAAATATAAGGTGGTGAGTGGGAAATGGCTGCTCTTGTAACCTTATATTAAAATCAACAGAACTTCAGTTAACAGACCTTTTCTTCTTCGTTTGAGAGCAAACTAGAAAACCATTGAGTCTGAAGGGCTTATTTTCAACATGACTGGCGCCTGAGAAAGAATTTTTTAGCAGTAGCACTCCTGAAACACAGCCAAAGAAGAGCAATCTCCCCCATTTCTAAGCCCCCAGAGTTACAAAAAAAAAAAAAAAAAACAAAAAACCCAGCATATAAGAGCAGAGTGTTCAGTTATTATGTTGGGTCTTATTTGATTTCTAAAGTTTAAATAGGTATGAAATTCATCTGTGCCTCTAATCTTTGTTCTTAGGTGTAACCACAACTCTTCAATTACATTGAATCTCTATTTTCTAACTGACAACACATTTTTTGTTAAATTATTCATATCCCTAGACTCATTTTTCAGATACATATTTTTCAAACTTCTAAGAAACTGGCATATTCATGCTAAGTACAGTGGTACTTTCACTAACCACTCACAAGTCTAAGCTCTCATCAAGTCTCCCACAGTCTCTGTCTGTTTTTTAAATTTAATATCTTTTGGCCCAATAGATTTGTTTTATAATGAAAATTTGTCTTAAGAAGAAATCTAGGAATAAGAGCAAAACCCCTTTTGGAGTACTTTAATCACAGAGCACACAGGAGATGTGGGTTCAATCCCTGTTTCAGGAAGATGCCCTGGATGAGGAAATGGCAACCCACTCCAGTAATCTTGCCTGGAGCATCCCATGGAGAGAGGAGTCTGGTGGGCTATAGTCCATCCGGTGGCAAAGAGTCGGACACTACTGAGCATGCACACAATAGCAGAGTAAGCAAAGAATCAGAATCAAATTTGGAAGATTTCTCTATTTCTATTTCAGAGACTCTTTGGTAAAATAGATCTCTGACCATATTTTTTATGAAAAATAAAAACACTGAAAACAGCAGCCCTTTTGGACTGTGGTGCTTAGATTTGCTGAATGATTGGAGTTGGCAATTGGAGACAGTCTGGATAGTAACCTCTCATAGCCTGTTGCCTTAGGCAAATATTTTCTAGCAAGATTTTTTTTAAAAAAGAGAAAGAAAATTCAGCCATTTTTCATGCAAACTCCTTTTTACCTTTCCATCTGCAGCAATGAATTTCATGTAGAATAGATATGTATTTGATCCAGTCAAATGACTCCTATTGATTTTTGACTTCTCAATATTCAAGAGCAAAATTGAGAGTCTTGCTCATCTATTCCAATTACACATGGTAACAAGAATATGAAATACAGTTGTAAGGAAGAGAAGGACACATTTTAGAACTAACTAGACAAAAAGTCACTTTTAGGATGCTTTGGAAACAAGAAGGGACACTCTGGCCCAGATAGTTCAGGTAGATGGCAAAATAGTGGGAGAAAACATGGAAGAAAATGGAGAAAAGATTTAAGTTTTCCTTCACTCTGGCAACTTGAGATGCTTGAGTCTCTGATGAAAAGTAAACTGCACAGGATGACATGCCTGGTGCCCTGGCTGTACCACTGCTGATCATCGTTGAGTGTTTAAACCTTCGCTGGCCATTGGCAGTCGGTCAACATGCAGCCAGGTGTCGAAGAAAAGGCCCTGCTGGAGTGGTTGGGAAGAGGGTCTGGGGAAGGCTGGAGCTGACCTATCATGTCCAGGAACAGAGGGCACTCCCATCTCAACACTGCCATTGGCTGCCTGAAGCCCATCATGTGTTCAGGAGTCACTATCCACCATAGACAAACTACGAACAAAGCTAGTGGAGGTGATGGAATTCCAGCCAAGCTATTTCAAATCTTAAAAGATGGTGCTGTTAAAGTGCTGCACTCATTATGCCAGAAAATTTGGAAAAGTCAACAGTGGCCACAGGACTGGAAAAGGTCAGTCTTCATTCCAATCCCAAAGAAAATCAATGTCAAAGGATGTTTAAGTTACTGCACAATTGTACTCATTTCACATGCCAACAAGAGTTTGCTCAAAATCCTCCAAGTTAGGCTTCAGCAGTACATGAATCCAGAATTTCCAGATGTACAAGCTGGATTTAGAAAAGGCAGAGGAACCAGAGATCAAATCGCCAACACACACTGGATCATAGAAAAACAAAGGAAATCCTAAAAATAAAAATCTACTTCTGCTCCATTGACTATGCAAAAGCCTTTGAGAGTGTGGATTATAAAAAACTGTGAAAAATTATTAAAGAGATGGGAATACCAGACCACCTTACCTGCCCCCTGAGAAACCTGTCTGCAGGACAAGAAGCAAAAGTTAGAACCAGACATGGAACAGTGGACTGGTTCCAAATTGGGAAAGGAGTACATCAAGGCTGTATATTGTCACCCTGCTTATTTAACTTATATGCAGAGTACATCATGTGAAATGCCAGGCTAGATGAATCATAAGCTGGAATCAAGATTGCCTAGAGAAATATCAGTGACCTCAGATAAGCAGATAATACCTCTTTAATAGCAGAAAGTGAAGAGAAACTAAAGAGCCTCTTGATGAAGGTGAAAGAGGAGAGTGAAAAAGCTGGCTTTAAACTCAACATTCAAAAAACTAAGATAATGACATTGGTCCTATCACTTCATGGCAAATAGATGGGGAAAATGTGGAAAGTTTCAGATTTCATTTTCTTGGGCTCCAAAATCAATGCAAATGGTGACTGCAGCCTTGAAATTAAAAGACGCTTGCTTCTTGGAAGAATAGCTATGTCAAAACTAGACAGTGTTTTAAAAAGCAGAGACATCATCTTGCCAACAAAGGTCCATCTAGTCAAAGCTAGGTTTTTCCAGTCATCATATATGGATGTGAGAGTTGGGCCTTAAAGAAGGCTGAGTGCCAAAGAACTGACATTTTCGAACTGTAGTGCTGGAGAAGACTCTTGAGAGTCCCTTGGACTGCAAGATCAAACCAGTCAATCCTAAAGGAAGTCAACTCTGAGTATTCATTGGAAGGACTGATGCTGAAGCTGAAGCACCAATACTTTGGTCACATTATAGGAAGAGTTGACTCATTGGGAAAAAACCCTGATGCTGGGGAAAATTGAGAGCGAGAGGAGCAGGAGCTACAGAGGACAGAACATGGCATCACCGACTCAATGGACATGAGTTTGAACAAACTCAGGGAGCTAGTGATGGGCAAAGAAGCCTGATGTGCTGCAGTTTATGGGGTCGCAGAGAGTCAGACATGACTTAGCAAGTGAACAACAACAACAAAACTGCACAGGCAAGAGCCACTGTGCAGTCTATGCCTTCCAGAAACAGGAAATGAAGCCACCACAGAACTCCACAGAAAGGGAGGAAAAAGGGCATACCAGTGAAAAGAAGTTGACAGAGGAGATCTCTGGCCACTCTTAAGACTTAGTGGATGTAGTTTGCTCTTGAGAAACTGGCAGACTGAACAAAGAAGAAAATACATCCTAAGGTTATGTGCTTGCTTGAGAAAACTAAAACATCTTTGAGTGGTGAATGCATTTTGCAGAATAAGATTTCCCAGGAATCTTCAGTATTGAGATGTGACCTACACCTTTAATGAGTATATGTGTATCAAAAAGAGAGGAATAAATGTAAGACCAGAAACTAGAAAACTCCTAGAGGAAAACATAGGCAAAACACTCTCTGACATGAATCATAGCAGGATCCTCTATGACCCACCTCCTAGAATATTGGAAATAAAAGCAAAAATAAACAAATGGGACCTAATTGAACTTAAAAGTTTTTGCACAATGAAGGAAACTATAAGCAAGGTGAAAAGACAGCCTTCAGAATGGGAGAAAATAATAGCAAATGAAGCAACTGACATAGAATTAATCTCAAAAATATACAAGCAACTCCTGCAGCTCAATTCCAGAAAAATAAGTGACCCAATCAAAAAATGGGCCAAAGAACTAAACAGACATTTCTCCAAAGAAGACATACAGATGGCTAACAAACACATGAAAAGATGCTCAACATCACTCATTATCAGAGAAATGCAAATCAAAACCACAATGAGGTACCATCTCACAGCAGTCAAATGGCTGTTATCAAAAAGTCTACAAACAATAAATGCTGGAAAGGGTATGGAGAAAAAGGAACCCTCTTACACTGTTGGTGGGAATGCAAACCAGTACAGCCACTATGGAGAACATTGTGGAGATTCCTTAAAAAACTGGAAATAGAACTGCCATATGACCCAGTAACCCCACTGCTGGGCATACACACTGAAGAAACCAGAATTGAAAGACACATGTACCCCAATGTTCATTGCAGCACTGTTTACAATAGCCAGGACATGGAAGCAACCTAGATGTCCACTGGCAGACGAATGGATAAGAAAGCTGTGGTACATATTCACAATGGAATATTACTCAGCTATTAAAAAGAATGTATTTGAATCAGTTCTAATGAGGTGGATGAAACTGGAGCCTATTATACAGAGAGAAGTAAGTCAGAAAGAAAAACACCAATACAGTATATTAACACATATATATGGAATTTAGAAAGATGGTAACCATGACCCTATATGCGAGACAGTGAAAGAGACACAGATGTAAAGAACAGACTTTTGGACTCTGTGGGAGAAGGCAAGGGTGGGATGATTTGAGAGAATAGCATTGAAACATGTATATTATCATATGTGAAACAGATCGCCAGTCCAGGTTTGATGCATGAGACAGGGTGCTCAGGGCTGGTGCACTGGGATGACCCTGAGGGATGGGATGGGGAGGGAGGTGGAAGGGGAGTTCAGGATGGGGAACACATGTACACCCCATGGCTGATTCATGTCAATGTATGGCAAAAACCACCACAGGATTGTAAATAATTAGCCTCTAGTTAAAATTTTAAAAAAAGAAAAAAAACTTATATATTTCCTGAAATAATTGAATACTTCATCAAGTTTTTCAAATAGCTTAGCAAAGAATTACAAATAGTATCATTTTATAATTTTTTTTCTTTTTTTTTTTAATATATTGTAGTGGTTTTTGCCACACATTGACATAAATCAGCCATGGATTTACATGTGTTCCCCTTCCCAATCCTCCCTCCCGCCTCCCTCCCCATCCCATCCCTGGGTCTTCCCAGTGCACCAGCCCTGAGCACTTGTCTCATGCATCCAACCTGGGCTGGTGATCTGTTTCACCCTTGATAGTATACTTGTTTCAATGCTGTTCTCTCAGAACATCCCACCCTCACCTTCTCCCACAGAGTCCAAAAGTCTGTTCTGTATATCTGTGTCTCTTTTTCTGTTTTGCATATAAGGTTATCGTCACCATCTTTTTAAATTCCACATATATGCGTTAGTATACTGTATTGGTCCTTATCTTTCTGGCTTACTTCACTCTGTATAATGGACTCCAGTCCATGTCCTGGCTATTATAAACAGTGCTACGATGAACATTGGGGTACATGTGTCTCTTTCAGATCTGGTTTCCTTGGTGTGTATGCCCAGGAGTGGGATTGCTGGGTCATATGGCAGTTCTATTTCCAGTTTTTTAAGGAATCTCCACACTGTTCTCCATAGTGGCTGTACTAGTTTGCATCCCCACCAACAATGTAAGAGGTTCCCTTTTCTCCACACCCTCTCCAGCATTTATTGCTTGTAGACTTTTGGATAGCAGCCGTTCTGACTGGCGTGTAATGGTACCTCATTGAGGTTTTGATTTGCATTTCTCAGTGATGTTGAGCATCTTTTCATGTGTTTGTTAGCCATCTGTATGTCTTCTTTGGAGAAATGTCTGTTTAGATCTTTGACCCATTTTTTGATTGGGTCATTTATTTTTCTGGAATTGAGCTGCAGGAGTTGCTTGTATAGTTTTGAGATTAATCCTTTGTCTGTTTCTTCATTTGTTATTATTTTCTCCCACTCTGAAGGCTGTCTTTTCACCTTGCTTGTAGTTTCCTTCATTGTGCAAAAGCTTTTAAGTTTAATTAGGTCTTGTTTGTTTATTTTTGTTTTTATTTCCAATATTCTAGGAGGTGGGTCATAGAGGATCCTGCTGTGATTTATGTCGGAGAGTGTTTTGCCTATGTTCTCCTCTAGGAGTTTTATAGTTTCTGGTCTTACATTTAGATCTTTAATCCATTTTGAGTTTATTTTTGTGTATGGTGTTAGAAAGTGTCCTAGTTTCATTCTTTTACAAGTGGTTGACCAGTGGCAAAAACCACCACAATATTGTAAAGTAATTAGCCTCTAATTAAAATTTTAAAAAAAGAAAAAAACCTTATATATTTCCTGGAATAATTGAATATTTCATCCAGTTTTTCAAATAGCTTAGCAAAGAATTATGAATAGTATCATTTTATAATTTTAATTTCCTGCAGGTCTCTGGTTATATCATCTTTCTCACAATACTGTGTATTTATGAATTTTCCAAATTTTTTTTATTAAAACTGCAAGACTGTTTATATGTTTCAGTGAAACTGATATTACTTTTCATAATTTTTATTTATTTATAAATTATTATTTTCTGTTTTTACATTTATAAATTCTTTCCCCCGGCTTTCTTTGGATTTATTTTATTGCTACATTTCTAGCTTCTTAGATTGAAAATTTAATTTGTTTAATTTTATTCTTTCTTGTTCATCAAATGAAGTATCTAAATTTCTGAATATATGTATCTTGGCTATGCTTTATAAGCATCCATCTTTTATACAGAAGTTTTTACACTAATAAGAACAACTTCAAATATCAGTTTTTAAGAAATGTACTTAAAAGCTTTATTAAAAGGATGTGAAGGCTGTAAGAAAGTATGAATCATTTGAGAGGTTCAGTGGAATTCCAATTAGTTATAACCAGCTAACTGGAACCATCTAATTTGATTTGTATCTTGTCTTCTGCTTTTGAAGGCAAATTGTATGGGGGGTGGGGAACCTCACAAGAGATAATACTAAGATTTTTTAAAAATCTTCAGGGGATTACTTATATCAATGCATGATTGATTCTAAGTTCCCATACATTTTTTTTTTTAGTTCTTTATAATAATCAATCATGTTCAGAATACCTTGAGGCATTGCAAAATTATTGTCAGACATTACATTATTTTTACTCTAGTAGTCTTAAGAAATGCCATGAGTACATTTTTATAAGGATCTGAGTAATATTTACAAGGATTTTGATATAAAGAACTTTCTGTGTAATTCTTGACCATTCACAAATATTTCATTTTCTGAACATTTAAGTGAAGCATGATTTTAGAGTCATTATTGTTGAGGTAGTCTGAGTGTAGGTCGGAAAAGAATTTCCAGACACAAAGTATTTCAGAAAGGAGTGAGTTTACTAGGAACAAAGAGCAGAGATAATGCTGGCACTGCGATCACAGTGGGCCGATACCTCCTGACAGGCCAGGGTGAGTCGACAGTTTTTGTGGGTTAGTAGCCAATTTTTATAGCCTTAGGACAAAGAAAATTTGTGCTGGAAGTTTGGCATTAGGTATTGGTTAGGGTCTATAGGGTGACTACTAGGGTAGGTATTTTTGCCTTATTTGGGGTCAGGAAGCCTGCTGGTGATTATCAGGGGGCTTTGGCAATGGTTACAAAGGGACCCAGTCAGTTTCAGAGATGACCTTGTTTCCGGGCTCCACTTCTGTGGCCTTGGTGCAAGACCTCACACCTGTGGCCTTGGGGCATGACTCAACAATTGTATAGCAGTAAAAAACAATAACAATGACAATAACATGACTTAGTGACTGAACAACAGCATAATAACAATAATAATGCCTATATTTACCGAGCACTTACTATGTGCCAGCTAGCATTCTACCACTTTTGGTAGAATTATCTTATCAGTATTCATAACAACATAAATAGAAAGGCAGTGATGAGGCAACTAAGGAAAAGGGCCAAAAGGCATCAAATCCAGGACTCAAACTCAAACTGCCACCCCTCCAACCCACATGTTCTTCATTATTTTCTGAGAAATTCCCTGTGTAAATTTACCATCAGTGGGGATGAGACAGGATAAGCTACCTAGGAATGTGGCAGCATAATTCTTTTCAAAGCAACTTCACCATGGGGATAATAGAGTGCCTGCCCCCAACCCCCTACTCCAGTACAGAGACACAATTCCTTAAAAAAAGGTCTGTGACCTAGAGACACATGCAGACTGAAAGTAAAAAGATGGGAAAAGATATTCCATGTGGATGGAAACCAAAAGAAAACCAGAGTAGCAATCCTTATTTCAGACAAATTAGACTTTAAAATAAAGAATATTATAATAGACAAGGACACTACATAATAATCAAGGGACCAATTCAAGAAGAAGACATAACAATTGTAAATATTCATGCACCCAACCTAAGGGCACCTCAATATATATGGCAAACATTGACAAGCATAACAAGGGAAATCAACAGTAACAGAATAATAGTAGGGGACTTTAACACCCCATTTACACCAATGGACTGGACATCAGAAGAGAGACTCAATAAGGAAACACAAACCTTAAATGAAACATTAGACCAAATGGATCTAATTGATAACTTCAGGATTTTGCATCTAAATGCAGAAGAATACACTTTGTTATCAACTGCATGTGGAACATTCTCCAGGACTGACCACATCTTGGAACAAAAATCAAACCTCAGTAAATTTAAGAAAATTGAAATCATATCAAGTATCTTCTGTGACCACAAGACTATGAGACTAGATATCAGCTAAAGGAAAAAAAAAAAAAAACTGCAAAAAACACAAACTCATGGAGATTAAATAATTCATTACTAAATAAGAAGAGAAATAAAAATATTCCTAACCAAAAAAAAAAAAAAATATTCCTAGAACAAATGACAATGAAACATGATGACCCAAAACCTATGGGATGCAGCAAAAGCAGTTCTAAAAGGGAAGTTTATGGCAATACAATCCTACCTCAAGAAACAAGAAAGGAATCTAATAGACAACCTAACTCTACATCTAAAGAAACTGGAAAACGAAGAACAAGCAAAAACAAAAAAACAAAAACCAAAGTCAGCAAAAGGAAAGATCATAAAGATCAGAGCAGAAATAAATGAAAGAGAAATGAAGGAAACAATAGCAAAGATTAATAAAACTAAACGCTGGTTCTTTGAGAAGATAAACAAAATTGACAAACCACTAGCCAGACTCATCAAGAAAACAAGGGGAGAAAAATCAAATCCACAAAATTAGAAATGAAAAAGGAGAGGTTAGAACAGACAACACAGAAATACAAAAGATCTTGAGAATATTATGAGCAACTATATGCTAATAAAATGGACAACCTAAAGGAAATGGATAGATTCTTAGAAAAGTTCAACTTCCCAAGAATGAACCAGCCAGTTATGTACAAGCCAATTATGAAACTATGATTAAAAATCTCCCAAAAAAACAAAAGCCCAGGGTCAGATGGCTTCACAGGGGAATTCTATCAAACATTTAGAGAAGACCTAATGCCTATTTTTCTGAAACTCTTCCAAAAAACTGCAGAGGCAGAAACACTTCCAAACTCATTCTATGAGGCCACAATCACCCTAATAACAAAACTAGACAAAGACAACAACAAAAAAAGAAAATCATAAGCCAATATCACTGATGAGCATAGATTAGAAAATCCTCAACAAAATTCTAGCAAACATAATTCAAGAACACATTAAAAAGCTCATACACCATGATCAAGTCAGGTTTATTTCAGGGATGCAAGGATTCTTCAGTATATGCACATCAATCAGTGTGATACACCATATTAGCAAATTGAAAGATAAAAACCATATGATAGTCACAATAGATGCAGAAAAAGTCTTTAACAAAATTCAGTGCTCATTTATGATAAAAATGCTTCAGAAACTGGGCAAAGAAGGAACCTACCTCAACAGAGTAAAGGCCATATATGGTAAGCCCACAGCAAACATTATTCTCAATGGGAAAGACTAAAAATATTCCCTCTAAGATCAGGAGCAAGACAATGGTGTCCACTCTCACTACTATTATTCAACATAGTTTTGGAAGTCCTAGCTACAGCAATTAGAGAAGAAAAAGAAATAAAATTAACCCAGATCAGAAAAGAAGAAGTAAAACTCTCACTGTTTGCAGATGACATGACCATACATAGAAAATCCAAAGAAACTATCAGTAAATTACTAGAGCTAATCAGTGAACCCAGCAAAGTCATGGGATATAAGGTCAATACACAGAAAGCACTTGCATTTCTATATACTAACAATGAAAAACCAAAAAGAGAAATTAAGAAATCAATCCCATTCACCACTTGCAACAAAAAGAGTAAAGTAGCTAGGAATAAACCTATCTAAGTAGACAAAAGAACTGTGTATGGAAAATTGACACTAATGAGAGAAATCAAAGATGACATAAACAGATGGAGAGATACTCCATGTTCTGGGTAGGAAGAATCAATATTGTGAAAATGTCTATACCACCAATTGCAATCTACAGATTCAATGCAATCCCTATCAAATTACTGATGGCATTTTTCACAGAACTAGAACAAAAAAATTCCCAATTCATATGGAAACACAAAAGACCCCAACTAGCCAAAGCCATCATGAGAAAGAAGAATTGAGCTGGAGGAATCAACCTTCCTGACTTCAGACTATACTACAAAGAGACAGTCATCAAGACAGTATGGTCCTGCCACAAAAACTGAAATATAGACCAATGGAACAAGATAGAGAGTCCAGAGGTAAACCTACGCACCTGTGGGTACCTTATTTTTGACAAAGGAGGAAAGAATATACAATGAGGCAAAGATAGCCTCTTCAATAAGTGGTATTGGAAAAACTGGACAGCTATGTGCAAAAGAATGAAATTAGGACACTTCCTAATGCCATTCAGTTCAGTCACTCAGTCATGTCTGTTCTTTGAGATCCCATAGACTGCAGCATGCCGTGCTTCCCTGTCCTAATGCCATACAAAAAGATAAACTCAAAATGCACTAAAGACCTAAATGTAAGACCAGAAACTATAAAACTCTTTGAGGAAAACATAGGCAGAACACTCAATGACATAAATCAAAGCAAAATCTTCTATGATCCACCTCCTAGAATAATGGAAATAAAAACAAAAATAAACAAGTGGAACCTAATTAAACTTAGAAAGTGAAGAAGAACTAAAAAGCTTCTTGATGAAAGTGAAAGAGGAGAGTGAAAAAGTTGGCTTAAAGCTCAACCTTCAGAAAACTAAGATTATGGCATCTGGTCCCATCACTTCATGGCAAATAGATGGGGAAACAGTGGAAGCAGTGTCAGACTTTACTTTTGGGGTCTCCAAAATCAGTGCAGATGGTGATTGTAGCCATGAAATTAAAAGACGCTACTCCTTGGAAGGAAAGTTATGACCAACCTAGATAGCATATTAAAAAGCAGAGACATTACTTTGCCAAGAAAGGTCCATCTAGTCAAGGCTATGGTTTTTCCAGTGGATATGTATGGATGTGAGAATTGGACTGTGAAGAAAGCTGAGCACCAAAAAATTGATGCTTTTGAACTGTGGTGTTGGAGAAGACTCTTGAGAGTCCCTTGGACTGCAAAGAGATCCAACCAGTCCATCCTAAAGGAGATCAGTCCTGGGTGTTCAGTGGAAGGACTGATGCTGAAGCTGAAACTCCAATACTTTGGCCACCTCATGCGAAGAGTTGACTCATTGGAAAAGACCCTGATGCTGGGAGGGATTGGGGGCAGGAGGAGAAGGAGACAACAGAGGATGAGATGGCTGGATGGCACCACCGACTGGATGGACATGAGTTTGAGTAAACTCCGGGAGTTGGTGATGGAGAGGGAGGCCTGGTGTGCTGCTATTCATGGGGTCACAAAGAGTTGGACATGACTGAGCGGCTGAACTGAACTGAATTAAACTTAAAAGCTTTTACAGAGCAAAGGACACTACAAACAAAGTGAAAAGACAACCCTCAGAATGGGAGAAAATAATAGCAAAGGAAACAATTGACAAAGGATTAATTTCTAAAATATATAAGCAGCTCATATAGCTCAATACCAGAAAAACAAACAACACAATCAAAAAGTGGGAAAAAGACCTAAACAGACATTTCTCCAAAGAAGACATATAGGTGACTAACAAACACATGAAAAGATGCTCAACGTTGCTCATTATTAGAAAAATGCAAATTAAAACTACCATGAGATACCACCTCACACCAGTCAGAATGGCCATCATCAAAAAGTCTACAAACAATAAATGCTGGAGAGGGTGTGAAGAAAAGGGAACCCTCTGGCATTGCTGGTGGAAACGTAAATTGATATAGCCACTATGGAAGACAGTATTGAAATTCATTAAAAAACTAGGAATAAAACCACCATATGACCCAGAAATCCCATTCCTAGGCATATATCCTGAGGAAACCAAAACTGAAAAAGACCCATGTACACCAATGTTCATTGCAGCACTATTTATAATAGCTGGAACATGGAAATAATTTAGATGTCCATTGACAGATGAATGGATAAAGAAGCTGTGGTACATATATACAATGGGATACTACTCAGCCATAAAAAAAGAATGCATTTGAGTCAATACTAATGAGATGGATGAATCTAGAGCCTATTATACAGAGTGAAGTAAGTTAGAGAAATATAAATATCATATAGTGATGCATTTATATGGAATCTAGAAAGACAAATTTATTTTCAGGGCAGCAATGGAGAAACAGACATAGAGAACAGACCTATGGACACAGGGGGAGGGGAGGATGGAGAGGGTGAGGTGTATGGAGAGAGTAACATGGAAACTTACAATACCATATGTAAAATAGATAGTCAATGGGAATTTCCTGTGTGACTCGGGGAACTCAAACAGGGGCTCTGTGGCAATCTAGAAGACTGGGATGGGGAGGGAGGCTCAGGAGGGAGGGGACCTGGGTGTATCTATGGCTGATTCCTGTTGATGTTTGACAGAAATACACAAAATTCTGTAAAGCAATTATCCTTCAATTAAAAAAATAATAACGTGGCAAAAAAGGCCTATGACACTTTTCCTTCCCTCCCAAGGAGGATTTATGTCCATAAGCTCATCAATATGAACAGATGCTTTCGAACTGTGCTGCTGCAAAAGACTCTTGGGAGTCCCCTGGATAACAAGGAGATCAAACCAATCAATACTAAAGGAAATCAATCCTGAATATTCATTGGAAGGACTAATGCTGAAGCTGAAGCTCCAATATTTTGTCCACCTGGTGCAAACAGCCGACTCATTGGAAAAGACTCTGATGCTGGAAAAGATTGAGGGCAGGAGGACAAAAGGGTGACAGAGGATGGAATGGTTCAATGGCATCATTGACTCAATGGGCATGAGTTTGAACAAAGTCCAGGAGGTAGTGAAGGACAAGGAAGCCTGGCATGCTGCAGTCCATGGGGTCACGAAGAGTTGGACATGATTTAGTGACTGAACAACAAGGCTGTTTCTGGATTGTCCTTCAGGTTGTGTACAATTTTCCCTTTCAGAGGAATCTAATTGAGAGGAGGCCTTGTCTTGGTCTGGTACCACACCCAAGTGAAGTATGTGGTTTTATTTGTCTATGGCATCAGTATTGGGAACCAGGTGCAACGTCGCTAGCAGATTACAATGTGCCCTCAACACAGGCCACCCTCAAAGGATGTTTTCTTTCACATCCATATGTTCTTTCCAATTTGGCATGGGATGAGAACTCAGGTTTGCTTCTGGAGCATCCTTTGTTTTTAAAAAGTTAGTATCAATTTCACAATGAGAAGCCAGAGAAAGATGAGAAGTGTCAACTAATTAAGCTACTCTTCTGGATAACTGCATTCAAAGGGACACTCCAAATTTCAGTTAAAAACACAAATTCATACATGATCTCAAGTGTTTCCATTTTCATAAGTTCATCATGATTTTATAGGACTTCAATGAAAACTGGGCTAAAGATGATGGTCTCATTTTACCTCTTACTCTGGATGACCTGTTAAATTTTTGCAATGGCACAAGCTTTTCTTTGCAAAGACCAAATGTGTGTCACTTTCATCACACTTTCTACCTTTCCTGCCAAATGTTTAAGTTTCTCTTAATTCTTGTACTTGCATAGTCATGTAATGCTTTCTTTAAGGAGGGAAAATAAAGGAGCTTGAATAAAACAAACAGTTGATATTGATCTAAGCTTACTACAAAGCAAAGTAATTAAAGGGTGGATCATTATTTCTCTGATGCAACTTTTTAATCACCCCCACAATAAATTCTCTACCCTGATTATCCCGCTACATTCAGAGATTTGGGCTATTGTGTTCCAGGCTTCATGCAGTATTATTCAATTGAATGACCTCATGAATGTGATCAAGGCAGGTTTTGGTTCTTGTTTTAGTAAGAACTGTCTTAGTCATCAGCTCTTTCGTATTTTTTTAAGACCCTAGACAAATAACTTCAATAATGAGAAAGATTTTACAGAAATGTAGCTGTGTCACCAAGAAATGAGTTTACATTAACTGTTAGTCTAATTATATCTCATATTTACTACTTTGAATTCAAGTGAGAGGGAACAGGTCTCCAAATTTAAGTTGTATCTATAGTAACTATAGATACAGTATAATAAAATATAGTATAATAAAGTGGAGAACTTTAAGTTCCTATTGAAAGGAAATTAATTTTGTTCCAGTATAACAAGTCTTTAGAATATACTCATTTAAGAAAAATATAATAAACACAAGTAGGAATTACTGCTTTGCTGCATCGATTTCCTATTTATTGCCTTCTCTAAATATTAAATTACTCATCATTTTGAGATTACTGTACTAGATATTGTAATGCAGCAATTTGTATTTAGTATGATTTTACCTCTTATTCCTTCATGAAAAAGTTTTTTTTTAATTTTTATCATTAAATTATTTCATTCCTAGTCTAGGGACAGAACATGATTTCAGGTTCTGCCACTGACTGTTCTTTGGACATATTTTGCCTTCTCAATTAGGTTTTAATAATCCTTGTAGGAGGGCTTCCCAGGTGGCACTAGTGGTAAAGAACCTGTCTGCCAAGGCAGGAGACATAAGAGACTAGGGTTAGATCCCTGGGTTAAGAAGATCCCCTTGAGGAGGGCATAACAATCCACTTCAGTATTCTTACCTGGAGAAGCCCCTGGACAGAAGAGCATGGCCGGCATACAGTCCATAGGATCACAAAGATTCAGACACAATTGAAGTGACAACACACACACACACACACACACAATCCTTGTAGCAAAGGAGGCATGTCTTTCCCTCCTTGTACCCTTACCATCTAGCTCAGGCCCCTAAACAACAGATAAACGAGACATGTTTATTGATAATGATTTGGAATTTGCTCACTGAATATTATAAAAATGAGGAGTGAGAAAATACAAGTGTATTGCATGCAAAATAGCATTAGAATTAAAAGGATCAATATTTGTGAAGCAAGTATAATATACCAGGCATTCTAAGTACTTTACGAGGTAGTCATTTAGTAGCTTTGTTTTTCAATGTGGAAGTAAAGACTCAGTGAGGTGAGGTCAGGAACTAGGTCAGAGTCAGTTTAAGAGCTGCTGAGCCAGATCTTAGGTCTGACTGACTCCAAAGCATGACCTCTTCCATTGAGCCATATTGCCTCTAATGAGACCAGTAAAACACACAAAGTTATTAATCAGCTATACTCCAATACAAAATACAAAGTTTAAAAGTAAAGGAAGAAAGTGTAGGGGAAAAAACACAGCCTCTGGACAAAACCAGATTTTACATTTGGTCTGCAAGAACCAGAAGGTGTTTCTTGCTACGAAAGATGGCAATTTCTTTTCTTATTCCAAGGAAAGATAGAGGGGAGAGCAATATGTCACAATACTGTCCTAAGTTATATGTACACTACAGGCTACTAAAGGATAGGTTTTTAAAAATATTTTTAAATTATTTATGTATTTATTTTGGGCTGTGCTAGGTCTTTGATGCTGTGCAGGCTTTTCTCTAGTTGCAGAGAGCAGGGTCTACTCTCCAGTTGTGGAGCACCGGCTTCTCGTTGTGGTGGCTTCTCTTGTTGCAGAGCATAGGCTCTAGGGCATGCAAGCTTCAGCAGTTGAGGCTCCCAGGCACTAGAGCACAGAGTTAGAGTTTGCCATGAACGGGCTTGGTTGCTTTGCAGCATGTGGGATCTTCCCAGATCAGGGATCGAACCTGTGTCTCCTGCATCGGCAGGCTGATTCCTTACCACTGAGCCACCAGGGCAGCCTCATGAAAGCTCTACGAGAAAATCCCATGAGAAATTAAAATTATCTTCACTTTATAAATAAGAAAGCTGAGGCACAGAGAGTTTACTAGCACAAGGTCTTAAAGCTAGTAAATCCAAGAGCCAAGATTCAAAACCAGCATGTTTGCCTTCAGATTCCATACCTGTAACCATCACACCAGCCTCATAATATACCTGAATTTCAGCAAAGTATTTCTCACAATATTTCATGAACACAAGGATAAAGTAGAAACTGAATCATGAAATAATGAAGCAAGCCTATGCTTTTGAATGACTTTTCCTTAAAAAAAATTAGTGGATTGAACACAACATGGAAACATGGTCTCTTTGCATACCACAGGCCACTTTCCTTGGTCCTGCTCTGTTCTATAGACTTAAAGAATATAAGATGGTCACATTAACTAATGAGATTAAACCGAGGGCAGAAAATACTTGTATTTTAGAATTAGGATCTGTGTTTCAGCTCTACATGGAAAATAGCTGTGAGATAATACACAAAGATGACAGTTCCTTTGAGGGCTAAGGTCAATGGAATGGGGGTCATTTAATCTGTGTGTTCTCAGAAGCATTATAAAGGGAGGCCTCTATACATATCTTGATGCTGCCTTTGAGACCTTCTGGTAGAAAGGTCAAGAAGAATATGAGAACATGGGATCAGGAGGAAGAGTTATTAAAGAAGTGACTTATGAGCCCCAACACAGGCATAGAAAAATGAGGTCCACTTCATATCTCACCTATGAACCAAAGATCTTAATTCTAAGACCTCTGAAGCTCTGAAAATGTCCCATATTTGTTGTTGCTGTTACTGCTTCCCTCAGTCTTCTTTCTCTGTCACTAGCAGAAAGATCCCAAACCCTTGAAATCACAAATGGCCTATGTGATAACCTTTGAAAAGGGCAAGTAAAGGAGAGCCAAGGATATGGCTTCTTGCTCCTCAAACTCCAGTGCAAGACTGATGGGAAGATCCCAGGGAACGGAGTGGCTGGTGACAGCGGTCATGTGTGAGCTCTGCCCTCATGCAAGAAAGGAAGGTCTGTGAACTGTCTAGGGCTGCAAGGGGCCCCGGGATAAAAACAGAAAATCTTGATAGGGGCTCTAATAATTAGAGTTATTCAGTAAAAGGACAGGAGTGTTTTTAAGATAGTGAGTTTCTTGCAGAGGATGGGTAGAGTTGTAGAAGGGATTTTTATTGAGGATAAGGAGTTCTTGTAGCTTCTTTTGTGAATCTACTGATTCTCTTATCTATGATTCTATTATCTCTGAGGCATGCAACCAAATATAGAGGGATTAATTATTTCAAAAAGAAGTTTCAAGTCCATTCATTAATGTATTCATTATATATTAATAAAGTCTCTTGTGATCTTCCCAGGAGGTGCTAGTTGTAAAGAACCTGCCTGCCAATGCAAAAGACATCAGGGATTTGGGTTCAATCCTTGAGTCAGGAAGATTCCCTGGAGCAAAGAATGGCAACCCACTCCAGTATTCTTGCCTGGAGAATCCCATGGACAGAGGAGCCTGGCAGTACACAATTCATAGAGCCACACAGAGTGGGACACAACTGAAGCGACTTAGCACTCATGCAAAGTCTGTATATTTGCATACCTTTTTACAATAAGGTGTTTTTACAGACTTTACATATTATCTCCTTTATACTAGTCACATCACTTCAACCTAGCTTCCCACTACTCTAGTGAATTGATTTCAATAAGTGACTTCTTGTTTTATACAAAAAAATCAACTTTTTTATTCTTATCTCACTAGATTCAACCTCTTTCCAATCCTGCCTTCCATGATGGCACACAGCTCCAGTTACATTCCTCTTTCACTAACCAACCCTTCTTGATCCCCTAATGCTATTGCAGGCTCTTTTTGCATCTTAAAAAGTTGGGGTTCCTTCGGGGGGGTTGTTTGTCCTTGCTTCTGTTTGTTTCTCAAGTTCCAAATTCTCCCTGGACAATCACATCCAAACCCATGACCAGAGCCAACAGCTAGATGTTTCCCAAATACTCTAGCTGAGTCACTCTCCCTGACCCTCACACCAGTTTTTCCTGCTGTATACTGAGCATCTTCACTTGCCCATCCCAAAGGATTTTCAGATCTGGCATGTCTAAGACAGAATGAATCATCCAGCTTCCTAATTTCTTCCTTGGTCCTCTCAGTGCTTCCAGTGTTTGGATTAGAGCATCGCTTCCCAATTTACAAGCCATTAACCTGGAGACTATTCTGGATCTTTCCCTATTTCATGCTCATAACCAGGCACCAAGTGCTATTGTTTCCTAATCATCTCTTGAACTTGTTCCATAACTCTGATATGGAGCATCTTTTGCTGGACCCCTGGAATTACCTCCCACTTCAGACTTCGATTTCATCAGTCCAAATGCCACATCACAGCCTAAGAGGGCTTTCAAAACCACAGACCTTGTGGGGCCACTGCTTTGCCATAATGGCTCGCCATTGCCTTCAGAATGAACAAAGTTTCCACTAGAGCATGGATCACCTGAGATTGGTGATTTCCAAAAGTTCTAGCACTGCTCTTTCCTACTGCTCCTGCCAGGACTCCAGGAAGAAAGAAACAAATGAAACTTGTGGAGGCTCCCTGGCTTCTAGTGATAATCTGGGATATATCAATGCCCTTGACTAACCTCTTAAATACCCCAAACTTCAGCCTATTTTTGCTTTAACAAAAGACAATGAAGAGGATAAATAAGGCTAAGTTTCGGGGCTTCCCTGGTGGCTCATCCGGTCCCATCACTTCATGGCAAATAGATGGGGAAACAGTGGAAACAGTGGCTGACTTTATTTTTCTGGGCTCCAAAATCACTGCAGATGGTGATTGCAGCCATGAAAATAAAAGACACTTACTCCTTGGAAAGAAAGTTATGACCAACCTAGACAGCATATTAAAAAGTAGAGACATTACTTTGCCAGCAAAAGTCCATCTAGTCAAGGCTATGGTTTTTCCAGTGGTCATGTATGGATGTGAGAGTTGGACTATAAAGAAAGCTGAACGCTGAAGAATTGACGCTTTTGAACTGTGGTGTTGGAGAAGGCTCTGGAGAGTCCCTTGGACTGCAAGAAGATCCAACCAGTCCATCCTAAAGGAGATCAGTCCTGGGTGTTCAGTGGAAGGACTAATGTTGAAGCTGAAACTCTAATACTTTGGCCACCTCATGTGAAGAACTGACTCACTTGAAAAGACCCTGATGCTGGGAAAGATTGAGGGCAGGAGGAGAAGGGGACAACAGAGGATGAGATGGTTGGATGGCATCACCAACTCAATGGACATGGGTTTGGGTAAACTCCGGGAGTTGGTGATGGACAGGGAGGCCTGGTGTGCTGTAGTTAATGGGGTTGCAAGGAGACGGACACAACTGAGTGACTGAACTGAACTGAACTGGTGGCTCAGACGGTAGAGAATCTGCCTGTGATGCAGGAGACCCAGGTTCGATCCCTGGGTTGGGAAGATTCCCTGGAGAGGGAAATGGGAACCCATGCCGGTATTCTTGCCAGGAGAATTCTATGGACTACGGAGCCTGGCAGGATATAATCCGTGGGGTCACAAAGAGTTGGACTTGAATGAGCAACTGACGCACTTATAAAGTGAGGTGGGAGGGGCACTTTGGAGATGCAAAATAGAAGCAAAAAGGCAGCAGAGGCTCGATGTGTTCAGTCACTCAATCGTGTCTGACTCTTTGTGACCCCATGAACTGTAGTTTGCCAGGCTCCTCTGTCCATGGGATTTCCCAGCCAAGACTACTGGAGAGTGTTGCCATTTCCTTCTCCAGGGAGAAGTTCAATACACTAGAAAAGAAAGGGAGCATCACAGTCCATGATCCCCAACTGCAAGCGAAGTGCAAAACACAGTTCACAAAACCAAGTCACAGATCCAGCAGTGCCCCAGAAGGGAGATATTGCATATCAACTGGCAGAGCAAGAAATTCAGAGAAGAATGACACACCTAGAAGTGGGTAATTTGTGGGTTTAAAGAAAACTGTCCAACAAGTCACCCCAGGCAACAACAGCAAGTTTATTCTACAGCTGTCAGTTGAGTGGTCACCGTTAACCTTCTGAGGACATATAGTGTCCTAAGTCAGGACCCGTGGGACAAATCCCGTGGTCTATTTGTGGACAGTCTATTAGCTAAAAGAATTTTTACATCTTAAAACTAGAAGAGTAAATGAAACTTCCCTGATGGTCCAGTGGCTAAGACTCTGTGCTTCCAATGTGGGGTGGGGGGGGGGGTGGGGAGAAGGGGGGCCAGGTTTAAATCCTAGTCAGGGTACTAGGTCCCACATGCCACATTGAGTTCACGGGCCTCAAGTGAATATCCTGCATGCTGCAGCTAAGACTCGGAGCAGCCAAATAAATAAATGTTTTTTTAAAAAATAAAACTAGAATGAAAAACGTAACTAAGAAGAACATGCAACAGAAGAGCATATGAATGCAAGGCCTAGAACATTCACTGTCTAGTCCTTTCCAGGAAAACTTTCCTAAAGCTTATATTCCACTCACATCCAGAGTAGTTTATGGAATGGCATCACTGAAATGAGGTTTCTGAAAATTATGTTCTTGTTATTCAGTTGCTAAGTCGTGTCCAACCCCATGCACTGCAGCGCACCATGCTTTCCTCTCCTTCACTGTCTCCCAGAGTTTGCTAAAACTGTCCATTGAGTCAATAATGCCATCCAACCATCTCACCCTCTGTCGCCTTCTTCTCCTGCCCTAATTTTTCCCATCATCATAGTCTTTTCCAATAACTTGGCTCTTTTCACCAGGTGGCCAAAGTATTGGAGCTTCAGTTTCTGCATCAGTCCTTCCAATGAATATTCAGGGTTGATTTCCCTTAGGATTGATCTCCTTGCACACCGAGGGACTCTCAAGAGTCTTACTAACGCATATATATGGAGTTTAGAAAGATGGTAACAGTAACCCTACATGCAAGACAGAAAAAGAGACACAGTTGTATAGAACAGACTTTTGGACTCTAAGGGAGAAAGCGAGGGTGGGATGATCTGAGAGAACAGCATCAAAACATGTATATTATCAAGTGTGAAACAGATCACCAGTCCAGGTTGGATGCATGAGACAAGTGCTCGGGGCTGGTGCATTAGGATGACCCAGAGGGATGGGATGGGGAGGGAGGTGGGAGGGTGGTTCGGGATGGGGAACACATGTAAATCCATGGCTGATTCATGTCAATGTATGGCAAAAACCACTACAATATTGTAAAGTAATTAGCCTCCAACTAATAAAAATAAACAACAACAAAAAAGTCTTCTCCAGCACCACAAACTGATGCCACAGTTTGAAGGCATCAATTCTTCGGCACTCAGCCTTCTTTATAGTCCATCTTTCACAACTGTACATGACTACTGAAAAATCATGCTTTTATTACATTATTATGGCAACTTGGAATTCTCCATGTTGAAGGTTTAAAAGGAGACTCTTTCTTGCCTCTATGGATCACCATTTGCAGACAACTCTATGTTCTAGTGAGGGAAAGCATAGCACAGGAAAGGAGGTGATCTGGGTTTCAGTGACAACATCAGGACCCATCTTGGATATTAGGCAGCTCAATTAACACTGCTGCATTTTAATTTTCCTAATCTGTCTGCAAAATGGGGATAATGCCTGCTTTACTGTCTTCACAGGTGTGAGGATACAGTGAGATAACAGATGTAGTACGCTTTGCCAAGTTGAAAGGGAGATACACATCGAGGTATTATTATAGATGATGACATCACCAACCCTTAATTATGGGCTACTTTGAAGGAGGATGAAAGGTGGATAAATTAAGCTGTTAGTTATTAATGGAACTTTCTACTCCTTTAGTCTTCTCTTTCCTCATTAAATCTTTAATAAAACAAACAAGTATCAGAATTGATTGAGTTTAAAGATTTTTGTCCCTTAATTCAATAAGTTTGTGTATTGCTAATTGTGGATTATGTGCTCAGTACTTTTGAGAGGAGGGAAAAGGAGCCACCAATGACCAGAAGACCTCATTAGAATTAGAGGAGGAAGGATGGAAGAAATCCAGAAAATTAAACAATAAAACAAAGACAAAAAAACACTTTTACTACTGAAAACTGTCTCCTGAAATCTGGTTAGAATGATTTCCATTCAGGACTTAACTCAAGGTTAACCTGCCCAGCAGTGATGCAAACTCAAATACAGTCTGACGTATATATACCTATGGCTGATTCATGTTGACGCATGGCAGAAACCAACACAATATTGTAAAGCAATTATCCTTCTATTAAATATCAATTAATTAAAATATATATTAATAAAAAAGTTTGTTGTTTTCAGTCACCAAGTTTGGGGCCAATTTGTTACATAGCTATAGATTAAACTCTATAACTCTATAAAAAAAAAACTCTGCAAAATTTGGGCCCCAAGGAAGAAGCATGGACAGTTGACTAGTTGACTATTTATTTCTTCTACCTCTGCCCGCCTTTTCTCACTCCCTTTTCCATCTCCTCTTTCTGAGTGCTCAGAACTACTCTTATGGTCAATACTTGTTTTTTCTTAAGGCAGTGAGCCCCCAGATCAAGCTACCACAGTTAGAAAGAAAAGTTTTCCTACATTATGGAAGAAACTGAATAGATATTTTTTTAATTGAGATATAATTGACATATAACATTATATTAATAATAGTTTCAGGTGTACCACATAATGATTCAATATTTGTATACATTACCAAATGATCACTACAGTAAATTCTATTCACATCCATCACCACAGATAGTTACAAATTTTTTCTCTTGTGGTGAGAGCTCTTAAGATCTACTCTCTTAGCAAATATTCAAAACAGTATAATTAACTATAGTCACCATACTGTAGATTACATCCCTAAGATTTTGTATTTTATAACTAGAAGAATGTACTTTTTGTATGGTTCTTGGTAGAAAGGCAACACCCTAGGCACCAAGGAGTGTTGAGGGAGGAAAATGGAGAATTATTTAAGGGACTTAAGGTAATATACTTCTTATACCAGCAAGAATGACTTAGAGAAAATGTACATCTGCCCTTGAAGTACTCTAAAGTAAGAATGTAGTTCTATCCATAGATGAAATAGGAGTCAAATTTTTTGCCTCAGAAAATTATTCATTCTTTCCTTCTGTAATTATTTATTAATTCCTTCTACATGCCAAGCAATAGGCTAGGCATTGTGGATATAAGCCCATGTAAGTCTGCAGATAACTAAGACTCCATCTATTCTCCCAAATCACTTATAACTAGTGGTAGAAACAGACAGGTATCCAGTTATCTGCTACGGTGATATAATATGAGCATTAAGAACTATAATATGACCAGAGATGACAGGCACACAGGGAGCTGGTTAATCCAGTCCTGAAGTCTAGGAAGACTTTCTGAAGGAGGGGATGTCTTAGTCCAGTCCTTAGGGACTAGTGGGAATCAGTTCAGTAAAACTGTGGCAAGAGAATGCCAGGCCAAGGGAAGAACACATGCCAAGTCCAGAGGGTTAGAGAATGTGTAGCAAGCTTTGAGGCTTGTGAGCAATTCAGCAAATTAAGATATGAAGAGATGGGAAGCACTGAGAGATGAGCTAAAAAAATTCTGGGAATTTTCAAAAGAACCTCATACGCTGTAAGAAAGATTTTGAACAATATGAAAGCCAAATAAGAGTTTTTAAATAGTTTAAATCACATGCAATTATAAATATATAAATGTGATTGGAAAGCTCAAACCTGAAAAAACTAAATGCATGAGAATATTTTATGACTGTGGGTGGGGGAGATGAGGAGGATGGTTTGAAAACAAGATCTCAAAGACCAAACCAAAAGGAAAACTGGTGGATTTGGTTACATCAAAATTAAAGATTTATGCCCAAGGAGGGAGTCTATAGGCATAGTGAATGGGGAACCAGAGATATCTAAAACGGAAGAGGGGATTATATGTAGCGTATAAAAGAAGCTCCTGAAAATTAGCAAGAGAAATGCAAAGTATCCCATAGAAAAATGGGCAGAAAATAAAAATCTGCAACTAGGAGAAAGGAATGTAGAGTGGCTTAACCTCACTAGTAACTGAAGGATTGTATGTTAAAACAACTGTGAGATACCCATCTTCACAATCAGATGGACAAATAAGGAAGACAATAAAAATTCTCTCTCTTTTTCAAGTGTTAGTTGCTCAGTGGTGTCTGACTCCCTGCAACCCCATAGACTGTAGCCTGCCTGCCAGGTTCCTCTGTCTATGGAATTCTCCAGGCAAGAACACTGGAGTGGGTAGCCATTCCCTTCTCCAGGGGATCTTCCTGACCCAGGGATCGAACCAAGGTCTCCTGCATTGCAGGCAGATTCTTTACCATCTGGGCCACCAGGGAAAACCCTCTTTTTTTTTTTTTTTAAATTGAGATGTAATTGCTTTACAATGTTATGTTAGTTTCTTCTGTACAACGAAGTGAATCAGCATGTATGTGTGTGTGTGCGTGCGCGTGTCCCTTCCTTCTTGGACCTCCCTCCCGCCTCCCCATCCCACCCTTCTAAGTCACCACAGAGCACCGAACTAAAATCCTTGTGCTATACATCAGGTTCCTACTGACTTTCTATTTTATACTGTAGGATGGTGCTGCCGTTTTGTCCATTACTCTTGTTAGAACTCAGGGAAGTTAAATATGATAATACAAATGCTAATAGACCAGGGGAATCCTACTCCCGGCATATATCCCAGAAAGTTCTGCTTGAATTCACAGGAGATGTCGATAATTAAGTTACTGATGACTCGGTCTTCAGTGGTTTGTGGCAGCAAAGAGTTGGAAGTAGCTGTCTATCACCTAGCTATCTAACATAAAGGTCTGTATGCTTATCATGGTATTTGATGATGCTTTAGAATATGGAGCAATGAGAAGAAATTAGCTAAATGGATATAACAGCATGGAAGATCACAAAAATAAAATAATGAGTAAATAAATATGAAACAGAACAAAGTTTACAGCAATATTCCATTATTTAAAGTTCCATTGGTATTGTTTAACAACACTGCATCTTCCAGGATGCATATTTATCTAAAGAAGGAAAGTGAAAGGGGAGGAGGACATATATAAAATATAATTAAATATTGCTATCAATAGGAATGGAATAGAATGCAAGGAAGGATAAAGGAGAAAAACAATAATAAATGATGAAACTTAAAAACAAACCCCCCTGCCCCCCCCCACCAAAAAAAATGGGACTTCCTTGGTGGTCTGGTGCTTAAGACTCTGCACTTCCAATATAGGGGCTGCAGGTTCAATCCCTGGTTGGGGAACTAAGATCTCACATGCCATGGGGCACTCCAAAAAAATAAAAGTAACACCAAACTGAACTGGGTTGAATAGTACCTCTCCAAATTCATGTCTTTCCCAGCACCTCAGTATGTGAGTTTACTTGGAAATAGGATCATTGCTGATGTAATTAGTTAAGATGAGGTCATACTGAAATATATTGGGCCTTTAATTCAATGTGACTGATGTTCTTAAAAGAAGGGACACAGAGAGGCACAGAGGGAAGACAATGTGAAGACACACAGAGAGACTGGAACAATGACTCTACAGACCAGAAAGGCCAAGGATTGCCAGCCACCAGCCACCACCAGAAGCTAGGAAGAGATAGGAGGGTCTTCATCAAGAGCCTTCAGAAAGAACATGGCCCGGCTAACACCTTGTTTTCAGATTTCTGGTCTCTAGAATTGTGAAACAATAAAGCTCTGCTGTCACCACACTTGTAGTATTTAGTTATGGCAGCCCTAGCAAGCTAATACAGAAACAAAATAAATTCCTTCCTAGAGCCATGATAATGGCCATAAACTGATGCATATATGCACCTGAATTACTAGAATAAATAAAGGCTACAGTAGAATTCTTTTTTATTCTAGAATTAGGGGACAGTATTAACACCCAGGTGAGAAGCCAACACCATGCTATCTAAGACTTGTGCTGCATTGGATTATTCTTTGCCTGGACTGTGGTTTGATTTCTGCCTTCTCCATGGTTGTGTAGGGGGCACTAGTTGTAAAGAACCCTTCTGTCAATGGGAGAGACATGAGGCACACAGGTTTGATCCCTGGGTTGGGAAGATCCCCTGGAGGAAGAACAAGACAACCCACTCCAGTATTCCTGCCTGGAGAATCCCATGGACAGAGGAGCCTGGCAGGCTGTAATCCATAGGGTCGCACACAGAGTCAGATGTGACTGAAGCAACTTGGTGGCATGCATGGTTGTGTAAGAGTAGCTATCATGGAAAGGTGCTGCTTGCTCTGTATTTAGAAACACGGCCAGGACTTACTTAATCAGGGTATGAGTAGAAATAAATGTTTAGACAAGTTTGTGTCCATCATTTCTACAGGACATTTTTGGGTCCCTAACCATGAACTTTATTTCTGAGAATGGCTACTTTAAATTCTGATGAGGAACAAAAACACTGGAATGGATCCCAAACCTCAGTTAACTGTTGGTGCCTAAAGAAAGGTAAGTGGTCATCTTAGATTATCCCCTGAAACCTGACTTGTTTCTAAAAAGAGTGGACACAAATTCCCCCAGAAACTGACACTGTAAGCATTTTCTCCCCCTTTAAAGTTAGTATTACTTTGACTTTGGAAGCAGAGAGGCTGAGAATGTGTACTTTTTAATATATTTAATAATATTCTCTCTTCTGCTTCCAATCCCTCCCACTGTCTTTCAGATCCAGACCTTAGAATTATCAAAAAGTCTCCAAGCCATATTCTCTAAAATGTTGGTTCTCAGTTTTCGTATTACTTTTTTCAGCATTCTTGAGATAAAATTCACAAAGTTGTAAAATATATATGCGTACAGTGTACACTGTGATGTGTACAGGGTGATGATTTGATATATGAAAGAACTTCCCTCATAAAGTTAATTAACACAACCATCACCTCAAACTCCAGAAGATGGTGAGGATAGCCTGGTGAGTTGCAGTCCATTGGGTTGAGAAGAGTTGGACACCATTTGGCAACTGAACAACAGCAACACCTCATCTTTATCCTTTTTCTTTGGTGAAAGCATGTAAGTTCTACTCTCATCAAATTTCAATTATACAATCCAGTGCTATCAACTGTAGTCACCATGTTTTACAATCCTCAGACTTTATTCATTTTATAGCTGAAAGTATGTACTATGTACAAACCTCTCCCAGACTTTCCTGGTGGTCCAGTGGTTAAGAATCCGCCTGTTAATGCAGGGAACGTCGGCTTGATCTTTGGTCCAGGAAGACCCCACATTCCTGGGAACAACTAAGCCCATGTGCCACAAGAAGAGAAGCCACTGCAATGAGAAGGTGGCACACCACATCTAGAGAAAGAGCAAGAGCAGGAACAAAGACCCAGTGTAGCCAAAAATAAATAAAATTTTAAATATAAATAAAATAAAATTTTAAAAAAACCCTCCCTATTTCCTCCACCCAATGGCTCTCAATTTAGACACTCAGAAGAGTCACTGTCTGTCTGTCTAGTCAAAGTTATGGTTTTTCCAGTAGTCAGGTATGGATGTGAGAGTTGTACCATAAAGAAAGCTGAGCGCTGAAGAATTGATGCTTTTGAACTGTGGTGTTGGAGAAGACTCTTGAGAGTCCCTTGGACTGCAAGGGGATCCAACCAGTCCATCATAAAGAAAATCAGTCCTGAATATTCATTGGAAGGACTGATGCTGAAGTTCCAATAATTTGGCCACCTGATGTGAAGAACTGACTCATTGGAAAAGGTGCTGATGCTGGGAAAGATTGAAGGTAGGAGGAAAAGTGGATGACAGAAGATGAGATGGTGAGATGGCATCACTGATTTGATGAACATGACTTTGAGCAAGCTCTGGGAGTTTGTGATGGACAGGGAAGTCTGGCGTGCTGCAGTCCGTGGGGTAACAAAGAGTTGGACACGACTGAGCAGCTGAGCTGACTGAAGAGTCACTGGGTGATTGACAAGGTTTGATTCCTCAGGTTCATGTTCCACCCTGCCTCTCCCTCCCCCCACCAAAACCCCCTTCTTCTCCAGAGATCTTTAATCAAGAGCTAAATTAAGCCCCCAAAATTTGCGTTTTATGAAACAAAAGAAATAAGTACCTCAGGTGATTCTCATGTAGGTTCTCTGAGAATAGTTTGAGAGTTTTCTAGATTTTCCAGTTTTCATATGCCACCAATTCATGTGGAGTCTTGTGACAATGCAGATTCCGATTCTCTGTCAGTCTAGAAATGGGATGCGATTTCCAGTATTTCTTAAAAAAAAAAAAAAAAAAAAATCCTTGTTGCAGCATGCAGGATCTTTAGTTGTGGCTTTCAGAAACTAGGTCCCTGAACAGGGGTCAAATCCAGGGTCCCTTCATTGGGAGCACTGAGTCTTAACCACTGGACCACCAGAGAAAGCCATCCAGTATTTCTAAAAGGATGCCAGGTGACGTGAACACAACTGGCCCATGGACAACACTTGAGACAGGAAGCTTTTAAGATATGGTGCCTTAGTAGCATCACGGATCACTTGATCCAGAATCTCTGGAGTGGCCCACTGGCATCAGAACTTGTCTAAAGTCCCTAGATGATCCCAACATACAGCTAGGAATGAGGCAACAATGCCAGTAGGCACTTGCAGATGGCAAGACCAGCTTCTAACTCACAGACTTCCTCCAAACATAGATATACAGTAACTGATATTTCAAAAGAAGAGATGGTGGATTTCAAAGGAGTGAAATTTAAGAAAAATAAAACCTTGGCATAACCACCACTTTTTTAATTTAACAAAATCATTATTTTATACTTGTTTTACAGCCTCAGAGAACACTGGAATTTCTCTCAACTATATTATTTCCAACTAACTAAAAACTGACAGTTGTGGGTAGACCTTTTTATTATTTTTGCCAAGTGACAGAGTTTGTTGTGGTATTTTTCTTCTCTGTGTCTGGATTTAACCCTGATTTCTGAGCCTCGTTTTTTACTGGTTGTGTGTGTTATTCGCCCAGTCGTATCTGACCCTTTGTGACCCCCATGGATGGTAGCCCACCAATCTCCTCTGTCCATGGAATTCTCTAGGCAAGAATACTGGAGTGGGTTGCCATTTCCTTCTCCAGGGATCTTCCTGACTCAGGGATTGAACCTGTGTCTCCTGAAGCTCCTGCATTGTAGGCAGATGCTTTACCATGGTTGTGAGATGTGGCTGGACAGCCTCTACCCACCCCGGGGAATGAACAAAGATTAGAATGCGAGCGACACTGGGTCAGTCAGTTACTCAATACAGTGTTCCCCCAATTTCCTCCAACTGAGTACATCATGTCTGACAGGAACGCCCTCTAGCAGCAAATATTCTCTTTGCTCTGCCCAAACCTGGAATCCTGGTTCTGACTCTATGTTTCCTTTTTTCCCCTTTTTCTGACCTTTTCCTTTCATGCAATGATTAACAAGGAAACTATTTCTGTCATTAAATTCTGATTTCTAAATCCTCCACCTGCTTCTTCCAGGAAGTTTGCTTATAGGGGCCAACCTGCTTTTCTTCAGTTCCTGATCGTTAAAAGAAATGATGGATGAGGAAAGTACCTTTTATCAGACTAGTTCCTCTTTGTGTCAATACTGGTAGTAGTTCAAGAGAAGTCTTCTCTGAGTTGACCAGGAGTAGCATTTGGCTCTATAATCAAAATATTTGTCTAAAACAAGGAATTGTTTTAAAATGATGTAAGCTATCAAAATGATATATTTTAACCTAAAACATTTGTAGGCACAGCTGACATTCAGCCAGCATATGTATTTGTTTAAGTTTGAGATTCCTTTCCAATGTGACAGGCATCCATTCTGATTGGCCAGTGTCAAAACCATACCAGTTTTTAAAATATTTGGATATAATCCCTCTATATTCATTGATCTTTTGACATAGGATCAAAGTCACTGCTTTGAGTATAGGTCTTTTGTTCGGAATTCTGATTCTTTCAAACCACACCCATAACATATCAAACTAAATTTCCAGTTTCATTTCTTTGATGTATAGTGAGAATTAAAAATCACTTAAAAATACAGAGTGCATATGTCTACAATTTTAAGATTTCCACCCCCAATCTTTTAGAATATCCCATCAATGCCTCAGTTAAAAGCAATTTTTAAACCAAGTATTGATAAAGTATTCAATCTAGTTTATATAGAATCCACCAACTTTCTTTCATACTCTAGTATTTATACTCCATGGGTGTGTTGTGTTGTTGTTTAGTCACTAATTCGTGTCCGACTCTCTTGCAACCTCATGGACTGTAGCCTGCCAGGCTCCTCTGTTAATGGGATTTCCAGGCAAGGATACTGATGGGTTGCCATTTTCTCCTCCAGGGGATCTTCCCGATCCAGGAATCGAATCCACATCTCCTACATTGGCAGCCAGTTCTTTACTTCTGAGCCACCAGGGAAGCCCTCTATGGGTTTACATAATATAATTAAATTATGCAGTTGCAAGAATAAGCATAACTGTCGTAAAATGTTTAGGAACAAACAAAGTTGATTCTGGTCAATATAAAGTTCAACTTGTTGGAGAAGTTTGCAGCCATACTAGAATTTAACCCACTAGGCCAATGGTTCAGTCTACCAGGGTCACTGATATTAGGTAGACATACTTGAAAATGCTGTTGTTCATCATTTTTTGACCCGCAAAATCAACAATTCAACTAATATATTCTATAGAGTCATGAAAAGCTGTTCTAAGTTAAATGCATGTCCACCAAGGCAGCTTCTATTATAATATTGAAAAAACAGACATGCTTTTCAACACTGCTTCCTCTTTAAAATCTTTGGGAAAAAAACTTTGAATTGCACTTATTAATGGTGCTGTTTCTTCTGCCAAACATGTCACAAAACCTTCCCTCTGACCCCCAAACAAAAGTTCTCTCCCCCAAATGCTATTGCTAAGTAAGTTTGGGAAATACCCCGTACTATACCCATCTAGGAGAGTCTTAATACTCATTAGCATATTAAGGGCTCTGAGAAGTCCCGTAACAAGGCCTTGTTTAACTTTGTTTACCTTAGGGTTTCATAAATATATTTGACAAAAGTAGACCGTTTCATGTAACATTTAATCCTGAACGGCTAATGTTTAATGAAACAAACACACTTTAGTAAACATGACCCAACCAGCATAAAGGAAAGCATTATTCTGTTTTTGCACTAGATTAAACAAATGCCATCTTAATATCTATTTGAAACGGCACAATTTGTGCAGGTGTCCCAAAGCACTATACAAATTTCACTTAGAGGTAATGTTCTCCCCTGGACAATAGAGAAACAAAGGTAAAAAGAAGCATTAGATTGTTTGCCAGAACACACACAAGATTGAGACAAACTGGAACCAAAATCCACCTCTGAACAATGATTTCTAAGCTGTGTTTACAAACAGAACTAAATTGCAAATTGTAACCACTCACCATTTCTAACCAGAGTAACTATTTACGTTAAATTCTGCCTTGGTAATTGGATTTTCAGGTAATAAATTTTAACTGGACACACTTGTAAAATCCAAACATAGATTAATTCTTGGTACTTTTCCCCCACATATATCCCTCTTTAGGGATAGTCGGGAACTAGTCCTTTTTGTTAACAGAACATTAAAGTAGGTAGAAAGGACCCTACCTCTCACTTAGACATACATCTTATGAGGAGTAGATAATATTTCTTCAAGCTATTTTAACATGAAATCAATGAAAAAGCTGAACTAAGGCAAAAAGTGTGCTGTTTAACCAGGAATAGAAGACCAGCCTTTGGAGTTCAAGGGACAGATTATAATGACCCGTGTACTTGATTGCTGGTGACTTCTATCAATAATTGAGAGCAGAGACTCTATGAAACCCCCAGCTGCTACAGAGATTCAAGCATCCACTGTCTTAGCTCAGAAGCTAAGATTCAAGCATCCACTGTCTTAGCTTAGCTCATTGAAAAAAAAAAAAACAGACATAAATATATGGCTCTTTGTTGGCACGATTCCGACCTTGAGAGAATGAATCTTAGTCATTTATAAGGTTAAATAGATTTATGTGTTCTGAAGCTTGTCAGAATAATGGGTGTTTCCCAGCATTTGGGAATTGCATGCTACGTGACAGGGGAATAACTTTTACAGCATACCTCCCCACCCCCTCTGCCAGGGTGGGAGGTGGGGAACGGAGATTGGCAACTTAAGAACCAGATTTATAGACTGTGTTGCTCTGTCTACATTATCTTGGGGTACTCTCCCACACCACAGGGCCCCACGGCCTCTGTCACAAACAATATCTGTTCTTTCAGAACACTGCAGTGCTTTACCTCAAGGCTGAGCGAGAGTTGTCAAATAGAAATGAAGAGCCTTTTGGCAAAAAAAGTGCTCTTAAAATGTTTACCTTCTCATACCTAATGGTTTTAGATCATATCTTATTAGCCTAGGAGACCATTATATAAAGTACAATTAAGATCTCCTTGACATTTTTCTAGGAGTTCCAATTCAGCTTCGCTAATGGCTATAACTTCACTGCTTTTTTTTTTTTTTTAATTTAATACCATACAGCGTTGGAAATGCCGTTTACAATAATGTGGGCTACCCAGGGTGCACTTGCAGTAATTACATAGAATGTCAACAGCCTCTCAAGCTGGGTCCTGTGTTGATTGCTGCTTATGACATTCACATTTGGTCAACTTGTTGGAATTATACCTCTGCCTGCAGGTCCCTGACCCTCCACAACTTCAAAAAGTGTTCTCCAAACTTTTAGTTTGATCTCAACTATTGAGTTTCACATTCCCCAGATTATAGAGAGAAAGGAGAGCCAGGCCTAAGCACAGGAGAATTGTTCCCATGGTCCATATCCCACTCATACTGTCAGTAGCTTTCGTTCCAGAAACATGTACTAAATGCCTATTTCAAGTATGTATGTATGTATGTGTCAGTCACTCAGTCATGTACAACTCTGTGTGACCCCCATGGACTGTAACCTGCCAGGCTCCTCTGTCCATGGAATTCTTCAGGTAAGAATACTGGAGTGGCTAGCCATTCCTTTCTCCAGGGGATCTTCCCGACCTATAGATCGAACCCAGGTCTCCCCCATTGCAGACGGACTCTTTCCTGTCTGAGCCACCAGGGTGTACTCAGCCTTATTTTGGACACTGAGGACACACACTCTTGTGTGTTGGGGGGTAAGAGAGCTCTGAAACCTCTTCATACCCACAAAAGATCTCCTCACAGAAAAGAAATCCTGCAGGAGTTAACACTTTGAGCCATAGAGTTTTGTTTCATACCCCTTTTCCTTTACATGTTTTCCTCTTTGGGTCCATGCCATGCAGACCTCTGGTTATCAATAGGCTCTATGTGGTTCACAATTTAGTAAATAAACAGCTAGAATTTATATAGTACCCATGCTGAAAAGGACTCTTATAACCTCTTATACTTACCAATCCCTTTCATCCCCACAACAAAGCCGTAAGTCATGTTATCATCTCCATTTTACAGACAAGTAAACTGAGGCACCGAGAGATTTATTTTGTATATTTCACACAGCTGGCAAGCAGAGAATATGAACTTTAAACTTTGGTTATTTGTAGTGAAAGTGCCTGATATCACTCTGCCATTCAAGGGAAGTCCTGATAAAATATCAGTATGGTAAATTAAACAATATAGTCCCCAGAAGATGATTAATGCATGTCATAAAAACAGGATGGCTGAAAATGAAGAGGGTCAGGATAGGAGCAGAACAAAGACTTTTCTCTTAGTCACCCTGCCTTAAGCGCCTATGTACCAATCAATTCCTGTGTAAAGAGGCATGGGATGGGGTTAAACAAGAACAGCCTTATACGTGATTCATAATTTGTTTTAAAGGTACTAAATACTGAGGTTAGCTGCTTGGTGTGCCGTATAGTGATCCTGTGTAAGAGTTTCATCCAAACTACCCACTTTTGTTCTATTTACAAATTCCTGAAATAAAGTATTCCAGTATTATTCCAGTGTTATTAAAGTGTTATTCCAGTATTATTAAAGTGGAAGCCTGAACAGGTAAGATGTGCCACATCTAACCGCTACCAGGGCCCTAGGGAGAGAGGGGGACGACTAGCAATGCCTCCCACAGAATCAGATTGAATCAGGCTCATTCAGGTATAGAAGGACTCCATTTTATAACTGATTTTGAAGGGGGGGCATTAAATTAAAAGAGGAGCCAGAAGTGGGCCTGAATTATATCATTCTCTTAGTAGACTAAGGAGAGGCTACACCTTTGGAAATGCCTGCCAGGAGTTTCTTCTGGGACATTCATTATTTTTCATTCCGTTCTGAATCTGGAAAGAGGCAGGTTACCTGCTCAGGTTAACGTGAGATCTCAAAAAGTGCTAAATTAGATGCTGGGAAGTGTTAAACCACTGATCAAAGAGATTCCCTGCTTGTTACCCAAGAATTACCTCATTCTCAACACTAGAATTGCTGGGGTTAGATTTTCTTTTTACAGTATCGATCTTATTCTTTTACTTGCTTGACTGGTTAAAGAACAGGTTTGGTCTTGTCACTAGATTTCTTCACGGTTAAAATGTAAAAATTGTAAAACAGTTGTGCTTTGTGAATGAGCTCTTATTTAGCTCTCATTGTCTTTAAATAAAATTTATTATAGCTATTTGTGTTCTCTTAAAGCTATTTGATTACCTTTTATTCCGACTACAAATTCTTTTGAGTCTAGCTAAAATAAGCTCCAATGTTTACTTATGACTTTCTTGGCCATTTAGGGTTTTTTTTTTCTTTTTGGTCACGATTTAGGAGTTATCATGCTGCAAGTTTGATTATAAAACTTCTGTACATTTTCATAATGGAGTTGGTTAGAAAGCTTATTTTTTGTCAATATATTTGAAAGTCATAGATATATAAAAAGATAAACGCTTCAAAATTTTCTTTTGCCATTTATATAAAAGTCTCTTCTTACTATTTTTTTTTTTTTTTATTTTTACGCCAGCGGGTTGAACAGTGTCTATGCTGAACATTGAATTTTTAAAGCTTTAGTGCAACCGCTGAAACTTTCTATAAGCTATTATAATGTGGTTATATTTACAGTATTAAAATAATTAAAATGTAGAGTCTTATTATGGATGAAATAGAAAAAGTAAAGTATTACCTTAAAATATTCATTCAAATGAGATGAATTAACTGAAACTTGTTATTGCCTTTGACCCTTGAGTACATGATAGGGTACATAGAATAGATAAGAAAATGTAATTTCATAGCATCACTGAGATGTGCTATAATAGCATTCATGATGAGAAAATGACAAGAAAAAGGCATATTTCTCTAAACTGGTATATATAGAATGGAGAAAAAACAAGTTCCTACTGTGGAAATGCTTTTGCTGCTGTTCAGTTACTAAGTTGAGTTCGACTCTTTTTGACCTCATGGACTGTAACCCACCAAGCTCTTCTGTCTGTGGGATTTCCCAGACAAGAATACTGGAGTGGGTAGCCATTTCATTCTCCAGGGGATCTTCCTGACTCAGGGATCAAACCCATATCTCCTGCTTGGCCGGCAGAGTCTTTACCACTGATTTACCATACTATAAAGCACAAGGAACTATGCTTAATGTCCTGTGATAAACCAAAGTGGAAAAGACTATGAAAAAGATATATGAGTCATTTGGCTGTACAATGGTAATTAACATTTTAATTCAACTATATTTCAATAAAAATATTTTTTTAAAAGGTATGTTTCTCAAAAGAAAGATCTAAATTGTATGCCTAAAGTTATGCACTTGTTTAGTTTGTCAAAACTTGCTGGCCTGTACAGTTAAGATACATGCATTTCACTATGCACCAATTATTTCTCAAAAAAATATGCATTGTTTTGAAACTTATGAGAGGGTGGGTAGGATTACACTGATAAGAATTTTAGTGAAGTTTTTAATTTTATTTTTTAAAATAATATATAATAAACCTGTTTTATGCCATCGTATGAATCTTAACACATGTATAGATTCATGGAATCACTACCACAATCAGGATACAGAGCAGTTTCATCATCCCCCCAAAACTCCTTCATTTTACCCATTTGTAGTCACAATTTCCCCACATCCTTAACCCTTGTCAATCACTGATCTATTCTCTCTTCCTATAGTTTTGACTTAGGGATGTTATATAAATGGAATCATACATTATGTAATCTCTTGAGACTTGACTTTTTCATTCAATGCAATGCCTCTGAAATTCATTCAATTTGTTCTGTGTTTCTTCTGTTCATTCCTTTTGTATTGTCATGTAGTATTCCCTTGCATGGATATGTACCATTCTTCATCTATCAAAACCACTGAAGGACATTTGGATTGTTTAAAATTTGCGAAAATTATGAATAGGATAGTTATTAACAGTTTTGTGCAGGTTTTTGTGTAACCATAAAATTTGATGTCTTTAGATATTAATCCATGCCTATGGGTGGGATTACTATAATAGGCCACACATGTATTTAATTCTATAAGAAACTGAAAATGGGCATTCCATTTTTGTATTTCCACCACTTCCAGTTGCTCTACATCCTTGCCAGTGCTTGTTTGTTTTTTTTAAACTTCAGTATTGTAATAGATATGTAGTGGCTAACTCATTGTCTTTTCATTTGTGTCCCCCTAACAGTAATGATCTTGAACATTATCAAGGACTATCAAGGGTTTGAGATGTTATCATATTTGCACATTAGCCTACCAGAGTTTCATGAATGCTGACCAAAGGCATGAGATCCTGAGTCAGAGACAAAGGAGCTAAATAGGTAAGGGCTGCAAACTTTTAGCTCTAAGAGAAAATTTCAATTATAGCATCTTTATAAGAATATTTAAAATTAAAACTACTTGTTTGTTATAAATGTTTCCAACTAAGACTCCTTAAGTTGTTTAGGTATGTGGTCCTGGTGGGAACAGACACCCAAAAATTCTGCCGGATGAGCATCAGAAGTTGGACCAGAGGAATTTGCCGGGTGAAAGAGTGCCCTTCCTAGGATTCATTGTAGCTATTGGCCCTGACAATTCTGAATCACCAGGGTGATTTTGCCTGTGCTCAGCCAGTTGCTTCTTTTCTTTGCTATGTGATGGCCATCATTTCCTTCTTTCCTGCTCAGGGTCCCTATAGAAGTATCCTTTGATGTAGAGATGCTACTGCCACTGACCGCATCAGTCATGTTGCCGATGCCTTCAGAATAATCTCTCACTAGATGCCCACACTAGAGCTGTCTGCAGTGTCTGTCCTGAAGCTTTTCATGTCCATGACAAAAGTCCCCAGCAACATCTTTCATCATTGCCCACGCTGCTAGTCCTGAGTTGCCACTTGGCACTCAACATCCCAAGCAAATTTTAGTAAATCCCTTTCCATTTATTTTGTTTTCATTGATTTTGGGTCCTTTTTATTGCCACGCAAGGCCTTTTGGTCAAGTATTCTTTAGAAACAAGGTCATATATCTGAGTGGCGGGCATGGGTAGTTCTCACAGTCCCTTCTCCAGCTCCAACATCAGCCCTGTGTCCTTGATTCATTCTCTATTACTTAGGATGAGTCTTTTCATTTTTTAATTTATGTTGCTATTTTGTCTTTTGTTTTTTCCGGCTGTGCCATGGTGCATGTGGGTCTTAATTCCCCTACCAGGGATCAAACTCATGTCCCTTGCTTGGGAGCACCAAATCTTAACCCCTGAACCACCGAGGAAGTCCCAAGATGAGACTTTTCATAGTATCCATCTCAATCTTAAAGGGCTCTCCTCTGCTATCTTGCAGATCTGTCCAGATTTGCTGAGTCCTAAGTACACACAGCATCACTGGCTAGATATGTTTTGTGTGTTAGTTGCTCAGTTGTGTCTGACTCTTTGCAACCACATGGACTGTAGCCCACCAGACTCCTCTGTTCATGAGTTTTCCCAGGCAAGAATACTGGAGTGGTTTGCTATTTCCTTCTCCAGGGGATCTTGTTGACTCAGGTTTCAAACCCAGGTCTCCCATGTTGCAGACAGATTCTTTACCGTCTGAGCCACCAGGGAAGCTAGATATACACATATATATTCCCAAGGTTAGTTCCACTTCACATTTCTATTAGGAAGTCAGTAAAGGGCATCCCTGATGGCTCAGACGGTAAGGCATCTGGAGACCTGGGTTCAATCCCTGGGTTGGGAAGATCTCTTGGAGAAGGGAATGGCATTCCACTCCAGTATTCTTGTCTCGAGAATTTCATGGACAGAGGAGCCTGGCAGGCTACAGTCCATGGGGTCTCAAGGAGTTGGACATGACTGAGCAGTTAACTTTTCAACATTCTCAATAGACTTGCTACCTATATTTTTGAATATTATAAAATAATATTTATTTCACATGTCTTATATAAAAGACATCATCTCATTTAATACTCTCAACCCCAGGTAGGAGGTGCTTTTGTTGTCAGATTTACAGATGAAACAACTGGTGTCCCAAGAGGTTAAATACCCCATGATCACAGACCAAGAGTGACAAAGCTGAATTTCCATCTCCAGTTGTCTGCCTCCAAAGCCTGCAATGTGAAGCCCCACCCTCGCTCAGGCCACTAGAAGGATTCATGTCACAGCTACACATGAAGTCTGTAAGATCCTCGAGATTGATTTAGTTTTATTTTAAATGTTGTTTTTAAATTGGCATCATTGTGTCTAATTACTCTTCTTAGACTAGGCTCAGCTTAGTCATTCTCACATCGTTTCCCAACTTATGTTCTTAGGCAGAACAAAATTTTCTTAAAGAAAATCTTGCATAAGGAAGTTCATATGGCAAAATTATATAAGATGTGTTCTTTCCAGGGTTTTATATCCAACTTGCCTCCATTTTGTTTAAATATGCTGGAAAAATGTTTTCTTAGCTGGAACAAAATCGCTCTTTAAAAAAAAAAAAAAATCAGAGACAAATCCAGACAAATTGTAAAGCATCATTTCTCTTTAGACTACAAGCAGAAACCTCAGGTCAACCAGAAATGCCTCACTCTGGAGTCCCTTTGGGGACATTATGCATTGTGGGACATGGAGGGGACTGCTGCCCCCTTTAAGCTGAACCAGGAAATGGGAAGTTCCACTGCCCACGTCTGCAAATCTTCTGTCTTGTTGTTTGGCAATCCATGTGTTAGTCCTTCACTTCAAGGATTTCTTAAAGAGTATTTATTCCCAAAATAGAGATGCGGAAGTCCACCTTTACCACTGGGCAATAACTTCAGCTCTTGTTAACTTTCCCATAGAAGTAAAACTGATCAATGTCACTGTTGTTGAAATTATACAAGTGAACTAACTAGAGAGTGGAATTTCCCCCCCCCCCCCCCGAACCCTCCCTCTTGTTTTCATGTACTTTGTAACCTGAGGAGAAGTTTCCATGAGGAAGCAAAGTCTGTGTTGAGGTTACTGGGTGATGTATGGAAGATCTCAAGCACAGAAGCTGCCTTTAGACTGCCAAAAGGAATAAAACTCTGTTGTGTCCACGATTGACCTGTGCAAGTAGAATGCGAAATGTTTTCCTTTGCAGAGGCGTTGGCGAGGTTCCTTTCCTCACGTGAGTATCTTACAAGACGCCCACTGTTCTCCATTCTAACATCCCCATGGTGATAGAACTACCTAAATAACGCTGCCCATGAGGGATTTTCATCCCCTAGCAATGATACTCATTCATGATTGTGTGGGCAGCGTTTTTTTTTTTTTTTTCGCTTTACTTGGGAAAACATTTCCTACTATATTGATGCCTGCCTAAAGCTAAGCTAAACAGAAACATAAAATGGAGAAATGAGTTAATTATCAAGTTATTCTGATTGGTATTTAGATTATTTGAAGCAAAAGTGAGTTTTCCTTTACTTTTTCCAGAGTATTTCTTCAAAGCCATGTAACTTTGCATTTGTAGCTATATCTTCAGATATAGCTATTGAAGCTTTTCTCCCCTGTTTCTTCTTTATTCAATGTTATTTTTTAATCTTCCTCATTTCAATTTTATTGTGGAAATCAGTATAATCATGAAAACACTTCTGACCCACACCATTTAATAGTATTGAATCAAGAAAAATATTTTACTTGGAAACATTGATTTGTCAGATGATGTTTACATTTTATTTACTTTCTAAGAGAAATACCTGAGACCTAAATTGAAACCTAACCTTGAAGGTCTTGCTTTAGGTACTGGTGCTTCACCACTGGGGCCCACTTGGTTCCAAACTGAGGAGAAATTTATGATCATAAGCACAATCTACCTCCTGGATCCCCACATGCATCACATAAGGGACTTTTTCCTTCTCCTCTGTATGAGGTGGAATTGCATTGACAGGACTCGAGGGCTGAAAGGTGAAATAAGGTGAAATATTGGATCCTTCATTTGTTTTGAATAAGCACCATGTACTGGGTTCAGTCCCCTACATGGAAAAATAAAGGTTAGCTGAATGAATGAATTGTGGTGCTGGAGAAGACTCTTGAGAATCCCTTGGACTTCAAGGAGATCAAACCAGTCAATCTTAAAGGAAATCAGCCCTGAATATTCATTGGAAGGACTGATGCTGAAGCTCCAATACTTTGGCCACCTGATTCGAAGAGCCAACTCATTGGAAAAGACCCTGATACTGGGAAAGATTGAAGGCAAGAGGAAAAGTAGGTGACAGAGGATGAGATGGTTAGATTGCATCACTGGCTCAATGGACATAAGTTTGAGCAAACTCTGAGAGGTAGTGAAGAACAGGGAAGCCTAGCGTGCTGCAGTTCATGCGGTTGCAAGCAGTTGTGCATGACTGAGCAAATGAACGACACAAACAAAACCATCAAATGAAACAATCATTCATTTATTTAAATGTTAATTTTTTTCACATGTTAGATTTTCCTGTTGGCATTATTATCCTCAGATGAATGGTCATGTCATTAAATGGAAGCTTGTCGTCCCTACTGGGAGCTAAGGGTTCCAGCCATATGAGGAATAGCACCAGTTAACAGCGACTGGGTACTCCAGGACATCTGGCTCAGTGCTACATGTTTTACACGTAATCATTTCATCTATACAAACACCCCACAAAAGTCAAAGTCCTATCATTATCCTCTTTTGTAGAAGAGTCATTTGAGTCACAGTGAGGGGTTTATGTTTTAACCGCTCAGTAAATTTGGTCAATGGAAAAAGTGAAACAGAAATGGAAGTAAGGTACTTTGAGTTACTGGTATATGGAAGGTATGTTATCCTCATTGCTTGATTGAAACCAAATGAATACCTAGGGAAAGGAACTTTAACCCTCTTTTAGGCAGGAGGAAAGACCACGGTTCTGGGGAATCAAACCATTTTCTGAATATACTTAACTAGAAAATGAAAGTTAACAAGAGAAATCCAGAAACCCTCAGAATCTGCCTATTTAAGACAAATAAGGGATCCAGTGAGCAGCACCCCAGTGCCTGGTATGCAATTTCACCTTCTACATAGGAAGGGGAAAGGCCCTGGGTGATGGCTGTGGGCATCTCGGAGTTGCTCCTGATTGGTAGGGAAATAGACTCTGCTTGTGATCATAAATTTTTCCTCTGCTTAGAACTAAGCCAGAAATGGAGATAAAGCATAACTGGAATTTGTATTCACTTCCTAGGGCTGCTCTAATAATACACCATAATGGGGAGTGGGGAGGGGCTTAAACAACAGAAACTTGATGTCTCACAATTCTGGAGGCTAGGAAACCAAAGTCAAGGTGTCTGCAGGGTTGGCTTCTTCTGAGGCTGTGGAGGAAAAGACTCTACAGGGCCTCTCTCCTTGGTTTGCCCACGACCATCTTCTCCTCATATCTCTCCGAATTGTCCTTCTTTTACACGTATCTGCTTCTGTGTCCAGATATCCTCCTTTTATAAGGACATAACGGGCTTCCCAGGTGGTGCTAGTGGTAAAGAATTCGCCTGCCCATGCAGGAGACATAGAGATGTGAGTTTGATCCCTGAGTCAGGAAGATCCCCTGGATGGGGGTATGGCAACCCATTCCAGTATTCTTGCCTGGAGAATCCCATGGACAGAGGAGCTTGGAGGGCTAAAGTCCATAGGGACGCAAAGATCTGGACACAACTGAAGCGACTTGAAGGAATGAAAACAAGAGAAATAGACATAGAGAGAGTGCCTGGCTCCAAACACCATAGCATATGACACTGAATTGCTCTCTTAGCTGAGAGATACATCTCCCCAGTGCAGGAGACCCCAGGAAGGAAAAGGACATTTTGCTAGGGTTCCCTCCTCCCAAGTTTCATGTCCCAGTGCCGCAGTGTTCAACAAGCTTCCACACCCTGAAGCAGCACTGAGGTGGATTTCTACTGAACTCGGAGGGATCCTGCTGGTCTGTTGCTTAAGTTGGAAGATGTGAACTGGTTTCTCCTTCTTCCATTCTTCAGATCCAGCCCTGTAGCCACTGGTTTCTGCACCATGCTTATCTTTGGAATAGCTATAAGCTGTGCCCCTCCTCCCCTTAGAACCTTGGCCTTCACTTTCTGCCTCATCAGCATGTGAGATAAATGTAATTTTAATCTCCATCTGATCTACTGATGTGGGACACGAGGCAGGATCCAGGAGATACCTTTAGTACAAAGATATTCAGGTGTAGATTTATCTGGAAATATTTTCACTGGTCAAGGACTGTGTTCTCTGTAATAAGATTC
The DNA here is from genome assembly GCF_033118175.1 of Dama dama. NCBI lineage: Eukaryota > Metazoa > Chordata > Mammalia > Artiodactyla > Cervidae > Dama > Dama dama. The sequence goes on from NC_083710.1 coordinate 50,922,653, forward strand.
TGGAAGCTCACAAGAAAAAAAGATAAGAAAGATTTTTGAGGTCAAATTGGCGGTAAGTATCACATTGTTCTCTCTGCTGATAACACACTTGCTGCTTATTATGGGATCTGTGCTAAAATGGTGACTGGGTGAGTGAGGAACTGAGAGAAAATTGGAAAATTCTGAAATGATTAAAGGGTTTTTTTTTGCACACTTGAGTGCCCACATGTGCACAAGAGAGAAGGAGAGAGAGAGATAAGAGGAACCGTTTAGAAGTATTTTTGGCACACCCATGGCCTGCTCCTATTATTAGAATGCACAAATGTGAAATTAAGTCAACAAAACCTCCTGAGAATCTTTAACACCAGAAAATCAAGGTCTGTTTTTATTCCTACACCCAAGGAGCCATAGTTATTAAAAGTTGAGGATTTCCCCTTAGTGGGAACCCAGTCAAAGATTCCCAAACCCCCCAAATTCTGACTTCTCTCACCTACCTGATAATCCTTTCTAGACATGGTGTCCTTCCTATCTGGAGATCCACCTCTCCCTGGTGATGGACAGAAAGAATAAACTTTATTTTTCATAAAATATTCATTCCTGACTCTAATGGGTAAGAACTGACCCTTGTGCGTCCCAAATGAAAAACCATGTCAGAGCACAACCTGATAACCTCAACATTCACATGAGCGATGTCCAACAACAGTCACGATCGGACTGATATCTCATAATCTCAATGTCCTTTCTTATTCATTCTCAGTGTTCCTGCTGGTATGGATTGTGCCCATTTGGCTGTTGGTTTTATAAACCCCGGGATATAAGGCCTGCTACCTGCCTTAGAAGGGATAGAAATATGTTCAGATTTAGATGGGAAGGGCTCACAGGCCAGGTGCTGAAGCCCACAGGACTCAATCTACCAGGTGTTAGAACCTATTGTGGATGAAAAATATTACCTGTCATATCCGTAAACAAAGGAATTTTCTCAGACATCGAACCAGCAGCCACTGCAGCTGCCCCTAACTGTGCACCCTTAGGGGATTCAGGATGGAAAAAAACAGAATACTCATCCTGCATAGTTAAGGAACATGTCAAAGGAATGATTTCAATAAGCCTAGACTCTGGCATCTTCCCATGAGTTAGAAACACACTAAATGAATTCGTTTGAGATGTCTGATTTTCTTTTACAGTAGTCTTCTGATGTTCTGGCCACTTGTTTTTTCTTGTAAAACCTCTGTATATCCTCTTACCTCCCTTACTTCTTTGGAACAGTCCCTCAGAGCTATCTGAGAGGCTGTCTTCCAGGCTTAAGTCCTCAGAAAATCTGCTGAATAGAACACAATTCTCAACTTTTAAAATTGTGCATTTTTTTTAGTCAACACCATATCACTCTCATTCTCCCATCATCACTCCCATTCTCCTGTCTATATCTGTACAGGATATTTTTTTCCTTTCTAATGATTAGCATGTTTTAACAGTTTTGAAAACACTACTGAATTGATTCAGAAAGAGGAACATCATCTCAACTTTTTTATCAGTAGAGCAAAAATATTTTGCTCTGTTTACCCAGTTGTCCATATTTCAATAGCTTTTAATCTAACCCATAGGATTCCTGGTGGCTCAGACTGTAAAGAATCTGCCTGCAGTGCAGGAGACCCAAGTTCAATCCCCGGGTCAGGAAGATTCCCTGGAAAAACGAATGACAACCCACTCCAGTATTCTTGCCTAGAGAATCCCATGGACAGAGGAGCCTGGTGGGCTACAGTCCATGGGGTCACAAAGAGTCAGATATGCCTGAGCAATAACACTTTCACACTTTCAGACTCTCTGACAAGGCAAGAGCATATGAGAAAGCTGTGAGGTGTTCAACGTATAGCAATAAGAAACAGTGATGTAACTGGTAATATGCTAAACTGTGGTTCATGGGGTTTCTATGATGTGTTTCTGCCTTACCTGTTTATCGATCTTGTCTCCATACACACATTCTCAGGAGGTTTGGGGCTGTGATTTATTATGCATTAAAGAAACTAACCCATTGTTTGTACAAAAAGAATGTACATGCATTTACATGTGTATATTTTATCTAGCCAATAGAAAAGAACCTGGTTTTGAATGGAATGATATTATTTACAAAGCAATCATGTATTAGATTTTCCTAAGGAGTATATTTGATAACAAGCACCACTCTAGGTCTGGGCACACAGCCCTGAAGATGCATAAAAAGAAAGTCAGTCTTGGCATAAGTTATGGTGAGCTATAAGTATTGAACAAAAGCAAAACTTACAAGTAATAACCATTCAACAAAATACAAAATGTAGGAAAATTTCACTAACTTCCCAGACAAAAATGTAAGGCTTGAGAAAAGAATTAATATATTCTTTTGAATGTCTTTTGAGTCAGAATCTTCTATAGAAATTGAGTATGGAGAGTTCAGAATATTTACATAGTAAGACACAGATTTCTTTATATTTTGGGTCAAATAATGACCCATAATATTTATTATAACCAGGGCATTTTATCTCTTAAAGGATCAACACAAAGGTTAAAGAAATTATAACAAGTTCATATTTTAAAAATTGTAAAACTTAATAAAGTTTAAATTAGTACCATGTGAAAAGTGACAGTGAATCAACATTTACCTCTGTTTATATCATGGTGGCAGTCCACACTCAGGGGGCATCCAAAGGGCCGGCAGAGACAGCAGTGGACGAGGGACTTAGCATTGTGGATGTTACCATGATACCCACCTCCCTTTCCTCTATACTTTATTCCTAAACAGAGTCAACATCATATAATTGGTGAACTATCTCCATAGTTTCTAAAGACAAGCCTGACATTGCTTACTTTTTAGGCATTGCCTTTAATAGTACATAGGAGCGAGGTACCTCTATAGAACATGAAGCTGTAAGACAGAAATTTGGAGTTAGATGAACAAGAAAAGATCTGTATCCAGTAATGAGACCCCCAGATAAGCCTGAAATTTCATTGCAGCACTATTTACAATAACCAAGACATGGAAGTAACTTAAATGTCCGTTGACAGATGAATGGATAAAGAAGGTGTGATATATATATATATATATATATATATATATTCCATTATATATATATGATATATATTCCATTAAATACATACACATATATGATTTATATATATTATATTGTGTGTGTGTATATATATATAAATATTCCAATGTATGTATGTATGTGTGTGTGTGTATATATATATATATATATATATATATATATATATATATAATGGCTATTACTCAGCCATAAAAAAGAATGAAACAATGTCATTTGCAACAACATAATGGACCTAGAGATTGTTGTACTCAGTGAAGTAAGCCAGATAAAGAAAGACAAACATCATATGATATTGCCTATATGTGGAATCTAAAAAAAAAATGGTACAAATGAATTTATAAACAAAACAGAACAAGGCCCATAGATAAAGTAAACTCTTGGTTGCCAAAGGGGAAAGTGTTGGGTGGGATAATTAGGAGTTGGGGGATTAATATGTGCACACTACCATATGCACACATATACACCGCTGCTGCTGCTAAGGCACTTCAGTTGTGTCTTACTCTGTGTGACCCCATGGATTATAGCCCACCAGGCTCCTCTGGCCATGGAATTCTCCAGGCAAGAGTAGTGGAGTGGGTTGCCACGCCCTCCTCCAGGGAATCTTCTCAACCTAGGGATCGAACCCAGGTCTTCTGCATTGCAGGCAGATTCTTTACCACTGAGCCACCAGGGAAGCCCCATATATACATACTGGGACTTCCCTGGTAGCTCAGAGGGTAAAGCGTCTGCCTTCAATGCAGGAGACCTGGGTTCGATTCCTGGGTGGGGAAGATCCGCTGGAGAAGGAAACAGCAAACCACTCCAGTATTCTTGCCTGGAAAACCCCATGGATGGAGAAGTCTGGTGGGCTATAGTCCATACTACTACTATATAAAATTGATAATCAATAAGGACCTACTATATAGTGTAGGGAACTCTACTCAATATTTTATAATAATCTGTATGAGAAAAGAATCTCAAAAAGAATATGTATATATGTATGTATGTGTGTGTACTTTTTTTTAGTCAATCAGTTGTGTCTGACTGTTTGCAACCTCAAGGACAGTAATCTATCAGGCTCCTCTGCTATGGAATTTTCCAGGCAAGAATACTGGAGTGAGTAGCCATTATCTTCTTCAGGGGATCTTCCCGACCCAGGGATTGAACTCAGGTCTCCTGCATTGCAGTCAGATTCTTTACTGTCTGAGCTACCAGGGAAGCCTGTGGGTATGTATATATATGCATAACTTATGTGTATATGAATAACTGCTGTTCAGCAAAAACTAACACAAAATTATAAATCAACTATACTGCAATTTTTTTAAAAAAGTTAAAAAAACCAAAGAAACCAACTGGAATCTAAATTCGGCTTGTGAAAACAGTCTTTGGAGAAGTTATGAAGACCACGGAGGTTCCAGGACACCATCAACAGACTCCTGTGTCACTGCCCCATGCTTGGTGACCCCCCCACCAGGTCCTCCGTAACAGGATCCTGCCCTCAGCGAAGCTGTGTACATTTCTGTGATAAAATGAGTTTTCATGCACACCCACTAAAGGAAAATCAGAAATGTGTGTGACAAAGGTAAGAAAACTGTATTTAAAAGCTGGAGATTTTAAAATTGGCCTGTACACTACAAAAACATTGGCTACCAAGATCAAATATCTAAGGCGATACTCATCAACCACCTGTTTTAATGCTTCTGGAGTTTATTTTAACTTAATTCCTATCTAAAGTCACTTGGAATTCACTTCAGGTGGCACTCTTTTTATATAAGCCACAGGAGATCCCAAAAGAGTAAGAGATTGGAAAGGAAATGCTGCGTATATTGAGGAATGTCCTATACAGGGAGAAGTCATCTACTCACCACACACACCATGAACCAGAACTTCATTAAAACACTGTGTTCACTTGAAGGTCTCATCAATGAGATGTAACTTGGAAAATAGCGTAGTCAATTTTTACAAAAAAAAAAAAATCCTGGTGAATAAAAACCAACTTTACAGTTCTCAACTACCATGGGAGCCTGAAAAAGAATGGAGGATATAAATTATTTTGCTGTTGCTCTGTTCACTGAAAGATAATTAAGTCAATGCAGTTTAAAAAATAATGCAAAAAAAGAAAGGCTATGCCTTGGAGAGAATATACTTGATTAATAGTTGTGAAATTTGGGGCTTTTAATAAAGGAACTTATTCTTTAGAGACTGTTTAAGAAAAAGCTACTCAGCTGACATTATGAATGGTTTTCATATATTTGTAATTTAGGAGAGTTGGTGGACAAGATGACCTCTTGAGTTGTTTCCAACCCATATGACAAGTAAAGTTTAAATTTATTATAAAACACCAGATGAAATACAAACATATGCAAATGTCCAGCTGGCCATCATAAACTCATTAATACAAAGCAAAATTATGCCTTAATATTGCTAATTTATTTTAATAGGACTACTTCTGGAAGATGTATTACTGTAGAAGGTTTAAATGGCCTGCTTTGCATGCATGCTTACTAACCTAGGGAAAATCCAACCGGTCAATCTCAACTGATTTAAATGTTGATGCTATCATTTGAGTGGGTATGATGCAAATGCATATTTGAAATCAAGAGGGTTTGCCAAAAGAAATATAGGATAACTGAATACTCTTTGATTTTAATAACAATGTGAAGATTAAAAAAAAATCTGGCCTGCTACACTGTGTCTTTTTCTCAAGGCTCATCTACTCAGGCCATATGTTACCATTATCATTCACTTATTTATTTATTCATTTGATAAGCATTTATTGATGATTACTACTGTGAACCAAACACTATTTGCAGCACTGGAACTTTAATGGTGAACAAACCAGGCAAAAATCCCTATTTTAGACTTGTAGCTCAATTGGGAGCTGAAATACTTGTGAGAGAAGACAGCCAGTCGATAATAAACTAGTAACATTATTTGAGGGTCTCATGGATTTAGTGAAGGAAATAAACAAGGTGATTTGATGGAGAGCAATTGGGTGAAGGTGGAAGAAGATAGAGTCAGGGGCTGCTAGATAGCATGGTCATGGATTGCCTGGGCTAGAAATCAGGAAGGGTGGATTTTTCACCCAGCTCCTGCCACCACTCAGTTGCCTGGCCTTAAACAAGGGACATCTGTGGAATGAGTACCTTGGGCTTCCAAGGTGGCACTAGAGGTAAAGAATCCTCCTGCCAATGCAGAAGACACAAGAGATGTGGCTTCAGTCCCTGAGTTGGGAAGATCTCCTGGAGGAGGGCATGGCAACCCACTCCAGTATTCTTTGCCTGGAGAATCCCATGGACAGAGAAGACTGGCAGGCTACAGTCCATAGGGTCACAAAGAGTTGGACACAACTAAAGCGACTTAGCACACATGCACACATGTAGAGTGAACAGGTTGGTTAGTATAAATAATCTCAGAAGTATTTTAATAGCCTAGAGAGAATGGTCCCCTTAAAAATCACCCCCCCAATCCCCATCTTTAGGCCCCCCTGGAACCTGTGAATATACAGAGTAACATGCCAAAAGGGACTTTGAAAATCTGGTGAAGTTTAAGGACATCGAGATTACTCTAGATTACCAGGGTGGGTTCAACTCAATTCCATAAGTCCTTAAAAGTAGAGAATCATTTTTCTGGTTAAAGAAAAGGAAAATAGGAGAGAAATACAGCAGAGAGATGAAAGGGAAAGGGAAGCTGGAGAGATTCAGAGTGTGAGGAACTCCATCCGTTTCCGCTGTTGCCCGAGGAGTCTATTTGGAAAGCAGGAAAAGGAATTTGGGCCCCCTCTAGGAGCAAAGACCAGCCCTTGGCTGACAACCACCAAGGAAATAGGGGCCTCAGCACTACAACCTCAAAAAACTGAATTTAACCCACAACCCGAAAGAGCTTGAGGCAGATTCACCCTTGAATCTTTCAGAAGAGAATGGAATCCAGTCTTACCAGACTCTAAGCAAGGGACCCAGCTGAGATGCACTTTGAGATAACACATGGGTGTATTTTAAACTGTTAAATCTGTGGTGATTTGTTGTGACAACAATAAAAAACCAACACACAGCGACTAGTTCATACGGGAGTCACCCTCTAGTTCTCCCAGTCTTCCATCCCTCCCTCACACTCTGAACAGTCCCATCTCTGAACAATAATCACTACCAATTTTACCTCCAAACCATGTATTGTCCCATCTTCCCATCTCCACAAAATGCAGCTTGAATGTTTCAACTAACTATGTCCAACCTGGCCCCACCACCTCTATCTTATTTTCTCTTAAAACTCAATCTGTCCTCCAATTTGTAGCCAATAATTCAAAAACTATGACCATGACTTTAGTTTCATAAAATCTTTCAATATTTCTACTAAACCAGGTGGTGCTAGTGGTTAAGATGCCACCAGCCAATGCAGGAAACATAACAGATGTGGGTTTGATCCCTGGGTTGGGAAGATCCCCTGGAGGAGGGCGTGGCAATCCGCTCCAGTATCTTGCCTGGAAAGTCCCATGGATAGAGGAGCCTGGTGGACTATAGTCCACAGAGTCATAGAGAGTTGGACACGACTGAAGCGAGTTAGCAGGCACACCAACAAACCAAGGGTTTCAAGTTCAACTTCAGTGGAGTATAAAGCATCCAAGGCATGGCTCTTATCTGCTCCCTCCAGTCTCTTACCCCACTCTTTGCCTTAGTCTTTATGCACTCATGATGGAGAAGTGTGATTTCTCTTTGGTATCACCCTTACATCCCGGCAGATAGGGTATCAGTTCTAAGACCTCTGCTCTTTAGAGGTCACTGTTCTTGTGCTTCCTGGTCCTCCTCACAGCTGTCCACGTGCTAAGGGGAGGTACTCACTCAGATGCCATGCTTCCTCCTTATGGAATGTGCTACTAAAGTTTTGTCTCCTGAATTCCCTAAACAAATAGCCCAGAGCCCTTCCAGCACCTGCATGGGTCTCTTCCCTGAATTTATGCTCTGAAGGATAGACCATGACCTTGGGCAGGTCTGGGGTGGGCTGGTCAAGGGGCAAATGTTAGCATTATTGCTGAAGAAAGGGAGGTGGGCAGTGGAGCCAGGAATGGGTCAAGAAGAAGGTAGGCTGTGGGCTAAAGCTGGATCTCTTCCCAGCATCACATTTCTAGCCTGGAATTCCAATAAATTCCAATATTCCAACTTACAACCTGGCCTCCGAGGATGCTATTTGTCAAGATAAGAGGGTAAAACTTATTTTGTATAGCACTTTGCTAGCTTGATTTATAACTTCTAAATACACATAAGGTATGTTGCTGCCATTTGCACTCTTGCCCTGATACCTGCAAATGTCCAGGGTGTTTCCCCCCACAACACACCATGTCTTCATGTTGTTTCTTGCTGTGTTCCAGATCCTTCCCACTGTCTAGAAGGACCTGCCCATCATTTTTCCCCTAGCTGACTCTCACACATGGCTCAGGATTCAGGTCAGTGGTTTCTTCCTCCAGGAAGTCTTCAGTAACATTCTTGTGCTCCTTTACAGTCAACACATGGAAATGTGAAGTTATTAAGTCTCTCTTACACTAGAAGATGAAGAACACAGAATTTTATTCTTTTTCTTGTCTCTGTACCATGGTGAGACACTGCAACGGTCTGGCACATTGGTTTAATTAAAGTTTATAGAACTGAAAAGTGAAAGCAAATGGTTCATTCAGAATACTTTCACCAAGCATTTATTAGGGAATAAAATAGCACAAAAAGAGGAAGAAAATTAGTGGAGGGGGTGGTGGTTGTGGTGGTGTAGAGAGCAGATGCGGCAAATTCTTGGCTCCAGGTCATATAATAGTAATAGCTGAGATTTTTTTGAACACTATTTGCCAGAAATTGCACTAATTGCACTAAATGCAATTGTTTGAGGTAGAAACATCACTATCTTCACTTTACAAATGAAGAAACTAAGGCAGAGAAAGGTTTGCTTAAAGGTCCAAAGCCTGTAGGTGATAGAGCCTGGAGGGGCTCTAAAGCTTGAACTTTGACCTTGACAGCCTGCCCCTTCCTGACCCACCCACTCAAGAAAGGGGAAGCAGACCCACGGTGCCTTTCTGAAAAATATAAGAAACCAGTGGTAACCCTCAAGGGCATGTGCAAATGTTAGCTGAACATTAACTGCATGCACTTCAGGAACAAATATGGGAACAGCTGAAATGTGTAAATAACAATAACACTGCAAAGTAATTTGGATTAAATAAGAAAATGATAATGTACTCTGCGGAAAGGGATCTGGGGGTGTTTCCCAAAGGAAGCTGGGAGGTCTTGTCGAGAGGCCCTCAGAGCAGTGGAGTTTCTGGAAGCTTCCTTAGACAGGATGTTAAGAGGGAATGTATGGGGGCTGAGTTGGTGTTCAAGTCCAAAATGAAATACCAACACAAGTTTTACATTAAAATGTTTTAAGACACAAATTGTTCTTCACAACAGCTTTCCATTTAAAAAAGGAGTTGTCATGTTTCCTAAAATGTTATTTAAGGCCATTTTTACATGTTGACTAATTGGATTAAGTTATTTTTTAAGCTGAATTCAGAAAAGCAACTCTTTGCCATTTAGGGAAACTATACTCATGCCAAGTAAGCTGTGATGTTTATAACTGGCAAAAAACCCACAGACTCTTTTGTAACAAGAAATTTCTCTATTTTGCTGTCACTGAACTTAATGTTCATTTCTATCTCCCGTTAGGCCAAAAGGGTGGACGTTTGATCTCAGTCTATACAGTGTGGTCTCCTCCTCCTACTTTCACTTACTCTCTGCTTCCCCAGGATTAGGCTTACATATAAGGTGACTAGGGGCTTCCCTGGTGTCTCAGTCATTAAAGAATCTGCCTACAATGCAGGAGACCACCTGCAGTGCAGGAGACCCAGGATTGATCCTTGGGTCAGGAAGATCCTTTGGAACAGGAAATAGCAACCCACTCCAGTATTCTTACTTGGAAAATCCCCTGGACAGAGGATCCCGGTCCATGGGATTGCCAAGGGTCAGACACAACTTAGCGACTAAACCATCACCACCACCACAGGGTGTTGAGGTGTAGGGATGGCTGGAGAGGAGACAACATCCACACTGGCATTCATGAGGGATCCTGGTCTCAATCTTGCCTCTAGTCATCAACTGTCCTTATAGGTCACTGTTGCATTCTTCCTTATTCACAACCTCAGAGCCATATGACTGAAACCAAGCTGGAGGCCTGTGGGGCTCCCAGGCATGGAGGCCTTTTTCTTCCCTATCTCTTGTAGGCAAGACTCCAGTCATTATGATCTTCCCTGAATTCCAGAATAAGCTGTTAATCAAGGCTGGAGCAGTCAAGAGATCATCTGTTGTAAGATTAAGGAGACCAAAGAAGATTAGGAGACAGACCACCTGCAAGGAGACTAAAAGGAGTGCTCACACCTTAATCTTGTCAGAGACTCCCACCTTTGACCCACTGTTATAAAAACCCTCATCAAGTTCTCTGGAGTTGAGACACATAGTTTTTTGAGGCAGAAGTCCAATGTTTCTCCCTTTTTCTAGCAAAACAATAAAGCTATTATTTTCTCCTTCACCCAAAACTCTGTCTCTGGGATTTGATTCATCATCAGTGTACAGAGAGGCTGAGCTTTCAGTAACATGACTCTCCTACCCTTGGGTCATGTCCATCCCTCTTGGGTGAAAAGGTTCATTTCATTGGTGCTATGACAAAGAGTAGAATAAAGAGCTCAATGAGGCTGCTTGGGGCCTACCTGCCCAACACTGCTCCTGCAGCCCCACCATGAAAGCCAGAGCCGCTGGAAATTCACTCCCTCTCCAGTGGCTGAGGACTCAGATCTGCTTGGGAATCCTTGGGCCTTCCAACTGCATCCTGGGTTTCCATGCACTCTCTTCCCCTAGGTGTTTGGCTAGAGAAAAGTAGATCATGCGTTCCCTTCTCAGAAATCAACCATGTCTAAGCCATATGGCTCAGTGGTGAAGAATCTGCCTGTCGATGCAGGAGACACAAGAGATTTTTTGCAGTTTCAATTTGCAGTTTCTTCCTTGGGTCAGGAAGATCCCCTGGAGGAAGAAATGGCAACCTACTCCAGTATTCTTGCCTGGGAAATCCCATGGACAGAGGGGCCTGGCAGGCCCCTCCTTAAGGTCACAAAGAGTTGGACACAACTGATTGAGCACAAGCACAAGTTCTTTGCATCTGCTTTTTGAACTTTTCCTTGCTTATCCCAGATTTTTTTTTAATTTGAAGGCAAGAAGTCCTGCTCTTCAAATCATTATCCTATTGTTCTAGGATCTAGGTTTATGAAACCCTCAAAACAGGAACAGACTTTTTGGACACTGATTTCTCCTCTCTGTCGATGCTAAGTCAGCAAGTCCAAAAGAACATATCATATAATATCATTTATATGTGGAATCTATAAAAGCGATACTGATGAACTTATTTGCAAAGGAGAAATAGAGACAGACATAGAGAATGGACATATAGTGGGGGAAGAAGAGGTGGGAAGAACTTTGGGATAGGGATTGACATATAATACACTACTATGTATAAAATATATACTGAGAACCTACTGCATAGCACAGAGAACTCTACTCAATGCTCTGTAGTGATCTAAATGGGAAAAAAGAGGGGATGCAGGTATACATATAGCTGATTCCCTATGCTGTAGAGCATAAATTAACACAACATTGTAGACTAACTATACTGCAATAACAATTCATTTAAAAATTTTTAAAAAGTTAAATAAAAAGATCTCTCTGGATATATGTCCAGAAGTGGAATTGTTGAGTCATATGGTAATTCTATACATTTTTTTTTTTTTTCAAGAAACTCATACTGTTTTTCATAGTGGTTATACCTTATATCCAAAGAAAACAAAAACACTATTTTGAAAAGATACATGCACCCCAATGTTCAGAGCAGCATTATATACAATAGTCAACATATAGAAGCAGTTTAAGCATTTATCAACAGCTGAATAGATAAAGATGAGATGCACATATACACAATGGAGTACTACTCAGCCATAAAATAGAATGAAATTTTGCTGTTGCAACAACATGGAAGGACCTGGAGGGTATTAGGCTTAAAGAAGTCAGATAGAGAAAGATAAACAATGTTATCATTTACATGTGAACTCTAAAAAATAAAACAAATGACTGCATGTAACAAAATAGAAGACTCACAGATGTAGAAATCAAGTTAGTAGTTATCATTGTGGGGGGGAGGGACATTATAGAGGTCAAGGATTAAGAAAAACTACTGTGTATAGAAAAATAAGCTATAAGGGTATATTGTACAGAAAGGGAATGCTTCCAATATTTTATAACTTTAAATGGAATATAATTTATAAAAATATAATATTGAATCATTATGTTATACAACTGAAACTGAAACTAATATCATATTACAAATTAACTATATTTGAATAAAAATATTTTAAAAAAATAACACATATTTAAAAAAAGAAATTTCCAACTTGCCTGGGCTAAAGAAACAGCCATGGTGTGGGGGGAGGGGCACTATACTGCTGCCATTGTTTATAGGAAAGCCCCCGACAGGGAATCAGAAGATTGGGAGTTTGCCACATGATCACAGAAAGGCCATTTCTCCTTTGAGACTTGGTTTCTTCATCCATATAATGAGAGGTAAGAGAAGACAATTTTCCATATTTCCTTTTGACTCCAGAAATTCTAACTTTATTTTTTAAAACTTTTTATCTAGTTTTGTGCCTTTAAAATTTGGTGATCACCCATTCCTGGTAAGTAAGGAAGGGCACCATGATTCACACCCCACCCCCACCCCTTTGCAGCATGTAGAAGTAGGATTTCTTGTAATCAGGTTCAGAAACTATTCAGTAGAGGCTAATATCTCACCAAGCAAAATGTATGTAGTGGGTTCGTCTGATGTAACTTAAATGGGATGTATTCACTGGACTATATGAGAATTGGAAGCTTACATTAAAATGGGTCAAACCTTTAAAGGGTTTCCCTGGTAGCTTAGCTGGCAAAGAATCCTCCTCTGCCATGAGGGAGGGTTTCATCCCTGGGTTGGGAGGATCCCCTGGAGAAGGGAAAGCCCACACCAGTATTCTGGCTTGGAGAATCCCACGAACTTTATAGTCCATGGGGTCTCAAAGAGTTGGACATGACTGAGCGACTTTCACTTTCAACTTAAAAGTTTAATTCCATAAAATGTGTGACCTTCTGTATCTATCTATCTATCTATCTATCTATCTATATATATATATACATATGTGTGTGTGTGTGTGTGTGTGTGTGTGTGTATGTGTATATATAAGCTTCTCATCACTCTTTTTAATATATTCTAATTGGTAGAAATATTTCTTATTTACTTTCTATAAACTTTTTAGTTTCAACTGGGAAAAAATTTAACAACCTCATTGAGTATCTGGCTGAGACGTGTTTTACAAAAGAATTATAATTCTATTTTTATGAATATCTGAAAAGTGACTTGTTTTTAGAAATTATCAACTGTTTTAAACCAACTCTCTAATTTTAAATAAAATGACTTCTAGTAATCCATCAATCATGGCCAAGTGTCCATTTGAGAATGTATTTCAAAATTTAGAGAGAAAAACACTCACCATATAAATAATGGAGGAATAATGGCTGGCTTCTAGGCCACCAAGAGAAGTATGAGTGAAATTATATTAAAAACCACATAAAGCTCTAAATCAATGCAGCAGAAAGTCTCTTTATGTTGCCTGCTAACTCTCTTGCTTTTATTTCATTCTCACTACCACAGTTGGTATGTTACACATAGTACATGTGCTATAAAATACCAAGGCCATGTTTTCAGTTTTCAGGCAGTATGAAAAGAAAATTCAAATAAAAATCTAATTTTAGCATCGATGCCAATTACTCCTGTCATTTTGAGGAAGTTCTTTAACTCCATTTGCATTAGAGTTTTAAAAAGTGATTTCTAAGGGCAGTGCCAGCCTTAAAAATTCCTTGATTCTGTACTTTTTTTTTCTTAGCTCTAAAATAGGAGCCATAATATTTGTACTGTTTCACAGAGTTGATATGAAAATGCAAGGTTTTTTTTTTTTTTTCACTCAATAGTGAATATAATTTTGCATCCATGTAATTATTTGCTGAATGCCTATCACCCCAGAAGATGATTAGCTTTGTGATGTGAGGGAGAGTGTCTGTCTTACCCACTGATATATTTCCAGGGGTGTTCCCTGGTGTATCACAGATGCTCGCTTCATAAGACTATTGAGTGAAGCCTCAGCCTTACATGGGTGCTTATACAGGGTATTGACAGCAAGTGAGCCACACCTCCGCTCTGCTTTCTCAGAAGAAAATTTATAGAAACAAGTTTTCTATCAACCATTGATGAAACCCAAATTACTTTTCTAGATGAGAAATACCCTAAGTTTGTGCTGCTAAAAGTAGGGCCTGTAGACTAGTCACACCAGTTGATGTGACTAGTTGATACTAGTTAGAAATGCAAATCTTCTTTCCTGGCCCCAGACCTACTGACAGAAATTCTGGAATGGAGGCCAGAAACTTGTATCCCCACAAGACATCTAGTAATTCTAATGCATATGAAAGTTTGGGGACAAACAATCATCTTTATGTATCTTTTTTCATATTATGTGCATATCTGTATTTGCCTCAGTTTTTCTTAAAACAGCCCAAAGTTGTTATCCAGCCCTATCTTAGAAAATAATAATAATTATATCAACAACAATGATAATAGCTTATGTTCTTGAACAGGTAATATGTTCCAAGTCTTGACTGTAGCACGTCTCATACAAATTTATGAGGTAACAATCATTATTCTACTTTATATATATATATATATATGTATTATATATATAACACATATATTATATGTGTATATATAATACATATATATGTGTGTATGTGTGTGTATATATATATATATATATAAGAAAGTTAAGATTATTTTCCTGTTACCACTAGTTTCAAATCTCAGGAGCCTAGTGCCAGAGCTGGGCTCTACATGACATAGAATCAATGCCAATTTCCCAGCTGAAAGGAGACCCTTATAAGTTGGATTCCAGGAAAATAATAAGGGACACTTCTGAACAAGTCCATACAACTGACTTGACTCCACATTCAAATAAAGAGTGAAGCACCTTCCCAGGGGATGGTCATAGGATGTCTAATGTGGAGGTCAGGTTTTTCCTTAGGGATGATCTTGGGATCTTTCCTCATGCAAGGGTAAAATTGTTTCCTGTTGTCCACCCTGAATATTCATTGGAAGGACTGATACTGAAAGGGAAGCTCTGATACTTTGGCCACCTGATGCAAAGAGCCAACTCATTAGAAAAGACCCTGATGCTGGGAAAGATTGAGGGTAGGAGAAGGGGATGACAGAAGACAAGATGGTTGGATGGCATCAACAATGGACATGAGTTTGAACAGGCTCCAGGAGATGGTGAAGCCTGGCATGCTTGCAGTCCATGGGGTCACAAAGAGTCAGACACAACTGAGCAACCGAACAACAACATAAAAGCTTCAGGGAGTGCCAAAAAGTATGATGATTTTCAGTTTGGCAGAGTTGATACTAATCAGTCATTTCTAGAAATACTGAGACATGGTATCCTTTGCTTATTGAGCTTTATTTTCTCCCTCATCAACTTCAAAAGAGACCCAAGAAAATGGAAGAGAGGAATAAAATTGAGGTGGGATGTGGGAAAGGAGGGGGAGAGAAGAATATGTAAATTGAGAAGGGAGGTCTGATGACGATGCTTTATCCTTGGTGGACCTTTGATACTGGTGTAAGAAGTGGAACCCTGGATGGTCAGGAGTGGTGAGAGGGACTGGTCCTGCCTGGTAAGAGGGTCGGGGCAGAGAGAGTGATGCAGAGGTGCCAATGGCTGCCCAGTTCTGTGTGAGCCTGCAGAGACCTTGCCCATTCTACTGGCTAGAAGTCCAGTGCTAAATGGCATCTGAAGAACAGGCAAGGAAGGAGCCACTGGACAATGCTCAGAGGCAGCAGCTGATGGCATTCCCCGAGAGAAGTGTGTTCATGGAGCTGCTGCCATGGACTTCCTCAGAGAGTTTGCCTCTGGAACCTGCCTTTACAAACACCATCCAGGGTGGTCTCCTGTAGGGTTCCTGCCCACAGCAGTCAGAAAGCCTAGAGAACTACTACTAACTGAGAGCCCACCATGGGAGGCATTTTGCTACTCCCTTGACAGATCCAAATCCAGTTGAGCCTCCCCAGATATCAACAGGTAGGTGGTATTTTACCCTCCTTTCTACATACAAGGACACTGAAGTTCAGAGATTACTTAACTTGTCTAAGATCACCAGCTGGTAAGTACAGAACTCCTCAGCTTTCTCTATTTTTTTCCTATGGGACATTATCTTTTAAAATGATGGGAGAGAGAGAAGAGAGTGGGAAACAGGAAGTATTTTTTTTAGGAAATACTACTACTTCCCTCAGGCTAAATAGAAAACTCATCCTATGGGACATTGTTTTTTAAGATTTTTTTTAAAATTTAATTGGAGGCTAATTACCTTATAATATTGTGGTGGCTTTTGCCACACATTCACATGAATCAGCCATGGGTGTACATGTGTTCCCCATCCTGAACTCCCCTTCCACCTCCCTCCCCATCCCATCCCTCAGGGTCATCCCAGTGCACCAGCCTTGAGCACCCTGTCTCATGCATCAAACCTGGACTGGCGATCTATTTCACATGTGATAATATATATTTTTCAATGCTATTCTCTCAAATCATTCCTCCCTCGCCTTCTCCCACAGAGTCCAAAAGTCTGTTCTTTACATCTGTGTCTCTTTTGCTGTCTCGCATATAGGGTCATCGTTACCATCTTTCTAAATTCCATATATATGCGTTAATATACTGTATTGGTGTTTTTCTTTCTGACTTACTTCTCTCGCTCCAGTTTCATCCACCTCATTAGAACTGATTCTAATGCATTCTTTTTAATAGCTGAGTAATATTCCATTGTGTATATGTACCACAGCTTTCTTATCCATTTGTCTGCCAGTGGACATCTAGGTTGCTTCCTTGTCCTGGCTATTGTAAACAGTGCTGCGTTGAACATTGGGGTACACGTGTCTCTTTCAATTCTGGTTTCCTCGGTGTGTATGCCCAGCAGTGGGATTGCTGGGTCGTATGGCAGTTCTATTTCCAGTTCTTTAAGGAATCTCCACACTGTTCTCCATAGTGGCTGTACTAGTTTGCATTCCCACCAACAGTGTAAGAGGGTTCCTTTTTCTCCGTACCCTCTCCAGCATTTATTGCTTGTAGACTTCTTGATAGCAACCATTTTGACCAGCACGAAGTGGTACCTCATTGTGGTTTTGATTTGCATTTCTCTGATAATGAGTAATGTTGAGCATCTTTTCATGTGTTTGTTAGCCATCTGTATGTCTTCTTTGGAGAAATGTCTGTTTAGTTCTTTGGCCCATTTTTTATTGGGCCACTTATTTTTCTGGAATTGAGTTGCAGGAGTTGCTTGTATATTTTTGAGATTAATTCTATGTCAGTTGCTTCATTTGCTATTATTTTCTCCCATTATGAGGGCTGTCTTTTCACCTTGCTTATAGTTTCCTTCGTTGGGCAAAAGCTTTTAAGTTCAATTAGGTCCCATTTGTTTATTTTTGCTTTTATTTCCATTACTCTGGGAGGTGGGTCATAGAGGATCCTGCTGTGATTTATGTCAGAGAGTGTTTTGCCTATGTTCTCCTCTAGGAGTTTTATAGTTTCTGGTCTTACATTTAGATCTTTAATCCATTTTGAGTTTATTTTTGTGTATGGTATTAGAAAGTGTTCTAGTTTCACTCTTTTGCAAGTGGTTGACCAGTTACCCAGCATCACTTGTTAAAGAGATCGTCTTTTCTCCACTGTATACTCTTGCCTCCTTTGTCAAAGATAAGGTGTCCATAGGTGCATGGATTTATCTCTGGCCTTTCTATTTTGTTCCATTGATCTATGTTTCTGTCTTTGTGCCAGCACCATACTGTCTTGATGACTGTGGCTTTGTAGTATAGCCTGAAGTCAGGCAGGATGATTCCTCCAGTTCCAGTCTTCTTTTTCAAGATTGCTTTGGCTATTTGAGGTTTTTTGTAATTCCATACAAATTGTGAAATAATTTGTTCTAGTTCTCTGAAAAATACCATTGGTAGTTTGATAGGGATTGCAGTGAATCTATAGGTTGTTTTGAGTAGTATACTCATTTTCACTATATTGATTCTTCTGATCCATGAACATGGTATATCTCTCCATCTATGTGTGTCATCTTTTATTTCTTTTATCAGTGTTTTATAGTTTTTTATATATAGGTCTTTTGTTTTTTTTAGGTAGATTTATTCCTAAGCATTTTATTCTTTTCATTGCAATGGTGAATGGAATTGTTTCCTCAATTTCTCTTTCTGTTTTCTCATTGTTACTGCATAAGAATGCAAGGGATTTCTGTGTGTTAATTTTATATCCTGCAACTTTACTATATTCATTGATTAGCTCTAGTAGTTTTTTGGTGGAGTCTTTAGGGTTTTCTATGTAGAGTATCATGTCATCTGCAAACAGTCAGAGTTTTATTCCTTCTTTTCCAATCTGGATTCCTTTTATTTCTTTTTCTTCTCTGATTGCTGTGGCTAAAACTTCCAAAACTATGTTGAATAGTGGTGGTGAGAGTGGGCATCCTTGCCTTGTTCCTGACTTTAGGGGAAATGCTTTCAATTTTTCACCATTGAAGATAATGTTTTCTCTGTGTCTATCATATACAGCCTTTATTATGTTGAAGTATGTTCCTTCTATATCTGCTTTCTGGGGGGTTTATATCATAACTGGATGTTGAATTTTGTCAAAGGTTTTCTCTGCATCTATTGAGATAATCATATGGTTTTTATCTTTCAATTAGTTAATGTGGTGTATCATATTGATTGATTTGTGAATATTGATGAATCCCTGCATCCCTGGATAAAGCCCACTTGGTCATGATGTATGATCTTTTTAATATGTTGTTGGATTCTGTTTGCTAGAATTTTGTTAAGGACTTTTGCATCTATGTTCATCAGTGATATTGCCCTGTAGTTTTCCTTTTTTGTGGCATCTTTGTCTGGTTTTGGTATTAGGGTGGTGATGGCCTCATAGAATGAGTTTGGAAGTTTACCTTCCTCTGCAATTTTCTGGAAGAGTTTGAGTAGGATAGGTGTTAGCTCTTGTCTAAATTTTTGGTAGAATTCAGCTTAAAGTCATCTGGTCCTGGGCTTTTTTTTGTTGGAATGTTTCTGATTATGGTTTTGATTTCTGTGCTTTTGATGGGTCTGTTAAGATTTTCTATTTCTTCCTGGTTCAGTTTTGGAAAGTTATACTTTTCTAAGAATTTGTACATTTCTTCCAAGTTGTCGATCTTATTGGCACATAGTTGCTGATAGTAGTCTCTTATGATCCTTTGTATTTCTGTGTGGTCTGTTGTGATTTCTCCATTTTCGTTTCTAATTTTGTTGATTTGATTCTTCTCCCCTTTTTTCTTGATGAGACTGGCTAATGGTTTGTCTATTTTATTTATCTTCTCAAAGAACCATCTTTTAGCTTTGTTGATTTTGACTATGGTCTCCTTTGTTTCTTTTGCATTTACTTCTGCCCTAATTTTTATTATTTCTTTCCTTCTACTAACCCTGGAGTGCTTCATTTCTTCTTTTTTTAGTTGCTTTTGGGGACATTGTCTCTTAAAATGATGGGAGAGAGAAGAGAGTGGGAAGCAGGAAGTATTTTTTAGGAAATACTACTACTTCCCTCAAGCTAATTAGGAAACTCTTCCTTGAGATTAGACCTCTCCAGTTATTTGAGTTATTGCTCTTTTAAGTGATCTTTTCAGAACTTGATTAAGTGCATGGTTGGAAATAATCCAAAAGTAGCCTATAGGGACATCCCTGGAGGTTCAGTGGTTAAGACTCCATGCTTCCAATGCAGGGGGCATGAGTTCAATCACTGGTCAGGGAACTAAGATCCCACGTAATGTGCAGCATGGCCTAAAAAAAATTATCCTATAAATTTAAACAATATATATTGTTTAAATTTATAGGCTAATTATATATATATATAGACTATATATATATTATATATATATAAAACAATATATATATAATAGATATATAAAGCAATTTATATAATATATATAAAACTATATATATATAACATAATTTTACATTTAAATATGTATGAGTATCACATATATTTTTTCACTTGTTTATAAAACTGAGAAGTGCATCAGTTCAGGGGTGAAAATGAGATTATGCTAAAAATCTTTCTTTACCTTTCCTAGTCACATATTGATACCACCATGGGCCCCCTGAAGACTAGCTTCAGTTACTGTAAAGAGTCTTCAAGGGTGTCTCATGTGGGCTCACTATTAAGTCTTCTTATCGACCATATGGTATCCAGTGTTTCTTCTTTTCTGCTCCCAGTGATGTCAGCTACAGGTCCTCTCAGCACTACAAGCAGACTTGCTTGAGTTGGGTTCACAATTCTCACAGCTACCTGTGCCCCATGTGGTGCTCTCAGAACAGCCATTGCTGCTGGCAACAATTCCTCTGCCATGGATCGGGTTGACCATTGCCAGGAAGCCTGAATAGGCTTCCCTGGAGGCTCAGAAGTAAAGAATCCACATGCAATGCAGGAGTCACAGGTTCTATCCCTGCATTAGGAAGATCCCATGGAGGAGGAAATGGCAACCCACTCCACTATTCTTGCCTGGAGCTTCTCATGGACAGAGGAGCCTGGTGGGCTACAGTACATAGAGTCAAAAAGAATTGGACATGATGGAAGCGATTTAACACACATGCACGAAGTGACTTAGCACAAGTACAGGAATCCTGGACATGCTTGTGTTTGGCCACCAGGAGCATTTTTAGAAGACCAAGCCCACTGCTAACATTTGTCTCAGGAGCACCTCATGCTTCCACCAAAGGAGACATTATTCTTGCATGGATTTTTCCACCAGCTTGCCACATCTGACCAGACATGTCTAAGATCAATAAAGTATACTGAGTAAATTCAGACTGGAACACACCTGCACACACACACACACACCACATTTCATATATAAGTGGTCCAGTATTGTTGGAAAGCTTTAAGAAAAAATCAAGGTGATATAAAATATGAGGTAGTACAACTGTATTTTTTTCAATCACACAATTATACTAACTTATCCTCAACACTGAGAGACTTGGCCAAGATTTAAGACAATGAAGAAATACTATTAGAATAAGACAAATAAAATACATAGAAAGAAAATGTTCAAAGGATATGTACTTTCACTCCTCTTATAATATTCAGAGGATATGTACTTTCACTCCTCTTATAATATTCAAAGGATATGTACTTTCACTCCTCCCACAATGGGAATGAAACATGTTGTTTCTATAAAAATGGGATACCTATGTCCTTTGTTTACTGTTATTAGATACTATGATCAAAGTGTCCTAGAATATCCAAATACCCAGTGGGCCAAGCCAGCCTTGACTATGGGCTCCCTAATACTTATGATTTCAATGACAAATAAACCATGAAAGGTCCAGTATTCCACATTGATACACTGAGTCTTGAGTTGTGAATGCCATTTCTGAATTCTGATGAGCTGGACAGAACCATATAGAAGTCTCCATTTCTCTAAACTAATAAAACATAAACATTATGCTAAGTAAAAGAAGCCAGATACAAAAGGCCACATATGTGTAATTCCATTTATATGAAATGTCCAGAATAGGCAAATTCAAAGGGACATAAACTAGATGAGTGATTACCATGGGCTGAGGGAAGGAAAATTAGAAAGTGACTGCTGGCAAGCAAGAGGTTTCATTATGAGGGTGATGCAAATGTTCTAGAATTAGATGATGATGATGGTTCTTCAACATAGTAAATATACTAAAACCACTGCATTGTACACTTTCAAATGATGGATTTTATGTTATGTGAATTATTCTGGATAAAATTTAAAAAATAAAAGGTTTTGTTTTAAAGCAGGCCACAAAGTCTATTTTGTTTTCTTTACTCTGACCTCCATTCTGAAGCCAAACTCAGTTTTATCACTATAGTGGAAGGAAAGGCTAGAATTATGTTTTTCTGCTGGTAACAGAGAAAACTAAAATCAGAAAGAAAATAAACACCAACAATGGAAAGAAAGTGGAAGGACTTCCCTGGTGGTACAGTGGCTAAGATGCTCAATGTAGGGAGTTCGATCCCTTGTCAGGGAACTAGATCCCATGGACTAAGATTAAAGATACCACATGTTGCAACTAAGACCCAGTGCAGCTAAATAAATATTTTTTAACAAGTGAAATTAAAAAAGAGTTTTTTTACTTCTAGTGTTCACAAACAAGTTGGCCTGAGCCAGGCAGGAGCAGAAGTCTTTGGTTACCAAGCTTGAAGAAGAGGAAACATGAAAGGAGAGAGAGCCAGAATGAAAGCAAGAGCCCAAGATCCTGCATTCTCCCATAAGGAAGCAGTTTGGCCTGCAGCAGCAAGAACCAAACAGAAGGTGAGGGTATTTCTGGTGATGCTTGTCCCCTGGAAGATATCTTCCACTCAGCACCTTGGGAGCAGATAGACCCAAATCATAATTGTTCTTCTTTAGGGGAGAAATGTGGTGTTGAGAGTTCCTTGGACTTCAAGGAGATCAAACCAATCAATCATAAAGGAAATCAACCCTGAATATTCACTGAAAGGACTGAAGCTGAAGTTGAAGCTCCAATACGTTGGCCACCTGATGCGAAGAGCCAACTCATTGGAAAAGACCCTGATGCTGGGAAAGATTGAAGGTAGGAAGAGAAGGGGATGACAGAGGATGAGATGATTGAATGGATTCATCAATTCAATGGACATGAGTTTGAGCATGCTCTGGGAGATGGCAAAGGGCAGAGAAGTCTGGCATGCTGCAGTCCATGGGGTCACAAAGAGTCAGACATGACTGAGCGACTAAACAGCAACAAGGGGAAGATTGGGCTTCCTTGCTGGTGCTAGTGGTAAAGAACTCACCTGCCAATGTGGGAAATGTAAGAGACACAGGTTCAAACCCTCATTGGGAAGATTCCCTCAAGAAGGAAATGGCAATCCACTCCATTATTCTTGTCTGGGAAATCCCATGGACGGAGGAGCCTGCTGGGCTAAATTCCATAGGGTTGCAAAGAGTTGCATACCACTGAAGCAATTTAGTACACAGGGAAGGATTAAAGGAAGATGGTAGAGATCACTCCCCTTTCTCAAGTGTCGAAATGCTAACTGTAGGTAAAATGAAACAACTGACAGTAAAAAAGAAAAGAAAAGAAAAAAAGAGGTAAAGAAACTGAGATACAAACAAGACTCACCTCAGTATTTTCCCTTATCTTCTAATCTTTTTCAGAATTCAAGTGGCTGCCACACTGGCCTCCTCATATTGGGAAGTGTGTTTGAACAATCCAAGAAAGTTTCATGTTTTGAGTAAAGGTGTAGATCCTAAGGGAACCTGAGAGAATTCAGTTTAAACAACATAGAAGAGAAAATATGTAACAAATCTCCACCCATGATTCCTCCACTAAATAAAATCTTCCCACGTTGGAGGAAAATGTAGAAGTGGAAGTCAAAGGAGAAATTAGATGCTGGTTGGTCTCTGAAAAGGACCCTAGGCTTCACTCCTTCCCCTTTCGAGAAATATTAAGGTGGTGATAGCAGAGTCTTCTGAATGGATTTTGAAAACCTAGAGAAGAAACCTGTTTTCCATTGCATCAACTTACTTCAAAAGAAGTCCTAGGCCTCTCCTGAAGAAATAGCTTCCTCCTATGTCTAAGTAGTGTAGGGGAGCAAAATTTTCTACCCCAAAATGTGTTTCTTTGGGTTGTTAAGATCCAAGACTCAGGGAAAACCTTCAACCTTCCTCCCTAACTGCCAAAAAGAATTTAGATGGAAGGCCTGTTCCCTGAGTAGAGCTCTCAGCAGAGACATCTGCAAAGAATATGGGGTAGGTATGGTAAGCATGGGCCTATAGATCACAGCCCATTCTGTGTCCCACTGTCCTTGCATGGCCCACTAAATATTTGTTTATCAAACCTTTTTATCTTCCCAGGTGGCTCAGTGGTAAAGAATTGGCCTGCCAATGCAGGAGATGCAAAAGATAAGGGTTCAATCCCAGGGTCAGGAAGATCCCCTGGAGGAGAAAATGGCAACCCACTCCAGTATTCTTGCCTACAGAGTCCCATGGACAGAGGAGCCTGGTGGGCTCTAGTCCACAAAGATGCAAAAGCCAGATATGACTTAGCGACTGAGCATGCACACACATCAAACCTTTGCTTTTCCATATCCACATGAATTTCATTCCTCCCCTGTGAAGTCCCAAACCACTACCCCCAGCATCATCTTTGGTCTTTAGCTGAAAATTGGATTTGGGAGCTTTGGCCATTTTAGTGAGTTACTCATTTTCCTGGGTCTTCCCCATGTACATGTGTTATGAATCTTTTTTTTTTTTCTTCTGTTAATCTGTCTATATCAACTTAATTCTTAGACCACCGGAAGAACCTAGGGAACCTAGGGAAATTTTTTCATCCCTGGTAGTAGTTAGGGTCTTAGCTTCATTGGGCCCCACACCTGAATATGGCTTCAATGAAGTAGGTTGATTTCTGGAGCTGCACAAATGTGCTCACAGAGCAAGTAGAAGAAGTCAAACCTAATGAAGAAGGACCTGTGTAGATGGGAAGTAGAGGACCAGAGGCACAAATGCCATCTCAGAGAGGCCAGCCTTCCACAGATGGTCAGTGCTCAGTCATCTCACTCATACACACTACCAGCAGCACTGATTACAGCTTGTCAGCCCCTTCTTCTTGAGGCTCTTTCTTCACTGGGCTTCTCATTTTCCACATCTCCTGGTTCTTCTCCTACCTTGCTGCATGTATGCATGCTCAACTGCTTCAGCCACGTTCGACCCTTTGGGGCCCCATGGACTATATAGGCTGCCAGGCTCCTCTATCTATGGGATTTTACTGGCAAGGATACTGAAGAGGGTTGCCATGCCCTCCCCTAGTAGATCTTTCTGACCCAGGGATTGAACTCATGTCTACTGCGTTTCCTGCATTGCAGGCAGATTCTTTACTGCAAAGCCACCTGGGAAGCCCATCCTACCTCTAACCACCTTAGTCTTTATTGAAAATCCTTTTCTATTCTCTCTGGAAAGCCCAGGGCTCAGCCTTACCTTCTCTTCCCTTTCTATTTGCAGATCTATAGTTAATTCTGAGTACTCATCCATTTCTATGGCTCAGACATCACTATATCAGAAAGCCCTGTCTTGACTAACCTATGGGAAATAATGGCCCCCATCTAGGATTTCCAGTTCCCTTACACCCCATTGCAAGGGGCGCAGGTTCTATTCCTCATCAGGGAATCCCACGTACCATGTGGTTTGCTCCCAAAAAAGAATGAATCACAAAACATGCAAAACAGCTTTTACTGCACTCAGAGTAAAAGCCAAAAGATCTTTTAAATGACCCCCAAGAAATAGCGTCTAGACACCCCTGCTTGCTTGTCTCTAGTGCTTTCACGCTCCTGCTTCCTGTTCTAGAGTCTAACCATTTTGTTGGTCTAAGAATTCACACTGAAGCCCCTAGTTTGGCTTCTCTTCCAGGAGCTATCTCCCTGCTGGATCCCCAAGCTTACTCTATCATGGACTGTCTGTCATTGAATTAAAGACCCCCACACTAAGTTCTCTAAGTCTCAGCTGTCACCCAGGGCTCCGCTTTTCCTTCCCAACTATATTACTCTACAGCACATTCATCACCACTGAAGGTCTCCAATAAGGCAGGATTTTTGGCAGCTGTGTCCACTTTGTGTCTTTGATGGCCATGGAATGGACACCTGATACTGAACAAATGTGAATTCAACATAGCAAATGCCTCTTAGAGCCATCCTATTTTCTCATTCCCACTGTTCTGCCTGGGTCAACTCATCTTCATAGCTTTTCAGGACTCTTCCCATGACTTTAAATGATCTTAAGTGGTCTTCCCACTTCCAGTCTCTGTTTGCTTAAATCCATTTTTCACTTTTATCTAATTTTATACTGATACCACAGTTATCTTCCTGTTATACACATCTGAAATGTCACTTGCCTCATCACAGAACTTCAAAAGCCCCCACTGCCCACAGTCAAATTGTATTTCTTACTTTGGGGTTCACAGTCCTTTATCACTTTGCCTCTTATTCCCTTAACAAAAAATTCCCCCGGTAATATCCTGTTCCAGACACATCAAACTGCTCACTAGTCTTTGAAAATATCATACATGATCACATTTGTTGTATTCTCTACCCATTGAATTGTTCAGTGCAAAGGCACTCCTCAAAGGACTTTTATGGGACAGTATTTGAAGAAAAAGAAAACAAAAGGAAAACTACAAAGAAGTCTACTGATCTTAGGAGAAATGAGAACTAACCCATCTATGGAGCCAGGATTGGGGGGGAAAAACATGGAAAAGAATAGGGAACAGGCTAAGAACATGTTGGCTACAACAGTACTAATACTGAATGAATGTTTGTTGGCTGGAAAATTTTTAATTTTATTTGGGATTATAATAATTACTTATTTTTCCACCTTGTTTCAAAAGGCTTAAAATTTTAATAATACATGGAGTGTCTTAAATGGAACATATTCTGGGCCAGTTACTAGGCTAAGGTGTTTTGCATTAACTTAACACTCTCAACATTATATGGAAGGTGATAAAATGAGGTTTAAATTATTTGCTCAACATAACAGCTAATAATGGGAAAATCAGTTTTTGGACCCATAAAATCTAAATACATGTTTCATGATCTTTTTATCACATCACATGACACCCTTGACATTTGGAGGCATGTCCCAAGTAGATTCTTTTTCTGTTTCTACCACAGTTCCTTTTCTTCCCTTTCTTCTCTGGCAAAGCCATCATCTCCATGGCTTCCAGAGTAGCATACTTAATAGTACAATAATATATTATACCACAAAGTATAGAGCAACAAACCAGACAGCTACTATTTTATTACACAGTTACACTGGAATTTATCCTAAAAGGAGAAACTTTCTTGTCTTTACTGGGGTTGGCTTCAGTGGGTTGCCTTCAGTTGTCCTCTTTTAGCAGGAAGAAATAATAGCTCTTCTGCATTAAATTCATAACACCTAAATTTTAAAGCAGAAATGCTGGCATGTATACCCAGTGGCATAATTTGCTTAGGGGACAAGCTATAGTGAAGCTAAGTGAATAAGCTTTGAAGTCAGAGTGCCTGGGTTCAAATTCCAGCTATGCTATGAACCTGCTACGAGACCAAGAGCAATTTCCTGAATTTCTTCTAAGTCTCGGTTTCCCCATCTACAAATTAGGGCCAATAACAGTGCTTATCTGAGATTCAGACATGTCTGACTATGCTTCTTGAACTGATATTATTGTTCCAAGAATCTATAGGAATAAAAAACAGCCCACAATACTCCTTCACAATAAAGGAAGGAGTCAGGTGGACAAGATTTAGTCACTGATTGGGGCATCCTGAAAACAAGTTAGTTACAAACTTGGATTCATCTTCTGATTCAATGTTCTCACAACTCCCCTAGAGCCAATCAAGCTGTGATTGCTGGGAAGGGAAGGCAGGCTGTGTGGAGAATCTATAAGTGTGTTCTCAAATCACTATGAGGCACTGAGGCACAAGCAGTGTTCATATTCCACTAACCAAGAGTAGAATTGTGAAAAGAAAAGAATGGTCTTCTTCCAGCAGTGTCACAGGATACTATATAGCTTTATGCCCAAAAGACCGTCAGCAAGTAGATTAAATGCCCATGAGGAGAGCAGCATCTGGTAGGTCTAGGATATCCAATGAGGGGAAATGAGACTGATATATAAACACATCTTAAGTAGGAAGAAACTAAGAAAAATGAGACACTCTCTGGGGGACTCCTAGGATGCACTCTCAGGACTTTACAGGGAGTTGGAGATCCTCAAATAGCAGGGACATGAATGGTGAAGGATTATTGTGTTATAGCCATGGAAACTTAGTCTAAGGAACTCCAAAACAGCTACCATAGGAAAGCCTAAGCTAGCCCAGGTGGTTGTAGATTGCAAAAAAATGGCCATAAATTCTTTCCATCCATTTGCAATAGGACTCTGAAGCTCTCCCATGAAAGGTGGAGCTTAGGGCTTCCCTGGTGGCTCAATGGTAAAGAATCTACCTGCCATTGCAGAAGACACTGGTTTGATCCCTGGCCCAGGAAGATCCAACATGCCATGGAGCAACTGAGCTGGTACACCACAATCATTGAGCCTGTGCTCTAGAGCCCAGCAACTGCAACTATTGCGCCCACATGCTGCAACTGCTGAAGTTACATGCTCTGGAGCCTGTGCCGCAGTGAGAAGTCCTCGCATTGCAACTGGAGAGCAGCCCCTTCTTGCTGTACCTAGATAAAAGCCCAAACAAAGCAATGAAGACCCAGCACAGCCAAAAGTAAATGAGTAAATACACAAAATTATATTTTTAAAAGGTGGAGTTTAGTTTCTCTGTTCGAGTCTAGAGTCGGCCACGGTACTTACTTTGGCCACTGTCACATCAGCAAACATGATGAAGGGAACTAAAAAGTGTTTTCAGTGCACACTGCTCCTGAGACTCCTACAGCCTAGGTTAGCTCAGTTACCTTCTTTGTCCCTGCCAATGGCCAACAGGCAACTGACAGTGTGAGTGAGGTTGTGATTGTGGTCTAATATCAAATGGAGCAAAAATGAGCTGTCCCAACTGAAGTCATTCTAGCTGACACATTGAGTTGTGAGATAAAAAAGGGTTGTTTTAAACCACTAAATTTGGTGTTGGTTAGTCAAGCTCAAGGTTATACTGATTGACATTCACAGATCCATCCACTCATTCATCCACTTATCAGTCCATCCATCTACTTATTTCTTATTCACCTTTTCCCCAAAAGAAACATGATCATTTACAGAAAAGGACTAACTATTCAATAGCATTAATATGATAGAAATATTAGGAGATAGTAAAAGCATATATGTCAGTCATAAAGTCTAACAGGATTTCTGTTGCTTATTGTTACATTGAACTCTAAACTTCCTGTAATCTAAACAAAAAATTAAAATATGTGAGTAACACAAAGAAAGGTCAACCACAAATTTCCCATTATATGATAAGACTTTATTATAAGTTTCCTAATGTTTATGGCTTTGTGAGTTAGATGTTGCTATTCTTATTTTATGAATAAGGAACTTATTTGAGATATTTCTCTACTCAGCTAATATGTAGAGAGCTAAGATTTAAATTGAGGACTGAGTCTAAAATACATGCCCTTTCCAACTCAAGACACAAGACATTTTCTAACCCTTTTATATAGGGAAAGTGAAAGTGAACGTGTTATTTGCTGAGTTGTGTCCGACTCTTTGTGACCCCATGGACTGTATCCCACTAGGCTCCTCTGTACATGGAATTCTTTAGGCAAGAATACTGGATTGGATAGGCTATTCCCTGTCCAAGAGATCTTTCTGACCCAGGGATCAAACCCAGATCTCTTGCATTGCAGGTAGATTCTTTATTGTCTGTGGAAGATACTCTACATCTCTTAAGTATCTCTCTTCTTCATAATATTAACTACCATCTTAGTTCAAGATCTCATCATTTCCTACATATATTGTTAGGTTCACTTTGTAACCAGTTTCTCTCAATCTAGTCTTATCTGCTCCTACCTGTCTTCTATAGTTTTGTAGGACCGACTTTTCTAAAACCCAGGTATGATTGTGCCAGGATCCTAAATAAAGCTTCTGAGTGGCTCTTCATTATCTTAAAGATCACAGTCCTCTATCCACATATGGAGTCTCATTTACCACCATCACCACTAGGCTTCTTCCATTTTCTTTCTTTTCTTAATTGGAGGATAATTGCTTTACAATGTTGTGGTGGTCTCTGCTGTACATCAACATGAACCAGTTCTAACTACATACATGAGACTCTTGAGAGTCCGTTGGACTGCAAGGAGATCAAACCAGTCTATCCTAAAGGAAATCAACCCTGAATATTCATTGGAAGAAATAATGCTGCAGCTCCAACCTTTTGGCCACCTGATGCAAAGAGCTGACTCATTGAAAAAGACCCTGATGCTGGGAAAGATTGAGGGCAAGAGGAGAAGGGGGCAGTAGAGGATAAGACGGTTGGATGACATCACTGACAATGCACATGAGTCTGAGCAAGCTCCAGAAGACAGTGAAGGACAGGGAAACCTGCAGTTCATGGAGTCGCAGAGTCAGACACCACTTAGTGACTGAACAACAATATCCCCTCTCTCTTGAGCCTCCTTCCTCCTTTCCACCCCTCCTAGGTCATCTCAGAGTGCCAGGCTGGGTTCCTTGTGTTATATAGCAGCGGCACTAGTTGTCTATTTTACACATGATAATGTGTATATGTAAATGCTACTTTCTCAATTCACTTACCAAACCTGAAGCAGTCACCAATCAATTTATTCATGCTCAGTATTCCCAATTCCTTTTATTACTTCTCACTGCTCCTTTCCCACTCAAGTCTTTCCAGTTAATACTGCTTCTTCAAGATAGTGCAAACATTTCTGTGATTCCTAGACTGAATTTGTGCCTTTATTAAAACTCATACTATTGGCTCGGTCGGTAAAGAATTTGCCTGCAAACTAGGAGACCCGGGTTTGATGCCCAGGTTGGGAAAATCCCCTGGAAAAGGAAATGGCAATCCACTCCAGTATTCCTGCCTGGAGAATTCCATGGACAGAGGGGTTTGGCAAGCTATAGACTATGGGCTCTCAAAGAGCTGGACACTACTGAGTGACTAATATCACTTTTATATACCGTGTCATATTTTCTTATTTATCAGGTTGTCCCTCTCACTCAGCCCAGTGTCTGGCACATAGATTCATTCAGTAAATATTTGTTGAGGAAAAGAATAATTGCCTTCAACTACTGTATTCCCCAAAATACAGAAGCTATTTTGCGTAGCTGATTTGAAGAATAACCTCCAATTCCTCTGTAAACTCTGGGCTGAATTACATTAAATAAGAAAGTGACCTTATTGATTCAACTATGTCGCCTTTCAAGAGCAAATACAAAAAGGATACACTTTTGAAGGAAGGAGGGAAGGGAAGAAGAAAGGATTACTGAATTAGAATCTTTCAGCTTTGGTCACTTTGACCTGCTTCTCCAGAACCCATCACACCACCTTAGCTCCTTCATGACCATCATGCCCTCAAATGCTGCAAACCTACCTCTCCCACTAATACCATTCCCTTAGGGTCCCCAAGGTCACACTTCCCATTCAAGGCCACTAGTGCAGCATCAGAAGCCATTCCCTCTACTGAGGCACCACAGAGAATTGTGGGAGAAAAACAGAGACTCCTGGGACATTCAGATAATTTGGGGAGAGAATGGAGCACTGTGGGAGAGAACAGAGCATTCTGAGGGAGAATGGAGAATTCTGGGAGAGAAAAGAGAAACGCGGGAGAACAGGGAGGGCTGTGGGAGAGCATAGAAGATGGTGGGGGAACACAGAGGAGTGTAGGTGCACACAAAGCATTGTGGGAGAAAGAAATGTGGATGAGAACAGAAAATTGGGAGAGAGGGAATTACTGAAAAGAAGATATGTGGGGAGAGAGAATTCACAGCTGCTCGTCTACCAGCCGTTCCCACAGGGTCCACCACACAGACACTTCCAGCCACCCTCTCAAGTCTGTCTGAGTCAAGCCCCTCCACCAAAACCTCACCACCTTTGCTCCTTTGTGACCCTCCCCCTTCTGCCCCATTCCTGCTAGGACCACCCACAGTTGTAGTTGAGACATGAAATTATGGGAAAAATAGAGGATTTACGGAGAGAGAGAATTTGGGGAGAGAACAGAGATTTGTGGGAGAGAACAAAGAATTGTGGATAAGAACAAAGAATAATAGAAGAAGAGCGGTTTTGAGAAGAGACAAGGAACTGTGCTAGATATAGATAAGTGAACTGTAATGTTTCACTTGGTCTATACGGTAGGAGCCATATCCCCTCAATTATGGCTATGCCTACCCCTATATTCCCTCTGGACCATGCTCCCTCCTGCTCTTAAATCCACTCCTCTGGTCACTGCCAGTCATGCCCCGGATGTTTATTCATGGCTATGTCCAAATTCCTTCTCCCCTATGTATCATGCTTCTCGTTTCCAGGTCAATCTTCTATACTCTACCTTGATCCTACTACAACCTCCCAGACAAAGTTGTTCTTGTTCCTTCCAGGATGCTCCCGACCTCCTTGTCCTCTTGTTGTGGCCAGGTTGTGTCCTCTGAATTCAGCTGTGGCCATACCCAGACCCTTGGGCCTTACTCATTGTGCTCCATTGTAATCATGCTCCCTCTAACCCACTGCAACCATTCCACAAGGCCACACCTCTGCTTATTGGGTCTACTCTGTTCTAATATTGTCTCCTCCCTCACCCACCATTCCTTTCCTCCCAAGGCCACTCTCCTTGTTAGCCCCTGTGTTAGCCCATGGTCTCTCCTCTCCCACCATAACAATATTATGTTCACTCAGCCTTGTAGTGTTCCTCTCAATCAGCATGCCCCTTCCCAAGTCTCTACCAAACTCCTCCTGTAGGTAGAGGAGCCTCCAGGTCTCTTTAGAAACCCACTCAAATCAGAACTTAGGTCAAGTGGCATTCATAGAGTTAGTTGAGGCCTGTGGACCCATGATCCTTGCCTAAAAGATGACTTTCTTCAGATTTCTCCCAGTTTCAATGATTTATCAGTCAGTGGGGACAATGGTGGATGAGTTATGGGATGTATTTTAGTCAGCGATATTTCATATCCATGAAAATCATGTTCCTTCCAGGCAAGTTTCATGTTCCCTAACCCAGTCTGTTTTCATACCAGTTCTGTAGTGGACCTTAAGGGCTTCTCTGGTAGCTCAGCTGGTAAAGAATCTGCCTGCAATGCAGGAGACCCCAGTTCAATTCCTGGGTTGGGAAGATCCCCTGAAGAAGGAATAGGCTACTCACTCCAGTATTCTTGGGCTTCCTTGGTGACTTAGATGGTAAAGAAGCCACCAGCAGTGCAGGAGACCTGGGTTCCATCCCTAGGTTGGGAAGATCCCCCGGAGGAGGGCATGGCAACCCACTCCAGTATTCTTGCCTGGAGAATCCCCATGGACAGAGGAACCTGGCAGGACCCAGTTCTTGGGGTCACAAAGAGTCAGACATGACTGAGCGACTAAGCACAGCACAGTGGACCCTAAATGCTAGGCAGATGCATGGAGTAAGCATTCTCTCCTGAGTCTCCTCCAGATGACTTTTCCTAGGCTCTTGGTGCCCTGTTGTAGTCTAGGACCTGTCAAGATAATACACACTTAAACAATCTGGTTGCAGACTGAGCTCTGAGAATACTCTGATATCCTTGCTCCTTTCATTTTCAACTCTGGCTTTACAAGAAAACTATGAAGAGGTTATGACTAGTTTTCTATCCTGTTCTAAAATCTCTAAAAAATACTTAAGAATAAACTTTACCAAGAAGGTGAGAAAATCTGTGTCTTTCAGAAGGAGAAAACTATATAGGTGAATATGATAATGTATTATGTATGGTTTATTCATAAAACCATTACATGTTTTTTGATAAATATAATTCATTCACATAACATTTACTAATTAAAATTTTTAAAAATGAAAAAAAAAAAGAAAACTATAAAACATTGATGAAAGAAATTTAAAATGACACAAAATTGGAAAAATATCCCATACTGGAAAAATTAATATAGTTAAAATGTCCACTATCCAAAGTATTTTACAGACTGCATGCAATTGTTATCAAATGTTTAACTGCACTTTTTTTTACAAAAATAGAAAAACAAATCCAAAGTTGGAAACCTCACACATCCTGATTTCAAAATATGTTACAAAATTACAGGAATCAAGACAGTATGGTGCTAGGATAAAAACAGACATATAAACCAAGGGAACAGAATAGAGAGCCTGAGAATGAACACAGTTATTTATGGTTAACTTATCTTTCACAAAGATGCCAAGAATACAATGAGGAAAGAATAATCTCTTCAGTAATTGCTGTTGGAAAAGCTAGATGCTCACACGCAAAAGAATGAAATTGGACCTTGATCTTACAGCATATACAATAATTAACTTGAAATGGATTAAAGGCTTAAATGTAAGAATTAACTGTAAAACTCCTAGAAGAAAACATAGGAAAAATCTTTTCTTAACATTGGTGTTGGCAGTATTTCTTGGATATGACACCAGAAGCACAGACAGCAAAAGCAAAAATAGACAAATGGGGTTATATTAAACCAAAATACTTCTGGAGAGCAAAGAAAATAAAAAAACTGAAAAGACAGCTCCAAGAATGGGAGAAAATATTTGCAAACCATATATCTGGTAACAGGTTAATACCCAAAAATATAAGAAACTCCTACTAAATAGCAAAAAACAAACAAACAAAAAAAAAACCCTCAAATGACCCAATTAAAAAATAGGCCAAGGACCTGAATAGACACTCCTCAAAAGAAGACATACAAGTGGCCAACAGGTATATGAAAATGTGTTGGACATCACTAATTATCAGAAAAATTAAAATCAAATCCACAATAAGATATCACTGCAACGTATGCTAGGATAGCATTTTGTTTTTTTCAAAAAAGATAAACAGGGTGGGTGAAGATGTGAAGAAAAGGGAACACTGTACACTATTGGTGGAACATAAATTGGTTCAACCACTATGGAATACAGTAAGAAAATTCCTCAAAAAGTTAAAAACAGAACTATCATAGGATCTAGCAATCCCACATCTGGGTACATATCCAAATGAATTGAAATCAGTATCTCAAAAAGATATCTGCATTTCCATGTTCATTGCAGCATTAATCCCAATAACCAAGACATGGAGGCAGCCTAAAGGTCCATCTACTGAAGAATGGATATATACATACAATGGAATGTTATTCAGCCTTTAAAAAGAAAGAAATTTTGTCACTTGTGTCAACGTGAATGAACATGAAGGACATTATGATAAGTAAAGTTAGCCAGACACAGAACAAACACTACATGATCCCACTCATTTGAGAAATCTAAAATAGTCAAACATAAAAGCAAAGAGTAGAATGATTATTGCTAGGGACTAGAGGGAGAGAGAAATGGGAAAAGGATAAAACATTTCAGTTATGCAATATTAATAAGTCCTAGAAATTATTCTACAGCACAGTGACTGTAGTTAACAGTATTGTATTATATACCTAAAATTTTTGCTATGAGGGTAGATCTTAAGTGTTATTACATAAACAAATAAATAGGATGGGAAGATACTTTTGGAGGCAATGGATATGTATATGGCATTAACTGTGGTGATATTTTCATGAGCATATGTGAGTGATAGTTACTTAGTCTTGTCTGATTCTTTGCAACCCCATGGACTGTAGCCTGCTAGGCTCCTCTGTCCATGGAATTCTCCAGGCAAGATTACTGATGTGGGTTGCCATTTCCTTCTCCAAGGATCTTCCTGACCCAGGGATCCTGCATTGCAGGAGAGTCTTTACCATCTGAGCCACTAGGGAAGCCTACTATTAAGAGACATTTCTAAGTATAAAGACAGGTCAGCTTAAAAAGTATCAGCAGGTACATGCTTGACTTTATCTTATAATCTGTAGACAATACATTAGAAAATGTAATGAATCCATATACCTTTTCCAAAGGAATACCCAAGACAGAAGTAGCAATAAAGTTATAAATGACAGTCATCAATCAGATGAAATAATTTAGATGAAGCTTTTCTCTCTCAAAGAGATGGGGACTGGGCAAGTGGTCAGGAAAGAAATGCAATGTGATTTTAGCCTTATATGAAAGATAACGTTCAGTTCCATGTTGATGAACATAGTTCTGTTTTTGCCAAATAAATCCTCTACTTCAAATTACTGTCCAAATGCTTTATTAAAACTCTGCTTCTGACCTTTTTTTGGAATCTGTTACTTTTGTTGCCACCTCCTGATCGCAGTCTTCTGAAGCTTCTACTTCTTTCCCGCTGTCCCCCGACACCTCGGTTGCCCTCGCGCTGTCCCCTGAAGCCTCGATTGCCTTCCCGCTGTCCTTGGAAGTTGCGATATCCTTCCCTTGGACCTTCTAGCTCTGGTTGTGGCCACAGAAAGCTGCCAGCGCCATGAATCATGCCACTTTTTCTGTACTTTTGTTACTGATGAAGTAGGGATATCAAAGCAAACACCCTGCTTTCCTTTGAGAAAGACCATTCACTTCACTTTGGAATCAGTATCTCCACCCAGCTGCTCTTTTAGTTCTTTCCAAACATAACTAATGTTTGGCATTTCAATTGAGCACCGCAAGATCATGAGCATATACTTCTCTCCAGATTCATCAAGCTGTATACATTAAATATGTTCAGCTTTTCAAATGTCAATCATATCTCAATAAAATGGTTTAAAGAAAAAGAAAGAGCTTCACCAAGGATCTAAATTGTCATTGAGAAGAATATTTGCTCAGAATTCTGCAGTAAAATGAGTTTGATTCATGCCCTCAAACTTCTTTCCTCACCTTTTTCCTTTGATTTCATAAGAGAGAAATGAAACACAAAAGCGAGTAGAATGAGAAAACTGTTGCTTTGGATGTGATCAAATAGTATTATGTTTAACGTTGCTCTCCTGGAATGTTGTACTTTTTTAAGGAAAATATTATTAAATAGCTAACAAAACATTCCAAAGGGCAAACATTAACTTGACCCAGTTCAATCACATAATATCAATACCTGTATACAATTCAAAATTGTAATGGCATTGAAACCTCACTCCCTGATATTCTTTGTACCCTCAGTTTTAAACACTCTTATGCCTTCTTTGGAGGAGGCAAAGGCAACCCACTCCAGTACTCTTGCCTGGAAAATCCCATGGATAGAGGAGCCTGGTAGGCTGCAGTCCATGGGGTTGCGAAGAGTCAGACATGACTGAAGCGACTTAGCAGCATGCCTTCTTTGGGTTTCAGAAAACAGTCCTCTATTGTAGTTTAGTGACTATACTTGTTTTGCTTTCTTGTATGAATCACATAGACAAAAGAGTATATAGTGCACATAAATGTATGGTTTTGGTTTAGTCACTAAGTCATGTCCGACTTTTAGGACCCCATGGACTGTAGCCTGCCAGGCTCCTCTGTAGAATTCTCCAGTCACTGGAATGGGATGCCATTTACTTCTCCAAGGGATCTTCCTGACCCAGGAATTGAACCCCGGTCTCCTGCATTGCAGGCAGATTCTTTACTGATTGAGTTATGAGGGAAGTTCCCTACATAAATGTATATATTTATTTAAATCTTAATACGAACTATGTAAAAAAAAAAAAACAAAAAAAGGAATCTTCAGACATATCTTCCTGGGGAAAGAGCATCTTCCTGTAGCTACTCAGTTGCTCATTTATTCAAAATTGTGTTTATCAAATACTATGTGTGTTCCAGTGACAAATAAGAGAAGCCTTACGGAGCTTACAGTCTGATGTTGTTCCAATCTGAATTTGATTAAAAAAAAAAAAAAGTGACTAGAAAGTTAAAGGTGTGGTCAGGGGTTGATAGGTGGAAAAGAACTTGGTAATCATAGATCTTCTGGATTCAATTAATAGGAATATCTAGGGATAGCGAACATAGGAAGCCACTTTCATAGTAGTTACTACAGTCTTTTACACAATACATTCTCAATCAGTCTTCACTGAATCTGAAGGAGGAGGAGGGGAGGGGAAGAGGGAGGTGGATAAAAGGAAGACACTCATCTTTGATGAAGAAACATCAGTTGCGAGGCCTATCACAAGTGTGTTAGTACCTAAAATTCTAAATATTGAAAGTAAATTGCTTTTTAAAATAAATCAGAGTGGATTCAAGAGTATCACTATTATGATATTTCTTTCAATCACTTGCTTTTTTAACCATGAAGAGAAAGGGATGTAGTTACGGACTAGGCATGAGAACTGAACTGGATACAGTCTTGGAAGAGTATCACTAAGGCAAGCTTCATTCATCAAGTGCTTGAAGATCAAAAAAGTCTGAGAATTCTGTTTTAGATTATCTTCTCTACCATTTCTCTCACTTGGACATTTGACAGGACTATGCAGATGACAATTGAAAGTTGTCAATTGACTCTCTAAAAACTTGTATTTCATACAGAGGCTGGACCCCAATGCTCTGGAAACTAGAAGACCAGTGAAAAGTTAATATTCTACCTTCAAGTCAAGAAGTTCGATTGGCACTCCCTTAGTGTATTACTTTTCTATGGAAACCCTATAAACAGTGCCTAAAACAAGACACAATTTTTACCTCACAGTATTGGAAAGTCAAGAGTCAGGGAACGGCTTAGTTGGGTCATTGCTCAGGGTCTCCCAGGAGTGAAGTCAAGGTTATCAGCTGGGGCTCTGGTCTTATCTGAGGCTTAGGGCCCTCTTTCAAGCTCACTGGTTGCTGGCAGAATTAGTTTCTTGTGGGTCTGAGACTGAGGCATTCAGAGCACCCCCGCACTACCCTCCCCGCCACCCCCCCCCCCCCTCCCGCCAACACACATGTTCCCTGTCACATAGCCTTCTCCATATCATGCCAGTTTGTTTCTTCAAGACCAACAGGAGAATCTCTGTGACTTCTTTTAAGGGCTCACCTAGTGAAGTCAGGTCCAGGATAATCTCCCCAATTTAAAGTCAGCTGATTAGGGACTATAATTATATCTACAAAATTCCTTCACAGCAGTACCTAGATTAACTTTTGGCTGAATAACTGGAATAATATGTACATACTTAGAGTCAGGAATCTTGGGGGTTATCTTAGAATCTGCCTTCCACACTTGAAATGGAAAACATTTCCCTATTTAAATATCTGTTGTTACTAATGTTGCTGCTGAGATTCTTGAGGATCCAAGAACTGTCTTTCACAATTTTCATTATGGGGAAAAAATTACCTTCACAAAACTTGTGCAAAGAACAGTTGCCTCTTCTCAGCTACTTGGATATACTTCAAATTGAAGGAATTAAAAAAAAAAAAGATTTTCTATGACAGTTAAACCGTGGGAAGTCATGTGGGAATATAAGACTAGTTAGTTGCAAGAAGTGTAGATCATGAAAGAGACTCCACAAGAAGAGGTCAAGGTACCATTAATTAAGAAAAGATTGTGTTGAATAGCCAGTCACCTGGATTAAATTAAGTCCATTTCCTTGGATACAAGGAGGCTGGACTCTGACAACCAGTCTGTTCTAGAATCCCTCTGTGCCTTTTTAGTAACCCACAGAAAATTTGGTATTCAATACTTTGAGTCCATAAATCCATTAAAAAAATAAGAATGCACATTACTTTCTGGGAGGTCTGTTTGTTTTAATGAGCAAAGAATAAAATAATTATCTCACACAATGCTGCAGGTGTAGATTGTAAGAGCAACTTCAATAGCTGTGTGTGCAATTGATAATAGGTCTCCAGTGAAAGAACATTTTTAGATCTCCGTTTTCTCATAGTTTCTTTTCTTGTAAAATAGTTAATGCCAAAATTAGTTCAATTGCTCTTTTTGGAAGCCTTCAAAAATTGCAGTCACATTGTTGGTTCTTTTGTTTAATACATTCTATCCATATGCTGCTGGCTCGCCTTTTCAGAGAGCTCAAACCTTTGCGTATGCCCTTGGGAAAAGATGTGTGGCCTCAATTTCTAATCAGGAAGTACAGTTTCTCAACTTAAGTCTGTCTCTGACTTACAGTCAATTGATTTGGTTCAATACTTAGATGCCAATAAAACTGAAAATATCACTAGTGTTCCAAAAATAAATTTATTTTCATCCACAAATAATTGTGAAGTCCTTGTATTAGGAATTATGAAGTCTAGTTGAATAGCATCATTCAAAGATCTGTCTCTGATGTCATGAGCCACATGCAGAAATGGATTCCTCTGTAAATGATTGTCCTGGTGACGGTTTACAAAATGCCAACTTTAAATGCTCAAGTTAAAAAAAAAACAAAAAACAAAAAACTTGGCTCTGGACTTGAAAAAAATTAGAAACAGAAGGTTAACTCTAAAAATGAAAACACTTCTATTGTATTAAACAAGTAAACTGAAAAACAATAAAAAGTATTTAAAGCACTTTTGAGTTTTAGAAATACAGTAACTAACTGCCTTGCTGCGTAACTTTCCACCACTCTGCAGATGATTTACATCACTTCATTGAGGAGATAGACTATCCTGGACAAAATTCCTTCAAGTTTACTTCCCAAAGCGTCACTGCATACTTACCTGCAGGCATTTCATAAATGGTTGTTGGGAGAGGAAATGTTGGATGAGCACAGATACTCCTTCTTGACTCCTTTAGTTTGTCAAGTAGAAGAGACTCTCTCCTGTTGCTGAACTAAGCCTTCTGAAGACCAAGTCATCCACCTGTGTTTTAGCTCCACCCTTCAAAGAAATTCTTGGATCCTTCCTCATCAAGAACCTACCTGGCTGAATCAGTCAATCCTTCTCTTATACACCTTCTGTCTCTCCTGGCTCTTTCAATTACAGAGTGCAAGCCCATACTGCTTGCCATATGACAGGCCAATAAATCAAGATACAAGTTGTTGGGGCAAGCATTAGTGACTTTATTTAGAAAGCCAACAGACCAAGAAGAAGATAGGCTAGTGTCCCAAAGAACCACCTTACCCAAGGTAGAATTTAGGCTTTTTTAATACCAAAAGGGGAGAAGGTGTTGCTGGTTGTTGTAAACTTCTTGGTGCAAGAATCCTTTCTTCTTGCAGCAGTCCACAAAGGCCTGGTTATCATATTCCTGTAAACCTCCAACAGAACAAATGTTATTCTCTGTTCTGCAACTTTTTATCTCTATATGAGTGGGAAACTGTTATACTTTTTAGGATCAGAGCCTCAAGAATGGGCTATCGTGTATATTTCAGGCTAGAGGCAACATTCTTACACAAAAGAAGCAGAGCCAGCATGACTAAGCACAGGGAACAGAGCACAAGGATCAGAGCTAAAGGAATAGAATCAGTATGGATTCAGTTTTGTTCTCTGTTACATTTCCACTTTCCCATTAACAAGTAAACATGTCTCAGATCTCTTTTTTTTCTGATGTGTGTGCCTCTGTAAACATATATACACATTTATTACATTTACAAACACGTATGTCACTATTTAGACATTCCCTTGTTGATAGCCATTTGTTACCAAATTTTTGCTCTTATGTACATTTCCCTGTCTCCTTGCACACAGCTGTAACCACTTCTCTGGGGCAATGGTCCTCTGGGGTCATATACCAGACTTATTAAGATAAAATCTCCAAGGCTGTTTCTTAAAAGCCTTGCAGGTAATCCTAATGAGCTGCTTTTAGTTGAGAACTACAGCTCTAGAAAGAGAAGTAGAAAATCTGGGTACACAATTATTCCCCAATGCAACTCTACCTATTTTATAGCCTATTAGTATTGCAAGATTTTTTTTTCTGCTTGTTTGCTACCATGTGATATTTTCAGACTTTTTCATTTTTCCCAATCCAAGTATGAATTGTATTTCAAATTATTTTTCTTTTGATTTAATTTTTAATTACGAGCAAGCTTGATCATCTTTTTGCAAATTTTTCCATTCTGGTTCTTTTTTTCTGTAAATTACCTGTTCATATCTCTTGTCTATTTTTCTGTTGGTGATTTGCCTTTTTCTTATTGATTTATATGCTCCATGTGATCATCTTTTTTCTATGTATGCAAACTATCTCCTCCAAGTGCATTGCCAGTTTTTCTAAATTTGTGGTTTCTTGTGTTGATACTGCCTAATTCAATTTCCAGCTTTACGGTTGTTAAGTTGTTCTTCTTTTGTATAACTGGAGTTGACTATTCTTACGCTTTTTTAAAGTCCATTACCACTTTCTTCAGAATTAAAGTCCAGAAAGGAGTGCATGTATTCTAATCCTAGCTGCCAGGGGCATGGATCTTCTCAGCTTTGGAAGTGGAAGATAAACTCCATTCCTCACCAGGACTTTTGAAATCAGGAACTCCAAAAACAGCAAGGGGAGTTTAGATGCTGAGAAGTTCAAAAACATGAAAATTCCCTTCTAGCTTCTAAAATTTTACTAAAGACGGTTGCATTCTGTAGCTGTATGTTAGTCACTCAGTCATCTCTGACTCTTTATGATCACATGGACTGTAGCCTGCCAGACTCCTCTGTCCATGGAATTCTAAAGGCAAGAATACTGGAGTGGGAGAAAAGACAATCTATTTAACAAGTGGTGCTGGGAAAACTGGTCAACCATGTGTAAAAGAATGAAACTAGAACACCTCTCACACCATAAATGAAAATAAACTCAAAACAGATTAAAGATCTAAATGTAAGACCAGAAACTATAAAATTCTTAGAGGAAAACATAGAACACTCTCTGACAAAAATCACAGTAAGATCCTCTATGACCCACCTCCTGGAATAATGGAAATAAAAACAAAAATAAACAAATGGGACCTAATTAAACTTATAAGCTTTTGCACAACAAAGGAAACAAAAATCAAGGTGAAAAGGCAGCCTTTAGAATGGGAGAAAATAATAGCAAACCAAACAAAACAACTGACACAGAATTAATCTCCAAAATATACAAGCAGCTCATGTAGCTCAATACCAGAAAAACGAATAACCTAATCAAAAAGTGGGCCAAAGAACGAAACAGACATTTCTCCAAAGAAGACACCATACAGATATCTAATAAACACAAAAAAGGATGCTCAACATCACTCATTGCTAGAGAAATGCAAATCAAAACCACAATGAGGTTTTGATTTGCATTTCTCTAATAATAATAACAATAATACACTTCTCTCAAGAGTTGGTGTGAGCCTACTCCTAAACACACCTGCAATAAGTGTTGTTGCTGCTCAGTCACTAAGTCATGTCCA
Organism: Dama dama; assembly: GCF_033118175.1. Classification (NCBI taxonomy): domain Eukaryota; kingdom Metazoa; phylum Chordata; class Mammalia; order Artiodactyla; family Cervidae; genus Dama; species Dama dama. The sequence goes on from NC_083710.1 coordinate 50,965,514, forward strand.
ACTCTTTGCGACCCCATGAACTTCAGCACGCCAAGGTTCCCTGTCCTTCACTATCTCCCAGAGTTCGCTCCCTTGTGTCCGTTAAGTCGGTAATGCTACCCAACTATCTCATCCTATGTTGTCCCTTTCTCCTCTTGCCTTCAATCTTTCCCAGCATCAGGATCTAGTCTAATGAGTTAGCTTTTCACATCAGGTGGCCAAAGTATTGGCACTTCAGCTTCAGCATCAGTCCTTCCTATGAATATTCAGGGTTGATTTCCTTCAGGATTGACTGGTTTGATCTCCTTGCTGTCCAAGGGACTTTCAAGAGTCTTCTCCAGCACCACAATTCAAAAGCATCAATTCTTTGGCACTCACAATAAGTTTAATGACTTCCATAATTTCGATTTCTCCTTCACAGTAACAATGAAAAAAATTCCAAATTCCCTTTTAGTTAACAGCCCTTGACAGATGATTGTCATGGAAGGACTATCTATACCCGCTAACTCCACCACCTCAAATCATTTGTTCCTCTCTCTGCTCCAAGTCTATCCATTCCAATATATATTATTTAATTAGGCTGTGGCAGTTTAATTCCCTTGACACTTTCCTGTATTTCTGGAACATTGTTCTGGTATGAACTTTAGTGTCTACCATGAACAGGAGTGTCTGCAGCACCACATTCTTCCATGGTCTGTCTGATAATCAACTTGATCTTTCTCGGTCTCATTTATAAACATTCTTTTTTCCGTCCTCCCCTCGAGTGCCAGGATTCGTCTATTCCCCCATGACTCTATCTTCGCCTCTTTTCATATGCTATACCACTATCTGTAAAATAGATATTCTTGATTCTACATCTTCAGCTCTTCCCTTTCCATTGAGATCCAAACTTATATAAGTAGTTCAAACTACTCTTGGACAATTTTATCTGGAAGTTTCCTTGCCACTTCAAATGATAGGCCTTAACTAAACCTATCACTTTCCACCCATCTTGCTCATTGCTCCAACCTCCTCCCTCTTCTACCATTCCAAGCCAAAACCTCCTCTTTATATGTTCCTTGTCAAAACCAGAAACATATAAGTGGCTTCTGAGTCCTCTCCTTCCCTAATCTATATCAAATTGCTTACCCAGTTTCCTAGACCTTTCCATTTGCCATACCATGACCTAAGATGAAGCCACCATTAACTTTTGATGAATGCAACATCTTCTGCATGGACTTTCTTAGACTACCACAAGTTATTTACCCCCAAAATCTAGTGTTCTCGTTCAATGGCATATCTGATGCTACAGCCTGTCTATTTAAAAATTTTCAATGATTCCTGAAAGTCCTCAGAAAAAAAAAGATTAAGACATTCATAGTATGTATTGATTCCCTCCATTCTCAATCCTATCCTTCTATGCAGCAAAATAATTTTAGGAATTGACACTTGCTTGAGAGGCAGAACTCACTTAGTCTAGCCAATCATGATGATCCTACACCCCTAGCCAATGATTGATTTTGGAACCAAGGACTGAGACAACTGATGCTGGACATTCCACTGATGATATTTACTGATGGAGCTGTGGGTATGACTAGATTGAGCCAAACTAAGACTGAAGTGAGGAAGTTTTATTCTATCAATAGGAGCATTCCCTCTTTTCCCATGTTGAGGTAAACAATAAAAGACTATAGCCTTGATTCCTCTTGGTTGCTATCTTAACAAAATGAAGATGATGTCCTGGAAGAATGGAAAATGATGGAAGAAACCAACCAACTGTGAACATGCCATGACTTAATCTTTTAAAACTGTGTTGAAATCACTTTAAACATTATAAGGCTCTTCATGATCTAGTCTTTAATTGTCTTTCCAGCTTCACCTCATCTTATCTGTTTTCTTACACTCAATACATCATCTGATGACCAGCAGTACTGGTACAACCAGAGAACTGGCTCGAAATAGGGAACTTCAGGCCCTACCCTGGACCTACTGAACCAGAATTTGCAATTTAATAATTTTGCTAAGTGACTATGTGCACATTAGAGTTTGAGAAGCACTGCCTTTGACCAGTGATTCTCAAAGTATGGCTCCCAGACTGGCAGCATCAGGATTGGTATCCCCTGGGAACCTACAGTGCTGTGCTGTGCTTAGTCACTCAGTTGTATCCAACTCTTTGCAACCCCATGGACTGTATCCCACCCGGCTCCTCTGTCCCTGGGGATTCTCCAGGCAAGAATACTGGAGTGGGTTGCCATGCCCTCCTCCAGAGGATCTTCCCAACCCAGGGATCAAATCCAGGTCTCCCGCATGGATTCTTTACCATGAGCCACCAAGGAAGCCCAGGAAACTGTTAGGAATGCCAATGCTCAGGCCCCCAGACCTACTGAATCAGAAACTGTAGGGGTGGTATTCCCAGAAATACATGTTTTAATGACTCAGTCACCTCCCCTCAATACTATGCATAGGATTTGTATTTTTAGGCGATGTAGATACTATCTGTCTCTAGACCACTCTTTGGGACTATTGGTCTACACAAGTGTTTTCTAAGGGGCTTCCCAGGTGGCACTAGTGGTAAAGAACCTGCCTGCCAATGCAGCAGACATAAGAGACCCAGGTTCAGTCCCCTGGGTTGGGAGGATCCCCTGAAGAAGGACAGAGCAACCCACTCCAATATTTTTGCCTGGAGAATCCCATGGATAGAGGAGACTGGTGAGCTACAGCCCATTGGGTTGCAAAGAGTCAGACACAAATGAAGTGGCTTAGCATGCACACATTCAGGTATTACCTCTTGCCAGAAGTTCTCCCTGATGGCCAAATTTGGATTAAGTGCCCAGACAATATACTCAAGTGATAGCCAGAGCAATTCTCAAACTGTAGTCCACTTTTTTCTTCTGACCTAATCTTCTTCATGGAATTAACAACAATTGTGAGTGCAGTGTCAGCTACAAACACTGTTTTACTCCTGGGTCTAATGCGACCTCACACAAAAATGGGTGCTCAATAATCATTTGTTAAATAATATGCATTAAGGCAGGAATTGTGTCTTCTGTACTACTTCCCTTGACGATGGTCATAGCTCCTCAAAAAATATTTATAGAAGTTTTATAATTACTTCTTAAGGGAACTCTTTCCATTTACAAGTTCTCAAATAAAACTAGAAAATGCTCTAGATGTAGAAAAATTAGGGGAAAATAAAATTAGGAAGACTTGGTTAACGTCATCCATTTACTGCTGAATAAGGATTAGACATTGCTTAAGATTTTTTCACTAGGGCTGGGATGTGGACTCTGACAAAGACTGGATTATTATGATGATTATACATAGCAATAGTGTGATTAAGAACTGGGTTGGGGGCAGAAAATTCCAGCTTGGCCACTTACTCATGATGTGTCTCTGGCAGCTTCTCAACTTCTTTGTTTTACAGTCCTTACCTCTAAGATGGGTAATGTTTGCCTCACAGGAATACGGAAGGCTTAAATGAGATAACACCTTTCAGACACGTAGCTCGATACCTGGTACATAATAAGTTCTCAACGAGTGCAAGCTAAGAGCAAAGGGGGCATTTCTAAATTCCATATAGACCTGTGGGTAGAGTTTGGTGCCATCTTGGCTGACAAAACTATTTTTCAAATATAAGCTTGGTCTCCTTCGAATCTTTGCATTTTATATTGAACTACTGATTATCCATGGAGAAGGCAATGGCACCCCGTTCCAGTACTCTTGCCTGGAAGATCCCATGGACAGAGGAGCCTGGTAGGCTGCAGTCCATGGGGTTGCTAAGTGTTGGACACGACTGGGCGACTTCACTTTCATGCATTGGAGAAGGAAATGGCAACCCACTCCAGTATTCTTGCCTGGAGAATCCCAGGGATGGGGGAGCCTGGTGGGCTGCCGTCTATGGGGTCGCACAGAGTCAGACACGACTGAAGTGACTTAGCAGCAGCAGCATTGATTATCCAGGAGCAAAAACAGAAACTATTTCCACATCTACCCTGCCATCCTCACAAACCTTTGCTCTCATAGATATTAGTTTCACTTCTTTCTCCAAAACAATAGCTGCATTATGAAGAGATGAAAACTTCCCAAACATGGCCTGAAGGAACAGAAGGATGGGAAGACTTACTTGTGGGTGACTGGCCCACAGGCAACAGATTATGATTCTAACTCAAAGTCCCAGAGATGCAGACCTTCACAGCAGACACCAGCCTATGTAGGAGGATGGGATCACAATGTCCCTGGAAGGTGAGCTACAGAGCCCACAGTTGTAAAATATAGCCCTTTGTGTGCTGAATGTTGAACCAGAGCACACTGAGACAAGCAATGTTTATGTATAGGCATGAATAAAGTGAAAGCATACGCTCTATGGACAGAATTGGGCTGGTCAAGGGCAGCTAATTCCTGCAAATACCTTGTTACTCATTGAATGTAAATGATCTACTTCTGCATTTTATCATGTTTACACAGTGATATTTTGTGGGAGCTGCTTCCAGGTTTATGTGTATCTTTAATCTGGGAAAGTCCAGGGCTTATTCACTCTAATGCTGAATAAAAGGTCACTGGTAAAAATCAGGAACCAATCTAAAACAAGAGACGGATGGCGAGTTTTGCCGAGTGTGTACATATCAACTTATTTCAATATTTTCTTAAAAATCCATTGTCCCGAAACAAGGCATGGCTTCTCATATTGCAAATAAAAAGTCAGACATTTCAATGAAGGCAAGCAACAGCATGGACAAAAACAAAACCTCAAATGGTGCCCTCTGTTTCCATCAGAGCCACAAAGACATACTTTTATATGGATGTAGTGGGTAAAAGAGAATAAGTACTGTCAGGCGAAAAATCAGCAGAGCTCTTCACTTCAGATATTGTATTTTCTTTACATGATCTAGCATCCTAAGAATTTGTGACTGTGTGTTATACCCATTTTACAGATGAAGATTCTGAAGACCAGCAGGCCTGATGTATCTGCCTAAGATACTCATGGCTAGTAAGCCACAGGGCTGGTCCCCAAGGCTGGGTTATTCAGCCTAGTCAAATCTTGAGCTTTCCTCTCTAATATGATTCTTTCCATTTTGTTTCTTCAGAAAAAAATGTTGTGAGTACGTATGTGTGTGTTTATTTTCTTTCTTCATTGTACAACTCAATACTTTTTTTTTCAATACAGAGAAGAGATCTTTAGGGGTGTTAGATTTTGTAAAGTGAATAAAGGTGTGTTGACATACTTGAAAAATTTTTCTACAGCTCTACAGCATGAAAATTTGCTCCACTGAATTTCAGCTTATTTAGATTATCACACTAAACATTCTGTGAAATGACAGATAATAAAACCGTGTTTCCCAAATGATAGACACTGAATGATTTAGGAAGTTAAAATGATGCTGAATGAATTTATCCATAAATTCATAAATATGACTTTACTCTTAAATATAAGAATGTATATATAATCTGAAATCTGTTTTGTGATGCACCATTTCTTTTTACAGTTACTTTTTATTGGAGTATACTTATTTTGGCCTTTCCAGGTAACACAGTGGTAAAGACTCCACCTGCCAATGCAGGAGACACAGGTTTGATCCCTGGGTCAGCAAGATCCTCTGGAGAAGGAAATAGCAACCCACAACCAGTATTCTCGCCTGAAAAATTCCACAGACAGAGGAGCCTGGTGGGTTACTGTCCATGGGGTCACAAAGAGTAGGACACAACTGAGTGACTGAGCACATAGTTGCCTTATAACATTGTATTAATTTCTTGCAGTACAGCAAAGTGAATCAGTCATAGGCATTCATGTATCCACTCTTTCTTCGATTTCCTTCCTCTTTAGGTCACCATAGAGCATTGAGAAGAGTTCCCTTTGTTATACATAGCGCTTAGTGTTGGTTGCTTAGTCGTTTCTGACTCTTTGCAACCCCATGGACTGTAGCCTGCCAGGCTCCTATGGGATTCTCCAGTCAAGAATTCTGGTGTGGGTTGCCATTTTCTTCTTCAGGGGATCTTTCCAATCCAGGGGTTGAACCTGGGTCTCCCACATTGCAGGCAGCTTTTTTTACCATTTGAGCCCCAGTAGTGTATATATGTCAATCCAAATGTCCCAAGCCATTCCACCCTGCCTCCCCTTGGTAACCATAAGTTTGTTCACTACATATGTGACTCTGTTTCTGTTTTGTAAATAAGTTTATTTTTATCATTTTTCTAGATTCCACATATAAACAATATTGTACAATGTATGTTTTTCAGACTTAACTTCACTCTATGACAGTCTCTAGGTCTATACACGTCTCTGCAAATGGCATTGTTTTGTTCCTTTTTATGACTGAGTATTATTCCGGTGGATACATGTACCACATCTTCTTTACCCATTCCTCTGTCAATGGACATTTAGGTTGCTTCCATGTCCTGGCCAGTAGCAATGAACATAGTGGTGCATGCATTCTTTCAAATTATGGTTTTCTCTGGATACATGCCTAGCAGTTGGATTACTGAGCCATATAGTAGCTCTATGTTTAGTTTCTTAAGGAACCTCCATACTGATCTCCATACTGGCTGTACAAATTTGCATTCCAACCAACAGTGTAGGAGGGTTCCCTTTTCTCCAGACCCTGTCCAGCGTTGATTGACTGTAGAATTTTTGATGATGGCCATTCTGATCAGTGAAAGGTGATACATTTCTAATGTAAATATTGCAAGATATCAGTAAATTTTTAAAATAATCCTTTTGCTACTTTGACCATTTCTCAACCACTCCCTGAAGGACATTCAATTCTCTGAGAAAAAAGAACAGAAATAAACAGGAAAGAAAGTACAATTCTTCCAACTCATGCTTTTGCATTTCTAGTCTTCTTCCCATTTGCTGTTTTTTAAAAAATGGTATTTGATAGCCATTTGCAATCAAATAGCAGACTGAGTAGTGAAAACTATCAAATCAGATTTGATGTGCCCAGAACTTTCAAATAAGAGACATATTTTCAGTGAAGTATTTTGTAGAAAACTGTAAAACAGTTTTTCCATCTATTTACTAGGTGGAGTAATCCACCTGGGTATTACATTGTATGGATTCCACTGCATGAAAGTATATTTTGACAAATCCTCCTACTCAACAGGGCTACACAGATGAGTGACACACCCTTTACTTCTTAGGTAGAATCTCCCTGACCAAAACAATGAACCAGGAAAAGATTATTTCCCAGGGCTCTTGTCTCTCTTTCATGAACCTCTGTACACCTCTCTCTTTACCCCTTGCCACTTCTGTAACTCCCAGCCACTACAAGCAACCACAACCAAGAAAAAAATCACACAGTCACATGAGGGGAGTGTTTTTACTAACTGCATTCTCCCTCTTAACCTAAACCTGCTCTTCTAAATACATATAGACTCATTCATACTAAGGTGTGACTATTGTTAAGGTCACCACTTCTGCGCTTCAGGCTTATTTAGTGAGTGATTCACTTTAGGCAAATAAATGAAGTCTAACAGGTAACTTCAAACACCAAGGGCATATGTAGGGAATATATTTACTGAGGAGGGCTAGAAGGAATATTTTTAGCTGAACATCAAAAAAAAGTAGCTAGGAATCTGTGTACAGGCTTCTCAGGTGGCGCTAGTGGTAAAGAACCTTCCTGCCAAAGCAGGAGACATAAGAGAAGTGGGTTCCATCACTGTGTCAAGAAGATCCCCTGGAAGAGGGCATGGCAACCCACTCCAGTATTCTTGCCTGGAGAATCCCATGGACAGAGGAGCCTCATGGGCTATGGTCTAGTCCATAGGGTCGCAAAGAGACTGAAGTGATTTAGCAAGTACTTAGCACACACAATCTGTGTATACTTAAGGCAGGTACTCTTTCTTACTTAAGTTGCTGTGATCTCCTTTGTTCCAACATTTAAAGACCACATTCACAAAATAAAATATCACTTTTGCCCTTCCTGGAGATCACTGAGAGAAAGCCCCAAACTCTGCAGAAGGCAATGATAATAAAGGGATCTGTGCTGTAAGTCAGGTTGAGAACCTGGGCATTCTAAGGGGAGTGTGTCCTGGGAGAGGGTGACGGGCTGAGCCACTATGTTCTGCCTCTTTTACTCAAGTTCACCAAACAGACAAGTTACTCCTACTCCTTTAAGGAGGAAACACAGAGGGGAGGCGAATGGCTGGAGATGATCTTCCTGAACTTTCCTTCCTGTGGAGTAAAATGGAAATCTCTTTCCTTTATGAACTTGAGCAACAGGGAATGACAACAAAGGCTAAGTTTGGGGCAAGTTCTGTGTTGTAATTTTGTATATATGATCCTGTGTGTACCCTGAAACACCCTGGAAGGCAGTGTTTTTTTACCCCCAGTTTAAGATGTGTTTCCTCAGGCAAGGAACTTGCAGGCATCACTCTGCCAGTAAACTGAATAACCGATACCTAAAAACACTCCCATCTGACCTTAAAGTGAATACTCTTTCCACTGTGCCAATGTTTTAAATATCTTCAACTTTCTATGACAGAAGTGAACTTATCTGTAAAACAGGAACAGACTGACAGATATAGAGAACAGACTTGTGGGGGTGGGGCTTGGGGGAGGGATGGACTGGGAGTTTGGGATTAGCAGACACAAACTATTATATAGAAAATGGATAAACAATGAGGTCTGACTGTATAGGAGAGGGAACTATATTCAATATCCTGTGATAAGCTATAATGGAAAAGAATATGCAAAAGAGTATATATATAATACACATATACATGTATTACTTTTCTGTACAGCAGAAGTTAGCTCAAAATTGTAAATCAACTATACTTTCATAAAATAAAATTTTAAAAAATCTTCAACCTTCTGTAACAAAGACAAAGGTCATAACTTGACCAGTATATTTCATCAAATGTTTCTTTCTTAACCTGTCCTCACAGTTTCATTCTTCTACCTAGCTCCTCTAGCACAAATGGAGAAGAATTCATTTTCTATTTTGGTAGGAGGAGATCTTTTTTTTTCCTCATCATGGAATCAAAAATGCCATCTTTACACCATTGATCAACAATGGACTGAGGCCAATCTCAATCTTCTTTGCATTTATATCAAACATGTCCTAATTGCACATCGATGCCAATAGCCAATGGCATTACCTTCCATCTAAGGTAGAGAAATTTCTCATTGATAATCCAGTCAAAATAAAAAGAATTTTAAGAAATATGATGGGAGGGTCCTTTAGTTAATAAGGAAGTGAAGAGACGCCAAACACCAGGACCTATGTAAAGCTTTATGGAGCAGTTAACCTTGAGACTTCACTGTATGTAAAGATTAAACGGCAACTTGTGGTTAGCAGATTTATAGAGCTTTACAAATACCTTCGTTTCACTGTTTGTACTTTTATCTACTTCTGGGTTTTATTACTGCTTTCTGACCAGTGATAGTCTCTATATACACAGAATGCCAAGAGATTAAGCAGAAAAGAAGTAAAAGGTTTCCTTTGTCATCTTTGATGTTATAAAGGTCTAATAGAGAGGTGCCCCTTCTACAGCTTAGAGATTCATAGAAAATGCCACCCATATCTCTCACATGGGTGACAAGATTTTCACAAAGCACAGTCATCATAAATAAAGGCAAAGAAAACATTAAAGTATCACAGTAGCTTTCCAGGGTCACGGTGGAAAATAGTGCTAAGTTGCTTCAGTTGTATCCAACTCTGTGCAATGCTATGGACTGTAGTCCACAAGGCTCCTTTGTTCTCTGTAGAAAATAAGTAGTCCCTGATTAGCAATTCACTCATAGACACAAAATCAAATTAAATATTACTTTACATGATACAATCAGCATATCACTAAACAAATATATATCATTAAAAAGGGGACTATGATTTTGGTTTTATGTGAATAAAGACAGACACATCAGTACAGAAGATGCATTTTTGAAAAAGGAAATACAAAATTTCTTTAGGCCCCAGATGGGATGAATGATTCTGTTACAGGATCTTTCACAAAAGACAGGAAATGACAATGTTAGCAAAAAAAAATACATTAAAATTGAAGGAAGAAAGAAAACATCAATTAACAGTGTGAAGACATAGCCTGTTCCCACTTGCCCTGACTATGAGGAAGTATTGTGGAAACTCAGGTCTTCACGTTCCTGAGTTATCTGCTGTCACAGAGGCGAGCTACCAAGCCACCTGTATGCTGTGACTTGAGGGAAAACAACATTTCTGACTAGTAAATTAAGTTTCTCAGCCACAGTCCTACCTGCTCAGCAAAAGCATCATTATCGTCAACATATTTTTGCCCCTACTTGAACAATTTATTTTTTGATTGCAGTGAATTTTGTATACCAGCTGTCATTCTGAGTTTCAAAATTCTGTATTATATAATGTTTTTAAAACCCAACCATAATCAAATGATCAAGTGAAAGCTATTTCTAAACAGTGACTCATATATGAGGTATGGTATCAATTTAGGGCTTTCCAAATGTTCATTTTCTCAAAGAATTTCTTTTGAAAGATAACAAATATTAAAGTCACAGAATCAAAACACTTAAAAAAAACTGTCAAAGACTCTGTGGATTGAAATAATGAAAAGGTAATCAGATGCTGGGCACTGACAGAGTCTGAACAGAGACTTTTAGGTAAATTGGCACTTCGTAATTTTCATAATATTTGAAATTTTCACAAAAATGCCTCCCTATAAAGTGCTTGGTAAATTGATAGAATTCTACTTTCTAATTTTTTGAAAAAAAGAAATTTCATACTTTACTATATGTATATATATGTATATACACACACACTATCTGGAGAAGGAAATGACAATCCACTCTAGTATTCTTGCCTGGGAAATCCCATGGAGCCTGGTGGGCTACAGCCCATGGGGTCGCAAGAGTTGGACATGACTGAGTAACTAAACCACCACCACCACGACCATATATGTGTGTGTGTGTGTATATATATATATATACACACACAAGTTCCCATGAAAAATTATGGAATACAATTTGATAAGCCTCCACTGATGTTAATTTTGACATGTGAATAAATTTTAAATTATCAGTTATTTATTATGCTTTCTTTAATGAAATACCTAATATATTTTTGTGTGCATGGAGGCATGTGTAGGGAAGTGCATTTAAAATATGACCTAATCTTCAAAAAATTTATCAGAACATTCATTTTTAGGAATAAAAATATCACTCCCTATTGCCTAAATCATAAAAGTAAAATTCCAGAATTTAGCCTTTATGGCCCTCTGTGATCTGGTTCAGAAATACTCTTTCAATTTTATTGTTTCTATTCCCTCATTAAAATCCTATCTAGAAATTGGATCATGTATGTAGCCATCAAATACTTATTGAGTATTTACCACATTCCAGGCTTTGCAATTCAAAGATCAATAAGACACAATTTCTACTTTCAAGCAGTTCAAGTCTAGCGAAGAAGATATGTAATCAGCTACTCACAGTATCAAAAGTGCAATATTTGATGTGTGTCAAGGGCACAAAAGGAAATGCCAATCACTTCCTGGCTGGATAGATAATAGATTTAAGGAAGATTATAAAGGGGGAGTAATGAATAAATTAGAATTCACTAAATTGACACATAGAAAATGATGTTCTTTATACAGGCACACAAGTTTAAGACAGGAATGTAGATCTGCTCAGGTACAGATGTTTGACTATTTTCTAGGATAAAGAGTGTAGGAGTTCACCACCTTCCAAATGCCATTTATCCATTAAATCCCTTTATTAAGTCTCATCCTGTGATTTCGGCAGATTAGATGATGTTGGTTGCTTATGGGAACCTAATAACTTTGACATGACCTTGGACCAGAGTTGTCCAACCTTGGTACTATTGAGAGTTTGGACAGAATTCTCTGTTATGGGGGACGATCCTGAATATTGTAGGGTGATAAGTAGTAGCATTCTGGGATTCTATCCACTAGTTGCAGTAGCATTCTCTCTCCCAGTTGTAATAATCAGATAATGTCTCAAATAATGTCTCAAATCATTGTCAAATGTCATGTGGGGGAAAAAGCTGCCCTCAGCTGAGAATCAGTGTCTTAGATCTATGTATCTACACAGTCACTTCAATATTGGTAAGGATTATAACCCTATTAGATAGGAATGATAATAAGGGAAAAAAATCATCACATTCAAAAGAGTTTAGGGCTATAAACAACCTAACTTTATACCTAAAGGAATAAGGAAAAGAAGAACAAATAAAACCCAAAGTTAGTAAAAGGAAAGAAATCATTAAGCTCGTAACAGAAGTAAATGAAATAGAGACTTAAAAGGTATAGAAAAGATCAATGAAGCTAAAAGCACTTTATTTGAAAAGATAAACAAAATTGATAACCAAAATTGATAGCTAGACTCATCAAGAAATAGAGGGCCCAAATAAACAAAATCAGAAATGAAAAGGGAAAAGGCACAAGCAACATCACAGAAATACGAAGGTTCAAAAGAGATTGCTATGAACAAATATGTGCCAATAAGATGGACAGCCTGGAAGAAATAGACAAATTCCTAGATATGTATAATCTTCCAAGTTTGAACAAGGAAAAAAGAGAAAATATGAACAGACTATGAGTAATGAAATTTGATCATTAATTAAAAAAAATAACTTTCTCAAAACAAAAGTCCAGGATCAGGTGGCTTGACAGATGAATTCAATCAAATATTTACAAAAACATGAACACCTATCTTTCTCAAACTACTCTAAAAAATTGCAAAGGAAGTACTGCTTTTGAACTCATTTTATGAGATATAATAACCCTGATACCAAAATCAAAGATATAACAAAAGGAGAAAATTACAGACCAATATCACTGATGAATATAGATGCAAAATCCTCAACAAAATATTAGTAAACTGGGACTTCCTTGGTGGTCCAGTGGCTAGGACTCCATGCTCCTAACGCGGGGGGGCCTGCGTCTGATACCAGATCAGGGAACTAGGTCCCATGTGCTGCAACTAAATATTCCACATGCTGCAACTAAAAGGATCCCAGCATGCCACAACTAAGACCCAACACAGCCAAATAAATATTTTAAAAATATATTAGCAGGTCTAATCCAAAAGTACATTGAAAGGATTACACACCATGATCAAGGGGGGATTTATCCCAGGGATGTAAGGATGGTTCTATAATTGCAAATCAGTAAATGTGCTACACCACATAGACAAACTGAAGAACAAAAATCATATGATCATCTCAATAGATGGAGAAAAAGCTTCTGATAAAATTCAACATCCATTTATGATAAAAACTCTCAACAAAGTGGGTACAGAGGGAACATACCTCAACATAATAAAGGCCATTTATGACAAATTTACAGCCAACATCATACTTGATGGTGAAAACATTTCCTCTAGTAGCAGTAATAAGACAAAGGTGCCCACTCTCAGGACTTCTACTCAATTATAGTATTGGAAGTCCTAGCTGCAGCAATCAGGTGAGAAAAAGAAATAAGAGGAATACAAATTAGAAAATAACAAATAAAACTGTCACTATCTGCAGATGACATGATACTATATACAGAAAGGCAGCATCAAAAAACCATGAGCACTAGTAAATTAAATCAGCGAAGTTGTACTATACAAAATTAACACACAGGAATCTCTTGTGTTGCTATTTACCAACAATGAACTGTCAGAAAGAGACATCAAGAAAACAACCTCACTTGCAGTTGCACCAGGAAAAGTAAAATGTCTAGGAATAAATCTAACCAAGGAGGTAAAAGACCTATAGTCAGAAAAGACTGATGAAAGGACTGTAGAAGCTTGGTGAGTCCAAAATCTGTTGAGGTGCACCGGCAGGTTACAGTCAGGGAAACACTGGAGTTCAAATCCAAAGGCATCTGCTGGCAGAGTGCCTGCTTTCTTAGGGGCAGTCAGTCTTCATTTTATGAGGGCCTTTATCTGATTGACTTCCCTGGTGGCTCAGATGGTAAAGCGTCTGCCTACAATGTGGGAGACCTGGGTTCAATCCCTGGGTCAGGAAGATTTCCTGGAGAAGGAAATGGCGACCCACTCCAGTATTCTTGCCTGGAAAATCCCATGGATGGAGGAGACTGGTAGGCTACAGTCCCTGGGGTTGCAAAGAGTCAGACACGACTGAGTGACTTCACTTTAGCTGATTGAAAGAGACCCACCTACACTATGGAGGGTAATCTGCTTTATGCAAAGTCCACTTGTTTAAATGTTGGGCTTAGTTGCTCAGCTGTGTCCGACCTTTGTGACCCCTGCAGACTGTATTCCGCCAGGCTCCTCCGTCCGTGGGATTTCCCATGCCAGAATCCTGGAGTGGGTTGCCATGCCCACCTCCAGGGGATCTTCCCAACCAAGGATCAAAACCAGGTCTCCCACGTTGCAGGTAGATTCTTTACCACATGAGACACCAGGGAAGCCCATTTAAATGTTCAGTTCAGTTCAGTTCAGTTCAGTCGCTCAGTTTGCGATCCCATGAATCGCAGCATGCCAGGCCTCCCTGTCCATCACCAACCCCCGGAGTTTACTCAAACTCATATCCATCGAGTCGGTGATGCCATCCAGCCATCTCATCCTCTGTCATCCCCTTCTCTCCCTGCCCCCAATCCCTCCCAGCATCAGGGTGTTTTCCAATGAGTCAACACTTCGCATGAGGTGGCCAAAGTATTGGAGTTTCAGCTTCAGCATCAGTCCTTCCAATGAACACCCAGGACTGATCTCCTTCAGGATGGACTGTTTGGATCTCCTTGCAGTCCAAGGGACTCTCAAGAGTCTCCTCCAATGCTACAATTCAAAAGCATCAATTCTTCGGCACTTAGCTTTCTTCATAGTCCAACTTTCACATCCACACATGACCACTAGAAAAACCATAGCCTTGACTAGACGAACCTTTGTTGGCAAAGTAAGGTCTCTGCTTTTTAATATGCTATCTAGGTTGGTCATAACTTTCCTTCCAAGGAGTAAGCGTCTTTTAATTTCATGGCTGCAATCACCATCTGCAGTGATTTTGGAGCCCCAAAAAAGTAAAGTCGGACACTGTTTCCACAGTTTCCCCATCTATTTCCCATGAAGTGATGGGACCAGATGCCATGATCTTAGTTTTCTGAATGTTAAGCTTTAAGCCAACTTTTTCACTCTCCTCTTTCACTTTCATCAACAGGCTTTTTAGTTCCTCTTCACTTTCTGCCATAAGGGTGGTGTCATCCATATATCTAAGGTTATTGATATCTCTCCCAGCAATCTTGATTCCAGCTTGTGCTTCTTCCAGCCCAGCGCTTCTCATGATGTACTCTGCATATAAGTTAAATAAGCAGGGTGACAATATATAGCCTTGATGTACTCCTTTTCCTATTTGGAACCAGTCTGTTGTTCTATGTCCAGTTCTAACTGTTGCTTCCTGACCTGCATATAGGTTTCTCAAGAGGCAGGTCAGGTGGTCTGATATTCCCATCTCTTTCAGAATTTTCTACAGTTTATTGTGATCCACACGGCCAAAGGCTTTGGCATAGTCAATAAAGTAGAAATATATGTTAATCTCATCCAAAAACACCTCACAGAAACATCCTGAATAATGTTCGACCAAATATCTGAGTACCATGGCCCAGCCAAGTTGACACATAAAATTCACCACCACAATGGATACATTGCTCAGTGTGAGAATAGCACACCTGGATATGCCATTGGAGATGTGGGACAGGAGAAAAGGAAAGAGAGAGACCAGTCAACCAGAGGCTTTTAAACTTTATATTTAGCATTGTGCCTTGTCACATGCAAGCTCTCATGTACATAGCTGAGACAAAAGCTACTCTTCATCTCCTTGGCTCTTTCTTCTCTTCCTTTACTTGCATTTCATTTTACTCCATACCATCCTGTCCTCTACCATCGCATTCCATTCTTTAATTTTTGAAAAATTTCATCTTCATCCACTAAATGGATTTCCTCGCCACTCTTGGATCACAAAACTTCAGTTAGCAAACAATGAATGTACCATTTACACACACATGACCAGTCAGAAACCAGAGACAACACACTTCAGCCCTTGAAATGATAAACCAAGAAAATGAGGTGATGATGCTAAAGTGAACAGCTTTACCTCCTTTACCCCCAGGGCTGAACATGCCCTCAACAGGAATCCTAGGGAGGGCTCTGGTCTTTTGCTGGGCATGGAATTAGGAATCTGAGCATCTCCATGCAATAGAGATCTCTGGGGATGTGGAGATCCAGCTGATTACCTGTGTTATAGAAGCTGTTCTCTTTACTTTTAAATTTTCACAACACCTCAGTCAGTTCTGGTGGTACTTATCCATTTATATTTGATACTGTAGAAACTGTGTATCTATCTGCCCCAAAAGGCTGCAAGAGTTTTTGTCAGAGATTACGTCTGAGGTGCAAATTTTATATCCCATATCAATTAGTATAATACTTCATGGAGTAGTAACTCAAATGTGCACTTTATGTATGTAAAACCTCTTACTAGCAACCATGAAAACATTGTTATGAGGGGCTGAATAAAGTATATGAAATTCCCTAACCATTCTCCTATGTTTTCAGTTCAGTTCAGTTCAGTCACTCAGTCATGTCTGACTCTTTGCGACTCCATGGAATGTAGCACGCCAGGCTTCCCTGTCCATCGCCAGCTCCCAGAGCTTACTCAAACTCCTATCCATTGAGTTGGGGATGCCATCCAACCATCTTATCCTCTGTCGTCCCCTTCTCCTCCCGCCTTCAATCCTTCCAAGCATCAGGGTCTTTTCAAATGAGTCAGTTCTTCACATCAGGTGGCTAAAGTATTGGAGTTTCAGCTTCAGCATCAGTCCTTCTAATGAATATTCAGGACTGATCTCCTTTAGGATGGACTGGTTGGATCTCCTTGCAGTCCAAGGGGCTCTCAAGAGTCTTTTCCAACACCACAGTTGAAAAGCATCAATTCTTCGGCGCTTAGCATTCTTCACAGTCCAACTCTCACATCCATACATGACCACTGGAAAAACCGTAGCTTTGACAAGACGGATCTTTGCTGGCAAAGTAATGTCTCTGATTTTTAATATGCTGTCTAGGTTGGTCATAACTTTCCTTCCAAGGAGTAAGCATCTTTTAATTTCATGGCTGCAATCACCATCTGCAGTGATTTTGAAGCCCCCCAAAATAAAGTCTGACACTGTTTCCACTGTCTCCCCATCTATTTTCCATGAGGTGATGGGACCAGATGCCATGATCTTAGCTTTCTGAATGTTGAGTTTTAAGCCAACTTTTTCCACTCTCCTCTTTCACTTTCATCAAGAGGCTTTTTAGTTCCTCTTCACTTTCTGCCATAAGGGTGGTGTCATCTGTATATCTGAGGTTATTGATATCTCTCCCGGCAATCTTGATTCCAGCTTGTGCTTCTTCCAGCCCAGCGTTTCTCATGATGTATTCAGCATATAATTTAAATAGGCAGGGTGACAATATACAGCCTTGACGTACTCCTTTTCCTATTTGGAACCAGTCTGTTATTCCATGTCCAGTTCTAACTGTTCCCTTTTATCCTGAATACAGATTTCTCAGGAGGCAGGTCAGGTGGTCTGGTATTCCCATCTTTTTCAGAATTTTCCACAGTTTGTTGTGATCCACACAGTCAAAGGTTTTGGCATAGTCAATGAAGCAGTGGTAGATTTTTTCTGGAACTCTCTTGCTTTTTCAATGATCTGGCAATTTGATCTCTGGTTCCTCTGCCTTTTCTAAATCCAGCTTGAACACCTGGAAGTTCTCAGTTCACATACTGTTGAAGCCTCGCTTGAAGAATTTTGAGCATTACTTTGCTAGTGTATAAGATGAGTGCAGTGTGCAGTAGTTTGAACATTCTTTGCCATTGTCTTTCTTTGGGACTGGGATGAAAACTGATCTTTTCCAGTCCTGTGGCCACTGCTGAGTTTTCCAAATTTGCTGGCATATTCAGCATTACTTTGCTAGTGTGTGAGATGAGTGCAATTGTGTGACTGTGTCCTAGGTTTTAGACTCACCAAATAAAAACAGGGCTTCCCAGGTGGTGCTAGTGGTAAAGAACCTGCCTGCCAACGCAGAAGACTTGAGACCTGGATTCGATCCCTGGGTTGGGAAGATCCCCTGGAGGAAGGTACGGCAACCCACTCTGTATTCTTGCCTGGAGAATCCCACCGATAGAGGAGCCTGGTGGACTACAGTCCATGAGGTTGCAAAGAGTCAGATATGACTGAAGCAACTTAGCACATTATCAAAAGAATCAACATCAATATCCAAGTGACTGTGTGGATCCATGCTGAGCACATTACAAAACTGTGGCTCCAAATTAGCCATGAAAAGTGAGATAGGGTCCACTGACTTCAGTTTAGCAATGGAATATATAGGCTGCACTAACGTAAGTTTTAAGGGCCCTGAGGATTATCAATTATGCTAGCCTTTCACAGCCACATCTACCTCATGAGTTGCTCTCTGGTCAAGCTGAGGAGCTCAGAGGAGTGTGGGGCACAGCAGGGCTGCCCTTGAGATGTCTGAACTGACCTGAGTATTCAGTATGGTCTGAAAGCTCTAAGGGACATGGACATTACAGTAGCTATGTCACAGACAAATGCCCTGCAATCCTCTTGAAGGTAATGGATTACAGTGCTTGTGTGTGTGTAGTCACTTCAATCATGTCCAACTCTTTGTGACCCCCTGGATTGTAGCCTGCCAAACTCCTCTGTCCATGGGATTATCCCACAAGAATACTGGAGTAGGTTACAATTTCCTCCTCCAGGGGATCTTCCTGACCCAGGGATCAAAACTGTCTCCTGCATTGGCAGGCAGATTCTGTACCACTGGGGAAGCCCATGGATTACAATATATAAATATACATATTACATTATATAAACTGTAGCTCTCAAAAAAGGAGGGCACCACGATGGCTATACATACTTTTAAGCAATTCTGGAACATTCCCCGAATGAACTTCTTTTTAGCATACCTGCTTCAGTCTGATGTTGCTGATGCCATCATGGCCTTATAAAACTGAGTTACATGTAGATACACCCATGAATTTACCACAGTAAAAATATGAGAGAAAAAGACGATGTACAAATTGTTCCTATATAAAGAAAATGTAATTTATTTCAGAAATAAGGCAATCATTCAAGTGTATGGCTGTGTAGGTGTTGATTGATGAATTTAGACTAAACAGGAAGTGATGCAGATTATACTTATTACACTGCTGGGAGAGAAATATATTAAATCCAGACAACACTCGGACAAAGCACAAGGAACTCATTGTGTTGAAGGAAATCATGCAACTTTGGTGGGAAGACAATGTACTATATGGTATGAAAACCTTCAGTGGCCGTTTGGGACTGAAATAATTTTTTAGGGAGTATGACTTTGTTCAAGCACTGAAGTATTTTTCTTTTTTGATAAAGCTCCATGGTATTCTACACTTAATCACATAGCTGCTTCTGTACTTTTAATTCTTTCATGCTGTGGCCTGGCAGTCATTAATTTGGAGAGAATCAGGAACAGTGAAACCATCAATATTCAGCTGAGAAATCTCAGCTATGGCAAAACATCAAGAATAAAGGTAAGAACTGAGGAAGTTTCAGAATCCCTAGTATCCATAGAATTCCATTTATTGTTGAAGGATCGGGGAATCCCTTGGTAGAAGAAACACTGACAAATACATTACCTTGAGGGTATAATAGTATTGGGTGATCTATTCCATAAGACTGGCCTCTGTGGTCTACACTTATGACAAAGTCTCTTGGGATGAACTGGAAAGCAAGAACAAAGCTGGAGAGCTGGCTTACTTGCTTGGTACGGCCTAAAGAGAACAGTCAGAAAAATCAGGCCCAAGACACATAAATCTAATGTCCAACTTACCACTTTGTTACAAAGTCATATCCAAAAATGAAAACCCTGAATGAATTAGGTTCAGTCTTACAAGTGACTGCCACGCTTCACCAGAGTGTAGAACGAGAGAGAGTATCCTAATTTATTGGCTTCTGCCTGAATGGAATATTTCCAAAATGTGCAACTAAAATCTTCATGAATAGTTCAATAAAAAAATGTACTTAGAGTTTATTGCTTCAACTGTCAAAGAATCTTATAATTAATTAGTGAGTGATTTCTTCTGTAGAACTGGCATTGTGATCACTGTGAAATTACCAAGGAAGCTGGCACTGGTTGAGGAATCACTCCTCTAGGCTCCCTTCAGGTAGATGCTCTATGCAACCAGACTTGGGAGTGTCAAAGACGGAGCCCTAAGCAGCTTGGATGGAGCAGAACACATGTGTAGCCCTTGAGGCTCTCCTCGCGCAGTGTCTCTGAGTGGAACCCAGTGATTTCACCAAACTCCAAGTTCATTTACAAAAGGATTTGAATCAGTAATAAAGTAAGCCAAAATCTATTTCAGTCTCTGATTTTTATGAGTTATTAAACTACATTATGGTTTGCCAAGTATGAAACGAAGAATTGTATTAATTGGGTTTATTAATATTTATTTGTACGTAAACAGATATCTGTTGAATATTTCTATGATATTCATCACTGCTCATTCTCTCTCCCCACCTTCTATCGTTTCTCCATCCTCTTAACCTGCAACCCTTTAGTAGCTAAGGACTCTACTGCTAGAACCAGGCTGACTGGAAAAGTTGCCTAAACACAGTACCTTACCTTTACCTCTGTAAAATTAGGATAATAACAGAACCTAACTCAGGATTTTTATAAGAATAAAGAGAACAAATATAACACTTAGAACACTGCTGGGCATCTAGGAAGTACTCAAATATTATTTTTATTATCACCTACCACCATTTAATATAATTGTTAGTAGTATTTCCTACCATTCTCATTGTTGAATGGATTTTTCCAGTAGGTCTTCAAGTGAAGGATACTAATAGGAGATGGTTGGATGGCATCACTGATTCAATGGACATGAACTTGGGCAAACTCCCAGACAGTGAGGGACAGGGAAGCCCGGCAGGCATGCTGCAGTCCATGGGGTCACGAAGATTCTGACACAACCTGGTGACTGAACAACAACTGGAGGATACTTAAGATTTTTCAAGTGCCTTTTAAGCATTATTTAAATTAAAGGGCTTCCTGGTGGCTCAGAAGGTAAAGAATCTGCCTGCAATCCAGGAGACTAGGGTTCGATCCCTGGGTCGGAAAGATCCCCTGGAGAAGGGAGTGGCTACCCACTCTAGTACTCTTGCTTGGAGTATCCCATGGACAGAGGAGCCTGGTGGGCTGCAGTCCATGGAGACACAAAGAGTTGGGACACAACTGAGTGACTAATACTTTCACTTTTTTTCACTTTTCCACTCATTAATAGTCTTATTTTTCCAAACCTTATAATTGTTTTAAGATTTTATAGAAATAAACCAACTTTGTCATGTGCTAGATAGATCATTCTACACTTAAATGAGACACAAAGTCCAAAAAATAATGTAATTCATTCATTCACAGAGATTCTATTTTAGGCTCTGAAAAAATCTTGTTTTCATATCACTTCATATTTCTGAACCATTAATTTTACACTCATTAAAATATTTTCAGGAATCCCACTTTAGGTCCTGGCTGTTATGAAATAAAACATCCTCTATTCAACTTTTAGTATACAGTCTATCTTGTTCTGTTTTAAATTACTATACACAAATGGTAAAACTTTTCATAACAAAGGTTTAATTAGTATGGTAATAACTATGATTTCCAAAGTGTCTGAATCAGCCTTAGTAATAATTAGGGAGTTTCGTTCCATACAAAATGCTTTATTTAACCTTCATGCCTTCATTCAGATAATTATACAAATGCATACAGTTAAAGGTTTAAACTCTATTTCGGTTCACAGCTCAATTCATAGGAAAGTTGAATACAGAAAAGCAATGCACCAACAGAATATGTCTGAGACACCATTAAAAACGTTAACACTTGTTCATTTAAATCTCTGAGAATAGACTGGAATAATCATCCTCTGAGAGAATCTCATTAGGAGGGTCTCCCTTTACATTATCATAGGGCCAAAAAAAAAAAAAAAAAAAAAAGATCACCATTTTACAGTAAAAGGAAAAAAGCTCTGAGTATATTTACAATACATACACTATACATAAATACAAGAACAACACTTACATAATATTAATAAACTTATAACAGGGGTTGCCTAAACACTACAGAGTATATAAATGCAGAGGAAACTATTGGGAAATTAGATCTTTAGATAAGCTGGAGAAATAAATTCATTTGCAATTAAAACTCTGAACAGAAAACCAAATGAAGATTTAAGAAATTAATACATTTGCTTGCCAGCATCGTTGGGGGTTTTAATCCTTTAATGCAGAGGACCTACTCTGGGTATTCCAACTCTCTGGGGTCAGAGACCCAGGAGCCTTTTGTAAAATTACCTTAAGTGAATCAGACGCAGTACATCTATTTGATTTGCTGTTCAGAGGCTTCAAGCCTAGAATAACTGTTTTGTAAACAAAAGGATGTTTTTGTATTTTTTACACAGCTCTTGTAATCCAATCACCAAGTAGAATGAGCTAAGTGTCAAGGAAAGGAAAAAGATGCCTGCTTGATTTGGCCAAAGTTGATATTTTTCTTTATTCCCATGTATTTTTTTCAAATACCACTGAGAGATTTATTCAAAAGAGGATGACGTTTGAACTGACCCCCACACACCGAGAGCAACGTCTAGACTACTACTAATTACAACTAAGTCATTTTAAGTGGCAGGTGGGTATATCTTAAACGTGGTCTGTTCTCATCATTTCACAACACAGAAAGTTCTGAGTACATTCTTCTATGGACAAACATGAATTTGCTGGTTTCTCTTTTTTAAAATGAGCATGTTATGATACACATAATTGCTTTATGATACAGGATGACATAATACAGAAGACGATGTTTTCAAGCTGGTTTTGTAAGTAGTTATCTCACATCCACGGGGAGTTGGTTTGCCATGTGATGCAATGCGTCCCACATAGACATGAACAAAACAATACAGCCACCATTCCAGAGGGCGGGGGTAGGAATGGTGGGTTTTTTTTTTTTTATGAATTTTTAAACACAACGAAGTGTAGACAGACAAGTTGATAGGAAAGAGCCTTGAATATAGGCACCAGTGCCCCAGTTCAACTATACCCATCCAATATAATCGAGTTCTGAGGGACAAAATACATCCTGTAGCCTGCATGTAAATACAAAATCCTGCTATGGAAAAACTAGAAACACAAGTAGGGCAACATCATTTTCTAAAATGTTTTATATTTTAGGAGCATGACATTAGCAGAAAGGGAAGATGTTGGTATGTCCCTAAAATATCCTACCTTTTGATTACTTGAGCACTTTGACTAGAATTTGATCCAAATTCTACCCTCGTTTTCAACCTGCACTTGGAAAAAGCAAGATATACTAATTCACACAAGAAGTCATTGGCTCTTGCTTTGCACAAAGGGCAGACTCTGTTGTCTCAAACATTTAAAATTTCTAGAGATGTAATCCAGAAAGATAAAGTACCGATGTGACTATTTCCACCATTCATCTCTTTTCAATTTGCTTAAAGTTGTGGTTTTGCTGTGGAGAAATTATTGCTCGTTTTGAAACCCAATTAACTGAGGAGAGCGCCCTTTTCTGCAATGGGTTGTGTGCACACGAAACACTTGCTTTCAGCATGGGAGGAAATTTGTTTACACAAGTTTTATCTCTTCCCTCAGCCAAGTAACAGGGAGAAAGATTGTAATTCAGGAGATTCATTTTCAGAAAAAGAAACACCATGAGAAATGACATTCTCCAAATGTTTTCTAAGTCCATTAGTACTTCCATGAATCAATACTGTCAAGAGAATGTGCTCTACACAGAAAAGAGGGGTGGGGGTGGGGTCATTTCTCTGATGTTGGACAGTTTCCTAGATAAAATTCAATGAAACTAACAATAACACTACAGGCAAATTATTTGTAGGACTACTGAGAACATTACAAGGTGGTACTGTTAGGTGAGAAATCTGAAAAGGAATTTTCCGTTCTCTCTTCTCGCTCATCATCTGAATGTTCCCAACTGCCAACCCGCTCACAACGGCCAAAAGTTGACTCTTGTTTTCAACAACTAGTTCCATGGAGGTAACATTTCAAATGCAAATTAAACACACTCTGGAAGGTCCACGCAAGTGGAAAACCCTTTATTCCATCTATAAAGAAATACGTAGAATCAAGAAAATCTGCTCTAAAATGCCATCAAGTAGGGAAATGTTTAAATCATTTTGGATCTCCAGGTCGAACATTTCAGAGGCAGCTGAGAAGTCCAGGGAGATAGCCAATTGGTGTGTTTGTTTATCATGATTCTCCATGTGTGAGTTTTCAGAAGACTGATTTTAAATCTTATGTACCACTGTCAAATCATGTCCTTACATCTTATTTGGAAAATTTGATGACTACACATCCCTAATAAAACTACTTAAGGGTTAGATATGGAAAGTTGGCTCTTGGGAACACAGGTGCAGCAGTGCCTTAGGGAGAATACAGGCTTTGGAGCCTGAGAGAGGTGAACTTCCACTCCTACTCTCGTGATTTCTGTTTGCAGACAACTCAGCCACCCTCTTTGCGCCTTGGTTTCCCATCCATGAAATCTAGAACTGTTGTACACGAGAGGTGATATGTCTAAAAATTACCCAGTATACTGCTTGGCATATAGTAAGGATTTACTAAAGAACAGCTAGTATTTTCATGGTTTGCTGAACTTTTGACATTTCAAGTTCTTTTAGTACTTTCAGACAACTTGCAGAAAACAGCCCACTCAAAAGATTTGCCTTCAGTACGATTAAGGAACGCAGCAGTGTACTCTGACACTTTGATCATTATTTTATACCCTCATCTAGCATACTTCCTTCTTTTTTGTTTTGAAACGTAGAGGGGGAAACAGGAGATGGTTTAATAGTCCTGTGGTCTGGTTCCGGAGAACACTGTCCATCATGGTAGTCTTCATTGTCTAAAGTCTGAGTGTTTAATCACAGTTATACTTTAAAAATTGCTCTTACCAAATGTTTGGCTCTGAAAGAGTGTAATTTTACTGATACCCCTTGATAGCTTGTTTGGATGGATTTGTGCTCTGAGATGATGGGACTGGAGAATTTCCAGGGCTCTTGTCTCTTCATATAATCTGCCTGTATATTCCTATTCACGACTTTACCTTTAGCAGTAAAATAATGGTAGGAACATATTGTGTTGTTCTGAATGTAAATCTGGTCATTTCCAGGACCAACTGTAAACCTTGGTCAAGGCTAGGCTTACTACATGTCAGTTTTACTTTAGTGGACATTTGGGGAGAAACAACTGTGTTATTCACCCCAAAATGGTTCTTAGATGATAACAGGAAATATTAGGGGGAAGGGAAATGAAGAAAGGTATAGGTTTGTGCATTTGATATTACTGGATAAAATAAAGGAAAAGGAACAGATGTCTATAGTGTTTTGCTCTTAATAAACTGGCTTTTGTTAATTGAGCAAAACTTTTTGGACTACAAACAAGTGCTTCATAAGTTTTGGACAAATCACAGTGAAGTTTTCATCTCAAAACTATAAATGTCACGTGCCAGGATGTATACCGGATATAATCATAAAGTTCAGACAGGTGTTCTTATATTCTGTAAGAAAGATTAAATTAAGAAATGCTAACATAAGCAAGATGAAATATATTTAAAACACACCAAACAATTTTTGAGGGCGTATATGAACAGATTCAATTTATTGTGTGCATATATTTTCTCTGTGTGCGTGTTTCCCAAAGGTGGGGGAAAAACCCAGTTTGATAAAGAATTATTGCTGTGTAAAAGTACAGGAATATCTCATTGGTCATAAAATTTATTGACAGGCACTTTCAGCTTTTAATTCATTTCTGAAAATGGGCATTAGTTTATTCATATTGCCAGTATAGAATCATTTCACATGTGGCCATATCCATAGCATTCATCTTGTCAACAGGTAGCTACTGCTAAAAGAACTCCCTCTGGGATTTAACAAAAACAAACACGTGCAGAGGGTGTGCATTTGTTTTGATCAAGAATTACTGCATTGAGGAGGAAGGTAACTGAGAAAAGAGAACAACTGCTAGATGATTCTTTTTAACACAAGGAAATCCTGTGCTGCTGTTTTTCTCTTTACAGGCAAAGTGCATGCATTTGGAATCAGTTTGCTACAACTTAAAATGACTTCACTGCATTCTAAACCATCCTGGCTAAACTGAGACAAGTGGCCACTCCATTTTGTTAGGGAGCACAAGGGGTATGCTCTGACAAGGCAGAACAGAGTCCCCATGGCAATATCACTAATTGTGTGTAAGATACACAAGGCATATCTGAACAAGTTTTTTTTTTTTTTTTAATTGTGATGAAAACTAGAAGCTCTTTTTCCCAACATACTTCATCAAACTATTTACAACCTCTGTAAAATTTGTGAGTTTGAAAATACTTTTTTCCACTATCACATATGTTACTAATACAGTAAAATATCTTCACTCTATTTTTTAAGATGCAGTATCCTATTTCATTTTCTTATGAAAATCTGAATTTCTATTGCATTGCACAGTATTTAGCATATTTAAAGTACCAATGGACATGGGTTGCTAAACAGACATTTCTATAATGAAACTGTGAAAATATAGCATTTAAAATTTTTATGTACACTTCTTAACTATAAAATGCAGGCAAAGTCATATATAGCCTTATAAGCTGATTCCCTAATAAGGTAAATAACTTACATTTCTAGACAGCATGGATTATTACAAATTCATTCTTTTTAAAAAAGTCCTTTGTTGATATTTATTAGTCCACTGGCTGCTGCATATACAAGTGTGTATACAGGTGTGCATGTGTTGGGGGTGCCAGTGCAGGTAAGTGGAAGGCATTGTGGGGATATGGAGAAATGTGATATGGAAGACATGGCTTACCAAACCCCTTTTCTAAACCAAACCAAATCAAATGGAAACATCTTTTGTGTGTGTGAAATGCACTACCTCAGAAAAGTTGAAGGAAGAGATCTGATCAATGAAGTTGTAGAATACATTTACCTCCTAAATTTACAGGCTTAATCAGTAAGGAGTAAAATCTGAGATTGGATTATGGGCTATGAGTATTAAGGCTTCCTAGGCCTACTAAGATTCACATGAGTTATCTCACGCTCAATCCTTTACAAAGACTGTAACTCAACATATCACGAATGCTGGTATTCTTAACACTGCTGAAATTCTGTCAGTCCTTACTATAAACATTAAGACACCTTTATAACAACATCATGGCTACACTTCTAAGCAGTCATAACAATATAACAAAGGCGTATTAATACATTTGAAGGCCTCACCTCACCAGATTTACTCAGTTGCAACTTTGGTAAGTATAATAAATTAAGTACAGAGTAAGGAATACTGCATCTTCATCCATATATATGTTATCACTCTAATGAACTGATTTCAAAGTGCAGAATTGTATTTATGTTGAAAACACAAATAGCAATTTGAAGTTAAAACAATTGCATAAAAATGAACACAATCTTTGTATAAGCTGATCCAAATTTCAACCATAATGAGAATGGCCTTTTTAATCATCTAGAACTGGCATTTGTAAACACTGTAGTATTTTGCAAGTTTTTTTTCACCTGAAGCTCCTTTTTCTATTTTCCACTTAAACTTTAAAGTGAACAAAAGTGCTCTTTTTTAAATAAAAAATGTGGTTTGTGTTACTGTTATTCAACTGCCTTTGAAAATAAATGTCCCATAGTGTTCCATAAAAGTAATTCCAGGCAACAGTGTAATTTTATGGTAAAGCCATTAGAAATTTCACTCTAAATGCCTTAATAAAACTTAAGACAAGTTATCAAGCAGGCTTCTCAAAGTCCACATGCAGTTGATGGGATGGGGCTGGAACTAGACGGGGAAGTGTGAATCTTTACCCAAACAACTTAAGATCAGAATATGAGGAGGGAATCTATTAAAACTTCAATGTCTGAACTTCTTAACTTTTCAAATAACATTAACTTCCTTGAAATCAATCTCTACAATGCAAAAAGACAGTCAGGTCAACTGTAGCTTCCAAAGCCATTATAGCTACCTGCGTCTAAATTCCCAAACATATACATATGCCTAGCTGCAAACTGAATGACTTCAAATTTACCACCAAAGAATGCTTACAGTTAGGGTACAACTGAGAAAGTCTTTGGATTTTACTCCTTTTCTGCTGTTAATCATCTACTGTGCTTTTTAAAACAGGCTAGAACAGACATCAGATGAGATGCAGGAGGCTTTTCCTTGTCTGAAGATATTCTTACTTAAAAATGTAATTCCTTCTCTTCCAAACCACCTTCCTTTCTATGGGGAAACACTTGTAGAAAATTCACCAAGGATTATTTGTTATGTTTCAAGACAAGCCTCAGGTAAGTTTCAGTCTGGGACTACATCAGCAATTCATTTACTACTTGTGCTTAGATTCCCTCCTTAGAAGTATCAATACATCAAAAGGGGGAAATGGTGTAATGCTGACAGGTTTTATCAGTAAACTTACTGTCTCAGTTGGGTTCCCACCTTCAGAAGACAAGCAGACAAGCTCAAGTCCCTTAATTTTTCCTATGCTATTAGAGGGGAGCCGCTCATCTCATTCTGTGCTAAATTTAAATCAAGCTATCGTTCAGGAAGCTCCCACTGCCTGTCAGTTCTATAAATTCTAAAAACCATTTCTACCTGTAACACTCTCAGGATCTCTCAGCAGAGAAAAGGACTGGCCCTTCTTACGAGAGAAAGCAGAATTAAATTGTCTGCCCTTCACCTAAGTGATTCACCTGTTACCTGCCAACTAAATTCTAGGACTAGTAGAGGGCTTCACGTCTGTGTTCACCACACTGTGTTCATCATGCTCTGTGTTCTTTGCCACTGACTGGTAACCAACACTGGCCTTTCTATTCAAAATGGTCACAGGCAATGAGATGTACGAGTTGCTTACAGTACAGGTAAAACTTTTCAGTTGGTGTAAAAGAAAAAAACAAAAAGCCAAAAACCCAGTGCTTGGTGGGTAGTATACTGTGTAGCTACAGAAGCTATTTACCCATAGAACTGCAGCCCTTGTTGGAGGGAAATTGCCTGATGAATTTTTCAGACCTGGCAGAAAATACAAAGCATGTATTTCTGAAGACAGAATTTGACCTGAAAATCATTATGCTCTTGCTTGAACGTTAAAAACATTCCTTTTAATGCCATCCAACGCAAGTTATCCTTGTTCCAATGTTTCTAGTTTTTTGCTTCATCAGAATTAAGATTATCTGAATTAGAAGATAATCCTAAAGAGCATAGTTCTAGAACCAGAAATTATTTCAGAATGTTCAAATCTTTAAAAATGAGCTAGTAATATTGTGAGGTTAATTTGTGCAACTCCTCAAATCAAGTGTTTGTAATTAAAATATAATGCAAAGGTCTATGCTGGCAACTTCTTATATCTAAGCTATAAAAAAAATCTGAGCAGTAACAGCAATGACAATAAAACCTTACCAAGCCCCTTGGCTACAGAGAGCTGAAAAAATTCAGCTTTTAGTGGGGGAAAAAATATGATAATTTTTCTGAAAGAATGCTCATTGGTGATGTATTGCTTTGTTTACTATAGACTCCGCTAGTTGCAAAAAAGGCTCATAACTCAAGGGGGTTTACGGGACTGTAATTTCCTCTCACCCTCAGCACAGGATGAGTGGGTTCATCCCTGCAGATGCCATTGTATTGAGTCCTAGTATAGTTTAGAAAATGAAATCTATAGAGAAGAACCTATTGGAGAGTTGTTTATCCTTGGCTCTCCAAGGGTGGGAACTAGCACCATGTCAGGCTTTCCTTGGGGAGCATTCCCTTCCCACTGACTCAGTTCCAAGGAGAACTGACCCATTCGCCCAAGAGTTAATTCCCAGCTATGCCTCTGTGGCCTCTCTAGTCACCAAATGACTGTTTTCAAACAAGAAAAGGGGGAGCATAAACTTTAATTGTGGTACTCAACCAAGCAGGACAACAAACAGCAGAAAGATTACCTCAGTGCTGTAAATGTAGCCAAGACCTCTAAAATGCTGGGGTGTTTTTACAATCCCTTTAGTAAGTATGAAAATTGGTAACGTGAGTCCTCAGTGAAGTGATTGTAGGAGAGTCCTTTTATGCGTTATTGCTTTTCTCCTCAAGAGGCGCATTATTTCCATCTCTGCTTTGTCTGATTTTTTCATGTTCACTGACTTTGCCTGGGCCGCCCCACCTCTTACCTTGGTGCCAGTGTGTCTAAGAAAGCTTTTTTTCCCCCCCGATTCCTTGTAATCAAATACTAGGGGCAGGAAGAGATGATGCCTAGCTGACAGAACACTGCAATTTGAAGTGGGGCAGTAGTTTTTTTAGACAGGCTCTTCCTATTCAACTACAGAACGACTCTGTGCCCGTCCACGCTAGGGCAGACACCAGGACTAGACTCCAGCTGAAATGTCGCTGCCCCTCTGCTCAAACAGATGAACAAAACAGAAGCGGAACAAAACAAAAACAATCAACAACAAACAGATGAAAAGAATCAATGTTGGTTTTCTCCAGGGCATGGCATAATGACAAGTCGCAGGTGATATCTAGTGGTCACCATCACTATTGCAAAAGGGCTGCCTGAGCACTTCTTTCTTTTCAGGTAATGGAACCTCTCCAAAAGTTTCTTCTTTTCTACTTTCAGGCTGCTTGCTGGTAACAGATTGGATGTGGGTTCTATTAATATCTTACTTGTAAAAAGGGGTTCAGGGGTGGGATGATGGGAGAATAATCCAAATTTACAAGGTCTTGCTCTAGCCATCAATTTGTGGTAGATGACCTTTAAAAGTATCAATAACAAAACGTCTGACAGCTCAGAAAACATACAAACTACAAACATCTTGAAATGGCAGAGGACACAGCACGGAAAACAATGCCTGTCTCTTCAGCATCTGTGTCACCGATCTCCCAGGCCAGCGTGAAGTCGTTTCTTGTGTAGTCGTGACGGGGGGCGGGGAGGGGGGGTTACCTTCAGACCGAAAGAAGTGTTACCACTTCTTATTTCCTGCTCTGCTTTCAGACATCGTGGGATGGTGATGCCCTTTTGTGTTAACACTGTGAAGGGGATCCAGCCCTGCTGAATGGGGTGCCGCTAAGAGATCCAGCTCTTACGCTCAGCTGGACAGGGAGCCTTCCTCACACCAGCATATGCCTCCGGCGGTGCAGTGCCAAGTGATCTGACCGGGAGAAGCTGCGGTCACAGTCTGCGCACTTGAATGGCTTGACTCCCGTGTGTTTGCGGTAATGCCTCGTCAGTTCATCCGAACGAGCGAACTTCCAGGTGCAGCCTTCCCAGGTACACTTGTAGGGTTTCTCTCCTGGAAGAGACAAAGGGACAGAACGCTGTGCTCCATCATTTCTCCTGAGCAATCTGGCCAACGCGGTTATCTGGGGACATGACTGCTCTCAGTGGATTTTCCGTCTGGCGGTCCTTTGTCAGGAAACCTAACCACCCCACCAGCAGCTTTTGGGTCCCACAGATGGGGGTTTCAATCTACTCTCTCTTGCTGTGACAATGGGGAGGTTACTTAACACTTGCATCTTCAGTTATGGGTAAGTTACTTTGCAGTCAAACAATCAGAAGGCATAGACTGATAACTCTGGGGTATAATCACCATCGGTAGACTAGAAACACATGGGAGAGAGCTCTACCTAGGCTGATGTGGCTAAAGGATTGAAACGCACAAAGAATTGTAAAGGGTAATGATTTGTATGTTTTGTTGCAATACTGCTCCCAAAAGTGCATCACTTAGATATTTAAAGGCTATTTTAAGGTACAGTGTCCTTTTATCAGTCACACAAAATTTCATTAAAAGGTAAAGCACTCTACCACCCCCGGAAATTAGGTACTAAGCACTTATTATTTATAAACAGTTATTATTTATATTATGTATAAACTACTGTTGTCCATGGGGTCGCAAAGAGTTGGGCATGACTTAGCAGTTAAATAACAATAAACAACTGTTTGTCTACTGGGACAGAATCCTAGATATCTCAGTAGTGTGAAGTTTAAATGTCTTCTTCAGGGACTTAAGAATTAGGGCAAGTCCTGAAGAATCATCAGGTTGGTCTGAGTGTTGAAACCCACAGTAAAAAACAGTCCGAAGAAGTATGTAATTTGACCACATCCCTCAGTCAACTTGTAAAGACAGTAAAATATGCAAAGGCTTTGTTGGGAAGAGATACTGTATCCATTGTCCAAATGAGTTCCCGGGGGACAGGGACAATAGTTGACCCAGGTGTGCTTTTTCCTGGCTCTCATTCAGAATGGAAGCCCTGTCCCCAGGTAACCCCACAAGAACTGAGCTCTTTTCTGCCCCCCTTCATCCAGTAGTTAACCACACACTGCGTGGCCCTATGTGGAGTTTGGTGAAAAGGCCTAAGGCAGGGAGCAGAGCTACTGGCTGACACCAACATGTGTGGGTGCTCAGTCGCGTCCAGTTCTTTGCAATCCCATGGACTATAGCCCATCAGGTTCCTCTGTCCATGGGATTTCCCAGGCAAAAATACTGCAGTGGGTTGCCATTTCCTTCTCCAGAGGATCTTCCTGACCCAGGGATTTAACCCGTGTCTCTGGTGTCTCCTGCTTTGGTAGGCAGATTCTTTATACAACTGAGCCACATGACTTTTAGATCTCAAGAGACAGAGCTGCAATCCCCTGAAAGAGGGCATGGCAACCCACTCCAGTATCCTTTCTTGGAGAATCCCAGGGACAGAGGAGCCTGGCAGGCTACAGTCCACAGGATCACAAAAGAGTCGGACACGACTTTAGTGACTAAGCACGCACACGTACAGAGTTGCAAAGTGAGTTTTGTTAAATCCATTTTACAGGTGATAAAACTGAGGATGAATGTAGTAAAATAACTTGCCTGAAGCCAGTAAATAGATGTGTTTGGTTCCAAATTCAGTGTTGTTCACTGTGCTCCAAATTCTTTTTCCCATCAAAACTCTGTCACATCCTCAGATAATGCTGATTCTACCTCCTTAGATACTTTCCGATTATTCAACTCCTATTAAATCTATTAAGTCGCCTATCACAATATATCATACAGATTTTGTCTAGATGCTTTTCCCCTTTACCACTTTCTGAATACATAGAGATTAAGAGTCACATATCTATTTCTGTATCCTCAGAGCTTAGAGTATGTGTCAAATAGTGTTTGAATAAATTAATAAAACTGCAACATAAACACAGACATGCTCACACAGAGGTGTGTACAGAGGCAACTACTAGGCCCTGTAAATGAGATGTACAAGTCACGCCTACATGGGAAAACTAGACTGAACCAGACTCAGCAGTTTCTTTTCAACTGTTAAATGAATGTGAACCATATAGGTTCTTTTGGGATCCAGCGGCACTTTCCCAGAACCGCGTGTATAGTACAGCTCGGTTAACTCTAGAAATACTGGTGCACTACCTGGGATCCACAGAAAGCTCCAGGTTACTCCAAAAGGGCTCCTGTCAAGTAGAATGCCTAAGGACCAGCTTAATCCAAAACCTCACTTCTGACTCATTCTGGATGTTCTCTAGAGACAAAAATCTGCATTTACAGGTATTAACTGATCAGAAATTAACAGAATTTTTTTTTTTTTTTAAAGTCAGCAAAACCCATAACTTAAGAAGATTGGCAGTCCACTATACAGGCTATCCAGGCTTCCCAAGTGGCTTTGTGATACAGAATCCGTCTGTGATGTAGGAGATGTGGGTTTGATCCCTGGGTCAGGAAGATCCCCTGGAGGAGGAAATGGCAACACAATCCAGGGTTCCTGCCTTGAAAATTCCAGGGACAGAGAAACCTGGTGGGCTACAGTTCATAGGGTTGGAAAGAGTTGGCTATGACTAAGCATGCATGCACATACAGTATATCCATGGCAACTGCTAAAATACTTTTGGTGACATGTCATCGCTACAAGCTTTTGAAGTTTACATCATGAACATAGGTTCTACTAAGCTGAACTTGATAAAAATCTTATCTTCAAAAGCACATTCATTTTTGGGGCACTGAGCTCTGCTCACTGAGTCTCTTTCACCAACAGGCATCTCCTAGATATCTCTTGTTGTGTATGGAACCAGCTACAATGAGTACAGGTCTAAGAAGAAAAGAATAAAAAAATTTAATTGAGGAAAAGCACTGCTTAGTTGTGTGCTGGGAGGACATGTGTATCTTGCTGGGAAAGTGCAGTATGTGTATGACCAGGGTTAGAAAAGCTGCCATACTCTTCACCTTGCTATTGCAGTTAAAGTGAGAGGAAGGGGCCCCAGACCTGGGATGGGCCTAGAAGTAAGGAGAGGTAATAGAAGGAGACAGGCTTTGGTTTCAGAGCAAGAAGGATGCTAGAGGCTGGCATGGCCACCATGGGGACAGTCTGTTGTCTCAGGGGCTCTCTGAATTTCCTTGTACACCCAATTTAGGCACTTATTTTCTCCAGTTTCTTCCTCCAGATTATAACAGACATACTCTTACTTTCAATTTGACTGTTTAATAATGGTACTTGTGCCCTTTCCACTTGAAAATCTATAGGAGGTGTGAGAAACTCTGGTCCCCCGGCCAAATCCAGTCAGTGGCCTGTTTTGTGCAACTTGCAAGCTAAGAACA
This sequence comes from Dama dama, assembly GCF_033118175.1. NCBI lineage: Eukaryota > Metazoa > Chordata > Mammalia > Artiodactyla > Cervidae > Dama > Dama dama. The sequence continues at coordinate 51,000,043 of NC_083710.1, forward strand.
ATTTTCACACTTTTACATCATTGAAGGAAACAAAAAACAAAAAACACCAAAGAGGGCTATTTCATGGCATGTGAAAACCATATGAGATTCAAATTTTAGTATTCATGAATAAGCTTTTATTGGAACACCGTCTCACTCACTTGTTTGCATATTGTTTATGGCTGTTTTTCAGTAACAGTGAAATTGAGCATTGCAATAAGAAGGTATGACCTGCAATATCTAAAACGTTTACTACAGGAAGTTTGCTGACCCTTGATGTAAGTGAAGCCTCAGCTTGGGGCAGGCTTTCTGATATGTTAAGTTAATCAGGTTACATAACATACATTGCTAGTCTGGGATGGGTAGGTGAGGGAATATTTTGGTGATAAAATAATCACTTACTCTCAACTCAGGATCCTTGATTAAAATTCTAACAGTCCTCTCAGTAATGAACACACATGAGATTTCATGTCTATTGCTTTAAACTGAAGGTTCTGGTTCACGAAATGAGTGGTTCTCTAAAAAGCCTCACCCAATTCCATCAGGGTTTTAAAAGTCTTCAGGATCTCTTCTGCTCATTATAAAAGCACAATAATGAGTAAATCTTCCCTATGAGGATGAGTGGGGTCAGGAACATCTCTGTATATTTTAGCTGGTAACCAAAATAGCACTGATTCTACAGTGATGGAGCCCTACCCAACTCTTATCACCATTCAATACTGTTGTGCTACCATGACCACCATGCATGATGAGGAACTATCATTCTACTGAGTCTGGAAAGGAGGACACACACACAGGGAAGGATCAGAAAACAGGAGCTCAGATGTTTGGCATCATTTCTCAGGTGGACATTTTAAAAGAGAAGCAGAGAAAGCAACAACTACGGCAAGGATTTCTGTGGGCCCACTAATATGAAGCAGGAAACTTAGTGCAAAACCTGGGAAGTATTCTGTGAGGTGGAATCAGGTACAATAATGATCATGAAAGACAAGGCCACCAAAATATTTAAGAGGCAGATATAACCCTACTTCATGAATAAAACCAATGAAAATAATATATAAGCTTATAAGTTATTAGGGGGTAAGTGGTTAATGCATGCGTGCTCACTCGTGTCATGTCCCACTCTTTGTAACCCCAGAGACTATAGCCTGGCAGGCTCCTAGACAAGAATACTGGAGTGGGCTGCCATTTCCTCCTCCAGGGGCTCTTCTGGACCCAGGGATCAAACCCGCATCTCCTATATTGACAGGTGGATTCTTTACCACTGAGAAGAATATAAAGTGGTGAATGAATGCATAAAAAAAATAATGTAAATATTCTCATCTGGGGTGGGGAGGGTCAGGAAGAACCTGTATCAGAAAATAGTAAACAATTATGTGAGCAGTAGATGAGTTTTCCTTGAAACTTTCCTTACAAAAATGTATATTTTCTTTTTAATATTCAGAATTATTTCTTGTACAGTATTTCTTATACCCAATTCCTCATTAATAAAACAAGAGTTTGGGTATTCTACCTCCACACTTTGAAAAAAGAAGAGGGGAGAAGAAGAAAATAAGATCTTCAAATCTCTCTTCACAACTAGAGGCTGAGCTCTGGGTGTGAAGGGAACAAGACGGCTGCTTGGACCAGGTAGAGAGTAGGCTTCTGCTCCTTGCTCAAGACCGACCTAGGTTTCTGTCGTATCTGCTGAGTGCCCAGCATTTCATTAAAAAATAAAGATCAATCAATGCTCTCTTAGGACTAGTTAAGTTTTAAAAATGGATACAAAAATGATGCACAGTGGCTACAACTTTGTATTGAAACTGCATATTATAGTGTATGCTTGTGTGTTGAAGCAATTTAAGGGGTACAATCTTATAAAAAAATTACAGTAAGAAAAACTAACTTCACAATGTGAGTAAAAACTAATTGAGATGATAATAAGTTTGTAAGATATACTGTAATATGTATAAATGAGTCCTGAAAAGATATAATGGAGAGAATCCTTCATCCATCTGCCCTTCTTTCCTTTAAATCTTACTGGAAAATAGAACGCTCACTCTAATGTGGTGGGGACAGAAGAGGAGATGAATTTTCCATGAACAGTTTCCGATGGAAAGGGTTGATTTGGACAATAATAGGAGCTGGACATCTATCTCCCAGGATCTGTGCTTCTCTGATACACAGCTGCTCTGCAGCAACCTGAATGGTGGTGACAGTAAACAGAATTTCCAGCAATTTCTTCAGGAATGGTGAATTGTCCTTAAACTCATCTGAATCGGAATTCTGCAAATGTGTTATTCAAAACTGTTTTTCCTAGAAACAGGCTAAAAATAAAATAGCATGCCTATCTTTTTTTTTTTTTTTTGGTCTAACCCACAAATACACTTAAAATCCTCAGGAGCAAAGTCTTTGAAAATGTATTTAAATATTTTTTCAAAATAATCAGAAGTTTTGCTTCCACCATCAGATCACCTTTGATTTTTACTTCCTGTAATAATCCTATGGAGTAATAAAATGATAGAAAATGGTGTGTTATATATCTTCATCAATAAGTCTTAGTGATTTTTCTTTTTTAAGTGCAGACATCAAGTTGCTAATGTATAAGAAAAATCAAAGAAACAAGATGGGTAACACTGCTCTCACCCTGGGGTGCAGTTATTATTTTAGGCTTTCGATTCTGAAGTGAAGGTCTGTAAGTCCCATGACAAATCCATAAGCCATTTCTACCTTTTGACCATTTTTCAGCATAACCTGTCCTCTTTCAGTTCTTTGTAAAAACTGATCTAAATTATGAAAATCTCTGAAAAAGGAAAATGTTAACCAAAACTAATAACAAGCCTTCCAATTTCTTTAAAGGGTCCTGAAGAAATTAAAAAGAGCACATACCAAAAAAGAGGGTTTGTTAATTTTTCTTTGAGAACACTCTTAATTCCACATTGGGGGTTCAAGTTAATACAATTTTTATATCCACGATGGCCTCCGTATGTGTGTTTATACATGTATATTCACAAGCATTATTTAAATAATATTCTAATTAAGTATCCTGGGAAAATGAGAACTCTCATCAGGGTTTTTTTATTGGAACAGTCAACAAACTAACTTATTATGAGAACTGCTGTCTCTTTCAATTTTGGTTAAAGAAAAGGCTTAAGAGTCACTCAGTGCATTTCCATGACATTTACCCAGCAGAAGGCATAATACAGTCTAAAGAAAACACCAGGTATTGAATGGATTCCCCAAACCCATGAAACAAAAATAACTTTTTCGGGTACCTCCCATTTCACCATCTGAAATGCTGAAAGGTAAATGTGTCCTGAGACAAAAGACAGGTGCCTTTTCATATTAAAATGACGTGTGAGCAACACCAGAAAAGCAATGTGCAGTTTGCCAAAGCTCCCGGTCAAACAAAACACCCATGTCCTCACATCAGCTTTTCTCTATTATTTTCTTAAGCAATCAAAAAAAAAAACAAAAACAAAACAAACATCTTCTGCAACAGGAAACATAGGCATTTTCTTCAGTGCTGAAGTGCATTTCTGAAATGTGTCTCTGTTTAACTTTTATAAAGTCAGGGGGCCCCAGACACTGACAAATGAGCTTCATTACACTCAAGACTCAACATACTTGCTGTGACAATTGGTTTCACTTGAGGAATGGTATTTGCATATGAGGGGAAAAAACACCAGAATCAAGATTCCTATCTTGTCTTCTGGTTTCTGTCACATTAGTTCATAAGAGTTCACACAATTATAGATCTGGAAGGAAATCAGGGACTTTGAAAATGAGGAAACAGAAACCTAGAGCTGAGATTACAGGCCCTTGACTTGTCCAGGGGTAGACAAGGCAGCCTGCCTTCTTGCTGGTGTTAAAGAGGCAGAAAATAGCACAGGCTTTAAATGCATGGGCTTCCCTCGTGGCTCAGATGGTAAAGAATCTGCCTGCAATGCAGGAGACTCAGGTTTGATCCCTGGGTCAGGAAGATACCCTGGAGAAGGGAACAGCTACCCATTCCAGTATTCTTGCTGAAGAATTCCATGGAATTTCAGAGGAACCTGGAGGGCTACAGTCCACGGGGTCACAAAGAGTTGGACATGACTGAATGACTAACACCTGGAATGCATGGTCAAGCGGAATGCATGATACAATGAGGCTCAGTCATCAATCTGTGACTGGATCCCAGGCTAGAGAGTGAATCTTTCTGAAACTCCATCCCCACCCAACCCCACCCTGTGGGTCTATAAGATGGGAATACTCTTCCAGTTGTGAAGCTTAGAAACACACATGCCACATGCCCAGCAAATGAGAGGTGCTCAGTAAAGGAGACTGAATTCTACAGTTATGAAATTCAAGGTTTTTCTGTTTCTGCCAAGAAATAAAAATAACATGAAGCTAAAAATAAATGCCATTTGTTATTTTTCAGGAAGGAATTAAGATTTGCAGGTAAATGGATGCCAATCCTGATACTGATTTTTCCTAATATTATAAGTATAAAACTTCTTTATAGGCCAAGCAGACCAATCTATTCTATAATTTGTTTGATTCATTTGGTCTTGTCAATTCAGACAAGTGATCAGTATTTTAGCATCCTCCCCAAGAACTGTCTGGACTGAATTAATTGACTTTCTTTTTCATTATGTGTAAACAAGTGGGTCTCTTCTTTCTTTTCCATACAATTCGATAATGAATTTCTTTGATAAGTATAATCTTTGCTACAGTAGATAGTATTTTCCATGTATCCCACTTGGTCCTAAGAGCTGTATGGATCTGAACTTATTTATCTCATGAAGTTGCTATAAGCAACCCCTCTTCACCCAGAGTTAGGATGTGGCAGGTGGAGGTGGGATTTGAACCCAGGATCTGACACCCAAGGTCACAGTCTTAACCATTTCCCTATAATGCTTCTCAACCTTAAATCAGTGCTTTCATAAACCAGAATATCCAGTCAGACCTGGCTAAGCAGACTGAGAGAATACCAATTACTACTGATAGGAGAAATAATATGTTAACCCACAAGAGCCTAGCTCCCTGCGTCTAGAAATAAAATAAAAGGGAAGTAAAAAATATCCTATAATGAAATGGCAACCCACTCCAGTATTCTTGCCTGGAGAATCCCATGGACGGAGGAGCCTGGTGGGCTACCGCCCATGGGGTCACAAAGAGTCGGACATGACTGAGCGACTTCACTCACTCACTCAGTGAAAACAACAGTTCAAGGTCTAAGGGTAATTCTTTATTTGGCTGTTCTGAGTTTATATTTCCAGGTGCTATGTCTGTCCGACCCTTTGCGATCCTTTGGACCACAGCCAGTCAAGCTCCTCTGTCCGTGGGATTCTCCAGGCAAGAATAGTGGAGTGAGCATGCCAGGACCTCCTCCAGGGGATCTTCCCAACCCAGGGATCAAACCCATGTCTCTTATGTCTCCTGCATTGGCAGGAGGGTTGATTACCACTAGCGCCACCTGGGAAGCCCATATTTCCAGGGAGTAAGAGTATTGATTTTCCTGTTCCTGGCTGTCTTGCCCTCAGCTTCTTCTCACACACCTTCTTTTACCTGTCACATAAATGTTCACTGAGATTCAGGCTTTGACTCCTCACCTGCAGAGGTTCTCCTTGGTACCCATGGCTGCTCCCACAACTTCTAAGGCAAAGATTCCCAAGTGTTACATCTCAGTCTCTCTCCCAAGCACCATGGCAGGGGAGACATTTCCAGTTGGCAGCCAGAAAGCAACTTCCACGTGACCAAGGTGTTATTCAGCATCTACCACTTAGACAAGGCCTGTTCCTCCTTCTGTTTTAGTATCTGGAAACAAGACAACCCTACCTCCTCAGGTATCAAGTCATACATCTCTCCAGCTGGAGAGATTTCTTGGACTCTTTCCTATCTGTTATTCTCTACCTGCCCCAACCCGATTATCATTGTATCTGTCAGTTCTGCCTTCAAAACACCCTCTCCAGTTTATCTCCACGAAGATGGTCTCCCTCTTTTTAGAGTCTCCCCACCTTTCAATGGGCTTCCCAGATGGCTCAGTAGTAAAGAATCTGCCTGCCCATGCAGTAGCCTCTGGGGCCATGGGCTCAATCCCTGGATCAGGAAGATCCTCTGGAGGAGGGCACCCAACTCACTCCAGTATTCTTGCCTGGAGAATCCCACGGACAGAGGAGCCTGGTGGTCCAAGGGGTTGCAAAGAGTCAGGCATGACTGAGCATGCACGCACAACCTTTCATGAGTACCAACTTCTACTGGCCTGTTTCCCTGTCTCATGTCCTGCTTCCTCCAGTTGAGTGTCTGTATTGTAAGGAAAACTTTCTGAAACAGTGTGATCATGCTACTCCTTGGCACCCTGGGCACGCCTGTGATTAAACCCCCCTCACACCGCATCCCATGGTGACAAGAGATTTCCTGCCTGTCCATCACCCTCAGTAGTGCAGTACTGAGGGTGCCTTTTCTATACTCTTCTGCTCTGTGCTAACAGACGCTTGTTGATTAAATGAAGGAAACAGCTTGATTTCAAATGCCTCCTATTCTGTTGAAGTTTAACATACAAGAGTCAATTGAAGAGCAATCCTCTTTGTGAAACAAAGAGCTTACTGCTTGCATTTTACCCCTTCTACAACCCTTTCCCATTTCAATTAAGTAGAATATATATTTTGTTTGCTTTTTAAATATTTACTTGTTTATGTGGCTGTGACAGATCTGAGTTGTAGTGCACAGGCTCTGTAGTTTGTAGCAAGCAGGCTTAATTGCCCCCTCAGCCTGCGAGATCTTAGTTCCCTGACCAGGGACTGAATCTGTGTCCACTGCGGTACAGAGTGCATTCCTAATCTCTGGACCACCAGGGAAATCCCTAGACTATATATTTTTGAAAGGGAAAATAATAGGAGACTTTATTTTCAGTGTCATTTAAAGGTCTAGTCTACAAATAAATATCTCATTTTTAAAATTTTTTAAATTTAGTAACATGATATGTGATGTTAAAATTAGTAACATGATCTGTGATTGAGTCTATTTTTTTCTAATGAGCATCAATTATTTTAATCTTTAAGCAATGTATTTACTTTACAATTCTTTTTATTCTTAGTGATGAAAGGCTTTTATTGAATTTATCTTAAGCCTTATACATAAATAATATATTATTATGAACTATATTTTATTATATATTTATCAATTATTTATTTTGATTGATTTTATTAATTATTTATTTAAATATTTATTTGTTATTAATAATAAATCATTAATTTATTAATATATTTATAAATAAATATATTTATTTATAAATTATAAATAAATTATATAATACTTTAATAAACTCTTTAATGGTAACTATATTTTCTACAAAAATACAGTTCCTTAATAATTCCACTAAAGCCACACATTTTCTATTAGTAGTAGTTAATTTTGTCATTCAGCAAAATTAAGCCAGGAGGCATAATCTAGTTACTCAGCAGGACATGAGAAAGAACAAGGACTGAGGATACTAGTACCCCACTCCTTACAACACAGTTTTGAAAGCTGAATGGACAAAATAAACCCAAAAGCAGAGGGAGGAAAATGAGGAGCATGGTGATAAGATCCCACAGTATTTTTAACTTTCCACGGTCACTGACGATCTGTGTGCTAATAAAAACAAGAAACAAACTCACTTAGCAAGCAGCTTATTCAACTGAGGTAATAATTGATAGACTGTCTTAGAAGTCTTTACCTTTCTAAATATATGAAAAAGATGACTTTAGTTTTTAAATAAGGTAACACTTTAAAATCAAAATTGAATCAAATGTGAACAGCATTCATACTTATATTCAGACAACTGTAAATCTTAGGTTCACTGTGTTTCTAGGTAGTAACTTTCTAGAACAGATTAAAATAACTCCTTCATAAATGGAAATAAGTAAATACTTTCAAAACATTTTGTTACTGATCTGATTTTTCAGCTTCCTTTTTAAGAGCTGACCCTTTCCTGCAGGTTCCCATGGGTAGGTGATGGTTGCCACAGCCTTGCAGTTGGGACCAAAGACCCCTTCAGGGCTGCTACAGCAACCTGCATCAAGCTCGCTCAGGGCTTTCCCATCAAGTGTTCCCTGATGCCACTCTAATTTCAGAAAGTGAACAGGAACTGAAGAGCCTCTTGATGAGGGTGGAAGAGGACAGCGAAAAAGCTGGCTTAAAACTCAACATTAAAAAACTAAAATCATGGCATGGTGGCTCAGTGGTAAAGAATCTGCTTGCAATGCAGGAGACGTGGTTTCGATCCCTGGGTTAGGAAGATACCCTGGGAAGAGAAAATGGCAACCCACTCCAGTATTCTTGCCTGGGAAATCCTATGGACTGAGGAGCCTGGTGGGCTACAGTCCATGGGGTCGCAAGAGTTGGACACCACTGAGCGACTAAATCATCTCTATCAAGATCATGGTATCTGATCCCATCACCTCATGGCAAACAGATGGGGAAAAAGTGGAAGCAGTAACAGATTCTACTTTCAATGTGTTTATAAGTAGTAACTCTCTAGGACAGATTAAAACAACTCCTTCATACATGAAAACAAGCAAATATTTTTATAATATTTATGTTACTGATCCAGATCTCTGCAGATATGGCTCCACTACCAATTTCAAACCCCTTGCTGTCTTCATCTTTAAGGTGAACCCATTACTATTCAGAGAGCTATGTGCAGAGCAAGCACTCAAGAGTTGCTCTTTTCATTTAATTATTAATGCTGCTGGTCCTTGTCTTCTCACGGGCTTTCTAACAACTTCAGAGACTTTAGTTGACGGTAAAGAAAGACTGGAAATCCCCTGTCGGTCCAGTGGTTAGAACTCCATGCTTCCACTGCAGGGCGCCTGGATTTCAATCCTTGGTCAGGGAACTAAGATCCTGCAAGCTGTGAAGCTTGGCCAAAAAAAAAGAGGCAAGTTCACATTAACGATGAAAAACTTTAAAAATAGACCATTTCAGGACTTCTCTAGTGGTACCATAGTTAAGAATCCATGTGCCAATGCAAAGGACATGGGTTCGATTCCTGATACAGGAGGATTCTACATGCTGTGGGGCAACTAAGCCCGTGCCCCACAGCTACTGGGCCTGGGTGCTCGAGAGCCCAGGCTCCGCAATGACAGAAGCTACCACGATGAGAGGCCTGCACGCTACAACTAGAGGAAGCACATGTAGCAACGAAGACCCACTGCAGCCGTAAATAAATAAATAGAAATTTTAAAAACTGGCCATTTAACATCCCCTGCTATCTTAACACTTCCAAGTACCTTAATGACCAACTCTAAGCAGGTAGGGACCACTGGCTAGACCTGTGTGGCCCCACTGGGAGAGACTGGGAGGTTATTGGCACACTTGTCGGAGATAGGCATAATGAAAACAACACAAACTAGAAAAAACTAGTTCTAGAAAAGTAGAATAACAGGTTCTAGAGAAACTAAAGTCTGCCTTTCAGCTTGCCTCCTTGTCTACTCCATGACAGCAAAGAGCGCCCTAACCCAGGATTCCCTAGCCTCTAGGATCTTGTGCCTGATGATCTGATGTGAAGCTGATGTAACATCCACAGAAATAAAGTGCATAATAAATGTGATGGGCTTGAATCATCCTGAAACCAACCCTCCCCCGGTCCGTGGGAAAATTGTCTTCCACAAAACAGGTCTCTAGTGCCCCAAAAGTTGGGGACTGCTCCTCTGACTTTTCAAAGGACTTACAGATGTGATTAAATTATGGAAAGCACTAGCAGAGCTCTGAGCCTGGGGCCCGGCAGGGCCTCAGGAGATATTGGCTCTCTCTCATCACTGGTCTCCGTGTTTGCTTTCAGCATTCCTTCCTCCTAATGATGCACCCCAGATGTCCTCCAAGTCTCCCCGAACCCTGCCCTCATGTCCAAGCAGATGCCATGCCCTGCTTTCTCGACTGCTCCACCGTTTCCCACATGGCCCCTCTCTGCCCACTGCGCTGCTGTGACAGGGACGCGTGCAAGTGCTCCAGGATCAGAGACGACGGATTTCTACTTGCCGAGCGAAGAAGGGTGGTCAGGGAGTTTGACAGACAAGGAGACACTGAGGCAGTTTTCAAAAATAAACAGAGGTTTACCAACTCGAGAAGAAAAAAATGGAGGCACTCAGGCAGGCCATTTCAGGAAGAGGGCAAGAATGTGCAGTGAGCTCCGTACAGTTGGGCATGTTCGGAGATTGGTTCGTTTGCTAGTTTTACCCCAACAACTTTTTTTATTAACAATTTATTATATAAATTTTAAATTAGTAGAATCCGGAGTGAACAGTTGATTAATGATAAGAATACTCTAAATTATACAAACATTTTTGCCTTGAACCTACTGTTCACATTAATAACATATATAGGTATCAATATCAATATAAGACATACATAATTTCAGTTCAACAAATAATGATTGGGCCCCTACCTATAATATGTTAGTCCCTGCATTTACTGGGGCTTCCCTGGTGGCTCAGATGGTAAAGAAGCAGGAATGTGGAAGAGTTGGGTTCGATTCCTGGGTTGGAAAGAGCCCCTGGAGAAGGGAACGGCTACCCACTCCAGTATTCCAGCCTGGAGAATTCCATGGACAGAAGAGCCTGGCAGGCTACAGTCCATGGGGTCGCAAAGAGTTGGACATGACTGAGTGACTTTCACTTTCACTGCATTGACTGGGCATGTGGTGGCATTAGTGGTAAAGAACCCACGTGTCAATGCAGGAAACATAACAGATGCAGGTTTAATTCCTGGGTCAGAAAGATCCCCTGGAGGAGGGCATAGCAACCCACTCCAGTATTCTTGCTTGGGAAACACTACGGACAGAGGAGCCTGATAGGCTACAGTCCATGGGGTCACAAAGAGTCAGACACGACTGAAGTGACTTAGCATGCACACACATGGTAATTATGCCACAACTTGCTATATTTATGTTCACAGTTAAAAAAAAAACAGAAAACCTGTGATTCACTGAGTTAAGTAGCTTGTTTAAGCTCACCAACCAGTTAGGGGCCAAAGATAAACTTCTGCTTACTGACTTCAAATTTAGTGCTATTTCTATGATAGTTTCCTATTTCTTTGCAGTTACCAACATGGTGCATACTTGCAAGCTCTTTGCTAAGATACGCAAACAACTTATTCGGAGAGGATTTTTTTCTTGAAAAATGTCACTCTGTCCTTAAGTGATTCATTATCCTGGCATCATTAAGCCTTATGCTTTATCTAACAATGAATTTAGACAGAGGGTCTGACGAGCTTTACATGGAATGAGTTATTTAAATAATGGAGATAGATGTGAACACATAAGCAGCACCCCACCGCCTGAAGGTAAGACCTAGCAACCCCAAGGCTAGTGAACAAAAGGCCGTCAAGATGCACTGCTGGCGCACAGCTCATGATTTTCTGTGTAGGATATTATCAAGTCACTTCAAAATCTCACCCAATAAAATAAGATGCCAAATTGGAAGCAAGAAACAGAGGAAGAGCAATAAGAAAGGGCGAGGCGAGTAAAAAGTGAAAGCGCATGGAATGTACAAGCACTTCAGATCATAGTGCGTGCATGTGTGTGTAGTCATTTTTGTTGTTTCTGTTGTTCAGGACTCTTTGCGACCCCACTGACTGCAACATACCAGGCTTCCCTGTCCTTCACTATCTGCAGTATACTACATGCACTGTCATTATGCAGTGTTAGGTCGCTTCAGCGTCCGACTCTTTGCGACCCCATGGACTATAGCCCACCAGGCTCCTCTGTCCATGGGGATTCTCCAGGCAAGAATACTGGAGTGGGTTGCCATGCCCTCCTCCAGGGGATCTTCCCCAGGGCCTGAACCTGTGTCTCTTATGTCTCCTGCATTAGCAGGTGGGTTCTTTACTACTAGTACCCTCTGGGAGCCAGTCCATCGGTCATTGAAAAAAGGTGAAAGTGAAAGTAAGTGTAAGTCACTCAGTCGTGTCTGACTCTTTGCAACCCCATGACATTAAATCACAGGACATGATATTAGCTACAAAGGCTTTATTCCTTAAAGGAAGGGCTAAATAATACAATATTTCCTTCATTTGTAAAGGGAAGGAAGGACATATTTAAATACTTTAAATAATGAGGGACTTTTAAATAAAAATTGGTTAGTATTTTTAAAGTATCCATATGAGTTACCTTCCTTGATGTGTAAAATTTAGATACAAATTACTTTTGCTACAGTCAGATAGATAAGAAATGTGACTGCCTTGTGTTCATTACTTTTTAAAATTTAGGTGTAGAGTGTTCATACGAATTCAAGTAATTATGAGGCAAGATTGGCTAAATGAGCCTCAAAAGTTTATTAGAGAAGAGGATATCAAGTTGAAATTTTCAAATTAAGATTCATTTGAAACTAAATATTCTTACATGTTGAAATTATTAATACTTATTAAAAAAAAAAACCCTAGTTTTAAATCTTTCTCTTGCCATTTCCTTGTTCATCATTAAATAATAGTATTCCGCAGAACAGGGACAATCACACCATTTTATAAATGTACCACTAGAGGGTTCCAGCTGACTCCTGGACCCTCTTAAACTAGACCCAACATCTGGTTGCTGTGTGCCATCTAGTGGCTATAAGAATCACTGGTGCCTGAGTGTTACTTCCTTGTACTGCATTTTATTTATAGAAAACATGATGGCACACATTTTTGGAAAATAAAGAGAATTATAAATGGTAATACCAAATTTGTAAAACCATTACCTTCTAAAATTCATATTTAGATCATTTAATAAGCAGTAAAATTCTTAAAATCAGAGAAATTCATTGTACATAATAGTTATGTATCATACAGATTTAAATGACCTTTAATTTCAACACAGTGCAATTCATTTAAATACACTGTACACAGCTTCATGCAGAGGAGACATACAATTCAGACTAGTGAATAGGAATAATTATTATATTTGCTGACGGTAGGGTAAGACCATCACATTTAGATGGTCGAGATATATTTTTTCCTTCTATTGAATATGCTTTAAACAATCTGCCAAAGGGAAGTGTTAGTAGGCATTTAAAAATATTTGGCCAAACTTTTATGTTATTATCTAAAATGCACATTCATCAGACTAAGTTATTTTTCAGTTTAAGAAGGTACTCCAGCATTTCTTGTTTTATTCTAAATTCTTTAGGAATATGTAGAAAATGAACCTCTCTCACACTCCTATAGATATGTTTAATCTACTTTATATCTACGTCCTAAACAGATGACTGATCATTTACTGAGAAAGCACAAAAGATCAAGTTAAAGGCAGAATTAACGTGACTTTCTCAAAGAAAGTGTCTTCTTGTCCCTTGTTCACCTCCCATTGCGTGTGTAGTCCTCATAAGTCATCTGTTATAATCCCATACTTCACATTCATTATTACTGGTCACACACAAATAACTTACTCAATATGCCTGAAGCAAAGGTAAGGCTGAGAAGATATTTATTAAAAGCAAAGCAAGCCAACCTGAATCCCTATAGAACTAGTGTTCATTTCATTTTGAGCACAAAGTTATGAAATCTTGCACGTAATTATAAATCAGAAACCAGTATGGGCTCACTTTGAACCGGTGGCAGCAAATCAACCCCATTTAATTCCTTCTTTTTAAAAGTACTGCTATTTTACTGGTGGTTTAGGAGCATCTGCCTTGCCCAGAATAAGTATTTTTCTGCTAAGTGGATGGATGAATGTGGCATATCTGGGTTTGGAGCAGAAATTGCACATGGACTTTTTGGGTGGAGCTTTGAGATCAAGAAATATAGATTGGAGGTGGGACAAGTAGGTAAATTCTTAGCTGTAAGTTAATGAATTGAGATCCACTTGGATGGAAGTCTCCAGGACCACATCTGAGTCCTTTTTCCTGAACCTGTTCTAGTCAGTACTTGAAAAAAATGGAGAAGCTGAAGAAGACACCTAAAATACTAAAAGCAAAGTGGGTAGGGAGGGGCTCCAAAGTCTTTTCAATTTATTAGAATAATGAGCTCACATCAATCAAATGGATATAGTATATACAGTATAAGTATTTCTAAGGTTTGAAAGGGTATGTGCGGCTCCCATAGCAATAACTGTCCTGTATCTCCCACAAGAGATTATCCAGCCTGGGGCGAACACCTCAGCGAGGGGAAACCCACCACTCTCAAGGCAGCCATCGTTTGACAGGTTCAACGACAAATACAACACCGCATTCTTTGGTTTAAAAGAAATGTTATTGTTACAAGGGACGGAAAGATCTAGTTTTCAGCAGTTTTTGATATAGATGACCTAACAGAGAAAGACAACTTCCTAAAAGACTTAACTCTATCTTCACATCTATTAAGAGATGTCCATTAACAAGAGCTCTTACGTCAACTAGGGGGGTGAAAACTTTAGAAGATACAGTGATATGTCAGGGTATACTTAGAAAAAAGTGGCTGAGAGAATTGAGGGTGTCTGCTTTGGAGAAATGAAGATGCCCGTGGTTATGGCAGGGTTGACAGGAGCACCAGTGCCCGGAAGTGAAAATTACAGTGTGACGGCTGGAGCTACAAAGTAGCCCAACAGAGCCATAGGAGACAATTCAGGGCTGCCAGAGACAAGGACTGCGCCCTCAGAAACATCACCCAACTTGTCTTGCAGAAGCAAAAGCTCTCTGTTACTCGACGAATTTAAGGAGAGGTAGAAAATAATACTCGACTGGGAGCCACTCTCGTTACCAAGGAGACAATGATACCAGGTGTTGTGCGGATCAAATGAAAGGAAAGATCTGTAAAGTGTGCAGAAAACTGCATGGTAGGGACTGGTTGTCCGTGAGAGATGACACCCAAGGGATTCCTCTAAATGAGGAAATGAACTCCGTGACTTCGAAGGTCCATTTGGACCTTAGGCGTCAATGATTTCATCTTATTAATAAGTCACGCTGATTAATTCTGCTTCAGCATTAGAGGTTTATATTGCTTTGAATTACAATGTATACATCACATTTCCCCCACTTTCACAATATATATTAAAACCTTTGAGTCAATCTTATAATGCTATAACATTAAAATCCTTTCATAGTATCTCATTAAACCCCTTCTTCTCTTTCACTATAATTGAAATAGAGGCTGTCTGGTGAAAATGGGGCTAATAGTTATTTCAGAAAGTTCAAGGAAAATAGGAATAACTCAAAATATATGAGGATTCACTGACAAAAGGTCATTCTTTTTTTTTCTCTTATAACTGAAATGCTCCCATAAAAAGTCAGTAATACAACCTGATCATACTTAATCCTGTGATTTGTGTTCACTATCTACTGATAGGATGAAATATGCTTATTCAACTTTTATGTCTCTATACTCATTCTTGGTCTTCATAAGAAAATTGAATACACACTACCATATATAAAATAGATAACCAGCAAGGACCTACCGTATAGCAAGGGAGTTCTACTCAATATTTTATAATAACCTATAAGGGAAAAGAATCTAGAAAAAATAGATATGTGTGTATGTACAAGTGAATCACTCTGCACATCTGAAACTAACACACTGTAAATCAACTGTACCCCAATAAAAACCTAACTTAAATACTAAATGGCTTAATTTTTCAGATCCAAAAACAAGAAAGAAAATGGATTAAAAAATAGTGCCTGATAACTTCCCTGGTGGTTCAGGGGTGAGACTGTGCTTTCACTGCAGGGGGCCCAGGTTTGATACCTGGTCAGGGAACTAAGATCTCACATATCGTGTAGTGTGGCCAACAAAACAACAACAACAAAATGAGTGTCTAAGAAATAGATGCAAACGTCTCCCGGGAGAGCTCAGGATCAGGGAAGAGGGAAGGATCTGGAATTAAGAAGAAAAGGAAGAAGGGCTGGGAAACAGGGAAGAAAGATGGGAAGAGGCAGTTTGCACTCTGTGCTGAATTACCTTAGAAACAGCAAAAGCATTAACATGCTAGATGAGCAAAACTAAACTGCAGACTCTATAAAGATTCTCTGAATTCAAGCAGCATCTTGTGCTATAACGTTATCACACACGCAAAGATGCCCCACCTCAATGATCAAAATCATGAAAGTCTCTGTAAAGAAACCTTCAAACAATCTGCTATAATAACATGACTCAATATATGGCAAAGAATGCCAATTTAAATGAATTTGCTACCTCAGCTGGGAAACAGTTCACACAGTGGGGTTACCTTAATGTATCTGAGATGGGAGCACTATTTACATGGCCCCACGGGGTCTGTTATACATGAAGCTCCCAGAGGTGGGTGCTGGAGGCGGGTTCCTGTCCAGGATAGTTACTGAACTGAGTTGTCTTGATCTCTGGAATGCCTATGAATGAATTTCCCTCTTCTCTGAGATTCACACATTCCAGTCACCAGTCACTTTTCCTTGAAAAGGTTCCGCAATTGGGGTGGAATTTGGTCTTTGGTCTCTTCCCAGAGCCTCCTATCAGTGGTACCCAATGGGATCCAGAAAGCAAGGCAGGCAGGGAGGGGATGCCAAGTGAGAGACATACATGGTATGTATGCGGTGATGGATGGGGTGAGCAGGGAGCTAAGTGAAGAACCACCGGCTTCTTTCCTGGGAGGGTGAATCGGTGGGAGGGTAGATGTGTTGGGTGAATGGATGGTGACAAAGTCAGCGAGTCACCTGTGATCTCAATTTCCTGCTTTGCAAACTATGAATATAAAAAATCCTCTCCATACACAAAAAAATACCAGTGAGAATCAAATGGAATCATGGGGAAATAAAGTTTTCAACTCCTTGCAGTGTTATGTATATGTCAATCTTATTTCATGTTTTTGTTGTTATTGCTGTTTATCGGTTTGGTTATTTGGGGGATGAGATCAAGGGGAGAAAAACATGATCTAAGTGGTGGTGAAAATGCTAACTTTAAGAAAAGAGAATGATTTTATTCAGCATGTTTGGTATGTTATGTGGACATTTTAAAACCTAGACAAGCATTTAAGTGGCAACTCTGACTATGAAAAAGTCTAGACCACTGGGTTCATACTAATATAAGTCCTTAAGACACAGAAGAAACACTTCTTTGTTTCTAAATTTCACTAAGACTCAAGCCTTTTTCGACTAAGAGGGAATGCACTCTGCTCAGACATGATGGGTGAGCACAGAATACTCCAGCACACCCAGGGCTCTGAAGTCAAGCAGCCGGCCCTGTCTGGGCTCTCAGTGACCCTCGGGTGAGAAGCCCCGCAGAGCTGTTACCTGTATGTGTCCTTCGATGAGCCTTCAGGTGAGAACTTTTTGTATACACTTTGTTGCAGCCCTCGAAATCGCATCTGTGGATACGCCGTTTTCTCGAGTCTGGGGATTCAGACCTTCTCTGGCGTCTTGTGCTCTCAATACTAAATGGTGAGATTGAACTGGAAAAAGAAAAAGGAGACTTAAACGGTGAGCAAACACAGCACTTTGGTTCCAGTGCCGTGAGACCTGAGGCTCACAGTCTGCAGCCTCATACAGACTCAAGGCCCCATGTCCACATTACTGATGTCACTTTCTGGGACATGTTTCATTGCTTAATCTCGAAGGCGGGTGGCTTGACCTATTTTTGATGAAACACTCCTCGGGAGAGGAAGACATGCTTAAAATAACAACAGAATGAAAAAACCAAAAACCGAAATGAAAGCAGTGGTGAATGAGTAGATCTCCATCATCAAAAGAAATTATCCGGTGGTGGTAAAATTAATCGCCTAAAGTTCTGAACTTGCGAAGACACTTACAGAGAATATTTTAGGAACACGTGCTACAGACAAATGACAAAATGAATGCATTTAATAAGTAACATGAGGGTCTGAATTGCATGTGACAACACATAAAATCATGTAAAATCACAATGTACGTTTCAAAACAAGTGAGGTTGGGCTGAAAGAAATGACATCAGTACATCAATAACATGACTCATGACAAGCTATTTTGGTTCTGCAAAATGCACCTGACATTTAACTCTTCCCGTTGGTGGTTTTTCACGGTGAGGAATCAAGTGCATTGTATTTAAAGATTAGCTGTACTACATTATGAAAAAAAAGTTTTAACTATGAAATTTGGCCCTGACTTGTAGATTGTTTAATCTTAATGCCACAGTAGAAAAACAGGATTAGTTTGTAATGCCAGGTAACTGATTAACATGTACTTCTTCCAACATTAATCTCTTTTGATTGAGATAGAAATGAAGAATATGACTCATTTTTCTTAGTTATTCATGAAGTTCTTTAAAGTTACAGTGAAATACAATAAAAAAGCAATCTCTCATATTCCTACTATAAAAGATTTACCACTATTAATACTTTGACATTATTTTCTTCCAGCTTTTCTAGGTTTCGGTGTTTTTTAAAATTACTTTTTATGAATAAATCAGTCCTAAAAAAAATGAACATTACAGATAAAGATAACTTTCCCCCTCTTTCTTACATCATTATCCTGATCCCTTGTTCTCCCAGGGAAAATCTCTATCATCAGTTTTCTACAAATCCTTTCAATTCTTTTAAATTATGCTTACTGGTATCTGCATTCATGGAAACTCATTATATTGTGTTTTTTAAGAGACATATAGATAAAAGGCTGTTCACATCATTCTGCAAATTGTTCCACACTTGACTTTTTTTCACTCAATACTGAGGATCTGAGATCTGTTTATACTGATATAAACACAGTGGTTTGTTCATTTGAAGTGCTATATACCATAGTGCACGGATCCTAAGATGAATCTTTTAATATTTCAGTGTCTCTAAAATCAGGATGCCTCTGACATTTGATGGCTGGTCATGGTTTAATTGATATATTTTGTCTTTCTCAGTGGTGTATTTCACAATAGATGGTGTTTTAATCTACCTAGATCAGGAGTTGGTAAACTGTTTCTATAAAGGGCTAGATAGTCAATATTTTGACCAAGAGTCATACAGTCTATGTTGTGACAAATCAACCCTGCAACTGTAGCAATGAAAGCAGCTATAGATAAATACGAGTATAAATAAAACAAATGAGTATGTCTAGGTTCTAATAAAACTTTATTTATAAAACAAACAGTGGGCAGTATTTGATCCATGGGCTATAATTGGTTAATACTTGACTCAGATGAAATATGGGAGTAGTCCAATGACCATTCATTCCAGAGTTTAAAAATTCATTTCCTAAGTGATGGACATATAGATTTATTTCTAATATTTTACTGCAACATTGCTCCAGTAAACTTTAAAGTGTCTCCTTCCATATGGTGGTGGTGGCTTAGTTGCTAAGTCATGTCCAATTCGTGCAGCATTTTGGACTGTAGCTTGCCAGGCTCCTCTGTTCATGGGATTTCCCTGGCAAGAACAGTGGAGAGGGCTGCCCTTCCCTTTGCCAGGGGATCTTCCCGACCCAGGGATTGAACTCAGGTCTCCTGCATTGCAGGCGGACTCTTTACTGACCGAGCCACCCAAATTTTCAAAGCATCTTTTCACCTGTACAAGTAACAGATTCAGTAGCCAATGCTTTATATTATTAGCTAAGATCAAATATAAGTGACATTTATCTGCCTGTATCTTAAACAGTTTTGTGCAAGATTTCTAAGAAGTTGAAGGAAAGAACAAATGGGATGGCTAAGCCACTTTTTCAGCCTTCTTATCACTCAATGCGGCTTTGTGGTTTTCCACATCATTGACTCAGTTGTAGGGATTGGAGCTTGGTTGTGAAAAGAGTCAAAACAGTGTGACTGGTCTGTCCCATGAGAGAAGGGCTTTAGTCACTCCCAACAAGGTATGTTCTGGCATAGGGTGTGATTCTTGTGAACAAATTGACTCTATATGTGATAATAAGGCAACAGTAATTAATTTCTTGACTATCTAGTCATAAAAACAAATATGGATTTTGTCACTGGGGGCCTCAGAAATAGAAACTTTCGTGTCGTGGTATGTTTTACACCTTTCAAATCAAGAATATGACATGGTATTTATGTCCCTCAAATTGTAACATAAAGCCTATAGTAAGAACCCTTTGTTTTGTACAATGCTTTCTAAACACTATACATAGACTTCTATACAGAAGTCTAAATGTAACTAAGCATAATCACACACACAAATTGCTTGGCCTGTTGATTTTAGCTATTTATCCTGCTATATGTTCATATATGCAGAAAAAAGTAAAAAAAATAAATCTAAAATCAAAACCTAGTAACTACTAAGCAAGTCTATGAGGGACCAAGGAGGTAACGCTGCTATACAGTCAGCCACTGGACTATGTGGTGGGCAGGGTAGGAAAGCAGGGCTACAGAATGGCGGGAAACCACTTCAGTCAGATGTTTGAATTTACGTCAAAATTGAAGACATGTTAGGTGGATGGCCTTAATCCTTTACAAAACTTCATAACGCGGTTTTCCTCATTTTAAAGTGAAATGTTTTAGGGCATTATAAAGAACAACTACCTAAAGATATCTGCATGATGATGATAAAAATAATTTTTAAAGAGGTATGTGCATTGAATAAATGGACCCAACCAAGCTAACCTTAAAATGACATTCAATGGGTAAAACTTCCCCTGGTTCCCCCTTATAAATGGCAGAGATACCCTCAGATGTCACAGAACCTTACGCTAGACTGTACCTTTCAAACAAGAACTACTTATTTGATCTCTTTGTGGAAAGGCAGGTAAACGGGGCTGAAGTAAAAAAGAATCAGAAATGCAGATGAGCTTAAAGAACACAGGGAGAGGAGAGGAAAACCCAAGTCCATGGAGGACTGCTGCCGAACTGGGCCCACAGCTCGATCCTGGAGTTGGGGGACATGGTAGTTGAAGATAACTGTGGACAGGGTGTTTGGCCACGCCAAGTCCACAGCAGGAAATCTGATAGTTAAGGTGCTGGTACCAAGTACTTTTGTGTCTCTGGAGCCAAGAACCAGGTGGGCATTCAAGAAATGTTTGCTAAATAGAATGACTGAATAGTTGGATGGATGAAAGGATTAATGTATTAAGTCAGGTATTCTTAATTTTTAATTCAATATAATCAACTAACTACTTAACCTTTAATGGGTTAATTAATCCTTACCAGGATCCTTTGACGTCAAGTCTTCTGATAATGCTTACTCAATTCCTTACTCTTACCTTCATTTCCCTGTTTCAAATTTTATTTTTTTCATAATGCATATATTTTATTGCAGTATAGTTGATTTAAATGTTTCAGGTGCATGGCAAGGTGATTCAGTTATATATATATACATATATTGTTTTTCAGATTATTTTCCATTATAGGTTATTACAAAATATTGACTACAGTTCCCTGTGCTATACAGTAAAACTTCACTGCTTGTTGCATATCTATTTTGTTTGTTTCATATTTTAAGTGCTGTAATATACAAAGTGGTGACTGAATACCAGGGATTCTGGGTAACCATTAAAATCATATGTTCCCCTGAGTGTCTTGGTTCTTTGCTCTAACTCGAAGACAATGGCACTCTAAAGCATGGCTTACAATTAAAATTTTCAGTGAAATTAAAATATTCTTCCCTTTCTATGCTTTCTGAGCCATGTGGCCTCTGTTTCCACAGCTTTTAAGGTATCCCCAAATGCACACAAACTGACTTTTGGGCTTCAAAAGTTGGCCTCGTTCTGAAGAATGGAAATGTGCAAGAAACGACTGCCTATGCCAGCAGAGGATTCTTCCAATAATCCTAAGTAATAAGCTGGGTATGATGAAAACGGTCAGGACCATTCAACAACTGAACACAGTTGCTAGTGTGTTCCCAGACATTGCACTAAATACATCCATACAGTTCATAAATAATAACTAAAGGCCCACTCCCTTCCCCAGAAGGCTAGACCATTTAGAGAAGTAAATGAACGCCCGAGGGGGCCTCATAGGCACTACGTCGTAATAATTAGATGGAGAGAGAACAAATGAGTGAATCATGCCTTCAGTTACACAACAGTCCCACTTGGAATGGTAAGTTAAATTAGAAGGAAACTCAGAGAGGCTCGAAAAGTCACATCCAAGAACAGCTCTATTTAAGCAGAAGGCACCACGCAGCTGTCATGAAAGGAATGACGGTTAACTGTAATCAGCAGGTAATAAAGGCCATTTGTCACGTGTGACCGCGAGATGCCCTTCACTGAAACTGGAGTTTCTACAGGAGTTAAAAAGAAAAACCCAGGACAATCTTTTAAGACTGGGAAGAGGACAAACACATCCTAAATTTTAAAACAAGAGCAGAAAACAGAGGGATGGAAGGTCCTTCAGCAAATTCACACACATCATCTCAACAGAACATCAAGGAGGCTGACTGAGGATAACAAAGAAGAGCCGACACTGACAGGATGCCTGCCGTGGGCAGGCACTGCGCTAGATGCTTTAAGCTTCAAAGCAGCTCTTGGAGGTCAATATTATTAGTATCTCTAGTTTACAGATGAGGAAACCGAGGCAAAGGGAGGTTAAGATCAAGGCCCAAACAGACTGGGTGACCACACCAGGATCTGAACTCAAGGGCTGGACACTAGAATCCCCCTGAGTTATTGTGTTCTACTCACTCAGGTATTTAGGAATATAAACCACATCTGATAAAAGATGCATGCATGAATGCATGCTAAGTCACTTTAGTCGCATCCAACTTTGTGCGATGCTATGGACCGGAGACGACCAGGCTCCTCTGTCCATGGGATTCTCCAGGCGAGGAAACTGGAATGGTGCCATTCCCTCCTCCAGCAGAATCTTCCTGACCCAGAGATTGAAGCTGCATCTCTTAGAGGTCTCTAGCACTGGCTGGCAGGTTCTTTACCACTAGCACCACCTGGGAAGCCCCATAAAAGATAAAAAAGCAACAAAATAACCTGAATCATTTAAATTTCCCATCTAATCCTATTATAGAAAACAACAGTACATAAAAGCATTCTTAAATGTAGCCTGCTATGATAAAGCATACACTTTATTCCTGAGAAATTTACAGTAAACTGTTTTATAAATACTGCCAGTACAGACAGACAGTGTAACTATTTACTAATAATCTACCTTAAAAATACTTCCTTAACTTTGTAAAACATGTATCTTTCCAGGGAAACGTTTTTGAAGATTGAGTTTGGCAGTGATATGCGATTAAGTCTTCCTCGACGATCAAGACCAGAGTACTTGTTCCTTCCCTGCCATCTTTGTTTATTTACAATGGTACCAAAAAGCATTTACAGTTAGTTGCACAACCGGGTTACCTTAAAGGAAGGGGGCACATTCAGTTTTGAAAGTATATTTTGTACTGTTTCCAAAGCTTGTTTTAAAATGATCTTCAATAGAACGTAAATATCACCTACACGAATTCTGAATCAGCTGCTGCCACAGAATAGACGGAAGTGAGAACTACTTTCTCGTTAGTAAATCAAATACCACGTTGGGAATGAAATATTGAGGCCACAAGCCAAAAAATAGAGTCAATGAGAATTTCAGTTAACCAGGGAGTTACATAAATCTTAGTACTTGAGATTCTATTCATGTGGACAAACCAGACACATGTAGGTTTTTGCAGGCTTTTTCTTAGCCAGCAGATGGCTCTCAGAAGCAGGAATCTTCCTATTTCTCTTCCATACTATCACAGACTCTAGCTTCTATCAAACCACGTCAAGGTCTTCTCTGGGATATTAATTAGAGAAAGGGGGTTATTTAGATACATTCACTATTCAGTCCCCAGAAGCTTCACTCTAAGATAGCACAAATCCACTGATTCACCTCTTTCGTTCCCGCCCATGGACTTCTCCGGTAGTTCAGAGGGTAAAGAATCTGTCTGCAATGCAGGAAAATCTGGTTCCATCCTCGGGTCAGAAATATCCCCTGGAGAAGGAAACGGCAACCCACTCTGGTATTCTTGCCTGGAGAATTCCATAGAGAGGAGTCTGGTGGGCTACAGTCCAAGGGGTTGCAAAGAGTCAGAAGCAACCGAGCGACTAACTTTCACTTTCATTCCTGCCCACGGCTTCCTACAGAAAACTACCTTTGAGCACATTGAAATTGTAAAATTAGAAGTTACCAATCTTTCCAGAAGCTGTGACAAAAACACTACATCACTTTACATTCAAATTTGAATTCAATAAAAATAAATCCATTTTCATGAAATGTATAAATCAAGAGTAATACTTAAATGAAATACGTCCAAAAAGCTCAATCTTGGCACTTATTCAACTAGAATTTGACACTTTTTCATACGAACAGAATATGTGCAGAATGTATTTTGAATTATTCTAATAAATGAAATATCCTACTAATTAAAAGATTGATTCACTGGTTTACCAATGAACTTTTTGTAGGTGAGTCTGTAGATAGATTTATAGTATATCATGATTTTCTTTAAAAATAACAGCAGCCACTCAGTAATTTTAATCATTATCTAGGACCATTAAAATACTCAAAACTGTTAGACTCTGCTGTTTTTTGATTCATCATATTTTAGCAAGTAAGATCATAAGCTGTTTAAGCAAAAGATAAAATAGATACATGGATAAATAGAAAAATGAATTATTAATGGCATCTGCTGTGATTTGTTATATAGTTAACCTATTATGATGAATTTACAGGCTGAAAGAGGATTTAAAAAAAAAAAGGGGGAGACCCATTTCAGATATACAGTTATCTATTCAAAATAGTTTCTTTGGGGGTGACACTGTATTCATCGTAAAGATTTTTTTCCCATAAAATCAATTCATAATGTAAGATGGAACAAGGGCCCTGAAACAAGTATATATTTCTGAATTATACTGGACATGGAACAGAAGACATAAAACTTGCCAAAATATTCAGAAGAACGTTTCCACAAAATTTCTTCAAGAAACGTTGGTGTTTAAATTATATTTCATGCTAGGGGTTGTAGCTCAATGGATCATTGAAGCCTTAAAATAACTTTCTGGGTCTGAATAGGATTAAATAATCAGGATGCCTTTAAGGTGGGTGCTGTCTTCCCCAGGCTGGCACAAGCCTTACCACTCTTGCCTTATAAAGGCAGCACTGCGCATTTACCTTATAGGTGTGGTCCTTGAGCCCATCTGGATTTGAGACCCTCCAGGACTGTTCTCTTTATTTTATTAAAGATAAACTTTAAACTCCTCAACAATGAAGATGTGGTTACATGCATGCCTCTCTAGAACCTGGCATATCAGCAGGTGCTGGGAAGGGTGATGAGAAGGAAAGAGGAAAGAGCTGGGGGAACACAGTCCACCCCATGAGGACATTCCCAAGGGCAAACACTGGTGTTTGATATAAACATGCTAACTTTTCCATATCAGAAAGATCTTCTTATAATGCAGATCCAATCATAACAAAGTTGTACGGATGTGCACTAGGTGAGGACAGTATATAATAAGACTTGGTGTTTTAAATATTAAGACATATATATAATGTTCAAAATATACAGTTCTTATGAGTTATTGTAATGCAATCATAAATAAACTTTTTAAGTAACCATCAACACAGCCTCCATCTATTTTATGCTCATCATTAACAAAGTCTATGTTCCACTAGAGATTTGTTTTATTAAAGCGCACTGAAATTATACCAGTTAATATCTGGTACTTACGCTTACATAAATTATTGAAACAGTTTTTAATTACTCATACAGGGATATATAAATAACATGGCCAAGTAGAACTAATTAGTAATATCCCACTTGAGTTTTTTTTTGGCCAAAAGGACTATCTGGTGCCACAAATAGGCATTTGTCCTTCCATAACATGTGTATGTATTTGAATTTTGGAGAATACCAAAAATCTTCCCATCTAATGGAGGAAATATTTTGTTTTTATTTTCCTTCTTGAAACTCAACTTTTGAGTACTCTGCCAAATTGATGTTATAAAAGTTATAAGGTATAGTAATGTGACCCACATTTATACCTGAAAGACATTAGAAGATAAGCAAACCAGGGCTCAAAAAGTTAATTAAACTAACCCACACAGCTAAACAGTAGTACATTTGGTATTAGTGTATTTCCTGACTCTTCAAGCTAGGATCCTTTCACTCTTCAGTAAAACTGGAGAAAGAGACAAAGAACTATGTTATAATCTTTATTTGGTATGAAGGAAAGCCTGCTTGACAAAACTGAAATATATATATATACACAAAATTTTATTTCATCAGATAGTTAGAACTAAAAATCCCCACCCTATTTACATTTTTGTTATGGCTGCCAGGAAACTCAGGCACATTAGCCTAGGGCCTGGTGTGTTTATCCCCATTCTAACGATACAATAGTAATTCTTAAGTGTACGTCTCATAAAGTTATTTCTGAACTAGGTCAAGTATTAATGATAAACAAGCAAAAGAAAACAAAAACAGAACATGCTGATCTTAAAAATGGAGGAAATGATGTGAAATTTGAATCTTCATTTTTATATGCAGACTTCTAAATTAAAGTTTTACAATCAATAAGCTCTTATTATTATCTTTAAGGAAAAAAAGAAAACAAGAATCCTATTTTTTGTTGCGTTTCCTAGGAAAAAAAGCACAGGCTGTGATCTGAAAATTTACATATCAATTATAGCTTATTATAATTTATTGGGCTTTCCTAGTAGCTCAGACAGTGAAGAATCTGCCTGCAATGTGGGAGACCTAGGTTCGATCCCTGGGTCAGGAAGATCCCCTGAATGGCATGGCAATACACTCTAGTATTCTTGCCTGGAGAATCCCATGGATAGAGGACACTAGCAGGCTATAGTCCATAGCGTCGCAAAGAGTCAGACACAAATGAAAACGACTTAGCACACATACAGGAAGATTAGCCTAGAATAATGAAAACCTGATACAATGTCCAATATATCTTAAACTTGGGTTTCTTCTTCCTCTTTTTTTGGTTAATATCTTTATTAAGATGTAAAAGATATAATTCACATACCATAAAATCACCCTATAAAGTGCACAATTCAGTGGCATTCATTATATTCACAATGTTTTGGAACCATCACCTCTATATAATTTCAAAATATTTTCATCACCCCCAAAAGGAAACTCCATGTTCATTAATGCATTCCACACACCCTCTCTTCCTAGCTCTTGCAACTACTAATCCAATTTTCTGCCTTTATGGATTTGGCTATTCTGAGTATTTATTAGAAACAGAATAATAAAATATGGGCTTTCTATGGCTAGTTTTGTTCATATAAGCATAAAGTCCTTAAGGTTTATCCATGTTGTGGCACGCATCAATAGTTTATCCCTATTTTTTCTTCCAGTTTTATTGAAACATAATTGATATTCAGCACTGTATAAATTTGAGATGTACAGTATAATGAATTTACATATATCATGAAATGATTAATACTTCATTCCTTTTAATAGTTGAATAGTATTTCATTATACAGACACACCATATTTTTACTCATTAGTTGATAGCCATTTGGATTGATTTTTCTTTTTGAGTATTAGGAATAATGCTGCTACGAATATCTGTTCAAGCTTTTGTGTGAACATGTGTTTTAAATTCTCTTAGCCATATACCTAGAAATGGAATTACTAGATTATATGGTAATTCTATGTTTAATATTGTGAGTTTTCAAACTGTTTTTCAAAGTGACCACACCATTTTATAATTTCACCAACACTGTAAGAAGCTTGTAATTTCTTTTCATTCTCACCAACGCATTATGTTTGTCATTTGAATTTTTGCCATTTTAATGCATGTAAAGTGGCATCTCATTGCAGTTTTCATTCATAATATCCCTAACAACTAATGGAGTTGAGTCTTTTCATATACTCACAGGCCATTTGTATATCTCCTTCAGAGAAATATCTATTCAAATACTTTGCTTATTTATAAATTGTGTTGTCATTTAACTGTTAAGTTGTGAAACTTCCATATATTCTGGAAACAAGTCACTTATCAGATATATAATTTGCCAATATTTTCTCCCAATCTGTGGGTTTTTTCATTTTCTTGTGGTCCTTAAATCACAAAAGTTTTAAATATTAAGTCCAATTTAACATTTCTTTTGTTGTATGTGTGTGTGTGGTTATATCTAAGAAAGCTTGAGCTAACCTAAGTCTCAAAGATTTACTCCTATGCTTTCTTTGTATAGATTTGGCTCTTATATTTAGATTTATGACCCATTTTTAGTTAATTTTTGTGTACAGTATAAGGAAGGAAGGAGTCTAATTTCATTCTTTCACATGTGGATACACAGTTGTCTCCATATTATTTGCTAAAAAGATTATTCTTTCTTCATTAAATTGTCTAGGAAATCTCATGAATATCAACTGATTATAAATGTAATGGTTTATTTCTAAGATCTCACCTTTATTCCACTGATCTATATGTGCATATTTAGTCTAGTACCACACTGTCTTAACTTTATAGCTTTGAGGCAAATGTTACAATTGAAAAGTTTTAGTCTTTCAAATTCATCTGTTTCAAGATTATTTCCATATGAATTGTAGGGTCAGTTTGTCAATTTCTGCAAAAGAAAATGCAGTTGGAATTTAGATAGAAATTGCAGTGAATTTATTTACCATTTGGTAGAAGGCTACCATTTACTCAACGTTAAGTCTTTCAATCTACAAACACGGAAGTCTTTCCTTTTACGGGTCCTTTAGTTTTTTTAAAATAATGCTTCAAAGTCCTCAGTGTGCAAACCTTGTCCTTATTCAGTTAAATTTGAAAGTGAAGTGACAGTGTTAGTTGCTCAGTCATGAGCAAAGCAACTCTTTGCGACCCCACGGACTGTAACCCTCTGTCCTTGGGATTTTCCAGGCAAGAACACTGGAGTATATTGTCATTTGCTTCTCCCAGGGATCTTCCCAACCCAGGGATCGAACCTGGGTTTCCTGCATGGCAGGCAGAGTCTTTACCATCTGAGCTACCTGTTGTCCTAGGTATTTTCTTTTTTTCATGTTATTGTAAATGGAATTATTTTCTTTCTCACTGAAGTACAGGTGATTTACAAGGTTGTGTTGAAATTATTTTCTTAATTTCCATTTTCGGATAGTTCACTGTTACTGGATAGAAACAGTCAATTTTTGTATATTGATATTATGTCCAGCAATCATGCTGAACTCCTTTATTAGTTCTGATAGTTTTTTGAAGGGATTCATTTGGGTTTTCTATATACAAGATCATGTCAACCATAAACAGAGATAATTTCACTCCTTCCTTTCATGTCATCTATACATAGAGCTAACTTTACTTCTTCCTTTCCAATCTGGATTCTCTTACTTCTTTTCCTTAACTGCCATGGCTAGAGTACTGAATGAAGGTGGTGAGTACACAAGTCCATTCTCCAATCTGTATCTCCACCTTCCCCCCATATTGGCTCATCAAAACCATTTTTCTGGATTCCATGTATGTGACTGCTCAGCGGCTCATTCATGTTCGACTCTCTGCAATTCCATGGATTGTAGTCTGCCAGGCTTCTCTGTCCATGCAATTTTCCAGGTAAGAGTACTGGAGTGGGTTGCCATTTCCTCCTCCAGAAATCTTCCTGACCCTGGGATCAAACTTGCATCTCTTGTATCTCCTGCATTGGCAGGCGGATTCTTTACCAGAGCCAGCTAGAAAGCCCCAGATTCCATATGTACATATGTTAATACGTGGTATGTATTTCTCTTTCTGACTTACTTAACTCTGTATAACAAGCTCCAGGTTCAGTCACCTCACCAGAACTGACCCAAAGTCATTCTTTTTTATGGCTGAGTAGTATTTTACTGGATATATGTACACATCTTTATCCACTCATCTAGATGTCAACGGGACATCTAGGTTACTGCCACAGCTACTCTATAGAGTGCTGCAATAAGCATTAAGGAACATGTGCCTTTTAGAACTGTGCTTTTCTCAGGGTATATGCCCAGTAGTGGGGGTTTCTGGGTCATATGATAGATTTAGGGAAGGGAGGATCAAAAGCAAGAGGATACATGTATAATTATGGCTGATTCGCACTGTTGTACGGCAGAAACCAACACAGCATTGTAAAGCAATTTTTCTCCAATTAAAAAATTAAAAAAAAAAACAGTGAGTATAAACATCCTTGCCTTGTTCCTGATCTTAGAAATCCCTTTCTATTTCTAGTCTACTGAGTGTTTTTATCATGAAAAAAAAAATGCTGAATGCCTTTTCTGTACCTATTGAGATAATCATGTGGTCTTGTGTTTAAGTCTATCAATATATTATACTGATTGATTTTCGTAAGTCAAACCAGCCTCATTTCTGTGCTACATCCCACACAGTCATGGTATATGCTCTTTTGTATATGTTGCTAGATTCAGTTTGCTTGTTTTATGTTGAGGGTTCTTGAGTCTGTATAAAGGATCTTGTCTATTTTCTATCATCTGTATCTGGTTTTAGTATCTGGGGAATGATATTCTTATAGAAGAGACTGAGAAGTGTTTTGGGTTCCTTCTTTACCTCGGGTTCCACAAAACCATGTTTACAGGAGCCATTCCTTACTACATTCCTATTTGCTGATACTGACACTTTCTTTCCAACCTCAGTTTTGCTCTTAGCCTGCTTCTATGGAGCTGATGTTTCTGACATTTCTATGCTATTGGCCTTGAACTGCTCACCTACAGCTTCATAGATCATTAAAATCTCAGAGCCACACTGTCCACCAAAAGCATGGCCCTGGCCCATCTTTCTTCACCTAAGCAGAAGGGTTAGATTAAAACTTTGTAAGCTTTCATGCATCAGGTAAATACCACTTAATGTTTCTGACTTCATTCCTGGTAAAACCCTGTCCACAGTTCTGACTGGTAGCCTTTCAGTGAATACTATGCTGTTTATAGTAAACTTACTGTATACTATCAAATACTGCAGGTGGCAGAGTAAGGGCTTTTATATCAACATGTATAAACTTAGAAATCATCACAAAAATTACAGAAAGATTGGTAGGGTCGATACTGTTAATGGAAGTCTAACAGCTGAGAAATAGCTGAGAAAATAGACGCTTAGAATGGGTAAGTGCCTGAGAAAAGAGAGACTTAAGACCTCCAGTCCACACTTACTCTTACATCACATCATTCCTAAAATAAGATGAAAAATCTATAAAACATCAAGATAACAACGCTAAGTCTCTTGTACCATATTTATTGTTGATTAAATATAATTTGCACTGTTGGCATTTTTTTTTAAACTTGGCTGTTTCCTGCTGAGAAAATCTGTATGATGAAAGTTTAAATAAGTGGCAGTCAGATATATAGGTATTTTTCAACTTAACACTACTTATTTAATCAAATAAAACAACAAACATTTTCTGTGGGTTCATCATAGAAAAGCAAATGAGCATATACAAAACTCTCCTCAAAGAGTTTATAGTATGGTGAGGTGTAGGATTTGGATATTTATCCACCTCAAACAGGTGACAAAAGACTCAAACACACCAATTATATGACATGTGGAAGTCTAATCTTAACTCTCAGAAGATGTATGTAAATTTCTGGGAGGTTTATATTCTCAGGGCTCTCTAGGCTTCTATCATTAATCCTGATGTAAAAATCAGCCCCTTCTTCAGTCTTCACACCAAGAACCACCATATTCACACATCTGAGCTCAGCAGCCCTTTTACCACAGACGGTGAGGCACTCTTGGGGCTCTGGCTCTCTCTGCCTAGTGTTCTTGTATTTATAAAATGCTTTTGCATACTTCTGCGCTGCTCACTGGTCCCCTCCAGCCTCAGGCAACTGTTCATCTTGCTGGCATTCTCTCCTCCCTTCACCTCGTCCCCAGCTTCTTCCCCACTCCCGAGTGTGCACGCTGTCACTTCAGTCGTGTCTGACTCTTTGCAACCCCACGGACTTAGCCCTCCAGGCTCCTCTGTCCATGGGCTTCTCCAGACAAGAATACTGGAGTAGGTTGCCATGTTCTTCTCCTGGGGCTGTTCCCAATATAGGGATCGAACCCGGGTCTCTTACATCTCCTGTACTGGCAGGGAGGTTCTTTACCAGGCATTCTCTCTCCTTCGCCTCTTCTCTGGTTTCTTCTCCCACCCCCATCTCATCTTTATTCAAGATAAAAAACAACAAACCCCTCCCGTTGGCACACGCAGGCCTGATTTCCCCTGGTAAAAACCCCGGGGCTAAGGTTACATCAAGTCCTTGGCCAGGGACGTGGGAGTGGGCTTCAGCTGTCGTGCTCCCTCCAAGCATTCCTATAGGCATATTTTCCACACCAAGGGGGATTCTTCTGGAGGAGCCTGGTGCCAGCTGTTAGGATAATAAGAATTTCTCCAATTTATTATGTATGAGAATCATAATTATAAAAGTCGTAAAAAATGTTATGTGATAAAGAGGAATAATAAAGTGTTATCGGAGTAAAGGGAGAGAGGGTCTAATTCTGTCTTGAAAGATCACAGCAAGCTTAATGTAGGACACCAAGAAGTGGGTCTTAAAAGAACATGTGAGAGGGGAAAAGAACACAGGAAACAGGGACAGGATGAACTGGGCCAGAAACCATGGACTCTTGAGTGTTTCCTTATAGTGAATCGTTATTTTGTATGTCCTGGAAATGTCAGGATTTTTTTTTTCTTTTAGTTTTGGGAGGAAAATCATGGCTTATAAAAATAGGATTCATTGGTGAGGAGGTGATGAAAGTCACAGCTTTTATCAGTTAGAGAGCTATTTATGGTCATCATCTAAGCAGTGGATTCTAAGCTGAACCAAAGAAGTATCTTTAAATCTGATTCAGAGGGGCCCAATTCCAAGGCATTGCAGATGTAGGTCTGTCAGTTCCTGGTAATTGACTGGAGGATGGCAGATAAAGAAGGGGGAGGAACAACCCCAGCAGCTTAGTCTAAGTGACCAGGATAATATTATAATAATGTCCTTAAACATCCTGGAGTTCCCAGGAGAGAAGACACTAATGATTACAATTAATCTATGTATAAACAAAATTTAAACATAGCAGAGGGCATTCTCTGGCAGTCCAGTAGCTAGGGCTTCACACTTTCATTGCTGAGGGCCCAGGTTCAATCCCTGGTAGGGGAACCAAGAGTCTGCAAGTCAAGCAATCTGGCCAAAAACATAAATAAAAATTTCTTTAAAAAAAAGGACAGCAGAGTAGCACTTTCATTTGCCAGACAAGCAATAATTTAAAAGGGCAGTATAAACTAGGTTCATAAAGAAGTTATTTCCAGGGATATCTTGAATGTGTTTTATAGAAGAAAGCTTATAAAATAAATTTAGGTTAATGGTAATAGAATTTCAGTAAGTGCTGTCCAATCTGTAAATTCTAAAGGCCAGGTACTTTGTAGAGAAAATTAGACTGAAAATGCACAGTTTTTGTTTATTCAGTCAATTAACATTCATTACATTCATTTAGGGATATTATTAAGTTTATAGTTGGCAGTTTACATACTTGATGACCTAGGTGATTGCTTTTCTGATTGGTTTTAATTATAGAAGTTCGTTTTTCAAGACCTCAAAGAGACTCACTTAAGTGGAGGGGAAGACAAAGTAGGGACGACAGAAAACACATTTTGAAGCAGTAACTACTGCCTTAGGCGGCTTGCTGAGTATTTTGCATATTAGAATGGCTTGAAATATTGGATGAACCAAAAGATGTGACTTCAGAACTACCTGGGTTAAGAATCTTGCCAACAAAAATAAATTTTTAGCTGTGTCTCAGAAAAATTTATCAGCTTCCCTAAACTTTGGATTTTTTTCTAGGAAAAAAATATCTACCTTCCAGAGTTATAAGAAGAAATAGTTATGAAAATAAAACAACCTTGTATAAACAGGTGTCTAATCAGGAAATGTTTTTAATTACTGTTGTTATGTTCTGTACAAACCTCAATGTCAATCCCATTTTACAGATGAGGAATGTGGGGTTCAGTCAAGTTAAGTAACTTGCCCAAGAGCAAAAAATAATACTGGGGGGAGGGGTTGACTTTTTTTAGTCATTGCTGTCCCAGTCACCTGCAACAGTGCCTGGGAGAGGAGGTGCTCAACAGAAACTTGCTAGTATTTATGAAAAGCACCCCCACATTTATGTCCCTCTGAATGCCAGAGGGCCCCTGTGCTCAGGTCTCTGGCCACTTCTCTTTCAATTCCTTGGGTGAACCCATTCACTCCCACACTTCACATAGGTGCTGCCTACACCATCTTTCTGCATGTCACCACCTATTAGTATCTTTACAGGCTCAGACATTTTCTTGACCTTTCACTCAAGGGCCAATCAGACATCCAATTTAACATGTTGAAAGTTGAATATGAGATACCCCTCCCCCCCCCCCCCAAATTCGCTCTTTCCCCAGTACACTCTATTTCAGGAAACAACCCCTATTCTCCTGGTGGCTCAGAATAAAAACAGGAGTCTTTTGTGATCATCCTCTGCCATTCATAATCAGTCAACAGAACCTACTGGCTCTACTTGCAGTGTGGATCCTGAATTTGAAAACTTTCCACCATCTCCTCACTCATGCATTTCTCAACCGATTTCTTGCCACCGCATCTAACTGGAATCCCTGCTTGCACACCTTTCCCCCCGCACATCCCCAATTTATTTTATTATGGTAAATATATGTGGCATAAAATTGACCCTTTAACTATTTTTAAGTGTACAATTCAGGGGCATTAAGTACATTCACACTGTTGTATAACCATCACTGTTATTCATTTCTAGAACTTTCTCAGCATCCTAACACAGAAACTCTGTTCCCATTATACAATAATACAGTAATAACAATAATACAGTCAGAGCTCATCCTTCTCATGCCTCAGCCCCTGGCAACTTCTACTGTACTTTCTGTCTCTATGAATTTGACTAAATTAGGTACCTCACGTAAGCGGAATCATACAGAATTTGGGCTTCCCTGGTGGCTCAGATGGTAGAGAGTCTGCCTGCAGTACAGGAGACCCGGGTTCAATCCCTGGGTCAGGAGAATCCCCTGGAGAAGGAAATGGCAACCCACTCCAGTATCCTTGCCTGGAAAATTCCATGGATGGAGGAGCTGAAGCTCCAATACTTTGGCCACCTGATGCGAAGAACTGACTCATTGGAAAAGACCCTGATGCTGGGAAAGATTGAAGGCAGGAGGAGAAGGGGATGACAGAGGATGAGATAGTTGGATGGCATTATCAACTCAATGGACTTGAGTCTGAGCAAACTTTGGGAGACAGTGAAGGACAGGAAAGCCTGGCAGGCTACAGTCCATGGGGTCGCAAACAGTCGGATACGACTGAGCGAATTCACTTTCATTTTCACAGTATTTGTCCTTTTGTGTCTGGCTTATTTTACTTAGCATAATGTTTTCAAGATTCATGTACTTTGTAGTATGTACCAGCAGTTCACTTTTTAAGGTCAAATAATATCCCATGGGGTGTAGTTGTAACTACCCTTTCTTTATCCTTTCATCCACTGACAGGCATTTGGGTTGTCTCCATCTTTTTGCTATTGTTAACGCTGCTGCTGTGAACACCGGTGTACACCTATCTTTGTGTTCAATTTGTTGGGTATATACTCAGAAATGGAATTGCTGGATCAAAGGTTCGAATACTCAAAGTTATGGTTTTTCCAGTAGCCATTCGAGAGTTGGACCCTAAAGAAGCCTGAGAGCTGAAGAAATAATGCTTTCAAATTGTGGTGCTGGAGAAGACTCTTGAGAGACCTGTGGACAGCAAGGAGACTGAACCAGTCCATCCTAAAGGAAATCAACCCTGAATATTCATTGGAAGGACTGACACTGAAGCTCCAATACCTTGGCCACTTGATGCGAACAACTAACTCCTTGGAAAAAGACCTTGATGCTGGGAAAGAATGAGGTCAAGAGGAGAAGGGGGCAACAGAGGATGAGACAGTTGGATGGCATCACTGAGTCAACAGACATGAGTTTGAGCAAACTCTGGGAGATAGTGAAGGACAGGGAAGCCTGGCAGGCTGCCGTCCATGGGGCCGCAAAAAGTCAGACACGACTGAGTGACTGAACAACAAGGTAATTCTGTTTAACTTTTGAAGAACCATCAAACTGCCTTCCGTAGTGGCTGCGTCATTTTACTTTCCCACCAGCAATACACGAAGGTTCGAAGTTATCGACATCTTCATGAATACTAGACTTTTTTTTTTTTTAAAATAATAGCCATCCTAATGGTCGTGAAGTATTCTCCTATGAAAAAGTGAAAGTGAAAGTTGCTCAGTCGTATCTGACTCTTTGCGACCCGCCAGGCTTCCTGTCCATGGAATTCTCTAGGCAAGAATACTGGAGTGGCTAGTCATTCCCTTCTCCAGGGGATCTTCCCAACCTACAGATCGAACCCAGGTCTCCCATATCACAGGCAGAATTCTCCTAGAATTTTCCTAACAAAAGAAACAATGTCTTATCAAAATACTAGTGGTTTCTTATCTCACTAAGAACAAAGGTCGAAGTCTGCATTATCACCTACAAGTCATTCTGGGAGCCCTCAGACCTTATTATTCCTTCTCTAGCTCACCCTGCCCCAGTCTAACTGTTTCTGGAATGTCTAATTCATTTCAACTCAGGGCCTTCACGCTTGCTATTCCTCTGCCTAGAACTATCACTCACCATATGGTTTCTGGCTTCACTTAATTGAT
Source organism: Dama dama (assembly GCF_033118175.1). Classification (NCBI taxonomy): domain Eukaryota; kingdom Metazoa; phylum Chordata; class Mammalia; order Artiodactyla; family Cervidae; genus Dama; species Dama dama. Next base: position 51,036,429 of record NC_083710.1, read on the forward strand.
GTCTCTAATCAAATGTCACTTCCTCAGAGAGGACACACACAATCTCTTCCATACGCCTTCCCCTACCCTCTCACTGTCTATGGCTTTATTTTTCTTCAAACTACTGATCAATTCTAACATTATATAGTATATTAATTTGTTCCTCATTCATCTCTCTTACCAGAGATGTGGATGTGGCTTTTTTCTTTTTTATAAAAGATCCTTTTTTTGTTAAAGTTGGTGTACAGCGTGGGCTTCCCTGCTGGATCAGTGGTGAAGAATATATGCCCGCAATGAGGGAGACCTGGATTTGATCCCTGGTTGGGAAGATTCCCCTGGAGAAGGAAATGTCAACTCACTCCAGTATTCTTGCCTAGAAAATCCAATGGACAGAGGAACCTGTCGAGCTACAGTCCATGGGGATGCAAAAGAGTTGGACACCATGGAGCAACTAAACAACAATAATAGTTGTTGTATAATATTACAGAATTACAGGTGTACTATATAGTGATTCACAATTATTAAAGGTCACACTCCATTTATACTTACTATAAAATATTAGCCAAATTCCCCATATTGTACAGTATATCCTTGTAGCTTATTTTATACCTAAGAGTTTGCACCTTTTACTCACCCACCCCTATCGTGCCCCTCCCCATTCCCTCTTCGCTCTGGCAACCATTAATGTGTTCTCTATATCTGTGAGTCTGTTTCGTTTTTGTTATATTCACTAGTTTGTTGTACTGCTCAGATTTATCTTATTTACTCTTCTATTCAAAGTATCTAGAACAGTGCTATACAAATGGCAGGCACTAATTCTTGAAGGAATGTTCACAGAGGATCATATTTAAGATAAAGAATCTTAATCTACTTACTTGGTTTCATTAGAAACGACAAAATATCCTTTACAATTTCAAACATATATGTCTTATTCTTTTGGGGGGGAGGGGGTGGGAATTTGCTATTGTCTTAATCAGCAAATATTCTTGATCTCTTCAAGAAAATTAGAGATACCAAGGAAACATTTCATGCAAAGATGGGCAAAATAAAGGACAGACGGTAGGGACCTAACAGAAGCAAAAGATATTAAGAAGAGGTGGCAAGAATATACAGAAGTTCAGTTCAGTTCAGTCACTCAGTCATGTCCGACTCTTTGCGACCCCATGGACTGCAGCACACCAGGCCTCCCTGTCCGTCGCCAACTCCCAGAGTCTACCCAAACTCATGTCCATTGAATTGGTGATGCCATCCAGCTATCTCATCTTCTGTCATCCCCTTCGCCTCCTGCCTTCAATCTTTCCCAGTGTCAGGGTCTTTTCAAATAAGTCAGTTCTTTGCATCAGGTGGTCAAAGTATTGGAGTTTCAGCTTCAACATCAGTCCTTCCAATGAACACTCAGGACTGATCTCCTTTAGGATGGACTAGTTGGATCAGTCAGAGAAGAACTATACAAAAAAGACCTTCAAAACCCAGATAATCATGATGGTGTGACCACCAACCTAGAGCCAGACATCCTGGAATGCAAAGGCAAGTGGGCCTTAGGAAGCATCACTACAAACAAAGCTAGTGGAGGTGATGGAATTGCAGTTGAGCTATTTCAAATCCTAAAAGATGATGCTGTGAAAGTGCTGCACTCAATAAGCCAGCAAACTTGGAAAACTAAGCAGTGGCCACAGGACTGGATAAGGTCAGTTTTCATTCCAATCCCAAAGAAAGGCAATGCCAGAGAATGCTCAAACTACTGCACAATTGCATTCATCTCACACGCTAGTAAAGTAATGCTCAAAATTCTCCAAGCCAGGCCTCAACAGTACGTGAACTGTGAACTTCCAGATGTTCAAGCTGGATTTAGAAAAAGCAGAGGAACCAGAGATCAAATTGCCAACATCCATTGGATCATTGAAAAAGCAAGAAAGTTTCAGAAAAACATCTATTTCTGCTTCATTGACTATGCCAAAGACTCTGACTGTGTGGATCACCACTAACTGTGGAAAAGTCTTAGAGATGGGAATACCAGACCACCTGATCTGCCTATTGAGAAATCTGTATGCAGGACAGGAAGCAAGAGTTGGAACTGGACATGGAACAATGGGCTTGTTCCAAATAGGCAAAGGAGTACGTCAAGGCTGTATATTGTCACCCTGTTTATTTAACTAATCTGCAGAGTACATCATGAGAAACACTGGGCTGGATGAAGCACAAGCTGGAATCAAGATTGCCGGGAGAAATATCAATAACCTGAGATATGCGGATGACACCACCCTTATGGCAGAAAGCGAAGAAGAACTAGAGAGCCTCTTGATGAAAGTGAAAGAGGAGAGTGAAAAAGTTGGCTTAAAGCTCAACATTCAGAAAACTAAGATCAAGGCATCTGATCCCATTACTTCATGGCAAATAGATGAGGAAACAGTGAAAACAGTGAGAGACTATTTTTTTGGGCTCCAAAATCACTTTAGATGATGACTGCAGCTATGAAATCAAAAGATGCTTGCTCCTTGGAAGAACTAGACACCAACTAGACACCAACTTGATCTACCTAGATATTAAAAAGACCTTTACCAACAAAGGTCTATCTAGTCAAAGCTATGGTTTTTCCAGTAGTCCTGTATGGATGTGAGAGTTGGACTATAAAGAAAGTTGAGTGCTGAAGAATTGACACTTTTGAACTGTGGTGTGGGAGAAGACTCTTGAGAGTCCCTTGGACTGCAAGGAAATCCAACCAGTCCATCCTAAAGGAAATCAGTCCTGAATATTCATTGGAAGGACTGATGCTGAAGCTGAAACTCCAATATTTTGCCCACCTGATGCGAAGAACTGACTCAATGGAAAAGACCCTGAGGCTGCGAAAGATTGAAGGCAGAAGGAGAGGGGGATGACAGAGGACGAGATGGTTGGATGGCATCACCAACTTGATGGACATGGGTTTGAGCAAACTCTGGGAGTTGGCAATGGACAGGGAGGCCTGGCATGCTGCAGTCCATGGGGTTGCAAAGAGTCAGCCAAGACTGAGTGACTGAACTGAACTGATCAGCTATAAAGTATCTATTGATTATAACATATATTCTGTATAATAACAATAACACTGTTAAGCATTTACTTGTGCCCAGAATTGCACTAGGTGCTTGATACATTTTACCACTAATTTTTAAAAAACTCTATGGTGTTGTCTGCAGTTTATAATGAGAAAATTAAGGCTCAGGAAAGGTAAACTGACCAAGAACACATAGCAAGGAAGTGCAGGCCAGGAATCCCAGACAGGTGCTGTCTGGCTCTAACGCTTGTTACTTATTCCTCCAGGCCACTCTGCAAGACACCCAGAGAATAATACCTCTCGGTCTCTCCTTTAGGCGCATACTGCTTAATGAGTGGTATAACAAAGCATATACCTACACGTGCTGTACTCAGACACTCAATTGTGTCCGACTCTTTGTGACCCCATGGACTGTAGCCTGCCAGGCTCCTCTGGTCATGGGATTCTCCAGGCAACAATATTAGAGTGAGTTGCCATTTCCTCCTCTCAGGAATCTTCCCCACCCAGGGATCAAACCTGTGTCTCTGGCATCTCCTGCACTGGCAGGCAGGTTTGTTTTACCACTGATTCACCTGGGAAGCCCGTGTATCTACATACATAATTTAAAAGAAACCCAACAACAGAAGGGACAACAAGCTGGTGCTCCATTGACTGTTCACGGTCATTAGAGAAATTCAGAGAAGAGAGCCACCCCTGGAGGCTGTGGTGGTTAGGATGTCATCCTGAGAAAAATCACCTTTGAGCAGGACCCTGACTTTGAGTGGGGTTTTGAGAAGGGAGCTATAGGGTAAGGTGGAGAGGGTCACACTCCAGGCGGGATGAATCACCTGAGTACTGACTGGGGATAAAAAGGAAAGAGGGGTATTTGATCAAAACTGGGTAAAGTGGTCTACTAGAAATTCAGAGTTCACTTCTGGCAAAGTAGAAGAGGAGGAAGAATGTTAGCTGATATTTATTGAGTACTTAATACATGCAGACAAGCACTGTGCTACATATGGATGATCTGATTTTCACAACCCTATGAGATTAACAGTACTCTCCGCATTTAACAGGTGGGCAAACGTCTCTGAGACTAAGGGTGAGACAGGGATGCATAGTAAGAAATAAGGATGCGTAGCCAGTCTTGGTGAAGATTTTGAATGCTGAGACAAATTACCTGTCATTGTTCTTTATGCACTGAATTTTTAGGGTTCCTTTCCCTGCCCAGAAATTTATTCCATCTTAATAACCACCTGTGGTTAAAACTCATCTCCTCTTTTCCCAAAGCTCTCCTGAACATCACACATGCTTCCAAGCATGCATACATCAAGGCAAGTCTACTAGTTGGCTAGTCTACTTAAGCCCTACTCATTGAAATTCCTTAGTTGCATCTGACATGCCCTCTGGCTCCTCCATTCAAGGGCTCATCATCAAAACCTATATAATGCAACTCCTTTACAGGGAAAATGGATGTGAAGTTTGAGACTGTTTCATAGTTTAGTGACATTAATTAAGGATAATGTCTCCAGAAAGCCTGGTGTTTCTGTGAATTACAATTTATTCCTCCTAACTCAGAGAGTTAATTATCAATATAATAAATATTTGATTCTTCAGCTGTCAACATAAACTATAGCACTTTCAGACTATCTGCCTGACTCCAAGAGTCAGTAAAAATAACTCAAACACTAGAAAATTCACCATTTTAAGACTTCTCCCATTATCTCATAGTTTCTATAGGTTTACACAGCACCATTCCCTGGTGGCTCAGGCAGTAAGGAATCTGCCAATGCAGGAGAGGGTAAGAGAGGCGGGTTCAACCCCTGGGCGGGGAAGATCCCTCCAGGGAGGTCATGGCAACCCACTCCAGTATTCTTGCCTGGACAATCCTGTGGACAGAGGAGCCTGGCGGGCTACAGTCCACAGGGTCACAAAGAACTGGACAAACCTGAAGCGACAGCAAGCAGGCGGGTGCTGTCTAAGTGCTGGTAAGTTAAACGTCACACTGTCAAACAGAAACTTACATATATATTACTAAGCAATGGTGAAGCTCATGTTACAAGTATTGGTGCAAATCTCCACATGATGTGTATTTTGGCTTCTGAAGAACAATATGGGGGCTGGTTATCAGACAGGTTGCTGCTGTGCAGGATTAACAGAGCAGGTGGTGATTCACTGTTCAGGCATGTTTGACATCATTGGTGCAAGTCTGTGTTCATTCAAAGAGAAGGTAAAGCAGAGAAATAAAGTACTGATGCTTATTATGAAGAGAGTGAGCAAAACAGAAGGGCTTCCCTGGGGAAAACTACCTACTAATAACTATACTCCAATATACAACATCTAGAGTTTCTAGCTTTCACTTCTGAAAAGAAAGTTGTAGAACAACCCATGAAGCATTTTGTTTGATTTTTTACAAAAAGTCTTCAGTACATACTAACTTCTAAAATTAAATTCATGCTGTAACAAAATGGCTTATCACAGATTTCTAAGATTTCTTGCCCTCTTTTTCTTTTGTCTCCTAAACAGACAACCTGAAGGCAACTTTTAAGACCCTTCAAAAAGTTGATACGCCTAGAAACCTAGTAAGTATTCAATGTTTTACTGGCAATGACACTGCAGGACCAAGTTATCAGAAAACATCTGTGAATCAGATACAAATTTCATACTAATTACCAGTTTAATTTTTCTCATTTATTGGGGAATAAAAATGTACTTCAATGCATTTGTGGATATACCTGAAATGGTCTCACTTACCTTTATCCAGAATCTGGTGTGTGTGTGTGTTTTCAGTAAGAAAATTATTTAAATAACATGTACATTATGAGTGAGAACTACTTAAGCGTCTTCTTTGGAGAAAGGTCTGTGAGAGTCTCTCAGATGATGATAAATTAGCCAAATGCACATGTGACTGGAAACCACTGACACCAGAATATCTCAGGATCACCTTTTGGCAGATGTTAAAAAACAGTTTAACAAAAATCAAGATTATTTATTTTTCCTAAATCCACCTCATATGGTATACATTTTTAAGAGGTTACGCTATACCCGCATTTTCATGTCTTTTCTTTGTGGCAAGTAGACAAGTAGTAAAAGACACTGTCTCTGATCTTTAGAACTTAAAATATGGGTAAGTCAACATGTATTATGTCTATGAAACAACAACAATAACAAAAGACCAAATGTAAGGAACTATGGAGTGATTCAGATAGAATCTATGAGTGCCAAGAGAATTAACCAGGGTGTAAGATTACCCTTACACCTATGACCTAAATCAAATCCCTTACGATTATACAGTGGAAGTGAGAAATAGACTCAAGGGAATAGATCTGATAGACAGAGTGCTTGATGAACTATGGATGGAGGTTCATGACACAACAGTGATCAAGACCATCCCTAAGAAAAAGAAATGCAAAAAGCAAAATGGCTATCTGAGGAGGCCTTACAAATAACTGTGAAAAGAAGAGAAGCGAAAAGCAAAGGAGAAAACGAAAGATATACCCATTTGAATGCAGAGTCCCAAAGAACAGCAAGGAGAGATAAGAAAGCCTTCCTCAGTGATCAGTGAAAAGAAATAGAGGAAAACAACAGAATGGGAAAGACTAGAGATCTCTTCAAGAAAATTAGAGATACCAAGGGAACATTTCAAGCAAAGATAGGCTCAATAAAGGACAGAAATGATATGGACTTAACAGAAGCAGAAGATATTAAGAAGAGGTGGCAAGAATACATCAAAGAACTGTACAAAAAAGACCTTCATAACCCAGATAATCATGATGGTGTGATAACTCACCTAGAGCCAGACATACTGGAAGGTGAAGTCAAGTGGGCCTTAGGAAGCATCACTACAAACAAAGCTAGTGGAGGTGATGGAACTCCAGTTGAGCTATTTCAAATCCTAAAAGATGATGCTGTGAAAGTGCTGCACTCAATATGCCAGCAAAGTTGGAAAACTCAGCAGTGGCCACAGGGCTGGAAAAGGTCAGTTTTCATTCCAATCCCAAAGAAAAGCAATGCCAGAGAATGCTCAAATTACTGCATAATTGCACTCATCTCACACATTGTTAAAGTAATGCTCAAAATTCTCCAAGCCAGGCTTCAACAGTATGTGAACTGTGAAATTCCAGATATTCAAGCTGGATTTAGAAAAGGCAGAGGAACCAGAGATCAAATTGCCAACATCCATTGGATTATCGCAAAAGCAAGGAAGTTCCAGAAAAACCTCTATTTCTGCTTTATTGACTATGCCAAAGTCTTTGACTGTGTGGATTACCACTAACTGGAAAATTCTTAAAAAGATGGGAATACCAGACCACCTGACCTGCCTCTTGAGAAATCTGTATGCAGGACAGGAAGCAAGAGTTAGAACTGGACATGCAACATCAGACTGGTTCCAAATTGGGAAAGAAGTACGTCAAAGCTGTATATTTTCACCCTGCTTATTCAACTTATATGCAGAGTACATCTTGAGAAACACTGGGCTGGATGAAGCACAAGCTGGAATCAAGATTGCCAGGAGAAATATCAATAACCTCAGATATGCAGATGACACCACCCTTATGGCAGAAAGCAAAGAAGAACTAGAGAGTCTCTTGATGGAAGTGAAAGAGGAGAGTGAAAAAGTTGGCTTAAAACTCAACATTCAGAAAGCTAAGATCATGGCATCTGGTCCCATCATTTCACGGCAAATAGATGGGTAAAAAGTGGAAACAGTGGCTGACTTTATTTTTCTGGGCTCCAAAATCACTGCAGATGGTGACTGCAGCCATGAAATTAAAAGACGCTTGCTCCTTGGAAGGAAAGTTATGACCAACCTAGATAGCATATTAAAAAGCAGAGACATTACTGTGCCAACACAGGTCCGTCTAATCAAGGCTATGGTTTTCTAGTTGTCACCTATGGATGTGAGAGTTAGACTATAAAGAAAGCTGAGCGCAGAATTGATGCTTTTGAACTGTGGTGTTGGAGAAGACTCTTGAGAGTTCCTTGGACTGTAAGGAGATCCAACCAGTCCAACCTAAAGGAAATCAGTCCTGAATATTCATTGGAAGGACTGATGCTGAAGCTGAAACTCCAATACTTTGGCCACCTGATGCGAAGAACTGACTCATTGGGAAAGACCCTGATGCTGGGAAAGATTGAAGGTGGTAGGAGAAGGGGACAACAGAGGACGAGATGGTTGGATGGCATCACCGACTCAGTGGAGATGAGTTTGAGTAAACTCCGGGAGTTGGTGATGGACAGGGAGTCCTGGTGTGCTGCAGTCCATGGGATCACAAAGAGTCAGACACAGCTGAGCGACTGAACTGAACTGAACTGAAGATTTCCCTTAAAGTACTACACAGCTGAAAAGTTGTAAACGGAAAAGATCATGATAAACATAACCAATTGAAGGTATGAAGCTTTTGCTTATTATTATTAAACTCTGGTCTGTTGGCCATCTCTTATTGGAAGAGGCTTGTGGTTACGTGATTAGGGCTGCATGGAGTCAGATCACCCACCGTCATTCATCTAACTGTATAGCTCTGGGCAAATAACTGAAGGCCTCAATGCCTCAGTTTCTTTTCTGTAAAATGGAACAGATAAGCAAATTTACAGGGTCGTTATAAGGATAAATGAATTCATACGTGTAAGGCATTTACGACCATACTTACTACTTGGCCAGCCTCAATAGATCTTACCTCGCTCTGTCCTCCAATTTTGGTCTGGGAACATATCAAGGATTGTTGTTAAACTCAAAGAAAATTACAAAAAGTGTGCAAACAAAATTCGGTTAGAAAAATGCATGTTAAAATAGTCAAGGATCCTGGAGAAGGAAACAGCAAGCTGCTCCAGTATTCTTGCCTGGGAAATCCCATGGACAGATGAACCAAGCAGGCTACAGTCCATGCATGGGGTCACAAAGCATTGGACACAACTTAGCAGCTGAAGAACAACAAACCTTCAACAATATCATACTACAGACTTCAAATGTGCTAAGAGGCTAGGTCTGAATATTTGCCACCACAAAAGAAGAACTGTTTTGTCTGACTCTTTGTGACCCCATGGCCTATAGCCCACCAGGCTCCTCTGCCCATGGGATTCTCCAGGCAAAAATACTGGAGTGGGTTGCCATTACCTTCTCCAGGGGATCTACCTGACCCAGGGATGGAACTCCGGTCTCCTTCACTGCAAGCGGATTCTTTACCTTCTGAGCCACCAGGGAAGCCCCAGTCATGGGATGTGATGGAGGTGTTAGCATTAACGTGGTAAGCATGCTGTGATACATAAAGGCATGAACGTGTAATGTATGTCAATTATATCAATTTAAAAAGCAATGCCCCATATGGGATGTATAAATAAAGGCATAAAGTTACTAAACAATGTAAGGAGTTTTATTTCTCTAAAAAATAGCTCAAGGTGCTTGGGGGAGCAAAGGTTGGGGGGGAATGAATATGTCATTTATGCCCCTTTTCACTAGTATTACCTGATATTTTCTAGAGACTCTTTTGCACCACCACAGACTATTAATAATATCTGAATCATTCTTACATTTACATAGAGATAAAAAGAGATCAGTCCTGGGTGTTCACTGGAAGGACTGATGCTGAAGCTGAAACTCCAATATTTGGCCACCTCATGCGAAGAGTTGACTCATTGGAAAAGACCCTGATATTGGGAGGGATTGGGGGCAGGAGGAGAAGGGGATGACAGAGGATGAGATGGCTGGATGGCATCACCAACTCGATGGACATGAGTTTGAGTAAACTCCAGGAGTTGGTGATGGACAAGGAGGCCTGGCATGCTGCAATTCATGGGGTCGCAAAGAGTCGGACACAACTGAGCGACTGAACTGAATGATAAATAATCAGAAAACATATTACACTCTCTTTGACAATAATGAAAACATTTATAAATTTATCTGGGGTTAGCACATTCTTGGATAGTTGTAGTTTTCAAACAAGCTTCTAATTTTCAAATCCAAATAATCTTTTTTTTTTCTTTTAGCAGAAACATAACTATGTTCTGAGGTGTGACAATTCAACACTGATAAGATATGCAGGAAGATATGTTCAGCTATCTGTTGAGAGCTGATCTGGCGAGCTGCAAGGGGACAGCACTTGTAGAATGATTCAATTTTGTGGACTGTGTGAGTAAGAGCCGAGACCTGGCCACACGTTGTCCAAGTAACAAGAAGCCGTCCCAGAAACAGTCACAGAAGGTACTAGATCAAAGTGTTGCCGGGTAAACCCGCTTAAGCCTCATCATGAAGACAATTTAGAACTAGCCATGTCATGTATCCTTTAGTTTGATTAAATGAGTTCATCTCTTGATTTATCGTCTCAAAGAGACTAGTTAACACTCGTAGCCAGATGTTCTTTAATCTTCAGAAGCAGGAAGCAGGGAACGCGTTCCTGATCCACCCTCTGCACATCCCCAGGGAAAAGCATTTCGTGCTCTGGTATACGTCCAAGTGTGAGCCTACCAGTGTGCACTGAGACTTTTAGTAGAATCAGGAGAAACAGCAGAGCGTCTGTTCTGACAGACAGTGCAGCTCATGAGAAGCTCCCCCCACTGCTAATGCGATCTCCACATTCGTAAGACGGGCTTAAAGATTCCAGGAGCAAAGGCAAAAATAGCAGGCGCAAAATGGGACACATTCTCCTCAAAGTGCTAAGAGCATTTTTACATACCCCATCTTTAAAAAGTTTATAATAACTCCTTCCATTCCTATAGCATCTTTTGTCAGAGAGGTTAAACTTCCTCTAAAAATGTTTTACTCATTTTTAAAGCTCCAATTCATCTTGACAGTGTTTCCATGGAAAAGAAACTTTTCTGCATCTTAGAGGAGAGAAAAACCAAAGCCCAAGTGGGTGAGCACAGAAGGAAAGTGACAGGTGTGCTCTGCATGGCCCAGCAATGCCTCCTTCCCCACAAAGGGAAGCATGCAGGGCTGCTCCCTGCCCTGGGAGTGGGCTGCACCAACAACGCTCGCAAGACCCACAAAAGCTTTGGTTGGTTAGATACAGCTGGTGTTTCAAAGCTGTAAATTCTGTTTTCCTTATGGGCTAAGAATCTTGCCTTCATCTCTACAAAGAATAACAGCAAAGCCTCCCAACGTGATCCCCTGGATCACAGTTCTTAAAATCCTTAGGCTAACAGCATAGTCTCTCTTAGCTCCATGACATCTGTCTGACGTCACTGGAACCTACAGAGCTTCAGGGCCACTATTTTGAATTATTTTAATTTCAAGCACGTGAGGCTAATAAAAGACTGAAAGTCTCAACTTTGATCCTCTAATGATGAATTTCAACAGCTTCATTGTTCTCAGCAGTTGACTTTAAAACAATATATTAGACATTTCTCCAAAGAAGGCATACAGATGGTCAACAGGCCCATGAAAGATGCTCAACATCACTAATGATTAGAGAAATGCAAATCAAAACTACAGTGAAGTAACACTTCACACCAGTCAAAATGATCATCACTAAATTGTCTACAAATATGAAGTACTGGAGAGGGTGTGGAGAACAAGCAACCTTCTTACACTGAAGGAGACTTGGGTCCGATCCCTGGGTTGGGAAGATCCCCTGGAGAAGAGAAAGGCTACCCATTGCAGTATTCTGGCCTGGAGAATTCTATGGGCTGTATAGTCAATGAGGTCACAAAGAGTCAGACACGACTGAGCAACTTTCACTTCACTTCTCTATGAAAAAACATTGTAGAGGTTCCTTAAGAAACTAAAAACAAAGCTGCCATATCATCTAGCAATCCCATTCCTAGGCATATCTCTGGAAAAGACTCTAATCTGAAAAGAAACATGCACACCAGTGTTCATAGTAGCACTAAGGCCAAGACATGGAAGCAACCTAAATGTCCATCCACAGACAAATGAAGAAGATGTGGTATATAAGTGCAGTGGAATGTTACTCAGCCACAAAAACGAATGAAATAATGCCATTTGCAGCAATATGGATGGACCTAGAGACTGTCATATTAAGCAAAGTAAGTCATACAAAGACAAATATCATATGATATCACATATGTGGAATCTAAAATATGATATAGATGAACTTATTGATAAGACAGGAATGTACTCACAGACATAGAACACATGGTTACTAAAGGCAAAAGTGAGGAAGGGATAAATTAGAAGTTTAGGATTAGCATATCCAAACTACTATCTATAAAACAGATTAACAATAAGGCTCTACTGTATAGCACAGGGGATTACATTCAGTATCTTATAATAAATTGTAATGGAAAAGAATATGAAAAAGAACATATATGTATACAAATGAAACAGTCATTTTGCTGTATATCAGAAATTAACACAACATTGCAAATCAACTATACTTCAACTAAAAAAAAAAAAGAACCCTAAATTTACAGCAGATAAGCTTATACTAGCAAGTTACCACTCTTCTCTTTCTAAATATTCCATGTGAGATTTAGCTGCAAAAGTATAAGGTTCAGTTGCTTTGAAGAAAATCTCAAGATTTTTTTCAGACTTGTTCCTTGTGAGACTGGTTACTTCTTCAGTATTTCACAAACATTCCCTGAGCGCTACTATGTGCAAGCACAGATCTGAGCTCTGGGGGCTCGGCAGTGGGCACAGCGGTGACAGTCCCCCCCTGTCATCTGCCGAACACCCTCCCCAGGCTGCCACGCACACTGACCTCTGCAAAGAGGCTGGGAAGCCTACTGACACGGTGCATTTCAAGCCCAACCTGCTGCAGGCTCTCTCGTTTTGTGGCTTCTGAGCAGAGCCAACAGGGTCAATTTAATAAAATGCTGGGTATTTAGAGATATAAGTGAAGTCAAGAAAAAAAAAGTGGCACAAGCCAAGGGCAGTGCTTCTTATTTCAGATTCTTGCTACAGTCGTTAGACTCAGGGAGGATTCCAGAATATTTAAGGTATTCTGTGGAACATGCATGATGTTTCACTTGGAAAAGCAGAAAATTTTAAGAACAGAATCACACCTCTGAAATTACTTGCTAGCTTTACTCCGGTCCAACCTGAGCTCAAAAGACAGGGAGTTATATGGATTTTAGTCTCTACTTAGGGCTTCCCAGCTGGCTCTAGTGGTAAAAAACCAGTTTGATCCCTGGGTCGAGAAGATCCCTGGAGGAGGGCATGGCAACCCACTCCAGTATTCTTGCCTGGAGAATCCCCATGGACAGAGGAGCCTGGTTTGCTACAGTCCATGGGATCGCAGAGCTGGACATGACTGAAAAGACTTAGCACACATGCACACAGTCTCTACTTAAGGTTATTACAAATAGGGATTTTCCTTTTGCTTAGCTTTTGGGTGCTTACATCATAACAGCTAATATTTACAGAGCAAATTAAGATTTGCTGAATCTTTTTTAAGTCTTTTACATGAATCACTTTATTTAGTTCTTCAAATACTCTAAGATGATAGTATTATTATTCCCATTTTACAGATGAGTAAAATAAAGCTCAGGCAGATTAAACAATCTTAAAGAGGTCAAATAGTAGAATGTGAGCAACATCAACCCTCTTAGCACTGAAGATATGAAACAGCAGAGTGTACACTTTCAATGGGAGCTAAGTATTCCAATATGATTTTCCTTTTTAGGAAACAGCTTATCCAGAACAAAGAGTAGTCAATGCTCCCTGTGAGGGGCTGAAATGGCTCAGTCCCCCCTGCCCCAAGGAGTGATTGTTTGTCAGCTCTTCTCACTATGCTCTTAAGTTGGGGAGAATCACAGTATAGTCATGTTCTTTTTGAGCATAAAGAAAAAAAAGTTACTCTTGAGTCCTAACCCTCTTCTGGTCTTTCCTTCTCTTATGTAAGAAAATCCCCCATCTTCCCATTAGTTTCTCCACTTAGAAGAAAAGTTGCCAGAAGTAGCCTGTTACATTTCAGATGGGCTGAGGACATCAGCCTTGTTTGAGACCTGCTTTCTCCCTTCATCTCCGGCTACACTCCATTTCTATAATCTGAGTTTAGAATCTGAGCACATTTGGAGGATGGCATAGTCATCTATGAATTACTTAAGTACTGCATGTGCTGGGGGCTGTTCCTACTGCCTCCTCTCAGAGAATGTTGGCGGAAGGAGTTGTAACCTGCCTTCCTTCAGGACTGACTCTTCTTATGTAGACAGTCTTAAAAATCTGTTATCTGATCAGTGCCAGGTTCCTTAAAATAGACCTCTGCTTTAAGTTCCAGAAAGCACCAGAGGATTTAGCTTTGCCTGAAGACTTACTATATGAGTATTTAACAGGTTGAATGCATTTATAAATTAAGGGGGGAGTACGAAAAGGAATGTTTTCTCATTCCATTAAAGTTACATGGGAACTTCTTTTGAAGTGGCTTCTAAAAAAAAAAAAAAACACCAAGAAATATGTATAAACAATAAATATGTATACTGTTATATGCACAAGCTTATGTGTATTTATTTGTATTCAGAAAAAGTTGATTTAAGAAGAACATCTTAAAAATCATTTTGGTAACAATCTGCTTCAGAACCGCTGACAATTTCAGAATAATCACCTTAAAGTCCCACTGTGTTAAATGAGAAAAACCATGATGGTGGTTGATAGAAAGTGTGGAGTCCAGAAAAGAGAGAAAAATCATTTGACTAGAGGGTACACTGAGAGTGCTTACAATATTTCAAGCATTCCAGAGGGAAAACTAATCTATACCTTTAAAAAGGTTTTGAAAAGCAGTTTCAAGAACCTCAGGGACTTCTCATGGTTATCTGGAAACTCTTTCCCTTTCGACAAATATTTTTCCACACCTCAGACAAAACCAAATGCCAAGATCTGTGGAATCTTTGTACTAAAATAAAATAGAGCTGGTGTGTGTGCTGTGAAATTCTCCTTCCACAAATAAGAATTCCAGCTGACTCCCGTTAGGAGTCAGCAGCACGGGTAGGAGATCCACTGCTAAATCTGGACTGAGACGATCTCAGAGTGCCAGCCCTGCTCCACAGTGGCTGGTTACGGAGAACGAATCACTGAATCTCTGTTTTGGGCCCTTAATTTCATCACTGACAAAATGGGGTCAATGATATCTCATGTTCATGTCCCAAAGGTTGGACACAAGCTCTGAGCCTTTGGGGACATAGGAGAATGCATATTGCAAATGCGAGTTCATTTAAAGGATCTGTTTCATGTAGGAAAGGGGAGCACTGATCTTACCTCACTGTGACTACAGTCATGAAGCTGCATTGTGAAGGGGGTTGTGTCAGGAACCAGGGAACAGGCTTCTGGTTTTTCTCTTCCAGTGACTACATCGTGTGACATTTAGGCCAACTGGAGTGAGACCTGAAGGACATACTGCAACCAACCTAATCCTAATCATGCATATTGATACATATTAACTGTATTATTATTAATGGTGATTATTATTGAAACTGTTAGTCGCTCAGTTGTGTCCGACTCTTGGAGACCTCGTGGACTGTAACCCGCCAGGCTCCTCTGTCCATGGGGTTCTCCAGGCAAGGATACTGGAGTGGGTTGCCATTTCCTTCTCCAGAAGATCTTCCCAACCCAGGGATTGAACCCAGGTCGCCTGCATTGCAGGCAGTTTCTTTACCATCTGAGCCCCAGGGAAGCCTGTGATTATTATTATTATTCCAAGTGTATTTAACAAAGATCATGGTATGCCCAGTTTGTGACAATGAGCAATTCCATATTTTGTGAAACTATCACATGCAAGAACTACTGTATTTCACACATTAAGTCAAAGCACCAAGTGCAAGAAGAAAAGGAAATGTTCGTTTGTCAACAATTACATCTACAGTCTCTAGAATCAGAGGCCTCCCAATTTACTGATAAGCACCAACTTATAAAAGCAAACACTGCTTCAGATAACACCAGGCAATAACAGCCATGATTCTGCTTTCACTTAATGCTATTTTCAAGATACTCAACAGTTTGAAAGCATGCAAGTCAAGGGCATGCCACTACACAACTGAATCAATAACAGTGCAAGAACATCAGTGGTCATGAGATTAATGATATATCATTTTTACATTTCAAGGGTAGTAATGCCCTACTACCCAGGTAACACATACTGTCTACACTGGGCAAAAGTCTTACTGAATGTCTGATGCCTTCAAAAATAGGTCTCTAAACCCAGAGAGAAATCAGCATTCTAATGACATTCCAATGTCAATATGGTGGAGTAGTATCAAGCTGATAAACATCTACAGACAAAATCCACAAACAAAAAGAACTGTGTTACTACAATTAGGAGTGTGTATATGTGCATGTGGGCAAACAGTTATGGAACTGTTATTAGTTCAAGTATTTTTCAGTTTCTAGACATGGTAAATCACACTAGGAGAAGCATTAGAAGGAACAAAGGCAATGGAGACACTTTCAAAAAAATGTTTAAGTGAACTTTAAAAAATGCAAATAATTTTCTATGCATGAATTCCATTATCTTGAACACTGCTAATGCCCAGGGCCAACACATGATGCAATATTTAAATATGTTAAAGTAGTGAGGCATAGAAAGCCCTGCCTGTGACAAACAGGTGACATGATTTTTATAAAAGACCATCAATACACAGCAGCAACATAACTTTGCTAGCTCATTCTTGAGAGTTCAAGCTCTTCCCCAAAGACAGACATTCTGTGTAGACACCTCTAGTCCCTGGATTCCCTAGCACAGAGTGGGTGCTCAAGATATGTCAGACTTCCAATAAACAGATTTCTTTAATTGAGAAAATCTTGGAAAAATTTGTTACATATTTCAGAATATCTGGAAAATATTCTAGAAGGATTAGAACACTTCAGTTTAAAGCCATGTCCCATCCCTCTTTTTCTCCCTTCTTCAAATATTTCCAGAGTGTCTGCTACTCATGGGTCAGACCTTCTGTAAGATACTGGACACTTATCATCTAAAAAAGAGGCACATACACACACACGCACACATATGCACACACACGGAAGGGTTGTGATAGAGAGGCTTGGTGGGGACTCAGAAGAGGGAGAGGTCAATCCAAGCTGTCAATGGCAAAGGGATGTGGACTGAAATTGTAGAGAAGGCTATTAGCTTTAAGAAAGATTATGCACAATGACATGGAACTTTAGGAAACGTGAACATTTTAAGGTAGGTGGCTCAGACGGTAAAGTGTCTGCCTACAATGTGGGAGACCTGGGTTCGATCCCTGGGTTGGCAAGATGCCCTGGAGATGGAAATGGCACCCCACTCCAGTACTCTTGCCTGGAAAATCCCATGGACGGAGGAGCCTGGTAGGCTACAGTCCATGGGGTCACAAAGAGTTGCTCATGACTGAGCAACTTTCTTTCTTTCACTTCTAAAGAGAGAGAAGTTAACAGGAGGAATGTAGTGGAAATATCAAGGTCAACTGAATACACCTTCTTGGGAAATTCAGTTAATCTAGGTCTCCATTTTGTTATTTGTAGAAGGGTCAAAATGCTTTCCAGACATAAAGAACTAATGTCAGCCATATATTAGCTATGGCCTTACATAAACTGGGCTTCCCTGGTGGCTCAGATGGTAAAGAACCTGCCTGCAATGCAGGAGACCTGGGTTCGATCCCTGGGTAAGCAAGATCCCCTGGAGGAGGAAATGGCAACCCACTCCAGTATTCTTGCCTGGAGAATGCCATGGACAGAGGAGCCTGGAGGTCTATAGCCCAAGGGGTTGAAAAGAGTCGGTTATGACTGAGTGACTAACATTTTAAATAAGTTAGCTTTGCGTTCCCTTAAAATACTAATAGTCAACATTTATTGAGTCTGCTAAACCCTGTCCTAAGAGTATTCTAGGTATTAGTACATTTAATCCTCACAAAAACCACAGCAAAAGGATTGATAGGAAGTTCCAATTTATGGTTTTATATAAACTGAGGCACACAGATAGTAAAACATTTACCTAAGGTTGCAGAGTTAATATGTGGTAACTGCAATACAAAAATAAGTAGAATGATGCTTTAATTCCCACTCTCTTCTGCCTCTCTTCACTTTAAAGATTAGATAATGGTACCTTTTACAACATCTCCCAGAATCATTATAAAGAATAAATGGAATGATATGTATGAAACTGCATAAAACCATAAAAAGCATAGGTAGGTACAATATCATTGACAGGCTGTTGTAACCAAGTATGCTGTCCAATTTCTGAGAAAACCAGACTTCATTGTTTCCCTTTGGAGAGAAGTGTTAAAAATGAGGAGTTTGTGGAGAATCACTTTGGAGACTTACTGTCCACCACCAGAGGATGAATTATTTACCCCAGGCATGCCCGGGAGCAAACTATTGATTTCAAAGCCCACTTTTAACTCCGTATTGGGTTCCCTTCGTCAGGAGGTAGCGCATGACCCACAGAGAAGGCAGACTCAGACACAAACGATTGCCTTTGAGGGAGCAGATAATCAGGTTGATAAAAATAATAACTAACATACATGATCCTGCTCCAGCCAGATCTTTAACCTGAATCTACACATTTAAATGTTAATCTGCTGAGCTCGAGGAAAGAGATATTTCTGTTGGACTTTTATTCCAAGGAAAACAGCAGTGAGGATGTGCTGACTTGCTTAAGGCCAAACAGCCAATACATGCAGAGGACAGGATTTGAACTAGCATCCCCTGATCCCACAGCCTGTGCTTCCTCCACTGAGTTGCTTGGACTTCTGATTTTATATTTATTCACCCCAGGTCAGTTTTAAAGGCCTTAAAAAAATTACTGGAGAAGAGAAAATCTACATCCAGTACTTCTGAGGCTACTTCTCCCTCTGTGGCCAATTACAGCTCTGGATTTGCTTTGATGGACATTTCCCACAAAGTAAACAATCCTTCCTTATTATCATCAGGAGGCCCTTTTTGGTGTATGCTCTGCAATCATGGGCCCACAGATGCTATGATCCTGGGGAGGTCTAGCTTCTCAGCCCTTGGGAGGATAAATGATTTAACTCTTCATACCAACATGGATTTGATATTTTACATAGGGCCACTTAAAATTCAGGACCTGTTGAGTTAGCTAATCAATTAAAAAGAAAAAGATAATTATTCTTTGTTCATCTGACAATGTCCCAAGCCTTAATCCTATAAAACCACAGAGCCAACATTTAAAATCTCATTCCAAATCCTATTTCCAGAGTTGTGATGTTTGTGGATGTCTGTCTTTGAAAGTGTGGCAATAATCAACCAGAAGTTTGATTTCCAAATCCATCAATATATACCAGAAACAAAAAAGCCATGGAATTAGCACACCCAAAGGACAAAGAATTAAAAAAAAAAAAAAAAATCACCCACACAAAGCCTATCCAGGAGGTGACCCTTTTTCATTGGACTAATTACAAGGAAATATAAAAGGGCAAGCTTTTATTAATCAAGCTCTTTTCACTCAGCCATGAAGAACTGCTAGGCAGGAAGAAAGCAAAGAGACGGTGTTAATGTAAGCCTGATAATTAAATTCAGAATCAAGTGGATCAGAGGGAAGGGCATAAATGGAAAAGTCAGATGGAGGTAACTGGAATCTTAATCCTTTATGAAACTAGACAATTGTAGAAACAAAAAAAGAAATGAAAAGCTATCAAATAAAGCAACAAAAAGGGAGGTTACATTTAGAAGTGAACAGTGACCAAAAATACCACTGAGGCATTTTTTAGTATCTTACCTCCCAGAGCATAAAGTCCTTTCCTATAAAATCTCTTCCATTTATTTTCATATAATCTCTGTGAAATACACAGGCAAGTGTATTTCAATCTTGTCTCAGATCAGACAATTAAGAGGATGACAGAAGAGGTCCCCAATCTCTGAAATTTAGGTCAGTATTCTACGATTACCCTTCAAACGTTTTGTTGAGTATAATAATTATAAGCACAGAAAAGGTAGAGATGATAAAACTCAAGTCTAAAGATTTTTCTAACATAAAAAATTCTTGTTGCCCTCTGAATCTGCGCTTTTTTACTTTGTGGAAAATACTGAATAAGGATGGAAAACGGCCATGAAAAAGTGGAGGAGAAACCATCAAAGTCAGGAGATGAAGTTCTGATCCCAGCTCAAATTCACTGTGCAAACTTGGACAATATCCTTTAAGCTCTTGACGTCTCAGTTTTCCTACAAGGTAAGATAAGGGTGTTGAGATTATTCATTTCATTGATGAATACTCCCTGGGTCTGCTTCCCCATGTGCTATGTGGGAAGCCAGGAAATGACAATGGTTTGCCATCTGCAGATGGAAAGGTGGGAAGATCACCACACACAGGCAAACCAGTGAGGACACTAAATCGTGATGAGGATGGTAACGCAGTTCATATAGTGGTATTGGATCAGGGAGGAAGAAGGGGTGGATGGGGATGGGGGTACTGGAGGAAAGACTTCCCAAAGAAGAGAATTCTTAATCTGAGCCTTTCAGAATTAGATTCCGTGGTAATCAACGTGTTCTGCAAAACATAAATTCTGTGTAGCTGGAATGCAGGATCCATGGAGGATGGAAAACATTTAGGGAAAGCAAGGTGGAAAAGCAGGAAAACAGTCGTTTAGCAAAGGATCTCATGAACTGCACTAAGGGCTTTGAATGGCAGGACAGAGAAGAGAAATCCCATCTGCATCTGACAAACATCAACCGCAGGCAAGGTGGAGAATGGATCTGCAGGGTGAGTAGAAAGAATCAGAATCCAAAGAGACCCTTAGGAGCTTACGTTAAATCTTTAAGCAAGAGATGGGCTAACATGGCCAAGAAATATTTAGGAGGAACAACACTAGATCACCCAGTAGACTGGGTGATTAAACGGATGGATGTTGGTTCAAAGAGTTGATGTTATTGTGAGGTTTCTGGCTTGTGTGATTGTGTAGGTGGAGAACAGGAAGAAAAGTGGGCTTGGAGGATCTGAACAAATGGATTCTTTTCCAGTGCCTTTTCGCAGGAAGAAAGAGGTCAGGGTGCTTGGTATTTTGGGGAAAAGATGCCTTTGTGTGTTAAGATCTATTTATTTAGTTGAGATTGGGTGTCTCACCAAGCAGCTCTGGGCTGGACACACATTGGGGCAGCTAGCATCATTTTATGGTGGTGCATGCTGACAGCATGCGCAGGTGGGGCAAAGAAGGTGACTGAAATTCACACTTCAGTTTCCATGCATGCTGAGGACACGTGCTCGCTGTGTGAAGTGCACCGTGATATGAATAGTTTCTGTCTGATTTACCTGTGGGTATCTGTGGCTCCACCACTGTACATTAGAGCTGCCAGTGGACAGTCTGAAAAACTTACCTTTAGCTTTTCTTGGTCTCAAAAACTTCTCTCTCATCATCAGATATAGACACGTCCACCCCTTGTCAAGTATCATTTAAGTATCAATTATATATTGATGATGCTGCCTGCAATGCAGGAGATCTGAGTTCAATCCCAAGGTTGGGAAGATTTCCTGGAGAAGGGCAAGGCTACCCACTCCAGTATTCTGGCCTAGAGAATTCCATGGACTGTATAGGCCATGGGGTCACAAAGAGTCAGACACGACTGAGTGACTTTCACTCACTCACTTGGACATGACTGAGCGACTTTCAGTCACTCACCCACTCACTCACAATGTGCATATTGCGACGTAACCTCTCTACACCCTTGTTTTGTTTCAACCACCCCTCACACACTTTTTCACGTTCCCTGAATTTTCCAAATGTGTCCTCGTCCCAGGGCTCTGGTGTGAGCTGCTTCGAGCACCTAGACAATTTCTCCTATACATTCACACAGTGGACTCCTTTTCATGCATCTCCTAGCTTATGTGTCTCCTTCTTTCAAAAGGTGTTTTTTTTGACCAAGCCCCTGAAGTGGCTTTCCAGGCATCCCCAACATACCCCTGGCTACCCTTTCCTCTGAGCACTTCTCACCTCCAGACACTTGCTAGTTATCTGTCCTCCTCTACTTCAGGAGAGCAGGGGCCCATTTGTCTTACTAAATACAGTGTCCCCAGAGTGCAGGAAAGTGGCCAGATCACTGCACATGCCACAATTTCACCGAATGAGGGAATAAATGAATGAAAATAAGTATTCTAGAAAAGTGATGATGCTATCAAGTAAAAAACAACAAAAACTGCACAAAACTTCCGGAATGTCAAAAGTGACCAGGTGTGCAAGTGACATAGAAGGTAAATACTTAAGATGCTGGTTTGGTTGCTCATCCCTGTCTGACTGTAGCCCACCAGGCTCCTCTGTCCACTCTTCCCAGGCAAGAATACTGGAGCGGGGTGCCATTTCCCTCTCCAAGGGATTTTCCCGACCCAGGGCTTGAACGTGCATCCCCTGTGGTGCAGGCAGGCTCCTGCAGTGCAGGTGGATTCATGACCAACTGCGCCACCAGGGAAGCCCGAAAGAACAGAAATGGCAAGCCAGGCCCACAAAACAGGTGGACAGAAGAGAGCTTCGGCAAAAGCGTCCTAGGGCAGCAGTAGCATTTAAAAAACAAGAGGAACATAGGAACACTAAGACTGTGAGCCCCACTTTCTAAAAGATCTTGGTGCTATCTTCTGGTATTTTAAGTCTCCCCCGCCCCTTTCCGTGAAAACCAGCGTCATAATCATCTACAGCATTCAGCCAAGTCTCCCATTCAGCAGAAGAGAGAGGGGCCAACGTGTAAATCCACACAAATATTCTCTTCCTATTTTCTCCCCTTTCCATGCCAGTGAGATCTGCTCTAGTGCTCGGGGAGGCACCCTCCACATAGGCCCCCTGGGCTTGTGCAATACGGCCATCCCGGAAAGAGAATCACCAGGCAAAAGTGGCAGCAAAAATGGCAACAGTCATGGCTGTCTAGACTTCCTTAGGAGAGAGGATTTTCTGTGAAAAATGTCCCAACAAGCCAAAAAAAGTCAGTGCTATGGACAGCCAGTTCCTGAAAACAAAAGCAAAAACAGGCTACGTGGCAGATTCTTGAGGCTGGGCTGTACTGGTTTTAGGTTTGGTATAACCCAAAGGAGTCTCAGGACCCCTCACTCTCAATGGTATTCCCAGGATTCTCTGCTTCCATCAAAAAGGTCTGCCTCCTACCTGCATCTTCTTGAGACTCAGGAGACGGTCAGCCGCACAATTCACTGAGCATGCAACCTTTGAGGAGCTCCTGAGGTCATATTTGAAATAATGTGGAATGGATTATGAAAAAGACATTCTCTATTAGCCAAGCTAATAAGGAATCCTCCAAATAATTGAGACCACATGGCCACTACAGAGGACTTCCAATGACTTTCAAAGACTTAACAGACATTTTCATGATCAATTACAAGACTGTTGTTCACAAAAGCCTACCAGAGTCAGCAAAATCTCATAGGACATACTGGCAGACTACCAACAGGAAAGAGGAGAGAATGAGTCTAGGAAAGAGGAGAGAATGAGTCTAGTCCCTCTTTGAGGCAGAGAGTGAGTCAACCAGAAGCATTTTCAGTTTTATGATGATTCTACCTCCATGTCTCCTTTCAGGATCACCCCAGGAGCCCAGTACACCCGCCATTTACCAACTTCTACCTCTAGGTGGCAGCAACTTCCTTCTGTTCTCAACACCCTCGCCTTAGGCCTTTTGTTTCCTAGTCGCTATAATTTCACCTTCCCTTCTCTTTCTCAAATAAACACTTCACAGCCTGTAAAGTTTGGGGAAGATTACTGTAAGCCACTTGCACGGTAAGAAACCAGTCTATTCTTTCCGTTAAGCAACAGGGTTCTTCAAAGAGTCTGAAATAATTCAGGTCTAAAGTGAAAAATAATAGAAAGTTATTTTCTTTCTTTCTCCAGAACTATCAACTATATGCTCTAAGGAAAGCAATGTTTCTTTTTCTTTACAGTCCTCTAAGGAAAAAGGCAAAGGGTATAGGAGTGGGAAAACAGATGGAACTGGAGAGATTTCTATTTTACAAGAACATTAATTTACTCCTATGGGTAATTTAAATCATTGCTTTCTAAAAGATCTAACCCAACATGTCCATGTAGGAGGCTGGAAGGGAATATTTACTACTCACACAGAGTTGATAACATACACGGTGTTGAGGTGGTGCTGGTTGTGTTGCTAAGTCATGTCTGATCCTTTGCAACCCCACATCCTGTGGCCCGCCAGCCTCTTCTGTCCATGGAATTTCCCAGGCAAGAATACTAGAGTGGGTTGCCATTTTCTTCTCCAGAGGATCTTCCTGATCCAGGGCTCAAATCTGCATCTCCTGCATTGGCAGGCAGATTCTTTACCACTGAGCCACTTAGAAAGCCCAAGGGTGTTACCCTTCTGTTAATTTGGCCTTGGTAGAAACAGAAGTAAATTGGCTACATCTGTAACCAGAAAAGCTATCATTTCTGCTTGGATGTAACACCTGCCCTTCCTGGAGTTTGTATTTATCTAATGTATCAAACCACAGTCCTTCCTAAGCACACTCACTTGCTCAGGGTTCTAAATCATTAAAGTCAAGAAGGACCCAAGAGAGTCGAAGTACTGGGTTGGCAAAAACGTTTTGAGTTTTTTTCCATAAGATGTTACAGTCTTTCTGGCCAACCCAATAACTTATCCCTTCATTTGGGGTTATAATAACTGCTAGGTATGTCAAAAAAAATCATGCAGGCAGTAGAAAAAGATTCCTTTTATGTACTGGCCTTTGACTGTGGGTTAATACCTAGAGTTTATAAAGCACTTTCAAGGTGATATTATGATGAGTATTATCTGTTGCACTCTTCCCAAGACCAAATTTGAATAGTTTAGGCCAGAAATCATTCATTCAATAGAAACACTGAGGTGAAGGAAGCAGAAAGTCTGGTTTAGTATAAGTGACAAATTTATACTAGAACCTAAGCCTGCAGATTTCAAGCTTTATTCATTTCCTAGGAAGCTCCTCTATCTTTTCACAATAACTGTGTTTGGTTTTAAAATTTTTGAAATATACCATTCAAAGTAGGATTTCTAGGAAAATGGATGGTTTGAGGAGATTAGGATACAGCTAGTAAGTTTTCAGAATGAATTCTATTAATATTTTGGCTCAACACTCTTATTATGCTTTGAACATTTAATTAAGAGTAAGGCCAGGGAGAACCCATTTATTTTTATTACTAAATTTTACTTACTAATTGTAAGAGTGCCTCCGTCATCCAAAATACAGGAAAAGACTGACTCCAAGGAATAATGTTGAAGTTTTCTGGCCTGGAGAATTCCATGAACTGTATAGTCCATGGGGTCGCAAAGAATTGGACACAACTGAGTGACTTTCACTTTTCATCAACTGCCTTTAGTGGTAGCTTCTAGTTCACTGGTAACATGGCAAGCGGATGGTGCTGGTTTAAGAGGTAGCATCTTCCCCATCACTGTTTGGTACCAGCACCTCCTCTTCCTTTGGGAAATCCCTCACTGTGTGTGGTTTTAGTGGGACTGGTAACCAAGGTCCCCTGCCCTCACCTCGGTCAAAGGCTGGGCACCCGTGTCAGGTTGGGCTGGGTTGATCAGACTCTGGTGTCCTCAGCGGTCATCCAGGAGCTGGGGCTGTCTCGTTCCAAGATTGCACCTTCTTACTCAACCTGCTTCCAGGTCCTGCTCTGCTCCCTGGGTTTCCCAAGGACCCACTCCTCACTTTTCCCTTTGACTCCATAACCCACCTCATGTCCTTCAACAAAATTACCTTTCCTGTACGTTAGACAGACTCAGTCGATTTCCATTACTTCCAACCAAAGAACTTCACCTGCTAAAGGAGACTGGACTGAATGAAAATTGAGACGGAGGTAATGGCTACAGACTACGGATTCCAGCAGGGTCCTCAGCTCTTCAGCTACTAGCTGAGGGTTTATGTGAAGCAACTATGACTAAAACCTGTGTGATACTGTTGTGCTCAGATGCTCAGTCGTGTTTGACTCTTTGTGACCCCATGGACCGTAACCCGCCCGGCTCCTCTGTCCATGAGATTTCCCAGGCAAGAATACTGGAGCTGGTTGCCATCTCCTTCTCCAGGGGATCTTCCCCACCCAGGGATGGAACTTGCTTCTCCTGCATTGGCAGGTGGATTCTTTACCGCTAGTGCCACCTGGGAAGCCTACATGTGATATTGGTTGGTTTTAATTGGTGGGCGAATAGGTCACACACTATTGCTATCTTAAAACTGATGAAAAGAAATATATTCATTATGAGGATACTGGTCCTTCCTTAAGTAATCTAGTACTCTACTAAGAAATGTAATAAATAGCCAAGTTGAAGGAAAGTATTAAGAAACTTTATGAAAATCTAGTGGTCAACTGAGAAAAATTATAGTAGGATGATATCTTATTTGATTTTCAATGGCTAGTTCACTGTCCATGTGTCTACAGAGAAATCTCCATGGCTAGAAAGATGATACCACAAATATAACTGACAGATGAAAATCAAAACAAACCCACTTGTTACCCCAAGGATTCCCTCAAGGGAACCCCCTTAAGATTTATGACCTGAGCAATATTCCCAGCATATTCAAGAACACATTAGGATTTCTGATTGGGTCCTAACATTAAGTCATTATTCTTTCAAATATATATTTAGAAGGCAGTTTTGACTAGCTAATCCTTTAGCCCAAATGTATCCACTGAAAAATACTGTGGAAGACTAAGAAAGACTGTGGCTCCTCTAGATAGATACAGAATAAGACCTTTCATCATTTTGGGCTTCCCTGGTGGCTCAAATGGTAAGGAATCTGCCTGCAATGCAGGAGACCTGACTTCAATCCCAGGGTTGGGAAGATCCCCTGGAGAAGGAAATGGCAACCCACTCCAGTATTCTTGCCTGGAGAATTCCATGGACAGAGAAGCCTGGAGGGCTACAGTCTATGGGATTGCAAAGAGTAGGACATGACTGAGCGACTAACAAACATAACACTTTCATTGTTTTAATGTCTCACATTAATTATTAGAGAACTTGTAATTCTACCATCAAAGATATATCTTTTTTTTCATATTGGGAAAGTTTTTTTACCTGCATTATTCATTTGTTGTTTAGTCACTAAGTCATGTCTGACTCTGCAACCCTAGGAACTGTAGCCCGCCAGGCTCCTCTGTCCATGGGATTTCCCAGGAAAGAATACTGGAGTGGGTTGCCATTTCCTTCTCCAGGGAATCTTCCTGACTCAGGGATTGAACTTGGGTATCCTGCATTGCAGGCAGATTCTTTACCATCTGAACCACCAGGGAAGCCTTATTCATTAATGACTCCCCAACCCCCTTATCTGTCTGTTTCATTACAACATGACCATTATTTTAAAGGTCTATATTTCACAAGTTTAACAGGGAGGGGACTGTGATAAGAGAATAATGCCCACTGCACAACTGACAACTGAATAAAGCTGTAGTTTCAGTAGCTTTCCCAGATTCAGTCATCATTCCTGATTATACCTTTAAGCTAAGAAACAACAACTATATAAAAACTATGCTACAAGTCCCAGAATTACAAACAAGTCATTTTCTTGCTTCTTTTCTTCTGCTTACTATGGATTTAATTTGCTCTCCTCTTTCTGGTGTCCTAAGGTAAAAGCTTAAGGGAACTGATTTTAGAGCCTTCCTCTTTTATAAAATATGCATTCAATGCAATAGATTTCCTCCTAGGCACTACTTTAGATGCTTCCTACAAAATTTGATAACCTGTGTTTTCACTTTCATTTACAGCTGACCTTTAAACAAACAACACGGGTTTAAAATGTGTGGGTCAACTTATATGGGGATTTTTTTCGATAAGTATGTACTATGGTTCTACACAATCTGAGGTTGACTGAAACCGTATGTAGGAAACCATGGAAACGCAGGCCCAACTATAACATTATACATAGACTTTCAACTACATGCAGGCAGTCGGTGCCAATAATGCCCACTTGTTCAAGGGTCAACTGCAGTTAAAAGTACTTTTAAATTTCTCTTGAAATTTCTTCTTTGACCCATGCATTACATAGAAGTACGTTGTTAAGTCTCTGTGCATTTTTAGATTTTTCTAAACAAGTCCTTTTGAACATTGAATGAATATGGGACCATATTAAAATAAGTTAATTCAAGGACTTCCATGGTGATCCAGTGGTTAAGACTCCGCCTTCCCAATGCAGACAGCCTAGGTGTGATCCCTGGTTGGGAAACGAGATCCTACAGGCCGCAACTAAGGCCTGGTGCAGACAAATAAATTAAAAAAAAAAAAAATATATATATATATATATAAGATAAAATAAAACTAGTTAATAATACAGTAGAGATGTTTTAAGACACAATAGTACCACACATAGATCCAGTACTAAGATGCCAGGAATATCAGAGAGTATACCGACAGGCCAAGTAAAAGACTAATATGGTTCTGAGCAGCTGGTTGGTAAAAACAAATTATGAATGGACTTTTAATAGAGAACTATCTCAAAAGTGGTGACCTTTTAGCTCAGCAGAATCTTATAGCCTTAATATCTCCCATAATTAGAAAATAACTGTAGAAAATAACCTACTTTAATTTTTTTCCCCAAGTCATCTTTATTGTGGTTGAAGGAATACTAGATACAAAAATCAGCTGATATTAACAGGAATGCGAAACATTTTTATCATGACTGTTCTTGCTGCACTGGGTAACAGAGAATTAAACAAAATTAGACCAATGGTCGTTAAGGGAAATCTCAAACACAGCACACAAGTTTAAAGTATACGTAATTGTCACCAAGCTAAATTTGAGGAGCTGGTGGAAGTCACGGAAGAATTTACTAGCTGACACTGGATTATAACATAAGAAAAGATAGGAATTTGAAGGGATTTTCAATGTAGCATCACTGTGGAAGCTTCTTTGCCTTGTAATTCAGTGTACAGAGAACTTGCAAACTGCTTTATGGTTATATAAACTGCCGCCCATTTTCCAAATCTGTTATCAAACACTGGAGAGAACAAGCTTCCAAACTAAATCTAAAGGCAGCCTGCTGTTACTTATTTGCCAACACGTATGGATTTTAAAAAAAAAAAAAAAAAATGAAGACCAGGCAGGCATTCTGGGAACTGGAATCTTCACATATTAAAGATAAGACACAGTATCATAATTTTTGCCCTGTAAGTCAAGGAGCAGTGAAATGCTCTGGTAATTAAAGTAACATAGTCAATATTATCTATAAATAATGAGCATGCAAGGATCTGCAAGATGATGAGTAAACATTTTGGCAGGGATCAACTGCCACATTGGAAGAGAAAGCAATGTCTTTATCAGGCCTTTCTTCTCTCTCTCCCCCATCACATCAATCTCATGGGAATTTCCCAGACAAAAGCCTTCTGCTTAGCTTTTAATGAATTAAACATCCATCTGACTTAATCTTTAGCATTTCTCTTGCTCTGCCCACAGGTAACTAACTAGCACGTAGCAGAAAGGTGGCCGGACAGGAGTGTAGAGAACTGGGCTTATGCCCGCATTTGACAAGGAACACATTTCTGTCTTTGGATCTCCATCTCTGTGTTTGAAAGAGTGAGAAGTTAAATTGAACTTGATGACGTTTACAGTTCCTTTTCAAAGGGCTTCCCTGGTGGCTTCAAGGTAAAGAATCTGTCTGCCAATGCAGGAGATGTGGGTTCGATCCCTGGGTCAAGAAGATCCCCTGGACAAAGAAATGGCAACCCACTCCAGTATTCTTGCCTGGGAAATCCAATGGACAGAGGAGCCTGGAGGGCTACAGTCCATGGGGTCCCAAAGAGTCGGACATGTGTAAGTGCCTAAAACAACAACAGTTCCTTTTCAGCCCCACAACTGATAACTACTGGATTCAGAAGTGTCCTGTCCCTACCACCCCCTTTTAAAGAGCTAGTTCTATCTCAGCTTTCTTAAAGGTTTCCACTAGCAGCAACTTGAGTGCCTCCTCTATTCAGGCAAAAAGTTTAAACAAGAAGCAATGTTCTTATTTTTTATGACCAAAATCCATATTAGTTACACCATTCAAAAAGATTCAATGAAATAATGTCTAACATTTTCAACTATATGCATATAAACATTTAAGATCATTGTAGCATAGCACATCCAACCATAAAACATCAAAGTGTGAAAAGGCTCTTCCTGCCCTTCCCTAAATTGGTGACACAGAACTTTTTCACTTCCAAATGTGAAATGTGATCCACACCCAGAAATGTGTCATAATTGGCATGGATATGCTATTAAAACTAGAGCTTCTTTTGCAGACAGCTACATAACATCTCAGGCATGTTGGTAAGAAAGGAATCATAATTGAGACTGGTGGTGACAGCATCTGGATGGTTAAGAGAAAATTAATCCTGTTTTACTAATGACAATTCCTATTAACAATGCCTAATTTCTCCATCATAATATAAATAGTCCACAGTCTCTACTATGTGACACATATACCTCTGCACAAAACAGCCCCACGCAAATGTTTTGGGTACACAGCATAACCATGACTACGCCATCATCAAACAACCATATACACCCAAGTCTTTGAAAACTTTTGGACTGGGGCTGGATGGAAGGAAAAGTATATAAACAGAAGAAAAAATGAAAAGCTAAAAATGAGGATTTTGGAATCCTCCCACTGAGAATGGCAAGCTTGGAGCCTTAAATCAACTTCAATGTTCATTTCAGAGACACTCCCCACCAAGCCCCGCCCGGTCCTGGTCCAACCTACACATCCACACCAAACACGTTTGCACATTTCAGACTCTAGAATAGCTCTGGGGATGAAAGGGCTGAAAGAAGACTTGGAAACAGCCACTCTTTGTGGGTCTGGTATCAGAACACAATAGTTTCAAGCAAAAAGACTTGTGAAGAAGAAAAGTCTACCTGTAGATTCAACCTTTTAAGAAGACTGACCCCATTTCCCCCCATTTGCCCCATAAGGAGCAAAATATTTTTTTCCCTGTCATTATCATATGCAAGAAAAATAGAAAATGCTCTAAGAAAGGGTCACATAGTTGTCAGACAAAGGAAGGCATGAAACAAGAGCTGTGACCCGACACAGCGAATGAAATTCAC
This sequence comes from Dama dama, assembly GCF_033118175.1. Lineage (NCBI taxonomy): Eukaryota > Metazoa > Chordata > Mammalia > Artiodactyla > Cervidae > Dama > Dama dama. Next base: position 51,067,283 of record NC_083710.1, read on the forward strand.
ATGCTGAACCTCAAACACTTCATCAGTCCTCAAATCAACAAATATTACTACAGTGGAATGGCAGAGAGGGGAGAGTCATTCTGATGGGCAGAGTTTATAGTCTGGTCTGGATTGCTACCGCTGATTAATTGAATATTAAATGAGCTGTCCGATGATCTCATGTTTTTTATTAGGGTGCTAATATATCTTGCAAGAAGTTCTTACTGCCTTTCCTTAATCCCTGAAAGTTAGCATATACTAATAACAGACATCTGTCACTGGACCCCTTACATCCCGGTGCTTTCAACTCCTTCCTGATTATGTACATTTTTTAACCATATTTTCTTTCCATCCAGCAGGTTTGTTTGTCTTGAACAGACATTTTTTTCCACACATTTCTTCAGCTCCAGAGGAATTCCTGCCACAGGAATGAGGCCAGGGGATGGACACTGCCTCTCATATTAACATTATGCGAAGAAAAACACTACTTATAATGTTAAACCATCTTTACTCAATAATAAGCATTGGTTTGAGACCTCAACCACAGCCACTGACATTTAAAATCTACCAGTTGTTATGCATTTCAGGCTATGCATTACAGATTCAAGTTTTTTTCATCTTTTACTGAGATTTAATTGTTTATATGATGAACAATATTAAATTTTAACTAATTGGAGCACTTGCTGGCTTCACCCAATACCACTTACATATAGTGCTGCTGGTGCACTATAACTCAAGCCAGAACCAAGTTAGTGTTGAATTTGGTATCTAATTCTGTAAATTATCCCAAAACTTCTATTTTGGAAAGAGCAACTATCGCTTTCATATCCATGGCTAGCATGAGTATTTAAAACATCTAGATCTTCAGAGAGAATATTTCACAAAGAAAGAGCAACAGTTCATCACTTAAGTAGATGTAGATGTTGGATGATTCACTGGGCTTCTTCCTAGCTTTCCTATATGATTTATTTCCATATAACAGTTTCATAATATTTACGTAAGAAAAATTCAAGGTAGTATACGCAACAGGATTTTTAACTAAACTCACAACCAAATAAGTTAGAAATGTCTCCAGGTCCTTGTATCTGTGTTTCAGTCAATAAATAAAGCACTTTGTCAGGACTCTTGTTTTTTCTATTAATTTTGAGCCTTTACTTGAAAACCTTCTTGGGAATCAGTTTTCTGACAATCCTTTTCCACCTTTATATTTTTTCCCCTTCCATACTGTCCATTCCCAAACTAGTCTTAAATAAAGTTGATAATTATTCTCCTCTGGATGTTGTACTATGAATGTATCTCTTAGACCACTATCCACATTTTATTATGTTATTTGTATTACATAATATTGTATGTTTTATATATATGTGACATCACACACACACACACACACAGATCCTTCAAGACAGTAAGCCCCATAAAGACAGAAACCATGTTTTATTTATCTTTCTAATCTAGTGCTTGGGAGTGTAAATAAATGTTGCTGAATAAATACAAGCTGAATTTTCTCAATAAAGATCCTTTTTGTTTTTCATGGATTACTTCTCTGGAGATAAAACTGGTTTAAACTTACTAACCAAATAATGGGCTATAAATTATGTAGGAACAAGTTATTGTTACTCTAATACTCCAGGAAGGAAAAGCGAAGAAACGAAAATGTGTTGTGGACTCAGTGATCCACATTTAGCACTGAAATATAAGCTGCAGAAACTGGGCTTCACCCCTGACAACATGGTACTCTACCCATTAGCTTACGTCACTCACTTGAGGATCTCATATTCTCCATCTGTGGTGAAGTTTCTTTAGTGTGATGTGCTTTGGACTCAAAAGTAATAGCAATTCTGTGCAGTCAAAAAAGGACCTGGTTTGTCCCTTTCCTTTTATGTAATGGCCATCAGCATTATTATCCTCTCAGCTTCCCAGGTTTGACAAGGAACAATAGGCTTTAGTGATTGTGAAAAATAGTGATTGTGAGGGATGCCCCAGCCTTTAGACAGTGTGTAAGCAAATGGCTGCTTCCTCTGGATTCCATTCCCCCTTCTGTGAAAAACCAAAGCATAATATTTAACAACAAGATCCAGCTATTGTGAGGGTTAATTAGATTTAATGGGGGAAGGGAGGCGAGCTGATTAGGCACTATTCAAATTCAAAGAATCATTATTTTGTATCTAAAAATAATCCTCATTTAGGAGTAAAATTAATTTGGAAGCTCAATCTTTGGTAATCATCTTCCCATACTTAAAAAAAAAGCCATGGTTTTTAATCAAAATCCCATTCTAACCGCAATTCAATCAAGTAAAAAAATGGAGACCTGTGAATTTCCATTCACCTTTGTAGTAAGATAGTACACGATTCAATTCTTTTTCTTTTCTTTTCCCTCCCTCCTTTCCTTCCTTCACTTCTTCCTTTCTTTTTTTGAAGATAGACTATGTGTGGAAAGGTTAATTTTAGAGAATGAAGTAATGTAAACAAATATGGATTTTACTAATAAAACTACATTGAGTTTTGTTTGTCTTATATGAAATATTTGTGAAACAGTTCAAATTTCCTCTTTAAAGAATCAGTAGTCAGGACTTCTTTGGCAGTCCAGTGGTTAAGACTCTGTGCTTCCACCAGAGGGGACAAGGGCTCACATGGCCAAAAAACAAAAAAAAAGTCAGTAATCAATATTCTGTGGTTAAAATAACTTTTCAGGTTATTTCTGGTAAGTTTCATCTCTATTTTTGTTCAAGTGAAAGATCTTCATATTCCCCAGATTAAAAAATCAGATGCCTGGATATTTAAGGCTAAGGCCAGAAAAAGGGCATCTAAATAGTAATCATCAAAATTAATGTAATAGATTAATTTATTATGAAAATTTTCATGAGGAATAGAAGCTGGTACCTGAGAAAACTCTGAGTTGTCTAAATCTTACTAAAAACATAGTGTCTTCAAAAAATGGGACACATTCTTTAAAAATGTAACAGTTGATAATCCTGGGAAATATGCCATATCTATTTGGAAAAAAATGTTGCACTCAGTTTTTGGTGAAGGAAGACTTTTGGCTGGAAAGGAACTCTATTCATGTTTGTTTAGAATTTTCCAAACGAAAGGGAAATAATGTAGTTCAGGCAGTAGAAATGTATTCTCTACAGAGAACCAGGAATAACTGACACAGTCCTATTAAAAATTCCCAGAGAACTTACAAATTCTCATCACTTTGACTGTATACTCACCAAGCAAACTTCTGATTATTCATTCGATTTCCCCGGACCCTTGATACTGGGGACGGATGTACCCTGTAGTAGGTAGATGAGAATAATCCAGTCATTAAAAAAGCATTTTCCTGATTACAAGTGAACAAAAAGTGATCAGGCTTATAAATGATCTCTTTCAGATTAGCTTAATGTAAAATGGCTTAAGCACCTCTTCGTAAATGAATGCAGTTCAATCCCTATGGCTGTAGACCTGCAGTCTCTCTCTCCTTTTGCACCACTTTTAACATAACAAGCATTTGTCACAATGTGCCCTGTGAAGATCCCCCAAAGCAGGACCAGTTTTAATAAGTTGATTCATTCAGTCAGTCCAACAAAAAGTTACTGTTGCCAACCTAATCCCTGCCAGGTTTAGGAGTGCATAAAAATAACATAAGGTCTAATGCTGACCCTCAACAAACCCTTTCTGCTACCTGTTCCCATAAGGACAAAAAGAGATAGTCTAAGTACACACTCCCTCAGTCAACTTCTAGATTTAAAGCCCTAAAGTAACATAGCAAAGGAGATCAGCATACACACCCTCCCCAAATATGTTACTTTGGCATAATGATTATTTTGATTTGAAGGCAGCCACAATCACAAACACAGGAAGAGCTCTCTACCTTTCCTCTATATGCCTAAAGGCAGGGCATATATTCCCCTTTTGTAAAGGAAATTTTAATTTGTAAAGGCCTTCCATCCAACAATCCCCATATCAGGAGAAGGAATACAACATACAACTCATCACCAGAAACGGTACTGAGATGAGCTGGCATAAACAACCCTTATTTACCATTACTTCCCCCCCATACACTTCCTTGCTACCTCCCTAAAATGTAGCCCGTTAGACGCCCAGACTCCCTTGTCTTTTGACAAAGCAAGCCTCCACATTTTTTTTGCCTTTGTTAAAGTGGTATATAAGCCCCAAATTCTAACCAGCCCTTTGAATTACTCATCACTGAGTATTCCTGCAAGCATGAGTGCATGTCTTATGTGTAAATAAACTGTTGTTTCCTCTAGCTAATGTACCTATTGTCAGTTTAATCTGCACACCTTCAGACACTAAACTTTAGAGGGCAGAGGCAAAAATTAACCCCCATCCCTTAAACTACAGTGCTGTGCCAAGTCACTTCAAGTCAGGTCTGACTCTTCGCAACCCAATGGACTGTAGCCTGCCAGACTGCACTTTGCACTCAGAACATTTATTTCTTCCAACATCCCTCCTCTGTCCATGGAACTCTCCAGGCAAAAATACTGGAGTGGGGTGCTGGCCCCTTATAGTAACTTCATCCAAATGTCCCCGCACAGAATCTGTGGGAGGAAGGATGGGTGAGTAGTTATGTTTAGGTGAAAGCTCTTCTATATGTGGTGCTCCCTAGCCAGGCTTTGAAGGAGACCATGTCAATTCAAACCTTTAGCTAAATAATGGGGGAAAGACAGTAAAGACCATATTGTTGTACAAGCTCCTTGGATTGGAGTCATCCAGTGGAAATGCTTGAAATTTCTAGGGACTGCTGATGTCTTCCAAGCCGGAGTTAGCTACTGAACCTCCATGAACCTCCACCTCTTTGTGGGTCACTTACTGGCAGCACAATTTGTTCCACTTCCTGTCCCCGTGGCCAACTTCCTGCTTTCTTCTCTCTTTACCAGGTTATTTGCGAGATCTAGGCAGTGCTCAGGCTTGTGCTATCTTTACCCTTTAGATCGCAGTCATTACTCTTATTCGCAAGACAAGAAAGTAAACCGGAATTTTAAATAGGTCTTAAAAGTCCAGTTAGAACCAAGAGCCCCAAGGTTCGTTCGAATTCCCATTCTCCACAGCTGTTCGGAGAGTGAGAATCATTTCAAAGCAGACAAAACAGTTCTAGCCCCTCTGAAGGGCCAAATCCAGTCTTTCTGTAAATCCAGAGCCAGACTGCACTTTGCACTCAGTAAGCTTATTTCTTCCAACATCCCTTATTAACATTCTTTTCCTCACAGCCCTTCTCAATGGCTGCTGCAGCTGAGCTGCTCAGCGCAGATTTCCTGCTCCATGTTGGGGAGGGGATGTTAATTATGCAGAAAGATGGAGAGCGGCCAGACAGCCCCTCTGGTGAACTGTCTCATTCAAGTACGGCCCACTTCCTGCTGTTTTGCAGCTACAAGGATCACCTGTTGGTCTTGGCATTTGGCCAACCTGGGGCCTAGCGGAAATGACAGACTCAGCTAGAAATGAAAGCCAGCTCATATTCCAGTACCCCAAATTGGGGACAGAGTGAACAAACATGCAATAAAAATGCACAAGAGTTACACACAAGGTAACAAGGCTCTCTTTTCCCCTGCTCTGCTTTTTTCTTTCAGTCTGTCTGCTTGAAATACAATCATGAAAATGGAAGAACTGTGAGCCAAAAAATGTCTGTCCAGTTGAAGTCCCCTGACCTAGGGGAAAATGAAGGAAATCCTCTTGAGCCTTGCCTACATTCCCCCTGGGGTGTCAGAATCCTACTGCCTGAAGACAGTTTTAACAAGTAATAGCCCAAATACACACACATTCTTTAATTCATTCTGCACTCTTTTATGTTTACTGCATACTGATTCCTCCTTAACCTTACTTCTAGTCATCGTGATAATTCTACCAGGTGAAGTTTGATAATATAGAAATATTCTCCCACTAATGCTTCTCATTGCATGTATCACTGGGGAAAAAATGGGTCTGTTTAACCTATAGCTGGGCTTCCCAGGTGAGGCGGTGGTAAAGAATCTGCCTGCCAATACAGGAGACACAGGGGACTTGGGTTTGATCCCTAGGTTGGGAAGATCCCCTATAGTAGGAAATGGCAACTTGCTCTAGTATTCCTGCCTGGAGAATCCCATGGACAGAGGAGCCTGGTGAGTTACAGTCTATGGGGTTGCAAAGAGTCAGACATGACTGAACACATACACACATGCAACTTATAGTACAATATTCTCTAGGTAATTGTACCTTTTAGCAAAACTCTATTGACCCACAGATCAAACACTGTAAGTAGATAATTTTTATAATGGTTTAAGTTCTTCAAATAATTCCTGATTTTGTGTGATCAAATAATTATAAAGCCTTTTACATTAAAATGGTAAAATAAGAAAGGTTTTTTTCCTTTCCCGAAGTGAGTGAATTGATAACTCAGAGCTTACTTTATCTGAGGAAAGTAGACCATCAATTTGCATTTCAGCTACTTGCCAAATTTCATTTCTTCAAAGAAATATGCTGTATTTCTGTGTGCGTTGTCTTTTAAGTGGTGACACTTCTTACCATCGCCTACCTTCTTTCCACATATAGCAGCTAGGCAGGTAGCAAAGTCAAAATCCCAGTAGGAGAAACCACCGTCTAATTTGCATGTCATGCATTATTCATGACCTCCTGATTCCTGCACCTGCATCTAGGCAGGAAGCTTGCAGGGCATGTTCATTACTTTTAGCCTCACACAGGCTCCATTACTAAGCCACTTTGTTCTCTAAGTGCGGGTTTCAGGCCTTAGTACTAACCACTGGATAGGGAAAGAAAAAAAAAAAAAAATCACCAGGCTGCAAGGAAGGGCAAGGTTCATTGTTGTATAACATGCATTCAATCCTACAACGTGCTCTTCTAAGACTGACAGTTCATGTCAGATGGAAATGCTCCTATTTGGTGATTTACATTACACAAAAAAAGAAGCTATAACATTAAGGCCATGTACACCAACTGTTCTATTTATATATACTTACTCATCTGAGGCAGACAGCATGTTTATAATTTTACCCAACACAAGGCTTAATTTAGCTTTCTTGCTAAGCATGTGAGAACTTTTTAGATACCTTCTTACACAAATCAGTCTTCCTTCTTTGGGTATAAGCACTGAAAGACCTGACCCTCAAATCTTGCACGGTAATGACTAACATTTATAGTTAATCAGGACAATGTGATTGTTCCTGTTTTTCAATATTTTACTGAACCTACCTGAATGGCTGGTGGCTGGAAGGGGGTTGTGAAACCCTGATCCCCGAGGCAGAAAAGCTGTGACCACTTAAATCCAATCTTAAGGCCCCCAGTGGAATTGAAATGAAGTGGTAGACAGAACAAACTATGTAAGTGTCTGGGATTGAATTCCAACTCCACCATTTACCAAAGGTGTTATCTTAGGGCAAGGTACTTAAACCTGTCTGCCTTTCTGTCTTCTCATCTGCACCAGTGGAGGCAATGATAGTAGCCACCTTCTAGCTCTGTGAGATTTTAGTTAATAATGTTAAAGTGTTCAGAACAGTGCTAACTACCCAGGAAGCAGTCCATACATGCTAGCTATTATCACTAGTAGTGCTGAAACTGAATTGGAAAGGATATGAAGATGGAACTGGAATATCCAGTTAATTCCACAGGATTGAGATAAATGTGCTCTACAAGCCCACAGTCTTGATTACTACATTTGTATCACTTCCCTCAAGGTGAGGAAATAAAGAGAAATAAACACCTATAGAGTAACATGAACCAAATACTGTGGTTTCTAAGGTATGGCTTCCTCTTTGGCATCTCATTTTGTCCATTCTTTATGGACTGTAGCCCACTAGGCTCCTCTGTCCATGGGATTCTCCAGGCAAGAATACTGAAGTGGGTTGCCATGCCCTCCTCCAGGGTATCTTCCTGACTGAGGGATCAAACCCATATCTTTCACATTTCCTGCATTGGCAGGGAGGTTCTTTACCACTAAATGGGAAGTCCTATTAGAAGACAAATCTTCTGTAGTTTTAAGTTAGTAATTATAGCATACAAAGTCACTCTTACTTGCTGAGCCCTTACTGGGTGCAGACTGTGCTAAGTATTTACTTTAGTCACATTATCTTACTTTCTCCTCATCATTAATATCCACATTTCACCATTGAGAAAACACAAGGTTTAGAAGAGTTAGTAACTTGCTAGAGCTGCAGGGGAAAAAAGCAAAATCAGAACTTGGACAAACGTGTGAACGACCTATCTTCCTCCAGATTATCATTCAATTCTTGTGAGCTCACATATATTCCCTCCCCGCTACCCCAGAGGCTGCAATAAAGTGAATTAGCACCAGGGGTCTTAATGAACCTCAGCATTTATTTAAGCCCAAGTGAACATTCTACAGTATAAGCAGGTGGTCTTCCTGGCCTAAAACTGGCACTGAGCTAAATATTAAGCTTTCAGGGACTCATCAGAAATAGCATCACAGTCATACACTTTGTTTTCCTTTTAACTCTTTGTGGAAATTTCTTGCTATTAGTGTTTCCATTTAAATATATAATGTACAACACATGAGCTCGGCTGCTCCTGCTCACAGCACCAACTGTCCTGCTGTTCACACTGTCTGCACTGTTCCCTGCACCCAGGGTAGGCAAGGTGTGAGCTAAGAGCCTGGAAGCAGGCACAAGCAGCCATAATGAAATGACGACACATTTATTCTCTTCTGGCTGACGAAGTAGCCATAACGGAGCCATAACATAACTTCATATAACATAACCATGACGTTGCTTCAATGGAGCCCCTATGCAGCAGCAGCCAGGGCTTTCACAGTGAAGCTCATACTAGCATACTGCACAAAATAGTCCGTGACCAAGCAAGTACCTCATTATGTGCATGCACAGTGCTATAAGTGATCTCAGCAGTTACACAACCCTGCAAAGTCACTGTTCACAGAACATGGGGTGGGAGAGCTTGACTGGCGCCATCTTGTTAACTTCCCCACAATGTGTAAGCTGGAGATGGTAAAAATGAATCCACTTCCTCACTTCCCATTTTCCTGAGAATCCAATCCCATTCAGTTTGTGACCGCAGGTGTCTGATGAAACCATCTTCGTTATGGTCATCAATGGCCTCCATGTTTTCATATCTAATGGGTCAGTCTCAATTGTCTTCTCAAACTCTCCATAGTGACTCACCTAACTGATTACTCCATCCTTGACCCTGCTCAGCATCAGTGACATTTTCCCAGTCTTCTTCCTCCTCTTCCTTTTGTTTTTTTTTCCTTTGCCTGAGCCTCTTCCACCCATTCTTCTGAACTCTAAACGTTAGCATGGTCTAGGGATGATTTTCCCATGATTTTTCTCTACTCTGTTTCAACTCACTCCCTGGATGAAGGAGTCTCCAAAATAGCCCCCTCATACCCTTGATCATCTCATCCATTTCTAGGCCCTAGTTACCATCCATATAACAATATTTCCAGGATTTCAATCTCTAGCCCTGTCCCCAAAGCAGGCCAGACAGGTTTTTGAATCCCAACCAACTTTACCCTTTAAAAAAAAATATTCCTCTCCATATCTTCCCAGGCTCGAAAATGGCCACTTCATTCACCCGGCTGCAACCCTGAAATAGTACTTCAGTCATTCACGCTCTCATGCCCCATATGTTAGACAGGCTAATCAATACTGAGAGAAATCTGAATAAATTATTATTTCAGAGACCCATAAAATAGTTATTGTGGGAACTGCTTATCTAGTGAGATTAGAGATTTTCATTATAAGATCTGGAGAAATTATTATATACACAAATTTTCTCTTCTTAAATTCACTTTTATCTTTTTAAACTTTTAAGTTTTATATTGGATTATAGATGATTAACCATGTTGTCATAGTTTCAGGTGCACATCACTTTTCTCCTGTTATATAATCAAAAACCTGTACTTTCTTCCATAAATTGATGCAATTATTTGAAAAAACACACACCTTAACAACTCAGTTTGCTACATCTGTGGAAGAAAAGACTCTACAATTATTTGTAAGTACAGAATTTTCCTATGTAGAATCACAGGAAAGATCATTTTAAAATAATTCTTGATATTCCTGTCTACGTACACAAAGTTATAATGAATACAAGTTCTCATGATTGTTCAGGTTACTCTGGATGCTTTCATCATGTTATATAAATACACACACACACACACACTACTCTTGACCAGAGCATGACTCCATTATTTAAGCCAAGTAGGCCCTTTCTGCTCTTAGTTTTCATCAAGTCAGTGATAAGATGACCATTAGGAATGTCATATATTGTCTACAAATTATTTTTCCCCTCATTATATGTAAATGGAAGGACTGATGTTGAAGCTGAAACTCCAATACTTTGGCCACCTGATGCAAAGATCTGACTCTTTTGAAAAGACCCTGATGCTGGGAAAGATTGAGGGTGGGAAGATAAGGGGCAACAGAGGACTGAGGTGGTTGGAAGGCATCACTGACTCAATGGACATGAGTTTGAGCAAACTCTGGGAGATAGTGAAGGGCAGGGAAACATGGTGTGCTAAAGTCCATGGGATTAGAAAGGGACACAATTTAGCGACTGAACATCAACAGCCTTTCAGAGTCCTGGACAGGCACATATACTGTTCTGTGGCAAACAGCTCCAGCCTTTTCTATGAATCACCTGTGGCAAAAGGGTCAGAGATGGTGTGAAACACACCTGGGTTCCTGTTTGTATACTTAATATATATGATAGGGGCTTCCTAAGTGGTGCTGGTGGTAAAGAACCCACCTGTCAATGCAGGAGACATAAAAGATGTGGTTTCAATCACTGAGTCAGGAAGATCCCCTGGAGGAGGAAATGGCAACCCACCTCAGTATTCTTGCATGGAGAATCACCAAGGACAGAGGAGGATGGAAGGTTACAATCCATAGGGTTGCAAAGAGTCGGATATGACTGAAGTGACTTAGCAGGCATGCATATACATGACAAAAGGCAAAGTAGAAGAGACAGTGAAAGAAAATAAATGTGCTCTGGGTCTTGCCTCCTTTGGCCCCACATGAGATGGGCTTTCTATGAGCCCGTGCCCAGCATAGTGTGGGCCTAGGACCCATCCAGGGCCAGGAAACCAAAGCAGATGTTTCTGTCACTTCCTCATCTCTGGAGAAATTCGTGGAAAATCACTGGACCTTGTGGAGAGACTGCTGAATTTCAAATAAAGTCTACAGTTCAGTTAATATTGTTGAACCAATAATAATTTTTTTGGTTGGGACCGCTGCACTATGGTTTACGTAAGACAGAAACCACAGAGAAGTTGAAAAGATTCTCTACAGAATTTTTGCAACTTTTAAATATTAAAGTTTTAAAAAATTAAAATTATTTAAAAATAAGCCATTTCTAAAATGCTATTCCTTTACTGGGATAAGAATATAAGCAATACAAGTCTTCTAAGAACTCCTTTTTCCCTGTTTCATTTCATGCTTTTCAACAGTTTGTTATTATCGATAGCAGTCATTTTATTTTATGAATTTACATATAGTATATCTCTGTGTGTACACTCTCACACGGTTTTTTTGGGCGGTAATTAAACTCATCAATCAACAATTCTACTGCTTTCACCATCATAATTTTCATGCACTGGGTAGGGAATTACTAGTAACAGGTAGGTTGAAAAGTGGTAGAAAGAAAGGAGTAGAAGAATACAAAATGAAGTCATTTTTAAAAGGTTAATAAAAATAAAGCTGTGATGAGATTGGGGGAGGAAATTTAGATCATGACTACAGATCAACAACCTATATTGTAGACCTGACACTTATCCAGGTAATAGAGATTCCACATTGCTGCTCCAACCTGAGCTATCCTGATAATTGGTTCAATTTTTCACTTCATTTTCCATGTTTGTAAGTCTGACATATTATTTTTCAGCGTTCAGTATACGGTGCATTAAGGTTCCCATCTTTTTAATATGTGAACTGAAATGCTTTGACTCAGTCATCAGTGTGGATGGCGCTAGAGGAATTTCATGAATTGACAGGCATTCTGATTGGTAGTTATTCTATTAGTCACACTGCCAATGCCTTTTATTTGGTGTGCTCTGTCAAGAAAGAGGAGTAAGTAGTTGAAGAATTACTTCAAACGGTTTTACTGCCTCTGGCTGCATTAATTCTTAGATGCCTCATTTAGGCTGAAAAAAAGAGGCAAAGTTAAAGTATGCAACGTGGGCATTTTGTCACCCCAAATTGGATCTATTACAACTCGGCACTCTCTCAAGAAGGTGTTATAGCTCACTGGGCTGCACTGTTTTTCCTTTGAGTAAGACAAAATTTTACATCGTTTGGTTCACAGGCGTAATGAAAATGGCATCAAGGAGACCCTAAAGATGATAAGCCATCACTAAAAGAAAATGTAGCTTTACATTTCACTTACAATAAAATTTCAAATGCTAGAAAAACTTCAACTTGGTAATTAAATGTAACTGTTATCTCTCTTTTAATAATGCATTTAAAAGAAATGGATTTATGGATTTGTATGTGTGTGTATAAAGCCTGATTTGCTTTTCTTTAACTAGATATTAAATAAATCAAAAGGAATGGTACCCAAGAGGTGGACTCAACATTGAATCCAGAGCAGGCTGATCGGCAGACAGCTGTAAGAAGCTGTTTTTTCACTGCCAAAACTGACCGCCAACAAACTTGGAGGACTTTGCGGGAAAGGAACCAGGAAATGACTTACTGGCTTATCCAGAGACACTTTATTTTAGAATGTGGCATCGGAGCCCAAGAGGTGCCAAACCCATCCATCAGTACTCACAGCGTGAAAGGTACTTGTGGAGACTGTCAAGAAATATATGAAATATCACACACTCACTTACCAACAAAATTGGACAGAGAGCAATGCACCCACCATATAAGCCCTGCCAAAATGAACCAGGCCTTCTACAGCTGAACACCATCATTTACACTAATTGCATTCACATTCACCATTACCTCCTCTCCCACCATCAGCCATTGGTATTGATACCTTCTTTCCACTGCTTCATGGAGCACTGGCCCAAGAGACTACAGAGTTTTTCCACAGACACACCTATGGGCTAGTATGACATTAACAAAATAGGCAAGCTCAAGTGCAGCTAGTTTTGTTAATTTGGTTATTTTTGAATTTGATACAGATTGCAACATTGTTGTTCTGGTTGTTTGTGAAGCACCAGACCATGACTGTGATTGAAAAAGATAGAGAGGAAAGAACTGATTAAAGTGTATTAGGCGCTATGCACTTGCCAACCAATTTACGTGATAATATACTAATCCAAGATATGGCCTCTGACCTTGAAAACAGACTATAGTGCAACTAGGTAAGTATCCAAGAACCTTAGAAATACTAATATAAAATAAAGAATGTCAGTTCTCCAAATAGGAGAGTTGTCACAAGACAGTAGATGATGAAATAATGGAAATATTGATAACTTTAAGAGGGTAGAAGAGAGGAAACACTACTTCAAGAAAAGGGTATGGGATGGTGCTGGGTTGCCCAGGCTATATCTCCTGAGCAGCACGATGAAGCCCTCAAGCATGAAGGTGAGGATAAAATAGGAGCAAGGAGAAAGAGGTGGGAAAGATGAGTAGAGCATGTAGTTAGTTACCTTGGTCAGAAGTAGTTCATGCAACGGGGTGCAGCTCAGAAGGTGGAGTGTCTTTGACGACTGGTGATAGGTGTTTTGGAATTCTCCTTAGAAAGTGCAAAGCTGATGGAAAATTTCATTCCACAGGAGAACATTATCACATTAAGAATTATCTGCCAGTGGTGTGCAGATGACTAACACTCAGACAATCGTAATGATACTGCATCCGTATGGATACAAAGGGACAAAAAGTCAAAACCAAAGAGGTTCAGAGGGAATAGGGAGAAAGGAATTGATGAGATAAGGAGTATCTGCATGATCTGTTGACAGTGAATAAAGGAAGGTAAAAGGAGACTCAAGAGAGACTAAAAGAACGGTAGAAAACATGGTTCTAATTTTAGGCAGCTGGAAGGCAGATTTGCAGGCATTGGACTTGATTTTCATAAACAGAGCAGAAAACTAGCTGTGAAAGTGGGTGAGATTTCTAAAGGAAAACTGCCAATGCAGAGGAGTTAAGAGGCGCTGACTCTGAGATACTTTATGGTTGAGAGTGAGAGGCAAAGGAACAATCAAGGAATTAGAAGGAGAAGCCAGTGAGATAAGAGGAAAGCTAATATAAAAGAAGAACCTATGAGAAGTAAACAGAGCTACTTTGGCTAAAAGGAATGAGAGTGGGAACTGGAGAAGGCCCATTACGTGGTCAATGGGGAACTGTCCTAAGAAAAGTTTCTTGGTAAAGTTACAGCAGTGATGAGTGTCAGGCTCTAGAGTGTTAAAAGCTTCAAAACGGGGATAACAATCTAGGTTCATCCACTTTGTGGTAAATGGCACTATTTCATTCTTTTTTATGGCTGAGTAATATTCCATCATATAAATGTATGTCATATATATATATGACATCTTCTTTATCCATCCATCTGTTGACGGACATTTAGGGTGCTTTAGCCAGTGTCCTGGCTACTGCAAATAGTGCTGTGGTGAACACTGGGGTGCACGTATCTTTTTGAATTATAGTTTTTCTCTGGGTAGATGCCCAGCAGTGGGATTGCTGGATCATGTGGAGGCTCTATTCTGTTTTTTTTTTTTTTTTTTAAGGAACCACTATACTGTTCTCCATAGTGGCTGTGCCAATTTACATTGCCACTAACAGTGTAGCAGGGATGCGTTTTCTCCACGCCTTTTCCAGCATTTGATGTTTGTAGAATTTTTAAGGATGGCCTTTCTGACCTATGTGAGGTGATACCTCCTTTTAGTTCTAATTTGCATTTCTCTAATAATGAGCGGTGTTGAGCATCTTTTCATGTGTTTTTGGCCATCTGTGTGTCTTCTTTAGAGCCTTTTATTGATTGGGTTTTTTTTTTTTTTATATTGAGTTGTATGAACTCTATACTTTGGAGATTAATCCCTTGTCATTTGCTTCATTTGTAAATAATTTCTCCCATTCCGAGGGTTGTCTTTTTGTTTTGTTTATGGTTTTCTTTGCTGTTCAAATGTTTTTAGTTAGGTCCAACCTGCAGCAACATGGGTGGATTCAGAAATTGTCATAATGAGTAAAGTAAGTCAGGCAGAGAAAGGTAATTATCATATGGTATCTCTTATAAGTGGAATCTAAAAAATGGCAAAAATGAACTTATTTAAAAAAAAGAAATAGAGGCACAGATGTAGAAAACAAATGTATGGTTACCAGGAGGAAGAGGGGAAGAATAAATTGGGAGATTGGGACTGACTTATACACACTACTATACATAAAATCGGAGAAGGCAATGGCACACCACTCCAGTACTCTTGCCTGGAAAATCCCATGGACAGAGAAGCCTGGTAGGCTGCAGTCCATGGGGTCCCGAAGAGTTAGACATGGCTGAGCGACTTCACTTTCGCTTTTCACTTTTATGCATTGGAGAAGGAAATGGCAACCCACTCCAGTGTTCTTGCCTGGAGAATGCCAGGGATGGGGCCCCACAGAGTCGGACACGACTGAAGTGACTTAGCAGCAGCATACATAGAGTAGGTAACTAATAAGAACCTACTGTACAGCACGGGGAATTCTACTCAATCCTCTGTAATGAGCTATATGGGAAAAGAATCTAAAAGAAGAGCAGATATAGGTATACATATAACTGATTCACTTTGCTATAGAGCAGAAACTAATTCAACACTGTAAATCAATTATACTCCAATAAAAATTTTTAAAAAAAGCATATATCCAAACAAAACCTGAACACCATTGTTTACAGCAACTTTATTGACAATTACCAAAACCTGGAAATAAACCAGATGCCTTTTTGGTAGATGAGTGGATAAAGTAAACTGTGGTACGTCCAGACTGTGAAATATTATTCAATGCTAATAAGAATGAACTATCAAGTAGTGAAAACACACGGATGAACTTTAAGTGCCTCTTACTAAGAGGAAGAAACCAGTCTAAAAAGGCTACAAAGCATATGATTCCAACTTTACTACATTCTAGAAAAAGCAGCCCTATGGAGACAGAAAATGATTAGTGGTTGCCAAGGGGGAAGGTGGAATGGATGAAGAGGCAAAGCACAGATTTTAGGGCAGTAAAACTATTCTGCATGATGCTACAACGGGAGATACATATCATTATACATCTGTCAATACATCCATAGAATGTATAAGGGCAAGAACAAATGTAAACTATGGACTTTGGTGATGATGTATCAGAGTAGGTTCATCTATTGCAACAATGCATCCCTCTGGTGTGTGGTTCCCCAGGTGGCTCAGTGTTAAAAGAATCTGCCTGCCAATGCAGAGATGCAGGAGACAAAATAGATGTGAGTTTGTGATCCCTGAGTGGGGAAGATTCCCTGGAGTAGGAAATGGCAACCCGCTCCGGTATTCTTGCCTGAAAAATTCTATAGACAGAGGAGCCTGGCAGACTACAATCCATGGAGTCACAAAGAGTCGGACACAACTGAGCATACACAGACATCCCTCTGGTGTGGGACATGAATAATGGAGGAGATGGTGGGTACAGGCAATAAAAAGGATTACCATTCTTTTCATTCAGTTTTGTCAAGAACATAAAACTTCTGCAAGAAAACAAAGTTTAACATTTAAAAAGTTAAAAAACACGGATAAAAGCATACTGAAAAACAACTTCTGTTGGAGACGCTCTCTCATGAAGGAAGAGCAATGGCTAGAATAGCCAGATGAGACCAAAAAAAGCATTCATGTTTTCTTTTGCATCATAGCTCAGTCAGTAAAGAATCTGCCTACAGTGCAGGAGACCCACGTTCGATTGCTGGGTTGGGAGGATCCCCTGAAGGAAATGGCAATCCACTCCAATATCCTTGCCTGGAAAATCCCATGGACAGAGGAACCTGGCGGGCTATAGTCCATGGGGTCGCGAGAGTTGGACACGCCTTAGCAACTAAACCAAAGAAAAGTGAAGTTGTCATTCTGTAAGCTAGGAGGAAGGTACAATGGAAAAGAAGTGTCTCTGACACACAGCAGTGACACATACACAAATATCTTCTTCAAAGTGAGAACTTACTGTGAGTTTGGTACATGGTTCGAGTTGTATTGGAGAGTCTCACTTCTCCATACAGCAGCCCATGGGGCTGGCTGGTGTCATCATTCCCACTTGGTGGTAAGGAAAAACCAATCTGAGAGAGCTCTGCTAAACCTAGCCTTGGGGCACACACCAGAACTGAAACTCCAGTCCAGGCCTCACAGACTCCATGCCGTACTCTTAAACAATGTCCCACTTTGTTTTTTTGAGTGAAGAAGTAACTCTATTTTTAAAAAATGTTAATTGGAGAACAGCTACAAGAGTAGAACATAATGCAAAATTCAGTTGCTTACAGTTTCATGTTTACCAAACAGTGCTGCTTATAGTGGAAAATTCTGTTTATAAGTAGTCCTAAAATAGTCTGAACTCTCAAATGATCATCAAATTTCAAAATATTGCTTATCACACATATTTCTTAATATATGCTCAGTCATGTCAGACTCTTGGCGATCCTATGGACTGCTGTCCACCAGGTTCCTCTGTCCATGGAATTTCCCAAGCAGGAATACTGGAGTGGGTTGCCACTTCCTTCTCCAGGGGATCTTCCTGACCCAGGAATCGAACCCACATCTCCTCAGTCATAGTAGCTCACATATACATGGTATAAGAAAATATAAATATCTGGTCTTTGCCCCAAAAGCTTGGCACAGAGCTTCTAAAACCCTTGTAACTTCCTAAGAGACAGCATGTCTTTTGTTATTCCTCATAAGCCACTTTGACTACAGTGAGTTTTAGGTGGTAAGGTAACTCAGGGTCAGGCTCCCAGTTAGCTTGAGCAGGAGGGCTAGTCATCAAGAAAGACCAAGCAGGTGATCAGACAGCTAGAACTTTCAGAATTACCTCATGGAGGGGAGAGGGACTGGCGACTGAGTTCAATCAGCAATGGCCAACAATTTCAGCAATCATGCCAACATAATGAATCACCATATATCCCCCCAAATGATGGGATTCAGAGAGCTACCAGGCTGGTGAACACAACAACGAATAAGGAGGGTGGTGTACCTGGAGGGGGCATGGCAGCTTTGCATCCCACTCCCCCACACCCTACCCATTGCATCTCTTTCATTTCACTGTTCCTAAATTGTATCTATTATCATAATACATTAATATAATAAAGCACTTTTCCAAGTTCTGTGAATCATTCTAATAAATTACTGAACTTAGAGGGGATCTTGAGAACCCTCAACTTTGTAGTTGACCAGGCAGCCTTGGGACCCCACATGTGGCAGGCATTTAAAGTGGGGCAGTCCCACAGGCCAGAGCTCTTGACCTGTGGGTTTTTGATAGCTCTGGGTGATCAGCATCAGAACTGAACTGAATTGCTGGACATTCTGCTGTTATCAGAGGACTGGAGAATTGGATCTTGTTTCAGAAAACAAAATATTTTATACATATATTTAAAACATTTTCATATTGAACTTTCATAATACTTAAATTACCATGTGGTCTGGCCAGACAGGAGAGTAACGTGCCACTGTCAAAAAGCGAAATCATGACTTTTGAAGTCTGTGAGATAAATTAGGTGGCACAGTGGTAAAAAAAAAAATCTGCCCGCTAATGCAAGGAGATGCTTTGTTCAATCTCTGGGCTGGGAGGACTCCTGGGGGAAGTAACAGCAACCCACTCCAGTATTCTTGCCTGGAGAATCCTATGGACAGAGGAACCCGGTGGGCTACAGGCCACCGAGTCGCAGAGTCAGACACAACTGAGTGACAGAACATAGGCACAAGTTAAATTATCTTTTAAAAATTTGGCAAAAAAATCTAGGGACCGTTTTCCCTCAATCTAATTATTAGAAAATATGGAAGGATGAACAGCCATTAAGTAGAATTAACTCATACTTAAATCTACCAATCTTCATACTCTCTTTCAAATAATCAAGACAAACTGAATTTACAAAATATGATTAGAGTGGTTTGCTTAAATTTGTAGTCTCTGATTAAATACAGGTGTTACGCAAAACAGGCAGGGTCTGAAAACTGCTTGCAAATGCATCCTTATTTTTTAGAATTATTTTTGCTTTGAATAAAAGCAAGCAAGAGTTTTCATAGAGTCCCTGAGAAAACTACAGAAATGAGAAGAATCAACCTAGAAAAAAAACTCCATACATGTACTAAACAGTACCACACAAAATACAGGCCTAAAAACTGCATATTACCAAACAGTAAAATACAGCTATTTTTTTTTTTTTTAAAGAAATTATAAAATTGAAATAGAAACAGCTGATGTTTTCACTCTTGTGTTCCTGCCCTGGAGATTTGAGATAGAAAGCCATATGATTCAGCTAGTTTTACAAGGGATAAAATGACAATTCAACACTTGAAAATAATAATTAACAAATTAAAAGAATTTCTTAGTTTCTATAGTTTGCCAGGCCTTGTGCTAAACACTGGTGATTTACAAATGCACAAACTATGGATCCTGCCCTGAAAAGCTTTCAGGCTAAAGAGTTCGAACATTACAGGAATTTCATTGCAGGATTACGTGGCACAGTGCTGAGTATGGATTTTGGTCCAGGTTGCCTGGGTTCAACCACTATGAGGTTCTACCATTACCGGTTGTTTGGTATCTGGATAAGATATCTAATCTACATCTCAGTTTTCCCATCTTCATAATGAGAGTACTTATATCCTCTCACTCAGAACAATGCTTGGAGTGCAGCTTGTGAAGGGCTGGACCAGTCTTGGTAACCAAGACCATCTCGACCTTTCCCAGGTGTCCCATATTGCAGTGGTAAAGACTGCTCAGGGCTTTCTTGTGTCTCTGTGTTTCACTTTCCTCTGAAACCAGGAACAACTACTAGGAGGATGCTATGTCTCTAGGTACTGGGTACAGGCTAAATGCTAAGTCAAAGTCACTCAGTAGTGTCTGACTCTTTGCCATCCTTGGAATTCTCCAGGCCAGAATACTGGAGTGGGTAGCCTTTCCCTTCTCCAGGGGATCTTCCCAACCCAGGGATCGAACCCAGGTCTCCAGCACTGCGGGCGGATTCTTTACCAGCTGAGCCACAAGGGAAGCCCAAGAGCAGGTAGCCTGTCCCTTTTCCAACGGATCTTCCCAACCCAGGAATTGAACTGGAGCCTGCTGCATTGCAGGTGGACTCTTTACCGACTGAGCTATCAGGGAAGCCGGTAAATGCTAAGAGACAACAATAAAAACTATTTCAAAACAGCCAGCTCCCAATTTGTCCATAACTAGCAAAATCCATCATGAAGAAATGTAAAAGCTTAATTTTTAAATAAAAAGTCACCAGAGTATTGCAACATCCTGTTAAAGAGCAAAACAAATTCAACTCATTATAGCTGCAGTGGACTGCGTTCTGATAGAATCGCAGAATAGCTGATATTTCAGAAATTAAATGTTAAACTAACTAGACGAATTATCTGCTGATTAGGAAGCATGCCCCAGCAGTGGCTGGGTGACTCTAGTTACTTTTTAGTTTTGAGCTTATCCATATTCAAATGTGGTGTTGATTGCATATCAGAGAAGAGGCATGAGGCAGGAGTCGAGGCAGTTCACTGTTCTGGTATCAGGGGCTCTAATTTGCCAAGACATCTCCTAATTGTGGCTGTGTTTATAAACGCGGCATCAGTCTGGGCAGGGTGGAACAGGACAGTCAGTCAGACTGATTTAGCGCCTTCGGTATGCCGAGTAGGGCTGATGAGCAGGGACCTTGAGATCGTCTCCAGTTCACACACAGATCATTATGCTAAATACAGACCTGCTCCCCGGTTTGACTCATTCACATCACAGGAAGCAAATCACAGACAGATTACATTATGGTTTTTTTTTTTTAGGTAACAGCATTACCAGCATAACAGTTCAAGGGTTTCAAAAAGAGAATATTTCTATGTTGCCACTGTGAATTCCTGCAGAATGCCGCGTAGTCTCATTAAGAGCATGGAACAACCTACCTTTTTGAACCCTGACCATGAATTAATCCACAAGCACGCAACATGGAAATATGTTTGCACATTATTAAATTCAATTATGCCATCCTGTTTTTCATGTTGCAATAAAGCAAGTCACAAATGTTCGGGTTTGCCAGAGTATATAAAAGTTATGTTTACATTATATTATAGACTATTAAGTGTGCAATAGCATTATGTCTAAAACACAACATACATACCTTGATTAAAAAATACTTCATTGCTAAAAAATGCAGTCATCTAAGTCTTGAGTCATAATCTTTTTGCAATAGTAACATTAAAGATCACTGATCACAGAGCACCATAACAATAATGAAAAAGTTTGAAATATGGTGTGATTTACCAAAATGCAATACAGGCAAAAGTGAGCAAATGCCATTTGGAAAATGGCAGGTTCTCACATACCTTCCGTCTGTAAAAATGATTAACTATGAAGCACAATAAAGTGAGGTGCAATGGAAAGAAAGATTCCTATATTACCTCTTTCCTCCTCAACCTTAAGAATATGCAGAACACGCTTTCTATTAAATAGAAAGAGAGCAAAAAAACACCCACAATTTCTACTGCTTCTTTCACAACTTACCCTCTGCAACAAGTGGTCAACACTTGACTCTAGTTCTTGGGCATCACTTTCTTTTTTACCTTTTGTGATCTGGCTCCTACCTCTGCTACTTTGGAATTGGTTTTAATTCAGCATAAATTCACTCTAGCCTGGCTGGGCCCCCACTTGCTTCACACTAGACCTGAAACCTGCACTTCTCTTTTCCTTTTTGTTAAATATTACACTCCATTTATAGTTATCATAAAATATTGGCTATATTCCCCATGGTGTACAATATATTCTTGCAGGTTATTTTATACCCAAGAGTTTGTAGCTACTAACCCTACCCTTTAGTGCTCCTTCCCCTGTTACTAGTAACCACTAATTTGTTCTCTACTTCTGTGAGTCAGCTTTTTTGCTACTTTCACAAGTTTGTTGTATTTTTTAGATTCCACATATAAGTGATGTAATACAGCATTTGTCCTTCTCTGACATATTTCACTCAACATAATGCCATCTAAGTCCATCCATCTTGCTATAAATGGCAAAATTTAGTTTTTTATGTCTGAGTAGTGTTATTGTGTGTGTGTGTATGTGTGTGTGTGTATACATCACATATTCTTCATCCATTCACCTGTAATGGACACTTACGTTGCTTCTACATCTTGGCAACTGTAAATAATGCTGCTATGAACACTGGGGTACGTGTATATTTTTGAATTAGCATTTTTGTTTTTATGGATATATATTCAGGGATGGAATTGCTGGATCACATGGTAGCTATATTTTTGTTTTTTTAAGAAACCTCCATGCTGTTTTACACAATGACTGCAGCAATTTACATTCCCACAACAGAAATTTGCACTTCTCTTGGGACTCCCGTAACCTGCGACCTCTGACATGCCCTTATCACCTTTCTTTACTCCTCTTCTCCCTCCTCTCCCATTAGTTTCCAAAGATATATCATGCCGGTGTCTCCCACAGTTACATTCCTACCTCAAATCCTGCCCAAATTCTGATTTTTCATTTCTAACTCCTCACTGCATCTGTCCACTTGGATATCTCATTATTAATAGAAACTCAGCATATATCTTCTCTCCATTATCAATTTACCACCCATGTTTTTATTAGTAAAATGAGTATTTTTCAAGTTAACAGAGTTCGCAGCTATGTAAGTATTTTTGATCTCTTCTTTCATACACCTTATAGCAATGACCTTTGTTGATTAAACTGTCTTATCGAAAAAGCAAGAGAGTTCCAGAAAAACATCTATCTCTTCTTTATTGACTATGCCAACGTCTTTGACTGTGTGGATCACAATAAACTGTGGAAAATTCTGAAAGAGATGGGAATACCAGACCACCTGACCTGCCTCTTGAGAAACCTGTATGCAGGTCAGGAAGCAACAGTTAGAACTGGACATGGAACAACAGACTGGTTCCAAATAGGAAAAGGAGTACGTCAAGGCTGTATATTGTCACCCTGCTTATTTAACTTACATGCAGCGTACATCATGAGAAACGCTGGGCTGGAAGAAGCACAAGCTGGAATCAAGATGGCCAGGAGAAATCTCAATAACCTCAGATATGCAGATGACACCACCCTTATGGCAGAAAGTGAAGAAGAACTAAAGAGCCTCTTGATGAAAGTGAAAGAGGAGAGTGAAAAAGTTGGTTTAAAGCTCAACATTCAGAAAACTAAGATCATGGCATCCGGTCCCATCTGCTGCTGCTGCTGCTAAGTTGCTTCAGTCATGTCTGATTCTGTGCGACCCCATAGGCAGCAGCCCACCAGGCTCCTCCATCCCTGGGATTCTCCAGGAAAGAATACTGGAGTGGGTTGCCATTTCCTTCTCCATCTGGTCCCATGACTTCATGGCAAATAGATGGGGAAAGAGTGGAAACAATGGGTGACTTTATTTTTTTGGGCTCCAAAATCACTGCAGATGGTGATTGCAGCCATGAAATTAAAAGATGCTTACTCCTTGGAAGGAAAGTTATGACCAACGTAGACAGCATATTAAGAAGCAGAGACATTACTTTGCCAACAAAGGTCCGTCTAGTCAAGGCTATGGTTTTTCCAGTAGTCATGTATGGATTTGAGAGTTGGACTATAAAGAAAGCTGAGGACAGAAAAATTGATGCTTTTGAACTGTGGTATTGAAGAAGACTCTTTCAAGTCCCTTGGACTGCGAGAAGTTCCAACCAGTCCATCCTAAAGGAGATCAGTCCTGGGTGTTCATTGGAAGGACTGATGTTGAAGCTGAAACTCCAATACTTTGGCCACCTGATGCGAAGAGCTGACTCTTTTGAAAAGACCCTGATGCTGGGAAAGATTGAGGGCAGGAGGAGAAGGGGACGACAGAGGATGAGATGGTTGGATGGCATCATCAACTTACTGGACATGGGTTTGGGAGGACTCCGGGAGTTGGTGACGGACAGGGAGGCCTGGCGTGCTGTGATTCATGGGGTCGCAAAGAGTCGGACACAACTGAGTGACTGAACTGAGCTGAACTCACCTTTATTTTCTATGTTCTTGAAACCCCTTTAATGAGGCAGTTATAACCTGACACATAGCACAATCATACCCACTGAATGTCACGCATCAATCTCTGTCCCTGCCGATCCACGTGACATCCTAAGAGATTAGCCATTTGGGCAGATATGGAAGTTTGCTCACTCAGCATCATTCCAGCCTCTTTGTTTCTGATTTTCTAAAGAAGAGAAACTGAAACACTACATTTCCAAGAGATCTGTGTCACTGCATTTCCATGTGTGAGCTGCTTCCACAAAGCCCTAACAAGGTAGATGTGAGCAACTGGGGAAAGCAGCCACGGGTAGAAAGGGGGTCTCCCAACAAGGCTGACCACAAAGACAGACGTTCTGGGGGAGCTGAGAGGAGATCCTGGCATCCAGGTCAGTCAGGCGTGCAAAGGGTGGATGGGGGAATCAGAGGTATTTTGCTACAAGTGCCCTCTGGTTGTTCTATTGGCATATCATTTAACAACTCCCTTTCACCAAAAATTGTTAGGGTGGATTCTATTATCAGCAACTAAAAAGGCAACTTTTCTAAACCCTCAGGTCATAACCATCAAAGGGGTCCCTGATGTCTATAGTATAAAGCCCTAACTCCTTACCATCACGTTAAAGACCCTGACATTCTGGCCCTCATCGACCAGTACTATTTCACACGACTTTCTATAAGAACTCTCCAATCTAGGCTTCTAATTTTTTTTTTGCTTAACCTATTTCACTTACTGGAAATTCCTTTGTCTTTTCCTCTGACATTTAAACTCTAGCTATCTTTCAAAGCACAGAATAAGATCCACCTCTTCCTTGAAGCCCTCCTTGATCACCTCAGGCAGGAGTGATTCTTCAGTCTTGCCTCCTCTAGACAGACAGGATATATTACATTGTCAAACTATATTTTTTTACTTATGCTTGCGTATATTCTTAATAATTTTCTAACACATAGTCAAAAGATTTGAAATATCCTCTTGGGAGGAACTTACATCATCCATAACAAGTAATTTATTGAGTACCTACTATTGTCAGGTGCTGTTGTAGGCACTTTTTATGTCTCATTCCTGGACAACCAGGTGACCATCTTGGTTCATTTAATGGATGATGAAACAGAAACAAGTATTATATGGCTTGTCCAAGGTCATGGAGTTAGGGAAAAGATGGTACTTAATAGACAGTTTATCCAACTACCAACTGAATAATAAGGGAATTATTTTTTTCAAAGGAACATTTCTTGAGCACTCACTATTTGCCAGGCTCTCTGCTGAGCATGTTACAAGCAATGTTTTATTTAATCCACTCAACCACCACAAGATTTGTTACTTTACATGTTTGAAAGATGAAAAAAATACACTGCCACCTAGAGAAATGAAGTAACTTGCCAGGATCTCCGTGCCAATCCACTTCTAGGATTGGAACCCAAGCGTTTGGCTCCAAATGCATGCACTACCCACTAGAAGAAACATTTCTGTTCTAAAGGGAACAATGATTTGACCAGAAGGCCATTCAATGAAATGTTTCTTAAGCACTAAATAATAAAGTGCATCACAGTAATTTTCTTTGTTACAAGAGTCATCATGATTACTGTGACAAATCTTCTAGTCTGCAAGACGTGGAAGTAGCCTTACATTTGAAAAATTGAAGGAAAAAAAAAGTCAAAGAAAAGAGTAGGAGAGTCAGAGCAAGATGAACCTGGAGAAAAATAATCTCAAAGTTTGAGAGGATGTCACCCAGTATGCTAATCCTTCCCATATTAGCCTGCCTATATCTTATTTAAAAAAAAATAATTACTGACTAAATCTCTCGGGGTTCTTTTGTTAAGTCTCCTTGCTGAATAAGACTCTCTTCTCTGACTAATTCTTTCCTTATTTAACTTACTCTTAATATGCAAATTTACAGTTTGCCATTTATCTACTGGTTTATTTTTAATACCTTCCCCTGGTAACATTATCACCATATTAAATTTGGCAAATGCAGATGATCTTATTTTCTTAGAGAACTCAAACATAACTTACTTCAAATCTTGGGTTTCAAAGTAACTAAATTTGAGCAGGTAATTCTAGTCCAACTTAAATTTGTTATCGTTTTATGAGGGTCTTTTTGTTCCTTTCTCCGTATTTTTTTTTGTCACTCAGGAAATCAATGAAGAGACAAATGATGGCCTAAAGAAGATGACAAATACACCCAGATTTCAAACACATTGGAAAGCAGATGCATTTTAGAGCGAATCTTCAGGGTAGTAATACTGCAGGATTCCCAGTGACTGTTAACAGCAAGTCTGTGAAGGACGGCTCTACACTGGACATGTAGAAGTAATGTCCACACTCTTGTATCAAACATATGTCATGTTCCCTTTGCCTTCATACCTGTTTTCAGTTTTGTTTTAAATGGAATTGCTGTCATCTCCTTTTGCGTTTTTGTTTCAGAACATTTCAACTTTACATATTAACTTTCAAAATTAAGTAAACAGCCAGGCAAATGGGATTCTCTACAAGTCACTTTCTTCTAAAGTGTGAAACTTACACCTACACATTCTGCTAATTAGGATATGAATAAAAGTCATAATCTAGTGAACACTGACTTGTTTTCCTGCCACATCCTCTACCTGTCGTCTCAGCAAACTTCTCAGTTCCTTTTAAAGAAAATTTCACACTTTGTGTATACTTCAAAATAGCTTACTGCTACTTCTGAAAGCTATTAAGACTCCACTTTTTTCTGAATTATAACAGTTTGAATCATTAATAATACTCAAAACTACTGAGAGTCAAGTTTTGTTTTACTCTGGTGAGTGAAGACTATAAACACTCTGGGGGACACACAATGGTTTCATAAACTGCATCCTATAAAGGTAAGGTTTGCACATCTTTGTTTTTCTACAAATATTTTCACTCATTGTATCTTTAAGTGGGGCTGTGAGTGCTGGATCAGGGATACTCTCCATTTGAGAAGTGCCTTAAGAGGACAGAACACCTCCACATCACTGTTTCATCACACGTCACAAAAGCCTACAGCAGGAAGGCTATTGTATCTGCATTCTATGAATGAGCACCATATGGGTTAGGGACTTGCTGGGTTATCACCACAGTTGCCATGGTACCAGTCAGTCACAAATGAGCATCAATTCTACACCTGTTTTTTTCTTCTACTACTTTAACATAATTTGGAGCCAGAGAGCATTCTGGAGCTCCCCTTCACCCCAGTGGTGAGCAGTGTTATTGTTGTTTAGTTGCTAAGTTGTGTCTGACTCTTTGCAACCCCATGGACTACAGCCCATCAGGCTCCTCTGTCTATGGGGTTTCACAGACAAGAATATTGGAGTGGGTTTTCACTTCTTCTTCATGAGAACTTCCCAACGCAGGGATCGAATCCACATCTCTTGTACTGGCAGGTGGATTCTTTACCACTGGGCCACCAGAGAAGCTGTAAGTGGGAAAATTAACATTTATTTTCTGTAGATGGGGAGAAGGAAAGGGCAACCCACTCCAGGATCCCTGCCTGGAAAATCCCATGGACAGAGGAGCCTGGTGGGCTGCGGTCCATGGGGTGGCAAAGAGTCGGGCACGACTAAGCGACTAACACTTCACTTCACTTCTGTAGATGTGGGGATGAAGAGAGATAAGGGATGTGATGTATCTGGCTCGTAACCACTGCTCAGGACACATTCTTTTCTTGCCCTCTTCCCAACTCCCTGTTTTCATAATGGTACCTACCTTTCACATTTTATTTCATAAACACTTCAGCAATCCTCAGGTGCTTACAAAAGTAGGTTTTAAATATATTTGTTTCTAACTTTGCCAGGCAAGCCTTATGTTTCTTTTAATTCTTCAATGTTTATTATATACAGTCCTTTTCATTAAAATGCTAGACCAAACAGTAAACATACAATTCTTATTATCATTTAAGGTTTCAAAAGGGTAAGTCAAAACCCACATCAGTCTGCTCTGGTCAACACATTTGTCATACATCTCTTTTTGTTAATTTCTTTTAAAAATTGCACTGTTTGGTGCTTAGAATGGAAGTTAATCCTTCCCTTGATCAAGTATTTTGTGAAGTGACCCACACTGACACTACTCGGCGGCAATAAAAGCCAAGACCCTCTAGGGTGGCGCTCAAAGGCAACTAATAGAGAGACAGAGAATTTTACATTGCATCTGATCCACCGCATGCAGTGCTGGGCATTGTCATGAGGTCAAATACTGCTCAGAGAGCATCTTAAGAGAATTTTCAGGGGATACCACCATGCATTGAGAACCAAGTTTACAAAGAAGTTGTAAGAACTCTCCAAGCTAATCCTGATGCTTCCCTCATCTAGTCTAAGAGCAGAGGAAGGAGCGGCTCTCCTCATCTCCACTCTGCAGATTCATGAGTGCCAAGGCTGGGCAACCTGCAAACGGTGCCAACAGAACATACAAGGGGAACTGAAATTCAGAACCACAGACTCAGAGCCCTGGGCTTTCACGAATCATACTCCTTCTCCCATGAAAGTCCCTTATGTCCTTCCAGGAAATAAAAGCAACCCACTGAGTGACCAGAACATTTTTCTATTCTAATTCTGAATTTCTTTTCACTTTGCATTTTTAAAAAAAATTTAGCGTATATTGGAGTATAGCTGATTAACACTGTTATGATAGCTTCAAGTGGACAACAAAGGAACTCAGCCATAAACATACAGGTATCAATTCCCCCCCAAACTGCCCTCCCATCCAGTCTGCCATATAAGACAGCAGAGTTCCCTATGCTATATGGTAGGTCCTTGTTGGTTATACATTTTAAATATAGCAGTGTGTACATGTTCATCCCAACCTAACTGCTCCTTCTCCCATCCTTCCCCCCAGCAACCATAAATTCATTCTCTATAATCCTGTGATCCTGTTTCTGTCTTGTAAATAAGTTTATTTGCATAACTTCTTTTTAGATTCTACATGTAAGGATGTCAAAGGATATTTCTCCTTCTGACTTACTTCACTGGGCATGACAATTTCTAGGTCTATCTATGTTGCTGATGAAAACTTGGAACTACCCTTTGGAAAACATGTTCTGCATTTCAAATTCACCAGAAATAAATTGTAAAATAATTCTTCTGCATTCCTCTCAAGATCCCCAAATAGCTTCCTAGAACTCCTGTTTCCTTAAAGTTATCTGAAAATTAAATGGACTCAAAATAGGATAATTTGAGTAGGTATACACAACTTACATTTTTATAAAGACAGTAAAAATATTTACTGGACTCAAGTAATACAAGTGTATGTTCATGTGGTTACTTAAGACATAGAGAAAGCAACAAATTATTATACTATTTTCTACTGATTCAGCTGAAAGAGTATTTTTCTATAAGTAACACTGGAGCAGAATTTCAATGCAATCTGTCATAGTTCCTCATTGATTTGACATTTTTTTTTTCTGCCACATTACCTGTTTGTCATTCCATATAAGCTGTCAGGTCAAAAAAATTATTGTCTTCTTTAAGGGCAATAGTTAGTGGCTATTCTCTGAGAATAAAGCCTTATTAATGAAGTGACCTTTAGTATACATGGATGACACCAGCATCCTGCCCGGGTTTTTTATGCAGGATTGCATGCTAGGCATAAATAGCTATTAAGTTTCTTAGCTTTATCTGTCGTCACATTATTTTTCCTGTACATTGATTTGTTTGTCCAGTTCTTAATTCTTCGATCATACTCTACTACAGGCTTCCCTTGTGGCACAGCTGGTAAAGAATCTGCTGCAACGCGGGAGACCTGGGTTCAACCCCTGGGTTGGGAAGATCCCCTGGAGAATGAAAGGCTACCCACTCTAGTATTCTGGCCTGGAGAATTCCATGGATTGTATAGTACACGGGGTTGCAAAGAGTTGGACATGACTGAGCTACTTTCACACTACACTACATTTTTATAAATTATGGCCAAATGTCTTCTGAAATGGGAAAGGGAATAAGTAAAGAAATATAGTCTTCAGTCTTGTTTTCAGACCAAATGTCATGGCTACTGTCCTGAGATTTTGATCCCTGTGAACCAAAAAAACCACAATCATCAAAACAGGAATCTAGCTCACTGGCATCAGGCTAGTTCAGTTCAGTTCAGTTGCTCAGTGGTGTCCGACTCTTTGTGACCCCATGAACTGCAGCATGCCAGGCTTCCGTGTCCATCACCAACTCCTAGAGCTTACTCAAAACTCATGTCCATCGAGTTGGTGATGCCATCCAACCATCTCATCCTCTGTCATCCCCTTCTCTCCCCGCCTTCAATCTTTCCCAGCATCAGGGATTTTTCAAATGAGTCAGTTCTTCGCATCAGGTGGCCAAGGTATTGGAATTGCAGCTTCAGCATCAGTCCTTCTAATGAATATTTAGGACTGATTTCCTTCAGGATGAACGGGCTGGATCTCCTTGAAGTCCAAGGGACTCTCAAGAGTCTTCTCCAACACCACAGTGAAAAACAATCAATTCTTCGGCGCTCAACTTTCTTTACAGTCCAACTCTCACATCCATACATGACTACTGGAAAAACCATAGCTTTGACTAGACGGACCTTTGTTGGTAAAGTAATGTCTCTGCTTTTTAACATGCTGTCTAGGTTGGGCATAGCTTTTCTTCCAAGGAGCAATTATCTTTTAATTTCATGGCTGCAGTCACCATCTGCCGTGATTTTGGAGGCCCCCAAAATAAAATCTGTCACTGTTTCGATTGTTTCCCCGTCTATTTTCCATGAAGTGATGGGACTGGATGCCATGATCTTAGTTTTCTGAATGTTGAGTTTTAAACCAACTTTTTCACTCTCCCTTTTCACTTTCATCAAGAGGCTTTTTAGTTCTTCACTTTCTGCCATAAGGGTGGTGTCATCTTCATATCTGAGGTTATTGATATTTCTCCTGGCAATCTTGATTCCAGCTTGTGCTTCCTCCAGCCCAACGTTTCTCATGATGTACTCTGCATATAAGTTAAATAAGCAGGGTGACAATATACAGCCTTGACGTACTCCTTTCCCAATTTGCAACCAGTATGTTGTTCCACGTCCAGTTCTAACTGTTGCTTCTTGACCTGCATACAGGTTTCTCAGGAGGCAGGTAAGGTGGTCTCGTATTCCCATCTTTTTAAGAATTTTCCACAGTCTGTTGTGATCCACAGTCAAAGGCTTTGGCGTAGTCAATAAGGCAGAAGTAGACGCTTTTCTGGAACTCTCTTTGCTTTTTCGATGATCCAATGAATGTTGGCAATTTGATCTCTGGTTCCTCTGCCTTTTCTAAATTCAGCTTGAACTTTTGGAAAGTCTCAGTTCAAGTACTGTTGAGGCCTGGCTTGGAGAATTTTAAGCATTACTTTGCTAGCCTGTGAGATGAGTGCAATTGTCAGGTAGTTGCATGGGACCTTTTGAAGGAGGTCACCATTATCTTCATTACCTCCACCATACTTTGGCTCCAGGTCAAGTAACAGGGAGGGAACACAGCCCCGCCCATCAACAGAAAAGCTTTACAGAGCATGGCCCCGCCCATCAGAACACGACCCAGTTTCTCCCTCAGTCAGTCTCTCCCATCAGAAAGCTTCCATAAGCCTCTTATCCTTACCCACTGTGCTGGAGTAGTTTCAAAAACTATTCCCCACAATGTGCTACCTTGAATGGTAAAATGCACTATATGTGGCAAGCCAGTGACCCAAATCAGCTGTTGAAACTGCTTTTCTCCCAATGTTCACAGACAGAATTCTCAGGTTTATCTGTTGTTTGTTATTGAGTCACTAAGTCATGTCCGACTCTCTGCGACCCCATGGACTGTGACACTCAGGCTCCCCTGTCCTTCACTATCTCCTGGAGTTTGCCCAGACTGAGTCAGTGATGCTATCTAGCCATCTCATCTTCTGCCATTCCCTTCTCATGAGAAAATAGACACAATAAACTCAGATTTTGAAGGTCACTCACTTGTGACTATGGGACAGACAGCAGGTTAAATGATATTTCTGGACAGTTAGCTGCAACTCCACTTTTTTAACTGATTATAATATACCCGTGAGTCCTAGCCCACCAATTTGTATCCACATCTTAGATGAAAACTATTTGGCAAAAAGCCTTTTTACAATGAAATTTAACACAGAATCTCAAAGCATAAAAGAGACAAGAGCAATATGCAGCTATAATAAACTTATTTCATGAATGGACATTTTAATAATGATTACAAAATGAATGTGAAAAGAACAATGGTGTGCTTTGATAAATACTAAAAAGTGAGGGTTTTTCTAAGATCAACAGCAGCATCCAAATGACCCTGTCATAAGAGAGTACAGCAGGATCTGGAACCACTGAAATTCAAAGTCAAAAAATGATCATACAGGGACTTCCCTGAAGATCCAGTGGTTAAGACTTTTTGTATTTCCACCATAGGGAGCATGGGTTCAATCCCTAGTTGGTGAATGAAGATCCCACAAACCATGCAGCATGGTAAAAAAAAAGTCAAGTTATTTAACTTGCCATTTTGCAATCTAAGAATCCTCTTTCATCAGAATAATGTCGATTTTCACTAAGTGGAAAAGTACTTAAATAATTTAAATTTGTATTGAGTGGAAGGATACAGGCACCTTCTGAGGTATTCGAACTATTCTATATTTTGATTTATACAAAGATCCCATGAGTGTGTTCATCACTAAGCTGTACATTTAGATCTGTACCCTTAACAAGGTACATGCCACATCTCAATAACAAAACAATGACCTAGAAACGTAAAAGAAAGTAATGGAAATGTTTTTTTAAATTAGTTAATAAAAATGACTAATGTAAGTGTACACTGCTTATTATTATTACTAGAGTTAAGAAATAAGAACCAAAATGATTTATAATATATTATCTTTGCCACACATGCTATGAAGAGTCACTTGAAACAAGTGACGGCTAAGCCATGGTGAGGTCACATGTTGAACACATGTGCCTGACTCTGCCTGACATTTAATTGAGTCTGGCACATGTGTGCTTTAGTAATGTACTCAGCTGTGCAATTTTATGTGAGTGGACATCTGTAGAGATGAATTTGAAAAGAATCTGTGCAAAGTGACAACCTTTATAACCAATGGTATATAATAAAAAGAGTCATAACAAGAAGCAGCAACAACTAACATTTATTAAGGTTTTACTACATTACAAGCACTGTGCCAACTTCCTGCATTCACCACCTCAAGAACTGCATTTGCAGGAGTTTTAAACATAGGAACAGAGATGGCAGAAGATCTCTTTTGCAATCAGCCCCTAAAATAAAATAATATTGTCATACAAATTAACGCAATTATAAGCTTCAAATTTGTAGAAAAGAAAGTTGGTTGGCAACTCTCTCTTACATGTGATTATAATTGCAATTTTAAAAATAACTGAATTTTGTTAAAATGAACCTAAGACATTTAAAATCTAGCATTCTATAGATACATCTTGAAAGGCATCAGCAAAGGAACTTTTCTGACACCAAATGCTGATCTTCTCATTCTAAGAGTTTATAGCTCACAAACTCCTTTCCTTATCCCACAGGAGCAATGAATAAGCTTGAAGACATGATGTGAATGTATTTCCTGGCTCATTCCTTTCCTAAACAACTACTGTCTTCATGATTAATATTTTTCATATGTAAAGCAGGTTCCTGATAGTTTCTATTATTCTCGTATAAATCATCTATTATCATTACATCAAATCTTATTAAAGTTTCAGTTCTAAAACTCTAAACTCCAAACTCTTCATTAAATTTAATTGATTATTAATGAACAAATATATAAATGGGAATCAAACTGTGCTAAACCACACACTCTACAACTTAGGGTGAAGTTATGATTCCAGACACAGTTATCATGCATCATGGCAGTTGAGTAGAAACATAAACTTGGAACCACATAATTAAGTGGTTACCAGAGGTTATATTTACCAGGGAGGGCTCAAGTCTTTCAAGAATGTTAATAATCATTGACTCAGTACTTAAGAGACCTGACTAGGAATTGAGAGAGAATCTAGTCCAAACCCCTTGTTTTCAGATTAGAAAAAAAACAAAAGCCCACAGAAGTTGGGTTGGGTTAGGTTAGGCTCTGGATTCACTTTTTGACATTTGTGGAGCTGAACCAGCTTCTCAAACCACCTTTACAGATGTGATTCTCTGCAACACGCTGGAATAGCATCTTAAAAAACTGCCAAGCACATAGTTATACACACACCTAGGAATACATTATAGTAAGGAAACTATGTGTATATGTAGAGTCCTCATTCTATCTTTATATCTCTCAGTTGAAACACCAGCCAACCCTGCTTGTTGTCTGATAATGTTCAATGTATTTAAACATAACTTCGAAAATACCTTGAAGTTCCCCATTGTCCTGATGAAGCAATCCCAAAAGCTTTAACTCTCAAAAGCTGTCAGAGTATCATTCTGATCCTTGCACTATCTTCAATTCCCCATAGTTTTCTTTAAAGGATGTTGTAAGCAGAGTGCAAGGATCATGAAGGAATCCTTAGATTAACCTGTCCCAGGCAGGCTTTCTTTTTAACCAGCTCACAAAATTAAGAAACCACTAGACCAGCAAGTTTATTAGATTGCTTACTTACTCTGTGCCCTTCACTGCATAATATGCATCTTTGGACTTTCTGCCTTCCACCCAGAGCCAAGTTATTATTACTCTGCTCTATTTCTTTAAATTAATTTCAAAATGAACAACCAGGTTTAGAAAAAAAAATCAGATTTGGTAAAAAGGAAATACTACACGTTTTCCCTCCTAAGTGGGAATACATGTGAAACAATCTTGAATTTTTCTTTTCCCCTGTAGTAAAGATGGGTTTGCCTGACCCATGCAGACCTTCCACAGTGACCGGTGATTGCTGGCATATATTTGAAGCTTAAGAAATGTAAGCTTCCATGATAGATAACAGAAATTACTGCAATGCATGGGAAAACTTAAATTCACCAGAATTTTTCTTTGAATATAAATATCCTAGATATCATGGTGGACAGAAAATGAAGCCATTCTTGGCATGTTAGATATTTTCTACTTTTCTCCTCATGAAGTTGAGCGTAGTCTTTTTACACATGGCAGGCATTTGCTAAGCACTGAATGAATGAAGTCTAAGAAGGAAGTTATTCCCTTCTACTGTTTATAGTGTCATTATACAGAACAATAAACAATCACTCAAATGATCTGGTAGAAGTATCTGGATGAATCAGTAATATTTATCTGCAACTTTGATTTTATGATTTTAGTTTGTGATATAAACAGTTAACTAAAGTTCCTGAGCACTATATAAGCACAGAATTCTGGAAAATTCTTAAGAGGCTCTATCTTTAACTGATTAAGAAATGGGAAGGTGAGAGCGTTATAAAATATTATGCAGTTTACTCTTGCCTGGAAAATCCCATGGACAGAGGAGTCTGGTAGGCTGCAGTCCATGGGGTCACTAACAGTCCGACACGACTGAGCGACTTCACTTTCACTTTTCACTTTCCTGCATTGGAGAAGGAAATGGCAACCCACTCCAGTGTTCGTGCCTGGACAATCCCAGGGACAGGGGAGCCTGGTGGGCTGCCGTCTATGGGGTCGCACAGAGTCGGA
Source organism: Dama dama (assembly GCF_033118175.1). Classification (NCBI taxonomy): domain Eukaryota; kingdom Metazoa; phylum Chordata; class Mammalia; order Artiodactyla; family Cervidae; genus Dama; species Dama dama. The sequence continues at coordinate 51,102,880 of NC_083710.1, forward strand.
CACGACTGAAGTGACTTAGTAGCAGCAGCAAATGAAAGAGCTATTACTAAAAGAAAAACTCCTTATTTTCTCATTGGAATGAACCAAGACCCAACCTACATTTTGGGTTTAAAGCTTACAAATACGTATTCATGTTTGAAGTTAAAAGATCAAAGGAAGGAGAATTTCAAAGTTCATGTGGATAAGAAGACAAAGATGTACCTGGAATGAAAATGGAGTGGAGGAGACACAAGTGACTCTGGCATATACTGGGCCTTTAATAAGTACGTTTTTAATGGATAAAAATTCATAATTGCTACTTACATTGACTTATCCAGATAATTATCAGATAATCAAATTCATATATTCAGGGAAAAAAAAAAAAACATGTAATAACTAAAGTTGTTTTTTTTTTCCCCCCAAGCACAGTTATTTGAATAACGGTCTCAATCTTTCTTTTCACTCTGGGTCGATCTCTAGTTTACAGAAATGAACATCACTCCTCTGGCTGTCCTCTTATTCTCATCTCTCTCACAGTCACGAATCTACATTTGCTTCCTCGAAACTTAAGTCTCCTACCACTTCAGTGCTCATGATTTCTTCCTAATTAACCTGAAGTATCCAAGCTTATATGTTCTTTTCCCAACTCAACAAGATCTGTACTGTCTCTAGTTCATTTTTTGCTAAATTGATTACAGCTCTCATTTTTCATTGTCCTAAAACCTCAGATGGACAGGATCTGGCTGAAAATCACTCCTCCCTACTTTCCTGATGCTTCTCTTAGTCCCTCTCACCCGTTGCTCAAGACTTTATAGGATATCCATTTATTATATTGTCATTATGAGGCATAATTATAACTAGCTCAATTTGCCAACTTTAATTTCTTCATCTGTCTCCTCACTGTCTTCCTCCAAAACCGGGTGCTTGGTATCCGGTTTTTACTAGGAAGAACTGAAAATAGATCTGATTTTAAAGAATAAATAATCAGTAGAATGTCTTAAAAAAAAAAAAGACTACGACTAGTTAGTTGGAGATGTAGAGTGACTGGAACTCCTCCATACTGCTGGTGGGAATGTAAAAGGATACAAATATTTTGGACACTGGTTTTTTTAGTCCCTGGAGGTGCAGTGATAGAGAATCCGCCTGCAATGCAGGAGACACTGGTTCAATCCCTGGGTCAGGAAGATCTCCTGGAGGAAGAAATGGCAACGCACTCCAGTATTCTTGCCTGGACAATCTCGTGGACAGAGGAGCCTGGTTGGCTGCCGTCCATGGAGTCACAAAAGAGTCAGACACAACTGAGCTACTGAGCATGCAAATTGGTAGTTTCTTATAAAGATGAACATATATTGTCCTTTGACCCAGCAACTCGACTCCTAGGTAGCTACCTAAGAGAAATGAAAAGGTATGTCCAGAGAAGAGTTGCACAGAATCTTCAAAAGTTCCTAATATAATAAATACAAACTGGAAACAGCCCACATGTTCATCAATAAGTAAAACAATAAACAAAATATATTTGCATCCAGCTAACAGAATAGTACTTAGCAAAGTAACAACATGCAAGAAGCTCAAAAACATCATGTTGGGTGAGAGAAGAATGAAACCAAAGAATACATAGCATACAATTCCACAAATGACACTCTAGAATTAACCCATGGTGACAGACATCATAAAATGGTTGGCTGGGGGTTGGGAGGAGGCACTGGATTTACTGTGGGGGGCAAAGGGTAAATTTTGGGGTGATGGAAGGGTTCTGTTTCTTGGGTTTGGTTAGGGGTGTATGAGTACAGTTGGCCCCTAGCCATGCCCACCCCATCTGAGGGTTCTGCATTTATGGATTCAATTAACCATGGACTGAAAATACTAAAAAAATACACCCATAAAGTTCCAAAAAGCAAAACTTGAATTTGCCAGGAACTGGTAACTATTTACATAATATTCATATTGTATTTATTAACTATTTACATAACATTTACACTATATTGGTGCTATAAAGAATCTTGAGATGATCTAAAGTGAGTATAAGGGAAGATGTTGTATAGGTTATGTGCAAATGCTAAGCCATTTTTTTTTTTTAAGCCATTTTTAAAAGGGACTTGAGCATCCAGGGATTGTGGGGCTACATGGATCCTAGAACCAATTTCCACAGACACCAAAGGACAACTGTATATGCAATTATTAAATCCTTTGAACTATACTTTTAAAATATGTTTTATTGCATGCAAATAACACCTCAAAAAGAAAAAAATAAATCTTAATAATCATTCTTATGCCAGTGACAGCCTTCTACATTTCCAGCCTTCTCTAATCAGTTTCAGTTCTAGATTTTAAAATTCCAACAGGATAGTTCCATTTGTAAATTTCACCAATTTCTCAAACTCCGCCCACTCCACTTAATTACATTATTCAGTTCAAAGGTATGGCCAATTTTCCTGCCATTATCTTATTCTTTTAGAGTCTAGTTATCACTAAAATGATTACTTATTTCTTTAAGACATAAATTATAAATCCTTTCCCTTCAAGACAGAATGCAGCAAGGAGCACTTTTAACATGTACTGTAAAACTATATCTGATTGGACATTATGAATATCACTCCTTATTCTATGATACCTGCTTAACATACTTAACTTTTCTGAGTCGTATTGTTCTCAATACAATGAGATAATTCATCCACTGCTATATTAAGGAACATGGTGAGGTACATGATAAAAATAAATTGAGACTCATAAAGCAGGACATTTTTAATATAACACTTAGGGATATTGTTACTGGTTCAAAAGCCACCGTTGGAGCCCTGGCCCAGGCCCAGAGGTGCTCGTGTGCGAACTACTTCAATAACTTCCGATATAGTCTTCCTGATTTTTTTGGGCATGTGACCAACTTGTTACTCATTTTCATGACTAATAATTCATTATGCAAGCCCTTTCAAAACACTAGGGTGATCTTGATGTTTTTTGAAACTTATTTTAACTGTCAATCTGGAAGCTTAGGTAAAAATGTAGGAGTAAAAAGTGAAGACTGTAAGTATATTTTTAAAAACCAGGTTGATTTCAGTATGTAGAGAGATCACATGCTTTTAATTCAACAACTATTTTGTTTTCTTGATAATTAATAATTTTTCTGGATATTCTCCCATCATAAAAGCTTTACTGATCTACTGACTTGACTTACATAATAAGCCTCATAAAAAAAGCTACAGTCAAAAATTAATATCTTAACCCCACAATTTAATCTACCCAATACAAGTTGACAAGAAGATACACTAATCTTTTGATTTTAAGAAGTCACTTATTTTTTCTAATAGATTTCCTTGATTGCACTTTACTATCACATAGCAGAAAAAGTTTCTCTAAATGTACAAAAAATTTAAAATGAGTTTTATATCTGCATTAGAAAAAGGAAACTATATGAATCAATATCTTGTTTTCTCTCACTTGTAATAATCAATCATTACATTTACAGAACAAAGTGGAGAATGGTTGCAGAAATGAAGACAAAAACAATTTTTGCTGAAAGGGCATGAAATTTTAGCTCAGAGATTTTATTTTCTACTATCTGTATAATAACTTTTGTATTTTGTCACTATAGAGTCTATTTAATTCCAGAAATCAGGGGAAAAGGCACATTAGCTGATGTTATTTTTGTTTTTTTTTTTGTCATTTTGTGCACCATAATAGGTTAATCAAAGTTAATTTGAGTTTAGAGACAGATAACATTTCACAGACTCTGCTTCTTCAGCTAGAATCAGCTTCTTGCTAAGTGCTACATTTTGCAATACAGCTCTGTTACACCTGTTTTGAACAAAATTAAGTACCTCTGAGAATATAAGGCCTGGAGATAAATTCACACTATGAAATCCAGATATCAAGATTCAATAAATGTACCTGCTATTAATGATTCTAAAACATACATTATTAAGAAGATCTAGAAAGCAAATCTAGAAAGAAGATCCACCAAAGCCATCTAGAAATTTCATGAGAATATGACTAAAATTTGCTAAAACTTAAGATTTCAAAAATAATTTCCACTGTTTCTGTAAACAACAGCAATTTTTTTCCCTGAAATACCAGTACACTAGTCATCACTCTCCTAAAACTTCACATGTCCATGGAAGGAATGGATTTCCTCAACACTGGTGTGGGGTTTAGTCATGTGACTTTTTTTGGCCAATGGGATGCTGTCAGATGAGGGACATGAGCAAGGGCTTATATTTTGTTTGTACAGTAGGGCTTGCCCACATGTGCTCTAGTGTTGCTTTGAGATATATTTGCCCTGGGCTGTTTTGGGTTTAGAAAAATGAGTGAACAGTCCTGCTCCAACAACCGTTTAAGACCTGCTCCAAATAACCAGTTGATACATGGGAGAGAAATAAATGTTTTATGATGCTATGCTACTGAGATTTGGAATGACTGCCTACACAGCATTATACGACTGATTAGGAAAAAAAAAATACCATGATGTTAAATTTGGGGTGGTGCCATATTTTTCTTAGGTATTAAACTGAAATTTGGTGGTAAATGTTAATGGTTAACTTTGTCAGTCCATGCTTTTCTTTTCTATAGCCATACTTCAAATAACTGGGAACACATAAACCAGTTTTGGTCAAGGAGATATAAATCATATGGTGGGTCTCCTGGGAAAACTTTTTAAAAGTAACACAGTTGCCTGGTATGGTCTTCTGGTTAGTTTGTTCTTTCTGCTTTTACCCCTTCCCTTCTGTCTCTTGTAAGGGCAGGATACCTGGAGATGCAGCTGACTTCATATAACCATTGAAAAGTGAAAATTGAAAGGGTTAGCTGCTCAGTCATTGCTGAATCTTTACGACTCCATGAACTGGGGCCCACCAGACTCCTCTGTTCATGGAATTCTCCAGGCAAGAATACTGGAATGTGTAGCCATTCCTTTCTCCAGGGGATCTTCCTGACCCAGGGATTAGACCCAGGTCTCCTGCACTGCAGGTACTGGGAGCCACAACTGAAGGACAACAAAGCAGGAAGAGAGAAGAAACCACAAGATAAACCTTAGGATACTCCATGCAGCCTGTCCTGCTTATTACTCCAGACTCCTTGTTATCCTAGAAAAATAATTCCATGTGTTTTTTTTTCATCAAAATTAAAAAGTTTCATTTTAGGAGGGAAATTTCTTAGGCTTAGTTAGTAGAGATGAAATATGTTATGTGAGTCCATTCAGAGGAGCTACTGAGGAAAACTGACAGAATAACTCGCAGGAACTGGCCGGCATTACTGCATCAAATCTCCTGGGCTTTTTACTTTTTTTTTTCATTTATTTATATTAATTGGAGGCTAATTACTTTACAATATTGTGGTGGTTTTTGCCATACACTGACATGAATCAGCTATGGATTTACATGTGTTCCCCATCCTGAAACAATCTCCCACCTCCCTCCCCATCCCATCCCTCTGGGTCTTCCCAGTGCACCAGCCCTGAGCACTTATCTCATGAATCAAACCTGGACTGGCGATCTGTTTCACAATTGATAACATACATGTTTCAATGCTATTCTCTCAGATCATCCCACCCTCGCCTTCTCCCCCAGAGTCCAAAAGTCTGTTCTGTACATCTGTGTCTCTTTTTCTGTCTTGCATATAGGGTTATCATTACCATCTTTCTAAAATCCATATATATATGTGTTAGTATACTGTATTGGTGTTTTTCTTTCTGGCTTACTTCACTCTGTATAATGGGCTCCAGTTTCATCCACCTCATTAGAACTGATTCAAATGTATTATTTTTAATGGCTGAGTAATATTCCATTGGGTATATATACCACAGCTTTCTTATCCATTCGTCTGCTAATAATTCCATGTTTAAGCTTTCTCGTAACATGAATTGTTACTTCCAACCAAAAGTAACATTAACCAATATTTGAAAGGAAATATGAATAGGTAGGTAAACATAATTTTATTCACAGTATCAAAAGAGATTCAAACTTGTTCCCAGAAATATTATTTGACTCAGTCTAATGCAAAAATAGGAAGTCAAGAAACACCTGGAGTAACAGGCAAATTTGGCCTTGGAGTACGGAATGAAGCAGGGCAAAGGCTAACAGAGTTTTGCCAAGAGAACACACTGGTCATAGCAAACACCCTCTTCCAACAACACAAGAGAAGACTCTACACATGGACATCACCAGATGGTCAACACCGAAATCAGACTGATTATATTCTTTGCAGCCAAAGAAGGAGAAGCTCTATACAGTCAGCAAAAACAAGACCGGGAACTGACTGTGGCTCAGATCATGAACTCCTTATTGGCACATTCAGACTTAAACTGAAGAAAGTAGGGAAAACCACTAGACCATTCAGGTATGACCTAAATCAAATCCCTTATGACTATACAGTGGAAGTAAGAAATAGATTTAAGGGACTAGATCTGATATAGTGCCTGATGAACTATGGATGGAGGTTCATGGCATTGTACAGGAGACAGGGATCAAGACCATCTCCAAGGAAAAGAAATGCAAAAAAGCAAACTGGCTATCTGAGGAGGCCTTACAAATAGCTGTGAAAAGAAGAGAAGCTAAAAGCAAAGGAGAAAAGGAAAGATATTTCCATTTGAATGCACAGTTCCAAAGAATAGCCAGGAGAGATAAGAAAGCTTTTCTCAGTGATCAATGCAAAGAAATAGAGGAAAACAACAGATTGGGAAAGACTAGAGATCTCTTCAAGAAAATCAGAGATACCAAGGGAACATTTCAGGCAAAGATGGGTTCGATAAAGGACTGAAATGGTATGGACCTAACAGAAGCAGAAGATATTAAGAAGAAGTGGCAAGAATACACAGAAGAACTGTACAAAAAAGATCTTCACGACCCAGATAATCACAATGGTGTGATCACTGACCTAGAGCCAGACATCCTGGAATGTGAAGTCAAGTGGGCCTTAGAAAGCATCACTACAAACAAAGCTAGTGGAGGTGATGGAATTTCAGTTGAGCTATTTCAAATTCTGAAAGATGATGCTGTTAAAGTGCTGCACTCAATATGCCAGCAAATTTGGAAAACTCAGCAGTGGCCACAGGACTGGAAAAGGTCAGTTTTCATTCCAATCCCTAAGAAAGGCAATCCCAAAGAATGCTCAAACTACCGCACAATTGCACTCATCTCACACGCTAGTAAAGTAATGCTCAAAATTCTCCAAGCCAGGCTTCAGCAATACATGAACCGAGAACTTCCAGATGTTCAAGCTGGTTTTAGAAAAGGCCGAGGAACCAGAGATTGCCAGTATCTGCTGGATCATTGAAAAAGCAAGAGAGTTCCAGAAAAACATCTATTTCTGCTTTATTGACTATGCCAAAGCCTTCAACTGTGTGGATCACAATAAACTGTGGAAAATTCTGAAACAGATGGGAATACCAGACCACCTGACCTGCCTCTTGAGAAACCTATATGCAGGTCAGGAAGCAACAGTTAGAACTGGACATGGAACAACAGACTGGTTCCAAATAGGGAAAGGAGTACGTCAAGGCTGTATATTGTCACCCTGCTTATTTAACTTATATGCAGAGTACATCATGAGAAACGTTGGGCTGGAGGAAGCACAAGCTGGAATCAAGATTGCCAGGAGAAATATCAATAACCTCAGATATACAGATGACACCACCCTTATGGCAGAGAGTGAAGAGGAACTAAAAAGCCTCTTGATGAAAGTGAAAGAGGAAAGTGAAAAAGTTGGCTTAAAGCTTAACATTCAGAAAACTAAGATCATGGCATCTGGTGCCATCACCTCATGGGAAATAGATGGGGAGACAGTGGAAACAGTGTCAGACTTTAATTTTTTGGGCTCCAAAATCACTGCGGATGGTGACTGCAGCCATGAAATTAAAAGACGCTTACTCTTTGGAAGGGAAGTTATGACCAACCTAGATAGCATATTAAAACGCAGAGACATTACTTTGCCAAAAAAGGTCCGTCTGGTCAAGGCTGTGGTTTTTCCAGTGCTCATGTATGGATGTGAGAGTTGGACTGTGAAGAAAGCTGACACAGAAGAATTGATTGTTTTTCACTGTGGTGTTGGAGAAGACTCTTGAGAGTCCCTTGGGCTGCAAGGAGATGCAACCAGTCCATCCTAAAGGAGATCAGTCCCGGGTGTTCATTGGAAGGACTGATGCTGAAGCTGGAATTCCAGTACTTTGGCCACCTCATGCGAAGAGTTGACTCATTGGAAAAGACCCTGATGCTGGGAGGGACTGGGGGCAGGAGAAGGGGACGACAGAGGATGAGATGGCTGGATGGCATCACAGACTCAATGCGCATGAGTCTGAGTAAACTCCAGGAGTTGGTGATGGACAGGGAGGCCTGGCGTGCTGCAATTCATAGCGTCGCAAAGAGTCGGACACGACTGAGTGACTGAACTGAACTGAATATTAGAAATTAAGTTGTTAAAATGATCACTTTAGTGAGAATACATAATTAGCTTTAAATTAAGTCAAAACTTCAGTTTTTTTTAATATATTAATTTGCTTTTCCACAAGTAGAGGTAAAATAACACTAATAATAAATATGTCAGCAAATTGTGAAACTACACTTTGACAGAATTAATTTTATTTTAGATTGGAGTTCCTTCTCCCATGAAAATAATTTTTCAAAAGATTAATCAGAAAATGCCTCAAAATTTGCTGGCATTATTACTACACTAACTGCACATGGTTTGGGATTTAATTGTCATGATAAGCCATAATGCATAATGTACTAGATTACAATCTAGTGGCAACTCTTAAGTTTGTGACTGTGAAAGAAGACGGTACAATGTTGTGGTCAAATGTCATCCTGATAAGAGTCTATCTAATCCAAGCTATCTTTTTTTATCTATGTCAGATTTTTCTCTATAGCAGCAGGTTCTCCATGAAAACGTACCCATTAATTTTCTACTTCCATTTGATGCATGTAAGTAAATGTATTCAATGAGATTCACGTGTGGGAAAGTGCTATAAAGTGAAGGAAAATTATGGTATGATGGCAATAACTCATGAAGAGTAATAAGAAGAGAGAGTATCTAGAGCATTTGACTGAAAATGGAAGAGATGATAGCCTGGTGAATTGAGTTAATTTCAAATATATTACAGTATGGTTTTCTATCATGTGTACTTTCTCTGACTATATTAATAAATGAAAGAGTGATGAATAGTTCTGGGAACTTCTAGAGAAACTTATTAATATTTCAACATAATCATTGAGTATCTATGTCAACACACATCAAAAATACATGAGAAATGGCTACCTATACTTACTAGTTACACTCATTAGGAATATATGGATGAGAAATACAAATGGCATACACAAATTTGCAATGCAATTATAGGTAGAACATATAGAAAATAAAAAGCTATACAAAGATCTCACACAGAGAAGTAGGTCAAACAATTAACAACAAATTAATACTTGCCATCAGTTTGGAGTATACTGCATGACCACATGAAATACCATTTTATTTTAAATTATGGGTCATTTCAGCAATTACCAGCTAAAATCTGTAGCCACTCTCAAATAAAAGTGGTTGACTCATTCCATCTATGGTATAACTTTGGAATCTCTAACTTTAAAAATAAATATAAAAACAAAAGGGTTGGCTTTAAAAAGCTTGATTTCTACATATTTTTAAATTGATTATCTAGAAGCAATAAATTCACATTAGAATGAGGTATGAGAGCTTAAAAAACAAATCAACATTCAGTTAACAACAATTTCCAAGTGCTTACAAAAGCTAAACAAATAATCTGTTTATATCTGTAGTATATACCAAAAGATGATGTTCAGTTCAGTTGGGATGGGGGAAGGTTAAACTCATTGCTTAGCATTACACATGAGGTATCAAATGCCTGCCACAGAGATAAGATATAAATCAGTCTCAACAGCAGCATCTGTGTAGAAGCTTCCATATATGATGTCTTTTATTTTCTTTGCTATTTTTCTTGTTGCTTTGCACATTTGTTTTTGTACTTTCTGGCATTTCTAGAACAAATTGCATTACTTGTATTCTCTTCCTCTTTTTTTTTTTTTTTTGACCACATCACATGGCTTGTAGGATCTCAGTTCCTTGACCAGGGATTGAACATGGGACCCTTCCATGAAAAAAGCACAGAGTCCTAACCACTGGGCGGCCAGGGGATTCTGGTGCCTTGTACTTTATTTTACTTCTGAGTGATCAAAAAGATTCATACATAAAAAATCCTCAGGGTAAGTTCTCACTTGAACAACAGCTGCATCATTTCTAGGGAAAAAGTGCTAATGGTTCCTAGATGATATAGTAACAATTATTTTTAAAAAACTCTCTAGGATAATAAATATTTTTGACTCATCGGGGATACAAAATTAGATTGGAAGAACCCAGCCAAAAAGAAGTAACTTGAAAGTAATGAAGTGTTTTGAAAGAAAAATTGTTTTGCATATTTTGGTTTATGGACTTCCGTTTTGGTTAAATAACTGCAGATTCCTTTGGGGAAAAAAAAAAAAAAGAAGAAGAACTTTAATCACAGCATAGAGGGAAAACTATGAGTAGATACTAGAGACTCAGTCCTGGCTCCCTCGCCCTAGGGAAGTGATGCTAGAACAGTCAGTATCTACAGAACTCAGTTTCTTCTGCAAAACTAAGGAATTCTAATTCATGTTCTCTAGTTGGTCAGTGAGTCTGTTTACTCACTCCGGAATATTCCTGCCTTAGAATCTGTTCACTTGTTATTTGCCTGGAGGGCTGTTCCTTCAGATAACCTAGTGAACTGACCTCATATCTCTTTAGGGCTCTCCTAACATATAACCTTATCAGAGTTCTTCAAATGCCTTAAATGAAGTTATAAACGCTGTCTACCACCTCCACCCCACCCAGCACCCATACCTGCTTCCCTCACTTCCATAGCACTTCCCTTCTCCAGAGGTGTGTGTATGTTGTGTGCACATGCTCAGTCATACCCAACTCTTCATGATCCCATGGACAGTAACCTGCCACACTCCTCTGTCCACATGATTTCCAAGGCAAGATTTCTGGAGTGGGGTGCCATTTCCTTCTCTAAGGGATCTTTCCAACCCAGGGATTAAACCCACATCTCCTGCCTTGGCAGGCGGATTCTTTACCACTGAGCCACCAGCGAAGCTCTCTTTGGAGGTTTTATTCACTTACTGTCTGTGTTCTCTCACACCCTCCACTAGAATATAAGCACCACAAAATCAGTCATTTGTCTATTTTATTCAATGCTATTCTAGTGTATAAAAGAGTCCCCGGCCAGACACTGTGCTACCAGCCCTGGAGATACAAGGAGGACATGTTATCCGTCCTCTGAACAGCTCCATATACGGGAGAGACTCATAAGAATAGACACAGGGGTGTCTACACACACACACACATATGTACATACATGCAGATATATAAAGCACTTTATATGCATCTTTACGCCACAAGCTCTTGTGTCTAACTGTGGAAGCTGTGGGCAGCTAGGCAGCACCATTCGTAGAAATGGCACTCTTTGGGATGCAGAGTTTCAACCTGCACCACCATACTCAGCTTCCTCGAGACTGAAATGTGTAAGACTCAAAGCTGATGATGCCATTCCTATTTAAAATCTACTGATGTCTCTCCACTGTCTACAGAATAAAGTCATCATTCCTGATCAGGTCCCTACACACCTCCCGAAGCAGCTTCCCCTCCCAGGTCTTCACCACACCAGCTCCACGCCTGTCATTGTGCAACCCTACCATGTGTCTCTCCCCTACTCTGGATAAGCTACGTGTCCTTTCCTTTCCTCTTTCATGCTTTCATCCCTTTGGGCTTTAATTTGCCTCATGTAGGTTTATTCTGAGCCCCTTGTGATAAGGTACTGTGACTCAGTCATCCCATATCTCCAGAAGGTAACTCAGAGTTGAATAAATGAATTAATTATTCACCAAATGAAGACATGACTTAATTTGCTAATTCACAAAACAGCTCAAATATCAAATTATTATAAAAACTGATCAAACTTTTTTTTAAGTGAAAGAGGGACCAACAGGATCTCATCAAAGCAGATAAAAGTGATGGTATAAGAGTACAGGCTTCATTTTGCTATTAAACACCCAGGGATTGAGTTACCCAGTGACCATTATCTTTTTTTTTTTAAATCTTGCAAGAATGTTGGGTTGATGAAGTCTAAGTACACACTTTAGACTTTATCTATACTCATTCACAAAGAAATCAGGAGCTTTTTTGACCTACCTTAGAAGAAGAGCAACATAAAAGTGTTTATTTCCTTTGCAAGACAGTGAATGCCTCTCAGATTTACCCATCAGCAGCAGTCTCATCAGCCATGATGTCTATCATTAGTCTGTTAGAGAGCTAGCTTTCACCTACAGAACTGAACCAAAGCTATTTCTCTGGTAAGACATGATGTGGGATTTTGAAGGTATTCCAAACACATTATGGGCTTCCCAGGTGGCACTAGTGGTGAAGAACCCTCCTGCCAATGCAGGAGATGCGGGTTCAATTTCTGGGCAGGCTATAGTCCATAGGGTTGCAAAGAGTCAGACACGACTGAAGCGACTCACCAGGCACGTGCATAAACACAACAGACTTATTAAATAAAAATATAGCTTTGTATATTGAAACAAGAATTTGGGAAATATTTAAAACAAAAGAACTGAAATTATTTGACATACTGAGCTCTGTGGCTAGTCTCTGGGCACCATCAGCTCAGCTGGGTTCATTCTAATCAGCAGATAACAGAAAAGGCATGACCCAATGCCTTCAAAGTCTTCAGGTGAAGAAGCAAAATTAGATGACACAGTACCATCTCAGCCCTTGAACAAACTTCTCCTTTTATAGACTGACAGAAAGCAATTCTAAAAAGGATGTTCATTTGGGAAATGTCAGCACATGTGTTTATTTATACTGAAATAATCATTTCTTAAAGTAATAGCAACAGTGCTATATAAAGAATATTTGTACTTTATTTCTTTACATATCAATATAATGTTATGTGTGATTCACAAAATGGAATACCTTTTTAAGAACCATTTCTGAGAAGGCATTTGATCGAATTATCTCCCCCTTAAGTGCTAGCTGCTCAGTCATGCCTGACTCTTTGTGAACCCCCATGGACTGTAGCCCTCCAGACGCCTCTGTCCATGGCATTCTCCAGACAAGAATACTGGAGTTGGTAGCCATGTCCTTCTCCAGGGGATGCTCCTGATCCAGAGATTGAATCTGAGTCTCCTACACTGCAGGCAGATTCTTTACTGTCTTAGCCACCAGGGAATCCCCCCTCCCCTTACGTCAGATTACATTTAAAGTAACAGTGAGTTTAAAAATGAAATAAAAATCAGAAATTATTTCATAAAAGTTGTATTCTTATTGGGATTCAAGGCTTAAAAAAACTGTGTGAATTTTAGATAGCTATGGTTTAGAGATTTTAAAGCCACAGCATAAAAACAGGAGCTGTCTCCATAAAGGAATTTGGGGGGGGGGGTTGGAATTTGGGCTTATAGTCAGATAAACTTTGATTTCAAAATGAGCTCTGCAAATTACCAGCTGTAGGACCTCTGGAGACAGACTAAAGCTCTCTGGGCTTCCTTTTCTTTATTTGTGCATAAAAAGGGGAGCATAGGGCAAATTAAACGAAACCTATATGAGTTTTCATAGAATCTGCCTGAAACTAGGCAGCCAGTGGCTTCCCAGGTGGCTTAGTGGAAAGAATCTGCCTGCCAATGCAGGAGACGTAAGAGATGCGGGTTCCATCTCTGGGTAGGAAAGATCCCCTGGAGAAGGAAATGGTAACCCACTCCAGTATTCTCGCCTGGAGAATGCCATGGACAGAGGAGCCTGGGGGGTACAGTCCACGGGGGCGCAAAGAGTCGGACACGGCTGAGCACACACACACTCACAGGCAGTCGGTAACAGCTTTTTCTTTCTCTTATCTCTAGGACTGTTCTCTATGATCATTTAAAAGACATTAACCCAGTTAGATACAAGGAAATTGAGAAATAAAGATCGAGAATTTTAAAGTAAGGACAATGAGAAACACAATCCCCATCAAAAACCTACAAGATTTCTGACTATTTTTGATCATCAGAGGCCAACTTTCTAAATTAAGAACCATGATGTTTGAACCAGTAACAGAATCTGAAGGAAGTAATAGGACAAACTTGCCGCCACATCTGTTCTTTCAAAGAGCATCTAAGTGAAAATGTAACAAAGATATAGGACTCTTCATTTCCAGAATTCACAAATTGTTTTGCTTCAAGAAGAAGGGCACTTGACACAAGCAATATAATAAAAAACAGGGGTAAGAAAGCAGTGTTTTAATTAGCTTAAATGTAATCGACAAGGAGCCATTTAAAAGAATATCTTTTTACCAGGTGCAGATTTTAGGGATGCTAACTAAAGCAAAAAACTACTACTGCTACTAATTTACATTGCTTTTTTTTTTTTTTTTCCCACCCTCTGAGAGTTATCATCAAGATCAGACAGGGTAGAGAATTCAGATACTGTGTGAGTTAAAAAATAATGTGCATTTACCAACTCTGCAAAAACTGACCCTGAAAAAAACAAGTCCATCTCTTTAACATCTTCATTTGCTTTCCTCACCCTCTGCTCTACCCTTTCCCACTTCACTCTTACAGAACGTATCATGACTAGATCTTTTTCTTTCAGCTTAAGGCTTGTTCCTGGTTGAATAGAAATTCTCTGAGGAAAGCCCTCTTTCAGATATTGGTATGCATTTACACTTTAGTTTGAAGGAAGTTGATTATTCTACTAGCATCACCAAATGAGGAGTATGAAGTTTTAGAACTAGAAAGAAGAAAAAGGGGTACAGAAATTAGAGGCTCTGGATAAGAGAGCCAAATTTTACCTATTTAAAAAATAGTTTTGCTGAGGGTTAGAGTTAATTATAATAATTTGCTCTAATCATGTGCCTGTACTTCTCTTTTTCCAAACATTTATTTCATAATTATGTTTGTCAAGTAGCTAAGGGTAATGACCCTATTACAGCATCAGAGGGAGGAAAAAAAAAAAAAAAAACCAGACCAAAGCAAAACAGATGTTCTATGAATTGCTGGAAGCTGGCTTTGTCACAATTACTGGATACCTGTCTCTGGCTTGGACAGTGCCTCCACAATTGAAATACAAGAAGGGCCTCTCTATGGCCAGCTCTTCCCGCTTATCTGAATTCACTGATGCTGAGCTGATAAATGAGAAGCAAATGAACCAATGAAAATAGCTGAAATGAACAGTTCAAGCATAGTTCAGGAGCCTCTCTATAAAAATCTATTTGATGCAAGTGGACTCAGGTTGATGCTCAAGCCACCAAGCAGAGTTCTTTTTTAAAGACAAGAATAGCTAAACATATTGGGGTGAGGAGAGATGAAGCTTTGGCTAACAACTCCTACATTTCAAATCAAAGGGAAAATATTCAACTGAAGACTTAGAGCATTCATTAAAAAAACCAGTAACATGTATGATACCAAATATGTTACAACAGCATTTAATAGCATATTAAGGTTTATGCTATGTAAATATAGTGTCAAAAAGTGAGCCACCAAATCAAAAATTCAAACTATGGTGATGACTACAGAGGCAAGGCTATGAACCTGAATGTGAAGGGAGAAAATGAAGAGAGAAGGTTGGAGACAGTCATCTTGTGGGTTAGGATCTTGTTGAAGGACAAGACAAGTTTAATCCCTCTCTGCTTATCAGTCTTTCCTAATATCTTCCTACCTCATCTTCCCCCTTTCTTCCTTGACACCACACTGGTGGCCAATGAGGTAAGAACTCTTCCTAAACCATGGCTTAATTAGAGAGACAAATGTGCTTTGGTTGCTCAGGGCTTTTAAAATGTGCTACCTCTAGTGCACATAAACCCTTGATTTTATCACCTCCCTACCTACAGGCATCATTCTCACCTAACTCTATGGAAAGTTCTGAAAGTGCCAGAAATAGATGCACAGATATCTTTTGAAATCCTCTTGTCTGGTACATGCCAAAACAATGTTCTGTCCTCTTATGATGGGATACATTATTGTACTGAGCACAGTATACTGGAATTTTGCTTGTTTGTTCATTGTCCAGCTTTTGTGTTAATAGATGGCTTCATGATCCAAAGGCAAACACAAAAAGAGGAAAGAGAAATTAATAGTGAAACAGATATGCACAAAAAATGAAAGAGAAATTAAGAGAAGAACAGAAACACATGTCCACTGAAAGTTAACTCTGGGTAAACCTAAGGACAGTTTTTGTTTTTTTTTTTAATTCTCTAACAAGGACTATATACTATATATAGTATACACTATATACTGAGCCTAAAATTTTCCTCAACATATTGTTAAAAGTTTTGAAATGTACCTACATTTAAGAGGTCTCTGTAGAACATTCTTTTCACTTCACCTCACAGTATGTTATCACTTTTTAGTTGTTACACACACATACTCCTTCTTGAATGATGCTTAATTAACTATTGATGGGTTCTGGCATTCTAGGGCTTCCCAAGTGACAGCTCAGTATTCTTTACTAATCGTTTAATGAAAACACTTGCATGAATAATGAATCTGGCATTTCCCTAGATACACATGCAACTTTTCTAATAGTAATAAAGGCAGGCATATGCACAGTAGGAACAAACTATCGTGGCTTCCAAACGTTTTCACAAAGCAGATCAGAGAAGTTATGTTGAAAATGAAGCTTCAATTCCGGAGGCTGCTGTTAAAAGTTTCATATTAAAATATACTATTATATTATCAGAACATAATACTAGAAGCATAAAAAGTGATTATATTTGAGAAGCTAGTACCCATTATTTGCTCTATCAGCTCCAAATGGAATAAGCATAACTTAGATTTTAGTAATCACACTGCCAAACCCTAACATCTGAAATAAAAGAAACACACATATCCATAACATACGTACACACAAATTATGTATATATTATATGGCACAGAAAAACAAGTGTGATTAAAATGTCTGTGAAATTTATGATTCATCTCAGAATTGAACCTTTACAACAGTCTAATCTTACAGGTGAGAAAATGGAATCCCTGACCTTAAGATTTCACTCCCACAAAACCACAACTGCTATGCTGATCACCACACAGAGAAACTAAGTTACTACAAACAGTTTTTTGAACAATGGGAGAAGAAAGTGTTTTTATACATGTTCAAGTGGAAGAATATGATTGTTAACAGACATTACAGGGCACTCATAGAAAAAGACCTGTTCTGTGAGTCAGAAGTTCTAAACCTTGTCTCATCACCACTTATAATGTGACCTTGGACAAGTCACTGAGCTTCTCTGATCCTCAGTGTCTTCAATAGTGATATCAGCATAACGACATTTGCAATATTTATATTTCCTAGTTGTCACGTACTTATACTACACACTATTTCTATTATTGTAACAACTATCTATCATTAGTAATACTACTAATTTTACCCTTCCTTGAGGCTCTCATCTGTCAAAATTTTTCAATTCAATTTTCATGCCATGTAACTATATGACACCCTCACAGTTGTCCTGTAGGGTAAGCAGTCTTTCTTATTACAGATGAAGAAACATCCCAGAGTGGCTAATTTGCCAGACATCACATGGCTACTAAGAGCTTGAATGTAAATTTGAATCCAAATCTAACTGCAAATTTCATTAGATTCGCAATATATTGTTTCCTCAAATATATCATATATGTTCGTGTGTATACACATATAATGTAAATATATAATACCCAGTGCCTATATAACATGGAGGTATATTATTCATTTTACACACACATACAAATACCCACATATAGGGTCTAAACTCTAAAATGTTTCACTAATTTTTTTTTTAATTTCAAGACCTAATTCATGAAATAGAGTATTTAGTCAATACTTGGGAAAAAAAGAATTAATACATGGAAGGTAACCAAGATTATTTTAAGTAAAGTGTTAATGAACTTTTGTGTCAGCATATTGTAATAGTGGCTTAATTTAAATCCTCCTTTAAGATTATGTTATTAAAAATTATGCTAGAGACAAAATATACATGGATTAGTCATGGGTGCAATTCTAGACACAGAATTGAGAATGACGAAAAAGCAGCTATATTCAATAAATGAGGGCTAAAATCTAACCCTGTGTTGCAGTTAAAGGAGCAAGAAAGAGCCCTTCAAAAGTAACATATGATTTGAGTTTTCAAAGAGGTAACATATTATCTTCAAATTTTTAAATTTCAAAAAATCTATCCTATATTTTCTCCTATCAACACAAGATAATAATGCTTGTCGGGTTTTATTTCTCTTGACTGTTCTATATGAAAATGATAAAGATGATAATTAGATAGTGACATTCAAAAAGAATGTAATATATTGCATATTTCTTTTCAGAGTTGGGAAGGTATGGGAAGTATTAAAAAAGAAGTCTCATTTCTATTCAAACGCAAATATTTAACTACGTAAAACACTCCATGATTCCCCTGATCTCCTCCCAAAGAACTCAGGCTGAATGGAAAGATGCTGACACATGTACCCAGTCAGAGCTAGAATGACAGGTCTGGGGAAGGAGATGCTGCTGTTTCCATTATCCATTGAACACCTTGGCAATTCTTATTTCATCCTGAGAATGTGATACTTACTCTTGTACTGCTCTGGCTATGGAAAGGGCCGTAGATCCAGTTTCATTAACGCTATCTAAGGTCACATTTGGCAGGTCATCATCATCACTGTCACTTTTACTTTGTCTGGGAGATAGGCCTCGGGGGTCCATTTGTGCTGGGAAAAAAAGGCATATATAATGAATTAAAATTAGTGTGCAGAAAGTTAACCTTGTCCTGGACCAACATCAAGCACGGAATGTCTCTTCTGTGTATATCACTCACATGGCATCCTCTAGAAATCCCAGGAATTAGTAAAAGCGACGTATTTTATGGACTGAGCACTCACTGACTCTTTTCCCTTGTTCATCTGATTTATAAAACCGCCATCAGCTCTCGGGAGTTTCAGGGGATGATTACAGAATAGAACGTATAAAATCCATGATATTACCAACTTCTGAGTGGTCAGAAGATGATTAGGTAGCTCGTGAGTTATTGTTCTACCTTCTGGCTTCTTCTTGCTTCTGCTGCCAGAGTTCTGGCCCTTTTGTTGCATACTAACACTGCCTGGAAGGTGGAGAGCAAGAGGGAGAGGATTTGTTTGCTTATAGCTCTCATCAGAAGCTTAGAGAAGAACAAGATTTATAAGAATATCAAGGTGTAGGTATTTTTCATAGCACAGTGAATCCTTGTCTCATAGTTCACTGTTGCTCTAAGTGGAGATCTGAGAGCAGGAAAATAACAGAACTAGCAGCCTGTCATTTTAACTGTATTTACATGTGTTAGACAGTGCCCTTCATCATTATCCTGATCTCCTTTTCCAAAACAGCATTTTCCAGGTAAGAGTCTCCTTCACTGCATGCTTGCTGAGGCAAGAAATAGCCCAATGTTCTGACCCTTGTTGATAGGGACCACCAGATCCTGTCAAATGAGAGGGTTACCATCAACATTTAATATATTAATGTATATTTTTCAAAACTGGTTTCACTTCCACCTCTTTCTATGAACAGCTTTAGCAGCCACCAACTAGGAATTCCATCAGCCCTCACTTCAAGCACCAAAGAAGCGCACCTTTTAAATGGAAATCACTGTGCTAGCTACATGACTGCATTTTTGCTAAAATATGTGGTTTCAACTCTCAGCCAGCTCCAACCAGATTCCTGCTCTTCAAACATGCCTACATAAAACTGCTAAAACCACTACTAGTTGCAAGGCAAAATGAACTTAAAATCATGGTTACAATGACATTTGGGTATATTTAGTTTCATTTTTTTCCTCTTTTTTGTTTTTTTTTTTGTTGTTGTTATTGTGCATCATACATCAGGTAGAGTCACAGGGAAATGGTGATTTTTCCCATTTTCTTAACCCACACAAGATAATTTCTTATGATTTTACCTAATTCTGACTATATGAACAGAAAAACTGTATCTTGAGAGTTCTGACAGATTTCTAACTAAAGTTGGTTAGGAAGGTGCTAGTATCTGTTGAAATCTAAGGTGTAAGTATACTTGACATACATTCTGCAAGTATAAACATACCAAAATGTACTTTGAATAACGGAATAGTTTAGTAAACGTTGGCTAAATTAAAGAGAAAATAATAAAACTAATCTAAAGTAGTGGTCCTTTGCTGAGGACTTATCTGCCTCCCAAGTGACATCTGACAATGTCTAGAGACACAGTGATTCATCACAACTTGAAGGAAGGGAGATGCTACTGGTACCCAGTAGGCAGATGCAAAGGGTACTGTTAGATGTAATACAGTGTGCAGGACAGTCATGGCCCCAGGACAAAGAGCCAGTCTGAAATATCAGTAGCACCAGGCTGAGAAACTTTGATCTAGACATTTAAGAATTTGGACAGAAAGGTATCACATCTTATAACTTTCAAATGCATAACTATGTCCTAGTTTCAAAGTCTCTAGCAAAGCAATCAAATCATACATTGGATTAGCCATCTTTTCTGGGTCTATCCTCAAATAAAACAATCTACTATCATGTGACTCATCACTGGTCACTTCCACCAATACAGCCCTCACTTTCTCGAACACCAGGAATTATGCAATGATGCACATTAAATTCTTGAGTGCTGTCTTCACACCACACGGTGAGACAAAGACTGTTTCTTTTCCATCTGATCTCTAGAGAAGAGTCCCTAGCAGAGGGGGTTGGAGAAACTCTTTGTAGAGGAAAGTAACCAATTTCACAACCACGTAATAACATACAGCTACTTAGGCATTCAGTCATTCCAAAGGCACTGAAGGCATTAGATCATTTAAGATGTATTTTGGCTCCAGGCAACAGAAACTGGCTCAGGCTGCTTCATATTAAATGAATGCGCATGCATGCTAAGTCCCTTCAGCCGTGTCCAATTCTTTGAGAATCTATGGACTGTAGCCCACCGGGCTCCTCTGTCTATGGGGCTTTTCCCAGGCAAGAATACTCGAGTGAGTTGCCATGCCCTCCTCCAGGGGAATCTTTCTGACCCAGGGATTGAACCTCCATCTCTTAAGTCTCCCACACTGGCAGGTGGATTCTTTACCACCGTGCCACCTGGGAAGCCCCTGGAATGATCCTCAGCAGCTCACAGAAAGGAAGGTACAGATGAACAACCAGAACTCAGGTAGCCCAAGACACAGGGATGATGCAGACAGATCAACCAGAAATTCACAGATAAGTCTCCTGTTGTGCAATCCCACTACAAAATGATTCCTTTAACACTTGTTCATAACTGCTAAACTGAGTCAAGAAATTTAGTATCAGACTCATTGTGTGGTCTTACATATACCTGTAAACATCAACAATTTAACATTTAAAGTTCTTGAAACACCATGCACTAAGGACTCCTTTGCCAAGAGATCAAATGAACAAATAGCCAAAGAAAAGAGGATATTTTTGGTGGTCCCATTTTCATCAAGACAAACAGAGATCACTTGGGAAGTCGTATCACTCAAGGAAGACACAGGCACTTAAACAGCAACCAATTTGGCTGGGAAAGTTAGTCTCACTGCGTGACAGATTCCAAATAACTGGTGTGAGAGTTGATCATCTAAATTATGCTATGTTTATATCTTAATGAAAGCTTAAAATATGTTAAATATAATGCCTTTTCTGATGTACTTTTCAGGAACATTATAATTGAGGATCTCTTTCCAATATTTTCAATAAATATTATGAAATACATCTGCTGCCATCATGCTGGGAAACTCTTCTTACCCATACCTTCAGCCAAGTTGAGGAAGTAATTAGAAAAGCTTCTTAAAATCTGCATTGCTGATTAGGTCAGATGATTAGCTAATCTACATAGTTGCATAATTCCACTCTATTTTTATTAAATGTGGGGTAGGGGTATATCTACCCTCCCTAACCTCCAATAGTCTTTGAGTTTCTCAGCTCATTTAGGGAACACTAATTCTTTGAGGTGCCCACAGACAGAAAATGGAAAAGTTACCAGGGCATTAGAACCAAAAACAGCTCTCTCTCTGAGTAAGAGAGTACCAAGTGAAACCATTGAAAAGAATGCTATAAGCATCTGAAAAGAATCTACATTTCAGATTTTGTTCCTCTTAAATGAAAAAGGGATCAGACAGCAGTAGATGGTCTAACTCATTGCTGGACAAAGTGTCATCCCTGAGAGAGAGGTACTGGGAACATGGTGTGAAATTCACTCCATGTCATGAAATCCTGAGAGGATAACTGCAGAAACCCAACACCTGAACTTGAACCTATTTACTCTTTCAACCTATTTAGTCTTTCAAACACCCACCTATAACCACTGTCACCATGAAGATCACTCCAATTAATCTTGTCTCCTTGAGTTCATGCCCTTGTGTGATTGCTTCCCCCAGCAACTATGGACTTGGTTAGATGACCTGAAGTCATTCTAGATTGAGTGGACACATTCCAGCCACTAGATGACTGCATTCACAGGAGTGACTAGCATGAAAACTGCCCAGCTAAACCCATTTCAAATGTTTGCCTTACAGAACTGTGAGTAAATAAAAAGAGTGCTATCCAGTCTTGGCCTGGAGAATTTCATGGACTGTATAGTCCATGGGGTTGCAAAGAGTCAGACACAGCTGAGTGACTCTCACTTTCACGTGCCAGTCTAATAAATTGGGGGTTGGTTTGTCACAGCACGCCAGGCTTCCCTGTCCTTCACCATATCCCGGAGTTTGCTCAAACTCACATCCATCAAGTCAATGATACCATCCAACTATCTCATCCTCTGTCACCCACTTCTCTTCCTGCCTTCAATCTTTCCCAGCATCAGTCTTTCCCAATGAGTCTTCACATCAGGTCTTCACATCAGATGGCCAAAGTATTGAGCTGCAGCTTCAGCATCAGTCCTTCCAATGAATATTCAGGGTTGATTTCCTTTAGATTGACTGGTTTGATGTCCCTGCAGTTCAGGGGACTCTCAAGAGTCTTCTCCAGCACCACAGTTGTAAAGTATCAACTCTCTGGCTCTCAGCCTTCTTTACGGTCCAACTCTCACATCCATATATGACTACTGGAAAAACCAAAGCTTTTACTAAATGGACCTTTGCATATGGCTGCCTATAGTCAATTAAAACTTAGGACTTAATTACATATGGGACTATGGAACACACTCTTCATAATACATTTGTACAACTGATATGCTGACGTCATTTGGCTTCAGTTGCTCAAATATAGGCTTGACTTTTCTAGCATATCAAGATAGATGATGAGAGAAAAATTCATAAGTAAATAAAGCTTGACTCAGAGGACAGTGAACTTCAGGATCAGAACTGGCTCTTCTGGCTCTCACTCTACTTACTGATGCTTTGACAATGCTCTGTTGTCTTACTTTCTAAATTTTTGTTACTGCCAATGGGGGCAGGAGGAGAAGGGGACGACAGAGGATGAGATGGCTGGATGGCATCACTGACTCGATGGGCATGAGTTTGAGCAAACTCCGGGAGTTGGTGATGGACAGGGAGGCCTGGCGTGCTGCGATTCATGGGGTTGCAAAGAGTCGGACACGACTGAGCGGCTGAACTGAACTGAACTGAATGAGACTACTTCTCTTCATAGTAGCAAGTGTCATTGTCTATGTAACCCCAATGAAGATTTAAAAATCCAATCAATTATGTAAATCCTGGGATGTGGGTACTGTGTTAATATATATGCAATTTATTCATTTTCCCCAAATTCCTATCTGCACATTTGACAGTGTAATGGCTTCTTCCCCCATTATATTAAATACTAACTTTATAATGTTATTATAATTCCCTAGTGCAAGGTCTTCTTCTAAATGATAGTACCATTGGAAATCTCTGCAGCTTTCAAGACTGTTGGTTGTATCTTTTCATTTTCATGCCCAGCCTCTTAATTAATATTGACTGAGGGATTTGGGGGGAAACTAGTACCTGTGGCTGGTGATTTTTCTTTCGGCCAACCAAAAATTAATTCTCTTATTTCACTAACACTTTGAGGCTTATTACATTCAATGGTTACACCTGATACACCTGTAAAGTCTTCTAATTTTCTTGACATGTTATCTTCAGTCCCCTCTTCTGCAGAAGCGAAAGCAGCATTCTCCAGCACTGCACCATGAGTTTCATTTCACTTTCTGTATCAGAATCAATCACTAAGGTTTTTTGTCTCTTTGCTGGTCTAATATTCACACTGAATCAGAACTATGTTATGAAGAACTATCATCTTCTGAGACACTAGCACATATGTCGCTTGGACAGTAACAGAAAGTAATCTACATAAAATTCACCAAAAAAATTCTTCTTCATTCAAAATTTTGTGATGCATCATTTTTGAAAATTTGACATTTATAATATATACAAGGTTGGAACAAGAACATAACGGAGCAAAATGTGAATGATAATGACAACCGTAAGTTGTATAATGAACCCTTGATCAATTTTAAGCTCTAGTGATATGCCCTGCCAGAAGCTTTAACAACTCTGCACAGTGATTGTTAACTGTATCACTCTTTAAAATATATTAATATGTCCCTGGTCAATAATGTGCTAAATCTCTCTCCGTCCCTTGACTTCAGGGGTAGGCACACTAAGGCTTGTGGGTCTTGCCACCTGATTTTATAGATAAAGTTTTATTCCACCATGCTCATGATTTTATCTATGGCTGTTTTAGGGCTACAATGACAGACTTGAGTAGTTGTCACGGAAACCATATGGCTTGCCATAAAATACCATCTGGCCTTTTGGAGAAAGCATTTGCTGACTCTGCTGTAGACTGTTTAATTCCTTTGAGTCTCTCTCCCTCTTACTTTCTTCAAATCTTCTCTCTGCGTATACCTAAATTTTAGGTACCCCTTCAAATCTCTTTACCCACCCTCTTATTTCTGTCTCTCTTTATTCTCAGTAATTCCACAATTTCTACAATTTCAGTTACTGTCTCAGTGGAGATGGACACTAAACTCATGTTCCCAGCTCTAACCTCTGCCCTCAATCCCATTTTATTCATATTTCCTGCATTCTACTCCATCTGAATGTCCAAAAGTAATTTGAAAGTCCAGTCCTATTCTTCTTTCAAGCCTCAGTGGAGACCCATCATTCTTCTGGTCACCCAGGTTGAGAGCTCTCATTTCATGGGTGTGCCTTTCATTCAACCAGATACTAACTGCTACTGCATTCACCCCACAGTTCTTTGGAGGTCCCTTCCTTTCTTTTCATAATAAACTCAATAAGCTTCCTCAAAGTACTGCTACATATTTCATTTGTCTTCTGTGGTATTTCCCTAGTAATTAAGTGAATGAAGGATGTCTAGAGAAATAGATTCCTCAATCAGTCCTTATTTGAAAGCACTGAATTTTTCCCACCACCTGAACAAAAAAGGTTCAGCAGCCCCCACTAATCATCCTACAATTTCATTTTTCATTTGGCACTGTTATGTGTCCTATCTCTGAAGTCCCTTAATCCAGTTATTAATACATATGGTTATTCCCGTCTCCCGTCTATGCACAATTCAGTCAAAAAAATTCTACACCCTTCCTAAAGAATAATACTTTCTTTTACAAACCTTCGGTTCATTTTCTAACAAAATGTAAACGTTCCTTTAAAAAAAATGCTCATATTTTTGTACTTATGTATTTTCATGGCATTCTTGCACTTTCCATTTTGAATTATACTTAAGCCTATATTTTCCAGTAGTCATGTATGGATGTCAGAGTTGGACTATAAAGAAAGCTGAGCACCAAAGAACTGACGCTTTTGAACTGTGGTGTTGGAGAAGACTCTTGAGAATCCCTTGGACTGCAAAGAGATCAAACCAGTCAACCCAAAAGGAAATCAGTCCTGAATATTCCTTGGAAGGACTGATGCTGAAGCTGAAACTCCAATACTTTGGCCATTTGATGCAAAGAACTGACTCATTTGAAAAGACCCTGATGCTGGGAAAGACTGAAGGCAGGAGGAAAAGGGGACGACAGAGGATGAGATGGTTGGATGGCATCACTGACTCAATGGACATGAGTTTGAGCAAGCTCCGGGAGTTGGCGATGGACAGGGAAGCCTGAAGTGCTGCAGTCCATGGGGTCACAAAGAGTCGGACATAACTGAATGACTGAACTGAACGGATCCTTATTTTACACACCTTTTTATTCGGTCTACTCCTTGAGAAATCATATTGATTATATTCCCTTGTACACAGTAAAAAGTAATATTTACTGATGAAGATGATGGTAATAAGTGCAGATCTCTACTTGAACTGATCACAGTGGTTCCCAGCTTGCAATTTAATGATAAAAGTGTCTATGTCAGGTTTTATTTTAAAAATTACATTCTGAGTTATATTCTAATATTAACATTCATGGGGCAAAAGTCATAATCATTAAATTTCTGTTACTCTATAAAATATCAGTTAATTATATATATTTTAGGGTTTGTATAAGGCCATAGAATAACATGGAAGGAAAATGTTCTTAATTTTTTGGTTACTTTTTAAGGTAAATTACATTTAATAGGATTTTCTTTTCTTTCAGTAAAATATTTTAAATACAACAACATACATGTCACTTCTACAATATGAGTTTCTGCTTGGAAACTGAAGAGGAGGAATTCACTCATTTAAAATACCATTTAAAATTAATGTTTGTTGAGATTATCACAATATTAACTAGGGTTTTACCTTTCTAAAGAATGACTAAAACTACTTTTCTTATTAATAAAAAGAACAAGAATAGAGATTTACAATTGTCTTGTGTTCACAGGACCTATGCCTCAGAGCACACAAGGCTTTTGTGATTAAAAAAATTCATAAAATTTTCTATTAATAAGTGGAATTTTACACTGTGCCTCCACTAACGTTATGTAACTCTCCAGAGTTGGCCAAGACTTCTGAACTCCAAGAGTCTTCTGAGATTTCACAGACCACTGTTTCCCTCTCCATTTCCATTTTGTCAATTCATTACAACTGCTCAAAACCCAAGCTAACCAGCTCCAACTGATTTATTCAAAATTGAATCTCCTTTAAGAAGAGATGATTTAAAACACTTAAAAGTAAAGTGAATTGGTGGTGGGCCCATATGGTGAATAATGAGATCGTCAAACTCCTTTTCCTTTGGAAGGCACAAAGAAGATGACTTTAGACATTAATCCATGGCATTTTAATCCACTTTTCTTATTTCACTTACTTGGTCTTTCTGCTCTGTGTTTTCTGGTTTGCCAACTGGGTAGAATTGAATCTTGCAAGAAACAGATAAGAGACCTGCTATAATGATTTTAAGTACCACTGAATCATGATCCTCAACTTAATATCAAGTGTTCAGATCTAATAAACACTTCAGAAATGGAAGAAAATCTACTTTGAACTTAATAGTTCCGTTTTTGTATCAACGAAGCTCTGCATAGTTAGTTGATATGGAAATGACTTCCATTTACAAGAAAGGGGTTATTTTTTGCTAGTTTCAAAGTAAAAAGATTAAAGAAGTTGGCACATGGGACTTCCCTGGCGGTCCAGTGGTTAAGGCTGTGTGTTTCCACTGCAGGGGGCACAATTTCGATACCTGGTCAGAGAACTAAGATACCACACGCTGTGTGGCATGGCCCAAAAGTACAAACAACAACAAAAAAACCCTAAAACAACTTGGCACGTGAGAGTATCACAGCATGTTTATAATCAAAGCTGCTGTCGACCTCAGGTATGCGCGTGTCCTCATGGACTCTTTAGGCATGAAACACGCACAAATGTTTGATATTATTTTCTTTGAATATAATAATAAGGAAAAACAGATTTTTAATTGGTAGAAACTTGCGACACTGATGTTTGGGTGACTTCTAAAACTTACAGTGCTCTAACACAGGGGTCCCCCACTTCCTGGCCATGAAGTGGTATCAGGCCACACAGCAGGAGGCGAGTGGTGGGCAAGACAGCAAAGCTTCATCTGTATTTACAGCTGCTCCCCATCACTTGCATTATGCCTGAGCTCTGCCTCCTGCCAAATGAATGGTAGTACAATAAATGTAATGCCCTGAATTACCCTGAAAACATTCCTTCTCTGCCCCCCGTCCATGGAAAAGCTGTCTTCCACGAAACTGGACCCTGGTGCCAAAAAGACCGTGGGGACCGCGGCTCTAAGAGTATGCATTCTGTACATCATCCACCCTGACTTCCTTAACCAAAGCTGCCACAACACCTCCTCAGCACTAAGCGTCAGCTGGCCCTGAGGCCAAGCTGAGATCAGAGAGGCGCGGATGGGTCATTTTAATCCATGCAAGTTCATCTGCTAAAAATAGAGCTCTTCCTCCATGTCCACCCCATTCACACTGTCAATTAAATAAGATGTCAAGGATCAAAGTGACTCTTCAGTATCATTAGTCATTTTTCTCCTTCAGCCACTCCAAATCCTGAAAACCAATCCCTCCCACGGCCTCTCACATCCAACCATTGTGGACATAAACATAAAATATGAACAGACATCACACTTAGGACCCAACAGTTGCCCTCTCATACTCTTGATTCAAAATTGAGTTACATTATTTACAGCTTTTCCCTGATGCTATTTTTATTTAAGAAATTCCACATACACACAGACTGATCACTTATTTGATTATCCCAAAAGATGAAAAAACTTAATATTCACAGTACTTCTTTCAGATCATTAAAGAAAGTAAAATATCACAGAGGGAGTTGACTCTGCATTTTCCCCCTATTTTGTTTCCCTCTTCTATATTGTCCAAGTGTACATAAGTTTTAACGTTGTTACTTGGTATGTATCAATGAGTGACCACCAATGAGGGTTTGCTCTTTAGAAAGTACATATATAAAATTCTACAGTTTATTTTCACTCAACATTATATGTTGAGTGAAATATTTATTTATATTCTTAATTTTTCTAAAGTCACTCTAGGTATCTCTTCTCCCAAATACAAGAAGGACGCAGCATGCTACAACTACCCCAGGGGTCATTCCCACCTTCCCCAGGTTCTTTTTCACTACAGGACATCTTTCTTCCTTTGGTGTTAGTTCTAGAAGGTGTTGTAGGTCTTCATGTGCTGGGTATGCTCAGTCCCTTCAGCCGTATCTGACTCTTTGTGACCCTACGGACTGTAGCCAACTAGGCTCCTACATCCATGCAATTTCCTAGGCAAGAATCCTGGAGTCTGTTGCCATTTCCCTCTCAAGGGAATTTTCACAACCCAAGAATTCAGCCCAAGTCTTCTGCATCTCCGGCACTGCCCGTGGATTCTTTACCACGGAGTCACTGGGCAAGCCAAGTTCTTTTTCATTGTAGCCCAGTATTCTGCTTCATGTGTTACTGTCAAGAGTTAAAGCTTATCTCTTCATGCAGATAGTTATATTTTTTAAAATCATTTCTAAGCTCAGCTTCCATTTCAGGTTCTTTTCTTTCAAAGAACTATCTTATAGTTCTTTCAGCAAATTTGTGTGGGTGGTAAACTTAGTCAATATATGTATGATTTTTTATTTTTATTTTTTTTTAATCTTACTGTCAGTTGAACTGACTTTTGTTGGGAACAGAATTCTAGGATCCCTCACTGTCCTTTGAAGAGACTACGGCATGTCTTTCTGGTATTTGTTGCTGTTGACAGCCTCTGTCATTCTTTAATTCCTTTGTAGAAAAGCTTTCGAGATTTTCTTTATGACTCATGCTTGACAATTTCACCACTCTGTGTCCAGAGGTGGACTTCTTTTTACTGACTTGTCTATAACCCAATATTCATGTTATCCTTTAACTCTCCAAAATTCTCAAGCCATTCCTCTGAATATCGCTTCTCTGAATATATTCTATTTAGACCTATTTTATAAAAGTTCTTTTAGATAGATGTTGGAACACTTCAGTTTATGCCCTTAACTTTTCCTTCATGTTTTGGGTCCCCCCCCCAAAAAAAAATTTTTTTTTTTAACATTGCCTTGTTTTCAGGGTAAAATTCTCAGTAAGATCTCTCAGTTCATATATTCTTCCACTAAAGAACTTTCTCAACATAGTCAAAATAACAATCTGGGAATTATCCTAGATATATTTTTTTCTTCTTCCTTGACAACCATCAGGGCAATGAGTTCTGTCCATCAGATACCCATTCACATTGGCTTCCTAAAATAGCTTCCTAACTTTTCTCCTTTCTTTTATTCAGTCCTTCATCCACAGACTTAAATATTACCATGTTACTCCCATCTATTTACATGCTTGTCTCCCTAGAGTGTTCGGTAAATACAGACTTCTCAGTTTGGCTTACAAGGCCTGGGATAACCAGATCCATAGATAACTCTAGAACCCCACTTCATTTCTGATAAATACCCTACAAGTGAACCATACCAACTTATCTACTTGGATAATGTCTCTATCTACTAGGATCTACTATGGTCTGACATATTGCTAGGACATTGCATCTTTTGTTTTTTAATTGCTTTTCCTTCCTCATTTATGTGGATGATGTAAGTAACACTTTCCTCTGAGAAACACCCTTCTCCTGAAGTTACAATCACTCCCTTTCAACCTCTAAGCTTTGCATCCCTTTATAGTCTATCTCTGTGGCTCTACACTTATCTGTATTGCAGCACTCATCTCACTATAGTCTTGTCTCCTTTATCCATTCAACTATGAGCTTCTTGTGGGTATTGTCAGTGCATCGAACAGGGGGCTGAATCATAAATGTGCATTAATCAAACGAGTAAGTGAATGAAAAGGAGTACATTGAATAATTCCTAGGTGACATGAAAGGTTAAAAAAATAAGAAATATTTTTTCAAATTAACCTGGCATTTCCAACTTTACTTAATTTTGGTAAAGGAATAAGAACATAGGAAGAAAATAAACAGTGTTAAAATCATCATATTCATTTAATGATAAGTGTGAAGACATTTTTCCCCTATTGAAATGTTGCACCATAGGGAATACAATTCAAGAAGTTTATATAACAAGTCAACTTGTTTCATCTAGTTTATAAAGTAGAACAGTTTCTAGGTGGCAAAATTTTAAAAGTATGAATATATGTGTATATATATGTATGTCTCATGTATTTATATTTATATATACATGCTTAAATGGTTCAGTGAGTAAAGAATCTGCCTGCAATGCAGGAGACGCGGGTTTCATCCCTGGGTCAGGAAGATCCCCTAGAGTAGGAAATGGCAACCCACTCCAGTGTTTTTGCCTGGAAAATCCCATTGACAGACGAGCCTGGCAGGCTACAGTCCACACGGTCACAAAGAGTCAGACACGACTGAGAACGAGCACAGCTCAGTTCAGTTCAGTCGCTCAGTCGTGTCCGACTCTTTGCGACCCCATGAACTGCAGCACGCCAGGGCTCCCTGTCCATCACCAACTCCCGGAGTCCACCCAAACTCATGTCCATCAAGTCGGTGATGCCATCCAGCCATCTCATCCTCTGTCGTCCCCTTCTCCTCCTGCCCCCAATCCCTCCCAGCATCAGGCTCTTTTCCAGTGAGTCAGCTCTTTGCATCAGGTGGCCAAAGTACTGGAGTTTCAGCTTTAGCATCATTCCTTTCAATCACAACACATGCTTAAATAAGGAACAGCATCAACCTCTTCTTTGAGCGTATTCTAACATGCCCAGATACGAAGTGACCACTGCATTCTGTACCTTACAAACACATAAGTGTCTCTAAATAAACCACGAACTGGCTGAATAGTAATAATATGGCCAGTATTCCTTATACGGTCTCTGGAATGAGGTATGAAATAGTGTTAACAAGAAGAGTCTGAGTGTGCTGACTTAATCCTGCTGATTAACCATAATTCTGTTCTGTGTTTACCATAATTAAAAATACAGAGCACAACACTGAAGGACAGTTATAAACCATTCGGTGGCTTGTAAACTGCAAACGTTTTAACTTTCCACTTAGACCATGCAAAATTACACAGTTAAAAGTTGTTTAAGTTATAGTTGAAAGGGGTTTACTTGTTAAGTGTGAGGGGCTTATCGTGGTGATTACTGCAAAAAAAATGATCACAATTGGCCAAGGAAGGAAATAAAAGGGCCAGTTACTATGCTGTCCTACTTGCAAGGTAGATAATGAAAATAATTGGAGGCTAATGGCACCTTGATTATTGTAGATCATACCAACCAATGGGTACAAGGATGCCAGGAAGCAGGGGTTTGCCAGTTAGTGTCCATTTGTTAGATGAGAGGCAGGTCATGTTTCATGACAACCATCACTTTGAGAGTAGGTTGGAAAATACCTATTACCACATATCATGATACCAATCCATTTTGGAAATCATACAACATATTTTACTCTCTGATAAACTTCATAAAATAGGAAGAAAACTATAAAAACATAGAAAAGTAGCAGATGAGACTCAAGAGAAACTGACACAAAAACTGGAAAATGTCCGATTTTACTATGAAGCTATTCTCTGTAACCAAACACACATTTTCTGGCATTTATTTTCCAACTCTGAAGAAGGCATTTCTGAACATCTGCTATATAAGCTAGGATAATTTTAAAGCTGTAATGTTGTAATGATTATTAGCTATTGGCTAGTACTCAGAATTTTATTGAACTCATTAATCTAAGAAAAATAAATACAATTATAACGGTGCTAATAAACGCTGGCTATATTTTTATTTGGTGGTTTTCCCTTGTGTTTTTCAGAAAATAACCACTACCATGACAAGGCAAGCCTGATCAGGCACGTCTGTGCTGTGTATGCCTGTCTAACCAATTCCCTGCTCAAGAGCGCTCCAGGCAGGGACCAGATTTGTGGGAAAAGGACACAGATGTCGATCTCTGAAACTCAGTCAACCACACTTTGACAAAATTTCCCTACACCTAGGAAATGTTAACCTATAGCTTGAAGCTGTTGTTGCAAAATACTGCAAGAAGCTGGAGAAAATGGAAATACATAATATGGTACCATAACATCAATACTTAGCCACATGGAATTACCTCATGCAATTCATATACACACACACACACGCATATGAATTTAAATATAGATGATTTCCTATGTAACATTTTAAACCTTGACAAAAATAAAATGATTTAAACTTTCAATGTACCTGATCTGAAAAAAATATGAAACTGGGTTATTCAATATTGACAAATTCTCTACATAACTAAGACATACTTTTTAAATGATCAAAGCCCAAGTATGGCAAAAGTATTAAAAAGTTTTGATTTTGTTCAAGGCTTTGTCACTAGTAAGCTGTGACCTTATTAAGAAACAGAGAAAGGTATGAGTCTTGGTTTTCTTATCTATAAAAGACAGGCAATAATATTTATACACTGGTTATACTGTAAGACTTAAAGATGATGTATGTAAAGTGCAAAGAACATATAAGCATTCAATAAAGGTTAATTATTGAAATGATTTTTAATAAATATATTTGTAAGATTTATTACCTACTTTGCCACCTACTTCAGACAGACCATAATTTAGCCTTTCCTTCATTACTAATGGTCATTACTTCAAAAGCAATTATTATGCTGTAATAAAGTATTACCTCCAAGGACTAAAGAGCTGTGTAAGCCTATTTACTCCAATCCCAACAGACCTCGCTGTGATTTTTCAAGTTCCTATTTTAATAATAATTTTGACACCTCCTTTCTGAGGTGCCACTCTTTTGACCTTAGTCTACCTATAGAGAAAGGGAAATTCCTAATTTGGACAGGGGGCGGGGGTTTGGGGGTGAGAATCCCAGAGGGTTTCAAGCATTTGTAAATGGGTACTGCAACATCAGGAATTTCTTTTCCTAAGGAAAACTACAGGAAGTAAAATGCTACACAATTTTTGTGGCTATTAGGAATACATAAAAATCTACTGAGATAACATTTCAGGGGACATGAGTTATAAAAATAAAAACTGAGAATAACCCTCTCCTATACTTTTCTTTTGCCATTTTCTTTCACTGCTTCCTCTCGAGGCACAGCAGGATATTCACAAAGGATGTAAGAAGTACATCTAAAGTGAGAGTTAAAAGGCTTTCTCTTTCAGAAAAGGAGACGTCAGGTCCTCTCTTATAAGTAATTCATAGTATATATCATGTACGCAATGCATGTTTTACATCCTATGCTGTTTGTGTGTGCGTGCATCTCCCAGCCTATGATTCAGTAAAGCTCCACCATTGTTCACCCTTTTCCTTATCTGGAATATGTCTGCCTCCTCCGAGAAGCAAAGCCTTATGTTTCTTAACTTGCACCTCAAATGCTACACACTCTACTTTCATTGTACCATATGACTTCCTCCAGGCTCAAATTCATGTTCTTTGGGGGGGTTCCACCCTAGGTCTCTAGAAGATTTCCTGTTTTAATGGGCTCTGTATTTACAGAGGACTAATTGAAAACATCCATGCCTGACAAAGGTCAGGTGACAAAGGTCACACCAGAGATGATTAGGGAGCCCTGGGCTTTAGCACAGATGAGACAAAAATGAAATCATGAAACTGACAACTCCTAAACGCAGATTTGAAGCAATTCAGCAGAGCTGTTTTAGATTTGTGTGTGGGTTTGCTTAATATACCTTAAAGATTAGAGATTGGTGGAAGGAAACGAAATCTTTGTTTTATGGCTGCAACAAATGGGCCCACCACAGTAAAAATGTCATTTATTCTTTCTCACAAAGAGACCTTTGCGGCATAGTGCAAATAAAAGCAGCATTTTTCCTTCTACTTAAGGTTTGTTAGGTGAAATTTATGTTTTTAAAATGCACTGCAAACACCAAAAACTGATTGTACTCTTATCAGCTTTTAAATCAAAACAGCTTGCTATCTGGTAAGGACAGGAGAACTGGTCGATTTATTTCATAAAACTTTATGTACAAAGAGACAGTGTCTATGAACTTAATGGAGAGAATATAGAGTCTGGAGGGGTAATTTTTATTAGAATTTATAGTGGGATTATCCATACTCCACAGTTTTCAGATTTTATTGAGATTTTATGGTACTGTGATGCTGACACAGTCAACTGCAGTGGGACAGGAGATATAATTTGTTTCACCCTGACTGGGAAGCGAAATCGGCATTACTATTATATAAGAAACCTCACAGACTCTATTAATTGCCCAGATCCAATCAAAGCCGTTATTTCTCCTAGTTTCACAGGTAAAATATTTTACCTGGGCATAAAAGAATAATAAGAACTGGCAGTAACTCTCATGCAACGGTATCTTTTCATTAAGACTGTTCAGAAGCCGTAAGAATATTTCTCACCCACTGGGAGTTCAACTCCAGAAACTATTCAAATCTAAATCACATCAAGCATCCGTAATGTACCACCAAATATTATTCTTCAGTATTAAGTACAGTGAAAAAAAAAACAAAAACAAAAACAAAAACTTGGGAAATAGCAGAAACAATATACTCAGAAGCACCAGGGAATTACAGATGGCCCACTGACATAAAAGAACAGCAGCTCTGGGAAAGATACTCATTCATTCTGCAAACATTTATTGTTCACTGTGTGCCAGACACTGGATCAGGCGTAAGGCTATGATATAGATATTACTGTAATTTTATATTATATATATAACATACTTGAGCCAAATATATTGAGTAAAGAGAATATATTTTGTATATATATATGTATCTATGGGCTTCCCAGGTGGTGCTAGTGGTAAGGAACCCGACAGCCACTGCAGGAGATGCAGAGGAGTTGGGAGACTCAGGTTCGATCCCTGGGTTGGGCAGATCCCCTGGAGAAGGGCATGGCAACCCACTCCAATATTCCTGCCTGGAGAATCCCATGGACAGAGGAGCCTGACGGGCTACATTCCATAGGGGGTTGCGAAGAGTTGGATGCAACTGAAGCAACTGAAGTATGCACATGCATGTATATCTATGTATGTATATATACGACATAAATTGTATTACAATTTGGCATGTGCCTTTCTAGAAAAGAAGGCATCTCAACCAGGTCTTATGATGGAGAAAGAAATGGCCAGCCAGGAAAAGGAAGCAACATGGCTAGAGGGAGAACTGTCATCACAGAGAGGTAGAAAAGATGGCTGAGACGTGACACGTATTTAGTGGAAAGGCAACAGCCTGGTGGGGAGGGGTGGGAGGGGTGGGTGGTAGAAGTCAGGCTCTGGGGATGTGAGGAATGCATATTGTTGCTTTCTCTACTTCACCACACAAGGGGAGGCTGCTTTTATGGGTAGGGTTTAGGACTAGAGACCAGCCCTGGCCACAGCCTTCTAATGGAGCATCTCATATAGAACACTGTGCCTACATGGATGAATTCATTAGTTCATTCATCTTTTCAGTCAGTAGGTATTTACTGAACATGTACTAGTGTCAGGCCCAATGCAACGTGTTGAGGAAATCATAGCTAATGAGGCCAGGTGGCTCTGCGGAGATGCCAGCCTATTTTATTCTACGAGTAAGTATATATAATAATACATGCCACATTATGCTTCCCTGGTGGCTTAGCAGTAAAGAATCCGCCTGCCAGGCAGGAGCCACGGGTTTGATCCCTCATTTGGGAAGATCCCCTGGAGGGGAGCATTGCAACCCACTCCAGTTCTTGCCTGGAAAATCCCATGGACAGAGAAGCCTAGTGGGCTACAGTCTACGGCATCGCAAAGAGTCAGACACGACTGAAGTGACGCAGCACACATCTACGTGTCACATTATAGGAGCAACTACAGTTTTTGTCAATAGAGAAGTTTATTCTTATCATAGGTCACCCAAGTCTCACTATGTCTTTCTCTCACTGAGAAAGTGAGAAGCCCATACACCATGGGAATATCTTGCAATTCTTCTGTTGCTATTGAGCTTTTCCTAAGTCCCTAGCTATCAATAAGGCAGTTCTCTGATGAATTCTCTAAGGGCTACTCCCACTTAGCAGTTTTACCAAATTCTCCTATTTTCTGTCTTCCTATAGTCCTGCTGTCTCACTTTTTATTTTTTCTCTGTGACAGTGAATAGAACTTAATAGTTCACAAGTTGTCATATACCTGCTTCCACGAACTCAACAAACATTACCCATAGTTACAAAGAAACTAATCATAGATATGTAGAAAGTAGCATTTTATTTCTACTAAACAGAAGTCACATACATATGTACAGAATGGAAAGTAGGACAAGAGGGTAGAAGTGATGCTTCTTAAAGTAGATAAGCTAGGTTTCAAATTCATGTCCGAGTTTTACTTTAAAAGGGCATATTCACTGCACT
The DNA here is from genome assembly GCF_033118175.1 of Dama dama. Classification (NCBI taxonomy): domain Eukaryota; kingdom Metazoa; phylum Chordata; class Mammalia; order Artiodactyla; family Cervidae; genus Dama; species Dama dama. The sequence continues at coordinate 51,139,988 of NC_083710.1, forward strand.
CCCCGACAGCCCTCAACTAGTTCATTAAATCTAAGAGCAATGACAGAATAAATTAGTAGACTACATAAGAGTTCTTCCAACTCTTTCAGTTCACATTATTTTAAAATTCCACCACTAGATGGCAATACAAAGGCTATCATTTTCAATATAGGTTTCTTAGTTCCATAATAAATACAGCACTTATGAGATAGGTGATTTGGTTAGATATAGGAGATAAAGAAGAATCAAGATTCAAGAAAAGGTAGAATAGTGAAACATGGACGGAGAGAGAGAAATATATCTAGGAGAAAAAAAAAAGATAAAAAGGGAAGGGAATTGGAAGAGTGAGAATGCAGAGAAAACAAACTGGACTCAAGATGGGTATCTGAGCAGGAGATGGAGAAGAACTTCATGTAGTCTCACTCAAACTTTCTAAATAGAAACTGTAGGAAGAAATACATATTTCAATATGACTCAGTACACAGATAATATACAGACACACACAGTACTGCATTTGAGGCAAGTAAGTCAGGTACTAAACAAAAGTTACATGATATAACACTTCTGTGGGTGATACTCTCATATTTCTTAACCATATCCATCCTATTTAATTCCTTTAAAATGTTGATGATGAGTTAGTATACTGATAGCAAGATTCACCAAAAGGAAAATGACTCACAGTATGAATAATATTATTTTAGTGTGTTGCAAACTACAGCTGACTTTTAAGAAAAGTTGTTTTAAAAATCACCACACTGAAATTCCTGGCCATATAATTGGTCCATAAAACATTTGTTGAAAAAGTTAATTACAGAAGAAAAATGAAGGTGAAGCTGCCTGGTTGTGAAAACACGTATACAATTGGCCAATGGTCAAAGTTGCATTTCCCCCACATAAAGGGGGCTGGAGGGAAGATCGAGTATGTGATTACCACTCTGGAAATTGGTAGCTCTTCTTTTATTTATTAGATAGACAAATATCAATCTGTTCTTTTCTAAAGAACCCAAAGTGGAAGAACACCAGTTAATCAAACTCTCCATTAACAATGGAAAACAGGCAGAGAGAAGGGGCTGAGAAAATAGTAACAGAGCTTGGAGTAGAAAAAGAATTACTGCTGATGGAGTAAAAAAAATTGGAAACAGAAACCACAGCCAGAGAGTTGTAAATAATTAAAAAGCCAATTTAAAACAGTGCTGGCAATGATTCTAAGACCAAGTTTCCCTTTTGGATCTTACATTCTTTCTTCTTTCATTTGTTCCTTCCAGGTCTTGAGAGTCACTGGGTAAAATGTCCAATTGCAAAAAAGTATCTATATCTATATAGCTATATCTAGATATATAAAGATACCGATACAGCTCTGTAGTTATCTATATACATCTAGATATATCCGTCCAATATTCAAATGGTTCTTGCAATGAGTATATATATCCAAACATCATCGAAACAATCCTATAAATATCTGCAATCTAATATGTAAAATAAGAATTTCCTTGTAGCATAACATCACCTGTACTATTTGAAATTAGAAGCTTTACATTTAGGTAGAACTTTACTTCAGGAGAGAAAAAATTTGTTCTTCAAAATGAAACTACAGAGGAAAGGAAAGATTTATTTCCAGATTCAACATGTTAATGTGCAATGTGTTAAATATAATCGGAGAAAATATTTAAGGTGTGGTAAAAAATGAATATAGAGACTTTCTTAGACTTAAATTCTAGTAATACATCACATTTAAGCATCTATCTACTTAAATGTAAATTAGACCGATTTGTCTTAGAAGGAACCTGACCTAACAAATTATAACAGAACGAACACAAAGCCCACTCTGGTAGCCCCTTGCTTTAGCTACTGTATCTTTTGAATGGATTTTCTCCTGTCTATATCTTGCTTTCCTTACACAGTATCTATCTCTGAATGGAGTATCACCTCTCCCTCTGCTAGTCATATTTTTTCCTCTTCTTTTCCAGTTTGTACTTCTATTTACTATTAAATGTGTGTGGGAAAAGCCAAACTCACACCTTGACATTTTACAGTTTACAAGGACCTTACACAGAGTTTTTTCTTTTCTGCTAATAATTTCTTAGAACAATACATATAATTTCTGTCAACTCTCTTCAGCCAATTGTCAAATTTTAGACCAAACCCAATCTATGCCCTGGTGGCTCAGACAGTAAAAGAATCTGCCTGCAGTGCAGGAGACCCAGGTTCAATCCCTGGGTCGGGAAGATCCCCTGGAGAGGGGGATGGCAACCCACTCCAGTATTCTTGCCGGAAAAATCCCATAGACAGAGGAGTCTGGTGGGCTACAGTCCATGGGGTCACAGAGAGTCGGACATGACTGAGCAACTAACAATCTATGCCAGATGAAACAGAGAAGTCAATAAACTAAAGATATTTCAGATAAACAAGAGCATAAGAAGTCATTTTTGTGGATGGAATCCATTCAACTTCCTATGTGTGGCCAGAAGTGAAAAAAAATACAGATGGGTTTCTACTCCTTGTTAAAATCAGGTTAAAAACAAATGACCAATGTATCTGTATAAAATATTCTGTCCTCTAATTTAAAATTCAGTTTTTCATAACTATTAGCTGCTTTTCTATTTAACAAGTTACTGTCTGTTTTATAACGACAGTAGTGAAACACTCACATCCTTTCAAAGTCTAAAATTAAGAAAAATAAGCCAAAGTGAGCAACCATCCAGTCCTGCTTCCCAATAAGCAATGCTGAAAATTAACAGTAAAAGATTAAGTAATTAGAAGGTTTGTCAATCAAAATCAGATAGAAAACAGGAGCCTATATCTAGTAGTTATCATAATTAAACATAAGAAGAAGAACACATTTACCAAAGGAAGCTGGGGTAGTTCAGTCAAGGAGCCAAGACAACCATATGCATGAGTGTATGTCAGCTGCCCAGGACTATTCTGGTTACACGGACAGATGACACTGGGATTCCATTGAACGGTGACCTAAAAGAGGACAGTCATGTGTAAGGCAGCCAGGAGAAGCGAGTCTGTGACAAAAGGAACCTGGACCTAAAATAAGACATCTTGAATATCAACAAGTGGGAGAGTCAAGAGCAGAAGAACACTGGTGAAACAAAGAGATCTGAAGTGGGGAGTTTCATGGGAATGCAACCACGGTTGCATTCAATGGTCGGGAGTTACAGTCATAACCTCCAACCAGCGCTGCAGCAATTGCTAGGATGGCCAGATTTCCTTTCACAAGTATAAATGGCCCAGGACTAAAAATACACTGTGGCTTCTTCCTGTGGGCTGGTGAGAAAAGCAACAACAGCCTGTAGGAAGAAATGGGGTGTGACTATTTCAGATGTGCCCACAGCCCCAGCCCTCTGAAATTCCTGAACCAGTGCTATGAGAATAGGTATGGTTTTGAAGGATTTGCCATTTCATCTAAAAATAGAAAAATAACATTTTTTTAAAAAATTAATGGAGATGATCAAAGAAATGGCATGCCCATATGGGGCTGTTGGTTTCTTCACAGCAGTTACAACAGGCTCTAGTCAGATATTTTGGGGAAAAGTACTTTAAACTCAAACTTCTTATCCTATAAATGTCTGAAGTCAGGAATAATGCACTTATGACCAATGCTAAGTTATTAGTCAAGTATGACACTATTGTAATAAAAGTCTGATGCAATAAACACATTCTGTAAAAATTCTGATAGGCTGGGTTCTTGGGATTGCGTTTTCAAGAGAGAGAATGTGGTTGCATAGGAAACAGGCTGAGTTCTTTCTACTAGGCAGTTTTCCATTTTTATAGTCATGGGGACATCTGGTGAGTCTGGGTGGCTAAGACAACGACGACATGGGGAATGGAGGAGAAGACAAACCAAAAGGTCTACATAAAGCAATGAAGGACAGGATAGCAGTCAGGGAAGAAAACTAGAAAACAGTGTTCCTCAGATGGCTTTTCCAAAGCCAACATCAATTACACCTTTGTTCAAGCCTCATTCCTTGACATCAAGGTGATATTATGTTCCTCTCGCTACATGGGGAAAGGTCCAGCTCAGGAATAGGAGGGAGAAAATAAATCCATTTTCTTTTTTAGCTCTTCAGTTGGTTACGGCCTTGTCCTTTAAGTATTTTGCATTTCTAAAATGTACACATCTATAAATATTCAATTATAAAAATGTCTTTAAACAACAATTACAAATTGCTTGGGGCTTATCTTTTTTTAATTATTCTGTATGTTCCAGTATGTGATGAATGAGAAATGTTTGATCTTATATTCATATTAATGCTGGTATCATTTTTACAATTCTCAGTGGAACCTACATTTTACTGAACCTTTAATCTGTTTGCTTTCCATTGTCAATCTTAGACCATTATCTGCTGTTTTCTGCATTTCCTTTCCTTTACCATTATGCATCTTTTCCCAAAACCTTTGTCAATCTAATAAACTGACTTCAGAATTCAGGTTAATTACTGCAAGATGCAGATTACTTCCACAAAATAATATAAGCAACTAATGTGCAATGAACAACTTTTGCTTCTGTAATTCTTCCTTCTCTAGAATTACCCATTTTCAACTATCTACTGGATTATTCTTGACAGAATACAAATATGCTATACTTTCTGACTCTTTTAAATTGCTCCCTTGAGAGCATAAATTCCTCTCCAGCTATCATGCCATTTCTCCAAAACTCTTTTAGCAAAACTTGGCCAACCAGCCATCTAGACTTCTGGTCTACCCCGCCTCACCTCCCATCAGAACATGAACTCACTTCAGTCTGTCCCTTGTCCCCAGTCCCCCAATGACATGGTGTTGCCAATGAACCCATCCTTCCCCAAATGCTCCATGCTCAGTCCTTATTTTATTTGGCCTCTTAGAAGCTTTTGATAATCTGACAACTCCTTTCTGCAATGCTATCTTCACTTGTATTCTCTTAAATACCCTTTCTTTTACCTTAATAGTGGATCAAAAGGAAAGAAAGGAGAATCCTAAACATGCCTATTGAAGCAATAAACCAAGAACAATTTTGCTTGTGATTTTTTCTTTTAACCTTCTATGCTTCCTGCTGCTAATTATCTGTGAAAACGAATGAAAATCTCCTGAGAAATCTACCAAAAACTTTCCCAGGCTCAACTTAAATTCTGTTACAAGGTCAAATAACCCCTTTAGGGTCTTGTTTATAAACAACATGTCTCAGGTCCCGTGGAGAGTCTTCTAGCTCTCAGCACTGTCACTTCGGGGGGCTCAATGCTACTCTGTCTTTTGGTGTCAAGCAGAAAAATGCGTCCTTCAGGAGACCTTCTCTGACAGCATTCCTCTCATGGCTCTAGTCTACACTGTATTAACTGCACCTTCCAGAACATCATGCCATTTTCTTCATATTACATCTTATCAAGACCCAGCTGAGTTCTGCTGGTGCCCTGGGTTAGCTACCGACTTGCCATTCCTTTAGACCGTATTCTGTAAATATCTGAATGGGCTGGAGTTCTCTCCTCATTAGAATACTTTTTCATACTCTTCTGTTATTAGCCAAACATACCCATGCAAAGTTCCATCCTACCACAACTCCAAAACCCCAAACACCCCCTTCTGAGCATCACAACAAAAACATTTTTTCCAACCACATATAACACTCTACGTGAAAACACTTCAGTCAAACACAGCTTTCTCCATCTACAGTTAGAACTAACCTCTCCCCCATAGGCACATCCATGGCTAGTCTACGTTATAACTCTGTCCACAGCTATCAGTTAATTGTACGATTTTTTTTTTGATGGCAAGATCTCCTAGTAGACTGTAAGTACTTAGATAAAAACAGCATCTGTTTTGCTCAACACTATCTCTGGTGCCAATGAAATGCCTAATCCATGAGAGATGTTCAATCAATACTTGAATGGACAAATGACTCAATTCATTTCAGATACAGACATATACATTCTTAGTCCCTTGTGTAATGTGACATAAGGTAATCTATTTCTTTACTATAGACCAGATATGTTTTAAAAACTTTAAAACTAATTAACCAGTACAATCACCCACATTTATGTGCGTTAGTTTTTATTATTAGCATTTGAAAATCCAACTCCCCTATTATATTTTCTTTTGCTCATCCATACCAGAAATATAAGTCCTACGTAAGAATAGAAATAGACCTCCTTTTATCACTCAGCCATTTCATTGTTGGCCCAGTGCCCAAGTGCATATTTGCAGCAGAAAGATGTGAGGAATTACTGAAATGCCCTTTCCTTTATTCCTTCTGTGAGGTAGGCATGCCTCCTCCACTATACTTTTATTATCATCTAATTAATCAAACAATAAAAAAAACTTATAAAATGCTATAGCAATATTTGTAGAATATGGGGATTATAAAAACTTAATATAAATTAATAAACATAAAAAGTATGGGATTTTCCAGATGATTTATCATCCTAAACCCTCATCCCTTACAATTTGTTGTAACAACTTTGAGAAGCATTTCTTGAGAGCAGTTTATCACTTTTAAATTCAGTAAGTCTTTTTTCTTCCATCTTTCTATTTGTACAATACAGAGAAAAAATTTCTGAACATTATTGCTTCAGGTATTTGGGGGGATATAATAATGATAAATTATTATCAGTGCTAGACATGTACACATAAACTCTTTATATTTCCAATTATCTTCAAAGATATATCATGTTTTATTTGCATTTTATACTGAAGAAAATGAAGATTAGTGAGGTTAAATAACTTTGCCCAGTCCAAAGCTGGAAGTGAGGGAACTAGGATTCTAAACTAAACTCCTAGTGAGGGAACTAGGATTCTAAACTCATGCATCCTTGATCCCAAATTTCATGCTATTAATGTCCATATCATATTTAGTGTGTTGATGATTATATGTTTATTCCTGACATGTGAAAACTGCTGAATACAAACACTGTATGGAACTAACAAAAGTACTCATGTGGAGGACAGACTATAGCATGAGTCTTAATACAGTTCTTCTACAAAGATAAATTTTTCAGAAAATTAAATTTTGGCAGTAAACTTTAAATAAAAGTAATCTCTCTCATAAAATGACAATGGCAAGTAAAGGAGATATCTGTTTCCATCATTAATGCACCAAAATTGTTTTTTAAAAAAAGGTCATGAACAGTGTTAAAATCCTTATCAATCATCTCCACAATAAAAGCAATAGCTTTCATAAGTGATATTGCACAAAGATTGGATTCTATGGTAAACACATATATAAAATAATGTAATATACAAGGTTATATTTTTTCTAATTGCTAATTCTTAAAATATTTAAAGCATATCTGTAAATTATAAATAAAATAAATACCTAATGTGATCTTTAATTATGTTACTGTTATTCAAATCGATTAGCTCATTTGGATTAGAAATAATAGTAATATCAAAGAAGGTTTTATATACTACTGTGGGCAGGAATCCTTTAGAAGAAACGCAGTAGCCATCATAGTCAACAAAAGAGTCTGAAATGCAGTATTTGGATGCAATCTCAAAAACAACAGAATGATGTCTGTTCATTTCCAAGTCAAACCATTCAATGTCACAGTAATCCAAGTTTATGCCCTGACCAGTAACACTAAAGAAGCTGAAGTTGAGCAGTTCTATGAAGACCTACAAGACCTTCTAGAACACCCAAAAAAGATGTCCTTTTCATTATAGCAGACTGGAATACAAAAGTTGGAAGTCAGGAAACACCTGGAGTAACAGGCAAATTTGGCCTTAGAGTACAGAACGAAGCAAGGCATCACCGACTCAATGGACATGGGTCTGGGTGAACTCTGGGAGTTGGTGATGGACAGGGAAGCCTGGTGTGCTACGGTTCATGGGGTTGCAAAAAGTCAGACACGACTAAGCGACTGAACTGAACTGAAAGGTTTGACTCAAATAAAATCTATGTAGAGATTCCCTTCTTCCTCTTTGTTTCCTAGTTCACAAAGATAGTGGTGAGACTACTTCCTGGCCATTGTCCATAATAGCACCAAAAATACAAAATGGTTGTCAGGTAAGCATAGTATCTGGATCTCAAGTGTGCAGTCTAAACCTCTGACTATTGTAAGCCATGAGATTTTGCACTTGGTAAAATTGAAAAGGTGCAATCTGTCATGTGCTATGAAGAAACTTACTGGAGATAAAATAAGAACTTGCGAAAGATGAATGCACAATTTTGTATGTTTGCAAAAATTCTCCAAGTTCATGATCAAATATTATTCCTATGCACTGAATCCTACCTTTTATAAGAACCAAAACAACTATGTTTACTAGCATTTTACACAAAGGCAATGTTTTATGTGTTCATCCATCATATTTTAATTATGGCCTTGGCAGTAATATGGTATTCAAAGCAAAATGTACTACAACCTAAGTCTTAATCCATCATTATTTCTAGACTCTGAAGATGAAACAAATGCATATGAGTTGATGATTATAGGCATTTTACATTTCTATAGAAAGGTGGCTATTTTTTTAGATTTACAGAAAGGGAAATATCAACAACATTATGTTATTACAATTCCTTTGACTTAAAAATAGAAAAAAAAAAAGAACTTAGAAGAAGAAAAATAACTTCATGAGCAGCTTTCATATATAATTAATTTGATGTTATTACATAAATTCATGTAACAAAGTATCTTTCTGCTTCTAATCTCCAGAAGGAAATATTAATACTGCATTTTTAATTATTTCTATCACAGAAGCTTCCTGTTATTTAAAATAATAACTTAGACTTACATGAAGATAAGAACTCTAACTATATGATGCATTTCTAGCCGAACACCTAACTTTAGAGTTACTTTAATGGCAACTTAATTTACAAATTACTCAAAAGTGAATGAACAGATACCAAGCATTAGAACTTCATGTCATTTTATATTATTACCAGACAAATAAGTTCCAGTCTGAACAACAGAAGGAAGAAACACCTTGATACACTTTTTAAAATTTTCATAATTATTAATCTCTAGGAGGGATTCACAACTCACAAGCAGTGATGCTGACTATAGACTGTCCTTCCTATGAAGGTAAACATTATTTTGCAAATTTACATATTTGAATTCTGACAGCATATGACTTGATACATAAAAATTTGGACTGAGTAATTCTGAGACATATACCTATATGAATATGAGGTTAGTTTCTACTAAACCATGCTGTACTCACAGGAGCAGACCAGTTGTTCCTCTGTGTCATTGTGCACAGAACTTCTTAGTTGTAACTTCCTTGCATAAGTTACTGCTAGTGGTAAAATAAAGCAAGGCTTGCTTGTGTCTCTTACCTTTGCCATGGCTTCTCCCATCCTCCAAAAGTGGTACTACGATAGTGTTGTTCACATTGCCAGGTGACCGCACAGCTGTGTAGACAACAGGCACCGACTGGACCACCACGGGGATGCGGTGAACGTGACTCAGTTTGTTAGACTGTAAATTCATGGGACTTGAAGGCGGAACAGGATGGATAATGTGCAAAAACTGCTGGCCTCCCACACCAGAGGCAGAGGCAACGAGGGGCCCTGGAGTTAATACTGTCGACGAAGATGATGCTGAAGATACTGATGTTATAACAGTCGGGGATGAGGCTGGACGGCTAGAGGACGATGAGGAGGTTGAAGTTGAAGAAGGTGAGGAGGCGGACGCTGTCATGGAAACTGGGGAGGATGAAACGGCTGTAGGGGATGTCCTGGCTTTGTTGATGGACAAGTCCACTGGCTCAGTTTGTGTCTGGAAGTGATCTACAGATAATGAGTCCTCCGGGGGTTCCCCTTTCACATTATTTAGCAACAGGGGAACAGCTTCCATATCGGGGTACTTGTGGACGTTTGGAGACTGTGGGGAGAAAAATGGAACATGTTTATCTCCATTAATCACATCCCTTAATAGATGTACGATGTATGACTTGAATGTTTATTAATTTTTCTCTTATTGCTGTGGAAGATTAATTCACTCTCCAAGCATCTGAGATACTGATCTGTGACAGTCATCATAATTAAAGATGAGACAAAGGTACAACAAGACAGTTGGCAGAGCAACAGACATAATTGTTAAAATCCAGGGAAATAAGTGCACTATGGAGAAGAAAAAAGGCCACGGGAACCTAAAAATGAACAGCGATTTTACATAAAACCTTCTAAAAGACAAGTTCAGAGTACAAAGTATTTTCTTTTGCTGTTGTTCAGTCATCCAGTCATGGCCAACTCTTTGTGACTCCATGGACTAAGCATGGGGTCTTTAGTTGTAGTTATACTGTCTTCTTAAAATATTATATATACAACTAAAGTTATAAACATTCATTTTGTTGGTCTGACCCATCACTACACTTATGAGTTTTAGTTTCCATTCATTATAAATTAATGGAAACTTTGATTAGATAACCTTAAATATCCTTTCCAGCTCTAAAATTCTATGTTTTCATGATTCTAACCCTTACTCAATACTATTATAGGAGGCATGGCAACAACATGGGAGAAACTCATTACAACATTTCAGCTTTCATATTTGGAGAAATATCCACCATACCGTTCTCGTTTTGAGCATTAAAACAGGGCATAAAATTCTCCAACTTCCCACACTCAATTACGAAAGAGTGCTAATTCTTTAACTGGATTATAACTTAGCTCTTAACAATGAAAAAGATTTTCTCAAAATAATATACAGAAATTCCACAACAGACATTTTTAGGAAATAATAATTTTAGGAAAAAACTTATTCTATAAATTTTAAATTGCCTACACTTATGTTGTTTAAGACAATGGTAACAATTCTGTCCAAGTTTGTTTTCATTTCTTTCAAGTTTTAATGAGCAAAATTTAATAATAATAATAGGAACAACAAACAATAATAATAAAGAATCCAAGATTCCACCCAAACTAATGGGTTCAGTGTGTTATTATTGAGCATAAATATAATTTACTTGTACAGTTATTCACTCATAAATTCAAGAAATATTTATTAAATGCCTATTTCCAAGGCCTAAAATGGCCTCCAAACTAGTCTGTGTCTGTCTAGCCTTAACAGAGAGTTAAGACTATAATGGATTATTTTTGGTTATATATAATCTGACCAGGCTAGCAGGGACATTGTTGTTCTATTACATGAAGATCAAAAATTCTTTTTTTTCAGCTTCATTATGGTATGAGAACAATGCCTAAAATTATATTAAATTGGCTCATTTCATTCTTTAATAAAAGATTTGGTTCGCTATTGCTCTCCAACTTGAGCGTACACTTAAAAGAACAAAACATGCTTCTTCAAATCTTTCTTTGTAGAATATAAATTATAGCTCCATTCAGAAAATACAATAGTGCATGGGCATTTTATTTAGCAACAATGAGAAAAGAAAAGAAATAAGCTAAACAATAGTACCAGAACAACTAAAAAGGAAAATGAGTTGATGTTTTATTTTTTTCTTCTAAGTTAACATGGTTACTTACCCGCAAAAAGATAACTAGAAAATATCAAAATGAACCATCCAAAATATATACTGCATAAAATTTTAAATGACAAGATTTCATGTGCTGAAATTGAGACATAAGAACTTAAATATCCTCAGATGTTAAGAAACAAAGGAAAACAAAAATAAATATCATAAATAGAGCGACTTTTATAAAAAGCTAATAGCATTATCTATTCTTCTAACAAGAAGAGGATTTCAATTTGTACCAGTATTATCATTTGATGTCTTTGTAGAACAAGGTAGAATGTTTCTTATTAGTGTGTTATACCCATACAAGAATTCTTTGTTGAGGCTGCTTTCATAAAATATCCCAATTGGTTTGTCATTAAAATTGTAAAATATGTCATTAAGCACATACTATCAAACATGGTTTGCTTTCGAATGTAGTCTTGAGATTAACTTCTCTCTTTTACTATATTAGTGAGCTCCAAAATTCTAATTTTGGAGATAGTGATTAATTTCCATCACAAACCTCCTCCTAACTATACCTGGACACAAAGTTTCAGCATAGGTTTAAAAACCCAAGTCTGACATATAATTCATCATTGCAGAAAACTCTTCGTAAAGTAAATTAAAGAGTACTTTACCAGACTATGACAATACAGTTGGTAGATTTGGAGCTTATTTGCAAGAAGATGGCTTCTGAGGCATCAAGCTTCAATGAGCTTTACAAACTGCTTAGACTTCTGTATATTATGAACACAAGTCTATATTTTGTAGGTAATATAGCTTAATCTCTCACTAAAAGAATTTACTCTTTATTGCTTTTTAAAAATAAAAGAATGTTCCTCTGGTAATTCTGTTGCATACACCAGAATGCTAAGAAGATCTAATACTAAGAGCCCCGTATTGTTACGTGTGTCAGTCAGTGGTGTCCGACTCTTTTGTGAACCCACGGACTGTAGCCTGCCAGGCTCCTCTGTCCATGGAATTCTCCAGGCAAGAATACTGGGCTGGGTTGCCATGCCCTCCTCCAGAGGACTGTCCTGATCCAGGGATCGAGCCCAGGTCTCCTGCAGTGCAGGTGAATTCTTTACCATCTGAGTCGCCAGGGAAGCCCGCTAAGAACCCTAGGTGCGTTCAAATCCTTGATAATTACACAGCTTTTACATAAGCTCAAACCACAATATAGAAAATGATGAAAAAAAATCAGGAAGGATCAACCAAACCTTTGGATGACAGACATATCTTGTTTGGGAACGTTAGACACATCATGCATGAATTTGAACATCACAGAGGCATATACTGGTTCCTATTTCACATGTAGCAGATGAAACAGCCAGCACATCTGAAAGCAATGCTTTATCAGTATAAAGAGGACAAAACCCTCATCATACCATTCAACTATTTACAGTGTTGACATAATATCATATTCTCATAGCCCTTACCAATCACTTCTCCTGTGACAATGTGGCCAGTAAACCATCCATAATTCCAGCTTCAAGCTGCACATACACACACATAAGACCAGCAATACTATATAAATAAGTTTCCCAAACAGTGTATGCACACTCCTCCTTTTAGGAAAGAGAAAAGACCTGAAAGGTTTGATCCTGAAATTGTTATTAGAAATTAACTTTCTTGGATTTTAGAAAGTGCCAGAAATGCATTGACCAAGATATACGAATTCATAAACATGTAACTGTAGGGAGGCCATGGGAGAGTAGCCGAGAAAGAAAGAAAGCTGGAGAAAAACCAACTAAGAAGTCCTGAGAGCAGTTAGGAATGAAAGGACTTGAGAAATCCTACGCAGATTTCAGAAAGAGAGAAAAGATATGGATGGTTATGTGACCAGGAAACAGCATGTAAGAGGCAAAGACACTGAGAAAAAAACAGAAATCACAAAGAAAAGTTTTATGCCCAATTAGGAAAAGAAAATTTTGTAAAAAAAAAAAAGAACAATGAAAGGATTTCATACAAAAATTTTGCCCTTGGTCTCTAACTATTCCATTCTAGACACAACACTGATGGACAATTCTTGCAGCAACATCCATCTACTAAGCACTGCTGCTGTTTTGTTATTTGTTTGTTTTAAATAAAAGACCATTAAGATCTCTGTTTGGGGGAAACGTCTAGCTGAACTTTTCCTGCTGATGACCCTGGTGTGGAAAACATGATCAAACACATATTCAATATTATCAACAGAAACAGAATTCCTTCTAAAGATGTGAAGATAACAGGGCACCCTGCATTTTATGTCAAAGAGAATGAGAATTACTTTCATTTTCCAAAAAATGAAGTAATATTTTGGAGGGGGTCCACAATAATTTTTTCACCTCTCATTCTTTAAGAAATAAATGCATAAATATCCACAAGTCTGGTAAATGTAACAATCTACTTCATAAGAAGGTATGAAAACTGAAAGATAATATACATAGGATTATACTGCTGTATCATATTGTTTCTTCAAGAGTCTGAAAGTCAGTTTGATTCAAAATAATTCACTCAATAAAGTACAATGCACAATATTCCAGTAAACATATTCCTTTCAGCGAGATGAGGATTACATGTGAGCTGTTCTAATCAGATCACCTTTTTCCTAAACAAGTGTTTTAAATTCTAACTTCAGCTTTAGGCATTTTGTTGAGTGAATATAAAAATGTATCTAAAACTTCCTATACGTGAGTATTCACAGTACCTGCTGTGTTTCCCAAAGTCAGCCACTAGCATCAGATGAAGCTCATTACAGTCCTCAAGTGAGTTCTTTTTAAAGCTTGCCGTGTATTGATATTTAGATCACCTGGTAATTTTGCAATACCACTTCTGGGCATACACACTGAGGAAACCAGATCTGAAAGAGACACGTGCACCCCAATGTTCATCGCAGCACTGTTTATAATAGCCAGGACATGGAAGCAACCTAGATGCCCATCAGCAGATGAATGGATAAGGAAGCTGTGGTGCATATACACCATGGAATATTACTCAGCCGTTAAAAAGAATTCATTTGAATCAGTTCTAATGAGATGGATGAAACTGGAGCCCATTATACAGAGTGAAGTAAGCCAGAAAGATAAAGAACATTACAACATACTAACACATATATATGGAATTTAGAAAGATGGTAATGATAACCCTATATGCAAAACAGAAAAAGAGACACAGAAATACAGAACAGACTTTTGGACTCTGTGGGAGAAGGCGAGGGTGGGATGTTTGGAGAGAACAGCATCGAAACATGTATATTATCTAGGGTGAAACAGATCACCAGCCCAGGTTTGATACATGAGACAAGTGCTGGGGCCTGGTGCACTGGGAAGACCCAGAGGGATCGGGTAGAGAGGGAGGTGGGAGGGGGGATCGGGATGGGAAATACATGTAAATCCATGGCTGATTCATGTCAATGTATGACAAAACCCACTACAATATTGTAAAGTAATTAGCCTCCAACTAATAAAAATAAATGAAAAAAAGGAAAAAGGAAAAAAAAATACCTGGACAACACCTCATCTTTGGAAACCCCTCCAGAGACTCCTATGTGTAGTCATGGTTGAGGAACACTTGGGTAATATTCTGCTATATGTCCTCCAAGATTTATAAGCTAACTCTCATCTTTAATGGCACCAGGGATTTATGTCTAGAGAAGATTAGACATTACACATACACACACACACACACAGTGATTTAGTCACTCAGTTGTGTCCAACTCTTTGCCACCCTCCTCTGTCTATGGGATTTCCCAGGCAAGAATACCGGAGTGGACTGCCATTTCCTTCTCTAGGGGATCTTTCCAACCCAGGGATCAAACTGAGGTCTCCTGCTTTGTAGGTGGATTCTTCACCAACTGAGCCACCAGGGAAGCCCGCACACAGGCATATACACAAAAAAGATGCGTCAAACCATCTATCTATCCATCCCCCACTCTATGCATCTATTCATCCAGCCAACCAGTAAGCTAGCAAGAATTTAAATAGATTATGTTTAAGTTTACCTTTATAACTTTTTGAGAAATCACTTCAAGGGAGTGTTTAGAAAAGATTGTAGAGTGACTTGCCTAGTATATAGCTCAATGACTTCATGGTTATATAGCCTGTTATGTGGTTATCATAGAAAGATAATTTGATTTGGACATAAAATACTTGAATTCATGACCTGCCCTGTTGTGAGCTATACAATTTTGGTATTATCATTAAAAATTCTCTGCTGCTGCTGCTAAGTCACTTCAGTCGTGTCCAACTCTGTGCGACCCCATAGACGGCAGCCCACCAGGCTCCCCCATCCCTGGGATTACCCAGGCAAGAACACTGGAGTGGGTTGCCATTTCCTTCTCCAATGCATGAAAGTGAAAAATGAAAGTGAAGTCGTTCAATCGTGTCTGACTCTTCGTAACCCCATGGACTGCAGCCTACTAGGCTCCTCCATCCATGGGGTTTTCCAGGCAAGGGTACTGGAATGGGAGTCTCCCTCACTGACCTTCAAATCCATCATGTCGTTAACCAAGTCTTCATCTTGGTTACTGATAATGACGGACAGCTCTAGGCCTGAGTTTATCCAAGAGTAATACTAATTCCAAACTCATAAAATTGTTGTAAAGACTGAATGAAGGGCATTAAGTGCTTTTAAGTAATACTAAGACTAGGGGACAGAAACACATGAGCTTCCTGTTTTAGAACTAAAATTCCAAACAGAACCTAATCTATTATTGTCACTCTCAGAGTGACTTGACTTACAGAACTCAGCATAAGAGATATTCTAATGCAGGGCTGCATAATGCAGCCACTGTAGGGATGCTCTGTTCACTAAACAACCTAATATATATTATAAAAGTAGCTGAACGTGTCGAGATATTGTAAGCACTTTTACATTCCACATAAGATTTTAAATACACATTCATCAACATACAGAAGACAGTCATTTGACACTGTTTAATTTTTTTTTCTTTTTTAGCTTCATTAGGCCTGTAGGATGATCATGTAACAGTTGATGGAATATATTTTAATTGACTGGCTTTATCTCTCAGTTGCACAATATAAATATCCTCTATCAATCCATAAATCAGTTTGAATCCATTATGACAATAATACATAAATAGATTAAAATAACTGTTTAGGGATGTCAGCCATTGTTTAACAGTCTCATCATGAGATGAAACTGCTGAGAAACAACTGTTTCTTGTGTTGCAGTAGACAATCAGTTTATGTACGGTTCACTGTCTGACTTGGTGAGTAGTTGAATATGCACTTTTCACGGGAGGTGCTTTTGCTGTAAGGATCAGGAAACTCAAACAGGGGCTCTGCATCAGCCTAAAGGGGTGGGGTGGGGAGGGAGATGGGAGGGAGGTTCAAAAGGCAGGGGGTTTATGTATACCTATGGCTGATTAATGGTGAGGCTTGACAGAAAACAGCAAAATTCTGTAAAGCAATTATCCTTCAATAAAAAATAATTTAAAAAAAAGAAGCTTCCTATGCATTTCACATAAAAAGGGAATAAACTATGACTCTATATACTGTTTCATTGAGTTTTTAAGTTATATTGCATTATCTTAAATGCAAATACACTTTAATTAAAGTGCTGAATTCCTCTTTTTACATGAAATGCACAACAGGTATACATTTTAGTTTTCCTTATTACTATATGAAATTTTAAAAATATGAGCACCATGCTTAAAGCAAGTAACATGCTCAACTCTGGCCATCTTTGCCCTCAGTGTGAAAGGCACCAAACATCAATTTGTGAAAAAGCATGGACTTCACTTTCCTCTCTACTGTGCTATTTTACTAAAAAGGAAAGCCTGTTTTTCAAGATTTGTCTTGCATATGCCCTAACAATCATCATTCACACTGCTTTCAAGCCCAGTGATTTTTCTTCTTTACTCTACATGTTCAAGGGCAAACTCTTAAACACAACTGCTATGAAAGTGTGACTTTAGAAAACTGACCAAGAAAGAAATTAAAGCAGAGTATATACTCAAAAAAGGAAAGACAAAGTATATTTTTTTCAAATAGCATGGACAAGAGAATAAAAGGAAACAAGTAGAAATCTTTTACATTTACAATCTGGAAGTTGGTTTCCAAAGTATTGACTGAGATAAAGGGGAAGATATTTCAATGAATATTTAATTCAACTACTTTATCTCAATCTCTCAAGTGTCAATTTAAGAAATGATTGATTCCGTAAGAAAATTCAGAACATATGCATAACATAATGGACTCTCTGTGATTTTACATTTATGTTTTTATGCTTTCCTATTCAAATTGCAAATATGCTGGCCTTTTTTAAAAGATTCAATACACACATTTAAATTTACCCTAAAGTTTCCTTATTTCCTAGTTATTATATTTTTCCATGAGTTATTTATTCCCAGAACCTTCCTGAATCTTATCATTTACCCAAAGCAACCAGAATTTATGTTAACAGTTGACTGCACATCTGAAATTCTAGTTTAGGACTTATGTGTTGTAAATCTGGGATCAAACCTGAGTTGAGGAGGCTTCTCCTAAAGGGTAGTAGAGGACAGAAGCAATTCTATTCTATCTGTGCATTTTTAAAAAAAATTAATAGCATATGTTCCTAGGCAATGAAAAGACTGACAAACATGTTTGGATATGAACATGATGTGCAACATGTAAATTAATCCTATTTTGTACAACCACATAAACAGTGAACACTCAAACACATTTGTTGGATGAGAATATTTATGCTCAAAATATTAAACCACTTAAATCCCATTTAACTGGTCAAATGAGGTAAAGAAATAGTGCCACTATAAGAAGTGTCAAAAAAGGCAGTGTAAGAAGTTAGTTTTGCTCCTATTTTCCTGCAATTACTGTTAAACTGAACTTCAGAAAACCATGCAAATACATGTTAAAATAAATTATATGAGTCCAACTCTATGACATTTTAGAAAAGACAAAACTACAGAGACAGTAAAAAGATCAGTGGTTGCCAGGGGCTTGGGGGACAGGATGGAAGGGATGAAAAAGAGAACCACAGGGAATTTTTAAGGCAATGAAACTCTTCTGTATGCTATTGCAATGATGGTTACATGTCACTATGCATTTATCAAAACCCACAGAAGTGTACAACACAAAGAATTAACCTTAATGTAAACCATGGACTATACCTAATAATGAATCAATACAGGTTCATTAAATCATTACATCCAACAAATACATTGCACTCATGCAAGCCTCTATATAAAGGAAACTGTCAAAGAGTGGGGTGAGTATATGGAATTCTTAAGTACACTCTGCCAAATTATTCTGAAAGTAATGAATCTCTACCAAAAAAGTAAAGCCCACTACTTATTTAAAATTAATTTGAATTCAATGTAAGATTCAATTTTATCTATTATTTTATTTACAATTCTTTGTAAAATTAATAAACCAAAATTACTATAATACTTGCAATGTTTTAAAAAAGGGTTAACTGTTATAGGCTTATCTTTACTATATCATGTTTTATTTTTTGTTCTTTTGTTTTTAAAAGAGTATTATTATTCAGTGACTGATTTAAGACACTGAAGTTTTACCATACAAGACAAGAAAGCATATCTTATAGACTTATAGGAATAAAAAGTTCATTTGAATCTTCACCCTAAACCACAGACTTATTCAAGTGCCTGAGGCAAATGTTCTGTGCTAGTTACATATTTTAAAATATGCAAAATGTTTACCATTCTCAAACAGATTAATCTTGTCTGCTACCAGATGGACCTTGCTTTTGATTTCACAAAACATTCACCACAAGAGTTATTTCTGTAAGGCTATTTCATAGTACTGGAAAACATCAAATTTCAGACTGGTAAATGACCTCAGAGAAGCAGAGACACCCAATGATACAACTGCAAACCATAACACATTACAAACCTAAACAGCAGTAACACACTTTTTATGTAAAGGGTGCTATATTTGCAAAATGTAGGTTTTATTTTCTGGCTATTTAAAGCAAGCAAGTAGTCAAGAGAAGCCAGACATGCTTCCCTGCTTATAGAAAATGCCTTTAAAGAGAGCCACAGACAAGCCAAAGAAGACTAATGGCAAAGCTGAGAGAAATCCATTTTTTTCCACCCACCCCTGAGGTCAGAGGGAGCAACAACAGGAAAGTGGCAGAAGCAGAAAAGCAACAGTGTTTAAGTGCTCCCCCTACAAATCAGCAAAATGCACTCATGCAAACTAACTTTTCTAGCTTCATATTTTGGCTTCCTGGTAAATGGAATATAGATGCACACAGGTCTTTCTAAGGCTATGAAAGGGTGAGACTGTCCAAAGGTTTTCTGAGGCGGTCCCTCATTAAGCTGTGACTGCCACGAGGCACACAGAGGCGTACATAATTAATATGTCTACGTGGAGAATTAACTATACACGTCAAGCCCCTGTTGATTTCATCCATCAAATGAGCATCTGAGCAAAAGAGGAGAAGGGGCAGACTAGAGCTTCAGGGAAGATGAAGGCAGAACAGGAAGACAGAACAGAGGAAGACTGATCTGACTGAAAAAAGAGAAGCTGCCAGCGGAGGAGACTGCTGCTAACCAGGTGTGATTGACAGAGACTGGGGAAATCTAAGCTCGGCACTCCTCCTGGCTGGGACAGAGCATTAAAAGAAACACAGATTTTTAAATGATACTAGTAATGCTGACAAGGACGTAGTAAAGGGACATTCTATTCTGTTGCAGGACAACAGTGTAAGTGTCAGATACACACTTTCAGGAATGCTAGTGAGTGAAGTCTCAAGAGTCGTTAAATACCTTAAAACAAGTAATAACATTTTAAAGACTGATATAAATGAACTTCTTTACAAAACATAGACAGGCTCACAGATTTCAAAAAAAAAATAAACTTATGGTTACCAAAGGGGAAATGTGGAAGGAGGGATAAATATGGAGCTTGGGATTAACGTACATACAGTATATATATAAATGGATTACCCGCAAGGATCTACTGCATAGCACAAGGAACTCTACTCATTACTGCGGAATAATCTATATGGGGAAAGAATCTGAGAAGGAATGAACATGCTTATAACTGAACCACTATGCTATACACCTGAAACTAACACAAGAGTGTGAATCAACCACGCTGAGGTGTGCCCAACTCTGCAACTCCATGGACTGTAGTCTACCAGCCTCCCTCTGTCCATGGGATGCTCCAGGCAAGAATACTGGAGTCGGTTGCCATTTCCTTCTCCAGGGAATCTTCTCATCCCAGGAAACAAACCCAAATCTCCTGTGTTGGCAGGTGGAATCTTTACCACTGAGCCACCAGGGAAGCCCATCAACCTATATGAAAGTGAAAGTCGCTCAGTCATGTCCAGCTCTTTGTGACCCCACGGACTATACAGTCCATGGAATTCTCTAGGCCAGAATGGGTAGGGTAGCCTTTCCCTTCTCCAGGGGATCTTCCCAAGCCAGGGATCAAAGCCAGGTCTCCCGCATTGCAGGTGGATTCTTGCCCAGCTGAGCCACCAGGGAAACCCAAGAATACTGGAGTGGGTAGCCTATCCCTTCTCCAGCGGATCTTCCCGACCCAGGAATCAAACCGGGGTCTCCTGTATTGCAGGAGGATTCTTCACCAACTGAGCTATCAGGGAAGCCCCATAGCCACCTATATAACCTGCAATAAAACTAAGAAAAGAGTTAAATATAACTGGTAACTATTAATAAAAGTCTGCATTTGCAGTAACCCAAGTGGGTTAAAACTATGAATTATTCTGGAAATCTCAAGCTGCTACATCATAGTTTATCTGGAAAACATTTTCAACCTTGAGAAACTAATGTCAACAATTATATATCAATGTTTGGATACTACAAAGTTTTGTGTTTTTGATGAAAAGCTTTCACTCAATCAATATTTAGTGACCACCACTACATAATCAGTACAGCATTGTCAAAATTCTGAGGATACTACAATAGGATTTTCTCGTTTGCCACTATAGAAGCAACTGTTACCCAACCCAGAGATTTAAAGAGAGTCTTATCACTTTTTTGTGAACTACATTCAGAAAACATGAAATGTATAAACAATGGGGAATGTTTTGACCTTGTGCTATAAAGAATGGAAAGCATTAAAAAGGAATTTGAGAAAACAAAATTGTGCTCTTTAAATTGACAAGTAAACATTCAAATAAGTATTATAGAGATCCTGAGATCATAAAATAGTTAATTCAATACTAATTAATTATAAAAGCAATATTAATGATTGCTTTTTTTTAAATGCAGAAAAACTAAATATACTTAAAATTTACTACATGCTACCTGGTAAAATTTTCTCCAATTTTATTAAAAAACACATCCTCCCAGAAGTTGAAAGAACAATGCAATGTGGATCTGTGATCTAAATCTGAGAGTGACTCCTAAGACTGAATTTACCTTCCATGCTGTCCTAGGGAGCCTTGAGAAGGCAAAGTCAGTGAGGACTTACGTCTTTGAGAAATTTTTTTCCTGCAGTTCATGTGTAATTAATATTTGGCAAATATAAAAACATATAAAAATGAGCACTGCCTAGAAGCTGTATGGTAGGCACCAGATCACTTTCCCAATATATCCAACACACAACAAATTTAACGGCATGAGGCAGTTATTATAATGTCTATTTCATGTTTATTTCCTATTTGTTTCCATATTAAGTTTTGGGCTTCCATGGTGGCTCAGACAGTAAAGAATCTGCCTACAATGCAGGAGGCAGGGGTTCAATTCCTGGGTCAGGAAGATCCCCTGGAGAAGAAATGGCAACCCCTTCCACTATTCTTGATAATCACAACTGGAAAAATCATTTGTAACTTAGGAACACCATCCTGTATTTGGTGCTCTGGCCACACTGTATGTGATGTAAGTTTGAAAGAAATGAGGAAAGATGGGGGGATAAAATGAAAAAAAAAAAAACAAACATCTAATTAGATTTGTAAGCAATACATTAGAAATACAAGTGAAAAAAGTCAGCTCACCACCTATTGTAACTTCTTTTGTTCCTTTTCTTGTAAACCAAACACTCAGAAATGAAAGAAAAAAAAAAAAGCTTTATGCTTGACCAAAGATGTATGTTCCCCAATAAAAGCAGCTGAAATTCAGTAAAGGGAAAACTAAGTGAGAGGGAATGTGGTTTTGTAAAAAGAGTACTTGTCTGAGTTCCAGTTAAAGTTCTATTTTATGTAACCAGTTTACTCTCTTCCTTTAATTTCTAATCAAAAATGACTCTAATTATGCCTTTGCACACTTTTCTGTTATCACCTGACCTTTACCAGATTCCACCGGTCCTGATGAGACATCACTCTTTTGTGCTTCCAAAGCACTCTGAGGTTTCGGTCTTTCCTCTAACCAGACACTGAGCCCATTCAAAACACCACTTTATACAGTTCTTTCATCACCCAGCATGTATCAGCGTCCCTAGTACAAGTCCCATTTGCTCTCTAAAGCCCTCACTAACTTTAAACTGGAATAAATCTATAAAATTACCCCATCTTGGAAACTTAACAAACAGTAAATATACTTATTAACTTAATTATAACATATAAAAATTGGTGTTTCAAGTTTCCAACTGTCCATTCCTTCATTTAAAAAATTGACTGATTGCCATTTTATTAATTTCTCTCACTACCAAACAATTTCACCGATGTATCTGACATTCTTTCTTACAACTAAAGAAGTAGTTCACTGTAGGTAGTTTTTCCCACAGGGTACAGAGCACCGAGTGAGTGTCTGAAGACATTTCTGATCATCACAACTGAGGGGCAAGGGTAATAGGCCAGTTTCTGCAACAAAGACTTAAGTTGAATATGGCTGAGGTTGAGAAATGACGTACTAAGCTACCATTGCTCTTCTTCCATCATTTACCCTCTACTGTCCTATTTTGCATATTTAAAAAAAACTTGGTTCCTTTGTTTTCCTCTCATTTTTCCCTCCTCAACTTTCTCCATATGCATTAATCATGTAAATCGATCTATACAGTTAAAATATTAGTATGTTCATCTCTGTGGGCAAGTGGGTATGGTTTCTACATTAATATGAATGCCAGTTAGCATGTGGACACTCCTCTGACTTTTACCATACAGTACATGTAAAAATTAAAGGAGGGTGTGTGTGTGCGCGCGCGTGTGTGTGTGTGTGTGTGTGTGTGTGTGTGTGTGTGTGCGCGCGCGCGTGCGCATGCGCTCACTGGGTATGTAATGTATACAGTGAGAATATGCACAAAAATTAACTTGAGGAGTTTATGATCTACATATGTGGATGTGTGTATATGTATATGTGTGTTTATAGGCTTTGATTTTACATGTACTTATTGTTTACCTCTCATACTTGTGCTTAGGTGCATAAATAGAAGAATACAGATATATTTGCTTTTTGTAAAAGTCAAGTGGGGCTGGGGTTGACTCAAAGAGTTTAAGTAATAAGTTCAGTTGATGATTTAAGCTGCATTAATTAAGCATGTGTCTTTCCAGGGCAGCTTCTGGTATCACCCAAAAGATGGCTAGGAAGTCCTGGTAGCTCAGCAATAAAGAATCCAGCTGCCACTGGAAGAGATGCAGGTTCGATTTCTGGGGCAGGAAGATCCTCTGGAGAAGAAAATGGTAACCCACTCCAGTATTCTTACCTAAGAAATCCCATGGACAGAGGAGCTTGGTAGGGGCCAAGGGGTCATCCATGGGGTCACACAAGAGTCAGAGCTGACTTAGAGACTAAACAACAACAACAAAATGATGGCTACTGCCAGCTCTGTCTAGACTTCAAACTTGAATCACCTGCACCATGTATAAAGCGGGGCGGGGGGGGGGGGGTCGCAAAGAGTTGGACATGACTTAGTGACTGAATGATAACAATACTTACAGACATGTGAATATTCATTGTGATATATACATTTAATCCTCACACCCCAATATAGGGAACTATTATTAGTTACACATTACAGATATAAAATAGACACTCAAAGAGGTTAAAAAAAGTGCCAGTGGTACTCCAGTGGTAAGTGGCAATGTCAAGACACAGTTCTGCATGGTGCCTGACAACAAACCCCAACTGCAATAAAACACTGATCTCCACACCTGAGTCTATACCATATGCCTCCAGGGGATCAGCAAAGACTGAAGTCACTATAATCACTGCCATAGGACATTCTCCTTTTACTTCATGCAATTCAAAGATGACTGTGTCTCATAAAGAAGAAGGGAGCAAAAAGGTTAAGTAAAAGCTCTCATGGACTTCACAAACATCTGTTATTAATAGAATTATTTTTCCTTCATTAGTTTCCTCATAATGGCTCTAAGAAAACAACAACTGCACATTATTCAATTATGTATTACTGAATAAATAAGTAAAAGAAAAGAATCAGGCACATTAATCACCTTTTTGATTGAAATAATAGAACTTTAATTCCCCTGAGATAAAGTTACTCTGTGTTTTGGCTTTAAATAATGCCTGTGATGAAATCTCAAATTCATTATTAAACAAATAAGCAAACTCATATTTACATAGTTCATTTTCTCCTTACCATCAGTACTTTCAGCTGCAGTAAAATAACCAATGTTCAATTATCTACAGTCTTATAAGGGATCACTATCTAAGTAATCCCAAATGACAGATAATCCAAAACGCATTTATGTTGGGTTTTAAATTCATTATATGATTCCAGCAGATTTACTGCCATAATTATATTCTCTTTCTCAAGCTCATATTAAAATTCATTTGTATTTCTTGAGCACAAGCCAACTGACAGCAGAAGGGAGGATCCCAGATACACGCGAGATGACAAAAGGAAGTTGATTTGCTATTAGCATTTTCTTCCCGAAGATAATTGACATGAAAACAATCAAGAGTTTTTTGTGAAACTGCATTTCATATTAAATGTCTTATATGATTAAATAAAAAGGATATATTTTAACACCATAGCAGGGGGATAAAGGTCATGGACTATGAACATTAACAGACTTAGGTTCATACCCCAGCTCTGCCCCAGGTATGTGACTACAAGCAAGTTGCTTATCTTCTAAACTTCATTTCCTCATTAACAAATGGTATTTATATTTTTACCTACATTTAAAAGGAGTTCTGAAGATGACACTATTTTTTTTTTCATTTATTTGTATTATTTGGAGGCTAATTACTTTATAATATTGTAGTGGTTTTTGCCACACATTGACATGAATCAGCCATGGATTTACATGTGTTCCCCATCCCCATCCCCGCTCCCGCCTCCCTCCCCATCCCATCCCTCTGGGTCATCCCAGTGCACCAGCCCCGAGCACTTGGAAGATGACATTATTGAATGTACACTGCCTGACACAAAGTACTCCACTAAAGTTGTGTTCGCATTTTTTGGTTATAGCTCTTATTTGATCTATTTTATTCTAGAGCTAAAATCAGAGATAACTATTATATACCTGATAGTCTCTATCAGTCAAGCTTCCATAAAATGTCACTGCCATGATTATTCAATATATTATATTAGCACACTGTAGGGTCAAGTGTTAAAATTTCTTCATAATCTTTCTGCAGAAGATGGTTGGACATATTTAAGATCTAACTATCAAAAACACTTGGAATATACTAGAAATGCACGATTTAAAAAGTTTTAAACTTTTGAGGCCACATACATATGTCAAAACTTTTAGGATTCTAGGAAGGCAAATAGTACACTGCCAAGAGGGTTTGGAGTGGAACTGCCTTCTCACAGTAATATTTCGGCAGTAAAGCAAAGGAGCATTTGCATTGAGTGTTAGAAATACAAACTATAAATATTCTCACATTGGTTTAGTCCAGGTTTTAATTGTAAATGAGTTTTTCAACTGTTAAGTTTTCAGAACTTTTAACCGATATTATGAAACTGGATTACATGATACCAAAAAATCATTTCTATATTTTTTTCATTAAAGTTGTGCTATGTATCACAGAGTTAAAGGGTAAGATAATTAAGGACTGAAGATATCCTTCTCTTGGTTTGAATAACTTGGTGCTGGATAATTTCTTGCAAATGTAACTCTAAACTGTAATTCAAACTTGAATCATTATTCCTTAATTTTATAAGGAATATGGCAGACATTCTGATTCATAAAAAGTTACATGTAGGTGGCATTATCCATTTCCCCTTTATTTCAATTATGAACTGATTTCTTTCATAGCTATGCTTTACTGGTTAGCTGGATTAAATTACTAGATTTGAGTTTTAATGAGCTGTTACATTTTTTGATACTTTCCCTAGTCAGTAGATGATATAGAACATAAGCAATACCATATGAAAAGGCGCTGGGGTCTGAAGGGAAATCATTGATTTACATTTTATCTTCCGACAAATACACATAAACTATACCACACTACAAACTCCCCAAATGAACAGTAAGGATAACATTTTGAGGTATATTTGTAAAAGATCGAAGGAAAGAGTTTATTTATACCACTTACTGACACAGAATATACTTACTATGAGTAAAGGAACACATTACTGGCTATAAGTCTAACCAGAAGGATTTTAAGATAAAAGGAGTTCAGAAATTAGTGTGGAAAGGCAGAACTTGCTGAAAATTCTATTCAACAGGAAGATTAATCAACATAAAGTTCACCATTCAACTTGTGATAAATTTTCTGGAATACCTGACATGAGAAGTTCACAGAGAAATGATGGAATAAAAGTGCAATAAAAGGGTTATATAAAGAAACACCATAAGAATAAGGATTATGAAGATTTAATGTTGACAACTCTGCATAGGTTGGTAGAGAGTGATAGTTTTCAATTCAATATAAATGGTGGTGGTTTAGTCACTGTCATGTCTGACTCTCTTGCAACCCCATGGACTGTAGCCCTCCAAGTTTCTTTATCCATGGGATTTCCCAGGCTAGAATACTAGAGTGGGTTGCCATTTCCTTCACCATGGGTTCTTCCCAACTCAGGGATCAAACCTTGGGTCTCCTGCATTGCAGGCAGATCCTTTACTGATTGAGCTACCAGGAAAGCACATAATTAAGAATGAACAGCTTTAAAAGCTTCAGTTTCCAAGTACAGTATATGTATAGGGACAATCATCATAGAAAATATATGATGAAAAACACATTATAAAAATAAAATAATTAAAAATAATTATAGGAAAATAGAATCTACAAATAAAAGCAAATGTTGAGGTCAACTTGATAGGTGAATTTTAAACATAACTTTGTGCATCTTATGAGGATAAAAAAGTAATACTGAAGTAGCTCTATAGATCATATTCTCTCAAAAGTGGATTGCATATATTTCTCAGCATTGTTTCATACTATGTATTAAAATGCAAAACTTTTTCATGAGAAGGTTCATGGTGATGAAGTGATGAGACAGAAAATAATCTAAAATAACCAAGGTAATTTATAACAGATAAAATGTGGGAAAAGGGCTAAATTTCATTTCAGCAAAGGCAGAACAGCTTGTGTAAGACTAACTAGACTTCTAGGAACAATAAAAGAACATGCATTACACTTCAAAAAGTGAAATTTTAAGACACTGAGCAGCTAAAGTAACTAAGATTTAAAGGTCTAAGATCCAAGAAAGAAAACAACGAGAGATGCTATCATTCTAACTACTTTACTTCTCTTTTGAGACATAATCACATGTTTAATAGTCCCTTAAATACTACAAAATATTGAAGGAGAGTATTCCACATCTCTTAAAACTAAAAGAAGACAAATACACAATAAAAATGCACTGGCGATTCAGAATTTTTGGAGTTATCAAATACAGACTTTCAAAAAAAAGGTAGTAACATACTTAAGAGATGAAAGGAAAGTTTACTCCAAAACTGGAATCTAATGTGCATGCATGTGCACACACACACACACACAAATTATAAATTCTTGAAGAAAGGAGGACAATATTTGACTGGAGAATTACTTTTCAACAAAAATGATGAAAGTCAGAAAACTATGAAAGTTATTTTAAATTGCTGAATGGAAAAAAAAAACCAACTGGCAACCCTATTTTTCTATCAAAAATCAAGGCAAAATAAAGGCATTTTCAATAAAAACAGGGAATTTTTAGCCAGCAGAACCATACAAAAATAAATACAAAAAAAAATTCCTCAGGCCCACAGAAAACAATCATATAAAAACATGGAAATACTCAAAAAAAGAGCATCGAGAAAAAGAAAAAGGTAAATACATGTAAATCTAATTGAATAATGACCATATATCAATAATAATAGCAATAGTACTTCATTGAGGTTTAAATGTAGCACAAATAAGTAGATGGATGAAAATGAAAGTCTCTCAGTCGTGTCCAACTCTTTGTGACCCCATGAACTATACAGTGCATGGAATTCTCCAGGCAAGAATACTGGAGTGGGTAGCTGTTCCCTTCTCCTGCGGATCTTTCCAACCCAGGGATTGAACCCAGGTCTCCCTCATTGCAGTGGGATTCTTTCCCAGCTGAGCCACCAGGGAAGCCCAAGAATACTGGAGTGGGTAGTCTATTCCTTCTGCACGGGATCTTCCCAACCCAGGAATTGAACCCAGTTCTCTTGCACTGCAGGCGGATTCTCTACCAGCTGAGCCCCTGGGGAAGCCCAGTGGATGTGGCTATCCATATCCAGGATATACAGAAGGAGATGGACATATAGAGCTAAAATATCCCAAAATATTCACCATGTCTAGATATAAGTACAAGTATTACTCTATGGTGGACATTAGTATGTAAAAAATGCACTCTGAAAAAGCTATTAAAGATAATAAAGGTTCATGAGTACTTGGGAAGTTCTGTTAAAACTGGGGATATATCAAGTGCATTTTTCAAAGTTGATCAACTAAGGTATGTTTGTTAACTGTACTGTTTTTCTTGGTTTTCTATAGACTATACCCCTTTTCTTTTTCTTCTTTTTTTTTTTTGTCTCCTTTACTTGTCACCTTTTGAGAAACGTGTGCTAAAGATCTCACACTATTTTTATGGGTCTTTCTACTTCTCATTTTAGTTCCTTATTTCTATGTTTTTAAAGGCTATTTTTCGGGTAGTTACAAATTGAGAATAATTATATGTATTTCTGTTTGAGAAGCTGTTTTACCAAAATTTGACATAGGGTAAGCTGTAAAGTAGTCTTAATAATTCCAAAAGGTTAAAATTATTTAGCATATTTCCTCTGACCATAGTGGAATAAGGCTAGGTATCAATCACAAAAGATACTTGGAAAATTGTAAAGCACTAAGAAATTAAGCAGTATACCTAAAATCATCCCATTGGTTGAAAAATTACTTACAACAAAAAAATAGAAAATATTTTGAGTCACACAAGAATAAAAATATGGTATGGGTAACCTGTGGGATAAAGACAAGCTGTGATCAGAAGAAAACTTATGTACTTAAAACATAATTACAAAGGAAAAATGGTTTATAATCAATTATCTAAGCATTTACCTAAAGAAGTTAGAAAAAGAAAACCAAGTTTATCCGAAAGGATAGGAAAAAAATAATGAGTATGATTAATTAAATAGAAAACAAATGCACAACAGAGAACATAAACTAAATTTATTCTCAAAACTTATCATTTCAATAAACCAATAAATCAATAAACCTGGAGCAAAAATAACAGAGAAGAGGCAGTCATTACCAATATCAGGTTTGAGAAAAACATAAGCCTACAGACATTAA
Organism: Dama dama; assembly: GCF_033118175.1. Taxonomy (NCBI): domain Eukaryota; kingdom Metazoa; phylum Chordata; class Mammalia; order Artiodactyla; family Cervidae; genus Dama; species Dama dama. The sequence continues at coordinate 51,169,917 of NC_083710.1, forward strand.
AGACATAGTAACAGAATGTTAAGACCAGATTTATGTTGACAGATTTTAAAATTCTGATAAAATAGAGAAATTGTTTAGTAAGTATAATTTATCTAAACTGATGCAAGAAAAAATGGAAAATCTAAAATGCCCTTTCAGAAACTGATTTAACCTTCTTCTGACTTACAAATTTCTAGGCCCCGATTTTGCTTCATGAATTCATTACTTCAAACAAATTATGAAATAGTTAAATAATAACCCAAATCATGTGCAAAATCTTCTAGAATTAAAAAAAAGGAAAATATGTTGAATGTTTTTTATGAGGATGGCATACCTATGATCAAAAACTAAGAAAATGTGAGAACAGGCACAACTAAGCTCTAGTTTTAGAAGCCAACATAGTCATTATTATTGAGGTGGTGTAATGGCTGTGATGAAACATGAATAGGGCATGTAAATTACTCTTTTTTGATGTAGGTGGTAGTTACATGTCTGCGTTCACTTACTGAAAATTCAACAAACACCACATATAATTTGTGCACTTTTCTGTGTGTATGCTATACATTATATTTAAAAGAAGACACATACTTAAAAAAAAAGGAGTCAAATCCTTAGAATAGACCTTACTACTGGTTAACATTAATCCATAAAACATTGTATGTGAACTGTCCGAAGAATGAAGTTCTTATTTAAATACTTAAACATTTATTCTGAACCAAAATAACTTTTTTTCTGTTTGCAGCACTTTAAAAATTTCAGCTTTCTTAAAGTTCACCCCTCCACTACTCTTAAGTAAGGTGAAAAGACAGCCCTCAGATTGGGAGAAAATAATAGCAAATGAAGAAACAGACAAAGGATTAATCTCAAAAATATACAAGCAACTCCTGCAGCTCAATTCCAGAAAAATAAATGACCCAATCAAAAAATGGGCCAAAGAACTCAACAGACATTTCTCCAAAGAAGACATACAGATGGCTAACAAACACATGAAAAGATGCTCAACATCACTCATTATTAGAGAAATGCAAATCAAAACCACAATGAGGTACCATTACACGCCAGTCAGGATGGCTGCTATCCAAAAGTCTACAAGCAATAAATGCTGGAGAGGGTGTGGAGAAAAGGGAACCCTCTTACACTGTTGGTGGGAATGCAAACTAGTACAGCCGCTATGGAAAACAGTGTGGAGATTTCTTAAAAAACTGGACATAGAACTGCCATATGACCCAGCAATCCCACTTCTGGGCATACACACTGAGGAAACCAGATCTGAAAGAGACACGTGCACCCCAATGTTCATCGCAGCACTGTTTATAATAGCCAGGACATGGAAGCAACCTAGATGCCCATCAGCAGATGAATGGATAAGGAAGCTGTGGTACATATACACCATGGAATATTACTCAGCCATTAAAAAGAATTCATTTGAACCAGTCCTAATGAGATGGATGAAGCTGGAGCCCCTTATACAGAGTGAAGTAAGCCAGAAAGATAAAGAACATTACAGCATACTGACACATGTATATGGAATTTAGAAAGGTGATAACGATAACCCTATATGCAGAACAGAAAAAGAGACACAGAAATACAGAACAGACTTTTGAACTCTGTGGGAGAATGTGAGGGTGGGATGTTTCAAAAGAACAGCATGTATGCTATCTATGGTGAAACAGATCACCAGCCCAGGTGGGATGCACGAGACAAGTGCTCCGGCCTGGTGCACTGGGAAGACCCAGAGGAATCGGGTGGAGAGGGAGGTGGGAGGGGGGATCGGGATTGGGAATACATGTAAATCCATGGCTGATTCATATCAATGTATGACAAAATCCACTGGAAAAAAAATAAAATAAAATAAAATAAAATAAAAAAAAATTCCCTTTCTCCACAGCTTGTGATCATTTTGCCATCACCAAGTGGTTCTCTGTTCTTATTCACAACCTAATTAGAGCATCATAAGTTTCATCTCAATGCCTCCTTTTTCATCTTTCAAGAAAAAATAAATGAATAATTGTACAAGTCAGAGATTTACCAGAGGCCCTAACAATACAGTCTAATAATACTGTACTTACATAAGTTAGACAACTTTACACATTATATCCGTTTTACAAAAACATTGTGAAGAACATGTCAACACAAATTTGGTTCCATTCTATAGCCCTCACTTTTCAAATGTTCCTCATTTTGAATCCACAGCTTGCTTTTTATTCTGGTACAGAGGAAAGATATTTTCAAATGCACTCAGAGGTAACTGACTGCTAAGAGTGTGTATGTGTATGGGCGTGTGTGTGTGTGTGTAAATTAGTGGTCTTAAACACATTCTTAAAGTGATCCTTTGTTCTCAGGCCTATATGATCATTCAGCTTCATGAAATGCAAAATGCCAGAACATTTGCCTTCAGAGCTCTGAGGGTTTATGTAGAAAAAAACAGAAGGTTAAAGTAGAAATTAGTGTAAAGGGATGATCACTGACAATAATCCAAAATTAGCTATTAATACAATGAGGACTTCCCTCTAAATACTGCCATCTCTTTTATCCTTCAAATGTATTTTTCCCCCCTATGCCAGCCAGTCTGTTCTTCTCCAGATTTTTCACTCCCTTGTTGATAATCTTTTTTTACCCTCTCTGATATCACCTTCATCCTAAAGATAGACTCTTTAGGGAATTAGGGAAAAACCATATTCAGCATTTTATGCACTATATAAACAAATATAAAACAGAATACTGTACTAGAAGTGTTTAGTTTTTGCTTATCATCCATTACTACTGTTTCCTTACATCTCCCTGAAACACAGGGGCTAGAGCAATAAGCTTTCTTAAAGAATAAGGTTCTAGATTCTGCCAGGAAGGTACCCTTATGCAAGTAGTGGAAGCTGGATGTGAGCTAAAGCTGTGGCTGCTAGCAATGTTCAACACTGTAGGGTTGAATTATTTGTCTGAAAACTGTTTGAGTCTTAGGAGTAACGGCAAGAGTGGTGGCTTACCTATCTCTACTTTTCAGCTATGAATGGTGTGTCCTGAAATCAATGGTAGGCAAACCCACCTTCAGACACTCCCTCTCTTCAGTGAATTACATAAACATCTAATTCTCCAGGTTAAATTGCTAGCTGCTTGAAATTCCACTCAATTCCGAGAGCATTACTGTGTTAAAATCTAACTGATTTATAACTATTATTTAAAACTTAGGTGGTTGGAAAAAAGATATGCATATGGATAAGGGGGTTAAAATGCAGTTACCCATCATCAAACATGAATTTTAGATTCTTTAATACAGCACAAATGATAACCTTTGATAACCTTTGACAGTCCCACAGCTGCCTCTCATATCCCTCCACTCTTCTGTCTCAAATTGCACGTAGTTTCCTTACATTGTCAAAAATTCTGGGACCCTTCACACATTCAGTTACCTCTGAAGAGAAGTACACAGTTCTCTCCCAAACACTTTTTCTCTACCCTCCACTTTTTCTAACTTCTAGATACCTCTAAATGAAATTCAGGTGTGTCCCCCCATCCAGAAAGTTTCTCTGACACTCAGTCTAGTCCAATTAGCAGCTTTTTTTCCCCTGTCCAACCATTTTTTCCACTTACTTTGCTGTATTAAAATTACCTGCCCATGTATGTCGGAGAAGGCAATGGCAACCCACTCCAGGACTCTTGCCTGGAAAATCCGGAGGAGCCTGGTGGGCTGCAGTGCATGGGGTCGCTAAGAGTCGGACACGACTGAGCGACTTCACTTTCACTTTTCATTTTCATGCATTGGAGAAGGAGATGGCAACCCACTCCAGTGTTCTTGCCTGGAGAATCCCAGGGACGGGGAAGCCTGGTGGGCTGCCGTCTATGGGGTCACAGAGAGTCGGACACGACTGACACGACTTAGCAGCAGCAGCAGCAGCAGCCCATGTATGTGTCCTTCTTAGAATATTGTGAGGTCCTTTCAGTGTGGGACTACATTCAAAAAATATTTGTCAAATGAATAAAAGAGAGAACAATTCTATATTTTTCATTGCTCTAACAGTGTGAAGAGGCTAACTGTATCAGTTTAACGAAATCCCTCATTCGGTAGAGTCGAAGTTTACATTTTTTACAGGGTTCAGTTTTTAAAGGGAATGAAAAAAATCGATGGAATGGATTACATTAGGGCTTGAGTCAAAGCAAGATTTCCCAGAGAAACTTCTGATTCTCGTGGTAAACTATTTCTCTAATGTAGAAGACTATATACTTAGGTCCTGCTCCCTATAAAAAAGGAAGTAATTGAACCTATTTGCAGGACAGCAGTGGAGGGCTTCCCTGCTGGCTCCAGCTGGTAAAGAATCCACCTGCAATGCAGGATGCCCTAGTTCGATTCCCAGGTCAGGAAGATTGGCTGGAGAAGGGATAGGGGACTCACGCCAGTATTCCTGGGCTTCCCTGGTGGCTCAGTTGGTAAAGAATCCGCCTGCAAAGTGGGAAACCTGGGTTCGATCCCTGGGTTGGGAAGATCCCCTGGAGAAGGGAACAGCTAACCACTCCGGTATTCTGGCCTGGAGAATTCCTTGGACTATACAGTCCATGGGGTCCCAGAGAGTTGAACACTACTGAGTGACTTTCACTTTCACTTCATTTTCACAGTGGAGACTCAGACATAGAGAACAGACTTATGAACATGGGGTAGGGGGAGGAGAGGGTGAGATGGATGAATGGAGAAAGTAGCATGGAAACATATATACTACCATATGTAAAACAGACGTCCAGTGGAAACTTGCTCTATGACTCAGGGAACTTAAACAGGGACTCTGTGACAACCTAGAGGCGGGGATGGGGTGGGAAGTTCAAGAGGGAGGGGGCATATGTATTCCTGTGGCTGATTCATGTTGACATATGGCAGAAACAACACAATATTGCAAAACAATTACCCTTCAACTAAAACTAAATCTTTTAAAAAGGGAACTAATTATAACACATCCTATTATTGCTGTTACTCTTTAGTCACTAAGTCATGTCCAACTCTTTTGTGACCCCGCGGAAGCTCCTCTGTCCGTAGGATTTCTTAGGCAAGAATACTGGAGTGGATTGCCATTTTCTTCTCCAGGGGATCTTCACAACCCAAGGATTGAACCTGCGTCTCCTGCATTAGCAGGGTGATTCTTTACCATAGAGCCAGCCACCTGGGAAGCCCAAGGCCCTATCTGTGGTGAATAATGACTTTTTTTTTGGTCTGGATTTCATGTCTGGTCATTCACACTGCAAGTACATTTCAAAACTTAATCTACACATCTTATGTCAGCACCACACGCCTTAAGCCTGTATAAACTAATTTAGTGGCCAAAGTTTCTCATTTAGGTCTTCAAATCCCTTTCAATATAATGACATATATAAATACGAAAGGGCTCTCCAGGTGGAGCTGGTGTGGTAAAGAACCTATTTGCCAATGCAGGAGTCTAAGAGATGCTGGTTCAATCCCGGGGTCGGAAAGATCAACTGAAGGAAGGCGTGGCAAGCCACTCCAGTATTCTTGCCTGGAGAATCCCATGAATAGAGGATCCTGGCAGGCTAGAGTTCATAGAGTCACAAAGAGTGGACATGACTAAAGCAGCTTAGCACGTGCACATATATACATAAACACAAAAACAGGAATGAAAAACTACGAGATTTGTTCAGCATTTTGAACTCAAGTGTTTGCAGATGGTTTATGGATTACCAATACTCCTCCATGCCTTACCTGAGGACAGGAGTAAGGCAGGTAGACAGGTATGCTAGAACTGGGAAGGGGGAAATGATGAGATTGGACTCTGCCAGAAACATGGACCATTGTCCAAAACAATGGGGGTCACACTTCATTGATTAGAAGAAAGGGGATTAACTTTAGGAGAACCAAAGAAGATGCGGCCATTGTTGGATCTTGCAGAACTCTTGATTAGCACAGTATTTGGCTCTTATGGCCAGAATCCCTTTTTGTAAAGAACCTGCCTGCCTGCCTGCCAAAGTGGTTCCCTGAGCCACTGATCAATCATGGTTCTACCTGGTCTTATAAAGTTTTGATATCTCATTTGACTAAGACATCCCCATAAGGGTGTATGGAAGAGGTCAATGGAATAAGGAAAAGAGAAAAGTATTATTGTCTGATAAATTTTGAAATAATCAGGAAAACAGAGTCAAGCTTTTAGGGGTAGAGGACTCAAAGCTCAGCTTAAAAATAACAATCCCAGCCAGAAGAAATAAATGAACCTGCATGACAACAGAGAATTTTACTTCCTTCACTGCTGCATCCCCAATACTGAAACATTTGCTGAATAAATGAGTGGAATGAGGCTGGTGCTATTATGCACGTTTCTTTATCACACTGACTCATTTTCCCCTTGGTTATCTGCTTTGGTCACTGAATTGGCCACTGCACCTATTACATTTTCACAGTTTTAAGCCTAAAGCAAGACTTTCTTGACATCAAGTCTGTGTGTTTGTGCACATGGGTAATAACAAATATAAGCTGAGTGGCATTAAAATCAAAGGTGAAAACTAATCACTTAATTTTACCATGGAACATTATAATGAATTCAGCAACTGATCTAAATGAGTGATTTTATTAGCCTTAGCCATTTGATAATAGCCTGCTAAAACAACCTAATCAATGATCAATTTGACCTGCTTTGCTCTCATCTCTGCTTTCCTATTAAGTAAGAACTTCAATAAATAGAGAAATCACTGTAGTAGATTTAACCTCTAAAAATAAATAAGAGGGAGGATAAGCCTAAACATGAAATGAGCCAAGAGAATCATTTGTAAGACACTGAGAGGCTTCATAAGAGAGCTTTATTGAAAAGTGGCCTGAAATTTCTCTCATTTTATCATTAGCCTAATTTTAAATAGATGGCAATGCTCAAAATGCCGTTGGCCAAATTTTCTTTTGCTTTACTTTGGTATGACTGTTGTGTTTTTACTTTTACAAACGGTATGCATCTTAGATATAACACAGCTTAAAATCAATTTATATAGTACACCCTGAACAAAATTAAATCTTACAATCAAAGCATTAGGAAATGAGCTATTAAATCCCTACTTTATTATTATTTTCCTAAGTCCAAATTTGCTTCTGTGGATTTTTCTGAAAATTACATGAACTTTCTTGTTCAGTCTAAAAACTTAAAAGTGAACTATTTTATTTTAAAAAATTATAATACATGAGAATTGTGTTTTATTTCTGCTCCAAGTAAAAGTATGTGAAATGAAAAGACTTAATAAACTATTCTCAGAAGAAAGAAAATGTAGGGTTATGAAATGACAGTTACATGTATTAATATGTTTCAAAGTACTTGAAGTAATTCACAGTGATGTTTTCAAAAGCTCTACTGTAGCACTTAAATTAAGAAGGCATTTATAATTTATGATGAAAATAGTAAACATATGGCACCACTCAAAAGAAGGCACTGAAGCAAATAATTCATTAAAAATGTAAATGAATACAAGTGAACTTGGTTAGAGAAAGCAAGTCAGGGAACCAAAAGCTACTATGGCAGTAGAAAACACAAGGTTGAGGACTGTTCACAAGGGAAAATTCTGATGAGGTCAAGTATAGCCTCCGGAGCTGCGGACTACTTATTAAGTAGCAGTTCTGAATTTTTATTACTGAGCAAAGCTCACTGTGATGATTTCAGATGAGGTATTTATGAATTCATTGAATATCTTCTGACCTTGGGACTTTTATGGACACTAGATATATCGCTTTTTATAGGGAAAACAGGCAGTTCTCTGCAGGTAAATCATTCAGATTATTGAAAGACAAAAGAGGGGAAACATCCCTTGTGAAACATTTCATGCCTGTTCAATAAGTTTAAGCAATTATGCACTACAGTAAATTAGAATAGATTATAAATCAATTAGTCAATCTTACCAGAAGCCGTAATGTCATGTAAAACAAATGACATGATGCCCTTTTTACAATAAAATTCAATAGTGACAAATTCAGTTATTTAGGAAAATGTAACTGCAGCAATGTCAGTCTACTCTGAATTATAATACACCCAATAATGAATTTGTATTTTCTTTAGCACAGGGTGTTGACTTTAAACCAAAGTTAAGCAACTACTTGTACACGCTTGGGAAGCTGACAAGGACCTCCTATTAACACCACCCATCACGCTGGCAATGGTCTCCCTCAAGGGAAACCATTACCAGTTCAGGTCATCAGAACTAAGTAACATGGGATAGACAGACAACTGACTGTCATAACTCAACAAGTATTTACTTTATTATCAAGTGATAATAAAGCTTGATTTTCAGTGTAAGCTCTCTTTTAAGGAAGAACTTAAACATTCTTCTTTGGATTAGATGTTATCTAAAGAGAAATTTTAAGAACCATAGCTCTTTGCCCTTGAAAGTGAAAGTCGCTCAGTCGTGTCCGACTTTTTGCGATCCCATGGATTATACAGTCTATGGAATTCTCCAGGTCAGGATACTGGAGTGGGTAGCCTATCCCTTCTCCAGGGGATTTTCCTGACCCAGGAATCGAACCGGGGTCTCCTGATTGCAGGCGGCTTCTTTACCAACTGAGCTATCAGGGAAGCCCATTTTTTAAGGCACTTTGTCCATATCACAGTGCAAGTATCTAGTCACTGCTAAAAATCAGATTTTAACTAGAAATTTCAATGATGATATAGAAAATAAAAACAGGACTAAGAACTACTTGTTTACTATACTGTTTCAATAACACTGGTCATCTGTTTCAACACTGGTCCTCTTAATTTTTTGTATATATTGCGCAAATGAATAATTATTTGGAGAGAACATAGTAATTATTGCAAAGTTACAAAGACCACTCAATATTAAAAAAGAATTGAACTAGTAATTGTTATAATATTTTAAATATTAAAGTAATGCAATTATATATGTAGGCATAATAAATATTAACATATTTATATGAACTATAAGAAAATGTATATCCAAGATTAGATTTTGTCTAATATGCACCTTTATAAAGTTTTAAGGTAATAAATATGAGTTTTATAGTATCCTACAAATTTTGATATATAGTATTTTCATTATAATACAATTCTACTTTTAAAATTTGTTTGTCTAATTCATGAGTGATTTGTAAAGATGTTAAATTTCAATGTTTTCTATGTTATTGACTCCTAATTAAATGCAGTGGTCAGAAAATAAAATTAAATGCTGTGTGATAGGCATTTTCAGAAATTTGGTGAGGCTTGCTTTTATGGCATATTTTTTATACATTCTTACAATTTTGAAAACTTTGAAATAATGCTTATTTTCTCTATTACTAATGAAAGGATCTATATATTCTATTCAACTTATACCTTATGTTTAGGAATTCATCATTATCTTTACTACTTTTTTCTGATTGGAATGAAAATAATTGACAAAGGTATAAAATTTACCTTCCCTTAAAAATCTCCCTGTGTATAAGAATTTTCCATTTTTATGTTTAAATCAATTTTGATTTATATATTTTCACGCTACTTTAGTTGCTCACAGGTTTGTAATTGCTGTATCATGCTGATAACATGGAACATATGTAGTAAAACTCTATCACTACCTAATTATATTTTCGGTACTAAAAGTCTGAATGACCTAAAATAAAATGGATATATTTCCTCAGTAAACTTATCATTCCTTTACTTTTAATCTTTATGTGTTTTTCTATTTAGATATTTCTCTTATAAACCATATATAATTACACTTATAAAATCAAGTGGCACTACTGGTAAAAAAAAAAAAAAAAAAAAAACCTGCCTCCCAGTGCAAGAGACATAAGAGGCATGGGTTCGATCCCTGGTTCAGGAAGATCCCCTGGAAGAGGGCAAGGTAACCTACTCCCAGTATTCCTGCTTGGAGAATTCCCATGAACAGAGGAGCCTGGTGGGCTACAGTTCACAGGGTCACAAAGAGTCGGACACAATTGAAACAACTTAGCAAACACTACAATCTCTATCTTTTGGCTTTAGTGTTTAGTCCATTTTATTAGTTTTCTATTGCTGAATAAGTTGTTAATGCAAATTTTGTGGCTCAGAACAACACAAATTTATTATCTCATGGCTTTTGTGGATCAGGAATCTAGTATATTGTAGCTGGGTGCTATGCATAGAGTCTCATAGGCTAAAATCAAGGTTTCAGCTGACCCAGAGTCCTCTTCTGGACAGTGTATTACCATGCACCCATGGGTGGGGCAGACCAGAAACCTTGGAGGCCACCCAGAACTCACTTTATCACATTCATTTATATTTATTATGATTAGTGACATCTGGCATTATTTTTATCATCTCACTTTTGGCTTTACATTTACTCTGCCTTTATTATCTATCTGTTACCATTTCTGACATTAAATGCTTCCGAAGTGGCACCAGTGGTAAAGAACCATGCCAATGCAGGAGATACAAGAGACTCAGGTTCAATCCTTGGGTCAGGAAGATTCCCTGGAGGAGGGCATGGCAACCCAGGTCAATATTCTTGCCTGGAGAATCCCATGAACAGAAAGAAGAGCCTGGTGGACTAAGGTCTAAAGGGTTGAAAAGAGTCAGACACTACTGAAGCAACTTAGCACACACGCACTGATGTTAAAAAACACATAGAAAAAGAAAGATGCCCATACTTTGCTTTTTTTCCTGTTTTACACATTTCCCTCCAATCTTCTAGCTTTGGAAATTATATATCGTATCTCTCTTTTAGGAGTTACTCTTGAATTTTTACCAAGCATAATTAACAATGTCATAGACATGTAAGGACCTCAGAGAAACCAATTTCCAATCCAAATTTAAATATTATAATTCAAATTTTCAGTTCTGTCATAATATAAAAATCCTACAAATTAAATGTTAGTAGTAGTATCCCAAGAAGAAACGTGTAAATTTATGTAATGTTTACCAACTTTGGTTATCATTCCTATTTTACATTTAAGACCAAATTCTGGGGATCATTCTCTTTCCTCCTTAAGTATTACTATGTCAGAATCCTCTAGTTGAATACTTTAGGATGTCCTTTACTTTAGGTTCTTGAGGTTCACTCAAAAACACCCTAATTTTTGCTCGTATTTTTAGAAGATATTTCACAGACTCAGAGTGAGTGATCACACAACTTTATCTTGACATGTATAATTAACATTTTGAAAATATTATCCCAGAGTCTTCTAGCTGCCACTGTTGGCACTGTGAAGTTTGATGTCTCTATTGCTATTTTCTTTGTGATATCTTTTTTCTTGCTATTTTTATGAACTACTTCATCTTTTTTTTTCAGTTTTGACAGTTTATCCACTGAGTTGGTTATACTTTTTATTTATTTGTTTATTTATTTATTTTTGGCTGTTCTCAGTCTTTGTTGCTTCACAGGCTTTTCTCTAGTTGGGGAGAGTGGGGCCTACTCCCTAGTTGCACATGGGCTTCTCATTGCAGTGGCTTTTCTTGCTGCATAGCATGGGCTCCAGGGCCCCAGGGCTTCAGTAGTTGTGACTCCTGGGCCCTAGAGCACAGGCTCAATAGTTCTGATATAAACATATAATTATGATTCATTTACACTGTTGTATAGCAGAAACCAGCACAGTGTAAAGCAATTATCCTCCAATTAAACAAAAAATAAAATTAAAAAATGGTTGTGGCACCCAGATTTAGTTGCTCTGTGCCATTTGGGATCTTCCTGGATCAAGGACCAAACCCAAGTCTCCTGCACTGGCAGGCAGATTCTTTCCCGCTGAGCCACCAGGGAAGCCCCATACATTTTATTTTTAACAATTTTAGTTGCTTCTTGATTTCAATCAACTCTAGTCTCAAGCTGACATTGTTCGCAGGGTAATTCCAATTTATGACCTCACGATATGCATGTGTAGTGTGTGTATTTGTCATTGATTTGACTGGGAAGGAAACAACTAGGAATGATGGAAAGATCTGAAAAATCTCCTCTATTTGTTCTCATCTCTGTTTTACAGTAGGATGACTTTTCAGAGTAGTTATTCCTCCATATTGCTGGAAATATTGTCGATAGACAACAACACATCAAATCATTTTCATTAATCATGATTTTTTTTAATTGCTTTCTTCATTGCTCTTAGAGATTAGTTTTATTACAGCCACTTGTTCCATCACAATTAATACAATTTCCTATAATGCTAAGTTATGTCCCATATTGTGAATAAAGTACATGCCAAATATAAAAACCAGCACACTAAGTCTCACCTGAGAGAATTAGAAAGGCCATCAAAGTAACACACACAATTAAAATGACCAGAGTACATTTCTTTAGGCATGATTATGTAGTATAGGCAATAAAGTTGGGAAAAAATGACTACTTCATACTCAGCGATATGCTGCTGACATATTCTCCCCCAAACATTTCCCTATCACAGTTCACTGTTTGATATGTGGATAGAGGCAAAGATTAAAGAAGGAAAAAAGTTTGGGAATTCCCTGGTGGTTCAGTGGCTAGGACTCTGCCCTCTTATTGCTGAGGGCCCTGGGTTCAATCCTTGGTTGGGTAACTTGAGATTTCACAAGCCACATGGCCAAAAGAAAGAAAAAGGTTGCTAAGCTGCTAATCAGGAATAACTACAAATAGTCCTGTGTTTATTCACTTCTCCCTGAAAGTACTCTCACATCTTATCCTGTGTCCCAGAAAATGTCGGGTGCCCTAGGATAGAACATATAGCAGCTTAGTTGATACAAAATAATTGTTCGATATATATCCTTTCCTGTTCTGGGTATTTTTTCCACAAACAGATGTGTATCTAGTTAACAAATCCTTGCTATATATCATTAGTTGCTACTTTTCCCAATTTTTTTAGCTGTCATAAAGAACTTCTCAATAATACAATAATAACTCTACTGGCATTTTCTCTTGACCTTCAAATTTGAAAATGTGCTAATGGATCTCTCCCATGAATCTTAAGACTCCTCAGGAGTTTTAAGAGTAACACTGACTTTATACCTAGTTTTGGGAAAGCATAAACTCAAAGTAAATTTAATTAAATTATGTACTTCACAACCTCTATTCACAATAGAAAATTACATTCTATGTATGAATAATGACATAAAATTATACAGAGGCTAATAAAAAAGGGAAAGCTCTTTTTACATTTTCCTATAGAGGCCAAATAGGCATAAAATTTAACCTTCAAAACTTGATGTTTCTCACATAAAAACAGACTTTCTCATTTCCACATGCTTTGGGAGAGGTTCTAAGAAGGTAAAATTAAAAGAGGAATGAACAATAAAAAGGTCACAGAGGTACAAAACTTTTATTAATTATTTAAAAATATTTCTGGCCTGGAATATCCAGCATTTGCTCTGTTACATTCTTCTCATAATTCCTCAGCCAAGGTCTTCAACTATTTTGCAGACTTACTTTCACAGTGACACTGGACTGAAGTTGAGATTTTTCTATCATGAAAAGAAAAGACAAGAAGCCAGAGAGGTTCCAGAGAGTGAAAGACATCTCTACTGAGATAGGGTGTTCATAGAAGGCTTGTCTGATAGAGTGAGACTGAATCGGAACCTGGATAAACAAGGGAGACATTGTTGAGAAGAGGGCTCCAGAGGATCAATGAGTGCCATGAGCATGCAGGGTGCTGGGAACCTTGAGATATTTTAATGGAGGCCAGTGGAGGTGGAGCAAAAAACATGAGGGAAAGTGAGTTCAGACAGGGGAGGAAGGCGTCAGGTCACGTAGGATGTTTTAGGAGATGGGTAGGAGCCCTTTTTTCTTTCTTGATTCTTATTGACGTATAGTTGCTTCACAATGCTGTCTTAGTTTCTACCCTTTGGCAAAGTGTATCAGCTCTGTGGATACACATATCCCTTCTTTTTTGGATGTCCTTCCCTTTCAGGCCACCACAGAGCACCAAGTAGAGCTCCCCCATGCAACATGGTAGGTTCTTATTAGTTATCTATTTTATACATAGTATCAATGGTGTGTATGTATGAAACCGTATCTCCCAATTCATGCCATGCCCCTCTTTCCCCTTGCTATCCATATGCTTGTTCTTACACCTGTGTCTCTATTTCTACTTTGTACATAAGATAGTCAATACCATTTTTTTTCCAGATTCCACATATATGCATTAATAGACGATATGTGTTTTTCTCTTTCTGACTTACTTCACTTTATATGATAAAGTCTAGGTTTTATTTATTTTTTTTTAAAGTGATGAAAGAGAAACAATTTTTAATCTCTCTTACATAAGATGTACATGCTTACCTAAAGAAGCAACCAAATCTTCTATTTCTTCCCTTTTTTTTTTTTTACTTATATCCTTGCTTTATGCTATTATTTTTAGCAATAGCTTTTGATTCTATTTTTTTTTATTATTATTATTATTTTTATTTTTTCAGTGGGTTTTGTCATACATTGACATGAATCAGCAATAGATTTACACGTATTCCCCATCCCGATCCCCCCTCCCACCTCCCTCTCCACCCGATTCCTCTGGGTCTTCCCAGTGCACCAGGCCGGAGCACTTGTCTCATGCATCCCACCTGGGCTGGTGATCTGTTTCACCATGGATAATATACATGCTGTTCTTTCGCAACATCCCGCCCTCACCTTCTCCCACAGAGTTCAAAAGTCTGTTCTGTACTTCTGTGTCTCTTTTTCTGTTTTGCATATAGGGTTGACGTTACCATCTTTAAGAAGAGTTTTAACCAGAGTTGTGAGAAGGTCTGATTGACACTTAAAAGAATCATTTTAGCTGTGACAGGGATAACAGACTCTGCAGAAGAGCAAGAACTTTCGATAGGCTGCAAGAAAAACCCGAAAAACTAAGAAGATAAATTAAGATACTTTAAAACAGAGGATAGATTTACATCCTCCAGGTTTTCTGATTTTCTGGACTACCTGATGTTCAGTGAGTATCGCACTGCCTTTCACATCTTTTTATTTCTGCTGATGCTGTTTCTCATGCTCAAAATATCATTTCTTTTTTTTTTCCCCACTGCTTGGCAAAATTATACTTAGCCCTCAAGGGCAAGCTCCAATGTTATTGCTCCATAAAGCCTGCGTCTATGACCTCTAGATATTCAATGTTTTTTCTGCTACTGTGATATTTTCAATGTAACACAAACTTGAGAAACAAGGAAACAGAACAAAAGATATGAAGGTAATGAGACACACTGTTAGCAACTATTATCTATAACTATGATAAATACATGTTAGAATCTCCAGAAGAGAAAGCAAATTGCAAATACTAAAATACATAACAAAACTACCAAACTTAAAACACAGGGGAAAAAAAATTTAAGGAGGAAATACAGAAAGGTTTTTCTTAATTTGATCTATACTATACCAGTCAGATCAATCCTATGAAGATATTACCAAAGGCAACAAGAAAATTACTCAGAGCAGTAGAGTTTTGGTGCTAACACAGCCTCTACACCAGGAGCCTTAGGGCCAAATTCAACAAGACAATTTTTATAAATTATAATCAGGGAACATGGCCATGTCCACTAATTTATATATTTTCTATGGAGTCACTGCAACAGAGCATATGGTCTATAAGACTTACAGAGTCTAAAATATTTACTATTTGGCCCTTTACAGAAAGAATTAGCTGAGCTCTGTTCTATCACATGTCACCAGAAGCTCCTCTACTCTTGGAGGACTACTCAAATCCTGTTCCTTTGGTTCTCCAGTGACTGTCAATGCCAATTCTTCTGCCTGGAGCAAGGTTCTCTACCCCTGCCTGGCTAAGTTCATTTCTCCTTTTCGCCATCTCTCTAACAAAAGGCTCCTCCTCACTGTCCAGTGTGCAAGGAATCCTGTCAGATCCCCATTGACTCATGCATACCTGGAACTGCACACACAACTTTCTTCGTTTTCAATATTTATATCCCTGCCACCCCAACTAGAGGGGCTTCCTAGATGGCTCAATGATAAAGAATCAGCCTGCAATGCAGGAGACACAGGAGATGCGGGTTCAATCCCTGGGTCGGGAAGATCCCATGGAGGAAGGCGTGGCAACCCACTCCAGTATTCTTGACTAGAGAATCCCCATGGACAGAGGGGCCTGGAGGGCTAGAGTCCATGGGGTCACAAAAAGCCAGACATGATTAAGCACAGAACATACACACACACCCCAATTAAATATCAAATGCTGAGACCAGGAAATATTCTGTGGACTATGCATTTCTCCTCCAAAGGAACACATATTCAACTTTTCACTTATGTGGTTGGCATTAGACCCAGACTAAGAGAGTTAAATGGATCAGAAAGAAATTCAAATTTGCTTTACTGCTTGCATCTTACAAGTCAGCATGGTAAATTGGTCACATATCATATGTTTAGGAAAAGTGTTTATAAAGGATGGTTCCTATAAAATGTATTCACAGGGTCTTTGGACCTTATGAGGAACTGCTTCCAACCTATGATGAAGGTCCTCTGTCACATCCAGCAGCTTTCAGATGCCTCTAACCATGACTCACCTATGCCTTTCCTAGGTTGCTGCCTCAAAACTACTTTCAGAGTTGGAAAATAAAGCAAACATGTGGTAAAACTGGTATCTAAAATTAGAATATATAGGTTTTTAAGGCTATATGGGATCTTTTTTTCTACAGGTGTATGAACAGGGCTGCTCTTCCAAAGATAATTTTTCTAAATTCCAGATTCTTGGCTCTGTTCAAATGGATGTTATTCTTGAACCAGAAACCTATTACAATTACTTGAACTATTATGGAATGGAAAACTACACCTTGACCTACTTAGAGAAAAAAATCTGTAAAGCCCTACTGCTTTTAAAAAGATGAGATTTGATGTTATTAGCAAACAGATGTTACATTATTATTATGCTAAAACTAAAGCATGTACCCAATTTTAAGCAAGTCTGGCATCTAAAAATGTTAATACTTAAAATAGATTAGAACTTTTCATGTACCTATTTACAGTCATTAATCCCTACACATGCTCTCTAAAGATAACAAAACTAAAATCACATTTCAAGAGTCACTGCCAAGCAAAACTGAACAGAAATTAAGGGAACACAGTTCTGGAAATGAAAGCCAAATTAGTGGGAACAATTCCATTTTTATGACTCAGATTTATAAATCATTATTTACAAAGTCATAGATTTCATTTTGATGTCTGTATTTGGCACCAGGATAGAGTCATTAAATGGGTTTTGTTTTTTTTTAAGAAAGAAAAGAAGATAAAAGAAACTTAGAGTACCATATTTTTTCTTTAAACTTTCCTAAAATCTTAAAGCTGTAAAATAACTGCTCTCATTTATTCAGCAAGGAATAATTTTTCTTATATTTAATACGAGGGATAAAAATTTCAACCATGTTCACCTACACAAAATAGGTGTAGACTCTAGTCAATGTTCTCCTAATTTTTAAATCTAAGGAAATGAAGTATTTAATACAAAATGGGACAATACAGGTATAATTATAGTTTAGAAAGGTCAAGAGAATTTCATTTTCTAAGCTTCTGCACAGAACTACCTTCCCATATGAAAGGATTTTTTAAACAGTTTCACTGTCATAAACCTTTCCTCCTTAGCAGACGTTAGATAGGTGGGGTTTTGTTTGTTTTTGACCCACCATGAATTTTTTTAAAAACCAAACTGCTGTTTAGTGATTCTGACACAAGATCATTAATTTTCTCCTTCCATTTTTTACTAATAGTGCTAATAGAGGGGTAGAATGGAATCTTAACTCGAATGATGCGGCATTATGTTGTTTATAAGACATGAATAAAATTCATTATAAAATTAAGTCATGTAACCAGGTCTTATTCATCAGTATAACTTGAAACAAACAACGTGATTTATGGGTTTGTCTAAAAAGAGAATAAAAATGAAAAAGTAAGGGCTTATGAAATGTTTTGTTGGCTCATTTAATCTTGAGTTCACTACATGTTAAAGAAAAGCGGGGGCATGTTATGCTCAACTAGGACAGCAGCAGCTTTGCTCTCCTTGTCGTTCACTTGGTCAGCCTTTCTGATTTCTGCTGCCTACACATATCCATCACAGGCATTAGAAATATTGACCGCTGCAGATAAAATCTGAAGTATAAAAGCTCCTGTTCTTTAATGTCTGAAGGAGCTTCTCTTTGGGTAGTTTTCTAGAACTCTTTTTCCCAGTTTTATTGAGATATAGTTGACACACACTATCATATTAGTTTTATCCCATGGACGGAGGAGCCTGGTAGGCTATAGTCCACAGATCGCAAAGAGTCGGACACGACTGAGCGACTTCACTTCACTTTCATACAACGTAATGATTTTATATATGTATATACAGCAAAAAGACCACCACAATAAGCTCAGTTAACAAACATCACCTTACGTAGCTACAATTTTTTTACTTTTGATAAGAGCGTTTAAGATCTACTCTCTTAGGAACATTCCGATATACAATATAGCATGTTAACTATAGTCACCAAGCTGTATATTAAATCCCCACAACTTATTTATCTTCTAACAGGAAGTCTGTACCTTTTTAACCACCTTCATTACTACACACACACACACACACACACACACACCCCAACTCTGGCAAGCACCGATCTATTCTCTAGAGTTTGTTTTTTTAATTCTACATATAAGTGAGATTATACAGTATCTGTCTTTCTCTGACTTATTTCATTTAACATAATTACCCTCAAGCTCCATCCAGTTTGTCACAAATAGCAGGATTTCTTTTTATGACTGAATGATATTCTTATGTAAACCCAGTACATTTTCTCAAAACTGTATCTTCCAAAGTCATTTTTAATGTGGTCACTTTTTAATTTTATCCAAACTATGATCACCAGGAATATACTGACATACAAAATATACTAAAAAAAAAAGAGAGAAACAAATCTGTGCTTAGATTTTGATTTGTTATACCAAATGTATGGGGATTTAAATAGTTCTGAATTTAAAACAAGTACGTGAATTTCCTGAGTAGGCATGAAGATATTTGTAAATCACTAATAAATAAAACTTTAGTTTTCAAAGTACAGTCTCTATGAGGGATATCAAGTGCAAAACTTAATTTTATAAACTTTGAATTTTGGCTTTACTAACAAGAGGATACTTAGGTAATCATATTCCATTAAACCATAATTTATTGCTAAGAAAGGACTCAAATAAAAATTATAGTATTTAAACCACAAGAGCCAATGCTAAAACTCAAAATAAATGCTTCTATGTCAGATATTTTGTTTTATAAGCATTTTAAAACAACTGCAAATGTTTCAAACCAGAAGCATTACAAATTAATATACATTCAATGCAATTATTCGCTCAGTCATGTCCTACTCTTTGTGACCCCACAGACTGTAGTCCCCTCAGGATCCTCTTTTCATGGAATTTTCCAGGTAAAAATACTGGAGTGAGTTGCCATTTCCTCCTCCAGGAGATCTTCCTGACCCAGATCAAACCCATATTTCCTATATTGGCAGGATTCTCTACCCCTGTGCCACCTGGGAAGCCCATATTTTATACATAGTCATGTACATATGTCAATCCCAATCTCCCAATACATTTCACCCTCCCTTCCAATACATCTTTTTTTTTTAAGTTAATAAGCAACTTTAATGAGAAAAGCAGTAAAGTCATTAAATACTAAGTTACTTGCATAAGAGAAAACCAAGTGATTCTATCAAGTTTGGAAAAGTTTCTCTGTTGAAAAAGACAAAGCAGCAATTCTTACTGTATAAGCCTTAAGAATATGTGGCAGAGGCCTCTAGAAGACACATACATTTATCTGCCTTTGTAGTATTGATAACCTGCCTTACATAAACAGGATGGCAGGAAGAGGAAGAGGTACAGTTAGGGGTTTTTCTCTTTTTGCACTTTGGAATGAAGTGACAGGGAAGGGCAATATAAGGTCAAGCTCAAAAGGAAAGCGAAAAGGAAATAGTTCTGGTTGGAAACTGATTCAGTGGCATTAACACAGAGTGTTAATTCAACCCCACCTATATCCATTCAATATCTAACTATTTGCAGAGCTTTGAGCAAGGCACTCCACAGTAAAACACATATACATCCACTTTTTTACCTCAAGGAAAGTACAAGCCACTGTGAAAAATAGGCAGGTATTAATCTTAGCAAATCCCATTATAAGACACAATGTGACAAAAGGCAGGACATTTGCCTCTGAAACAGTTGATAATTAACTTCTGTATTTTAACAAAGTGTTAATTTTTTGTTAGAAAAGTTTCCATTTGGGCATGTGCTATATGACAATGTGCGAGAGAAACCACATTCCAATATCACAGTGATTGGCTATTTTACTATGAAGGACAAAATGAAAAAAATGGAGTGACAGCCAACCTATAGGCAGAAGTGATGAGAGAAAAGATCAGCCTTTCTGGGGCACTTACCCCAAATTTAATACAGTTGGAAAAAAAAAAGTCTTTGAAAACACAAGTCTTTTTTGGACATCATGTTAAAATTTAAGTCTCCTACTTGGTTTTCAGAGGTCTACAGAACAGGTCCTCAGTTGACTTACTATCAGTCAGTCTCATTTCTCAGAATAAAATGGAACTCATTTCTCATCTGGATAACAAGGATGTAATAATACCTACCTCCTGAAGTTCTTCTGAGAATTTAATATGTTTAAAACACAACTGTACTTGTGTTTTTCCTCTTCCCTCAGTTGAAGGGCCTATCCATACTCCTTTGTGGATCTGAGTTTTATTCATCTTGAGGCTAACATGAAGTACTATCTACGGAATTAAACCTTCCCATACTACAAAAGCGCTCGCAATCACCTCGGGTGTTCTTGACCTCCCAGTTGAAGTGTCCCTGTATAAAACAATTTAACAATTACAGTTGACAAAAGAACTGTGATGATCATCTTCATTGTCTTCTAAACCAGAGAGATCTACAGCCGGTCTGCACTTCTTTACCTCTTCTGGATCATTCCAATCATGCCTTCATCTTCATGACTGTACTGGGCCAGACAGTGATTGCTCAGTCACGTTCAATTCTCTGTGACCCCATGGACTATAGCTCCTGCCAGGCTCCTCTGTCCATGGAATTTTCTGGAATACTGGAGTGGGTGTTCGTTTCCCACTTGAGGGGTCTTCTCAGCCCAGGAACTGAACCCATATCTCCTGCATTGGCAGGCAGATTCTTTACCACTTAGCCTGGGGTAAGGATGTCACTAAAGACTAGACCAGAGTCCTTTAGTGACATCCTTACCCCAGAGAGAAGACTCTGTCAGGCCAAGAGAGGACATGCCCACTCAGAGTTGCACTTGCCTTCTCTCCAAAAGAACTTTCTGCAATGATGGAAATGCTAGGTAGCGACAAGATCCAGTATGGCAGCCACCAGGCCCCTGTGGCTATTATACATACGAAATATGATTAGTGTGGTGGAGGAATTTTTAACTTTATTTTATTTAAATTAAAGTACATTTAAATGTAAAAGCCACATGGCACTTGTGGCCACAATTCTGGCAGCTGAGAATTCTTTCATGAAGACCACCCATCACCTTGCTGTCAATCTATTATTTATTTTCAACTTGATGTTCCAGCAACATTCAACACTGCGGAACAATCACCTCTTCATTAAGTACCTGCTTCTTCTGACCTCTGAGACACACTTTCCTGGTGTTCTGCCTGTATCACTGGTGAGTCTTCTTAGGCCTCTTTGCTGGCTGCACTTATTGTGCTCTCAGAACTTTCAGAACTAAAGCTCCTTGGAGCCCAATCCTGTACCTTCTACTCTATTTATGATCTTTAAGGTAATCCCTTACATCAGGATGTCAATCTATGAAACCTCCATTTCCAAATACAGATTCTCATAGAATGATGCTTTTGAAATCTTCACTTAGTATCTAAATGTAACAAATCCAGAAGAACATTCAATTCTCTCATCTATAAAAAGCCCTCTCCTAATCTAGTCTTCCCTATGTCACTGTATAGCATCAATATCTACCTAGTAACTCAAGATAAAAAACTAAGGGGTTATCCTTGAATTCCCTGTCTTTTGTGAGTGTGTGCATGTTAGGTCGCTTCAGTTATGTTCATCTCTTTGTGACCACATGGACTGGAGTCCACCAGGCTCCTCTGTCTGTGGAATTTCCCAGGCAAGAATACTGAATGGATTGCCATGGCTTCCACCAGACGATCTTCCTAACCCAGGGATCAAACCCTCGTCTTTTATGTCTCCTGCATTGGCAGGCGGGTTCTTTACTGTGAGCACCACCCAGGAAGTTCCCCCTGTCTTTCATCAGCCCCCAAATCCAATCCATCAGTGGGATCTTTTTCTTTTCCCCGCATGGGAACTAAAGGCTTTATTTCATTAGCATAACAAAAAGCACTGTCTTCAAGAAAAAATTAAAGAGTATTGAGTAAAATACCAGTTTACCCATTCCCAATTCCTAAAGTCCTAACCATAAAACTTTACCTTTCAATGTTAAATGTATAGCTTAGAGATCTCAGAAAGTTTGAACTGAGGCACAAATAGGAAAAGCTGGGTGCCCAGGTTCTTGCAACTCATGAATAGCAGAGCAGAACTGGGGATATTCACGCTCTGATGGCCGGTCAACTACTCTTAGTCAACTAACCTCAGTTTGTGCAATATAATATTCCTTATTCAAGTTTATATCTTAAATTATGGCAACAATAAAGATCAATTATTTCCAAATTATACATCAAAAAATAGTGTTTTTTAAAAATTATGAGGTCCTTTCAAATTCAAAAGTTCATTTTTTTTCAAGAGTTTATAAAACAAGATTCAAATATTAATAGCTTTTGCATCTATGGATGTAGATAAACATCCCAATTTATCTTGCCCTCTATCCTCTCCCAATGCTAATTACACAATACTCTGATATTTACTAAACCTTCAGATACATTGCAACTTGTTTTATGCTACTTTATCTCTAATACCACAAACCTGGTTCAAGTCACCACCATCTAGTCTTGACTATTACAGAAGGCTGCCCACTTGTCTTCTTGCATCCACATTTGCTTTCATTACCACCATTCCTACAACTCTTCACCCACTGAAGCAGGTACACTTGCAAACAGGTGGTAATGGAAGGGTTTAGTGATAGTGGTCATCTGAATCAAGAACTGAAACAAGAGTTGAACAAGCTATGCAAATAGCTAGAGAAAGAGAAGTCTAGAAGGGCAGACGAGCAAGAACTTTAAGCTATGAATGAAAAATATGTCTTACTCTTGGGGGAATGGAATGACATTAAAAGGTTTTTAAGTTTGAAAGAGAAATCTGCTATATGGAGAACGGGCTGAGGGGAGAGAGAGAACAGAAGATAAAGAAATCTATTTAAAGAGGCTGTTAGGGTAGTTCCACTGAGAACTTGGGGAGGCAGAGATGAGTTCAGATAAAACTCATATTTAGAAGTTATGAAGTAGATGCAGATGACAAAGGAATGAAGGGTATCAAGGATAATTCCTATGGCTTTCACTTCATACAGTTGATGAAGATTGGTGCTCCCTACTGAGATAAGGAAGGAGACTATGGAATTCACCAATTAGGTGAATGCTGGTGGTGATGGTTCTGTAAGGATATCCCATAAGCGGGCTCCAAAAAGGGACTAAGGTCACCAGGCACCATTCTAGAATGTTACAAAGTTGGAACTGTAAGGTTCCAGCCTCCAGATGCCATTTACCCACAATATGCCCAGTGATCTTTTGGACACTGGAAATTGGCTATTCCTACTAGTTAAATAGAGAAGCCAGAAAGTTGTATCCATGAGCAAGGAACACACAGAATCTGATTCTCTCCAGTTACTGTCCGGGACATTCTTTAATTCTGCATGAAATCTGTGCTCAGTCACAAAAAATCCATGCTCCTCCAGTAGTAGGCAAAGAACAAAGTGAACTAGTAAGTAGCACCGTCGAACAAGGAAGGGCTCTTTCTGTAGGAGGGCATAGTCATCTCACAAGACAGAGAAACAAATCCATTGGTACGTCAAAAGATGAAAATGTTTAAAATAATCGAATTAAAATTGTTTTCAGTGTGGAGAGTCAGATCAGAAAGCTCTGATTACAAACACTCTTACAGTTTAATCATCATCAGAAAAACCAAATATCTTAAAAAATAGAAACAAGTGACATCTGTGCTACTGAGTAGCAACTGCCCAATTTTAATCTACATATAGTGCTCAAGCCATCCACAAATATGACAAATGTAAAAAATTAAAGTCAGCAAAGTTAACAAAGGTACCATTCTTTAAAGTTCAAAAAAGTTCCAACTGTTTTCTTAAAATAAAACCTTCCTATTCATCAATTCATCAAAATAACCTTCAAAATATTTGCAAGCTCCAAATAAACATTTATCTGAAATTGGCCAAAATTTTTCCCCATGAGTTAAAAATTTAAAAAAAGAATCCTGAAACAGCTTTCTCAAACAAATCAAAATATAGGATTGCGTAACAAAAAGTGACTGAATACATGAGAACACTATGGCCACTACTAAATTTGCTTTATTTATAAGAGAAACACTGATTATTGATCATTACATTTAAATATCTGATGGAAAAAACCTTGTACTTTTTAAATGAAAATAATTTAGACTAAGGTGAATATAGGTTACCTCTTTCAATATTTTTACCATAAAAGGTGTGTTAAATCATTAAGACTGTCTTTTAATTACGAAGGCTTTTGGTGGGTAAATTAGATCTTACTGCTGTTCAGAGCACTAAAGACAAATCTCAGCATACGTAATTCTATCCTTCATTATTCCATTAAAACTTTTATCAGTAGAAGAATAGATTTTCTTTGTCTTTCATCTCCATTAGTTAAAAAGAGAAGGTTATACTGCTTCAACGTCTTGAAAACAATATGGTACGTAACTGTCCAAAAAAGAAAAAAACAGAATGGAAAAGAGATGAGCACATATTGAACGTGTAATGAAAGAAAGAACCATTCTATGAAAAAATCACTTTTTATGCTTTATGAACCGTTCTTACGATAATAAAATGTCATTTGAAAACTAAGAAATCTCTTCAGATTTTAGGGGATTTGTGAGACTCAAAGTCCATTCTCTGCCACTGTCAGTCATGCTTTGTACTCTTCCTTTATCTGTAAAGAGTTTAACTATGAAGGCTGTGCTGTATTTGGAAGACTCACTGAGAAATGATCAAAAAAAACACTAAAAATTCTGTAATTGTGTTCCTATAAATCTCTTGTAGGACAGTAACCACATTGATCATGTAAACTAACACGCCTTCACAGATTATTTTAGATCCAGACTGACTGACTTAGAATTGCCAGAATCTTTTCATATCATGAATCTTCTTTCACTCTAGTGTCTAGGGAAATCCAAATATGTGCCCCTCTCCCCTATTTTTAGAAGGGAGTTGGAGGGTTGGGTAATGGCACAGAATGCCATAAGATAAGCAGAAGCTACAATTATATATATAAAATATGTATGCATATAAATTACATACATATGCATGCATGACATGTGTTAGATGGAATGAAAATTTAATTCTATCTATATTTCCTAAATATAGTGATGTACCATACAGTGACGTATGGTATTATGAGTCTAAAGATCAAATTACACTAAGAAGCAATGATAACGGTGTCTTCGAACACCTGGGTAGATACAGAGTTAGTATACTAGCTGAAGATCTACAATATGAGAATTATAATGTTCACTACACACATTGAGAAACTGGAACTACGAGACACAATCTTTAGTTTCCCACCATATAAATTTAGAATCCAGTCAGTTAGTCTTTGTTTTTCTCAGTGACCAAGTAGTATGATGTTTTTCCTTTGAGTTTCAATGAAATATAACTAAGGAACTATTGCTTAAGGTATACTTGACTTACATACATCATGAAATGATTATCCCAGTAAGTTGAATGAACATTCATCATTACATATAGATACAAAATAAAAGAAACAGAAAAAAAATTGTTCCTTGTGATAATTCAGGATTTATTCTCTTAACTTTTACATACAACGTAAGGGTAGTGTTAAATGTATTAATCATGTTAAGCACTGTATATCTAGTAGTCACTTATAAGTGGAAGTTTCTACCTTCTTATTACCTTCATCCAATTTCCTCTCCCCTGACCCCTATCTTTGGTAACCACAAATCTGATTTCTTATTCACTGAGCTTGTTTTTTTTTTTTTTCTGTCTGTTTGAAGTACAACTGACTTACAACACTATATTAGTTACCAGTAAACAACACACTGATTTGGTATTTATATATATTAAATATGACCCCACGATAAATCTAGTTACCATCTGTCACAATGCAAGGATACTATATAATTACTGAATATATTTCCCACACTGTACATTTCATACCCATGACTTTATTATTTTTTAACAAGAAGCTAGTGCCTTTTAATTTTCATTACCTATTTCACACAACCCTTCACGCCTCACACAACATCCTCTCTGGCAATCACCTGTGTGTTCTCTTTATTGAACACTATGTTTCTCTTTTGTTATATGTGTTCATTTGTTTTGCTATGTTAGATTTCAACTAAAAGTAAAGTCATATGATGTTTTTCTCTAACTTATTTCACTCAGCATAATACCCTTTAGTTCTGTTCATGCTGTCACAAACTGCAAGATTTCATCCTTTTTCATGGCTAGTAGTCCCTTGCATATGTCCATACACATACATATATATCTTTACCCATTTGTCTGTCAGTGGGAACGTAGGTTGTTTCCATCTCTTGGCTACTGTGAATAATTTCAAAATCAGATTCATTATACTTTCTGCAACCAAAGATAGAGAAGCCATATAAAGTCAACAAAAACAAGACTGAAAGCTGACCATGGCTCAGATCATGAACTGCTTATTGCAAAATTCAGACATAAATTGCAGAAAGTAGGGAAAACCACTAGGCCAGTCAGGTATGACTTAATCCAATTCCTTACGATTACACAGAGGAAGTGACAAATAGATTCAAGGGATTAGATCTGATAGACAGAGAGCCTGAAGAACTATGAACAAAGGTTCATGACACTGTAAAGGAGGCAGTGATCAAGACTATCCCCAAGAAAAAGAAATGCAAAAAGGCAAAATGGTTGTCTGAGGAGGCCTTACAAATAGCTGAGAAAAGAAGAGAGGCTAAAGGCAAAGGAGAAAAGGAAAGATACACTCATCTCAATGCAGAGTTCTGAAGAATAGCAAGCAGAGATAAGAAAGCCTTCCTAAGTGAACAATGAAGAGAAATAGAAGAAAACAACAGAATGAAACGGACTAAAGATCCCTTCAAGAAAATCAGAGATACCACAGGACCATGTCATGCAAAGATAGGTCCATACTGTTTCTATCCTTTATTCTGCCTAACAGAAACAGAAGGTTTAAAAGAGTTGGCAAGAATACACAGAAGAACTATACAAAAAAAGATCTAAAAGACCAAGATAATCACAATGGTGTGATCACCCACCTATAACCAGACATCTTGGAGTGTGAAGTCAAGTGGGCCTTAGGAAGCATCACTACGAACAAGCTATTTTAGATTATTTCATAAATGTTTAAATATTAAATTTAAATCAGATGGAAATCCAGTTAAGCTATTTCAAATCCTAAATGATGATACTGTTAAAGTGCTACACTCAAAATGCCAGAAAATTTGGAAAACTCAGAAGTGGCCACAGGACTGAAAAAGGTCACTTTTCATTTCAATCCCAAAGAAGGGCAATGACAAAGAATGTTCAAACTACCACACAATTGCACTCATTTCACATGCTACCAAAGTAATGCTCAAAATTCTCCAAGCTAGTCTTATGGCAGAAAGTGAAGAGGAACTAAAAAGCCTCTTGATGAAAGTGAAGGAGGAGAGTGAAAAAGTTGGCTTAAAGCTCAACATTCAGAAAACTAAGATCATGGCATCTGGTCCCATCACTTCATGGCAAAAAGATGGGGAAACAGTGGAAACAGTATCAGACTTTATTTGTTTGGGCTCCAAAATCACTGCAGATGGTGACTGCAGCCACGAAATTAAAAGACGCTTACTCCTTGGAAGGAAAGTTATAACCAACCTAGACAGCATATTAAAAAGCAGAGACATTACTGCCAACAAAGGTCCATCTAGTCAAGGCTATGGTTTTTCCAGTAGTCATGTATGGATATGAGAGTTGGACTATAAAGAAAGCTGAGCACCAAAGAACTGATGCTTTTGAACTATGGTGTTGGAGAAGACTCTTGAGAATCCCTTGGACTACAAGAGGATCCAACCAGTCCATCCTAAGGGAGATCAGTTCTGGGTGTTCATTGGAAGGACTGATGTTGAAACTGAAATTGCAACACTTTGGCCACCTCATGCAAAGAGTTGACTCATTGGAAAAGACCCTAATGCTGCGAAGGATTGGGGGCAGGAGGAGAAGGGGACGACAGAGGATGAGATGGCTGGATGGCACCCCTGAATCGAAGGACATGGGTTTGGGTGGATTCCAGGGAGTTGGTGATGGACAGGGAGGCCTGGCGTGCTGCAGTTCATGGGTGCACAAAGAGTTGGACACGCCAAAGTGACGGAACTGAACTGAATCTTCAACAGTACCTGAACCAAGAACATCCAGAAGTTCAAGCTGGATTTAGAAAAGGCAGAGGAACCAGAGACTCAATTGCCAATAAATGCTGGATTACAGAAAAAGCAAGAGAATTCAAGAACACCTATTTCTGCTTCATTGACTACACTAAGGCCTCTGACTGTGTGGATCACAAAAACTGAAAAATTCATAGAGATGGGAATACCAGACCACATTACCTACCTCTGCTGAAACCTGTATGCAAGTCAAGAAGCAACCATTAGAACTGGACATGGAACAATACATTGGTTCCAAATTGGGAAAGAAGTACATCAAGGCTGGATACTGTCACCCTGCTTATTTAACTTATATGCAGAGTAAATCATGTGAAATGCTGGGCTAGATGAAGCACAAGCTGGAATCAAGATTGCCAAGAGAATTATCAATAACGTCAGATATGCAGAAAACATCACCCTTACAGCAGAAAGCGAACAGAAACTGAAGAGCCTCTTGATGAAGGTGAAAGAGGAGAGCAAAAATGCTGCCTTAAAATTCAACATTAAAAAAAACTAACATCATGGAATCCAGTTCCACCAATTAATGGCAAATAGATGGCAAAAAAGTAGAATCAAATGACAGACTTTATTTTCTTGGGCTCCATAATCACTGCGGATGGTGACTGCAGCAACAAAATTAAAAGACACTTGCTCCTTGGAAGACAAGCTATGAGAAACCTAGACAGTGTATTAAAAAGCAGAGACATTACAACAGACAATGCAGAAATACAAAGGATTATAAGAGACTATTATGAACAATTATATGGTAATAAAATGATAACCTGGAAGAAATGGACAGATTCTTAGATAAATTCAATCTCCCAAGACTGAACCAGGAAGAAAGAGAAATTATGAACAACCCAATTACAAGCACTGAAATTAAAGCTGTGACCAAATATCTCCCGAAAATCAAAAGCCCAGGACCAGCTGACTTCACAGGAGAATTCTATTAAACATTTAGAGAAGAGCTAATGCCTATCCTTCCTAAAATTCTTTCAAAAAACTTCAGAGGAAGAAACACTTCCAAACTCATTCTACGAGGCCGCCATCACCCTGATAACAAAACCAGACAAGGACAACACAAAAAGAGAATACCACAGGCCAATGTCACTGATAAACATAGATGCAAAAATCTTCAACAAAATTTTAGCAAACAGAATTCAGCAACACAACAAAAAGCTCATACATCATGATCAAGTTGGGTTTCTTCCAGAAATGGAAAGATTTTTTAATATATGCAAATCAGTCAATGTGATACGCCATGTTAACAAATTGAAAGATAAAAACTGTATGATAATCCCAGTAGATGCAGAAATAGGCTTTGACAAAATTCAGCACCTATTTATAATTAAAACTCTTCAAAAAATGGGCACAGAAGGAAGCTACCTGAACACAGAAAAGACCATTTATGATAAGCCTACAGCAAACATTATTCTCAATGGTGAAAACCTGAAAGCATTCCTCCCCTAAGATCAGGAACATGACAAGGGTGTCCAATTTCACCACTATTATTCAACATAGTTCTGGAAGTCCTAGCTACATCAATCAGAGAAGAAAAAGAAATAAAAGGAATCCAGATTAGAAAAAAAGATGTAAAGCTCTCACTGTTTGCAGATGACATGATACTGCACACAGAAAACTCTAAAGATAGTACCAGAAAATTACTAGAGCTAATCAATGAATCTAGCAGAGTTGCAGGATACAAAATCAATACACAGAAATCACTTGCACTTTCATACATAAATGCAAGATCAGAAAGAGAAATTAAGGAATCAATCCCATTTACCATTGCAACACGAAGAATTAACTATCTAGGAATAAACTTACCTAAGGATACAAAAGAACTGTACACAGAAAATTATAAGACACTGATGAAAAAAATCAAAGATGACATAAACAGATGGAGAGAGATTCCATGTTCCTGGGTAGGAAGAATCAATATTGTGAAAATGACTATACTACCAAATGCAATCTACAGATTCAAAGTGATTCCTATCAAATTACCAATGGCATTTTTCACAGAACTAAGAGCAAAAAATTTCACAATTCATATGGAAGCACAAAAGGCCCTGAATAGCCAAAGCAGTCTTGAGAAAGAAGAATGGAGCTGCAGGAATCAACCTTCCTGACTTCAGATTATATTACAAAGCTACTGTCCTCAACGCAATACGGTACTTGCACAAAAACAGAAATATAGACCAATGGAACAAGATAGAAAGCCCAGAAATAAACCCATGCACCTATGGCTACCTTATTTTTGACAAAGGAGGCAAGAATATACAATGGGGCAAAGACAGTCGCTTCAATAAATGATGCTTGGAAAACTGGACTGCTACATGTAAAAGAATGAAATTAGAACAATTTCTAACACCATACACAAAGATAAACTCAAAATAGATTAAAGACCTAAATGTAAGACCAGAGACTATAAAAGTCTTAGAGGAAAACATAGGCAGAACACTCAATGACATAAATCAAAGCAAGGTCCTTTATGACCCACCTCATAGAGCAATGGAAAATAAAAACAAAAGTAAACAAGTGGGATCTGATTAAACGTAAAAGTTCTGACACAGCAAAGGAAACTATAAGCAAGGTGAAAAGACAACTCTCAGAATGGGAGAAAATAATAGCAAATGAAACAACTGACAAAGGATTACTTTCCAAAATATACAAGCAACTGATACAACTCAATGCCAGAAAAACAAACAGCCCAATCAAAAAGTGAGAAAAAGACCTAAACAGACAGTTCTCCAAAGAAGACATACGGATGGCTAACAAAGTCATGAAAAGATGCTCAGCATCGCTCATTATTAGAGAAATGCAAATCAAAACTACAATGAGATATCACCTCACACTGGTCAGAAGGGCCATCATCAAAATGTCTACAAACAATAAATGCTGGAGAGAGTGTAGAGAAAAGGGGACGCTCTTGCACTGCTGGTTTTAATGTAAATTGATACAGCCATTATGGAAGACGGTATGGAGATTCCTTAAAAAACTAGGAATAAAACCACCATATGACCCAGCAGTCCCACTCCTAGGCATATATCCTGAGGAAACCAAAATTAAAAAAGACACACGTATCCCATTGTTCATTGCAGCACTATCTACAATAGCTAGAACATGGAAGCAACCCAGATATCCATCAACAGATGAATGGATAAAGAAGTTGTGGTACATTTACACAATGGAATATTACTCAGCCATAAAAAGGAATACATTTGGGTCAGTTCTGATGAGGTGAATGAACCCAGAACCTGTTATACAGAGTGATGTGAGTCAGAAAGAGAAAGATAAATATCATATTTTAACACATATATATATGAAATCTAGAAGAATGGTGCTGAAGAATTTATTTACAGGGCAGCAATGGAGAAACAGACATAGTGAACAGACTTACAGACATGGGGAGAGGGGAGGAGAGGATGTGATGTATGGAAAGAGTAACATGGAAACTTACATTACCATATGTAAAATAGACAGCCAGCGGCAATTTGCTGTATGGCTCAGGAAACTCAAACAGGGGCTCTGTATCAACCAAATTGGGTGGGATGGAGAGGGAGATGGGAGGGAGGTTCAAAAAGGAGGGGATTTATGTACACCTACAGCTAATTCATGTTGAGAGAAAACAACAAAATTCTGTAAAGTAATTATCCTTCAATAAAAAATAAACAAACAACAAAAAAAAAGCAGAGACATTACTTTGCTGACAAAGGTCCCTATAGGCAAAGCTATGGTTTTTCCAATAGTCACGTATGGATGTGAGAGTTGGACCATAAAGAAGGCTGAGCATCGAAGAACTAATGCTTTTGAAATGTGGTGTTGGAGAAGACTCTTGAGAGTTCCACGGACTGGAAGGAGATCAAACCAGTCAATCCTAAACGAAATCAACCCTGAATAGTCACTGGAAGGACTGATGCTGAAGCTGAAGCTGAAATACTTCGGTCATCTTATGCAAACAGCTGACTCATTATAAAAGACCCTGATGCTGGGAAAGACTGAAGGCAGGAGGAGTAGGGGATAACAAAGGAAGAGATGATTGGATGACATCACTGACTCAACAGATATGAATTTGAGCAAGGTCCAGGATATGCTGAAGGACAGGAAGTCTGGCTTGCTGCAGTCCATGGGGTTGCAAACAGTCAGACATGACTGAGTGACTGAAAAACAACAAATGCCACAATAAACATAAGAGGTGCATATACATTTTAAAATTAAATTTTTGTTTTTATTGGAAAAATACACATAGGTACAATTGGTGAATTGTAGGGCAGTTCTACTTCTAATTTTTTGAGGAATATTGATATTGTTTTCCATAGTTGCTATACACATTTACATTCCCTTTGAGCTTCCCTGGTGGCTCAGATGGTAAAGCGTTTGCCTGCAATGTGGGAGACCCAGGTTCAATCCCTGGGTTGGGAAGATCTCCTAGAGAAGGAAATGGCAACCCACTTCTGTATTCTTGCCTGGAAAATCCCATGGATGGAGGAACCTGGTAGGCTACAGTCCACAGGGTCACAAAGAGTCGGACACAACTGTACGACTTCACTTTCGCTTTGGGCTGTAATTAAAAAGTTATCAACAAAAAATGCCTTTCTAACTGGACTGTTATATGTAAAAGAATGAAATTAGAACACTTTCTAACACCATACACAAAAATAAACTCAAAATGGATTAAAGATCTAAAGGTAAGACCAGAAACTATAAAACTCCTAGAGGAGAACACAGGCAAAACACTCTCCGACATAAATCACAGCAAGATCCTCTATGACCCACCTCCCAGAATATTGGAAATAAAAGCAAAAATAAACAAATGGGACCTAATGAAACTTAAAAGCTTTTGCACAACAAAGGAAACTATAAGCAAGGTGAAAAGACAGCCTTCAGAATGGGAGAATATAATAGCAAATAAAGAAACGGACAAAGGATTAATCTCAAAAATATATAAGCAACTCCTGCAGCTCAATTCCAGAAAAATAAATGACCCAATCAAAAAATGGGCCAAAGATCTAAACAGACATTTCTCCAAAGAAGACATACAGATGGCTAACAAACACATGAAAAGATGCTCAACATCACTCATTATCAGAGAAATGCAAATCAAAACCTCAATGAGGTACCATTACACACCAGTCAGGATGGCTGCTATCCAAAAGTCTACAAGCAATAAATGCTGGAGAGGGTGTGGAGAAAAGGGAACCCTCTTACACTGTTGGTGGGAATGCAAACTAGTACAGCCGCTATGGAAAACAGTGTGGAGATTTCTTAAAAAACTGGAAATAGAACTGTCATATGACCCAGCAATCCCACTCCTGGGCATACACACCGAGGAAACCAGATCTGAAACAGACATGTGTACCCCCAATGTTCATCGCAGCACTGTTTCTAATAGCCAGGACATGGAAGCAACCTAGATGCCCATCAGCAGATGAATGGATAAGGAAGCTGTGGTACATATATACCACGGAATATTACTCAGCCGTTAAAAAGAATTCATTTGAACCAGTTCTAATGAGATAGATGAAACTGGAGCCCATTATACAGAGGGAAGTAAGCCAGAAAGATAAAGAACATTACAGTATACTAACGCATATATATGGAATTTAGAAAGACGGTAATGATAACCCTATATGCAAAACAGAAAAAGAGACACAGATGTACAGAACAAACTTTGGGATTCTGTGGGAGAAGGCGAGGGTGGGATGTTCTGAGAGAACAGCATTGAAACAAGTATATTATCAAGGGTGAAACCGATCACCAGCACAGGTTGGACGCATGAGACAAGTGCTCAGGGCTGGTGCACTGGGAAGACCCAGAGGGATGGGATGGAGAGGGAGGCGGGAGGGAGGATTGGGAAGGGGAACACATGTAAATCCATGGCTGATTCATGTCAATGTATGGCAAAAACCACTACAATATTGTAAAGTAATTAGCCTCCAACTAATAAAAATAAATGGAAAAAAAAAAAAAAGATCCATGACGGGGGGGGGGGGGGGGGGGGCGGGGGGGGAAAGAAATGGTCTAGTTCCTAGAAACCTAAAATCTTTCAAGACTAAATCAAGGATTGAACATCTGAACAGATTGGTCATTAGTAGTTAAATAGAATCAGTAATCAAAATACTCACAGTAAGACAAATCTAAGACCAAACAGTTTTACAGGTAAATTCCACCAAATATGTAAAAAAGAGCCAATATCTACTTTTATCAAACTATTACCAAAAAACTGAAGAGTAAAAAATATTTCTAAACTCATTTTATGAGGTCTTTAACATTACACTGATACCAAAACCAGCTAAGGACACTACAAAAAAGAAAATTACAGGCCAGCATCCCTGATGAGCATAGATGTAAAAATCCTCCATAAAATCCTAGCAGATCAAATTTTAAAAATGCACATAAAAGATCATAAACTCTCCTCAAGTGGGATTTATTCTAGGGATGTAAGGCTATCTACAAGTCAACCAATGTGATATAACATACTGACGAACCGAAGAACAGAAATTGTATAATTATCTCAATAGAATCAGCAAAAACTTTTCACAAAATTCAACATTCATTTACGATAAAAAGTCTCAAGAAAGTTGGTACAGAAGAAACACACCTCAACAAAATATAGGCCATGTATGACAAACCAACAGCCAACATCATACTCCATGCTGAAAAGCTGAAAAATACTTCTCTAAGATTAGGAATAAGACATGGATGTCCATTCTCACCACTCTTATTCAATATAGTATTATAAATCCTAGCTACAGCAATTAGATAAGAAAAAGAAATTTTAAAAATACAAATTAGAAAGGAAGAAGCAGAGCTGTTGCTACATGCAGATATGATACAGAAAAAACACAGAGAAAGTCCAAGTACCATGATTTTAATGCTTGATTACTAAAGCATACCTATAGAAAACCCAATGACATACAGGTGTTTTCAATCTAAAAATAAAGGAATACCCCCATTTTACCTTGGTATCGTCCATATATACTTAAAGTATTGTTTTCCTTTGATAAAATATATATACATACATGCATTTAGAAATCAAGTCTTGAAAAACTATTTTTCATTTAAGAGAACCGAAGAGTATCACTAAGTTTCTGAACCATTTTTGTAAAATAAGAAGCTAATAGTTTTTAAAAATCTAGAAAAGTTGGGTAAATAATCTTTTAAAATACTTAAGCAAAATATTGCTGTGCTTCTACTTTTGTTTAGAATGTGAATATGTGAAGTAGCTCAGTCATGTCTGACTCTTTGTGACCCCATGGATGACTACAGTCTACCAGGCTCCTCTGTCCATGGGATTTTCCAGGCAAGAGTACTGGAGTGGGTTGCCATTTCCTTCTCCATTGTTTAGAATACTACAAACTAAAAGGAACTAAATATAATCATATTTTCAAATAGTAGGTTGTGAGAATAACTTTCTAGTACATGATAGGTTTTGTAATTTTATTTTAAATAAAAAGAGTAAAGAATTAATTAAAAGAGTGAGTTTCTGGGCCTATTTTTTTTACAAAATTTCCTCTAAGTAATGATTTATGAGACTTAATAAAGAATATTCTTAGATTTAATTTATCACATGCATATTGACCTTAAACATATATGAAGCAGACAAAATGTCTTTAAACTAAACATGTCCATAGCAGAATAATATCTAGCATTATTTGCAATTCATTATCATGTAAATAATTATAAATTTCCTTTAACTCGTTCCCACCCACTAACCTATATTCTTTATCTTCTACCTCATGTAAGTTTCAAGGGTCATGAATTTTACAAAGCCTTTGGGAAGTAATTAAAAAAATTATCACCCAAAATGCCTCCTTCTACCAAGTAATGAGAAGTTAATCTTATAAAGGTTCTTTCTGTTTGCTAAACTTTCTGACCAGAAATCCCAAATATTCCTACCATAAAAAAAAAGCAAAAATTAATTCATGTCAGGATTTTCCCATAAAGTAAAATAATTTTTTTTATTCCATTAAGTGCTATTTTTAAAAAACATATTTTATATACTTGTAAGTGGAATTGTTTCAGTATAATTTGAGACAACGATGACTAAAGGGGATCATATTTTAATTTTCTAGTGAAAGCTTTGAAAAGTCAAAAAACACGCACTTTAGAAGACTTTAACCACATACAATTCAATGGTGTGTTCTAAATAAAGAATTTTAAACAAAGTAATTATTTTCCACATTTAAAGACAATGAAAATGTTGTAGATGGAAACAAAAGCATACATCTTTGGGAAAGTGCTTGAAACATGTGTAAACATCTCTAAGAATCTGAATTCCAACTTTTTAACTGAAACCTCAAAATATGGAATGCATTTTCCTAGACTGTTTCAACACTGCTTTTCATATGAATAAGGGGGAAAAAGTTGAAAGGATAAAATTAAAAAAAAAAAAAAAAACTGATGTATTTACAATAGGAAGGTGAAAGAAAATATTGTGCTAGGGCATTCTACTTTTTCAGGAGATACACACATATGTACAAATACATTTTCATGAGTATAGCTATATTAGGAAAGACCACAAGAATAAACTTTGGAAAAAATTTACATTTTTATATTAAAAATCATATGTCATTTAAAATAAATTTTCATGTATTTCAAAAACATTGATTGCCTCTCACACATTTTTTTCTATATAAGGATAAAAATCCCACTTGTCTAGAATGACCTAGAGTAAGAACTCTCTCCTCTCCTCTGAACAGCTGAATATATTAAAGTTGGGACAAATAAAGGTCAGTTCTTCAATATTTTTAATATTAATACATTCAGTAACCCAATTACTCTGCCCTAAAAATGAAACTTGCAAATAAATGAAGGTCCAGAAATACAGTTTTCAAGAACCATGGGAAATAATGAGTTTGGAGGGGCATACTTTGAAAATAGTTCTAATCAAAGCTGGTTCTGGGAGGGGGAAAGTTTCTAAAATAAATGTGCATCTCCTTGCCTTCTTAACCAAAATGGAGATATTACAGTCTTTCTCTGGGTAGGCCTACACCAGCTTCTGTCTTCTTCTGAAGACATAGTTATTGTTGCATAGAAACTGACAAATTCTACATTTATAAATTTTATTTCTAAAGAAGTTTCTGTTGATAAGTTTGCATTTTTGGATCATTTCTCTCTTATTAGTAAGGCAGAGTAGTTGGGTCCAAACTCCTCATCAATATAAAATTGATTATCCTCCAATAAAACATTAAAATATTGAATTACTGAATAAAAATACTGACTCACAAGCCAATGTAAAATAATTTCCCAAGTGTCACCAACCATCGAGAACATGGCTTCCTCACTACTGCCGCGCATGGCTGACAAGTCAATAGCATTCATCCACAATATTATTGCTATGTTAATACAAGAAGCAACTCTGTGGCAAGAATTTATTTTACGGCCCAGTATGTTACTTTAATGATATTTACTTTTAAATTCAAAGACTTTGGATTTAAATATCTCACAAAGGCCTTATTTGAAACCTAAAAGTTCTTCATCAGGAATCTATTTTGAAATATTTGGTAATCTAAACATGACTCTGTAATAACCCATGAAAATAACAGGACAATAATGGAAGCAAAGAGAGGAAACTATTAAGCAACAGTGACCTCACTTCATGATGAACTCTGACTCCTTACCCAAGGGAACAGTACACCTGTTCTCAAGTAATAAAATTTCAGTGAAGATTTTACAAGATGCCAAAATCAAATGTCCACAGGTATATTCCTATGTATTGGAAAGCTGTAGAATTTTCATAACTATTACGGTTTTTAATCTACTCTCTCAGATGTTTATATAAAACAGGAACATTATGAGACAATTGGAAAAAAAAAAAAGCCTTCATCTTTTATTTAAAGTTGCCTATCTGCAAGGGTAGAAGCCACTGCCAAATGTAAGGAACTGCCAACTAATAAGGAATCTGTCAATTAAACTAGGTTACAACCGTACAACAGAGCACTATGAAGCTACTAAAATGAAAGGCAAAGAGTTTTGGATTACTTGAGAGAGATGTCTCAGTTACTATCCTTAGTAAAGAAAAGTTTAGCAAAAAAAGTATAGTAAGTTATTCTCTTTAGCAAAGAAAGTATAGCAAAAAAAAAGCACAGTAAAGCAAAGCTTAGCAAAACATTATGCCTTGCAAATACAGTAGGCATATTCTGAATATATACAGAGGGATTTCCCTGGTGGTCCAGTGGCTAAAACTCTATGCTCCTAATGCACAGGGCCTGGGTTCAATCCATGGTCAGGGAACTAGATCCCACATATAAGGACTTCCCAGATAGCACTAGTGGTGAAGAACCCGCCTGCCAGTGCAAAAGGCATAAGAGACACGGGTTCAATTCTCGGGTCAGGAAGATCTGGAGGAGGACATGGCAACCCACCTCAGTATTCTTAGCTGGAGAACCCCATGAACAGAAGAGCCTGGTGGGCCACAGTCCACAGGGTCGGACATGACTGAAGTGACTTAGAACGAATATACAGAGACCACTGTATGGTAGTCACAATGCACCATTCACCTTGGCTTCCTCTGGAGGGATGGAGGTAAGTGGGATGTGGCTACTTTTTAGTCACAAACTTCTGTGAAATTTTTATCACAAGAATATATCACTTTTGTTAAAATAAAAATAAAGGCATAATTAAAACCGACCATTGCTTTGCTGGCAATGTAAATGTGTTCAGATACTGGGTTCAGAAAGAGAGCTTTAGAAATAAAAACCAAACCAAAAATCCCTAGCTGTTTCCTGTTTTGTGGGCTGCTTATCAGCCCCAAACCTGATTGCCTAACATCTTATTTTGAACACTCCTTTCAACTGATCCATGACCCACACCTCTGCATTAGTCTTCCAATTAGCATAGGGTCAGAGATAGGGGCATCTTGCAATCGATCTTCTAATGACTGAATAAACACAATCCATGTGATCTAATTTAATTATGGAAAGGGTACAGATCTTTTTATTAGCTTTAGTTAACTGAATACCTGAAAATAATTTGATCATTTTTCCTCAGCCTCATTTGTTTAAGAATGCATTCAATCAACAATACTGAGGGTTTACTATGTGCCAGAGCTAGGTTTTTTGAAAGGAAGGAAGGAATGAATGAAAGGCGGGAAGAAGGGAGGAAGGAAGAAAAACCACGTGCTTCTCTAAATCAGGACCCAGTCAAGAAACAGGTGCTATGCTGGCTATTCAGAGGAAATTTACTACAGGTGACAACAGAGCTGAGCTGCCAAAAGGCAAATAATGAAGTAGTAGCAACAGCAAAACCTCAAAAAGACCCCCTCATCCCCAGGACTGGAAAGACAAAGGCCAGAGAGGATGTTTTAAAACCTAGGCTAGCTCTATCCAGAGGGAACTAGATCCATAGTGAGAGTTACCTGATGAAGTGGGCACAAGAGACAGCCCCTGGAAGATGTTACCCAAGGAAGAAAGCTCTAGCCACGGTTTTCCCCACCCCTTCAAGCTTCCAGGTTGTCTGCCAATGCTTCCCACTGGCCGGACTTCTTGACAAGCCAGTGGGCAAGCAAATTTGGGAAACACAATCTGCAGGGAGATAATGGAAAATGCAAAGAGACATCGAGACTTGACTAATGATGAAATAATGATTAATACGTCTGTAAAGCTTTATACTTTCCAGATGTCTACAAGCCACAGACATACATATACATGCATGCCAGTGCACACATGCACCATGTATAAAATCTGTGTTCAGTCACAGGGACAGTGGAACAGTGCTCTGTAATAAGTATACAGAGTACAGCCTGGGGATGCCCTACATCAACATGAGTCAGCCATAGGGATGTGTATGTCCCCCTCCCTCCTGGACCTCCTTCCCACTTCCTACCTCTTCCCACTCCTCTGCTGCTGCTGCTAAGTCACTTCAGTCGTGTCCGACTCTGTGCGAGCCCAGAGACGGCAGCCCACCAGGCTCTCCCATCCCTGGGATTCTCCAGGCATGAACACTGGAGTGGGTTGCCATTTCCTTCTCCAATGCATGCAAGTGAAGTTGCTCAGTTGTGTCCGACTCTTTGCGACCCCATGGACTGCAGCCCACCAGGCTCCTCCGTCCATGGGGTTCTCCAGGCAAGGGTACTGGAGCGGGCTGCCATTGCCTTCTCTCCCACTCTTCGAGGCTGTTACAAAGCCCCAGTTTGAGTTCCCCAAGCCATACAGTGAATTCCCACTGGCTATCTATTCGACGAACGGTAGTGTCTACGTTTCCATTATCTCTAGGTAGTTCATAATGGGATTCCCACCATGAATGCCATTAAATTTTTTAATTTAGTTATTAACAAACCATAGATATGCTATTTACTTTGTTACCTATACTAAACTCAAGCTATTTACTTTTAATTTAACCACCTATTCCTCTAATGTGATTTATTCAATCACATTCTCTCAATATAATAACATTTTTATCTAAGTTAAGGTAGTACTGTGTTTCAGATACAAACTGAGTAGATTTTCTAAAGCAAAATAATGATTGCGTTAGCAGGTTGCTTTCTTTTTGATTCTAAAGAAAATGCTCCCCCACCCCGCCCCCGCCATTAAGCACCCTGCTGACTACTGGTCAGAAGAAATACCTATTCCAACATTAAATAAGTTTTATTTTTCAGTATTTTTGTAAGGAATGGTTGTTGAATTCTATGAAATGTCAGAATTTATTGAGAGGATTATAGAGTAATAGTTCCTCTTACTTAACAATATATTTCCTTTTTATTCCTCTTCTATCTCCTTTTCCTCTTAATCCTCCTATTTCTTGGCTTATACCCAAAATGTCTTGGCATTATAATAAAACCAGACAACAAAAGTATTTCTTTCTTTCTTTGTGGTTGTTCCTCTGTTCAGGAACCACACAATCACAGTCTGAGCTACATCTGTGGTTCTAAATTTCTTCACTAATTTTATCACTGGCAGGAAACAAGAAGCTGGTTCTTTTCTGCCAAATCCTTTTACTTATTATTTTTTAATTCAATTCCCAGACCCTAGATGGCTGAGCTTACTTAGCGCCTCCCAGGTGACTCAGTAAAGAATCTGCCTGCACATGCAGGAGATGCAGGTGATGCAGGTTTGATCCCTGGCTCAGTAAGATCCGATGAAGAATGAAGTGGCAACTCACTCCAGTATTCTTACCTGGAAAATCCCATGGACGGAGAAGCCTGGTGGGCTGCAGTCCATGGGGTCGCTAAGAGTTGGACATGACTGAGGGACTAAGCAAGAGCTTACTTAAGGCCTAACTTCTATGTCACAAAGGAATTAATTTTTTCAGATCTTAGAAGTGCTAAAGAACTTAGAAAGTAAAAACAAAAAGCCAATCAGCTAAAGCCCAGGAAGTTAAGTAATTTTTTCCAATAGTATTCAGAAGTGTCTAGTAGTCTGAAGCCAAGATCTCAGCCTGCCAACCACGTAATATTTTTCACATACCATAATTTTCCTCTTGTCCATTTGGTTTGGGTAATGGAACTTTTCCCATATGAATTATATTTAGGACCTGAAACATTAGAAAAGCAAATGAGGGGCTCTGATCTATGCCAGTCATTCTGATATCTTCACAGTGGGTGATTAAGTAATGCTGACATTGAAGAGAAAGGTTACAGAATGAATTAAGAGGTCATGTGTCAAAGAGTGGATGGCATGACCCTGGGCATGGATGAGTGTGGGGCATCCACCAGGGAGGAATGAATGATGGGATAACAAAGGACTGACCTCACTGCAGTGGAGGGAATGGGCAGTAAGGTAGTCTGATGTCAGGTTTAAGTTTTGCTGTCCTGTATCAGAAGCCTGATAGTAATACAACAGATTGAAGAGAAACTATCATGGGTTCTACAGGTGGGAAGAAAACAAAGTGGCCACAATAGAAGATGAGTTTTTGAGGAATCATGTCCCAACCATGTTTCACATTCAAAAGAAGTTTATATGAAAACTATCTGCTGTAAGGTACACACACTGTCTCCCTTAGTCCATTATAAACCAGTAAGTGATTTTGAACAAAATGTTCCCAAATTTACTGATTTGAAATCTTTGAATAAGAAAGTTTCTGATGGAATCAAACTCACACTGAAAACTATGTTTTTTCCAAAAGCAATGCAAACATGAGGGAAGGAAACGAATAACTTTTTAAAAATTAAATTTGTTATTTTGTATTGGAGTAAAGCTGGTTAACAATGTTGTGGTATTTTCAGGTGAATAGC
Source organism: Dama dama (assembly GCF_033118175.1). Classification (NCBI taxonomy): domain Eukaryota; kingdom Metazoa; phylum Chordata; class Mammalia; order Artiodactyla; family Cervidae; genus Dama; species Dama dama. Next base: position 51,212,491 of record NC_083710.1, read on the forward strand.
AAAGGGGCTCAGCCATACACACACATGTATCCATTCTCCTCTAAACTCCCCTCCCATCCAGGCTTCCACATAACATTGAACAGAGTTCCCTGTGCTATACAGTAGGTTCTTGTTGGTTATCCATTCTAAATGCAGCAGTGGAACCAATACTTTCTGAATGTCCACTATGTGTCAGCAATAAGCTTAAGGTGACTGCTGAGGCCAGCTACAGGGTCAGGGAGCCTCTCAGTCTTTCCCCAAGACATTATAACAAGCTGACAGTGACACTGAGGCATATTTAGCTTCATCTCTGAAGGATTAGCTCATATAAAAATAAAAATCATCAGAAAAGCATACACTAGAGCTGAGTTTTCATTGCCACCTAATTCACTTCTTCCTTGAAGTGTTTTAATGACTATACTCTAAATCTAGGCTTTTGTCTTTAGAACTGGCAATTCTCTTCACATTTTGTTCTTTACCCTAAAACTTGAAAATTCTTTTTGTTCATGGAGATTCATTATATCCATATGTGCGTGCGTGCATGCGTGCCAAGTCACTTTGGTCGTGTGCGACTTTGTGTGACCCTATAGACTGTAGCCACCTCTGTCCATGGGATTCTTCAGGCAAGAACACTGGAGTGGGTTGCCATGCCCTCCTCCAGGGGAATCTTCCAGATGCAGGGATCAAACCCACGCCTCTTATGTCTCCTACATTGACAGTCATGTTCTTTACCACTAGCACCGCCTGGGAAGCCTATATCTGTATGTATGGGCCCTAAATGATGGACTCAGGTTTTCTGATGAAATACAACTGCTAACAGTTTGTCCCCTCCAAGACAATATGAAACTGGACTATTGGAATACTGAAGACTTGCACTTTATTATTTCTTTATCACATTAAAAATTCTAAACTCATAATACAAAAAGTTATTTTCCTGGGCAAAGGTTTTTCTCCTGTTTCATATATATTCTCAACAGGCAACAGGCCTGCAAAATTAATGGTTGTTTTCAGGTCCAGCACATCTGTGTTGGTCATGGTACCCACATTGTGTACACCCACACTCATGCTCTAAATTTGGTTCCCATGGCAAATATCACCTTAAAATTTCCAAAATTATGGTGGAAGGAGGGCATGTAAAATTTACAACATATTGAAAACATTTACTAAATCATTTCCATGAGGGAAACACAGTCACAGATGAAAAAGTTGAGTTTGTTCACCTAAGTACCGTAACATGTCAATAAAGCAGAATATGAGTCTTCTTATTCTTGTCAAGAAAGCAGAATAAGGATCAGCTTATACTTACTCGGAATGAGCTAACAGCCTGGGTAATGAGTTCATCTTTCCAAATGCAATCTTTCCTGGCCAAATACTTTTTGATACCTCAAATGCCTACTTGACATATCCACGTTTTTGGCCTTAGGGCACTTCAGACCGTTCATGTGAAGAACTCAATCCATCATCTTCTCCATCTGGATCAGGTCTTTTCCCTTTCAGTGTCCTCTCTCCCAGGACATACCAATTTCAAATTACCTGGCATCTCAGGACAGACAATGGTGCCTCATTCTTGACTCCTCCCTCTTCTCCAACCCATAAATCCCACCCGTCTTCAAAGGCTGACAACTTCACATGCCAAACTGCTCTCTCATTTGTCTATTTCTCTCTACACCAGCTATCCCACTCTATTCTAGGCTACCATCCAGCATATACTACATGGAACATTGCAATAGTTTTTTAACTCATCTCCCTGCATTCTTCACGCCTTAATCAATCTGTTGAACCCAGGATACTAGTGGTTATTCTAAAATGCAAATTTCATGATACCATGCCCCTTCATAAAATGTTTCACTAGTTCTCCAATTCTCTTAGGACACTTTTCAAATTATTCTCACAATCTGGTTTCTGTTTATTTCCCTACAATCAGATAAGATCACTCTAACCAGTGCCTTGTTACCCTGTAAGTTCTGGATATTCTAGACCTTCAGGACTTAAAGTCTCCATGTTCTCTCTTCATTCTGATAGTTACGCCTTTCAGAGAACACTCTTTTCCCTTGCTCCTGTAACCTGCCTAATTCCCACATCTCGTTTAATCATTTACTCTGATTTCACTTCCTCCAGGAAAGACAGCATCCTCCAAAATCTGTGTCAAGCAGCCTCGCTTCATGTAAAATGAAAGTGAAAGTTACTCAGTTGGGTCTGTCAAACTCTTTGTGACCCCATGGACTACACACAGTCCATGGAATTCTCCAGGCCAGAATACTGGAATGGGTAGCCTATCCTTTCTCCAGAGGATCTTCCCACCCCAGGAATCGAACCAGGGTCTCCTGCACTGCAGGTGGATTGTTTTTTTACCAACTGAGCTATCAGGGAAGCCCTCATGTAAACTTTCTTTGAAAGAACTTCTCTTTCTCTAAAATCTTTCTCTCCTTTTGTATGATCTCTGCCTGATGGATAATAAACTCCTAAAAAATGTTCAAAGAGCAAATCAACCTATGTGAGAAAGTGATCTTCAAGTTGGTTTTTAGATACAAACAGCAGCAATATATAATTTCTTCCCCTCCCTTTTTCTTTCTTTCTCAAAGAAAACCTTATTCCATGATACTTCTAGGCTCTATTCACTTGTACTCAATTTGTCCACTAACACAAAGCTGAAGACAGAGAGAGAAATCACTTAATAATTAAAGAGAGTCATAAATATCTAGCGCCAGACAATTCCTTCGAGACTTTTTAAAAGCAGCTGAAAAAGCTCCGCTACTCATGACTATCATCCATCCAAGTCTGACCCATTTCCGAAGTCCTTAAGAAAGAGACTAGAGAAGAAAATGAGAGAACTGTGGAGCCAGGTGTCTTCTGCCTGGTTTGGGGGCTAGGGGAGGAAGGGGATTACATGCTTATTTCAACCAAATGTAAACAGGATGGAGAGCAACCAATTCTATCATTAATATAATACTTATAAGAAGGAGAAATTTTATGTTGTAAATCTTGGCTGGACATGTACTTAGCAATACATTTATTATCCTTCTAACTACCTAAAAATGGCAAAAAAGAGAGACCAACAGGTAGTGAAGGGTGAAAGCATGAGCAGCCTACACCCTCACCTTTTGGCATATAGTATGTGAAGAGTTCCATGAATTAAGGGACTTCGCAGAAGGACGCTACACCTCAAGAGAATCTGCAGCCATGCAAGGCAACTGCAGCAGAAAACAACCATAGTCTGATGACAACAGTTGAGCAACATGGGGTGAAAAATATGATGCTAGCATCAGATGTCTCATACTAGGGAACTATACAGTGTAGGCCCAGGAGGCCACCAGGCACCCTGCCCAGAGAGGGGGCTGGAGGCATGGACCACTGACAGACTAAAAGGACACATGGCTGCCCAGCTTTGGCAGGTCCTGTGAGAAGGTGAAATAAAAGTGAACGCCATCTATACGGAGAACTCCACATCACTGAGGCCACGAGTGGTAAAGAGCTAGCCCAAGTCAGATCAAACTGTCGAGTGACTCTCATTACGATCTTCTCTCCCCGGTCACCTCCCATTCCCACCTATTAGGTGGAGGGAAGGATGCAGAAACCAACACTGCCCTCCTCCCCATTTCTTGAGACACATTCCAAGGTGAGGAATAAGATGAAGTTAAGAAAAAAAGAAAAAAAAATTTCTTTTAAGGATTCACTTCCCTTCTCTGAGTCATTTGCAAAAGAAAAGCACTTATAGTTGGATATAAGGTTGAAGTATAAAAATGGACTGAAAGTTTTTTCTCTTTGAATAACCAAAAGTAGTGACTACAATATATATATAATATATTATAACTATAATAAGTTTTAAAAATATTGGAGATGAGATGTCAATTAAAGGATACAAATGGGAAACCAACAGACTCAGGAAAAAATGTAAAATAAAATATCAGGTTTATACTTTACCAAATTCAGATTGTTCAGTAAACTGAGGAAATCTCAGTCATCAAAAAAATAAAACCATCTAAGATAATAACTGGGAGAGTGGAATTGACACCTAAGAAGACCACATATTAGTGACAAAATGTATTTAAGCTCTTCCCTAATACTCAACTGGAGAAGGACATGGCAACCCACTCCAGTATTCTTGCCTGGAGAATCTCATGCACAGAGGAGACGGTGGGCTACAGTTCACAAGGTCGCAAAGAGTCGGATGTGACTGAAGCCACTTAACACACATGCATAATACTGAATAGATGAATCATTCTGTTGCCAACCACCTCTATCTTCATTAAGTTTTATTAAATGCTAGTCATAATAACGACTGAAATAGATGTTCACAAAATATGAGAATATGGCTTAAACCTTTTAACACATTTTTTTTTCAATTTAATGTATTATAGAATGATGTAAACATCAGTGAAATTCAGAGTTCTATGTCTTACTGGGATGATTACATGATTTTCAAATACTATAGTCTTAAGCAACTACATTAGCGCTCATGAAAAATCTCACTAAGTACATAGACTCATGATTCTGAAACTATAATTTAAAACTATAGTTTTTAACTTCTAAAAAACTAATCATACATGGTAAGAAATTGCTTTTTGTAACATTTCAACTGAAATCTCATTCTTGAAAAAAAAAGTGAAAATATTCAATTCTGTGGCCAAAATTACCAAATTTCTACACGTCTCCCCTTTTGTAAAAACATTCTATTGGCTTACTAGATATACTGCTCATGACTATAAATGCAGGCATACCAAACACTTCACACATATCCTAATCAGAGTGAGATTTTTGTTGGCCCATCTGCTTTAAATTGCATGCCAAGAATCAAGAAAAATCTTGGAAGTTCTAAGTCCTGGTTGTAAAAACAGAAGATAAACTCTGAATCACAGACTGTTAGCCCTGGAAGAAAATGCCAATGACAACTTGATTAATTCAATGGCCATTCTGATTGAAGTAAAGAAATAATAGACTTCTCTAAACAGTGTAACTGCATACACCCTAAAATCGTTTAACACAGACCCATCACTCTTAACAGTCTTTTTGTGTTGCTGTTTATGTAGTCGTTTCAAAAACTTGAACCCACATTCAGCAGACATTCTATAATTAGCTGTGGCTTCACCTACAGAGACAAGGAGCACCATGATCTCAGGTTCTTAACATTCCTTTGAAATTTATTTCAAAGCTGTGCTAAACAAATCAGTCAGAAAGCCTCAGCCAAGGAGTCCACCCACGTTCAACAACCTTTCTTCACCTAATGATAATTACAGCCTATGGAACAGGCAGCCTCTAATAAACAGCATCAACTTCAGAAGACAGATATCTGGAGGGACCTTTCCGTTGCCATAGAAATATCTTCAGGCCACCTTGTCCTCAGCATGAAACATTACCTTCACATTAACCTGCTATTAACGGTGTATGTGCAAATGCATGTGTGTGCGTGTTTGAGTGAGGAGTACGCATGCCCACATGCACAAGCTGGGATGGCTTGGGGGCATATATTAGCCCAAATTATAGGATAATTTACCCTGTCCTGTTGGATATAAATAATACGTAGTCCGTAGCTCTAAAACATTCCCCCAAAAGGAGAACACAAATCTTCTCAGTGACAGCAGCCCCTGATTAATGGGTTCTTGCTCCCTTGGTTCGATTGCAAACTTTCATAATGCAGCAAAGCAATAAAGCTCAGCAAAGAATTCTCCATACTCCTTTTCCTCATTCTAACCTCTGGGGTCAGTGGCTTCCTAAAGAAAAGGTAGCAGCAGCTGCCGCGAAATGAAGAAAGAAACTTCATCATGTCAACCCAAACATGAAAAACATTTTAGGAGTCATGAATTCAGGGAGCAGAGGTTGAAATTCTGTTTAATAAACTATTCTAAAAGTTGTTTTTAAAAGAATCAAATGAACTTCCCTGAGGCATATTATGAGCTAAAACATCCATGTTCCTTTCACATATCCATAGTATATACTCTTTGGGACCAGAGGAATGAGACAGAACTGAGCCATCTACAGGGCTTATATTTTAATGGGCTTCTTTTGGGGACAACTTAAACACAAAATCTTAAATATGGAAGATATTTAAGAAAGTAAATATACAAAAAAAATGTAATTGCTTAGACTTTTATTATCTCCAAATACTTATGGACAGGGAAGTCTGGCATACTGCAGTCCACGGGGTCACAAAGAGTTGGACATGACTGAACAACAATAAAATACTTAATGGAGGATGTCAGGGAGCAGGCAAGGAGGGAAGGTACGGGGAGGGGTGTTAGAAGGGGGTTAAGAGTGTCAGAAACGGCAGAGAAGGGTACAGAAAGTTTTAATGCTCAGCTACTCTGAAGTAGGTTTTCTATTTCTTGGTCACTTTACATATGCAATTTGTTTAATTCAAGAATTACTGGCATTAGATGAAGCCGTTTACCATGTGTTCTCTCGATTATTTCTAAAACACTATCAAGGGAAGAGGTGGAAGCAGTGTTTTGCCATCATTACAGAGTGGATATCAAAGCTCAGGAAGATTAACCGATTTGCCCAAGTCTGCAGACTTGCTCACAAAGCTGCCGGGAAGTGAAAATAACTCGATAGCCAGGAGTTTTGCAAGACTACATTATTATGGTATTACTTGGGGTCTCACTTTATTAAACAGCATTACTAGACACACACTGCATTCTAAAATATTCTTTACCATAAACAATGAAGAAATTTCCTCAGCACATAGTAATGATCTGCTGTTAAATCAAGAATATTAAAGATTTCTTCTATCCTTTTATTCTCAAACTACTAAAGACCCAATACAACAATAGTCCTCTGTTAAATTTCAATCAGATGATGATGCAACTAAGATTAGTGAAAGTCTCACACAAGGAGAAACCTAAAAATAAGTGCTGTCCAGAAATATGACCCTGAGTTTGGTTCAGTTCATTTTTTTTTTTTTAATGCTATTTCTTTTGGAGAATCGCAAAGGGATCCATCTAAACAGTCTTTGTTAGTTTACCGGAATAGGAGACAGTTGATTTATTCAGGTCGTTTCCTCTGCGTATGCCACTGAAAATTTCTCTTTATGTAATTTTTACCAAGAAAGCCCACAAATCAAGACATTATACTTTTTCATCTATGCTAAAAAAAGATTTAGGTAACGTGGTCTAACAGAAGATATCATGTCACTTGGTCTTGTCTAGTAGATAGCTTAATTTTTAAAGCAGTACCATTTTTCTTAATAAAGATTCTGTCTGTGTGTGGCATTTGTGTGTGGCAAAACATACTGACATAGTGATGAAGTGATCTTCACTTCAGGAGATGGGCAAGAAACACCAAAATCAACCAGAATGTCTGAAATCTTATTAATTATGGCATCCCACAAATACATCATAAACCTGTAAGTTCAGCTGTACAAGGAAAATAACACAGATTGATGTATTTGACAGGATATTTTTAAAATATAGGAAAGGAATAAAAAATCTGGCCATGTTTCTAAGATATTCATATTATTATGAAGAACAGGGTTTTTGACTCTAAAACCAAATTCAAGAATGGGACTGTGTAGTTTTTTTCTGAGTTTCACTACCCACAAATATAACATTTGAAAGGTACCACTTTCATCAAATAGGTAGATCAACTGAATTTTAACAAAAGGACACGTGAGAAAGTTAACGCCCCAGAAGCTTCAAAACCTTCCCCTACTCTTGGCTCAGGCTATATATAACAAAGTCAAGCTAAAGATACACAGTGAATATAAGAAATGGTTCACATCAAGGAGGATCACGATCAATTCTTGTTAATGACAATTACAACACTGGGAATCAACAACCTACAAAGTAAATTTCTGGATAGCAGTTATAGGCAAAGATATGGCTATAAATGCATATTCAATAGATCAGACTGAAGCAAACAAAATAATCTCAACCACAGACTTCAGGGAAAAATTGCCAATCAGGTTCAAATGTTGTACATGTCAATTATAGCTATCAAGGGTCATTAAAAAACCTACAACCCTACAGTTCCTCCTAATTCTGCTGCAACACGTTTTCTAGGATGTACAGGCTGACTTAATAACAACCACTTCCCTTAAATCTCTGAATTCTCTGTTTCCTTGGGTCATTCAATATATAGCAAATGTAATTTGCATTTGACAACAGAATAACGCACCATTTATCAACTTCGCTAAGAGATGGAAAGGTAGTTTCTCATGTGTATTTTTTAAATTATAAACTCAATCTATTTAATTTTGATTCCATTAGCTTACTGTGAAATTCAGGTCCAAACAAGCCAAAGGACACAGTAATGTCACCAATCCCAGCTATCCCTAAGAAATTTCGTCATTTCATTTCAGCAATGATCTTAAAGAATAGTATAACTATATTCTCAATCATTTTATTATAGGACTGTCATGTAATTTCAGTGTCTGCACTTGTATACATATTTGCTAATGTAGCAGCAACATTCTAAGATACAACTTCAACAGCAAGGGCTAATGCAGTGGAAAAGGAATGGAGGTGGGCTTGGCAGTGATGCCCATGACCCAAGCATGGGCCAAAGGACAATGAGCTGGGAGCCCGATGATGTTTTCCAGTAATTCAAACTGGCAGGAAGACACAGAATTCAGTAGACAGGATTATCAGACTCAAAAGGCCTGTGTGCTTTAGCAGTCAGAAGCCATTCATTTTGATAGCAATTTACACTCAGCAAAAAAAATCATCATCCATCACAGGTATGATATTAATTTAAACTTTACAGATTCCTGAAATGTTGATTCAATTTAATGTGCATGTCTGTCCTGTTTGTATGGCTACATGAGACCAGCTACACTAGTGTTTTAAGCCTGTTTTAATACGTATCTATTTAAGGCAATATTATAGGCTTCCCAGGGGGCTCAGGGTGAAGAATCTGACTGTAAAAGAGAAGGCACTCACAATGTGGCTTTGATCCCTGCGTCAGGAAGATCCCCTGGAGGAGGGCATGGCAACTCACTCCAGTATTTTTGCCTGGGGGAATCCCATGGACAGAGCAGCCGGGTGGGGTATAGTCCATGGCGACACAAAGAGTTGGACATGACCAAGCATGCGCGCACACACCATGCAGTATTATAAACAAAGAAAATCCTATACTACTGTAGAGGTCTCAGGCTGTTTTTTCCCCTTTTAAGAAAGACTCTCATTACTCACATTTTACCTGAAGCTGACCACCACTCCTGTGCTACAGTCACCTCTGACTTTCGTGCTCAAGTTCAAGAATTTCTATAAGCATTAGTTCTTGTATTCTTGCCATTGTTAATTTATGTTAATAAGAAAATTCCAATTCCAGAGAGCTATTTCCCCATTAATTTAGTAGGTGCACTTACCCGCACTGTCCCCTTTTCACGACAGCATTAGGTTCACACGCGTGCTCAGTCGTGTCACACTCTATGTGACCCCATGGACTGTACCATGGGATTTGCCAGGTAAGAATACTGGGGTGTGTTACCATTTCCTCCCCCAGGGATCGTCCTAACCCAGGGATCAAACCCATGTCTCCTACATCACAGATGGTTTCCTGCATTGGCAGGCAGATTCTTTACCATGGGTACCAACTGGGAAGTCCCTTGATATACTTATAATACATACATAAAAGCAGCGACCATCTTGAAATACTGCACTAAAAGGGATCCTTATATTTTTAACACTGAATAGATAGTAAAACAAAACTTGTTGGTTGTGTAATACATTTTTCCTCAAATTAAACATCAGAAAAAATGTTCATGTTCATAAGGATGGGTCCTTTTCGTGAAATTTCACTTCAATATGGCATGATCCCCTCAAAATTAACTTACCTAAAATCAAGCATCTCTTTCCCACACCAAATATTTCATCTCAACTCCCTACACTTGCTCGCAGACCCAAAACTTAACACATGAGATCTTTGATGGATTTACAAAATCTTTGGCTGAGGAATTTAAAAGATCACCTCCAACACTGTCTGGGCAAGAATGCCAAGTAAAATCCGTGCAAAGTATTCAACTAAATTCTGTTTCCACCCTACTGGTAATAGAGCACAGAGCACTCATCAGAAAGAGGATCTTGTTTTTCAAACAATGCTACTTGTTAGTAACCTCTCCCTTCCTCATATATATCAATCCTGACTTCCTATAACTTCTGGTTTGTAATAATATTGTCTTCTAAACTACGTTCAATTACATATGATAAACTTTCAAAAATCTGAACATCTATTGAGTATCCTTCTATGTCTGTTGTTCTGGAGGCTAAATCTGTTACACAGTTATGTTAATGTGAGCTGACTTCAAATCCTTCACCATCCCGACCACTTGCATCTAAAGTGATGCCATTTTCTCAAAGTAAAGTCTGTTGCCCTCATAGGACATTTGTAGCATTTCCAGTACAAAGTCAAAGAAATTTTAAGAGCTGTGATATCCAGTCAGCCATTCACTATCAATCTACATGGAAGTGAACATCCATTATGACCTAGACATGACTTACTGTGTTAAAAAACAAAACAAAAAACTCTGAATAGATGTTTCATTATCTATGAATCTACTCTGCATTCCTCTCGTTCAGTCCACCTTTTTCCATCTTATCTAAATAACTTAAAGGAAGCTTCACCATTTTCTTGAATTGCTAAAATCAACAAAGTGTTTGGTTTTTCCTTGATCTACTGTTTAAAGAAGCTTTTCCGTTGGGTAATTTTGTATATCATCACCCTATAGTGGTACAGTTCCTTAAAATTTATCAATTTTTAAATTTAAAATTTCCAGCCATAATTTTTGGATCTATCCAATGGCTCAGCAATGTGAAGAGAATAGCAATTACTAGCCCTTGGTATTAAAATATAATCAGGGGTTCACAGAGGTTACAGAATGTTAGGTGCAGGGCTGGTATTAAACACCAAGGCTTCATTCCTCATTTGTTTCAGGTTTCCTCCAACCTGCCTTGCTTCTGAGCAGGCTTTGATTCTAGGAAACACCCATGTTCACTCCACATTAGTTTAAACAATATATTTGATATTCTCTAAAAAAGAAAAACAAGAAAAATTGGGGGAGGGGTTACAACAACTCTAACACTCAACAGCTTTCGGCATTTATGTATTTGCTCTATAGTTAAAGGCTGAAGATTCGACAGAAATAAAAGCAGTTTAATTCTGTATTTTTAGTTCTCATGTGTTCTAAAAGACAAATACCTCAATAACGGACAAAAGTTTGTAATCAAAACATAAATGTAACACTATAAGCTAAAGTTTCAGATTATTCTGCTGCTTGTATTAAGGCAACTTGAATTCTAGTCACAAAATTTTCAGCTAACGGGAATACTGAACTACATAGAATTGAATTCAACCTTGTGGCTCTTAAAAAATAAACTTAAAATAATTATAAGAGACAGAGGATAAGGTATGGTAGTATATGAATGAATGAGTTGTTTTTTAAATCTCTTGGCTTATTAAAATGAAATGTTGTATTACTTTAGTTTTTGTTCATAAGGTCAATTTAAGATGATATATAGCAATGGCCCCTCTAATAATATAAATTAGTGGAATTTCGGGATAATCTTTGAAGATGCAACAGAATGTCTCAGTACTGCCCATTCATCCAGGAGATTAACAGTCAAGCACACTCCTAAAGTCAGCAATAGAGAAACACTGAAGATTGGTTTTTAAGTTCACAGAAAAGACGCATGTGCATGCGAGTGTGCTCAGTTATATCCTCTGACTATGGAATTCTCCAGGCAAGACGGGAGTGGGTTGTCATTCCCTTCTCCAGGGGATCTTCCCAACCCACGGATCAAACCCACATCTCTTGCATCTCCTGCACTGGCAGGCAGATTCTTTACCAGCTGAGCCATCTGGGAAATCCAAAAATGTATACATTTCTATAAAGTGGAGGATATATATATATATATATTTTAACTTGTTCTAATTGATGAATTAATTATTGTAATGTACATAGAATAAATGTATCAAGAGTTACAGAAAGAAGAAAAGTATTCAGATGAAAACAGTATAAACACTAGACCAAAACTTTGTATTCCCTAAATTTTGAACCACAGAAAGGTACACTGCATCTTTGTGCATTCATTCTATGACTCTGATCATTTCAAAGTAAACATAACCTTTTAAATAAAACTGTTTTGTAGGCCAGAGGCCTACAGTTTCTCCAACGTTCCTGCTCCTTTATTGCTTCTATAAGGTGCAATGATTTAAGGTAGGATACGTCCAGAGTTGAATGGTTTGGGTTTTTTCTGCCATTGTTGTTGTTTTCTGTTTTGTTTTGTTTTGCCCCAAGTAAGGCTATGCTAAAGAGCCTAACTATTTACTGCTCCTTCACAAAAGCTCCCAGAAGAAGGTAGGTTCTAAATTAGCTTCTTTAAAAAACGCTACCAATTGTTTACTTGTAAACAAGAGCTACTAGAGCTAATTTAGTGGTTTCTAAGTTCACTATGGCAAAGTCTGCTCATTTGTCCTCCATATGTTGTTTGAAAAATCACCAGAGTTCATGAGGCCACAAGTGAAGGCTCCCAATGAGCGGCCGGCCTTTGGGCTGTGCCCAGTCACTTCAGTCACATCTGACTCTTTGCGGCTCCGTTGATCATAACCCACCAGGCTCCTCGGTACATAGGATTCCCCAAGCAAGAACACTGGAGTGAGTTCCCATACCCTCCTCCAGCGGATCCTCCTGACCCAGGGATCAAACCGGGGTCTCCTGCATTGCAGGCGGATTTTTTACCGCTGAGCCACTGGGGAAGCCTGGCCTTCTTTCAAGCAACTCCGAAGAGAAAACACAAACATGAACACTCCTTTGTAGATACTCTTCTAGGTCAACTGTGTCCTGCAAAATGATACATTGAATTCCTAATCTCCAGAGCCTCAGACTGTGACCTTATTTGGAAATAGAGTTGTTCCAGATATAGTGAAGATTCGAGTAGGGTGGGCTCTTAGTCCACTCTGACAGGACTTGGTCAAAGAAGAGACATTGAGACAGAAATACACAAGGAGACAGGGGTTGGGGTAACGCATCTAATGGCCAACGACCTTGGCAAACACCAAAAGCTAAAAGAAGTTAAGAAAGGATCTCCCTATACAGGTTTCACAGTGAGTGTGGCCCTCCCAACGCTTAATTTTGGACTTCTCCAAGGGTGGGAGACAATCCATTTCTGTTGTTTGAAGACACAAGTTTTGCTGTAATCTGACATACCCATGTCTTCTTTAACTTTTTATTTTGTATTGGGGTATAACCAATTAATAAAACTGTGACCGTTTCAGGTGAAAAATGAAGGGACTCAGCCACACATATGCAAGTATCCATTCTCCTCCAAAACGCCCTCCCACCCAGGCTGCAGCATAACATTGAGCAGAGTTTCACGTGCTACACAGTAGGTCCGTACTGGTTACCCATGTTAAACACAGCAGTGTGTGCATGACCATACCAAACTCCCTAACTGTCTCCTCCCCTGCAACAACCATGTTTGTTCTGTGAGTCGTTCTTAACGCCTTCTTTTTCTCTCTTTCTTCCTCCTATAACGCAAGGTACTTACACTGCCCTCACTCACAGCATGTAGCCTCAGGCTTCCTCCCCTTGGCCTGTAACTTTCCCTCTCTCTTGACCACTCTTCTCCACATCTCTTCACGTCATCAATGTATCTTTCGAGCTCATCTCTGAGTTACCTTCTCCATGTCACGTCACCTAATCTCCTCCCAGGCTGGGTTCTGTGTGGGGCTTCTTTCCCCCAAGCACAGCATACAAATCTGCGACACACGCCTGTCTTCTCCAGTCCACTGTCGGCTCTGACATGACACCATTTCTCACCGTTGCACCGCCAGAGCCAAACTTAGTACTAGGCTCAGAATACCTACTCCTACTCCTATTATCATGTGCCTTCCTCTCTTCACATCCCCTTTCCGTCATGTACCATGTAATCCTCAATTTAGAATTTAGTAGGTGACTTTAGGGCTTCCTTGGAGAAAATCCTTAGATATACCTGTAGGAAAAAACCCAGCTGGTACTTCACTTGGGACCCATAGCCCAGCTTTGCCGTAATTTTCACCATCACCTGTAAGTCAGGGTCTGCATTCCATTCAGCCTGGTTGTCTGTCCTGTTAATCAGCAGGCAGGTGAAGCAGCAATGTGAGAGGTTAAGTATCAACATGACTGTTCTTCCCTTACCTTGAGATAAGCGCCCAGGAGTGGATTTTCACCCCCTTGACTCTCATAGAGAAAAATAGAGGGGCTGGAACTGGATGGTTCAGGAAATGAAAGCAAGCATTGATGCCAGTGATGACCAAAAGAGCAGATTTGAACTTCAGTTCAGTCGCTCAGTCATGTCCGACTCTTTACAACCCCCTGAACTGAAGCATGACCAGGCTTCCCTGTCCATCACCAACTCCCGAAGCGTGCTCAAACTCAAGTCCCTCAAGTCGGTGATGCCATCCCAACCCTCTGTCACCCTCTTCTCCTCTTGCCTTCAATCTTTCCCAGCATCAGACTTTTCCAGTGAGTCAGTTCTTTGCCTCAGGTGGCCAAAGTATTGGAGTTTCAGCTTCAGCATCAATCCTTCCAATGAATATTCAGGACTGATTTCCTTTAGGATTGACTGCGTTCATCTCCTTGCAGTTCAAGGGACTCTTAAGAGTCTTCTCCAATAGAACATTTCAAAAGCATCAATTCTTTGGTGCTAAGATTTGAACTTAGCACACACAGAAACAAAATAAGCTTTCCACACCTTTCAAATAAAACATAGGTGTTGCTAAAATTTATTATATTTTTAAAGCACTTTAGTATAAATTAATATTACCTTCAATATACTTTCAACTGCTCTTGTTAACTCATGCTCACGCTCAGTAGCTAAGTCGTGTCTGACTCTTTGTGACCCCATGGACTGTAGCCCAGCAGGCTCCTCTGTCCATGGGATTTCCCAAGCAAGAATACTGGAGTGGGTTGTCATTTCGTTCTCCAGGGGATCTTCCTGACCCAGGAACTGAACCCGCGTCTCCGACACTGGAGATGGATTCTTTACCACTGAGCCACCAGGGAAGCCTTGTTTTAACTACAACACTTTAAAGACTATACAGTAAAAGCAGTATATGCCAAACTTCTAAATGCAGCAATACACACTATGATTGCATCTTACATAGCTTTAGAAGTATTTTTCTTGTTGAAAGAAAAAAGTCAGTAAAAAAGGATGAGCTCAGTCAAGTGTTTTGTAAGAAACTTTTTGCACTGTATCTCTATGAATTAAATGAATTGATTTTTCATCTTTGCTGGTCCCTGGCCAGCCTAGTCCTAGGTCTGTAAGCCAACTGGCTGTTTCTTGCCAACATCAACAAAAAGCCCATGAACCTAGACTTTTCCAGTGTATACCCCAAACCACTTTACTTTGACCAAGCTGAAATTTCATTTTTGACTTATGTCTGACATCTGATCCTGTCCCTCGACGTTCCTATTGAAAGTCTTGTTCTTGCAATCCCGCCCTGATGATGTTATTCAGTCAGACAGCACAAAGCCCTGACTTCGTCCTTCGTGTCCACCTCTCACAGGCCCACTCTTCCTGCGTGGATCATTCTGCTGTGAGTCCTGGCAGCCACGAGAAGACACATCTACTCATCCTCTGGGACCCTGGCCTAGCTGCATACCCTCACAGCGGCAAAGTTGTGCAGCACGTTTCAGGCCCAAAAGTTTCACTGAAATGAGACATTTTCACTACCTCTCAATCTCCAGTGCATTTACAATCATGCACCCAATATACACTGAATGAGCAAGTGAACTTTCCCCTTCAATGAGTATCTACAAAGTTATAAATATCCAAATAGCTAAATTCTCTGGCAGGCTTTTGACTATATGCCTGATTCTGGAAAACCAGAATAAGGTTGGCGGACACCACACAAAAGTGCCTCTACCTTCAT
The DNA here is from genome assembly GCF_033118175.1 of Dama dama. Lineage (NCBI taxonomy): Eukaryota > Metazoa > Chordata > Mammalia > Artiodactyla > Cervidae > Dama > Dama dama. Next base: position 51,228,313 of record NC_083710.1, read on the forward strand.
GCTCTTTCTTCAAAAAACAAAAATGAAGGAGACAACACTCAGGGCTATGACAGCAGTCTCTCTCTCTTGTTACCCCTTTTGTGTCATTTTTTGGGCTACATTTTACTTCGAAATAATTTTAAACGTACATGAAAATTATAACAAGTTACAATAAAAATCCCATATACCCTTCAACCAGGGTTTTAAAATGTCACTCTTTTTATATGCATTTGAACATGACTATACCCATTCACTTAACCGTGTCCATACATCTACATCTATCTAAAAACATTTACAGATATAAACACACAAAAATGTGTTCACAGGTATGTACATACACAATTACACACCTGTGTACAAATATATCTTTTTTTTTCCTGAGTATTTCTGGATAAGTTTCAGATACAGAGCCCTTTTATCCTTAGCACATCAGCATGTATATACTGAGTTGTATACACTCATACATAATCATTTTCTAATTATCAAAGTCAATACTTGCAACTAACCTACAAACCATGTTAAAACCAAATGAGTACTTTCTTTCAACGATGTCAGAACACTGATGTATTATTCTCCCGTTTATGAATCGACATTTTTTTTCCAAGCTTAGAACTACAAGTAAATAGGTTAAATGTTCACTATCACAACACCTTGCCAATATTTTCCCAGTCATGTCTTGTTTGCCAAAACTCATCCTCTTGATGTTTTAAGACGAGCTCACTGGATGCTGAAGTCCCTGAGCTCTCACATGTTTAGAACAGTTTTTCTACATATTTATACTTGATGAAGAGTTTGGCTGGATATGAAATTCATGGTTCACACTTGGAATTCACACTTGAATTTCTTGAACTGCTGCTTTTCTTTGTATATTCTTTGGAGATGTCTGATGCCATGCTAAATACTTCTATTACTTGATTGATTCTTTGTTTGCTTTTGCCTGTAGGCCAGCAGTCAGCAAACATTTTCTGTGAGGAGCTAAGCAGTAAATTATTTTAGGCATTGTGGGCCACATATGTTCTTTGCCACATATTTTTGTTTTGTAACTCTTTAAAAAATATATGTAGAAGCAGTTTGTAGCCTGAATGCTACACAACTGGCCATTATATGTAGTTTGCCAACACCTGCTATAGATGATAAGATTACTTTCTTCAAAATTCACAACTTTTTTACTAGGAAATATATAGTTGATCCAGAGAAGGCAATGGCACCCCACTCCAGTACTCTTGCCTGGAAAATCCCATGGATGGAGGAGCCTGGTAGGCTGCAGTCCATGGGGTCGCAAAGAGTTGGACACTACTGAGCGACTTAACTTTCACTTTTCACTTTCATGCACTGGAGAAGGAAATGGCAACCCACTCCAGTGTTCTTGCCTGGAGAATCCCAGGGACGGCGGAACCTGGTGGGCTGCTGTCTATGGGGTCGCACAGAGTTGGACATGACTGAAGCGACTTAGCAGCAGCAGGAGCAGATAGTAGATCATTTTTTTACAATTTTCCTAGGAACCTGGAAATACCTTCCAATATGTACCTTCAGGTCTTCTTTTAATTCAAGCAAGTTTTGGGGGGTTATAAAATGTTAGTAGATAACTGATGTTAAACGTTAGTCCTGTTTCACTGTTTCACTTTTCTTTTCCAGGGATTCCAATTATCCACAGACTAGATCTTCTCTATCTTCCACTTCAACAATTTTCTGTGAAACTAATTTTAACTTCATTCTATTTTCATTCTCTTAGTTATGTGCCTATATCTTCAATGCCCCTCATTAAGTTTTCCTATTTTAATCCACTCCCCACCTTGAGCCCCTGACAATTTATAGACTTTATAGCTTATTACTTTTCCATTTCATTCCTATGTTCAATTAAATTGCATTTCACTTCTTTCTGTTTTTAGTCCATCTCTGTTCTTAAAGTTTTAACAGAAAGGTTTTCTCCCCTACATACACTAAGTCACTTCAGTCATGTCCAACTCTTTGCAACCCCATGGACTATAGCCCGCCAGGCTCCTCTGTCCATAGGGATTCTCCAGTCAAGAATGCTGGAGTAGATTGCCACGCCCTCCTCCAGGGGATCTTCCCAACCCAGGGGTTGAACCCACATCTCTTATATCTCCTGTACTGGCAAGCGGGTTCTAACCACCAGGCACCACCTGGGAATCCCTTCTCCCCTATAGTTCCAAATAACTGTTTAGGAATATTTAATTCAGTTTGCAGTGCTGTGTTAGTTTTCTATGAAGGGAATATTCATCAACTAAGGAGATTTTTATTCTCATTTTGTTTTTATCTTAGAATAGTTCTGAAGAATGTTTATAATTTCATTTCATGAAAAAAAATGGTGGAGGCTTGGTGTGATTTACATAATTTTAGACTGCCCTCTTCTGTTAGTGTAGCAAAAATGTACCTTAATTGGCATGAATTGTACAAAATTTGTACACTGTAAAACATACAAACATTTCTTCATTGAATCGTTTGTGAGGATGATGAGCTGGGGAAGTTTTATGCTTTCCATCAATTTTTCAGTGTGTTGTGTCTTTCAGGATCTTAAATTCCCCTCTGCTTCTTCATGCTTTCACCAGAGACTTCCTAAAGGTAAATTTCTCATTTAATCTCTTCCTTTGGATGCTGTAACAAATGACCAGAAATTTAGTGGCTTAAAATAACAGAAATTTACATTCTTTTATAGTTCTGGAATCCAGAAGCTTAAAATAAATCACATGTAGCTAAAATGAAAGTGCCAGTGAAACTCATTCCTTCCGGGAAAGCTCTAGGTGAGAATTTATTCTTAATCTTCTAGCTTCTGGTGGATTCTGGTGTTCCTGGTCCTGTGGCTGCATCACTCAGCCTCTGTTTCCTGTCCTCACATTGTCTTCTCTTCTGTACTCACGTCCCAACTGGCCTCCCCCTAATAAGGGCACTCCTGCTGTCACTTAGGGTGCACCCAGGTAACCCAGGATCATCCCAACACATAATCCTTAATGTAATCACATGTACACAATTCCTTTTTCAGAGAATAAGATAAAATTCAAAGATTCCAAGGATTCTAACATAAACATCTTCAGGGGCCATTTACTTAGCCCCCACTCCTTCTCCCCAGATGTGCTGCCTTTCCAAGACTGCGTGCATGGATCATCTGTGAGTGCTCAGTCGCTTCAGTAGCGTCCAACTCTTTGTGACCATGTGGACTGTAGCCCACTGACCTCTTCTTTCCATGGGATTCTCCAGGTAAGAATACTGGCGTGGGTTGCCACGCCCTCCTCCAAGGAATCGGGAATCCCGACCCAGGGATCAAACCCATGTCTCTTATGTCTCTTGCCTTGGCAGGAGGGTTCTTTACCCCTATTGGGGTAAAGTATGGGTCAAACACAGTATGGGTCAAACACATTTCAAATCCTTTTCCTGCAGTCAGTGCTCTGAGCTACCCATGCATCTTTTGTAGTGCTTTTGAATTTAGGATTGATTTTCTCATTTGAGGGTTGATTTTAGCTCAATTCCATCTTCACTTTTCTGTATACTTTTATGAAAAACCCAGGTCTCCACAAAGGCTTGAGCAGGGAAATAAGAAATATATTTTCTAGACATTTGTGTTTACCTTCCTACTACAGAGAATTTGAAGTTCGTAGTGTTCTGTCTTACTACTACATTTAAAGCCTGGGGTTTTAGAGTTTTAACCATTCTTGCTGATCTGCGTAGATTTTTAGAATGGTACCTGGAGTGATCTGACTGCATTAATGGGACTTCACTGGCAGCCCAGTGGTTCATACTTTGCCTTCCAATGCAAGAGGCTGTGGGTTTGATTCCTGGTTGGGGAGCTAAGACCCCACATTTCTGGTGGCCAAAAACTGAGAGTATAAGCAACAGAAGCAGCAATGTAACAAACTCAATAAACTACTTTTTTTAAAAAAAGAAGTGTAAATCCTTTGTGAAACAGGGAAATAAACAGTATTCCAATTTGGTGAAAACCTGTTACTTACACAAAAAAGGTTTCAAAAAGTTAATGATGTAACATAATGGCTACTATTTTGTGTAGTTACTCGGAGAAATAACACCTCATTAAACTATAGACTTGTTGAATTCCAGAACTGACAAAGACCACAAGGACCAGAGCTGTCAAATCCAGTAAAGATCTCTAGTTGCCTATGGTAGAAGACTGTCTCCCATGCAAGAATCTACCCTTCAACCATCCCAGAACCCAAAATTTGAAAAATCCAAAGTGAAATTAATATCATTATACTGAACACAGCATTCTAGTATAATACTTTATAGTCAATGCAAATAAAGACTGTCAGTGTCTTTGCCTTTATTCTCTGCCTATAGAATAGCAATCCTAGTATTTAAATAAGGATCCTTAGGAAGTATTATGATGAATTAGCCAGAATGTGCAAGTTATTTTGTAAATGAAGGCTTAAGTACTGTCACGTAACTCTGATGTATGGGGAGATAAAGCAGAAATGTCAGTGGCTGACTGTGGTCATATATATTAATGTATTAATATTTAACAAAGAAATGGGAGATAAGGAAGTAGGATGTCTGCATCTTGCTATCTGTATTCTAGCACTATGCCCTCCTGATGGCATAATTTTATTTAATTGTTAACTTCATCTGCCCCCATTTAATAGGTATAGAACAAATTTTCAAAGCAATAAAACATTGTAAACAATGATTCTGAAGGTAGAAACGTGTACACTGGTATTCCCTGGGCCACTATTGCACCCAACTAAGTCAAACGTCAGTCATGTCTTTATTTATTTATGTGGCTGCATCACACAGCGTGTGGGATCCTCATTCTCAGACCAGGGATCGAACCTGTGCTCCCTGCATTAGAAGTGTGCGATCAACTGCTGGGCCACAAGGGAAGTCCCAACAGTCACGACTTTAAATACAACTCTAACTAATGTCTAAATTTGAATAAACATCAGTAAACAAATACCATCTGAGGCCTAGCATGTGCTGCATACTGAGTGTCTGCTAAGCACTGGCTTGAGAAAACACTCCATTTTCTTTGTATCCACTTTATATGCTAGGAAAGTGATTATTTTTTATAAGTGCTACTAAACAGTCAAAACATATCATTCATACAGAAACTTATACATTTCAACACCATTCTTGATACTGTTCCCTCTGCTGAGACTGATTCCTCACAGGCTCATACTAACCTCTTCCTGGTCTGTATCAGATGTCACCACTTTGGAGTTTTTCCAGATCTGCTGAACTGTAATATAATTACTCCATGCTCAGAAATTTCTTAATAGTTTTTAGAACCTATACTTTTGTACTTGCCCATACTGCTTACCCTACACATATACGATGGCAATACAATGGTATATTTTAAGAGCCTGGCTTTGGTTTACACCAGGCACCAAGATGGACCCTGCCACCTACTTGCAGTTGTCACAACGACTGGCATATCTTTCTTGAGACTCAGTTTTTTTGAGGAAGAGGAGAATAATACCTAACCCCTAGGTGTGCCAGAAGAATTAAATGAAATAATGTAAAGTGCTAAATCTAGCAAATCAGTTATAAATACAATTACCTAATATTATTCTTCCTGCAACAACCTCATTCTGCTTTCTGAGTAAACTCTCTTTATATCAGAGATTATGTCTTATGTGCTTGGGGTGCCTACAGCACCTAGAACAATGCCCTGCACACAATCAGTATTCAGAAGGCACTTTTACAAAGAAAACAAATTAAGGATACAAATCGACCATTTTTTTAGCTTTTTCCATTGTGAAGGCACAGCAAAAAATGAAAAAGACATCATTCTTGACCTTTATTTACATTTTTAATGGCTTATTCTATTTTAAAAGCTGGGTCTAGTAAAAGAGCAGTTAATCTTTAAGTGTTTAGTCTAGTTAAAAATATACATGTATATCGATATTTCACATATAAGACTGTGAGTGAAAAGAACCAGCAGGACTGTACACAAGTGAGTGCTGACTTGGCAAACACACTTACGAGTGAGTTAAACTGAAAAACTCATTTTTCTCGCCTCCATTTTTTCCAAATATACTTCCCTCCGCAATTCTTACCTCTCCTGACTCCTACTCAAATTTGTTTCCATAGCAATATGCTTTTACCTTGAAATTCCATCACTGGAATGTCTACATCCAGTCTGCAAGTATTTCTACTGCTCTTGCTCTTAAATTGCTTCTAGAAAAACTCACTTCTCCCCTCCACAGTGTAGATGAACTACATAAATGTCTACCGGGCACCTGTTTCATCTCATTGCCTTGTACTGTACAGGCGTTCTTACACAGGACTATATTAATACTTCTAACATTTGTTACATTTTAATACTTGATAACAAAGTAAATAAACCCAGCTCCTGGGATGTGAACCATACAGGACCTAAGCTTGTTCAAATTCAAGACCTTTACCGAATACAAAGAAAACATTTAGAGAGCTACTTAACAATCAAAACCAGAGGAAAAGAAAGATTGCCAGTAAAAGAGTTATTCAGCAAGGACTTATTTCCTACCACCTGATCCTGCCTTTGGCTAGACACTGGATTTCTCCTGCCAGAACCTCAGGACTGTTAAGAGAACCCTAATTTGCCATTGAGCTTTTCCACTGATGTGCTCTCAACCCTACTCCTATTAGGCCCTTTAATGTTGCTTCATTTACTCTTAATTCTTCTATTTTGAATTGTGCTGCCAAAGTCCTGAAGGTCTGAAACACATCAGTACCTCTGAATAGATGGTCAATTCGACTCTTCTGAAAACCAGTCAGACTCTGGAGAACACCGCCAAATGCCACAAGCAAAATTGCAGTCCTGCAGTCAAACAAAGGATATTAACTCACTGAGCAGGTCCTACCCTGGGCTTCGAGAGCCAATAGAAGTCCTTGTAAGCACCCCAGGAGTGCACCTACACTGAAGGAGGAATCCAGACAGATGCCAAATGGTTGCTTTAAAAACCTTCAAAATTGATGAGGACTCACAGAATAAGTTCTGGTGTTCCTTGAAAAATTCTAATACAGAGGGCTACTAATTAGAGTTTGAGCCACTCAAGAACTCCCATGAAAATTTCTAGAAGGGTTATGCACAAATTAGTTAGCAAATCCAGAAAATTTCCTAACCTCCCCCCTGACCCCAACAGAATTTTGACTGCTATAGCAAGACCTAGCACTGACTATACCATGAGCACTCAAGGGTATGATATCTTTAAGCTGCTCAGAGGCAACGCACATTTTCTCTCTTGTCTTTGCTTGATATAGGGAAGAAAGCTGTCTTCCTCTAAATCCTAAATCTTGAACAGTCTAGTTAGAAAATCAAGTGAACCTTTTTTAAGACTACCTTGCATCAACATTTAAAATTCTCTCAACTTATAAAAACTGGCTACATTACTTTGCAGTTTGTCCTAATGGGTCAAATGATCCTGCTTATTTTATGCTACATTTTATTATTAATCCTCAATTCCTAACTATATTATTAACATAATACATCATGCTGTCATGAAGTAATCTTTAGCATACCATTTGAATGCATCCAGAATTCTGGGTATTGTAATCAACACACCATGAAAAGCAAAATAACTCCTCAAGGATTCACAATGTTGAAGAGCAAATGTTTTCAATCCTCATGCAAGGCATGCTCTAGTACATCAGGATGGCCCTTCCACAGACTCTGATGTATCCTTAGATTCTCGACTGCATCTGAGAGACACCTAAGTTGACTGCTACTATCAATGCTTTATCTCTTACAAATCTTTGTCTCCTAAATTTTCTCAACATATGGCAAGGAAGGAAGTCCAGCCAGCAGCAGCAGTTACCCCAGATTCCACGGAGGGATTACACTGTCAGTATATTCCCCATCTCCTGTCAGTGGCTCCAGTGTTGACGCCTTTTCCCATTCAAGTTTGGAGAAATATAAAGTAGTTTGAAAAACCTGTTCTAAACACTATAACAATCTGCCAATACTATGAGAAGCATTTGGTATTCGTGCATACAAATTTATTTATGTGCAAAATAACTGTAAGTTATATAAACATACATATTGTATAATTATGTACACATATATATTTGTATTTTTATATGTATAAATGTATAACACATATTTACATATGTATAACTGTATTCATATATGTGTATATATGCAGTGTATGAGTGTGTGCATGTAAGTGCATTTACTTTTTAAATTTATCTTTTAATTGAAGTATAATTCCTTTAAAATGTTGTGTTAGTTTCTTCTACACAACAATGTGGATCAGCTGTAAGTATACATATATACATATCCCCTCTCTTTTGCGCCTCCGTCCCACTCCCCCATCCCATGCCCACTGGGGTAATCACAGAGCCCTGAGATGACCCCTCTGTGTTATTCAGCAGCTTCCCACCAGCTGCCTGTTTCACACATGGTAGTGTATATATGTCAATGCTACTGCCTCAATTTGTCCCACTCTCTCATTCCCCTCACTGTACCCATAAGTCGATTCTCTATGTCTGTGTCTCTACTGCTGTCCTGGAAATAGGCTCATCAGTACCACTGCTCTAGACTCCAGATGTATGTGTTAATATACAACATTTGTTTTTCTCTTTCTGACTTACTTCCCTCTGTATGATGGGCTCGAGGTCCGTCCCCAACACTACAAATGACCCAACTCCAACTGTAACCCATGTGGAAGCGAGGTACTGCATGCGCCAGGCATGGCAATGTGCCCTTCAAAGAAATTCCAACCCAATCTTCAACAAACAAGCGAGATGTTTAGTCAAGTCTCTCAAAAAATGAAAAGTTAAAATGTGATCATAATCCCAAACTAGCAAAATGCCCTTTCTTCCATTTTCAAAACCTGGAACACTTGGTAGACCTATCCTGCCCCACCCACCAAATTGTTAAACTCTCTATTCAAACTTGCGAAAATTTTACTTTGGGTCTTATGCTCAATCTCCCTATCCCATCCCTGCACACTCTCAAAATCAATTACTCTCTCCCTCAGCAACAGGGTTCTGCCCTTTCCAGAATAAATGAGAGCATGCTCTTTTCCTGTTCTACCTCTTCTACTGCCCCACCCTCAAAAGTCGTCTTTCTCTAATTCTCCAGATATTGTGTAACAAAGACCCACAACAAAAAAGATGCTGAAAAGCAGAGGGGATAAATGCTTACATATTAGGTTTCCCTATCTTACACGTCTATCAGAGAATGCACTTAAGATAGCACTTTTTCAGTTTCTGTGTCTAGTTGAAAGAATATTCCTAAGATTTGATGTCAGATGGACACAACACTTCTGAGACTTTATTTCCTCCACTGAAGTTGACACTATAAGAATCAATGTAATCATATACATTAAAAGACAGAGATTTCTTTGCTGGTCCAGTGGTTAAGAATCAGCCTTCCAATGCAGGGGATACATGTTGGATCCCTGGTCTGAGAAGGTCCCCAATGCCATGGGGCAACTAAGCCCATGTACAACTACTAAAGCCCACCAGCTCTAGAGCCTGTGCTCTGTACCAGTCGAAGCTACCTCAATGAGAAGCCCATAGACTGCAAGCTGCCTGCACACGAGACAAAGACCTCATGCAGCCAAAAACTGATAGAAAAAAAGAAAAACAAAGACTGAAACAAATATCTGACACTGGTCTCACCTGCCCTGTCAATTTAATATCTAGAGATAAATTCAATTTTTTTTTCTTGATTAGTGTTAGAGTAACTCAAGTATTTTAAAAATACCTCCCCTAGGAAGTACACAGCACACAGCCTGAAAATCCATGTGGTAAGATTTCTGGATACCATGTCTTTTGAAGTTATTTCAGCTGTTCTCCATACCATCAGGTAGAAGGAAATAACCTCTTCATAGGATAAGGATCAAAAGAAATATTAAAACTCTGTTATCACACCCACAAGTTATAAAGAAAAAAAAAAACCTTCAGAATCTGTGGACTTCCTATTACATTCTTGCAGGATCAATAAACAACACTGCACAAAATCTTTGTTGCTGTTGTTTTTCCATAGGGAAGTCATATGCTTTGAGCAGTGCAAAGAATCTGATTTCGACTACTGGAAGATGCTTTCTGGTACCTAAATTCCATTTAACTGAATGAATTTATTGCCTAGTTTCAACTGAACTGTTTCCCAATTATACATTACCTCCAAGGGCTTCCCAGGTGGCACAGGGATAAAGAATCGGCCTGCCAAGGCAAGAGACGTAGATGCAGGTTCGATCCCTGGGTTGGGAAGATCCCCTGGAGGAGGAAATGGCAATCCACTCCAGTATTCTTGCCTGGAAATTTCCAGACAGATGAGCCTAGAGGGCTACTGTCCAAGTGGCTGCAGAAAGTCAGACACCACTGAGCACGCATGCACACACCAAAGAAGAAAATATCCATATTCTATATATACTGAAAATTACTTGATCCTGTCTTTGCCTTAGAGATTTTACATATGAATTGAGGGTCAAACCTGTGTTTGCCTTTTCCTCTTCCGGCCCCTTCAATGGCCTACATTGGAAGTCCTACAGATACTCTCCTTGTGTGATAAATAGATCACTTGAGTATTTCAAGTACACTACAGAACGGAAGATGAGCTTAACATCTTTGTGTCCATGGAGAAGACCAGCAAAATCAAGAAGCTAGCCCACTGTGTAAAACTTTCTGAAATATTTTACTAACAAAGGCTTTGCTGGGTTTTTCTTCAATGATTCTAATTTTCCTAAAAACTCCAGACATCAGTGGTACTTACCTCAAGATGATTTCAGCCAGACTTCATAACAGTGATAGAAAGTATAAGTGATAGCTGCTATTTTGCCAACAAGAGAAATAGTTTACCATTATTACTCATCTCCAAAGAGTGTTCTCAAGTCAGAACTGTTTTACAGGCCAAACAAAAAGTTATTTTCAAAAAAAAAAAGGGGGGGGGGGGAGTAAAAGAATTAGGTATTAAAAGAAAAAGGAAAATAGAGAAGCTGTTATTTTTAATATTATTTTTATTATTAAGAACAGTTAAAACTACCATTTTCTCATAGTTCTGGCAAATCTTTCTAAAACCATGATTACTTAAATAAAAGTCATTATTCTCCTTTCCTATAGCCAAAGTGTCCAAAGTGGACTTTCAATCTCTCTTTCTCTTTCTCACACACATACACAATATTTGTGAGATAACTATTTTCCATCTTAAAACAATAAAATGTTGACTTAAAAAAAAACATACACTGGGGTATTTGTGTTGACTCTCATGTTAACATTCAACTTTCACCTACATTTACCTCCAACTGATAAAGGATAACAAAGGCAGAAACTTCACTACCAAAGGGACATGAGAGACAGGATGTTGGAAAATGAAAGGGAAAGTGAGAGAAGGGAATAGTGTGACATGGGTCTTATTTTATATATTTTGTTCTGTTCAGACATGATCCATCTCCTCCAGCAGAAAGGCAGACTCTCTCAGACCATCCATGTCAGAGGTGACACCATCCATGTCAGAAGAGACAGAATCAGGAATCTAGGCAGCAAAACCTCAAAAACCATGTCATGTGAACGTAAACAGAGGATCTCGGATTTCTAGTCAAGCTTGATAAAATAAAAGGAAACAAATACTTGTCAAGAACCTTCCGTATATACTGCCTTAAGTATTGTGTGAGACTTTGGCTAACCTCAAAGCCTTGTTCGAACTATAAAAAAAAAAAAAAAAAAAGACACCAATTCAGATGAGCAATTAGAAAAAACTACCCTAGAAAAATCATGCATTGGGCTCCTGATTGGCCCTGAGAGCAGAGAGTAGATATTAACCCCTTGGCCCCTCTGCAGGGTGGCTTTATGTGGAGCTTGCCAGGCTCTCAGAGCTGAATTCAGAACCTGACATCGCAGCTTCACTCCAATAGCGAGTCTCATTCTGTACAAAAGAGGCGGAATCTTTGGAGACATCATTTAAATGCCAATTTTCATGTCTCAGCTTCTAAGTTATGGCACTTATAACATCAATATTTTAAACAGTTCAAGTATTTTTTAACACCCAAATGAGTCATTCACTCTCTTAGTAGAGAAGATGTAAAATAAAATGTCACTGATGAAAATGTGAACTGCTTCTTCAAAGGCAGAGTTAAGCATATATCTCACAATTCAATGGTAATTGGCACCGAAAATAGAATGCTGGAGCCTGACAGTGGGAATTTGCTGGGCTCCACAGGACCTCAAAGGCTGAGGGAGAAAGAGGGCCCAGAACTATCAGAATCCCCCTCAATCTACTCTCTCTGCAATGTCCTCACAATCCTCACTGACTTTTAAAGGGACCAATTCTACCTTCTCATTGAACTGATACAAACATCAAGGAATAAGGCACAGAAAACTGCTCTGATACATGAAAAGGATATTCGTAGATGCAAAGTGGCACTCTGGGCCAGCATGACCAGCTCAATAAACAACAAAGTACATCAATACACAACAAAGTAGGATATCCTAAAACCTGACATACACACCTAACTTTGTATTTTCAGGGTTCTCCCAGGCATATCTGCTCAATGCCCCTCGCCCTGTATCTTTTTTAGAGTGAATAAATACATAAATAACAGAACCAAAGGTGCTGTAGAAGGATAACTTATTTTGCAGAACTGCTCAGACTAAATCACTCTAATCCATGAAAGACATAATAAGCGGTTCAGTTTTAAGCACGTGTGGTTTCTCTGCTTGAATTACCCAAGTAATTGTAGCTATACAGAATCAAGCTAAACACACTGCACATCTATAGTACTGCATGATTTCAGTAAAACGGAGCGTCTCCAGAATCACACTCGCACCATTTTAAGACTCTAACTGAGAACATGACAGAAGCAGCACTCGGAGTGCATAAAAATAATGGGCCCAAAGCAATCCCATGAATGATTCCCAAAGTGTTACACAGAATTATAATGAAATCATATTGGATAAATGAAATGGCATAAAGAATTTAAAAGGGTGTGAAGCATGACACTCAAATGTCTAGCCACTTAACTATAACACAGCTTTTATGTGAACAAATATCGATAATTCCAAATTCATCTAAATGAATTCTGGCACACTTGCACAGGCTTAAAAATTCAACACCACAGCAAAAGTGGGGGAAAACCCAGACGAGGAGCTGAGGAAGAGAAGGAGAGAAACCAGTACATGGGCTAAGAGAGGGAGAGTCCGAGAGAGCATGGATCACTCCCAAAAAGTTACTACTACACCAGCATCCTTCCATCATATACAAGTAACAAACTTTCATTGTCCAAACAAAGGGATGAATTACACTTTCTTTAACTCTGAAAAATCTGCACTGAGATGGCATATTATAGAAAGATAAGCCCCATCCCCATCGATGTGTTTGCACACTATCTCCATCTACTCAAGAATATCTTTTCATCTTCTCTGTACTTCCTCTCCAAACCATGACATCGAGACCAAATCCATTTCCATCGGTATCACCAAGCTGGTACTCCCTATTACCAACATTAACCAGCACCACTTAAGGCCAAGAGGACTTCTAGGGTGCTTGTCTGTCCACAACTCTACTGAAAACCCATCAGCATTTAAAATTTGCAGGCAGCAATACTCTTGCGTGGAAAAATCCCATGGAAGGAGGAGCCTGGTAGGCTACAGTCCACGGTGCCACAAAGAGTCAGACACGACTGAGGGGCTTCACTTTCACTTTCAAACTCTTTAACTAAAGGGTTAGAAGCCCCGGGTTAAAATTCTCACAATTGCCACATATCATCTCTGGGCTTTTGGCAACTGATTGCATTCTTATGTTCCCAATTTTTCATATGAAAAATAGTGATCACAGTATTCTGTTCTATCTTCTCACTACATTTATGCCAACATCAAACAATAACAAACAATAAAGTGCTCAGAGTTACACAAAGGATACATACAGATACAAAGTAGTAGTGTTGTCATTATTTTTCCTTCAGTTCAGAAGACAAAACTCTAAAGAAATCAGAGGAAGTATATTCCCAATGCCAAAGAAATGCAAAGTTAGATTAGCCAAGTCAAATTCATTCAGCTAATCAATAGATAACATTCTAATAAATATTTTTCATGAGACATGATAAGAAAATGAGAATTATTCTTCAAGATCTGTAAAAATCAATGATTTTCCATGACAGTTTCACCAAGAATGCTAGAAACCTAGCATTTGCTAAAGAGCAGCTTAGTAGCACAAAAAAAATCACTGTCTCGAGGTTAAACATAGCTGGTTCTGACTCCGAGAAGTCATGTGATCTCAGAGAAATTACATAACCATTCTTAACACACCCATCCTCACTGGTAAAGTACAGATGATCACTGTGGGACTACCAGGAATGTTAGATGAGATGGTATCAGGGATCGTAAGTGCCCACGAATAGCACCCTCCGTAACTATTCTTTTTGGGAATATTAATATTAGTATTGTCTTCTTGATAAACCATGCTGCTGCTGCTAAGTTGCTTTAGTCGTGTCCGACTCTGTGTGACCCCATAGACGGAAGCCCACCAGGCTCCTCTGTCCACAGGATTCTCTAGGCAAGAATACTGGAGTGGGTTGCCATTTTCTCCTCCAGCTAAACCATGGGCCGCCTTCAAGTCAGACTATACCTTGGTTCCTAACAACCACCACCATAAATGATTGTTCTGAGACTGAACTAACAAATGAAAATGCTGGAAATCAAGCTGAGAGTTAATATGCATGATGCCATTTGAGCTCAATTAAGTGCTAAATTGGGTGGGTTGTGACTACAGACAGAGTCGATAAAAGTGCAGAGAAGAGAGAGATCAATGGGAATGCTAAATGCAAGAAAGAATTTTGTCTTGCAACTTGGAGGATAACCATGATTTCAACAAACTATGGGGACAGAGAGGGTATTAGGTTGAAGCAACAGCTAGCAGCAAATGGGCATCAACTCCTTTATCTTCCCTGAAACAATGGAAACAGTGACAGACTTTATTTTCTTGGGCTCCAAAATCACTGCAGATGGTGACTGCAGCCATGAAGTTAAAAGATGCTTGCTCCTTGGAAGAAAAGCTATGACAAACATACACAGCATATTAAAAAGCAGAGACATTATTTTGCCTACAAAGGTCTGTATAGTCAAAGGTATGGTTTTTCCAGTAGTCAGGTGTGAGAATTGGACCATAAAAAGGCTGAGAGTTTCATTGATGCTTTCGAACTGTGGTGCTGGAAAAGACTCTTGAGAGTCCCTTGGACAGCAAGGAGATCAAACCAGTCAATCCTAAAGGATATCAACCCTTAATATTCACTGGGAGGACTAATGCTTCCAAGGATGAAGCTGAAGCTTCAAGCCTTTCACCAACCTGATACAAAGAGCCGACTCACTGGAAAAGGCCCTGATGCTGGGAAAGATTGGAGCCAGGACGAGAGTGGATGACAGAGGACGAGGTGTTTGGATGGCATCACTGACTCAATGGACATGAGTTTGAGCAAGCTCTTGGAGACAGTAAAGGACAGGGAAGCTGGCATGCTGCAGTCCATGGGGTCGCAAAGAGTCAGACAAGACTGAGCAACTGAACAACAACTGTAATTCCCATTTTACAGATAAAGAAAATAAGACAGAGATTAAGTAGTTTGCTTTGGTCACAGGAAAAATGTTAGCGACAGGACATAAGCACACCCAGTCTGGCTCCAGAGTCCACACACTTTACCACAGAGACTCACTGAGCTAAGTCCTAATAGATTTGAGCTGGAAAATGAGTAAACCTCACTGTATCAGCTATAAACAGCAACTACTCTGAGTAGTTTCTGTAATGAAAGCTACTCATATTCAATGCAATCCCTATCAAGCTACCAACGGTATTTTTCACAGAACTAGACCAAAGAATTTCACAATTTGTATGGAAATACAAAAAACCTCGAATAGCCAAAGTAATCTTGAGAAAGAAGAATGGAACTGGAGGAATCAACCTGCCTGACTTCAGACTCTACTACAAAGCCACAGTCATCAAGACAGTATGGTACTGGCACAAAGACAGAAATATAGATCAATGGAACAGAATAGAAAGCCCAGAGATAAATCCACGAACCTATGGACACCTTATCTTTGACAAAGGAGGCAAGGATATACAATGGAAAAAAGACAACCTCTTTAACAAGTGGTGCTGGGAAAACTGGTCAACCACTTGTAAAAGAATGAAACTAGAACACTTTCTAACACCATACACAAAAATAAACTCAAAATGGATTAAAGATCTAAATGTAAGACCAGAAACTATAAAACTCCTAGAGGAGAACATAGGCAAAACACTCTCCGACATAAATCAAAGCAAGATCCTCTATGACCCACCTCCCAGAATATTGGAAATAAAAGCAAAACTAAACAAATGGGACCTAATGAAACTTAAAAGCTTTTGCACTACAAAGGAAACTATAAGTAAGGTGAAAAGACAGCCCTCAGATTGGGAGAAAATAATAGCAAATGAAGAAACAGACAAAGGATTAATCTCAAAAATATACAAGCAACTCCTGCAGCTCAATTCCAGAAAAATAAATGACCCAATCAAAAAATGGGCCAAAGAACTCAACAGACATTTCTCCAAAGAAGACATACAGATGGCTAACAAACACATGAAAAGATGCTCAACATCACTCATTATTAGAGAAATGCAAATCAAAACCACAATGAGGTACCATTACACGCCAGTCAGGATGGCTGCTATCCAAAAGTCTACAAGCAATAAATGCTGGAGAGGGTGTGGAGAAAAGGGAACCCTCTTACACTGTTGGTGGGAATGCAAACTAGTACAGCCGCTATGGAAAACAGTGTGGAGATTTCTTAAAAAACTGGAAATAGAACTGCCATATGACCCAGCAATCCCACTTCTGGGCATACACACTGAGGAAACCAGATCTGAAAGAGACACGTGCACCCCAATGTTCATCGCAGCACTGTTTATATAGCCAGGACATGGAAGCAACCTAGATGCCCATCAGCAGATGAATGGATAAGGAAGCTGTGGTACATATACACCATGGAATATTACTCAGCCATTAAAAAGAATTCATTTGAACCAGTCCTAATGAGATGGATGAAGCTGGAGCCCCTTATACAGAGTGAAGTAAGCCAGAAAGATAAAGAACATTACAGCATACTGACACATGTATATGGAATTTAGAAAGGTGATAACGATAACCCTATATGCAGAACAGAAAAAGAGACACAGAAACACAGAACAGACTTTTGAACTTTGTGGGAGAATGTGAGGGTGGGATATTTCAAAAGAACAGCATGTATGCTATCTATGGTGAGACAGATCACCAGCCCAGGTGGGATGCACGAGACAAGTGCTCCGGCCTGGTGCACTGGGAAGACCCAGGGGAATCGGGTGGAGAGGGAGGTGGGAGGGGGGATCGGGATTGGGAATACATGTAAATCCATGGCTGATTCATATCAATGTATGACAAAACCCACTGGGAAAAAAAAAATAATAATAATAAAAAAAAAAAAAAGAAAAAATAAAAAAAGAAAGTGAAAGTCTCTCAGTCACGTCCAACTCTTTGTGATACAGTCCATGGAATTCTCCAGGTCAAATACTGCAGTGGGTAGTCTTTCCCTTCTCCAGAGGATCTCCCCAACTTAGGGATCTAATCCAGGTCTCCCATATTGCAGATGGATTCTTTTACAAACTGAACTATCAGGGAAGCCCAACTCTTTGCGACCCCATGGACTGTAGCTTGCTTGGTTCCTCTGTCCATGGAATTCTCCAGCAAGAATACTGGAGTGGGTAGCCTATCCCTTCTCCATGGGATGGTCCCAACCCAAGAATCCAACTGGGGTCTCCTGCATTGTAGGTGGATTCTTTAACAGCTGAACTACCAGAACTATATTTTTTTTAATGTAAGTTCATTTTTTAAAAAACGTTTTAGTTTGTATTGGGTTATAGCAAATGAATGATGTTGTGACAGTCTGAAATGAACAGCGAAGGGACTCAGCCACATGTATACATGTATCCATTCTCCCCCAAATTCCCCTCCCATCCAGGCTGCCACATAGCACTGAGCAGAATTCTCTGTGCTACACAGTAGGTCCTTGTTGGTTCAGAAAATCTGGTAGGTCAGTGAACTAGGCTTACATACTATAGGAACATACATAGTTAAGAGGAAAAATAAACCACATCCCAGGTCTCTACCAGTGAAAATTTTACAACTACCATCCTCTAGCATCCACTGCCAGAAAGTTACATCAACCCCAAGTTGGAAGTTCTTGCCACTGCACTCACCCAAAAGACAGCCGGCCCAGCCCGGTCCATTCTACATCTCTCTACAGGGGGGTGCAGCTCACTGGCCAAAGTCCTGTTAACTGCAAGAGAGTCTAGGAACTGCAAGGTGTTACGGCTTCCTTTTTCCTTTTGGTAAAAGATTCTATAAGAGGAGCTGAAATCACAATATGGGAAGCTAACAGAAAGTCAAGATGATAAACACAAGACGTCAGACGATTGCAAAGGGGCCTCTACACACAATGGTCATTCCCAAACAATGTCAGCTACATAAAGGAAGGTCACATCATGTAGGTACAATTTCACTGCATTTGGGGACAATTTACTCTTTCCTAACAAAGGCCTTAGGTCTCATAATGGCAAGGTGTTGTGCAAGGCATAAAGATGATAATTCATGTAATTCAAGAACTAATATCATCAATTACTTGGTGACTTTTTCCCCAACAATTTCAGAATGCTATATAGCATAATGAGATACGTCATTTTTCCTATAAGAAAAAGCAAAAGATATTAATTAACAAAACCAGCCACATTATGTATCATGTACTATTTCTGCCTCTTATAGTTAGTTCTCCTGTACTTCCATAGAAGAATCATTTTCCAAGACAACTGAAATTTTGAATGGTGACAACATAATTTTATCTCTGTGGAAACAGGAGTTTGAAATAAAATGCTTTATTTAAGTATTCACTAGAAAAGAGTTAGCTCTGGTTAACAAAACAGAAAGTAATTTTTGAATCATTATTCCTTTAACTATCATAGCCATATCTATTTCTGAATAACACTTCAATTGCTTTCTACAGTGATGATTGTTTCTAGTTTTTTATTTTTAAGGAAAGTTAACTACATACAATGAGATACAGTATTTCTGGGTAAAGTTCAAGAATACAGAACTAAAGACTTATTTTTAAATGCAAATTATGCATAAAGGTAGCTATTAATAACACAAAATCAATATGTATTATTTCTATTGTATAAACATAAATTCACAGTACCATTTTTTAATTGATAATGGAGTCACATGAAACAAAGTAACTCTAGAGCATCATCAATGTTCAGTTTTCCCAAAATCCACATGAATAAATGAACATCTATTTTACTTTACATATACAAATTATTTTACTTGATGAAATTAAGGAGAAATTCAGATGAACAACAATCCCAAGAGCAGTTGCTTCTTACATTAATTACTTAATACACAGGATACTATGTTAAGGATTATGTATATAGTTTCACTATTCTAGCTGAATTCTAATACCCTTTACTATCCCTGAATTTAAATACATAGGAAAATGTTCCCCATCCTTCTCAGAAACATTCCTGTCAATCAAAAACACTGCACAGAAATGTGAATATACTCCAAGGACAACAACCCAAAGAGGACAAAGACAAAATTTCCACTTTTATGTATTTATGGAATGTTGATGTGGAAATCAGAAGTCACCATGGCAAATAAAATTTGGTGGGAGGGAAAAGAGAGCAAATTGAGAGCAAGGTGAACAGAAAGCGATAACGTCATATTTTATGACTTGATATAATAGACATTAAGGGTTTTACCATGTAATTGATATTTATTTACCATATTAATAATTATGTGTAGGAAAATCATGGCCCTTTGCAAAATAGTTGATTGGCAAAGAATCAAGACATTTTCAGCAAGACAAAAGATTTTAGTGAGTACAAGATTGACTGAGGGGAAAATTTATGATCTTGTACATGAACAGGTTATACATATGGGCCTAAAAATGAATTCCAGACAGTCAGCTTCCTAAAATGTACCCACAGGCTCTGCACTATTCATAGAAAATACTTTACACTCCAAACAATTTGCCTCTTTATTTTCTTCAGCAAATATCATAATATATTGATTTTTTTAATGTTTTTAAAAAAGTTTTTTGTCTTTTGACTGTGCCATGTGGTATGTGAGATCTCAGCTTTGTGACCAGGGATGGAACCTGCATTCCCTGCATTGGAAGCACAGAGACTCAACTACTATACCACCAGGGAAGTCCCCGATGAATCATTTTTAAAGGGCTTCAATACTTTGTATGATGTGAATCTTTACATGATGTGAATAACTTGAAGTGACCCAGGAGACTTATTCTACTATCCTGCTATAACTGATTTAGCCAAGGGAGGTTTGAGGTTTTAAACCCACAGGTGCATTAATTTCTTTCAAGTTGAAAGTAAAAAATATATAACCTAGGTAAAAAAAAAAAAAATTTAAGAAGAGTACATTCTTTATCTTAAGTTTAAAGAACAATAAGACTGTCTTGTTTAGTAGATACAGGATTTAAGACTATATCACTCATCATCTGCATGGCTTTATTGAAAAGACATAATTAATTAAGAGTATAACAATGAAATTGCAAAGTTGGAAATAGAATTGGTCATGGAGACTATGAGTCATCTGAACATCACAGCTCATTTATGATTGACAAGTACGTATTTCTTAATTAAGAAAACTCTCTGACAAAATGCCCTTAAGACAATAAAATGGACTGACCAGATCATAGAGACACAATCCTTTTTCCATAGGCCACAGACACGACCACTCAGCAACATGTGAAACTGATCAAACCTGCCACCAGGTTGAATATGCCTTGGTAGCAAAGCATAGATTTTCCTCAGTGATGACACTGACATAATTTGTAAAGCAATAAAAAAAAAAAAGCAACTGTTGACATCCTTATGTTGTTACTTATTTATGAAATTCTACATTCTCAAAATACCAGGACAGGGAGACAGAGTTTTCAAGAAGGTGAATCTAATATGTGCTGTCAGCTCTGCTCAATTTCTTGATTTCTGAAATTGATTCACACAGTGAATCACAGTGTGATTTTTCCACTGTGATGAGCAGGGAATATTTTTGCACGTTTTTACCGACGATTAAATTGTTGAAACCATTATATTAAAACATATACTATGCAGTCAAGTATTTTTAATCCTCTCCTCTTCAACAACCTCATCAGAGTGAAAGTGAAAGTCACTCAGCCCTCTCTGACTCCTTGCAACCCCATGGACAATACAGGCCATGGAATTCTCCAGGCCAGAATACTGGAATGGATAGCCCTTCCCTTCTCCAGGGGATCTTACCAACCCAGAGATCAAACCCAAGTCTCCCACATTGCAGGCAGATTCTTTACCAACTGAGGCACCAGGGAAGCCCAAAAATACTGGAGTGGGGAGCGCATTCCTTCTCCACTGGATCTTCCCGACCGAGGAATCAAACCCGGGTCTCCTGCATTGCAGGTGGCTTCTTTATCAGCTGAGCTAAGGTTAAAGAGAGATTCCAAGGGTTCATATTTATTTCAGGATACTGTGTACAAAGGCCACAGAACCTCTATTGGTGAATGTGCACTTATTGGGGTAGTGAACTAAAACTTTTCATAAGATCTGCTACAATTTTTCTTAAACATTAATATTGTAGTAGAAATTATTTGAACTCAGATAATATGAAATGTGATCACTAATTATAATACTATCTAAGACAGCTTGCAATAGTGAAAAGACTCAGATTCAGAATACATAAACTCCAAGTACATCCCTTTTACTCACTAATGGTATCTCTGACGCAAGCTATCTCTGCAATTTTATTTACTAATCAGGATAATGCTATATTGACTCAAGGGTTTACTATGGTAAAAAACCAATTTGGACTGTTAGGCCCTCTAAAAACTGACTTTCTTACCATTATGAAATGTTCTATTTTACCTCCGGTTTCTAAGTCCATTTTATCTCATATTAATATGGGCACCATATCTGCTTTGTGATTTGATGTATATATACATGATACATCTTTTCATATCCTTTTACTTTTTGTTTAAAAGAAGGTCTATTACAAAATTCTTAATTCTCTAAAAGAAAACCTCTCACACGCTAGTAAAATAATGCTCAAATTCTCCAAGCCAGGCTTCAGCAATATGTGAACTGTGAACTTCCAGATGTTCAAGCTGTTTTTAGAAAAGGCAGAGGAACCAGAGATCATATTGCTGACATCCGCTAGATCATCAAAAAAGCAAGAGAGTTCCAGAAAAACATCTATTTTTGCTTTATTGACTATGCCCAAGTCTTTGACTGTGCGGATCACAAAAAACTGTGGAAAATTCTGAAGGAGATGGGAATACCAGACCACCTGACCTGCCTCCTGAGAAACCTGTATGCAGGTCAGGAAGCAACAGTTAGAACTGGACATGGAACAAGAGACTGGTTCCAAACTGGGAAAAGGAGTACGTCAAGGCTGTATATTGTCACCCTGCTTATCTAACATATATGCAGATTATATCATGAGAAACGTTGGACTGGATGAAGCACAAACTGGAATCAAGATTGCCGGGAGAAATATCAGTAACTTCAGATATGCAGATGACACCACCCTTATGGCAGAAAGTGAAAAACAAAAGAGTCTCTTGATGAAAGTGAATGAGCAGGGTGAAAAAGCTGGCTGAAAGCTCAACATTCAGAAAACTAACATCATGGCATCTGGTCCCATCACTTCATGGCAAATAGGTGGGGAAACAGTGGAAACAGTGTCAGACTTTATTTTTCTGGGCTCCAAAAATCACTGCAGATGATGACTGCAGCCATGAAATTAAAAGACACTTACTCCTTGGAAGGAAAGTTATGACCAACCTAGACAGCATATTAAAAAGCAGAGACATTACTTCGCCAACAAAGGGCCATCTAGTCAAGGCTATGGTTTTTCCAGTGCTCATGTATGGATATGAGAGTTGGACTATAAAGAAAGTTGAGGACCAAAGAATTGATGTTTTTGAACTGTGGTGTTGGAGAATACTCTTGAGAGTCCCTTGAACAGCAAGGAGATCCAACCAGTCCATCCTAAAAAAAATCAGTCTTGGGTGTTCATCGAAAGGACTGATGTTGAAGCTGAAACTCCAATACTTTGGCCACCTGATGCGAAGAGCTGACTCACTTGAAAAGACCCTGATGTTGGGAAAGATTGAAGGTGGGAGGAGAAGGGGACGACAGAGGATGAGATGGTTGGATGGCATCACTGACTCAATGGACATAAGTTTGGGTGAACTCCGGGAGTTGGTGATGGACAGGGAGGCCTGGAGAGCTGCAATCCAAGGGGTCACAAAGAGTCGGACACAACTGAGCAACTGAACTGAACTGAAAAGAAAACATTCTAAACTATAACAGTTTTTATTTCAAGGCAATGTGATCATGCCTTTTATTTTACTCTTGGTTTTGTATACACAAAATTTTCAATGATGAAAATGTTTTCAGATGTTAAGAGTTCCATTTCTGATCTGAGTGATCCACAGGACTGAGATGACTTAACTATTAAAACTGATCCTTGAACAATACAGGACCTCTTATACATGAATTGTTTTCAACAGTAAATACTGCACGGTCCACCTTGGTTGAGGCTTCCCTTATAGCTCAGTCAGTAAAGAATCTGCCTGCAGTGCAGGAGACTCGGGTTCAATTTCTAGGTCCGGAAGATCCTGTGGAGAAGGAAATAGCAACCCACTCCAGTATTTGTGCCTGGAAAATCCCACAGACAGAGGAACCTGGCAGTAGTTACAGTCCAAGGGGTCACAAGAGTCAGACACGCCTTAGCGACTAAACCACCACCAACTTGGTTGAATCTGTGGATGTGAAACACAAACATGGAGGAACCTTGAATATGGAGGGCTGAATATAAACTATAATTATATATCCAACTAGCGTAGAGGGTTGATACTCCTAACCTTTACATGTTTCTCAACTGGAACCTCACTTTTCATATACAACTTAGTTCTCTAGTCAGAAGAAGAGTTTTGTCAAAGCCAACACTTGCTTAGGAAGTAGCCATTGTAAATAAATATAGGACCATTTATTCACACAGAGTAACTTTTAAAAACTCACTTTCCATTTGAACTACCTAAAGCAATTTCTGTTTAATTTCTTCTTTAGCCATTGAGTTCAGTAATCCATACCAGCTCTTCCAAGAACTGTTCCACTCGTGGCCATCCTGGATGAATGACAAGTTGGAATCAAGACTTCCAAGAGAAGTATCAATAACCTCAGATATGCAGATGACATATGTCCATCCTGATGGCAGAAAGTGAAGAAGAACTAGACCCTCTTGATGAAAGTGAAAGAGGAGAGTGAAAAAGTTGGCTTAAAACTCAACATTCAAAAAACTAAGATCATGGCATCAGTCCCATCACTTCACGGCAAATAGATGGGGAAACAGTGACAGACTTTATTTTCTCGGGCTCCAAAATCACTGCAGATGGTGACTGCAGCCATCAAATTAAAAGATGCTTGCTCCTTGGAAGAAAAGTTATGATCAACCTAGACAGAATATTAAAAAGCAGAGACATTACTTTGTCGACAAAGGTCCGTCTAGTCAAGGCTATGGTTTTTCCAGTGGTCGTGTACGGATGTGAGAGTTGGAACACAGAGAAAGCTGAGCGACAAAGGTTTGATGCGTTTGAACGGTGGGGTTGGAGAAGACTCTTGAGAGTCCCCTGGACAGTGAGAAGATCACTAGAGTCAATCCTAAAGGAGATCAGTCCTGAATATTCATTGGAAGGACTGATGCTGTGCTGATACTCTGGCCACCTTATATGAAGAACTGACTCATTGGAAAAGACCCTGATGCTGGGAAAGATTGAAGGCAGGAGAAGGAGACAATAGAGGATGAGATCGTTGGATGGCATCACCGACTCGATGGATATGAGTTTGCAGAAGCTCCAGGAGGTGGTGGTGGACAGGGAAGTCTGGTGTGCTGCAGTCCATGGGGTTGCAATAGTTGGGCACAGCTAAGCATCTGAACTGAACTGAACTGCCATCCTGGTTTTTTCCTTGCCATCCTCTCCACACAGGCAGATCACTACTTAGCCAAACCCTTACGGGGACCAGTTTAAAGATCCCCAGAGCCCTCTCTCTGTACAGCTACTATCTTTCTGTTATTGTTCACTTTAAAATTAGCTGCCTTGACCTCTCCAAATTCCAAACCCTGCCTGCTTACCTCAGTGTGACTGCCGGGTCCTCTCTGTTTGGCTCCAGGAGGTTGAGGCAAGAGTCAAATCACATACTTTGTCCTCCCACTCCCAGAGATTACAGACTATAACTTCCTGTTGTCCACTAGGTAAAAAACATTTCATATATTTTGTATGGTTTTCTAATGTTTACAGTAAGAGGTTGATACCCATAGCAGTTAATCTCTCACAGTCAAGAAAAAAAGTCCTCCAAGGGCTAAATGAGATATTTTTGTGAGACACTTAGAGACTATGCATCAGTTTGTAAACATTAGCACAAGAAAACACACCCAGATATAGAGAAATACACACCTCATGCTCCAGATTTTTTTTTTTTTTCCTTATTCTCCCACAACGACAAGTACATGAAGGAGAACATCATCATTCAGAAGCTGAAATATTTTGGAAAGGTTAATTTTCCCCCAAGCAAAATTCCCAAAAGACTCAGAGCATGAGTTTGCTTTAAAAATGTGCTCCTTTTTACAAAGCACTGACCCTATGCAGACGCAAATAACGCTTGAAAAGAACAGCACTTCACATTCTCCGCAACTAATGAGACTGCAGTTAGAACCAGTCATCTGTGGATACAGAGAACCATCACCGCACAGAGGGTCAGGGTGTCTGGGTGGTGGGCAAAAAGGAATGAAGCTGAAGGAAAAAGTACATTGCTAATGGGAAAGAGGAGGGCAGAATTATCAACTTCATAGCTTTGCCCAGGGCAGGCCCCGAGGGAAGGGATTAGGCTGCCAGCTATATTTCCCTTGGGTGCTATCTGTAATTACTATCACAGCTCATTGATTTTCAATTCTTTCTATTAATACATTTATTGGCCATTCTGACATTATTAAAAATCAGTCCAACTCTGCTTCTATAGTGGAAGAGAGCTCTTCCCTAAAATGTGAGTTTTCTAAGAATAGGTATTTTTTTTCCTGCTTTTTTTTTTTTAAAACGGTCTTCTCATATTAGCAATAACACAGCTTCTGCCTATGTTTTTCTTTGAAGCCAGGTAGTGACATGCAAAGATTTGACTAGAGATCAAAAGATCTCAAGTAGTGGGTCATCAGAGAATATTAAATGATAAGCAAATTCATATGTCTAATATAATTCTGCCAATTTACTAGCTATGCTGGCGCCTGTTCCCACAGTAGGGGAGGTAATAATGAGGTGCTGCTGAAGGGTAATGCAAGTGGCATTTTTATAATGCTTTCTCGTCTCTTCTGATGAAGTCATTAAAGTAACACTGTCTTACTAAGCTTTGACACACAAATGTATATTAAATCTTTTATGTTAAATTAAACATAGTGGTTTACTGAGGAAAAAGAAGCTAGATGTGTTGTTGAGTGTGTTTTCTTTTCCTCTAAAACCACTGAATTCTAATGTAACTGCCAATCTCCAATCTAGGTTCAACTACAGTGAGGGTCCCTTGGACTGCAGGGAGATCAAACCAGTCAATCCTAAAGGAAATCAACCCTGAATATTCATTGGAAGGACTGATGCTGATGCTCCAATGCTTTGGTTACCTTATGCAAAGAACAGATTCATTGGAAAAGACCCTGATGCTGGGAACGACTGAGGGCAGCAGGAGAAGGGGGTGACAAGAGGATGAGATGGCTGGATGGCATCTTTGATGCCATCAATGGACATGAGTTTGAGCAAACTCCAGGACATATTGAAGGATAGGGAAGCTGGCATGCTGCAGTCCAGGGGATCACAAAGAGTTGGACATGACTTAGCAACTAAACAGCAATAACAACACTTGCACCTGTTTCCATTTGTTTATTAAACCTAAGGACTGGGGGCTTTTCCAGAAAGGCACCTGTCTCCAAATCCTCTCAGTTCTAAAGTATGACTCTGGCTCCCACTTACAACAAACAACATCTGCATTGATCACACTTTGCTGAGCCCTGCCAATCAACTGTTTGTGCTGGGAGGATGAAGAATAACAAGAAACATAAAGCATGAGCTCTGCTCTTAAGGAAGCGGCAACATAGTCACCTTAAAGGCACGAGTCAGTCCTCTGTGACACAGAAATACCTTCAACACCTTGTTATGGATGTCCTGAAGAACGGTGTACAAAAGCTACTCCAGAGAAAAGACCATTATTCTCTTTTGTCCTAACTCTAAAATGAGGGCACTCAGGAATCTCTGGTCCAACCAGGGCTGATGCTCTCTGGTAGGAAACCATGAAGGATATAATGGAATGTATCTCTCCTCTGTGGCCACACCTGTCCCCTTCCCAGCTCCCGGGCTGTGGTCTGTATAAAATAGACATGAAAGCCTACTGTTAGCACAGGGAACTCGGTGCTCTGCGGTGACCTAAACGGGAAGGAAATCCAAAAAAGAGGGGACATATGTGTAGGTACAGCTGAATCACTTTGCTGAATAGTAGAAACTAACACAGCACTGTAAAGCGAATATACTCCTTTTTTGTTTTTTTTTTTTGTTTTTTTTTTTTTAATGGGCAGAACATCCAATCTCCTCCTCTGTCTCAGCCACTCTCTCACCACTACCCTCTGCCTACCAGCCCACTGGTCAGAACTGCACCTGCCTGGACAAGAGGAGAGAGAGGAGGAGAAACCAAGAGCAGAGGAGGGACTCTGCTCCACCCCCGTGGAAGACTCCTCAGGTCTTAGAACATGAAGAATGAAGGTGACTGAATGAGAAGTGATTCCTGCCTGTCCCCCTCTGACGCCTATGCACCTACTATGTATCTGTCATATTTTTATTGAAAGCTTTTTAAAAAATTTCAAACGTATATACAATCAGGCAGAACAGTTAAACAAGCCCCCCTGTACCCACTGCCCAGCTTCACTAATGATGAAATCATGACCACTCTTATTATATCTCTAACTCCATTCATCCACCCTCCCATTCTGTTTTGCAGCAAATCCCAGATGTTGAATCATTTCATCTGTAAAATCATCAATAACTATCTTTAAAGAAGGCGAACCCAGAGTTCCTTTTTTAAAAAGTTATGGTCAAATACAATTATCACACCAAATGGTGATATCACTTTTGTCTTAAAATAATAATTGATGGCTGCATTCATTCTGTATTTCTACAAGATAATATCTGACCAGAATTTGAAACATTTTTCCAAACATGCTTGAATAGAAATTAAAATGAAAAAGAACGCTTCTGATTTGAGATTTACTTAAATCCTCTCTTAGGATTATAAACTAAGGCAGATGTTGAAATCGCTACTCAATAACTATGAGAACTGCAGAAATGGAAAGTGAAGCAATGGGGCCCTTTCTAATTCTGTTTTTCCTCAAAAGGAGAACATTCGGTGAGCATCCACCACATGTGGGCAGGCTCCTTCCTGTGAGGCTAGACAGTCTGCTTCACTTCCCAGGTGAGGATGACTAGGTGGACAGAGACCGGAGGCCAAAGGGGCCCACAGAGCAGGCCCCTGGCTAAGGAAGCACCTGAACGCAGGCCTGTCTCACCGTAAAGTCAGTGCATTTCTGCTTTCACATACAGGCATTTGCATCGCAGTATCACTTTTAGATTCATAATTAAAAATGCTTTCTCTCATTCCTGCCTGCAATGCAGGAAACCGGGGTTCGATCCCTGGGTAAGGAAAATCCTCTGGAGAAGGAAATGGCAACCCACACCAGTATTCTTGCCCGGAGAATCCCATGGACAGAGGAGCCTGTCAGACTATGGTCCATGGGGTCACAAAGAGTTGGACACCATTGAGCAACTAACAGTTTCACTTTCTTTCACATCATGCCTGTTAACAGAATTAAAGACGGTCAGGCTGAATTTGGAAGGCCTCATCTCAACACCCCCGCTGCAGAGATGAAGACACAGAGGCCTGGAGGTGGGCAGTTCCTTGCCAATGCCATTCCAGCTGGGGAGCTGCAGGGCCACGAATAAAATCACGTTTTATGTCTTTGAGGTGGTGCCCGTTCTCTGAATACAGCCTTATCTCTAGGTGTAATAGTTCCAGAATTCCTCCTCCTGCTTTAGTCCTGGGCTCAGTAACACATTAGAATATTCAAAGGCTGACAGGATTTGGGCAGCTCTTGTCCCAGAAGAACACAAGCACCAAAGGTCACAGACAAAGTCACCCCACACTCCACGCTGGACCCCTGGAGTGTATCACAGGAGCATGTGACCTTGCCATGGACCACACAGCAGCATGTGATGAACTACCAATGAGCCTGGAGAAAACTGAAGTCCCATTTCAGGAGACTGGAATAATGAGCGACCTCAATACAACTAACCACTTTCCTGGTGGCTCAGAAGGTAAAGAATCTGTCTGCAATGCAGGAGACCCGGGTTCAATGCCTGGGTTGGGAAAATCCCCTGGAGAAGGGCCTGGCTACCCACTCCAGTATTCTTGCCTGGAGAATCCCCATGGACAAAGGGGCCTGGCGGGCTAAAAAGCAGAGTCAGACATGACTGAGCAACTAACACTTTCACTTTCAAGGGTTCCAAACAGAAGGGAGACACTCAGAAGTGGTTTGAATGAGCCACCCTTATCTATCCAGTTAACACGGGTGCAAGACGAAGACTGTCACCAATGGCAATCTCTTATTTTCAATGCTTATCTTTATGTTCACAACAACCTTACAAGGTAGACGGAGCAGGTTTATAACTAGCTGTTGACTGATTTCATATTTTGCATTATGCCAGTTAAAATGCCTGGAGGAGCTACATAGACCATGTATTTACTCAGTGCCAGAACTACAAGAAAAAGACAAAAAAATAGTTCTTGCTCTTTAAGGGCTGATAATCTAATTGAAGAGATGGGACCACATACACACATCATAAAACTATTAAGGAGATGAGGCAAGGCAGCCAGAACTTTTCCGAGAGTGAACCGAGTGGCCAACTTTGGCCTGTTCCACAATCTTTCTTTAAGCTCTAAAATGAGCTCATCCGGCCCTGAATTCCTTGGAGGGGTGGGGGCACATGCAGAGACCAGCTGACAGCTGGAGACCTAAGGGGCTATTTATAGCAAGAAAGAGAGAAGGAACAGATGCCTTCATGGCGCCTGAGACAGGAGGTCCATGTGCAGTAGCAGATCTTACAATGCTGCCTACAGCCTGAAAGGCAGGTTCACTTTCCTTGTCCTAAACACTGATGGAAAAGTCTTAAAACTAGGTTTCCTGAGTGATTACAGAAACCCACCAACACACAAGCTTCAGCCTTTCCATTCACTGCTATGATGCATAGGTACATTTCTATAATTTTGTTCACCACAACATCTCGTTTTCAAAAGCCCATAATCGTATGTGTGATGATTTTAATTTCACTAATATATTTATATTTTATTATGGAGAATCAAACTTCAACCAGACTTTAATACTCAATAAGGAAAGAGTTCTGTAACATGGAAATCATGTTTAGAATCTAGCACTCCTTATCTTAAAATAGTCCTGAGATTCTGAAATTCCACATTATTATCACCCATCCTATCATCCTCTGTGAAATACTTCAGTAAAGGAACCAAAATTAAAGTTCACTAAATTGCTGATTTGATCTCTTTAAAGAAGAATTGACTTAAAAGTATTATAAATGACTAAATACAATTAATTAATTATACTCTATAAATAATCAATCACAATACAATTCATTAAATAGTGTGGTGTGCTTCTCTTAAAGTTTTATTGTCAAAGAGAATGCGGTTATATCTGCCATGTACTTAAGAAAAGTACATATATTGCTAAGAAAAAGAATAAATTCAGCTTCTATTCCCCTCCAACTTACAAAATCTAAATTAGGGCTAAAATATCAACATCAGTCTCATTCACAAGGAGAAAAATTGATTTTAATGAATTAAGTAAAACCTAGAACTTACAACTTTTTCTGTCCCTATTTGAGGACCAAAAAATACTTTCTATAAATAATGTGACACGAGTTACTTATGCACGCTGTAAAACCCCTGGGAATACTGGCTTTTGTTTTTTATGTACTTAAATCTTTCGTGCAAGCCTTACTTTAAAATTGGAAAATGACAGTAAAGGGGAGAGAAGTGCCTAGATGTTCTTAAAGATTTCCAAGACTGTGAGAACAGTGCACCATCCTGGCTCCGACTAGTAGCCCTGGTAATATATTCTAACTGGTCTTCTGTACATACAGTATATTTTGGGGTTTTCTGCCTTCCTTCGACATGTATGACTTGAACAGATTTGCTGCTATTCAAGTTGAGGAACATATTGTGAAATAAAAGCAACGCTGTGAAATACACTATTTTCTCTTTTCCATCAGGCTGTCTTCTCCAAATGAGATGTTATGGTTTGTATGTTTTGTTAAACGTAGGCCGTGTAGAAATGTATTTTATTAAACTGATGTTAATGTATTTAGATTAAGAAAACAGACCGTGAAAAAATAAAACACATTCTACTGTGGTTAAGCTAAACAATAAAGGCAAAAAACTGGAGGATTTAACATGCTGAGTATCAGGCTAGAAAATCCAGGTGAACACATGACTTTTCCTGAAGGTTTGTTTAAAATTAGAAAACAATTATTAATAACTGACATATAGTCTTTTCTTTCACCATGGCTTACTGCTTCAATCTCTGGGTATCAGTCATTACATCACATAGAGAACTGTGGGGTTGTATTTTTGGTTGACATACTCCACAATGCTCACTTCAGAGCTCCCTAGTCTACACTGAACATAAAGATGAAATGAAATCCTCTACATGATGGGAGTCTGTTTCAGACACTGGCTTATACAGAAGAGAAATTTTTTATTATGAAAAGCCACACAGCCTGGCACAGAGTGCTCAAGAATGGGGCGTTACTGGAAGACCCTCTAAATGCAACCCTCAAGATCCTTGCCCTTGACTGTCCTCATTATGAAATCCTTTTGCTATACCAATATCCTAACCTCCTGAACGGGGTCCCAGAAGAACTCATGCACACTGATTTTTTTTTAACTATGAGATTTTACTCACACTTAAAATATCTTTTGATTGTTCAATTATAAAACGTTGCTAAGATTTGCTTTGATCTTGATTTAAATAAAGGATACATAAATAAGAATAAATATTTAACTGATGTCCTTTTTTTTTTTGTTTTGGTCATAAGTACTTGCTCTGTAATGCTAGCTTAATAAGATATATAGACTGTGCTTTCTCCCTTAAACAATAAAAGGTGGTCAGACACACACTGCCCTGGGGATGGTTTTCACAAGTGAACCTATTAATATAAATGTTAACAATTATAAAATCACCCACATCCTTATTAAAAAGAAAAAGCTAGCTCTGCTCTTAAGTCTTCATACCCTCAGTAGCCATAAACTGTCATTTGGCTATGTTATGGTTCAACAAGCTTTCTTTTCCCTTTATGTGCTTTTTGAACTCACTGACCTAAATTTCATCAACTCTAAGAAAGGGTAAACACAAATGTCAAAAGAGAAGTCCATCCAACAAACAATAAACCTTCCCCTACCTGTACTCTGCAATTTCCTGACTTGGTAAGAACCCATCTATACTGACATTGAGGTTATAGGCTCATCTTATTTTGTTAATACCTCCCCCGTGCTCTGGATTTTTATACTTTCCAAAACATGCATCCATTTAAACAAAGCCATACGGTCACTATGTCTTTCTAAATTTAGGAAGCTATCTTTGGTAAGTTAGTAAAATTCTGAGGTTGTATATGGGTAAGAATCACCCACCGTCTCAGAGGATTGTTACTCAAGAGACAAAAGCTGAAGCAAGTGAAAAATCAGAAGTGTTCTGCAAGCCTCAAAACACTCTGGACATGAATGCCTGCCAGGGTCTGAGAGAAAAGGGGGTGGGGCGTCGTCAGAAACTTCCGCTTACCCCTTGCTCAGATTCCAAAAGCTCTGTTTTGACTCTGACTGCCGGCATCCCATCAAGCATTAACATTCTGTTCTCGAAGGTGTTGATATTCTGAGAATAAAAAAAAAAGGGAGAGAGGGAAGTTCAGCTATAAAGTGTTCAATGGAGGACATCTGGTAGAATCTGCCATCACTGTAGCACATTTAGTACCGCTAACCTAATTTTTAACAATATAGTATAATTAAATGAGAATACCCGCATCACCAATTATCCCCCCATTCTGAACTTTCATTAGAAATAATGACCAAGAACTTGAATTAATCAGTCTGATTCTCTGACCTCTGGGTTGCAGGTCAGATGATAATAAACTGGAGTGAGGAAACCTTACATTAATTTATATGGGGCCGGAATAATTCATCAAGCTTTTGCAAATAGTGGAAGGAAATGCAAGGCGAGTTTCTTTCTTCCTTTAGCTTTGGAGGTTGTACTGCATACAGAAATCCATAAAGAACAAAACAGATCACAATAATTTATATACTCTCATATTCCTGTCAAAGTCTAAATAATTTTAAAAGCAAGAAAATATAATACTAGACAGTTAATTCTGGTGTTGTGGCATACCTGACGCAATGAAAATTTCTACCTATCAACCTCAAACATCTTCTTCGAAAACAACTAATGTAACTATTGGATTAAGAATGAATTCTTAAGCTGAAATCATAATCAAAGAATAAACAACAATTTGTTTTCTGTTCTTGTATGTGTTTGGCTCCATTTGCCACCTCTTGAAAGGAAAACCTTACTTCTATGTGGTTCAACAGAATTTCCAACAACATTTATAAAAAGATTAAATCAAGGTTATCTTTGACTAATTCCCACGACTTTGGGGATTTTCTGAAGTCAATAACCTAGGAAGAGAGTCATAAAGCCACACATCAGTTTTGCTTCAGGCCAAAATCAGGCTCATGTTTTAAAATACGTTGAGAATGCCAACTTTACTCTCAAATACTGATTAAACCCAGAAATTAAAATCACTAAGTTTGAATTTTTAGGATAGTTTCTTTGCTTGGTTATAGAATGTAACCATGACACTTAAGTGGTCTTACTAAAGGAAAAAAGACATTTTCTAAATGTTTGCCTACATGGCGACAAAGGTTAAAATCACTTCTAAACCATCAAGTTTTCCCCATTCATAGAGTTGCTTTTCTCCCCAGCAGACAGTTAAATAAAAACTCCCACTTCAACACATCATAAATTAAATGCTTTTATTACCAAATAATACCAATAGAGCGCAGCATGGTGAAGCTCTAAATATTTCTCCCATTTCTTGACTCTCTTTTTTGTTTAACAAAAATACTCTAAGAAATAAAATGTATGGAGCCACTCATGACAAATATTTGCTCAAAGAAACCAACAGCAAGAAGAAAAAAGCAAATTTACACTAAAGCTAACTAATAAGCATTCAGAAATTCCATGCTACCTAGTTTGTTAGGGAATAAAAAGAAAATTACTGTCATGTTCCTCTCTTAGAAAAGTACAATATTATTAACACTGGTAGGATACTTTTTTTAATGTTTGCTTTTGATTTGTCCCTATCTTGGAGGGATTTTCACACCCTCATGGCTTAGAATAGGAGGAAATCTGGTGTTAACTGGCGAGCTCAGTGCATTTGTTCCAAGCTTAAAATCCTTTCAGGGAGGCTGATGGATTGCTTACACATCGGGCATGGATCTCAAATCCCAGTGGAGCACTTGCTTCCACGGTTGGAAGTGGCCAGCTGGGCTTGCCCCCTCTCAGCCTCAGGGAAGCCTAGGAAGGAGGTACCCAACCCTCCAGTGCCCAGTCTTTCAGAGCAGTCAGGAATTTGCCCTAACGAAGCTTCTGGGAGGCTGTTTGGTTGGTAGACAATGAAGGATGAGTTGATATAGTTTCCTACCCCGGAGGAGGTCTTGCCCAGGTGGAAAGCAAAGAAGATGCCTTGCAAAGAAAGGGGAAAGACAAAGAACGATTCTGGAAAGGCAGGTTTAATGAACTGTTAGAATCTGATTAGAGGCTAATGTCCCTTTTAGTGCTTTGTACCAATTTACAGCTGATATACTTCAGCTGTTTTCCTGGCTGGCTGTGATCAACTCATTCTTTTTTTTTAAAAAAGGCAAGCTAACCAGAGTCTTTGAAGTTAAAAACAGATAAATCATAAAAACCTGACTGGGTTCATATTCCATTGAGTACATTTAAATGTCACTGCATTTGCAATATCATTTGTGTTGCTGCTGTACTCCAATAATTCCAGATGTGTTAAAGACACGATTACATTTCAGTTTCATGTAAAAGTCAACAAAAATCCAATACATTTTCCAAAAAACTTTCTTTTTAAATAAAGTTTGCCCTGCAAATATTTCTCTTCCTCTGGTTTTTCCAGGATCACATAATAAACAGCCATAATAAACATCATAAAGAACACTGTTCACAGCTAAGGAACCAATCTTTAAGAAACTCTTGCAACTAATACAGATTCAATCCATACATATGCCTGAAAGTTAGACTATACACACATGAAGGACATTAATCTCTGCATTCATGATTCTAACCTTGTTTAGCACAAAAAGAAACACACATATTCCATGCATCACACCATATTCCAGACCATCCAACAAGGTGTATGGTTTTTATAAAGCCCATGATAATTCTACAGCATTAAGAGTATAGTCCTTGGAACAAAACACAATAAAGAGATTTATCTCTCTAAGCTAAAATCAGATACATACAGTCTCAATTGACTGCAAACTTTAAATATGTAACAAACTGTAATAATTTGAAATTGCTGTCAAACATATCTTGCCATGATCTTGATCAAAATGCATTTACAGGAGAATCCAATTGCCCGATTGAGTCCCCAGAGGAAAATAAAATTATAGTCATCAATTTTAGTAACATGGTACTCTTTATGTTGTGACAGACTTTGTGATATTATACAACCCTATATAATTTATGTGCATGTGTTTATATTCATGCACACATCTATATACCTATGCTACTTATTTCATATGAGTAAACTCTATCAATTATAGCCAAATTTACCAACAGATTAGCTGACTGTTGACCAGTTACATGTGCAATGGATTAGAAGGGTACTCTGGACACTCGTACTTGCCAAATAAGATTTGGCGCTTAGCATTCCAGCTGATACTAGTTCTCCCAGTCAAAGGAGGTATAAACCAACAGTGCTCAATCCTGGCATATCATAGTATTCTGAATGGAACATGAAGGAAAGGAAAAAAAAGGATGCTTACTGATAATCTCTCATAAAAAGCAGAGAACAAGGATGACTTTCCAAGTCAACTACTACAATCTGGAGTGGTAGATTGGAATCCCCCAGTTCCCAGAATGCAGGTCTCCTCCACTCCCTCCTCCAGAATATGGGTTATCCAGTTTGGACAATTTAAGTAATAAAGAACAAACTAGTCAACATTCAATAAATCTAATTTTTAAACCAGGTTTCCCTTCATAAGCCAAAAGTATCTACTGAGATTTGTTGTGATTTCTCAAGATGCAGGACATATTCATTTAAACATGCTTCCATCATGAATCTCCAATGTTTGGCTAGAGGTACTGTTGGAGAAGACTCTTGAGAGTCCCTTGAACTGCAAGGAGATCCAACCAGTCCATCCTAAAGGAGATCAGTCCTGGGTGTTCACTGGAAGGACTGATGCTGAAGCTGAAACTCCAATACTTTGGCCACTTCATGTGAAGAGTTGACTTATTGGAAAAGACCCTGATGCTGGAAGGGATTGGGGGCAGGAGGAGAACGGGACGATAGAGGATGAGATGGCTGGATGGCATCACCGACTTGATGGACATGAGTTTGAGTAAACTCCGGGAGTTGGTGATGGACAGGGAGGCCTGGCGTGCTGTGATTCATGGGGTTGCAAAGAGTCGAATGCGACTGAACTGAACTGAACTGAATGAGAAATATGAATCGCCCCCACCCATGCCCATGTTACATTCAACAGTGATCAAAGGGACATAGTAGCAATTCAGGATGCATGCACTAAACTGGTTGAGGTACGTTCAGAAAAGATTCTGAAGAGTTTATAATGCAAACATGCGTGCGTGTGTGCCAAGTCGCTTCAGTTGTGTATGAATCTCTGAGACCCTGTATTGAGACCCTGTAGACTGTAGCCGGCCAAGCTCCTCTGTCCATGCAATTCTCCAGGTAAGAACACAGCAGTGGGCTGCCATGCTCTCCTCCAGCAGATCTCTGCGACTAAGGGATAGAATCCGCGACTCTTAGGTCTCCTGCACTGGCAGGCAGGTTCTCTACCACTAGCGCCACCTTGGAAGCCCTAACGCGAACATACCAACTAGTGAAAAGCATCACCCTTTGACTACTTTTTTGGGCTTCCCAGATGGTTCAGACAGTAAAGAATCTGCCTGCAATACAGGAAACCTGGGTTCAACCCCTGGGTTGGAAAGATCCTCTAGAGAAGGGAACAGTTACCCACTCCAGTATTCTAGCCTGGAGAATTCTATAGAAAAAGGAGCCTCGGGGCTACAGTCCATGGGGTTGCAAAGAGCCAGACATGACTGAGTGACTTTCACTTTCTTAAAGGAAAAGCAGAAGTATCAGATTATAAGGAAATTAGACTTTGCTAAAAAACCATTTCATAGAAAAGTCAATCACTACTCTTTTTGACTCAATTCTAACAGAACAACAAAATCAACGATAACAACTTTTTTCAAGCCTTTATGCCATTCCACCAATAGGTCATTTCTTCAGAGAAGACATTAACTGATCCAACTCCCAAATTTTGCCTGAAATCCAAGAGAATGAGTGAATTTTTGCTCTTTGTAAGGATCAACACATCTCAGAGATCAGAATAGTGTCTAGTCAAGGCTTCCATTATCTGCTGTTATGCAACAACAGGTAGTATAAAACAACTATCATTTTACTATTATTAATATCTTGGTAACACACACAATGGGCTTTCCCAGTGGCTCAGCCATGAAGAATCTGCCTGCTGAGACTCAGGGACACATGATCAATCCCTGGGTTGGGAAGGCCCCCTGGAGGAGAGCATGGCAACCCACTCCAGAAATCTTGCCTGGAGAATCCCATGGACAGAAGAGCCTGGCGGGCTGCAGTCCATGGGTCACAAAGAGACACAACTAAGCAACTAAACAACAACAAGCAAACAAATAATAACACCTATTTGCATATCTACTGTGGACTAGACCCTCTGCTAAGAGATTTGTACTCATTTAGTCCTTATAGTAAACCAAGAGGTAAAGACTGTTATCAGAAGATGAGGCATTTGAGACACAATGAGGTTAAACCGTCCAAGGTGACACAACTAGTAATTGGTGCAGCTTGATTGCAAATCAACTGAGCCTGAGTCCGAGCTAAGCTCCCACCCACTACACTCCTCTGTCCCTCTCCTTCTTACTTCCTCTTTCTCTGTGCACACATGCTCACAGGCAACCCTCATCAACACGGGAAAAGACACGAGCCCCTTACTGAAGGCCCCAACAGAGGAACTCCTGAATCTCCGTCAATGGTTCCTCTCAGGGCTGAGTTGATTCAGTCATTGAACAAATGGGACGTGCAACTTCCAATCATCAACGAGGTATCAACATTTCGGGGAATAACAATAAGAATTCAAATAAGTCACTGGTATCAAAGCTATTCCACATTTTCTTCTTTAAATCAATCTTTCAACATATTTACTTGGCCTACTACGATTATATATTCCTATCGTAGAAACATCTCATAATTAATTCAGTCAGTCCCATCCTGAATCCAACATCCAGAAAAATCTATGGTAATCTCATCTGCTACCTGTTTTGAAAACAGTCATATCCTCGATGGCTCATTCAATGTTTTCACAATAGTTTCAGGCACTTAAGATGATATAGGAACTCTGTCTTCTACCTTTTACATTCAAGAGACATACATTTGGGCCTCACATATAATTTATAATCACTTAAAGTATAAAAGTTTATTTTTTAAGCTCACATAGCCTCAACACTGGTAAATCAATTTTGTAGTGGGCATACACATAATCAGAGTAGCTCCAGTGGTACAAAATAAACACTAGTTCATATGTAGACTGCCACTCTGGCCCACTTTCATTTTTCATTGCTTTGCAGTATGGCAGAGTGGATGTCACATTAATGACCATATTTAACTGGGACCACTAGCAGTCAACTATAGACACACTGGGACTCACAACTTAAATCCCCTTCACTGGTTTCAATGATCCATATATACATTTTTCTTAAATATCTGTCTTCAGTCTCAAAAACAAAACCCTTCCATAATCACCTCACACTGAAACATGGAATTGTGTCTTTCTTAAGAACTGGTAAAACTGCACACGCAATGCAGTAACTTGTATTTTCCTGATAGCAAGAATCACTGTTTTCTATGTTGGTAAAGGGTCGGGAAGATCCCCGGGAGGAAGGCATGGCCACCCCTTCAGTATTATTGCCTGGAGAATCCCATGGACAGAGGAGACTGGCTACAGTCCACAGGGTTGCAAAGAGTTGGTCACAACTGAAGTGAATTAGTACACAGCACAAAGTGTTAAATTATTAATAGGTAGTTTACACTAAAATTTTTAGAAACATCATCTGAGCACTTAAATTGGACGCATGAGACAAGTGCTCGGGCCTGGTGCACTGGGAAGACCCAGAGGGATTGGGTAGAGAGGGAGGTGGGAGGGGGGATCAGGATGAGGAATACATGTAAATCCATGGCTGATTCATGTCAATGTATGACAAGACCCACTGCGGTAATGTAAAGTGATTAGCCTCCAACTAATAAAAATAAATGGAAAAAAAAAAAAAAAAAGCACACACACACAAAAAAATTTCCACCCCAGCATTAATACAAACTATAATAAAACTTATTAGGTCATTCATATTCTGAACTATTTGGTCATGAGTTGACCAAATCTCTCCTTAAACAGGCAGTGAGGGTCTCTGCTACAGCCAAGTTATTTCATTCTATCCAAGCCATGTCTGTGAACCATGAGGCACTACAAGACATAATGGGGCAAAGTCAGGGACTAGAGAATAGAAACAAGGTTAACACTAGGAAAACTAGTGCAACACAACCACAATACAACTCCAGGGTCTCATAATTTCAAAAAGTAATTATGTAACAACTACAATACCTATAAACACATATATAGAAACAACTATAATAACAAGACAAAGTACCATTTACTGAGCATTTATGTACCAAGGGTTGTTTCAGATGCTTTATATTATCATTCATTCATTCAAAAAACACTGAGTACTAGGCACTGTTGAGATATTTAGGAAACATCAGTGAACAAAAGAGGAAGTTCTATAGAGCTCCATTCTAGTCATTTAGTCTCCCAACATTTTTTTTTTTTTAACTATGTGCATATTAGACAAGAAAATTCAGGTTCAGAGAGATTAAGCAATCTGTCCAAGGTTATGAAAATGATCACTAGTCTGTATCTGAGACTAATCTCTATTTTCTATTGCTACCTGGGATAGAGATTCTTAACTACTGGGTGCTTTGACACTGGCTTCAAAGGTGCATGAGCCCAGCAGTATCTCAGCCACTCTAGCTAACGTCCTTCAGGCTGTTCCACCAAAAGGCTCAGAACCCGGCCTACAGTGGGAGGAGCAAGGCCAAGGCAGGCTGATCATGGACACACTGAACAGAGAGGACGTTCAGGTCACTCTGAAGTCCTTGTGTGTGTGTGTGTGCACGTGCATGTGTGTGTGTGTGCGTGTGTCCAGTCACTCAGCCATGTGTGTGTGTGTGTCTGTGTTCAGTCACTCAGCCGGATACACTGAAGGGAGATGATGTTAAGGTCATTCTGAAGTCTGTGTGTGTGTGTGTGTGTGTGTGTGTGTGTGTGTGTGTGTGTGTGTGTGTGTGTGTGTGTGTTCAGTCACTCAGCTGTGTGTGTGTGTGTGTGTGTGTGTGTTCAGTCACTCAGCCGTGTGTGTGTGTGTGTGTGTGTGTGTGTGTGTGTTCAGTCACTCAGCCGTGTCTGAAGGTTTACCTTGTTCTAGAACAAGTACCTCGAACCATTCATCCGATGTGCCTCTAACCAGTTACCCAACCTTGTTTTCTACCATTCTGCTCAGGTTACACCTCAACCAGGTCAAATATGCTGGTCCTCCAAGTCTCTGTATATTCGATTCCATCTTTGTGTTCCATCTCTAGCTGACAAATTCCTTATCTGCTATTACACCAGAATGTAAGTTCCAGGATGACCATGACTTTGTCTTTTTGTTCATCAGAGTATGCCTATCCCCAGGTTTATATGTGTGTCTAACAGGTGGCTCGATGGTAAGGAACCTGGTTGCCAATGCAGGAGATACAAGAGACGTGGGTTCAATCCCTGTGTCAGGAAGATCCTCTGGAGTAGGAAATGGCCACCCACTTCAGTGTTCTTGCCTGGGAAATTCCACGGACAGAGGAGGCTGGTGGCCCAGAGTCCATCGGGTAGCAAAGAGTCGGACACGGCTGAGTGACTGAGCCACACACAAACAATACATAATACATGCTCAGTAAATGTTTGTTGAGTTAATGAAAAGAATAAATGTAAATAAATCTAAAATCATTTCATGCCCAGAGTTCATCTGACCCAGGTGATAACTGTTGAGAAACAGATGGGAAGAGGTTCATGTGTGCTCAGTCGTGTCTGACTCTTTGCAACCCCATGGGCTTTAGCCTGCCAGGCTCCTCTGTCCATGGAATTTTCCAGGCAAGAATACTGGAGTGGGTTGCCATTTCTTTCTCCAGATGGGAAAAAGAGCATAAGCAATGAAGGACAATGAAAGTCTCATATTTGTGAAGAATATTAACAGATTTCGTGTGGCTGGAACATCATGTGGTTCACTGGAAAAGAAACTAGAGGTAAGAGCAGATAAGAAACTTGGTGTTAACTGGCAAATGGTCTTACATGGTATGGTAATTCACTGAAAAGTGTTTTTTAGTGACTGCAGTGTGCTAGTTGAAAGAAGCCCAAGTGAATAAGAGAGAAAGACTCCCGGTCTTAAGAAAACTGGAGGTAAGTGAGGAAGAAATGTGTTTGGGCAACACACAACAGGTGGCGAGGCATCATGAAACAAAAGCATAACATGTTTAACGTTTGTGTTTGGAAAGCTAGCACTGGACTTGCTTTGGGAGATGGCTTATATACATATAGAATTTGATGCAAAGGCAGTAGCCACAGGCTACCGCAGTAACTCGGGGGAGAGGCGGTGAGGTCTTGACTCAACACAGTGGCAGTGGGAATGAAGAGGAGGGAGATTCTTTGAGAGAGAGTTTACAGGAAGAAGGAACAGCTTTGGATGACTGACGAGGAAGAGGAAATATGGGGAGAGAGGCAGCAGAAATGTTAAGAATGGCACTGGTTTTCTACATTGTACATGAAGCATGAGGCAGGAAGTCCAGTAGGAAAAGCCAAACATGCCATAAAGATTTCAACATCCCAGAAAGGACCTACTACACTCTGGGATACATGAATATTTGGGTATATTGTTTAATTTGCACATATTTTTGCTTACTCAGGAATCTGTTACACATTGAAGAAAATGTCTCACAAGCTGAGTATGTTTGAATATTATAATAGATATTAATACAGTTAAATTTATTCAAACATGGGTTTGGTTAAAATAAGGGGAAAAAACTGTATAAAGAAGTCATCTCGTAAGATTATCTATTCAAGACAAGAATTAACTATGTCCTTACTTTCACTTTTTTCCTGGGATTTAGTGTTTTACAGACTTTCATGGTTATCAAAACTTAGAACAAAATAGGTATTTGCCAAAGTATGAGTTTAAGAGTACTATATATTAACGTATTCATCACCACTTTCCTTTATGAAAAGTCATTTGGACAGTAATGAAAAAAATGCAGAACACTGAACAGAATATGCAATGAAATAACATCACTGGTCCTCTGTGCCTAGGGACAATGAAGATTACTATCAAAAATTAAGTCATTTATTTTCTGTAAGAAACAAAGGAAATGACTATTAACCTGTATCTCCACCTTTCCTGACCTACAGTGATGTCAAATGGGTCCTTATCAAACCCAAAACGGATTATCTTATTAAAACATGAGCTGCTGAGTGCTTGTCTCTGGTATAGCCTGAAGAAACAGCACTGAAGAATTGGGAATATGCAAAAAAAAAAAAATCTGAGGAAAAACAAAAATACAAGTTAACTTTTTTTTTCCCCCCGTTAGAACTATTCTAATGAAAACAAAAAGAAACAATCAACCACAAGGGTCTCCACAGTGGCCGGAAAAATACATAAACTTATAAATCAGGTCTTATATTTACTGCCTTATTAAACATATTATTGGGTTAAGATTTTGTAACAAATATCTCACATTCCTTGAAAACCCTAGTATGTTTGAAAAAAGTAAAGCTAAAACAAATGACCTTTACAGTTTATTTTATCTAAGAAGGATTGTCAAAGCATGTAAAAGCTCTATGTAGTGTTTGTCATGTTACTAAAAGGTGAAACAAAAGTAATTGCTTTTAAAGGATTATATCAAAAATACAATGGTGCAACCACTGCATCGCCTGGACAATCATGTAAGGCACATCACTGGAAAGGTCGTTCCTCTCTTCCTCAAAACTCTAGGTCCAGGGAGGGCAATAGAGAAAGACATCACTAGTTAGCTACCAAAGGCAAAATACATAGGCTCAACCCAAAATTTAATCTGTCAGTTCCAGGTACATCCACTTCTAGCCGTTATCTCTCCAGATTCTTCAAACAATGTTTTTAATTGTAATAATGATGATATCAAATTCTGTACTAATTTGACATTTTTACTGGTAATGCTCTTACACATCTACTTTCACTTTATCTAATTTCATCTCCAAGAATTCTGACTACCGCACCTTTCACTTTTTTAAAAAGCATTCTATCTTCCAGATCTGCGCTTTTTTTCTGTACACTTTAAACAATTATACAGAAGTGTAAGTTAGAAGATTGCCCAGAACACGGGCCCAGGAACACATTTCCTGGGTTATGATGTTCTCATGGTTTCAGTTTTCTTACCTGTAAAATACAGATAACAGTCTACTTCACAGATTTTAAGGATGCACTGAGATCATGCATACCACATACTTTACAAAGCAGTTAACAGTTAGTTAATATTAAGGAATTTTAATTAGTAGTAGTTATACTATTTCACCCATCCTACTAAACTCTGCAGAGCCCTCAAGGTTTTATGTGTGTGATTTCTCTATATGAACTACTATATAACTAGAATGAAAATGGCAGATTTGATAAAAATACAATTAATAGGAATGCAGGAAAGATTAATCTACACATTTAATATATATTTCTCATGATGAACAGAAACAGTGAACTATTTTATCAGCTTTAAACTGTGAGGATGAACACCAAGAATAGAGACACAGCTGACCTCGCCACAGGCATCTCAATGAAGACGTTTAGTATTCTCCAACTGCTGGGCACAACCATGTAGTGTCTGATAGCCCTTCCTAGTAATCAAATTGTTATTTGATGCAGTGCTCAAAGCCTTTTCTTATGGTTCTCCTTCACGTCATTACCCAGAAACACATTATTTTGAAGAAAGATATTTACAACTACAACATATTCTCTGTAGGAGAACAAATCTACAGAGTACCCTGTAATTTGAGCTGTGGAAAACTTACACTAAGTTATTAGAGGAAACCAGAACTACATAGGAAACAAAAATCCAAGCGGCTGCAAGTTTAAAATCTGTCTGTGTTTCAGGGCAATATGAAGCCAGTGATATTCACACCTCCATGCCGTCACCCAGGCTGCTGTCATCTTGAATGCCCCTCCCTCACCTCCGCATGTCCTTTTATCACTCATCTTTATGCCACATTAGAATTTCTATAAAGGCTGTGTGAGAGAGTGTGTGTGTGTATGTAGATAAATAAAATCTAGGGTTACTGTCCCTATAAAACAGTACTTTTAAAGTTCTAAAATGCAACACAAGGAAAATCAGAAAAGAGACAAAGTTTACTCAACAGAACTCTGAAATATACTTTTTATTAAGGAATTATGTAACTGCATGGCATTTGTTTAGGCCTTGTTACTTCCTCCA
Organism: Dama dama; assembly: GCF_033118175.1. Lineage (NCBI taxonomy): Eukaryota > Metazoa > Chordata > Mammalia > Artiodactyla > Cervidae > Dama > Dama dama. The sequence continues at coordinate 51,273,304 of NC_083710.1, forward strand.
ACCTCTTAATAACCAGCACCCACAAAACCAGAAGCAGTACAATTTTGAATCTGTGTAACACACTGTCCCCTTCATGGATCACAGCCTTGTCAAGGCGAAGGGGCTTGCATAATTCAATGAAGCTATGAGCCATGCCACGCAGGACCACCCAAGACGGACAGGTCATACTGAAGAGTTCTGAGAAAATGTGGTCCACTGTGAGGAGGAAATGTCAACCCACTCCAGAATTCTTGCCTGAAAAACCCCACGGACAGTAAGAAAAGGCAAAAAGAAATGAGACTGGAAGATGAGCTCCCCAGGTCAAAAGGCGTCCAATATCGAATTGGGGAAGAATGAACTGCAATTACTAACAGCTCCAACAAGAATAAAGTGGCTGGGTCAAGGCTCAGTCATGGATGTGCCTGGTGGTGAAAGTAAAGTCCAATGCTGTAAAGAATAATATTGCATAGGAACCTGGAATGTTAGGTCCATGAATCAAGGTAAATTGGAAGTAGTCAGGCAGTAGATGACAAGACTGAACATGGTCATCTTAGGAATCAGTGAACTCAAATGGACAGGAATGGGCGAATTGAATTCGATGACCATTACATCTACTATTGTGACCACTTTATCTACTTTTAAGGGCAAAAATCCTTTAGAAGAAATAGAGTAACTCTGATAGTCAACAAGAGTGTCCAAAATGCAGTACTTAAAACAACAGCATGATCTTGCTTTATTTCCAAAGCAAATCATTCAACATCACAGTAAGCCAAGACTATGCCCCAACCACTGACGCCAAAGAAGCTGAAGTTGATCAGTTTCTATGAAGAACTATAACACCTTCTAGAGCAAACAACAACAAAAATGTCCACAGGGGATTGGAATGCAAAAGTAGGATGTCAAAAGATACCGGCAATAATAGGCAAGTTTGGCCATGGAATACAAAATGAAACAGGGCAAAGGCTAACAGAGTTTTGACAAGAAAAACACGCTGGCCATAGCAAACACCCTTTTCCAACAACCCAAGAGATGACTCTACACATGGACATCACCAGATGGTCACAACCGAAATCAGATTATGTTCTTTGCTGCCAACGATGGAGAATCTCTATACTGACAGTAAAAACAAGACCTGGAGCTATGACTCAGATCATGGGCTCCTTACTGCAAAATTCAGGCTTAAATTGAAGAAAGTAGGGAAATTTACTAGGTCATACAGGTACGACCTAAATCAAATCCCTTATGTTTATACAGTGGAGATGATGAGTAGATACAAGGGATCAGAATGCCTGAAGAACTACGCATGGAGATTCATAACACCATATAGGAGGCAGTGATGAAAACCATCCCAAAGGAAAAAAAAAAAATGCAACATGGAAAGGTGGTTGTCCGAAGAGGTTTTATAAATAGCTGAGGAAAAAGTAAAGCAAAAAGCAAGGGAGAAAGGGAAAGATATAGCCAAATGAATGCAGAGTTCCAGAGAATATCAAGGAAAGATTAAAAAGGTCCTCTGAAATGAACAATGCAAAGAAATAAAGGAAGACAGTAAAATGAAGAAGACTAGAAATTGCTTCAAGAAAACTGGATATCAAGAGAACACTTCATGCAAGAATGGGCACAGTAAAGGACAGAAACAGTAAGGACCTAAGAGAAGCAGAAGAGATTAAGAAGAGGCCGCAAGAATACACAGAAGAACTATACAAAGGAAGTCTAAACAACTCAGATAACCATGATGGTGTGGTTACTTACCTAGCGCCGGACATCCTGGAGTGTGAAGTCAAGTGGTCCTTAAAAGCATTAATATGGAAAAAGCTAGTGGAGGTGACCCAATTCCAGCTGAGCTATTTCAAATCCTAAAAAATGATGCAGTTAAAGTACTGCACTCAACATGCTGGTAAATTTGGAAAACTCAGCAGGGACCACAGGACTGGAAAAGGTCAGTTTCCATTCCAATATCAAAGAAGGCAATACCAAAGAATGTTCAAACCACCACACAACAGTGTTTATTTCACATGCTAGCAGGTTTAAGCTCAAAATCCTTCAAGCTAGGCTTCAACAGTACAAGAACTGAGAACTCTGATGTACAAGCTGGATTTAGAAAAGTCAGAGGAACCAGAGATCAAATTGCCAACATTTGTTGGATCATGGAGAAAGCAAGCAAGATCCAGAAAAACATCTATTTCTGCTACACCAATTATGTTACTTTTTTTTCCTTTATTTTTATTAGTTGGAGGCTAATTACTTTACAAAACTGATAATGTTAAAGCCTCTGACTGTAGAGATCACAACAAACTGTGGAAAATTCTTCAAGAGATGGGAGTACCAGACCACCTTACCTGCCTCCTAAGAAACCTGTAAGCAGATCAAGAAGTAACAGAAGCGGCCACGGAACAATGGACTGGTTCAGAACTGGAAAAGGAGTATGTCAAGGCTGTATATTGTCACCCTGATTACTTTTCTTGTTTGCAGAGTACATCATGCAAAATTACGGGAGGGATCAAGATTGTTGGGAGAAAGATCAACAACCTCAGATATGCAGATGATACCACTCTAATGGTAGAAAGTGAAGAACTAAAGAGCCTCTTGATAAGAGTAAAAGAGGAGAATGAAAAAGCTGGCTTGAAATTCAACATTCAAAAAACCAAGATTACGGCATCTGGTCCCATCATTTTAAACGGGGAAAAAGTGGATGTTGTCACAGATTTTATTTTCTTGGGCTCAAAAATCACTGCAGATGGTGAGTGCAGCCATGAAATTAAAAGAAGCTTGCTCCTTGGAAGAAAAGCTATGAAAACCCTGATGGTGTATTAAAAAGCAGAGACATCACTTCTCCGACAAAGGTCTCTATAGTCAAAGCTATGGTTTTTCCAGTAGTCACATATGGATGTGAGAGTTGCATCATAAAGAAGGCTGAGCACCGAAGAATGGATGTTTTCAAATAATGGTGCTAGAGAAGACTCTTGAGAGTTCCTTGGACAGCAAGGAGATCAAACCAGTCAATCATAAAGGCAATCAACCCTGAATATTCACTGAAGAATTGATGCTGACGCTCCAATATTTTGGCCACCTGATGCGAAGAGTCGACTCATTGGAAAAGATTCTGATGCTGGGGAAGATTGAGGGCAAAAGGAGAAGAGGGCAGCAGAGGATGAGATGATTAGATTGCATCACCAGTTCAAAAGGCATGAATTTGAGCTAACTCGGGAGATAGTGGAGGACAGAAGGGCCTGACATGCTGCATCCACGGGGTCGCAAAGAGTTGGACAGAACTCAATGACTGACCAACAACAAACGTAATACACTGTATCCAGGAAGTTTCTATTACCTTTCTTGCTATTTCATAGTAATTAAGTCTAAATTAAATGCTGCTCATAGAGAGAAGACACATGTTTTGTTAAGGAGGTCCACTGTTGTAACTCAAGTATTCTTTGAGACCAGGTCTTTTCAACATCTGTACCAATGACATTTAGACCAGATAGTTGTTTGTTGATATTCAGTAGCACCACTGCCTTCTACCACTAGATCTCAAAACATCCCTTCACCCCAACAGTCGTTACAATAAAAAAAATGCTGTTAGAAATGGCCAAATGTCAAGGGAGAGGCAAAGGGGAACGGCAGGTGAAGGCAGCTGCCCCATCTAGAAAGAACTATTTTATAATTAATGATATTATGAACTCATTACAAAAGAATCTTAACATTATGTGGGATTATATTACCCAGTAGCATAAATACAATCCCAGTATTAATAGAAACTAATACCTGATTATAAAGACTATCTATAGTTGACTTTAAAATATACCTGATGGGAAGTTAGAAACATTTTTTAAGATGGTTTTATAATTTTGTTCTAATTCCTTCTCTTCTTTCTGCAAATCCAAATTTTCCCAGAAACAAGGGCAAAGATTCCAGGAAGGAGTTTCAAGAATTTGCTCATTAGTTCAAGCTACGGAAACTGAAAGAAACCTGTAAGGATATCAATATTAATATAACAAGTCAAGGGAGCTTCTGGCCTCACTCTTAGATACGGCCAGTGAGAACCTACCAAATTAGTCTCAAAACCCTTCAATGTAAGAAACTGTAATTACCCAAATGAATATGCTGACTCAACTTTCAATAAGAAACTAAAAGAGTTTTCATTCTAATTTTCTGGATGACAGATACTTGGCTTTTTTTTCATTGAAACCAGAACTATCCCTTCTATGAAGAACAAAGAATTTCACAATATGCACTGAAATATAAAGCTGTCTATATTTTCTCAATTTCATTAGGAATGTTACCTTTTAGATAACACAGAAATCAATACATCCTGGTTGAACTGTAGGATTTAGTTTCATCTAGTTGTTTGGAAATTAGAAACGTTTTATAAGATGGTTTTATAATCTTGTTCTCATTTCTTCTCTTCTTTCTTCATATCCAAAATTTCCCAGAAAACAAGGGCAAACATTCCAGAACTAGTTTCATCTAGTTGTACTGGATCAAAGGAACAAATGTAAATCACCAAAAGCTATGTAAATTAAAAAGGAAACAATGTCCTTAATAAAGAAGAGGAAGAAGGGTCCCTTCTTAGGAAATATAAAAAGCTGTGGTGGCTAGCAGGTTCTTAGAGGATCTTACTACTGATTCAGACTCACAGGAATAAAAGAACGACCCTTTTTAGAAGACAGGAGAACATGCTGGAAAGGCAAACCACAAATTCACTTCCACTAGGATATACACAATCTACATCTATGGTGCCTGGGCAGTCACTAGCTACATGCAGCTACAGAACAGCTGTAAACTGTTGAGCCCAAATTTAGAGGTGCTTTATATATAAAACACACACTAGATGTGGAAGACTTAATATGAAAAGGAGAATGTGGAATATCTCATCAATTTCTAATTGATTGCTCAGTCGCTTCAGGATCAACTCTGTGATCCCATGGACTGTACCCCACCAGGCTCCTCTGTCCACAGGATTCTCCAAACAAGAACATTGGAGTGGGTTGCCATTTCCTCCTCCATTTAATTGACTGAACACATTGAAATGACATTTTGGATATACTGGAATAAATAAAATATATTATTAATTTTTTGTTTTAATATATGTACTAGAAAATTCAGAACTACACATATGGATTTCATTCCATGCCTACTGGACAAAACCATTACATGCTATCACCTCAGTAGACCTCAACCTCTATTGAGATGATGATCTTCCCTCCAGCTTCCCCAGTCCTTTTGGAAACTGGGGTGGGGTCAGGGTAGGACAGAAAAGTGAGAAGTTTTGAATGTTACAAAATTGGCAGAGTGTCACCGGCCTTTAATGCCAGAGTACTAAAATTCCTCAGAGTAGGAGTCAGCCCCGTGAAATGAAGGATTCAGCTATCTACAGTTGTGTCTCCACTGACAAGGTGGCAGGGAATATAATCAACCAGCCAAATGGCAGCAATTGCTAATTGCTGGGACCCAATCTTGAATTTTCAGCTCTGATGTTTTTCACTTTAAGACTTTACTCCAACTGACTGGTCAACATCTTCAACTAGACATTCCATAGTCAGGCCATGATTTACTAATCCACACTAAGTACAGTATCTCTGATCCCCATACACCCCTTCCCCCAAAAAGAAAGGAAGACAGGAAGGATGGAAGAGAAAGGGAGGGAAGGAAGGAGGGAAAGAAGGATGGAAGTGGGGAGGGAGGGGTAAGGGGAAGAAGGGAAGAAAAGATAGATGGAAGGGAAAAAGGAAGGAAGGGAAGAAACAGGAAAATCTCACTCTGCTTAATGAACTGTCCCCCAAGGAAGGACCTCATCATCAACACTGTTTCTCAGACTAGAAACCTTTTTCTTCCTGATTGATAAGAACTGTGTCACCAGAACCTTTAGCCATCACAGTCAGCCTCTACTATCAGTTACCATTAGTCTTTGTCCCGAAAGTGACAGCCTTCCTGCCCCCTTCTTCTACTCTGCTATAGGAGACGTCTTGGGACAGAGGGGAAATATCCTAACTATGTCTAAGGCTCAACGAACAAACTTAACCAGTTCAGAGGGTAAGCCTCCCTGATCTCTGATGGTAGATAAAATTTAAGGTCACAAGGGTACCTTAGAAAATTTGACTTCATTTTAAGCAAAAAGAATCAAGTAAGGAAAAATAATAAAGTATATTGATAACTTTAACAACACTTAAATATTATATTTGGTTTTATATTACGTATGGTTACATTTTCTGTGTGTGGCTATATATAAAACATGTATATGATTATGTGCTGTATGTATAATACAAATAATATATTTACATAGTATACACAATATATAGTTAGCATGTATGATTATTTAAATATAAAGAGATTTTAGATGCATTATTTTTGAGCACAATATCAGATAAGTGCTACCTTTAAAAACAAAAACATTTCTGCTAGATTTTCAAAGGATAAAGCATGGTAAAGTTTATCTTGCTCATAAGTACATGGTTTATTCCTAAAGATCAGACGATGATGACCCAAACCACCTTCTGAATGCATAAAAATACTGGGACAACAGTTGCAAACACTGCAAATTGCAGGGTTTTTTTTTTTTTTTTCTTTTCAACATTAATTTGAAAGCCTACTAAATTGAAAAAAGCTGGAGATACACAAATAGATGAGAAACATCAAGACCTACTAGCATCCTGGTAAAAATAATGAAATTAACAGAAAATGCTATTCTAAGAAAAAGACTGAACAAACACATACTTAAGCATGTGTAACAATGTCCTGCTCAGGTGATTTGGTGTGCGCGCTCAGTCATGTCCAACTTTTTGCAACCCCATGGACGACAGCCCATCAGGCTCCTCTGTCTGTGGGATTTTCCAGGCAAGAATACTGGAGTGGGTTGCCATTCCTTCTCGAGGGAATGCTACCATCCCAGGAATCAAACCTGCATATCCCGTGTCTCCTGCACTGGCAGTCCAATTCTTTACCACTGAGCCACCTGGGAAGCCCACTTAAGGTGTTAACGAAACCAAAATCAATCTAAATGCCAAACAATAGGGAACTGATTAAATGGATTGTGGGACATACAAATCACTGAGTAATATTTATTCATTAACTTTATGATATGTAGTTTTCGTCTTCAAAGTAGATTGATCATAACTAAGCAAAAAGGAGAAATAATAGAATATGTTCCTGAACCTTTAAAAACAATGCTTTAACAGAGACAAAGAGAATAGTGGAGAAGAGGAAGAAAAAAAGAAAAGGAAGGAAGGGAGGGAGGAGAGGAAGGAAAGAGCTAAAAGGATATGCAGTAAAAATCGGACCTGACAGAACATAGACTGATTTTTTCACATGTTTTGACAAATGCTCTCACTTTTATGAATTTCATATATTATCTGTATAATTAAAAGAAATAATTACGTGTTCAAATTTTGAGTTGTAAAGAAGAGCCAAACAGCTTAAAAGAAAAAGATGAAATAAATTCATTTTTATCCATATTAATTTTCATAAAGTATGAAAAGGTGACATCAACTCTCTAGCAAGAAAAGTGGACACGCACACAGAGTTGCATGTATATTCATGCTGCAGTTAAAATTTAACTACTACAAATCAAAAAAAAAAAGCAAAACTTAAATGAACTTATTGTTTAAGTTATATTTGTAATTGATTCATGGAATTCTGTTATATTGCTTCACATGAGGTATCTGATATTTACAAATATTTTTATTATGCAGAGATCTATGATAAACTGGTATCTAATTTGAAAGTGCTATAATCTTTTATAAGTTCCAGTCAATTACACACACACACACACACACACACACACACACACACACACACAAAGTGGGTACACTGTACTAGTATCTTGAGCAAAGAATTTAGCATTCTGAAGAAGGAAACCATGGGACAAATACTTTTGTTTTTTCCACTACATTGAGCAGTGGGTGAGTATATTTTAAAAGATTCCAGTCTTATGGAAAAAAATCAGCCTTTTCTGTTCTTGTCTAGAGAAGCACTGAAGTAAAAAGATGTATACTTGTTAAGCTTTTAAACAAAACATTCTTAAAATAACCACAAACTACTATACTCTCTGTCCTCTGTGTAGATCTCCCACTTCACTGGGCTTTGAAACGTTAAGGCCACATTCTCTGATTACATAGCAATTTTGGAATTGTTATCTGAGAAAATTCCTAGAGAGTAATGAGGAAAAGAAATAAAAACCAGGTTCTCAAGAGGCATTTTCGGAAGAACTAAAAATAACCTTGGGGACTTTCAGTTTCCAGTCCACCACGTAAGAAGCTTAAAGTCATCAATCCATCATGACAACAAGTATAAAGCTGAATAAACAGACATGACAACTTTTGTTAGATCCATCAGAGAAGTGAGGTCATAAGGCAAAGTGCTATTCCAAAAACTGAAAAGAAAGACAAGAGGATGCAAACTGCTAAGAGCAAAATCCCCTGAACCAAAACCTCTTTGGATGCTCAGGTAAGACAAACCTGAACTGTAACTGAAGAATTCCTGGAGGCTCAGGATGGACAAATTCAAGAATTACAGAATATTATAGAACGTCCCCAGACTTTTTGAGTTTTATTTTCCAGGAGTTGCACCATGTCTTTACAGTGAATATTGGACAAAAATCCTCTAATATTTCCATCATGAGGATTTCTATTTGAAATCTATCAGAGCCCTAAGTTCTTAACAAGACCTTCCCTTAGGAGAAACTCTCACCGAAGTCTAACCCATTGAGTCTTAAAAGCATCTAACCTGCTTGCAGGAAGAGAAATACAGTTTCAGCCATTCTGTCCCATGAAAGGGATGGGAAGGATGCAGAAGTACTGGTGAGATACACAGTTGAGAGGTACATGATTGCTAAAAAGATTCAGACCTGACTACAGTCCTATCAGTAAGGACTACACCTTACTGATAAATAGGAGCCTATTAACTGTAGTTCATTTTATCTACTATCTCATGTCCATCTTTCATCAAAAACCTACAAGCCATACTAGCAGGCAAAAACAAAAAACAAAAACATAATTTGAAGAGACTGAACAAACATCAGAACCATGGTCAGATGTGGCAAGAACACAGTAATAACCAAACCAGAATTTCTTTTTTTTTTTTTTTTCTACTGAAGGATAATTGCTTTACAGAATTTTGCTGTTTTCTGCCAAACCTCAACATGAATCAGCCATAGGTATACATAGATCCCCTCCCTCTTGAACCTCCCTCCCATCTCCCTCCCCATCCCACCGCTAGGTTGATACAGAGCCCCTGTTTGAGTTTCCTGAGCCAAAGAGCAAATTCCCATTGGCTATCTATTTTACATATGGTGATGTAAGTTTCCATGTTACTCTTTCCAAACACCTCACCCTCTCCTCCCCTCGCTTCATGTCCATAAGTCTATACTCCATGTCTGTTTCTCCACTGTTGCCCTGTAAATAAGTTCTCCCCTGGTAGCTCAGACAGTAAAGCGTCCGCCTACAAAGCAGAAGACACGGGGTTTGATCCCTGGGTCGGGAGGATCCCCTGAAGAAGGAAATGGCAACCCATTCCAGTACTCTTGCCTGGAAAATCCCATCAACAGAGGAGCCTGGTAGGTTACAGTCCATGGGGTTGCAAAGAGTTGGACACGACTGAGCAACTTCACTCAAACAAGTTCTTCAGTACTATTCTTCTAGACTCCGTATGTATTTGTTAGAATACGATGTTTATCTTTCTCTTTCTGACTCACATCACTCTGTATAACAGGTTCTAGGTTTATCCACCTGATCAGAACTGACTCTAACATGTTCCATTTTATGGCTGAGTAATATTCCATTGTGTATATGTGCCACAACTTCTTTATCTGTTCATCTGTCGATCAACATCTGGGTTGCTTCCATGTTCTAGCTATTGTAAATAGTGCTGCAGTGAACAATGGGGTACATGTGTCTTTTTCAATTTTGTCTTTTCAAAACTGTCTTTTTCAGTTTCCTCAGGGTATATGCCTAGGAGCAGGACTGCTGGGTCATATGGTGGTTTTATTCCTAGTTTTTTAAGGAATCTCCATACCATCTTCCATAGTGGCTGAATCAATTTACATTCAAACCAACAGTGCAAGAGCATTCCCTTTTCTCCACACTCTCTCAAGCATTTATTGTTTGTAGACATTTTGATGATGGCCATTCTGACCAGTGTGAGGTGATATCTCATTGTAGTTTTGATTTGCATTTCTCTAATAATGAGCGATGTTGAGCATCTTTTCATGAGTTTGTTAGCCATCTGTATGTCTTCTTTGGAGAACTGTCTGTTTAGGTCTTTTCCCACTTTTTGATTGGGCTGTTTGTTTTTCTGGCATTGAGTTGTATCAGTTGCTTGTATATTTTGGAAAGTAATCCTTTGTCAGTTGTTTCATTTGCTATTATTTTCTCCCATTCTGAGAGTTGTCTTTTCACCTTGCTTATAGTTTCCTTTGCTGTGCCAAAGCTTTTACGTTTAATCAGGTCCCACTTGTTTACTTTTGTTTTTATTTCCGTTGCTCTATGAGGTGGGTCATAAAGGACCTTGCTTTGATTTATGTCATTGAGTGTTCTGCCTATGATTTCCTCTAGAAGTTTTATAGTTTCTGGTCTTACATTTAGGTCTTTAGATCTGTTTTGAGTTTATCTTTGTGTATGGTGTTAGAAATGGTTCTAATTTCATTCTTTTACGTGGAGCAGTCCAGTTTTCCCAGCACCATTTATTGAAGTGACTGTCTTTGCCCCATTGTATATTCTTGCCTCCTTTGTCAAAAATAAGGTAGCCATAGGTGCATGGGCTTATTTCTGAGATTTCTATCTTGTTCCATTGGTCTATATTTCTGTTTTTGTGCCAGTACCATACTGCCTTGATGACTGTGCTTTGTAGTATAATCTGAAGTCAGGAAGGTTGAGCCCTCCAGCTCCATTCTTCTTCCTCAAGACTGCTTTGGCTATTCGGGGTCTTCTGTGTTTCTGTATGAAATGTGAAATTTTCTGTTCTAGTTCTGTGAAAAGTGCCATTGGTAAATTGACAGGGATTGCACTGAACCTGTACATTGTATCATTTTCACAATATTGATTCTTCCTACCCAGGAACATGGAATCTCTCGCCATCTGTTTATGTCATCTTTGATTTCTTTCATTAGCATCTTATAATTTTCTGTGTACAGTTCTTTTGTCTCCTTAGGTAAGTTTATTCCTAGATATTTAATTTGTTTTGTTGATTTGGTGAATGGGATTGATTTTTAATTTCTCTTTATGATCTTTCATTGTTAGTATATGGAAATGCAAGTGATTTTTGTGTATTGATTTTGTATCCTACAACTGTGCTAAATTCACTAATTAGCTCTAGTAATTTTCTGATACTATCTTTAGGCTTTTCTATGTACAGTATCGTGTCATCTGCAAACAGTGAGAGCTTTACTTTTTCTTTTCTGATCTGGATTACTTTTCTTTCTTTTCCTTCTCTGATTGCTGTAGCTAGGACTTCCAGAACTATGTTGAAAAATAGAGGTGAAAGTGGGACATATTTGTTGCTCCTGATCTTAGGGAACTATCACTATTCTGAATACTTTTTCAGGTGGTTTGCCTATTTCCTCTTCATTTATTTGGACTTCTGTGTTTCTAGTTTGTTCCTTCATTTGCGTAGTATTTCTCTGCCTTTTCATTATATTTTTTTTTACTTATTGTGTTTGAGGTCTCGTTTTCCTAGGCGTCAAGGTTGATCTTTCTTCCTTTTGGTTTCTGCCCTCGCAAGGTTGGTCCAGAGGTTTGTGAAAGCTTCCTATAGGGTGAGATTTGTGCTGAGTTTTTGTTTGTTTGTTTTTCCTCTGATGGGCAAGGCTGAGTGAGGTGGTAATCCTGTCTGCTGATGACTGGGTTTGTATTTTTCCTGTTTATTGTTTAGAGGTGTCTTGCACAGTGTGCTACTGCTGGTTGAGTAATGCCGGGTCTTGTATTCAAGCAGTTTCCTTTGTGGGAGTTCTCACTCTTTCATACTCCCTAGGGTTAGTTCTCTGGTAGTCTAGGGTCTTGGAGTCAGTGTTCCCACTCCAAAGGCTCAGGGATTGATCCCTGGTCAGGAATAAAGATTCCACAAGTGGTTTGGTATGGCATTAAGTAAGATTAAAACAAATATCCAAAAACAAGAAACCAAAGATGAACCCCAGACAAATGGCAGCTACAAAACCAGGCTAATAATAATTAAAATAATGGAATAAACACACACATATACACCCATGAGCAAAGTGAAAACAGTCCAAGAAAAATAAAGTACAGTAGATTGACCCAGTGAACAAAGGAAATAAAAAATTATATTAGCAAGTTAAGAACAAAACTAACTTAAGCACAAACTGGAAAACAAAACTAAAGCAAGGTGCCAAGTGGGGAATAAAGCAATGAAAACAAAACTAACAAATATGTTGAGAGGAAAGGAAAGAAAGATAAAAAAAAGAAAGAATAGACATGCAAAGTTAAGTAGAGGTAGATGAAGAAGATTTATATACATTAAAAGTTAACTGCAAGGAGAAAAGAACAGTAGGAAAGGCAAAGGAATAAATGTAGAAAAACATAATAGGTTTAAAAAAATTAAAATTGTAAAAAAGAGAAATGAAAAATATGGAAAAGAAAGAAAAAAGGAAAAAAAAAAAAAAAAGAAAAACTCCACAGAACTGCAAAAGCCCAATGTAGAGGCAGAGGTTTATAACAACAATAAAAAGTGTGACTGAATATACACATATACACACATATACAAAATCAAAACAGTCCAACAAGAATAAAGTATAACAGATCAACCCGACAAACAAAGGAAACTAAAAATTATATCTACCTGAACAAAACTAACTAAAGCACAAATTGGAAAACAAAACTAAAGCAAGATGCCAATTGGGGAATAAAGCAATGAAAATAAAACAAACATACATGTTGAGGGGAAAGGAAAGAAAGAAAGAATAGATATGCAAAGTTAAGCACAGATAGATAAAGAAGATTTATATACATTAACTATTAACTGCAAGGGGAAGAGAACAAGAGGAAAAACAAGCAAGGGAATAAATGTAGAAAAATAATAATAGGTTTAAAAAATTAAAATTAGATAAAGAAAAAAGGAAGACTCCACAGAACTGCAAAAGCTCAATTTAGAGGCAGAGGTTTATGACAATAATATAAAATGTGACTGAGGAAAAAAAAAGCTTAACTGGGTTTCATAGTGCCAATAAAATTGACAACAGGGAGGAAAAAAAGGGAAGGAAAAAAGAAGAAGAAATCCAAAAGAATCTACAGAACAAGTCAAAAAATAAGAAAAATAAATGTTTTCCTTGTGTCCCTGCTGTCAAGAGTCCTTTCCCTCCCTGGGAGTCAGAGTCCACCTCACCTCCCTAGGATGCCCTCCAACTCTGCGCTGATCTCTGGACCTGCTGTGGGGGCAGCTCAGGTTCTAATCTGGTCCTACTCCTCTGTGTTCTTGCCTCCAATGTCCACAGCTATCAGAGCTAGTGTTTTCTTTTGTGAGAGCTCTCAAGGGCCTTTTATATATTCCGTAGACACAGTCTGCTTAGTTGGTCGTGTGGGTTTAACCTGCAGCTTGCACAGCTGGTGGGAAGGTTTTGGGTCTTCTTCCTTAGCCACACTGCCCCTGGGTTTCAACTGTGGTTTTATTTCCACCTCTGCACATGGTGGTCCACTGGGGTTTAGCTTCTCAGGCTTCCCTGGAGGATCTGGGTTTGGACCTGTGAGGCCCAGGTGTGGAGGTGGTGCAGCTGCTTGGGTCGCAGGGGTTCTGGCAGCACCAGGTACTCAGGGGGGCTGGCAGCTAGGGAAGCAGGAAATATAGTGCTCTAGAAGGGTATGGCAATCAGTATTGGCCAATAGGCTCCTGTATCCTTGACTGGAGAACTCCTCTCCCTAACATGGAACTCTGGCAGGCTACAGTCTACAGGGTCGCAGAGTCGGACACTACCAAAGTGACAAGAGGCAAGTGCGCACAGAGGCAAGACTTTTTTGCCTGTAGCATCTCTGCCCCAGTGGGAGCTGAGCATGAAGATGGTGTAGCTGCTTGGCCTGCAGGCACCCTGGCAATGCCAAGTGTGCGGGGACAAGGACTGCCTCCACCGCAGGAGTTATGGCTCTGTCAGGGTCTTTTTTTGAGCTTCTTGTAGCTGGCAATTAGAAGGCCTCTTTGGCCAGTCTTTCTCCATAGTTCTGCCGGTTCACGCACTTAAGAGGGCTCCCTAGCCTGGGTCCTTCTCTGTTGTTCATGCGCATCAGGCACATAGAGGGGCCCCCCTGGCTGGGGTCCTACTCTGTAGATTGGTGCACCAGGCACTTAAAGGGGCACCCTGGGTGGGGTCCTACTCTGTAGATTGGTGCACCAGGCATTTAAAGGGGCACCCTGGGTCGGGTCCTACTCTGTAGATTGGCGCATCAGGCACTTAAAAGGGGCACCCTGGGTGGGGTCCTACTCTGTAGTTCAGTGCATCAGGGTTTGATGGGCCAGCCTCTCTATTGTTCAGCTGCTGATGCTGGTGTGTGGGGAGAGAGAGGCTATAGGTGATGGCTCCACCCCCTACACGTGACTCAGCAGTACTGGCTTGCTTCCATGGCTGCCTGGCTTTCCTCCACAGGCATTTCCCACCACAATCCCCTCCCTCACCTCCCCTCAATCTGTTTCTCCACAGTCAACAGCAGCCCTCGCCCTGGGATTGCTCCACAATCCCTAAACTCCAGCTCCCAACTGCTGGGCCTTCCAGGGGACCTGCATCCCTGTCCAGGTACCACATCCCTGTATGGCTGTGGCAAGATCTATCTGATTCTCATTCCATTTAGGCTGCCCCAGATCAGCTGTTTCACTCTCAGCCTTAAATGTTTCTCCTCTGACTCAGACAACTGCCCCAATGTGGGGATTGGACCCCTGCTTCAGTTCCCCCCACCAGCCAAGGGCAGGTCCAGTCCTACTAACACTCCTGTTCTCCCCCTAGTTCCTTCGTCCTACCGAGTTTTGTGCGGTTCTATATATTCTTTCCCACTGGTCAGGTCCTCCTATCTGCTCTCAGCTGGTGTTCTGCATGCACTTCTGTGTCTGAAGGTGTATTCCTGATGTAGTCATGGAGAGGTACTCCACGTCCACCTACTCCTCCGCCATCTTGTTCAGCTTCAGAAAATTTTAAAACTGTGATTAACATGCTAAGAACTTTAATTTTAAAAATAGGCAACATGCAAGAACAGATGAGTAATGTAAGTAGAGATATTAAAGTGCTAAGAGAGACTCAAAAAGAAATACAAGTAATCAAAAACATTGTAAGAGAAATGAGGAATGCTTTTCACAGGCAGATAAAGGAAAGTATGATTTTTTTTATTATTATTATAAGGTACTTGCACTTTCCATGAAACAGGATAGTGCTATTTAAAAGTGAACTGGATTAGTTATAAATGTATATTGCAAACCCTAGGACAATTACTAAAAAAATAAATATAACCAATATACTAAGAAAAGAGAGAAAGAATTATATAACATGCTAAATTAAAACCACAAAAAGTAAAGAAAAAAGTGGGAAAGACAAAAACAATAAGAACAAAGAGCAAAGGCAACAAATAGAAAATAATAAATATAGCAGATATAAATCCAACTAAAATAAATTATTTTACACACTAATGGTATAAATACACCAATTAAAAGACAGAGATTTGTTACAGTGGACTAAAAATGCAAGACCCAACTATATGTGATCTATAGGAAACTCAGTTTAAATATAAAGACATATGTAGGTTAGAATAAAAGTATGGAGAAAGATATACCACACCAACATTAAAAGGAAGAAAACATAAGTAGTTATATTATTCCAAGCAGATCAGACTTCAAAGTAAGGACAGTTCTCAGGGATAAAGAAGGACATTATATAATGATAAAGGGGTCAAATACTCCAAGAAGATGTAACAATGCTTAATTTAATCTGAATGCATCTAACAAAAGTATGCCAAAATACGTAAGACAAAAAAAAAGTTCAAGGAGAAGGAAATGAACACACCATTATAGTTGGAGAGTTTATATCCCTCTTGAAAATGAACAGAACTAGCAAACAGAAAATCAGTAAGGACATGACTGAACTCAACAGCACCATCAATAAACGGGCTATACTTTATAGTGCAGCCTACTTTATCCAATGACAGCAGACTGCACATTCTTTTCAAGATCACACGGATTATTCACCAAGGGAGACCACATTCTGGCCCATAATACAATTTAAATAGTTTTTTAAAAAGAAATTTTATAGTATCTGCCCCCTAACCACATTGGAACTAAACTGGAAGTCAGTAACAGAAAGATAGCTGGAAAATTCCAAAATACTTGGAGATAAACAACATACTTCTAAACAACAAATGGGTCAAAAAAGAAATCTCAAGAGAAATTTTAAAATATTTTTAACTAAATGACAATGAAAATACAACTTTATTAAAATTTGTAAGGTGTTGGGAAAGAAGTATTTAAAGGGAAATTTATAGCACTGAATGTATATACCATTAAAAAAAGAAATACAAAAAGTCAACAATCTAACATTCACAATGGGAAACTTTAAAAAGAGCAAATTAAGCCCAAAGTAAGTAGAAGAAAAGAGATAATAAAAATCAGAGCAGAAATCAATGAAATTAAAAACAGGAAATCAATGGAGAAAATTAACTTACCCAAAAGCTGACCTTTTAAAAAGGTCAATGAAACTGGTAAGTCTCTAGTCAGACTAAGAAAAAAAAAGATGACTCAAATTAATAATATGAGAAACAAAAGAGGGAACATCTTTAGAGACTTTATGGACAATAAAAAGATAATATTATTATGAATAATTCAACACCCACAAACTTCTTAACCTACACAAAATAGACCACTACCTTGAAAGATATGAGCTGCCACAACACACACAGAAATATACAGACATATTGTAAAGTAATTAGCCTCCAACTAATAAAAATAAATGCAAAAAAAAAATATACAGACAATATGAATAGGCCTGAATCCATTAAAGAAACCGAGTCAATAATTAATATTCTTCCATTAAAAAGGGACAAAGTCCAGATAAGTATACAAAGGATTTCTACCAAATATTTGGAGAAAAAATTATACCAATTCTCTACCATCTCCTCCAGAAGACAGAATCAGAGGGAAGGCTTCCCAACTCAGAGACCAGTATCACCATATTACTAAAAACCAACCGAAGACACTTCAAGAAAAGTACAGATTGAAATCTCTAATAAACAGAGCTGTAAATTTTTCAGTATTAGCAAAATGGATGTAAAAACATAAAAAGAATTTTACACTACAGACAAGTGAGATTTATCCAAAGTATGTAAGGCTGGTTCAACACTAGAAAATCAACTAGTATAATCCCTCACATCAACAGATTAAAGCAGAAAAATATCACATGACTGCATGCAAAAGAAGCATAAATCTAACACACATCAATGATTTTTTTTTTTAATCTCTGTTAACTAGGATTACAGGGAAAGTTCCTCAACTTGGCTAAAAACATTGTGGTAGTTAATTTTCTATGTCAACTTGACTTGGGTAAAAAGCATGCTCAGATAGCTGGTAAAACATTATTTCTGGATCAGTAGATTTGAGTTAATAAGATTGACTCTCACCTATGCCTTCAGCAGGCATCAACCAAACCACTGAGGGTCCAAATAGAAAAGGCAAAGGAAGGTCGAATTCTCTCTCTCTCTTCTTAACTTCGGACATCCATCTTACTCTGCTCTCAGACAACAGAGACCCTATCTGTCTGACCTTTGGGCTACAGGACTTAAACCTTCAGCTCCCCTGTCCCCCACCCCCACCCACCCTTCAAACTGGTTCTTAGGCCTTCATACTTGGACTGAATCATACCAACAGTTTTCCTGGTTCTCTAACTGTTGAGTGGCATACAATGGCATCTCTCAGCCTGCATAACTGCCTGACCCAATTCTCATAAGTCTTATATTTATGTATCCTACAATTCTCTTTTCTAGACAACACTGATGTACATGAATACCTACAAGTGACCTACACCTAACATCATATGTAATGACAAGAAACCAGAAGCTTTCCACCAATATCAGGACCTAGGCAAGGAGGTCAACTCTCACCACTGCTTTTCAACATCATACAGGTATCACATGCCCTAGGAAAAACAGGAAAAGGAAACAAAAGGTATACAGATTGAAAAGGAATAAATAAAACTATTTTTGTTGACAAAAGACATGTAGACATTCCAAAGAATCAACCCAATACTCCTTAAAATAATGAACAATTATAAGGTTTTAAGATAGAACATTAATTAATGTGCAAAAGTCAATCACTTTCTGAAATACTAACAATGAAAAAGTCAATTTGAATTTTAAAACATATTACCATTTATGTTAGTGCTTCCCAAAATTAAACACTTAGATATAAATCTAAGAAAATATTTACAAGGTCTATACGAAAAAAACTACAAAATTCTGATGAAAGAAATTAAAGAACTAAATAAATGATGAGATGTCCCATGTTCATGGATAGGAAGACTTAATACTGTCAAGATAGCAGTTTTTCCAACCTTTTAGATTCAACACAGTCTCTATCTAACTTCTAGCAAATCACTTTGTGGATATCAATAAACTGATTAGATTTATATGAATAGGCAAAAAATCTAGATTAGCCAATTCAAATTGAAGGAGAGGAACAAAGCCAGAGGACTGATATAACCAACTTCAAGACCTACTAGAAAGCTTCAATAATCAAGAAGTGTGGTATCAGCAAAAAAACAAATAGATCCATGAACAGGCTAGAAAGCCTAGAAATAGACCCACATACAGTTAACTGATATCTGAAAGAGGAGCAAAGGCAATAAAATAGAGCAGAGATAACACTGTCAACAAACAGTAGGAAACACGTGGACATCCACATGCAAACAAACAAAAAAACGAATAACAAAATTACAGACCTTACACGTTTCACAAAAATTAACTCAAAAAATATCAGCGACATAAATATGAAATACCTAACTATAAAAATCCTAGAAAATAAGATAGGAGAAAAGCTAGATGACCTTGGGTATGGAGATAACATTACAGATGTAACACTAAAGGCACAACTCATTAAAGAAATAATTCATCAGCTAGGCTTTATTTAGTTTCTTTCAAGGGAACAAGAAAAGCCACCACAGACTGGGAGAATACTTACAAAAACCATGTCTGATATAAAACTATTACTCAAAATATTCTTACTGTTGAGTTGAAGGAATTCTTTCAATACAACAATAAGAAAGCAAACAATTTGATTTAAAAATGTGTCAAAGACCTTAACAGACACCTTGGCAAAGAAAATATACAGATGGCAAGTATGTATATGAAAAGATGCAAACTGAAACCATGAAATACCACTATACAGCAATTAGGATGACCAGAATCCAAAACACTGACAATACCAAATGCTGGCAAGAATGTAGAGCAAAACAAATTCTTACACGTTACGGGCTGGAATGCAAAGTGGTTTTGCTACTTTAGAAGATAGTTTGGGAATTTTTTAAAAAACAAAACTTACTATAGTGTCCACAATCACACCACCTGGAATTTACTCCAATGAAATGAAAATTTATCTCCTTGAAAATAAAATTTGCTGTTCTTTAAGTCAGTCGTGTCCGATTCTTTGCGACCTCATGGTAGCCTGTACACACAGACGTTTACAGTAGTATTCTTCACAACTGACAGAATAAAAGCAATCAACATGTCCTTCAGTAGGTGAAGGAATAAATGTGATACATGTAGACAACAGAGTACTAAAGAGCACTAAAAAGCAATGAGCTATCAAGCCATCAAGACATAGAGGAAACTTAAATGCATATCGCTGAAGGAAAGAAAGCTATCTGAAAAGGCTACATGCTGCATGACTCCAACTATATGATATTACAGAAAAGGTAAAATTACAGAGACAGTAAAAAGAGAGCTGGCTGCTAGAAGTTAAAGAGGAGGGAGGAATGAACCAGCAGAACATAAAGCATTTTTAGGGCGGTGAAACTATTCTATGTAATACTACAATGGTGAGCACACGGCGTTATACATTTGTCCAAACCCACATAACTTACAGCACCAAAAGCAAAGTCAAATGTAAACTGTGAACTCCGCATTATGATGATGTATCCATGTTCATCTACTGTAACAAATGGTGTGAGACGCGGACAGTTGTGCAGGTTGTGCCTGAATAAGGACAGTGGGTACACAGGAACTCTATACACCTTCTGCTTAGTTTTGCCATGAATCTAAAACTGCTCTAAAAATAAAGTTTATTATTTAGAAAATTCTCTACTGCTAACTTTAATCACAAATTCCATTTTTCAATTAAAAGAAAGACTATATCCTTTAAAGTAGTCTCAAAAAGCTGTTAAAAATAAATGGGCAATTCAACAATGCCTTTCTTTCCTCATTCAGAGGACATCAGAAATTTGATTTCTAAAGGCAATCATTACTGCCAAAGCTACAAAACTACAAAAAGCAACAAGGTGCTGTCACAATAGTTGTGAAGAAATACACCACTATCCCAAATAAGTTAAACATACTTATATAACAGTGATTCAAATGTTATATATCACTTTAATTATAAACACATTTTCTCATGACCAAAAGAAAGAATTGGGTAATAATCTATGAAATAAAATGGGCAAATATATCACTCTGCACTTAATCATTATTCTCCTGGCAGTAAAAAGTTTGTTACCCAGTGTATTTGTTATATATAAGACAAAAACACAACTGAATAAAGCAACAAAACAGTCATTCTTATGCCAGAAGATAAAAGGATACACATGTGTATATGTATACATATTCTTATATATTATTAATATATGTCATATATATACATATGACTTCGATTTGCATGTCTCTAAAAAATATCTGGGTTATCTCAGTGACCCAGATAACCATGATGGTGTGATCATTCACCTAGAGCCAGACATCATGGAGTGCGAAGTCAAGTGGGCCTTAGAAAGCATAACTATCAACAAAGCTAGTGGAGGTGATGGAATTCCAGCTAAGCTATTTTAAATCCTAAAAGATGCTGCTGTGACAGTGCTGCATTCAATATACTATCAAATACAGAAAACTCAGCAGCAGCCACAGGACTGGAAAAGACCAGTTTCCTATACAAAGAAGGGCAATGGCGAAGAATGTTCAAACTACCGCACAACTGCACTCATCTCACATGGTATCAAAGTAATGCTCAAAATTCTCCAAGTGAGGCTTCAACAGTACATGAACCATTAACTTAGATATGTTCAAGCCAATTTAGAAAAGGCAGAGGAACTAGAGATCAATCTACCAACATCTGCTGGATCACAGAAAAAGCAAGAGAATTCCAGAAAAACATCTACATCTGCTTCATTGACTACACTAAAGCTTTTGACTATGTGGATCACAACAAACTGTGGAAAATTGTTCAAGAGATGGGAATACCACACCACCTTACCTGCCTCCTGAGAAATATGTATGCAGGTCAAGAAGCAACAGTTACAACTGGACATGGAACAATGAACTGGTTCCAAATTGGGAAAGGAGTACATCAAGGCTGTATACTGTCACCCTGCTTATTTAACTTATACGCCAAGTACATCATGAAAAATGCCAGACTGGATGAAGCACAAGCTGGAATCAAGATAGCAGGGAGAAATATCAATAAACTGAGATATGCATATGACACCACCCTCATGGCAGAAGGCAAAGAGAAACTGAATAGCCTCTTGATGAAAGTGAAAGAGGAGAGTGAAAAAGTTGGCTTAAAACTCAACATTCAAAAAACAAAGATCATGGCATCCGGTCCCATCACTTCATAGCAAATAGATGGGGAAATGATGGAAACAGTGACAAACTTTATTTTCTTGGGCTCCAAAATCACTGCAGATGGCGACTGCTGCCATGAAATTAAAAGACGCTTGCCCCTTGGAAGCAAAGCTCTGACAAACCAAGACAGCGTATTAAAAAGCAGGGAAATTACTTTGTGGCCAAAGGTCTATATAGTCAAAAGCCACTACTGTGGTTTTTCCAGTAGTCATGTATGGATGTGAGAGTTGGACCATAAAGAAGGCTGAGTGCCAAAGAATTGATGCTTTTCAACTGTGGTGTTGGAAAAGACTCTTTGAGAATCCCTTGGACTGCAAGGAAATCCAACCAGTGCATACTAAAGGAAATCAATCCTGAATATTCATTAGGACTGATGCTGAAGCTGAAACTTGAATACTTCTTCCACCTCATGCGAACAGCTGACTCATTAGAAAAGACCCTGATGCTGGGAAAGACTGAAGGCAGGAGGAGAAGGGGGCAACAGAGGATGAGATAGTTGGATGGCATCACTGACTCAATGGACGTGAGTTTGAGCAAGCTCTGGGAGATGGTGAAAGACAGGGAAACCTGGTGTGCTGCAGTCCATTGGGTCACAAAGAATAGGACACAACTGAGCGACTGAATAACAACAAATGTACAGGGGGAAAAACAATGGTGATGCTGAAGACAGCACACTGTCTTCACTAACCTTTTCAATCGTTTCCAGTTTTGAACATATTATATAATCATGAAAAAAAAAACAGTCTTAGGTGGAAAGTCTTACTACTCTAATATAGAGGACAGGTCACTTAACAGTGTTTTCAAAATGTTTCTTTCTACTAATTATGTGTTAATTTAAAAGGGGTTTAACAAAACAATTCTGTTTCTCTGTACGGAAAAATCTTGCGACAACTTATTACTTGTTGCTTGCATTTAGGTCACTTCAGTCATGTCCAACTCTTTGCAACTCTCTGAACTGTAGCCCACCAAGCTCCACTGTCCATGCGATTCTCCCTGCAAGAATACTGGAGTGGGTTGCCATACCCTCCTCCAGGGGATCTTTCCAACCCAGGAATCGAATCCACATCTCCTGAAGCTCCTTCATTGCAGGTGGATTCTTTACTGCTGAGCCATCATTTAGCACTTGGTATGACACAATAATCACCAAGAGATAAATGTTTCATTTTAAAGTATCTGACTGAACAAGCTTTAATATTCTGGCAGAAAATAAGCTGTCAAGGGAAAAACAATAGGAAAATGGTAAAAGAATTAACATAATCATTTAATACAGCATCCTATGCTTATATTTCTTCAAGCTGTTAATTTTTAAGTAAGAACCTATGTACCACTCAGCTGCTAAAAACTGGTTCCCTGGTTGGTGTGTGCTAACAATCAGGAGAATTGGCAAAAAGATTCTGGCCCTCAAAGCAAGATGAGAGGAAAACATCACATTCTGTGATCAAGATGGAAACCTAAGTAGCCGCGGAATCTGAGGTTCAACACATGGTCCAACTTTTATATTTTATTACCAATGATGCCAACAGAGCTGGTAATGTGACAAAGATGACAGGTCCTTCCTACAGTATTATTACAAATGCCTAATGTCTAATTTTATACCAGTCAGAATCTTCCATTCAAAACTTAAGTCAATGAGAACATGATCTGTTCTACGGTTAAAACTTTTAAGAGGAAACCCAAGTATCTGGGACTTTTTCACACCTATATAAATTACAGCCAAGGATGCAGAGATAGATACTCTGCAAGGAAATACAAATAGTAAGAAGCAGGCCATGCAATGGTAAGCTCCTCCACAGCTCTCAACCATGACTGATTATCTCTGCACCTCCCACTGTTTGTGGTACAGTTCATAGAACACAGGGCTGCAAAATCAAGTCTAGCAAGTAGCAAGTATTTAACTGGAGGCTAATTACAATATTTTGATGGCCTCTACCATACATCAACATGAATCAGGCATAGGCAAACATGTGACCCCCCCCTCCCCAACCCCTCCTGACCTCCCAAGAGGTCTTCTTTCTTTAGGGCAAAGGGCACTGAAGATACCGAAATTACCCCTTGAATTTCAGAATCACTCTATGAGAATCTTAGATAACTCTCATTCATTCTAGGTCTAGTGTATATCTCAAAAGTTTTTGGATCCCTCAACTCTCCCCAGATGTTATCAGAATAACTACAGGTGGCTGCATAAGGATGCGGAGACACATTTGTGCTGATGAGAACCTAGAGTCTAGGTTTCCAAGGGAGCCAAAAACCACAACAGATCTATAAAGCAGTGCCTCCCAACTGTTTTTACATGATGGAATATAAAGAACAATTAATGGCTCTACTGCACAGAGAGGTAATCAGACAAGGCTGGCCTTGGCAGACAGTCTCAAACGCTCAAGAGATGAATACGCGTAACCCATCTGTGTTGCACCAGTGTGACTTGATACCGTATTAGTTGAAAGTCTCTGCCCTAGGATCAAATACCCTCAGCATAGTTAGGTTATAGTCAAAACAACAATAAAGAACAGTGCTACAAGACTCACAGAAATAAGAGAACAAACTAGTGGTTACCAGTAAGGAGGGGAAGGGGGAGGGGCAATAAAGGAGTGGAGAAGTTAAGAGGTACAAACTGTTAAGTGTAACATAAGCTACAACGTTATACTGTACTATATGGGGAATATAGCCACTATTTTATAATAACTATAAATGGGAGTATAACCTTTTAAAACTGTGAATCACTATACAGTACACCTGTGAGTTACATAATATTGTACAGCAACTATACTCTAATAAGAGAAAAAATTTTTAATTAGAAGAAAGTAGTGCTATGAATCAAAGCACCATCAGTATCCTTACACTTTAACAGATAAATATCTATGGTCACATTTTCCTAAGAAAATTAATTTCTTACATATTTAGCTCAGATGAAAGACTCCTCAAGGGACACTATTTTAACAAGGTCTCCATAAGAAATACTGTGTTTTAAAAGAGTTTATTTTTGATGGCCCATTTCTTGTTCTTCCACAAAATTCAGAAATGGTATATTAGCCTGATTACTCTAATACATACAATGCTGTCTGTCTCTAATGATCTCTGTTTCGGTCGTATACAGAGAGAGATTGGTTGGGTCTACAGAATTGGATGGGAGAGATGGGAATCCTAGCTGTCAGCCATTCAGAGACCCTGCACTCACATCTACAGGGCTGTTTATGATCCCACTACCCACAATCTACAGAGAAACATTCTGGAAGCTGAGTCGACATCCCCAGGATAAGAAATGCAGAGACTATTTACGCACACAACTGCACATTACTCCAAAACTTCTGTTGCCCTTTTATCACTCATGTTTCCTTTTCAAAACAGATTGAATATATAAAAGTTTCCCACTCTAACCAAAAGCCATGAGGTGACAGGAATTTCAGTAGAGGAAAAGAATGATAGTAATTAAGCCCTTATTATAGTCTGCTCTTCAAACTAGAAAATGACCATCTCATGCCAGCAAACTATATTTTCCAAGTTCTTGGGATGTAGTTGCAATGTAAATCAATTAAGAGAAGGCTACTCTCATTATCTAGTGGGTGGGGCTGTAAACTGCAGGGCAATTTGGCAGAAAATATTAAAAGCCATAAAATGCACATGCCTTTCGCTCTAGTAATTCTAACTCTTGGAATTCATCCTAAGGTAATAATTAAGGATGCACAAAAGAACATTTATTTATTTGCTGCTTGGAATTACTAAATCTTGGAAGCAAACTAAATGTCCAAAAATAGGATGGTGTTTAAATAAATTACCATAAGGCTGTAAAATAAAATACCATAAAGGGTCATTTAGAGATGCAGAAATAGCCCACTGACATACACAGGTTTGTACTACATATTCCTAAACATAAAAATCAAAATACAAATAGCATCTAAGAAGTTACCTCATTCCAAGTGTAATGAACATTATGTAGGTTTACTTTTCTTATCTGACTTATTCTTCTGTTTTCTACTATTTCTCTGAGTACATAAAGAGTATGCTGTGTTTTGATAAAGGCAAATGTAAAGAGGGAAAACAGTGCAGGAGTTGGTTTGGGTTTTTTTTTTTTTTTTTTCAGTATTCCAGAAAAAAGAAACTAACTAAAAGAGGAAGGATTAGGAACGGGCTTTAGGGAGAACTCCCGACAAGGGTGACTGTGAAGCTCTGAAATGTGCAGTCAACCGAGGTCACAGAATCTCTTTTCCTTGGGGATTTGTAAGAAAAGGGGGGCCAACTTTCATTTGAGGACAGCTTGAATGCAAGGCTAACCTCTGTGGCCTCTTGTGGCTCCATGCGCAAAAGGATTGAGCCAAAATACAATTTTCACTCGCTGACACACAAAATCGTCCATCTCATACGCTGCCTCTGATCCTCCACAATCCTTTCCCCTGTTCAAGGGAAGGTGACCCCCAAGGTCTTACACCGGACACTGAAACCCAATGACCTTGAATTTACAGGCCCAGCCACTTGCCAGAACTTTACTCAGAAAACACAGGAGAACGTGAGTTAACATTCTGCAGCATACAAATGAATTCTGACTTTTCCACATTAATTTAATTTAACTTCAGCCACTTACATTTGCCAAACTGAGACCAAAAAAAAAAAAAGATAGCCTTTATTTCAAATCTTATCTGTGTTTACCTCTAAGTTTTATGGATATAGCTGGAGACAAATGAACAAGATCAATTCTGAGAAGTTCCTTTGCTATAGAAAAGCCCCTAATTTTGTTTTCTGATAACTTCCTATGAAGACAAATGGAACACTTCCCAAATCCATAATTAAATGTAGCTATGACTTGGGAATCAGTCTTCTAGCCCAGTGAAAGGGGTAGAAGGTGGAGAGGTTGACAGCCGAGCATACTGAACTAAGAATGCGCAGTTAAAATAGGGTTCTGCTAGTCACCAAATGGAGAAGATTGAGCCAGGCTGAGGGATTCAGCCAAGACTGAAATACACAATCCCATGACGCAACTCAAGCAAGGTGGTCTTCAAGGACAGAAGGATGAGGTAAGTAATGTGTGAAAGGAAACTTAGGGACCAGTTTGTAAGACAAAGTCAGGTGGAGGCTCTCACACTTTGCATAGGATGACCCTTAAACCAAGAGCTTTGTCAACAAGGCATCTAAGAGATCCTTCCTTTCTCTAAATACCTGAAGGCTTCAGTTCTAAATAGGGTCATGCATCTTTAAGGTATATTATTCTCTGCATCAAACGTTTAAGTCTTGTCATTTTTTTTTAATTGGGATATCACTGCTTTATAATGTCGTATTAGTCTCCACTGCACAATGAAGTGAATCAGGGTTATGTATAAACGTCTCCCTCCCACTTGGACCTCCCTCCTGCCCCCACCCCCATCCCACCCCTCTAGGTCATCACAGAGCACCAAGCTGAGCTTCCCTGGGATACACACCAGGTTCCTACTAGCTATCTCTTTTACACATGGTAGTGTATATCTGTCACTCCCACCGTATCCTAACCCTTCCCCCACTATCCCACGTCCACACATTTTTTTGTTTTAATGAAAGAGTGAAAATGACATAAGAGAGACCTATCCCTTAACAGTAAGTCTCCTATACACAGCATTCTTGGGCTTCCTGGGTGGCTTCAGCAGTAAAAGAAACTGCCTGGACACTGTGCTCCGGAGAGTTTCACTTTCTGGACAGGGCAAGGGTATATCTCTATGAAGTACAATTTTAAAAGAGAAAAGTCTTAGGATGCAAATATTCCTAACCTATTTTACATAGAAGGTAAGGGACATAATTTTTTGACGCCTCAGACCAATAATTACGAACCTCAATGACTACGCAATGCTGCACAGAGAGATAACTCCAGGGCCCACTAAAGTGTGTCTACACTAAATGACCTGAAACTACGGTGCTTCCTGAGTTCTTGGATCTGCATTTTATAGTCTGTCAGGCTTTTACTTCTCAACATTATTATCACTTTTTTTTTTAACCAAAAATGAAAGATCCTTGTGCCCTGGGGTGAAATAGAAGGAACATCAGACTAAGAGTCAAATTGATTTACGTTACTGTTCTAGGTAAATGACCTTAAATATGTCACTAAACATCTCTGGGCCTAAGTAAGGGGCTTCCCAGGTAGCACTAGTGGAAAAGAACCCACTTGTCAACGTAGGAGACATAAGAGACTTGGGTTCAATCCCTGGCTCGGGAAGATCCCCTAGAGGAGGGCACAGCAACCCACTACAGTATTCTTGCCTGGAGAATCCTATGGACAGAGGAGCCTGGCAGGCTATGGTCCATAGGGTCAAAAAGAGTCAGACATGATTGGAGTGACTTAGCACACAATGCTTTATGCAAATTTTCTGCTTCTCATTTGTGTATATTCTTTAAAAAAATAAGTCAGGGAAACTTAGCTGGAAAGTAATATAAATACTTAAGCATGCAATATGTATCTTTTTACATTCCCTTCTACACATTAGGGCATGATCACACTGTTTATCTTGGGAGGAATACCCTTTGCTCCTCATTGGTAACATATCTTTTACTCATCCTTAAAGCCCTTATTCAAATATGGGTCTGTAAAGAGTCTTCTGACTCTTCTATAATAGTCATCACAGACTGCTATTAACGAAACATCATATACTGGTGGGTTAAACAACGGAAATTAATTTCTTCCAGTTTGAGGAGCTGAGAAGTCAAGATCAATGGGCTGGTCTATTTGGTTCCTTATGAGTCATCTCTGGTCTGCTGCAGATAGCCATCTCCTGTCTGTGTCCTCACATAGGAAGAGAGAGCTCTCATGCCTCACATCTCTTTTTCTAATGGCATTAATTCATCACACGGGTTCCACCCTCATGATCTACTTATCCCCTAAAGGCTCCACCTGCAAATGCCATCACACTGGGGTTAGGTCTTTAACACATGGACTTGGGGGAGACATTTTAGTCCACAAAATCTACAAAACTGAAGTCATTTCCTCTCCAGTTCCCCACTAGACTGTCAGTTCCTCCTCAGGGCTGAACCACACATATTAACCATCTTTATGATTACACCCCAGTCCCTGGCATACTGCTTGAGACTAAGCACATCTATGGAAAGCATTCAGTCCATGCAAGGGACAGAAGCCCTTTCACAGATCCCAGTTAACAGAACACCATTCTAAAAAGCTTCCTCATAGGATTATCACCAAATCTTCCTTTTACTGCAGTAAAGACATACACAGAGAGAGAATATATGGCACAGTGGTAAAGAATCTGCCTGCCAATGCAGGAGATGCAAGAGAGGTGGGTTTGATCCCTTCTCCAAAGGAAGATCCCTGGAGAAGGGAATGGCAACCTGCTCCAGTAGTCTTGCCTGGAAAATTACATGGACAGAAGAGCCTGGAGAATTACAATCCATGGGGTTGTAAAGAGGTGGACAAGACTAAGGGACTTCCCCGATGGCTCGGTGGGTACAGAATCTGCCTGCAACACAGGAGACACAAGCGCCGCAAATTTGATATCTGGGTTGGGAAGATCCCCTGGAAAAAGAATGGGCAACCCACTCCAGTATTTTTGCCTGAAAAATGCCATGGATAGAGGAACCTGGCGGGCTAGTCCAGTGGGTTGCAAAGAGTTGGACACAACTAAGCAAACACACACATATGTAACTGATCACACACACTAGCCAGGTACACATGTGCATCTCCACTTCATTTTTTTCTTCTAATCATAGAGACCTACTTATAGTTTTAGATCACATCTAATCAAAGTTTTATAAATTCTATACTGCTTAGTTACAATCAACAAATGACCTGTTGCCAATTGATCACCTGATGTTGATGTTCTGAATCACTGAGTTCTGGGTCCTCAATGTGATGTCTATTTGATGCAAATTTATATTATACTAGTCAGTCCATCCTCCATTGGCCATGCCTTATTTCCTGTGTAGCACAGTGAGAGGATAAATAAGATGGAATCCAATGATGAGGATTTAGTCACAGTACATTGCTGGTCTCCCTTGGTGGCTCAATGGTAAAGAATCCACCTGCCAATGCAGGAGACTCGGGTTTGATTCCTGATCTGGGAAGATCCTCTGAAGAAGGAAATGGCAACCCACTCCAGTACTTTTGCCTGGAGAACCCCATGAACAGAGGAGCCTGGCAAGCTACAATCCATAGGGTGGCAGAATCAGACATGACTTGGCGACTAAAGAACAATATGAACATTGCCAGCTTGTGTGTCTTACTTCTTATCTGTAAAATGGGCATAACATCATCTACTTCACAAGTTTATTTTGACTGATCAAATGAGGAAACACAACAGTGTACTTTATAAACCAGAGAGCACTACCAATGTATTTTTTCCCATAATATATCTTTGTACAATGAAGTCTTATTAGAGCTCAGCTGTATTAAATGCCTTTACTTTAGATCCAATATGATTGAACAAGGTGCTCTAAGAGTTCTAATTTCCTTGGATCAATGTCACAGGGGATCTGTGTGGGCTTCCTCAAGCCACTCTGGACAGGTTGAGGAAATCTGTTAGTATTTATACACTTCTGTGTTATAGACAGATGCTTCCAGGTTCCCTCTGGCCATCTTCTGCCAGTTCTAACATATAGCAACTGGCTACAGAGAGGAGAGGTCTAGTGCCACCAATTGCCCACAGACACACCCACTTCCACTCCCTGAGAGGTATCAGACTGCTGGGCAACTTGGCTGCCTGCATATAAAAATGGGGAAAAGACAGCAGACACATTAGCCAATAAAGCACATACTGGCAGCTGAATCCAATATTTAGGCTCTAAGATGTACCCAAATAAATCGTTTGTGTGTTCTAACAAATGTTTTATTTGGAAAGCATTTCCCAGTACAGATGCTGTCAAAAGTACCCATTTTTCGTGGGTTAAATCAAGGGCTGGAAGTAGCAGAAGGGCACGGAATATTTTTTAAACAAAATTACATAAGCTGCAAAAAAAAATATTAATGTCAACTGTGGGAGGGCATCCTTGAAAAACAAAAGCACTGCTAGTGGTTTTCAAAGTTTATACCAATTGCACATGGTAAAAATTTATAAACATAATTACAAAATGAGAAAGTTATCAGAACTTGGCAAGAGATTAAAAAACTGTGCTATTTTTACAAATATGTAATATATCAATAAAAATAGATGCCAAAAAAGATAAAATCAAGCAGGAAGTCAAGAAGTTAAGCATTATAAATTAAACCCTTCACCTGTCAGATCTTTTTAATAAGCCATCAATCACAAAGACATGTAAGGGTTCTTATACAGGAAGTTAATAATTTGGGGGAGAGACATAATGCAATCCAAATATATAGACTTCCTTAGCAAAATAAACTCTGGGACCAAAAGCCAGACAGAGCCTGAGATAAGCTGCCAGACTATAAAGACACGATAATATACTAGAAGAGACCAGAGAACTATTGACCCCTAGTCTTAGGCAATACTGTAATGCATATATAATTCATCTGGGCTACATCACCCTTTTTCAGTTTAGTTCCACCT
This sequence comes from Dama dama, assembly GCF_033118175.1. NCBI lineage: Eukaryota > Metazoa > Chordata > Mammalia > Artiodactyla > Cervidae > Dama > Dama dama. The sequence goes on from NC_083710.1 coordinate 51,304,529, forward strand.
GCATGATGTGGTGCTCCAAGACAGAAAAAGTTACTTAAGTGTGAACTATGAAGTTGATTCCTTGTAGGCCCTGATTAAGCTGCTGCATAGCAGAGGGAGCTCAGCTTGGGGCTCTGTGATGACGCAGACGGGTGGCTTCAGGAGTGGAGGCCAGGCTCAGGAGGGAGAGGAATGCATGTATACTTATGGCTGATTCACATGCTTCACAGCAGAAACTAACAACACGGTAAAGCAGGTATAATCCAGTAAAAAAATAAAACATTTTGTGGGCCAAAATTAAAACAAAAAATGCAAGATGAATATTTCTCCCGAGACTCAAAACAAAGAAATGATGGCTAAATAGGTTCCATCACCACCAATTTTCAAGACTTTGTGTATAACTACTGATGCCAGTGAAAATACTACCTTCATGTTGGCAATGTGATCTATGAATAAAGACAGCGAATACATTTTTTTCCTCCTGAATTGAAAGGAGTTTTAAAAGCCTTTTTGCATGTTTGCTAGTTTGTTTCCCACTTACACATTAACTGGTTGCACAACTGCACTGACCAAATCAATCATATTCTTGGTATTATGCAATCGATAAATGTTTATTAAATCAAAGTTAATGGCACAAAAATGCTTTCAGGAAAAGAATGATGAAAAAGCAAACTGTAAAATTTTAAAATGCTTTACTCTGACCAAAAAAAAAAAAAGAAAAAAATTTAATATGCATGAGTATGTAAAAATCACAGCAACCTATTAAATATAATTATAGCTTGAGAATTTATGACTGTTCTAATACTGAGTTTTGAATGATCAGAATAAAGAAACACTGCCAACACATGAAACATCCCCCATTATGCTGATACTTTTTCATTGTTAATGTGTCTTTAAAAAATTATGGACAGTCTTTAAAAAAGTCTTCAAAGTTTGATTCCCTATAATTAATCCAATCAAAAACATTATCATTATGATTAATAATAATCATTTAGAACAGCATGGTGTTCATCAATCACAGATAGTCAATCTTTATGATATATGACAAATAATTTCCTTCCGGGCCATCTCAAAAGAAGGGAAAATATCATCAACTGCATTTAAATATAATCATAAAAAACCACACATAAAGCCTGACTCTTCTTTCTTTTTGGGGGGGTAAACTGTATAAATCTCAGTTTGTTTTTCTCACCTTGTATGTCTCAGATTGAATTCACAGTAATCACAGCTACAGTGGAGCATCTTCACACATAAATGAAACAAATAACTAGTAGATCGATACAAGGTGACAGACTCTCAGCTAAAATCTTGCCCTAGTGTGACCCAGCATTGGCCTTCTGCACTCCAAAGACTTAATGAATCACCAGGAGAACACTGCAGATTGTCTGGTTTTGCCCATGTAAGAAGTGGATTTATGTCAGCACCGAAAAAAAAAAAAAAAGATCATTCTCTTTCCAGGAGATACATACACAGAAGACTATGAAGTACTGGACATAATGATTTAATGCAGCTTATGTCCTTATTTTATAAATACTTCCTTGTATGTTGAAACACCAAGAATGACAGAAAACCAGGATGCCTAATGAGTGAATGATTTAAAAAGATATGCACTTTAGAGTAAGATGCTTCTATGTGAGCAACCGGAAATGGTGCAAGGGCAATATATAAAGGAGATATGGGGAACCCCTTTCAGTATCTCTAAAGATGTTTCACTCTAGAAAATGTATAAAATGACCCTGTGAGTTAACACTGAAGAGGCTCTTACTGGCCACCAAAGTAATCTTAAATACTTCAAATAAGTACTCTGGAGAATTTAATAAATACAAATCTATCAAACAGGTCTCCTATGTGTCAAGAAAGCCACAGGATGAAACAAAACATCACTGAGCTCCCTACAGACTAGCTTTGTGCCACTTAGCTGAAAACTGCAGAAATAGCATGCATGCCTTCATGAGGAAGTTATACCTATGTGCTCCTTTAAAAGGATTATCATTGTCCACACCTGGCTAAAACGCTGGGAGAAGGCCCAGAATATTCAGACACAGCTCACATAACCATGCCCTTTCCTCCCCCACTTCTCCAGAATAAGGCTAACCCACTCCTCATCTGGAATTACTGCAAAATGAGAGACAGTAACTGATTCTCAACATGCAGCAATGAAGAAAAATCATAGAAGGAAAGAAAACAGACTCATCAGCACTGCATCTCAGCCACAGAATATCTGGTCACATGACAAAATGAAGCACAAAAGGAAATATGTAAACATATCTCAGGATTAAGGAAGGAAAGAATGGGAGAGAGAGAAAAGGAAGGAAAGGACGGGGAAAGTATTCATTTCTCAAGAAGAGACGACCTGAAAACAAAAAGCTTCCCATTCTGTAATAGCGGGATTTTTTACAATTGTTATCAGTGAACAGGGGCTCAGAGATGAAACGATGAAATGAGAAAAGTTAAAAAGATGCTGTAGAACCATCAAAACATATTGAAGACAGAAAACGTATCAAATCAGTACTAATAAACAAAACAAAAGCACCACAGAAATGAGGAGATATGACTAGAAATGAGAAGAAAAGGCTACAAAGTGAATTACTAGTGTTTTTTTCCAAAATACTTAATTTAATTCCAGTGAATATATAGAGAAAGACAAATACACTTGTTAATGGAGAAAAGACAAGAGGCACCAAGAAGAAACTGAAAACTGCTTATTTTCTAGAAAAGAGCCCCAAAACTGACTAAAAAAATATTTCAATAATGATACTACGAATTCCCCATACCAAGCAGGAAAAAGATGCAATGACACTTTAAAATTAATATAGAATGACCCAAAAGAATTCTATCCTTCAGTCATTGAACTTCAAGATACAGAAAAAAACATTCTACAGGTGTTCAGGCAGAAAAGACCAATTCACGCACATGGCAGGTGGGGTTTGGGGGTGGGGGTGAGGAGGTCAAACTAGACTCACTGTTCTATGGAGACTATTCCCTGCCAGAAGACAAAATAGCAATGTCTACAGATTTCTAAGTGGGATCCCAAAATTTTACAATAAAGCAAAATATCCTTTGAATAGAAAAGAAACAGTAAAATATGCAAGAAGTCAGGGAATACAGCATCCATGAGTCCTTCATAAAATAAACTACTCAATAATAGGATCCAGCCAAACAAGTTACTGGGCTTCCCTGACGGCTCAGTAACAAATCCACCTGTAATGCAGGAGACCTGGGTTTGATTCCTGGGTCAGAAAGATCCCCTGGAGAAGGGCATGGTAACCCACTCCAGGACTCTTGCCTGGAGAATCCCTAAGGACAGAGGAGCCTGGAGGGCTACAGTCCATGGGGTTGCAGAGTCAGATATGACCGAGTGACTAAGCACAACAAAACAAGCTATTAACATAGACATGATGGCAAAAAGACTACTTGAGCACTCAAGTTTTACAGAGTTCTGAGGGAAAGTATGATCCAATTCTTTTATTAAATCAATCTGACATTAGGGTATAAAAGCATCTGTTTAATGTGCCCAAACATAAAATATCTTGAGAGACTGCAGGGTGTTAAGATATTTTCTTACAATTACTTGACAATGAAATCTACTTGATGAAGATATTAATTAAAAGAAACTCAGAACAGAAAAGCCATGGGAGAGGACCAGAATGAACACCACACTAATGTAGCTGATGAACAGCAAACTGATTTAAATATTTTGCTATTTAACTAACTGATGAACTTTTAAGAACACAATACAAATGTTCTACTTTTTTAGAGGCTCAGTAAGCAGCTCTACACAATCAATAAGATTTGCTAATTGCTCAACTGATTCAATGAAAGGCAACCTTGACACTTAACTGAATTTTTAATTGCAAAAGCCATCATTATATACTCATTAAAATATTATTTCATAAATAAAGCAACCACTTCCATTTAAACATCTTAAATTCTAATCATCTATATATCAAGTATGTAATTCAAAAGTAACCGTATAACTCTAAAAATCCTAATAAAAAATTACAGAGAAAGTATGGAAAGACAAAAGCTTACCCATTTATTCACTCTCAAGTTTGTTTTTTCTTTTTTTACTATTGGAGGCCTGCCAAAGTAGTCCGTCTAAAACTACCTTGATTCATTTCAACCACTTTTTTTCCTCTAAACACTACCGTTTAATTAATGCACACTTACTTAAATAACTTACAAGTGAAATCAGATGAGTGAATTCAGTGTTAATAAATTTCCTGAAATACAACCTCAATATTTCTTTTAAAAAAGAAACAGATTTTCAAAAACCACCTCAAAAGAACTGCAGTTAATCACTTCAAAGGGAAAAAATTAAGAATAAAATATACCTACAAATTGTTAACTGTGACCTCATGGGTTAATAAAATAGAAACAGCTACTTTTACAAGGTACACTAGTAGAATTCATTCAAATACATTAAACCGTACTCTAACATTATAATGCATTAGATATTTTATAAAATGGCCCCAACTGACCTTTCTCTTCTGTCCTAAACTATACTATTCACTGGTTTCTAAAGTTATGCTCCTTTTCTCTTTGTGTGTGACTATTTGTATAACTCCTAGATGAATCATTCTGTTTCACAGTTATTCAGTATTAGCCATCATTCTTCAATGATCATCTCACTTGAAGACTCTCTTGTTTTTTTAACAGACCGGGACTATTCCCTTTAAAAATTCCATCAATGGTTTATATTATCTCACAGAATTTCATCACATTACTGCATTCAAGTCTTTTATACTTGTTTTATATCAATTTTCTCCATGTCTGACCCTCCCACTTTTCTCTTCTCTTCCCAAAAACATTACTTGGCTCATCTCATCTACTCTGACAGCTTCTAGTGCCATCAATGTTTCACTGACTTCCTAAGTAACAGGCCCAAATATACGCCCAGGAAAATCCCTTTGGATTTCTCCCAGGAAATTCCAATCTCACAACTTCAAAACACTGCATCATGTTTTGCAAACCTGATCCTCCCAGTAGCACCATCCACCCAGTGATTTGATTAAGCAGTCAGTATTCCTAAAAACAAACTAGTTGCTGCTGCTGCTAAGTCGTGTCTGACTCTGTACGACCCCATAGATGGCAGCCCACCAGGCTCCTCTGTCCCTCGAATTCTCGAGACAAGAATACTGGAGTGGGTTGCCATTTCCTTCACCAATGCATGCGTGCATCTAAGTAACTTCAGTCGTGTCCGACTCTGTGCGACCCCATGGACAGCAGCCCACCAGGCTCCTCTGTCCACAGGAGTCTCTAGGCAAGAATACTGGAGTGGGCTGCCATTTCCTTCTCCATAACAAACTAGTTACACCTCAGTTATAGCTCAAGCAGGCAACAGATCCTCCAGATACACCTGCAGATTCACCCCCCCCCCCCAAAAAAGACCCCCATTCCTCTTGGCTTCCCTTTATATACCGTGTCTCTTCCAGCTGGAGTCTGATTGGCTATGCTTTACGCAAAATAGGGGAAATGGCACCAGCACGCACCTGATTGGTTATGCCCAGGACCAATCGGGGGAGAGGGTGTGTTCGTGGCGGATTTTCTTGCCAGCGGTTCTCACTCTGGTCCTCAAGCTACCCCTTTCATGGGCTTTGTTTTTTCTTTTTCTTTTTTAACCCTCTGCTTGGTTCCCCAATCTTGGGCTCCTTTTTCTGTTCTAATTACCAGACATCTTTATCTCCACCTTAGGTGCTAACACTCCAAGCCAAGTCACCACCATCTCATGCTGCCCTATAATAGACCCAACTTCAGTTTTTTTGCAACCTTCCAATCCATACAGAAGTCCATGCCATTGTCTCAGATGTCCTGACCATATGAATCTCCTGCTTGCAGTCTTTCAGACTATGACTGCATGTAAAGTGAAATGGAATAATGTCCTCACAATGCTGAAACACAGTAATAACTAAGTAGATGCAGTATGTAAATTCTGATAAAATGCATTATGAAAAAAAGGAAAATGACTAAATATTGAGATGCAAGGTATATCTCCTAAGAATATTAAAAATTCTAAATGAGTATGCATCTGCTAGCATAGTTCAAAATATATATAGCCAAAATATATAGAAACAATGAGAAGCTAAAAGAACCATGACCAGAAATGGAGATTTTTAAGCCATTCTTTCAGTCATGGATAGATTAGCTAAGCAAAAATCAGTAAGGCTATAAAGATTTTGAGCAAAATAATTTAAAAGCTTTATCAACTGAACAAAGTGATATAATAACAATAAGTGATCATACACTATTTCCAAACACAAAGCATTTACAAAAATTGTTCCGGGAGTAGGCCATATAGTAATACTATAAATATTTAATATCAAGCAGACAAGCAGACAATACACTGTAAGTACAACACAATGCAGCTAAGTTGATCATTTAAACACAACTAAGACTCACTTGAAAAGACACTGATGCGGGGAAAGATTGAGGGCAGGAGGAGAAGGGGACGAAAAGAGGATGAGACGGTTGGATGGCATCACCGACTCAATGGACATGGGTTTGGGTGAACTCTGGGAGTTGGTGATGGACAGGGAAGCTTGGTGTGTGCAATTCATGGGGTTGCAAAGAGTCAGACATGACTGAGCAACTGAAATGAACCGAAAAGTACATTTGGAAATTAAAACTTATACATTTGGTCCCTAACTTAGGCTGGTTCAACGTATGAGTTTTTAACTTGATGATGGTATGAAAGCAATATGCATTCTGTAGAAACTGTACTTCAAATTTTGACTTTTGATCTTTTCACAGGATTGTGACATATGTAGTCTGATATTCTGGTGATATTGGGCAGTGGCAGCCCCCAGAGCTACCAGTCAACCACACAAGCACAAAGGTAAACAACCAACATGCAACCTTCTCTACCCAGATAACCATTCTGCTTTTCAACTCTCTGTAACAGTTTTCAATAAATTACATGAGACATTCAACACTTACTATAAAACAGACTTTGTGTTAGATTTTATCCAACTGTAGGCTAATGTTAACTGTTCTGTGCACACTTAAGGTAGGCTAAGCTAAGCTATGATGCTTGGTTTTTTAGGTATATTCATGTATTTTCAACTTAAGATATTTTCAAATAATGATGGGTTTATCAGGAACAACTTCAATATGAGTCAAGGATCTATAAATAACTCAAGACTCTCAGAGAAAAATTATAGTGGAATACAGAAAATAAATAGTTCAAAACTTCATATCAAAAATCATTAGAGAGTTACTGCTGTGCTAATTATATACTAAAATTCTAAAGTATAAAAAATTAATTAGCTCAGTGACTAAATTTATTAGACAAAGAATATGAGAATAAACTCAAGAAAAAATTAAAGACAAAAACTAGGAATATATATAAAACAAAAATAACAGAAAGAAGCAACAATAACAAAATAGGAGGTTTTTGAAAAGATGTAAAATGGTCAAATCTCTGGCAGGACTTACCACAGGAAACAAAAGAGAAGTGAAAAATGCAAAAACAATCATTTTGAAATAAATTAAATAAACTGAAAAGGGAGACATACTACAAATATGGCAGGATTAAAGATGTAATTAATGGACAACCATGAACATCCTTGCTGTGGCCTAAAATGAGTCTCCCATAAATTTTTTATGTTAAAGTCCTAGTACCTCAGAATGTGATTGTATTTGAGACAGAGCCTTTAAACAGGTAATTAAGGTAAAACGAGGTCAAATGGGTAGGTTTTAATCTAATATGATTGGTATACAAAGGAAAGACCAGGCGAAGGCACAGAGAGAAAAAAGCCATCTATAAGCAAAAGAAAAAGGCCTCAGGATAGATCTACTCCATCAACACCTTATCTGGGATTTCTAGCCTCCAGAAATGTTAAGAAAATAAACTGCTGTTATTTAAACCACCAAAAACTAGACATCAAACTGCCAACATCCGTTGGATCATCAAAAAAGGAAGAGCGTTCCAGAAAAACATCTATTTCTACTTTACTGTCTATGCCAAAGCCTTTGGCTGTGTGGATCACAATAAACTGTGAAAAATTCTTCTAGAGATGGGAATATCAGACCACCTGACCTGCCTCTTGAGAAATCTGTATGCAGGTTACGAATCAACAGTTAGAACTGAACATGAAACAACAGACTGGTTCCAAATAGAAAAAGGAGTACATCAAGGCTGTATATTGTCACCCTGCTTATTTAACTTATATGCAGAGCACATCATGAGAAACACTGGGCTGGATGAAGCACAAGGTGGAATCAAGACTGCTGGGAGAAATATCAATAACCTCAGATATGCAGATGACACCACCCTTATGGCAGAAAGTGAAGAAGAACTAAAGAGCCTCTTGATGAAAGTGAAAGGGGAGAGTGAAAAAGTTGGCTTAAAACTCAACATTCAAAAAACAAAAATCATGGCATCTGGTTCCATCACTTCATGGCAAATAGATGGGGAAACAGTGGAAACGGTGGCAGACTTTATTTTGGGGGGCTCCAAAATCACTGCAGATGGTGACTGAAGCCATGAAATAAAAAGATGCTTACTCCTTGTAAGAAAAGTTATGACCAACCTAGACAGCATATTGAAAAGCAGAGACATTACTTTTTGCCAACAAAGATCCATCTAGTCAAAGCTATGGTTTTTCCAGTAGTCATGTATGGATGTGAGAGTTGGACTATAAAGAAAGCTAAGCACCAAAGAATTGATGCTTTTGAACTGTGGTGTTGGAGAAGACTCTTTTTTTTTTTTTGGAGAAGTCTCTTGAGAGTCCCTTGGACAGCAAGGAGATCCAACCAGTCCATCCTAAAGGAAATCAGTCCTGAATATTCATTGTAAGGATGGAAGTTGAAGGTGAAACTCCAATACTTTGGTCACCTGATGTGAAGTACTGACTCATGGGAAAAGACCCTGATGCTGGGAAAGACTGAAGGCAGGAGGAGAAGGCGACGACAGAGGATGAGATGGTTGGATGGCATCACCGACTCAATGGGCATGAGTTTGAGTAATCTCCGCAAGTTGGTGATGGACTGGGAGGCCTGGTGTGCTGAGATTCATGGGGTCGCAAAGAGTCGACACGACTGAGCAACTGAACTGAACTGAAGCCACCAAGTCTATGATATTTTGTTATGATACTTCTGGTAAACTAATAAAATCTTCATGCCAATACATTTAAAATCTTAAAATAAATGAACAACTTTATAGAACACAGTGCTATAGAAACATACAACTTACCAAAATCATCTGAAGAAGAAATTAAAAACCTAGTCTTTTTACCACTAAAGGAAATGAATTTCAAGTTCAAATTTTAGCCACAAAGAACATTCTACTCCCAAATAGCTTAATAAGTGACTTCTACCATATATGTAAAGATAAGATTATTCAAGTTATTCACATGCTCTCAAAGAATAGAAACAGGAAGATTCTAACATTGATACCAAATCCATTCCAAACAGTGTAAGAAAAGAAAATTACAGGTCAAACTCACTTAGTAGATACAAATATCCTATATAAAATTATCATGACAAAATGCATACAAAACACTAACAATAGAATAGATATCATGCATGCTCAGTCGCTTCAGTCATGTTCTACTCTGTATGACCCATGGACTGTAGCCCGCCAGGCTCATCTGTCCACAGAATTCTTCAGGCAAGAATACTGGAGTGGGTTGCCATATCCTTCTCCAAGGGATCTTCCCAACCCAGGGATCGAACCTGTGTCTCTTATATCTCCTGCCTTGGCGGGTGGGCTCTTTACCACTAGCGCCACCTAAGATGTCTACAGAATAGATACATATTCAGCCAAATTGAAAATAAAAACATTATTTAAAAAGTAAAAAGAAGGTCCACAATCTTGGAGAAAATACTTTCAATGTATTTAATCAGTCCTGTTTATCTACCCCAAGCGGAGAAAAAAAATTGACTACCACTCAATAGAAAAATAGGCAAAACATGTGAAAAGGAATTCCACAGATGAAACCCAAATAACCAATAAACACATAAACCTTTAGTAACAGCAAATCACCATTAAGGCTGGAAGGAAACACTATATTTAACCCAACACCAGGCTGACAAAACTCTAAACATCAGCAGAAACCAAGAGTTGGTAAGGATGTGGAGAAATGGAACTATTAAACAGCACTATTTAAGTGTTGCAACAATATGGAAAATCAGCTGGGCACTATGTAGTGTTGCTGAAAATGTGCATTCTCTACAATCCAGCAATTCTACTCCTACGCATATATTCCAGAAAAACATTCTACCTGGGCACCAAGACACAGGTAAATGACTGTACACAGCAGTATTATTTAAAATAGCAAAAAAAAAAAAAAAAAAAGCTACAAGAAATAGAAACATCTACTGCTGAAGAATGGATAAATTATAGTACAGCCATAATAAAATACAGCTCCATTCAGTTGTGGAAATAAATAATTTTACCTACATACACCAGTGTGGATGAAAATCAGAAACAAAATACAAGTAAGAAAAGCAAGTTACAAAAGAAAAGAGCATAACCCTACTCATCTGATGTGCTAAGTCGCTTCAGTCATGTCTGACTCTTTGCAGACCCTATGGACCGTAGCCCACAAAGTCCCTCTGTCCATGGGGATTCACCAGGCAAGAATACAGGAGTAGGTTGCCTCCTCCAGGGGACAACCAGGAATCGAACCTGCAGCTCTTATGTCTCCTGCACTGGCAGGCAGGTTCTTTACCACTAGCACCACTAGGAAGTCCCTAAATAAGTGAAGGTCACTCAGTCATGTCCAACTCTTTGTGACCCCATGGACTGTACAGTCCATGGAATTCTCCAGATCAGAATACTGCAGTGGGTAGACTTTCCCTTCTCCAGGGCATCTCCCCAACCCAGGAATGGAACCCAGGTCTCCTGTATTGCAGGCAGATTCTTTACCAGCTGAGCCACAACGGAAGCCCAAGAATACTGTAGTGGGTAGCCGATCCTTTCTCCAACAAATCTGATTGAACCGAGGTCTCCTGCATTGCAGGTGGATTCTTTACCACCTGAGCTATCAGGGCGACCCTACTCATCTGAGATCCCCCAACAAGGTGAAGTAAACCATATATAGTTCCTGAATATGTCCTTATATATGATGACAAGTATCATAAAAAGCAAGCTAAAAGGATAAAGCTCATGTCTGAGACTAAAAGTTGTTTAGTTGCTAAGTCATGTCTGACTCTTTGTGACCCCGTGAACTGTAGCCTGCCAGGCTCCTCTGTCCATGGGATTTCCCAGGCAAGAATTCTGGAGCAGGCTGCCATTTCCTTCTCCAAGGAGACTAAAAGGGATCTTTACAAATATTGGAAATAGTCTACTTTTTAAGGTGAGTTTCACTATATCCTTGCGCTTATAACTTACATATACAGCACACAGATTCTTTTATGTCCACCAAATACTTAATAGGGCTTCCCAGAGGCACAGTGGTCAAAAACTCTGCCTGCCAACTCAGGAGGCACAGGAGACTCGAGTTCAGTCCCTGGGTCAGGAAGATCCCCTGGAGAAGGAAACGGCAACTGACCCCAGGATTCTTGCCTGGAAAACTCCATGGACAGGGGAGACTGACAGGCTACAGTCCGTGGGGTCATAAAGAGGTGGCCGTGACTGAGCACATGGTTAGTAACTTCAAGAAAGCACCTACTTCTACTCCTTCAACTAGAATTGTTTACATTGATTAAGAATTTTCAAAGTTACTAATTTTGAAATAAAATAATAGTTGGCTAGAATTTTGCTTTATTAACACTACACAGTCATCTCATAACACAAGCAATTATTTTAAGATAACAATCAAAATTTAATTTCCAAAGTACTAAGAAAAGCAGAGTAGAAGGGAAATTCTTAGAACACTTAACTTACCAAACTACCAAAGCTCTATATTATCCATTAAAACAAGGTCATGCTGCTAGATGCCTTCATATAAAATTGCTGGTCTATCACTAACAATCATAAACACTTAGTACAAGAAAATATCTTCTTCATATTTGTTATTATATTTAACCACAGTTTGAGCAGTATTCAGAATATTTTTATGTCATCAGCATAGTGTTTAGGAAAATCCTCTCTTGCCATTTTCCACATGGCTAGCTCCTGTAACCAGGAAACCATTGTTTCCCTCAATTACCACTTACTGGAAAACTCAACCTTAATAAATTTTCAGGGTTTCACGTTTTGTGTGATCCACTTGCCAATGTTTCAGGATCTCATCTTTCTCTCTCTTCCATCATACATGGTCACACTCCTTAACACTTTTTTCAAAGAAGGAAAATGTAGGTGAGAGATTGGACTCATTTTCTCCTTCATGCTCTTTCCTTTGTCCTCATTCATCCTCCATCCATCGTTTATTCAAACATTCAATGAAAAGATAATCCATCAGATACTTTTCACTTTAAAGTTAAAAACAGGCAAAAGGTAAACCTACTTGCTTAAATTAGGTTTCAAAAATCTGTGAACTACAAGTAATAATGTTGCCTTTATGCCTTCCTTTCTCCCAAATCTCCCACTCTATAATAGGCTATCACCTTGAGCAAATTGCTTTTTTAATTGTTCATTTTAATTGATTTTTTTATCTTACTTACACAAATCCACTTGAATGAGATATTTCTTATACTACCACCCAACTTCAAATTTCTATGTTTCTAATATAAATGTTTGAAATTTTCAACATTACTTGAGAATAAAAATCTAGAATGAAACTGCTCTTGAGGGCAACAACATCATTTCCTTGAAGCGTAGACCCTGCATGGTGAACTACTGAACAAGATGGACCCAGCATAAAAAGAATGACAATTCACTAACCCACTGGTCTCTTTAGTCACCTCTCTCAACTGCTCAACATATTTCAATAATGAAAGAGCAGCTAACGTTACCAGCAGCTTCTGCTGGGGCTTTTGCAATATCTCAGTTTCACAGTTAGAGGCAAAGTAACATGGAGACTTAATTTCTCATTCAAAAAGCACTAGACTAAACAAATGGGACGTAATGAAACTTAAAAGCTTTTGCACTACAAAGGAAACTATAAGTAAGGTGAAAAGACAGCCCTCAGATTGGGAGAAAATAATAGCAAATGAAGAAACAAAGGATTAATCTCAAAAATATACAAGCAACTCCTGCAGCTCAATTCCAGAAAAATAAATGACCCAATCAAAAAATGGGCCAAAGAACTAAACAGACATTTCTCCAAAGAAGACATACAGATGGCTAACAAACACATGAAAAGATGCTCAACATCACTCATTATTAGAGAAATGCAAATCAAAACCACAATGAGGTACCATTACACGCCAGTCAGGATGGCTGCTATCCAAAAGTCTACAAGCAATAAATGCTGGAGAGGGTGTGGAGAAAAGGGAACCCTCTTACACTGTTGGTGGGAACGCAAACTAGTACAGCCGCTATGGAAAACAGTGTGGAGATTTCTTAAAAAACTGGAAATAGAACTGCCATATGACCCAGCACTCCCACTTCTGGGCATACACACTGAGGAAACCAGATCTGAAAGAGACACGTGCACCCCAATGTTCATCGCAGCACTGTTTATAATAGCCAGGACATGGAAGCAACCTAAATGCCCATCAGCAGATGAATGGATAAGGAAGCTGTGGTACATATACACCATGGAATATTACTCAGCCGTTAAAAAGAATTCATTTGAATCAGTACTAATGAGATGGATGAAACTGGAGCCCCTTATACAGAGTGAAGTAAGCCAGAAAGATAAAGAACATTACAGCATACTAACACATATATATGGAATTTAGAAAGATGGTAATGATAACCCTATATGCAAAACAGAAAAAGAGACACAGAAATACAGAACAGACTTTTGAACTCTGTGGGAGAAGGTGAGGGTGGGATGTTTTGAAAGAACAGCATGTATATTATCTATGGTGAAACAGATCACCAGCCCAGGTGGGATGCATGAGACAAGTGCTCCGGCCTGGTGCACTGGGAAGACCCAGAGGAATCGGGTGGAGAGGGAGGTGGGAGGGGGGATCGGGATGGGGAATACGTGTAAATCTATGGCTGATTCATATCAATGTATGACAAAACCCACTGAAATGTTGTGAAGTAATTAGCCTCCAACTAATAAAAAAAAAAAAGCACTAGAGACTTCACTATAATTAAATTCTTACATTACAACAACATATATTGTTTCCAACAAAATAAAAATAAGCGTTGTTGCATAATTGATTAGAAACAGGGAAGGGGAGTCAATTCATGCTCTGAGTTGCAACACAGAAATCTCTTGGCTTTTTCTCTTTTTATCTCCCCTTATTATTTGCACCAAGTTAGCCAGCAAAGGGCTGGGGAGCTTGAAACTACATGTCAGGGTCACCTCTGAAAAGTTTCAGGGTCACCTCTGAAAATCTGATATCTGTTTTTTTCAAATTCTATGGAGAGAATTAAGAGGTGAGATCGTGATGCAATAATTACCTAGTTAGATGAGCAAGCATTTCAGATCCATAATAGAACCAGAAGACATTATAAGTGGAAATCATTTAATTGCTTAAAACAACAACTTTCGCTTACTCTCCTCTACCTCTCATCACTCAACCTCTCCTCCTCCCAAACAAATACCTTCACAAGTACCACCTCCACAATTATTTCTCTACTGGGGCCTTTCTACATGGCACTTTTAGAAATGATGTACAAATAAATGTTATGAAACAAAAATTAAATACATGACATTCTACTAACTGAAGTACAACCTTAGGCAAGTCTCTCCCAATTTCAGGGAATGACAAAGGTTATCACCGATGGAAGTAAAAATCTGGGAAGAAGCTAGACTCCCACCAACGTCCATCATTTTCTCCTCTGCAAACTGAGTACATTGTGGAGCAGAGAGGAGTTTATAAACATGAATAAGACAGTCTGTCCTTTGTATCTATACGTTCAATTCAGTTCAGTCACTCAGTCATGTCCAACTCTTTTTGACTTCATGGACTGCAGCACGCCAGGCTTCCCTGTCCATCACCAACTCCCGGAGCTTACTCAAACTCATGTCCATTGAGTCAGGGAAGCCATCCAACAATCTCATCCTCTGTCATCCCCTTCTCTTCCCACCTTCAATCTTTCCCAGCATCAGGGCCTTTTCCCATGAGTCAATACTTCACATCAGGTGGCCAAAGTATTAGAGTTTCAGATTCAGCATCAGTCCTTCCAATGAATATTCAGGACTGACTTCCTTTAGGATTGAATGGTTGGATCTCCTTGCAGTCCAAGGGACTCTCAAGAGTTTTCTCCAACACCACAGTTCAAAAGTATCAATTCTTTAGTGCTCAGCTTTCTTTGTAATCCAACTCTCACATGCATACATCACTACTGGAAAACCATAACTCTAACTAGATGTTCCTTTCTTGGTAAGTAATGTCTCTGCTTTTTAATATGCTGTCTAGGTTTGTCATAGCTTTTCTCCAAGGAGCAAGCATCTTTTGATTTCATGGCTGAAGTTACCATCTGCAGTGATTTTGGAGCCCAAGAAAATAAAGTTTCTCACTGTTTCCACTGATTCCCCATCTATTTGCCATGAAGTGATGGGAGTAGATGCCATGATATTAGTTTTCTCAGTGTTGAGTTTTAAGCCAACTTTT
Source organism: Dama dama (assembly GCF_033118175.1). Lineage (NCBI taxonomy): Eukaryota > Metazoa > Chordata > Mammalia > Artiodactyla > Cervidae > Dama > Dama dama. The sequence continues at coordinate 51,320,072 of NC_083710.1, forward strand.
TCACTCTTCTCTTCTGCTTTCATCAAGCAGCTCTTTAGTTCTTCTTCACTTTCTGCCAGAAGGGTGGTATAATCTGCATATCTGAGGTTACTGATGTTTCTCCTGGCAATCTTGATTCCTGCTTGTGCTTCATCCACCTGGCCATATCTCACTATGTACTCTGCATATACGTTAAATAAGCAGGGTGACAATATACAGCCTTGATGTACTCCTTTCCCAATTTGGAACAAGTCTGTTGTTCCATGGTCAGTTCTAACTGTTGCTTCTTGACCTGCATACAGATTTCTCAGGAGGCAGATAAGGTGGTCTGGTATTCCCATCTCTTTCAGAATTTTCCACAATTTGTTGTGATCCACATAGTCAAAGACTTTGGTGTAGTCAATAAAGCAGAAGTAAGATTTTTTCTGGAACTCTCTTGCTTTTTTGATCATTCAATCGATGATGGCAATTTGATCTCCGGTTCCTCTGCCTTTTCAAAATCCATCTTGAACATCTGGAAGTTAACAGTTCCTGTACTGTTGAAGCCTGGCTTGGAGAATTTTGAGCATTACTTTACTAGCATGTGAGATGAGTGCAACTGTGTGGTAGTTGGAGCATTCTCTCGCATTGCCTTTGTTCGGGATTGGAATGAAAATTGACCTTTTCCAGTCCTGTGGCCACTGCTGAGTTTTCCAAATTTGCTGGCATATTGAGTGTACCACTTTCACAGCATCATCTTTTAGGATTTCAAATAGCTCAACTGGAATTATATCACCTCCACTAACTTTGCTCGTAGTGATGCTTCCTAAGGCCCACTTGACTTTGCATTCCAGGATGTCTGGCTCTAGGTGACTGATCACACCATCGTGATTATCTGGGTCATGAAGATCTTTTTTGTATAGTTCTTCTGTGTATTCTTGCCATCTCTTCTTAATATCTTCTGATTCTGTTAGGTCCATCCCATTTCTGTCCTTTATTGTGCCCATCTTTGCATGAAATGTTCCCTTGGTATCTCTACTTTTCTTGAAGAGATCTCTAGTCTTTCCCATTCTATTGTTATCCTCTATTTCTTTGCACTGATCACTGAGGAAGGCTTTCTTATCTCTCCTTGCTATTCCTTGGAAATCTACATTCAAATGGGTATATCTTTCCTTTTCTCCCTCGTTCTTTAGCGTCTCTTCTTTTCTCAGCTATTTGCAAGGCCTCCTTATACAACCATTTTGCCTTTTTGTATTTAGTTTTCTTAGGGAGTCTTGATCACTGCCTCCTGTACAATGTCAGAAAACTCCATCCATAGTTCTTCAGGCACTCTATCAGATCTAATCTCTTGAATCTATTTGTCACTTCCACAGTATAATCATGAATGATTTGATTTAGGTCATACCTGAAAGGTCTAGTGGTTTTTCCTACTTTCTTCAATTTCAGTCTGAATTTGGCAATAAGGAGTTCATGATCTGTGCCACAGTCAGCTCCCAGTCTTGTTTTTGCTGACTGTAGAGAGCTTTTCCATGTTTGGCTGCAAAGAATATACTCAATCTGATTTCCAATATTTTACCATCTGGTGATGGTAAAATCTGGTGATGTCCAACTAAAGGTCAGCAACATTAATTTCCATGAAAAGCAGTCACCAATGCAAAGAACTGAGTTCACAAAGGGAACAAGCAGGCAGCGTGTCTCAATTTGTGTGATCCTGGTCTTTAAGAATGTGCATTTCACTTACAGTTCAGTTTAAAAGTAATGCAGTGATTAAATTTAAAAAGTAACTAAAACTCAGAAAAAAATCTAGCAACCATCAACCCATAAACTAGAATCAATCAACCTCTCCCCTGCCCCCCGCCCACACACATGTACCTTATAAATGCAAAAATATAAACTGGTAAGTTCTACCAATATCTGAACTTTTTTTTAGCAACCTAATTGCTCCTGGGCTCCAAAATCACTGCAGATGGTTAACTTTAGCCATGAAATCAAAAGACACTTGCTCCTTGGAAGAAAAGCTATGACCAACCTAGGTAACATATTAAAAAGCAGAGACATTACTCTGCCAAGAAAGGTCCATCTAGTCAACGCTATGGTTTTTCCAGTAGTCATATATGGATGTGAGAGTTCGACCATAAAGAAGGCTGAGCGCTGAAGAATTGATGCTTCTGAGCTGTGTTGTTGGAGAAGCCTCTTGAGAGTCCCCTGCACAGCAAGGAGATCAACCCAGTCAATTCTAAAGGAAATCAGTCCTGAATATGCATTGGGAGGACTGATGCTGAAACTCCAATACCTTGGCCACCTGATGTAAACAGCTGACTCATTATAAAATACCCTGATGCTGGGAAATACTGAAGGTAGGAGGAGAAGGGGACGACAGAGGATGAGATGATTGGATGGCATCACCGACTCAAAGGACATGGGTTTAGGCAAGCTCTGGGAGATGGTGAAGGTCAGGGAAGCCTAGCATGCTGCAGTCCAAGGGATCACAAAGAACTGAAAACGACTGAGCACCTGAGAAACAACAAATTGCTCTTATTCTCTATCTGATTAGAATGCTTCTTCTGAACGTCCTCTAAACCACAAATCAGAATCAAGTCCATCCTGGGGTTATGGGTGGAATTTGGGGAATTGAAGGCAGGTTCCTTTCAAACGCTTTTCTTCTTTTCCCCCTCAAGCTCAGCAAAAAGCTAATACTTTTCTCCTGTTGACCTTCACCCACCTCACTAAATGTTCTCCTCTACTCCTGTTCCAGGAATGTCCACTGTACAGGATTTCTTGGCTCCATACCATGGCTCGACACAGACCTCGAGGAAGCCTCCCCAACACTGGAGAGTTGACATGTAAGAAAGAGAGCCACTTGGCCTCCCAGTCTGTCCAGAAGGCTCCACCGTCCTTGATGCCAGCATGCTCCCATTTCTGCAGTCCCATCAGTCTTACCCTTTGCCCTGTAATAACCCACCGTGTTCTTCCCTCAGTGTTAATGCCTGCTGGTTCCTGAACTCAGTGTGAATTAACACATGCCTGGTCCTAAGCTGCTCCCCAGCAACTGTGTTTAGTTACTGCCTGTCAATTTCACCTCTAACCTACACTGTCCCTGGTATTCTTCATTCCCTCTGAGTATGATGTCTCCATCTCATTCCTGCTCATAATTTTACTCTGAACCACCTGGAAAAACCCCTAACATCCAGATACCCCACTTAATTTCACCATGCATAAAATCAGAATCTCCCCTCTTTCTCAAGGTATATCTGATCTTCCTATGCTTGCAATCAAAGCTCCCTATCGGCACATGGTCCTGGGCTAAGCCTGACCATTCTCTGACATCATAGATGAACAATCAAAATACAGGAAGCAGAAAGTGAAAGTGAAGTCACTCAGTCGTGCCCGACTCTTTGAGACCCCATGGACTGTAGCCCACCAGGCTCCTCTGTCCAGGGATTCTCCAGGCAAGAATACTGAAGTGGGTTGTCATTTCCTTCTCCAGGGGAATCTTCCCAACCCAGGGATCAAACCCAGGTCTCCCGCATTGCAGGCAGATGCTTTAACCTCTGAGCCACCAGGGAAGCCCCCAAAACTGGTCAAGTACCCCATGAGGCCACAAAGGATCCTGCAGTTCCTCAAGAGATGAGCAGAGATCCTATTGTTTCTCAAAAGATGGGCAGAGCTCAAAAACAGTGACTCCAGGGAGGTGGCTGTCCAGAGCTGGTGAGACTTTTCTGTGTGGAAGGTTATCTCCACTACAAGCCTGGGTCCCAGGTCCAGTGCTTCCAGTCCTTGGACAGGAACGGAAGTAACAACTAAGAAGGCAGGAATCAGAAAAGATAGATGGCGTCCAATACTCAGAAAGTACTGGGAATGGTTGGGAAGGAGACTCCTGCAGGAAAATGGAGAATGGGCAAAGGGACTCAGCAGTCCATGAATCGTTATGAACCGTCACAGCTTGGCTGAGCTCTCCTGGGTTACATTGCCAGCACTGCTCCTGGGTTACAAGGAACATGTTGGTGGGACTCAAGAAGGCAGAGGTGCAGCAGCCCCCTGTTCTCCTCACAGGAGGAAGAGGGCTCCAGGGCTCTGGACGTGGGTGCGGTGCACGCCCACTGTCACTCTGCGCTCAGGGGCGGGCCGGCCTGCAGGCTCTCCATCAGCTTATCTGATTCCCGACCTTGATATGTCTGACTAGGAAGGCGCCCGCCTCCCCTGTGGTGCAGAGCATCCTGGAGGTTAGAGCCTAGGGGGCAGCGAGAAGTCTGTGTGCACTCAGCTCATCCTCAGGGCTTCTGGTTCACCCCCATTCTCCAGCACCTTATTTGCTGACTGCTTGCCCTGTGGATTTAGGTCTAATATCCAAAATACAGAAGCAACAACCATGCCTAACTTGCTCAACTAATGTCTACAAATAGATATGGTCAAATGCTCGTAATAAATCCCATATTCTCTACCACTCCCATGGTTCGATTTCTCTGAGTAAACCTTGCCTGATACAGAATTTGGTACCAGATCTAAAATTACAGGAAAACAAAGCATGGTGAATATAAGTAACCAGTTGACTCTTAAACTGTAATATTTGTAAGTTTTACTTCTATTAGGGCATAAATTATACTGAAGGACTAAATTATGGATAAGGTAAAGAACCACTCTCATTGTTGAGTCAGTAATTATTCATGATTTTACTAAACAAGTGTCTCTTTCGAGAACAGTAAGAAATTAATTCTCAGCTAACATCAACAGGGGAAAAGTGAAGGAGGCTACACTTTTTTTAAAAAAAAATGCACACATGTTGAGAATAACAAAATTAACCAGATAGATGTTATATTTCAACAAATGTTTTCAACAATCACCCTGTTGCTTTAATACTCTGATGTTCTCATTAAATCAAAACTGTTCAACTGAAATGGTTATGTTTAAAAGAAGTTCATATCATTTTTATGATCACTCCTGAAAATTTCTGGCAAAATACATTATATAAACTACTTTCGTAATGTACTCTAAATAGGATGACATAAAGCTTAGCTGAAGAGCCACTATAATCAAAAGGCCAGAGAATGAAAATGTGAGAGAGGCAGACGTAACAGGAGAGAGACAGAGGTGGAGAGAAAGAAAAAATCATTTAGACACACAAGTGAGCCTCAATAGATTTTGGTTGAAATATTGAATAGTATCACTGAATATCACATTTACCTTTAACTCTAAAAGGAGATTATGCAGGGCACTTTTGTGCCCAAAGGAGAGACAATATACTTTTATATTTACTTAGAATTTTTTATTTTTAAACAGGATATTATGACTTTTTTCTATTTCTTCCAGTCAATGTGACATCATCATTCAAGGCCCAGGTCAAAGGTCACTTCACAAGTGAAGCCTTCTATGGCTCACATCAACTCCCTAGGATTCACTAAATCATAGCACTAATCATATCAAGATTGTAATAACTTATTTGCCTTTTCCTGAGATGATGTAACCCTGAAATCAGGGTCTAAATATAATTTGTCTTTGTAGCCCAATAACTAACAAATAACAGAGTCTAAGTATATGATTACTAAACCCATTCACACTACAGCACAGATGTGACGGTTAATTTTATATGTCCATATAGTTACTGTGAAAGTTAAATGAGAAAAAATGCTAAAGGATTTGCATACTGTCTGCTAGCTACTATGTTGTCATTAAAATAGTCATTTTCATCATTTTATATCATGTTACACATGATTGTAATTTTACACATTACAATTGTGTCAGTTTGACTTTAGGAAAATCTGCTTTTCAGGTCAGTATTATTTCCTTTGACTGAAGAAATGCTGGGATATACTCACGTAGCTGGGGGTACCTACTTTATAGTTCAGCTTCTGGTTTCAGGGTCTAACTAGGGATTTCCAAATTGTTACTCTGTGTTGATAAGAAATAGATACATCTGGCTTTCTCTTGGAGGAAATCAAACCTGAGCTGACTGGGTATGCCACAGTTAGTTGGTGCAGCATTTGTTTGTTTCACTCACAGAATGCTGACAGCTTATTTTATATTAGTGAGAATTCTCCAGAGAAATGGAATAGGAGATACATATATACACACACATATATATGTGTGTATGTATGTATGTATACATGTGTCTGTATATATATGGCATGTGTACCACATGGCAGGTATATGGTATATGTGTATGTATGGCAGGTATATGGTAAAGAATCCACCTGCCAATGCAGGACACACAAGAAACAGAGGTTTGATACCTGGGTGGTGACGATTCCCTGGAGTAGGATGGCACCTGGATGGCACCCCACTCCAGTAGTCTCATCTGAAAAATTCCATGGGCAGAGGAGCCTGGCAGGCTACAGTCCATGGGGCCACGAAGAATTGGACATGACTAAGCACCTGAACACAAAACATCTATATGTGAGATACATGATTTACTGTAAAAATTGGCTCATGTGATTATGCAGACTGAGAAGTCCCATGATCCGCATCTACAAGCTGGAGACTGGGAAATCTAGTGGTGTAATTCCAGTCCAAGTCCAAAGGCCTGGGAACCAAGGAAGCAGATCATGTGAATCCAAGTCCAAGGCCAGGAGAAGGCTAATATCCCAGCTTAAGCAGCTAAGAAGGGACTAATCCCTTCCTTCCTCCACTTTTGTTTTATTCAGGCCCCTCAACAGATTAGATGATGCCCACCACACTGGGCAGGACCATCTGCTTTTTGAGTCCACTGGTTGAAATGCCAACCTCACCTAGAAATAGTCTCCAAGATGTACCCAGAAATAATGCTGTATGTGGGCACCCTGTGGCCTAGTCAAGTTGACATACAAACTTATCCATCACAGCTGGCTCCTGTCCAAAATGATTGGTGCCCCTACCCACAATACCACCTGCCACACTGGGAACTACTGGCCCCATTCAAAGATGGGTAAAAACCAGAGACAGGCCACAAGGAAACAGTGTGTAAAAGTAGCAAATATCAAAAGCAAGACAGAAAGGGAAGAAAGAGGCCAATGAAGAACAAACATCATAAGAACTACCCAAGGAAACAGATGAAGAATTTGAATAACACTTCACAGACCCAATAATAATAGTAATAATTTAAACAAATGGCTCTTGCTTTAAAAGAAAATAATGTTCAGGAAAGAAGTACAAGGGCCCAAATGATAAAATACAAGATATCTGAATCAGATGAACATAAATGGACAGGGTTATAAAATACTACGGAGATGAAAAGCCACTTTAGAAACTGAAAAATAACAAAGAATTTGGCTGAAAATATAGCAAGAAAAAAATATTGAATGAGAATGAACACTCAAGTGAAATAAAAAAGTTAAAGATGATACAAGAAACCAAGGAGAAATGTTATACCTATCTTCAGAGTTAATAAAGAAGAGAACAAAAGGAAAAGATACCTTCAGTCCATGGAATTCTCCAGGCCAGAACACTGGAGTGGGTAGCCGTTCCCTTCTCCAGGGAATTTTCCCAACCCAGGGATCGAATCCAGGTCTCCCACATTGCAGGTGAATTCTTTACCAGCTGAGCCACAAAGGAAGCCCAGTATTTAAATATGAGGACATAAAAAGAGAGTCTCCTTCTCAGAGTTAAATGGCAAGATCCAAGAAAAACTGATACAGAATGAGAAAAAATGAGAAGAAAAACTGATGAAGCTACTGAATGTCTTTCTAGCTTACTGAAAATAATCCATGGACATCTGAACAAAAAGCAAAACAAGAACAAGTGCAAAGATCAGTTTGCTTCAGGCTTCACAGTGACACCAAATGCCAGATGACAATAAAGCAGTGTTTCCATATTTCTGAGAAAAAGAAGAATTCAAACTAAATAGTTTTGATAACTATAGTTAGCAATCAGAAAATAAATATTAATAACCTAAATTTTAAGAAGTCAGTAAAAGAAGAAAAGAAAAGCAAGTTAAAAAGAAATGTCATTAATCTACCCATCTTTCATAGCAGAAAGTCAAAAGATGTTCTTTAGAGTTAAATTCAGTCATTAAAAAAGACAAAAATACCAGAATTCAAAGCAGTTTGTTTATTTTTATTTTTGGTCTTTCTCTTAATTCTCAAGTAATAGCATCACTTTGGTGACAGGATATTAACTTAAAAATAGTAAATTCTTTGGTTTAAACCCAGTTTCTAAATATTCCATTACATCAGAAGCAAACAAAAAATAACTCTACATTAGAAGCAAAATATAAATATGGTCCTACTTTTGCAAAACCATCTCTATTTTCTTGTATATATGTACACACAGATGCTGTCAATAATGCTCACCAAATGCCAACAAGTATGAGGCAAGGAAGTGATGAGGCTTTGTATGCTGTAGTGTTCTTTAAATGAGTTATGCATCATCTTTTCAAATAATAAAGCTTTTATCCTACTTCAATAATGGCATAATGTTTCTCAAACCCCTGTATATCATTGTGTTCTTATATCCCAGGTCTAAGAAACTAGACAGTGAAGAGTTAAGGGACTTGACAGAAGAATGACCTCACAAAGGATGATATTTTAATAAATATGAGATATACCTATTAGTTTGGATCATTATCAAATTTACTGATTAGGCTCAAGAAAAAAAACTTTTAATATAACTAGTATGCATGGAAACAGGATGAACTTCCACATGCAGTAAGAAATTGCAGAGTACTCAAGATACAGTGCTAAAGTAACCAACCAACTCTTATGGGAGAAAGCCATATATCAAGCACATGTTAGACTCGATGACCTTCATGGGCACTCTCAGTTCTTAAAATACTTGACTTTGATGTGACATCATACAAGAAAGTCATGAATCTCTGTCTTATCCTATATAAATAAGAGTATCAAGCGCTACCCACACCTTTAGGACTCTACAGCTCTGAATTATTTTCACAAATATGTAGCATTTCCTTTCACCCCTATTACAACTCTTGAAATAGGCAGGACAGGTGTTATTTTTCCACATTGCAGTTCAGATAATTAAAATTCAGAAAGAAGTCACTGGCCCAAGATACTACAGACAAAGAACTGCAGAGCAAGACCTCACTTTTTCTGATTCCATGTTTATGGTCCAGGTGACTACCTAAATGCAGAGTAGCCCAGTGCTGACAATATAGTTCACTTATACCAACCTGGGCTTTCTCAACAATTATGCCATCTTAGCTCAAAATGGGAGAAAAGACTGGCTTGTTGCTGGTACAGTTTTCTACTTTGTGTGAAGATCGTCTTGAAACTTTATGGAAAAGAAATTTAAAGTAACCACCTTATACCTGTCCATTGCTATGAAACAAAATTTTGGTAGGGAATTAAAACTTTCTCAGAAAAGTGTGCTCTTGTCCTCTTGCTTTCCAAACTTATCCACTGCCAACACTGGAGCAAAAGTTTGAACATGAATTCTGATAAGCTGGACTAATGTACACACATGCATATGTTCTGGACACCTGCTCTGAACCAGCTGCTCAGAGTACTGGGCAACATACTGAAATGGCTGGAAAACAGTGGAGCAAAGTCAGGTCTGTGGAGCCAGGTCCACAAACATTTACAATGAGAGAAACTGCTATATGTTAAAGAGCTTATAGACCAGGTTTTATACTGATATATGTGAGTAGTAATCAATGGTAACTGGAATCTTTTTAGAATTTATTTAATATTATCTAATGGCAGATGGTATAGGGACAAAAGGAAAGAATTTAAAAACTGACTAAAGAAGTTAATGTGAATTTATATAGATATATTTTATATAAATATATATTTATACACTATATATATTTATATTTGTACATTATTGATTCATTGATGGAAAAGGGAAAAAAAGACCACTTCTAGAAGACTCTTGATATGGCCACAAAAGAAATTTTATAAATGCTATTCAGGCTGTTTAAATGTTAGAACCTAAGCAGAAAGGCACCACATCATATGCTGTAGCTCTGGCAAGATTTTATCACCACTGGCAAATTGGAAACATACAAAATAGTTTTAAGAGCCATATTCAAATCCCTTTTCAATTATGTAGACAGTGGAAATGTTGCATCCACTGCTGACATTTTAAAAACGTCATCTTAAAACTGACCTTGGGAATATATGTGAAATATAGAAAAGATAAATTTCCAAGCTGCAATTTTCTCTCTGAATCAGACCTTATGAAAACTAACACCACCTGATCAAAGCAGGTTTAAAAACAAGTATCAATGAATTTGTTCTGAAGCCTCTATAACTGAAAGCACAGATTTAAAAATATAAAAAACAGCAGATAAATAATGTAATTCATCGGGACAAACACATTAAGTGAAATACTCACTGTGCCTCCCTCTATAAAGACTTCTGAACTCATGACTTATGAGCTATGAGGCACGATCATTTAGAATGAATCACACATAATATATTATAGCTAATCAAGAGAGTATCTTCAGTTTATCCTCAGGGTAAGTATTAATACAATGATTCTCTTTGCCATCATCCTCAGTTGTCACAAAATTAGTTATACAACAATGACACTGTCAAAATGTATAAACGTACAAAACTTAACACTGATCCATTCAAACATAAAAATAACTGAACAAAAACATAAATACAGTATTAAATTCATATATAAGGAAAGTGATAACTTCTTGTATGACAATGAGTGAAGATTTTCATGTTGACAGAGGAATGAGCTGAGACTATTTGAATTTACATTTGCCCTATTTGTCTTAGGAGTATAGAAAACTGTTTATCTTTACATTATAAATGCAATTATCAGTAGTTGCTGGAGTTAGCTCATCACCAGCTCATAAGAGCCAACTGTTAAATTTTAAGAATCTTGCAAGTTCTTTTTTAAACCACTGAAACTGGTGGGAATATTTACACCATGGGAACTGACAAACACTTCAGATCAGGCCTTCACATCCAAAGCCCTAGAGTCAGTTTACAAACACACCACTAATCCACATACAAGTAAGTACACAGTACAATCAGTTCTTACAAAGTTAATTCATCTATATAGGTAATAATGAGCTCATAAAAAAAGAACATTATCACACACCCAGAAATCTCCCTGTATCATCTCTGAACTGATACTCCCTTTTAGAGTATTTTCCAGAAACAAATATTACAAAGGAGAAATTTTAGCAAGGGAGGAAAAAGGCACTTTTTTTTCTTTTTTAAAGATTCCATATACAAGTGAGATCACACAGTATTTGTATCTGTCTTTATTTCAGTTAGTATAATGCCTTCAAGGTCCATCCATGTTGTCATAAATAGTAGGATTTCCTCATTTTAATGACTGACTAATACTCCATTATATGTGTTTATATATATACATACATATATATACACACACACCCCACATCCTATTTACCCATTCATCTGTTGACACACACAGAGGTTGTTTCAATATCTTGGTTGCTATAAATAATGCTGCAATGATTATTGGGGGTGCAAATATCTTTTGTTGAGTGTTTTTATTACCTTTAGATATTTCCCTAGAAGTGGAACTGCTGGATTACATGGTAGTTGGTCTTAATTTCTTGAGGATCTTCCAGAAAATTTCCATAGTGACTGCACCAATTAACAATCCTACCAACCAGCACACACATCCTTTTTCTCTGCATCCACACCAGCATTGTCTCTTCTCTCTTTAATTATGGTCATTCTAAAAGGTCTGTGATGTTATATCACTGTAGTTTTAATTTGCATTCCCCTAAATGCCTAAATGATATTCAGCATGTTTTTATGAACCCGGCTGTTGATACATGTTCTTTGGAGAAATGTCATATTCAGACTTTTGACCATTTATTTGGTTATTTGGGGTTTTCTTTTTCTATTGATAACAAGTGTACATTATATTTTTGGATATTACACCCTTCCTTATCAGATATATAGTTTGCAAAATTTTTTTTTCCATTCTGTAGGTTATCTTTACACTTTTTGATGGTTTCCTATGGTGAAGAAACTTTTTAGTTTGATATAATCCCATTTGTTTATTTTGTTGCTTGTACTTTAGGTGTCATATCCAAAACATTAGCAAGATCTATGTCAAGAAATTTTGTTCCTATGTTTTCTTATAGGAGTTTCTTTGTCTCAAGTCTTACATTTAAGTCTGTAATTGATTGATTTAACGTTTGTGACAGGTGTAAAATATGGGTCCAATTTCATTCTTTCACACATGAAAATCCAAGTATCATAACACGATTTATTGAAGAGACCATCTTCTCCATTGAGTATTCTTGGTTCCCCTGTCAAATATTAGTTGATCACATATGCTTGAGTTTATTTCTGGGCTCTCGATTCTGTTCCACCGGTCTATTTGCTGGTTTCTGTTTCAGGAGTGTCATGCTGTTTTGATGACTACAACTTTACAGTATAACTTGGAATCAGAAAGAATAATGTGAGACCACCCCCCTGCTTTTTCTTTCTCCATATTTCTTTGGCTATTCGAGGCCTTCTGTGGTTCCATATGAATTTCAGAAATTTTTTCTAGTTTTATAAAATGTGTAACTGGAATCTTGATATGGAATGCACTGTATCTATGGATGGCTTTCAGTAATATTAACATTTTAACAGTATTAATTCTTCCAATCCACAAACATGAGGTACTTCTCCATTTGTCTTCTTCCATTTCTTTCATCCATGTCATGTGGTTTACAGCATAGAGATCTTTCACTTCCTAAGTTAAATGTATACCTAAGTATTTTATTGTGTTTGATGCTACTGTGAAAACAAAGTCCAAGTGAAGATGTTCAGTCACGTCCAACTCTTTGCGACCTCATGGACTGTGGCCCACCAGGCTCCTCCATCCATGGAATTTTCCAGGCAAGAATATTGGAGTGGGTTGCCATTTCCTTCTCCAGGGGATGTTCCCGACCCAGGGATCAAACCCGGGTCTCCCGCATTGCAGGCAGACACTTTATCGTCTGAGCTACCAGGGAAGCCCTTGATGCTACTCTAAGTGGAATCAATTTATTTCTTTTTCAGAAATTTTGTTGCTTACAGAAATGCCACTGAATTTTGTATATGCTTATATTGTATCTTGCAACTTTACTGAATTCACTGATCATCCATCAGTCTTTTGGTTGAGTCTTTAAAATTTTCTCTATATAAAATCAAGGCATCTGCAAATAAAGACAATTTTACATCTTCCTTTCCAATTCAGGTAACTTTTATTTCTTTATCTTACATGACTGCTCTAGCTAGGACTTCCAGTACTATACTGGATGTAAGTGGTAAGAGTGGGCACTCTTGCCTTATTTGTGATCTTACAGGAAAAGCTTTCAAACTTTCAACACTGAGCATGATGTTAGCTGTGGGCCTGTCATATATGGCCTTTATTGAGATATGTTCCTTCTAGGCCTAATTTGTTAATATTTCTTATTATGAATGGATGTTGAGTTGGAAGAAGGCAATTTCAAGTGAGAGATATAATCTGGAAAATCATTTTTAAGTAGCACCATCTCCCCAGGTGGCCCTAGTGGTAAAGAATCCACCTGCCAATACAGAAGACTTAAGAGACCTGGGTTTGATCCCTGGGTTGGGAAGATCTCCTGGAGATGGGAATGGCAACTCACTCCAGTATTCTTGCCTGGAGAATTCCATGAACAGAGGGCATGGTGGGCTAGAGTCCATGGTGTCACAGAGTCGGACACAAGTGAAGCAACTTAGCATGCACACACGTGAAGGTGAGCTGGCAGAAAGACATAATGTACATTTATGTGAAAGTAGCAGGAGCAATGGAAGGAGGAAAGTATGAAATTGTATGTGCTATGCGACTATATAGGGTTATGAGCCACATGCCTCTGTACCAGCCTTTATGAAATGGAAATGGCTTAACATATTGTCATTTTCTTAGCATTAATGTGTGATTTTTGTATTACGACCAGTATGCAGTACAAGGTAAGTTTAAATAAATACCACAAAATGATAGCCAGCACTTGATAACTATTGAAATTCTTGGCTTTTTTTTTTTTTTTTACCCTCCAATTTATACCTGAACTTTGCTATGAAAAAGCCAGTTAAAAGCCTCTCATTGTCATCCTATCCTATCCCTGAAGAAAGCCAAGACTGCAGGTGCAAAGAGGACAGCATTTGACAGCAATCAGATGCCATCCAGGGCTGAGATGAATATCATGCTTGTGGTAGGAAAATCTGGCTTGTTTTTTTTTTTTGGTCCCAGTGATCAGTTTCAATTTTCTAATTATCATTTTAAAGTTGATTCTTAAAACAGTTTTGGTTTTGGAAACTGATGATTGCTTGACTTGCACAAAAAAGTCTAGCTTCTTTGTAATTTTTTTATACTTAGGGGTTTAAAAAAAACTACACTTTATAGACAGATGAATGTGTCTAAGCATTGACCTTTCCCTCATAGGCAAAGCAGTGCACTAATGAAAATAACTGCCCCAAATTAATGTTCAAAATAGGACTGCCACTGCAATTATACAATTTGACTAACCAACCTTTATTGTTTTCCTCTTCATATGGATATTCATTCATCCATTTGTTTCTAGAGTCACATTGATCCTGAAAGAAAAGCAGACAAAAACTTAATGAGAACTGCTAAGAGGTTAATATCTAAAATATATAAATAGTTCATACAACTCAATATCAAAAACACAAATAACCCAATTAAAAATGGGCAGAAGATCTAAGTAGACATTTTCCAAAGAGGACATGCAGATAACAACAGGCTCATGAAAAGGTGCTAATCACCAGGGAAATGTAAATTAAAAACCACAATAAAATATCACCTCATACCTGTTAGCATGACTCTCATCAAAAAGAAAACAAATAACAAATGATGGCAAGGGTGAGAAAAGGGAACCCTTGTATACTGTTGGTGGGAATGTACATTGGTACAGACACTGGGTTCCTCAAAAAACTAAAATTAGATCCACCATATGACCCAATAAATGCACTCCAGGATATATCCAAAAACAAAACAAAACAAAACAAAAAAAAAAAAAACCACACTAACTCAAAAAGATACATGAACCCCAAAGTTCACGGCAGCATTATTTAGAATAATGCAAATAACTGCAAAGATAAGGACGCAATCTGAATGACCATCAACAGATGAACGGATAAAGAAGATGTGGTAGACATATACAACAAAAAACTACTGAGCCATAAAGAATGGAATGTTGCCATTTTTAACAACATGGATGAACTTGGAGGGTATTATGCTTAGTGAAATACGTCAGACAGAGAAAGACTGGGTGATATCACTTACATGTGCAATCTAAATAATACAACAACCTAGCGAAGATAAAAAAGCAGCAGACTCACCGATAAAGGGAACAAACTAGTGGTTATCAGTGTGGAGAGGGAAGTAGGGAGAGACAATATAGTGGTACTGGGTTAAGAAGTATAAACTATTATTATAAAATAAGCTACTAGGATATGTTGTATGACACAGGGAATATAGACAAAACTTACTATAAATGGAGTGTAACCTTTAAAAGCTGGGATTCACTATACTGCATACCAGTAACTTGTATAATATTGCACTTCAGCTATACTTCAATTTTAAAAAATGATTTAAAAAATGTTGCACATGTTGGTAACATTCTGCCATTGGAGGAAAGAAAAGAAAATCTTGAGTCTGCAATTTTTTTAAGCTCTTGATTAGTGGAGTGACATAATAAAAGTGATAGCTGAAAAACGGTTTTGGCTTTTGCCTCCTCTTTAACAGCCATGGAAAGGCGAAAATGGAGAAGTGCAGAAACAGAAGCAGGACTCCAAGTATGACACTACTGACAGATCCTGGGCACAGGTATGAAAATCTGCATAAAGATAAAGGAGGGAGAGAAGAAAAAGAGGGATGAAACAGGGAGAGAAGGGTGGGGGTAAAATGGCAGAAACTGGTTTAAAAGCAAAGTGAATATCAGAAAGAGAAGACACAAATGTTTCAGCTGAAGTAGCTGGCTCCATTATTCTTAGTAACTAAGAGACTGTTAAAGAAACATTGTTTTCCAGAGGAAATTGTCTCCTTTCACCTCTTTATAGCTGATACAAATGTGCAGAATAATTAACATGAATACTTGTTGGTGACTCCATCTTGGCCAATACCCAAGTAACTTTTTAAAAATTGATCTGAGTTAAAATATGTCACGACTTAAAAATTAAACAAACATAAAGTAAATATTTATGCTGCCTCTAAAAGCTTCCAAATCCCCAAGACCATGTGGATCTCAGCAAACAGAATTAAATATCACTGGACTGGAGAGTTTCGATTACAATACACCATTTGCCCCATTTGGATACATCTCAAAAGTCCTCCTATTTATTCTCTCTCAGTATTATGTAACTTGCTTCAGAATTTCCATTTCACAAGGCAAAATTTTTTTTGGCATTCAGTTAAGCCAGCTTATTAGGCATAGTTCATTTTTTTTTTTTTTTCCACTTGGAATTACACTCAGAGGGGATACGCCTTAGAGTTCTTAAGCAGTACCCATTCTGTGCCAACACCTACACAGGCAGTATCCAGCCATGTTTCCTTTGCATGTGTTTCCACACATCTGAGCAGAAAATGTGTGGAAACTCATAAAGCCTTAAAAGAAATATACCAGAATGTATATGTTTCATGGGCTTGGTCTGGAAGATGAAGTGGCCTTTAATTTCATTCCAGTTTTAAATCAATCAATTGATCAAGCAATGACTCTTTCTTCCTCCTGCCCTATCTCCTTTCATCTCTCCCTCTAGATTATAAAGATATGCCTCTTCTGACTTAAACACACATCCCCTAATATACTGTACAGTTTTCACCACTACTAGAAGTGCCACTAAGAAGCAACAGAACATAAATGCAATATTTTAATATGACAATGTCAAACAAATATTCTCCTGAAATTCAGAGGATAATTCTTCTGTTTTATATCATGAAATCATAATAGGCTATCCCTTGAAAGATATCCCTTGCTCTAGAAGTTATCTAGAACACCATGTTTCTATCAAATACATCTTGTCCTTTCTAGTCTTCAAAACCTGTTTCAATCCATCAATTGCAACTTCTCAGCAGAATGTATCAGGTACTTCAAAACTCACTGCAAGCTGACATTCTGGTTCTACAACTTTTTCACACTTTAATAAACTACGAACATTTTGACATGACATTCAACTCATTAATGCTTTACCTCCAAATTCAGAGTACTCCATTATAAAGATACAGGATTATTTACTCCCTCATTCTTGTCTAGTAGTTTACAATGTTTTACTATTACTGACAATACACATCCTTCTGTGTAAATCATGTCCATTGGGACCTCTGCCAGCCTGAAGGATGCCTTTGGGAAACTAGAAAGGATGCCGGCTCTGGGAAGACATAGACAGACTCATCCGGAGGTGGGGCCTGGCCAGGGAAGCCCACTGTAGTATTTACCCCTCAGCCAGGAATCCATATCCGACACCACTGTACTCAGCTGGCCTGATGTGCACCTTTAATTATTGCCTTAGAATACAGTCACAGAAGTATCATTCCTGGATCAGAGTAATATAAGCTTTTTTCAGCCTTTCAAAATATATTACTCAACTTGCTTTTTATACAGGCTAGCTTCCATGGTGGCTCAGATGGCAAGGTGTCTGCCTGCATTGAGGGAGACCTGGGTTTGATCCCTGGGTTGGGAAGATCCCCTGGAGAAGGAAATGGCAACCTACTCCAGTACCCTTGCCTGGAAAATCCCATGGACAGAGGAGCCTGGTAGGCTACAGTCCATGGGGTCGCAAAGAGTCGGACACGACCGAGAAACATCACTTTCACACCAATTTATTTTCCCACCAGCAGAAGCAGCACATGCTGACCCAGTTCTACTACCATCCACTTCCCAGCACACAGCCCACTGCCCTGCAAGCTTTATGAGATTAATAAAGGTTTGCCAAATGAGTAAGAGAAGCTAAGGATGAGGAAAGAAAAAGAAACTCCTTTTATATCAAGTGTGTGGAGATTTCTTAACCAAGGAATGTGCATGCATGCGTGCTCAGTCATGTCCAACTCTTTGTGACCCCACAGACTGCCAGCCTCCTCTGTCCATGGGATTTTCCAGGTAAGAATAACTAGAGTGGGTTGCCATTTCCTTCTCCAGGGGATCTTCCCGATCCAGGGATGGAAGCTATATCTACTGTGTCTCCTGTACTGCAGGCGGATTCTTTAATGCTGAGCCACTGGGGAAGTCCAACCAAGGAACTAAGGCCTTAACTACATAATTTGTACTTTTTATATGCAATTAAGCTACATACTACAATAAACATTCAATTTTGTGAGTTATACATAATGTAATATCATACATTTTTACAGCATTAGGGGATTGACCAAGTATCCTAATGATAGTATTTGTTCTGAAGCCAGTTCTACATACAAGTTGAGCACATCAACACTTTTAAGATCCATTTGACAGTGATGATCAGAGGTTAATTTCATATGCAAAGTAACAAGTCAGAGAGTGGAAGGGTCCTTACAAAACCCCTGAATTAGACTCAAATGTTGTGGCATGGCTCTTTGCAGCTTTTCGTTGTAACCACCTACAAATTAAAAGCAGACTTCAGTACATACTGTGGCCACCCGATGTGAAAAGCCGACTCACTGGTAAAGACCCTGATGTGGGGAAAGATTGAGGGCAATAGGAGGAGGAGGAGACAGAGGATGGGATGGCTGGATGGCATCATCGGCTCAATGGACATGAGTTTAAGCAAACTTCAGGAGATAGTAAGGGACAGGGAAGCCTGGTGTACTGCAGTTCATGAGGTCACAGACAGACACAAGTCAGCGACTGAACAACAACAACAGTATATTTTAAGCCTGGGGACAGCTTGGTACAATGCTAACTTCTGTTTTCCATTCAATTCAAGCTCTTCAATGAACACTCACCATCGTCCTTTGCTCTGCGGTGGCCACCCGATACTTTAAGTAGCACAAATGACAGAAAACAGACGCAGTTTAAGTTTGAGAAAACCTGTCCCTAGTTTCTCCTCTCTCATCTATGAGCATGTGACAGTAAACAACTCAATCAACCTTGAGGCTCAACTTCATTCTCCACAGAAGCAAAGATAATACTTGATTTACCTATCCATCCTATACACCCCATCAAAACCCAGACCATGATATAAAATAGAAAACTGGCATATTTCCACTAACAGTTATTATCTCATCAATTTCATAATTAAAAGACGACTAAACTCTGCCAAACAGGTTTGTGAAATTATCCACTAAATCATTCCTAAGTCCAGAAGTTTTAAAGTCCACTTTGCTCATCAAGAAACTCATCATGCTTGCTTTTGGCCTTCATTTCCCTGGCTCCAAAAGTGATTCTCAATCGTCAGGTGAGGAAAAACCAAGGGCAGTCATCTTATCTAAATATGAGAAACACAAGAAGTAACAAAAATCATTAACATATTTTAGAAAGAATTTTAGATTTACTTTTAAACAAAAAAGTTGCTTTTTTGTAGAAGCAATCGTAAATACTGGTTTATTTTTCTTTTCGTGAAATTCTACTTATACATGTTTCTCTTCAGTAGCTATAAGCCATAAAGAATGACTGTCCACATTCTTCACTTTCTAACTCTTGGTTTCTTCCCTAAGGTGTTCACAGATGGCCAGCCAGCTTCGATAAAAATTCAAAGAGAGTATCAGCTCAGTGGTAAAGAATCCGCCTGCCAATGCAGGAGACGCGGGTTCGATCTCTGGGTCGGCAAGATACTCTGGAGTAGGAAACGGCAACCCACTCCGGAATTCTTGCCTGGAAAATTCCATGGGAAGAGGAGCCTGGGGCACTACAGTTCATGGAGTCACAGAGAGTCAGACATGCCTAAGCTGACTAAGTGAGTCAGCACACACACACATCCTACATAACAGAGATGACCTTGGCCAGAAGGAAAGTGAATGCTCTCCTTCTTAAAGAATAAGGAGTTACTTCAGAATAATTACCTCGGAGTACAGGCATCATATTACCCTCCGGTAACAGGCTGCTAGCTCTTCATCACAACTTAAATGATCTATTATGTTCGCAATATTTAAAGGATACTGTTAATACATTCTTAATACTTCAGGATCCGCAAGTACACTTGTTGCTAGTCCCTCTGAGAATCCCTTTATGTATCTTTAAGGAGAGACAGAAAAACACATTTCAAAAGTATTTATAGACATCTGACCAGTCAGGGTATACTCCTCTTTGCTCAAAGGGAATTTAGTTTGCTCTGTTTCAAATACTTGAATCCTGGTGCTGGAATAGTAATCCCATTTGGAATTCCAGATTCAGCTTTATAAAATCACTACTTCATTAGTTGTGATCTTGTGTTTTCAAGCACTGATAAAAAAAAGTCAAGTTATAAAGATGTATATACCATTCAACTCAGTTACTGTAACTTTTAGAGCTGATTAGTGAACCCATAGGCAGGCCTGTGCCTTCCAGTCTGAGATATTATATAAGAGGATCCAGGTTGGCCTTACTCTGTATCAAGGTTTCCGATCTATAAATTGCCTCTTTTCATTTAAAGTTATTTCTGTTTCACCTGTCGTGGTGAGTTATCTTGGGAACTAAAAATATTTGAAGGTTAATCTAAATATTTCTGGAGATAAATGCAAATCTAAGTGCTACATTTTCAGAGCTATTTTGACTTAAAATGAAAAGACAGTAAAGACACAAAGCAGTAAGCTTGTTGCTAGGTAACAGGTGACACCTACAGTATCTTCTCTGAACCTGTACGGCACGAGACATCTCACTGCTGAGAAAAGACACGCGGATTTCCACGGCACACACATCACTCTGTAGAGAAGCAAACTAAGGTTCAGATATTTTAAAATACAGGCCATAGGCAGTCAGGAAATCACATCTATATGAATATCTTATTTTAAAGATGCCTCTCACAATAAATAGAAAATAAATAAATAGACAAGGGAACTTGCTTATTGTCCATTCTGAGTATATGCGATTCCATAATCTAATATCTGCATATGAAATACACAAATTTTCATGATTTATGAATAAAGATTAAACATGGATAATTCTTCTTTGTATCCCACTGAGAAATTTTCAAACTTTTTAATTGAAGTCATTTCAACTTCAAGTCACTTCAAGGGTAGGTAGAGTCCATAGAGAAAGCAATGCCTTATTAAAAAAAAAACTCAATTTCTATTCAATTTATTAATACCAGATCATCATATCAAAGATCTGATGAATTAAAAAAGAAAAGCATGCAAAGCTTCAATGGAGATTACTTCCTAGATACATTCTATAATTACATACCTATGTTCTAGCATTACCTTCCTTTCTCCAGGAAAAAACCAAGGGACGAAGTTCCACCCCCTATCCTTTGCTCACTGGGTAATCCAGAGGATGACACAGAAATTTCAGGGACTCTTCCATGCCCAGAATTCTGGGATCTCACATGAATGAGTGGCATGCCTACTCCTGTAAGAAGGGCTGTGCTGATGGTCATGGAAAATATCCAGGAACAAATGCCAGAGAGAAGGAACACTTGGAGGTCATGTGACTTGGGGCGGGTTGCTTCACTTTCGTGTACTCCCTTTTTGTAATTTATTAAGCTGGTAAAATGAAACCTTTGGGCAAGGGGCACCAGAAATGAGAGTGTAGACAATATATTGCCCACAGCTCACTACCTGGCACATACTAGTTACTCGACAAACGTCAGTCCCGTCCATACTCCCTATGTTAATAATCAAGCGCCCAATCGCCTACTTCCACTTAAGCTTCCCCCAGAACTAGGAAGAAGCAATGACTTACTCTAGCCCAAGTTACCCTTACTCCATACCACCTTCAACCATGACTGTATGTTTCTTACAGGAAAAGTCCTGAGAATACAGACAACAGGAGCTCCACTCTAGGGTGTCACAGTGAAAGTGAAAGTGTTAGTTGCTCAGCTGTGTCTGACTCTTCGCAACCCCATGGACTATAGCCTGTCAGGTTCCTCTATCCATGGAATTCTCCAGGGAAGAATACTGGAGTAGCCATTCCCTTCTCCCGGGGATCTTCCTGACCCAGGGATCGAACCCAGGTCTCCTGGATTGCAGGCAGATTCTTCGCCATCTGAGTCAACAGGGAAGCCCTTCTAGGGCATCACAGCATAGTGTCTATAAAAAGCCCATTAAGAGAGTTCACTGTTGTAAGGTCATCAAGAACTCATGCCCCACAATAACCCCCTTGGACTTGTTAGTTACATATAAATCGTTTGAAAATTCTCCATTGTAAAATTGTTCTTTCCCATGCCCAGCTCTGTTCCTCTGAAATTATGTTTACACCCAGGAACTCTTCACTATTAAGAAAAACAGACAATACAGAAAGAGCAAACTTTCTCAGAAGTAAGGAAGGTCCCACATGGAGTAAGGTATGCCCTCAAGCTTTGCACAATCATTTAAGCACAGAGCTCACTGAATAAACAGCCCATTTTCTGTAAAGCACGCTGACATAGAAATGACACTTTCAATCTGTTTTCGGCTTGCATTACACCCAATCATTCTATACAGACAGAGAACAAATAAACCTTTAGAAGAAAAGTAACCGTAACAAATGAATTAAGCCTTTCTTTTACATATATTGTGCTCAATATAATGGTTTGAAAAGTACTGTATGCTATGCTCATATTCAAGTGTAATTGCCATTTTACCGGGACTGCGTAGTCAAAAATCTGACTTGTATTGCAAAGGAATGACAAGATGATTAAATCTTGTCTTCATATGTCTAATTTATGTGATTTAGACTGCAGCACAAATATGAGCGTGTGCAATTTGTAGTTGCATGGAAAGCTACTGCATATAACACTACATTCTACTAAAAGTAACCTGGCCACACAGAGTTTCCATTCTCACATGGGAAGCGGGGTGGGCGGGGGTGGGCACTAATAGTTTTCCCCTAACTGCATCAGGGTGTGTTTTAAACCATTATCGTTAATATGCGAAAAACCTTTGGGGATCTTAAGAGGCTGACAGGAGAGAATAACAGGGTCCCAGCTACTTATGAATCTCCACTTTACTTCCCAGCACTTTTTATAAATATAAATGTGGTTGTGTGATTTATGCAGAGAAAAGCAAACATCAAGTGTTGAAAACAAATGAAAATAAAATCATGATAAACACACATTTGGTACTATTTAATACATGCATAATTCACAAAGTCTAGAAATTTCCACACTACTTTACTTCAATGGGTGTTGTCTGAACATAGCTGGGTGTATATATTATGGGGTAATTGCAAATTTTATACACTAAAGAGCAATGACATAGTCAAGAAAAATAAGTTGCCTCATTCAGTATGCAGTCAACATACTTGGCTTTTCTATTAACTATTGCCTTCTATGTTTAGTTTCCCAATGCTAAGAAAGATAAATCCCATTCAATGCATAGTAAACTGTTTGCTTAGGGAATAAATTTGTTTTCTAGTCCATCACAACAATAGTTGATTAAAACATGTTTCTTTTACCCAGTTTTGAATTAATTAATGTGAAATAAAACAAATATTTATTAAATAGTGAGGAAAACATTCCATCAAACTGTAAAACCTGAGTAGGAAAACAAATGACACACACTTAATTACAGTTGACATTTAAATGAAATTTGCAATTTCCAAATATTTAACAAGAATTAGAAAATATCAGATTTGAGGTATTTTTAGGACACTTTCAGTCTTTTCACACATCTGAACCCAAAGAAGTTTTAACAGAGGCAGATTTTAAAATGCAATTGAAAGATGGATCAAAGAAGTAAACAGATTTGTTTTACTGACATTTGTGACATAATGATACAGAAACAAGAGAATTAATGTGATGTCTGTAATGAATATCTTGTCTTACTGAATAACAGTTTTGACCAGCTAAACTCATTAATCTAGTGTGTACATTCAGACATCATAATCACTGCCCCATAACAGATAGCTGGCTGTCATAGCAAATATATAATCAATAAGTATTTCTCAATGATGAGCAAATTAGTAGACTGTCAAATGTATTACATAACCATATGATTCTCACTGCTTCTCTCATAATTAATACCAAAAAAATCAAAATACTATTTATTGAGAATGACAAGTGATATATAAGGTGGACTCCTCTTTAAAAGGATCAAAAACATGACTTGAGAAACTAAAAAATACTGAAATTGGAAGTCAATTCAAATATAACACAAGCAATAGCTAACAGGTCTTGATTGAGGGTCCACTGACATTTATTACATGGTACCTATATTCTGTTATTAATTCATCCATGATTCACCTATATGCCAAAATTTGAGGACGTTACAAATCATATACCACAATACTTGATTTAAAGAGGCTCATGGACAACAAAAGTGAGAAAAATATAAACAAGTAAATTAATTATAACACTAATCGATACCACGTAGTGGATGTTTATCATATGTTTAACATGAACTAAGGGTTGGACACAACCTAGCGACTGAACAGCAACAACAAAGGCATTATTATAATATTAGTTAATAAATTCATGTACAAGGCATAGCTATTCCAATGACCCAGTGTGAACACCTCCATTTTGGGTTGTAATTAAAGTCCATATCCGCTAACATGTATCAAGTTGAAATCCTAATAATAATTCATAGGAGCTCTAGTGAAAGTAATAAAATAGAGCAGGAAACTCAGGGAACCCACAGAGAGGTGAAATGAAGCTAAGTCTTGAAAAGTCAAAGAGTGTATATCAGGAAAGAGCAAATTTAAATCTGACTCTGAGAACACACACACGTGTCTGTATGTACAGACATGTGTAATTTACACACACATATATATGACTGAGCATCCTTGCTGACATACCTACGCCAGATAGCTCATGTCACCCAACAAGGAGCTCGGACACGGTAGAGAAGCCTCTACAGTGGAGAGAAGGTCCATCTCAAAAAAATAATCAAACCAATCCTGATAGCATAATTTCTTAGGTGCACACATGTCTTATAATATAAAGGGATTTATATTATGTATCCTAACATACTGTATACATATGTATACATAATATTTATATTATGTATCCTAAACCAACAATATTAAAAATATCATGTAAAGAAGCTAATTACATGGTGGAAAATGACTGTAAAAGGCCTTTTTCATATGCTATGTTCCACAACTGAAGATATTTCTGACATCACTGACCCTTATGGATAAAATATTTCAAAATATTTACTATTCAAATATGAAGCAGTGAAAATATGCCAATAGCACATGTGCACACACACACATACACGCACGCACAGTCAAGCACTAGTGAAAAACCTAATTACAGAGAATTTCCTGATGCAAACATAAGTTATGTAAGTTTTTCGTTTCTAAAAATATTCCAGAAAATTATTTTAAATGATTTTGAAAAATAACAGTATAGCCGAGAACAACAAAGGCATTTTGAAAAATAATCTCAAGACGAAAACTGGCCACCTGCAGGCTTGAAAGCCTATTTGAATACAAACATAAAACTATTTAGATATAAACATCAGAATCAGTCTGATATATGTATATATAATACATGGATTAATCATTTATCATTGCCAAGAAATGCTGGCAAGTAAAATAACTTTATCAAATAACTATTGGGAGTAAACAACAAAGTGCTCACATGTATTTCCCCAATATGTATGGAAAATCTATTTTTATACTTTAATTCAAATACACTATCAAAAAACCATCAGATTTTACAAAGACAGTCCTTAAATTCTCTAACTTTATTCACAAAAGGATTTTCTTCATTTATCATTACTTCATTTATCATATATTTTGATGATGGCAAACCACTTCAGTATTCTTGCCATGAGAACCCCATGAACAGTATGAAAAGGCAAAAAGATATGACACTGAAAGATGAGTCCCCCAGGTCGATAGGTGTCCAAGATGCTAATGGGGAAGAGCTGAGAAATAGCTACAGAAAGAATGAACAGGCTAAGCAAAACCAGAAGGACACTCAGTTGTTGATGTGTCTGGTGTGAAAGTAAAGTCTGATGCTATAAAGAGCAATACTGCATAGGAACCTGGAATGTTAGGTTCATGAGTCAAGGTTAATTGGATGTGGTTAAACATGAGATGGCAAGAGTGAACATCAACATTTTAGGAATCATTGGACTAAAATGGACGGGGATGGGCAAATGTAATTCAGATGACCATTGTATCTACTACCGTGGGTAAGATTCCTTAGAAGGAATGGAGTACCCCTCATAGTCAACAAGAGTCTGTAAGGCAGTACGTGGTTGCAATCTCAAAAATGACGGAATGAACTCAGTTCGTTTCCAAGGCAAACCATTCAGTAGCATAGTAATCCAAGTCTATGCCCAACCACTAACACTGAAGAAACTTAAGTTGAAAGCTTTTATGAAGACCTTCAAGACCTCCTAGATCTAACACCAAAAAAGATGTCCTTTTCTTCATAGTGGACTGGAATGCAAAAGTAGGAAGTCAAGAGACACCTGGAATAACGGGCAAGTTTGGTCTTGTAGTACAAAATGAAGCTGGGCAAAGACTATCAGAATTTAGACAAGAGAACGCACTGGTCATAGCACACATCCTCTTTCAACAACACAAGAGACAATTCTACACATGGACATCACCAGATGGTCAACACCAAAATCATAGTAATTTTATTATTTGCAGTGAAGATGGGAGAAGCTCTATAGTGTCAGCAAAAACAAGACCTGGAGCTGACTGTGATTCAAACCATTAGCTCCTTATTGCAAAATTCAGGCTCAAATTGAAGAAAGTAGGGAAACGACTAAGCCATTCAGGTATGATATAGATCAAATCCCTTATGATTACACAGTGGAGGTGATGAGCAGATTCAAGTGACTAGATCTGCTAGACAGAGTGCCTGAAGAACTATGGACGTAGTTTCATAACAATGCAGAGGAAGTGGTAACCAAAACCATCCCCAAGAGGGGGAAAAAAAAATGCAAGAAGGCAAAGTGGTTGCTTGAGGCGGCTTGACAAATAGCTGAGAAAAGAAAAGACGCAAAAGGCAAAGGAAAAAGGGAAAGATATAACCAACTTAATGCAGAGTTCCAGAGAATAGCAAGGAGAGATAAGAAAGTCTTTTTAAGTGAATAACACAAAAAAATAGAGGAACACAACAGAATGGGAAAGAACAGAGAGATCTTCAAGAAAACTGGAGATCCCAAGGGAACATTTCATGCACAGACAGGCACAATAAAGGACAAAAACAGCAAGGACCTAACAGAAGCAGAAACGATTAAAAAGATGTGGTACTAATATATAGAAGAACTATAAAAGACATCTTAATGACCCAGATAACCATGATGGTGTGATCACTCACCTAGAGCCAGAGATCCTGGAGTGTGAAGTCAAGTGGGCCTTAAGAAGCATTACTATGAACAAAGCTAGTGAAGGTGATGGAATTCAAGCTGAGCTATTTCAAATCCTAAAAGATAATGCTGCCAAAGTGCTGCACTCAATATGCCAGCAAGTTTGGAAAACTCAGCACTGGTCACATTACTGAGAATGGTCAGTTTTCATTCCAATCTCAAAGAAAGGCAATGCCAAAAAATGTTGAAGTTACCATTCAATTGCACTCATTTCACATATTAGCAAGATTATGTTCAAAATCTTTCAATAGGCTTCAGCATTATGTGATCTAAGAACTCCCGGATGTACAAACTGAATTTAGAAAAGGCAAGGGGACCAGGTCAAACTGACAACACCAGCTGGATCATAGAAAAATCAAGGGAATTAAAAAAAAAAAATCAACCTTTGCTTCATTGACTACACTAAAGCCTTTGACGTGATGATCACAACAAACTGTGGAAAATTCTTAAAAAGATGGGAATACCAGACCACCTTACCTGCCTGAGAAACCCATATGCAGTTCAAGAAGCAACAGTTAGAACTGGACATGGAATAACGACTGGTTCAAAACTGTAAAGGAGTACGGCAAAGCTTTATATTGGCACGCTGCTTATTTAACTTATATGCAGAGTCCATCACGTGAAATGTTGGGCTGAAGGACTCACAAGCTGGAATCAAGACTGCCGGGAGAAATATCAACAAACTCAGATATGCAGAAGGTAACAGTTTAATGGGAGAAAGTAAAAACCAACTAAAGAGTCTCTTGATGAAGGTGAAAGAGGAGTGAAAAACCTGGCTTAAAACTCAACATTCAAAAAATTAAGATCACAGCATCAAGTCATGGCATACAAGTGGGGTAAAATTGTAAACTGTCAGATTTCATTTTCTTGGACTTCAAAATCATTGCGGAT
The DNA here is from genome assembly GCF_033118175.1 of Dama dama. NCBI lineage: Eukaryota > Metazoa > Chordata > Mammalia > Artiodactyla > Cervidae > Dama > Dama dama. Next base: position 51,348,161 of record NC_083710.1, read on the forward strand.
GGTGATTGCAGCCACAAAATTAAAAGACTGCCTGCTTCTGGGAAGAAAAGCTACGACGAACCTAGACAGTGTACTACAAAGCAGAGACATCACTTTGCCAACAAAGGTCCGTATAACCAAAGGTATGATTTTTCCAGTAGTCATGTACGGATGTGAGAGTTGGACCATAAAGAGTGTTAAAGAATTGATGCTTTCAAACTGTGGTGCTGGAGAAGACTCTTGAGAGTCCCTTGGACATCAAGGAGATCAAGCCAGTCAATCCTAAAGGAAATCAGTTCTGAATATTCATTGGAAAGACTGGTGATGAAGTTCCAATACTTTGGCCACTTGAGGCGAAGAGCTGACTCATTGGAAAAGACCCTAATGCTGGGAAAGACTGAGGGCAAGAGGAGAAGGGGGTGACAGAGGATGTTATGGTTGGATGGCATTACTGACTCAATGGATAAGAGCTTGAGCAAACTCAGGCAGACAGTGAAGGACAGGGAAGCCTGGTGTGCTGCATTCCCTAAGGTCGCTAACACTTGGAAATGACTGAGCGACTGAACTCAACAATCATATATTTTAAGATTAACAATGGCTGGAGGTGGCATACTGTTATTTGGGTAACTACCGAGCCTGCAAAAAAGGAATGGTAAAACCAGGTGTTGTGGTTTTACACATACTTCATCTTTGCAGAAAGCCATGGTGTGAAGGATGAAAATAACTGCATTTCAATTCATGAGAACCAAATAGATGACAACCCAACCAAATAGACAACTCACTATTAATCCAGAGCAGGGTTATGAAGTACGCACATGACTCTACTGTTCAACTTGAATTTGAAAAGAGCATTCAGTAAGTGAACACAACTGTCACACAAGAGCAAGCCATATACCATTAATATTTTGTTATTAATATTTGAAGAACTTTCTGCAAAATATAGGAAGTCTATTTCTCTATTACTATTTGGAGACTTTGTCCAAAACTTCCTTCACTGTGAAGGCTGCTGGTTGATAACTTACATAATGAACATTTATTTAATTTTCACTCACAAGCTTTAAACTTCAATATGCTTCAACCCTCAGGTTCAAATGCTTGATGGCATGCACATCCATCCCAGCTAGCCTTTTAAAGGTTTTTATTTCCCTCACCACATCCGGGTTCTCATTTCATACTCTTTTCTACCATATGCATCTTCTCTCTCTCCTTAAAAATATTCAGATAATCTCCATCTCAGTTCTAACATTCAGGCAGTTCTACTACAACTTCATGTAACTAGAAAACAGTTTCTATCCTTCCTCAAGACACATGATCACAATTCATTCACTCTCCTGTGATCCACCTCCCCCATCTTGAAATGGTCTCTCTGACAACTCATGTTTATTTAGCAACTCCAGTTGGAAATACAATCGTCCTCCCCCCATTTCAATGAGGTCTCGGATTCTTCTCTCCAATTTCTGTGCTACCACTGGATGTCTTTTGAACAGTCTACCTCCCTACAGGGTGATATCTTACAAAAATTCCCCTTAATTTTACAACAGCCTTTGCTCTCTTAGGAAGTTCCCCTACCAGAGATTTGACTATTACCTCACAAATGAACCTCTCTAAGCCTAAACTTTTGCTAAAATCCTGCTCTACCTTTTTTTCCCACACAGATATTATAGAATGATGTCCAGTGTATATATACACGAGTCATTCCAAAGTTAGCTATCACCCATAAAGTGAAAGCCACTCAGTTGTGTCCGACCCTTTGTGACCCCATCTACTGTAGCCTGCCAGGCTCCTCTGTCCATGGAATTCTCCAGGCAAGAACACTGGAGTGGGTTGCCATTCCCTTCTCCAGGGGATCTTTCCGACCCAAGGATCAAACCCGGGTCTCCTGCACTGCAGGCAGATTCTTTATCATCTGAGCCACTAGGAAAGTCCTGTGGACCCATCAATTATGAAGAGGAGACTACACAAGGCATTTGTAATCACAGGAGGGAAAGCAACTTGAAAAATATCCAGTGCTCCAACTCTCTTGAATAATCCTTGCATTTTGTTTGGAGTGTCTTATTTTCTTAGCAATATGCTGAATTCTGGTAGCTTACCACTGAACATTATTTGATTGATGAAATTCATGTTAAATTAGGGAGAGTAAAATACTACCATTACCTACGATACTGGGTTCCAGTGGTAAATTAGCTAACCAATCTGGGCCACAGCTCCCGCATCAGTGAAATTAAGGAGCTGATACATCTTTCAGTTTTCTCTTCCCTTATAAGGTTGTGGAATCTAAGAAACCTCTATGTGAAAAATGCACATAAAAAAAGAATCATACTAAATCACTGAAAATAATTTATGGACTGCAATTCATTAGGTTCATACTGTAAAAAAAAAATGGTATTTATAACAGAAATTATTTGAAGAGTTCTATCTCTGAAAGTCTTTCAAAGTGGAATAAACAGCTGTTGTTGAAAACAACGCACAAGTCTGCAGAGCATATGCTATGAACTGGGATAAATAAATATTAGTTAATGGAGTTTGAGCTCTATCTCTGAATTGGTGAATGCAGGGAAATTTATCAAAACTTCTCCTTCCCAGCGGCTACTAATCTGCTTTGGGCAAAATACATTTTGCATTATGCTCAGTCATGTCTGACCCAGGGACTGAACCCACGTCTCTTGGGTCTCCTGCAATGGCAGGTGGATTCTTTACCACTAGCGCCACCTGGGAGATTCTGGGCAGAACACAACGGATGACTAATGACCAGAGTGGTACCTGAGGATACCACATCTCTTCACTACATGGCACTTTGGAGAGAAATTCTCAACTGATAAAGAGGGGACAATGAAGTGAAATATTTTCACTATTCCAAAGCTGAGCCCGTGGGACACACCAGTAGCTGAACAATTCCTCTGGACGTGGACAATTCTGAAGGTGAGCAGGGACAATTCCTTTTCTAAGCACAGTTCCATGAAGCACTGTTATAATAATGTGTTCATCTGTGACTGGGAGTAATCTTCCCCTTAGGGTTTTACCATGGCCACTTGGAATGCTCAGAAACCTATCTATCACTTTGTTTTGTGTAAATTACATAGACATATATTATTCCCAATAGTATCTTAGCACCAAAAATATAATCCATATACCATGCACACACCAGGCGATGTGGCAGGTACTTTATCTCGTTACCTAAGGCAGCCTTCACCATGAAGAAGGGATGTGACCCTCCACGTTACAAGCAAAGCCAGGTTCATGGCTACTGAACTGCACAGTAGGGATCTGAACACGTCTGTCTGATCCCAAACTCTTCTCCTCCCACCACAGGGCCTCTCACTACAAGCTCCTAAGGTGTGAGCATGATGGAAGCACTATTCCAGGACACATTTACCCAGTGACAGAGGCGACCAGCTCAGGAGTGCTACCACGCACTGAAATGAACAAACATCGCTTTGTGGATCCAGATGGTCACTGAAGACATTCAGTTACAACCAGGGGCCACTGATGGGCCAAATCTTGTTGTTGCTAGAGCTGGGCAGCATTTCCCCATGGATGCTCTGTGGATGGAACAGGGTTTATCTTAACAGGTTTGTTTGTTTGTTTGGGCTGTGCCACTTGGCATGGGGGAATCTCAGTTCCCTGACCAGGGATTGAACTTGCACCACCCTGCATTGCAAGTATGGCATCTTAACTACCAGACAGCCAGGGAAATCTTCAAGTGGGATCCATATTAAACAAAGGATATCAGAGTTCCTTTTGCCAATGCATTTTATTTTTCATGTAGCCTTTCTCGGAGGTATTATGCAAGAACTCGCCCACACACACCCCCAGAGATTCCAGTAGTCTCAGAAGTTACTGGAAAGCTGCTCACCACCCCCCCATTTTTATAAGACCATGAACAATACCTGCAGAGTTCTTCAGAAGCAATCATGCCTCCTCCTATTACTCTGCCTATTCATACCATTCATGCATGGGCTTCTTGAGGCAAGAATACTGGAGTGGTTTGCCAGTCCCTTCTCCAGTGGACCACGTTTTGTCAGAACTCTCCACCATGACCATCTATTTTGGGTGGCCCTGCATGGCCTGGTTCATAGCATCAATGGGTTGCACACGGCTGGATCCATATGATTATTTTGGTTAGTTTTCTGTGATGAAAAAAGAAAGGGAAAGTCTCTCAGTCATGTCCAACTCTTTGTGACCCGATGGACTATACAGTCCATGGAATTCTCCAGGCCAGAATACTGCAGCAGGTATCCTTTCTCTTCTCCAGGAATCTTCCCAACTCAGGAATCGAACCTAAGTCTCCAGCATTGCAGGTAGATTCTTTACCAGCTCAGCCACAAGGGAAGCCCAAGAATACTGGAATAGGTAGCCTATTCCTTTCTCCAGCAGGTCATCCCAATCCAGGAATTGAACCAGGGTCTCCTGCATTGCAGGCGGATTCTTTACCAACTGAACTATCAAGGAAGCCCTCTGATGGTGCAGTACTTTATCCACCTCCTGATGCTAGGAAGTGGATGTCACCTCCTGATGACATTTAACATCCTAGAGACTTGAATTAAAAATTCAGCTTTTCTATTTTGAAGCTATAATGCCATGGCCCAGTAACGATTTTTAGAATACAGGTTTGAATTCTAGAAAAATTAACTGGCTAAAAACTGGCTACAATAATGCCTACTGGTAGAATGTTTGTTATGTCCAGATATGTAACATGCAGAAGGCACTTGAAAAGTGGTAGTTATTCAGTTATCTTTTTTCTTAATGATAAGTACTACTTTGGTTGTAAAACCACAGAGCTAAGCAATACTATTAGGTCACAGAATCTGCTGGAGTCAGAAAGAGATCAGAAGAAAAACCACATGCACTTCTCTGGGTATCCTGTATTATTAAATTATACTAATTTAAGGAAAGAAAAATAGTTATTAAAGACAGCCAGATTTCTAGAAAGCATATATCAATACATCATACTCCTCTTTTACAGGAAATGAGGCAACGGGAGATGGGTCTACAATTTTTCATAGTAGTATGATCCAAATAAACTAAAACCCACAGAAGTAAAGATCATGCTGAAAAATTCATCATCCAGAACTCTTGTTTATGGAGATTATCTGGCTGTATTTTCTAAAACTTAATATGTTAATATTATATCTATTCCACAGTCAGTCAAATTTTTATTTTCAATAACTTCTATACCCTCTCTTTCATTGCCTCTTTATTGCCATCCATCTTATTCCTGTAATTATTCAGAAATCCACACCTTGATCTCTCTCCTATGAATCGGTAAGTACTTCTCTCCCTTCCTCCTTTTTCCAACTAATTTCCTGGTGTAGTTAAAAATAAGCTGATGTTATGTTTTGGCAGATCATGTTGATGTCTGGCAGAAACCAACACAATTCTGTAAAGTAATTATCCTTCAATTAAAAAATAAATAATTTTTTTAAATATTAAAAAAAATAACCTGATACAAAGAGCCAGCTCATTGGAAAAGAACTTGAGACTGGCAAAGACTGAGGGCAAGAGGAGGAGGGGGCAAAGATGATGAGATGGTTGGATGGCATCACCAACTCAATGGACAAGAGTTCGAGCTAGTGAAGGACAGGGAAGCCGAGCGTGCTGCAGTCCATGGGGTCCCGAAGCTCTGGACAAAACTTAGCAACTGAGTAACAACAACAACGTACACCAATACAAGGGCTTCCCTGGCGGCTCAGTGGTGCAGAATCCACCTGCCAATGCAGGAGATGTGGGTTCGATCGCTGGTCTGGGAAAGTGCCCTGGAGAAGGAAATGACGCCAGTACTCTTGCCAGGGAAATCTCATGGACAGAGGAGCCTGGCAGGCTACAGTCCCTGGGTCACAAAGAGTGAGACACAACCTAGCGACTGAACATCAGCTAGGTTTCAGAACGCACTGATTTCAGAATTTTTTAATTACCATGTAAGTATACACTAGAAAAGCATAAAATCTCTACCCACAGCGTTAAAGAAACTAAAAGTCAAGGATTTCCAATGGTTACTCCAGTAACCACCAGCCATATCTGAACATCTGAAATGTATCTAGTCCAAATCAAGTTGCTCTGCAAGTGTGAAATACACACCAGACTTTGAAGTCCTTTTACCAAAAAAGCATAATTTAAAATATTTCATTTATCATTTTATATTGATTATGTGTTGAAATGGCAAGACTTTAGATATATAAGAATATATTATTGAAATTAATTTTGCCTATTTCTTATGTTCTAACATAAAAGGAACCCTAAAATAACTGAAGCAGCTCACATTATATTTCTATCAAACAGCACCAGTCAAGGTCCTACAACTTCAAAGCCTTGTTCAACACACTGGGCATTTTCCTGGCCTCTAGTTGTATTTTATAGAGACCTTAATGACTTATCTACCACTAAATTCCCTAAAGATATGTTTTCTTGTTTAATCTAGCATTTAATGCATCTGGATATGAATATATCACAACAGGTCCTGTTAACTGAGCACAGTTTTCAGACCCTCGGAGAGCTATAATTGTGCAGAACGTATTTGATGCTTGCTGCTACCATATATTTATTTTACCAGATTATCAATCTTCAGATCTTTGAAAAGTCTGCAAAGTGATCTCAAAAGTCTTGTGTGTATCTTCCGTAAAGCACGCACAGCCATGGCTGAACTCAAGTGTCAAGGGTTTTCCCTAATACTCACAGCCTATTAAAACTAAAAGATTCCCAGAGGGCCAGAAATATAACCCAACATCCAGTTTATGTCCTGAAGCATAGCTGTATTTAAATCAATAAATAAAACGTAACGTATTCTGTACCACACTTCCACTCTACCGCTGACGGAAAATGCATTGGACAATATATACATCATTAAACTGAACACAGGAAAGTGTATTATGTTACAGCATCATTTGTAACTCGGGCCAAATAATCCTCCAAAATTTCTAAATGTCAAACCTACTGACAATAACATTTTCATCCATTCTGTGTCTCACTGTTGCATTTTTATGTTTCTCCTTAGGTATTCTTCTGAGTAAACAGGTTTGATTAAGGGTTTCTCATTTTCATAATATGTAAAATTGGGAAAAGAGTTCACTGTATATTTATTTAAAGAATTTTTTTCTAGCTCTTTCACTGACAAGCAGCAATACCTTAAAAAAAAAAAAAAAAACACATATTATAACTCATATCAGCCCTCATGTTTTTTTCATGGAGTTACATGAAAACTCATGTTTTTAATCATAGGATTTCTACCAAATATCCCTGCTGGCTCAGTTCCTGTGAGAGATGTTATGAGTGTTATACCAGGCAACATTAGCAAGGCTAGACTGGGGTTCCTTGTCCTTTGAGGTCAGTCATGTCCAACTCTTTTCAATCCCATGGACTGTAGTCCGCCAAGCTCCTCTGTCCAACGGATTCTCCAGGCGAGAATACGGGAGTGGGTAGCCATGCCCTTCTCCAGGGGATCTTCCTGACCCAGGGATTGAATCCAGGTCTCCTGCATTGCACGCAGATTCTTTACCATCTGAGCCACCAGTTTACTGGTGATAAAGCCTTTGACTTCAGAGAGAGGATCCACTTGGTAAACAGCCCATGGATTTATTACTTCTAATTCGGCAGAAGGTCTGTAAGAGCGAGCTAACCATTCTCCACAGGGTGATATAAACACAGAGAGTCTCTCAGGTGAAAAACATGTCCCAAATCACAACCATGGGGCATCCTGGGGGTGGGGGTACAGGCCACACATGAAGTTATCAAAAGACTGAATCAGTGCTTCCCAATCCTTTCACAGCATCCTCAACTGTCTGAGGACACCAGTATCTCAACACGCCTGGAACCAACACCGAGGACACCAAATGGGGAGCTCTAGGCTAAGGTACTGAGCGAGCTATGAACCTTTGACTCCCAGGAGCCAGGAGGTTGGAACAATGGAGCCACCCAAAAGAAGGCTGGAAGAGGAGGGAGGAAGAATGTCCTCTCTGGACAGGGCTGCTGCTACTCAGCTTCTGACAATGGTTCCCCCTGTAATTATATGAAATGAAAGGAAGACTCTATACCTGCTTAAGAGATCTCCTGTAAAAAAAGTACTGCCATACTGAAAAACAAATACACACCATCTACTCATCAGTCAGTTCATGATATGTTCTGTACTCTTCTGACCTTCAGATTCAAAATATCTAGAAAGCCAAGGAAATAACAAACTACAGAGGCCCTAGATTTCTCTGGGCCTTTGCAACAGTGTTCCAGGAAGAAAGTAAATTCTCATAATAAAGCACAGTATTTTTAAGAGAAGCATCAATTTCACTTCGAGTTTTTTGTTTTGTTTTTGGAGAAACTGTATTCAAGCCAACTGAGTATATTATGCACACAGTTCAAAAATCACATGATTTAAGTAACATAAAACAACAGAGTCAGAATAAATTCACTGCCTGCAGCAGGCTACACTGACCACATACCTGGAATGCCTGTCCTTTTCTAAGGAAAAGTCTGAAGAGTAAGCGATTGGGCAACCCTCGGAGAGGACAAGAACCCCTTAAACAGGCTCTGAGCACAGTAAGATTTTCAAAAATTCTTTCATAGTTTGGAGTTTGGGGGAAGCTCTGGGCTTCTTAGGTGGCTAATTCAAATATAACTCACACTGTCCAAACGTTCAAGAAGGCTCCTGGAACACCGCATTTCAGCCGTTCAGGTTTGTCAGCCCAGTGAAGAGAGGGCACCCACCTCACACAACAGATCTGCTCATTCTACATTAATCAACAGTTTTCTCACTGTATTCCGCATTTGTTTAGTGTAATGAATAAAACATTAAAATTGCTATTTAGAATATAAAACACTGTAGTTCTTACAAATGGTAAAGTTATGCTGGGCTGTAGTTTAGGGTACTAAGGCCGTTATTTACAGAATAAAATTCATTATCACTATGCAAATATTGAACAAGAATGGTCTGTATTCAAAGATAAAGTTGCCACAGGGGACTGTTGATATAGGAAATATGGCTGGAGTGATAGAGGATGCATATTAAAATTCATATCCTGAAAAGGAAAGATGTACTTAACAGGGATATTAAATATTCCAAGAGCATCAACTAGAATTGTTAAGGTCATATTTGCTGACATCTCAATTATAACCTTCCATTTTCAGCACCTTCAGTTCAACCCAAAAATTGTCTGCAGACCCCAATCTAACGTACTTTACGAGGCCTCTGTTGACAAATGATTTTTGGTAGTGTTCAACATATTGAAACTATCAGGAAAAAGACCAAAGGCCAATTTGAGTATTTTCCCTCACAGGCCCAGCAAATTTTGAAATAAATAGTAGGGATTTAAGACAAAGTTTTGTAAAATGAAGTAAACAAGTTAAGAGTTTGCCATGGTTAGTTTAATAATAAATGGTAGAGTGGGAATCAAACTCAAGGATTTCCACTCCAGAGTCTGTGTTAGCTAGTATAATTTGCCTGTTCATCATCGTAAGTAGATAGAAGTATTTTTATATCCAATAACTTATATATTAGTATATATATAATATACATGTGGTGTTATTTACTTACATTATATACCTATTACATTCCTATATCATTTTGTTAGGTAGTTAGAAAAGGAAAAAGGAGTCCAGAATGGTGGTAGCTAAAAGACAAAGAAGGGTAAAGCCCGTGAAAATAGAACCAAGGAAGGTCCAAGGACCGGAGTGAGGACCTCAGGTGAAGTAAACAGCCTTCTGGCTAGCCCAATTTACACAGGGCAGGCTCAGAGGGAGGAGAAAAAACATACAAAAAGAGGAGCCAAAATTAAGCTTGGGGCTTTTCTTCTCTTCCTGACTTTTGGGTCGGCCCAACCTCACACACCCCGAGGATATACTTTCCTTTCTCTTTGCAAATATAACTGAGCTGTAACACGCAGCTGTAACACTGGTCCATCCGATAATTCAAATTTTTGCTGCAGTGAGACAGAATCGAGGAAATTACAAACTTCCGGGACGTATATGATGCTGTGACTCGGATATAACCTGACTGATACAACCTCAGCTTGGCCACTGCAAAGCAAAGGAAAAACACAGCAGAAGCCCAGCTCAGCGAAAGATCCTGCAGTGGAAGCTAAACATGAAGAAAACCCAGCGCGACGGAAGTGACAAGAAGCCCAGCGTGCTGGAAACTGGGATGGCAAAACAAACTCAGCAGAAAGCTCACTCTCAGATTCCATAAGACCTCTGGTTGGGGTAGGAAGTCCTCACTCCTTTGGCTGGAAGGACATATGGCTAACAAAATCTTAATTCCTTTACAATCTCTCATCCCTTGTTTCCTCAAAACCCCCATGCAGGCAAGTGGCACTGGGTGCTCCGGGGAGTCCTGAAGGTTCTACTATCTGCTGTGCCTTAGTAGCTGTTGCCCAAGAGGGTAGGGGTTCTTCTGACCTTAATCTTCTTTGTGCAAGGATCAGGTCAATGAAAACCATGAGCACAGGTCAGGTATTTAGCAAATTTTCTGGCAGGTAATGAAGGGGATTCCTTGGTACATTTTTCCCACTGCTTTTTCCTCCCGTCCTTCAGCTCCTCTCTCCATCTATGCCACTGTTTACAAAGTATTGGGCAGATCATCTTTCCATTTCTAAAAGTTGTGCTTGAAACCGTTTACCTAAGACTGGGACTCAAACCCATGTGGCAGGGACTCTGGGAGATGCTTAGTCCCTCAGTCGTATCCAACTGGGACTTGAACCCTCCAAAACCCACGGTGCCTGGCTTCAGGACCTAATGCAGTTCAGGCTCTTGATGTCTCATTGAAAAAATTCAGAGAGAGACACAGCAATAGGTAAGAGGTAGATTTGTTCGGATTCAGAAAGAAGCACAGTGCACAGGGTGTGGGCCATGGCAGAGGGCAAGTGCTATGGCCATGGAATGTGGTGTGTTTAGTTAGCTGGGTGTTTTCATACACTAATGAGTGGGAGGATCATTCCAACAATTGGGGAACTACCTCCTCCTCAGTCTTTTGACAGTGCCTTGGAACTGTCCTGGCACCTCTGGGTGTGTCATTTAGCTTGCAGATTGAGGATCAAGGTTCAGTTCAATCTGACTAGTTTAGTTGTCATCTTGGACCCATTTGATTTTAACTGGTTTATGTTATGCCCTTGGGCTATGTGATTCTTTCAAAAGTTGTGCCCTGCCCCCTTCTCTCCTGTTTTCATGCTCTTTTCCTGAGCTCCGTCTGGACCCACAATGTTGCCTCTACAATCTTCTGGAGGGACAACCAGAAAATAGCTGGCCCTTGGGAGAGAAATACTGTATAATATCCAATGACTTTATGTTCCACATTTCCTAGAACATGTGCAACAACAGCATTTCTCAGTGAACCGGCTAGGGCAGGTGACAGGCACCCAATGCTCACTAGAAGTCCATCTGTGGGCAGCATCCCTTCAAGGGCAATTGAGCTTCCGGGGATAATGTCTGCCACTTTGGAAGTTAGCCCTGCAGGCTGTTTGGGCCCAAACCCTTGCCACCCTTCTCCTAAAATTACAAACAAAGCCCAGGATCAAATCTTCACTCCACTTTTATGGAACATCTGGTCTGTTGCCTCTTAGCAGTTTGTTCTTAAGCCACTTATTAACTCCTACAACCAGGACCCTGCCCCTCTGTAGGCAACATCACTCCACCCCACTTATTATTAAAATACTCTTAATGCCCCTAATAGGACCAGATAACAGATAACCCACTCTTTTGTCGTTACTTCTGTTATTACCTAAAGTGGGTCTAGAACAACGAACTGTTTACCACTGGAAACACAATAAGCTGTTCCTATGGAGGACTAGGGGAAGAAATCAGTGACTTATATTCCCTCAGAGGAATAAGAGGATAAGGCTTATGGCTATTGCACCAGGTTCCCAGTTCAGGGCACAGGCTTGGACTGCTTTACATCATTTTATCTATTCCTATCCATGGTAGACAAATGAGCAATGAGTTAAGATTACAACCCCTTAATTGTACCCAACACTGGTCATGCTGGAGACCTTGAGGCCGCCCAACTCCAGCCTGGGGTGGGGGGGGGGTCCCAGGAGGTTGACTTGCCTCGATCTACCTAGGGACCTGGTCCCTGGGAGATTGCCATGCCTCAGCCTGCTTGGGGATCCACCAGACTAGGATCCCAGGAGGTCAGCCTAGGGATCTGGTCCCTGGGAGGTTATCACACCTCAACCTGCGCAGGGATCCACTAGTCTAGGGGTCCCAGGAGGTCAACCTGCCATGAACTGCCTAGGGATCTGGTCCTCAGGAGGTTGTCACGCCTCCACGTGCTTGGGGATCCACCAGTCCAGGGTCCCAGAAGGTCGACAAGCCTTGACCTGCCCAGAGACCCAATTCTCAGAATGCCAACATGCCTCGACCTGCCTGGGGAATTGATCTCCAGGAGGCTGTCATGCCTCAACCTGCCTGAGGATCTGCACCCTGACCTGGGGATGCCCGGCTCTCAGGCTGCAACAGTATTGGGTACGATAAGCTTCAGAAAGACTCACCCTTAAGGAAGTCCACCCATAAAAATAAAAGGAAGCCTATTAGTTGTCATGCTGTGCCCAGTCTCACCAATAACTCAGGAGCCCAATGAGAACCCCACTGCCTTTCTGGAAAGGCTAAAAGAGGCCCTCCAAAAGTTTACCAATGTGGACTTAAGACTCTTACAAGGAACAGGTGATTTTCAAAGGATAAATTTCTTGTCCCAATGTGCATCAGACATCAGGATAAATTTACAACAGAAACAGCACCAGGACCCTGCTGCCTCTTTAGCTGAGATGGTCCTGACAGCCAACAATACCTTTTATAACAGAGAACAGGAGAGGGAGGCCAAGGCCCAGGAAAGGGAGAAAAGGAAAGAGATGAGGCATGCCCAGATGCTGGCCGCCCTTCAGCAAAGCCCTATGACAAGCCCCAAGTCCTTGAAGGACAAGGCACAAGGCAAATGCCTAATCTGTAAACAGGTGGGACAATGGGCCAAAAAGTGTCCAAACCATGAAAGTCTCCTCAAATGGCTTGCTACAAATGCCATGAGTTGGACACTGGGCAGCACTCTGTCCTCGGGACCAAAGAGCCTCAAGGTCAAGCACCAAGCCTTACCTCATGATGGTTCAATAGGACTGAAGCAGCTGCTCCAGCCAGCCCACCTGTCACACATAACCATCATGGGGTTGGAGCCAAGGGTGAAACTGGATGAGGCAAGTAGGTCCGAGAATTTCTTGGTTGATACAGGGGCTGCCTACTATGCCCTGGTCTCCTACTCCAGAGTCTTTTGCTCCCAAACCTGTACTATTTGGGGGTGCTACAGGAAAGTTCTCCCATTAAGAAGCTTCCATAAGCCTTTTAAACTTGCCCATCAGAGGGCAGAAGAAGTAAAACCACAATCATGGAAAACTACCCAATCTGATCACATGGAACACAGCCTTTTATAACTCAATGAAACTGAGCCATACCGTGTAGGGCCACCCAAGACAAACGGGTCACGGTGGACACTTCTGACAAAATGTGATCCACTGAAGAAGGGAATGGCAAACCACTTCAGTATTATTGCCTTGAGAACCCCATGAACAGTATGAAAAGGCAAAAAGATAGGACACTGAAAGATGAACTCCCCAGGTCGGTAGGTGCCCAATATGCTCCTGGAGATTAGTGGAGAAATAACTCCAGAAAGAATGAAGAGACGGACCCAAAATAAAAACAATACCCAGTTGTGGATGTGACTGGTGATAGAAGCAAAGTCTGATACTGTAAAGAGAAATACTGCATAGGAACCTGGAATGTTAGGTCCATGAATTAAGGCAAATTGGAAGTGGTCAAATAGGAGATGGCAAGAGTGAACATCAACATTTTAGGAGTCAAGAAACTAAAATGGGCTGGAATGGCTGAATTTAACTCAGGTGACCATTATATTTTCTACTGTGGGCAGGAATCCCTTAGAAGAAATAGAGTAGTCATCATAGTCAACAAAAGAGTCCAAAATGCAGAACTTGGATGCAATATCAAAAATGACAGAATGATCTCCATTCGTTTCCAAGGCAAACAATGCAATATCACAGTAATTCAAGTCTATGCCCCAGCCAGTAATACTGAAGAATATGAAGTTGAATAGTTCTATGAAGATCTCCAAGACTTTCTAGAACTAACACCCAAAAGGATCTCCTTTTCATTATAGGGGACTGGAATGCAAAAGGAGGAAGTCAAGATACCCTAGAGTAACAGGCAAATTTGGCCTTGGAATAGAGAATGAAGCAGGGCAAAGGCTCATCAAGTTTTGAGACGAGAACACACTAGTCATAGCAAGCACCCTCTTCCAACGACACAAGAGAAGACTCTACGCATGGACATCACCAGATGGTCAACACCAACATCAGACTGAGTATATTCTTTGCAGCCAAAGATGGAGAAGCTCTTTACAGTCAGCAAAAACAAGACCGGGAGCTGACTGTGGCTCAGATCATGAACTCCTTATTGCCAAATTCAGACTTAAACTGAAGAGAGTAAGGATAACCACTATACCATTCAGCTATAACCTAAATCAAATCCCTTACAATTATACAGTGGCCGTGACAAATAGATTCAAGGGACTAGATCTGATAGAGAGCCTGAAGAACTATGGACAAAGGTTTGTGACATTGTACAGGAGACAGGGATCAAGACGAACCCCAAGGAAAAGAAATGCAAAAAGGCAAAATGGTTGTCTGAGGAGGCCTTACAAACAGGTATAAAAAGGGAAGTGAAAGGAAAAAGACGAAAGGAAAAATATACCCATTTGAATGCAGAGTTCCAAAGAATAGCAAGGAGAGATAAAGAAAGCCTTCCTCAGTGATCACTGCAAAGAAATAGAGGAAAACAATACAATGGGAAAGCCTAGAGATCTCTTCAAGAAAATTAGAGATAACAAGGTTATAAAATTTCATGCACAGATGGGCACAACAAAGAACAGAAATGGAAGGGAACTAAAAGAAGCAGAAGATATTAAGAAGAGGTGGGAAGAATACACAGAAGAACTATACAAAAACGATCCTCATGACCCAGATAATCATGATGGTGTGATCACTCACCTAGAGCCAGACATCCTGGAATGTGAACTCAAGTGCGCCTTAGGAAGCATCATTATGAAAAAGGATAGTGGAGGTGATGGAATTCCAGTTGAGCTATTTCAAATCCTAAAAGATGATGCTGTGAAAGTGCTGCACTCAATATGCCAGCAAATTTGGAAAACTCAAAAGTGGCCACAGGACTGGAAAAGGTCAGTTTTCATTCCAATCCCAAAGAAAGGCAATGCCAAGGAATGCTCAAACTACCACACAATTGCACTCATCTCACACACTGGTAAAGTAATGCTCGAAATTCTCCAAGCCAGGCTTCAACAGTACATGAACTGTCAACTTCCAGATGTTCAAGCTGGATTTACAAAAGGCAGAGGAACCAGAGATCAAATTGTCAACATCCATTGGATCATCAAAGAAGGAAGAGAGTTCCAGAAAAACATCTATTTCTGCTTTATTGACTATGCCAAAGCCTTTGACTGTGTGGATCACAACAAACTGTGGAAAATTCTGAAAGAGATGGCAATACCAGACCACCTGACCTGCCTCTAGAGATATCTGTATGCAGGTCAGCAAGCAACAGTTAGAACTGAACATGGAACAAGAGATTGGTTCCAAATCAGGAAAGAAGTACATCAAGGCTGTATATAGTCACCCTGCTTATTTAACTTATATGCAGAGTACATCATGAGAAATGCTGGGCTGGATGAAGCACAAGCTGGAATCAAGATTGCCAGGAGAAATATCAATAACCTCAGATATGCAGATGACACCACCCTTATGGCAGAAAGCAAAGAACTAAGAAGCCTCTTGATGGAAGTGAAAGAGGAGAGTGAAAAAGTTGGCTTAATAGTCAACATTCAGAAAACTAAGATCATGGCATCTGGTCCCATCACTTCAAGGCAAATAGATGGGGAAACAATGGAAACAGTAACAGACCTCATTTTCCTGGGCTCCAAAAATCACTGCAGATGATAAGTGCACCCATGAAATTAAAAGACACTTGCGCCTTGGAAGAAAGCCTAGATGGTATATTAAAAATCAGAGACATTACTTTGTCAACAAAGGCCCACCTACTTAAAGCTATGTTTTTTCCAGTGGTCATGTATGGGTGGGAGAGCTGGAGTATAAAGAAAGCTGAGTATCAAAGAATTGATGATTTTGAACTGTGGTGTTGGAGAAGACTCTTGAGAGTCCCTTGGACTGCAAGGAGATCAAACCAGTCCATCTTAAAGGAAATCAGTCCTGAATATTCATTGGAAGGACTGATGCTGAAGGTGAAACTCCAACACTTTGGCCACCTGATGCAAAGAACTGACTCACTGGGAAAGACCCTGATGCTGGGAAAGACTGAAGGTGGGAGGAGAAGGGGATGACAGAGGATGAGACAGTTGGATGGCATCACCGACTCAAGGGACATGACTTTGAATAAACTCCAGGAGTTGGTGATGGACAGGGAGGCCTGGCATGCTGAAGTCTATGGGGTTGCAAAGAGTTGGACACAACTGAGTGACTGAACTGAACTGAACTCAGCACTTTGTTGGGGAATGGACAAGTATTTTCCCACCAGTTTCTGGTGGTTACTGAGTGTCCTACTCCCTTATTGGGAAGAGATCTTTCCCTGCCTCTGAAATCTTGCAGCTATTGCAGTCCTGATACAAGATGCTTTAAAACTCTCTCTTGAGGACAAACTATTATTACCAGTCACCAAGTAAAACAACTTCTAACTGGGAGAGGCCATCTGTGGAGGTCTGATCAAATAATCCTCAGATATCAGGTAGTGCTGATGGGAAATCCAGGCCTGACTATATCCCCTTGTGAGGTTCTTAACTCAGCTACCCTCCTGCCTACCCCCGAGGGCTCTTGCCTAGAAACTTTGGACCACTGGATAAAACCCTGAGAGGGATTGTCAGAAGATCCTCTGACCAATCCTGAGGAAATCTGATACACTGATGGAAACAGTTTTATCTTGGATGGAAAAAGAAGAGCCAGACATGCAGTAGTCTCCAATTTTGAGACCACAGAGGGTAAACCTTTGCCACCAGGTACTTTAGCCCAATTAGCTGAGCTCATAGCCCTGACTCCAGCTTTAGAGCTGGGAAAAGGAAAAAGAGTAGCCATTTACACTGACTCCAAGCATGACTTTCTGGTGCTACATGCACCTGCTGCTATTTGGAAAGAAAGAGGCCACCTGACCACCCGAGGGTCCCCAGTCAACTAAGGTGATCAAATTTTTAGACTCTTGGAGGCAGTCCATCTGCCCATTGAGGTTTCAGTCTCCCATTGTAAAGGACACCAAAACAGAGCACAGAAGTGGCACGAGGGAACCAAGCAGTCGATCAGGCAGCTAAAAGACCAGCATTACAGAACCATGACCTAATAGGGGTTGCCACCTTAGTTCCACAGACTAATTTGCTAGAAACTCCTTCATATACTGAAGGTGAGACTCTTAAAGCTAAGAGTGAGGGCTTTCAAGAAGATCATATGGGGTGGTTCCAAAAGGAGGGGCTCCTTTTCCTTCCTGGGAACCTCCAAGGGAAGCTAGTTAACTCCTTACATGCCACCACTCATTTAGGGGAGAAGGCCCTCCAAAGATTACTAGAAAGGTGCCTCAGAGGAAAGAAAAGAAAGTGAAAGTGAAGTTCCTCAGTCATGTCTGACCCTTTGTGACCCCATGGACTGTAGCCTACCACGCTCCTCCGTCCATGGGATTTTCTAGGCAAGAGAATTGGAGTGGGTCACCATTTCCTTCTCCAGAGGATCTTCCCAACCCAGGGATCAAACCCAGGTCTCCGCATTGTATGCAGATGCTTTACCATCTGATCCACCAGGGACCACAGAACAGGCCCCTATTTGACTGTAAGACAGTGGTCCCTCTTGGACCACTTGCCAAATAAACAACCCCCAAGGAGCTCGAAGACCCCAGCTGGCCCAGCCCATCCAACGACCTGGGACCTACCCAGGAGAGGACTGGCAGATGGACTTCACCCAGATGCCAGTTTCTCAAAGGTATAAATACCTATTAATCATGATAAGATACATTCATAGGATGGATTGAAGGCTCACCCACTCGGACTGAGAAGGCTGACGTGGTGGTAAAAAAAAAACTGCTTCACGACATCATTCTGAGATTTGGTCTGCCCAGATCATTACAAAGTGACAATGGGACACTGTTTACTTCTAAGGTCACCCAAGGGGTCTCCAAAGCATTGGGCATTACTTATTATCTCCATTGTGCCTGGAGGCCTCAGTCTTCAGGAAAAGTATAAAGAGCCAACCAATTCTTAAAATCATTGGTAAAAAAGATAACCCAGGAACAAAAAAAAAAAAGATAACCCAGGAGACCTCTCTGGGATGGAAGGAGGCTTTACCAATAGCTCTCCTCCACACCCTACTGACCCTAAACAACAGGCTGGTCTTAGTCCTTCTGAGATGATATATGGGAGACCTTTTGCTTATGTCAATGACTTCTTCCTAGATCCAGAGGCTCCAACCCTCTGGTCTTATACCATGGTCACTGCACAATTCCAACAAGTTATATGCTTGTGGGGAGTCAACCAGGACCCAAATGATTCTAAAGAGCCACCGCTATGTGACAATAAACTGTGGAAAATTCTTAAAGAGATGGGAATACCAGACCACCTGACCTGCCTCTTGAGAAATCTGTATGCAGGTCAGGAAGCAACAGTCACAACTGGACATGGAACAAGAGACTGGTTCCAAATAGGAAAAGGAGTACGTGAAGGCTGTATATTGTCATCCTGCTTATTTGACTTATATGCAGAGTACATCATGAGAAACGCTGGGCTGGATGAAGCACAAGCTGGAATCAAGATTGCCGGGAGAAATATCAATAACCTCAGATATGCAGATGACACCACCCTTATGGCAGAAAGTGAAGAACTAAAGGGCCTCTTATGAAAGTGAAAGAGGAGAGTGAAAAAGTTGGCTTAAAGCTCAATATTCAGAAAACTAAGATCATGGTATCCGGTCCCATCACTTCATGGCAAATAGATGGGGAAACAATGGAAACAGTGGCTGACTTTATTTTTTTGTGCTCCAAAATCACTGCAGATGGTGATTGCAGCCATGAAATTAAAAGACACTTACTCCTTGGAAAGAAAGTTATGACCAACCTAGACAGCATATTAAAAAGCAGAGACATTACTTTGCCAACAGAGGTCCATCTAGTCAAGGCTATAGTTTTTCCAGTGGTCACGTATGGATGTGAGAGTTGGACTATAAAGAAAGCTGAGCACAGAAGAATTGATGCTTTTGAACTGTAATGTTGGAGAAGACTCTTGAGAGTCCCTTGGACTGCAAGGAGATCCAATCAGTCCATCCTAAAGGAGATCAGTCCTGGGTGTTCATTGGAAGGACTGATGCTGAAGCTGAAACTCCAATACTTTGGCCAACTGATGCGAAGAGCTGACTCATTGGAACAGACCCTGATGCTGGGAAAGACTGAGGGCAGGAGAAGGTGACGACAGAGGATGAGATGGTTGGATGGCATCACCGACTCAATGGACATGGGTGTGGGTGGACTCTGGGAGTTGGTGATGGACAGGGAGGCCTGGCATGCTGCGGTTCATGGGGTCGCAAAGAGTCGGACACAACTGAGTGACTGAACTATATGCTCCAGGGACTTAAGTCCTAATTAAAGTCTGGAAAGATGGGTCCCCAGAGGCTCAACTCCAACCCACATGGATGGGACCATACCCTGTAATACTTTCTACCCCACAGCAATCAAGGTTCCAGGACACAACTCCTGCATTCACTACTCACAAGTCAAGCAGTGGAAGAAAACAAAAGAGGACACTCAATATACCTGACAACAAGCTACAGCATGCAGTGCCAGTTCAACAAGGATATATAAAACTACACCTGACCACAGAAAGTATCACTCACCCTTAGATGGACACCATTATATGGGCTCTGAGGTTTGAGACTAACAAGAAGGGGAGATTCAAAGGCCCTCACTATCTCAGTTCAGCAGGAAGTAGCCAGAGAGACCTGGATGCCCCTATTCCAAAAGAAGGGCCTCCCGTCTCTTGAGGTGGGAATGTTACGTGGTTAGAATCAGAAGAAGGAGCCCAGAACAGTGGTGGTTAGAAGACAGAGAAGAGTAATGCCCTTCAAAATAGATCAAAGGAAAGTCTCAGGACCTGAGTGAGGACCTCAGGTGAAGCACACAGCCTCCTGGCTAGCCCAGTTTACATAGGGCAGGCTCAGGGAGAGGGGGAAAAAAACATATAAAAAGAGGAGCCAAAATTCAGCTTGGGGCTTCTCTTCTCTTAGTGTCTTTTGGGTCAGCCCACCCTCACGCCTTGAGGATGTATTCTCCCTTGCTTGCAAATAAAACTGAGCTGTAACACGGAGCTCTAACACTGGTCCGTCCGATACTTCAAATTTTCGCTGCAGTGAGACAGAATCGAGGAAATTACAAACTTTCCTGACAATTTTAAAACAATGCTGGAAAATGTTTACTCTTATCTATCCGGTTACCACATACACGCCCATATCTAACTTACTGCTACCTCAACGCAATTACAATCTGTACATGTAATTCTATGTGCAATTTCTGAAGTCCCCCAACAAATCTGTTTTCTAGAAAGTATAGAGGCTTTCTAGGCTTACTGAAGTTATTTAACCTCTGGAGCACCCGATTTTCTCAAATATAAAACAGGAGTAACAGCCGTGCCTTTGTCATAGACTGGCTGCGTGAATTCAGTGCAACAGTGCAAGCACAGTGCCGAGCACAAAAAGCACTCGGGAAATGTTATATACTATCATTGCTATGGTTAATCATTTTATCCACCCTTGAGTCTTTGCAATTTACACAGGGTTTGGCCTACTAGAGGTGTTCAGAAAATAGCAATTAAAAGAAACTAACAAATACAGTGTTCAACAGCCCCCTATAAACACAAAAACACACCCCTCCTTTCCACAGGCACTCCCATCTCTCATGATTTTGTTTCTTCCACCTGAAACTGTTCCTCATTCTAAATTTTCATCTGGCTAATTGCTCTTTTCCATCTAAGTTTTGGTTCCTTTTCTTAAAAACTCTGAGCCTATTATGCGTCCTGCTTGCACATTTTCATTGGACTTTTTCCTTGTTGCTAATTAGCAAAGCACTTAACCCTCAGTCTTCTTGATGTCTTTGACTTGCCTTAACACCCCATTACACTGCAGAGGCAGACACTACCTTTTTACCATTCAAAGGTATAGAACAAAAGGAATGTTCAGTAATTCTTTGTTAAATGAATGAACACACACATATTTCCACCTGAATAACCTTTCCATGATTCTCATCCTTCCCACCAAACATCATCCTGGATTTAGGATATGGCTCAATTTTAGACATGAACAAGAAGGAAAAGACAGATCATCCAGGGTTTTTATTTTTAATTGACCAAAAAAACCTGGACAAGTTTATCCCCAAAGATGGCCAAATGACCTTAACATGTGAAAGATATGCAACTCCCATTAATGACTAGGAAAATGTCAACTAAAGCACCACTAAGACATCAATACCTATCTATCAGAATGGCAAAAACAGAGCGAAAAAATACAGAAAATAGTGAAATGTGGGGCACCTGTGTCTTTTATACACTGCTGATGAAAGTCTAAATTGGTAGAGTCAGTAAGGAAAACTGGCAGTATCCACAAAAATGAAAATACATTCTTGAAGACTCAGCAATTCCACTTCTATCTAATATGCTATGAAGAAATATGTACCTAAACAGCATTCACTAGAATATTCATAGCAATATATTCCTTAGAGCTGAAAAGCAGAAACAACCAAGATGCTCATCAACAATAAAATGGATAAATAAATCTGTGGAAGCTTCTGGATAAATTCCTACGATAGAATATTATGTAGCAATGAAAAAACAGTAAGAATGTATCTTAAAATATAATGTTGAGACAAATACTGTAGATGTCACTTATATATGGAATCTTAAAAAATACAACAAACTAATGATGATAATAAAGAAGCAGACTCACAGATACAGAGAAGAAGCTAGTGGTTACCAGTGGGGAGTGAGGAAAGGGGAGGGGCAATAGAGGAGTAGGGGGTGAGACATACAAACTATTAGAAATAAAATAAGCTATAAGGATATACTGCACAATTGGGGAATATAGCCAATATTTTATAGTAACTAAAGTTTAAATAACTATAAATAACAGTAGGGATTCCCAGGTGCCTCAGAATCTACCTGCCAATGCAGGAGACACGGGTTTGATCGCTGGGTTGGGAAGATCCCCCAGAGTAGGAAATGGCAACCCACTCCAGTATTCTAACCAGGAAAAACCCCCTAGACAGAGGAGGTTGGCAGGCTACAGTCGGTGAGGTCACAAAGAATACAGACTCAACTGAGCACATGCACTGTAAGATGTAATGAAGGGAAGTGAAGCGAAAACCGCTCAGTCATCTCCGACTCTTTGTGACCCCATGGACTGTACAGTCCATGGAATTCTCCAGGCCAGAACACTGGAGTGGGCAGCCTTTCCCTTCTCCAGGGGATCTTTTCTACCCAGGGATCAAACCCAGGTCTCCCGTATTGCAGGCTGATTCATTACCAGCTGAGCCACAAGGGAAGCCCAAGAATACTGGAGTGGGTAGCCTATCCCTTCTCCAGTGGATCTTCCCGACCCAGGGTCTCCTGCATTGCAGGCAGATTCTTTACCAACTAAGCTATGAGGGAAGCCCTGTAATATCTAATACAGTAAAGTAATTATACATCAATTAAAAATTTTTTAAACATAATGTTACATGAAATAATACAGACACAAAAGACCACGTGTCCTTGTGTAGCATCAGGAACAGACAGTTGTCTGTTGTCTACAGTGATGGAGGTGAAACAGCAGCTGACTGGTATGTGTGTGGCTGCTGCTCATTTTTTAAGAATGGATCTAAGTGATCATGGGGTGTGTATGTTCACTTTGTGGAGTTCATCCACTTGTACACTTGGTACATGTGCACTCTTCTGCAGTTGACCTGCACTTTGGTGAAAACGTGAGCTAAAAATAAATGAATACATAAATGCACTCAATTCACACACACAAAAAAGTCAACACAGATGATGCACACAACTCCAGGAAGTCTGAAATCCTCTAAATCTGGCCAGTCACTTGATTCTATTTGAGATCACATCTTCGTCTTTTTTCTATCTCTTCTCTTTATTGGGAAATTCTATTTTAATCTATCTGCTAAATATAAACTATGTATACACAGGTTTAACACTGCCATAAAAAGGGACAGAATAGCTGAAATGGGGTCATGATCTTTTTATTACACATGGAAGAAAAAGAAGGAAAGCAGTTTTCCTGAGATAAGCTGGCAACTGTCAAAAGAGATAGAAATGATACACACACTCCATGTATTTATGTTTATATAGTCAGACAAAGCTCTCAAATGGTCTGAGTTGAAAAAAATTGGCACAAGGCAGTGAAAAGACACAGAGAAGCACAAGTCCAGGCATATCAACCACTGTCTACCTGCAGGGGTGAAGCCAGAGTGGGTAAGAAAGAATCACGACAGACAGGATGAGAGTTGAGGCCAAGGGGCACTGCTGACTCCGCACAGACTGGGAGGGTGCAGGGGGCATCAGATTATTCAGAGGTGCCTGCCAGCTCCAGCTAACTTCAAGAACACCAGCTACAAGAGAAGGTGAGAAATCAGGGTGGGAACAACCAAAGCCATGAGAAAACCTTTGAAAGTCCTTATAATTATTGCCTTGACTACCTTTTTTTTTTAACGCTAAAGAGGCAACATCCCCAAGAAGGAAATAACTTCCGTGCAATTTTAAATTAGTAATTAGATTTCTACAAAATGACTTCTTCATTTTCAAACCTTTGCTCACTAAAAATTTTCCAGGATCTCTCCACCTCTCTTCAAGTATCGCACTTTCTTACGTATAACACATGGCTAATCATCTCTTGCAGACACAACTTAAGATGCAGAAATGCCCTAAGAAGGCAGCCACTGTTGAATAGGTATACAAACAGATCCACATATACTTCAACAAGTGAATTTTCCAAATTCACTTCTGGGAATGGATCACTGTTGAAAACATTCACAAATGTAGTTTTTACCAGACATTTCATTTCTGTTTCATTAAAAATTTTATCTCAGTGTCTAACATGCAAATATTTAGGCAACATCCTAGTCTTATCAGAGATGACTTATTACTTTGAAAAACAGCACCGTGTTCTTACTTTTTACTGATGTAAAGTGAAAAGTGAAAGTGAAAGTCACTCAGCCGTGTCCAACTCTTTGTGACCCCATGGAGTATACATACAGTCCATGGAATTCTCCAGGCCAGAATACTGGAGTGGGGAGCTGTTCCCTTCTCCAGAGGAATCTTCCCAACCCAGGAATCGAATCCAGGTATCCTGCATTGCAGGCAGATAATTTACCTGCTGAACCACCAGGGAAGCCCTTTACTGATGTAAACAAACAATAAACATCAGGCATGCTTTATTTATCTAATGGTGGTGATTTAGTTGCTAAGTTGTGTCCGACTCATGCGATCCCATGGACTGTAGGCTGACAGGTTACTCTGTCCATTGAATTTTCCAGATAAGAATACAGGAGTGGGTTGCCATTTCCTTCTCCAGGGGATCTTCCCAACCCACAGACTGAACATACGTCTACTGTTTGGCAGGTGGTTTTCTGCACTGCAGGCAGATTCTTTATCGCTGAACCACCAGGGAAGCCCCAATTATCTAAGAGAAGTTACCAAAAATGTATATATTTCCATTCCTATATATATTTACTCCCCATACGAAGACTTCAAACTGAAAGACTTCTTTGGCTCTAAAGTATTTGAATTTAATTCCGTTTTGATGTAAGTCTCTTTGGATAACAAATATATTCATCATAAATCAGTACAATTATTTTAGAATGATCACAGAGAGAAAGTAGTTTCCTTGTACTGCTCACATAGAAAATGTTTTAACTGTCAAGAAGCTTATTCACAACAGGTCTTTTTAACTTGAGTCCCTTGCAATCAAAGATTTATATGTTGAAATAAAAGCAGAAAACAGATCCATTCCACTTTGCATCTTTCTTATAATTAGACTGAGAAATAACATTTCTTTTTTCCTGGGAAATTTCTTTGTCTTGTGGAAAATGCTTCCAACTTTAACATCTAAGATGATAAAATCTACTCCATTAACATTTTCCTCGAGAAAAGCAAAATAAATTTCCCACAATGCAAACCGCACTAGAACCCTCCAGGCTTTTCTTTCAGTGCCCTCTGTAATAGTAACATAAACTCAGCCCCTGACCCCATGGACATCTGCTCTCATCACTCAATATTGTGGCCTGAGCATTAAATGTAAGTGTCAGCCAGTCATAAAATCTCAACAATTCCCAAATCTTTGGGGGTCAAACATAAGATGGCATTCTGAGTGGGAAATCCCAGAGTCTGCAGCCATGTCTTCTAGAGGTCTGACATGATGGAAAAGAAAAAACGTGGTCTACCTTTACAACGAGGTCATTCTTACACAGAATTTGGTTGTAAGGAAGACTTTACAAGCCTCATATTTATATTGGCTAAAATACTTTTCCATGTATAGATAAGCTTCTAGAAGCAATTTCAGAAATTCGATTGAACAATTTTTTTTTCAAATTACACAGAACTTGTGGACTAACGCAATTTCTCTATAGTCAAGTAATGAAGAAAAAGCAAGCAATCCAGGCCCACTGATGGATTCAAGCACTCCCTACTTCCATTCACCTATCAGGGCTCTGCTAAAGCAAGTAGATGGGTATCCTAATCACACCGGGGCAAATCCTTCAGAGATGGCAGCAGCAAGCTGTCCATGACATCCCGCTCGAGGTCTCAGCAAGAGTAGGGCATTTGACAAAATGCAATGACTTCTAGTGCACTCCAATTTTCAAGAAAGTCAGTGTTGCAGCCAGAAACACGATAAATGAAAACTCTAAGACACCTGCTTTCTGAGATTTATCATCAGGTAGAAACTGACAAGGGGAAGGAGATTAGACAAGTGTTTAGACTTTCCATCAGAATATGCAACCAAAAGGAGATTGCAACACTGGCCATTTCCTTTGCAATTATGAATGAAGATGACTGATGATTCTCACAGTTTTCATTATCCCTGAGGTCCAGCATCCTCCCAACTCGGCTACTACATAGCTACGTCAGCCAAATCCTATCCTGAAGAAAAAGGGGTTTAGGGTACAGGTTATGCAGGGGAAAAGAAGGCATGGAAAAGAAAAAAGCGTTCTGAGTTAAACTAAGAACACTTGGTATTGTGAATAAAATCAGTTTGACTTGTTACTAATAAGCTCACAAAGTTATTGCTCACATCTGGAATGATCAGGCATTTGACTTGACAGCATACTCAAACACTGTTCTTATCAAGAGTAAAAAAAAAAAAAGAGAGACAATATAATAAATTCTATTAATTCAACTTCAGTTTAAGGCAAGAAGGGTGCTAGATGTGAACATTTGATGATAATGCCATGTCTCTCAAGAAATTCCCAATAGAAGAAGCTACAAACAGGACATGATGTCCTTGAGCTAGTGATACAGAAGATTCTATAAAATAACTGCCTGGGGGGAGCAGGGAGGGAGAAAGAAAGGGAAGGAGAGAAGGAAGAAAGGAAGGGAGGAAGGAAAACACAACATTAGCTTTGGTGAAACAGCCAGAGAGGAGCTGGAGCTAGTTCAGATAGACACGAGGAAGAGGACTATGTGCATCTCTACACAACCCTGTAACTACACTTTTTTAGCTTGGAATCCATCCTGGTTGGTATATTTGTATCAGCAAATGCAACAAGGCTCTCCTCATAGTTCAGCTGGTGAAGAATCTGCCTGCAATGCAGGAGACCCGGGTTCGATTCCTGTGTCGGGAAGATCCCCTGGAAAAGGAAATGTCAACCCATTCCAGTATTCTTGTCTGGAGAATCCCATGGACAGAGGAGGAGCCTGGCAGGCTACAGTCATGGGGTTGTGTCCAAGAGTTGGACACAACTTAGTGACTAAATCACACATAAAACAAATCAGACCTTTTATTCAGAAAGCAATTTTCCCGTATAGCCCTGGTTAGATCCAAACTACCGTGCTCAGTGAGAGCATCTCTTTACCAATAAAAGACGAGTGCTACCATCTACCTCAAAAACTCCATATGAAAATTACATACTATAATGTAAGAGTGCTTAGTAGACGTACAAGAACTTCAAATGGCTATGACTATTAGTACTTTCAAGAATTAGCCATCAAGTATATATCACAGAAAACAACCTCAAAGAATTTCACCAGTAATGAGATCTCCGCTTCATGGTCACACTTAGACCACAGGCTTCAAATGGCTAGACAGCAGCAGTGAAAACAGCAGTGGAGTTTAGAAACAAATACACAAAAGGGAAAATAGTTAAGGTCACTGGGAAGCTATCAAAGCGTGCAAGCTTGACAAGGAAACCAGCACAAAAGGAGACATCAACACAAAGGCATTCATTCCAAGCCTTCTATGTGAAGCAGACCCACGCTAAATCTGTTTTTAATGTCTTCCTACATATTTTAAATATACCATCGCTGTGTAAGAAATGGCAACAATGAAATACTAGAAATAAGCCCCTAGGAAGCATCACAAGCATTAACTAGCCCTCAGTCCATAACACTAAAGGCACTGCCTACTTGTCAAGTCTACCCAGTAAAAGGTGGATGAAGACCAGGAGGAATGTGCTCTCGTGAAACCAACACGTTACAACGGTAACAGTCACTGCAAACAGAACTTCAGAAAAAAAGAATGTGATTGGTTATATGTACACATTTCTGTGTCATAAAAGAGAATCATGTCCTAACTAGACTAAGTATCAGTACTAGATACTACGAGCTTCGCAGTGGTATCCACCCAGTGGCTCAGTGGTAAAGAATCTGCTTGCCAAGTCAGAGACACAGGTTCGATCCCTTGGGTCGGGAAGATACCCTGGAGAAGAAATGGCATCGCACTCCAGTATTCTTGCCTGGGAAATCTCATGGACAAAGGAGCGTGGGGGCCTACAGTCCGTGGGGTCACAAAAGAGTCAGATACTACTTAGCGACTAAACAGTAGCAGAAGCAGTAACTAGATACTAAATAAAAGTATCTTCCATGCTTTTTCAACTCATTCTCATCTCTCTTCATGGGTCCCAAAACAGGTTCTCAAACAGTGGAAAAGCAATGGTAGAGAGAAAAGTTCAACGAAAAAAATACCAACCCACACCCCAACCGAGATTCAGCCACCAGGGACTATTCCAATTTTCCCAACACATCCAAGGGACACATAACTCACTGACCTCTTACCTCAGAGATGTCTGGGAAATCTTGCATTTTGAGGAGTCTGGTAATAAATTGGCTTCTGCCTTGCTGAAAGTAATGTTACTCTAAATTGAGTAACATTTGTAAATGTTACTCTAAATGAAAGTAACATTACTCTAAATCCATCCATGGAATTCTCCAGGCAAGAAGAGTAGAGTGGTTAAGCCATTCCCTTCTTCAGGGGATCTTCCCAACCCAGGGATCAAATCTAGGTCTCCTGAATTGCAGGCAGATTCTTTATCATCTGAAACTACCAGGGAAGCCCCTAGATCTATCCACTGCAACCAAAAATCATCATCACCACCATCATAACCCCCAAAATTTTAAAATAAGTATCCTGGTTATTCTCTGGGATATAAAGACCTTTAGACCACTATTTCTCAACTTTGACAACAGAATTCATTAGGAGCTATAAAACTCCCTTTGAGCCATCAGAATCCCTGATTAATGACCAGAAAATCTCTGGGATACATGCTCACACATCAGTAGATCTTCAAAGATGGCCAAGTGATTCCAGGATACAGTCAGGCTGAGAACCACTGTTCTAGCAGAAGGGTTCTTACTCCACACTCGACACTCATGATTCTCACCTTGAGCTGCATGTTCCCGTATCCCCTTGGGAAGCATACACATACAGATGCCAGGCTTCACCCTAAACCAACTAAATTATAATCTCTCAGGCATGGAAACACCTTCCAACAAGATAATGATCAAAAGCTGCAGCTGAAACTACAGTAAGTCCGTGATGCACAGACCTTCAAGTTGCAAACTTTCAAAGATGGGAACATGTGTTCACATGTCTAATCAGGTAAGTTAGTTCACACGTCTGGCATACACTGTCATGTGGGTGCGTCCTCTGTAAGTGGCTGTCCTTTTGTTTACTGTGCAATACTGTACAGAGTTCAGTTAGTACAGTATCTTTATTTCAAGGCCAGGATATCTGGAATGCAAGCGTAAATGCAGCAAGTATAGTCAACTGTGTTAGTTGGGTACACAGGCTGACTTTGCTGAACTTACAACCTGGACTTACCAACACGCTCTCAGAACAGAACTTATTCATATGTAGGGGACTTACTGTAATGCTCTTCCAACTAGAGAGCCTCAGCTTTGTTTTAGGAAATTCCTTGAAGTATTATAATTTTTCCTATTTTATATTCTGCTGCTACTGCTAAGTCGCTTCAGTTGTGTCCGACTCTGAGCGACCCCATAGATGGCAGCCCATCAGGCTCCGGGCGCTGTCCCTGGGATTCTCCAGGCAAGAACACTGGAGTGGGTTGCCATTTCCTTCTCCAAGGCATGAAAAGTGAAAGTGAAGTCGCTCAGTCGTGTCCAACTCTTAAGTGACCCCATGGACTGCAGCCTACCAGGCTCTTCCATCCATGGGATTTTCCAGGCAAGAGTACTGGAGTGGGTTGCCATTGCCTTCTTCGATTTTATATTCTACTTTTGTACCATTTCTAGTAGGATTGACCCTTACAGAACTTTAAAGTTACATGAACACTTGTCTCAAAAACAGACTTGCAGTAGAGAAACTCAGAGACTGTTCTCTTCAGCTTAAGGGCAGGTACACAGGTTTCCTAGAGCTGCTGAGACAAAGTACCATGAGCTAGGTGGCTTGTAATGATAGATACTTATTGTCTCTCACTTCTGGAGGCTAGAGGTATCCAGAGGGCCATGCTCTCTATGAAAGCCTTAGGGGAGGCTTTCTCTCCTGTAGGGGAGAATATGAATCACGTCTTCCCCTTAGTATCTGGGGTTGCCAGCAATCATGGTGCTACTTGGCTTGAAGACGTATCTTCTCAGTCTTTGCTTCCCTCATTACATGGTGTCCCCCACTGTGTCTATGTCTCTAGTAAGGATGACAGTCACAGGTTGGATTAAGGGCCCACCCTACTACAATATGACCTCCACCGAGTTAATTGCATCTGCAACAACTTCTATTTCCAAATAATGTCCCATTTGGAAGTCACAAGTAGAATATGAATTTTAGGGGGGCACCAATCAACCTTGTACAGCAGAAAAGAAGGGGGAGAAAATAGCAACTCTGGTCAGAATTATAAGTGTTGATTACAAACAAGTAGTAGAGTAATCTAGTCTCTGGGGACCTTGAAGAAAATAAAGGAGTACATGAAACAGAGCTAGAGTTGAGAGTGCCCCTAAAAGATAACCTGGAAGAGATTCCAAGCCCTAACAGTTTATCACCCCCAGTGCAATGGTACCACTTCCAAATTCCAGCCTCTGAAATATCATGTTGCCTATGCCTTAGAACGTTCAAATCTGTACTTCTGTTGTCAAGAGTTACAGCACTGTCCCTGAAAATTCATATGAGAATTCAAACAATTTCCAAGAGATACACTGTCATATTTAGAGTTACAATGGAAGTACCACATTCTTACTAGGCAAGCATTACTGAGGAAATGTGCTTTGTAGAATTAACTACCTCTAATAATCACATACTCAACCATATTTCAGGGAAAATGTATTCTGAATTCCAACTTCATACTCTTAACAAACACTCAGCAAAATAATCAACTTTCCATGATTTACCACTCTGGGTATCAATCAAATGGTTTATATATTAATTGTCCTCACTAGTGACAGATTGATGGCTCAGTGGTAAAGAATCCTGCCAATGCAGGAGCCGCGGCTTAGATCCCTGGGTCAGGAAGAGCCCCTAGAGGAGGAAATGGCAATCCACTCCGGTATTCTGACCTGGAAAATCCCACGGACAGAGGAGCCTGGCAAGCTAAGTCCATGAGATTGCAAAAAGTCAGACGTGACTGAGCAACTGAGCAATACAAGCACAGCAATAGTCAGCACAGACGTTTTGTTTCCAATAACCAAAGAAATCAAAGAGGATGTTAATTATTTTGTCATGCTCGAAAACTCTGTGATACACTAAGAGACCCCATAATGTTTACAGCCATCAGTTGAACTACTACCAAGACAGAAAAAAAGGCGAGGGAAAATGTATAATAAATATATGAACTACAAAAACTTTTTGACAAAAATCATTATTCCATGGACACAAATTAGTTTGGTCCCTTGGTTAACTTCTTTAGCCTTAAATATCCAGCAATATAAACAAGTTCGTCTTGTTCATTTCAATACTGTTTTAACGGAAATGGACAGAATGACACGGTTTAGCCAAGCTTTGTCTGCATTAAGCAAGAGAAAAGCAAAGCCTCTCTAACATGTGAGAAATTAGGAGAAACTCTAAGGTAATCAAAAAGTGTTCATTGATTTTTTTGCTTTCAACAGATTTCAAATATGGGACTCTTGACGCTTTTCAAACTTTAATAACTCACTGTTTCCTAACTACATTAAATTCTAAATATAAATAAAGCAAAAGAAATCTCCCTTTATAATGTAGCTCAGAGGAAGAAAAAAAAAACTATTTACTAGGCTGACATTTACTTTGATCTCTTATAGACCCTTTTAGGTAACAATTTATATATAACAGAGCAAGCAAACTCCTCTGGGAGTTTAAAACACCTTAGAAGTATGAACAAATGCAAATAAACTGAAAACACAGGGGCTGTATCTCCACTGCTTGCCTTTTCTTACTCTGTTTGACAGCACTGTTTTCAAGAACAGGCAAGGAAATAAATCCTTCAATTGGCTCTGATAACTTAAAAAGAAGCTTAAAGCAGTTTAATAATGAGGTAAGATTAAACCACACTTCTTAAAAAAAAAAAATTTCAAAGGTGGCAAAAGGAAGTGCCTTTATGCAAATATCATTCCTTTCCAACTACCAACTAAAAGTTGCTAATCCACTCAGATGAAGTGTCCAAATATATCTGATGCCCCAACTACCCCTGTGTATCTTCAAAGTGGATTTGAAGGTTAATTGTGCTACTAATTTAGCTACTGACATTAGTAAATTACACATGGGGGACATTTCATTCTTTTTGCAGTTTTAGAAAATCAACAGTCTAAGTAGATGCAAAGGCTCTGGTGCTTCATGGCCATAGGTCTATCTAGCCCATAATAATAATTGACGACATACACTGAGCATGAAAGATACAAAGGGGAATTCAGAATCATAGAAGTTTATGCTCTGCGTTTTGACAGAATCATAGAGGTTTGTGCTCTGACTTACGACAGCTTCCTAGAGCATTCTCTAGTGGCTCACTCAGACAGTACTCAGACGGTAAAGAATCTGCCTGCAATGCAGGAAACCTGGGTTCAATTCCTGGGTCAGGATCCCTGGAGAAGGGAATGACAACCCATTCCAGTATCCCTGTCTGGACAGAGGAGCCTAGTGGGCTACAGTCCCTAGAGGACTAGTTTGGGACTAGTCCCTAGTTTGCCTAGAGGGCAAACAGTCGGACATGACTGAGCAACTAACAGTTTCTTTCACTACGACAGTCACTGTCATAAATACAAAATAACACAGAATGTATCATCAATCAATAAAGCAAAATGAAATGCATTAGACTGATCTGATGAGATAACTAAATGACTGCAGATACAGCTAAATGAAGAGATCAAGAAGATACTGATGGCATCTAACTTGATTATTGCCATAAATAATCACTCAAGAGTCCTTATGACAGAAAGAAAATACTATTTACAGAATGCAAAGGTTACTTCCTTAAACAGACTTGCTAATGTTTACCCAGCAAAACAGCTGAATTTTAGGTACCCTCACTCAAAAGTTAACTTTATTAATAAACATAATTCATGCCCAGTGAAACACATTCACAATTATCAATTTCACATTTTTTATTATTATAAAATAATTATAAATAACAGCACACAGATTGCAAACATATCCCATGAAAAAAGTATTTTTTCTTTTAGACCTTGAGGGGAAAAAAAAGGCTCTACATTAGAGGAAAAACAGGTCTAAAATAACCTGGCAATAGTTCAGCTACCAAAATATATGTGTAAAAAATGAAGAAAGGCGGAAGAGGAAGAAAATCAGTTATTTTAATTCCAAAAAAAAGTGAAAGATTTGCAAATCAAATTCTTTTTTAGCATTATGCTTCTGTTATAAAACTATATATAATTCCCCCGATGCTTACACAGTGAATAAAAATCACCTTGAAATATAAACTTAAAAATGTCTAAAAGGTCAATTTTATTGTCATATATATTTCAGCACAATTAAAAATAAAAATGAAGTGCTATTTAGAGGTTTCCCTATTCATTAAAATAGGGACAGAATGGTTTTCATATGCAGACACATATTTCCAGTTAGATACAGCTATGTGAAAATATATGGATTTAACTCTACTTCTGCTGTTTGAAGAATCAGGCTCTGTTCATCTTTAAATGTCCTAGATTTAGAAAAGTTCTTTGTATAGTGTGAAAAGTTTTACCTTTGTCAAGTAAGTAACTTTTTTTAAATGGTCAAAAAGGTAAAGTTTATGCTATGCAAATTCTACTACCATAAAAACAATCACTTTACTTGGAATCAAATATCAGTATCAGTCACCTTGATTTCAATCCAGGTGAATGTGAACATCAAATCTAATCTTCGATAATTTATATTCTGGCATAAAGTTACATGAGCTTTTCCATTTTCTAACCACTCTGATTTTAGACCCCTGGGAGGCCAAGAGGTATGGGGACAGAGGGACCCATTTGTGCGCGATGATGCTCAGCCCCTCCCACAGTCAGGCAGGTGCCTGTGAAACGTCTCAGGTCCTTTCCTGTGTGAATAGCCACCTAGAAATGTCAGGGGCCTGCCTTGGGTTTCTGACAGGAAATGGTGCCCCTGAAGTGCAAATTCACACGGAGGGGGAGCTGCTGGGCTGAAGGTGCACTGACAGCCAAGCAGAAGGAACCAGAAAGTCCGACTGCATCTCGGAAAGATAAAATAATCGAAAATTAAAAAAAGGGCGGGGGGGGGGGTGGGGAGAGATACAGAATTAGTTTGATTAAAAATACAAATCAACTACTCCTCAATAAATCTAAAGGCTTACAGAGGAGTTGGTGAAGAAACTGGAAGGCAATGAAAATTCAAATCTATGCCCTTGTGTAAGTGCATGTCTTTCTCCCTAATCTCCTTCTAAATTCTGTTGTTGTTGTTCTCACCCTTTCCTCCATTTTCTCCCATCTAATCCCAAAGAAATTTCCTTGCCCCTTTAGGTTCTATTCATCCAACCTGCCTATGTTTTGCCTGGCGGGGAGGGGCGGTGTGGGATGAGGGGGCAGGGAGCACCCTGAGTAAATACTAAGATCCATCCTCCCACAAATTAGGTTAAAAAAGAGTAAGCCAAGGAGAATAGAGTAGTTGGCCTCAAGAGTAAAACTCAAGATAAAGATCCCTTGAAGCTATTTTAAAATGTCCATAAAACCAGAACAGTGGTTTCCAATTCTATATTTGGTGACTGGGGCTGCAGATAGAGTTTAAAGCATATGTTAATACATTAAGCCAAATAATCAGTAATTAGATCTATAAGCCAGAAATACCTTTAAAAAAACCTTTTTAACTTCAAAGACTTTTCCGATAAGTAGTTTTAACTGTGAGCATACAAGTTCATCATATAACAAGTCAACAAGTTACATTACAGAGTTTTTCTTTAAATGAGTTCTAACAAGATGTACTTTATTACAACTGTACAATGAATTCCAGAAAATTACAAGACATGACCAGATGTCCTGCCTACGATCAGAAACTAAATACATGTCAACAAGATCACTTGTGGCCCTTGTAAGGAAATAAGAAACAGTGAGATACACTCGGCATCAGTTAGATTAGCCAATTTTAAATGAATAACTATTATGTTCATTGTTAGAAAATGGTAGAATCGTCTCACCCATACATTGTCTCTGGCAATAAAAACTACCAGAATCCTCTGAAAGGCACTCATGTTTCACAAGTCAAAACTGTTAATAACCTGTGACCCAGTAGTAATATTCCTGAATTAATCATTCCCCCTAAAAAAAAGGGAAGAGAAGGGAGGCAGAGGAGGGGGAAAAGAGGAAAGGAGGGAGGGAGACAGAGAGGTATGGAGGCAGGGGAAAAAGAAGGAAGGAAGGAAGTCTACAAATATAAAAGGCTCACTGTTAACACTATTTATAACCTAAAAACAGTTCCAGTTCATCACAAGGAAGCAGCCAATTTAACCATGGTAAAACAATGTATGGACTATGATGCTGCCATCACAAACTATACTTAAGAAAGATGGGGGAAAGAGCAATATTAAGTAAAAATAACTTGTATATTAAGAATTAGTAAAACACACAAAAATATCTGTTGAGTAAGTGTGGTGTGGTGGTTTGATAGGATTTTCCCTAACTTAATTAGCATTACTGACATACCTCCATAATATTTTTCTAAAAAACTAGATATATTTTTATAAGTATATTTCCTAACACTACTTTTAAAATAAGTGTATCTCCTAATACTTTCTTAATATTACTTTCAAATATTAATAAACTGATTTCAAATAGCAGTGTTGACTGAAAAACTATCAAGATTAATCAGGTCACTCTCATATTTGTCTTAAAATGAGAGAGAATAAAATAAATATGGCTCTTAAGTGGAAAACACTTCAAGATTCAAAATGTTCAATTAGTCCTCATGTTTTAACAGGACTTTCAAAAAGTACCTGCTAGATGCTGCAGAGAATTACAATGTGTAAGAGACAGAAGGGAAGAGAATCATATCATTACGGAAAGCTTACACTACAAGAGGAAATAAAGAACAAGAGCCTTTTCAATTTTAGAAAGGTCATACATGATATGACCAATTACAGTACTCCTGAGAAATAACCAGAAATAATGTATGATGCAAAGAAAGGAGTCTGCCATTATTGCTCTTATCATTTTTATCATCAATAGTTATCATTCACTGAGTACTAATTTCCAGATACCTTGCCAGATGTTCTACATAGTTATCATTTCACACTCAGTACAACACTACCAACTAAATTTTAGCAACTGCATTTCACAGGTGAGGAAACTGAAGCTTCCAAATGATAAGGAATATCATTTGTCCCTCATAGCTCATGGGGTTTCCCTCATAGCTCAGTAGGTAAAGAATCCGCCCACAATGCAGGAGACCCTGATTTGATCCCTGGGTCTGGAAGATCTGCTGGAGAAGGGATAGGTTACCCATTCCAGTATTCTTGGAATTCCGTGATGGCTCAGCTGGTAAAGAATCCACCTGCAATGCAGGAGACATGGGTTCGATCCCCGGGTTGGGAAGATCCCCTGGAGAAGGGAAAGGCTACCCACTCAGGTATTCTGGGCTGGAGAATTCCATGGACTACAGCCCATGGGGTCACAAAAAGTCAGACACGACTGAGCGACTTTCACTTTCACTATAATTTGTCCACAGTTACATGAAAGAGACCCAACCAATAATCAAGAGTGCAATTAGGACTTGAACCAAGTTTTGATCTTTTATTGCATCCTTTCTCCAAACACTTTAAAAGAAAACATGTATAAACCACATAAAACCAGCACTTTTACATTTCTTTATATAACCCCACTAGATTTGCTTTTCCACAGCTATTTTTATCTGTTCTTCTTGAAATAGAAGAACTTTTCAACTCTATGACAAGAAAACTTCATCATGGTTAGTCATCACATTATAGTCAACAGGTTTCCTATTAAATATTTCCAACTAAATATAAACTGTATCTTTAAGATCATAAAATTAATACAGGCACTTTTTTTTTTAACAGTGGTTCTAACTTCATTTTTTTTAACATTTACTGATTTATTTGGCTGTACTGTCTTGGTTGCAGCATGTGGGATCGTTACTTGCAGCTTGTGAACTTTCAGTTGTGGCATGTGGGATCTAGTTCCCTGACAAGGGATCGAACCCAGGTCCCCTGCATGGGGAATGCGGAGTCTTAGCCACTGGACCACAAGGAAAGGCCCATCAGAGGCATATTTCCAGATCATAATACGCTTTAGATCAAATTTAGCTACACCAAGAACAATCTGCCAGAATATGCTGGATCAGATATGCTTTTACCATTTTTGTGTGTGTTTTCTAAGTCCCTCAGGATTTCTAAAGTAAGTATTTAGGAAGACCTGTGGTCGCGTTTGGGCCTCGAGGGCACCCAGCATCACTATTCCAATTTGTTCTTCTATACAGGTCTTAAACGCTGAACACCAGGTAAGTTTCAGCTTCTAGAATGAACGAACCTTGCATTCTAATATTAACAGCACCTTCAGTCCTCTCCTGAAGTTACCTCCTTCCTGAACAACATAATTAGTTCCTTCTAAGTTAAGGTCTGTAACTTAATCTTAAAGGCACTGCTTTATTAACTCTTACCTCTAGGCCATGGCTAAGTGCAGAGCCAAGGCCTAGTGAAATAAGCCTGGAAAGGAAGAGAGAGTTCTTGTTGCTGGTAGAACCTGATTCACTCACAGGTGGGTCTAAGGTACCTAGAATTCTGTATTTTCTTATGAGGAGACATGAATTTTCTTCATAAAATGACACAGTAGATCTTTTTAGATTACATTTAAAATGTTTTAAGGGTGGCTCAGACGGTAAAGTATCTGTCTACAATGTGGGAAACCTGGGTTCGGTCCCTGGGTCAGGAAGATTCCCTGGAGAAGGAAACGGCAACCCACTCCAGTATTCTTGCCTAGAAAATCCCATGGAAGGAGGAGCTTGGTGCAGGCTACTGTCCATGGGGCCGCAAAGAGTCGGGCACGACTGAGCGCCTTCCCTTTCCTCTCCCTATCTTGAATTACCCGAGTTAACTGACGGGCAAACATAAAAGTCAGGAGGCCCTGGGAGACGTGGACATCCCAGAACCCAGGGGAGGGCACCCTGTGCTTGATCCAAAATGGTAGAGGGCTTACCGGAAAACAGGAAGCAAAAGAAGATGACCAACAACAGAATCCACTGGAGACCGAAGGGCCACCTCTCAGGAGAAAGCATTAAGAAGCCAGAAAAGCAGCCACTGGGGAAAATCTGGGGCACAGTGGGCAAGGCTCTGCTCAGCACTGGGCCACTTCTCTCCTAAATCACTGCCTCTCTCTTCCTCTTCCTGCTTCAGACTCTGTATCTTGACTCAAGTCAACCTCTGGTCCAGGGGAATACCAATTCCTTAGGCTCCCCTGATAGCTCAGTTGGTAAAGAATCCGCCTGCAATGCAGGAGACTCCGGTTTGATTCTTGGGTCAGGAAGATCCGCTGGAGAAGGGATAGGCTACCCACTCCAGTATTCTCGGGTTTCCCTGGTGGCTCAGCTGGTAAAGAATCCACCTGCAATGCAGGAGACCTGGGTTCGATTCCTGAGAAGGGAATGGCTACCCACTCCAGTATTCTGGTCTGGAGCATTCTAAGGACTGTATAGTCCATGGCGTCGCAAAGAGTCGGACACAATTGAGCGACTTTCACTTTCACTGCATTAGCACAGGGATCTCACACTCTACTTTAAATGAGCATTAACAAAAACTGGGCTTCCTTGGTGGCTCAGATGGTAAAGAATCTGCCTGCAATGCAGAAGACCCGGGTTCAAACTCTGGGTCAGGAAGATCCCCTGGAGGGCGGAATGGCAACCCACTCCCAGTATTTTTACCTGGGAAATTCCATGGACAGAGGAGCCTAGTGGGCTACAGTCCCTGGGGTTGCAAAGAATTGGATATGACCGAGTGACTAACACTTCCACTTTAACAAAAACTGTATAAATACCTACATGTAGAAGGGACAAAAATTTGAACAGATGATGATCCACCACTCCAGAACAAAATGGCCATTTTGTCCATTACATGCTCACAGTCAACACCCTCCCTAATTCTAGCCCACTTCCAATCAATATAATTTAAAGAGAAAATAATCATATTCTACAGACAATAGTCAAGGAATTTAGTATCACCTCTTAGAAGTTTAAGGTAGGCCATAAAGAATACATTTATATGTTAACACAGGCCACAAAAGTAGCATTCTGCCATACCCCATGTCCCTTTTATTTAAGGGTAACATTTAAGCTAACACAGTGCTAAAGGCTTTGCAAGATTTATCTCATTAAAATCACAAGTTAGGAACCTGTGGTTAGGTGCTCTTGCTCTGCCACAGTACAGATGAGGAAACTGTAAGTTGAAGGTAAAAAGCTTGCTCAATATCACAGAGATGAAGCAAGTGATTAAGGCAGGAATCAACTTCCATCTCTCCAACGCCAAACTGAATTCTGAAACACTCAATTATACTGCAAGTTGTTAAAAATCTACTTTCTACCATTTTTAAAATCTGAAAGGCACTATATTTAAAAGAAGGAGAAAGAGCAGGAGGATGAGATGAAGGAGAAGAATAGGAAGAAAAGAACTGAGAACCAATATGTACAAGGCTCTATACTACATCCAAAGATTAGGTCAATAGTTCAAGTCTTGATGGGTACACAGGGTCACCATTCCTTATACAGGTAAACCTGCCCTGGTCCACTAATTACTATCTTTATGCCCTTTCAAAACTCTTGCTCACTTTAATCCATAATGCCTTTCTTAACTAAGTCCCCTTAGTTAATCAGTCTAGTGATGCTATTGTGCATGATATTGTGTGTGATTTAAAATCAGTTATATAATTTCTTTTGTTTGAAGATATGGTGCATTAAATTTACATTCAACAATTTACTTTGTTCTAAATGACCAGCTGCACAAACAGTACACTGCATATGGAATACCAAGGAGAGTATACAACATAATTTGACAGCAGCATCTCAGGTGCAGAGAAGTAGATTAATCATAATTCTCTGCGAAAAACTATCACCATAGGTCTCTTATGTTACTTACAGGATCCATATCTTATTGGAAATAATCCATAATCATGTGAGGTACACAAGCATTTGTTACTTAGTAATAATCAACTTATTTTAAATTATTACTAACAAAGAAATTGATCTTCTGTCAAACCAGAAGTGAATACTTTTTGTGTACACCTTTAATATGCTACTTGTCATGTTGAGTATTATAAAAAGTACACTGTGAGACAATCAAATAAAAAAATTATCTTAGAATACAAACATGGTATGCTTAATATCTGATACATTATTTTTACAGTCATGCAAAAAGATCAAGTGGCATGTTGTTACTTGACAAAGTTAACTAAAATATTTATGATGTCACTGACAAAAAAAACAGTCAATTTGCCAGATTAAGAGATTTAAAGATATTTTTTCTAGTTGTGATTAAAGATTAAATAGTTTTTTAAAAAAAGCATTTCGAAGATTAAATTTACTTAAGTGGTAATTTAGTATTCTACATGATCCTTCCCCAATAAGTACAAATCTTCTATAAGAACACAAGTGGTGTGTGCTTTTAAATTTTCCTTCAGCTATAGACAAATGCATTAACAGCTAAAACAGGCTACTTCAAACGTTGAGCTAAGTAACAAACTCAAGTCTTCATCCTCTTCTCTCTATTCATCATTTTAGACAAACAGAAATGATTCCCTTTGAAGATTATGACAGAAGAAATACCTTTATTGAGGTGAGAAATGAAACTAAATGATATTCAAAACACCATCCAACCAGAGTTTCTTAACTAAGAACACCACTCACAAAACTCCAATTAGACTGATCAGCTTCACTATTTCTCATGTAATTCCTTAGGATACTGTTAATATTTCATAAAAGCACAGGTTGAAAACTGAAAATAAAACCTTGGGGTGTATAACAAGAACTTCCAAATCTGTTAGGCAAGGACTCTTTTTGATTAAAGGGTTTTCCTTAATATATCTATCAAACTGAAGAGAAACTTCTAGAAAACAATTATCATTAAGCCTTGAAAATGGCCTTCAAGGATTTTTTAATTTGTCCTACTGTCTACATAAACTTTTCTGTTTAATTTGTCCAACTGTCTTCACAGTGGAAGTTCTCTATGACCTGACCTCCCCTTCTTTACTTCCCATCACCTGCCAGCCGTCACTGAACTAAAGGCCTGCTCCCATCCTGCTCACTCTGGCTTGGACCACTCGGTTCAGGCTACCTACGGCCAGTGTTCAGGGTCAAACCAATCCTCATTTCTCCATGTACTTTCCCTATTACACTTGAGTATTACTCGACCCTATCCAGCTTATACTTTATAAGCGCCCTTGTGTAGTACATACAATACATACTTACATATAACCCTACCCTCATGACTTAAGTTTTATTTCTATATTTTCATCTGAAGTTTACAATGCACCACCTGACAACTTACTATTTTAAATATTGAGTTGACCCAAAAGTTCATTCAGGTTTTTCCATATCATCCTACAGAAACACCCGAACGAACTTTTTGACCAACCCAGTACATACAGATTATCAGTTTCTGAGGTTTTGTTTGTACAACTAGATTGTTAATTATGCATCTTTTACACTTCTTTTTTCCTGTAAGTTCTTGATATACAGTAAATACTTTAAAGCTTGCTGATAAAAATAAAATTACTTTTATATGGACTTTATTAATTTTTAAAAAGTATAAATTTTTAAGCCAATAAATATGTTCAATATTAAATTGCTTTTCTTTAAAACTCAATTTTGTTGTACCTACCCTAAAAAGTACCACAGAAAACATCACTTACGGATTTCCTATATGCAATGTCCTATGGATGTTATGAAAAATGCCAATTATAATGCTGACCATTCATAGTTTTCTTCAACTCTTCCTCTTAGTAAAAGTTGACACATTTTATACAAATTAGAATGGGTGTGCCTGCCCTTGTAAAAATCTAACAACTACTACTTGTATAGTACAAACATTAAAAGATAAAAATAGCTTTGCTTTTTCTGATTAGGGAAGTACAATGGACATATTCTAAACTCCTCAGAGAATACCTAAAGGTATAAATAAGAAAACTTAAATCATTTGTTAGTTGACAAATTAGTAGCAAACAGAAAGAACTGTTAACCACACTTGCTGAGCCCTCTCACATAAGCATACACATACACAAAAGTATAAATTCTAGAAAGTACTCTTTAAATCCTGGCTCCACACCTCCTATTGGTGCAACCTTGAGCTACTTATCATCCTGATATTTCTGTTTGTTAATCTGTATAATGGGGCCAATAATATCTAGGAGGAGGAATGTCATGGTCATTAAGGGAGATAATCAATGTAACGCACTTAGCAAACATTCTAACATATGGCACATTTTCAACATTACTATATACCCCTAATACAAACATCACTTTGTAATATGCGTCCTTCAGCTGACAACACTTCACTGACAAATTTCCCTATCAATAAATTCAAAAATCTGTTGTCTTTTTAGCAGCAGCTTAGTGTTTTCTTCTGTCAATGTACTATATTGATTTAACTCTCTCTCTATTACATGTTTTGACTCCTTCATTTTTAGGGATAACCATACTCTGGTGAACATGATTGTACGCAGACCTTTGAACACATTCGTTATCACATTTCTGAAATAACTTCTTAAAAGTAAAATTTCTGGTTCAAAGGGTACTCATATATTAAATGTTTATACATACTTCCACAGAAAAGTATAAGCTTACACATGCTTCATCAATGCATATACATGAGTATTTACCACATCCTCCCCAACATTTGGTCTGGTCATATTTTTAATCTTATGCAAACTGACAGTGAAAAAAAAAAAAAATGGTTCTAAACTTGTACTTCTTGGACGTCCTATCAGTGAGATTAAACATGAATTCAGCGAGATTAAACATGAATTGATTGGTTAACTGGTCATGTGTAAGTCTTCTTTTCTGAAATTCCTGTTCAAATCTTTTCCCATCTTTATATTGGTGCAGTTGCCCTTATTCTGGTTAAGAGAGTTCTTTCCTTAAAAATACAAATTTTCACTGCCATATGTATTTCAGATAGTTTTTCCACATTATAATCTGTCATTTCAACTTATCAAATTTTTATCATAAAGATATGCTTAATATTTTTAGTCAAATATATCCATCTATTTCCAATCTATGATTTCTGGATTCAGCCTCATCCCTTAGAAATTCTTCCTCCATGCAGATTTATAAAAGTATTCACCTGAATCTTACTTTAGTACTCTTATATATTACTCTGATTCAGTTTTATGAAGCAAAGTATGAGGAAGATGTATTTGAAATCTTAGAGAATTATTTCTGAAAACATCTCAGGTCGAACAAAGCATAATGCTTAGCCAAACCACTGTATTAAGGAAGATATAGAAGCAGCTTTATCTAAGCTTCCACGGAAGAATATTATAAAAAGGCAAATCATATACAGCGGCTTCATATTTTTAGCAATTAATTTTTATCTCAATCCATAGACCTCTGTTCTGCTCTCCAGGCCTGTTTATCCCACAGCTTACTTCAAATCTGTACTCAAATTACTTCCTCAGGGAAAACAGCCTCACAGGTGCTGGGTATAAAGCAGGCAGACTTTCCCCCTTGATTCTACAGTGGATCTCGGTTGGAAGAGATACATTTATTTTTATTAATTTGATTACTTGAATCACGGCAGAGATGATGAGTATTTTTGATCCCCACTGCAGCAGCTGACATAGAAACAGGTCCTCCAGGAGGAACGGAAGTTCCCAATACAGCTTTTTGCCTTGTTTGTTGGCACTTGTTTGTTTTTCTAAGAAAAATATAAAGTCAGATTGAAGCCAAACAAAAAGCTGGGCCACAGTCCTATTTTGGAAGTAATCCATCTTTCCCTCACACATTTTTAGAAAAGCTGAAGAGAATCACACTCATTCGAAAAATTCATTCCTGACGAGTTGAAAGGGGAATATATGTTTCATCCTAAAACGATCTGCTGAATTGGGTTATTTAAGTACCATTTCATGCTCTTATACATAGGTAAATACTAGTGTCCTTTCTAACACACTGTATTTTTAAATACAGAGTATACAGAAGAAATTTTAAAATGTATTACTAAGAATGGTATCCAAAGAATAAGGATTCAAATCTGTGTACAGTTTTTCAGCTTATAGAGCTTTTTTATAAACATTATTTAGTATTCACAGTTTTACTGTATGAATGAATAATACTTCCTGCCATATCAATAAACAAAGGATGCTGCAGCCATCAAGCCATCACATTACAGTATCCACAGAGGTGAGCCTTGACGGAACTCAAGATAGAAATGGGGTGCCCGCTATCCAGCAGTAGAACTGTTGTAACCACCCCAGTGGTACATCCTGAGGGGACACAGGATGAGGAAGTACAGGATACTGGCCCCAGAGAACTGAGGTGCACACCAAAGGAATGACTTCAGTGAGCCCAGACTCCTAGCATTTGCCCATACAAAGAGAAGTACTAAACTCTTTAACTTGAGATGTCTGGTTTTCTTTAAGTAACAGTAATCTTTTGGTGTTCTGACTACCTAATCTTTGTTGTGAGGAGCCAACTCATTGAAGAAGACCCTGATGCTGGGAAATATTGAGGGTAAAAGGAGAAGAGGGCAGCAAAGGATGAGATGGTTAGAAAGCATCACCAACTCAATGGACATGAACTTGAGCAGACTCCGGAGATAATGGAAGACAGGGAGGGCTGGCATGCTACAGTCCATGGGGTCCCAAAG
This sequence comes from Dama dama, assembly GCF_033118175.1. Taxonomy (NCBI): domain Eukaryota; kingdom Metazoa; phylum Chordata; class Mammalia; order Artiodactyla; family Cervidae; genus Dama; species Dama dama. The sequence continues at coordinate 51,392,909 of NC_083710.1, forward strand.
AGTCGGACACAACTTAGCAACTGAACAACAACAATCTTTTGATGTTCCGACCACCTGGTCCTTGTGGCCGAAACTCCTATACAGCCCAGCTTCCCTCCCTGCCTGTTCGGAGCAGTCTCTCAGAGCTATCTGAGGTGCTGCATCCTGGGCTTAAGTCCTCAGTTTCATCCACCAAATAAAACATAATTCTTAACATTTAGGTTGTGCAATATTTTTTTTTTAAATCAACAACAAGGATTATATAGTCAGGGAAGGAACTCAACTTGAATTAACAAAGCTAGTCAGTGGAAGGACCTGAACCCAGAACTCCAACCTACCCCCACCCCAGTGCACACAGGAGTCACATTCAAAACCCCTGCCTCTCAAGCGCCCCCTTCTTCACTGCCCAGCAGTCATTCACTCCTTGTGAACCATCTGGATACACACATGCTCCAATCTTCACAGACTGTACCCAGACCACTTCTATCAGGCTAACAACATATTCTCTCAGCACTTAAAATTAAGTCCTTGGCCTGTTATTTTGCACTCCTGGTAAATCTCTTTTGTCTCCCACTAGTAAATAAATCCTCTGAAGAGATTGTGAGTTCCTCAAGATAAAGACTTTTTTGTTAACTTCCCACAGCACCTGGTACAAGAGTTTAAAATTTGAGAGTTAATAAACTGGAACAGGGAGGCTATATTCCAGAAATGAAAAAAACAAGCTATTTTTAAAGGCTTAGCCTGACACTAACCCAGACATGGTGTCCCCACGCCCACCGGCAGGCTCCCACACCCGCTCAGAGTGTACACACAAACCCGCATTCCACGCCCAACAGGGACCCGATGTTCCCAAGACAGGCTGAGGTTTTTCAACCCGAGAAGGTGGCAGTACTTTTCTGATCTCAAGGTTTGGGGAGTGTCACCTGGAGGCTTTCTCTATAAAAGTTTTTTTCACAATAGCTTCTGGCCCAGCAGGCAGCCTGAGAGAGGCTGGAGGATGCAGGAAAGGAAGAAAGGCAAGAAGTAGAATCAGCAGGGGAAGTTCCTTCACTTCCAGTGATGAAATTCCCAAGTCACTTCCACCACTGTGCCTTCCAGCATCTCTCTAAATCGCTCAGTCGTGTCCAACTCTTTGCGACACCATGGACTGTAAGCCCGCCAGACTCCTCTGTCCATGGAACTCTCCAGGCAAGAATACTGGAGTGAGTAGCCATTCCCTTCTCCAGGGAATCTTCCTAATCCAGGGATGGAACCCGCATATCCTGCCCTGGCAGGCAGATTCTTTACCACTGAGCCACCACGCAAGTCTGCCTTCCAGCATAATGAAAGTAAAAGAATAAGCAGATGAGAGAAGGGAGAGACACACCACCTTCTCTCTCATACCCAGACAAGAGATACAAATAGGATCTGTAGAACTTGAGAGTAGAAGAGATTCATTATCAAAACTCCACACTACTTCCTAAAGCAAAAATTTCAACAAGCAACTGTTTTTTCCCTTCCATACAAAAAGCTTCCTCTGTACTTATCTAAATATGGGTGGTTGTATCTGCAACTCAGGCTGCTATATTCACTCCAAGGGACGAGTTCCCTTTTAACATGCAAAGTCACACACTGAGACACACTAGGCCTACTGTGTGCATCCATCCTTACAGCCTCCACCATGCACAAAGCACCTGTGGTCACATCAATTAAAACCCGCTGGACACACCCATTCAGGGCACGCAAGCCTGCATCAATTTATTACGCTTAAGATCATTTCCTAAGATTCATTTGTCAACATCTAACTCATTAACACTGGGTCCCCATTTTTAGCATTAAATTTATGTTTTGCAACCTCATGCATTTTCTGGATAACGACTATACTACGTGGTCTCTAAACTCCAACTAACGGGAGTGGACTCTCATTATCCGTGTTGACAATTCCCTACTTTGCGGAAGCCAACTTTGAGATAATGTTTCTTTAAAACAGGAAATGTGTAAACCGTTTGTGGGTGAGAGATGACCTTTAGAGTGGGGAACAGCCACGAATCCTATCACTGATGTTCCATCTGAGCCACCAGGGAAGCCCTTTTCTTGATTGTGCTGGGCTGTGCTTAGTCATTCAGCCGTATCCTACTCTTTGTGACCCCACGGACTGTAGCCCATCAGGCTCCTCTGTCCATGGGGATTCTCCAGGCAAGAATACTGGAATGGGTTGCCATGCCTGCCTCAAGGGGATCTTCCCAAGCAGGGATCAAATCCAAGTCTCCTGGATTGCAGGTGGATTCTTTACCACCTGAGCCACTAAGGAGGCCCATGAATACTGAAGTGGGGAGCCTCTCTCTTTTCCAGGGGATCTTCCAACCCAGGAATCGAACCAGGGTCTCCTGTATTGCAGGCGAACTGCAATGTAGGAATTGCATTCTTTACCAGCCGAACTACCAGGGAAGCACTTTCTTCATTACTCAGCTATAAAAAGGAATGTATTTGAGTCAGTTCTAACGAGGTGGACGAACCTAGAGCCTATTATACAAAATGAAGTCAGAAAGAAAAAAACAAATAACGTATATTAACCCACATATATGGAATCCAGAACGATGGTACTGATAAACCTATTTGCAGGGCAGCAGTGGAGAGGCAGACACAGAGAACAGAAACATCATTCTGTTATATGTCATAAATAATGTATAAGCAACAGCCGAGCAGAGTCAGCACTATTAAAAACCTATTGTGTGGAGGGGGGGGGGTCAGCAATAAATGGGCAGCACAGGGAAGACAGTGGTTAAATAAATCTGCACATGCGACAAATCCGTGCAGAACTGTACATACAAGCACACACATTAAGTACATGTGAAACCAGCGAAATCTGAATAAGCTTAGCAGATTGGATCAATCTCTTGGCTTTGATTTCACACAACAGTCACACAAAATATCACCACCAGGGGAAACAGGATAAAGGAATTCAAGATCTCCCTTGTATCTCAAGGGTATGGTGGACAAAATTCCTGTGAACCTCTAATTATTTAAAAATAAAATGTTTCAGAAAGAAATCTGTCAGTAGCAAACAATGTCTGCTATAGGTATTAATACATACACTTAATTGTACTCATTCAACCCACATTTATTAAGCACATACTATTGCTTGGCCCTGCTGGACATACCGGGGCTAGAGACACAGAAATGATATCACCTTTGATCCTGAGAAACTCACAGCTGGTCATCTCCCAGGAAAGCAATGGAGGATGGGAAGAGAAGGTACAATGCACCTCCACCTGGAAAGGTCATGTAAGGGTCTGCAGTTGGTCAGCCAAGCTTTATATGAAAGCAAATTTGCTTGCCAATCACCACTCCACTTCACAAAACAGATGACCAGAATAAAAGAGCCCTATTAACCTAAGGTTCACATCATTAAAAATCTCAACCCTAGAGAATAGATTTTGCTCAAGGTATTTCTAACTTAAGAGCAAATAAACATTCAGGTAAAATAAGCTGACCGCTTTACTAAGAAAGAAGGTTGTGTCTAACTTCAAACACTCAGTGTTTCTTTTCAATTGTTTTTTGAGCTATGTCTTTGGAAATGTAAAAATTATTCAAGTAAGATTTATAGCATAATGTAAAACATGTAAAACTGAGGGGTGATAACCCCTCAGGAAAAAAATGCTTAATATTATTAAAATGCAAACATCTATAACTAAAGAATATTTAAATAGAGGTTACTAGTTTTCAAAATAGCTATGAATTCACTTTTCGTGTTATGTGCCTTCCTGGAAAAGTTTCGTAAAAAGCAAACAATTTCACTTTAAAGAAATAAGATCTTTAAGAAGTACTGTCTCCCTGAATCTGATTATCAATTAATAATATGTCAATATCTTAATTTTAATTTATAAGTCCCTCTGACAAGTTGGCCTGATAAAATATTTGGGTTCCCTCATACTTCTAATATCATATCTGGAAAATGTTATACAATAAAACATAATTTTGTAAGACACTTTAAAATAAAGAAATAATGCCATTGCTGTGCTTTGGTCTTACTGAAGATTTACTACAAAAAATATTCCTTTTGGAAAAAGGAGAAAATAAAAAATAAAGGACTATTACTTAGTAATATTAGTTTTAGTAATATTTAGTAATATTAGCTTTCAAAAACTTAATGCAATTAAGAGAAAGATGGCAATGTTACAAATATCTCTAGCCTCAGCCTGAAAGATCATTGGACTAACGTAGAAGCAAAGATGGCCATGCTGACCACACCAGAAGTCCTGACTTGCACACACTACCATTTGTGTTGCCCCAAACCTTTCACACGTGACCTGTCGTCCATCAGTCAACACAAAACAGTACCTTACAGTCAATTTATAAAGTACGCAGGATGTCTTGTTCAGAAACAAACTCAGAAGAGCAGATCCTAAGAGCTATCATTACAAGAAAAAAAAAAACCTATTTTTTTTGGGGGGTGGGGGTGGGGAGGAGGCTATTTCTTCTTATTGTATCTGTGCGATGGACACTAAATTTATAACAATCATTTCATAATTTATACAAAGTCAAACCATTATGCCCTACACAAACACACAGCAGTGTATAATTATATCTCAATAAAACTAGAAAAAGAAGACATGCAGGCAAAATTAATGACTTACTATGTTACAGAATTTTTACCCTTTCCCTGTTCAGTAAAACATATTTTATCTAAAAAATTATCAAAATCATTAAACAGACCTAAACAAATGACTGAGGAGACGAAGTTATGAGACTTAAAGTATTTTTTTTTAACTGTCCTTTCTCTCCAAAAATATGTCGTATAAATTCAATGCAATCCCAATAAGAATCCAGGAAGGGTTGTCTTTGTCCTGTGGAAACTTATAAGCTGACCAAAAATACATTCATAAGTATAAAGGACCAATAAAAACCAAATTACACTTGTGGGGTGGGGGGAACCCATGAATGTCAAAAATAAGTATAGTGTTAAACAAATATTCTGGTTGAAATAAGCCAACTACAGGTATCACATACTGAAATAGATAAAGGGTAAATCAGACCTACAGGTTCCTTAGTTCACACTTTCCCTAATAAACAACCATCGGAGTATCATGTTTGCAAACTTAATCTGCCACAGGATATGGGAACAACTCATCACCACTTCACTTCTGTTTTTATGAGTCTACCATGTATCAGACACGCTGCCAAGTGCTAAAATTCAATAGTCATCTAAAGCAGACAGTATTTATGCCATCATGGAGAGCATTGCCAAGGAAGAAAGGTATGCTCGAAGCCACCTGTGCATAAAATACAGGACTGCACACTCAGACCACCCGCCGCTCCTGAGAAGATCTGATGCTCCCAGGGGCTGCACCGAACATCTGCAGGCCTGGACCGGGACAATGGATGGCAGAGACCTCGGGAGCCACCATCAAGCCAAAAACAGTTTCAGAAATGGAGTGGAGTCCAGTACTACAAACTCAGTGCCAACATAAGTATGCCTACAACTTCTCTCCCTTATTTTCAAACCACTTAAGACTGAACAAGAGGCTCTTAGAATCCCTCATCCAGACACACTGATTGTGCTACCTAACAAAGCTGTTGTTATGAAGAGGTATTTTCTCTGCAATTCCATCATGGAGCTGTCCCCACTCCTTAAACACACACCCTTTAAACAACAGGCAGTCGTTTGATCCAGGTTTTCCACGGCAGAGATGGTCAAAAAATGTTTCTAATGAATATAGAAATCATCCTTGCTCAGCAAAGCAGGCTAGTGAAAGTGAAAATTTCAAGTGTTAGTCGCCCGGTCAGTGTCTGACTCTTTGCGACTCCATAGACTGTAGCCTGCCAGGCTCCTCTATCCATGGGATTCTCCAGGCAAGAATACTGGAGGGGGTTGCCATTCCCTTCTCCAGGGGATCTTCCTGACCCAGGGACTGAATCCAAGGATCTCCAGCATCGCAGGCAGACTCTGTACGATCTGAGAGAACCATCTCTTCTGATCTCCATTCATCCTCCCAAGTCTCCTTGACCTTAAAAGCTTGACATCAACCTTAACCCTCCTCCTCCACCCGTATCTTTCCCATTCTATTAGTCATCAAGCCCTATGCATCCTGAGAAAAGGGATCTTAAATCGATCCCTTTCTTTTCCATTCTCACTGTCACAACAATTTCCACAGAGGCAATGAATAAAATTCACACTACAACCCCAAACCACATCTCAGAAATTATTCCCCACCAGGTATACATCTGAACCAACAACCATATACTCAACCACTCACGCACACCTTTCCAAGCACCTCTGATTCCTTCTATCTCAAATATCTCTAATAGAAATCCCATGTTCATAACTTCTCTTGAAAGCCACTTCCTCAAACAAATTATGTCCTAATTCTCTACCACCTCTGAACTCCCACAATATCTTCTACCATTCATATGCCTTGCAGTGTAGTTACTCACCTGAGTATCTAATATGAATGTATTTTACTTAAGGATAAGGCTTTGTCCCACCCAGGTCAAGAATGTATCCTTGTGAACGCTGTGCACAGGAGATGACTGATAAATATTTATCAAATGGAACTGACCTTGAACATTCATGTTAAAATGCTGACTTATTCTCAAATGAAAGCACTGGGTAAATGGGGCTAACATTTGGATGAGTGGAGAAACAGGAACTGTAGTACTTCAAGTGACAGCGCAAACTGTGATTTCCTAAAACTCTTCAGAATCACCAACACCTGCAGCTCAACTTCATGAAAAAGAAATCCAGCATCAAATACACGGCAATAAGGAACTTTCCTGTTGGTCCAGTGGTTAAGACCTCATGCTTCCAATGTAGGAGCTGCAGGTTCAAACCTTGGTTGGGGAACTAAGATCCCACATGCCCGGGGCATGATCAACGAGTAAAAATAAATATATGGCAACAAAGTTCCCCCAGATCTCTGACTTATACACACACTCTCCTTCTCTCTCTCCCTCCCTCTCTCCCCGCCTCTCTCCCCCAACACCCTTCCTCACTCTCTCCAAAGGAAGGGACAGATCTCAGGGCAGGAGAGTATAGTTTTTACAGCAGTCTCTAGAGTCAAAATGGTCCAATCTTGCCTTGCTATTGTGTGAATGCAATCAAAGTATATAAATTATCAGCACCATAATTTCATCACCTGCAAAACAAATATTATGACACAGTACTTCCTTCACAGAAAATATGTATATGCTAAAAAGGGCTATGTAAGTGTTTGCTACTATTATTTTCTGTTAATGTATATGATTTATTAATAACTTACTTAAATATTTAGAATGAGGTTATCTACTGGCTAATTCTTAATAGATAAGATCTCAAATGCAATTTACAATGTGAGAACCCAATCCTGAAAATGAATCTGACCTGGGAGCATCTCTCCTGGCCAGGCAATAGTCCATGCTTTTACTGTAACAAAGATAGCAAGAGATCAAAGGTCCTAAAGATTCCTAGAAAGAAGCTAACCCAGAAAAGAATCTCTGTTTTGACTCAGCTATGGTGAATATGTGGGAGTTAGGACTACAGGAATCCTAGTTACAGCCTCAGTTTGAATTGATTGAAAAAGGCTTAATGGATTGCTGAGTCTTAACATCAATTAAGTAAGGCCTGATAAGTATGTCCAAAAGGGTAGTAAAATAATTCAGAAGGCCCTCATAAATATGAAACATTAAATATTTGCAATGTGTCATTCAATCAAACAGATAAGATCGATGCTTCAGAGAACAGAAACTCATAAAGCATTTAAATGAACATGAGAAAAGCATTAACTGAGGCACAAATTAAAATTGAGACAGCACAACGATCTCTATGGGCAGGGACTTTACCACATATCCCAGGAGACACAGCAAAGTATGGAGAAATAAGAGTAAAATAGGAATCAGAGATTCAAGAAAACAGCAAAGGCTCATCAGTTTAAAAAAAAAAAAAAGAAAAAGAAAAAAGGTATAAGACCTCATGCATGATAAGCAATGTCTGACTAATTGACTGACTGACCAAAAACGCTCTCCACAAGGTTCAACTGAAGATTCCCTTTGTGAAATATTATTTTTTCATTAAGTCTGTAAACTCGAAAGTTTGGATGAAGTACAGGTCTAGCACTGCTCAAGCTTTTCTAATTATTCTGCTAACAGTCAGAAGAAAAATAAAATTAAGACCCTCATCCCTTGACAAATAAAGCCATTTCAATCATCAAAAAATAATGTGCTTAAATGTTTCAAAAGAACAGAATCTATTTAGAGTTGGCTAAATATATGTGTGGAGAAGGAGTACAAGGATAAGATAATTCATAGTAGCCTGATGGAGAGCCATTCTGTCCACATTAATATAGTAGCAGTGAAAATGAAACAAAACTCACTTCAATTTCCTGATACATAGCAGACCTCATGGGAAAATGGAAATTAACCTCTGTGTGTGCACAAGTGTGTGTACACTCTCTGCTTCCATAATGGCTGAAGGGTTTTTTGATGTTTTCCTGAAATACAGTAAATCCAGATTATAGAAGTATCTTGATCCTTGACCAGGAAAACCAGTAAAAGCTACCGATCTCCCATTCCTAAAGAACTTTACTGTTGTTCAGTCACTAAGTTGTGTCTGACTCTTCTGCAACTCCATGGACTGTAGCCTACCAGGTTCCTCTCTGTCCATGGGATTTCCAGGCAAGAAAACCGGAATGGATTGCGATTTCCCCTCCAGGGGATCTTACCGATCCAGAGATCGAACCCACCTCTCCAGTACTGGCAGGCTCAGTTCTTTACCCCGAGCCACCAGCGAAGACCATTCTAAGAGCACTGAGAAATTCATGCAAAAGGACAAAAGCAGTATGTGCTATACCATCAGACAGGGTTTAAATTTTTCTCTAAGGATGAGTTTCTTGAGGAAGGTTTGCATTTCTCTACTCAAGATAATATTTACGTTTTCAATAAAGACTAAAATGTGAAAATCGGGCTGTAGATCTAGTTATAATACATTAGGCAAATCCTCAGAGCAACTGCTGTTTAAGTTGAGAGTAGAGAGTGAGCAGCATTATATCTATTAAATAGTCCTAAAGGGCTTCATGCTCACCAATAATCTCATAAGGAATTTTGCATCTATTCTTAATTGTCAGAAATAATATACAATAGTCTTTAGCAGATCATATTTCATTGTATGCCTTTTTGGCAAACTGCAAAAAAAAAGAAAAAATGATGTGCAATCAATCAATAACTTCGCCAGTCAGAACATTAATAAAAATTCTCTTATACTTTGCCCTTAGATACATGACTCATGAAAAAGCCCAGGAAAATAAACCACCTCACAAAAAATATCAGAGAGAAAAACCTTCCCAAAATGCAGAGGAATGGAAGAGAAACTACCCAGACACAGGCCTCTTAGTCCACAATCTGACCACAATTATTTCTACCCTCTTCCATTACCACCATTTTTATTTGGGCTCTCCAATTCTACACCTATAAACGAGATAATAAGCACACCATGTACCTAGTTCTTGGTTTCTAATACCATTCTCTAATAAAAGAAACCAGGTCTTGGAGAGAAAAGGCTGCTTGTAGGACTGAGGCAGGAGATACAGAAGATGAGTGTGTAACTAACATCTTGTAGAGACAGAAAGTAGAGAAGAGAAGGGAAGAGGAGGGGAAGGGGAAGACAAAGGGAAAGGGGAGGAAAAACAAGAGAAAAACAAAAAACACACAAAAACACAGTTAAGAGGGTTTGTCAAAGGATACAAGGACCAAAGAAAAGAGTGCCCAGTGCCAACCTAGTACAATTTGAGTAACAAAATTAAGTAGTATTAGATTATAACTGAAAGTATAAAATAAACAGCCGTAAGTCTAGGAAACAGCAACCCACTCCAGTGTTCTTGCCTGGAAAATTCCATGAACAGAGAGGAGCCTAGAGGGCTACAGTCCATGGGGCCACAAAGGGACCCAACTTACTGAGAAAACGACAAACAGCAAAGTCTATACTAATACAAACGTTTAGATAAAAAGAGACAGATAGATAATAAGGTACAATGGACAAATCTCATGAGCTGAAGAAGTCCAAATAATTTTTGTATACACTTCACCCTCAAGGAGACACCATTACACCCCACTCTTCAAATACGAGACACACAGTGACTTTCTTCCAAAGGGTAGTAACAGTAAGGAAAGAAAGAAAGAGGGTAACATTACAGTGGAGAAACTTGACCAACCCTATCTCAGCCAGGTAACCCAGGTTACCCAGGTAACCTATGTCAGCATCAACAGTGATAAATCATTCTGACCACATATACTGTTGATCGGACGTCGTGACAATGGCACTTTAGCTCTGTGACCCTCCTCTCAAAATCCTTTAAGCCCAGACTAATCAGAAGGACATCGGACACACACCAATTGAGATTCACCCTACAAAACATTAATCCGGTGTTCCACAAACTGTCAAGGTCATCAAATACAGGGAACGTACCATAACCACAAGAGGCCAAACAGGTATGACCCCAAAATGTAGTGTGGGTGCTCGATGAAATCCTGGAACAGGAAAAGGACAGTGGGTAAAAGCTGAAAAGATGGGAAGCAGGTTTTAACTTATTATAATAATGTATCTGTATTGGTTCAATAATTGCAATAAACTTACCATAGGAACAAAGTTTTTGTAACAAGCGAAAATGGGTGTGGGGTATAGGAAAACGCTCTGTGTTCTTGTCACATTTTCTTCTATAAATCTAAAGCTTTAAAAAAAAAAAAAATATATATATATATATATAAAGTTTATCTTTAAAAATGCCTGACTCACCTCTATGCAAGGCTTTCTTTTTAAGTTTATGGAAGGGGAGTTACTGTTCAATGGATATAAAGATATAGTAATACAAGAAGAGCAAGTTCTACAGATCTGCTCTACAACACAGTAAATATAACTAACAAGATCATGCTGTGCACTTAAACATTTGTTAAGACGGTACATCTCATTTTAAGTGTTCTTGAGCGACTGAACTGAACCACAAAAAAAAAAAAAAAAGCAAGGAGGCACAAACTCTTGGGAAGCAATGGATATGTTTACTACCTTGATTATGGTGATGATATAATGGGTGTACACAGATGTTCAAACTCATCAAATTATATACATTAAATATGTGCAGTTTTTTGTGTATCATACCTCAATAACTCTGTAAAGAACGTTTATAGAAGTACTTAGTTTGATCATAGGCTACAACACCTGTATTCTTAAAATGCATTTTTAAAATTATACTTTTCCATTTGTTTTCCAAAATAAACAATATATTTCATTTCATTTTGAGGAACTCTTTTGAGATTTGCTTTTCCACCCGATTATAAGAAACTGGAGTCAATTGGGACATTGGGTGGGGCTTTTCAGCAGGCTCATGGGAGAGAAAGAAGAGTTACTGGCAAAGATTACAAACTGCAAATAAGTTCTATTAGGTTGTTTCTTGACTATAGTTGAGACAGTCTGCTAAGATATACTGTAACCACTCTAATAAGGAATGCTTAATTATCACTAAGAAATGATCTCTAGTAAAATTATATTGTGATTTTTTTTTAAATCACAGGTATTTTCATCTGATCATCTTACTATCTACTATTCTATACAGGCAAAGAATACTTTGTACATTCTTGCTGCTCTATTAGTTTTATTTTTTATCTCTTTGCTGTCACTGATTTGCCTCACGAATAAAATGAATAAAATCATTCATTTTAACATTCATTACATTGTTTGGAAAGAGTTACTGAAAAACACAGAAAAAGCAAGAAAGTAACATATATGTATTTTAAAATCACAGCAACATGATGGCTAATTATATATAATGCAACCAAACATATATTTAATTTCCCAGCATCTTCTCGGAACCAGCCCCTCCTTCATTCCAGAGAAACTCCATGAAGTCCCTGAGTCTGGGAATGGATGTCCCTCTGCCTGGAACCCAGGAATGGGTATGTGAGCCTGGTCTAACTGAGCATCCTTCCCCTGGTCCCCTTTGACTGGTTTAGGGGACAGGCAATAGGGACAACTGTTAAATTATCAGAAAACTGCTTGCTCTTTCTCTGAGAATATAAATGTCTTCATGACAGAGGCAACCAGAAGTCATACTGTTGCCACATCTGAACAGTTTGAGAATAAAGCAAGCAAAAGGTTAACACACCTGAAAAGCGAATAGAGAAGGAGAGTACTAATGACATAATTTAAACTGCTTCATGGAGCAGGACTTAAGACCGCTTCACCTCTTGGATGAACCCATTCCCATAAGCCAATAAGCCCTAAACCTGTTTTTGATTAAGCAAGTGTGCGTTGCTATATCAGTTAAGATCGGGTTTAGCTGCAAGTGTCAGCAAACAAGCAGATTTAAAAGGACGGTGGCTTAGATGCACACAACTGCAGTCTGTATCTCGAGCATTCAGAATGCAGAGCTGGTACGAAGTTCTCCTTCCCCAGGTCTTACAGGACCACACGCAATCCAGCTCACCAGGAAAGCCATTCCAAGAATCTGACCCCCTCTCACGGGTTTAAGATGACACATAGACCTCCTGCCATTGCATCAGCATGCCACACACAGAAAGGGAGGAAGCGATGAGGTGACTTCACAGGTGAGTTCCTAGCAGCCACTTACATCTCGCTGGCTAAAACTTCCTCAGTCACCTCTAGAAGCTAGAAAATGTCAGTCATCTTTATTCTGGGCCGCCATACACTCCAGGAGAAATTCTACTGTTGCAGAAGGAGGAAAGAACAGATATTTTGGGACAATCAGCCTCTGCCCGTCTGAGTTTCTACAATTTCCAACCAAGACAACTTATACAAATCATATGCTACATAATAGGTGTTCTTTCAATGACTGTAATTTAAAACAAAGAGAGAAACTTTTAAAGCATTAAATCACTGCGGTATTTCCGCTGTGCGAATCTCACACAACAATACACACTCTCAGAATCCAGTACTATTAACATCTAACTTCACATTTCGGAAAATTAAAATTTTGAGAGTAGAGCTTTCTCACATGGCCCAAGTTTGTTAACATAAGGATAGAAACTCAATAAGGAACTAAAACTACAATATATAAGGAAATTCTACAAAGAAAAAGACAAGAAACTCAATAGAAAATCTGCTAAAACATACGGATAAATGATTGACAGAAAGGGAAACACAAAGAGCCAACAAGAATATGACTTTTACATTAAGAAAGAGCAGATTGATCATACACACTGACTTTTACTCTCTCTCCAATTCAAATAAAATGAGAGGTAATAGATTTTTCTTCTGGCACAGGATGTGAGATGAGTCAATAATAGCAAATACATATATATATATATGGAAAGGCAAAAAGCAGATGGAGGTAAGGTAAATGATTTAGCAGACCCTAGAAAGCTGAATGAAACTCAGCCAACTGGGAGGAAAACTGAGAAGCAATCTCACTTAACCAACAAAACCTTCCAGAATCTCGGAGGCTGTCAGTTCCATGTGACTCTAGAAACGGGGGTAAAGTTAAGCTATAACAGGGAGACTGGCTGACAACGCCTCTGAGAATTACTTAGATCTTCCAACACTTCACTGAATACACACGGCCGCCCTCTCCAATCCCAGAAGAGGAATGCTCTGGTCTCTGGATAGAGGGAAGCGTGGGGCCTCTACTTGGAGTCCTGGGACTCTGTGAGGGTGGGGGAATCATACAGAGAATAGAGGTGAGGGCAAGCAGAGTCTGAGCTGGCCAGTTTTCTTCCCATTCACGTTTCACATGGCTGCGGGGCCTAAACCTGTAGGCAGGAGTCTGGAAGATCTGTCTATGAGAAGCTGCTGCTGCTAAGTCACATCAGTCGTGTCCGACTCTGTGCGACCCCATAGACGGCAGCCCACCAGGCTCCCCCGTCCCTGGGATTCTCCAGGCAAGAATACTGGAATGGGTTGCCATTTCCTTCTCCAATGCATGAAAGTGAAAAGTGAAAGTGAAGTCGCTCAGTCGTGTCCAACTCTTAGCAGCCCCATGGACTGCAGCCTACCAGGCTCCTCCGTCCATGGGATTTTCCAGGCAAGCGTACTGGAGTGGGGTGCCATTGCCTTCTCCACTATAAAAAGCTAACTGGTCCTAGAATCAAGCCTACAGACACCTCCTGCCAACAGGGGCGCAACAAACCATAGTCCAGCCAGGTGACCCTGCTGAGAAGCCCACATGGTAACACAGAGCTTATAGGAGGCTGTTTAGTGCCCCCATCAGAGATTATGGACATTGTAAATGCGTTCAAAAACAAAAAGAGGACATCATGAGCAAAGGATTACTGTAAGAACAACAAATGCTTTTCAAAATTAAAACTATGACAGTAGGACAAAATAAATAAAAGGATGAGAAGATGATGATGACATGACCTTTCAGAAAGTAGAACCAAAGACAAAACAGGAGCAAAATAGTAATTGGAATTGAAGAAAAGTGGCACTGAAGTCCAGTAGGTTCAACCTGGGAATATGGGCATTCAAGAGGAAACAGATGAGGACAGCATGAACCAAGCATGACCCTCCCATGCTCCCCAAACTCCCTGAACTGAATAGTTGACGAGAAATTTTGAAGGAGCCAGCTTTGGAGGAGACAGTATTCCTGGATCCTCTGACATATCCCTGTCTGGTTGCTTGCTATCTGAACTCAGTAAATGAATCAATTTGAATAACAAGAGATTTGCATATTTGAAAAAAAAAAAAGAATTTCCATAAAATAAGGATTTAAAAGTGGACAGAAGGCTGAACCAGCTGCAAATGACTGAACCGACAGAATATGATGAAAACTGATCACACGCACATTTGATGAAAAACTGCATATCCTTGAGAAATTCGGGACTCCAACAATAGCCGTCTACAAGATTCCAAACAGAGAGAAAAGGCAAGAGGGGAGGGGAAAGGAGAGGTCATCAACAAAAGTACTGAGAATCATAATGGCATTCAAATGGAAGCTGGAGTGGAGGAATACCTTCAAACTCCCAAAGCAAAACAATGTGCAAAACCCTGTGTGCTGCAGACCCAACTACAATCAAATACAAAAGTGAAGATATGCTAGATGTCAAATATGTACCTCTCCTACCAGCCTCTTCCCAGGAAGGAGGAGATGCAAAGCAAAGGAGCTAAACAAAGGGGGAGGAACCAGGAGCTAAGGAGACACATGGCTCAACAGAGAGCAAAAGGCCTGACAGGTATGGGGCCCCAGGCCACAGCTGTGTACGAGGCAGGGCCGTGCCAAGATGCCAAGAAGAAGGCCCTGACACAACAAGAAGGCAGAGAGAGGACAATCAGACAACTCAGGACTGCAGGAGGGAAAAGAGTTTTCAAACAACTCAGCCAGCAAAAAACCTGACAATGCAACCTACAAGAAAGGAAGAGTGAATGTTGAATTACAGTGAATAGCTGTAATTATGTGAACATTTAACATGGCCTGAACCAACTACAGTGGAGAGACAGCAAAGCTGGGGGTTTGGTGCACAGATGGGGTGGGAAAGGGTTCAATCCTGCTCACACACCGGGAAACCCACAGATAAGGGCGAACACTAAAGGAAACAAAAAGACAAACTAAGTAATGCGTACGACTTAGAGATACAAAAGTTTTTTTTTTTTTAATTGGAGTATAGTTGATTTACAGTGTTAAGTTCCAGTTGTATGGCAAAGTGGTTCATATACACAAATACATGTATCTACTCTTTTTTAGACTCTTTTCTCATATAGGTCACCACAGAATATTGAGCAGAGTTCCCTGTGCTATAACAGTAGGTCCTTGTTGGTTATCTTATATATACTTAATAGTAGTATGTATATATTCATCCCAAGCTCTTGATTTATCCCCCCAACACATTTCCCCTTTGGTAACCATAAGTTTGTTAGACAGTTGAGAGTATTTCCTCAGAGGATGGAAAAAAAAGACGAAGAAAACAAGAAAAGACTTGCCGCTGTATTTTAACCGGCTGTGGTAGTCAATCTGTTTAAACTACGTGCAAACCAAGTTTTGATAAAAACACAAGAACGAAGTAAGGATTTCTGACAGAATTAGGAGGGCACACCAGGTGGAGTTATGCACAGTGAGGAGACGTAATACATGTCTACGGCTATAAGGACGTGTAGAAGCCAAGACTAAAAATACACTGTGGACCAACCATATCGCAGTGGTGGAGCTGGATGGGGGCAAGCAGTTCACACCAGAGGACCTGACTTCATATAGAGAGGATGCAAAGCCTTTAAGAGATCTGGGGCAGAGGATTCAGGTGACAAGTTTAGGAGGATGAATCTGGCAGCACTGAGCAAGGGGCTCGGGGGAATGAGAGGCAGAGACTCCAGTTAGAATATTTCAACGGTACAAGTAAGAGTTAATGAGGGTCTCAATATCAGAAGTAGAAGAAAATAAGAAGTGGTGGCAAGATACACAGAAGAACTATACAAAAAAAAAAAGATCTTCATGACCCAGATAATCACGATGGTGTAATCAATCACCTAGAGCCAGACATCCTGGAACTCGAACTCAAGTGGGCCTCAGAAAGCATCACTATGAACAAAGCTAGTGGAGCTAATGGAATTCCAATGGAGTAATTTCAAATCCTAAAAGATGATGCTGTGAAAGTGCTGCACTCAAGATGCCAGCAAATTTGGAAAACTCAGCAGTGGCCACAGGACTGGAAAAGGTCAGTTTTCATTCCAATCCCAAAGAAAGGCAATGCCAAAGAATATTCAAACTACTGCACAATTGCACTCATCTCACACACTAGCAAAGCAATGCTCAAAATTCTCCAAGCCAGGTTTCAACAGTACATGAACCATGAACTTCCAGGTGTTCAAGCTGGATTTAGAAAAGGCAGAGG
This sequence comes from Dama dama, assembly GCF_033118175.1. NCBI lineage: Eukaryota > Metazoa > Chordata > Mammalia > Artiodactyla > Cervidae > Dama > Dama dama. The sequence continues at coordinate 51,409,664 of NC_083710.1, forward strand.
AACCAGAGATCAAATTGCCAAAATCCACCAGATCATCAAAAAAAGCAAGGCAGTTGCAGAAAAACATCCACTTCTGCTTTATTGACCACAATAAAGCCCTTGCCTGTGTGGATCACAACAAACTGTGAAAAATTCTTAAAGAGATGGGACTACCTGCCCACCTGACCTGGCTGCTGAGAAATCTGTATGCAGGTCAAGAAGCAACAGTTAGAACTGGACATAGAACAACAGACTGATTCCAAATCAGGAAAGGAGTACATCAAGGCTGTATTTTGTCACCCTGCTTATTTAACTTATATACCGAGTATGTCATGTGAAATGCCAAGCTGGATGAAGCACAAATTGGAATCAAGATTGCCGGGAGAAATATCAATAATCTCAGATACGCAGATGACACCACCCTTATGGCAGACAGCAAAGTAGGACTAAACAGCCTCTTAATGAAAGTGAAAGAGGAGAGTGAAAAGGTTGGCTTAAAACTCAACATTCAGAAAACTAAGATCATGTCATCCAGTCCCATCACTTCATGGAAAATAGATGGGGAAACAACGGAAACAGTAAGAGACTTTATTTTCTTGGGCTCCAAAATCACTGCAGATGGTGACTGCAGCCATGAAAATAAAAGATGCTTGCTCATTGGAAGAAAAGCTATGACTGACGTAGCATGCTAAAAAGCAAAGACATTATTTTGCCAACAAAGGTCCATCTAGTCAAAGCTATGGCTTTTCCAGTAGTCACGTACGGATGTGAGAGTTGGACTATAAGGAAAGCTGAGCGCCGAAGAATTGATGCTTTTGAACTTTGGTGTTGGAAAAGACTCTTGAGAGCCCCTTGGACTGCAAGGAGATCAAACTAGTCAATCCTAAAGGAAATCAGTCCTGAATATTCACTGAAAGGACTGATGCCGAAGCTCAGACTCCAATTCTTTGGCCACCTGATGCAAAGAACTGACTCATTGCAAAAGACCCTGATGCTGGGAAAGACTGAAGGCAAGAGGAGAAGGGGATGACAGAGGATGAGATAGTTGGATGGCATCACCAACTCGATGGACATGAGCTTGAGCAAGCTTTGGGAGTTGGTGATGGACAGGGGCGCCTATCGTGCTGCAGTCCATGGGGTCGCACAGAATCGGACACAACTGAGCGGCTGAACTGAACTGAACATCCATAAAGGTAAAGGATAATATAATAAGGGAGGGAGAAGAGGAGAGAGGGTAATACTGACTGGAAATCAAGGGAATACATATCAAAGTAATCTATTCCTTTATATCTATCAGAATGGTGTAAAATCAGAAAGGAGAACAGTGTTAAGTCTTTGCAGTGATTTGGGAAAAAAGAAAATTTTACACACAGCTGGTGGATGTTTAAACTAGTAGTCAGTATAGAAAAAATAAAAATATGGTGATAATTAGTGAAATTAAGTTTGTCTAAGCCCCATCTGATCATTCATCATAAGGACACCTGTTTTGAAATGTTTAAGGCAACAGTGTACTGCTGGGAGCTGAAACCACCGAGGCTTACATTAGGGAATGGAAAAGTAAAACAGCAAGGGAATGTCTGAAATACTGTGCCAAAGTGAAAATTGATAGCCCACTGGATGTAACTTTAAAATACAGTGCTGGGTGAGCACTGTAAGAAAGAAAAATGAGTTTTATAGCATAGAACCAGTTATGAACATTACAACACACACACCCCTGACAACTCTGACCCCTGCACACACACTCCACATCAGAACGCGTGCTTGGCTGGTGGGAGGAGCAGGGCATGACCAACGGAAGAGGAGCGCAAGAGGATGCCAGAAGAGCAGGGAAGTAGAGTGAATGAAGCAGGAGAGGAGCCTTCCTCTCCACAAAGGAAAGGAAAGCATGATGGACTCAACTATCTATAGCGGAGGATCCAAAACACCATCACCATTCACCACGAAACCCCGCCCTTAAAGAGAAAAAGACAAAGACCAGAACTGAGATGAAGTAGAAGGAAATATGGGCTGCCCAGGTGGCACCACTGGTAAAGAACCTGCCTGCCAATTCAAGAGATATAAGCGACGCGGGCAGGTTCGATCCCTGGGAGGAGAAGATCTCCTGGAGGCGAGCACGGAAACAGACTCCAGTATTATTGCCTAGAGAATCCCATGGACAGAGGAGCCTGGCGGGCTACAGTTCATAGGGTTGCAAAGAGTTGGACACGACTGAAGAAATTTAAGATGTATCAAATAAAAAAAAAAGGATTTGCAATCAGAAGACATATACTCCAAGTCTGGCTCCCAAACCCTTCTAGGTATATCGTCTAAAACAAGTTATGTATTTTCTTACATTATATATCTTCTCTGCCTCATTTTCCTTGTGCATAAAAAAGGAAGATACTGTAACTTCTTACAATAACTGTGAGAATTAAACTAGAAAACTTCCCATCAATGTCAGGTTGCTTTGAGGCCCAGAAGCTGGAAGACAGTCTAAATTTAAAGTAGCCCTCATGCGGCATCACAAATGTGGTACACAGTTTGTGAGTCTCTCACACCATGCCACAGGCATGCAGTCTCGTGGAGCTCACCTGCTACCCAGCAGACAATCCTGAGAATTAGTTTTGAATCAAATAAAAAAGGTTTCTTCTTTTTTTTTTTTTTTGGTACGTTTTCTACTAGTCCCACTCTTGAGAAGGCTAATTCTACTGAAAAGAGGCTTTCTGACACTCCATGGAAAGGAAATCACAATTGGTCCATTTATCAACACTGAGAATCAGGTTAATACCCCAGGAAGCAGGCTACCTCACCCACCCAATGTCACACCCCATTGTCTTGGCCTGAATCACAGCACACACAATTCAAATGGGAGAATTCTTTCCCTGAAGCAAGTTTCTATTTCAGTTCCCTCAATTTTAAAGGCAATGTCCCTTGGACTTGATCAGACCACTCACAGCCATGAGTCAAGAATCAAGAAGAATCAAACATAATCTCTTCTAGATAATGTCATCCCTCCTTTTCTGTTCTATTCTCCCATTATCACAGCGGAGGAGGAAAGCTGGAGGGCAATGGCTTTCTCTCCCTTGCATATAACCTGCTCATTTCTGTCTCTGAAACTTCCAAACTACTCCACTCCTCAGCTGCTAGGCCTCTCTTCTTCATCTCTGTCAATCAACACCTGGCTTTCCCTCTAAAACCTTTGGAGTCTTCCGACAGCCCTGTCCTCTCCATCCACCACGGCCACACCAGCATTCACTTGAACTTACACCTAATCAGGAAAGAGCCATTGTATCAGGAAACTCTATCTAGATTTTCTTGGCCTACGCTTATAATAAGCATCTTCAGATGTTGTTTTGCTGCTGTTCAGTTGCTAAGTCACGTCCAACTCTTCGCCACTCATAGACTGCAGCACACCAGGCTTCCCTGTCCTTCACTATCTCCCAGAGTTTGCTCAAGTTCATGTCCATTGCGTATGTGATGCTGTCTAACAATCTCATCCTCCAAAGCCCTCTTCTCCCTCTGCCTTCAATCTTTCACAGCTTCAGGGTATTTTCCAATGAGTCGACTCTTCAGATAATTGTTATCATAAATTGAAACATCTAAAATAATTAAAGATGGACTATGTATCAAAGTAGGTTAATACAGTATCTAACTGAATTTTATTAAATATAACATTTCTAGAGAAAGCAATTTTTATTTGCCATTTGTAGTGAAAAACTGTACTCCAAACATAATTTATACTTAATACATATTCCATATAATAGAACTCTCAACTTTCCATAAAACTGTAAGAAGCATGATGGCAAGAAATACCACCTACCACCATCAACAGTACCACTACCAATGAATGACAGTAATATAATAATAAACAGTAAGGACTATGATGTGTCAGGGATCATACTAAGTCTTTTGAATGTATTAATTCATTTAACATCCAGCAACCCTAGGAGGCAGGCTTAACATCCCTATTTCACAGAAAAGGAATCAGCGTAGAGAGAAGGTAAAGACTGGCCAAAGTCACACGCTCAGTAAGCCAAAAGGCAGGATGCAAAAACAAGCAGTGAGAGGCTAGAGCTGTTTACCACCAACACACTGCCCCCACTGGCTTCCTAAAGCCAGACAGATGCTTCGCGAACAGCGGCACACACAGCAGATGTTAAGTATAAAATCAACGCTTGAAATTTTAAATTACTGCACTGACCTCTCTGGATGAGAAAATGTGCTAAAAATACTGCTGAAAAGTATATGAGTAGATGGATGAGAAGGAAAGGGAGGTGGAGGAAAATCAGAAAACCTTTTGGCATGTCTGAAGGAAAAGTCAGAAAGAAGGGTAAAGGGACGCGAGACTCATTCATTGAAACACCAGAGACAAACTCATTTTGTGGGACAAGTGACTACAGAATACTGTTATGGGCATTTAAAGCCTTGTTTACTAGTTATAAGAAAAGTAATTTAAGTTACAATTTTTTGTACAAAATTCCAACCCCAGTAAATTCTTCTGTGTACTATCATTAAGACAGGATTGTTGTTGTTCAGTCGTGTCCAAGCCTTCGTGACCCCATGGACTGTAGCCCACCAGGCTCCTCTGTCCCCAGGCAAGAATACTGGTGTGGGTTGCCATGCCCTCCCCTCCAGGGGATCTTCCAGACCCAGGAATGGAACCTGGCAGGCAGTCTCCTACACTGGCAGGCAGATTCTTTATACCACTGAGCCGCCAGGGAAGCCCATAAGCTAGGATTAAGGTATGTTAAATTTGAAACTGCTCCTGTCTCCAACAGGTATTTCAGACAACTCACAGCATCAAAATTCCTGGACCCAAAGGGGTTGAAATCAAAACAAGAAAGTCCAGCTCTAACTTCAAAGACTAACAACCACCAAGTTAGGCAAAATAGCAAGGATGATTCACAAAAGAAAGTCAAAACAAGTAACTCAGAGTGATCATTTAAACTTCTAGATGCTTTAGCCAGAAATAATTTATGCACGATACAGGACATTAAAAAAAAAAAAAAAGAGTTCAGGGCCCTGTTGTTAGGAGCTGGCGTTTTCTCATCAGCAACTTCAGTGCTACAGAGAAGGAGCTGAGTGAGGTCTGCATCAGCTCCCTTGCAGGGGCCAAGTTCAAAACCTGCCAGGGATAGAAGGGGCAAGCAAGGAAGGGCGGGGAAGAGGACAGAACACAGCAAACTTTGGGATTGGCAGGTTCAGATGACTCATTTTACAAATGAGAAAACATCTCAGGAGGTACCCAGGAGCACACGACTAACGAGAGACAGCTTCAAGGTCAGAGCCCAGGGCCATTCTCGCAGCGGTACTGCCGCCTCGCTGTTCATGCACGTTTTTTGGTGTTCTGAACATAGTACATACTTTACTGACTACATTAGACTCTCCAGAAAATGAAAAACCCCGAGTTAATTTCCATTCTGGACAGAACTGCTCATGCCTCATTTCCCAAAGTGAAAACAAAAGGAGTACACGAGGACCTCCTGTCCAGCACAGGACACTCGACTCCGTACTCTGAAATAACCTATATGGGAAAAGAATCCGGAAAAGAATGGATCTATGCATATGTATAACTGAGTTACTCGGCTGTACCACTGAAACTAACACTGTAAATCAACCATCTGCCAAAATTATATAAGAATTATAAAACTTAAAAAACAAAAGCAAAAGTAATACCCCTATGATCTTACTAAGGAGACTGACTCACAAACTTAAACATCTTCAAAGCACAGCTATCCTAATTAAAAATTAATGAGCAAAGATTTGATGTTAAAGAAGATAAAAATCCCATTGTTACACTGTACTTCATATTTACGCATGACATCTATTCCAAAGCATCATGACATTGCTATGAACAAAGTGTGGAATAATTGTAATAATTAACATCTTATGGGCAGGGAAAGAGAAGTTAAATTTTTTATTCAAGAGCATCTACTGGGATGGATAAGAGTGACTGAAACTCTTCATGTCCCAGGAAACCTTGACATCACTGACAACATTACTGTATATTTAAAAAACATGACAAAAATCGTATCAAGAAAAACAATCAAAGGAAAGTTAATTGGAAGTTTTAGGAAGTCAAAATCTGCCCTTTACTTTCTCCCCAAAATGCCTTGTAGTCTTAACATCAAGTCATCAAGTAAGTTGGAAACTTAAGACTTCTGCTTCTCAAATCCATTTTAGTCACTTAAAAAAGCAAAACCCTGGCTATAAAGCCATTTATTAGAAGAAGAAAAAATACATGGTGCTTGTGTTAATGGACCACAATAACAAATCAATGCAAGGCATTTACTTTGCCATCAAAGTATCTGAGGATACTTGTAAACTGTTTTTTCCTGGTTCTTTACAAGATGTCACAGAAAGCAACCAGGTTTACCCCAGTAGGTATGGTTTCTGTATCAACGTGCACAGATGATGCTTATCTCTGGAGTTTGCAAACAAATCGCAGGCACGATCAAGATTCTTTAACCTACTCCCCAGGGCAGTATGATAGGCCTTTCAGCCTTTGGGCTGGTCTTAACTTCTTTGCAGGCAGAGTGCACTGCGGCCCAGCACATGAAACAGCCAGGACATGTCCAAAGAGAGATTTACATTTAACAGAGTAGGACATGGGTAAGCAACGATGACGGAAGAAACAGCAGCACTAATCTACCCCAAACAGAGTTGTTCCCGGCAACAGCCAGCCAGGAAGCAAGGGCTATAACGCACCAAGCCCAGGACCAGGATAAAGGGTGGAGCAGGAAGACTCAGGAACGGGCCCAACAAGCAACAGTGGGTTGTACAGATGGGCAAGGAAAGCAGAGGACACAGTGACTGGAAGCATCAAGTGTTAAGTGAGGCCATCCACTTTAAAAGCGATTCTCAACCCAGTTCAGGGAAGATGGACACGCTTGGGACCACAGATACAGACAAACGTAACACCTGCCTGAAGAGTAAAGAGGAAGAGGAAAAGGTCAAGCAGTCCCCACCCAGAGAAGAAGCTTGTAATAGGATGTGAGAGGTGTGGGAAGTCCAGGGGAAGAAGGAAGAGAGCGGTATGGAGGAAAACAAGGAGAACAGCATGGAGCCCCTGCTAGAATTTGAAGTGAAAACCATGAACCATATTGAGGGCACACACCAAGACATCAGTTATGCAACATACATGTAACCCACATTTCACTGACTGTCACTTCTTTCTGAAGCATCTGTTAGATTTTTTTTTTTCCCTGTATGTTTGCTGGTAGTTTTTAAGGCCTGTTTTTATTGCTCATTTGTCATTCTACTTACAGTAAAGATTAATAACACTGCATATGGTGTGTGATGAATAAGAAATCCAACTTCTATGGCACTAGGTGTAAAATTATGCAGTATATCCCTTTGAGTATGTACGAATCCTATTAAACATGAAGAGTTTCCTATGCAGAGAAAAGATGTGAAACTTATTCATGTGTTTGTCATGCTCTGGTCTGCAAACAGGCTCAGAAAAGTAATCTGTGAAAATGAAAATTGTGTTACCCGACTCTACAGTCAAACTGAAAAAATGTTATTTCAAAGTTACAGTAAACTTCAACTCATCCAAAATCTACTCAACCAAAAAGCCAAGATTACCATAATTTGTTTTGCTTTAATTCTACTTGTAAAAGAAGAGTGGAAAAATATTGAAAAGTCATGTCTGCCTTGCTTGGGAGGGAAAGAGGGTGAAATCCAACTTGGTGGGAAAAAAATCCGCTTACTCCTCCTTCCATTGTGAGACCTCTTAAAGAAAGGGGAAAGGGAAAGACCTGGAGTTAGAAAACGTTCATGACTTTCAGATAAGGAAAAGGAGGGTCAGAGAAAGTTGTAGTGCTCTATATAACTTAAGAGCTCAGAAGTTTGGTTTTTGTTTTGTTTTTTTTTAAGTTACTAGGAGCCATTGAGGGATGAGAGAAGGAGGGTTAAGGTCAACTATGGGCTGCCAGGCATAGCTGTTGGAACCTGACAAGGGAATTTTTTTAAATATGGTCTAGTATTCCGTTTCAAGCTTTTGTTTGCTTCTGGACGTCTTTCAGTTTCCCTTATCTTCAAAAGGCTAACGCTAAAGGGGCTTCTAATAAAAAGGAAGGGCAAGGGGTTGAGAGCGTAACTGGGGAGGTGCCAAGGGCGATGGGACAGTCAGTTCGAGATGGAGCCACACAGCAGGGCAGCAGGCCCACTGTCCCAGCCTCTGCCCAGCCCCAGGCTCCAGAGGGGGCTCTGACCTCCACCCATTATTTTCAAAAAGGGCCCAACTAAACTCACTGGCCTCTCAAAGAATAGGTTACAGCAGGTTTTGCCCTCTGAGAAGACAGATACAAATGAAATAGAAGCTACTATACAATGTCTTCTAAAACCAGAGCATTCTGTTAGTACAAGCCAAATTATCTATCAGTGACAAAGAAGATTTTCAAGATATATATATCCATGAGTCGCCTCCATCTCTTAAACTTGAGTAACAAACTACTTTTCCTGTCAGCTTGCCATGGACATGGAAGGGAGACGAGTTAAAACAGCTGGCCACAAAGTATAACCTAATTCAACAGCTTTATTAAGAAAAAAATAATGTATTCTCTCCTTTCAAAGTGGGTATGAAATTCAAAACACATTAGATACAACAACTCTTAAAAGTTATTTTTGTTATACCTATGAGGAATGAGGAAAAATAACGGAAGAATAAAATGAGAAAGACTAAAATAACATACACAGGGAGAATAAAATGAAAGGTAAAAAGGAAGGAAGTCAAGAAGTACAGTGAGGAAAAGAACCGGATGAAAAGAGAGATGGAGACACAGGAAAAAAACAAAAAATGAAACAAAGTTAATGCAACCACTTTTTAACAAGTTTCTCAAAGCTTCAGCTTTCTCATCCATAAAACAGGCACAAAGAAATACTCCTCATAACTTCATCATTATTTAAATAATTTTAATATATGCAAAAATCACATATAAAAATGCATACCATATACAGTCAAGAGTAAGAAGTGGAAGCAATAAAGAGGAGACCTTAATATATAAAATGACCTTGAATGAAAACTGTCATTGTGAACTTGGGGATGTTCCTATAATCTCCTCTTGAAATGTTCAACTGACCTCTCTTTACAGGTGTTAACTTCTTGAACTTTATTCCTGATGGAGTCTTCATTTCAGCTCAGCAGAAAGAAAATTATTTTTCCAATATACAGGGGTGAGGGCAAATGCAAACCTTGGTCCCTTGTGGGGACTAGTACTCAGATGGAAATGAAGATGAATCTTTTAAACAAGGGCCTTGAGGTATTGTAAAACAAAACAACATTATAAGTCATTATAAGTCATCATCTGAACAGGCCACGTTTACTTTGCTTTTTCTACATAGCAGACATCACACTAAGGCATTTCAGATCTGTTCTTTCAAAATGTCATAACAATCCTTTTAGGTAGGTTCTTTTATTAAGTTTATTTTACAAATGAGGAAATTGAGGACCCAAATATAAGTCACTTCCCCGGGGTCCCAGCAACAAAGGGGAAGTCAGATTTCAAGCCTGGCTTTTAAAAACCTATACCAAATTTCATGATCTGTAAGTTTCTTTAAGTATCAGAGAAAGAATAAATTAAAGCCAGGAAAGCTTTACTACAAGCATTTACAGTTTTTTTCTTAGTTTTCCCCCAAACAGCAAGTCTAATACTGAGCATAAAGTAACTCTCAATTCGATTCATTCATCTAATTTCCACTAATACTTCTTAGATCGTGAGATTTTACGAAAGCAACACTTCGGGGTCTTAGTTTCTTCATCTGTAATTGAGAATGTTCCAAATGATGCCCCCAATTCTATCGAATAATAGAAAATTATTCTGCAACTCCTCCCACACCATCCCAAAAATCCTAAGGCAATAATGATCTTTTTCCTGTTGAAACATGGTGTAATCTCTGAAAACATGTCTTCTAGAACAGCTTGAAGAAAGCACCCACCTAAACAAAGGTTTCATTACCTTCAAATGTGCAGAAATCCAGGCCATGCCCTCTCATCCTTGACTTATATCAGAGCCCTGCTAAACTGTTAACTGTTACTGAATAAGAAATGTAAGGATTGTGCTCTTTTAATTAAATAAAAAATTAAGAAGTAAACAAGAGCTCTTTAGTCGTATATAAACACCTATACCAAACACTTTGGCTTTTTTTTTTTCCTTGCACTAGGGTGTGCTATTCAGAATGAAAGTGCCAGCAGAACCTTCCTCAGTTGGCTGAGACTGTGGTTACCCTACTTCTAATAAACAAGGCGGCTTCCTGTCTCTGACGTCTCATTGCTCAACAGGGTTGAATCATGGCAGCGTGCACAGCCGTGACCCCTAAGTGCACTCATGCTAAAGAGTGTCTGCTTTGATTCACTCCTATTGTAGGAAACTACTTGTGAGAGGACACCTCTTGCTTTTTGAATTGGAAATACTTGCATCAGTGAAGCTGAAAAGGAGCAAATTTCTCATGCTCAAACTTAGTATCTCATTATCTCTAAATTTATCTCCATTTGGTTGAGGTCGCTGGACTTTTTCTAAGTCTCCGAAGGGCCTGAGCTCTGCATACACTTTTGGACGATTTTAGAAGTGGTTAAAACAGCATCCGGTAGGTGATTCTCAAATCAAATATTCACTTATGCTTTTCTGAAGGATCTTCAGTGTGGGGGCCCACAAGGCAGAGTTCAGAATCACAAAATTTAAATACAGTTCAGGTTATACCAAAAAAAAAAAAATTGTTTACAAGTGATAGATCTTTTTCTTAGGGGTTTCAGAGATACAATGGAACAGTACTTTCTCCCATGTTGGGGCTGTTCTGCAGTCCTTTAGTGTCCAGCACGGCATTCAATTTGTTTTCAATATGCTAATAAATTATACATAGTTCACATCCCACTTCCTTTACTTTGCTCATAAACCCCTACAGGACTATGCCAGCAGAAAGGGCAGGCTTTGCATTTCTGACCTTTCTGAGTTTAAAAAAAAAGGAAAAAGAAAATAGAAACCTGTCTTGCCGTGAAGAACAGACTTGGACTCAGTGGGAGAAGGCGACGGTGGAATGATTTGACAGAATAGCACTGAGACATGTACATTATCGTGTGTAAAACAGGTGACCAGTGTGAGCTCAATGCATGAAGCAGGGCACTCAAAGTCAGTGCTCTGGGACAACCCAGAGGGATAGGGTGGGGAGGGAGGTGGGAGAGGGGTTCAGGAATGGTGGGGAGGGGGAATACATGTATACCTGTGGGCAGTTCATGTTGATGTATGGCAGAAACCATCACAATATTGTAAAGTAATTATCCTTCAATTAAACTTAAAAATTAAATACTTAGAAGTACAAAAAAAAAAAAAAAGAAATGTCTTGCTGCTCTATAAACAAAAAAGATTTCATCTCCAGCTTTACACCAGCACCATCTTCCTTATCCAGGGCCCCCGACTCTGTCGGACAGCCCTGGTGCCTTGATACTGAGACATCGCTTCAGATAACCTGGGAAGGCTAGAAACGCTCCCCGTTCTCCTTCTGCCTGGGCTGTTACACAAGCCCTCGTGCTTCCTGGAGATGTCAGAGCCCCAGCCGGTGTGAAATGGTGATGCTGTCAGTCAGCAGGCAAATTTTCTGCTTCTGAAAAGCGCTCTCTCTCGGAGCTTCCTCCGTGCAGCACTTCCAGCTGCCTTGGAGCACCGTGTCAGAGCATGAAAATAGCTCCAGCCTGATGACTTCACTAGTTCTCACAAACCGGCCAGTTGGCGGAACTCGCCTGCAGTCTGCTTCTGAAGTGAAGGCAGTGTTCCTTTCCCCAGCGCCCCCTAATATGAATATTCGGTTTCATTTTGACTGTGGAAGAAGTCTCTTTGCTGAGGTTAGAGTCAGACCTTAACACCAAAATTTCCAAATGCTGTGGGGAGGCCTGGATGAAAAGAGCTACTAAAAACTGACAGCCAAAATGAAACAACCTGGAGGCTAGATTAGTATTTTTCAGGCTCAACTTTAAGGACATCAAAACTGCTTGGGAAATCAAGCTTATATTACATAACACGTTCTCATTTCATTCATTTTTAGGGCCAGGTAGCTTCCTGAAGAACATGTGTGATAACCAATAATCACCCACTTTTAAAGCCCCATTTCTCATGTTTACTTGTTTTCTACAAATAAGAAGGCTGACAAGGTATCAAAGGAAGAATTAATCACCACTACACCTAATCAACCAAAGCTGACTAAGGTCCTCTACAAGGCATTTTCTGCCACCACGGCAAGCTTCAGCGATGAATGCTCCAACGGATTTCAAATAAAAAACAAAAAGCTCAAGGTATTTCATGCAGTGGAAAAGGTGATCTTTTGTATTCAATTACCAAATTTTCTTTTAATGTTTATCATGTTCCCTTATAGGGCTTTTTTACTTCCCTTTTCAGTAAATACAGGCTAGTAAGAGACTATTCTAGAAGGAAAGCAGGAGCCGCTCACATCCCAGTATCATAACTCAGTGCTAGGTCTGCACTCACTCTGATTCTAAAACAGAGCATTTAGATTAACTGCTTCAGTGCCCTGTGGACACAAGATTTATGCCCAGAGGAAGAGCCCCCATATGACTCTATGGATACCAAGCTAATGAAATCATGTGGTTCACTGATTTAAGATGGTTCCTCTAAAAGGGGTGCAGGAACTCGCTCCAAAAAGACAGAAAAGCACTAACACTCTACTCCCACTGCCCCTCAATTCCTCTCCCCTCTGTCAGTCACCAGCAGCATCTCAAAAGCACTGCCATCTTGCAGCCATGACGACCTGACACCTCTCCACCAGCTCCAACCAGAACATCACAAAGGAGTCCTCAGAAAACACATGGGCACACAGGTGACAGTGAATTATTAAAACGCGCTCTATTGTAGGATCATTTGTTCATTCTATAAAGTTCATTCTATAAATACATGCCGAGTATGTAGCGAGTGGCAAGTATTATCTATGCACTGTCTACAAAGATGAATACTGCCTTCAAGGCTTTCACTCTCTCAGTCACTTTAGTTAGGTATTATAGAGCCAGGTGGCCTGAACAAGATGAGACAGACTGCTGCAAGGTTTTCCTTCTGTTAATGCAAAGATTTAGAAAACTTGCTGTGTTTTCTTAATAGTATACCCAAAGAAGTGTTGAATTCCCTTAATTATTAAAAAAAAAAAAAAAAAACAACACCACACAGGGGTCATTTGGGGCATACTTCAGGAGAATAACCATGAAATTAAAGAGTTACGTCTCTCTCCCACAGAAGCTAATAAACAAAGATATAACAAGAGATTCTAAATGCAGAACAGTCAGTTATAAATGTCATTACAGACAGAATAACTCACACAGTGATGGAACAGGCTAAGTAGTTTCAGATGGTGACTGCACTAACCACCAAATTTTAGAATCATAAAGGACTGTAGTTAGATCTAGTAAAAGTCTCATATTTTACTAGTGGTGCCTAGAAAAGTTACGTGATTTATACAAAGTCATGGAGGTGTTATCATTTTGGAATCAATATGCTTTATTTATCCTGTATTTTCCCAATTATACTACTCTGTTTCTCTCTCACACACACAGAGACACACACAGTCACCTTATACTACGTGTCTGAAACATATACAAACATACATATGCACACATGCTTGCTTGCCCCCAGTTCTTATACACACACAAACTATATTACTCTGATTCAGACACTCCACTGTGCTGAATTCATATATACATACACACATACATTACACTGCTCTGACACACACTTACTTGCATACACAAATATATACATGTGTGTGTCATCACACTACTGGTTCAGTTTGTTCTTACAACTTACTCATATATGCATCATACTACTTTGTGCCATAAACCCACACACACCCCTTATATTACTACTACTGTGTATGTGATCTATAGTCACACACTTCATACTGGCATATATACATACTAATAAAATTTAAAACAGTAAATCACCTTCATGTTCAAAATACTATTTTTCAGTGTGAGAAATTCAAATGTTAAACAGACACTCATGTAACTACTTCAACGTTGTGTGTGTCAGTCGCTCAGTTATGTCCAACTCTTTGCAACCCCATGGACTGTAGCCCACCAGGTTCCTCTGTCCATGGAATTCTCTAGGCAAGAGCACTGGAGTGGGTTGCCATTCTCTTCTCCAGGGGATCTTCCCGACCCAGGGATCAAACCTGGGTCTACCACACTACAGGCAGATTCTTTACCATCTGAGCCACCAGGGAAGCCCGTGTACCTCATACAAGTTCCTAACTTGAGAGGAAGAGACATGCGTAGGTAAATACAATGCTGTGGAAATCCCCTGAGCCCATGCGTATCCACTTGCATCCATTCGAATCCATTTTGCTCCTTGGCTCGAGAATGAGGATATTAGCATTGTTTCTGCTGTACTGTTTTCCATCATACTGGGTAAAGAATGGATGCAGAGCAACCAGCAACAGAGAATAGTATTATATGCCCCTGCTTCAAGACAAGTTGCCAGTTTCTAAGCAATAAAGCAGTGTTAGAAGTGATGTGGAGAAAGTATATGAGCAACATGGCTTAGGACCCCAGCTACAGAGTGCGACCTGAAGGAACATTCTCTCTTCTACTCAAGGGCTGACAGCCTGGAGAGCTCTGAGTGATGCCTCCAGATATGCAGAATTAGGATTCTTTCTTACAGGAGTTATAACCAGCAATGATGAGGCCTTCTCAGGGACTTTAGGAAAAGAGGACGTGACCAAGCAAGAGACAAAAATAGAGAAGACTCTTCACGGTAACCAGTAGATGGAATAACTCATCGGCACATATAAGATGTCCCTGGGCACCCAGACACAGAAGGATTAAGGTAGCCTTTAAAGGAGGCTGGGGGTGAGTTGTAGAGACATGGACAGACCTAGAGACTGCCATACAGAATGAAGTGAGTCAGAAAGAGAAAAACAAGTATCGTTTATTAACGCATATATGTGGAACCTAGAAAATGATACAGATGATCTCATTTGCCAAACAGAACTATGGACACAGAATCAGAGAACAAATTTATGGACACCAAGAAGAGAGAAGGAAGGGTGGGATGAATTGGGGGGAATGGGATTAACATACATACATTCTTATGTATAAAACAGAAAACTAATGAGAATCTACTGTATAGCACAGGGAACACTAGCCATTGTTCAGTGGTGACCGAAGTGGGAAGGAAATCCAACAGAGAGGAGATATATGCATACATACAGCTGATTCACTCTGCGGCACAGCAGAAAGTAACACCACACTGAAAAGCAACTATACTCCAATGTGAAAACTAATTTTAAAAAAGGAGGTTCAAAGTCCTGCAGGAGCAGGTAGGGGCATCACAGGAAATGTGAATTCTGTGTCCATTCCTATCCACAGACGAGCAAGGCCAGTAGATGCAGAGATGATACTGAGAAAGCGAAAGAGAAGTGGAAATGGAGACGCCTGTGTTTGTGGGTTTCAGAGTGTCCTCTATTATTCTCAAGATGTCTATTGAAGCAGATGGTGAATATTTGGAACACTTGCTTTCTTAAGGTACTTGCTCTAATAGTCTAATAGTCTAGCATGCTTTTCTTTATCCATAAATAACTGTCTTTTATTATGAAATATAGCCACTTCCAACTCATATACACTGTATACTGAAAAAGCCTGTATACTCAACTATGAGGCACTGTTTTTATGATCCTTTATATAGCAGCCTCAGAGTTTTAAATAAGATGATAGTGAAAAGAAAACACCAAGAATAATAGTAATGTAATATGAGTATATTTCTCTGGCTGTCGGATCAAAGAGTTTTCACCTAACATTGAAAAATCAAAGACCAGGAAAGTGCTGCTAAAACTAACAAGAGATTATCACACTAAGCAAAGTCGGTCAGAAAGAGAAAGACAAATATTGTATGAAATCACTTATATGTGAAATGTAAAATGTGACACAAATGAACTTATCTACAAAACAGAAACAGACTCATAGACATAGAAAACAATTTGTGGTTGTCAAGGGGGAGAAGGGTACGGGAGGGCAGGATTAGGAGTTTGGAATTAACAGTTTGCAAAACAGTATATATAGGATGGATAAACTGAACAAAGTTCTACTGCACAGGAGAATGCCCTAAGATAAACCATATTGGGAAAGAATATGCATATATATGTAAACCATATCACTTTCACTATAACACAGAAATTAACACAGTATCAGAAATCAACTGTACTTCAATAAAATTTTTTTTAAAAGACAGCACCATCACTCCAAATTTGGAATACAGCAATAACATGTCACTAGCCAACTCTTAAAAAAATGGGGCATTATTCCTAAAAAGGAAACACACAGCTTAAAGAAAATAAACCTAGGTACTTTGAAGACCATTTTAAAGACCTTATCCATAGCTCAAGATAAACATTTGCCAGGGATTCAAACAATTAGGTCCTGGGTAGAGGTTTAGAGGAAACAGGATCGGAGAGGACACATACAGCTAACTGCTTATCAAAAACCGAAATGAGAGTCCTATCAAGGAGTACAAGGAAACCCTCAAAGATTAGTAGGTCAAGGACAAACTACTAATCAGGCCTGCCAAGAAAAAATTTGACAGTAACCTTACAAAAGTCCTCCAAAGCCAATTTAAAAAAAAAAAAAAAAAAAATTTGCTTAAAAAGATAAAACTTCTGGAAGCAAAGTAAGATTTTCTGCAAAGCATGCAGCAATGTACTATAGCATGAGAGAGGCAGAAAGAAACTGAATAACTGTTTCCTTGGTCTTTATCCGTTAAAGTATTAAGAGTATTGCAAATACCAATTCTGAAACAGAGAGACTGCAGGACCTAAATCAAAGACTGACAGAGTCGTTTAAAGGCAGGTCTAAATCTAATTGTTAAATAAGATGTAACAAAAATTCAACTGACATTATCATACAGTTAAAGATTCAAAGTGGAATTTGAGAACTGTTGGCTCAAATATAAAATTCTAGTTACGGGCCTTCCCTGGTGGCTTAGATGGTAAAGAACCTGCCTCCAATTTAGGAGACCTGGGTTTGATCCCTGGGTCAGGAAGATCCCCCGGAGAAGGGAATGGCTACCCACTCCAATATTCTTGTCTGGAGAATTCCATGGACAGAGAAGCCTGGTGGGCTACAGCCCATGGCATCCCAAAGAGTCAGACACAACTGAGTGACTAACAGTGAACTGAACTGAATGACCTATAGGAGAATAAAATACAAAAAAGAGAGAGGATACATGCATAAGTGAATCACTTGCTATACAGCAGAAAACACATTATAACCCAACTATATTCCAATTAAAAAATTAAGTTAAAAAAATTATCATTACAACCAACCACTGTGCAGAGGATGCAGTTGCTAATGAGAATGCCCAAGAAGAAATTTTCAAAATGAAGGAGTTTCAAGTAGTGAAGAAAACAACATGTTGAGAGACAAAAACAAACAGAAATTGATGACAGAGTATTGCTGGGCACTCATTCTACTGCAGACCTATCAACAGACTGGAGCAAACCAAAGATCAGTTTTAAAAATTCCATTTTACTGTGATTAAAGCAGGAGACAAATGACAGACAAACAGATAAACAAACGTGAGGATGTCCAGAAGACAGGTGCTTCCGAGTGGTCTTATTTAACACTTTTTAAATGATGTTGAGGACAGAGTGCACAGGAAAGCAGGCACATTTCTAACCAGCCCTTTTAATTACCAAAATGCCAAGGAACCGAGATAACCATCTTTTCAGCATCAGACAAACATGGTAGAAGGCTTTAAACCAACTTCCACTTAACCAACTATCCAGATGGACCAATGAGCCCCACTCCCCTTGTATAATAAGTCATACTAACTGATGCACCAGGGATGTTCCCCACCAGCAGTCTCCTTTTGGAGCAGAGCAAGTTTCTCTGCTATCAGCTAAGCATATTTGTAGTAAGAGTAGTTTTGACCCTAAACCTGTTTATGCAGTTATATTTTAATAATGTGATTTTTATTCAGTGATGTATCAAAGAAGTGAAATTGGAGCAGGAAAAGAAAATGTTCATTTTCTATGAAAAATACATTGCATGTTTTCAAGATTTTCAAAGCTTAGTCCATAATAAAGTAATAATTTCTAAAGCTGCCAGTGAATAAGGCATGGACATCATAACTGTACAATGGGAAAATATGTTTCAAAGGCTTTTAATTTCACTTTAAAAAGAAACAAATTGGAAATAACATACAATTCACTATTGGTTTTGGTAAGAAAGATTAATAATCCCATTTGTGGGTTCACAGTGAAAGAAAACATCTTGGTCTTACAAAAGGTCTGTAATAGAAAAAAATAAAAAGTTCTATGCCTAAAATATTCTAGATATCTATACCTCATGTTTATGTCTATTTTACTAACTTTTCTGACTTACTGATCAACTATTGACTGTTACCTCTTTTGTGAAGAAAGTCTTACTGTTCTTACTTCTTTTGTGAAGAAAGTCCACTATGTACCAGGCAGTAAAATAGAGACTGTGAATACAAGGAAGGTTTTAGCCCTCCAGTGAATCACAGTTTAATGGGGTAGATGGATGTGCTGACAGAAGCAGCTACCCGATATACTGTGCTGAGGTGCTCACTTGTGTCTGACTCTTTGCGACCCCATGGTCTGTGGCCCGCCAGGCTCCTCCGTCCATGGGGATTCTCCAGGCAAGAACACTGGAGTGGACTGCCATGCCCTCCTCCAGGGGATCTTCCCAACCCAGAAATCGAACCGGGGTTTCCTGCACGGCTAGGCGTCACACTGAGTGTCGTAAATAAACATGAAGGGTCAAAACGAAAAAAAACTAACTCAGTCTAGAGAACAGGAGGCTGAGTTGATAGGGTCAGTAAGGCTACAGTAAGGCTAAAGCGTGATTTCAGGTGTTGGGTGCTGGTTAGGAAGGCACAGTACGACACGGCCCATGTGACGAAGCAGAGCCACACTAGGAAACACCAGAGGAACAGACGCCAGAACTTCCCGAACTGTGGGAGGACTGGAGAGGGAGAACGAGAGGCCTTGTCACGAGGGACTAAGTTACTGAAGTGTCAGACCATCAACTGTGGGGAATCGTTACATGTAAAACTAAGGAATGACACCATCACACTCGTATATTAGCAAAGGATCTTTCCAGTTAAGCAAATGAATGGAGATAATACAGAAAGGAAAAAGACCAGTGATGACACGAGGTTATAAAAACAGTCTACTAAAAATCATAAAATAACAGAAGAACAATATTGAGGAGATAAAATCAGCCTGACATGGTGACTGATGAGAGACGACAGTGGTGAGTCAAGGGTAGTTCCCAGGTTTAGGGATGTAGCACCTGGTGGTCAAAGATTCCTTAATAAAAACTGGAATTTGCAAAGCAAAAATAGACACAGACAGAGATCGAACATATGAATACAGTGAGTGGGGGGAGGGAGAAGGAGGAGGGGTGATTTAGGAGATTGGGGTGGACATGTATACACTGTTGATACTGTACATAAAGCCGGGAACTAATGAGAACCTACTGTTAGCACAGGGAACTCAGTGCTCTGTGGGGACCTAAATGGGAAGGAAATCCAGAAAAGATGGGATATGTGTGTACATATTGCTGAGTCACTCTGCTCTACAGTAGCAACTAACAGAATATTGTAAGACAACTATACTCCAACACAAAATTAATTTTTAAAAATAAGTTAAAAAAGAAAAACAGGAAATGCAGGATTAAAAAAAAAAGAATACAACTATGGACACATGGTAAGTCTGAAATGCCACTATACCATCAAAAGGAGATATTCTAGCTTCGTAGCAGGTGTAACAGCTCAGGACCTTGAGTTGGAGTTGTAAGATCAAGAAGTGCAAAAGAGCTCTTTAAGAAACATTCCTTCAAACGAAGTGAAAAAGCAAGTGAAGGCACTTCTCAGAGAATGGAAAAACATAAAGGAAGCAGTTGGCATCCTTAAGATGATATAACCTTAAAGATTTTCACAGACAGAGGAGGTGATGAAAAGAGTCACGGGAGACACAGAGGGGGCACCAATTGAGAAAAGCCAGAAGGACACAGATTCTAAGACGCCAACGTCAGGACAGCCCCAGTTCATATAAGTCACCTGTCTCAGAGGGGAGAGAAGGAATGGTGAGAGAATTAGGCTGTGATAAGACCATAAACTGGTCAAGTGAGAAGCTGAGAAGTTGTTGACACAGAGACCTACTGTCTTGGTGACACAAACATTAATCCATGAGGGTGAGTATGGCATTTATTTGGGGAAAAGGAATGAGAAAGGAAGGCAATGCAGTTTTAAACTCCCCTTGTGTGCAATGCTAGGGCCTACTGAGACGCTGGAAGTGGGTTTGTAAAATTTCCCTGATAAATCACTTTGTGAGAACAAAAAATCAGTTTCAGGTGTTTACGGAATCATGGGTGGTAAGTTATAAATAAACGTAGGAAATGTGTGCCAAGGCACAATGAATAACTCATAGACGATCTCTCTCTAGGGACACTCTTAACTCACAGAAACACATTTTAAAAATGTAAACATTACCAAATAGAACTAAAAATAAAGCAGATATTACCTTTGCAGAGTTGTGATGCTCTTCACAGTATTAACCACCACACCTTATTAAATATTGCACGTTAAAAACAATATCTACTTAAACTGAACGCTCATGAGAATGTGAGAGAGCCATAGAGAATAATATGGTGTCTTGGCCTAGAAACAGAAGCCAAATAATCTAGAGAGTCGTACCTGTCATGGATGCTCTAACACGACCTGTCTACCTAATCCTGGCCTCAGTATACTCGGGAATATCTCATTAAAACCTGAGAGAAATATGCATAAGATTTAGGAAATGAAAAGTCACCATTTTGTAAGTCAGGTAGTAAATCTACATAAAATAATTCCTTAATCTGTGAGACAAAGTTATTTTTAAGTTACAAAAATTAATAGAAAACTAAAATTAATTCAACAGAAATAAGTAGTAACATAAAGAAGCTAAATTGTCAGTGGATTATTTTATGGGGCAAGCACATTATGGCATTACAAGAAAACAACACCTTCCTTGACTGGCCACAAATTTGACCCTATATGGTGATTTTTCTTATTTTAAATAAATGCTGATGGAAAAGTATGAGAAATTCTACATGTATAAACAGAAAAATGTAAAATGCAATATAATCTAATAACATTTCTTAAATCTTCTTTTCCCCTGGAACAAGAACGCAGTATCTCATTGACACTTAGATTACAAAAGTACAGAAAGCAGGGGCAGTATTTAAAACTCATTATTGTTATTCAGTAGCTAAGTTATGTCCAACTCTTTCAGACCCCCCCATATTGAAGCATGCCAGGCTTCCCTGTCATCCACTATTTCCTGGAGTTCGCTCACTGCTGTCCATCAAGTCAGTGATGCCATCCAACCATCTCATCCCCTGTCATCCCCTTATCCTCCCGCCCTCAATCTTTCTCAGCATCAGGGTCTCTTCCAATGAGTCCAACTCTTCGCATCAAGTAGTTAAAGTATTGGACCTTCAGCATCAGTCCTTCTAACAAATATTCAGGGTTAATTTCCTTTAGGATTAACTGGTTTGAGCACCTTGCTATCCAAAGGGGTCTTCTCTAGTAACTCAACTGGTAAAGAATCTGCCTGCAATGCAGGAGACCCCAGTTCAATTTCTGGGTTGGGAAGATCCCCTGGAGAAGGGATAGGCTACCCACTCCAGTATTCTTGGGCTTCCCTATGGTTCAGCTGGTCAAGAATCCGCCTGCATGTGGGAAACCTGGGTTCTATCCCTAGGTTGGGAAAATCTCCTGGAGAAGGGCAAGGTTACCCACTCCAGTGTTTCTGAAAGCCATAAATTTTTTGGCACTCAGCCTTCTTTATGGTCCAGCTCTTCACATCCACACATGACTACTGAAAAAACCACAGCATTGACTCTATGGACCTTTGTTGGCAAAATGATGTCTCTGCTTTTTAATATGCTCTCTAGGTTAGTCATAGCTTTCCTTCCAAGGAGCAAGCATCTTTTAATTTCATGGCTGCAGTAACAGTCTGCAGTGGTTTTGGAGCCCAAGAAAATAAAATCTGCCACCGTTTCCACTTTTTCCCCATCTATTTGCCATGAAGTGATGGGACTGGATGCCATGGTCTTAATTTTTGGAATGTTGAGTTTTGAGCCAGCTTTTTCACTCTCCTTTCACCCTCATCAACGAATTCTGTAGTTGCTTATGGTTTTCTGCCATTAGGGTAGTATCATCTGCATATCTGAAGTTGCTGGGTATTTCTTCTGGCAACCTTGATTAGACCTTGTGATTCACTCAGTCTGGCATTTCACATGATGTACTCTGCATATAAGTTAAATAAGCAGGGTGACAATATACTGCCATGACGAACTTCTTTCCCAATTTTGAACCAGTCTGTTGTTTCATGTCCAGTGCTAACTGCTGCTTCTTCTCCTGCATACAGGTTTCTCAGCAGACAGGTGAGGTAGTCTGGTATTCTCATCTCTTTAAGAATTTCCCACAGTTTTTTGTGATCCACAAAGGCTTTAGTGTAGTCAATGAAGCAGAAATAGATGCTTTTCTGGAATTCCTTGCTTTTTCTATGATCTAACAGATGTTGGCAATTTGATCTCTGGTTTCTCTGCCTTTTCTAAATCCAGCTTGCACATCCCGAAGTTTTTGGTTCAGGTATTGTTGAAGCCAGCCTTAAAAGCTTTTGAGCATTACCTTGCTAGCATGTGAAAAGAGCACAATTGTACAATAGTTTGAACATTCTTTGGCATTGCCTTTCTTCGGGATTGAATGAAAACTTATCTTTTCCAGTCCTGTGGCCACTGCTGAGTTTTCCAAATTTGCTACTGACTAAAGCACTTTAACAGCATCATCTTTTAGAACTTGAAAGAGCTCAGCTGGAATTCCATCACCTCTACTAGCTTTGTTTGTAGTAATATATCCTAAGGCCCACTTGACTTCACACTCTAGGATGTCTGGCTCCTCCTTATGAACCCTTAAGTTCTTGCTAAAAAAATTTTTACCTTGAAATGCAAGTGTATCTGGAAATAAAACAGATGAAAGCAGATCTATGCCACTTACTTTGTCCCCCAAATTATATTTTACCTTTATTATTTTACCTTTATTATTACTTAACTCTTTGCATAGTATCATGCATTTCTTTTCCACTGTGAGTACTAATAGAGTGTCTGGTATATGAGAGTACTCCCTAAAAAAAAAAAGACTGAAAGTATGATTTTCATATAAAGTAATGAAAGAATGCTTCTTATTTTTTTAAAATGCATGAATGGATTCTTGCCTAACTCCTAATTTCTACCATTTCAGAGATCTTTATAGAAGAAATATAAATTATGTAGACAATCACCTTAATTATCTGCAAGAAAATAAGTCAATCATATGAGAAAATAGCACACCATAATATAATGTAAGCTACAATGTTTTAAATATTCTTAAATTAACCAGCATGTGTGTCATGCACTTCTCTGGCGTTACTAACAATTATCTAGCTGATACAACCATGGTATTTACTGATTATCAACTGATTACTCCTATTTTTTTTTTTTTTTTTTGTAATATAGCGTTTCCTTGTTTTTCCAGTTGCTTTTTACTTACAGATGCCAATCTTATGACTTGAAAATAGGAGATTTTTAAAAGGAGTCAATTACCATGGATTGGGGGTAGAGGACTCGTGTTACAGGCAGTCAAGTTGACCTCTGCACTTCCGCAAACCTTTCTGAGACTTTTTTGAGGAATAGGAAGTTCCAGATCCTGCTCAGCATTGCTTAAGGAAATGCTTTGTTCAGGCTGATTTTTAGAGAAAACACTCAATAAGTATGCTTGTTCCTCTGAATTCAGCTGCACCAGCTGCTGACTCAATGACACTGAAATTAGGAAGCTTTGTTCAAATAGCGGCCACACAGAAGCTCCTTTGGTATATGTCTAGCTCCCCAACAAACAAAAGTCTTCAAAATGCACATGCCCATCCACACCTGTCCAGAGAATAAACTCTTTGCAAAACAAAATAAACAAGCCAAACAGCCCAAAAAGAAAGTGTAAAAGTTGAGGGGGCGGGGGGAACACAGTGTGAGGGAAAATCTCGACAACTAAACATCATTTCATTTATAAAGTAAAAGCAGAATGCATTTCTTCAAATATTTTCCTAAAAGCATGCATGGCAGGCTGCAACTTTAGATATCATTATTCACTATTGCATATATAAATTTAATAATGCCAAAAATGGGAGCAAAAATTCAACCAGGAGGAATGCCTTGTTAAACTTTGAAATTTTTCTTTCTTGCCCCACGTGACAAACCCATCACAAGCACCACAGCAAGATACAAAAGCCAGCAACACACACCCACTTACTCTTATTCATTAGGTATTTTCTATATGCTGAAAGGCTGGAAACGCTAAAATTAACTGAGTTTTTGTATTGCTGTTGTTGTTTTGTTTGTTTGTTTTACAGCAGTGATTGTTGTTGGTTAGTCACTAAGTCATGTCCAACTCTTTGCGACCCATGGGCTGTAGCCCGCCAGGCTCCTCTGTCCATGGGATTCTCCAGGCAAGAATACTGGAGTGGGTTGCCATTTCCTTCTGCAGGAGATCTTCCCAACCCAGGGACTGAACCCACATCTCCTGCATTTCAGGCAGGTTCTTCACCTGGGCCACCTGGGAAGCACTCTGCTACCATTTTCTCACTCTTAAATACATGTTTAAGGGTATGTGCGAGTGCGCGTGCATACATGCAACACAGCCTGGGCTCACATGCACACACAGGGAACTTTATTATTTTGTACAAAGCACTCTTTTTTTTCCATAAGTAAAGTCAACTCTAAATTAGCCTAGCAACTGTAGGGAATCACAGGAGAGATGATCAACCCAGTAAGCATGTATTAACTACTACAGAAACAGACCATGCCTCCCCTTTTCCTGCTCTCAGGAAGGAATGCACCACGGGGCTGAGTGCAAGGCTGGCTTCTCAGACCAAGTCCTTTAGAGACACACACCTCTCATTTTCGGCTCCACCTTCCTCATCTGTCATCTGACTTGACGTTGAGAAAACCCAAAACTCAGTTGCCGGTAGGACCCAGGTATTTGTGATACATGGAGAAGTGAGACCTCAATCACCGGTCCTAACCAACTCTATCCTGATGACTCGAGCCTGGCTAGATTTTGGGGTGTCCCTGAGCAGTGAAATGAGGAAATGACAAACAATGCTTGGAATGTTCCTGGATATCAAAAAGGCATAATTTCCACAAAGGATCTGAGGCACTGCATAGCAGTATGCCAAGAGGGCTCAGCTGTGATTCTATTCAATTCAACAAATATTTATTATGCATCTTTTGCCAACTCAAATGTAAGAAGGACTCCAAATTGTATTTATATCCTCAGGGTATAAAAGAGTGCTGGAACAGACAGTAGGCACTTAATAAATGTCGAAGGAAAGAAGGAAGGGACTTCCACAGAGCAGACATCTGCTAAGTACGGAGGATATGAGCTTCAAAGGTGTTGCCCAGTGATTTAATCAGGGTCCCCCTCCAACTTTTTAATCTAGCCTTGATTGAATCAGTTCTTTTTCTTAGCCTTCAGACAGACAGACAAAAGGGAAATTGTTTTTTAAAAATGTTTTTGACAGCATGAGTCTAAAATAGGTTTTAATCTTGGCCACACATGAAAATCTCATAGGAAACTTAAAATTTGCCACCTGGGTACCATACCAAAATTAAATTATCAATTAAATTACAATATGTGAGGAATAAACGTACTAGTACTTTTTACACTCATGTGATTCTAAGCTGTATTCATTATTGAGAACTACTGCCTAATAAATAATGCTACATAAGGTTTTCTGCTTGGGGACCCAATGGGAATGATAAACTAAAACAGTAATCTAATCATGTGTATGTTTATAGCTCCTACAGTAAAATATGAAAGGTATTTGTTTAAGCAAACATTGTTCATTTCACCTTCCTGACCAAAACCTTACAAAAACAGGAATAGAGAACCTTAAGTCAGCGAAATAACAAAAAAAAAAAAAAAAAACTTTTTTTAAAGGCTGGGCATAAAGTTTTTCAGCTCAGCACACTGGCAAAAAATTTCTCTAAATAGCTGAGAAATAATTACCATATAATTAAAGGATTTCAAACATATGATTCTGACATTAATTTAAAAATTACTTTTTACGTATACTTTTTTTTAAAAGCAGCGCTATTCATAACAGCCAAACACTGAAAACCATCCGTATGTCCCTGAACACTTCTACTTTTAAAAGTAGGTTTTCTATGTTCTAAAATTAATTGTGGTTATTGTTGCACAACTCTGAATATGCTAAATACCACCAAGTTGTATACTTTAAATAGGTGAATTATACGGTATGTGAATTCCATCTCAATAAATCTGCTTTTAAAAAAGAGAAAAAAGTTGGTTTATTTTCTCAGTTATATTAAAAATGAGTTTTTTCATAGTTTTACATAGACTTTGGGTGTTATACAAAGTATTAGTATAAATCTTATTTTCTTTTTTCATATTCTCCTAAAATCAAAGGTACATTCCATACTGAAAGAATTCTGGCTTCAACAGCTTTTAAAAATCAGAGCCTAGAGCAAAAAAAATTTTAACTCAAAGTTAACGCTGCAACACTGAAATTAATGATATCATAACTGGGGGCCAGGGAGTGAAATGTAATGAAGTTATTAGTGAATCACTAAGTGTGATGTTTGCAAATGAAACAGGCCTAAACATCAGAAGGCTCAAATCCTAGCTCTGACTAGGATGAGTTTTCTGAGACAAATTACTCAAAATTTCCTTAAAAATTGTAAGTCAGAAACTCCTTGTAAGAATAAGCTAAAAAGCAATATTTAAGAAACCATATGAAAATTGTTTGGTGCTAGAAAAAACAGTGTTGACATGATTTTGGCTTTCTTACAAAAAAAGAGAGAGGACAGAGTTGAGAGAAAGACTATGACTTTCTCCAAGAATCTCTCCAACTTTGTTCTCCACCCACTTTTTCTTGTAGCATCATTTAAACTGCCTAAGTTTTTCTTGCCTATGTAACTTCTCATCTCTAAAAGAGAGACATACATCTTTTAAGCAGTTATTGAGCTATAAAGTCCTCTACTCTGAAAATAAATGCAGCTGGTGAAACAAACTGGGGACTCGCTTCCTTAGCTGCCTTTTGGAGCCGGGACAATACTGTGTACTTTTATAATAGTGCAATTATATACTGCAAGTGGGTTCTGTGTGTTTGTTCTGTGGTTTTCTGACAAGAGTCCAGACAGCTAGGGGAAAGGGGAAGAGCTAAAAGGAACGATACTGAAGGACAGAGGAGTTACGATAACCAGAAGGGCAGACTGTCACAGCAGTTCTTATCAGGAAGGGCCCATCTTTACGGTAAAGGAATAAGTCCAAAATTCCATGCACAGAATCCTAACTTTTTACAAGAATTAGTCTTCTCTTTCAGAAGTCCCACCACAGTGAAGCTCTGCAAATGAATTGCTCCCATTCCAAAACAAAAAAAGTTACACTTATCTCCAACACATGTAATTGGTATCCCCCAAAGATAAAAGCCATATTGTTAAAAAGGCTTTCTCATTGAGAATTAGAAAACACAAATATATGGAAATGTTTTTAAAACTTTTGCAAACATTACTGAAAACCATTATAAAGCATAATTATAAATGGTCATAAATGTAATTCTATTATTTAATTGAATCATCAACTCTTCTATAAGGATAAATTATTTCTTGTATTAAATTTCCCTCACTGTGTGATGATATGGAAATACACATACCCAAACATGTGTAAGCTGCTCTCCTGTAATTAATGATGCACTTTTATTCTCTATTATTGTATGGAAAACATTCTGACACAAAATAAATGAAGCATAATCATTCAGAGTAATGATTCGCATGTACTGATTAATGATACCAAATAGCTTTTCTGTTCTTTAGTTAAATTAAAACATTTACTCAGAATCGTAAGGGCATCCCTAAATTAATGTTTTCTAGGTTTTCATTTTTCTTTATGGAAATGATCTACCCTAACCCGCCTGCCAATGCAGGAGACATAAGAGATGTGGGTTTGATTCCTGGGTCTGGAAGATTCCCTGGAGGAGGCCATGGCAACCCACTCCAGTATTCCTGCCTGGAGAATCCCATGGGCAGAGAAGCCTGGCGGGCTGCAGTCCACAGGATCTCAAAGAGTCAGACACCACTGAAGCAACTTAGCACACACGCACCATCACTGGATACAAGTTCCAATCGATTGTAAAATATACCGCTCTTTTATGTGTAAGAAAAAAAATGGTCAATTTAACTAGTATAAATACTAACTTGCCTTCAGAGATGTTTAAATGTATGTGAGGGGCATCTTGGGGGAGAGAGTGTCTAGATACATGGCATTCTATTCCCAAAGTACTCAGTAATTCATTAAATAAACGTATTTTAAATGCTGCAACAAAATATTTTCAAATTTTTTAAATTTGCAACAGGCCAGTCACACACACACACAACTATGATTTTGCTTATAGGAGACACCTAGAGTAGTCAAATTCATAAACAGAAAGTAGAATGGTAGTTGCCAGGGGCTAGGAGGAGAAGAGAATTATTCTTTATGGGTACAAAGTTTTAGTTTTGAAAAAAGTTCTGAAGATAGCGGTGACAACTGCACAAAATCTGAATATCCTTGATGCCCTGAACTAAACAAAAGTTGGTAAGGTGGTAAGCTTTATGTGCATTTTATCACAATTAAAAATAACAATAAAAGTATCTTCATAAGAAAAAAAAAACCAGTATGTAAAACAAAATCACAAAACAATGAAAATCTTAAACTAGAAAAGTACCTAAGCAACCTAGCCAATTAGTTAACCTGATAAGGTAACTAATTTCTCCTTAGAAACTTCTATTTTTGAAAAAACACAGTCTTTTCTCAATGAACTAAATGAGAAAATTTTCTATTCTCTAATTGATTCCTGAAGCTGGCATGGTTGTAGTATCTGAAACACAAGTGAAGTGAAGTTGCTCAGTCATTTCCGACTCTTTGCGACCCCATGGCCTGTAGCCTACCAGGCTCCTCCATCCATGAGATTTTCCAGGCAATAGTACTGGAGTGGGTTGCCATTTTCTTCTCCAGGGGATCCTCCCGAACCAGGGATCAAACCTGGGTCTCCCGCATTGTAGACAGATGCTTTACCGTTTGCTGAAATAGTGGTTTACACATTTACTCCACCATCAGAATCACCAGCGGGCTTTTAAAAGACTTCCTGACACTTCACACCCATTGGGATAGCTACTATCCAAATAATAATAATAATAAAGTTTTGGCAAGGATGTGGAAAAATTGAAACTCTGCACTGTTTGTAAAATGGTACAACTGATATGGAAAACAGTATGACATTTCCTCAAAAAATTAAAAAACAACTACCATTTGATCCAGCAACCCTACTGCTGGGTATAAATCTAAAAGAACTGAAAACAGATTAGAGAAGACAGTTGTACACATCATTGCAGCACTATTCACAGCAGTCAAGAAGTCAAAGCAACCCAAATGTCCAGTGACAAACGACACACAAAATGTGGTATACACATCGATGGAATATTATTCAGCCTTGAAAAGGAAATCCTGTCACATGCAACAATGCAGGTGAACCTTCGAGGCATTATGCAAAATGAAACAAGTCAATGACAAATACAAACAGACAGCTGGTTACCACAGCCTGAGAAATGGAAAAAATGAAAAGTTGTTTTAATGGATATAGTTTCAGTTTTGCATGATAAAATTCTGGATATCTATTGCACAAACAATATGAACACACACTACTGAACTGTATGTTCACAAATGCTTGGATGGTTTTTAAAAAGCAATCAATCAACAGATTTCCCGATCGCTATCATGAACCTACTGATAGGTTTCCTAGAGATTGGGTTAAAATATTAGCATGTGTAATGTAAGAAAGCAAAACCAGCAAATGGAGATCAAGTTAGTCCGTTTCCTAACTCAAAGTAACTCAAACACAATGTCAGCCATGCAAGCACTTCAGTTTGTTTTTAACAACTTTTCTTGGGTGTATGTAAAATATGTTTTATAATGGAAACTGATCATCTTGAAATGATCATCAAAAATGGGTAAATTTTAATACTGATACTGATAATGAAAGACACAAAGGAAGCAACTTCAAAGTCCCTCCACAACATTCCCTCTTCCCATCACTGCACTAATATCAATGGGTAGAGTCCAAGTCCCCTGACAACAATATCTGCCTTACAGTTTTTGTTTAGAAGAACCTAACGTCTTCTACTGGGTCTGTGGAGTCCAGAAAACCTCTGGTACCCAACTACCATCATGGACCAATCTTGGAGTAAAAGAGGCCAACACAATAAGCCTTACAACCTAGCTCTGACACTTAATTGTTAGGTAATCTTGAGAAATACACTGAACCTTGATTTATTTCATGGATATTTCAGGAAATATATGAAATATATTGAAATATTTGAAATATCCATTCCAAATAACAGGAATAATAGTCACAGGTTTATTATGAAGATTCACTGGAATAATACGTGTAAACCAATTAGCACAATAAACAAAGTAGGTATTCTTTGGATGACACTATCACCACCACTGCTTATCAGTTATATTAAAAAATCACTTGAAGTACTACAGAGTTCAGCACCAATCACTCTATAAATGCACTGGTTCCTGTTTCTACTTCTAAAATACAACCTCAAGGATCAAGTCTAATATTATGTTTTTATCTATGTTCCTTAGAGTTCATCACATAGCATTAAGCAATGAGTAGTTAGTTGATCAACTCAACCTTCACTGGACAGGTAATAATTACGGATTTGCCATGTACAAGGCACCATCCCAGGCACGGTGCACCGATCTCCACTTCTAAGTTTACAATTTAGGCTCAATAAGATCTAGTTCATTCTACTGACTTATTCACCACAACAGCAGAAACACATACATATCATTATATAAGGCATGGAAAGCCTCCTTCCATGGATTTACAGTAATCTGTTCCCTTATTCCACTACCAGAGAATAAGTTACCTTATTTAATTACTATACTAAATCCATCTGTATAGTTTATAGAATCTCATATTCTAGCAACCTCAACCACCGGGATCTGTCTAAAAATGAAAAATGTCTATACATGCCTCAGAGCTTATAAAACAGTCAATGAGAATTTTTACCCTAATTAAGAGTATGTTATAGTAAAATTTTTGATACAACAAAAGAAATTCATAAAACCATATTTATACATTATGCTGTGAAACATCTCAACATATTCACGGATGGTGCTTTCTTTTCAATTCTAGAATCACCTTTTCTCATGTAAAATTTCCTCTAGTTAGGAAAAAAGTGTAAGTGAGCTAAAAAAAGAAATGTCTTGAAATTTCACAGTGTACTGTATGTAACCGAGAAACAGCTTGCATGCTATTAAACTAAAAAGTTGGTCAATAAAGAAAAATGCACAATTTTGTCCATTTGTTCAGGATCATCCTTTCTTCCCCGCCAACCCCAACTCATCACCCCCAGCCCAAGATTCCCCACTACAAGCTGCCTTAGACGTCTACCCCTCTACCAAATACACAGTGTTTTTAGCGGGGATGAACATGCACATATTTTTGTACAAGATGCGTATCTAGTTTGCTATTTCTGGCAAAGGACAGAGAATGCCCAAGGTTGTCAGTACAACTTTTATGTCCTGTGATTTAACTGGACCTTTAGCAAGTACAAAATATTTCAAAGGAAGGAAAGGATTTTTTTTTTCCATGACTAAATAAAGAAAGCCAGAGAGGATTTTCTGAGGCAAGAGGACGCTGATAGAATTCCAGCCAAGAGTTTAGGTGGATACAAAATTTTGAGAAAGGGACATTAGAAAATAATTATTATTTCTGCATTAAGTAAAGCAAAATAAAACAAGTACAGGCAAAGAAAAGAAAAATCGTTCCACAAAGATAACAATATAAAACTAAAACATAAGCAGCAGTGATGGAGACAAAAAGTTTAACTTTAGGTATCTGACAATATGGAAATGGTTTGGATAACCCATACAGAGTACATGGTGGACCCCTGTGTATGCTGGCTTTCAAAGGATGTGGCTCACAGAACAGGCTTTCTTTCCAAATCAATTATTAGCTGTTTATAAAAAACAACAGTAATTTAGACAGTCCAACTGATCTCATTTCAACGAACATTTCTTGAAAACATTTGTCATGTATGAAACTCACCGAGATATGTAAATTCAAGTCCAAGCTGTGTTTTAAGTAACTCAGACCATTTATTTTCAAAAGTTTGTGCAGTTCATGATGAAATAAGTACGAAGTTTGACTTTATTAACTTGATATGTTCTGTGGATCAAAAAGAGTTGAATAATGGTAATTTCATATAGTTCAGCCTGATATGATACCTATCACTGAAAACTAACAAAATAGCTGTGAAACAGAAGTCTAGGCAAAATACCGCTAACATTACAAAAATTCAGATGCAAAAGAAGAGAACTCATTCCCTTTTGACTTTGGAAAGCAGGACAGCTTCTCAGAGCAGATGGCATATGAACTAGGAATCAGGTTTTGAGAGCTGGAATAGTTAGAAGAGGGAATATAGTGGGGAGGAAGTAGCAGATGGGAATTTTAAGCTGAGGAAAACCAAGAACATACGCGCAGGATCAGAAAGTATAACAGAATAATTCAAATGGAAGAATCATCTATTTTTTAATGTCAGAGAACAAGTATGGAAGGTTCACTATTAAAAATTTACATTCAATTCACTTCATGAATTTGATGTTATATCTCATAATCCAATTAAAATTTGGGATTATGAAACACATATAAAGGTTTTCTGATAAGCAATATAAGGAAACTGAAATGAAGATGTCAAGTCAATCACGCCCTATAAAAGGGCTGCAAACACTCTCAAGTTCATTGAAGTCTCAATATAACACAATATACTACAAGCCCCTTGCTTTGCTTCAGATACAGCAAAAGCATGCTTTAAGATAATGCTGATCTATTCAGTGATGGGCAACAGATTTCCCCTTGACTAGTGTCCTCATGGAAGCTTCTGCTTCAAACTTCAGGGCTTTAGAGAGGTCCCACTGGATTTAAAGGCCAAGTTCTTTCCCTCACTCCACTTACAAATCACTGCAAGTAACCATTATAAATTTACCATGGTACTGGCAAAATTTAATAATTACAAGAACTTACTGAGTGCTTTGTGGGAATACTGGCTTTTGCATGGTTATGAGGATGATAATGAAATCTAATCTACTGCTCCATTACACATATTCTTCTTAGCCACAATAACATTGTTCCATTTAAGCTTGAGGACTGTATTTAAATAGATGGTTTAGGAAACAATAAAGCCTAAAAGAATACTGTAGGTGTATTTCAAATTTAGAGTGAGTAGGAAACATCAGGGGAATTTTATCTACTTGATCAAACAATCAGACGTAATCAAAAAAATTTTGTTGTTGGAGCCAGCAACAAAAAGAGGCCAAGAAAACAGGGGGCAGGAATTTTTTTCTCATTAGAGAGTCTGTGAGCTAATAAGAATATTAATCAAAAGACACAGAAAAAGACTTTTAATTATAGTCTGGCTGGTTTTTTTAGGAGAAACATTTAATGCCACACAAGTTATAACGTATAAACACTGGACACAGCGGGTATACTACATATTATGACTAGTTAAAGAAGCAGGACCCAAGGGGTACATTACGTATCATTACCAGTTAAGAGATGAGGAAGAATGGAGTTAGGGGACCAAGTAAAGGAGAAATGAGACACACACGGAGAAAGATACAAAACACCAAAGAAGCAGAAATACGAGAGAAAAGCACCTACAATCAAATCAAGGTGAACACAGAACAACCATTCTGATGTCTCTCTCTCTCTCCAACATTTTTTCTAAGGACTAACAGATGTCTCTTTTCCTATCATGAACACACGCAAAAATGGAAATACCCCATCACCTGCCCCAGGGGGCATGGGAAATTATGCTAAGGGTTGAATAGAAAAATCCACAGTACAGAGGCACCTTTCCAACTAAAGTCCATGACAACATTAGAGCCTACAACAAGAAGGATGGAACTAGGACTCTTGGAATGAAATGAATTATTTCTATTATTAAAACCACTGGGAAAACATCAAAATGTTATGGACCGACTGTTGCACGAACACTTCAGCCTGAAAGAACACTTGCTGAACAGAAGTTCTAGGAGGTGACCTTAATTTGTGAAACATAACCACAAATTTCAGTAGTAGCTCCACTTAGACTTTTAGGTTTAGAGAACGAGATTATGAATGTTTCCATAATCATATTCTTCCACAGTTTGATATCCGCTTCGCATTTTCTTTCTCATCCGACAGTCAAGTTTGGTTGCAGTTTCCAACGTAGAAGGGGTAGGAGATGAACAAGAGTGTGTTTCCAGAATTAGATGTAAACTCAAACTTGGCAGTGAGGAGGCTGCATGTTCTCTAGAAACTGAGTCCCGTTCCTGCGTCACTGCCTGTGGGGACTTGAACACCTGAGTCCTGGGGGTCCTGGAAGCTTGCAGGCTTCCCAGATGCTGAAATGGTCCAGGCTCTCTGAGGCCGAGTGTGAAGGCGGCGGCAGAAGAACCCGAAGAAGGTCTGGAGCCACGTAGAGACATGAAGCAGCAGGTGTGGCGGGAGCATCGGAGCCCAGACAGGAACCCTGGCACTGCCCCCAGCTCTCATCACCAAGGCCTGACTGCCTCTGGAAGCTTCCACTGAAACACCACATCCGTACAGAGCAGGACTCAGCGAACTCTTCCCGTCAAGCACCAGAGAGTCAATATCACCTCCGCTGTGGGCCAAAGAGTCCACAGCAGCCACAGACAATACTTGGAACAACGGGGCAGCCGTGGAGCAATTAACACTGTATTTGCAAAAACACATTGTGGGTCTGTCATCGACTTCATGCCTCTCCCAAGTTATTTTTCTGGTAACATTCTCAACGGTCTTATTTGAGGGAGCCGATGAGTCCCTGCAGCTATTGCATCATTTGGGTGAGATGTAATAGTAACAAGCATCGCTGTGCCTGGCACTTGCTATAGACCAGCGTGTGTTGTGTGCTGTGCGCAATCACTCAGTCTTGTGCAAGTCTTTGCGACCCTATGGACTGTAGCCCACCAGGCTCCTCTGTCCAGGGATACTGGGTTAGGTTGCCATTTCCTCCTCTGGGTCATCTTCCCAACCCAGGAATCGAACCTGTGTCTCTTGCATCTCCTGTACTGGCAAGTGGATTCTTGACCACTGCATCCCTGTAGGCCAGACACAGCACTAATGCAACACAGAGGTCACAGGATCCTCCCCGACCTAGCTACATCATCCCTATTTCCAGATACTGGGTTAGCCAATGGGTCATTCAGGTTTTCCAGATGTTACAGAAAACTCAACAAACTTTTTGGGCAACTCAATATAAAATACCACAGCAGGCTTAAATAGCACAACGATTAATTGCAAGATTTTTGTGACTCTGATCCATGGCTGCAATTTACTACCCAGCAGGCTTCTAACTTCAGAGCCCACCTCAATCAATAAGGAGCTGGCAAAAATGCCCATTCCCGGGCCCTGACTACAAAAGGTTCTGATTTAGTCACGTGGGGTTAGGCCCAGGACTCTGAACTTTAACACACACTTCTGTTAAGTCTGGTGAGAAACACTGCAATCCCATGCATTTTCCAAGCAAAAAGCCACATTATCTGTGCTGGATTAGGTGAGAAACACTGCAATCCCATGTATTTTCCAAGCAAAAGGCCACGTTATCTGTGCTGGAATAGGTTTTAGCAGTGCCTGCTAAAACTGTAATTGAAGAAAATGATTAGCCTCAATGAGGAAAACCTGAAGTACATTTTAGGCTAAATTTTACTTTCAGCTTGCTTTCTATTTTTTATGCATTAATATTATGAAAGGTATACCGAGCTTTTAACATTTTATATAAACACAAAAGTGGTTTAAATTTTAAAAACCAGTTTTTGCTTAAAAAAAAAAATTACATAAGCTAAATAAATCACTGACATTTTAAGCACAGGGAGATGTTCATGATCAACTATTAGCATTTCTGCTTTAGAAACATAAACCCATTATACCTCTCTCCTGCAACCTCCAAACATGCAACATCTAATACATTCTACTTATTTGCCCCTGAGGATGCTGAAGAAGTGGTATATCATTGTTTGGCAATAACTGCACTTGGAGTTAGTGCTGACCTCACAGCTTGTCGAGTAGGGAATAGAAAGCCTGGCCCAAGACATGAGTGCTAAGCTCAAGCAGCAGCTCTATGAATTCTGCCATCAGAAGCACATGGGACAGAAGCCTGGCCACCAGCAAGAGCTCGTGATTCGAATGTTGACACAGGTACTCTGTCAGAAGTTATGTAGGTCAGAGATAAAAGAACAGAATGGCTTCAAAAAAATCCTGGCAGGATATCCTCATCTCTGAAAGCAGCTGATGTCCCTGGGCCTGAGGTTCCCAGGAAACAGTCTAGAACCTTCTGTATAAGCAATCTCACAAGAGCAGAGCTGTGGGGGTCATGTGGGATGGAGTGGGGGGCTCAACATTTATACAATACATATCCAGGCTCCTGATATGAGCCAAGATACACCCTGAGTGCTAGGGCTAAAACATTGATTAACACATAATCCCTGTTCTCAGGAAACTTATCATCTGACAGAAGTCAATTTCCTAGCCCCAGTTTGTGCCGGTTTCTGGCCTGTCATGAAAGTTCCTGAGTCTCTGGGTTTTTTATTTGTAAATTACGTTCTTCCACTGTTAGCATCAAATGAGAATCTCTATAAAGTACAAATCACTGACTTCCCTTGGTGGCTCAGATGGTAAAGAATCTGCCTGCAGTGCAGGAGACCTGGGTTCCATCCCTGGGTCAGGAAGATCCCCTGGAGAAGGGAATGGCAATCCACTCCAGTATTCTTGCCAGGGAAACCCCATGGACAGAGTTGCCTGATGGGCTACAGTTCATGGGATCGCAGAGTCAGATACAACTGAGCAACTAACACACTATAAAGTGTAAGGTACTAATATATAATGAATTGGTGTTTCTCAGTGCGTTGCACAGGGGAAGCCAGACCTGGGCTGTCAAGGAAGCCCTGACTGCACAAAGGAGCTGCCAGATGCTGCACCCAGGTGCATCCTCAACCAGGAGAGTACTCAAGAGGGCAAGATCCAGGCTGGCTTTACCAGTACGTGCTGCTCCTTTGAAACTTCACAGGGAGGAGAGATTGAAGAAGGGGGTGATATCCTATAGCTGCTGCTGCTGCTAAGTCACTTCAGTCGTGTCCGACTCTGTGCGACCCCATAGACGGCAGCCCACCAGGCTCCCCCGTCCCTGGGGTCCTCCAGGCAAGAACACTGGAGTGGTTGCCATTTCCTTCTCCAATGCATGAAAGGGAAAAGTGAAAGTGAAGTCACTCAGTCGTGTCCGACTCTGTGAGACCCCATGGACTGCAGCCCACCAGGCTCCTCTGTCCATGGGATTCTCCAGGAAAGAGTACTGGAGTGGGGTGCCATTGCCTTCTCCAGGTATTCTATGGATTGGAGACAAAAGTATGGTCCTGGGCTCCATTAACACGAGCAGACCCTAAGAAACAGGAATCTGCTAAAAACTCCACGAAAGATGGTGAGATCAGGCCCAAAGGCTAAGCAACTCTTAGTGCTTAGCAAATCTTCTGCTCAGAAATTCGACTGAGGATAAATACCATCCTTCAGAGGAATTTAATCTACCATAAAAACTACTGGACTAGTGACAATGCTGACTGCAACTTGCTGTCTGCTCTAGTTCACCAAGGACAAAAAGAAAATGATGAAGGCCATTCAGCAATCAGAGATGGTCATTAGGTGGTACTGTTACGCAGATAATTTGATTTATAAGAAAGAGCATATTGCTGGGATTTCGATCATCTAGATTACTATGTTTCTAACGCCACTACAAAGACCTGCAGCTTTAAGGTCTCTCAATGACTGCATGTGTTTTTCTAGTAAATTCAGGTTAAAATATTAACTCTCCCATTTTTACAAGATCGTGATGATGACCAGATAGGATGACAAGTGTGAAAGCATTCTAAAGTGTTAAAATCACTCACAAGGAATTACATTTAAAGAAACAAGTTTTATGCATATGGGTATGTCTGAAGACAATAGGCTTTAATTTTTTGAATTGTACTGTGAAAAACTGTACTGTGTTCCAAGCTAAGAAAAAAGAAACCTGTGCAATAAATTATTGTGCTACCTGTAGTCGAACTGTGCAATTATCATTTGTAAAATTCTCATGTTCTAATCATCAAAAAAATAAATAAATAAAACCTTAAATACAAGTCTAAGCTTAATCTCCATATAATACACTTTATCTTATTCATACTGCAACATATTCATTGCTTTTCACGTAAACGGTGGAGT
This sequence comes from Dama dama, assembly GCF_033118175.1. Taxonomy (NCBI): domain Eukaryota; kingdom Metazoa; phylum Chordata; class Mammalia; order Artiodactyla; family Cervidae; genus Dama; species Dama dama. The sequence continues at coordinate 51,448,031 of NC_083710.1, forward strand.
AAATGAGTCCTATAAACACACACACACAAAGAATTAAAAAACACTTCTAAACAAACAAAAAAATTAGATAAAATGTTAAGAGAAAACACAGTAGGTTCATGAACACAACAGACTGTCATTGCACTGTAAAAATAGGTGTTGATGTGCTCTCTCTCCAATCCTTACAGAAAAAAAAAAAAAAAAATCTTTGAAATATGACAGTAGAGACTAATTGATATCCCATTTTATTTAATGTGTGCACTTAAATAAACCCGTGAAGAAGAATTAGCATCAATAACATGTTAAAAGTTACAGATAATCTAAACTAGCCATTTACTTTGTCAACAAAGGTCCGTCTAGTCAAGGCTATGGTTTTTCCAGTGGTCATGTATGGATGTGAGAGTTGGACTATAAAGAAAGCTAAGCACCAAAGAATTGATGCTTTTGAACTGTGGTGTTGGAGAAGACTCTCGAGAATCCCTTGGATTGCAAGGAGATCCAGTCAGTCCATCCTAAAGGAAATCAGTCCTGAATATGCATTGGAAGGATTGATGCTGAAGCTGAAACTCCAATACTTTGGCGACCTGATGGGAAGAACTTACTCATTTGAAAAGACCCTGATGCTGGGAAAGATTGAGCGCAGGAGGAGAAGGGGATGACAGAGGATGAGATGGTTGGATGGCATCACTGACTCAATGGACATGGGTTTGGGTAAACTCCAGGAGTTGGTGGTGGACGCGGAGGCCTGGCGTGCTGCGGTTCATGGGGTCAGAAAGAGTCGGACACGACTGAGGGACTGAACTGAACTGAAACTAGCCATTTAAAAATAAACTATTTCCATCAAGGGAGCTTCCCAAGTGGCACAGTAGTAAACAATTCGCCTGCCTGCCAATACAGGAGATACAAAAGATGTGGGTTCAATCCCTGGGTCTGAAAGATCCCCAGGAGTAGGAAATGGCAACCTGCTCCAGCATTTCTGCCTGGAAACCTCCATGGAGAAAGGAGCCTGGAAGGCTACAGCTCATGGGGTCACAAAAAGTCAGACAGGATTAAGCACTCGTTCACTCATTATTTCCAACAAAGACATCACAAGAAAGCTATAGGTTTGTAATGTTTTGCGAATATTAATACAAAATCATCAACAAAACATAACCAAACAAAATCTGGCAACATATTCAAAGAATTACATATCATGACAAGTGGGATTCATGCCAGGTATGCAAGGTTGGTTTGATACATGAAAATCAATTTTATCAAGATACTAAAAAAAAACCACAAAATACATGATCATATCAATAAATACAGTAAAAGCATCTGACAAAATTCAATCCCCTTTCATGATAAAAACTCAACTAATTAGAAATAACTTCAACATGGTAACGGGCAGCCACAAAACACAGACACACACACACACACGCACAAATTACATCATACTTAATGGTGAAAGGCAAGAAGCTTTCCCCTGAATCAGGAAGACTAGAGATCCTGCTCTTGCCTCTCCTCTTCAGTATTGTACTAGAAGTTCTAGCCAGAGTAATTAGGCAAGAAAAAGAAATAAAAGCCATTCAGATTGGAAAGGAAGCAGTAAAACCAACTCTATTCACAGATGACATGATCCTGAATATAAAAATTCCGAAAGAATTCATGTTAAAATTAGAATACAAGGTTGCAGGACACAAAATCATTATACAAAAATCTACCATATAGATTTTCTATATACCTGCATAAACAATCCAAAAATGAATTTTAAAAAACACGTCTACTGGTAGTTAATAATATGGTATTGCATATTTGAAAGTTCCTAGAAGAGCAATTCTTCAGAGTTCTCATTGCAAGAAAAATTAATTTTTATAACTATGTATGGTGATGAATGTTTATAGACTTATTGTGGTGATCATTTCACAATACATACAAGTATCAAATCATGCTGTAAATCTGAAATTAATATAATATCAATTACACCTCAATTTAAAAAGAAAACAATTCTATTTATGACTGCATCAAAAATAATAAAATACTTAAGAATAAAGTTAACAAAAGAGGTACAAAACCTATAGTATGAAAACCATAAAATACTGTTGAAAGAAATTAAAGAATATCTGAATGAACAAAGAAAAAAAAAATCCCATGGTCACGGTATCTTACAGCATATTAGTCACAATGGGCATCTTAGAAAGAAGCGTCCTCACCTGGGAGGCTGCCAGGAGCCAACTTCTTCTCATTCTACAAGTAAAAACCAGACGCCTTCCACCTCACTTCCACAGAGCTGAGGAGGAGCCAGACTGATGTTAAAGCCAACACAGAAAGATAGATACATCCTTGATACTGTTGAGACATTAAACCAAACTAATCCTGAAGACCTACCTCCCTGTGGACTTTCTAGGATCAGATCAAAGCCCTCTTTCTTATCAAAGCTAGTCTGAGTTCATTTTCTTTACTCCTAATCACACACATGTTAATTGACTAAATCAGAGAGTTAGGAAACGCTAGTGGATAAGTGAGGCAGAAATATAATCTTGAAGGCAAGTGTGGAAACAGCTATTTTTGAAGAAAGGCAAAGTAAGTTTCCCCCTGGTGTATTGAATCACATCTCCAAGTTCACTCAGAACTCTACGCTCAAAACTTCTTCCACCTCAAAGATGTTACCTAAGTCCCAGTTTCAGAAATACCCTAGTATCAGTTCCTACATAATCTAGACCATTACTAAACACAGAATCGAACCCCGTTATCAGCTCTGCCAGAGTCCCCCTATGAATGGCATCTCTCAACCACCCAACCCTGAAACTGCAGAATCCTATTTCCTCTTCTCCCTTGATGTTTGCACTCTCAGAAGTCAAAACAACCTTCATGAAATGTTCTTAATTCTATCTATTTCTTGCATTCTAAAACACCCTGATTTTACTTTAGACCAGAATTTTGACATTTTATCTAGTCTCCTCGACTCTTAATTTCTCCCCATTAAACTCAATCTGCATGCTGCTCAGATGAAGCTTTCCACATTAACATTTCTACCATGCTGCTGCCTTCCTTGAAAAGTTCCCTCACCGACTGCCAAGTACTGCCTCATAACCTACCACCACCCCAGTTAAGGGCCTTCTAAAGATTAACCTCAGAGAAGTAATGGGAGTGTCTGCTTCCTTTGCTTCATTGAGGTACAAAAAAGTCACAATGGACATCATCAGGCAGCTAAATCATCTTCTGGGGACAGAATGGGAGCAATACACCCAAAACGGGAGAGAGAAATGTTACTTTTGATCACTTGTCTCCCACTTTTTAAGAAACCATTCAGTTATTTGTTTCACTTTTCCCAAGCTTCTGCTCTTCCCTTATCAGAAACAGGTCATTCTTCTTCCTACCACCTATATGAAGAAATAATAGTCAGTGTCCCTTAACTCTTACAATTACTTCCCATTTATTAATCAATATGTTTGACATGACTGCAGCCATGAAATTAAAAGATGCTTACTCCTTGGCAGGAAAGTTATGACCAACCTAGACAGCATATTAAAAAGCAGAGACGTTATTTTGCCAACAAAGTTCCGTCTAGACAAGGCTATGGTTTTCCCAGTAGTCATGTATGGATGTGAGAGTTGGACTATAAAGAAAGCTGAGCACTGAAGAATTGAGGCTTTTGAACTGTGGTGCTAGAGAAGACTCTTGAGAGTCCCTTGGACTGCAAGGAGATCCAACCAGTCTATCCTAAAGGAGATCAGTCCTGAATATTCATTGGAAGGACTGATGCTGAAGCTGAAACTCCAATACTTTGGTCACCTGATGCGAAGAACTGACTCACTGGAAAAGACTCCGATGCTGGGAAAGATTGAGGGCAGGAGGAGAAGGGGACAACAGAGGATGAGATGGTTGGATGGCATCACCGACGCAACGGACATGAGTTTGAGTAAGCTCCGGGAGTTGGTGATGGACAGGGAGGCCTGGCGTGCTGCAGTCCATGGGGTCGCAAAGAGTTGGACACGACTGAGCGACTGAACTGAACTGACGTTTGACATGAACACACAAATTGAAAACCTCTCCAACTTTTCATGGAGATTCCACTGTTTCCTTTTCCGTCACCTTTGCTGACATTGATGTCCAAAATAACATGACAGAAAGAATAAAGAAATTAAAATACAGAGGCAACAGATGTGGGCGAAGCTGGAGTTCCATTTAATGAAAAAGAACTTTGTAAACTATAAATCTCCATAATATAGTCATTATCATTTGTTTGCAAATAACTTTAAAGAATTAGACTAAATTAATTTTCAAAGAATTCTTTTCAAAGAATTGCAGCTCTAAAGTTGTAATTCCAAAGTTTTCAAAAACATGGACAGAGGAGCCTGGTGAGCTGCAGTCCATGGAGTCACAGAGTCAGACATGGCTTAGCAACTGAACAACAATGCTATACATATATTACACATATAGATACACACATACATATTGGGGCTTCCCTGGTGGCTCAGATGGCAAAGAATCTGCCTGCAATGCAGGAGAGCTGGATTCAGTCCCTTGGTTGGGAAGATCCCCTGGAGAAGGGAATGGCTACCCACTCTGGTATTCTTGCCTGGACAATTCCATGGAGAGAGGAGCCTGGTGGACTACAGTCCATGGGGTCACAAAGGGTCAGACATGACTGAGCGACTAACACATTTACTTTTGTAACACACATGTGTATATATAAGTACACACACACATACACAGAAAGAGAGAAAGTCAAGTTGCTGCTATTAGTCAATCAATTGTATCCGACTCTTTGCACCTCCGTGGACTGCAGCATGCTGGTCTCCTCGGTCCGTGGGATTTCCCAGGCAAGAAAACTGGAGTGGGTCATCATTTCCTTCTCCAGAGAAAGTTAAGAAATGACTGTAAAAATATATACAACGAAAGGGACTATAATTCAGTACATTATCCCTGAGGCCTATTCCTCTAGATAGGTAAAATCAAAATTACAAACTAGCATAAAGGAGCATTACTTTGGTTTAACAGCAATTTACTATTTAAACCACTCTGCTTCAACATAACCTACCAAGTAAGAACATGAAAGTCATTTCTTCCTTAGAGAAGCACTAGTTTTTCCAAATTTGTCAAAGTATACTCAGGTGTATTAGTGAAAAAACAATTTTTTAAAAAGCCTGGGGATAGCCTATATTTAAGTTACATAAACATATATTCAAAAACTTAAATCAGTATGTTTTATGGATTCTGGTGTATATGATTTTATATATTTTAAATACATCGTTCATACAGACATGCCATACTATTAGTTGTCATACACAAACATATACACAGCAGAAAATTTTTTAAATCCCATTTATTCAAAGTATACTTTAATCCCCTGACGAACAGATAGGAAAGCAAAGGACAGTGGTTTTATTATTAATAACTATAAAACAGACATATTTAGAAAACTACAGCTTCTGGCTTTAAAAAAAGCAAGTGTCCATGCCGCGGGAAGAAATGATCCGAGCACCACAGACTTCCCTAGCGAATACACTTTCTCCTGAGATCACATGGTCATCTCCTTCCCCAGATGTGCACTTCCGAAGGGAAAGGACTGGGCCAGGAGTCCCCACAAGCAAGCACAGGGCTGGCACATAGAGGGGGGACTCAGTAAAAATGTTTATTTCCATAACCAGAAGCCTTTAAGATCTACTGTTCTACGGATTTGGCTGTAGAAAATTAAACACCTCACATCAGTAAACTATTCTACAATTATTCTACTCATTGTATAGAGTACTGTTTTCTTTCATTTGCTTTATGCTGAAATACCTTTCAGATTTCACAGGAAACTTCAATTCTATTTGAGATTTCTGAAATGTGATCAATAAAGTCGGCATTTCACAGGCTCTGATCATATACCCTCCAGCCTGAAAAGTGCACATTTTTCAAATCCCCAGGTAGAACAAAAATCAGTTCATTTCCCTTTTTTCAGATTCATATCTTTCTTGAAATGTGATTGAAAACCCCACATGGGATTTCAGATTAGAAATGTCAGGAGGTTATGACAATAAAACTGCTTTCAGCGAAATCTCAATTATCTAGAATCCTTAAGGAAGAAGTCCTCAGAGATAACTGAATTTCTGTTACAGTGAACATTTTCAGTGCCCCTGTTTTTTATTGTAATTTTTAAAAGACATGTTTACAAAAGCTGCATTATGTATTACTAATTCCTTACAAAGACTTGGGGTTACCATCTTGAACATCAGTTACCGAGAGGAGTCACGTGTGCCATTTCCATATCTGATTCTAGAATGGCACTGGGTGTGTTGGGTTGCCTTCAGCATGGTACTGTGCCACTATCAAGGACACAGTTACACACACACAGACAAACACACCCTGTATCTCTTACACCTTCACGAAACCTTCTAGTGAAGGTAGTGGCTTCCCCTCCCACATCCCTACCACCTTCCATCATATCACGAGCTAGAGCTTCTGGTCTGAAGAGGCTCAGCTTTAACACACACATCCTGATCAGTTCCTTTTAGTTACATTAACGTGCTGACAAGGGCTTGGAAGCTGTTTCTGGAAGCTTTCTTCTTCTCCTCCTTTTAATTATAAAATTTAAAAAGTTTTTATATGAATTGGGGGTACAGAAAGGTACTGAGCTCAAACTACTTCAAAGGTTTGTCCATTAGATAGACTACAAGAGTTCATTCTATCGATAATTAAACTCTAAGCTGCATCATATATTATGTTGACCTTCCTCTGTACCCGCTGCCCCTTTTCACACTGGCACTCGTCACAGAACTCAGAAAATCAAAAGATGCTGAGCAGACTGTACTCAGTTACAGGAAAAAAAGAAGTCCCCCATTTCTCCAACAAAGAAACCATATAGGCACCAAAGATTACAATCGCAAAGAACCTCAATCCAAGTTTCACAGAATCACCTACTATGCAAGATATATTCTATTCTCCATAAAACACAATCATTAAAGATTCAATTATTTAACTTGCTCTCTGAAAAAAAACTGTTTGAAAGACAGAAACCGTGACCTAGGATTTCCTTAAAGCTTTTTCAAACCAGTATTTGTAAACCAGGTCTGTTTCCTAGGAAACTCAGCAGGTTATACCTGGCACAAGGAAACTCTCCCTCTGTCATTTCCCTTTTATCCTTGGTTCATATATGTGGCTGCAGCCTGTTAGAAAGAAAAAAAAATTACCTTCCAGTATCAGTGAAATGATAAGGGAACTAGAATATCACTTTCCCAGCCTGCTTCTTCTCCTGGGGTAGATGGAAGAACAAACAGAAGAAATCTGTCCAGAGAGCCCCAAAAAGCTGGAAAGCACTTTGTAATCCAGTTCAGTGAGCGCCCAACACAGTTTGGGGCATTTACCTTAACTCACTTTGTGAAAGGTAAAACAGAAAATGTTTAAAATCTGGATTTATTAGAAACCTTGTGTCAGACATTTCTGAGTTCAAATTCCAAATCTCTTTTTCTACATGCGTTCATTTTACTTAAGTTAGTTTACTTCTAACTCTTAAAACAGACAAAATACATTGTTCATATTATGGTAATACAAATTCAGTTAAAAATGAATACAAATATCATGTTCAGAAATAATTTTGTCTCTGAAGACTATCTAAGCACAATTCAAACATGGCAAACCTGGGAGTCTGCCAAGGACTTTATACTATAATAAAATAAGGGTGTGGTTTTAGGGGGACAGGCTTTTTTTTCCCTCCTCTCAAAGGATTTTTAGGAGACATGGCATTTTCAGAAAGCACAATGGAGTATATAATTTCTACAAACATCTGCAAGTGAACTTTTTAACACTGAGAAAATGGGTAGTATGTATTATACGTCTTTGCCAGGTCCACGTACCTGGACTTTTTTCTTTCATCGACAACCAAATACAGGAGGAAAACGGAGAGAGAAATCACAACATGGATGAGTTTTAAACACAACTGTAGAACTTATTTGTTGTTGTCATTGTTGTTTAGTTGCTAAGTCATGTCCAACTCTTTTGCAAACCCAAGGACTGCAGCCCTCAAGGCTCCTGTGTCCATGGGATTTCCCAGGCAAGAATACTGAAGTGGGCTGCCATTTCCTTCTTCAGAGAGCTTAAACAGTTTTAAATTTCAAAAAGCCATTATTAAATCACAGTAACGTGTAAAGCATCACAACCCTGGCCTGAAGATCCAAACACTACATATGCTGTTGAGAGTTGCTGCTTAACAAGACTCAGACACTATATCCCAACATTTGTAACACATTCTTAAGTATTTTTCCAAACATTTAACCACACAGCATACTTTAAAATGTTATACATATATTCATGTGCTTTGATGATTTAAATGTCTGCAATTGCAAAGCGACTTTTCTCTAAAGCAACACTTAGTATTTCTCCATAATACAAGCTCCAACTCTATGAAATGCTCTTCCACATAATACAAGCTCCAACTCTAAGAAATGCTCCCCAAATACTTTTTTGAAATATTCCTTTTTACTTACAGGTGCATCTACTGGCCCACCACACAGTGAATCTGAATTCAATTTTCCATTCTCTCCCTTTTCAAATACATAAAACTCTAAGAAAGAAACTAAGAAATGGAAACACCCAGCTAAACTAACTTTTACAGGCCCATTTAGCATCTACTACCAAATGATAGTTAAGGCCCTGTAAATTTTCCTCTGTCCCAGAAATTTCCTCTGTCCTCAGGTCCCAGAAATCCTGATTCCAGGACTGGAACCATTTTAGCCATTATACCAAAGGAAATTCTGCTTGTCAGCTTATCACTCACAGATACAGCTGAACTCACTGCTCAGATTCTTGAAATTAAACACTGACAAGAGAACACTGCCTATTACACTGACAAGAGAACATTGCCCATTTTAATTAAGTGTTAAAAATGGTCCAGGTAATTACTAACCACTGGCATTGCTTACCTCCTGGCAAAAGCTTGGAGTTACAAACTGTTTTGCTAATCAAATAATAATTATTATAATTATTATTATATAACTACTATTTATATAATATATAATCATATTAATTTATTTTTATAATGTATTTACATTACTTCTATAACTATATAAACTAAATTTTAAATTGTTATGATTATGCAATTCATTATTGCTGTTATTATGACCACTACCATCACCCCCAAATCCAGAAGCACTAAGACCTCGGGCACAGATCTTTGACTTAGAGCCAGAAGAGCTTAGTTTCCGTCTGGGCCCCTGGCTCTACTGCACTCAAACTTCATAACCGAGTGTAAGTCACTTTACCTTTATCTACAGGAGACAGATGCTTTCCAAAGCTCCTTTAAGCTCCCATTACTCTCCAGGGCTCAAGCCCTGGAGACCTGTATACTGAATAATGAATGGCCGTATAAAACCTCATACATGGATTGTGCCAGGAGAAAGGAATGCACACTTCCCAGATAGTTAGTCAATACCACAGAAAAGAGCCATTATATAAATCAGACCTTGGTAACCTTTGTTTTTGAATTTTTATGCAAGGAGTCTTCATCATTGGCTTAACAATTTTTAGAAAATATTTTTCTAGCTAGTTCATGCAGCACTCAACTATTATTAAGCAATTATGTTTAATTAGCAAACAAGTAAACAAGCTCACGTGGGACACTGGTTATTTTAAATCCTTAAAGTGAGAATATGCTATATGCCACAAGCCCTGTTTTATATAACACAAATGAGTGACATTTCATTAACATGTGTTTACTTTCTGAAGTTAGCAAAGGCTATTTTTATGACTTCTTTTCCTGCTGTTGGATTTATATTCCGAATCGTTGTTGTTCAGTCACTGAGTTGTGTCTGACTCTGTGCGACCCCATGGATGGTAGCCTGCCATTCTCCTCTGTCCATGGGATTCTCCAGGCAAGAATACTGGAGTGGGTTGCCATTTCCTTCTCCAGGGGATCTTCCCATATGAGGACTGAATCCATATCTCCAGCTTGGCAGGTGGATTCTTTACCACTAACCAACAGGGAAGTCCAAATTCCTATTATTCTAAAAATGATTTTAGAGAAATCTCTTTGCCTTGGGTCAAGCCCCATAAGCATATGAATCCTTTACAACCTTGCTCAGAAACATCAGCAAGTCCCTTCCAACCAAGCAAAAAAAAAAAAACTGAATAATAAAAATAGCCTGACCAACACTATACCAAGATCATCAAACCAACACACTGGTCTCTTACTCAGAGACTGCTACTCTCCAAATCATTCCTCTAGGCTGGCCACATAACATATTCACACCACAAATACCAAATAATTCACTTGGGAAATCTTGTAGGAGAAAGAAGTCACTAATACAGGGTTACTAGGGAGACACTTTCAGTGTACATCCTCAACATTCTTTCTTCTTTGTAAAATTCAGCTATTTCACCCTCTAGTCATGGTCCCATAATGAGTGGAAAAGTGAAAGCATTAGTCTCAGTTGTGTCTGATTCCTTGCCGACCCCATGGATTGTAGCCCGCCAGGCTCCTCTATCCATGGAATTCTCCAGTCAAGAATATTGGCATGGGTAGCCATTCCCTTCTCCAGGGAATCTTCCCGACCCAGAGAATCAAACCTGGATCTCCCACATTGCAGGACTGTGTCTATCTTCATTTCTGTAATATACCCAGTGTGATACCCCTCACAGAGTAATCCCTCATTAAAAAAAAAAATTTGATTTAAACTGAAAAAAATTTTAATAACACATCCTAACAACAGTACCAAAGTTGTTAAGATGGTACAAGTGAAAGTCACTCGGTCGTATCTGACTCTTTACAACCCCATGGACTGTAGCTTGCCAGGCTCCTCTGTCCACGGAATTCTACCATAAAGTATTATTGCATTGTTTGGCCAGCAGCACCTGAGAACATGGGGAGCTGACAGGATGGGGAAGAGAGTGGAGCCGGGGTTGGGGGCGGGGAGCGGCGATAGCAGATGCAGATAAGCATACCCACTGGCCCCAAGCACCTGGAAAGTGGGGCTGGGGGTGGGGGTGAGAGCGGTACAGAAAGGAAAAGTACTGATGCATGTTAGCAGCTATCCATCAGTGACTGAAGTCACAGGGCAGTGAGGGGGTGGACAGTAAGGAGACAGCAGACAGTAAGACAGAGAATGGATAGGGAAAACAGTAACATGACTGAGCAAACAAGGGTGTATACTGACACGAACCAGGATCAGTTGCTTGAGCAGGTATTTACAAACATACAAAGGGCAAAAGCTGGAAAGACACGTGGGGTTAGAATTGAAAGTATAATTATGAATTTAGCTTTTTTTAATATATATATGCACTCCCCAGAGAAGGCAATGGCAGCCCACTCCAGTACTCTTGCCTGGAAAATCCCATGGATGGAGGAGCCTGGTAGGCTGCAGTCCATGGGGTCGCTAAGAGTCGGACAAGACTGAGCGACTTCACTTTCACTTTTCACTTTCATGCACTGGAGAAGGAAATGGCAACCCACTCCAGTGTTCTTGCCTGGAGAATCCCAGGGATGGAGGAGCCTGGTGGGCTGCCGTCTATGGGGTCGCACAGAGTCAGACACGACTGAAGTGACTTAGCAGCAGCACAGACGAAATGTTTATGAGTATGCACATGTTCAGTGACTTCAGTCATGTCCAACTCTTGTGACTCCATGGACCACAGCCTACCAGACTCCTTGGGCCACAGAGACTTTCCGGCAAAAATACTGGAGTGGGTTGTCATGCCCTCCTCCAAGGGATCTTCCTGACCCAGGGACGGTACTCACATCTCCTGCACTGCAGGCTGATTTTTTACCGATGAGCCACCAGGTGTGTTCATGTGGGCAAAAATACTTGCATGGACATGTTTCCTCAGGTCTACTGGGAGGGCCCAGATCTGAAGCTTCTGAATACCACTGTTCACTGACAGGAACAAGGGCTACCTGAAAAATACAGCTTACTGCAAAGGATGGGGCAAGGAAAGTTGCAAAAACAAGCCTGGGATAGCTTCTTGTGTCACAAAGTAAGAAAGTGCTCCAAGACTGATGAAAGAAAAGTAACAGCGAAAGTCACTCAGTCGTGTCCAACTCTTTGTGACCCCATGGACTATATAGTCCATGGAATTCCCCAGGCCAGAATACTGGAGTGAGTAGCCTTTCTGTTCCCCAGGGGATCTTCCCACCCAGGGATCGAACCCAGGTCTCCCGCATTGCAGGCAGATTCTTTACCAGCTGAGCCACAAGGGAAACCCAAGACTGATGAGAATGTGTCAAAAGACACACAAGCTACTTTGAAAGTGATCCTCATTTGCCAAATTTGGGACAATGTGAACATCAAAATAAGTAAGGATAGTGATGAATCAGAACCCCCTAAATACATGAAGAATCTGTGATACATGAAAAAATAAATAAACAAATGAGGAAGAAGGGAAAGTACTTCCATAAAGTAGATCACCATTAGAAGGAATGACAGGAAATGAAAATCATCACTTGGCAACTATCCCTATGTCGGCTGATTCAGGCAGAGCAGTCAATGGAGAATAAGCCTGGTGGATGGCGCTTTGATGAAGGCAGGATCCTGGTGTAATCTCAGATAACCTCCCAGTTACAAAGGGGGAAATGGTGCCTTTGGAAGGGAAATCCTGCAGACACACATATGATGATCAAAACTAACATTACCAAATGGCTCAGGATATTCCTCCAGGATGTAGGTCTGTAGTCTACACTTAAGAGACAGGGAACGACTGAGGAAATGGTCCTGATTCAAGGAGTGGGAGAGTGGGAAGAGGTATGTCCACTGACTGCGATGTATATTATGGGATGGATTTCTGACCAGAAGGGAAAATAAGCAACGGGGCAGCTGGTAAAATCAGAATGAGGTCTGTGGATCAGAGGGCTGGCTGCCTTACTATGGCAGTTGTGTATGAGTGTTCTTCCCTGGGAAATCTTTCACTGAGGTATTTAGGGATGATGGTGTACAATGTCTAAAGCTTACTCTTACTTGTTTTAAGAGACCAGAAATAACAGGAGAGTGCAGTATATCACAGAGGAAACATACTGAAATGCTAACAATTTATGTAGCATAAATGTACCACTCACGCAAAGTGCTGTAAATTTTAAATTAAGTAAATAATTTTCCACTTTTTTTTTTTTTTTTTTTCTAAAAATTCCATCAGAAAACAAATCCTAGGACATTGCAGAATTTCATCCTAGCTGTTGAAAAACTTTTAAGTTCAACTTTTAACATTACTAAACGGGAGTATCCTTTTAGCTGGTCATTTAAGGCTTTCTTCATGGTATCAAATTAAAACAACAGTGTGATTTTAAAAGTCTGTGTGCTGTGTAGCACAGAGAGCTCAGCTCTGTGCCCTGTAATGACTTAAAGGGGCAGGATGGGAAAGAGGCTTAAGAGGGAGGGGGGATGTGTACACATACAGCTGATTCACTTTGCTGTACAGCGGAAACTAAGGCAACCCTGTAAAACAATCATAACTCCAAAAGTAAAACACAATTTTAAAAATTTTTTTTAAACTTTGTGTGTGTCAAGACATTCATCTAGATGCTAAGAAATATCCACAAAGCATAGGAAATGCCATTTGGAGGTACTCTAAATCTAAAACAGCAGTGTGTACCAGGACAAGCACACACATACTGGCTACTAGTGGTCACTAACAAGAAAACAATCTCCTAAGTAGCCTAAATTCACCCCACAGAGAATTCTGAAGTATAAAGTCCAACTTTCAATTAGAGGTATTTGAGTAAGATATAATGTGCTATTTGTATTTGACTTTATGGATATTTTCAGTGAAAAATAAATATTCACCATTAAAGAAATGCTTCCCTAGCACTGAAATGATCCACAAGGGAAAAAGACAACTTCAAAATCACCATGAATACATAATGATGAGCCAAAATTCAATCTTGCCTAATTTCAAAAGGCTTAATCTCTTATGATATTATCAAATAAAGTACAATGATTACACAAATAACTCATCAACATGAGACCTACTTTATTACAGCATCACAGTTTACATAGTGATTTACAGACAATGATAGAAATACATTAGAAGTAGGTGAAGTTATTAGCTAAAATATGACCCTGTAATGGATCCTAAAAAGTTAATTTAATACAAAAAAGGTGAGAACAATTTTCCCAGTGGAAAAATTACCTTTCTAAAACTGGGTTACATATTGATTTTATCCTGTTATTATTATAATACACACACATTGCATACAAAAATAAAGAGGCATACACAGATAAGGAAATTTCCCAGATAAGATGATTTTGGGGCTTGCAAGTCACAGCTGAATCTATTTTTAGCTCATTATTTCAATGATTTGCACTTTGTTTCTACACAGTGTTGAGTATTGTATCACTATTTCTCTGTGGACAGGTAGAGATATTCAGTGAATATCTCTAAACTCATGCTCTGCGTCACCCCACATTCACTCAACTGCAACTTTTCAGACTGACATTTCTGCATATTCACATAAAGAGAAATTCATAAAGATGAGTAAGATACCAAAATTTCTTGACTTGCGTGACCTCCAAATCATTAAAGATTAAATGTGTGGTAAATATCACATGGTTTCAGTGAATCCATGTACCTGATGCTTGGAATGAACAGAACCTCTTGGTCAAGTCACATGGTTTTTACTGTTATCTCCAGTTTCCCTACATCTCTCTCAGCTTCTCCTTATTTCTCTTTATGGTACCACCGTTTTCCCAGTATCATAGAGTGAAAATATACTATAGTAGAGCTGGCATACAATTCCAGGAATCAGAATGTTCTATCAAGAAAACATTCTCTTGGTTTAGGATATAAGTCCTTAAACATATATAGTCTTACTAATTAATCTATGAACTTCTAAATTCATTAGATTTAGTTTAGGAAGCAACAGACTAGCAATATGAAACAGGTGACTCAGCAGGTAAAGAATCTGCCTGCAATGCAGGAGACGCTGCGAGGCTCGAGTGCAATCCCTGGGTACGAAAGATCCCCTGGAGGACGATACGGCCACCCACTCCAGTATTCTTGCCTGGAGGATCCCATGGACAGAGGAGCCTAGCAGGCTACAGTCCATAGGACTGCAAACGGAAGTGACTGAGCATGCCTACATACCGAACAGAATAGCCATAAGAAACCATGGTGACTGGGAGATAAAATATGGAGTAGATAGGTTCTCATATATTTTAAACTTGATGAGTAAACATTACTAATGTAGGTCAGGTCCCCCTTTATGCTCCATATAGGTTCCACAAGAACTCTGTATACTTTTCCTCTATAGCTCTTTAGCCACTTTAAATTAATTTCTGAAATTATTTACCTTTTTTTAAGACCATAAACTGCACAGTTCACCATGAATTGTGGTACATCACCAGAGTCAAGTACAGCACCAAGTTCTGACGGTAAGGAAGGTCAGGAGGTAACTATCAAAAGGAAATAGTGTCTTATTTAGCCATTTCAGAATTTTCAAAAGCAAGTCTTTTCTGGAACTACAACTACCCGGGCTTTGTATCCCAAATAAAATTGAGTTTTATCCCTAATGATGTTTAACTTTATCACAGGTTCTTTATTTAAAATTTTTAAAATATAATCTGATCGATAAAGGGAAAATGGGAAGCAAGGCTAAAAACATAAAGTCACGTCATGATTACATGTGAAATAGTTTAATCAGAAGCATCATACAGTACATAGAGAATGCGTGCGTGCACGCATGCTCAGTCGTGTCTGACTCTTTACGACTCTTAGGGTTGCCAGTCCCTTCTCCAGGAGATCTTTCTGACCCAGGGATCAAACCTGCATCTCCTGCATTGGCAGGCAGATTCTTTACCTGAGCCACCTGGAAAGACAACACAGAGAATGATTTGACCTTACTGAAGATTCATCCACAAAGCAAAAGTTTAATTAAAAAAAAAAAATAGTACTGAACAGGCAAGCAAGGGGAAGAGAAGTTTGAAAAAAGAAGAACAGGATCTTTGGTAAAAGAGTAAATTCATACGGAATGGAATGTGGGAGATTGGGAGGGGGGTGGCAGAATTCTTGGCTGCTCTCACCAGCGTACAAGTGGAGAAGACAGCACTACTTGGCTTCCAACCTGAAGGTGTTAACAGGAACAGAGCCTCTGAAGGACTTTTTCCACGAAAGGATGAAGTGTTTGTTCAAGTAATGCAATATTCAAGCACTGACAATAAAAGGAAAAAAAAAAACTAATACACAGTGTGTAATGACGTCCAAAGGAAAAGAGGAAGGTTTTTTGTAAAGAGAAAGAAAGGCAGGGCAAATGACATTGCTGCCATGTTTAAGGAGAAAGTGTGCGGAGGAGAGGGAAAAAAAAAGACAGACTCAAGCCCAGACACTGCTACTTGGCCTCATCTCTTATTATAATAAAATTAAGGTAGTTATGAGATAGCAATTTCTTGTCAGCTTTAAAAAGAAATGGTGTAATTGAATTTTACACACTTGATTGAGCCCCTACTCTGTAGCTTGTACCACAGTTACTGGGAATTCAAGGCTATTTATAAAGCTTTGTCCCTGTCCTCAAGGCACTCACAGTCAATTATATTTCATAATCACATTTGCTGCTTCCTAGCTATTAAAGGCTTCATCTGGGCTTTACCTGTAGACAGGAAATGCTTGTAGACTCATAAACAGGCAAACTGGTTATTTAGGACTGTTTTGACAATACAGGTATTTCAACAGATGTCTGCACCAATTTCCTTTTGAAAATGGACATCTTAGACATTAAAACTGAGTTCAAATACCTAACATAAAACTTTCATATAATTATCTGAAAAGTTCATTTATTATTTTAAATATTGGCGAAACTGCGATTATACTTCACTACAAAGGGAAATTACTGGTTTCTAACATAACAAAACAGACTAATTTAGGGCACTTTAAAATTGAATTTCCAATTCCTCTACTCAGCACTACATTTCAAGACGTGTTTTCTTAATTATCAAATGCTCAAAATTTTTCAAAACCTTCATTTTATTGATAAGAAATAGTGACATTTTCTGGAGAAACAAAATCAATACATACTTACAAAACTGTTGGTAGAAAATCTGCTTATCATTATCAAGACCATATATTAAATTGAATTCAAAAAATGTAACTGCCTAGAAAACAAAAATCGTGTTATGCTAAACAGATGATTTTAGACACCTGCTCCAACCCAAGTATTGTTAGGTATTTTTCACTGTCTATAAAGACAACAAGGTAAACTTAGCAACTCAAATCTATCTCCCACTAACCACAAAATACAGCCAAGCGAAACAATTCAAGAAAGTCTTTCCTATTCTTGTTCTGTATTATGATGGTAAAATCTGGGCAAGGGAGTTAGTTCCACTTCAAAACAGCTCAAAGGAAAAGGAATAAAGCCACCTCTACAGGACACATGTGTACTGAGGATCCAATTTCCAAGAGCAAATATCCTGGGTAGAGTATGCAATTTTTCTACAAACTTTCCAATCAAAATTTAAAATCACAGTATAATCATACTAAGCTAAAATAAATAAGCTGAATTTCAAGATATTCATATCGCCACAGAAATAAGAGTAAAAAGAACCATTAACACATCACCTTTTAGATCATTTTACATTCTACTTGTTTGAGTATGAGGTGTCTAGGTATATGTATGCTGTATATGTGTGTGTGTGTGTGTATATGTATATCTCAATTTAAAGAATAAGAATCAGCTTAGAGAAATAAATCACACAACAGAAACAAGAAATTAAGGAAAGCTAGGCCTGTACTTGCAGGACGGTACACCTATGCTTAGTCACAGTACAGGAACCAAAGGGAAAATGCCCACATTCGGTATAATTTGCTTAAGAAATTAACTGTATCATAGATGCTTAGTACTCTATAGAGATCAGAAAAAAGCCCTTTTATTTTAAAGTATGTCCTTCATCTCCATGAGTATGTATATATATATACTTAAGTTCTCTGTGATAGCAATAATAATTTATCCATATCTAGGTATTTCTGACTTCCTTTGAATCTCCTGGGCCCAACTGTTTCACTAAATTCCTACTGATTCCAATTGGTCTCCGACTTTGAGAAACTCTAACGTTCATTTACATATGGTCTTTCTTCAAGAAGCAAACTACAACTCTTCAAGAGCAAAAGACAAAAGTTGAGCATATTTACATCAAATTTTCTATTAAAGTTAAATAAACTTTATTTTTAAATATACATAGAAATTCTATCTAAATTAATCATATTCCCATGATGAAGATTCTAAATAAATGCCAAAATCCAGAAATTGTAAATCAGATTTTTTAATTAAAAAATAACTAAATGTAAAATCTAATCACTTTGAAATAATCAATTATAAAATGCAACAGAAAAAATTACTGAACTTGAATTTTTTTAAGTGATAAAATGAGGTATCAAACAAAAAAGCATTTGCACAGTGAAGGAAACTATCAACAAAATGAAAAGGCCAAAGGCCACCTACTGAATGGGAGGAGATATTTGGAAACTGATGAGGGATTAATATCCAACATATACAAAGAATTTATACAACTCAACATAAATGAACAAATACTCCAATTAAAAAATAGAGAAACTTAATAAATATTTTTCCAAGGAAGACATACCGATAGGCAACAGACACATGAAAAGACGCTCAACATCACTAATCATCAGGGAAATGCAAAACCAGACTACAATGGGCTATCACCCCACACATGTCAGAATGGCTATTATCAAAAAAACCACAAATAACAAGAGGATGTTGAGAAAACTGAACCCCTGTGCACTGTTGGTGGGAATGTGAGTTGGCACAGCCACTATGGAAAACAGTATAGTTTCCTTTAAAAAATAAAAATAGAACTTCCTTAAGATATAGCAATTCTACTTCTGGATATTTTTTCCAAAGAAAACAAAAAGACTAATTCAAAATGATACATGCACCCCTATGTTGAGAAGAGCATTATTTACAATAGCCAAGATATGGAAGTAACCTAAGTGCTCCCTGACAGATTGATGAAGAAAACATATCTATATATATAAATGGAGGAATTGTAAATCAGACTTTCCTGACTGAAAAATAACAAAATGTAAAGTCTATATCAAATGGAATATTACTCAGCCATAAAAAAGGAATGAAACCTTGCCATATGCAACAACGTGCATCGAGAAGGTATTATTTTAAGTGAAATAAGTCAGAGAAGGAAAAACACCATATGACTTTACACGTGGAACCTAAAAACAAAACAAATGAACAAAGCTAACAAAACAGACACAGTTATAGACAAAACAAACAGATGGCTCCCTAAAAGGTAAAAACTTCCAGTTATAAAATAAATGAGTTCCAGAGATGAAATGTACAACATAGCGAATACAGTCAAGGATACTGTAATGTCTTCGTATGGTGACGGAAACCAGACTTAACATGGTGATCACTTTGTAATGTACATGGAGGAGGGAGAGGGATTTGGATGAAAGTGATCAAAAGGTACAAATTTCCAGTTATAAGATAAATACTAGGTGTGCAATATACAGGATTAACACCGCTGCATGTTATATATGAACGTTGTTAAGAGAATACATCCTGAGAGTTCTCATTACAAGAAAACACTTTGTACCTATGTGAAATGTTTAGTGAACAACCACAATGTTCACTTACCATTGTAGTAATGTCATAAAGAATATAAGTCAAATTATTAAACTTATACTGTGCTGCATGTCTAATATACCTCAATAATACAGAAAGAAAAAAAGTAAAAAAGAAATCATAAACTAGTTCATTTTAAAGATATGATACAAAAATCATGAAATTAAGAACTGCTTTTAATTACCAAATAAAATATTTTGAAAATATTGTATGTTCAAAATTATGCTACTGAATTTGAAAATAACCACAAAATTATTTTGGTGTAACCATGGATATCAACCAATATTGATTTAAAAAAGAGGTAAGAAATCTGACTGAATCAATCACTACAGGACAGATTCAGTGAGGTGCTAGAGGGGGAAAAAAACAATTATTTCAAAAAGATAGATACAAACATCAAGTTTCCCAACATTTATGGAACAGATAATATATTTTACAATAACTTTTAGAAGAAAAGATTATTCTGATGCTCTAGAGCACAGAAAAACATGGGAAACTTACTAATTTACCAATGAAAAGAAACTATAAGCAAAGCATCAGTATGTCAAAAAGAAAAATCATAATATGCCCCAAAACATTTGATAAAATTCAAAGTCTATTCTTGACAGTAATTCTTGGTGAAAAAATGATGCTTCCTTAACCTGATAAAAAATATTAATCCAAGCCAACAGAAACTGCCTACAGGAACACACTGAATAAAGTAGCAACAATAACCAAGGCATTTAAACATTTGAGCTATATTAAGATGCTAAAATATATTAATTAAAACAATACGAGACTTAAGGAATGGTGGTAAGTTTCAACCAACAGCTGTAAACAAACTTTTTAAGAAAAATTGGAAATCTAGATTTTTTTTTTTAATTTTTTTTTTTTATTATTATTATTTTTTTCCAGAGGGTTTTGTCATACATTGATATGAATCAGCCATGGATTTACATGTATTCCCAATCCCGATCCCCACTCCCACCTCCCTCTCCACCCGATTCCTCCGGGTCTTCCCAGTGCACCAGGCCGGAGCACTTGTCTCGTGCATCCCTCCTGGGCTGGTGATCTGTTTCACCATAGACAGTATACATGCTGTTCTTTTGAAATATCCCACCCTCACATTCTCCCACAAAGTTCAAAAGTCTGTTCTGTATTTCTGTGTCTCTTTTTCTGTTCTGCATATAGGGTTATCGTTATCACCTTTCTAAATTCCATATACATGTGTCAGTATGCTGTAATGTTCTTTATCTTTCTGGCTTACTTCACTCTGTATAAGGGGCTCCAGCTTCATCCATCTCATTAGGACTGGTTCAAATGAATTCTTTTTAATGGCTGAGTAATATTCCATGGTGTATATGTACCACAGCTTCCTTATCCATTCATCTGCTGATGGGCATCTAGGTTGCTTCCATGTCCTGGCTATTATAAACAGTGCTGCGATGAACATTGGGGTGCACGTGTCTCTTTCAGATCTGGTTTCCTCAGTGTGTATGCCCAGAAGTGGGATTGCTGAGTCATATGGCAGTTCTATGTCCAGTTTTTTAAGGAATCTCCACACTGTTTTCCATAGCGGCTGTACTAGTTTGCATTCCCACCAACAGTGTAAGAGGGTTCCCTTTTCTCCACACCCTCTCCAGCATTTATTGCTTGTAGACTTTTGGATAGCAGCCATCCTGGCTGGCGTGTAATGGTACTCAAAATGGATTAAAGATCTAAATGTAAGACCAGAAACTATAAAACTCCTAGAGGAGAACATAGGCAAAACACTCTCCGACATAAATCAAAGCAAGATCCTCTATGACCCACCTCCCAGAATATTGGAAATAAAAGCAAAACTAAACAAATGGGACCTAATGAAACTTAAAAGCTTTTGCACTACAAAGGAAACTATAAGTAAGGTGAAAAGACAGCCCTCAGATTGGGAGAAAATAATAGCAAATGAAGAAACAGACAAAGGATTAATCTCAAAAATATACAAGCAACTCCTGCAGCTCAATTCCAGAAAAATCAATGACCCAATCAAAAAATGGGCCAAAGAACTAAACAGACACTTCTCCAAAGAAGACATACAGATGGCTAACAAACACATGAAAAGATGCTCAACATCACTCATTATTAGAGAAATGCAAATCAAAACCACAATGAAATCTAGATTTAAATGAAATCTTTCGTGTTTCTGTGGGCTCAAGTTTTTTAAAGCATTGTATATTTCCAAAGAAAGCATTGCTGTGGGCTAAATCAGCCACAGTGGACCTCAGCCCTACACACACCCAACACTTCCTGCCTCACCCTGAGCTCAAGCTGCTTCCTGTATGTGGACAGCCCTTTCCTCTCCCTCCACCCATTCAAAGCAACCCACCCATCAAGGTGGGGCTCATAAGCCATCCCTCTACAGAGTTTCTTAGAACCTCTACAAGGAACTACCATTACCTTCCCTCTACTATTGCTCTTAGCACAACTTTAACACTATAGGCTATTCGATCTATTTTCTCTCTCTTCCTCTAGACTGGAGAGTAGAACAATATCCAATAATATCTACTACTATCTACTGGCCATATCCCTGCCATGCACTATGATGAAGCATTGCACACAGCTTCTGTAATCCTCTCAACAAACACAGAATAAATATCATTATCATTCCCATTTTACAGATGAGTGGGTTTAAACAACTAAACAGGCCCTGGAAGAAACAGGATTCTAACTCCTTTTATTTTTTGCCACATTTCACCAAGGTCATCACAGATGGTCTGAATTCAATTGACTTGATAGTCTCCTCTGAAAGAAGGTAGAGATGAGAGATGAGGCTAAAAGAAATCTGAGGTTAAGGTTTGGTGGTGTTGGTTGGCGAGGAGGGGTTTATACCCTAGAAATAGGATATAAGCACCACATGCAGCACAAGAAACTACTACATATTCTAACTCTGTATTTGAGATTGATCTCTATAGTACAATTTGAATCCACAATTACCTTTTGCCTCAGAAAATTTCACCGATTCACTTGAACTCTGTGTACTCAGTGAGGGGAGAAAAGAACAAATGGAAACTGCACTATACTTTGCAAGAAGTTTGAGTGGTAACACAGTTTTTGAAATATCCTTAATATTCTTTTCATTTTAACCTCAGTATAATGTTTTTCTAACACCTAATTTGCAACAGTACTGCTGGAACTAAAAATAAAGTCATCTTTGAGGTAAGCTATACATGCTTACCTTGAAAGAATTTAAAATAATTCTAACATAATTTGCTGACAGTTTCTAAAAGCTACAAGCTCTTTGTTTGGGATGTTTCGGAAGCTGTGAGTGAAAAAAAGAGAAGACAATTTAATATTAAGTTCTCTCACAAGATGATCTGACATGTCCATTCAATCATTCATGCTAAAGAACACAACCTTCTGAGGCACCTTTAGAAGTACAACATCTCACATAGAGAAGTATCTGCACCGAGGAAAGAGATGACCTTTTAAAAGCGCTATCAGTTACCAGACAGAAATGTAGTCTTTCAAAGTGGTATAATCAGAGAAATCATCAAGATGGCATACTTCTTCTTTTGTGGGGGTTTTTGATATATATACTTTATAAGTTCAATTTATTATTTTAAAAAGGCAAGAATTTTGAATAAAGCAAGCATTTATCTGGTCATCTCTATACTTGTTCAATCTTTGAGATTAGAAAGCTATAAAGTCCAATAATCATACTCTGGCTCAGATTTTAAGCTGTTTATATTCAGTATCTATTCTTTAGAGCAGAAATACTTGATTCTCCTTTCAAAAGCAAAAAGGACCCCTAATTTAAGACATTAACACATCACAGAACAAGAGTCAGCAGACCGAACAGAGCCTGTGACCTGTTCTTGTAAGGTCTGTTCTCTTAAAAGTTTTTACATTGTTAAAGGGTTATTTCACATCTATGCACAACACAAACACACACAAACACAACACACAAACACACACATACATCTATATATTTAAACGCTGTAAATATATATATGTGTGTGTGTTTAGGAAAATAAATATATACGTATATATATACTTATTACACACACACACCCCCAGACACTTTATGTGACATGCCAACAAAGTCTAAAACATTTACTTTCTGGCCCTTGATGCAAAAGTATGCAGACCCCCAATCACAGAACATACAGAGCTTTAACTCGCAACACATTAAGTACTAACTTCATACTCCTCTCTGAACTGCCAAAGGTACTGAGCCAGAAAACTAAATGACGAAGCATGGCTGGAGGATGATTTTTTTAGATACCTTTTCACGTATCACAGGAACAGACTACTAGAACCTGGCGGCTTCAGGTTGACAATGTCACTTCAAGAAATAGCTCTGCACCCAATACTTGAACAGACTGAGCCCTCAGATGGAAGCTCATCTCCCAGGAGGGGTTAAAAGAGCAGGACCAGCTGTTTCACATGTTTCTCCCCCATCCCCGTTCTTCCAGGCACACTTTATTACTCCTCATTCAAACTGAGATCAAAAGTTTCATCCTCGATGAATCCTCCAAACTCTCCAAATTTACAACACTAGCTGTACCCTTCAGTGTTCCCAATATGCTCTGTACAAATTTACTGTAACTCATTGCAAGATTTTATAACAATATTTACTGTAATATAAAATTTATTGTAATATTTTACTATGTTTTGGTCTACATTTTAAAAACTCTGATTTCCTGGTGACAAGGTTATTTGTCTTGCCCAATCCTGCACTCCTAGCAGTTAGCAGAATGTCTTTCCTATGCCTGGACCATAAAGAAGGCAGAGCACCGAAGAATTGACGCTTTCAAATTGTGGTGATGGAGAAGACTCGTGAGAGTCCCTTGCACAGCAAGGAGATCAAATCAATTAATCTTAAAGGAAATCAACCCTGAATACTCACTGAAAGGACTGATGCTGAAGCTCTAATACTTTGGCCACCTGATGTGAGAGGTGACTTATTGGAAAACACCCTGATGCTGGGAAAGATTGAAGGCAGGAGGAGAAGAGGGTGAGAGAGGATGACATGGTTGGATAGCATCACCAACTCAATGGACATGAACTTGGGCAAACTCCAGCAGACAGTGAAGGAAAGGGAAGCCCGGCGTGCTGCAGTCCATGGGGTCACAAAGAGTCAGACACAACTTGGGGACTGAAAAACAACTTCCCCATGGCAGGGAGATGGGGAGGAGGATTAGTATCCTGAGGCTGCCCTAACAGAAATTCCTCTCCCACAGTCTGGAGGCCAGAAGTCCAAAATCAAGGTGGTAAAAGGGTCACACTACTCAGAAGCCTCTAGAAGAGAATCCATGCCTTGCCTCTTCCAGCTTCTGTTGGCTGCTGGCATCACATGGTGGTCTTGGCTTATGACTACACCTCTCCAATTTCTACTTCTGTCTTATATCACCTATTCTCCCTTGCCTCTTATAAGGACACATATGGGACTTAGGGCTCATGCAGCTAATCCAGAATGACCTCATCTCAAGGACCTTAAGTTGCATCTGCAGAGTCCTTTCCAAATTAGATGACATTCACATCACATTTGCATGACAAATTCAGAAATGGAAAAACCTTTCTAAGAGCCACTATTCAACCCACTGAAGTGGGCATTCAGTAAATATGTATGCATTTTCTTGCCATAGATCCAAATGAAATATATGTCTTCTAGATAAATCCCAAAAAGAGGAAAAATGGAAAAAGAAAAGCCTTTATCCCATACCCTTTTTAGCTAATGTCCTGCTTGAAAAGCAACACTGCGGTACAGCCAGAAGCCTAAGCAGCAATTTTTTGCTCACCCCTAAGTGAAAAAGTTGCTTAAAGCTTAACATTCAGAAAACTAAGATCATGGCATCTGGTGCCATCACCTCATGGGAAATGGATGGGGAGACAGTGGAAACAGTGTCAGACTTTATTTTTTTGGGCTCCAAAATCACTGCAGATGGTGATTGCAGCCATGAAATTAAAAGACACCTACTCCCTGCAAGGAAAGTTATGAGCAACCTAGATAGCATATTAAAAAGCAGAGACATTACTTTGCCAACAAAGGGCCGTCTAGTCAAGGCTATGGTTTTTCCAGTGGTCATGTATGGATGTGAGAGTTGGACTGTGAAGAAAGCAAAGCACCAAAGAATTGATGCTTCTGAACTGTGGTGTTGGAGAAGACTCTTGAGAGTCCCTTGGACTGCAAGGAGATCCAACCAGTCCATCCTAAAGGCGATCAGTCCTGGGTGTTCATTGGAAGGACTGATGTTGAAGCTGAAACTCCAGTACTTTGGCCACCTCATGCAAAGAGTTGACTCACTGGAAAAGACCCTGATGCTGGGAGGGATTGAGGGCAGGAGGAGAAGGGGACGACAGAGGATGAGATGGCTGGATGGCATCACCGACTCGATGGGCATGAGTTTGAGTAAACGCCGGGAGTTGGTGATGGACAGGGAGGCCTGGCGTGCTGCGATTCATGGGGTCGCAAAGAGTCGGACATGACTGAGTGACTGAACTGAACTGAACTATTACTCTACATAGTTTCAACACCGTTTTATCTTAGAAGGCCATATCTTTATTCTAAGGTGTGAAAAAAAGTCCAGTTATATATTCTTTTTCTCACAAACCAACACACATATTTACACAGTAATTTTATAAAGACCTTCACTGGGTGAGGTAACAATCTCTTTAAATTATACGTAGACATGAATGTTTAACAACTTGAGTAGTTGAAAGTCAAACTATTAAGAACTCAGTCTGATAGGAAACATAACCAAAAGTTAAAACTTTCTATTTCCAGAATTTAGGCTTTGGATCTATTATGAACAGAATGTGTGTGTCTGCCCAAAATGTTTATGTTGAAGGCCTAACCCCCAATGTGACTGTATTCAGAGATAAGGTCCATACAGAGGTGATAAGATTAAATGAGGTCTTTAGGTAGGGCTCTAATCAAACCAGGCTGGTGTCCTTATACTGAGAGACCTCAGAGTACTCTATCAGGTAAGGACACAGGGAAAGGATGGCCATCTGCAAACCAGGAAAAAAATCCTCACTACAGACCAGCCCTGGTCTGGGACATACAATACCCAGAACCATGAAAGAATAAATTTGTGCTGCTTAAGCTACTGAGTCTGAAGCACTTTACCAAGGTAGCCCAAACAAACTAACCCAAGATCTCAATGCAATCTCATGCACATAATAAATATGAATTCAGAATTAGTTGATTTTCACGACTGTGACTGTTTCCACCACACAGTTTATCATTTCACAGCAAGACTTTTCAGAAGATATTTTATCTATTTGGAGATCAAAGATTCTTATGATTTTCAAGATAAGGGTAGAAACTGGGATAACAAGCCAAAAACTTTTTTAAACTGAATACAGCTAAAGCAATTTTTCCATCCAGGGTTTGAAGAGATCAATGAACTACTCTTAAAACAGAAGTCTCTAGCAAATTAGACAAGAGTACTAGCAGTACAATGTGTCCATAGACTCATATCCTTAGAATAAAGGGCCCTGGGCTCCAAAAATCACTGCAGATGGTGACTGCAGCCATGAAATTAAAAGACACTTGCTCTTTAGGAGAAAAGCTATTGCACACCTAGATAGCACATTATAAAAAGCAGAGACATTACTTTGCCAACAAAGGTCCATGTAGTCAACGCTATGGTTTTTCCAGTGGTCATGTATGGATGTGAGAGTTGGACTAAAAAGAGAGCTGAGCGCCGAAGAATTGATGCTTTTGAACTGTGGTGTTGGAGAAGACTCTTGAGAGTCTCTTGGACTATACGGAGATCAAACCAGTCAATCCTAAAGGAAATCAGTCCTGAAAACTCATTGGAAGGACTGGTGCTAAGGCTGAAGCTACAATACTTTGGCCACCTGATGCGAAGAACCGACTCACTGCAAAAGACTCTGATGCTGGGAAAGATTGAAGGCAGAAGAAAGGGACGACAGAGGATGAGATGGTTGGATGGCATCACAGACTCAATGGACATGAGTTTGAGCAGGCTCCGGGAGTTGGTGATGGACAGGGAAGTCTGGCATGCTGCAGTCCATAGGGTCACAAAGAGTCAGACACGGCTAAGCAACTGAACTGAACTGGTACTCCACTGTATCTGTGCACCAATAAAAAAAAAACTCACAAAGGAGAGAATGTAAGAAGAACAAGTCACCTTACTGTAAGATGTAGCAGAAAGTCTATTTCCTGACTCTTTTCAAAGCAAGCAATTAGCTAACCAATGGCATCACACATAATCACACATAAGAGGGGGCCCTTCACACTGTAGACACTGAAGATGTGTATATCTGTTACTAAAATGTTCTAGCAACGGTAGTGTATCACAAAAAAAAAAAAAATTGCAGAACAGAGTTGTCTTAAAGAAATGGTGCATTTTCTTTTGTCACACATCTGCACTATATGAGCTATAAACAAGAAGCTGGGGTTGAAATACTTACTGTAGGTCAAAGAGCACAGTACAGCACATCTTCCAAATTGATGGGGGTCACATAGGAACTTTAACAACATAAATATCATTTTGATTAAATTCACAGAAGTAAGATGAAATGACTAAAAAAAATCATAATCAAGGAAAACAAAGGAATGGTTATTTTATGTTAATGTGACCATTAAAAAGAAGAGGTAATAAAATGGGTTGAAAGAAAAAGAAAATGATGAAAAAAACTACTATATGTTATAAAACAAACAAATTAACAAGAAAAAGTTAATGACAGACTAAGTCAACTGGTACAGTAAAATGAGAAACATTCAAAGTCTCTCTCGTAAAGAAAAAAAAATGTCAGTATTAATAGCAGTCTAGGATGAATTTAACTTTAAAGGCATTCAATACCAAAAAAAAGAAGAATTTTAAGAAAAGTCATGGACTTATATATACCTAACAATACACAAGTACATATACAAGCAAAGCTACCAAAATTTAATGAAGATATAAAATTATAAAACTTTTAAAGTAGAACACAAGAGAAAAGCTTCATGATAATGGATTTGCCAATGATTTCTTGGATATGACACCAAATGCATAGGTGACGGGAAAAAAGATAAACTGCACTAAAAAGGAAAACTGAGAGCTTTTGTGCATCAAATGATACTATCAACAGAGTGAAAAGGGAACCCATGGAATAGGAGAAAAATATTTGCAAATCATGTTATCTGATAAGAGGTTAGTATCCAGAATATACAAGGAACTCCTATAATTCAAAAACAGCTATAAAAATCCAAATTAAATATGGGCAAAGGACTTAAACATTCCTCCAAAGAAGATATACAAATGGCCAGAAAGAACATGAAAAGATGCTCAACATCACTTATCTTTATAGAAATGTAAATGAAAACCACAAGATGCTACTTCAAACCCACCAGAAAGGTATTTTTTAAAAGCCCAGAAAACAATAAGTATTAGCCAAGATGTAGAGAAACTGGACCCCTTGTAGTCGATGAAAATGCAAAGTGGTACAGCTCCTGTGATAAGTCGTATAGCAAGTTCTCAAAAAACTGAATAATTACAACAGTATACAGCAATTCCACTTGAAGTTATATACCCAAAAGAATTTAAGACTCAACAGACTTTCAACCATCCATGTTCATGCAGTATACATACAATGCAATGTTATTCAATCTCAAAAATCAAAAGAAAACTCAACACATGATACAATAAACTTGGTCTTTGAGGACAACGTGCTAACTGAAATAAGCCAGAGACAAGATGACAAATAATATATGACTGTAGTTATATGTGGTATGTAAAACAGCCAGACTCAAAAACCCAGAAAGGAGGATGGTGCTTGCCAAGGGCTATGGGGAAGGGCAGTTAAGTTTTATGTCACTTTTATTTTACAAAAATTTAAAATAACAAAAAATACATTTTAAAAGTTTAACTAAGATTTTAAAATATTAGAATGTAAAACAAAATACACCATTTTCTGAATTAATCAAATTGACAGAACAAATATAAGATAGAACAATAAAAGAATTTAAAACAAATCAACAAACTCAATTTAGCAGGAAAAAAAATAGAACATCACATTCCTCAATAGAGAAGATATCTTTATTCAAATCGATAGAGAATATTTAGAAAAGTAAACCATATACTTAGACATTAAAAAAAAAAAAATCAGTGATTTTAAAAGGAGAATGTTTTTAAAATTACAGTCTCTGAATGTAAATCAAAATTTAGATGCAAACACAAAATTGAAGACCCAAAAATGATAATCAAAAATTTAAAAGCATATTCTTAGAAATTCTTGACTTAAATAATAAAATTACAATATAGAAAAAAGGAGAGTAATTCCTTCATAAAAAACAAACAGAAAATATAGTAAATGATATACTCAGAACACTACTAACTTCAAAGTTTTCATAAGTAAATGCTTAAAAAAATATGAAGCAAAAAAAAAGCAGAACAGGAGAATTGAAAAACATATAAGCAAAAAGTCACTAAAAGAAAACAAGAAAAAAACAGAGTAGAAATGATTAAAAATCTAAAAGAATTATGAAAGAAAAATAATAAAACAGCAAAGCACCTTGTGGACTATTTAATGAAAGAATGTAAAAAAGAAAAAGAAAAAACAGACAACATTGGAAATACAAAAAAGTTACATATGTGATACTGCAGAAATATTAGGGAATACTAAATTTTATTGCAAAGTAACAAATTTAAAAGCTCCCAAAGGAAATAGGTACATATAAAAATCCAAAGATTACAGATACAGAGACAGACTCGTGGTTACTAGAGGCTGAGTGTAGGTGTGGGCAAATGGGAGAAGGTGGTCAGAAAGTACAAACTTCTAGTTATAGAATAAATAAATCCTCAAGATGTAATGCTCCAAAAATAGCAAAGAGAGATAAGAAACCCTTCCTCACTGATCAGAGCAAAGAAATAGAGGAAAACAATAGAATGGGAAATTAATCAAATTGACAGAACAAATATAAGATAGAACAATAAAAGAATTTAATTTAAAACAAATCAACAAACTCAATTTAGAATGGGAAAGACTAGAGATCTCTTCAAGAAAATCAGAGTACCAAGGGAACATTTCATGCAACGATGAGCACAATAAAGGACAGAAATGGTATGGACCTAACAGAAGCAGAAGATATTAAGAGGTGTCAAGAATACACGGAAAAACTGTACAAAAAATATCTTCATGACCCAGATAATCACGATGCTGAGATCACTCACCTAGAACCAGACAACCTGGAATGTGAAGTCACGTGGACCTTAGGAAGCATCTCACAACAAACAAAGCTAGTGGAGGTGATGGAATTCTAGTTGAGCTATCTCAAATCCTAAAAGATGATGCTGTGAAAGTGCTGCACTCAATATGCCAGCAAATTTGGAAAACTCAGCAGTGGCCACAGGACTGGAAAAGGTCAGTTTTCATTCCAATCCCAAAGAATGCTCAAACTACTGCACAATTGCACTCATCTCACATGTTAGTAGTTACAGTAATGCTCAAAATTCTCCAAGCCAGGCTTCAGCAATACGTGAACCATGAACTTCCAGATGTTCAAGCTGGTTTTAGAAAAGGCAGAGGAACGAGAGATCAAATTGCAAACATCGCTGGATCACTGAAAAAGCAAGAGAGTCCCAAAAAACATCTATTTCTGCTTTATTGACTATGCCAAAGCCTTTGACTGTGTGGATCAAAATTAACTGGAAAATTCTGAAAGAGATGGGAATACCAGGCCACCTGACCTGCCTCTTGAGAAACCCGTATTCAGGTCAGGAAGCAACAGTTAGAACTGAACATGGAACAACAGACTGGTTCCAAACAGGAAAAGAAGTTTATCAAGGCTATATATTGTCACCCTGCTTATTTAACTTATATGCAGAGTACATCATGAGAAACGCTGGGCTGGAGGAAGCACAAGGCAGAAAGTGAAGAACTAAAGAGCCTCTTGATGAAAGTGAAAGAGGAGAGTAAAAAAACTGGCTTAAAACTCAACATTCAGAAAACTAAGATCATGGGCATCTGATCCCATTGCTTCATGGCAAATAGATGGGGAAACAGTGGCTGACTTTATTTTGGGGGGCTCCAAAATCACTGCAGATGGTGACTGCAGCCATGAAATTAAAAGGCACTTACTCCTTGGTAGAAAAATTATGACCAACCTGGAGAGCATATTAAAAAGCAGAGACATTACTTTGCCAACAAAGGGCCGTCTAGTCAAAGCTATGGTTTTTCCAGTGGTCATGTATGGATGTGAGAGCTGGACTATAAACAGAGCTGAGTACCCAAGAATTGATGCTTTTGAACTGTGGTGTTGGAGAAGACTCTTGAGAGTCCCTTGAACTGCAAGGAGATCCAACCAGTCCATCCTAAAGGAGATCAGTCCTGGGTGTTCATTGGAAGGACTGATGTTGAAGCTGAAACTCCAATACTTTGGCCACCTGATACAAAGAGCTGATTCATTGGAAAAGACCCTGATGCTGGGAAAGATTGAGGGCAGGAGGAGAAGGGGACAACAGAGGATAAGATGGTTGGATGGCATCACCGACTCGATGGACATGGGTTTGGGTGGACTCCAGGAATTAGTGATGGACAGGGAGGCCTGGCGTGCTGCTGTTCATAGGGTCGCAAAGAGTCAGACACAACTGAGCGATTGATCTGAACTGAACTGATATTTTATACATACACACACAGTTTAATGGGTATTACCAAAGTAAAAGAAAACAAAGAATGACATCAAAGCAAATTGAAGCTAAACAGGTAAAGAAAGAACATACTTATGTGAGATGAATACTGTCCAAATTCATGATCTTGAGACCAAAAATTTAAGTCACAAGGCAACTAGGTGAACTGGGTTCAGTTTATAGGACTGTCTCTTCATAGAGAAACCGGAATTGCCTTCAGCCATGATAATGGGAAAAGAGTGAACACTCATAAAAGCTGATAACACAAAACAGAAGGATGGTTACCAGAGTCCCATAAGAGAGGGTAATAGAGAATTTCTGTTAGATGGGTACAGAGCTTCAGTTTTGCAAGATGAAAATGTTTGAGATATGCAGCATAACTGGAGAAGGAAATGGCGACCCACTCCAGTATTCTTGCCTGGAAAATCCCCACGGGCAGAGGAGCCTGGCAGGCTACAGGCCATGGGGTCACAAGAGTCAGACACGACTGAGCGATTAAGCATGCAGTGTAACAATGTGAATACAGCTGACATCACTGAACTGTGAGTTTAAAAATAGTTAAAATGATAAATCTTGTTACTTTTTTTTAAACTTCAATTGCAAATTTTCTTTTAATTTTTAAGCAACAGGAAACTACCAGAAACATAATAAATTTTTAAAAGCTGAATGTGGGCTAACAAAGTCACTTAGTATCAGGAAGACCCAGATGCAAGGACACTCCACAACCACTCACCTACTCTTCTGCAGAATCCTCCTCCGGGTGCTAAGACAAAAAGACTAGAAAAAGAACAAGAGAGCTAAGAAAGCCACCCTTGGAAGTGATGACATACAGGTAGGGATCAGCTTATACTACTGGGGCACAATCATAAAAACTGGCCTCATTCCAGTCTCTGATATCAAATTAAGCAAAAGCCATCTGCCACAGAAAGGAAAACAGTAAATATTCCTGCTCCCTCCAAGAAAAAGTGGACTGCTGCTGGAGGTGGAAAAGTTATCTGCCACTGGGAGAGAGACGGAGAGACCGTCTGCCTATCCCTTTTTCCAGCTTCAAAGAATAGCAGCTGTTGGATAAGAGACAGAAGTCATAAACACAACTGCTCTGCACTGAATACTAGGTTAAAACTCATCTGGTCCTGGAATAAGGGAAGAAACCCACTCAGGCCCAGAATTCTACAGTGATATAAATATCAGCCATAACTGAAACAGAACTCACAGGCATAAAAACCTACCATTGACACACGGCAGAGTTGGCACCACCAAGAGAAAGGGA
Organism: Dama dama; assembly: GCF_033118175.1. Lineage (NCBI taxonomy): Eukaryota > Metazoa > Chordata > Mammalia > Artiodactyla > Cervidae > Dama > Dama dama. The sequence continues at coordinate 51,481,410 of NC_083710.1, forward strand.
CAGACATGCAGACAAAGTCTCAGCTCCGATTCAGTCATCCAGGCCAGACCAAAACTGTAGCTGGTGTGGGGAAACTGAGACCCCCACATATTTATGCATTCACAACTTCACGCATACTACTGCCAAAGTGAAAGTGAAAATCACTTAGTTGTGTCCAACTCTGCGACCCATGCGACTTTAGTCCATGGAATTCTCCCGTCCAGAATACTGGAGTGGGTAGACTTTCCCTTCTCCAGAGGATGTTCCTGACCCAGGAATTGAACCAGGGTCTCCCGCATTGCAGGTGGATTCTTTACCAACTGAGCTATGAGGGATGCCCTGGACTACTGCCAAGATAGAGGCAAAAGGCCCAGAAAAGGATCTTTTGTGTCACCGGAGTTCAGAACTGGTGGAAAGTTGAGGGTCTATCAGGAACACTGAGAAGAAAAACTCACTCCAGGTCTCAGAGAAGTCAGCAGGTAAAGCAATGCATCCCAGCAGGACCTTGAAGTCTCTGGTGAAGACACAACTGTTCACTAGCAGCAACAAAGCAGTAACTCAACACATCAGCTGAACAGACTCACTCCCCCATCCACAGACAGTGACACCTTGCAGAGCAAGAGGCATATCCACGTCTTAGCGTAATATTTACCTCACTCTGTCCTATTCTTTTACATCATGTCATGCAACCACACAAAAATTACAAGACAGCAAAGCAAAGAAAGCTAATGTCAAGGGATACAGCTATCGACATAATCAGACCCTGAGACGGCAGAGATGCTGAAACTATCAAAGAGGTTTCATGATTAAAACATTTCTTAAAAAAGATAAACAATGTGAATAAGCAAAAATTCATCAAAGAGGTGGGAAAATTTTTTAAGTTCCATGAAAATACTAGACAAATTATAGCAAATGAAGAATGCTTTCACTGAGCTTACAAAGACTAGATACAACAGGACGAATTAGTAAATCTGAGGATAAATCAATAGAAATTAATCTGAAGGGGAGAAAGCAGAAAGACTAAGATCTATGAAACAATATCAATTAATGTACTTGTCAAAATAGAACACAAGAGGAGGCAGAAAGGGGGCGGAAGAAATACTCAAAAATACAATAGATGAAAACATTAAAAATTAGGAAGGATAATAAACCACAGATCAAAGAAGCTTAGAGAACCCCAAGAAGGACAGCTGCAAGTGATAACATACCTATGTGTGTTTAACTTCACAGCCAAAGTTAAAAACAAAAAACAAAGGCAGACAGAGAAAAAGAGAAATATTACTTACAGAAGAACAAAGATTAGAATAACAAAAGGTGTCTCTCAGAAACTATGTAAGCTAAAGGATAATGTATCAATGTCTTAAAGTAATGCAGAAAAAATTGTCAACCTAGAGTTCAAAACGCTATAGACTTTTTCAGACAAGCAAGAGCTAAGACCAGTCACTGCCAGCAGATCTGCTCTGTAAGAAATGCTGAAGAAATTTCTTTAGGCAAGATAACATTGATATTAGATAGAAACCTAGAACAAAGAAATAAAGAACCCCGGAACTAGAAAATACATCATTAAAGACAAAAAAAACCTATTTAATTGACCCTTTAAAGCAAAAATAGTAACTAAGAAATTATAGTTTATAACATGTATAAGTAAAAATATTAAGAAAATAAACAATGAGAGAGGAAAAAATGGCAGTGTAACACTAAGATTCTGACATCATACAGGAAATGTGAAAAGTTAATGATGCATATTGTAAACCCCAAAGTAACTACATATAAAAAATATAAAACAAAGAGCTGTAACTAATAATCCAACAACGGAGATAAAATGGAATATTAAAAACATAATCAAGTGTAAAGAAGGCAAAACAGGGAAATAAGATCAAAGAACAGGAGGGACAAACAGAAAACAAACAAGGTAGCAGAGAAACCTAATCACATCAAAATGTTTAATGCAAATGACCAAATTATTCCAAATAAAAGTGGGAGTAAGATTAAAAGCAGTAACACTTAATCAAATGTTCTCTACAAAAGAAAAACGGGTTTATTACATGACAATGTAGGGGTCAAGTCACGGAGAAAACGTAACAATCCTAAATGTGTTTACACCTAAAAACAGAGCTTCAAAATACATAAACAAAAGCTTACAGAACTGAAAAGAGTTAGAATACAATTGAATTTAAATACTTTAACTCTTCAGAAGAAGGAGATAAAAAATCAGTTAACAATATAGAAGACTGGAAGAACATGAACCAACATTCCAAACTGACACTGACTAATAGACATAGACTGCACAACCCAATAATGCAGGATCCTCTATTTTCTACACGTCCCCTTCACTAACACAGACCACATTCTGAGCCATAAAACACATCTCAACAAATTTCTAAAGACTCAAAATCATACATACTCTGAAAAACATGGAATTAAACTAGAAACCAGTATAAGAAAAATATCTCTAAAAAAAAAAAACTGTGGAATTTATATTGACTGGGAAAAAGATATATATTACCTTAAATATGGTTCTGATACAATGGACTGAATATGCATCTGAAAGTAATTAAAAGTGGACCCCCACTATCCCCTCTTTTATACCATACATACAACTAAACCTTCCAAATGGACTGAAGATGAAAGTGGAATGAAAAATTAAATCTAAGTATAGATTATATGTCTACTTTATCAGTGAATAAACTCTTCTAAAACCATGAGACAAAAACAGGAAACCAGAGAAACACAGCAAAAAGATTATATTAAAATTTAAAATGTTATATACCAAAAGCTATTTCTTGAACAGACAATAGACAAAAGATGAGTTTTTGAAAAAACTATCTGCAATGCAGGTATCAGACAAAAGGTTAACCACTGGAATATATAAATAACTTCCACAAAAGAACAATAACCAAATAGAAAAATGAACAAGGAATAAAGGGCAACTCTTAGAATAAGAATTCCCATCTACCTACAAACACAGGAAAAATTGTTCCAGATCACTAGAAACCAGGAAATAATAACTAAAGTAAAGTGTCAACTTTGGCTGATGGAGTTTTAGGAAATGGGTTATTTCCCCTGCTTTGCTGGTAAAAAAAACCTTTCCTCAAAGCAATGTGGCAACATTTTGAATCAATAATCCCACCCTGGTAATCAATACCATAGGTCTGTAATACATTTATTACTATATTGGTTTTAATGGCAAAAACTGGGAACAAAGTATTGCCCATTAGTAAATTAACAGTTAAACAGACTATAAAACCATCCCTTAAAATATACGCAACAGTTTAGTTTTGTTTTTTTAACAGATCAGAGTTGGTGCAGCTAAGTGGGAGGATTTTCCTTAGGCAGTACTAAATGAAAAAAGGGTCTCAAAAAAAAAATCTGTTTTTTCTAAGTGTGACCAAAAACCATGTGTGCACAAGTGTTTGTAACACTTATGGATATGGAGATAAATACGAAGACACATAATAGTTCTGATGACAAGAGTAACGGGGGAATATAATCCTACTGTTGGCTACAGGAAGAAGGGAAGCTAAGTAAAAAAGAGAGAAAGGAGTTCACTATAAAAATGAAATTGAGTGATCTCTTGGATCTTTTGGTAGCATTTGTTTAGCCTCCATGTGTTTTTTACTGTTTTTTCAGTGGAAGCAACCTGAACGCCCATCAACAGATGAATGGAAAATGAAGATATGGTACATAAGTACAATGAAATATTACTCAGTCATAAAAAGGAACACAATTGGGTGATGCAGATGGGACCTAGAGTCTCTCATACACAGTGAAGTGGGAACAAGAAAAACAAATATTGTATATTAATGTATATATATGAAATCTAGAAAACCGGTACAGATGAACCTATTTGCAAGACAGGAATAGAGAGACAGACATAGAGAGCAGAAGTGTGGACACAGTGGGGGAAGGAGAGGGAGGGACAAACTGGACGAACAGGACTGACATATACACACCACCAGGTTTAAAAGAGATAGCTAGTGGGAAGCTACTGATGGCACAGGAGGCCAGCGAGGTTTCCTGTGATGACTTAGAAGGTGGAAAGGGGGCGGGGGGAGGGAGGCTCGAGAGGAAGGGGATGTATGGATACATAAGGCTGACTCACTCTGTTCTACAGCAGAAACACAACACTGTAAAGTAATTATACTCCAAAAACAAAATAAAAATAAAAAACTGGATGAAACAAAATGAACACCAATGCCTTAAAAGGTAAGGGGGGGAGGGGCAGGTTTAAAACAAAACAAATTTGTCCCTACTGAGTAGTTGATACAGAATGCTACTATAAAAATTTTAGTCAATTGCAAAGAACGAAACGTGATTGAATGCTGGATACAAAAAAAAATTGTAAAAGACATTTTTGGACAACTGGAGAAGTTGACTATAGACTGGATATTAGGTGACATTATGGAGTTTTCTGAGTCCATTTTCTGAGATGTAATAATAGTATCACAATTTTATAAGAGAATGCCCTCATTCCTAACAGAGCATGCTGATGGTGTAACAGTAGAAAAAAATGAACAAGTGGACATTTACCATATTTCATTGTATCCACTGATTATAAGATGTACCATTATTGTGTAATAATTAAGACAAAAATGCTGTTAATAAAAATACTACATGCTTTCAAAATAAACAAATAAAATGAAGTTTAAAGTCTCCACACTCATGTACCTACTTTTAACAAAGAGATATATTTGTAAACACTGCTCAACAAGTGAGTTTCTACAAAGCTTATTTCCTGTAGAGTTGACGTGGTAATCCTTTAAAAAACTAAAAAGTCATAAAAGAAGGAATTCACATTTAAATACCATAAATATCTAGCTTTGAGATGGTTGTAAACATTACAGAATATCTTTAAAATGTATATACACATTTTATGTATAATAAATGTGCAATATACAGTTTTTGAAAAAAGAAAAAACTTGTGAAAATCACATTTAAATGGAAAAAAAGGTTTTCTGCTAAGATTAAAAGTACTTAGAAGAGACTAAAACATAAACCTAAGATTCTCCAGGGTATTATTTTTAGGCACATAAAAGATCTACATAAAGAAAGTAAACTCAAGCAGGATACACTAGTATGGCCCTTCTTTTGGATTCAGCTGTGCTATTTTTCCCAATCCACCTATACATTAGGGCTTTCATTAGAACAAAGCCCGTGTTTTCTTTATCTAAATATTCTCAGCACCTAGTATCACCCCTGATATGAACCATCTCCCTAACTTTCTTCAGAATATGGATGCATTCCAATTGCACAGTCTCATCTAGGATTAACTGGGCTGACCCATCCAAGCTGTTATATATGGAATTTGATATACTCCTTAAAAATGCTTTGGAAGGAGATAAAAATTCAGCCAATAATATTCACTGAATAGCCCATCTAAGCTAAACATTAGCAGCAACACCTCCGTGTACAATGTAGACTACCCAACTGTTGGCTTGTTAAGACTAAATCAAGTAGGAAGACAGCAATAGAATGAAATGGAAACAAATTATCTTACTGGTGTTGGAAATCAAGGTCCTAGCTTTACACTCACAATCTTATTTTACAGGATTGTAAGGATGAAACTAAAACCGCTTTATGAACCTCAAAGCACCAAGCAATTTTTTTGCCAGCCCCTACTTCTCAGGTATTCTACTAAATTGTCTTAATTACAAAGCTACTTATACATAAAACACAACTGCTTCTGCCTAGAGCCTTGGTATAGTCCCAATATACTCAACAGACGGCTCAGTGTACAATAAAAATTCCATCAATGCTCTTTATAGACTCATTAAGAGTTCATTTGTTTCTTATTATATGATCTCTCAAAATGAAGTATTTCATGTGTTTGCTTAAGTGTCCTGTATTTATACCTACAGCAGAAAAGCTAATGCTAGTTCCACAGAATAGACCTCTTCAGATATTCAACCACTTTAACATAAAGTTCCTTTCTAAATATCCCTTCAACTGACTCTGACCTTCTGTAAAATTGATAATTTTAAAGTTTTCCCTTTCACTGATCTTAGGTAGAAAAAACATTTTATTCTTATATGTTAAGGCTTTCGGTCAAGGCTAAAATTCCCATCGTTTATAAATAAAATATATATCAAACCTCTTCAGCAATATGAAAAAAAATTTCATAAGACAGCTTCATATAAACTGTATTTTTTTTAACTTTATTAATCAACATCATTATTATTTTTATTATCCAAATAAACCTTCTCTAAATTCATTGTAACATGAGTGGGGAGGGAGGTTCAGGATGGGGACACATATACACCCATGGCTGATTCATGTCCATGTGTGACAGAAACCACCACAATATTAGCCACCAATCAAAATACATAACTTTTTTTAATTTCAAGAAATAATAAATAATGAATCAAAAAAAATTTCATTGTTAACACTGTGTGCATAGTAGCCAAGCATATCCCAGGATCTATTTTTTGCAAAAGAAAATTTTCTGGTGATACAGCAAATGATAAGAGGTTCGCCAACACACCAAAAGCCATCAGCTCTAAAAGATAACAGAAAAGGAGGTGTGAAATAGATGCCAAACTAGCTGTTTTTAATTTGCTCTCCTCTGGCAGGTTTGTTTTTTCTTTTCTATAAAGTAAAACATTTTCCATGAAGGACTTTTGCCACGTATTCACTAAAAACTTGAAGCCTTTGATTTCCCAAATAGGAGCAATTTTTCTCCCCTACATTTTGTTGAAACATCTTAGAGCACTTGATCCATGTATCACAAATTACTATGAATTATAATTATCTGCATAAGTCTTACCTTCCCCACTTGATTTTCAACGGATTGATGATGTCCTACCCACTTTCATACATAATTCCAGATACATGGTAGGAACTAAATAAGCATAAATCAAATGAGTAAGTAAGGCATTTTTAACACATATAATACATTTTTATTACTTTTATTATGCCTCTGACTTTAACAGCTTTCAGTTCAGTTCAGTCACTCAGCCGTATCCGACTCTCTGCGACCCCACGAACCTCGACACACCAGGCCTCCCTGTCCATCACCAACTCCTAGAGTTTACCCAAACTCATGTCCGTTGAGTCGGTGATGCCATCCAGCCATCTGTCGTCCCCGTCTCCTCCCGCCTTCAGCTTTTATCAAATACCAAATGCATATTGGCCAGAATTTATTGGTCTACTATTAACATTATGGAACATTCTGTAGAGTTGCCTTCTAAAATAATTTCTTTGGATTATCTCAATTTGTTTTAATACATACATCAGCAAACACAGAAATGGCTTCTACACTGAAGTAAATATTCTAGTAAATGTATTCTAGTAAAAGTATATCAACTTAATCTACAAGTAAAATAAAACAGCCTCTAAAGACAACATCTATTTGTCTAAGACTCCCATTTTTGTGCTCTAATTCTCTACAGTAAGACTAACTGGAATAGCATATTTAATGCTAAAGGGAGATAGGGGTAACACAGAAGATAGTTCAAAGGTTTTTCAGTCTTCAAATCTCTGCTTTAAAGCTAACTGGCTATTGCCAATGAAGACAGACTCGGAAAATCAGTTTCCACATCTATAAAACAGAAACCATAATATCATGCAGACATACTCAATGACCGTTTAATAAAGGAAGGAATCTCATGTTTCTAATATAAATGCACTCCTACAAACCTGTACAAAACTCAAATATGTATAAGTTAAGGGTTTAGACTGACATTTTAAAGGACACCCCTTCCCAAAGGAATATTACAAAATCTGTAATTATACACACTCTTTTAAATAGTGTTATTAAAAACAGATGCATAGCATTTTGTATGTTCTGTCACCTTATTTTTTTAACAATTTATGAGCTTGCCTCCATTAAACATTTTCAATAAAGATTCACCAATTTTCAGCACATCTCATGATTTCTTTATCTCAACTGGGCTTCTTTTCATAGGGAGAAAAAAAATAATTCAGGAAAATGTAGTGAATTGTGAAATGGTTAAGAGAAGGGAATCTATTTATTAGAGATAAAAAGGCACAGGTAAGAAATGACCATGATATCTGACACTTAGCTACTGAAAGGACAGTCACAGCGACTGAAGACTTGGCTTGGTCTTCTTACAACCAGAAGCAGGAATTTCATTTTCCCTTTTTTTCTACTCAGTTTGTTAATGAAAGGCAAAGAGCAGCAACATTCTCAAACAGTTTTTGAAATTATTATCACAAACGGCAAAATCATGGCTGGCAGGAGGGGGCAGACTACTACCTGGCAGACAGCCCCGTCTTACAAGAGCTAAAAAAATGCCTCCATGAACTGATGTTCCTAAGTCAAAATCCACTGTACAAAAGGTACTTTAGGAGCCTCCACATATAGCATTCAAAGTGGCAATTATTTGAAAGTCAACTATACATGCCTGGTTACTAAAAGGTACATATTAAGTAACCTAAGACTGGAAAAGCTCAGTGCCTAATTTCTGTATTATAGCAGTTGCACAATACAGAGTAGTTATTTTGTCAACAACTGCCTTTAAGAGAGGAATCAATATACCGGAAGAGATTAAAGTTTTTAAAGTTTTTTTCTTCCAGTTTTATTGAGATATAATTGATACATAACACTGTAGAAGTTTAAAGTACAACATATATCATAAAATGTTCAGTAAACATCCCATGTTTCATATAAATACAAAATCATAAAATTCTGTGATGTGGTAAGAACTCAGGATTTACTCTTAACAACTTTTGTATATAACATACATCAGTGTTGATTATATTTAATATGTTGCATGTTACATTCCTAGAACTATTTATCTTATAACTGGATGTCGGTACCTTTTGAGCAGACTAATATTTACTGAGCACTAAATATGCCAAAGAACTGATGCTTTCTGATGCAGTGAACTGATGTAGTGCTGGAGAAGACTCCTGAAATCCTTGGACAGCAAGGAGATCAAACCAGTCAATCCTCAAAGAAATCAACAGTGAATATTCACTGGGAGGACTGATGCTGAAGCTCCTACGCTTTGGCAATCTGATGAGAAGAGCCGACTCATTGGAAAAAAACGATCCTGATGCAGGGAAAGACTGAAGGCAGGAGGAGAAGGGGAGACAGAGGATGAGATGGTTGGATGGCATCACTGACTCACTGGACATGAGTCTGAGTAAACTCCAGGAGATAGTGAAGGCCAGGGAAGCCTGGCATGCTGTAGTCCACAGGGTTGCAAAGAGTCAGACATGACTTAGTGACTCAACTACAACAAGATATGTACAAGGTTCTACATATTGGAGGCTTTGCAGGCATTACCACAATTTTGACCCTCAAAAACATTCCGCAAAGTTGACAGTACATATTCTTGTTTTTGTTTTTCTTTATCAATGAGTGAACTAAGACTTGGAGAACCAACCTGCCCAGCTAGATGGCTAAAAACTGGGTTGCTTAAGGTATTAAATCCAGCATCAGTTAACTCCACTACAAGGAGAAAAAAAGTTCAGAAAAATGCAGTGAGCTGTGGAATGGCTAACAGAGGTGAATATATTTACCAGAAATGAAAAGGTATAGATAGGAAATGACCATGATATTTGGCACTTAGTTACTGAAAGGATAGTCATATGGACCGTTCTCAATTTGTTCCTTCAGTAAGTACTTCAGCACTATATGATCAGTCACTATTTTAGAAGCCAGGAAAGTAACTATGAAGATTCATTTTCTGCTCTCAAGGGGCTTATTATTGGGAAGGGACAAGACAAATCAACGAGCAATTACACCAGAAGGAATATCGTATGCTATGGAGCCAGAGATTACAGTCTGGAACCCAGGGTATTCTACAAGCAAGGGATGATAAATAAAGAGTCCCACAGAAAGTAATGTTTACAATGGTAGTTGTAACATGAACAGGAGGTGGGCAAGGTGTATGTATGACACAGAAAGAGTTACATTGATGAGCTACTTTTGAGTCTGTTTCTAAAAGCAAAGAGTGTGAAAAAACTTGTGTTTCTTAATTAGGGAAAATGTAGCAGGTAAAAAACTATGTAAATTATCATTGCTTTTAATTTTCTCCAAAATATATGTGTTTAAAAAAAACACACATGGCAGAAAAATGTGCACATATAAAAAAAAAATGTGTGGCAGTATATTTTCAAATATCCATTTAAGATCCCCATCGCTACCTTTCTTTATTGTGCATATGCCGTATTGCAACAATGTTTGAGTCTAACCAAGAGACTCAACCATAAATCAGACATAGCTTAATCAACAGAATCCTGGCTTAACTGGGGATTTGCAGTTCAATAGATGGTTCTAAATTATAGTACAACAGCACAAATTTAATGATTCCATAAAAAAAAAAAAATTAAGGGCATTTTTAATGACCAGTTGATAGAGGTTTCAGTTCACTCATTGAAGAAGTAGCCCGGAGGTTTATAATCTCTAAATAATCCTTGTTGATCTTTATTTTCTACTTTTTATAAATGATCACAGAAACTATTTTCATGTATCTTCCTTTGAAAAAGCTCAGATGCTTCACCTGCATTATATAAATATTAACAATCAGTAACTTTTATGTCAGCTACATAAAAACTTTTAAGAGTGACTTTCTCAAGGTCATAGAGCAAATCTCTGGTGAGACAGGAATGGAATTCATGACCTTTGACTGCCAGAAGTTTTCTACCCACACTCGGAAATTCCTTCTCCATAAGTGTAATTTATATGCTCACTTTGAGGGACTGGAAAGTTCATCCCTTCTAGGGCAGGGGATGGGGGATGGGGGCTGGGGAGGGAGAAATTTTTCCGTCAAATCACTTGTCACACAGTTCCTTAGGTTTACAAAGTGATTTTTACCTACACTATTTCGTCTCACCCTCACCACCACCCTGTAAACTTGCATGCTGTTTTTCCCATTTTACAGACTCGAAAGAGTTAAAAAATTTAATCAAGGTCATCCAGAGTTAGTAACTGAGACAGAAACACTCAAGCTGCAGTATCTCTGCCACTTAAATCAGTCCTGATTCCAGGATGTATGATCTGAGCAGACACCCAATTCTGAAATGAACGAAGATTTCCTTTACAGTTATTTATCTGATGTTTTACAATCATTTACGTTCCTTGTCATTTAGGTCAGTTGCTTTGTTTTCTTTGGGGCAGGGTTGTTTTCATGTTTTGTTATAAGTTGGCTTGTTAAACTTAAGTAAGAGTAGTATCCCCCAACATAGAATTTGAAAAAAAAAAAAAACAAACTTTGCCTGTTTTTCTTTTTTTATATATATATATATATACACAAGTGGGAAGGGGGCTTTTTACCATCATTTGTGGTCATAATATATACAGTTTATGTATGGGGTATATACCAACACAATTAGAGAATACAAAAACTCACATTCATAAATATAAATACTATGTGTATATATATATATACACATATGTACATACCTAAAATAGACTATAGTCATATATAGTATATACACACACATCGTGCCAGCAATTATTGTGAAAAGCCATATATATACTGTTAAGCATGGTGAATGGAGCATATAAAACACAATTCCTGGATGTGAAGGGCAGCAAACTCTAATAGTGGCAGCTTCTACAGCCTCTGATGGGGATGGGAAAACTCAAAGCTCTATAATTTTTTCATCTTCTACACAGCAATAAAGCAGCAAGGGCTTTCTACTGCTGGATCTGTACCTAAACAGTAATGCTGTTTGGAACCAGCCCCAAAACCGCTTTTAATAAATATTCAAAAATACACACCATCAAATGAGCCACAGAAGAAAAGTATGACTTTGAGTTAAAAAGAAAAAAAAAAAAAAAGACAGGAAAAAAGACCATCTCTGAGAATTCTGAGTGAGTATCCTGTAATCTACTGTCAGACCAAAACAAATTTTTATGGAGCAACAGGACTACTCAAGTAGCCACTTTTATGACAATAAACACCCTAAACCGAAAAATCCTTTTGTAACGTAATTACTGAGAATATATAGAGAAAGTAACCATTTAATCCACAGCATGTGTTCCCTACCGCAAAAACTCAAAAGCTGACATCAGATGGGGTGTGGCCGGTCTAGGCCCTGACAATGAATTCTGGCCAGCTGAAGTCAGACAGTTCTCTGGAAGGGCTTGGGACCTGGAAACCAAGCAGGTCTCACAGACCCTAAGGCTACTGCCCTTCTGGGCACAGGGGAAGGCCCATCTGTTTATTTGCATTTTGATTTTGAGAGCTCTGGTTGTGGTAGATGAGTTAAGGCTGTGGTTATAGGGTGCTGCCAGTGACTTAATCTTAATATTTTCACCCTTACATTTTATCCATACTTAAGACGGAAAGGCGCACGTAATTTGCCGGCTGAAAAAATAAACATAAATTTTCAAATGGAAAATAAATGGACACTGGGCAAAAATACAGATATTTCCACTACAGTAGCCTATGGGATTTTCAAAATGCAAATGATAAAGGTAAGCCACAGCAACCTATTTTAGGAATTATTTACAAAAATGAAAGTTGTGTTCAAAAAAAAAAAAAAGATAACCATGGTGTAAATTCTGAACAAAACTCCTCTGGAATATTTAGCTCGTGTTCATTAATCAACATGGAAGCACAAGTAAGAAAACTTACTTAATTCAAAGAAAGAATAACTTTTCAAATAAGTTTGTGCCATTTCTAGTGGGTTACAAACTATTTTGCATTAATACACAAATCATCTACAGCTAGATTTAAGAAGTTGACACGAAAATAACTGTTACCCTTATGATATAAAGAAACCATCTGACACCTCCCCAATTTAATGTGATTAACCTCATGTTAATCTGCATAAACATGAAATTCCACACATTCCATGTTGTACCACCATGAAAATGTCCAAGACATATATATGCTCATCTAGCTAGCAGTATCACTTCACTGTTCAAGATACTCAACACACCAGATTAACCAACATGGGCCTGAGTTCAAAATGCTCTCATACAGGCCTAGAGGCCTAAGCCCTTATGTCATCTTAGAAGACACACCTGCATTTAAGACTGAATTATTTCATTACGTTGACAGCAGCCTGCTTCAAGATATGACATCTAAGACCCACTCTGAGTCTGGGGAACAGCATGTTTACCTTTCCCAGGAGGCTGGGAAGTAATTCCCCAGGAACATATATATTTTTTTTTAAATGACCAGAACACTAACACTATTACATGCCTGATGGGTGCGCTTTGGAAAGACTGTCAAGCATCCTGATTTGTTTTTCCCTCGGCCTGGGGAAAGAGCGCTCCAGTGTTTGCAGTCCCTCCCTTTTTGTACACACATACGCCGCAGCTGTAGTAAACAAGCGCCAGCCAAGAGTTGCTAAGGTCAAGGTCTCAAATGCTACACCAGGACCAATGTTCTCCCAAAGCACATTCAGCTGTGGCAAGGGAATTTTCAGGAGAAAAGTATATCTATTAAAGGGCCCATGAGCGCAACCATTTTCATTCAGTAAATAGCCATTCAAAACATTCCAAAATAAAGTTTTAACTGACAGAAGTTTCTTTTAAATATGCACTACTGAGAGATAAATAACTGAAACACTTCAAAAATACACAGAGACCCCTCAAGGATGCTTCTTTATCTCCCATAGCAATAATACAGTTTTAGGGCATAAATTACTACAACGTTCTGTGAAACCATCCCAACTTTCACCAGCTTCAGTATATTTCATAGTAGTTATGAATTATAAGGTAAAATAATAAACCCCTTTCCTAATTACATTACAGATTCCTGTCAAGTCTGGTATGCTCAAAACCCTCTCTCCCCAACTCAAAGGAGTTTAACCTACTCCAATTGACCAGGCTGCAGCCATAAAGATACAACTTATGCAACCGAATGTTTGTCCTTCAACATCTCTTTAAGCTGCTAAAGTTAAACATTTTCTAGCCTAAAAGTATGCCCCTTTATCATAACCCATTTCTATGTGGTTTTTAAGAATGTAAACAACATCTGAATGAGGTTTACAAATAGCACTACCAGCCTATTTTATTTTTTAGGTGAAGGGTCACTGTTTTTGCTGAATGCCAATTTCAAAAAGCCTTTCTTAGAAGAAGGAATACATCCAGGCTTCGAAGCGACCACTCCTATTCCCCCATCACAAGCTGCTGCCCGTTAAAAATCACCAAATTCATTCCAAGGCATTTACTTAGCTAAACAACTCTGTCCTCCAGTAGGAAGAGGGCATGGAGGCGTCTAGGTGGATTTGCAGAATGACGTCCGTTGATTGGCAGATGTCTACCGAAGCCACTAGATGCACATGCAGTAAATGTAAATAGAGCTGCTCCTCTCCCTGGTGTTACAGGGAAACTGAGAGAATATTAAAGCTGATTTAAAACAAAACATCCGAGGGCTCGGCTGAGGATTCTATTAGCCAGTGGAATTGCTTAAAACAATCCATACAGCGCGACACTTAAACCATCTGTACAGTTAAATTAGAGAGCTGACAATATTAACCACGCAAACTGTTTATCCAGATTACACATTCCGTTGTACTAATACTCTTTAACTCAACACAGTCAGCTTTTACCAGCTGAATTAAGGCTATTACTATTAAAGTATGCAAAACTCGACGCGCAGGGTGAAGGGGGCTGGGAGGCTGCAGGGCTTGTAACAAAGGAATTGGTACTTTTTCCAAGCTTTTGCCTCAAATGCACTTCGAAACTGAACTCTTGAGTGCACCCCACCCTTTTCCCCAAAGATAAAAGTTTTCAAAGTTCTAATAGGCAGCTCTCTGCCCAAGAAAAGCAGGACTGACTCTCCCCGTAGGGGAGCATCTAACGCGAACACCAACTAATGTCGCGGAGGTCAAGCACGAGTCCTCCGCTAAAGGCAAGAAGTGGCTCCCAGGCCGGGCTTCCCGCCCGGGTGGCCCAGCAAAGTTGCCCCTTGTCAACTCCGGCCAGGTCCCCCGTCATTGAAAATAACAGCCTCGGGTCAGCCCCCCGGCTACTTGCACGGACCAGGCACTGTAGCAAGTGACAGTTACACATCATTACGACCAGAGACAATAATGAATGTGGCACCAGGACCACTATTCATGCCAGCAGTGTCATCTCCGCTTTAACCCCTTCCCTTCCGCGCTCTCCAATGCACACCCACAGCCCACACGGCCCGGCGGGGCAGCTCGTCACTCAACTCCCTCTATTCCTGGGGGGGGGGGGGGGGGGGGCAAACTACTTCCATAAGCTCCCCCCACCCCCAATTCAGCCCTGGTGTTTTATTTCCCATCCTTGGCAACTGTCAGGCAAACACTGCAAACAACAATTCCACTAGGGATAGAAAAATATTGCTTAATTCACGCTACTTGGTAAGTTCTTTAAAAAAAAAAAAAAATGGGGTGGGGGGGGAGAGAAACCTCCTTTCTTCTCCACGAATCCAACCGACGCTACTTGCTTTGCAAAAGCGTCGCCCTCCCTCTCGCCCCCACGCCGCCCCGCTTCCCAACACTTTCCCCCTTTAAGAACACAGACCAACCAAAATGATTTAACTTGAGCAGATGACAGAAGAAAAATAAAACACGTTAAGAGACTACAGTCTGATCTGGGATGGCACCAGAAGAAAAAAAAAAAAAAAGAGGAGGGGGTTGTTTATTTTGATAAGAAACGGAATCGGCACAGACCTGAACAGAAGCTGCGGAGCAGGAGAAATTGTTTTCTTTCCCTCACCCAGAGTCCCCCTCTCTCTCTCTCTCTCTCCCTTTCTCTCGCTCTCACACGCGCGCGCGCACACACTCACGCTCGCACACACACACACACACACACACGGCGTCACCCGCGCACACTCACACGCACACTCGCACACGCACGGGCAGAGCCTCTCAGCTGCTCTCTGCAGTTCTCAGGAAATGAATGGGGGGCAACCCAGGGAACTGTTGTACTTGCAAATGACTTACCCGGATCACATGATGCGCTAAATGTAGGGTGGGCCGGTGGGTGGAGGCTGCCGAGACGCGAGCCCGGGTCTAGCGTGGGGAGCCTCGCCAGGCCCGCATCGAATTACCCCGGGGCC
Source organism: Dama dama (assembly GCF_033118175.1). Taxonomy (NCBI): domain Eukaryota; kingdom Metazoa; phylum Chordata; class Mammalia; order Artiodactyla; family Cervidae; genus Dama; species Dama dama. Next base: position 51,497,348 of record NC_083710.1, read on the forward strand.
CAGCCGAGGGGGTTGCAAGACGCCGCTTCTCCTCCCTTGCAGCCCGCAGCTCAGGAAACCGGAGAGGCGCGGGGGGGCGGGGTGGGGTGGGGTGGGGTGGGGTAGGGTGGGGTGAGTTGGGGGGGCGGGTGGTGAAAACACCAAACCCCCAAACAAAAGAGCTCCGGGTCCTCCTCCCCAGAAACAAAGCCCCGCCGCTGCGGGCGAGCCCCGGGGTGGGGCCGAGGGCGGGGGCGGCGGCGGGGAGGGGCTCGCTCAGCAGGCGCTAAGTCGCTTTATTGACATAAAATGGGGCCCCCGAGCCGCTCCGCCCGAGGATTAGGAGGCGGGCTCTGAGTGTGGTGGTTGAAATCCCCTGTGGGAAACTAACCCCTCCCCGCTCGCGGAGGTAGAAGGCAACACCCACTGCCCGGCCCTCGCCTCGCCGCCCGGGCCGCCGGCTTCGGGGGTGGGTCGGCGGAGCCTCCACCCCGCCCCACCCCGCCCCACCCCTGCCCCCGCCCCCCGGCCTCGGCCGCGCTTCGCGATCACCTGCACCACCTTGCTGCGGCACCCAAAATAACCCACACATGGCCAACACCGCCTTGGGAGCCGCGGGGCGCGGGGGGCCCGCGGGAGGAACCCCCGATTTCAACTCCTCGGGAGCGGACTCGCGCGGAGCCGCCAGAAAGTCCCCTCTTTTGTGCCAGAGCGCGCTAGGCTGCCTTAAGAAGGGAATTCGGAGACAAATAAAGCGCGGAGCCCGCTCGGCCCACCCCCCTCCGCCCCCGCCGCTCCCCTCCCGCCCGGGTGGAAACGTGCGGGGAGGGGGCCGGGTGCCCGAGCCGTCCCCGCGGCTCACCCACCAGCTAACTTGGAAAGGTGTGGGCGGAGCCGGCTCCGGCGGCCGGCGGCGTCTCGGGACCGCTCGCGGGGACCGCCCCCGTGGCTCCGGGCATCGCCCGCGCCGGGCAACAATGGGGTCCCGGCCGGGGCAGCCCGAGCGGGCGGTGCCCTGGACGCGGGGGCGCACGCGAAGGTGGGGCGCGCGCAGGGCCGGGTGCGGAAGGCGGTGGGGAAATCATTGTTTGGGTTCTCGAGCGACGCACGTTGCGGGCGAGGCGGGGGCGTCCTCCCGCCCAGCGCTTCACCTTGGCGGGATGAATGGGGGCGAGGCGGAGCCGCACGCCCGGTTCCGGAGCCCCGGGAGATGGGGTGCCCGCCCTTGCTCGGAATTTGGGCAGGAAGCGGGAGCTGTAGATACCGGCCAAGGGGCTGCGGGAGAGCGGAGTCCGGCTCTCCCCGCCCCGCGCCCCAGAAGGGAGCCCCGAGAAGCGAGCGGCCCGGAGCTGAGTCCTCGACGCCCTTCCCGAGGGTCCCTGCCTCCCCGCCTCCGCGCCCCGGGGAGCGAGTCGACGCGATTCAGCGGCGGGAGGGAGAGGAGGCGGGCAGCGCGACCCGGCGCTCCCGCGGCGGCCGGGAGGGCGCAGGGTCAGCGCGGCGCAGAAGGGTCGGCGGGGGCAGGGCGGCGAGCGGACGGAAGCGGGCGCGCTGGGAGCGGAGCGGCCGCGGCGGCGATCGCGTGCGCCACTTTCCTGCAAAGCTGGGTGAGCGCGCTGGGGCGCCCGGGTGGCCGGACACCCCGGCACGGCGCCCCTGAGCCCGCCCCGCGTGGGAAACCACCTCGGCAGTGGGAAGGCCTCGAAGGGGAAGTTTATATTAAGGAGAGAAAGATTTGCAAATGTGGCACGAAGTAGGGGTGGGAAGAGAAACGAGGCAGAGGCCGAGAAACAGGAAATGAGAGCGAAAGGACGCATTCTAGCCAGGAAAAAGCCCAGTTCTACATTTCGTGTGGCGGTTTTCCAAACACTTCTAGAGGCCCTGTGTGCGGTGTTCATGAAAACAAAGGCAGCGCACTGCCTGATTGTGTTCCATGCCTCCTGCCTTCTGTATGTGAGCATTAGGCAAGGTGGTCCAGCCCGGACGATGATTCCACGGTCCCCTTCTAAGTCTCCAGGGGACCTGCGTCTGAGACACATGAGAGGAGGGGGTCTATCCTGGTCTTAGGATTTCCAAGAGCCAATAAGTGAAAGTGGCCGAATAACTGTGCCCCAGTCCTTGAGCGAAGTATCCTTGGACTAGGAAAGCTTCGGGAGCAGGAAGGTGATGGAAGACCACATTCTTAGACGTGGATGCGGCCAGGGAATCAGGAACCCCCAAAGGAAAACGGAACCTGGGGGCTGTGGGGCGCTCCTTGGGGCGGGGTCTCTCCCTGGGAAAGCAGGCCAGGACCCCACCCGCTAGCTTGATCCTGGACTCTGGGTAAACAGCCCTGTACATTCCTCTGCCTCTGGATAAAAACATCGTCAAAAGACAAGTTTGAAAACCGACAGAACGTCAACAGACACAGTATTTAAACGGAAAACTCGGCTCTACTAGAAACAGTGTGAAGTTTTCCTCTAGGTGGGGCAGGGAGTGAAGGAGGTGAGTTTTAAGAGTGGAAGGATGCTATAAGAAATTATGTCATCGTGGCATTCCTTGTACTAGCAATTCTTGCTCCTAGAGCGCTGCAGTGACCATAAATATATTCTCGAGCAAGTGCTTCTGCACTTGGATACGCATCCCATAACTGCATTTCCTACCTACGGCTCCAGCCGTGCACATGCTAATAGAATGATGGAAGATAGAAAATAACATAGAAGAATCCACACCAGAGGGATAAGAAAAATACAGATAGGTCAAGGTTAATATTTAGAATCTGTGTAATGTGGTTAAAAGAGGAGAGTATACCAAGTATTAGGGGGAAGAAAACTAGCAGGTTTTGTTAAATTGAATTAAGAAAGAATACAAATGTTAAGGCAACTCCCCAGATATAAAAAGGAAACAGTTTAAGAGGGAGAATCACTTCATTGTGTGAGCTGGGAGTGGAAGAATGAAAACAATGAGAGAATAAAGAAGCAGGATATTTTGGGAGTTAGGGTGCTGGAGACAATTATATGTGAGAGTGTGTCTGTGTATAGGCGTACATTTCCAATTCATTTCATGTCATTCCATCTCTGTACAGAACTTGGATTTAAACAAAGTGAAAGTGTTAGTCGCTAAGTCATGTCCAACTGTTTTCAACTCCCCATACTATATAGCCCACCAGGCTCCTTTGCCCATGGAATTATCCAGGCAAGAATACCGGAGTGGGTTGCCATTCCCTTCTCCAAGGGATCTTCCCGACCCAGGGACTGAAACCAGGTCTGCTGCATTGCAGCGGATTCTTTACTGTCTGAGCTACCTGGGAAGCCAAACTAAGGTGTAAATAACAGGGGAAGGTAAGAAACAGGTCCACATACCCTGGCAAAAAATGTGTGCACATCTTTGTCTTTAGTCCCTTCTTTATTTCCATGTGTATTCGGGGATATGAAAAGTCAGGAAATGTAAAGATGACAAAAATATAACTGTCTGCATAAAAGAATGTGTTGAAATTACAGAATCATAAAATTTCAGTGTTGAAAGTATACGTAAAATGCCAATTCTTTCTGATACTTAATTCTGTTTAAAACCCAGATGAGTTGGATCAAACATGTTTCCCTAACTTTTTATACTTCATTTATTTAGTCTTTAGTATTGCAAACCAGAAGAATGATTTAAAGAGGATGAAAGGGAACTTTCATGGTAACTGAGTGGTTAAGACTCCACCTTGCAATGCAGGGGACAAGGGTTCGATCCCTGGCCGAGGAACTAAGATCCCACAAGCTCTGGAGCAACCGGGTGCGCCCTGAGCCCAGGCACTCCAGAGAGCGGGTGCACCGCAACCAAGATCCCGCATGCTGAAACTAAGACCCATGCAACTAAATAAATATTTGTAAAACTGTTTGAAAGAGGATGAAGGTTGGAATTCTGACATTTTTATACACATACCCTATACAAATATTGGATTTCTTTTCCCTAACATATTGGTCAGGAAGAGAACAAGAACAAAAACAACCATAACAAAAAACCATTCACATGCATCCTCAAAGCAAATAATATACCTAATTCAATGTAAATATGCGGCTAAATTTACAACTAGAGATTTTAAATTGTTACCGTAAATGCTACCTACGCAGAAACTTCCTGCCAGATCCTATACTTGCCCAGTTGTGCTACTCTTTGAAAGACTAGTATCAGTGATGGAAAATCTTTTATCATATTAAGAGTATCACCTGTCCCATAGCCTGACTTGTCTAAGGTGATGACTATCCTCAGTATCTGTGTACATGTAAAGTTCTTAAGCCATTGCCTCAGTGTTGTCAAAGACTGCATGGGTGATTTAACACTAATATAGTTTTAGGTGGGGGTTGGGGGGCATGAAGTCCATTTTCAGAAGTAAAAGCTGTGTTGAAAGATGAGAACTGACTTGAAGTGAAAATAAAAGTGATTCTCAGAGCTTTAAATAAGTTAAAGAATATAATCGTGATTTTTTCCTAAAGCCTGAAGTGAATATGTGCTGTTGGGTTTTCAGTGCCTGATTTCTGTTTTTCTTGTGTCAGTTTTGCCAATAATGTGCAGCAAAGGGGAAGTTTCCTGTTTAAGTATGAGAAAGGCTTGTGAAAGCCTTGCTACAAAAGCAAAAAGCTGGTAATATGGTAGACAACATGTTTCAATTTGAGTGAGGGGCTATCTAGAAATTAAGGGGGACAAAACGTTCAAAACTTTGTTTTATTGTACTCAACACAGTTTTGGTCATTTTAGCTTTAAAATCTTCCTCGCATCCTTACATGTGTCTCTTCTTTTCCACCGGTACTTCAGAGTTACTTTCATTCACGTCTCCCCCTGCCCCCACTCCCACATCTCCTCCCCCAACTCTGAATTTCCCGTCCATTTCTCCTCTTATACAGCAAAACCTTAATTATTGCATACCTATATTTAAAAATCCTAAAGTGGCAAAAATTAATTTCAATTCAATACAGTGATATTCTAAAGCACCACTTAGCTTTTTATCTCATACTTCCGTTCCAGCCCATGTGGACATCTTATAATGCCCCATCCATCCTGGAAGCTTTTACTCTCAATGAAGGTGAAGTTGTTAGTGACTCAGTTGTGTCTGACCCTTGTGACCCCATGGACTGTATCCCTCCAGGCTCCTCTGTCCATGGAATTCTCCAGGCAAGAATACTGGAGTGGGTAGCCCTTTCCTTCTCCAGGGGATCTTCCAGACCCAGGGATGAAATCCAGGTCTCCTGTACTGCAGACAGATTCTTTACTGGCTGAGCCACCAGGGAAGCCCTTTACTCAATAGCCCCCTCTTTTTCCTCCTGTGGAACACTCCCAAAATGATGCCTTGGCGCTCCATACACATATGTGAATCTCCATCATCAAAAAATCATCTCTCCCTTCTTTCAGCTTCTTTAAAAACAAAAAAGATTTATTTATCTATTTTTGGCTGCACTGGGTCTTTTTTGCTGCACTCAGACTTTCTCTAGTTGTGGTGAATGGGCTTAGTTTCTCCCAGGCTTGTGGGATCTTGCCAGACCAGGGATCAAACTTAAGAACCATGCATTGCAAGGCGGATTCTTAACCACTGGACTACAAGGGAAGCTCCTGAGTTTTTTTTTCCCCACCTTGGTATAATAGAAAGAATGACTCAGCCACTGACCAGATGGTTTTTTATCCTTCTGATTTTCAATTTTTCTACCTATTTAAATAATATTTCCCTCACACTGAAGGATTACCATTTATTACTGGACCAATTAACATGCTTACTTGGACCAATGTGAAGTATGCCTGAGCAGGCATCCGGCAAATGTCAATTCCCTCACTTATTCTTATGGCACTTGCGTCTTTTGGCTTTCATTACATTTTGTTGGCTGTCCTATCACAGGTAACCCTTTGAGGATAAGAGCTACATCTAAACCATCTATTTAGCCTTCCGTTCAGACTAGTTTGCACGTAGTAGGTAATTAATGGGGCTTCTCAGCTGATTCTAGTGGTAAAGAGCCAGCCTACTAATTCAGGAGATGCAAGAGACATGGGTTCAATCCCTGGACTGGGAAAATCTCCTGGAAGAGGAAATCGCAACCTACTCCAGTATTCTTGCCTGGAATATCCCATGGAAAAAAGAGCCTGGTGGACTATGGTCCTTAGGGTCGCACACTGAAGCGACACACTGAAGCGACCTAGCATGCCCACATGCACAGGTAATCAATGAGTGCTAGTGGAATCTATTTAAAAATTACTAAAATTAGAATGACGTCACTAAAATACAATATAGCAGAAAACCTGAGTCTCCATGTGTGTACGTATATTAAAAACCTGGCATGTGTTAATAAATACCTTTTGATCACTGATTCTAGCAACTTTCTTCTAAAAGTTTGTACATAAAGGCATATATTAGCTTTGAAGAATTTTAACCTAATTTTATTGTCCCTATCATATTTAATCATTTCAAAATTATCCAATCAACTCTAATTTTTGTTTTATTAAAATTAGAATTATACTGTATCGAATGAAAACTCAATTTTTCAATATGAGAGAGGAAATTCACAGCAAATTTGTTTTTTTTTTATTTTTTTTTTTTCCAGTGGGTTTTGTCATACATTGATATGAATCAGCCATGGATTTACATGTATTCCCAATCCCGATCCCCCCTCCCACCTCCCTCTCCACCCGATTCCTCTGGGTCTTCCCAGTGCACCAGGCCGGAGCACTTGTCACGTGCATCCCACCTGGGCTGGTGATCTGTTTCACCATAGATAGTATACATGCTGTTCTTTTGAAATATCCCACCCTCACATTCTCCCAGCAAATTTGTTTTTAAAAATGGCACTTCACAAGTTTTTCGGTTGCAAACATTGGAGTTATAATTTTGTGATAGACATAGTATTCAATTTTAAATATAGCAAGTTCATGGTGGGGTTGATGGCAACCTCTGGGAGGGCTTGCACCAGGGGGCACCTTCCAGGACTGCTGCTGCCAGGACCCCCATCCCGGCGGCAAGCCACTACCAATCCTTGCCTCTATGGGAGACCCTCCAACACTAGCAGGGGACACCATGTGATCCCTGGTCTGGGAAGACCCCACATGCCGCAAAACAACTAAGCCCCTGCCCCACAACTACTGAGCCCATATGCTGCACTTAGGCCTGTGCACCCTAGAGCCTGTGAACCACAACAAAAGAAGCCACGGCAGTGAGAAGCCCATGCACCACAAGGAGAGAGTTGTCCTGATTCACTGCAACTCGAGAAAGCCCACATGCAGAAGCGACAACCCAGCACAGCCAAAAAAGTAAAAGTAAATAAAAATAAGTAAATATAACAAATTAAGGCTTATCAGGTTGGAACTATAGCTATCCTTGGCTTTTAAAATTTTACAAATGAAAATTGTACCCCTATGAATCAATTTACTTCAGCTAATGTGTAGATGCTTTACAGAATACCACTTTAATTTCATGCTGAATGCAAAGGACTAGTCTCAGTATTATAAGCATATGAAGATGAGCTTAGATAAAACTAATGAGTAACAATAACACAATGTACGATTAAAATACTCTGGGTGAAGTTGTATCTGTTTGGAAATACTGGGGAGAAGGTTGCACTTAAAAGATAAGTAGAATATTTTTATTTCTTAATAACATGAAGTGTGTCATGTACATGAAATAGTATACATCGTGCACATGTGGCCTCTCCCTCACTTAAGAAATAGATCCTTTCCAGTACTTTCTAAGCCACCCGCTGTGGTCGTCCCAGTTGCCTCTCGCTCCTGTCCCTCCAGGGTACCTGCACGCATGCTAAGTCGCTTCAGTCGTGTCCAACTATTTGCGACCCTGTGGACTGTAACCCTCCAGGCTCCTTTGTCCATGGCAAAGAATTCTCCAGGCAAGAATACTGGAGTGGGTAGCCATGCCCTTCTCCTGGGAATCTTCTCAACCAAGGGATAGAAGCCATCAGAGTCTCTTATGTCTCCTGCATTGGCAGGTGGGTTCTTTACCACTAGTCTCAGCTGGGAAGCCCCCCTACATGGGTAACTGCTTTCCACCTTGGGGTTTATCACTTCATTGCAATTTTTATTATTAATATTTTTGATCTTGACATAAAGTCTCCATATCATTATTATTCCTAATAATGAATTGCTGTTATCTATTTAAATTACCCCACCACATTCAAGTTTTTCCAAATGTTTGCAATTGTACTTATATTAAACATCTTCTTTCTTTTAAAGTATCTTTTAGATAGTTTCCATCAGTTTCAATAGTGTAACTGAAACAAAGATTATGAATTTGTTTTTATTACTTTAGAGACACATTGCCAGATTATTTTCGTAATATTTTACCAGCTTAACATGACACATCATTTATGAGAGTGCTATTTTCCCAGTGTTCTTGCTCAGGTTGGGTAGTGTTTTGAAATTTGAAAAAAAAAGCACTTTAAGATAGTAAACAAGAATGGTTTGAAATTTAATCATTTTATTAGTAACAATTGAACTCTAATCTAGAAATATAAATGCGACATTGGCGGGCAGAATGTTTGGGCTGTCAAACTGCTACTGCCACAGCCTGGCTAAGAGGATGCGAGTCTGGCTACAATAGGAAATGGGTGTTGGAACAGCTGTGAAAGACATTACGCATCCAAACTCTGAAATTCAACATCTTGTTAAGTATTTAGGGGAAGGGGTAGAAGGGGAAAAAAATCAGAAACTTTGCCTCAATTTTCAATCCTGGTAATAAGAGAGGAAAAGAGGGTCTTAAAAATATGGAATTCATCCTTGTTTTTGCTTTCGATAAAGGTGTAAGACATCTAAATAGATATTTAATCCTACCACATTGGAAACTAAAAATAACAAATTAGGTAACTGATAGAGAAGAAGAGAGAGACAGAAAAAATTAAAATCTCTCCAGAAACGTGGGAATAAAATAACATGAAATGAAAATACGGGCAGAATGAGAGAAGGAGGAGGAAAGGGAGGAACATCACTAGATTGATGAAGTATTGCTTTGCTTTCATCTGCAACAACAGAAAACCTAGCTAACATCTGCTTAAGATACATACCTGCCCCCCTCACACCCTTGCAATGAAACAAGTCCAAAGGTACATGGCTAGAGTTCAAGGCTGTGCAGCTGTTCTCTGGTGCCCAAGGGCCCCCAAGTTCATTTTCTTTTTCTGCTGGCCTTCTTAAAGTGTAACTGTTTTCCCTCCATAGAAGGAAGAGGGCGAAAGGCTAAAGTTAAAGGCCAAACCCATTCCTTTTAGAGATTTTCCTCAAAGCCTCACCCATTTCGTCTGCCTATATCTCACTGGCCAAAACGAGGTCACGTGGCTTCCTAGAGTTCAGTCACAGGAAAGAGGACAACTTAGATGGAATCCGAGACAGCCCACTAACAGTCTCTACCTTTTTACTATATAATTTTGTGTAATGTTTTAGTCTTAAATTGCAAACCATTATATTACTGAGACTCTCTGTTGAATTCTGGCTGACAACTAAAAAAAGAAAAACACATTGTAGGCTGACAAGTTATTGACACAGTCGTTGTAAGGACACCATTTCATAAATGACAGAAAAAAAAAAAGACTTCGTGATATTTCTTAACACGTACTTTTCCCCACAATGTGATTTTTAAAAATCATTAAATTACACAAATCATAATGTCATCGATTTAAGATTAATCCGTGTGCAATTTATCTAAGGCAAATGTGAATCCCAGTTTAGCTTCATCCAGTGACATAGTCTGGTTGTGGCTTATCTTTCTATTTTATCAATTTACATGTCTTTGAGACGTGAACATTAATTTTTAAAAGCAAGTCACAATCAGAAAGATAGATATAAACTGCATTCATATTTCATACTCAAATATTAGTGAATCAGCAGTGTTAACTGCTTCTATCCGTTAACTGAAAATTCCCTAACTCATTATGGATTTTCATCACTTGAATTACCTTTGACAGCTTGCTTTGTTTTTCTTGGTTTCAGTTTTCCTCCCTGCCCTGGGATGGCACCTTCTTTGTTAAGATGTGGAGAATAAATGAGGGCCTATGTGCCTTCTGAGTACCAAGCTCTTTGAGACTTCACAAGAATTGTGCATGACCACTTGGCTCCGCTGGTAAAGAAGCTGCCTGCAATGCAGGAGACCTAGGTTTGATCCCTGGGTTGGGAAGATCCCCTGGAGAAGGGAAAGGCTACCAACTCTGGTATTCTGGTTTGGAGAATTCCATGGACTGTATAATCCATGGGGTCACAAAGAGTCAGATATGACTGAGTGACTTTCACTTTCACTTTTTTTTTTTTTCACTTCTTAATTATCTCACCAATGCCTTATTCAGCACTCAACACACAAGTCCCTAAAACTTTTTTATGGAGAGTAACTTCCAAATTGCCTGGCACATTGTGGGTGCCCTAGGATTATTTATTTTCCTTTTGTATTAGCCAGAACAATTAATTTCTTTAATACAAATAACTCATTCTTTGTTTACTATTAAAGTACACCTAAATATAGTCACCTACTAGAATAATAAACTTTTTGTCAAGAAAAATTGTCTGAAGGCATATATGAGATTTCTATGTTAGTTCAATAAAATGTTTGGACGCAGTTAATTCAGTTACTGAAGACTGGTATTTTCCTAGGTTTGAATTTAGATGTTTTAGCTGAGCCATCTTCCAAATTAGTTGGAAGTTAAAATAATTTAAACTATATATTTTCTTTTCTTCTCCTCCCTCTCTCCTTCTCCCTGCCCCTACCCCTTCCTTTTTCAAGACAGGGACAAACTGTGGATAATTGATCCAAGAATCCACAAGGACCTAGGTCTTCCAGTTCTTTATTTTTATCCAGTTTACACATTAGGTTTTTGAAACTTTTGTGCAAAATTCAAATACAATTCCATTCTAAACTCCAGATAAAAGTAGCCATGGCCAGTACAGGAAAGTCTGCAGAACAAACAAAAACTTTCCTCAAAACAATCCTAAGTGTTACACCCTCTTTTCAACCCGACATCTATTAACCCTGCTTCCCCGGTAGCTCAGCTGGTCAAGAATCCACCTGCAATGCAGAAGACCTGGGTTCTATCCCTGGGTCGGGAAGATCCCCTGGAGGAGGACATGGCAACCCACTCCAGTACTCTTGCCTAGAGAATGCCCATGGACAGAGGAGCCTGGTGGACTACAGCCCATGGGGTTGCAAAGAGTTGGACATGGACTGAGCGACTAAGCACCACACGGCGCATGCGCCACACACTGCTCAAAGCATTTTGTTTTGTTTCTAATTCATTCAATCCCACCGAGAATCCTGTGAGCCTCTACCACTGCTGTGACCTCCTCAGGGTCGTCACCACCAGCTCTCACACCTAAGTTGCATGCCCACAAGCACTCTTGATCCTCCTTCCTTTTATCTTTTTCTATACAGCACGTCTCACAGTCTAGGCTACTGTGTATTTTGGTTTATTTTTGTTGCTTACTGTCTATCTGCCCCTCTGCAGGACTCCTCCAATAGAGAGGGATTCCATTAGAGCAGAGGATTTTTCTTGCATGCTCACTGCTGCAGCCCATTGTGTTAGAAAAGTGCCTGGCATGTAGTAGGCCCTCAAGGAATATTGGAGAATCCACACCATTCCCATTACATAGATGAGGACTCTGAGGCATCTGATGCTTTTGTATCACGTTATCTTTAAAGCTACGATTATAAGGATACTATACAATTCGTCACTAATCGTTATGATAGAAATCACTCCAATATATACTGTTGGCATGAAAGAGCTTGATAACCTCACCAGACCCAAGGTGAATTTGAGTCTCAGGAATTCAACTGGTTATCATGAGATCATGAGGAGAGATAATGTCTTCAAAAATGAGGATAAAACCAGGACAAGGAAAATCGAATACATGGCCTTTAGCTACTGCTACTATATCTGTATATTTGCATATTATTTGTACGTTGATTTTTGAGTTAATAGACAGTGTCACACCTTTCTATTTTGCATCAGACACTGCATACTTGTAGTATATAAGGAATTCTTTAGTCTCAGGAACTAAGTAGTGTAACATAGGGGAATAAATATATAGTTGAATATTGTATTTTAACTCACTGAGAGAGAAAAATTAAACAGAGTCATAATATTTTCATTCTCACATTATGCCTGGTACTTTTATGTCTGCGTATTAAGATGATAGGTGCTATAGAAAGGGCAAATAAATACAACATAGGAAGTCTGTTTAGTTATTTTAGAGCTGTTGTATTGAAATACTGTCTTGTTTACAATTTTCAACTCCACAAATCCTCATCAATTATTAAATATTTTTCTCATTGAATTAAGCAGGTTGACTGTATTTTCTCAAGAAAAACATCAAGTAAACACAGGGCTTACTCTTAACATATCAAATTGTTCCCAAATGAATGAAATTCTATGGCTCTATTACACTACCCGCCCTGCCCCCACACTAACAGAGAGTATACATTCTATCTGCTACATAAAACGAAAAAGAATTTAAATTTCATTATTTATTTCTTTGAGGCTGAAAGCAGTTCTTTCCTACTGCAATGACAAAATAAACAAGATATTTTGTAGAACTGAGCCACTGTGTATCAGGCATCATGTTTGGAACTGTCCTGGATGACTCCAGGATGGTTACAGTGAAGACAAGTATAGACAAAAGTCAGAGAGAGAATGGGACAGTCACATTTTACAGTGGAAAACGCTAAGTGTCATCAGACACTTGACTATTTTTAATTTGGGATGATTATATATCATCTATCTGTTTATCCAAATTACTCATCAAAAAAGTTTGGTTGAGTAGTATTGTACAAGGATACAGTTTGCTATTAGCATCCTTCTTCATTTCATTTTGAGTTACGTTCATTGTTTATATGGCTTCTTGCCTGCTAGAACTGCTATCCACATGCATGAGTTCGCTGGGCAGCCGCCTAGACAAGAAACATATGGCCAAGTCGGCTGCGAAAATCGAGACACACACCATTCGTAATTCTATCTCTTTGTGTGTGTGTTGACTTGTGTCCATTCATGCACATCTACATTTAGGATCTGTATCTCTTACAATCATGTGCTAATAAAAATATTTATATCATTTCACCCGAACAATACTTATAAATACCACTTTTATTTAGTAACATGTAATCAAGCAGCAAAGAAATATTTTGCCATTTCATCTAGCAGCAGCAAAGTTACAAAGGAGATATGCAATCCTCCATGGATTTGGCACCAAAACCTAGACTTCAGGTTTTTAGCTCCTGCTTCTGAGCCTGGTCTTGGATCAGGTTCCACGGTTAACAACAAACATACTCCAGCACATTTTAAACCTATGTGTGCAATGTCTTTTTTAGTCTTAGTATCATAAAGTTTTCTAAGAATTATCTTCTTACAACAAGCAAGCAAACTTAATTCTTTGACATTTCAAATCTAAAGGAAGGCTTATTTTTCACGGGGACATGTTTTTAAAAACTACTGTAATTATCTTGGAATTTGGTCAAAGTAGAAGTCTTGAAAATTGGTAGGTCCAGATCTTAAAGTGAGCTTAAAGCAGGTACTTAAAGGACTCTAATCACTAACAAAGCACACCTAAGATAAAGGGGGGAAGGTTTAAGTGGTCAGAGACCTTTGAATAAAAGAGAACATTAAACCAGCATCTTAACCATAGAGTTATAAATATGTCAGAAATACAGACTTTACTACTGCTCTATGAGTGACCTTGGCCAAGTTGGTTAACCCTTCTTAATCTTTATTTTCCCATTAGGAACAATACCTGGTTGTAAAAGAAATGCTAGACCATGTATCTAAAATAATATTATTTTATTCCTATTATTATCCCCAACAGAAAAGCCATTCCTTTCTGCAATAACGCAGTACAAGTTCAATAAACCTCTGGTGTAGACTTTGTCAAAATACTGAAGAGAAAATAGAGTAGGAAGACGCAGTGGGTTGGTTTCCTACTTTTAAAAACCAAACCAATCTGTTATATGTTTTCTTAATTTAATTTCCTTTGCCACACTGTCAATACAGAACTAATGCTGCTTTGCAATTTCATAGGACTTTTCATTTAGAAAAGCACTCCCTATTAGTTATTGCTTGTTAAAATATACATGTTAAAAAAAAATCAATGTGCTAAGTGTTTAATGTGTTTTTTCTCATTTAATGCTCATAATAGCTGGCAAGGTAGGTGATACCATCTTCTCTATTTTGCAAAGAAGAAAACCAAGATCCATGGATATTAACTTGTTTCCAAGGTGACATGGCTAGTAGGAGATGGAAATAAGATTTGTCCCTGGGCTGACGGATGTCAGATGAGTCCTCTTAATCACTATGTAGTCTGTTCCCAAAGCTGGTGGAAGAAACTTACTAGTGAACATTTAGATGCTTAAGTGCTGAATACTCGCCAAGATTGCCCAGTCTGTGTACATGAGGTTTGAATTAGTGTATCCTGGCACACCGTTGCTCTCATTAGACTGAATTGTCATTGAAGGCTTTCTATACCTCCGTTAGGGTTCATGATTGAGAAACCTCAGAAAAAAATTAATTCTATATTCTCTAATTGTTTACATAGAGTCTATTTAGTTTTTATTCTAGTTCAGATGCTGCCTCTCATAGATGTCATAGTGCTGAATGCAGGGTTTCCCTGGTAGCTCAGCTGGTAAAGAATCCACCTACAATGCAGGAGACCCAGGTTCGATTCCTGGGTCGGGAAGATGCCCTGGAGAAGGGATAGGCTACCTAGTCCAGTATTCTTGGGCTCCCCTGGTGGTTCAGACTGTAAAGAATCTGCCTGTAATGCGGGAGATCTGGGTTCAATCCCTGGGTTGGGAAGATTCAATCCATAGGTTGCAAAGATCCCCTGGAGGAGGGCATGGCAACCCACTCCAGTATTCTTGCCTGAAGAATCCCCATGGGCAGAGGAGCCTGGCAGGCTATAATATATGGGGTTGCAAAGAGTCAGACACAACTGAGCCACTAACAGCCAACACAGTGCAGAGCGCAAGAGCTTCTCTCAGGGAACTAAGGCACGACTTTGGTGACGCTGTACTTGTGGCAGTGATTTTCCAAACTGGAGACCATGGAGCATTGTTCTGGAGGATGCTAACAGGTAATGCAACACAAAGAGTTCTGCATTCTCAAACATTTGGACAAATATTAATGATACAGCGTTAAACATCTTTGAAGATCATGCTGTAGTTGCTGTTAGCCCTGTAATTGACATCATGACTTTTGAAGAGAGGGCCAACAGAGCATACAGCAGTTCTCCAAAATATTTGTTCACTTGGTTTTCAAATGTGTTTTGAATGCTCTGGGAATAATTTCCCAAAGAACCTGAATTCCAAAATGCTCTTCTGGGGTATAAGTGCTGCCCAACGTTCCTAGGGCATTTTCTGGCCCATTGACGGTTTACACTTCCTGTCTCATCTCTTTCAACATTCATCTTCCATCCTCACTCTCAGCTGATAGTCTTGTTTCCTGTTTCCCAGAGAAAACAGAAGCCCTCAGGAGTAAATTTTCCACTTATATGCTTTCACACCCCAGTTAGCCATCTTCTTACAGCACCACCTTCCTTTCTGGTACCATGGATAAACCATGGAGCTTGTATCTAACTCCTCCACCTTTAGCATGAAAGTCCTTATCTTCTCACCTACTCATGTATACTGTTCCATAACTGTTTCCTCACTTCTGCATCACCAGTTTTTCCTTCTCCACTGAATCAATTTCTTTAGCACACAACACCCTATAATTTACCAAATCTTAGGAAAAACATTTGAAAACCTGACCACACAGTTTCTTCCAGCTCCTACTTCATTTCTCTATTATTTGTTGTAACAAAAGTCTGTCAAGAAGTGCTGTATTTTTGTCTGTACTCAATCTCTGTTCTCCCATCTCTCTCCTGAAAACAATTCCATCAGACTTTCATCCCCACTGCCCTACTAAAACTGCATTTGTTAAAGTCAGCAAAAATGAAATCTGGTGTTTTGATCTGGCAGTAAATGCTCAGTTTGCATCATCTTGATCTATCAGCTGTACATGGCACAGAGAGGTCAGGAAGATGAAGTCTAACACAAACACCAACTGATGGTTAAAGAGACAGTAAAACACCCTCTCCTCGAAACATTTTTTCCCCTGCTTTCCATAATATCCCATTATCTTATTCTTTTTGTTTTCCTAATTTTTCCTATGTCAGACTGCCTACATGTCACTATTGGATCTCTTAACTGTCTCTGCCCACTCCCTTGGTGATCTCATCCACTCTTGATGGCTGTGAATGCCATCGCTATGCTGATCATTCTCAAATGTGTATCTCAAGGTGCCCTTCACTCCGGATTTATATATTCTTCTCTTTATTCTATTGCTACACTCCTGTGTATGATGGATACCTGAAATTAACTTATCTAAAACTGAACTCTAGATCTTACCTTCCCCCTCTTTTTTACCATTCCTAGTCATTTTCTTCATCATGGTAGACAGCAATCACTTCTCTTCCCTCATTGTTAGGGTGAAAAATCTCAGATACATTCTTGACTCCTATATGTTCATGTATGATAAGCAAGCAAGTCCTACTGATGCTTCTTTCAAGTTCTATCTAGAATCTGGTGTTCTCTCACCAGCTCTATTTTCACTAACCTTCACCTCACCCAGATTATTGCAGAAGCTTCTTAAATAGATGCTCTGCTTTCATCCTCCCCTCCCTACAGACACTTCTCAGGGCACTATCCAGAGGGAACCTCTTAAAACATGAGTCATATCTTATTACTCCTGGGCTCAATGCCTCACAGCGGTGTACACATTCACTCTTTTTTTCCCCCAACACCCCAAAAGGCATGTGGGATCTTCCTCAACCAAGGATCATACCCATACCACCTGAACTGGAAGTATGGAGTCTTAACCACTGGACTGCCAGGGAAGTCCCCCTCTCACTATTTATTAGCAAAGGCCTCATGCAGCCTTCCCAAGTGGCTATGTCAGGGCTTTACCTCTCCAAAACCCACCTCCCATTTTTCTCCTTCATACTTTTCCACCCACTCTGGCCTCCTGGTTGTTCCTGAACACACCAGGCCACATTTGCTGCTGCCTCTGCCCTGAGATCTGTGCCTGGTGAATATTCTCACCCGATCAAGGAGGCCTTTCTGGACCACCTTTCAAAAAATAGCAACGTCTTCCCCACCCTGTCCCACCTCCCTTCTCTGCTTTATTTCTCTCCATATATCAAATCAATAGTAAACATTATTTATTTATTTTTAATTTTCTCTCTTCTTCCCAGTAGATTGTAATCTCAGGAAGGACAGACATTTTTGTCTATTTTGTTCAATTATGTATTTGCATTGCCTAGAAAAGTGCCTCAAATTTGTTGGCACTTAAGAACCATCTTCTCAGGTGGTGCTAGCGGTAAAGAACCCGCCTGCCAATGCAGAAGACATAAGAGACCTGGGTTCGATCCCTGGGTCAGGAAGATCCCCTGGAGATGGGAATGGCAACCCACTCCAGTATTCTGGCCTGGAGAATCCCATGGACAGAGGAGTCTGGTGGGCTATAGTTCGTGGGGTTGCAAAGAGTTGGACACTACTGAAGTGACTTAGCATGCACACAAGAACCATCTATTGAATTCATTATGGAATGAACTAATGAATACCTCTCTAATATATGTTGAAAGAATTCTTCTTACCCAAATATCACCATACATGAAAACAGTAGCACTCATACAGAGTATTAGTAGTTTAAATAAGAGGACTTTGTTTCTATGAATTAAAAGACAAAATTTCTGTTATCATCATTAATCAGCTTTAATGTAATAAAATACAATGCTTCATCCCTGATGACTAATTTTAGGACTCATAATAGGTGGTGAGTTTTGGGTGTTTTTTTTTCCACAATTAGTTCTATGAATATAAACTTACTTACGTGATTACAGATGTGTATAGTGAATTGCTTTTAGGGTCTTAGAGAAGACTAACAAGTAATAGTTCTGAAGAATAAGCCTTGAGAGCAGGAAAAAATAGCACTTGAGGGGCATTTTCATATCATCATTTACAGTTAAAATTGTAATTCCAACTATATAAAATGTGATCAGGCATTTACAGTCAATAGACAAAAGTGTACAAGCCCCCAAAGTACAAAGAATCCCTAAACTTAGGAGAAAGTCAAAGGAACAGTAAGAAATTCTGACCAGGAAATGATTGCAACTTACACATAGGTGATTTAGGAAGTAGACTTGATGGAAGGAACCTATCTTCAGTGTGATCTGGAGTTGCTGCAGTCACAGCATGAAGAATAAAGACGGCTCTTGATATATACTGATCAATGTCGTCAACCACAATTAATAAGACCAAAAAGATCTGTAATTAATTTACAGTGTTTTAAAAGTGCATGTTGAACTCATTTATGATTAAAACTCTCCAAAAAGCAGGAATAGAAGGAACATACCTCAACATAATAAAAGCTATATATGACAAACCCACAGCAAGCATCACCCTCAATGGTGAAAAATTGAAGGCATTTCCCCTGAAATCAGGAACAAGACAAGGGTGCCCACTCTCACCACTACTATTCAACATAGTGTTGGAAGTGCTGGCCACAGCAATCAGAGCAGAAAAAGAAGTAAAAGGAATCCAGATAGGAAAAGAAGAAGTAAAACTCTCACTGTTTGCAGATGACATGATCCTCTACATAGAAAACCCTAAAGATTCTACCAGAAAATTACTAGAGCTAATCAATGAATATAGTAAAGTTGCAGGATATAAAATTAACACACAGAAATCCCTTGCATTCCTATATACTAACAATGAAAAAACAGACAGAGAAATTAAGGAAACAATACCATTCACCATTGCAACAAAAAGAATAAAATACTTAGGAGTATATCTACCCAAAGAAACAAAGGACCTATACATAGAAAACTATAAAACACTGATGAAAGAAATCAAAGAGGACACAAACAGATGGAGAAACATACCGTGTTCATGGATTGGAAGAATTAATATTGTCAAAATGGCTATTCTACCCAAAGCAGTCTATAGATTCAATGCAATCCCTATCAAGCTACCAACGGTATTTTTCACAGAACTAGACCAAAGAATTTCACAATTTGTATGGAAATACAAAAAACCTCGAATAGCCAAAGTAATCTTGAGAAAGAAGAATGGAACTGGAGGAATCAACCTGCCTGACTTCAGACTCTACTACAAAGCCACAGTCATCAAGACAGTATGGTACTGGCACAAAGACAGAAATATAGATCAATGGAACAGAATAGAAAGCCCAGAGATAAATCCACGAACCTATGGACACCTTATCTTTGACAAAGGAGGCAAGGATATACAATGGAAAAAAGACAACCTCTTTAACAAGTGGTGCTGGGAAAACTGGTCAACCACTTGTAAAAGAATGAAACTAGAACACTTTCTAACACCATACACAAAAATAAACTCAAAATGGATTAAAGATCTAAATGTAAGACCAGAAACTATAAAACTCCTAGAGGAGAACATAGGCAAAACACTCTCCGACATAAATCAAAGCAAGATCCTCTATGACCCACCTCCCAGAATATTGGAAATAAAAGCAAAACTAAACAAATGGGACCTAATGAAACTTAAAAGCTTTTGCACTACAAAGGAAACTATAAGTAAGGTGAAAAGACAGCCCTCAGATTGGGAGAAAATAATAGCAAATGAAGAAACAGACAAAGGATTAATCTCAAAAATATACAAGCAACTCCTGCAGCTCAATTCCAGAAAAATAAATGACCCAATCAAAAAATGGGCCAAAGAACTCAACAGACATTTCTCCAAAGAAGACATACAGATGGCTAACAAACACATGAAAAGATGCTCAACATCACTCATTATTAGAGAAATGCAAATCAAAACCACAATGAGGTACCATTACACGCCAGTCAGGATGGCTGCTATCCAAAAGTCTACAAGCAATAAATGCTGGAGAGGATGTGGAGAAAAGGGAACCCTCTTACACTGTTGGTGGGAATGCAAACTAGTACAGCCGCTATGGAAAACAGTGTGGAGATTTCTTAAAAAACTGGAAATAGAACTGCCATATGACCCAGCAATCCCACTTCTGGGCATACACACTGAGGAAACCAGATCTGAAAGAGACACGTGCACCCCAATGTTCATCGCAGCACTGTTTATAATAGCCAGGACATGGAAGCAACCTAGATGCCCATCAGCAGATGAATGGATAAGGAAGCTGTGGTACATATACACCATGGAATATTACTCAGCCATTAAAAAGAATTCATTTGAACCAGTCCTAATGAGATAGATGAAGCTGGAGCCCATTATACAGAGTGAAGTAAGCCAGAAAGATAAAGAACATTACAGCATACTGACACATGTATATGGAATTTAGAAAGGTGATAATGATAACCCTGTATGCAGAACAGAAAAAGAGACACAGAAACACAGAACAGACTTTTGAACTTTGTGGGAGAATGTGAGGGTGGGATATTTGAAAAGAACAGCATGTATACTATCTATGGTGAAACAGATCACCAGCCCAGGTGGGATGCACGAGACAAGTGCTCGGGCCTGGTGCACTGGGAAGACCCAGAGGAATCGGGTGGAGAGGGAGGTGGGAGGGGGGATCGGGATTGGGAATACATGTAAATCCATGGCTGATTCATATCAATGTATGACAAAACCCACTGGGGAAAAGAAATAATAATAATAAAAATTAAAAAAGAAAGAAAGAAAAAAAAAATAAAAGTGCATGTTGAAAAGAAAAAGATGAGGTGGACAAATACAAAGTGAAACGTGGTGGGACTCTTAAAGAACAAGAAGAGGCAGTTGATAATGGCAGGGTTTCATTTGTGGCAGTATTTTCCAAGACAGCGGGTGGGTGGCTTGACTTTGGAATATAAATAGATGCCCTGGTACAGTCTTTGAATGGAGAGAAAAGCAGGTCACTGGGCTCCTACAATGTGGTGAAAATAGCCTGCAAGAACACCCAGCACGTGTACTCTGATCCCAGATTTACCAAGATGTTAAAAAAAATTTTGATTTCTCAATACAGGCTGGTTGGCAGGAATATTAAGCTAAGTTTCTCATTATTAATTATTTAAATGTCATTCTGGTACAAATAATTCATGTGTGACTTGGGGGCCAGATGAGCTTGTTTTCCTTTCTAGGCAAAATTCTGAACTAGATAAAAATTTCTAGAATGCTCCCTCCACCCTATTTCCATAATTGTATTACCTCCCTAAGACCCAGATATTTTATTTGCTAGTGCTTTTGTGCCACCTGATAAACTAACAGGACATTTTAAAGATGTTTGCTTTTATGGACATCTCTTATGACCTAAAAGCTGATAGAAGCAAAACATAAAGTCCAGAAAACAGTAGAAAGATGTAATGCTCTAAGAACAATTAGTAGCTATCATTTATTAAATGTTTGCTACATATCTGCCACTTTTAACACATACATTGGGTATAATTTTCACATAGTCACAAAATCTGGGTGTTAAATATGAAAATGCTTTTCTTTCCCCTGTTGTAATGGAAACCACTGAAACTTAAGAACTCTTGATCTCTCTCATGATGGAAACTTCTGCATTGCCAATTCAAATTTCTCAGTAATTTTCTGAACTCATTGTGGCCAATTTAAAGTTTTCTATCAGTCAGCCAGCGATTCTCCCTCATGCTCTTTGAAGACAGAGGTTGAACTAAGACCCGGGTCAGAAAGGAATTGAGGGAGATGCTGGTAAAGACACTACCTTGGCCTAGGGATCTGATCTAGATGTTGTCCTCTGTGCTTTTTGGTCCAGTAAGTTATATCTGGTCCTTTCTGGACTTGAGTATCTGTACATCCACTGTTGATCCATTTCCCTCCCCAGTTGTCAGACTATGCTTCCTTCATCTTCCTTGTTCCAAACATAAGGTCTCCTTTGGCCCACCTATTCTCTCAGTGCAAGGCCTGAGAACTCAGAGACCTGATTCAACCATTGTTAGTTAACAGCATTTGGTTTGATACTGGTTTTAAACCTCTAGGAAACATTCAGTGCTGTACCGAACGTGTGGGCTTTACCTAGGGAAGCCAAGTTATTGCCCTTCCCTCCCAGGATCCCCCCTGAACCTCTTGACTGCCCCATCTTGGGTTTCTAGACATCACTGACCCTCTTGAATTGACCCTCTTGCTTGCCTAATTGGGATTTTTTTAAACTCCTACCACCAAATGGAATGGTGACTTTTGTGTTCTAAATTGGATTTGGCCCCCTCCTTAAGCAATGAATACTATTTGTTCAGTTAATAGAGTCTTGAGACTACTGAGAACTTAAGAATGACTACAACCATAAATTGCATTAATTAAAATTTTAAAAAGATTATCTTCTGAGTTTTATCTCCTTAATAAATATTTGCATCCCTAGGGAGGGGAATACTTTGCCAAGAGTATCATAGTTTAAATTTTGTTAACCCCTAATCTACTCCCCTCAGTCTCTGATATTAAGGAGTTACATGTGGCTCATGGGTAAAGATGTCACTCGCTTCCACTATAGGATCATCGCTGCTTTCCCAAGAATTTCTCTTTGCTCACTTTCCCCTCCAAGGTAGTCTGTACTACAGAAGGGGCTATTGTGATGCTGGGATAACTAAGGGGTCTTTTCTGAGGGTTATAGGAAATGATATATATGACCCCAGTCCAAACCTCCTGGAATGTCCACTGGCTCCCAGGAGTAGCAATTCTCCCATCACTGTGTAAAGGCAGTCTGGCTAAAGGGAGGATTTGTTGTTTAATCACTAAGTCTTGTCCAACTCTTTGTGACCCCATGAACTGTAGCCCACTAGGCTCCTCTGTCCATGAGGTTTTTCCAGGCAAGAATACTGAAGTGGGTTGCCATTCCTTTCTCCTAGAGATCTTCCCAATCCAGAGATCAGATCTGCATCTCCTGTATTGGCAGGTGGGTTCTTTACCACTGGCCACTTGGAAGCCCAAAGGGAGGACAGACCCTGACTAATTAGTCCTTGGCTCTTGCAAGATCATGATGTCTCCATTCTCCAGGGTCTCAAGGATCCCTCCCTAGTTTACTGAGCTTCTATATCACTAGCTATGAGCTGTCCTCACAGCTTGAGCAGAAAATCTTGTTTTTTCTTCCAAAATAAAACTCTCCAACTATCTGCGATCACCATGTTTATGGCCTAAGCTGGTGCCCCTAAAATCAGTCTTCCTTCTATGAGTAGGAGGTTTAATTTTTGGCATTTCAGAGTCGCAGTGAATTTCACAGTTTGGGGTTCCAAACTTGGGCTTTCTGCATACAGTTCTCTCCAATTCTTGCTCCAATTCTTGCTCCAATTCTTGTCTAAGGTTTGAATTAGTTCATGGTGCAAGTATGCCTTAGATGAATGTTCCTTGGAATGTCAGCAAGCTCCTACATGCAGCAGACTTAAAGTTTTACACTCACTAACCTATGGGTGCAGAACTCTAATAGTATTTATTTTTCTACAAGTGAAATTAATTCAGTTTGAAAGTTCTCCTTTTAAAGATCATACAAAGATAATCAGAGCAATTCAAGATGACTCAGTCATTTGCAACTTTTGTGTGGCCGAATCAAGTGAAATATTCAATCACTTGACTATTCTCTTCCTCTCTGTTCTTCTTTTCTGGGATAAGCTGCATTGGGAGGAATGCTGTTGCTTTTGCATCATCCTGGCATTGGGGAGCGGAGTTTGGTCCAAGTGATGTCTTCTGAACTTGCTGGCCTCCAGGGAGGTGAAGCTCACTTGAATGATCTCTGCCAGTATCCTGGCATCTGTTACTGATATCTGTGGTTCCTCCATGGCCTCTAGTCTCAGAGTCTACACATTCTTGTTTTGTTCTTGGTTGTGCCACTTCCGTGCCCATGGGAACTTCTTGCAGAGATGACTTCCTTAGCCCCCCTCTCCCATTCTTCAGGTGCTAGGTTGGAGACTTTCTTCAAAACACGGCTTCCCAGACTTCCTTGATGGTCCAGTGGTTAAAAATCTGTCTGGCAATGCAGGGGACACAAGTTGGATCCCTGGTCTGGGAAGATCCCATGTGCCACAGAGCAACTAAACCCGAGTACCACAACTACAGAGCCCACATGCTCTAGAGCCCATGCTTCATAACAAGATCAGCCACTGCAATGAGAAGCCCACACACTGCAGCTGGAGAATGTCCCCCACTCGCTGCAGCTAGAGAAAGCCACACGCAGCAACAAAGACCCAATGCAGCCAAAACTAAATAAACAAATTTAAAATTACATACACAGTATATCTTGTATACACAAAATCTTATAGTGGGGCAATCAGGGAAAAACAAAAAAACACCTTCCCAAGTTATATCTTGGGTAGCTCAGCCCTAGTCCTTATGCTCTGAGAATCTCCCCCAAATAAAGAGTTTATGTTGCTATCTCTATTTATAATTCAGATTTTAATTTGGGACAGAGTCCTGGGAACTTCTTAGAGGCTTCTATATGATCTAGTCATGTTTCCTCCAACTCAATTCATTCCAGCCATCTGATTTTTCTCTTATCACATTTGGGATGAGGGAACCTGCTCTGTAAACATCATAGGGATTTTCTACATGTCAGTGTTAGTCACTCAGTCCTGTTTGACTCTTGGAAATTCATAGACTGTAGCCCACCAGGCTCCTCTGTCCATGGGATTCTGCAGGCAAGAATACTGGAGTGTGTTGTCATTCCCTTCTTCAGGGGATCTTTCTGACCCAGGGATCAAACTTGGGTGTCCTGAATTGCAGGTGGATTCTTTACCATCTGAGCCACCAGGGAAGAACTTTCTAGTTCTACTTCCATAAAAGTGTAGTTTATGGTATAAAATCTATGCTCTGAGTGAACCAAGCTCTGGATCTTTGGACCCCACAAATGCTTTTCTTTCTCATGAAGTCTAGTTCTGGCAAACCAAAAGTGATTTGAAATATATGACACAAAAAAACGTTGCATAAGTCAGCTTTTTACCCCTTCTCCTAGGAAAAAGGCAAAAGCCTCAGGCTTTAAAAATGGACCTTGCAAACTTAAGTTTTTGTGAAATTACACATATAATCCACCAAAATCAGCTGACTTCAAAATCATGTAAGAATAACCAAAAGTCATGGGAGAAGGTGGACAGAAGCCCAGAAAACTCCAGTCCTCAGATTGAGCCACCTCCTGAAGACAAGGAGCTCTCCCTAAAGTGCAAACATTACTTATTTAGAAGAGGGGGGTCAGGAACAGGGGTGAGCAGGGCTTCAGCTGAGGCCCTTTAGAGCCTTTTGGTTCAGATAAACAGAAAAGGTAGAGGCGAACAAAGGCACACAGATAAGCCATGACTGCAGAAATTAGCCTCCCTCTGTGCTAGAGCAGGGGGAGAATTGCTCCTGCTGGGAAGATCCCCAGGCTAGTCTTCCAGATTCCATGATCTCCAGCAAAAAGCCTAGGTGCTACAGCATTATGAAAAGATTTCTAAGAAAAAAAAATATTTAAAAGAACAACAACTTTTCCCAACAGATAAAGAGCAAGCATCAAACTTTCAATATTTTGAGTACCTCTAACCATATTCCCAGAGGGAAGTATAAACCAAAGATTAAATATCCAGCCAAGCTAGCATTTGAATATAGAGACTGAAGTCTGTCCAGACTGTTTTGAACATGAAGAACACAGGGCATATGGTCCAAATGTAAACCAAATGTGACAGAAGGTGGTGATAGAACAGATATATGTGTGTTATATGCCCTCACAACTTAGAATGTATTTAACTCAGAGAAAAATTTGGAGGAGATTAAGGAAAAATGGGTCAGAGCAGACTTGCTGATTGCTTCATCTAAAATATTTGAGAGTCAGGAGATATCATTTCAAGTTTACAGATGGAGTAATAGAAATATTAACACGTGTAACCATACTATTAAGAACTGAAAAAAATATTAGAGATGGAGAGAGGGAGGCGAGAGGAAACAGGAAACATGCTAATTTTATCATTGCTCATAATAGAAAGCTAATAGGTACTGTCTAAAGAAATGAAAAACTAAGGATATTATATTGTTATAATTATAAAAGTTCCACTGGTGTAAGAATACCAAATTTCTAAATAATAGAACTGTACAAACACATAGACACAAAGAATATAGGCCATAGAGTTAAAGGCTTAAATAGCCTATAAAACTGAAAACATAATATTATGTTTAGTCTTTTCCTCCTGTTAGATTGCAAGCTACATGAAAGTGAAAATATAGAAGTGATCATAGATGATAGATAGATAGATGAAAAGACGAATGTTAGATGGTAAATAGAGAGAGGGAGAGAGAGTCACTTCTTTCAATCAACATTCCTGATGCCTGGAATGGTGCCTCTATTATCTGTCTATCTATTTATCTATCTATCACTTTTGTATTTCCAGCTCCTATGATACCTGGAGTAGAAGACACTCAATAAATGATAGAACTAAGATATCTCTCATTAATAAATGTAAGTAGGTTTCACTCTCTATGAAAGAAGAAGTTTCTTGGATGGATCTCAATGAAAAGCCAAAGCTATGCTGCTACCTATAAGCCAGAGCTAAAACATTCTGACTTAAAAGGATTGTAGATTAAAAGCTGGGCAACCTTTCAACAAACAAAAATTAAAGAAAGCTAGAGTCATGATCTTAGTATCAGATATGGGGTTTCAGGCCGATACGCATTAAATAAAACTAATAAGGTTACAATTCACAGTGGAGACACAGGTATGGATATTCGTGCTCTGCCCAAAACAAGAGTGAAATAGTAATAAAGCAGAAATTTTAAAAATTACAAATAAATAGGGAGAAACATACTAGCAATACAAACCCTTAACTTACCTTTCTCACAGACCAAAATTAAGTGACTAAAAGACTTGACAATTATAATTAGCAGGGTAGATCTGATACAAACATACAGATGTATATATCCAGTGTTGAACAGAGCAACTACACATCCAAGTGTTCAAGTTGCATTCATAAAAATTGATCACTTATTATGCTACATAGAAAACCTTGATGAATTTTGCAAAGTAGAAATAATACAAATGTTCTGATTCTAATGCAATGAAATAAGAAACATATGAAAATCTAAAAATATTGCATTTATCTTTTCGATTACTTAAGAAATAATTTTATTGTTTTGTTTGAGTTATTTTTGAGCACTAAGAAACTGACATTATACAGTAAGAACTTTTCTGGGACTTTTCTTTCGTTTTCACTCAATGTCATCATCCCAGTCATCTATCCTTGTCTGTCCCTTTGTCATCACTCCAAAACTCAGTGGCTTAGAACAGCAAACATCATTTGTATTTGATGGACGTAAGTGGACATCTCATGCTATCTCTAGATTCAGGAGTTTAAGAAAAGCATGGTTGTGGCTCAGAGTCTCTTATGTGTTTGAAGTCCAATGATTTCTAGAGCCAGAGTCATCTCTGAGACATCTTCACTCATGTTGCTGCTGTCTGGGCGGGTAACACAAGCATAGCTTCTCGCTCTACCTCTATTTCTAGGTATTCTTTCCATGGGGTCTTTTCAACTTGGTGACTGTAGGGTCATCAGACTCCTTACGAAGTAGCTTAGCACTCCAAAGGCCAAGAGGGAAGTACACGACCTTTTATGATGCGCACTCAGAAACCACATAGCCTCTGTCCTTTATGAGTTGAAGCAGTCACAAAGACAAGGCAAATTCAAAGGGAGAAAACAGACTCCACATCTTGGTGTGGGAGGTGGTGGAGAGGGTGGAGAAGGTTCTGGAAGAACATTCGGGACCAGAAATAATACTGTGGCTGTTTTGGGAAAATATCCTCTGCCACAATTGTCTTTCAAAGATAAGTCATGGTTTTTTTGTTTTCATCATTGAGAACAGTTCAGTTCAGTCGCTCAGTCATGTCCATCTCTTTGTGACCCCATGGACTGCAGCATGCCAGGCTTCCCTGTCCATCACCCACTCTTGGACTCTACTCAAACTCATGTCCATCACGTTGGTGATGCCATCCAACCATCTCATCCTCTGTTGTCCCCTTCTCCTCCCGCCTTCAATCTTGCCCAGCATCAGGGTTTTTTTCCAATGAGTTGGTTCTTCGCATCAGGTGGCCAAAGTATTGGAGTTTCAGCTTCAGCATCAGTCCTTCCAATGAATATTCAGTACTGATTTCCTTTAGGAAATCCTTGCAGTCCAAGGAACTCTCAAGGGTCTTCTCCAACACCACAGTTCAAAAACATCAAATCGGTCTGAGAACACTTCATTTTATTAACCCATTCTTCTGTTGGTGGACCTCTAAATGGTTTTCAGTGTTTTGCTCTTGTGAACATCTTTGCTGGAGACATTCTTGTATAAGTCTCCTGATACAGGTGTGCAAGTTACAATTCTTGGAAATAAACCTAGGCACAGGATTGCTGTGTCATAGAGTACCAGATATTTCACTTTGCAGCATAATATTACATTCTCTTCCACGCGAGTTTAATCCATTTAGAATCGGCCATCAGCTCCAGTTTCTTCCACTCTATACCTTCCCTCCACTCTTTTCCTTTCCCTTTATCTATATATGTATCATAAGAGTGTATTGGCTACTTTACAAGGTACATTTTAAAAATTCAGAACTTCTTGTTTGTTTTTCTCACTGCTACATTCTCAGTGCTTAGAAAAATGTTTGGAAAGCAAAAATTTGTTGAATGAATGTAGCTTTGTGTTCTGTGACAAGTAACTGAACTTGGTTTCTTGGAGATTTATTTGTAAGTTTGAGGTTTAACTATTTTCTTTTAAAATTAAAAGTATTTTATTTCAAGAGTAACACTTGCAGTAGGAGAACATTAAAAAAGCATGAAAGGAATTGTTAAAATTGCACTTTGCTTTTCAATTCTTTGTCTATTCTAAAATTTTCAATCATTTTAGAATTTAAAGACAAAAATATGACTGCTGATTCCACTATCTATTTTCCTCACTATTTTCTTCTATGTCCTCCTTTTCCTGAGTCTCTGTTTTTGTCACTCTAGTTTGAGTGGTGGAAGGGCTCTAGCATTGAAAAAGAGTTAAAAGAAAGATATACTGAGTAATATTTTAAAACATTTGGCACTATTCTCTCATACTGCCCTGAAGCAGCCCTTATGATAGGTAGTGAGTAATTGTGTAAGTCAAGTGCCTGAGGCTCAGTGTGGTTAAATGACTTGCCCAGGGTCAAATAACAAGTAATCACAATTTGAAACCACCTCAGCCTGATTTTAAAGCCCATATAGTGTCCTTTTCCTATCCTCAAAATTCAGGTAGTTAATTAATTTATATTCTCCAATCCTTAAAAAAAATAACTATTTATTTTACTGTAGAAAATTCACAGAATACAGAAAAATAGAAATAAAAAAAATTGAAGATCACATGAAACTCTGTTTTGGAGATTTGACAGTGAGTGTTCAATATTTTGGTTAATATCTTTTGTATCTGTGTGGGGCAGGTATGTTAGTATAAACTTATCATAAGTGGGGTCATAAATGTTTTCTGACTTCCTTTCTGCATCTAACAATGAATCACAGGGGATTTCTTTATCAGTGAATAAAGAGATACCCTTTTAATGACTTTCTAGTGTCCATTTTATATGTAAGCATGACAATTTATTAATCAATATTTTGCAAATATATAAAATGCTGTGATAAATACTCTTATACATGTATCTTTTTTCCACAGCTATCTTTTTATGAGACATTTCTTGTCTCAAATATTAGAATTTGCAGAACTTGCAGAAAACTTGTAGAACTCATCTGATCAAACACTGGTTTACCTGATTCTACAGCCAAGATCCCCAAAGCAGGGCAGAAGGTGTTTGTAAAATCACATTATTCTAGGTATAAATAAGACCAGGAAATGATTCTTAGAGAAATAATTGTTGTAATTTTAAAATGATGTTTTGCTATAACTGTGATTTACCTTTTGTGGGGAAGGAGATGGAAGTTGCTTGCGCTCACTCACTCTGAGGTAGAGCAGTAGCCCATGACACAGTGCGCCCAAACACTAGTATAGCACAAACGAGGAGCTCAGAGGGGTCACTGGAGACGGTCAGCTTAAGCCATGTCTGCCTGATCCCTTCAGCTTCCTGTGGATCCATTACAAAATCCTGAACTTTACCCCAGACTTGTCATTAATCTTCATCATGCCCTGAAAAACTGGACCAGAAATGTCAACATGCTGGGATAGGCCAGTTGTTTGGATCAGAGAAAACCATTAGGCAGGGGAAATTAGTAATCTGGGATTCCAGTTGTCCTGGGTCTTGGTTAATTGCTACTGGGGAAGATGGCCAGTGGAATCTGTAGACGTTCTCTGCTCAGATGGCGCTCACCAGGGAGACTCCCAACCAATACCCTCCCTGCCCTAGGGACAGCCTGCTTCCTGTGCCTCTCTCCTCTTCATTTTTTAAGAATTATTTAAATTTGTATTGAAAGTTTATTTAATTTATTTTTATTGAAAATTTATGTTAATTTTTATTTACAACGTCTTATTAGTTTCAGATGTTCAGCACAGTGATTCAGTTTTATATATATGTATATATACATATGTTCTTTTTCAGACTCTTTCCCCTTATAGATTATTAAAAAGTACTGAGTATAGTTCCTGTGCTATAAAGTAGGTTGTTGTCAGTTCATTCCTATATACATTGCTCTGTAAGTTGCAGAGTTTGAGCAAAGCCCGGGAGACTGTGAAGGACTGGGAAGCCTGGGGTGCTGCAGTCCATGGGGTCTCAGAGAGTTGGGCACGACTGAGCGACTGAACAATTGCCAATTGCTTCTGCTGTACTTTGTCGGTTTGTTCTTATTCAACTTTTAAATGTTATGACACTTAAAATCATGTTTCTCTGTAAACTCTTCATAATGACTGGTGGAAATAAGTGGAACCTGGATGGTGCAGGTTCTGGCATGGCTGAGACGAGAGAGCAGGGGAGGTGATGGACATTCAGGACTCCAGGGGAGGGCCCTGTGGGTGGTCTGGGAGGTCCTTGGGAGGGCAGGACCTGCAGAGGCTGCTGGAGGATGAGTGAAGACACATGTGCGGCTGCAGGATGTTGGGCTGGATTCCTTCCCAGCCATGCGGTGGGGGATTTGTGGGGCGGGGAGGGGGAGGTAGGGGGAGTGTAAGATAGAGGCGATCTGGGAGGTGCTCTGAGTTCTTGGAACAATCTTCCTCTAGGATGAAGAAGCCGGCAGTGACCTTCCAGGGTTGCAGATGTGAGCAATTCAAGTTCCAGGATTAGGTAGGTGGAAGGCCCCTGGAATCCAGCACTCAGACTCCTGCTTCTTGGTGAGAATCTGCTTTATTTAAACTTCTGAACTTGGATTACAAAGCTATCGTCAAGCTTCTTGAGAAAAAAAAAAAAAGGGTTCAAAACAAATTGAGTCCCAAAGAAAAGTAAATCTGCAAGGGCGATCGTGGGAAAGGGAAACAACAGAGAGACCAAATTGATTGTCAAGAGAGATGATTAGATTACTTGAATAAAAA
This sequence comes from Dama dama, assembly GCF_033118175.1. NCBI lineage: Eukaryota > Metazoa > Chordata > Mammalia > Artiodactyla > Cervidae > Dama > Dama dama. Next base: position 51,528,705 of record NC_083710.1, read on the forward strand.
GATCCCATGTGGAAATCAAGCATTGAGTAGGGGAAGAAGGATGTAGAACATGAGAGGAAAAAGCTTGAAAGTGTTACTCTTAACAAGCTTTGTGGAATTTTGCCTGACACATAGGCAGTTTGCAATGAATGCTCACCAGATGAACAAATGAAACTCTACTACTAGAGACAAAACAAATTGATAAAAAGTCATTCACTAATCTGGACTGTAATTCACCAAGATTTTGTAAAATTTTTAGAGTTAAAAGAGCTATTGGAGGTGGTTGGTTGATTAGCACATAGTGAATACCTACTATGTTAGTAGTAGGTTAGTGTTAGTCAAAGGGATTAGAATAAAGATACCCCAGTTCTTTGCCTAAATAGGAGGAAACAGACATGAGTTTCCTACCCTCAGATACTTCAAGGCAAAGCTGAGACTGGAACCCAGAGATCCTGAATCTTAGTTCTTTTCACATCCCATTAGTTCATGTTCTTTCTAGGCATTAAGTGCGCTGGAGGAAACTTTGTCTACCTGTGTTCTTGAGACCTTGTGCAGTACACACAAGGGACAGCAGATCCAAAACAGGGTGCACCCTTCAGTCTGACTGAAATGACAGGCGCTGACACAAAACAGTGAGTGTAGCCTTTTGGAAAGGATATTTTTTCAAAAATGTACTATCACATTAAGATGAATCATAATGAGAATGTCACAGGTAAGATAACAATACCTTCCTGAATTCCCATCAAGGAAACCCAAATCTAGAAACATTCTGAAAATCATGGAGGGAGATATGGCTGTCATAATGCCAAAAATTCTGACACCAAGTGCAATGTCAGTCACAGAAACTTTTGCACAATAATAAAGAATACTGAAACTTGAGAGCTGGTTAAGGCACATATTCCATTATTACTTGAGTGTACTCTGGAGCAACTGAGAAATTTTGATGCATCGCACCTGTAACCTCAAGGTAGAGTAGCTGCTGTATGTCTTAAGGTTAATTACTTCTTTTATTCTCATTCAATAATCCAATATATCCTCTAATTTTGATTTTATTTCTGAAGGACATGTTTCTATTGAGAAGATGTTACTCCAACTGGTCGAAGTGAGCATTACAATCCACCTGGCTGTAATAGTTTTCAGTGTAAATTAGTAAATTGGCATTTTGGCTTACCAATGTTTTGCAATGTAGTTAATGTGAATTAATTAGCTCAGCAGAGAGAATTAGAAGTCCAACTGCAGGATATTAAATATAGCTCCCCATGCTATAGAGTAGGACCTTGATGTTTATCCATTCTATATATAATAGTTTGCATCTGCTAAACCCAAACTCCCAATCCACCTCCCCACCACCACGCCCTTGGTAACCACAAGTCTGATGTTTATGTCTGTGAGTCTGTCTCATGGACAAGTTCATTTCTTTCATATTTTCTATTCCACTTTTAAGTGATAATATCATATCCTGTAATAAACTATCATGGATAAGATTATGAAAAAATATATATGTATGTGTGTATAGCTATACTTCCATAAAATAAATAAAGAAACATAGAATGGTAGAAAAACCCAATTGCAGAACTTAAAAATGTAAGAACATAGTATCTTCTTTAGTGTAGGACCATGGCATGATGGTGCATGCGTCTGTCTCTTTGTACGTGTATTTTTCATCTGAACACTGAAGGCAAAATTCTGTACTCAAGGAGACCTCAGCACTCAATGAAACTCAGTCTAAAGTAGGTAGGTCTCCCCAGAAACCATAAAACTCTTAGAGGAAAATATAGGCAGAATACTCTCCAACATAAATCACAGCAAGATCCTCTATGACCCACCTCCCAGAATAATGGAAATAAAAACAAAAATAAACAAATGGGACCTAATTAAACTTAAAAGCTTTTGCACAAGGAAGAAAACTATAAACAAGGTGAAAAGATAGCCTTCAGAATGGGAGAAAATAATAGCAAATGAAACAACTGACAAAGAACTCATCTTAAAAATATGCAAGCAGTTCAATACCAGAAAAATGAACAACCCAGTCAAAAAGTGGGCAAAAGAACTAAACAGATATTTCTACAAAGAAGACATACAGATCGCTAATAAGCACATGAAAAGATGCTCAACATCACTCATTGTTAGGGGAATGTGAATCAAAACCACAGTGAGGTATCTCATGCTGGTCAGAATGGCCACCATCAAAAAGTCTACAAACAGTAAATTCTGGAGAGGGTGTGGAGAAAAGGGAACACTCTTACACTGTTGATGGGAATGCAAACTGGTACAGACACTATGGAGAACAATGTGGAGATTCCTTTAAAAACTGAGAACAGAACTGCCGTACGACCCAGCAATCCCACTGCCGGGCATACACACTGAGGAAACCAGATCTGAAAGAGACACATGTACCCCAGTGTTCATTGCAGCACTATTTACAATAGCTAGGACTTGAAAGCAACCTAGGTGTCCATCCATCAGCAGACAAAGGGATAAGGAAGTTGTGGTGCATATACACAAGGAAATATTACTCAGTTATGAAAAGGAAAACATTGAGTCAGATCTAATGAGGTGGATGAAACTGGAGCCTATTATATAGAGGGAAGTAAGTTGGAAAGATAAACACAAATACTGTATACTAATACAAATATATGGAATTTCGAAAGATGGTAATGACAATCCTACATGCAGGGCGGCAATAAAGACATAGATGTAAAGAACAGACTTCTGGACTCTGTGGGAGAAGGCAAGGGTGGGATGATTTGAGATAATAGCATTGAAACATGTGTATTACCATATGTAAAATAGATCACCAGTGCAAGTTTGATGCATAAAGCAGAGTGCTCTGGGACAACCCAGAGGGATAGGGTAGGGAGGGAAGTGGGAGGGGGTTCAGGATGGGGGCACATGTATACCCATGGTTGATTCACGTTGATGTATGGCAAAAATCATCACAATATTGTAAAGTAATTATCCTCCAATTAAATAAATTAATCAAAAAAAATTAAAAAATAAAGCAGGTAAGTCTCTAGCTGTTTCTCATACCCATCTTATTTACACCATCTTATAACTAAATGCTCCCTAAATACAAAGAAGTGGGATGTATTCTTTTATGAAATCTTAATTAATTAAAGTTTTGGCTGGGCTGCTTGCAGGATTTTAGTTCCTCAACCAGGGATCAAACACAGGCCCATCAGTGAAAGTGCTGAGCCCTGAACACTGGACCACCAGGGAATTCCCAATGTGGGATATATTCATATATATATTTTGTTGCAAATAGAAGAGAACTAGGGAATCTGTTGATAGTGTTCTGTTTTGTTTTCTATGGAAGGTCTCAGCCTAAATCTGTGTACATACTCAGACCTTTCCAAAGGGTAGAGAGCATAGAACAAAAATGAAACGTCTTTATGTAAATGTCAGATGAGTCTGAGGGAGATAAAAAATGATGAGGGGACACATGGGCCTTGTGTTCCTTCCCTGCAGCCCCACCTTGAGAAATCAGGTTACCGAGTTCCCTCCTTGGTCTTAGAAGCATATGAACTGGAAAGGGAAAAAGTGCAGGAAGGTCAGGGTTGATGGAGAGTGGGGGATGCACTGGAAAAGGACAGCGTGAGGAATCATTCTGAGTAGTTGACTCAAAAGAACTTCTGACCAAGAAAGTCTGAAGTTCAGTCAGGCTTTGGTCTGCTCTAATTAACCCAAAGTGCTAGTACACAAAGTTCACTGCTTGTGGAAACTTTTACAGTTCTGATAAGCATAAGGAAGAATAGCTCCTTCTTACCCTCTTCACCAGGGCATCCTTTAGAACAGAGCAGGGGAGCAGCTGCGATGGAACCACAGTGGGTAGGATAAAGAGGAGGTCATGTCATTCATGTGGAAGATGTCTGTGTCATGGAGCAAGGGTGTCAATCTGGGACATTCCGGGGTGTTTTGGAGCCGTTCTGGTGAGGCGTCATTAAACTGGACTGGCAGGATTTGAGGAAGGTGGTTGACTTGGAGCTATTGCAAATGTGTTAGTCTGAGCTGAGCCACACTTTAAAAATTGCTGCTAGAGCCTGTAGTGGGCTGTATAGTGTCCACCCCAATTCATGTACCCTCAGAATCTCAGAATGTAGTCTTGTTTGAAAATAGAGTATTTGAAAGTGTAATGAGCTAAGGTTCTAAGATGAAATCATTCTGGATTTAGTTGTTGATTTTCAGTTGCTAAGTCATGTCCACCCCTTTGCAACCCCATGGACTGCAGCATGCCAGGCTTCCCTGTCCTTCACTATCTCCCGGAGTTTACCCAAACTCATGTGCATTGAGTCGATGATGCCATCCAACTATCTCATCCTTTGCTGCCCCTGTCTCCTCCTGCCCTCCATCTTTCCCAGCATTAGGGTCTCTTCCAATAAGTCAGCTCTCTGAACTAGGTGACCAAAGGATTGGAGCTTCAGCTTCAGCATCAATCCTTCCAATGAATATTCAGTATTGATTTCCTTTAGAATTGACTGGCTTGATCTCCTTGGTGTCCAAGAGACTGTCAAGAGTCTTCTTCAGCACCACATTTCAAAAGCATCAATTCTTCTGCACTCAGCCTTTTTTATGGTCCAACTCTCACATCTGTACATGACTACTGGAAAACCCATAGCTTTGAGTATATGGACCTTTGTTGGCAAAGTGATGTTTCTGCTTTTTAATATGCTGTCTAGGTTTGTGATAACTTTTCTTCCAAGTAGCAAGCGTTTTTTTATTTCATGGCTGCAATCACCATCCACAGTGATTTTGGAGCCCAAGAAAATAAAACATGTCATTGTTTCCATTTTTCCCCATCTATTTGCCATGAAGTGATGGGACTGGATTCTATGCTCTTAATTTTTCGAATGTTGAGCTTTAAGCCAACTTTTTCACTCTCCTCTTTTTTGCACATCAAGAGGCAGCCAAAACATGGATTTAGGATGGACCCTAAATCCAAAAATTGATGGCTTTATAGGAGAAAGGAGAGGGAGACTTAGACACATACAGAGACACAGGGAGAAAAAGTTATATGAAGATAAAGAGATTGGAGTAGTGAACTGAACTTCCTGTGCTTTAGAGCGAGTTCCCACTAGCTATTTTACACACGGGAGTGTATTTATCATCAATCATAAATAATCTCCCAATTCATCCCACCCTCCCCTTCCCCAGCTCTGCCATTCTCTACATCTGTGTCTCTATTCCTATCTTGGAAATAGTCTCAGCTCACTGCTCTGTGATGACCTAGACTAGTGGGGGTGTGGGGGGAGGGGAAGCAGGTCCAAGAGGGAAAAAGATATATATATATATACATATATATATATATACTTAACGCTAGTTCACTTCCTTGAATAGCACAAACTAACATAACATTGTAAAGCAATTATACTCCAATAAAAAAAAAAGAAAGAGATTGGAGTAATACAACTACAAGCTACAAATCAAGAGATGCCAAGTGTTGCCAGTCACTGGAAGCTGGTAAAGAGGTATGGAACAGACTCTCCCTTAGAAACTCCAGAAGGTACCACCTTGCCAATGTCTTGATCTCAGACTTCTTGTCTCCATGTGTGCATGCTAAGTTGCTTGTCATGTCCAACGCTTTGTGACTCTATAAGATCATAGGCCACTAGTCTCCTCCATCCATGGGATTCTCCAGTCAAGAATACTGGAGTGGGTCACCATGCCTTCCTCCAGGGGATCTACCTGACCCAGGGATCAAGCCTGTGTCTCTTGCATTACAGGTGGATTCTTTACCGCTGAGCCACTGGGGAAGCTCCTTTGGCCTCCAGACTGTGAGAAAATAAACTTCTTTAGTTTTAAGTCACCAAATTTCTGGCAATTTGTTGTAGCCTTTCTAGGAAGGCAACACACAACCCACCTTGCTCAATTTTAAATCCTGGGAAGTGTGGCCCATGGAAATGTGGATGGCATAGTTGTTTGCTTAGCAACTGAATAGAGATTAATTTTAATTCTCCTCACCTCTGCCTTCCTCATGCACTCCTTAGACATAAGCAAACAACACACCCAAAAGGACTCACAGATAAAGACTCAAGGGTCAGGAGGAGTCATAAGAAATTTTCAAAATACTCTTTTCATTCCCTGTTTAAGTTAGAGACAAGATTTTAAGTTATTCTACTTCATTTGTTTTCATTTTTGCTGCACTTGGTTTTTGTTGCTGCATGCAGGATTTCTCTAGTTGTGGTGCACAGGCTTCTCATTGAGGTGGCTTTTCTTCTTGCAGAGCAAGGGCTCTAGGATCCACAGGCTTCAGCAGTTGTGGCACACAGGTCTAGTTGCCCTGGAGCATGAGGAATCTTCCTGGGCCAGGGATTGAACCCATGTCCCTGCATTGGCAGGTGGATTCTTAATCACTGGACCACCAGGGAAGTCCCTAAATTATTCTATTTTAAACTAATATGTTTTTATTTCTATCATTTTGGCAACTTGTCTTTAAGAAAATATTTTTCCTATCACAGGGAATTCTTTTTAATAAAGTATACAGATTCCATGGCAATGTGACCATGGGGAAAGTGGCAGCAAGAGACAAGACTTCCATTTGCAAAAGAGAGAGTTTTCTGCTACAGAATCTTAAATCGGTAAAACCTGTCATCACAACACAGTTAGGACCACTGGACCTCTCTTGTAAAAGATGTTATGTTATGTCTTCAAGTCAGCTTTGAATCTCATGAAATAACATTGTCTTTCTCCTGCTCTCTGTCCAATGTCCTCCTCCTTCTCAAACACAGTGGACAAATGACACCACCAAAGAACCCTCTGGTTTGGCAACACAGGTTGATCAACACTGACAAGACCTTGACCAATGACTCCTTTATCTTTAACCTTAACCCAGGCTCTCACAGTCCTAGCACTGACCTCTTCAGGTCTGGTTCATAAATAAAGCCAGATGCTAGTCCAGCCTAACAATCTGAAAGCTTGCCTGTATGTGTGTGTGTGTGTATAAAATAATAACGGCTCTATGAATGGCTGTTTATTTGCTCTTCTCTTTCATTTTGCTTCCTCAGTGCTCTCTTGCTTCTCCGGATTCTGCTCGCTTCTCCTCACCTCCCTTGTCAGCATTTTCAGCCTTTATTTTCCACCCCTGGCAGAGGTCTGCAGGTCAACCGTGGCATTACAGGTCAGCAGTGGCATTGCTTTGAGTGCCAGGCCAAGGTCCTTACGACTATTACTGCTCTGTTAACAGAGGAAAATGACAGATTATACTGAATAAAATAATAATTCTGAAGTTAAAATATGTATTTAAAAAGCACGTGTAAAAGATGGACTTGAAAATGAAAACAGACTGTACCAAAGACTATACAGGCAAAAATAAATAAAAAGAACCAAGGAAAAAAAATGAGCTGCTAAAGTCCTAGGTGTTTATGTTCAGAAGAGAAAGTGGATGGATGAGTGGATGGGGACAGGGTACTGGAGTTAGTGGAAGAATGGGAGGAAGATTGAAAAGAAGTATTAGATAAAATGAGACAGGATAATCAGGAGAAGATGGGAGGGAAAGCTGAGGTCATCAGTATAGAGGAGACAAATAAAATAGAGGAAAATGAGAAAGAATAAAAGAAGAAGAAACACTAGCATGATGCATAAGAAAATGGATAGAGATAATAATGGAGGAATTGAAGATAACAAAAAGGTATATTTCAGGAGTGGCCACATCTGGTCATTGCCTTCTACTGAACAGGTTTCAATAATTTATGACAGTGTTTATGTGTCTCCTTTGGAAACCAAGATGATGGAGGAGGAAGTCTTCTGCCTGAAAGAAGGATAGTACTCTTGTTCTACTTGCTGCTGTCAAGTTAAACAATCACATCTTTTAACCCTTCTAGTTTGTTCCCAAGGTAAAATAAGAGTACATATATGGGCTTCTTGCTCTCTTAAGACTTTATGTGTTCTTGGGACTTCCCTGGCGGTCCAATGGCTAACACTTGAGCTTACACTGCAGGGGGTCTGGGTTTGATTCCTGGTCAGGGAACCAAGATTCCACATGCAAGATTCCACGTAGCATGGCAAAATGAATAAATAAATAAAGACTTTGTGTATTCTTAAATAAATTTAAGTTTTAATCAGAAGGCAATATGGGAGTGCTATTTTTATTATCTACATTCATATATTGAATATTTATGCTTTTACTATAATTTATTTATATTTTAATTTTCTTGTAATTTCTTTTAATATTCCAAGTAGAAGGTGATAACACATAAAAACAGGTAGAACAACTTGTCATGCTTAAGTTCTCTGGATCTGTGACAACAAAAGAATTTACTAAATTGCTTTTAAATATGTTAGTTTGAGATGACTCATTTAAATAGTTTCCTGAAGTACCAAACAAATGCATTCTTTTAAAGCCTAAAAGACACAATGAAGGTTATAAGTTGATTGTCCGAGTCCAGATATGATTGAGTGACTAAATGCTTTCAGTTTAAATAACAGAAAATCCAACTAAACAGTAGCTTACTCTTGTAGCACATCTGGTAACTGGCAGCTGCTGAAACAGCCTTAGCTATTAAATGGGCTCAACCAAAACCCTCACCCTTTTCACCCTTCAACTTCACCATCCTTTTGCGCTTGTTACCTCATGGTTGCAAGACAGCTGCCACATCTCCAGGCATTATGTCTTTACTTCAGTATCACAAGCAGGAATGGATAAGTCCCTGTATACTACTTTTGAGGCTAGAAGGAAAATACTAGGTTTCCCTTGATGTATCATTAACCAGAACTGATTCACATGCTAATTTGGGACCAAATCCATTAATAGAAGGGAATGAGATTATTATAAATGACTTGGACCAGTCATGACTCATTCCTTGGAGCTAAGTCAGCATCCTATCTTGCTTGAAATCAGATCTTTGCCTACTGCAAAAGGCTGTTTCACTTAGCAGATAGGAAAAGCATAATGACAACAATTGGGTGAGCCCCCAACAAACAGACTTGTGATATCTAAGAGACTTATATGGGCAAATTCTAGAGAATGTATTTAATTGGTGATTGGTAGTTCAGGATGTATCAATTAAATAGGATTTTGAACTAGTATATACATGTTTTCTTCTTAACAACTAAAATCTCATCCCTGTTAGAAACAATACAGTACTTAAGTCCTCCTTATCCCCCTTTTACATATTTCTACCTCTTGATATTGATTTCTACTATTTATTTTATCTTTAATTCTTTTCTGCACTGACTCCTACCCCCATTCTTTATTGTCTACCCATTACTTTTTCACTTTGTTCTGTTCTTTAGACTCTGACTCACCATCTACTTTGTTCTAATGTTAAATACACAGCACTGCATGTTTGATACAATAGTTCATTGGGATTCCTCCACACACTTAACCTTTTTCAGATGGGTACTTCAACACTTGGCTCTTCTCCCACTGAAACCAGGTTATCTAATTGATTTATATCATCCAGGTGCCCAATATACACTTTGATTCTCTCCATTCTTTCTCTGCATAGATATTTGCAGGTTATATATCGTGCCTTTGCCATTATGCAGAAGCAAACATAGGCAAACAAAGCCATATTTTTTTCTTTCACCAGACTAGAAGTATGTATCGATCCTTCTCTCTGCTCACCTTGAATGCTTTCATTCTAATACATTCCAGTCTCTTTTCCCACATTCACACACTCTGATCCTGGGTCTTGTTAACTCTTTCCTTTTTATTCTCTGCCTTTTCATCTCACCAGCTACTATATCAATGTGCTCAAGCAAAGAATGCATTTGAGCATAGCTGAGTTGGCTCCTTTGCCCACAGCATGTCCTGTGGGGAGAGGCAAGGCTTGCAACATCTGGTATACCTCCCTCCCTTTGCTCACTGAAGCCAGAAGGGAGAGGACAGAAGGCTAGAGGTTTAGTATTAGGAACACTAGAGCCACTATAGGGAAAGTGGAAATAACTCCTTTTCCCAGAGGCTGTCCCTAATTGGAGTTAGGGAAATAAATACAGCAAACGGGAACCACAGAGATTCTAGAAGTATTTCTTTATCTACTTTCACATTTCTTCATATCATAAAAAATGAGACTGGTAATATTCCATGTGAAATAAAAAGTAAGCAAAAATCTGGTGAGTCAGATATACAAAATATCAAGCAAGTCAACTTGGTAACAAGAATGAATTTCTCACTTCTATAAAAGGAACTACTATTAACAAAGCAGCTAACATATGCCAGTTACTGTGATTTTATACTTTATCTCTTATTTAATTTAATCCTCCATTGCACTTCATTGTTCCTGATATCTACATAATATAGTCATAACAGATCTTCTCTTTATTATCATCAAAACAGCAATCCTTCATTAGAAGGGAGCAAATGCAAGTTATGTATTAATTTACTTAATTTATACTGTTTGTGAAAGTATTCACTAAAGAATGCAAGATACTCACAAAGGATGTATTTAATGAATCATCTATACAGTTACCATGAGTATGTTTTGAAAATATGAAATTAAAGTGAAAGAATGGTTAGACAAACTGGATAAGCAACCTTAAATGAGTCAAAACCAGTAATTTTTAAAAGAAAACCTATAAGAATTCAAAAATTTCCAAGAATGGTTGGAATTGATATATCAAAAATGAAATGCATATTTCACTTTATATACAAATCAGTGACTTTATCATTGGCTGGTGGCTTAGATGATAAAGAATTTGCCTGCAGTGTGAGACTTGGGTTCAACCCCTGCATTGGGAAGATTCCCCTGAAGAAGGAAATGGCAACCCATTCTAGTATTCTTGCCTGAAGGATCCATGGACAGAGCCTGGCAGGCTACAGTCCATAGGGTCGTAAAGAGTTGGACATGACTAAAGCGACTTGGCACGGCACGGCATGGAGCTGGCCTTAAGTCAATGAGTTTTAGGTGTATTTACCTGATAACATAGCAAGGATGTGAAATGGTAGTTCAAATTCTTTGCATCCCGACTCATCTCTGCTGTAAGTGGCATTTGTGAGACATTTCTGGTCCCTAAGTGCTAGTCACTTTCTTTGCAGGTGGTCCAGTATGAACAACTTTAGCAAAGGGATGGCAGTTTTAGATGCCTTGCAGCCTCTTTTCTGCCCTCTGACCCTGGACTGGACTCTGGCTCTGTACTTTATTTTGCTCCCTGTATTACAACTTTCTTTTGGCCCTGGTGTGTTTGGCTCTGAGTGTTTGCTTGTGTACACCTATCCCTGACTCTGAGTTTTAACTCTGGCCCAGTCCTCTTGCCAGCTTGGGTACAACTTGTGAAATAGTGCCACTGGTGATATTTGACACAGAGAACATGTGCCTCTCAGTGAAAAGATCAAAGCTCTCTCCAAGTCTGACCCAGTGCTGGCTGAAAAGCTGGGCTGTATCAGCAGAAATAGGGGCCACAGTGCACTGTCTCAAGGCCAGAGTTGGCCATTTAGAATGAAGTGTGCTATAAGAAATGGAAGGCACTTGTGACAAAGACTCAAGCACATCAGGAGGCTGCTGCTGAAAAATATCTGTGACTTGTTTTCAGATAAATCACCTTTAAACAATTTGCCAACCTGAAGAAGTTGGGCTGTTTGGGTAAATCTAATCTAGAAGACACATAAACAATAATCTGATGTCTCTGGAATGAATCAAATAAAAAAAGATTTCTTTGCACCAATTGTTGAGGTTCCTATAACATGAAAATATTAAGGATTAAAATTCATAGTCCTACAGCATGGCAGCTGCTTTGCATTTATTGAATTCAGAGCGCAAACTAACACAGGCTTCAGACAGAAATTCTTCTTATTGATTTAATCACCTGGTAGCTTCATGAGAAGAGTCCTAGAAGATTTTATGGTTTATTCTGAAGAAATAAATTTATGTTTGGGGACTCTTTTTAAACAAATGTTATTGACAAATTCAAACTATAGATAAAAATGTTACTAAGAAAATTATATTACCTGAGGAAATATTCTAAAAGAACATGACTGTGACTTTCAAGAATATTGAAATATTTTAATAGGTAATTTATAATTTTTTGTGGTTACAAGAGTTCTGTTCAGGAAATACAATAATAATAATCACCATTATTATGTACTTACTCTATGTCTGACCCTCTAAAGATGCTTCACAGACATTATCTTATTCAGTCTTTATTCCTGTTTTATAGGTAAGGACATTGATTCATAATATTAAATAGCTTGCCTGGGCTCCTATAGTTAATAAGCAGCAGAAACAAGCTTCAAATTCCTGTATGTCTGACTCTATCTGAAAACTGGAGTAAATAGTAACTAATCCACAAAGGAACTGTGAGGATTAAATGAAGGTATTTATAAGGAAGTGTAATGAGCAGGACCCTTTGGGACCTTTTCTGGGACAGACACTCCCCTCCTTCTTTGCTTTAACTCCTTTCTTAAAAAAAATTATTTTATTTATTTAATTGGAAGATAATTACTTTACAATATTGTGATGGTTTTTGCCATACATGAATCAGCCACGGGTGCACATGTGTTCCCCTATCCTGAACCTTCCTCCCCACCCCTTCCCTCTGAGTTGTCCCAGAGCACCGGCTTTGAGTGCCCTGCTTCATGCATGGAACTTGCACCAGTCATCTGTTTTACATATGCTAATATACATGTTTCAATGTTATTCTCTCAAATCACCCCACCCTCACCTTCTCCCAGAGTCCAAAAGTCTGCTCTTTACATCTGTCTCTTTTGCTGTCTTGCATAAAATATCATCATTACCGTCTTTCTAAATTTTATATATATATGATAATATACAGCATTTGTGTTTCTCTTTCTGACTTACTACACTCATATAATAGGCTCCAGTTTTATCCACTTTATTAGAACTGACTCAAATGTTTTCCTTTTTATAGCTGAGTAATATTCTACTGTGTATATGTACCACAACTTCCTTACCCTTTGCCTGTTAATGGACCTATAGGTTGCTTCCATGTCCTAGCTATTGTAAATAGTGCTGCAATGAACACTGGAGTACATGTGTCTCTTTCAGTTCTGGTTTCCTCACTGTGTATGCCCAGCAGTGGGATTGCTGGGTCGTACGGCAGTTCTATTCTGTTTTTTAAGGAATCTCCACATTGTTCTCTATACTGTCTGTACCAGTTTGCATTCCCATCAACAGTGTAAGAGTGTTCCCTTTTCTCCACACCCTCTCCAGAATTTACTGTTTGTAGACTTTTTGATGGTGGCCATTCTGACCAGCATGAGATACCTCACTGTGGTTTTGATTTGCATTCCCTTAATAATGAGTGATGTTGAGCATCTTTTCATCTGTTTATTAGCCATCTGTATGTCTTCTTTGGAGAAATGTCTGTCTACTTCTTTTGCCCACTTTTTGATTGGGTTGTTCATTTTTCTAGTATTGAACTGCTTGTATATTTTTAAGATGAGTTCTTTGTCAGTTGTTTCATTTGCTATTATTTTCTCCCATTCTGAAGGCTGTCTTTTCAACATGCTTATAGTTTCCTTCCTTGTGCAAAAGCTTTTAATTAGGTCCCATTTGTTTATTTTTGTTTTTATTTCCATTATTCTGGGAGGTGGGTCATAGAGGATCTTGCTGTGATTTATGTAAGAGAGTGTTCTACCTGTGTTTTCCTCTAAGAGTTTTACAGTTTCTGGTCTTACATTTAGATCTTGAATCCATTTTGAGTTTATCTTTGTGTATGATGTTAGGAAGTTTCTAATTTCATTCTTTTACATGTGGTTGACCAGTTTTCCCAGAACCACTTGTTAAAAAGGCAGTGTTTTCTCTATTGTATATTTTTGCTTCCTTTGTCAAAGATAAGTTGTCTGTAAGTGTGTGGGTTTATCTCTGGGCTTTCTATTTTGTTCCGTTTATCTATATTTCTGTCTTTGTGCCAGTACCATCCTGTCTTGATGACTGTAACTTTGTAGTGTAGTCTGAAGTTAGGAAGATTGATTCCTCCCATCCCATTCTTCTTTCTGAAGATTGCTTTGGTTATTTGAAGTTTTTTTTGGTGTGTTTCCATACAAACTGTGAAATTATTCGTTCTAGTTCTGTGAAGAATACCATTGGCAGCTTGACAGGGATTGAATTGAATCTATAGTGCTTTGGGTAGTATACTAATTTTCAATATATTGATTCTTCCAATCCACGAACATAGTATATATCTACATCTGTTTGTGTCATCTTTGGTTTCTTTCATCAGTGTTTTATAGTTTTCTATATATAGGTCTTTTGTTTCTTTAGGTAAAGTTATTCATAAGTATATGGGCTTCCCTCATAGCTCAGTTTGTAAAGAATCCACGTACAATGTAGGAGACCCCAGTTCAATTCCTAGATTGGGAAGATCCACTGAAGAAGGGATAGGCTACCCCACTCCAGTATTCTTGGGCTTCCCTTGTGGCTCAGCAGATAAAGAAACTGCCTGCAATGTGGGAGACCTGGGTTTGATCCCTGGGTTGGGAAGATCCCCTGGAGAAGGGAAAGGCTACCCACTCCAGTATTCTGGCCTGGAGAATTCTGTGGACTGTATATATTCTGGGATCACAAAGAGTTGAACACAACAAAGGCCCATCTAGTCAAAGCTATGGTTTTTCCAGTAGTCATGTATGGATGTGAGAGTTGGACTATAAAGAAAGCTGAGCACTGAGGAATTGATGCTTTTGAACTGTGGTATTGGAGAAGACTCTTGAGAGTCCCTTGGACCACAAGGAGATCCAACAAGTCCATCCTAAAGGAAGTAAGTCCTGAATATTCATTGGAAAGACTGATACTGAAGCTGAAACTCCAATACTTTGGCCACCTGATGCAAAAAACTGACTCATTTGAAAAGATCCTGGTGCTGGGAAAGATTGAAGGCAGGAGGAGAAGGGGATGACTGAGGATGAGATGGTTGGATGGCATCACCGACTCAGTACACATGAGTTTAAATAAACTCCAGGAGTTGGTGATGGACAGGGAGGCCTGGCATGCTTCAGTCCATGGGGTCACAAGAAGTTGGACACTACTGAGCGACTGAACTGAGCTGACTCATAAGTACTTTATTGTTTTCATTGCAATGTTGAATGGGACTGTTTCCTTAATTTCTCTTTCTGTTTTTTAATTATTAGTGTATAGAAATGCAAGGGATTTTTGTGTATTAATTTTATATCCTGCAAATTTACTATATTCATTGGTTAGCTATAGTAATTTTCTGGTGGTATCTTTAGGGTTTTCTATGTAGAGAATCATGTCATTTGCAAACAGTGAGTTTTACTTCTTCTTTTCCAATCTGATTCCTCTTATTTCTTTTTCTTCTCTGATTGCTGTGGCTGGGACTTCCAAAACTATGTTGAATAGTAGTGGTGAGAGTAGGCACCCTTGTCTGTTCCTGATTTTAGAGGAAATGTTTTCAATTTTTCACCATTGAGGATAATGTTTGCTGTGGGTTTGTCAAATATGGTTTTCATTATGTTGAGGTATGCTCCTTCCATGACTGCTTTCTGGAGTTTTTAATCATAAATGGGTGTGGAATTTTGTCAGAGGCTTTCTCTGCATCTATTGAGATAATCTTACCTTTTTTATCTTCCAATTTGTTAATATGTATCACATTGATTTATCTGTGAATATTGAAGAATCCTTGCATCCCTGAAATAAAGCCCATTTGATCATGATGTATGATCTTTTTAATATGTTGTTGGATTCTGTTTCCAAAAAGTTTTTGAGGAGTTTTGCATCTATGTTCATCAGTGATATCAGCCTGCAGTTTTCTTTTTGTGTGGCATTTTTGTCTGGTTTTTGTATCAGGGTTATGGTGGCCTCATAGAATGAGTTTGGGAGTTTGCCTTCTTCTGCAACTTTCTGGAAGAGTTTGCCTAGGACAGATATTAGCTCTTCTCTGAAGTTTCGGTAAAATTCACCTGTGAAGTCATATGGTCCTGGGCTTTTGTTTGTTGGAAGATTTTTGATTACAGTTTAGATTTTCATGCTTGTGATTGGTCTGTTCCAATTTTCTATTTCTTCCCAGTTTAGTTTTGGAAGGTTGTACTTTTCTAAGAATTTGTCCAATTCTTCCTAGTTGTCCATTTTATTGGCATATAGCTGCTTATAGTAGTCTCTTATGATTTTTTGTATTTCTGTGTTGTCTGTTGTGATTTCTCCATTTTCATTTCTAATTTAATTGATTTAATTCTCCCTTTTTTTTCTTGATTTTAATTTTCCCTTTTTTCTAGATCAAAAAGATATCTATTTTGTTTATCTTCTCAAAGAACCAGCTTTTAGTTTTGTTGATCTTTGCTATAGTTGCCTTCATTCCTTTTTCATTTATTTCTGCTCTGATTTTTATGGTTTCTTTCCTTCTACTAACTTTGGGTGTTTTTTTTGTTGTTGTTGTTCTTTTTCTAGTTGCTTTAGGTGTAAAGTTAGGAAGTTTATTTGATATTTTTCTTGTTTCATGAGGTAGGCTTGTATTGGTATGAACCTCTCTTGTAGCACTGCTTTACTTAATCCCTTAGGTTTTGGGTTGTCATGTTTTCATTATCATTTGTTTCTAGGCATATTTTGATTTCCTTTTTTATTTCTTCTGTTGGTTAGTCAGAAGTGTGTTGTCTAGCCTCTGTATTTTTGTGTTTTTATAGTTTATTTTTCCTGTAATTGATATCTAATCTTACTGCATTGTGATCAGAAAAGATTCTTGAAATGACTTCAATTTTTTTTTAAGTTTACCAAGACTAGATTTGTGGCCCAGGATGTGATCTACCTTGGAGAATGTTCTGTGTGCCCTTGAGACAAAGGTGAAATCCGTTGCTTTTGGATGAAATGCCCTATAGATATGAATTAGGTCTAACAGGTCCATTGTAACAATTAAAGTTTGTGTTCCCTTGTTAATTTTCTGTTTGGTTAATCTAGCCGTAAGTGTGAGTGGGGTATTAAAGTCCCCCGTTATTATTGTGTTACTGTCGCTTTAACTCCTTTCTGAAGTATCCTTGTATAAAAGCAATGGATACACATTTCCTGAGTTGTTTTACAGATGCTAAAACCACCAGCAAATGGAAGAAATTAACTCCCTGATGATCATGAGTACATAGCCCCTAAAGCTACTAGTGCCTAAGGATTGATAATATTAACGCTTGTGACACTATCCAACAAACGCTGGGTGTTACCTCACCATCAACTGATCAGAGAATTGTGCCCAAGCCGATCACATACCTTGGCACTCTCCATTCTCACTTTTTGCCTTTAAAAATCTTTGCTGAAACCTTTCCCAGAATTCAAGGTTTTTGAGCATGAGCCACTCATTCTCTTTGTATTGGCACCTACACTAAATTCTGTACTTTCTTTCACCACAACCCAGTGTCAGCAGGCTGGTTTTACTGTGCATCTGGGCAAGCAGACCCAAATTTGCTTCAGTGACAGAAATTTTCTGTGTCTTTTTTTTTTTTTTTTTTTGTAAGTGCAAGATTTTTTTAAAATAATGTATTGAGATAATACAGGTATTTCCACCTAATATAGGAGAGGAAACTTCCCCTACCCTTCTAGGTACTTGCCTGAAACCACTCTATAATAAAAGAAAAATTAACAAGGGAAAAACAGAGTTTAATAGCATGTGTACCTCTAGTATGGGCTTCCTTGGTGGTAGCTCAGTGGTAAACAACCTGCTTGCCAATGCAGGAGACATGGGTTTGATCCCTGGGTTGGGAAGATCTCCTGGAGGAGGAAATGGCAACCCACTCCAGTATTCTTGCCTAGAAAATCCCATGAACAGAGGAGCCTGGCAGGCAAGAATCCGTGGGGTTGCAAAAGAGTCGGACATGACACAGTGATTAAACAACAACAACAAATACCTCTAGTATACATGAGAGATACATTGGAAAGCAATAACTCTCCAAAATGGCTCAAGTCACCACCTTGAATACCATTTACAGCTTAAGGCAAAAGAGACATTGGGAATGGGAGGCAAGTTAAGTGAGAAAAGCAAGGTAATTGAGCTTAAGGTGATTATACAGATATAAATCTGTATAATTGACGATATTGATGATAGTTTCTTGTATTTAGAATCCTCCATCTCTTCCTTGTACTGAAAGGAGACATTTATTTTATTTATTTTTTTTGAAAGGAGACATTTAAACTGATAAACTACTGTTGGGTATTGTTACATTGTTGACAGTCTTTGGACTAGACCATAGTCTTTGCCCTTGGATAACTTCTTCAAGTACTAAGATATGCTCCTTCTACACACTGCATCCTCAAACTGGTTAAATGAGGTGTAAAAGGAATTATAAGCTGAAAAGAAGATGACCCTGGCCCATTGAGTTGTGATCAAGAAACTAGGAATGAGGCTTTGAATGGTGTTGAGGAGGAAGAGACACAGTGACTGTGTAGGGAATCTGGAGACTGTGATAATCACTGGGGAGAAGGCTGTTTGCTTCAAGTTTAGTTCACTAATTAGTTTTACAGAAAGGCAGCTGTGTTACACTGCCCAAGGGGTCAACAGCTGTACATTTTTCACTCCACCTTTACAAGAGTCAAATTGTTTAAAAGCAAACAAAGATTGGTGATTTTTTTTTTCCTAGAAAGCAAGTGTCAGACCCGTTGGTGGGTCTTTCCATTCATCTTTATATGCCATATAGTTTTCTCACATCTATATTTATAGCTATATGTACTGCAACTACTATCATTGATTTTTATATTCATGAACTCTCAAACCCCTTCTAAAAGCGGCTCTGTGTCCTGTGTGTTCTGCTCTAGAAGAGAGGAAGATAGGAAAGTATAGATACGATATACAAATTCTTTCCATTGAAAAAAAGTAAGATGTTAAAACTCTGTTCTCTGCTTTCAACTTATGTTAAATATATTTAATCAATATTTATGCATTAATTAATGTTCAATAATAGTTTGAAATTTATAAAAGCTTTTAAATATACTTAATTCACTTGACAATCCTGGGAATTAGGCATTGTTACCCTTATATGGTTTCAATTTCTTGGAGAATGCTATGCCAGGAAAATGCTATATGTCCTCAGAGGAACTGATGTTCACTTTCCTTAATGAAAACCAAATATATGTAACCTCATTTTTTCCTTCATGCCCTGGCTTCTAGGAACCTCAGATTCTAATGTAATGTATATTTATGGCTATTATATCAACCTTTAGAGTTAGAAATGCTTTCTCCTTTTTCTTTGTTCTGCTTTTCTATTTCTGTTTCATCAGCCTCAGGTGATTATTATACATACAATTTTTCATAATCTACTTCAAATGTTCTGAAAGAGGATCTGTATGAGAAAATAAAGAAAAAATGAAGGAATAATTTGGCTATTATTGTCTTCATCTCAGAGATAGGTGAAGCTACTTTAGCAAAGTTATAAAGCTTGGAAGTGGCAGAGCTGGAGCTTCATCTCATTTGCGGATTCCAAATTCCACATTGTTTCTAGAATGACCCATCCCTTGAGATTAAGGTAAGCTAGGATTGTACCAAATGCCCTGTCCCAAAGAATAAAACAGTTACATTTTCTACCCACGGTTGTGCAAGTCCATATGATTGCTGATACCATCTTCTTAAAGATCCTTAAAGCCTGGACTTGGGGACACAGTTTCAATCCTTGGCTGGAGAAGATTCCACTTGCTGTGAACACTTTAGCCTGGGCACCACAACTACTGAGCCCTTGCTAGAGAGCCCGGAAGCTGCGACTACTCAGTCTACAAGCTGCAACTACTGAAGACCCTGCTCCCAGAGCCCATGCTCCACAACAAGAGAAACCACTTCAACAAGAAGCCCACATACCTCAACGAAGATTAGCCCTCACTTGCCACAACTAGAGAGAATCCTTTCAAAGCAATGAAGACCCAGCGCAGTCTAAAAAATTAAAAATAAAAAACTAAAGATCCTTAATTCCTGAGAAAGAAGGATAAGCAAAAGAACACTGCTCTTGTCATTCCCAGCTTTTTACATATTCACTTAGGAGATTATCCATGTTAAAAACAGGGGTGAGGGTATGGTTGCAGAACACCAATATGGCTACTATCCATAGCCCCTCGCAACTCATTCCAAAGAAGAGGACAAACTGCTTCCTTCCAGTCTTTTGAGAAACTGCACCAGCTGCTATCCTGTTCTCCCTGCAGCTCGGCATGAATTTTTCTTTTGTTGGAAAGAAGATATAAAAAGTCAATGCATTATTTATAGTAGTTATTTTCATCATTACATATTCACAATAATTGAAAGGTGGAAGTGGAGTATAATATAATGGAGTGGGAAGAAAATGATTTGCAGGAACTTCAGAAACATTCATAGGAAATGTTCAGCTGCTAAAAAAAAAATCCCAACACAAACACTGGATCTTAAAATACCATTTAAGCCACCCACATCTGCAAAGCTTTATTTTTGCTATGTATTGGTCCAAAGCAATAGAGTTAGTGTAAAATAGAATCTGTAGGATAATTCTCAATTCCTTCCATGTTTTACGACTTGTAAAGCAGTTCTTTTTACTCTCAGAGTAAGCATACCTTCTGATATTTGGCCCAACATCCTAATGGCTCCAAGACAATCAGTTCTATGCTGACGTAACTTCAACCCATTTCATAACAAGGCACTATACCATTGACTCCACTCAACTGGATGTCAAATATATGTTCTCAGTTACAAAGAGAACTGGTTGAGAAAATATAGATGGACCCATCCCAATGTATCACCCTCATGAAACACACACACACACACACACACACACACATTCTTTACTGACATGTACTCCCAGGACTATATTTATCTACAAAGCATATACTTATCAGATATAGACAGTGTATTTTCCATGACAAGGCACTAAACCTTAGGTTTCCTCATGTATTGTAAGAGATGTCTGGACTGGATAACACAAAGAATCTTTATTGGCTGGGAGACTTTAAACTAAAAGTAACAGAAAAACCTGACTCAAAATGTCTTAAACACTAATAAAAATTTATTGTTTTATGTAATAAGAAGGCTATAGCCTCTCACTGTGGGGTTCCAAGGCCAGGTAGCTTAGTGACTTAGAGGTACCGGGATTGCAATCGATGCTCCTTCCATCTTTCAGCTATCGCGCTCCTGTAGCCTCAGCCTCACTCCAGCTCCCTTCATGGTCACACAGTGCTGGCATCGTTCCAGGTATTGTACAAGGTCAAATGGAAAAAGAGATTCATTTTCCCCCATAAGTCTCCTTTTATATGTAGTGAAAAATTTCTTTCTGAAGCCATCCAGCAGATTTCCGTTAATGTTTCATTGACTAGAATTGTATGATGTATATGTCCCTGTACTGCAGGCACCTGGGATGAGATGACCATTGTTGACTCATTAAAGTCAAGAAGCGAATGGGGTACCTGAAAAATATGTTAGTTCTGCTGAAATGCAGGAAACAGGAGAATCAGTGGTGGGCTAGCAATTTAAAAATGCCTTGTTGGGCTGACCCCTTGCCCAACCATCAACTTGTCCCATTCACATTTGCTTAAAAATGCTCTGATCTACATAAAATATACCACCGCCTTCTGAATAAAAGACAGTCCCAAATCTCATCAGTCAATACACCCAACCTGCATCTGGGATCCCTGGACATTTATTCTTCTATCATAGTCTGTGCACATATGGCTAAAAAAAGATGTTCATCACTAGCATACTTAATATAAAATATAGTTTATTCTCCCTCTAACCCCTCACCAAATCAATTCCAATTCTGAGAAGGAAATGTAGAAACACCTGACAATAGTCACTGGTCCATAGCACTTATATTCTGCTAGATGAGAGTGGCAGGGCTTCTTATCCAGGCAGTAGGGAGAAATACTTGGTAATTTAGTTGGACAGCCCCAGTACTGCTCTCAGGATGGGTCTTTCTTTCCTCCGTTGTGGCAGAGATGGTTAATTGCTCTCCAACACCTATTCTTCTTCTTACTGGACACACAACTAGGACACCTTTTTCAGCCTTTCTTGCACTGAGTTGTAGACATGTAGACTGCATTCTAGCCCAGAGAATACTAGTGGAAGTGCCATGCATCACTTCCAGGCTGGGCCCATAAAATCACTAGGATGTGTGCTTAAGTGTCATTTTTCCCCTCCTTCCAACTCACTATCAAGTATCTCAAGCGGAGATTGATAGTTAAAAGATGATGTTGAATATGGTAGGAACTCCTCTTTCAACCTGAACCCCCAAATTATTGCACAGTGAAAGCTGTACCACCCACTTCTTCAGTCGCTCAGTCCTGGTATGTGGATAAGAAATAAAATTTCCAATGTGTTTGAAGCATTTAAACAGTGGGTTTATTTGTTATGGCAGTCACCCTACCCATACCAATATAATTCTTTATGGCAACAGTAGAGGTGAACATTCAGGGCATATGTTATTACTGGGGGGCTGCACAGCTTCAGTATTCTACATCCTGTTGGTGGGAGTTTAGGTGCTCAGGGATTTGCCCTAGAGACCGAGTAGTCACCGGCCATTGTTTACTAACCTTGGACTTTCTTTGGTAATACAATTCCTGTAAGAACCCAGTAGGCTTCAGGTGCTTCCAGTCAACTCCATGGGCTAATAACACAGCCAGAGAGCTTTTCTAGAAATAGACTGTGAGCCTGAGAATTCCTGACTCCATGCCAGGGACTTCTACATGATGCCGGTCCTCCTGGACCTCAGATTAATGACCTCTGCCCCGAGGCAATTTAAAACAATAACCTTGGGTAGAAAGGCAATACTCATAATCCAATCTTGGCCATCTGGGTTTTTCTCTTCATCAGGCAGAAACAGCTTTATAAAAATTGTTTAAGACGGGTCTGGAAGCTTAAGGTTGTCTTTTGGCTGAAATTTATCTGCTGTTGCTAAATCTCCCGCTTCCTTCTTTAAGATAGTCTATTGTTAGTTTTAACTTGTTTCTTTCCCATTGGAACTTCACTGAAAGGCATCCTCGGATCTTCCTACCATTTCCCCTAATACCAAGATCTTCCAGGCCCAGGATCTATGTTCAAGAGCAAGAGATAGTTTAACCTATTGCTTTCCAGACTCAGAAGAAGAACCACTAACTTACCAGTCAGATTCCTCACTACCATTTACTCAATTCCTCATTTTAGTTTCCATTGCTTTCAACACTCCACTTCTGGAATATCATCTGTATCAACAGAATTAATAGTTGTCAGAAAAATGAATCATATCTAAGAATCCACTTGTTAATGCAGGAGACATGGGTCCAATCCCTGGTCTGGGATGATCCCACATGCCACAACTACTGTGCCCGCGTGCCTGGAGAAGCCACCGCAATGGGAAGTCTGCCCATCTCAACTAGAGGGTAGGCCCTGCTCACTGCAACTGGAGAAAGCCCACGTGCAGCAATGAAGACCCAGCACAGACATAAATACATAAAAGAATAATAAACCATATCTCTGATTTAAAGAGCAACTGAATTTACAGAGAAGATATTGGATAGGAATCATGTGGCAGGCTAGAATAGGCGTGGAGGAAGTGTCAGGAGCAATGGCATGAAGCACCTGCAGAACTAGCTGGTTGAGAATAACTTCCACTGCCGCTGAGTCCAACAACCCGCAGCCCACGCTGCTGCGGCTCCATGCCACCAGCATGGAGCTCCGGATGCTGTCACTAATGCTATTCTAGGGGACTAACCTTGCTGCTCTGTCCTCTGCCACAAGAAATACGTCTTTGCTATTCTCCATTCCAGATCCCAGGGTAAAGCCTGGGAAGCTGCATCTCTTTGGCTGAGCCTTTAGGTCTCATACATTGGCTTCCTCTGTGGCTCCGCAGTGAAGAATCTGCCTACAATGCCGGAACCACAGGCAATCCCTGGGTCAGGAAGATCCCCTGGAGGAGGGCATGGCAATGCACTCTAGTATTCTTGCCTAGAGAATCCCCTGGGCAGAGGAGCCTGGCAGGCTACAGTCCATAGGATTACAAAGAATCGGACATGACTGAAGCAGTTTAGCACATGGGCAGGTCTCAACCATGCTCTTGACTCGCAAGGGAGGCTGGATAAATGAGGAGCTGGCATAGTCTCCCTCTGCCTCATAAAATGGGAACTCCCCCAAGTAGAGAAGTGGCTCAGATACAAAGCAGCCAGAAAGATTTCCTACTGTCCTTGTAAGCAATTTGAAAATGTGCAATCAAAGCTTCTATTTCCTAGCAGAGCATTAAAACTGACTGTTAAATTCATTTATATTCATTTACCCAACAATTCTTGCTTGTCCTTCTCTTGTGTCAGCCACACAATTAGTTGATTTCCTGACCTTTTTATGTCTCTGAGACAGAGGATCTCCTTTTCTGGGATTTCACCTCTGCCAGGGGCATTCCTGAGAGAAGATCCAATCCAGGCCACAGCATATGCCTTCAGAAACTTTAGTCATCCATCTCATTGGAAGGTTCCCACCAGGAGGACAGTATGTAATTTTAATTCTAAACCATGTGGGTTAGAATTTCCTTAGAGACACCGCCATAACTTCTCAAGAAGGTTCACACATGAACCCAGAATACCAGAGATCATGGACAACTTACCCCACCTATCCTAGGATGTACCTGAAGCTCAGCCTGAGCCAGCCCTCAAACCATCTGTCCCCTTCTTTCCTTAAAATCTTGATGCCAGTTAAATCACTATGCCTCGTCACCCATCAACCTCGTAAAAAAAGGAGTCTCATCGAGTCTCTTCATATTTTTTTATACTGATGATTTTATGTGTTTCCTCCCCTCTGGCCAGCCCCGTACTATCTAACTGTCACAATATTTTACATTTTCAAGAAATCTCATTTCATGATGAAGAAAAATTCCATCATTTTAATCATCTTTAACAGAAGACTCATTAAACCTTCTTGATTTGATTTAAATCTAGTTTTCTCCTAAGAATACAATTTCCTTTAGCCCTCTTCACTAAAATCAATCATTCCTCCTTTTCAGCATCAGGGAGACCTAGGTTTGATCCCTGGGTTGGAAAGATCCCCTGGAGAAGGGAACGGCTACCCACTCCAGTATTCTGGCCTGGAGAATTTCACTGACTGTATAGTCCATGGAGTCACAAAGAGTTGGATACAACTGAAAAAATTTCACTTTCACTTTCAGCATGAGGGTTTGGTATGTGTGTGAGTGATTGGAGGGGGACAGAATCCCCAGGACTGGCTGGAAAGCATTGTTCTTCCATCATTGTGTAAATAGCCCTTAACGTGTGGAGGTTAAACCATTCAGCTTATGTACTCACTGCTGCTGCTGCTGCTAAGTCACTTCAGTCGTGTCCGACTCTGTGCGACCCCATAGATGGCAGCCCACCAGGCTCCCCCGTCCCTGGGATTCTCCAGGCAAGAACACTGGAGTGGGTTGCCATTTCCTTCTCCAGCGCATGAAAGTGAAAAGTGAAAATGAAGTCGATCAGTCGTGTCCGACTCTTAGTGACCTCATGGACTGCAGCCTACCAGGCTCCTCCGTCCATGGGATTTTCCAGGCAAGGGTACAGGAGTGGGGTGCCATTGCCTTCTCCGTATGTACCCACCAGGCTTCCTCATAGATGACCTTCTACAAATATCTAGACACTTTCATCTGACTTACATTCTTCATCTTAAACTCTTATTTAGCCATTATTCTAAATGACTTGTCTGTCCATACACACAAGGCCACTGTTCTAACCTCATGGTTTCTTGTCCTCATCACCTCAATGTCTGGCAATCTCTTTCCCCCCTATTCACTTGAATGTTCATCCCCAGGAACTGTTTTGACACTGAAACCTTGAACTTGGATTTCCCATTTTCTTTCACTCTCTCTCTCTCTTTTTTTAATTGGAGTAGAGTTGATTTACAAAGTTGTATTCATTTCTACCATACAGCCAAGAGAATCAGTTATAAGTGTACATATATTCACTCTTTTAAAGATTCTTTTTCCATATAGATCATTACAAAGTATTGAGTAGAGTTCTCTGTGCTATACAATAGGTCCTTATTAGTTATCTATTTTATATAGTAGCATGTCCCTGTCAATCCCAATCTCTTGATTTGTTTCTCCCTCTCCCATAACCCCTGGTAACCATAAGTTTGTGCCCTATTTTCTAATCACCATCTCCTCTTCTAGCATTTTTACCTATTACATACACTAAACAGATCCTTTGATCATATTCAGACATTCAGGTGCTTAATCTCTTGATTTTTCTCCTAATTTTGTCAGTCTCTTTGAGGTTCATTTCATTCTGTACCTGATCTAAACTCAGGGCCTGGTAGTTTATTCTCTTATCTTACTTTCCATACTCTTGCCTCATTACACTTACACTTTTCCCTCCTTCCCAACTTTCCAGGAAAACACCTGCTTTATAGCAATCTGTCCACTCTGTCAGCAACTCCATTGAGGTCCACACATTAGGTACTTAATAAATACTGAATTAATTAGTTGCACTTCTTGCCTTAGATGTGATCATTGTGTCAGACCATAGTTGAGTGGAGCATTTTAGCCACCTTTGGGTTATTAGGAATCTCTTACAATCAGCTTCCTATGATAGTCAGCTCTAATCTTCCTTGATTTAGCAGTGGTTTACTACCAATGATCAATACCAAATTTATTTGAAGCAAAGTAAGTGCACTTATCAGTAATTCTTTTCAACATTTTTAGTAACTTTCCTGTTCTAGGATGTGGAAGGAAGGTACTAAGCATAAAAATTGATTCTCCATATCATCAGGGACAACTAGAGTTCACTGTATTGAAGCTGAATCTTGAACTCTGAATAGAAACTCATCTGTGAGGGAAAGTGAACAAGAAATTTCAGGCAAAATTATAGGCAAATTCAAAAGGTGTCAAAGTGTATAGTGTTTTCGAGGAAGGGCTGAGGAAAGCAAGCTATATTTTCTAAGTGCCTATTTTTGCCAGCCTTGTATAAGGCACTTTAAATACATTACCTAGCAAGCAGTTCAGTGAACTTGAAAATAGGGAACCTGGGAGAAAGAAGTGATGGAAGGTGGTCAGATGAGGTTGGAAAGTTAGCATATTGCAGGGTTCTGAAAGATCCTACGTGAAATATGAAGTTTTATTTTTACTTACAGGTTATAAGAAGTCATTCTAGCATTTTAAATAGGGAATGATGTAATCATATAGGTATTTTTGGAGGATCACTGATGACTGTAAGAAGGAAGAACCCAGGATGTTCGATGACATGAGCCACTCCTAGTTCACTTTTTCCCCAGCGTCTACTACTGCTGTTGTCCTCATTTAGTCGCTAAGTCGTGTCTGATTCTCTGCAACCCCATGGACTGTAACTGGCCAGACTCCTCTGTTCATGGGATTTCCCAGACAAGAATACTGGAGTGGGTTGCCATGCCCTCCTCCAAGGGATATTCCTGTCCCAGGGATCAAACCCTTATCTCCTGCATTGGCAGGCAGACTCTTTACCATTGAGTCACCTGGGAAGCCTCATCTACTACTGCTGCTGCTGCTGCTAAGTCACTTCAGTTGTGTCCAACTCTGTGCGACCCCATAGATGGCAGCCTACCAGGCTCCCCCGTCCCTGGGATTCTCCAGGCAAGAACACTGGAGTGGGTTGCCATTTCTTTCTCCAATGCATGAAAGTGAAAAGTGAAAGTGAAGTCTCTCAGTCGTGTCTGACTCTTCACGACCCCATGGACTGCAGCCTACCAGGCTCTTCCATCCATGGGATTTTCCAGGCAAGGGTACTGGAGCGGGGTGCCATTGCCTTCTCCAATCTACTACTTGATGCTTAATAAAGAGTCACAGCAGATATAAATGAATGAATGAGACTGGAAGTAGAGAGGGTAATTGGGAGGTTTTTGCAACAGTTCAGATGAGGGAAGTCTGATCTAAGGTCATAATGGTACAGGTGAAGAAAAGAGGCCAGAAAGACTTGGGGGAAATTGGATTCGTGATTTAAGAGAGAGAGAAGCATTCAAGATAAGCGAAAGATTTGATACCAGGTAGTGCACTTTGGTTTTGTAATAATAATTCCTACCCCAGAGGATTTTAGATCATCAAATGTTAATGAACTAATGTATGCAATACATTATATTAATGAATGAAATACACTTGGGGATTGTGTTTGAATGTGAGCAAGAGAAATTTCTATAACCTAGGTTTAAATATACTAGGACTTTTATTTTCTAACATAAGAAAACTAGAGTCAGGTGCCATATCAAGACTGATATAGCCTTCTATAATGCCACCAGATTGTCAGTTCCTCTGGCTTTCAGTTCTGCAATTTTTCTAAATGTATGTGCTATAGGCTGAATGTTTGCGCACAAAATTCATATATATTGAAACCCAATGTCCAAGGTGATGTTATTAGGGGGTGAAGACTTTTTAAAGTGATTATGTCATGAGGGCAGAACACTAAAGAATAAGATTAGCACTTTTATAAAAGAGGTCTAAGAAATCTTCCTCCCCTCTTCCACCCTGTGAGAATACAACAAGTCTCCAGTCTGCAATTTGGAAGAAGGCTCTCAGCGGAACCCTACCATCCTGGCACCCCAATCTTGGACAACTAGCTCCAGTACTGTAAGCAATACATTTCTGCTCTTTATAAACCACCAGTCTGTGATATTTTGTTATAGCAGCCTGGACGGACTAAGACAGGATGACTTTCACTTCATAGCCACCAACCAGATTTGGGTGTATATTCCATAAAGGTCAAAGGGGAGGATCAAAGGGCAAAAGATGTTCTCTGGCTGATTTGCCCCTTATGTGCAGTGTTCCCCGAAAGTTCCACCACGTGGACCACAGCTTCATCACTTTGTCTCCTAGTGCAAGAAGGACTGGAAAAGCAGTGTTTTCATTACCCACATTGCAAGACAGGAAACAGTCAGTGTTCACTTGAAAGGAAAAATAGCCAAACAAGCATGAGCAGTGTCTTTCATAGCATCTAGAAAGGGAGGTGGTTTGAGGAGGGGTTGGAACCAAAGCCACAGGTTCAAAAGCCAAGCTCTCATCACTGCTCCACACTGCCTGTCCACTAAGGGCAGAACCGGGCAGTCCTTTGGCACCACCTACCCCATCCAGACCTTCTTAACTCAAGGCCATGTATGGGCTTGAACGCTCCAGGATACCCCTGAGAGTTTATGTACATGTCGGGGGAGAGAGGTTTCTCAGAAAGATGTTCTCAACTTCAATAGACTCCTCAGAAGAATGTGGGACCCACAGAGGATGAAAGCAAGCTCTAGCTGAATAGCTCCGAGTACAGGAGTAAGTGCTGCCACTGTACAAGCATGCTGAACCCAATCTTCTGTGTGTGCACATGCACACACACACACATACATACACACACACACACTCACCCACACGCCCACCCACACACACACATACACACTCGCACACACACTCACACTCACCCACATACACACTCACACACACATACACACTCGCACTCACATACACTCACACACACATACACACTCACCCACATACACACACACCCACACACACACATACACACTCGCACACACATACACTCACACACACACATACACACTCACCCACATACACACTCACACATACACATTCACACACACACTCACCCACACCCACACACTCGCACACACATGCACTCACATACACACATACATACTCACCCACATACACACTCACACACACTCTCACCCACACATACACACTCACACACACACACTCATACACACACACACACACACTCACACCCACACATACAAATACACACACTTACCCACACCCACACATACACACTCACACACACACACTCACATACACCCACACCCACACCCCCCCACATACACTCACACACATATACACACTCACACACACACACTCACCCACACCCACTTGCACACACACTCACACACACACACACACTCACACACACCCACATACACACATACACACTCACCCACACACTCACCCACACCCACACCCACCCCCCCCACACACACTCACACACACACTCACATACACATACATACACACACACTCACACCCACCCACCCACATACACACCCACATACCCACACACTCACACACTCTCACACACACACACATACACACCCACACACGCACACACACACTCTCACACACACATTCACACACACACATACACACTCACCCCCCCACACACATACACACTCACACACACCCACACACCCACACACACACACATACACACACACATACACTCACACACATACACTCACCAACACCCAGCCACCCACCCACCCACACACACTCACCCACACCCACACACATACACACCCACATACACACTCACACATGCACATACACACTCACAAACACATACACACACATACACATTCACACACACAGACTCACACACACACACCCACACCCACACACATACACACACACACATGCACACTCACACACACACATACACATATTCACACACACATACACACTCACCCACACCCACCCCCCCAGCCCCCCCACACACATACACTCATACACATACACACACACATACACACTCACACACACACATACACACACACACACACACACACACAATAGGAGGGAGGTGACATCATTATACCTTGATTGTTTTGACCATCTCTGATTTAGAAAGATTAGAGGTTTTCCTTGTGCTTCTTAATGGCACTCAAGTGGGTTCAAGTTGATACCAAACTAGAAAATTGAATGAGGATGGTCGCAGAAGAAAGATCATCTTCCTATAAAGGATTTCTTTTATTTACCAAGAGAGGCTGGTTCATCTCCTTGGTTTTAAGACAATTTTCTTATTCCTGTATGTACCCCAATCTATAGGCTGAAGCTGAGCCCAGGACAACCCTTCCATGAGGGTGAGCTCTCCCACTGGACTCTCTCTGGTCCCAGCGTCTTCCTGCAACATCTCCTTCACTAAGAAACCCCTGGAACTAATGCTGTCTCATGTTTGCTCCATCCCCAGTGTCACTAACTTCATCTGTTACTCTTTAGTGTTTCTTTTTACTTTAAAAAATATAGCCTGTGGGACTTCCCTGGTGGTCCAGTGTTTAAGAATCAGCCTGCCAATGCAGGGGACACCGGTTTGATCCCTGGGTCGGGTAGATTCCACATGCCGCGGGGCAACTAAACCTGTGAGCCAGAACCACTGAGCCCACAAGCTCTAGAGCCCATACTCAGCAACAAGAGAAGCCACGGCAGTGAGAAGCTCTCACATCGCAACTAGAGAGTAGCCCCTGCTTGCCGCAACTAAAGAAAGACTTCAAGCAGCAATGAAGACCCAAGTGCAGCCATAAATAAATAAATAAATAAATAAAAATTAAAAGCACAACCTGTGCCTTTTGCTTAAAAAATGAGATTATAGATACAATGTAGAGTCAGTTGCTGGTCAATAGTACTTATTGAGTTTCTGCTATGCTTCATGCACTACAGCTTCCTCTAATCCTTTGCCTCCCTTCCCCACATCTAGGCTGCCCATCAGACCTAACACTCAGGTCCCTCCTGCCAAAGACCTCAGATTCCATGACCCACAAGCTTCTGGTTATGAGGAGGAGAGAGCCAAGAAAGCCTCATGTGTGAGTGAGAGCCCGTTTGGGCAGGTGCCCATTACAGCTGCAGAGGCTGAGATATACGCTCATTAGTAGAGATGAATAAAACCATAAACTGACTCATGTAGACATGCAACGTGACTACTTATATCCATATTTTAGGAGAAATGGTCGCGTCTCTGGAACTGGTATTGTGTCAAGGAAGGTGCTCTTAGCTATCTAAAACTGCCCTTCTTGAGCACCAGTGTCACATCTTACCCATCCTGCTCTTATGATGAAGCAAAATGATTTAAATGAATGGAGCCACACAATCTTGTCTGGAGATGTACTGAAAAATAAGGCTATATGTCAGAAGAAAGATTTTTACCCACTTGGTTCAGTAATTTAACTTCTCCCTGACCTCCATTTAAAGACATATTGATGCCATGGTTCTTCTGCCAGCTAGTTAAATTCTAGTTTTTCAGTAGTTTCTGAAATTGAGGTTGCTTTATCAAGATCAACACTGGAGAACAGCATATTCCATGTGGCTTGAAAATGGACAGCTTTATCCCTCTTGTTTATTTCAGTGAATACACAGAGCTTTTAACTCATAATTACTTTAATATATCCTTAGAAATGAGACTACAGGTATACAATCCCTCTTTTTCCAAACAATCCCCTAAATCGGCATCTGGTAATGATGAATGATTACATAATTAACTTGTACTTAAAGGAGGAGAAAGTTTCTTACCCATGTTCGAAAGAAATGACTTACAGCCATTCTATTTAAGTTCAGAGCATGAAAGAGTATCATAGTTGCAACAAATTGGGGAGAAAATAATAAATAGATATCTTTACAAATCACTAGTAACTTATTTAAGACTTTCTGGCACATTCCTTGACTGTTATAAGAGTTTGGATTAACTGGGTTCTGGAATTATCATGCAATGTATAGATTTCTCTATGGAAAAATCAAACCTAAACTAATAGTCAGTGGTTGGCATTCTCGAGTGGGCCAAAAGCCTTAACAAATTGCAAAGAATATGTCAAAAGACAGATTGAGTTGGTTTGCTGAATTTAGGGAAATGCTTGGTCTGACAGTTAATCAATTGAAATACTTGCAATTGAAAGATTGTGTTACTAATTCTCTTCACAATTTATCTTTCTTTCTGCATCTCTTCTAAATAAAGCCTCAGAAATGACTGCCTTTGCCAATGAAGTTACCCATTTAGCATGTAGCTTTTCTGAAACATGGGTGGCTAACTGGCAAAACTCTTAATAAGCTTGGATCTTGTTTCTGAAAATCATCATGAGATGTTGCTTTTTAAGTTTCTTCCCAATCATGGTGTAGGAAAGTTGAAACATGCATGAGCCAAACAACTAATAATTTAAAATAAATTAAGAAATTGAGATGCATATAGACAAAACTTTTGAGAAGAACACTTAAGGTTTTATCTTATTTCATCAGGAATGGATGTTGTTATCCATGGAATCAGTAGATTTGGGTAGATTTGTCTTCCCTCACCTCTAGGAGTGATTAATTATAAAATATAAACATAAAATCATAAAATACAACTATGTCTCAGAAACTCTGAATCCTGAGCTTATTGCTTTTCCCCTCCCTACTCAGAAATATCTGAGGCTAAATAAGGGACAGTCACAACACAAAGGATAAAATATAAAGCCTATTTAATTTTGTATGTTCTGTGCCCAAATTTAAAAGATGATCTACCTTTTTTATTTTTTCATGTCCTTTGATGAGAACAGTGAGTCATGAATGTATCTTAAAAATGTATCGAGCATAAAAGAATAGAGTGTAGAAAATAATGACAAAAGTGAAAAAAAGGAAAGGGGCACTTAAGATTGATGAAATAAATCAGGAAGTAACAACTGAATGCATATGGGCCTTGTTTGGGTCTTGATTCGATTTGACCACACACTCTGCATCTTTGAAATAATTTGGGGATCATGAATATGAACTTGCTATCAGATAATACTAAGAGATTACTGTTAATTCTATTAGATTTAATTATGGCATGATACATCATGCCATTAACCATTATATATATATATATATAGTATATATTATAATATATAATTATATATTATAATATATACTATATATATATAAAAATATATATTATAATATAATATATATAATATATAGTATATATATATAATCAGAGATGAAGAACAAAGAATCTACAGCAGAAATGGCATAACCTTTGGAGTTTGCTCTAAGATAGTTTAGGAAACAACAAAAAGGGTGGAAGAGTAAAAAAAATCCGACAAATGTCATATTTATTCAAGCTGATTGATGAGTACAAAGCTATTTTTAGAATGTCCTTCTGCTTGTATTTGATTAAAAATTTCCAACAATAAAAATTATGATCACAATTCATTGCCTCAGAAATGAGCAAATACATGAATTGGAAACTTCCTTTTCTTGTATTAGCTGTTCAGGTTAGGCTTTCTTAACAAGGGATTGCTTTAAGCTCCACACATAAAGCTAGAGTCACTTTTGTCCACGGGTGATTCTATTTTCTCTGTCCACAGTTAGCAGAGAACAAGAGAGGATGAGCTAATTACAGCCTTTTGTGTCACTAGGTTTGAATCCATTCAAGCAACCTACTATATGTTACAGTCTGCCCCAGGCTACAGTGATTCTGGGGTAGGGGCTAGGGTTTATTTCACTTCCTGTTAACTTGGTGAGGATGTAAGAGGAGGAAAGCTTTTGTGTTAGCTTTATGGTGGGGAAGATGAGAGGGAGGAGCCCCTTCCTGTCTTCACCAGTCAGTGAGGGAAACCAGGAATCCCCTCTAGCTGAGCTGGACAGTTCATCTAAGAAGGGATGAACAACCTCCTTTATGCTGACAGGTAAGAATACACAGGGAAAAAATGTTCTTGGCCTTCCTGTAAAGGAACAAGTGATACATTTCCTTATAGAAACCAAGATACTGCTTCCACAAACATTGAAAAGATGCTACGTGGAGAAGAATGAGGAATGGGCACATGTCAGATAAGTCTGAGGACTGCTTAGTTAGAGGTGTTAAGCATTTGTTCCCACAAAATGTTACATGTGTGTAATACCTTAATACATACAACAAGCGTCCCAGGAAGTGTATGTGCAGGACACAGAATGCAATAATTCTCAAACTGTTTTGACCACTGGTTCTTTTTCCAGGAGCATCATGTGAGACTAGTATTTCTTGGAACACACTTTGGAAAATGCTGCCCTTGACCAAACCATTTTCAACTCAAGTCTCAAGTGTACAACGGGCTCTTAACTTGGGTCTCTTTTTCCCTTTGTGCCATAACATGCTATAGCCATAACAAAGTTGTTTTTTACATTAATTCATAGAATAGCACTCGTTTATGGTGTGCTTACTACATGGGTATACTCTGCTTGCTGCTGGAGATGTAGAGATGAATAAGACATATGATTGCCTTCAAAAACTTCCTACTCTACCAGAGGAACCAGATACAAGGCAAGTGATCAGGTTAAGTGTTCATAAGCCATATGAACATGGCACTTGGCAATGATGGCATAGGGAAGAGTGACAATGTTTTCTAGGGCAGTGACTTCCCAACTGTCCCCTTATTTCTGCTTATAAAATTCTTATATTTCCTGGGAAGTGGCTCTACCAGTGCTAATCTAGTCAGCACCTTCTATCCTTCTCAACAAAGACAAGTTCAGGAGTAGCAAACGCCCTGAGCCAGTCCAGTTAGGATGGATCTCGTGAATTACGCCTGGAATGTTATGACTCTGAATTTTTGCCTTGTGATATAATGCAACCATTCCTAACACTCTGAGAAGGAGAAAACCCAGTCTAGCACAAAGTAGGGGATAGAGGAGGAAGAGCTGAGAGAATCACAGGAAATGAGCCCAAGACCTGGAGCCTTGTGAATTAAATCCTTACCTCCGCTCTACCCTACGGTTCCCTGAGGACAAATTTCCTTTACTGCTCAAGCCCATTTGTCTTGAGTTTCTGCTGCTTTCACTTGAAGTATCCTAAGTCATTTAATCCTTATAATGCCCAGATCTTTTATATATACATGCATATATATATATATATAATATGTATAATTTTATTTGTGTTTTTGGCTGTGCTGAGTCTTCCTTGCTGTGTGGGCTTTTTCTCTAGTTGCGGTGAGCGGGGGCTGCTCTCTAGCTGCGATGCGTAGGCTTCTCATTGAGGTGGCTTGTCTTGTCATATAGCACAGACTCTAGGTGCTTCCGTAGTTGCAGCATGCGAGCGCAGTCGCTGCGGCAGACAGGCTTAGCTGCTCCGCCGAATGTGGGACCTTCCAGGACCCAGGGACTGGACCTGTAGATTCTTCACCATTGAGCCACCAGCGAAGCCCAGGGCCCAGATCTTTACCGTGGCATTCTCTCCGGTGCAAATAGCCACTTTTCCACTGAGCTAGGTCCTACTCAAGTTCTGCCATCACCCTGCATCCTTCCTGGATCAGCTGAGTTCAGAGCTTCCTCCCTCCTTTACCACTGGTTTCCATTATGTTCATTTAGCATTCAAATACTTCGTTATTAATACACCTGTGCACACACGATCACTCACATATATGCCTTATCTCCTAAATTAGACTGTCAACTTTCTGAAAATAGAGATTATAACTTACTATATTACAGTGAATAAAGCATAGACATTTGTTGAGTAAATATTAAACTTTTCCATGTACTCTCCCATTTCTGGCATTTCTTAGCACAGTGCCTAACATATAGCAGGATCCTACTAGTCATCCACATTTTACTTCTCAGCTGTCATACCATCTTGGCCTCACCCTTGATTCCTCCCTAGAAGGAGTGATCACTTCCTCTCTTGTGTACTCACAGTATAATTACAGATATTATAATACATTGTTGCTTTCATTTTTTTCTAAAGCTGTTCCCTTACTAGGTTATAGAGACAGAGACCATAATTTCCCATCTC
Organism: Dama dama; assembly: GCF_033118175.1. Lineage (NCBI taxonomy): Eukaryota > Metazoa > Chordata > Mammalia > Artiodactyla > Cervidae > Dama > Dama dama. Next base: position 51,564,953 of record NC_083710.1, read on the forward strand.
TGTTTCCTCAAAGCCTTATCAGGTATGTAGTAGATACATAATAGATCTTGTTAAATACAAATGAGAGTAAGTCAGTTTATTTCTGGTTCTTACACTGATATTTAAATAATCTATACAATTCTAACTGATACAATAATTCTTCCGTTTTGTTCAAACATATCACAGACATATATAATAGGTTAAGTGGTAAAATGGACTTATGTAGTACATTTCTTTTATTCATTCAAAGACAAAGCATATTAGTTCAAAAGTAATCTTATTAAAAAAGCTTATACATCAAATTTTGTACTTCAGTAGTAATTATTTTTTGTAAGGATGACAAGCTGTTATGAATGCCCCAGAATGGGTGTGTAACTCAATGTGGTAAATCAAAAAAGGTTTTAGTTTTCTCAAATTATAAAAATATGAATATATTATTCCCACTTGACTATCTTCCAAGAATCCTGTAATATTTAACACTGTTATTTATGGAACACAGTAATATGCATTGAGAAAGAACTGTGTAAGCAGCATTCTTACAAATAATGTTTGGATGAGAACTCCCTCCAGCAAATATTTTCTCCATTATAAAATGTTCAAAAGTATTCAGAGAAAAACCGTAATTACTGGAGACTTTGTAATTGGCATGCAAGCTTAGTGCAAGTCACAGTAGACTAAGGGTTGCATTCATAGAAGCCTACAACAATTCGCTGGAGCTGGGAGACACAGTACTTAGTAGCACAATAGCCAATAGAACACTATTGACCAGTAGGGCAGACAGAAATAAAAATATTTTCATTGGTTCTGTTTTTAAACAACAGTTAACTTTACAATTATTTTTTTATGGAGAAAAAACTACACTACTTGTCTAAAAATACATAGTAATTTTTTACTTTAATAAATGTGGTTAAGATTATGCATTTTACTATTAAAGTACAAGGTGGGTGCAAATTTTACATAGTGATTTATTGTAAACACTTCACCATCATAAATAAGTATGTCTGAAGTACCTCTTTAATCAGGTACTAGTGGTGTAGATAAATATGGTCCTACCCACTTAGGAACTTATTGACTCTGTAATGTTTATCTTTACTGTTCTTGTCTAGAGCAAGCAAGATGGAGTCAAGTTTCCCAATAGAGTCTACACATGTGCCAATATTTTCTTTAAGCTACACTGAGAAATAAACTACATGTAACTAAAGAAATATTTGTTCCCATACAGTCATATATATATTAAGAAATTCCTTATTGAGATCCTTCTCTTTCATTCCCAAGTGTTCCTAAATAGTCATAATTTAGAGCAATAAACTTAAATCAGAGAGAACTCACAAATAACGACGAAGATCAAGGACAGAGTGAAGCTGGCAAATATAGTAACTAGTTCCTCAGTAAACATATCGGTCAGTTAACAATATCAACTTCATTTGGCAGGTTATTATGCATTGTAAGTTGACAGGCTTAGTTTAGGGCCAAAGAAGTTTGAGCTGTTGTGGAGAACAGTGGGGAGAGGCAGCAGAAGTTAAGTGATAGCCTTGGAGTTTTCAGTGTGGAATGGTGCTAACAATGGCCAGTCTAGTGACTTGGACTCATAAGACCTCTTAACTTTGCTATAGGTCACCTGGAGTTCTGTAACCAGAAAAGTGATGAGCTAAGATTGTTGCTATGGCTAATGATTAATGAAGGACTTTAAAATACTGAGCTTTTTATACACACTAATTGATACTGTATTTTAACTGTGCAGTCATACAGCAATCACCAGACTTCAAAAGATGAATGCAACAAATAACTTGGAAACACAGTCTTAATGACCATATTTTCAAAAAGTTTTTTCCCCATAAGATATATATAAGAGACTACAATGTTTTACAATTTGTAAACAGTTTCTTTTGTTGGCGTATGTTCATTTTAATCTCTTGAAATTGTAAAATATTTCACTTCAAACTTAGAAGTTTCAACTTTTCCTACTTTGCCATCTTTTTCTTCCTAGATATTGATATGAGGCCATAAAGACCTAACCCAATTCCTATTTTCAGATGTGATAGAATGGATAGGTGGGTTCTGTGCTTGTGTCTCCCTGACAAAGCAAGCAGTGTCCCTGGATCCTGAGTCAGCATGGGGCAAAGTGGCTGGGAATTCTCAGAAGACAATTCAATGCAACCTTTGACAAGGTTGCATTTGATGGACACCAAGAGATGGAGGTTCAGAGACATCATCTTGCTGATGTCAGAGCTGAGGATATTGACTACATAGCATCCCATGGTGTCATGTAGAGCAGAGAAGTTATCTTTTGGTTTTCCACCAACCCACACATTTTCTGACATGAATTTTTTTAAAGTGACTTTAGTTGTTTATTTAAATTTAAAAAATTAAAAAAACCCTAAATTAAAAATATTAGTTAAGATGTATAGTGCTTACTATAAGCCAGCCCTGTTCTAAGTGTTTTTTTCCCCATATATTAACTCCTTTAATAGTATTCACTCTATAAGGTATGTACTTTCCTCTTTTACAGATGAAGAAACTGAGGCAATAAACAATGAAAGAAGTTTGTTTAAGGACATAGCCAGTAAGTGAAAGAGCTGAGATTTGAACCCAGGAGTTTAGCTAACCGATCTTGAGCTTTTAATTTCTGCTCTTTACTATTTCTTCCTTTTTAAAAATAGTTATTTATTTATTTGGCTGCTTCAGGTCTTAGTTGCAGCATGTGGGATCTTTTGTTGTGATGTGTGGGCTTCTCTTTAACTGAATTTCATGGGCTCACTGGTTGCGGCATGGGCTTAGCTGTTCCCTGGTATGTGGGATCTTAGTTCCTGGGCCAGAGATTGAACCCATGTTCCCTGCATTGGGAGGTAAATTCTTAGCCACTGTACTGCCAGGGAAGTCCTGTCTACTGCTTCAGTGTGTAAGTCTATTAAACGAGATTGTTGTTGGTGTTTAGTTCCTAAGTCGTGACAAATTCTTTTGCGACTCCATAGACTATAGCCCACCAGGCTCCTCTGTCCATGGGATTACCCAGGCAAGAATACTGAGGAAGGTTGCTATTTCTTTCTCCAGGGGATCTTCCCAACGCAGGGATCGATCCCCCATCTCCTGCATTGGCAGGAGTGTTCTTTACCACTGAGCCACCAGGAAAGTCCATTAAATGAGATACCACACAAAAAATATAAAACACAGGACTGCGCATAGGAGACGCTCAAAAATTTTACCTCCCCTTCTGTTAAAACGTTGGTGTACACCTGAAACTAACACAACATTGTTAATCAACTATACTCCAATATAAAATAAAAATTAAAAAAAGAGTCGATGTATATGTTTATATCTAGGGAGGGCAGAGTCCATTACTGCTGAGATTAAGACCATAGGCTCAGCAGTTAGTCAACCTGGATAAAAGCTTGCCACCTCTTACTGTGGCCATGGGCAAACTATATAACCTCATATGCCTCCCTATCATTATCTGTAAAATGGGTCAACGGAGGAGCATCTCAGAGGGTTACTGTGAGATTAAATAAGGTATCATATAAAATTCTTGCAGAAGTCTAAGTACATAGTAACCACTGATGAACTTTGGTTGTTAGTAGGGAGCTTATACAGAATGATTTAATACTCAGCCTTCCATTGGGAATATAGTAGACAGTAAGTAAATATTTAATGAATGACTGAATGGACATGAAACTTAATTAATTTGCCCAAGTTTGATTTGCCCCAGGGATGACTGGGGGCCAGAGAGGTTGTATAACATTTCCCTGCTCCCTGGAGGTGCCAGGGTGACTCAGCAAACCCTCATTCTGGCATCTGACAGTGATATGCTAAGCTGCTTGGGCACCATCTGACTTTGACATGATCCCAACTCTGACACATCTCATGGTTTTAGACTCTGACAGACCCAAGCCAGGCCAGTCCCAAGGTGCTGAGAGTTGCTGCAGGCTGGGACGTAACCAGAAGAAAAGTCAATTATTACTTAACATTGCTCATGAAATGCAATACTTGTGAATTTTTAATGAGCTTACTAAAATGACAGTTATTCCTTAAAAAAATGTCTATAAAACAAATGTAATGTTTACCATGCTGTCCCTTTGATGTGGTATAAGGTCTGGATGTACCTTTGAAATAATAAGAGAAAGAGCAGTTTAACATATTTCTGTTGTTTTGTGTACTGAATTCTTAGATAATTAGTGCATTACTAGGGCTTCCCTGGTGGCTCAGAAGGTAAACAATCCACCAGTAATTCAGGAGACCCAGGTTTGATCTCTGAGTCAGGAAGATTCCCCTGGAGAAGGGAATGGCAACTCACTCCAGTATTCTTGCCTGGAGAATCCCATGGACAGAGGAGCCTGGCAGGTTACAGTCCATGGGGTTGCAAACAGACACGACTGAGCAACTAACACTTTCAAGTATATTAATTAGTGTATTCTAGTCATGCTGTTACTTATTCAACAAACACTTAACTGTCTATTGTATGCCAGGCACTGTTCTAGGAGCTTCAGACTTATCAGTGAACAAAACGTATCAAAATTGTATCAAGCAGACGGTACAATAGAAAAGTTACATTAGAATTATGTTGCTTCAATGTCAATACGTTTCTGAAAATAGCATAAAGTTGATGAACTCAATAATGGAATGTTCTATGGTTCTAAATTGCATAATCTTTATTAAATTGTAAATACAATAAAAAATGTTATGGTTTCTTTAAAATATATCTATGAAATTGTGGCTCAACTATTATGCCTAGCACAAACATGATGGTAGAATCTGAGAAAGTTAACAGGGGCCAATGTCTCTAAATCAGAATTTTGAATATTATTTTCCATGAACTGTTAATAGGTATTCATCTTAAAAGCAATAAATGACTTTCCTGCATAAATAACATTGGAAATATATCTGTGCTTCATGAATATCCAAGGATAAAGACTAATACTCAGGATTTCCCAAACCTATTTGATCACGGAACCCTCTTTCTAGTGGATTCTTTTGCTGGACGATTGTTTTACTGAACAAATTTTGGAAAAAATATTTGCTAAGCCGCCTCTGTAATTTATTTTCAGGGCATAAAGGAATTATAGACAATGGTAGGCTCATAAGAGAAAAAAAATCAAAGAACCAATTTTTCATCCTGTTTTGTAAGATGAACAACAGGACAATAAAAATGCACCAAGATCAATAGCTTTCCTTCCTAAACAATGTCTATATTTGGCACATGTTCTTCTTCACAGCAGATACCTCTCTTTCTATTGACGGCAATGGACAAATATGCACATCCATGGACCTGATCTTGTATGTGGAACCACCCCTGCTCAACACACTCCCTTGCAACATCCTCTATGTCTGTCATCCTCTTTTTCCAGGCTTTGTGCACACAGACTATTGAAACAAAAAGTTGTTTTTGTTTTGGAATAGGTAGTGTATTTACATGGCTCAAAATTCAAGAGGTACAGAAGAGTGAAAAATCTCTCTTCCACTTCAGTCCTCCAAACACTTGGTACAGTTAATGTTGCTAATTTCTGGTATATCCTTCCAGCGATATTTTATTCATATACAGGCAATATATGCATGCATATTAACTCCACCACTAATGTCTATTATAATACTTTTCACAACTCTTTTTTTCCTTAACAAGCTATATCAGAGATTATTTTTGATCAGTACTTGAAGAGTTCACATATTCTTTTTTGCTTACTGTGTGCAAAATATTCCACCAAACCCTTTGTGCCATAAGTTATTTAATTAATATGATATTGATTAACACCATTATTTCAAAATTTTGCTCTTGTATGCATGTAAATATTGTTGCAAAGAATGACCTGGTCACGTTAATCAGCTCACATCCTTGAGAGTATGTTGGTCATTTGCATTTTTGAGTCCGAGTATATGCATCAGTAATTTCATAGATATTGTCAGCTTAACTTCCACAGGACTTATAGCAATATGCACTCCCATCAATAATATTTAAAAGTGTTTCTTTCACCTATACCCATGATAGCACATCAAAAAGTACCAAACTTTTTGCAAATCTTATAAGTGAAAAAGATATCTTAGGACCTTTTAAATTTGGATTTTTTTAATTGAAAAAACTTTTATAGAAATTATTTAAGAACATATTGCCTATTTTTCTTGCCCTCTTACACAACTTATTTTCAAGTTAATCCTTCTAATGGTTCTTTGATGTTTAGCTGTCAACATTATGGACATGAATTCTGTGTTCTAATGCAGTGATACATTAAAAGGTAGTGAGGGCTAGAGGCTTTTTGCCAGGAATGGGACTGGATTCTGAATGCTGTGCTTCCATTGTTTTTTCCGGCTACTTAATTTCTTTCAGCTGTGGCTTTTTGTCTGTATGAATATCCTCTTGGTTTCTAATCTGTTCCCTTAATTAATATTTTATCATCTGAAGAAAGGCGTGAAAGAAGTTCCTAGACTTCAAAATACTAACTTCTAATAGCTACCATTTATTAAATATCTTTTGTGGTTCAGATAGATGTTTGTATGCAAAATCTGATTAATTCTTTATAGAGACTTTATCTGGTAGATGGGCTTCCTTGACAGCTCAGTTGGTAAAGAATCCACCTGCAACGTAGGAGACCCCAGTTTGATTCCTGGGTCGGGAAGATCCGCTGGAGAAGGGACAGGCTACCCACTCCAGTATTCTTGGGCTTTCCTTGTGGCTCAGCTGGTAAAGAATTTGCCTGCAATGTGGGAGATCTGGGTTTGATCCCTGGGTTGGGAAGATCCCCTGGAGAAGGGAAAGGCTACCCACTCCAGTATTTTGGCCTGGAGAATTCCATGGACTGTATAGTTTATGGGGTCACAAAGAGTCAGACACGACTGAGTGACTTTCACTTATCTGGTAGATATTATTATTTGCATCTTACTGTTCAATGTTACTAGTAGTCAGGCTACATATATGGCAGAGCTGGGATTTGGTGTTCCAAGGGCCTTTTTAACTCTCTCGTCCCTCCAGAAGAAAGGGCATGAGCTTTGATGACTGTTTTCCTCCTTGCTCAAAGACCCCTTTCTCTACTTATGTTTGGGTTCCCAGATGTGTTCGCCGGGTCTGGGGTTGCTCTGCATGTGACCTGTGGAAGCACAGGGCATCACTGCCCATTACTTTACTCTCCAGATGCTTTTGAAACTAGAAGCCAGGAGTATCTTAATGTGAACCAAAATAACTAAAAAGCCAGGTCAGCAATCATTTTAGCAATAAATGTCTGCTTCATTATCTTGTGAACTCTGTCTCTCTAATGAATTCCCTTTTCAAAGGATTTTATGTGAAGCATGTGACAAGCAGTATATTCTGTTTGGGAATTAGTAAGGAGATTCAAAGAGCTTGGCATCTGGGCATACAGGTGGCTGATTTATCATTTCCTGTCTGCCTCAACCACCTCTGAAGTTCCTTTATTGTTGCTTTATCGCGAGATAGAATTTTCCTTCTTCTTGTCCACTCATAATGCCATAGAGTAGACAGACCCCGGGTAGAAATACTTAGCGACTAAACAACAACAATAACAGAAACACCCAGAGCTCTGAAACCTTTGTCTTTTCTCAGGTTAAATTAGTTTTCTTTCCACTTGAGTTTCACAGCCTAAGGCCTGAGCATCCCGATGCAGTCCTGGGAGGGGCTCATTTCTGCTCTTGCTTCTCAGTCTGCTGATGCTCACCTCACGCAAAATCAGTTCTTCTCAGGTTTAGGGGAGGCATGTATCTCTGCATCTGGGATCCAGAAGGTCTCTGGCCACAAGGAAATAAGTGTTCTTGGAGTTTTCCTGGGATCACCTTGAAGAAATTCTGACTCTGGGAAGGGTTGGGGAGGGGCTGCCCAGCTCTGTCCGGCTCTGCCCACCAGCCTCTTTAGAGGACAGGATAGGAAGTGTGGAGCCCCTGAGTCAGGGGCTCTCATGTCATAACACTCTTGAGAGAACTTCTGGAGTGTCAGACTGGCAAGTTAAGGGGCAGATGTTTGATATACACAGGGCTTCCCAGGTGGCATGGGTGGTAAAGAATCCACTTGCCAATGCAGGAGATACAAGAGATGCAGGTTCGGTCCCTAGGTCAGGAAGATCCCCTGGAGAAGGAATTGACAACCTGCTTCAGTATTCTCACCTGGAGAATCCCATGGACAGAGGAGCCTGGTGGGCTAGCCCGTGGGGCCGCAAAGAGTTGGACATGACTGAGCGACTGAACACACACACACATACACACATACATTTGGTATGTATAGAAGCCTCAAAATGTTATGCACCTGAGGAAGGAGGTAGATGGACCCCCACCAGGGTAAGCAGATGGAACTCATTCTCTATGGGCAGAAACTACAAAGTGTCAATAGCAGGACAAAGGAGAGAGGAGGCTGGGCTCCCACAGCTACCCATAGGCCTCCTCGCTGGAATCCATCTTGGCTGAGAAATGGGCGCACACACACGGGAGAATCCTGACATGTACCATATATGGACTCAGAACCAAGCAAGTCAAAGTGACTGGCCAAAGGAAACCCAGAAGTAACTCCCCATAAAAGTGATTCAAGCCACCACAAGGGCACAGCTATCTCTCTGAGCCCACCTGCATGTCTATCCTCACTAACTGTACTCTTTTTCTCCTAGTGAACACTACTTGTTTTGCCACTGTCCCTCTTTGTGGGAATTCTTTTTCTGCGAAGCCAAAGGGCCAGGGCCTTGTCACTGACCACCAGTCTAGTGGTTAGGGTTAACACTCTGACAGCCTCTGCCCCACCTCAATCTCTGCTCAGGAACCGAAATCCAGCTACAAGCCGCTGCAGACTGAAGCCACCCAAGATCACACCCACTCCTGTCATAATTATTTTTACTTTCACCAGTTCCACTTGAAAAACAGAAATGGTTCAAATCCCCTCTTTTGAATTTTTATAATTCCAATTTTTAAAAGAAATTGTTAAGGTTTGAGATTATGTCCTTTCACTTCAAATCATCTATGTGGACTGGGCATCATTGCTTTTCAGGTCATTGTCCATTTTAAAACCTCATTTAAAACCTAGATGCCCATCAGCAGACGAATGGATAAGAAAGATATGGTACATATACACAATGGAATATTACTCAGCCATTAAAAAGAATACATTTGAACCAGTTCTAATGAGATGGATGAAACTGGAGCCCATTATACAGAGTGAAGTAAGCCAGAAAGATAAAGATCAATACAGTATACTAACGCATATATATAGAATTTAGAAAGATGATAACAATAACCCAGAAAAAGAGACACAGATGAGCAGAACAGACTTTTGAACTCTATGGGAGAAGGCGAGGGTGGGATGATCTGAGAGAACAGCATCGAAACATGTATAGTATCAAGGGTGAAACAGATCGCCTGTCCAGGTTGGATGCATGAGACAAGTGCTCACGGCTGGTGCACTGGGATGACCCAGAGGGATGGGATGGGGAGGGAGGTGGGAGGGGGGTTCGGGATGGGGAACACACGTAAATCCATGGCTGATTCATGTCAATGTATGGCAAAAACCACTACAATATTGTAAAGTAATTAGCCTCCAACTAATAAAAATAAATGGGGGAAAAAAAAAACACCTCAGAAAACACACTCGAAGTTCTGATGATAACTAAGCCTTGTGAACAACAGGCAGGAAACTAATGAACATTTGAGGAATATGTCCTTCTCCAGAGAGCAGAAGGACAAGTCAAGGGGAGAACCTTGGATATTGGCTACATTTTAATCCCCCCACCTTTTTTTTTTTTAAAAAAGGGAAACCATAACAGAATACCCACAGTGGACCTACAGTAAACTTGAACCGAGTAATCTGTTAATTAATATCCTCTCTCCTTCCGAGATGCTGCTTTTCACTGGTCATTCCAGCTCAATTCCTTTTACAAACTACATTATATATTTAAAAAACCACAATATGTTAAACTCCCAGGAATGGAAGTGACAGTTTAAACTAGTCTAGGTTACCTGATCTTTCCTCTCCAGTGTTAATGCAGCCCCTAGTTTTACTTTTTCAAACATTACTTTCTGGAAATCTAAAAACACCCATTGGCTCTGTTAAAAAGATATTATGAATATATTAGGTGTCAAGACTCTGTAATGTGATTTATGAATGTTTATTATGTTTTGGCTTCACCTAGTGTGAGATCTGATTACAAGGTAATGAAATGGGTTTTGGTATGTGTCATGAGACAGGTTTCATAACTTTGTATTCCTGTAGTTTCACACACTTATAAAATGGGTCCAAGTTGCCAGGTCAATGGCAAACTATTATCTGCAATTGGATGCTTTTTGTTAAAAAAAGATGGAATGTTGATATTATTTTCATGCCTTGGACATTTTTTATAGCAGGTGAAATGAACTCTATAGTTCTAAAAATTCTTAAAATAAATAGATTTCCAAACAAAACCAGTTTTGTTGACATAGAAGTTTATTCTTATTTCTCACTCCTTGCTGTCTCCTCTCAAATTTTGTTACCACAGACCCACATACAACATAGATGTGCTTCTAGGTTAGAATCAGATTGAAAACTCTTACGGAACTTTTCTTCTTAAAGAGCTAGTAAGATGTGGATGAAAGCAGGATTTTAAGCTTACCCCTTGCCTCCAGCCCTGGCCACTTCCTCTGTTGACCCACATGCCCTTAGGATTTCTATTCTCTGCCTTTCTTCTGGTCATCTCTGTCTGAGGGAAAATCCCAGTGCTTGCTAATGCATCCTTCTTAAATAATTGAAAAGGCTACTTGTATTTGTAACAGAAATGTATGTTTATGTTCTTCGGCCTTGGTTTCTTTGACTTCTGTTATAGCCTTCTGAGGACGTGGGTCTCATTAAGTGGATGGTGATTCTTGTTCTGTTGAACATTTTAATGGGTTTGGATATATATGTTTGTTGTAAGGGAATGACTTCACTTCTCTTTTTTCCTGAATGGAATATAATTTGGAGAACTGGGGGCAATCTGGGAAGGAAGTTATGAGCGAAGGGAGGACAAGAAAAGAGAAAAGGAAGTAAGGTACGAGAAAGATGCACGAAATACAGTGTAACCCCTTATTGTGCCAATAAATCTCCGATAAAGTCTTCTGTTTTTTTTTACAAAAGGGGACAGGTAAAGGTAGTATCTTTTAAGCAGAGCATTCGGGAATTCAGACACCAGAACGGAGTGAATAGAGCAGAGTTCTATAGACAATTTTGCCAGTTTGAATGAATGGAGATGACACCACATATACGTTATGCTCCAAGGGTCAAAAGAGGTCTGGATGACAATGAAGATGCTCAAAGAGAAGGGAGAACTAACAAACAAAAGGAAGCTCTAATGTTTTCAGCTTGAAGTAGCTGTAATTCCCAGATGACATCCTTTTCCTACTCACATGGAGAAATAATCTGTTTATTTCTTTTTCATTGACAAGTTTGATCTATAAAAGCCCCTCAACTGATAATTATCTGCTTGCCTCAGCTCTCTCAAAAGCATTTTCTTCAGGACTCCCTTCTTTGTCAGAGTTTGTTGTTGACTTCACAGGTGCACTAGCTGGCGTGTGGGGCAAAGAGGCCATTGTGGGGAGTGAACTTCTGCAGTTGGCCCTCTGGCTGCTTATGAATTCTGTCATCTTAATTTTCCAAGCTCCAGTTTTTTTATTGGCAACTACATTTCATAAGATTGTATTAAAATGTTGTTGAAAATATGTAATTACCCAGATTAAAAAAAAAAAAAAGAAACAACCTTAGAAAAACCCAGAACTTAATGTAGCTAGTTTCAGTAGAGAAGAAAGTTTTTAAAGATGGTTTACAGAATCTTTGGAGAGGCCAGGAAGTCAGACATGGAGGCCTCACGGCCAAGAAAAATATTGAATTCACACCCTTGCTGGGTGAGGGCCCTCAGTCCTTGAGCAGGGCTGAGCAAAGAACACTTAGAGCTATAAACCCCATCCCACTCCACTCTGCTGTGCCATACCAACCCGTGGAAGGAGGTATGTGCGGTCTCCTTTCCTCTTCCCAAACTCAGTCTTGTTTGGAGGAGTCTGATGAGCCTAACCTAGGCTCCATGCCTGAGGCTGGGAAAGTCAGTCCTGGTTTTGACCATGGGATACAAGACTCACAAAGAGGGAAAGTCCAAAACGAGCCTGAGATTTTTAATAGCTGGTGGCCAGAGAGCACAACAAACCTACTACAACCCAAGAATATATGGTGCTAAGTTGCTTCAGTTGTGTCTGACTCTGTTCAACCCTATGGATGACAGCCTGCCATGTTCCTCTGTCTATTCTCCAGGGAAAGAATACTGGGATTCTCCAGGCAAGAATACTGGAGTGGGTTGCCATGTCCTCCTCCAGGGGATCTTCCCAACCCAGGGACTGAACCCATGTCTCTTACATCTCCTGTATTGGCAAGCAGGTTCTTTACCACTTGTGCCAACTGGGAAGCCCAAGAATGTATGGTACCTGGAACTTAATGAAAGCTCAAGAAAATGCATTTGCTATTGTTACCAGAGGTATTATGAAAAAATGAGATAAATTAGGTTATTCTTGATATGTATGCATATTATCTTTTGTTAGCTCTTTCATATTTTAAAGCACACATCAGGCACAAAACATTCTATTTTCTATTGAGAAATAGTGGATTCACAAGGTCTTGCCAATCTCTGCTGTATAGCAAAAGGACTCAGTTATACATATATAGACATTCTGTCCGGTACAAAGTATTTTAAATAGCACACATGCAACCATGTGTACATTGCAAGACAGCACCCTGAGTCTGTTAGATGTCTTGTGTTTTTCACTCAATCTTTTTTTCTGTTCCCCTCCATCCTTCTCTGGACTTAGGACTCTGACTAGTGGTAGCCTCCTTAGCTCCTGACTTCTGGTTGAGTTTTCCAATGAGGAGCACCAGCAGGATTGAAGACGTATTTTTCCCAGGCTCTTTTCTTGCAGAATACACTTTGGGCTAGCTGCATGCCTTGACCCAAAGGCCCATAAGTTTACAATATTGTCAAAAAGTGACAGTAAGTAGTGGGAAAGTAGAATGAACTCCATGTTTGTTTGCTTGTTTTTTAATAATTTGATCAGAGTATAGTTGATTTACAAATTGTGTTGTTTCAGGTTACAGTGAAGTGATTTATTTAGTTATACTTATTCATCTAATTGGGCTTCCCTGGTAGTTCAGACAGTAGAGAATCCACCTGCAATGCAGAAGAGCTGGGTTTGATCCCTGGGTAGAGAAGATCCTCTGGAGAAGGGGATGGAAACCCACTCCAGTATGCCTGGAGAATTCCATGGGCAGAGGAGCCTGGCAGGCTATAGTCCATGGGGTTGCAAAGAGTCAGATGTGACTGAACAACAACACACACACACACACACACATACACACACATTCATATAGTTATTCTTTTTCAGATTCTTTTCTCATATAGGTTATCACAGAATACTGAGTAGAGTTCCCCATGCTATATAGTAGGTCCTTGTTGGTTACCTATCTTAGACAATAGTATATGTAGGTTAATCAAAGTGAAGTGAAGTCGTTTAATTGTGTCTGACTCTTTGCTACCCTGTGGAGTATAGCCCACCAGGCTCCTCTGTCCATGGGATTTTCCAGGCAAGAATACTGGAATGGGTTGCCATTTCCTTCTCAAAAGCTCCTGGTTTATCCATGTTTGCCATGTTTCTGCTTTGGTAACTGTTAAGTTTGTTTTTGATATCTGTAAATCAATTTCTGTTTTGTAAATAAGTTCATTTGATCATTTTAAAATTAAATTCCACTTATGAGTGACATCATATGATATTTGTCTTTCTCTGTCTGACTTACTTCACTTAGTTTGATAATCTTTAGGTTCAACCATGTTGGTGCAAATGGCATTATTTCATTTATTTTTATGGCTGAGTAATATTCCATTCATCTGTTGATGGACTTTTAGGCTAAGCAACCTAAATGTTGATGCTGTTTAAATGCTTCTTGTATCTATAACAGAAATGTACATTTATGTTCTTTAGCTTGTTCTCCATCTTGGGGTTCATCTTCCATATGGTTCCTTAACTTGAGGATGGTAACCAGCCTTGTGGTAATGTATTATGTTTTGTAGTTTCTCTACACTGAGACCACATCCTTGAAAGTAATCCCTTCATTAAATTCTCCCTAAATATACAATCTGATTGTGCCATCTCCTTCCTACCTGGACTCTACTAATACCCTGAGAATGCATTGTTGAAAGATACTGTAGATACATATAGCAGCATTTGTTTAGAGCTTTTAAAAAACTGTGTTTCCTACAGCTTTTAGAATAAGTTAATTTAATTTAAAATGTGCATACCTCGAAGGATCGTATTTCCAGTAGAAGTTTGGGGAAGGAGAACTTTTCACTCCCAATAATTAATTTGGTGAATATTTATTTGGTTTCTTTGCTATGCCAGGCTCTGAGGAAAAAAGAATTTAAATAGTATAATGAATGCAACCTGTGTTCATCTCTAAGTCTTAAAAAGATAAGATCTCAGAAAACTGGAATTTATTTTTTACAATACTTTCAAGTATGTAATAGGTATTGAAATAGAAATAAAGGCTAGAATTATTTATGTGGTCATAATAAATAATTGATAATGGAAGGAAAAAACACACGCACACTGTCTAGATTGTCTAGTTTCTTCTGATGGCTGTTTTGAATTCTACCAAGTAAGTTTGCAGGCATCTTTACAAAATTATAATTTTTGAAATATAAGACTATCCAGCAGGAACTATCTAATTTTCTTTGAGCAACTCAGTTTTCCTGAGAGTAAAGCAGACGTTAATATGTTTGTGAAGTTAAACCCCAGGAGTGCATAAGGATCCCACAGTAAGAAATTAATTCTCTTGCCAGTTATTCACACACACACATACAAAAACACACACACAAAATAACTCTTTCAGTTTAACTGTATTTTATATTAGCAGTATTATTTTTGATTTCATATATATAAAGATATATATCCTGAAATTCCTGTCTCATTGTGAGATGAGGAAACATGAGTAAAGATGAATGAAGGGATGTATAAAAGTTTGCCTCAAATTATCATTTTAATGCAGTTATTAAGCAAGTGGTATGAAATAGTGATGAAGTGTTTTAAAATCCTTTATAATGACTCCTATTTGTAGGATATGTTTAATAGGCATTTTGTGAAATATTTTCATACCCTATACTTTTTTTTTTTTGCCTCCGAGGCTCCCCACCCATTTTGTCAATGGTAGTTGTCCTCCCAGAAGGAAGGCGGGTACCAGCTGGAACAAAGAGGGCATTGATCAGCTTTGAATTCCAAAGCCAATTTGAAAAAAAATTCCAGCAAGAGGGTTGAGCCTTTTAGAGACTGAAAAGAGTTTTCTAAAATGCCAAAAAGAAAAAAAGAGAGAGAAAGAAAGAATAACATACGGAAGGAAAAAAGTCCCTACTGGTCACATATCAAAAGAAAAGACAGATAGCTTTGTCTAGAAACCCCAAGAAGGAGAGGAAATGGAGAGACTCCTGGTTTGTGAGACAGATGTTGAGAGGGACCAGGGCCAGGAGGGAAGGTGTCTCTCTAACCCCTGAGTCTAAACCCTGGGGCATGTTGACCATAAGTACAGCTGGGCGTGGTGCTTGAAGGCTCTTAGAAAAAATAAAACAGAGAAAATGCAGAATTCTGGCATAGTTGAACTTGCTCTTCCCTTCCTAGGGCACTGCCTAAGACTAAAGATCATCTTAGACAAGTTCTTGGTGATACATGGGCACATTTTAGGCCTGTGCTACTCAGAGTGTGGTCCTGAGAAAGTGCTGGCCTGTAATCCATAGTGAGGTCAGTTCTGAAATGGGGATTGGGTGTTTGGAAACTTTTATGGCAATTTGATAGACTACTGTTATGGACTGAATGCTTGTGTTCCTTCAAATTCATAGGCTGAAACTCCATCCACCAATGTCATAGCATTAGGAGGTGGGGTCTTTGGGGGGTGATTAGGTCAAGATGAGGTCGTGAGGGTTGCTGTTGTTCACTTACTAAGTGTGTCCGACTCTTTGTGACCCCATGGACTGCAGCACACCAGGCTTCCCTCTCCTTCATTGTCTCCAGGAGTTTGCTCAAATTCATGTCCACTGAGTCAGTGGTGCTATCTAAACATCTCATCCTCTGTTGCCCCTTACTCCTCCCACTTTCAGTCTTTCCCAGCATCAGGGTCTTTTCCAATGAGTCAGGTCTTCGCATCAGGTGGCCAAAGTATTAGAGCTTTACAATGAATATTCAGGGTTGATTTCCTTTAGGACTGGCTGGTTTGAGCTCCTTGCTGTCCAGGGGATTCTCAAGAGTCTTCTCCAGCCCCACAATGCAAAGTCATCAGTTCTATGGTGCTTAGTCTTCTTTAGGGTTCAACTCTCACATCCATACATGACTGCTGGTAAAACCATGGCTTTGACTCTATGGACCTTTGTTGGTAAGGTGATGTCTCTGCTTTTTACTATGCTGTCTAAGTTTGTCCTAGCTTTCTTTCCAAGGAGCAAGGATCTTCTAATTTCATGGCTACAGTCACCATCCATAGTGAATTTTGAGCCCAAGAAAATAAAATCTGTCACTGCTTCCACTTTTTCCCCATCTATTTGCCATGAAGTGATGGGACTGGATGCCATGATCTTAGTTTTTTGACTATTGAGTTTTAAGCCATCTTTTTTACTCTCCTAGAGGACATGTGGGTGGATAGCTCATGTGTGGAGTTAGTGCCCTTGGAAGGGCCAGGAGAGAGCTTGCTTCTACTCTACTTTCCTCTGTGTAAAGATAACATAACACATTGATCATCTGCCACTTGGAAGAAAGTTTTCAGCAAAACTGATCCTGTTGGAACCCTCATCTTGGACCTCCAGCCTCCAGAACTATGAGAAATAACTATCTGTTGTGTTTAAGCCATATAATCTATAATATTTTCCTGTTAGGAGCCCAGACAAAGACAGTTGATTTTAAACCTATTGAATCAAATCATAGCTTTTTAAAAAATGAGGCTTGTATTACGTGCCTCTTTGCTATTTTCTTTTTCTAATAATTTATTTTTATCATATTTTACAAAAAAATACGATGCAGTGGATTGGGGGCAGGGGTAGGAAACCACTATAGTTTGAGGAGTGTGATCCTGAAGGAAATGCTATAAGTGGCTGCGTGTGGGGTCAAAGAGAGGGCTGGAGGTCAGACTTCTCTCTTTCTTCCAAACTCCTTCCACTTGCTTGATTCTCTGGGCTATGGGAGAAATCCAGGAGAAAGTAAGGCCATGAGTTACTGGGATAGAAGACAGATATGTTGGGGCCACCCCTAGAGATCCCAGGAACGGATGACCTGTGGTCCTCACTGACTTCTACAGTAGTGTCCACCAGTCAGGAGAAGACATAGAATGTCCCTCAAGTGAGAATCTATGAGCCAACAATTGGAACAAGAGCAGACGCCGAATAGATGGCTTAAACCAGAGCTAGAGGAAGGACCAGACTGATACTCAGGCAGGTCTACAAGGCTAGGGAGAGAGCCAAAATGTTCTCGTGGGGCCACTATGAGAGCAACCCATGATTGCACCATGGGTTCCACCAGATGTCAGCACCACGGGCCCATGGAACATCCCGTGAATGGTGGGCATTACTGTCAAAGCCAATGTGGATCACAAGTCATCCATTTCTGAGGTCTCTAGGAGTGGCCCCAAGGTGTCTTCTCTCCCAGTAACTTCTGGACTTTAAAGTTCCCTGTACATTCAAGAAGCCATCTTAGGAATGAGGGTGGAGAACAGAAGGACCGAAGATTTACTTTAAAGTGATTGCCCCAAAGAGATTATATAATGTTATTCAACAGTCACGCTTCCCTCCATTATCCAGCAGTATGATACCTTGGGAGCAAAATTAAGTCAGATGTAGAAAATAAAGACACTGTATTTCTTTCACACCTGACTGGTAGCGCATAACTTATTGACCCTGTCATACTCCCAATAAATTTTAACAGTAAAAATCATTCCTGGCATACAGTACAGTCTTAATAAAGGCTGGCTGGAATGTTGAAGGGAGCTTTAAAAAAATGTCACATTTCAAAAATAGATGCATAGCAGAATGAGGATGGCTCAGATTCTTCAGTTCCATTGCCCCATATTTTAGACAAAATAAATGAATTAGGTAAGAGAATCATGACATGTGAATTGACAATAAAGCTCTGAGTAAGTCATCAGATAAGGAAGTTTTCCATATCATGGGAATCTGTCCTGGGAAAGGGGATACAAATTTAATTCATTTTTCAGGAGTCACTGAGCTTCTCAAAATGATAAGATACAAGAGATGGGGGAATAATATGCCTCTGAACACCTCACAGAGACTTCATCCTAACAGTCCCGAGCTCTGTCTAGGGCACTGCTTGTGACCTTTGGGAACATCTGGTAGGTAATGATCACTAGTCATTCCATCTGTAAACATTATAGCATCCTAGTAACTGTGCCAAGCGCTGGGCATTTCAAGATATTTAAAGATAATTTACAGATTCAAAATGGCTTCCCTGGTGGCTCAGATGGTAAAGCATCTGCCTGCAATGCAGGAGACCCAGGTTCAATCCCTGGGTTGGGAAGATCCCCTGGAGAAGGAAATGGCAACCCACTCCAGTATTCTTGCCTGGAGAATTCTTTGAACAGAGGAGCCTGGCAGGCTATAGTCTACCCTGATGCTGGGAAAGATTGAAGGCAGGAGGATAAGGTGACAACAGAGGATGAGAAGGTTGGATGGCATGCTCGACTCAACGGACATGAGTTTGAGCAAGCTCTGGGAGTTGATGATAGACAGGGAAGCCTGGCGTGCTGCAGTCCATGGGTTCACAAAGAGTTGGACATGACTGAGCGATGGAACTGAACTGAGCTACAGATTCAAAGAGATTCTTTCCAGTCTTAAGGAGATTATATTCCAGTGCAAGAAACAAGAGGGTAAACAAAGACACAATTGAATTGGCACCATTAACAAAAGGGAAGGGAGCTTTAGAAGAACAGAAGAAGGGAAACATCTATTTCTTTGCCTAGTCAGTGAAAGTTCCCTAAGGCAATAGTGATCTTCTGAGCTAAGGCTTGCATCATCTGGAATGCACCAAGCTTGCCTGGGAGAATCAGGCAGGAACTGAAGCAGGGAGAGGAGAAAAACTAGGTCTAAGTTTACTAAGGCAACAGAGTTGATACATTGGAGATGGTTCTGTGACTAGAGCCATGAGCATCTGTGATGATGTGTGAAGGGCGAGGATGGGAAAAGTTTGCAGGATCCTACTGAGTGTCATAGACAGGTTTGAAGGCAGAATAACGTGACCCGATTTTTTTTTTTAACAAATATTATAAATGGCAGGTAGAGTGGAATGGGGAATAACTGAAGATAAGAGAATGTAAGACTAGCTTACATAGACTGAATGAGAGATGTTAGCCTGCATCTTTCGTTTCCCCAAAGCAAACTCAGATTTTAAAAAAAGGAGGGGGGATGTCCTAACATGCAAACTGAATGTAGAAACAGTGAAGACTGGCTAATCTCATGTCTGTGATGTGAGTTCAATCTCATTGAGAGTTTCTGTGGTTATACACTCCTCCACTCTATGAAATAGCCCATTCTTCCCATTTTCTTTTTTCCAGTTCCTTGAATACATTTTGCATATCAGTCTTTCCCCTACGAAGATGAAGATGATCTTTACTGAACTGCCTTTCAATTTGGTTTCCTCCTAGTTTTGTGTTCCAAAGCATAGACAAATGAGTTTTAGGCTTCGTCCTAGAGCGCTAGAATCTCATGCCTGCTTGGGTGCTACTATTTCATTTAGTGTGGATATACTCAGAAGGTCTACCTGGCTTTTTAATAGCTGTCTCCTTTACTATCCATGAAGCCTAGTCAAGAAGGTAGCTTTTATTACCAAGGTGATTTCTCTTATTATACTGTTCTTAATGATCAAGAGAGGGGCTTCCTCTCATCCTAAGTTTGGAATGAATTTGGCTAGATTGTCTCAGGTGATGTTCTGTACACTTTGGTCAAGCAAATGTCAAATTCTCCTTTACAAATTCTCATGAAACTCTACCCCACAATCCTGGAACGACTCCTGTGATTTTTTTTTAATAGTATTTTTTCCCATATTTGGATTTTGTACATCACTGGGTCTAATGCTGTGCTTGAATCCTTATGACTGGCCTGTACTTCATTTCACTCTTGGGGGAAGCAGATGAATGCAGAGATATAATTCAAAGGGACCCAGGATTCTGGAAATCTAGACTGCACTGGCTCCTCTCACACGGTTCCAATTGCTAGTATGACAGTCTTTGCCAAGCAGGGCATTAATTTTAACCATAGAAACCTGGCAAGTCAGACAATTCAGCTTGACATTGCAATTCAGCAGTGGGAACTATTAGTTTTGGATCTGATTTTAAGTGGTCTCAGAATACCAGTTACAAATAGAAAGGGTTTCCTGAAGCCAAGTCATATGGTGGCCCTGTGTTTCCTTATCTGCTTTCGACCAGGCGACTGGGGACCAGAGCATGTGCTTCCCGGTGCCAATGTCTAATAGCATGAGAGAGAGAGGCAGTCATCCAGCTCTGGGGTCCTTGAATTTAATTTTTATCTTTTTTTTTTTTCATTTTTGCTTTCTTATTTCTTTATCCTCAAATCAGAACATGTACATGGTTGGGGAAAAAATACAAGTAATTTGAAAGATCTTAAAAGCCTCTTGGATTTCCATCATCCAACAGTAACCACTTTTTCATCCAAAAGTAACCACTTAAAAATGGTACCTCTCCTAGAAAGGGCAGGACAAGGAGAAAGATACAGAGGGAGGGAGAATTTCACTTGCATTTCCTATTTCCTTGGAACTGGTCCAAGGCAAAAGCACCAAAGCCTTGCTTTGGCCAGGACAGTATCCACTTTATCTTTGCTGCACACAGATGTCTTGCCCTTCCATCCTGGAGTGGGTTGTCTAGTCTTCCTCAACCTTACAAACAGATTCACACCCCATCTAAGGCGCTGTGACTAAGAGGCTTCTTCTGACCCCTCTCTTTGTGTCAGCTACTTCCTTCTGATGGTAAGGCAGAGAGACTGTTTCCTTAATAAAAGTGACAATTACCCTCCTGCAAGTGAGTGCTCATTGACGAGTACTGGTGTGCCAGATTTGCAATAGTCAATCCGCGTATGACTCAGCACCTCCAAGAACTAATGTCTCCCTCTGTTTCTCTGACATAAAATTCTTGGCTTCACTCGGCTTGTCTGCTCTGCCCTCCTCTTTCTATGGATAGGTTGGTTTCTTGCATATTCCACACCCGAATTCCGGAGGAGCTAATCTGCTAGATGCTGCTGCCTCTTGAACAGAATGTTCTGAGTTAAGTGACCTCATTAATCACTGGCTAGATTCTTGGCACAGGTGAGTCTGCTCTGGTCCGTTTATTGGCAGCCTTTGTTCAAATTTGAGTCCTTGATCAAAAAGAAAGGACTAATGCTTCTTTCATAAAAGAGGCAAGATAGGGGGCTTCCCTGGTGGCTCAGTGGTAAAGAATCCACCTGCCAATACAGGAGACAATGGTTCGAACCCTGGTTTGGGCAGATTCCCCCATGCCTCACGGCAACTAGGCCGTTGTGCCACAACTATTGAGCCTGTGCTCTACAACCCAGGAGATAGCTATTCAGTTCGCATGCCACGACTCCTGAAGCCCGAGTGCCCTACAGCCTGTGTTCCACAAGAGAACGCACCAGTGAGAAGCCCGGGCACCACAAGGAATAGTAGTCCCAGCTCCTTGCACCTAGAGAAAGCCCATGCACAGCAACAAAGATCCAGCACAGCCGATAAAAAAAAAAAACAAAACAAAAAACAAGCCAGATGGGAAAACTCTATGTGGGTGTGGCAGGCAGCATGACTAGACTTGATGTTGCCAACAAAAGAAGTGGCAGGAGAAGGTAGGAAGGGATTTGATTGAAAGCTATTTAGGAGGTGAGAACGACAGAACAGAACTCAGTGATTGATCATCAAATGCTTAGATTTCTGGTTTACATGAATAGGTTAGAAGAGGTTCTCTGAAGAGAACAAGAGATAGTTGGTTTCAACATTGATTTCTAGGTATATTTAGTTTGAAGAATGTGTGGTGGTATCTGGGAGATGATGTATTTTTGCAAATAAACTAATGCAAATCTAGAGGTGAGGGTAAGATCTGGCTGGAGATAATGGACTTGGGAGTCATTGTTCACAGGTTGCAGATTTCAACCTACTTCTTGAGAACTTCTGTTTTCTCTACCCTGGAATAAGACCACAAGCAAAAAGATGGTGGCCAAGTAAGACATGGAAGCAACCTAAATATCCATCAACAGATGAATGGATAAGCAAAATGTGATGTAAATATACAATGAAATGCTACTCAGCCATGAAAAAGAATGAAAATTTGCCATTTGCTGCAACATGGATTGACTTAGAGGGCTGTATACTAAGGGAAATAACTCAGACAGAGAAAGATAAGTACTATGTGATGTTACTTATATTTGGTATCTAAAAAAAATAAAAAACAAAAAAACAACTAGTGAACATATAAAAGGAGCAGACTCGCAGATATAGAGAACAAAGTGGTTACCAGTGGGGAGAGGGAAGGAGTGAGGGGCAATATAGGGGTAGAGGAGTAAAAGGTACAACTATAAGGTATAAAATAAGCTACAAGGATACATTGTACAACATGGGGAATATAGCCAATATTTTATAGTAACTATAAATGAGGAATAACTTTTAAAAGTTGTGAATCATTATATGGTACACCTGTAACTTATATGATATTGTACAGCAAATATATGCTTCAATTAAAAAAGTACTTAGTTATTGTTAGACTCAAATCCTCTAATTTATTAGGAATCACTGAAATACTATAATGTGCTGTTTTAAACAATTATGTGGTTTACCTTCTATTGTTTTTCTCTATTTCTTTGCATTGATCACTTAGGAAGGCTTTCTTATCTCTCCTTGCTATTCTTTGGAACATTAAAACGATTAAATGTTTCGTACTTTGGAACATTAAAGTGATTAACACTAAAAAAAATGGTGGCACAATGAATTGTGAATGAAGCACTACTTTTTAGAGATATTTTCCCTCATCAGACTTATAAATTAATAGCACCAATAGTAAAAAAAAAAAAAAAAAAAAAAATCAAGCCTCAATTTCTCCAACAAAAAGATTTTTAATAAGACCATTATGTACTATCTGATAGGAGCTAAGGCAACCTGGTTATTAGAATAAAGTAATTAAAGGTAATGCTGATGTATTGCAGCTGCCATTGAGATGTATAACAATGAAAAACAGGAAGCGTTATGATTATATGTAATGTGAAAATCTGTATTCAGCTTGGTGGAGTAAAAGCAGGAAGTGACTCTTCTTGGCAAAGAAGATTTAAAATGTCCTCCTATCCACAAAACACAGGACATTAATTATGACAGAGAAACGCAGCTGCCAAGGAGAGGGTGGACCCAGCACTCAGGTTACTCAGATAGAGAGCTACAGTATCACCCAGACATTCCTCAGTTCAGCTCAGTTGCTCAGTCATGCCTGACCCTTTGTGACCTCATGGACTGCAGCACGCCAGGCTTCCCTGTCCATGACCAACTCCCAGAGCTTGCTCAAACTCATGTCCATCAAGTCGGTGATGCCATCCAACCATCTTATCCTCTGTCGTACCCTTCTCCTCCTGCCTTCAGACATATCTACTGAAGAATATATAGGAGGCAGTTGCCAATTTTAAAACAGCTTTATCAGTATCAGTCCCCAAAGACTCTACTTCGAATAGTACATCGGTGGCAGCTTAGAAGAAGCAAAGAGCAAAACTTGAATGATTGGATACAAAGAGACCTTCAAAAGAAGACATGGAGAGGACGTGGACATTGTTTCTTAAAAGTTTAAGGGAGTTCAATGCATGAGACAGGGCACTCAGGGTCAGTGCACTGAGACGACCATGAGGGATGGGATGGGGAGGGAGGAGGGAGGGAGATTCAGGATGGGAGACACATGTATACCCATGGCTGATTCATGTCAATGTATGGCAAAAACCACTACAATATGGTGAAATAATTAGCCTCCAGTTAAAATAAATACATAAATTAAAAAAAAAAAAGTTTAAGGGCATAACACCAGAAGGGCATGGAGATATTACAGGAAGTAAATGAAGTTTGCAGTGCTCCCGCCATCTCTGCTATTGAATGGGCTTTGAAGCAATAGAGCTCTGGTTTTAAACCCTAACTTCATCCAGAGAATGGGGTGTTGCTTAGCATCACTGAGCTTCCCTGGTGTCTCAGACCGTAAGGAATCTGCCTGCAATGCAGGAAACCTGGGTTCAGTCCGTGAGTCAGGAAGATCCCTTGGAGAACAGAATGGCTATCCACTCCAGTATTCTTGCCTGAAAAATCCTATGGACAGAGGTGCCTGGCAGGTTATAGTCCATGAGTTCCCAGAGTGGGACATGACTTAGTGAGTAGCACATGGTTAGCAACATTATGAAAACTGAGAAAATATATGCAAAGTGCCTGGTACATGAGAAGTATTGAAATGATAGCTATTACTTTTAAATCACTTTGTTAG
Source organism: Dama dama (assembly GCF_033118175.1). Classification (NCBI taxonomy): domain Eukaryota; kingdom Metazoa; phylum Chordata; class Mammalia; order Artiodactyla; family Cervidae; genus Dama; species Dama dama. Next base: position 51,589,419 of record NC_083710.1, read on the forward strand.
TAAATGCAAAAATACCTGTAAGAACTCTTTTTGGTTCTCTTACGAATGATTATAAAATCATTCTTCTCAATTACCTTAAGTTTGAAAGCCTGTCAACCACAAAGTCCTTCCCACTAAAATTATTTAGATTTTTAGAAATTTCACCCTACAATTTGAGGTGAATTCACTGTAGTTTTGAAGGAATAAATGGAATGGCTTCCATTTTTCCCTAAATCTTAAGCAATTTTCAGATTTAAAAACATGTTGAAGATCCTTTTTTGTGTATGAGACTGGCTATTTCTTGGATGATTCAGAAACCCAGGTCTCTGTGTGGCATCTGGAGGGACTTCAGGAATTTGTGGTTGAGTGGATGATTGCCCCACCATCACTGCGTGTTTGGAATATTTGGGCTGCTTTGGTCTATGTAGCATCTTGCTAGCAACTTCTTTCAAATTTATTACCACTATAGCAAACTTCAGGAGTCTCCCCAGCCCTCTGACTGTTGGACTGTTTACAAAACCAGAGCCAGTCTAAAATAAATCACTGGGCATATACCAATGACAGAAAATGACCATCGCGTTGTCTTCTCATATATCCTTTATTGTTATATTTAGAAAGTGAACTTCCCTCAACTTTTGACATAGCCACCATATATCTTTCTGATCTTTGGTTATATTTTGCTGTGCAAATATTCTAAAAAGTTATTTCCCTAGTGGTCAAGTACACTAACTAGAGGGTAAATACCCGAGGGGCATAGACTGACAGCACATTCACCCAGCTTGGAGAGAAGAGAAATCACTAAACGCACTTTGTCAAATTAGGCCAGTGTCATAAATTCATAATTTAGACAACCAGCAGACTTTTACTGCATCAGAATATGTTGTCAGATGAAGTTCTTTGTGAACAAATCCAGTGTGAAATGAAAACTCATTCTTTCAAGACAACGAGAATTTTTATTTCTGAGATTTACTAGGCTTTTGGAGAAGCTAACATGTAGTCTGAGATTTCTGAGAGATCCATCCTGTCATGAGACCTTCTTCCTACTCTAGTGTACTGAGCGAAGCAAAAATTACCTAAAAAATGGTGAGTGGCTCTGACTCAGCAAACACATTCTTATGAGTGTACTCAGTTGCTCACTAGTGTCTGACACTCTGCAACCTCACAGACCCCATGGAGCCTACCAGGCTCCTCTGTCCATGGGATTTTTCCCAGACAAAAATATTGGAGTGGGTTGCCATTTCCTCCTCTGGAGGATCTTTCTGACCCAGCGATCAAACCTGAGGACATGCTTAGCTGAGTTTGAAGCTTACACTAAGGATGAAGGGCCACGTGGTTGTGAAGTATGAGTCTTTTCTCCAGACTGTAGAGGTTATAATATTATAGTTGTGGGAAAGAACTGTCAAATATTAACTCTGTCCCCAGAAATTAACAGCTTCCAAATGTCGTAGACCAGGCCTCTACGTGTCTCAGAAGTAATATCTGATATGAGACGCCACAAGATACACGTTTATTCATAGAACATCTGAATTAAACAGTCGTACTGAAGATATCATTTTGTCTTTCTTTTCTTCCTATTCTTGGTTATGATCCATTTCATTAACCATTACTTCAAGTTTATACAATGGTACCCAACTGTGAATCTAGTTCTCAAGAAAGAATGTCTCACCTGCTTTTATTTCCCATTAGAGGCCACTTCCTATTTTAGAATATATTAAAAATTTTACAATGGGTACTTTACACAAGATACTTTATAAACTAACTATAATAATTATATTTTAAGTGTTTTTAGAAGGAGAGTTGGCTTTGTACTACTCTGGTTATCTTGGTTATAAAAACATTGACTTTACTTAGAGGTTATGGACTTTCAAATATTTTAAAATGGTATCAAACAATTGAGTTATTCAGTTTCAAACAATGACCACAGGCTTTCATTCCCCAACTTGCAGGCAACCTCTTTTGAGTGACCCATTTGTTTCTGGCTACTCTGGTATTTTCCTTCTCTATTCTTCCTTTCTCTTTGTGTTTCCATTCACCCACAGGAAATGGAGTAATCTACACAAATGATCTCTTCCCTTCTTCCACTGATCTAAGAGATAGGAGCTACATTGCTAATTTTCTAACAAGGAAAATGTAAAGTGTTGATTCTAGAATGAGAATGAAAGAGACTGTGGTGAGAAGGGGTGGTTTAAACTATACTTCGTTTTTCTTGGGAGGCAGCAGGCTCACTATGCATAGAATTATGGAAAACCAAACAGAGTACAACACAGCACATTGGTAATTCATTTAACCTTCTGCATTAGAACAAAATCCAGAACAGTTAAGAATCTAAAGCCTGTCTTCAAGAGTTTCTAAACACTTGGTATCTGCCAGTAATAATGTAATGAGCTAACAAGCGCTTTTATTCTTCTTGCATACCTTATATAATTCATACACAGCACGCAGAATGGCACAGGGAAGTGCAATAGTCCTCATTCCACAGGACAGCTCACACAGGAAGTGCTAGAAAGAGGTTTCCATCCATCCTCAAATCTACTGACAGCCTGTTCACTTCTCAAACCACTGAGGCATATGCTTATTTAACTATTCCTTTCTTATAAGGATCTCTTAATTCAAAGGAAACCACTTTATCATCTGAGCCTATGGTGAAAAGTAGAAAATAAAACTCCTGTTATGTAGCTCTGTTGTCCTCCAAGTGAATTATAAATATGTTTGTTGGAGGTACAGATCATGACTCCCCACTGAATTAGACATTCTTTTTTTCTCATTTTATTGAGATATTAGTGACATGTAACTACATTAATCTAAGGTATACAGGTAGTTCAGTGGTTAAAGAATCTGCCTGCAATGCAGGAGATGCCAGAGATGCAGTTTGTTCTCTGGGTCAGGAAGATCCCCAGGAGGAGGGCATGGCAACCCACTCCAGAATTCTTGCCTGGAATATCCCATGGATAGAGGAGTCTTGCAGACTACATTCCATAAGTTCACAAAGAGTTGGATATGACTGAAGCGACTGAGCATGCATGCACACACATACAACATGATGACTTTATATGTGTATTACAAAATGATTACCACAGTACGTTTAGTTCACATTCATTACCTCAGATAGTTACACTTTTTTTCTTGTGATGAGAACTTTCAAGACTTTCTCTCTTAGCAACTTTTCAATATACAATACAGTATTGTTGTAGGAAGGGGAACCCCCTTCCAGGGCCCGAAACTTGGCTCTTGTTTAACACTTGGAAATGAATTGTGTGAGGTCAATTATGCAGGTCAGGAAGCAACAGTTAGAACTGGACATGGAACAACAGACTGGTTCCAAATAGGAGAAGGAGGACGTCAAGTCTGTATATTGTCACCCTGTTTATTTTACTTATATGCAGAGTACATCATGAGAAACTCTGGGCTGGAAGAAGCACAAGCTGGAATCAAGATTGCCAGGAGAACTATCAATAACCTCAGATATGCAGATGACACCACCCTTATGGCAGAAAGTGAAGAAGAACTAAAGAGCCTCTTGATGAAAGTGAAAGAGAAGAGTGAAAAAGTTGGTTTAAAGCTCAACATTCAGAAAACTAAGATCATGGCATCCAGTCCCATCACTTCATGGGAAATAGATGGGGAGACAGTGGAAACAGTGGCTAACTTTATTTTTTTGGGCTCCAATATCACTGTGGATGGTGACTGCAGCCATGAAATTAAAAGAAGCTTACTCCTTGGAAGGAAAGTTATGACCAACCTAGATAGCACATCAAAAAGCAGAGATATTACTTTGCCAACAAAGGTCCGCCTAGTCAAGGCTATGGTTTTTCCAGTAGTCGTGTATGGACGTGAGAGTTGGACTATAAGGAAAGCTGAGCACAGAAGAATTGATGCCTTTGAACTATGGTGTTGGAGAAGACTCTTGAGAGTCGCTTGGACTGCAAGGAGATCCAACCAGTCCATCCTAAAGGAAATCGGTCCTGAGTGTTCATTGGAAGGACTGATGTTGAAGCTGAAACTCCAATATTTTGGCCACCTGATGCAAACAGCTGACTCATTTGAAAAGACCCTGATGCTGGGAAAGATTGAAGATTGAAGGTGGGAGGAGAAGGGGATGACAGAGGATGGGATGGTTGGATGGCATCACTGACGCGATGGACACGAGTTTGAGTAAGCTATAGGAGCTGGTGATGTACAGGGAGGCCTGGTGTGCTGCTGTCCATGGGGTCACAAAGAGTTGGACACGACTGAGTGACTGAACTGAACTGAGGAAGGTGGACCCCTTCCAGGGCCTGAAACTGGGCTCTTGTCTAATACTCGGAAATGAATTGTCCGAGGAGACACAAGTGCTGACAAAGCAAGAGATTTTATTGGGAAAGGGCAGCAGGGTGGAGAGCAGTAGGGTAAGGGAACCCAGGAGAACAGCTCTGCCATGTGGCTTGCAGTCTCGGGTTTTATGGTGATGGGATTAGTTTCCGGGTTGTCTTTAGCCAATCATTCTGACTCATTCCTTCCTGGTGGTGCAGGTCTTGTTCAACCAAGATGGATGCCAGAGAGAAGGATTCTGGGAGGTGGTCGGACATGTGGTGTCTCCTTTTGACCTTTCCTCAACTCTTACGGTTGGTGGTGGCTTATTAGTTCCATGCTCCTTACCAGAACCTCCTGTCATGAAACAACTCATGCAAATGGTTACTATGGTGCCTGACCAGGGTGAGTGGTTTCAGTCAATGTGCTTCCCCTAACAGTATCACGAACTATAGTCACTATGCTATGCATTACATCCTCCTAACCTATGTATATCATAACTGGAAGTTGAAGTCTTTTGACCACTTTGCGCAGCCCCTGAATTAAAGTTTTTTTTAAAAATCTTAATTTCAATGAACAAAAATTACAAGAGAGAATTTACAGAATAAAGAAAAAGAAAAAAAAATGTAGTTATTAGTTAAGTTCAAATAAGTTAATTCTTTTTTTATATTATAAATATCCACATTCAAGACTCTCATTTGTTAGGTCAAGAGGTATGACACAATGAAAAAAGTATATTTTCACAATAATAATGTGACCCTACAGTCTTGCATTCTTAGAGTGAAATACATTAAGGAGATTGCTTCTTTTCTGTAAAATTTGTCCAAAGTATATCTCTGAAATCTCAAGAGGAAACTGACTCTAAAACTTTGTAACATAATCTTGCAAACGCAGATAACTGAGAGTGCTGCAGCATGGTGCATCAAAATTTGAACTCTTGGAGGCCAAAATATCATCAGTCATGTAATTAGCAAGGAAAGAAAGATAAAGTACTAGAAAACTAAATATCTATTTTAAAAGACAGATGCATATTTTGTCTGAGACTATTTCTAATGTTAATATTTTTGGTAGTGATATTTTAACATTAAAGAGATTTTATATCATTTTCTTGAAAGGCAGAGTCCTTAAAGTCAAATACTAATCTTTCAAACTTCTACTTTCTTATCAAAATGGGTCGTCAGAAAATCTTTTGGATTCATAATTCTCAATTGCTCTGTGAGAATCTAGGAAAAGGGTCATATAAAAAAGTGTATGGGAACCTAGAGAGGGTGGGAAAGGGTGGGAGGAAGTTCAAGAGGGAGGGGACATATGCATACCTATGACTGATTCATGTTGTTGTATGGCAGAAACCCATGCAATCCTGTAAAGCAAGTATCCTTCAATTAAAAATAAATAAATTTTTAAAAGTGTATGGAGATTCCATGGTGACTCCAGTGGTGGGGAGTCTGCCTGGCAATGTAGGAGACATGGGTTCAATCCCTGGTTCAGGTAAATTCCACACGCCACAGAGCAACTAAACCCGTGTGCCCCAACTACCGAGCCTGTGCTCTGGAGCCAGTGAGACAGAACTACCGAGCCCATGTGCCACAGCTGCTGAAGCCTGAGTGCCCTAGAGACCGTGCCGCGTAACAAGAGAAGCCACCGCAATGGGAAGGTCACACACTACAACTAGAGAGTAGCCGCCCACTCTCTCTGCAACTAGAGAAAACCTGAGTGCAACAACAAAGACCAAAATGATAATAAATAAATAAATAAATAATTTGAAAACATAATTAAAAAAGAGTGTGAAACACTTCCCTAAGAAAGAGAGAAGGGGCAGAGTTTAATTTTGCCTTGGGAAGGAGAATTGTGGGCAAACTCTAAAAAAGTGGCCATACACTTTTTTATTATCTTTGCACTGGCCTAAGTGCTATGCAAGAAAGAAAGATGAGAAATTTCCCAAGCATTTCATGAAAATGCACTAAATACTGATAAGAGATCCTATCTCAATTCAATTAACCACAATCTTGAGTGACACAACAGTGCACCAGACTTCGTGGCAGTGTGGAAGTATAAAAAAAGGCTCAACACTTAAGGAACTTACAATCTTATCGCACAGACAAACATATTAAAAATATGTTCCACAGCCAAGGATAATGACACAAACCCCATTTGTATTCAATAGATACTGGATTCTGTTCTTCACAATGTTCAAGTAACTCTCTGTGAAGTGCAGTGAGAGCCACTTAATTTCCTTCCTGTGATATCTGAATTTCCTAGGCTAACTCTGAGGGCCAAGCATTCGGTCCTCTTTATTTTTTTCCAGCTAAAAAGCTGTCATTTTAGTTGGAAAATATTTAGTATCTGCTTGTGGTACAGTGGGAAAGAATCTGCCTGTCAAAGCATGAGACGCAAGAGAATTGGGTTCAGGGTCTGGGTTGGGAAGATTACCTGGAGGAGGAAATGGCAACCCACTCTAGTATTCTTGCATGGAGAATCCCATGGGCAGAGAAGCCTGGTGGGCTACAGTCCATGGGATTGCAAAGAGCTGGACATGACGACTGAGTGACGAAGCAAGTGTGCGCATGCACACACACACACACACACACACACACACACACACAACATAAGCTTCTGAGCACTGAGACTGATTTTTAAACTTTTTCTGACTCCCATTGAATGCCCTGTACTGTGCTGTGCTTAGGGAAGCCCACTGAATACCCTATATATTGGTTAATGCACAGAATACTCAATGGACTTCTGAAAGAGAAAATAAATTTTTCTTAAAGAAATGAAGGAAAGAGAGAACATTTTAGTATCTGTCACACACCCCTCTACACACATTCACTGTGGTGGTTAAATATAAAACCTAAAAGTTCGAGACCTGGCTTGAAAATCCCAGCTCTACCTCTCACTACTTGTGTGATCCTGGGCAAGTTACTAAGCTAAATGGACCTTAGTTTCTTCATTTGCAAAATGGCAGATATGAGATTGCATGTCTAATACAATTTTGTATAGATTAGATGTAATAATGTAAATAAAGTGCCCAGCCTAAGTTCTTGCATATAAGTGCTTGATAATTAGAACTACATTATTGTTTGCCACCTGTCTATGTTTAAAAAGATTTGAGGCAACTAACACTAAGTAACAAATATAATAAAACCAAGATAAAAAGAGAAATGTATCAAGCTATAGTGTTGATATATTTTTTCCAATTCTTTGATCAAATAAGTGAAACTGATTTGTAGCACTTAAGAAAATTCCCCAAACCCGGTAGTATTTTGTGGAGGAAGGTAGGTTTTTGCTGCATTTGTAAAACTTGTGCTAAAATTTATTCTTTACAAAATTATTTGGGGTTTCAATATTCTAAAATGGAGGATGAATAAACTCAAAACACTAGTGCAAAAATTTTAGAAAGACTGCCTTTCCATCCTTAATTAATAGCTAAAGGATCTGAAGAGTGGTAGACAAGATTTATCAAGTTGCAGGAAACTACATTCTCTAGGAATCCAGACACATAGTTCTAGAGTATGTTGGTTTGATAACTGACTGACAAAGTTTTAAAAATCATTTTGGTGAATCAAGAAACTTCTTGAGAGGTACTCAGGTCAATAGAACTAAACTTCCCTCCACCCAACTGCAGCTGTGAAATTAAAAGATGCCTGCTCCTTGAAAAGAAAGCTATGATAAATCTAAGGAGTGTATTAAAAATCATAGATATCACTTTGCCAACAAAGGTCCATATAGTCAAAGCTATGGTTTTTCCAGTAGTCAAGTACGGATGTGAGAGTTGGACCATAAAGAAGGCTGAGCACTGAAGAATTGATGCTTTTAAATTGTGATGCTGGAGAAGACTCTCGAGAGTCCCTTGGACTACAAGGAGATCAAATCAGTCAACCCTAAAGAAATCAACCCTGAATATTCATTGAAAGGACTGATACTGAAGCTGAAGCTCCAATAGCTTGGCCACTTGATGGGAAGAGCCGACTCATTGGAAAAGACCCTGATGATGGGAAAGATTGAGGGTAGGAGGAGAAGGGGATGAGAGAGGATGAGATGGTTGGATGGTATCACTGACTCAATGGACATGGGTTTGAGCAAACTCTGTGAGATGGTGAAGGACAGGGGAGCCTGGCATGCTGCATGGTATGGTGTTAAAGAGTTAGACACGTCTTAGCGACTGAACAACAGCAACCCAACCGGGGCTTCCCTAGCGGCTCAGTGGTAAAGAATCTGCCTGCCAGAGCAGGAGAAATATGTTTGACCCTGGGTAGGAAAGATCCCCTGGAGAAGGAAATGGCAATCCACTCCAGTGTTCTTGCCTGGAAATCCCATGAACAGAGGAGCCTGGCAGGCTACAGTCCCTGGGTCACAAAGAGTCAGGCACAACTTAGGTACTGAGTACCATGTATGCCACCCAATTGCTTACCACCAAGAACTGTTCAAAGATTCTAAAATCTTCTGTACTTTAAATCTATTTTAGGAGACTTACCCAGTAATCTCTGTGTTAGCTATGCTACAAAATAACATCAGCCATTTCTAGGTTAAAGTGATTTAACTGTGAGGCTATGCTATTTTCCCCATCTATGTCTCTTCCAAGGTCATAAAATCTGTCAGGACAGACACTCTGTATACAAGTTATGATCCAACCATTTCCTGTCCATTTTCTAATACGGAGAGCCGTATCTGTAGCTTCAGTGCCTCTTTTTCAATTCCCCATTCTTTCTGGTTTGTGCTTTAGTCACTACTCACAGACAGTAAACAATCCACCTGCAATGTGGGAGATTTGGGTTCGATCTCTGGGTTAGGCAGATCCCCTGGAGAAGGGAATGGCCAATATTCTTGCCTGGAGAATTCCATGGACAGAGGAGCCTGGCAAGCTACAGTCTATGGATTGCAAAGAGTCGGACATGACTGAGCAACTTTCACTTTCATTTTTCTTTCACGACGTGGGACTTGACGATCCAGTTGGTTTTTTGAGCTCTCGTAGTAAATTGCTATTTCTGTTGGGCTCCAAACTTGAGAGCCAGTATTCCCTTAGGATACTGCTAGGTGTTTATTTTACCTCCAGCTCCTAGCTCTCTGCCAGCTCATAGGCATGTGGAGCTTATGTTGATCTGGCTTTTGCACTGTTCTGTAAGGACCAAAGCTGGGCTGGTAAACCTGCCCAGCAAAGGCTGGGAGAAGAGAGTTCATACCTATTACATGGTCCTGTAGCCTGCACAAGTTCTGAGTTCCTGCTGACATCTGTGAGCTCACAAGGCAACCGAGGGATGACGGCAGCCTTCCTTCCAGCCGGCTGTGTTCATTACTGTGTTTCTCAGCCTACAAATATCTTTGCTGTGCTCTGGGATTTTTGGAAGTCTTGGGCCTGTTCTTGTCTGAAATGAGATTTAACTTTTAAGGTTGACAGGTGCTATATCTTAGCTGCTCAATGGCATCTCTGAATTTCTGCATTTACCTTTTTTTTTAAAATTTATTTTTAGTTGGAGGATAATTGCTTTAGAATGTTGTGTTGGTTTCTGCCACACATCATCACAAATCAGCCATATATGTACCTGCTTAGTTGCTCACTTGTGTCTGACTCTCTGTGGCTCCATGGACTGTAGCCCACTAGACCCCTTTATCCATGGCATTTCCCAGGCAAGAATACTGGAGTAGGTTGCCATTTTGTACTCCAGGGAATCTTCCTGACCCAGATATCGAACCAGAGTCTCTTGTGTCTCCTGCCTTGGCAGGTAGATTATTCACCACTAGCACCACCCATAGGTGGACACGTGCTCCCTCCCTCTTGAACCTCCTTTCTACCGCCTACTCCATCCCAGCCCTCTAGGTTGTCACAGAGCACCAGCCTGAGCTCCTTCACTACTCAGCAACTTCCTATTACCTATCTATTTCACACATGGTAACGTACATATTTCAGTCCTACTTTCTCCTTCCCCCACTGTGTCCATAAGTCTGTTCTCTTTGTCTGAGTCTCTCTTCCTGCCATGCAAATAAGTTCATCAGTACCATTTTTCTAGATTCTATATATATGTGTTAATATATGATATTTGTTTTTCCTTTTCTGACTTACTTCACTCTGCGTAACAGGCTCTAGGCTAACCTACCTCACTAGAACTGACTCAGATCCTTTCCTTTCTAAGGCTGAGCAATATTCCATTGTGTATATGTACCATGACTTCTTTATCCATTCACCCGTCAACAGACATCTAGGTTGGTTCCATGTCCTGCGTTTAGCTTTGAGCCTCGTCCGTTCTCTCAGTCCAGTGTTTGGGTTATCAACCAGTCCCCAAATTTTCCACAGGTGCTGACTTGTGCTTCAATACTAAAATATGAAAATAGCCAACCATCATGTGAGCTGGAAGGAGTCAGGGAAGTGATTTCAGAGGAGGAAATGTTCATACTGAGCATTTGATTGAATGGAATACTGAAGTTGGTGAGAGGACTCTCCAAGTAGAAGAACCACATGAGGAGAGGCAGATAAATAGTTGTTAATTTTTAATTTTTGAAGCAAGTCACACAAAACTGTTTGCCTTCTGGCTTCAATTTGCATTATGAAGTAAAAAAAAATTCATTGGAAACTTTGAATGTACAAATAAAAAATTTGACAGTATTCATTTGAGGAAGATACATTGAAAAAAATTGAGGCAAACAATTATTAAGTGCCCAGGCATTTCATTAGTCCTAGAGAACAAAGATTAATAAGACCAATATGTGATATTTTCTCTCAAGGGGCTAACATTCCAGTAGGGGAGGAAGAAAACAAATAAGTGATTATTTATATTCAGTTGAAGCTCTTTTATCTAATGCAATTTGGTTTAGAAGTTGATGTATTAACCAAATAAAAATGTGGTTGTAGGAGGGAATTTTAAAATGCCCTTTAATGTTTTAATTTAAAACATAAAGTTATACATTCATTGATTTTTTGATATGCAAAAGCCTTTTCTTTGCATGATTTTTCTTACATAAACCATATATATAATGCAGGGTGTGTGGTTTAATGTTTGTATTTTTAAAAAATGAAATGATAAACTAAAGAAACATGCAAAGTACTGAGCACAGATTCTCCTGGAGTTGTATTAGTTTTGTAAACAAGTATCTGAGTTATCTTGTCAATACTTTATTTAACAGAATTATTTTTTAATAACTCAACTTTATCCAGTGTTTTAAATATAGTCACATATGCTATCACAGAAACATGTCTCTTTTCTTATAGCATTTCACTAGTTTCAACATAAAATTTAATTATGTAATTAAAATAGCAGAGACAACTGGTTTGGAAGAAATGTTACCAAGTTTTTGGAAATGTGCAACTCAACTGGCAGGAATAGTTCATGGTTATACTGGAGAACAGCTGAAAGCTAGGAGATTTTTAGCATGCTTTGGACATCAGCCATTGTATTTAACAAAGGAATACACGATATCAATCACTTAGTTGTAGGTATAATAATTGGAGTTTCATTGAGAAAACTGCTCAGAACCAAAAGCCAAGGCATGCATGAGGTATTACGTTATCTCAGAACAATTGATATCAGATTATGTAGGGCTTAGGTCAGAACCTTGGGCAGCATCACTTTGGGATGAGAGACTTAAATATCTTAACTTGTTTAGTCATGTGTGACTCTTTGGCAACCCCATGGACTGTAGTCTGCCAGGCTCCTCTGTCCATGGGATTTCCCAGGCAAAATACTGGAGTGGTTGCCATGCTCTCCTCCAGAGACCTTCCCGATCCAGGGATCAAACCCGTGTCTCCTCCGTCTGCAATGCGGGAGACCTGGGTTCGATTGTGACAAGTTGTTCAGTCACTAACTTGTGTCTGATTCTTTTGTGACCCCATGAACTGTAGCCTACAAGGCTCCTCTGTCCATCGGATTCCCCAGGCAAGAATATTGCAAAGGGTTGCCATTTCCTTCTCCAGGGGATCTTCCCAACCTAGGGATGAAATCTGCATCTCCTGCATCAGCATGAGGATTCTTTACCACTGAGTCACCAGGGAAGCCCTATATCCAGAGAAAGCCTATGTTAAATTTTATTTCGTATTTCCTTTTGAATATTATGTACACACACACACACACACACACACACACACACATAGGAGCATACTAAGACTTTTTTTTTTTTCCAATTTAGCAATATATTGTGGCCATTTTTCATGACAACATGAAAAATTTCTTTGTGGCATTGGCTAGATTGTGAGCACATTGCCGAATTTTAATGTTGAGAACAACTATTCTTCTCATTTGTCATTTTAATATCATAGTGGTTGCTGTAGGTTTCTGGAAGCTATTTTATTATGAGACTTCTTTTATTTATTTCAGCAATGGGTACAAAATTTTATCAAATTTTTTGTCATCATCTATAGAATGGATCATTCTATATTAAAAGACGCTTACTCCTTGGAAGGAAAGTTATGACCAACCTAGATAGCATATTAAAAAACAGAGACATTACCTTGCCAACAAAGGTCTGTCTAGTCAAGGCTATGGTTTTTCCAGTGGTCATGTATGGATGTGAGAGTTGGACTGTGAAGAAAGCTGAGTGCCGAGAAATTGATGCTCGAACTGTAGTGTTGGAGAAGACTCTTTTTTTTTTTTTTTTGAGAAGACTCTTGAGAGTCCCTTGGACTGCAAGGAGATCCAACCAGTCCATCCTAAAGGAGATCAGTCCTGGGTGTTCATTGGAAGGACTGATGCTGAAGTTGAAACTCCAATACTTTGGCCACCTCATGCCAAATTTGACTCATTTGAAAAGACCCAGATGCTGGGAGGGATTGGGGGCAGGAAGAGAAGGGGACGACAGAGGATGAGATGGTTGGATGGCATCACCGACTCAATGGACATGAGTTTGGGTAAACTCTGGGAGTTGGTGATGGACAGGGAGGCCTGGCGTGCTGCAGTCCATGGGGTCGCAAAGAGTTGGACACGACTGAGCGACTGAACTGAACTGAACTGAACTGATAGAATGGACCATATATATTATCTCCTTTAACTGGTGGATATAATGAAATACATGGATGGAACCACCTTCCCTCACTTCTTCTCTTCCTTTCTACTTTCTTTCTTTTCTCTTCCTTCCTTCTAAGTTTAAATAATTTCTATTCTAAGTGAAATATTGTTTTATTTTTTCTAAGTAATAAAGATATGTAGTTCAAACAGTAAAATACCTCTACAAGACTGATACTGAAAAGCACTTCCCCAAGCCCCAAAATTCCTATTTCTATGTTCTTTTTTCATAAGTTTTCTGGCTATTTCTTTTGGCATTTAATTTCTTATATTTTATAGTGCTACTTCTTAACTTGTCAATTTTAGTTATTTTATATTTTTCTTATGAAATGAGGATTTATAGTTACTACATCATGTCATATTTTTCTACTGTCTCAATATGCATAGTCTTATCAGTAAGTTTTGTTGAATTCATGATCAGGATTCATCTTACCATGACTTTATTAGTATTGGTCAGAACTGAGCCAAATATTATATTTTCTATCTTGTGAAATTTTTGTTTTGCCTAGAGTTAATAATTTGTTGTTGTTGTTTAGCCGCTAAGTTGTGTCTGACTCTTTTGTGACCCCAGAGACTGTAGCCTACCAGGCTCCTCTGTCCATGGGATTTCCCAGGCAGGAATGCTGGAGTGGGTTGCCGTTTCCTTCTCGAGGGGATCTTCTTGACCCAAGATCGAACCAGCAGCTCCTGCATTGGCAGGTGGATTCTTTACAGCTGAGACACTAGGGAAATCCAAAGAGTTAGTAATACCTTTGTTTTTATTTTTGTTTTGTCTAAGTTTATGTATTTATTCCAACTGATCGATAAAATCCTTTTAGATTTTAATTTCCATATGGTCAAAAACATCTGGTGTTTTATCAATTACCCACACCCCCCAACAAACACCCGTCCTGTCCTGACCCATCCTTGGAAGCATCCATGCTGGAGCCCTCCATCCTTCTACTCCAATATAGACTAATTTCTCTTCAGTACTGTGCTAACAGTGCATAGCTGTTAAGCTGGAATTTCTCCTTTCTCCAGTTTTGAGTCCCTTATTTGAAAATTTGGTTTCTTCCTCTATTTTAGTTTATGTTCCCATTGTCCAGGAACTTAAGAGGGTGTGCATGGGAGATACTTTGTTTAGGGCTTGCATTGGTCAAGAATTCACCTGCAATGCAGGAGACCTGGGTTCAGTCCCTAGGGTGGGAAGTTCCCCTGGAGAAGGGAAAGGCTACCCATTCCAGTATTCTGGCCAGGAGAATTCCATGGACTGTATAGTCCATGGGGTCGGAAAGAGTCAGACACAACTGAGTGAGTTGCACATTCATCTGCATGTCTGAAAATGTTCTAATAGGTTGTTATACTTGATTGATAGTTTGATAGAGATTGATAGTTTGATTGAGAACAGAATTTTAGGTTGAATAAAAAGTTTCTCTTAGAAATTTGAAGGCATTGTTTTGTCATCTTCTAGCTTCAAATGTGGTTGTAGAGTTGTCTGGTAATATTCTGATTGCAGAACCTTTTTATTTCTCTCTGATAGATTTTATAGTACTTTACTTCTTTCTAGTGCTCTGGATGAAATTTCAAGGAGATGTGCATTAAACAGGGTACGTTAAATTTTATTTTGTTGAGATTCCTTTTGCAAACTCATATTCTGAAGTTCTGGAAACATTTTCTTGAAATAATTTTTTATAATATCTTCCCATCTTATTCCCCCCTCCTCCAAGTATATTCTCTTTCATAAACTTTGGTTTATTGGCAACTTTTTCTCCTGAACCATTTCCTTATTTTTCTTCTCCAATATTTCATATATTTGCCTTTTTAAATTATGCTTTCTGGGCCCCACTTCCTACATTTCTGTTGACTTTTTAATTTTAGTAACCTTATTTTTACATTGCAATAAAAAAAAAATTGTTCTCTGATTATTCCTCTTTTGTAACTATTTCATGGATGCCATATCTTTCCTTAAACCTCCGAGAATAATGCTAGGATTTTTAACTTTAAAAAAATCTATCATAGCTTTGCTTTCTTTGAGTTCCTTTTTATTTGTTTGTGTCCCTGCCTTTTATGAAATTAGATGCTTCCCTCAAATTTCTGATAAGCTTCAAACCTTCATATTTAGGAGAAAGGTCCTGAACACATGTGGTCAGAACCCGCCACTTGATGGGCCAGCTCTTGGATACCCGCCATTTTGTTGCAGGACTTCCCCTTTTCTCTACGGTCTCTTTTACACTCTTGAATGTACGGATGGATTTATACTTTAAAAAAAAAAATCTAATTTTCTTTCAGTGGAGTTGGGTGCTTAAAAATGCATTTGTTTCATTGGCCATGTCTAACTGGACATAAAAAGTAAATCAATTTAGTCAAATGTATAAACCTTTCCCTTTTCCTTTTTGGCATCTACCTTTGATGTGTGTGTGTGTGTGTGTGTGTGTGTGTGATGTTTAGGTGTTCATTTATTTCATTTTGCTTTATTTTTACTAGATTATCAGTTTATTATGAAAGAGTTTAACTGGTGGCTCAGACGGTAAAGAATCTGCCTGCAACGCAGGAGACCTGGGTTCGATCCCTGGGTTGGGAAGATCCCCTGGAGGAGGGATGACAACCCATTTCAGTTCTTGCCTGGAGACTCCCCATGGACAGAGGAGCCTGGTGGGCTGCAGTCCATGGGGTTGCAAAGAGTCAGACACAACTGAGCGACTAAGCACACATAACTCAGGAAGAGCCAGATAACTTTCCTCCCAGCTTCCCTACTCTCAGCCAGTCTATTATCACTCCAAAATAGACCCAGTTCTTCCAAAGCTTTCCCTCTCTGTATCTTAGTCTAAGCTATCACCTTCTTTTGTCAGAATTACTGCTACTACATCCTAATTGAACTCCTTACTATATATTTGGCCTATGTGAATCCAGTAGTGTGAATCAAGCTGCTTTTTTCTTAACCATCTTAAAACTCTTCAATGCTTTTGCTTGGCACCTAGAATCAAACTTCCTTTGAAATGCCTAGAGAGTATGACACAATGTGTCCCCTACCTGCTCTTTCACTGGTCACAGGTTATATGCTCATTTATTTTAAATTATAAATTTAGAAACATTCATGACAGTTTTTATTAAGAACATTGTGTATCACATTATACAGACATTTTAACACTATTTTATCCATATATAGTGTGCTAGAAGGAGTATACCATAGTTAAACCTTGCGTGTTGTACTATGTATATGGAAGTATGTTACTCAGATTTTCTCATACAGAGAAATTCAGTCATGTATTTCAGGAAATGTTGTAACTAAGTGATTACTAAACATCAGCAGAACAGAGGGACATAATTTATGTACATAAAATAGTGTCAGTTGGCACTGAAAATTAGAATAAAATAGAGCCAAACATGAACACCAGACATTTTCATGTGACACATGATTCTACCAGTAACGTGACATTTGCCAGAGCTTTTTCATTTGTGAAATGAGAGTAACTGAAAAGAGAAGATAAACTCCGTTCACATGTGATCGAGTTGAGGTTTGGACACGATTGCACATAAGAGAAAGGAGGAAGAGATATAGAGTTAAGAGTTATTTCATTCAGCTTAATCTATGTAAATAAGTTTTCCCTAACAGGATGAGTACAGAAAAAGAGTGGGGTCACTGTCCCTAGAGATCATGCTGTGAAGGGCTCCTGAGAATTGAGCAACATGGTGGACCTGGCTGAGCCCCAGCAGGTGTCCTGGGTGAATGACCAGGGTGGGTAGGGACAATGCTTCTGCCTTTTTCATTTATCCTGACTTTCTCAGAGGAGTGTACATCAAGAGACATAGTGAAGGGAAAGGTGTGAAAATGGGTGATCAAACTATTAAAATAGAAAGTGAAAGTTGCTCAGTCATGTCCAACTCTATGTGACCTCATGGACTATATAGTCCATGGAATTCTCCAGGCCAGAATATTGGAGTGGGTAGCTGTTTCCTTCTCAAAGGGATCTTCCTAATCCAGGGATTGAACCCAGGTCTCTCACATTGCAGGCAGATTCTTTAACAGCTGAGCCACTAGGGAAGCCCAAGAATACTGGAGTGGGTAGCCTATCCCTTCTTCAGTGGATCTTCCTGACCCAGGAATCGAACCAGGGTCTACTGCATTGCAGGCAGATTCTTTACCAGCTGAGCTACTAGAAAAGCCCATTAAAATGGAGTGATCATGTAATTCTTGTTTCCAAGTTCTGAAAACAAGAAGGGACACTATCAGTAAATACTCAGCGACAATGGACTCAAGCCAGTCAGGACTGTTTCAGAAACCAGAATCTATGTTCACCCTAATTAAAATCCTGTGTAGCAAGAAGTCTTAACCAATCTTGACAGGAAGAAGAGCTTCAAAAATAAATATGATTGGCTGACAATTAATTCCACTCAACACTTTCATTTTAAAAATAGTGAAATAGTTTTCTATGGAAATTTATGGCTTCATATTAATTATCTAGCTAGCAATCAGCATATCTGAAAAAATAACTTGACATTCATTTTGTTAACTACATTTATTTCTTCCACATTCCCTAGAAGAAAGTATTTAGGAACTATCCAGGGATTTCTAAAAGAAAACCCCAAGTCGTAAGTTTTCTGGAACTTATTTGATTTTCTTCTCGGTTATCAGAATATTAATATTCAGTATAAACAATCCAAGTTGCTCAAATTCCTTCCATGATTTGAGTTATAAGCTGACAAGGATACATTTGGATTGGAATGAAGCTCTAGGTTTATAAGGCAGATTTCATAAGACATAAGCCTCCAAAAAATATTACCAAGCTTTACTTGCTCTAAAGTTGAGGGGTAAAACTGCAGGCCTGAAACTCGTGAGATTAGAATCCCCCAGTCACTGGTGTTCCTCACCATGAAGAAAAAAATGAGATTTCCTTTTCAAGGCCATGGAGAGTGGTTAGATCAGCTTCTATTTCTTGAGGTCATTTATTATGAGAATGAATATGAGGAAAAACGGGGAAATCCTCTTGAGCATGGGAAGTGGTGGTGGTAATGGTTTAGTTTCTCAGTTGTGTCCAACTCTTGCGACCCTGTAAACTGTATGTAGCCCACCACGTTCCTCTGTTCATGGAATTCTCTAGGCAAGGATACTGCAGTGGGTTGCCATTTCCTTCTCCAGGAAATCTTCCCGACCCAGAAATCAAACCTGGGTCTCCTGCATTGCAGGCAGATTCTTTGCCAACTGAGCTAGAAGGGAAGCTCAGGGATAGTGGGAGAAAGAAATAAGGCAAATGAAAAGGGAGAGCTCTAAGAAAAGGGAGTTTCTTGCTTAAAGCAGTTTTGTTTTGATTGGACTTGTAACCTGGGAGACACCGTGGTCTGGGAATATCAAAAGAAGATATTTCAAAGAGAAGATGTGAGTCCTTCTTTGTAGGTGAAAGTGATACTAACTGCCCCCTCCTCTGGGTTCACATGGTTTGAGTTGGTTTTCCATTTTCTATGGTTTGCAGCATCCACTCAAGTTCTTTTACCATGAGACGCAGGTAAAGACTTGAAAGCCTGGCTCCTTGGCTGCTAGATAATGTACAAAAGGGACATTTTGTTCTGTGTGCAGAGCTAATTGACCTACGCAGGGAGCAAAACTTCAGACTAAGCTTCATTACCATTGTGACCCACTCAAACAAGGGAACAAGGCCAGCTCTAAAACACCATGCTGATAGCTGAATAAACGTAATGTTTCTAGTAAAAGTCTTAATAATTATGAGATACTCCTGAAAAGCTTTTGATTTTTGTTTTCCTAAATGAAAATGATGGTGGTAAAGAAAGCAAATAAAACAAAATGTGAAAAAGTTTCCTCTTATTTCACACTCCATGAAAAATAACCGTATGTATATATATGTGTATATATATATATATATATATCCTTGACTTTTCTGGAAATATAAACTTATAATGAACAGATTTATAATTTTCTCCCAATACTGAACCATGCTTCTCCATAGTATACTTCTTTCTTTTTTTTTCTGTGTATTGTAATACTGAGATTATATTTTCATGTCAATACACAAATATCTGTGAAATCTTAATGCAAATTCTGAATGAATCTTATTTTATGTAATTGTTCCATTTTGATACAGATTTGACTTGTTTCCAAATTTTTGATAAAATGAGGAAACCTGTAATAATGTATATACATCTTATAAATATATCTTTTAATGTTTGTTTTATTAAGACAAATTCCTAGGATTGGAGAACTATGGGTGAGTACATTTTATGTTACAAAAATTAAAAAAAAATTTCTTTAATGTGTGTTTACTAACTTTCTCTCTGGGATTGTCTTTAGTTCAGCTTATTCTTGAATGATATTTCTGCAGTGGATAGAATTCAGATTAGTCCTTTGAAGGAAATACTCCACAGCCTTCTGAGTAAGGTTGTTGTTGTGAAATCAGTTCTCAGTGTAACTTGTTCTTTGAAGGTAATCTATCTATTTTCCTTGGCTGCTTTCAAGAATTCTTTGTCTGGTTTTGCACAGTTACAACTCAAATGTGTTCAAAGTGTGGATTTCTTTTTGTTTAACTTGATACTTCTATTAATATCTAATGTATTTCATCAGTTCTGGAAATTTCTTAGTCATTATCTCTTAAATATTACATTTACTTCAACTTCCTACTCTTGTGGAACTTTCTTACTATATCTTTTATATCTTTTTCTTCTGTATTTTCTAACTTTTTTGTTTCTTGGTGCACTGTTCTGGTAATTCCTTTTGATGAAACTTCCAGGCTAGCGAGTCTTTCTTTAGTTATGTCTCAGCTGCTGATAAACTCACGGTTTCTTATTAATTTGGTTGTAGTATAGAAAAATGGATTTGAGTACTTTCCTTAGTTCTCGAGATTCTCTTATTCTAGGTTTGTCTAGAAAGAGTCATCCTGTTATCTTTCCAACACTGTGAAAAGATTCTTTAAAATATTTCATCTCAGGTTTTTTTGATATGTATAGCCTGCTATCACTGGAAGCTTATACAGCACATATAGTCTTTAAAAAAATAAGGTTATATTTTCCACTTTTAATGTTTCCTTTGATTTTATTTTTTTCTTATTTGGTCTATGCTTTTTTTTTTTTCCTTTTTTGTTTTTGTCCACATTTTGGGTCACTTGGAAACTCTGTAGGCTGTAATGTAGTCTTAAATGTTACTTCTATAACACCAATTTACTTAAACCTAATTTCCTTGGTATATAAACCTTACAGGGCATCATTAATTCTCTAACATAAAAATGAAGAAATTAGCATAGCACAATTATTTTTCTTTACAAATTCCTAGTTCTCCATTTTTTCTTTTATTATTTTTAGCTCTCAAGGTTTGTAATACTTACATTCTATATTGTGATAGGTTATTGTGTCTCATTTGTATGACTTTGGTCTATATTTAAATGGAGTCAATATTAGATTTGAAAGGAGGCAGTTTTGTTCTCAGCTTTATCAAGGTATAATTGATAAATAAATTTGTAAGATATTTAAGATGTAAATTGCAACAATTTATATATAATATAACATATTAATTATATAATAATGTAATATAATATTATATATTATATATATGTATATATGTGTGTGTATATACATATATGTATAAGATTGGTTAAGAATCTGCCTGCAATGCAGGAGACCTGGGTTCGATCCCTGTGTCAAGAAGGTCCCCTGGAGGAGGGCCTGGCAACCCACTCCGGTATTCTTGCCTGGAGAATCACCATGGACAGAGGAGCTTGATGGGCTATAGTCCATTGATTCGCAGAGTCCACCATGACTGAGCGACTAACACACTTTGATACATTATTAAAGAATTTCCCCATCTAGTTAATTACTACATCCATCACCTCAAACATTTATATTTTTTTGCAAGAACAATTAGGTGCTACCTTCTTAGCAAATTTCAGTTACACAAATGTTATCAACTCTAGTCACCATGTTATACATTAGATCTTCAGATATTAACCCTCTTATAACTGAAAGATTGTATCCTTTTACAATCTCTTCCTATTTTCCTCATCCCTCAGCCTACTTTTCTACTTTCTGTTTCTAAGAGTTTGATCATTTTTTTTTTTTGGATTCCAGATATAAATGATAGCATGCAATACTAGTCTTTTCCTGTCTGGCTTATTTCACTTGGCCTGATGCCTTAAAGGTCCATTCATGTTATCACAAATAGTAAGATTTCCTTCTTTCTCATGGCTGAATTATATGTGTGTGTGTGTGTGTGTGTGTGTGTGTGTGTGTGTGCACGCGCACATGCATGTATTAGTTGCTCAGTCATGTCTGACTCTTTGCAACCCCATGATTGTAGCCCCCAGGGTCCTCTGTCCATGGAATTCTCCAGACAATATTACTGGAGTGGGTTGCCATTTCCTTTTCCAAGGTAGCTTCCCGACTCAGGGATTGAACCCAGCCCTCCCTATTTGTAGGCAGATTCTTTACTCTCTGAGCCACAGACTCAGACTTCATAAGAGAAGCCCCATATCTATCTATCTATAAACGCATTTATATACATGTGTGTATCTCTCTCTCTCTCTCTCTCTCTCACACACACACACACATACATCACATTTTATTTATCAATTCATCTGTTGATGGACATTTAGGTTATTTCCATATTTTGACTGTCATAAACAATGTTGCAGTGAACATGGGGCTGTAGGTATCTCTTTAATATCCTGTTTTCATTTCCATTGGTATACACCCATAAGTGGGCTTGCTGGATCATATATGGAAGCTGCATTTTTAGTTTTTGAGGAATACCTGCCTTATGTTTCCCACAATGGCTGCATCAACTTACTTTCCCACCAACAGTGCATGAGGGTACCCTATTCCCACATCCTCACCAACACTTGTTGCTCTTTTTTATTTGTTGAATATGGCCATTCTAACAGGTATGAGATGATATCTCATTGTGGTTTTGATTTGCATTCACCTGATGTTTGGTGATGCTGGGCACTCACAAGAGGCAGTTTTGTCAGCTGATACTGTGAACTCAGGGGAGCATGGTTTGAGGGAACTGGGAAACAGCTTCAGTTTGGGTTTGTTGTTTCAGAACAATTTTCTGGCTGAATCTACTCTATCTAGGGCCTCATCACTCACTCCTTCACTTCAGGAGCTCACACTTCAGGATGGGCAGCTCACAGAGGTAGGAGGTCACCAAGTTCCACTGTGAAGCCTTAGAGCTCATAGGTCGTTTCTGAGGTGATTTACTTCTGCTTAATTAATTCTGCCTGTGGGTTCTCTTCTCCCCTTTACCTCTCCTGACCTGAAAGCTCTTTTTCCAGTGTTAGAGTTAGTTGGGTGAGAGGATAGCGATAATAAATATGGATGTTGACATGGTATTTTATATGTATTTCTACATAGGTTTTATCTTTTCATGACTCCCACCATTTGACAGTGTACAATTTGACTCTTACTCTCTTCCTCCCCCACCCACAATCCCAATTCTTGTAGTTACATTAAAAAAAAAATGTTGATTAGCTGCTCTGGAGCTCTCTAATTTTCTTTTTAGAGAAATATATACTTTAACCAAGATTTGGAGGGCAATAAGTTAACTTTTGGCATTTTCTTTGGGTTTTGATAAAATTTCTCTGTATTTTTAGAGTTTTTTTTCTTTTTTTAAAGGAATTCATGGTTTTGATTTTCTGATGTTTTGGTAATTTTCATGGGAAAGAGCAGGGTAAATATCTGAATCCCTCTATCCATTATAAAATGGACACAAATCTGTTTCTGGAATCTTTATTCCTAAACATTTCTAGTCATCAGGGTCTGCACCACTACTACACTCTTTTAATTATTGAAATTTTGTGTTGTATTGATACCTTAGGGCAAGCCTACTCTCATTATTCTACTTTTTCAAAATAGCTTAGTTAGTTTCCAGCATTTATTTTCCAAAAGAATTTTACAATCAATGGACAATTCTGAAGCAGTTGTATGGGAATTTTGAATATGATTGCATTAAATTTTCAGACAAACATGGAGAGATTTGACATTAACTCAAATAGAAAATCTGATAGTCCAAATAAAATACAGTGTGTAAAATCTGCATGAGATAACATTTATTTGTAAATAACTAAAAAGAAAAATATGTTATTTTATGAGTCAGTGATAATGTTGGTCTTGTTCGCGAACATATTGCCAGAACCTAACACAATGCATCATGTGGACTAAGAACTCAACAATGTAGAATGAATCAATCATTGAATTTAATAAAAATGAATTCCTGTTTTTTTAGAAATAGCATTCTTGGTTTATAAAACTTAGGAAAGTAACTGCTAACACTGGTTTGTTTCACAAGCAAAAAAACTTTGATTTAACATGCAAAAATTGCTTTGAAACAAACAGTCCAAGAAATGAAGCCCACAAGCACATAATACCCCACCCTTTTGCTTTTTGTAAACATCTGGATCTTTTTTGTGGTGCTCTGCAGATTTTAAAGGGGCTTAATTTAATTGGCTCAAATGTTCTTGGTGGAAAGTGGGAGGAAGAGTAACTTATTTTATGAGTGAACAACAGTATTGTAAATAGCTCAGTTCCTTTACATTTCTGTTTAAAACAATACACATTTGTGTTCTTCTATTAGAGAACTGTGACTTTGTGTGGAGTTGATGGAACCATAGGTGCTGAGAGTCATATCTGGGAGTTTGTGAGCAGAGCTTTCAAAATCTGAGAACCTTAGCCTAAATTTTTAGGCACTTATCACAGCTGATGCATCCCACAATAGTTAATGGGTTTTAGTATTCATTTATTCTGGATTCCACTAGGACCTACTCTCTAGCTGTTTTCCAGCACAATGAGACAGTTTCCAAATGATGATGAGGGACATTTTCTTATGTTAAGGGCTAAAGATCTTGAACTATCACTAGAATCCAGTGTGTGCTTCTTATATATATATATATATCCTGAATGGAGTGGGAACAGAAAAGATGGACTTTCTTATGGTCCAAAAAGCTAGGAGCAGTCATATCCCACCACTTTTACATTGGGCAGTTAACATTGAGCTGTCTCAAAGTCAAGACATCCCCAAAACATATCAGTTCAGTTCAGTCACTCAGTTGTGTCCAACTCTTTGCAACCCCCTAAATCGCAGCACTCCAGGCCTCCCTGTCTATCGCCAGCTCCCGGAGTTTACCCAAACTCATGTCCATTGAGTCAGTGATGCTGTCTAACCATCTCATCCTCTGTCGTCCCCTTCTCCTCCTGCCCTCAATCTTTCCCAGCATCAGGGTCATTCCAAATGAGTCAGCTTTTCGCATCAGGGGGCCAAAGTATTGGAGTTTCAGCTTCAACATCAGTCCTTCCAATGAACACCCAGGACTGATCTCCTTTAGGATGGACTCAGTCTCAGTCAATTTTATCTGTTACCTTTCAACTTCGGAGTTTTGCCTCTATACTGCTAACCATATTACTAAGGATCCACCTGAGTGTGGCTATTCTGTGGGCCTTATAACCATTTGAGTTTGATGAACAGTCACCAACCCTGTATTATGCACACATGCACATTTCTCTTGGTTTAACTTTGCTATGTTTACCATCTCTTGATGAGTGTGGATTCATCTACCATCTGTAGGTGAATGTAGATCATCATTCATTTATGAGAAGAGGACCTTATGTAATGAAGAACTGGGAAACTGGCTGCCCCTCCTATCTGCTCTACTGCGTATTTCCCCTAAGAAGCAAAATCTTCCCCAGTAATGTTGATCTTTCACTCCAGAAAGAGAATCCATCAAAGGTGTGGTATCATGTTCCCATAAATATTTTCATCCTAACTCATGCAGTTCCCCAAAATTTAGAATGTATGTGCATTGATAACTTGATAAATAAGACAACATGATCAATATTTTTATTGACAATCTGCAGAAATACAAAAGAGGTTTGACCACTTATTCAATTAAAAATGAATCTATTTCAGGCCCTGGGCTACCTACTGGGAATAAAGAAATGAACAATATAAACATGTTTCCTAGATCTGAGAATTCCTGATCCCAGGATTTCTGACACCCAGGTTAGTGAGGTCTATAAAATCCAGGATCTTATAACTTTCTGTATAGGAAAAATCAACATTTTGTGAAGCCAACCAACCAACTACCCAACCATACAATGTGATTGAAAAGTGAAAGTGTTAGACACTCAATTGTGTCTGACTCTTTGTGACCCCATGGATTGTAACTTGCCAGGCTCCTCTGTCCATGAAATTTTCCAGGCAAGAATACTGGAGTGGATAGCCACAGAGATCAAAAGAGAGGAAATGATCTTTTCTCCATTACCCTTGTGTTTGAACTCTTCCCAAGTTTCATTACATGTAGATCCAGTAGTACTTTGTAGCATGTAGCTGCTTGAAACTATTTTAAATCTCCACTAGGTAAATGGGAACACAATGCATGAAAATCTACACTAGAGTGGGAGCACTTTATAGTTTTAAGATTCTGGTATTTTTTTCCTCCAAACTATCATGTAACCAGTTCTTAATAACTAGTACAGTAGATAAATATTATGAAGACCATGTTGAATTTAAGATGAATATTGTAATTTTACTAAGCATTCTTACTCCTAAATGACTTTATAGAAAATATAAATGACATAACAGAATTAAGCAGAAACTAAAACATAATGCTTGAGTAAGCTTCGGGAGTTGGTGATGGACAGGGAAGCCTGGCGTGCTGCAGTCCATGGGGTCGCAGAGAGTCAGACATGACTGAGCGACTGAACTGAACTGAAAACATAATGCTATAATCATTTTTAGAAATATAAATGTTTTGACTGTGGCATCTTCAGCAAGAATTTGAACGTCATCATGGATTATGTATGTACTTTTCTCTCACTACACTTGATCCCTTGATATCCTCATCCTATTAAAGTTTCAATTACCACCTTACAGAGAAGATACTCAGGACTAGAATGAATATCCCTAAGTTCTCCATAACCAGAGTCTTTCTGGTTTCACGCTTCTTGTAACGGTGTTATTTGATTCTTTGCTACCAAAGCTATGTTGTTAACAGAGATATAGTTATATTTTTTCAAAACATTCCTTGCAGATGAATCTCTAAATCACCATTAATTTCTTATCTCTTCTCCATGAAGTATTGTATGTAGTCGTGGTCTACATTGTAATTATTCCTAATGGGTAATTACTTTTTTGTACTATATTCAACAGTGATAGTGATAATCAGTTATTCATTCAACAAACAATTACAGAACACATTTCATTTATCAGGCTAATTTGAGACCTAGAGATAAAAGGTAATGAAATGCAGCCTATACCCTGAGAATTTGCCTGTCTATTGGAAATGCTCTGATATATAAACAGGTGAAGTCCAATAGAATAGGAATAAAGGTAGAAACAGTGTACTCTATAGATATAGGCAGACACTCATTTTGTCAGGCAGTGTTAGGGAAGGAAAACTAAGCTTTGGTATGGTTATTAAACGATGAAAAGATGTCCAGGCTTAGAAAGAGAGAAAGGGAACATTTGAGGCAGACCAAATAGCATGTGCAGTGGCCTTGGAAGGACAATCTCCTACTGTGGCCATTCACCAAAATGGTGATGCATTGAATGGGGCTAGAACTTGAGTATGTGGACCAGCTATTGGGAAGTTGTATTGCAGTCACATTTAAAGTGTTTTTGCCTGCCATACTCAAGAGTTTGTGTTTTGTTTTCTAGGCACATGTAAATATCTGGACTTTTAAGCAGGTGAATGATGGGAATGGATTTTTTATTTAAAAGGAAGATACCTTTGTGTTGTGTAGAGGATGGTTTTGAGGAGGAGACTGCAATAAAATCAGAAAGAAAACCAATGCAATAATCCAGGTGAGAACGGATAGAGATCTGAAGCAAGGAAAAGCAGTATCTTGGGGAACAAAGGAGGGAAAATCTTCAGAGAAGTTTCTGAGCAAAGATTGACAGGACTTGTTAATGATTTGGATAGATATCTTTGGAATTTTTGGCTTGGGAGACTGAGTGGATAATGAAAGACAGTAACATAAGTAGGTTAGCAGAGAGAGAGATGAATTTTATCTTAGATATATGCCCATTTACCAGGATTGTGGAACGTCTATGTGGATGTGTCCATTCAGCAATGAGAAATATGAGTTTGTACTGGGCAGAAAGATGAAGGATGCAGTTTTACAAGATCACTAGCAATTGATCACACTAAAAGCTGGGAGGCGGCGGCGGCAGGGGGCGGGGGCCTTCAGTTATCTTATATAAACTGTGGGGAAAAAAAAGCTATCTTGTTCATTTTTTGTATTACTCCAAATTGAACTGTGGTCCCGGGTAGCTCAGCTGGTAAAGAATCTGCCTGCAATGCAGGAGACCCCAGTTCGATTCCTGAGTTTGGAAGATCCTCTGGAGAAGGGATAGGCTACCCACTCATTTAAAAAGACCCTGATGCTGGGAAAGATTAAGGGCAGGAGGAGAAGGGGATGACAGAAGATGAGATGGTTGGATGGCATCACCGACTCAATGGACATGGGGTTGGGTAGGCTCAGGCAGTTGTTGATGGACAGGGAGGTCTGGTGTGCTGCGATTCATGGGGTCACAGAGTTGGACACGACTGAGCAACTGAACTGAACTGAACTGAACCCACTCCAGTATTCTGGGGTTTCCTTAGTGGCTCAGACAGTAAAGAATTCACCTGCAATGAGGGAGACCTGGGTTTGATCCCTGGGTTGGAAAGATCCCCTGGAGGAGGACATGGCAATCCACTCCAGTATTCTTGCCTAGAGAATCTCCATGGACAGAGGAGTCTGGCGGGCTACTGTCCATGGGGTCACAGAGTTAAACACGACTGAGCGAATAGGCAGTCTCTTACAGAGTGGTTGAATAGTAATGGTTGACATTGTCTGTACTCCCTCATATTTTTCTCTTTTTAACCTTATAAAGTCATATGCTCAGATGCTTCAGTCATGTCTGACTCTTTACGACTCCGTGGACTATAGCCTACGAGGCTCTGTTGTCCATGGGATTCTTCAGGCAAGAATACTGGAGTGGGTTGCCAACCCAGGGACTGAATCCACTTCTCTTATGTCTCCTACGTTGGCAGGTGGGTTCTTTACCACTAGTGCCACCTGGGAAGCCCATAAAGCCATATATGATAACTCATTTTCAATTGGTATATTCATTTTGATTCTCTGATCTAAGATTTTACATTTCTAGTCAAAACAACTCCCTGCTTAAGTTTTCCCCTCCTGATTTTCATCTATAGCCAAGGCTAACAATAGTTAAGAATCCCAGTGGTTATAAAATCAACTGCCCAAAATTCTAGCCTTCTCATTCTAAAGTGGAAACTATCAAGGGAAAGAGGGTAGCCCATAAAAATTTATAGTTTATTCTGATAATAAAATATAGTTTCATAGTTAGAAAATAACTCTTAGATATTGCCAATTTCTTTGGTGAAAAGGAACAAATAAAAATATAGTCCAACCAAATGAGATTTAGGCTGATTTATCAGAATAACAGAGAATCTAATCTTTTAAAAAATGTGTTCAATTTTTAGTTTTTCCTCTCTGGTAGAAGGGAATCTAGTCAATTTTCATGGACCTTAGACAGAATCAAAGATCAGTATGTTGAAGTTAATCAGTAACTCGAAATGCCTTTTTTCATGTGTTTGGAAGAAAGAAAAGAAGACAGATTGCTGTAGAAGTATAAGATGTTATTTCTGCAAAAATACTTGTATCTCTACCAATTTTAAATGTCAGTTTTCTTCTCCTTAAGTTTATTTTACCTGTCTACTTGGATGAAATTCATAACTATCCATGTCTGAGAAATATTATCTTTTTCTTATACATTTTGCTATAGAGCATTTTGGGCACTGTATGTTGAAAAATTTGAAACTATGTTATATAGTAGAAACAATTCAAGACTTAACTTGAAAAAGAGTCACAAATTGGACTGGAATGAAAATAATATATTTTGGAAAAGCAAACCAGTGAAAGCTGGACATGTCATATTCTAAAATAGTAGGTTACATTTCTTTAATCTTTGAAATAGTATTTAGTTATCATTTTCCCTCAAAGTATTATCTACAGATAAGATTTTAAAATGAGATGAGATTTTGGAGGTCATCTAGACCAATTGTACCACTTCAAGGATAAGGAAATATTAAACTTAGAAATGCTAAGTCCCCTTTCCAAGGTCATGCAGAAATTAGTAGCCGAGCATAAGTGAGAATTTAACTTG
Organism: Dama dama; assembly: GCF_033118175.1. NCBI lineage: Eukaryota > Metazoa > Chordata > Mammalia > Artiodactyla > Cervidae > Dama > Dama dama. Next base: position 51,618,813 of record NC_083710.1, read on the forward strand.
AATGATTCTAGGATATATGTCTCTTTTTACTTCTAGTTTGCTGTCTATAGTGTCTGAATTTAAAACTAGGGTATATATTTGAGTCTAATTTGACTCAAATGGAAACAATGAAACAGAGTATTTGAAATCAAAACTGTTCCCCCAAATCTGATACTTGATAACTAACACAAAATTTATTTGTGTCTTCATTTTTCCTGTACCCTTTAGTTTGTTTTTCAATGTAAATGGTATATTTTTTGTTTTATCCATTTTCATTGTCTTCTTTAAATAGACTAAGCAGAAAAATGAAGAAAACAACACCAGTATTCCACACTTAGTGAATAATTTGAATACCATTTAAATCTCCATTATCAAATATTAAGAATCCTCAGTACATATAGCATTTAAAGTTAAATATATTGAATCCTTATGATCTGAACTTTATATGCTAAAACACACAATAATGCATAACATCTTAAAAAAACAAACAAGGAAACAAATAAGCTTCTTTAGAGTGGCTAGCTGGGAGGGCAGTATGTATTAAACAAAAAGAAATTTGCCATATTCCTAGCTTCCTGAATTCTTGGATCTCATCATCAAAGGTACATTATCCTGTGTGAAACTATAGAGGGGAATAGCCTTTAGTAACAAAGGCTTTGAACCAAGGTAAAAATACAGAATAAGTTATATGTTCCTAAGCAGTCTGAAGAATACATTCTTGAAGAATGAAATCTTAGCCAAAAAAATGGCCTCTGAGTCTGGACTCATTATTCATGGTTTTGAATATTCAGGGTTCACAGGTCCAACCTGTGCTTGGCAATGATTCTCTGTTTTCCTGAGCCCCATAATGTGCACATCTGCTTGTAAAATTAAGGAAGTGCTGGAGAAGGTGATGCATGGTAACAACATTTTTAATTCCTTGTCAGACTTGAAAGGGTGAGAATTTGGAAGAGGCAAGAGCCTATGATGAGAGTCTTCATTAAAAAAAAAATTGTTCATTCCTACTAACTCTTGAAAAGTCATCTAGAATAATAACTTCTTTCATATTCTACACTGAAACATAACTAGTACTTGGCAATTTTTTCATAGGTCCTTGAGAGCAGCCTAGAAGTCACTAATAACCAGTGGCTGAACCTGAAGAGGCTCAGGGAATCAGTTTGGAAGGCTGAAAACCACAGCTCACCCCAATTCAGTTCCATTTCTTTTTAAAATTAAAGTATAGTTGATTTACAATGTTGTGTTAGTTTTGGGTGTACAGCATAGCAATTTAGTTTTGTTGTTCAGTCGCTCAGTTGTGTCTGACTCTTTGCGACCCCATGAACTGCAGCACGCCAGGCTTCCCTGTCCTTCACTGTCTCCTGGAGTTTGCTCAGACTCATGTCCATTGAGTCGGGGATGCTATCTATCTAACCATCTCATCCTCTGTTGCCCCCTTCTCCTTTTGCCAATCTTCCCCAGCATCAGGGTCTTTTCCAGTGAGTTGGGTCTTTGAATCAGGTGGCTAAATTATTGGAGCTTCAGCTTCAGCATCAGTCCTTTAGATGAATATTCATTCAGGGCTGATTTCCTTTAGAAGTGACTGGTTTGATCTTGCTGTTCAAGGAATTCTCAAGAGTCTTCTCCAACACCACATGAAAACATCAGTTCTTCAGTGCTTCTTTATGGTCCAACTCTTGCATCTGTACATGAGTACTAGAAAAGCCATAGCTTTGACTATATGGACCTTTGTTGGCCAAAGTGATGCTTCTGCTTTTTAATATGTTGTCTAGGTTTGTCATAGCTTTTCTTCCAAGGAGCAAGCGTATTTTCATTTCATGGCTGCAGTCACTGTCTGCAGTGATTTTGGAGCCCAGGAAAATAAAATCTGCCACTGTTTCTACTTTTTCACCATCTATTTGCCATGAAGTGATGGGACCAGATGCCATGATCTTAGTTTTTTGAATGTTGAGTTTTAAGCCAGCTTTTTCACTGTCCTCTTTCACTCTCATCAAGAGGCTCTTTAGTTCCTCTTTGCTTTCTGCCATAAGGGTGGTATCATCTGCATAATTGAATTTGCTGATATTTATCCCAGCAACCTTGATTCCAGTTTGTGAGTCATCCAGCCAGCATTTCACATGGTGTACTCTGCATAGAAGTTAAATAAGCAGGGTGACAATATACAGCCTTGTTTTACTCCTTTCCCAATCTTAGATCAGTCTGTTGTTTCATGTTTGGTTCTGTTTTCTCTTGTCCTGCATACAGGTTTCTTAGGAGACCATTCAGGTGATATTTATAGTCTAATAGAGTTTTTTATATATATATATATATATACACACACATGTATATATATATATACACACACACAGTTTTTCAGATTCTTTTCTCTTATAGGTTATTACAAAATATTGAGTGTATTTTCCAATACTACTAAAAATAGGACCTTATTGTTCATCTATTTAATATATATTAGTGTATATGTATTAACCCCAAATTCTTAATTTATTCCCTCTGTCCCTTCCCCCTTTGGTAACAATAAATTTGCTATCTATGTCTGTCGGTTTATTTCTGTATTGTAAATAAGTTCATTTGTATCTTTTTTTTTTTTAAGATCCCACTTATAAGTTATATTGTATTTGTCTTTCTCTGTCTGACTCACTTCAATTAGTATGATAATCTCTTGGTCCATCCAAATGGCATTATTTCATTCTATTTTTTTTGCTGAGTGGTATTCAACTGTATACTTATACCACATCTTCTTTATCCATTCATCTGCTGGTATACATTTAGGTTGCTTCCATGTCTTGGCTATTGTGAATAGTGCTGCAGTGGACATTTGGGTGCATGTATTCTTTCAAATTGTTGTTTTCTCTGGATATGTGCCCTGGAGTGGGGTTGCAGCGTTGTATGGGAACTCTATTTTTATTTCTTATACAGACTCTCTTTTAGTCCTCTCTTCCCAGTGTTCCACATGTTGTGTTTCCAACTAATCCCACCTTTTCACCTTCTGAAAGATACATCTCCATGGTCCTTCAAAGCAAAAAGGAAAGATAGCTAGAGCAGGTAGAATGTTAGTTTTGTCACTCGCTCACTGTGGGAAGACAGGTAGATGAGTACCTTACTTAATTTTCCTGAGTCACAATTTTCCCATCTTTAGTGTAATCTGATAGCATCTGTCTTTTAGGTTTCTGTTGTGAGGATTAAATGTGGCAGAAAAAGTACTCAGAACATAAAAAGCATAATTATATAAGCTCCACCCCCTTAACTATGTGGCAGAACCCTAGTCAAGGGTTAGGATTCTTTGCTTCCACTTCAGACATCTTCAATTCTAAGATATTTATCTTAGCTCCCTAACCGAATGGACAGCAGCTGGTTTTGGATGGAATTGAACGATGGGTAAGACAGATTTTCTCCCCTTTATACCCGAGATGAGTTCTGCTCAGAGGAACCACACTCCTATTGACCTAACCTCAAGGACATTACATGTTTTCATGCTTATCAGACCTTTATTCATCGCCTCCAAAGCAAGTCTCTCTGAACCTGATGGTTTTTCCCTCTTACTCTTGCCTCTCCTGTTGGCTTCTACCACAAATATTTCCAGTATGCTTACAAACTTTCATTCTCTTTTAAGTAACTCTCTCTTTTAAGTAACTTTGCTTTGATTGAACTTTGTCTCTGCCAAAAAGATACCAGTTCTTTTTTTGCCATGCTAAATCCAAGATGCAGTTATCAAACCTCATCTTAGTTGAATTCTCACTAGCTCCACTGCTACCACCCTTGTCCAAAACACCATTATTTTTTTGCCCAAAACGATACATAGGTCTAGAAGCCAAGTATCTCTGCTTCTGCCTTTACCTCCCTATCATGCATTCTCAACACTGCATCCAGAGTGATCCTTATAAATGAAAGTCAGATCAGATCACGCTGTTACTACTTCAGGGTAAGGACCAAGCCACTTTATCTGCGAATCTCTGGTGTTAATCATTGGAATTTAGCAAATACTCAAAAAACATTTTGCCAAGCCTCAAAAGCTAAGAGAAGAAAGAGGAGGAAGAAATAATTGAATCACTTGCCACATCCTCTCTTAACCTCTTCAATATCTGTAACAATGCCTTATTTTGCTCTCAACTTCGCATCATTTTGTTTGCTAAACAAAACCATCATTAACAGAGGTGGGGCAAACTTATAAACTGAGACCCAGAGAGGTTAAGGGATGTGCCTAAGGTAATAAGGACAGTGGCATTGGGAGCTTGGCCTTGAACTCAACCTTGTTCCCCTAAAAAGCATACTTTTCCTATTATGCCAAGTTTTACATAAAGTTTTGTGGGGTCCCCAGGCTTGTCTATCCCAAGGTGTGATTCTACAATATGTATCATCTTTGGAAATATCTCCTGTAAAGATCAAAATTCAAAATTATGGAAACCATAAGGTGGATATGGGCCCTTGACAGCCAGCTTGAACCCTCCTAACAAAAAGCCTCTTTTCTGTATCCCATCTTGAGAGTGCACATCATTCAATACAGAGCCTCAGAAACAGAGAGTACTATTATATGCTTGCAAATAATCTCAACCAAGCTTTAAAATCTGTGGATAAAAATGGTTTATTGCATAGGAAACCTGATTTGGCTATTGTCTATATACTCATTATTACTTTACGTTGGTATACTCTGGAGAAAAATTGGCAGAAAGCATTTAACTTATTAAATATTCCAAAGAAATTTAATTTTTTGGTCTGAATTGATAATAGAAAGTATTGATGCTAAAATTTTAGAAGCCGTGTTCGAGATGAATTCATAGTGTGACAAGATCTGGGACTAACATAAACTAAAGTGCTTTACCTTGTAAGTAATCATCTTCCTTCAGACCAACGCTATCACTGGAAGAGGTTGTGGGGCAGAGTGGAAGAGAGGAGGGAGGCAGGGTTGATTTCATCATGGGCTTTGTAGAGAACGGCTTATTAAGCAACAAAACTACAGTGACAGCAGCAACAATAAAACTTTACCTTTCCAAAGTGTGCAGAAGATTAAGATGACATGGAAATACATTTCTGAACAGCTTTGGAGTGGGTAGCCTTTCTCTTCTCCAGGGCATCTTCCCAACCCAGGGATTGAACCCAGGTCTCCCACATTACAGGTGGATTCTTTACCAGCTGAGCCACCAGGGAAGCCCAAGAATGCTGGAGTGGGTAGTCTATCCCTTCTCCAGGGGATCTTCCCAACCCAGGAATCGAACCGGGGTCTCCTGCATTGCAGGCGGATTCTTTACCAACTGAGCTATCAGGGAAACCCTCTGAACAGGTTTACTCTTTCCAAATTGATAAGTGTGGTCAAAAAGATTTTCATGATTCTTTACAAGGGCGCTCTTTAAGGATCCTAGTTGGCAGTTTCAGTTTCTGCCACATAAAATTGACCTTTGTAGTTTATTTCCTCATGTAAGTTTGTCCCACGGCCTGAACTAAATTGTAATAAGGAACTCTTGTTCTTGGTATGTCTTCACACTCATTCACACTCTCATATCTCTACATAATTCTGTGGCTCTAAAAGATGCTCAGTAAAACCTTTTGAGAAATCTACTTTCCAGTCCAAGAGTATCCTATCCAGATTTGAGGGCTTTTAACCTTGAGAGTCCCTTGGACTACAAGGAGATCCAACCCGTCCATCCTAAAGGAGATCAGTCCTGGGTGTGCATTGGAAGGACTGATGCTGAAGCTGAAACTCCAATACTTTGGCCACCTCATGCGAAGAGCTGACTCATTGGAAAAGACCCTGATGCTGGGAGGGATTGGGGGCAGGAGGAGAAGGGGATGACAGACGATGAGATGGCTGGATGGCACCACCGACTCGATGGACATGAGTCTGAGTAAACTCTGGGAGTTGGTGATGGACAGGGAGGCCTGGTGTGCTGCGATTCATGGGGTTGCAAAGAGTTGGACATGACTGAGCGACTGAACTGAACTGAACTGAACCTGTGAGAGTTGAATCCACACAAACAAAAGTATTTTTATACAGTGTCTCAAAAACTTTTAAAAGTGATAGGCCTCCACCATCTGACGTCAGGATCTTTATTTATGGCACTCCAGGTAGGTTGACAATTGCAATAGAATCACATTTTCTCTTTCCAGAGGCGGATCTAAAGGACAGAGTACACAGTCTCACCAAGGTCACTGTCAGAGACAAGAGGGTCTCTCTGCTTAAAGTTAGAGAGCTTGGATTCCCTGGTTCTTAACGGGACCACTGTGAACCTGGCTTAAAGACAAAGGATCACTCACTAAACAAACAAACAAATCACTTGCTCACACTTGGGCATTCACATGAATACATGAATAGAGACAGCTGTCACTGGGACAAGACTTTTTTTGTACAAGATTCTGCAACCTGTTAAAGGCTCCTTTGGTTCATTCTGATGCAAGGTCTGGCAACCTTGACATGCTCCACTCACTAACATCATAAGAAGCATTCCTACAGGGGGCAACAGGTCCCATAGGGCCTATTTCACTTGTCCACAGCTGGAAGAAAGTCTGAGCATCTGGGGGAGAATGTTATGTAAGCAACGGAAGAAAGCATCATTGTCAGGAGTTCTTCTGGAAACACACTTTGTCCATGCAGATTCGACATGTATAATAATTAAGTGTAATGCCTTTATTTCTAACTGTACACTATAGTTAGAAAAAGCATGATCATAGTCAATTAAAAGTGACTTGAAAAAATATACTGAGATCCTTCAGTGGGCTACATTAGCTCTGTGAAGACAGAGAATAAAACAATTAAAATTTTAGAATTGGAAAGTTCTGAGTTCCTATCTGAACTAAGCAAATTATAAAAGCTGTGTGAATCTAAGCAAGTGGATTTATTTTTCCTGAACTTTATTTGCATCATCTGTAAAGCATGTATAAGAAGAATTACCTCATTAAAATGAGATTTTGTTGGCAAATCACATAAAACACTGCATGTCACTCTGTAAATGTCCAATAACTAATACTATTCAATTCTTAATGTATGAGTCTACATTTAAAGCTGTCCAGATTTCAAAAGCTAACGGAATTATGCCAGAAATAAGAAAGGTTACTGGAGGAAAGGGGAAGTCATTATGCAAAAAAGGAAAAGTCATTAATTTATTTGGCTATACATACATTTTAAAACCATTCAGTAGGTTTACTTACTTAAGCTTTGTAGGTTTTGTCACTCTTATTTGGAATTTTGAAAAATGCATCAAAGATATCTTCCTAAAATTTCTTTTCACAGCTCAAAACCATTATATATATATATATATATATATAAAATGCAAATATGTGTATGGACATATATATATATCACACATATATATATACATTTGGATTTTGTACATATATATTAATATACACACATGTCTCTCTTGGATTTTAGCTGAAATATTTTTCTTTTTTATTTAGAATTTATGAAAATGTTTACATTTTTGGCATGCATGGTTGGAGACCAAGGTAGTTCTTAAGTCTTCTCTTGAATATTATAGAGTATGTGCGTATGTATTTAAATATATATACATACATCTTAAAAATCTTCAAATGTCACATAATACAGTTAAGATGCAAGAAACCAAAACTGATTAAATGAGCATTTCTTCCCTGACTTTTAAAGAGATAGTTACTGGGGTGTTTACCACCAAACTCATGAAGGCAGATACATCTCAGCTTTGAGGACCATACAGGCTATTTTAACCCTGTTGATTAAAACAAAAATCAGACTTTCATTCCTCGTGTTTTGGTACTTGGTATAAATCACCAAGGCACCACATTCATCTTACAGAGCACATGCAGCTATTTGCAGTAGGTGCTGGTAAGGAAAAGCAGAATATTGTGTATATTAAATAACAACATAAAGAGTTTATCTCAGTTATTCTGCACAAGTATTTATATAGAAACTGCCTTTCCCTATGTTCACTTAAAAAGTTTAGCAGTTTAAAAAAAAAAGTTTAGCAGTTATAATTTAGATTCATGACTTGAAATGATGTAATATTTCATGGCTGCAATTACAAAAGACAGAGGAGAGATAAAGAGGAAAATAGTTAGAAACCGTCTTTGACTACTCTGCTTCTCTGCTGACTCAGATGCTTAAGAATCTTCCTGCAAGGCAGAAGACCTGGGTTCAATCCCTGGGTTGGGGCAATCCCCTGGAGAGGGAATGGCGACCCACTCCAGTATTCTTGCTTGGATAATTCCACGGACAGAGGAGCCTGGTGGGCTATAGTCCATGGGGCTACACAGATTTGTACATGACTGAACAACTAACACTTGACCAAAGTACATACATCTGTTATAATTGATCTTGCTCCCTCTTTATAGGTGTTTGTGAAGTAGTACAGATGAGATAAGATCTTGGTCTATTAACAACAACTATTTCTATTTGCTTTTTATAATTAAAAAAGTCATCCTTTTATGGGAAGTATTTCTCTCCTTTGGAGTAGGAAAGGCACATCCATGAAAGCAGAGACAAAAAAACCAGACAGATTTATCTGCATCCCTTTACATATTGTTATTTTGGCATTTTATTATAAACACAAATTTCTTAATAGCATGTATGTAATAGAGGGTCAACAGCAAGATTCAGATATACACATTGACTCTGATTCTCAGTTACTGAATCTCTAAAGTAGAATATTAAAACTCTTCTGCATGCTTTTCAGAATATTTGAGAATTCAGATAGACAACTTAGAATCGCATGTTGGCATGACTGAATCAGTTTTCCCTCAAATAAAAAATTGTTAATGACTGTGCTATTTATAGAAAATACTTATCCATTGAACAGTCACATTTCATAGAATGTACCTTTAGTCTTGTAAGATAGGCATTGACTTTGAAATGAGCTTACACGTTCTTGTATTTTCTTTGAGATACATGTATATATATGAGGTGTAGAGCTTCCCTAGTAGCTCAGACGGTAAAGAATCTGCCTGCAATGCAGGAGACCCAGGTTTGATTCCTGGGTTGGAATGATCCCTGGAGAAGAGAATGGCAACCCACTCCAGTATTCTTGCCTGGGAAATTCCATGGGCAGAGAATCCAAGGGCCTAGAGTCCATGGGGTCACAAAGGGTCAGACACAAATGAGTCACTAAGCAAATATGAGGTGTAATAGTTTCTTTATGACTTTTTAAATAAACTTGCAATAAACTGTGTCTAACAGGTGCCAGTCCTAAGGCAGGATGCTGATGATTCAGAGGGAAGCAGGTGTGGCCTTACTCTCAAGAAGCTCACAGGCTAAAGAGGAGATGAACATACAGAGACATACTTGTGTTACAGTGAGGTGAGGCCATCTGGACCACGTGGACACAGAACTTCTAGGCACATAAAGATGGAGGTTCCTGATGCTGCTGAGGTGAGTGGCAGTGATGAAGCATTCTCTAAGGAGGTGTCTTTTGGCCTGGGTTTTGAAATAGAGCTAAGGGTTCTGCAGGTGGAATAAAATCTGGGATGATAAGGGCATCCTTATCAATGGGCACATGCAATGCCAAAGAGGCCTGAAACTGGTGTGCCTTGTGATCTGTCTCATTGATTTTAATTTATATATGTTAAGAGTTGGAAAAACTGAAGTGCTTTCACTAATAAGATACCTGAAACATCTACAGGATGTTTACCAAGTGAATCATTATCGCGGTTCCTGTTGTGGTTGAATTTTTTGTTTTTAACCTCAAAACCCTAGAGTGAAAAGTGTCACTTATATTCCCACGGGTCAACTCTTCAGTGATTGTTAACTTTTATCTTTCACCTGGACTCTTGCCTGAAGCTTCCACTCCAGTCTTTGACCCATACAACATGTTACTACCAGGGGTAATGTTTGGCTTGGAGCTTTCATTTCTGAAAGACAGGTGATCCTACATTGCCTTAAAACATCAAGGACTCCCCATCACCTACATGATTAAGTCTTAACCTGTGGAAGACAATGCTCTTCCCAAACTGACCCCAAGAATTCTTCCCAACTTTTCTCCAAACTCATTTCTTTTTATTCCCAATCCCTAAACTTAGACTGTCATGAATGACTCATTGGTCTCCCATATCCCACTCCTTTGTCTAATTTATGGCTTTGTGCATGAAACAACTTTGCATGTTGAGATAAAAGTAACTTGCTACGTTGTTGGAGCCCTGAGTGGAAAGGGAGCAGGAGAAGAATACGGGGCTGTTGAGATAATAGATGTGGACTAGATGATTTGCAAATGCAAGAAGTTTTGGTTCTTTTCTTCATTTACTACATGCATACTCAGTCATGTCTGCCTCTTTATGACCTGATGGACTGTAGCCTGCCAGGCTCCTCTGTCCATGGGATTTCCCAGTCAAGAAAGCTGAAATGGGTTGCCATTTCCTACTCCAGGGGATCTTCCCCACCCAGGGTTCAAATCTGAGTCTTTTGTATCTCCTGCAGCAGGTAGACTCTTTACCAATGGCACCACCTGGGAAGCCCATTCTTCATTTACAGTACTTCTCAAACATTTTGTCTGTTCCAAAGTATCCCAAAGAAGTGAGAAGAATATTCTGTCTCCCACCATAGGCTTTGGGTGGAGAGGCATCACAAGTGAAAAATTTATTTGAAGTCTCCTTTCATATTTTTGCTATTGTGTATTCCACTTGTTTCAATACTAAAGGCATATGTTACATTCCTTGCCATCAAGTAAAATTGAGTTCCCAAGATGTTTTCCTGAGGTGTTCAATTGCCCTGGCACACTGTCAGAACTCCTGAGGAATGTGTATTTCAGACTCAGAAACACAACCTGGGGATGGGGAACCAATGGTAGGACTAAAAAAGGTGGTGCTCGCAACAAACTTGTGGTTAGATGTTTTAAACTGAGAGAAAAGGAGTGCATTAGTGTCACTGAAATTTGGTCACTCTGATGGTGGCTCAGAAGATGGACTGAAGGCATGGGGATGTTAGAGGAAGGATGGATTGATAGTTATAGGTACCAACTGGATGGCAATACAAATGACTGAAGAAAGTTCTCAGCTCTCGGTTTTGGTATTTGAATAGATAGTTTAATTATTTATCACAATAAATACAAAAATAGAAGATTTTCAACTTTGCACATGAAAGGTGAGATGATTTTGGAATGTACATTTGGTAGAATAACCAATATCAGATTTGGAGATCAGGAGATAAGTTGCTCATTTACATCTATCTCTCTAATCAATCATTCATTTACCTGTGTATCTAATCAATCACTCATCTATCTGTGTATCCACCTACATATCTGTGTCCTCAGTAGCTACAGTTGTGCCTGACTCTTTGCGACCCCATGGATCATAGCCCGCAATGTTCCTCTGTCCATGGAATTCTCCCCGCAAGAATACTGGAGTGAGTTGTCATGCCCTCCTCCAGGGGATCTTCCCGACCCAGGGATCATACCCAGGTCTCCTGCATTGCAGGCTGATTCTTTACCATCCAAGCTATCAAGGAAACCCATCTACCTACCAACCTGCCCTTTAGCTATTATTTACCTATTTACAGTTGGGAATTGTCTTTAAGTGGAAATCAAAGCCATGAGAATTGATGAAATTGCCCAAGAAATTAATATAGGGTCAGAAGGATAAAGTGTTTCACAGAAGGAAAAAAAAAAAAAGAGGGCCCTAAAGAAAATAGAGCTAATAAGGGAGAAGAAAGAAAGGTCTATGATGGAATGATAACACTGTAAACACATTTAGAGACCTTTTAACATAAAGTTCTATTTTATAAATTAAGAAGTCAAGGTTTACAAATAATGAAGGATTACCCTAAGAACATTTTTATTTTCAATTCCTGGTTGCATGTTCTTACCATATTTTAACTGATCTCGATTTATCAATAAAATTTATAGTGTTTCATGAGTTTCCCATCCACCATGGCAAATGGCTAAGTGTTTCTCAAAGAGCAGTTACTCAATACAGTTTTTTAAAATGAATTAATTAATTAAAAAAATAGCTTGTGGGAATAAGAGTAAATAATAACTTTATTTGGGGCAGCTCACATCAAATTGTAAGCCTAGTAGTGGAATATATAAAAAAAAAAATCACAGCCATGTATCTTAAAGTAGCAGTGGAAAATAACCACCTAAGACCCATTGCAAAGGGAATTTTCATAACTTTTCCCCAGACACTTCTCTGCAGAAGGGTTATTTTTGGCCCTTGTTCAGCTCCCCTGAGAACTTCTTTCTTTGCTTTCAGAGTTCTCTTTCTCAAATCCTCTTCCACGTCAGTGCCCTAATCCTCCTGCTTCGACACCACACCCAGCCCTGCTTTCCCCAAGAGCCCACACTTCTACATGAACCCGAAACCCCAGTCACAGATGGCAGAGGAAAGAGTCAGCGAGCAATCTCGGGTGGCTTCTGTTATACGTGGCTGCATCCTGCTTGAAGTGGATGACGACTGTGTACTTTCCTAGGTGGGTCACTTGGTACCAGGGTTTGGTCCCATTCCGGTTGGGAGTTCCAGGATGGAATAGAAATAGCATGTTCCTATACTCAGAGCGTCAGCAGGTGGGTGGCTCCCCTGGAACAGAGCCCATTGTCTATATGGCTTTTCTGTCCTCGGGCGATGAGAAGTGGAAGCATTCAAAAGGCTGCCCAGGCTGCTTCTTTAGGCTTAAAAAGCAGTGGGCTTGATTCTTTGCAATTGTTCTCCAAGTAATGATTAGGTTGAACAAGGCAGCATTTGCCTTTTCTAAAATACAGGGGAACCACTCTCTTGGCTTCTGAGAAAACTGAAAGTGGCCGCTTGCCAGAGATTTCTGCAGCTTCCTGGCTTGGTGGGTGGAAAAAATAGCACAGACCAACATGAGGGAAACATAGACTTTTCTTCCAGCACGTGCCCATGATGGCTCCCCAGCAACGCCGGGCAGATGGTGAAGATCACCTTGGTGGCATTTTCTGCAGAAATCAGAGTCTGTGTGCAGGAAGCCTCCAACGAAAGGGGGTCTCAGGCTGAGGTGTGCAGTCTCCAGTTAGGAGTCAGGGTGATGCGGCTGAGATCTGCATCTGCGTGTGGAGAGTCTGAGAGGCACATCTGACAGGCTGCTAACGACAGCCATTCACAGTGTTCAAAAGATGAGGGAGGGTCAGAGGAGTTAATTACTTAAGGTAAAAAAATCTAAATGCTCAGAGGAGTTAACTGGTATTCAGTAATTAATTTAAGAAAAGACTCTTTTGGTTGAAAAATATGATCTTAATATAGACATCAGCAGTTTGAATGCCATCCATGGTTATTGCTTTCTGTGAAAATTATCTTATTGTACTGATAATGAGTTTGGCGACAGGAAGCTATGTTCTTTTGACCGAATTTCAAAGAAAACAAATTGAGAGTGCAGGAAAGACAAAGCGGAGAAAACAATATCTTTGATATCTTGCTTATTACAGTGCAGTAGAATGGATATCACAAGTGCGCTTGGTGATAAAGATGGCTTAGATTGCTCTGCATTGATAAGACCATATAATAGAAAAGAGTTTCCTTGTTGCTACAGATTTTCTGGTGCACAAGAATGACACAGATTAAATAGGAGCATGTCACTGTGATGATAACACTTTGAAAAAAATATTAGAGACACCATGTGGAGGAATCTTTGAAATCATTAATTGAATTTTTCTCTGTGATCAGTTTTCTGACACATATCAAGATGTATCAGCCATAAACATAGGTGAAAAAGGGCCATGAAATGCCATAAGCTTCCTACCTGATTTTTTCTTATCTCCCCAAATTGACCTCAAGTTGTGAAGGACTAAGGGACTAAGTCACTTCAGTAGTGTCTGACTCTTTGTGACCCCATGGACTGTAGCCCACCCGGCTCCTCTATCCGTGGGATTCTCCAGGCAAGAATACTGGAGTGGATTGCCATGCCCTCTTCCATGGGATCTTCCTGACTCAGGGATCGAATCTGTGCCTCTTATGTCTCCTGCTCTGGCAGGTGGGTTCCTTATCCCTAGCACTGCTTGGGAATCCCCAAGTTGCACTTTCCCCCTACTTATTCTGGAATCCCCACTGATGTCATGAAGAGGCTGCAGAAAGGGATTCTCCAAGAATTTGTAAGTCTGTGGTATACAATTGAACTCTGAGAATTTATCTATGAAAACAAGGAATGAAAAATCAGAGTTATGTCAAGTTATCATAGACAGATTGGTTTGTAGCTCTGTTACTGAACAGTAACCAGATTGAATGAATTGCTATTATTATAGAAAGATATTTTCTCTATTACAAAAGGAGGATGACAGAGGCCACTCTCAACAAGCGTTCATCCAAACAGCTAAGTCAAGGAGGGGAAATGAAGCCAACTGATGATGAACTTCCGGTTCCATTGGCAAGGTGTCAGTATTGTGGCACTGGATGCCCTGGGTTACCTTAAACTAATGACAACATGTACTTAATTAGGGCAAATTATCTTCTTTGATTATAAGCTCATCAGACAAACTTCTACTTTTGATTTGGCTTCCTATATAGCAGAGGAACAGTGGTGATGCTAATTTCAGTGTTACAGACATGGTAATAGGCCTATCTGTAGTTGGATTCTGGTTTTATACATTTGTCAACAAGTTTGGTTACTGTGAGTTTAGACTGAGTGCTTGTATTTGCTCTTGGTGACCTGAATACATTAGGCTTTTGAGCCTGAGAGACTGAGGGTAAACATGCTGTTGCTGTGAGTCCACTTGGAGGCAACCAGTTGTTTTCTTCTGATGACATTTGTGTGCAACACTGTTGATCAGAAAAAACTATTCATGCTTCTGTAGTAGCTATTTGAGTATCTTTTTTAAAAAAATTAACTTAGTGAAGGTGACCACATTGGCTCTAAAAGTAGGCTTCATATGTTACTAGGAAGAAAAAGAGAGCTTAAGGAAAGTAGGAGAAATAGCCCTCACCGATGAATACAATTTCATCCAATGATTAGTAACATCTAAGGCAAGCTTCGTCTTGGAAAGCATTTAGAAATTGTGGGACTTATTCAGTTTGATGTTCTGGCCAGTCATTTAGACACAAGTTGGAACAACTGTCGAAATGCCTGCCATAAGGGCTGACATAGTTTTTGTCTCATAAAAAACCTGTCTTCCTGGCTTTTTGTTTCTCTTTGCCTTGAGCAGCTGGGAGGCAGCAGACACAGAGGTGATGGAGGGTTGGGTTTAACTAGGGTTGGGGTTTTGCAAAGTGAGCTGCAAAGGAGACAAACCACACAGGTATTGAAGGTGTGTGCTGAGGAGTGTTCCAGGTGGATCATGGATTTTAAGCTGGGTAAAGAGGGAAGGGGTGTGTGGGGGTGTGTGTGAAAAAAAAATAGGATCAGTGAACTGTCAGTTTCAGGGAGGCTGGAGATTATGGAATAGTCCATCCTAGAGGGTGAATTCAAAAGATGGGAAATGGTGGTGGACAAGTGTGCTGTTTGAGAAAATCTAGGCAAACGAGGGTCTGAAACAAAACCACTCCCTGAAATTTGCTGTATGATGGTGCAAGTTATTTAGTTTTTCTCAGTCTCAGGCTGTTATATTTTTAATTTCTAAAGTGGGAATAATAATATGAAAAAGCTACAAAGATTATGACATAATGGATATAAATAACTTTGCACCATGAATAGCAAATATTTGATCCTTCAGAAAATGTCAACTCTTGTATTTCTACTGCATAGCAAGTGCTTTAAAGGCTGGGCATCTCTCTCTATCTGTGTGTCTCTCTTACACACACACACACACAAACACACACACACACACTCAGACACAGACACATCCTAATACAAAAAATGTTTGCTGAAAAGAGATCATAGAGCCAGGCCCTGATAAATTGTTAATAAATGAGTCTGGACCATGAGGTTTCTCAAGGATTTCTCCCCACAGCTTGGGCCTGGGGTGGGTTTAGGTGGGAATTGGGGTAGAGAAGGAGGAGTTTGAACATGGTAGGTGAGAATTAGAAAAAACAACATGCTTTCTTATTTTTAAGATTTGCTTTTCATGAACCATAATTATATTTGGAAAAAATATGAAAACTGAAAGTGCTGATAAATTTTTTGCTTTAATATTACATAGAAAATACTTAGATTTATTTGTTGCTATCCTTTTGAGGAGTACTTGACTGGGAAATTCTTTATGGGTTCCTTGGAGAATTTTTTTGGATATGAATATCATAAAGAGGAGATTCTGCAATTATTCCCTGATTGTTTTGGTGGAGTCAGTAGATACTTTCTGAAAGTTCGTCATTCTTGAGGCATCACTGGGAGAGTCTCTCTGAGGCTGGAGAAGGGGCAGGGTGGTTGTTCCACCCAGTGAGGTCAAGCTCTCTCTTTGGTAATCATGTCAGTTAATGGTCTCCAACTTTTTAACCATAATAGCCTTGCTGGAACTACTTGATCTGGGGCTCAGTAATGAGACTTATTTGAGACATATTAATGACATATGTCTGAGGTACTGAGGTAAGTTTGGAGAAAAAGAGTGGGAGGTAATGCAAAAGATAGAGAGACCCAAGTGAATACAAAACCAAAATGACAAATAGGTACACCAAACTTCCAGTTATAAAATAAATAAGTCCTGGAAACATAATGTATAGCATGATGGTACTAATGAACAATACTGTATGGTATACTCGAAAGTCACTAAGAGAGTAGATCTTTAAAGTCCTCATCACAAAAAAGAGAAGAAAATTGTAACTATGTGTAGTGACCGATGTTATTGTGGTGACCATTTTGCAATACAAAGAAATATGAATCATTATGTTGCATGCGTGCTCAGTCACTTCAGGTGTGTTAACTCTTTGGTGACCCTACAGACTGTGGCCTGCCAGGCTCCTCTGTCCATGGGATACTCTAGGCAAGAATACTGAGTGGTTTGCCATGCCCTCCTCCAGGGGATCTTCCTAACCCAGAGATAGAACTCATGTCTGCATGCATCTCCTACATTGCAGGTGGATTCTTTACCCACTAACCCCCCTGGGAAGCCCATTATGTTGTATACCTGAAACTATACATTGTTATAGACCAGCCATCTCTCAAGAAAATAGATGAATAAATGAATGCATCTGTGAAGGAAACCATGCTTTGAGAGAGAATGTTGACTAGCTCGGGGCAGGATTAGCCTGTCAAAAAATGAGTCTGATGAAGACAAGGAGTTTTAAAATCACAGAGTGTGCCTGGAAAAAGGAGGAGATCTGTTTTCTTTGTGCTTAGATAGTAAGAAATTTCAATGACAGAAATGTCAAACTATTCCAGAGAGATCTGAAAATCATGGACAGGGATGTCTGCGAGGTCACGAGTAGATGGGATGCAGACAAGAACCGGCAGGTGAAAAAAAATAAAGAAGAACCAGCAAGTGAAAAGCAGGAGGTACCAGAAGGGAACTGGGCAGGACTTAGGAGGGATGGGAAGCTGGGGGTGGGAGTATGGAAAAAGAGAAAGGTTAGAACCCTCAGAGACCACTAAAAGAAGTGCTGAAGAATGCCACAGAGAAGAAGAAATGAGGGCAAAGCAGACCAGAGCTGGCCTCCCAGAGAAGGAGCTTAAGCCCTTTTCTGAGAGCAGAAACTCTGGTGACTCAAATACTGTGCTACGTCTGTCAGGCTCTCATCATGCCTAACACACCAGGGACTGACGATCTTATTACATCAAACTTCAGAAAATATCAAGACTGCAATAAAAATGAACCCAGCACTGCTGGGTTTTATGTTTTTCTTCTCACCATTATGTGCATTAGTCACTACGCTCAAAGAGCAGTGAGAAGAAGATGTGCCAAAAGTGATAGAGAAAACATGTCAACATTCAAAGAATAATTAATGAAAAGTGTTGCTGTTTTAATACCACCAATGAAAGTTGATCCCAGCCTTACCCAGTTCTTCCCAACAGTACGCAGAATCTCTGTCTCCTGGATATAGCCATACCTGCTTGCTACACTGATAATGCCTTAGGTACAAGTCTGAGGAATGCTTCTTCACTATAGACCTCAGCCTGGCATCTGACCTCTCTAGATAAATTACCTAAGTATCCAAGTGTTCACTAAACTGAGGCTTTCCTTGTAATCTTCATCTTTGACATTCTAATTTTTGCTTTTTGTAGTGTGGGTTTTTACTTTCCGGAACTTCATTGTGACTGGGTCCCTGCCCAAAACCACAGTCTGCTTGGCTAAGTTCCTAATGCATTGCTCCCTACTTCCTGCCTCCTTCTCCTTGGAGATTAAAATTTTTCTATCCTCTCCCATCTTCCTACTCTCCCCTGCCAGGTGAGAAAGGCCCAGCTCCTGACTTTCTGGCTGGTGTTCAGAATCAGGTTCCTGATTTCCCACCTTGAGGAAGATACTCTCAAGAAAAACCACACACTGCACACTTGAACTCAAGGGCTGGGTAGAGTTATTCTTCCTGGCCCAGAGTTCTAAATAAGTTAAAAGTATGAGTCATATTCCTGCTGGAATCGATTTATTCCAGCATAGAATGAGAAATCTCTAGTTTCAATTATTCCTATTCATACTTTTCATTTTTAACACTCTTTGCATCCATAGCTTTTATTATATCACTTATATGTTGAATCTAAAAAATGCAAAAAACTAACAAAGATATCAAAAAGAAGCAGATTCACAAATATAGAGAACAAACTAGTAGTTACAGTGGGAGAGCGAAAAGGGGAAGGACAATTTAGAGTTGGGGGATTAAGAGACACAAACTCTTAATTACAAAATAAGCTACTAAGATACAAAACAGGGAATATAGCTAACATTTTTATAAATTTAGTTATTTTTTAATTGAAGGATAATTGCTTTACAGAACTTTGTTGTTTTCTGTCAAACCTCAACATGACTCCACAACTATAAATGGAGTGTAACCTATAAATTGTGTATCACTATATTGTATACCTATAACATATAATATTGTGCATCAAGCATATTTCAATTTAAAAGACTGTTGGGATCCATCTTTCATCTGTGTATCATCATCATCTATCCAGAGAAATATCTCTGTTTTTAGAGTGTGATTAGAGATCAACCTTTGTGATTAGACATTTTTTTCTAAGTAACATTAATCTAAAACCACATTCAAAAACTATAGTCTTGCATTACCTTCCTGGAGTCACCTGAGATGCTTGTTAAAGTGCAAGAATCTGTGTTTGGGCTGAGAAGCAGTGTCACTGACAAGACTGCTACCCCAACCCCCACCATTCTTAGGCACATTATATTTCCTGAACTCTGCAGATGAAGAAGTCATAAACCACAGAGCATCGCACCAGAGAAAGGAGTATTTTGAAGTGGGATTAGTGGACGGGAGGTGTAAACATGTGTCGGGAACCACCTCAAATCCTTCGTGGCTATTAAAGTTATGAGTGAGCGAAAATGGAAAGATGTAAATAAGTGAACTTGTAAAAATATCTTTAAGTAGCTACCTATCAGTTTATTTTTCCTCTTAATAGGAATTGAATGCTTTATCCTATCCATTCTTCAAAGAGATTAAATCTCTTTCCCATTAAAACTTGCCAGCCTCTTAGAGCCCATAGAGCTATCTGTCTTCTAGAATAACAAAGCTTTTTCGAATTTACCAGTCATTCCCAATGTTCCATAGAAAACTGGCTCTTAAACTATCCCCGCCACTGTAGAAAAAGATTGACATGTTTCTGAAAATTCAGATTCATAAATTAGGGAAATAGTACCAATTATATATTCACTATTTAAGCTCCATGACTTGTTATTGATTATGCTTAGCCTTGCATTAATAAACTTAACTTTTTAAAAATCAGGGTTTCTGAAACTTACTTGAACAAAGAGTCTTTTTCAAAAGCATAACATTTATCTACATTTGTCTCTTTGTCATTTATATGCTTTATGTTTGCAAATTAATCATTTGGAGCCTTGAACTATCTCCTGTAATTATTGTTCATCCTTTTATGCATTTGTAACTAAAGTAATTCTGATCAGTTTATGTATGTGTCATGCATGACTGTGTGTTTGGTGTATTTTATTGAGTGAATTGTCCTGTTTACGTGTACTGGTACGGCATGCAAAGTTTTTCTCCATGGGAGTGGACTTTGCTGGTGCTGTTAAGATGAGGCAGCTTCTGAGACAGAAAAGGAAAACTGAGATGCAGGCTTTAGTTAAATAGAGAGGGAACTCCATTCACTCTGGGTCTTGCTATTTTTTAGGGGTTTTAAATGATCATTACTATTTTGATCATGATAATACTTGCCATGTATTGTGCACTTAAGCTGGGCAGTGTGCTAAGTACTTGCTATTTCTTCTGATTCCAAAAACAACCCGACGAAGAAGGCGTTATTAATGCTATCGTCCTAAAGATAGTACATAGCTACTGGTTTCAATCTACGCAGGTGTGTAGCCAAATCGGGATTTGAACTCATATCTGTGAGACTTCAAAACCCATGATCACGATCATTCTGCTCATAGTCTGCTAAATCTAGAAGTCCTTGAGGGTGATCCCAAGGTGGTGAAGTTTGAAGGCAGCCTCTTCCAGATGAAATGAGAGTAAGAGCAGCCAAGAGGAGGCGCCCAAGCTGAAGATAAATACATACACATCCTAGAGCCCATGATCTTGTGCCATGGTGTGTGCGTTTATTTTGTCTTTTGTTTTCCTTTAACTGCTAATTAACCACATTTAAATATATAGGCTTGGGACTTTCCTGGTGGTCCAGTGGCTAAGACTCTGAGATCCCAATGCAGGGGGCCCAGGTTTGATCCCTGGTCAGGGAACTAGATCCCACATGCCAAAGAAGACCCTGAGTGCCGCCACAAAGATCGAAGAGCCTGCCTGCCCCCACTAAGACCTGGCGCAGGCAAATAAATACATATTTTTAAAATAAATCAATATACAGGCTTTACTTCAGGTATTCTATGAGTAATCAAACAAAAGGTAAGATGGCCAAGACTAGGCCATCAAGCTAAATGGAGAATAGTTTCCCCATTCATAATGCAGGCACTGGATTGTTTGCCAGAGGAGAGGAACACCAGGAGAGATTAGTCTATCAAGATGATTTTGTTAATATCGAGAACTTATTTTTAGAAATACAGTATTTTTTAAAAGCACATCTTCTGTAACAAGTATCTAGTAAACTACTTTAAGAAAGGGACACTTTTTATTATCCCTTTAAAATATCCATAATGCTTAGCATGGTAACTTGTTCCAAGTAGGTGCTCCATAAATACAGGTTAATAAGAGATAATGAAATTTTTTCCAGGTTAAATGGAATGGTGTTTGGGCACAAAGGAAAAAAAAATTCACTTGGTGCATTGAGTGTTCTAAAGTATAAGTTTGAGATTAATAATGAGAATTATCATAGTTTTTGAAATATATTCATTTGCTTAAGGTATGAAGACTAGCTGAGTTTTTAATTGCTTATCAATTTTTTGGCATCTAAATTTTACATTGTATCATTTAGTAGCAGGTTACTCATCAGAGTTTCCTTTGAATTTCAATTGCATGATATAGTGAGATTCCACACAGACATAATTTCAGGAAGGTGTTTGATCAAATTATTTCTGACCTCAGAAGAACATCCACAGAGCAGTTGTCTGTAGCTTCTATTTTATCTAATGGCTTCTATTTAATTAAAATTGTGTCCCTAGTCTAGAAAGTATTTTCTAAGAAACCCTTTCATTAATGCCATTTGCAGCAACATAGATGGACAGGGATTATCACACTAAGTGAAGTAAATCAGAAAGAGAAAGACAAGTACCGTATGATATAACTTATATGTAGAATCTAAAATACACCACAAATGAACCTATCTATGAAACAGAAACAGGCTCACAAAGAGAATAGACTTATGGTTGCCAAGGGGGAGGCACAGTAGGGGAAGGAAGGATTGGGAGCTTGGGGTTGGCAGATGGAAACTACTATATATAGAATCGAAAAACAGCAAGGTCCTAGTGTATAGCACAGGGAACTACGTTCAATACCCTGTAATAAACCACATGGAAAAGAACATGAAAAAGAGTACATATGTATATATATGTATATGTATAATCAAATCACTTTGCTCAGCAAAAATAAATGCAGCATTGTAAATTAATTATACTTCAATAAGGTTAAAAAAAACACAAAAGTACAATGCAAAAAAACTAAAGAAAAAGTCTTTTTTTTTTTTTGCTAAAAAAGACTGTTTTTTATATATATGTATATACAGGAGAAGTAACTCTATCTAGTGACTGCTGCTACATATTGAGGAGAAACATGTATTTCCATAAATTTCAAATAAAGTTTTCATAGGTTCCAATCTAATGTCACCATCTACTGAGAAGTTATAGCAGAAAGCTAAGAAGAACTAAAGAGCCTCTTGATGAAAGTGAAAGAGGAGAGTGAAAAAGCTGGCTTAAAACTCAACATTCAGAAAACTAAGATCATGGCATCCGGTCCAATCACTTCATGAAAAATAGATGGGGAAACAATAGAAACAGTGACAGACTTTATTATTTTGGACTCCAAAATCACTGTAGATGGTGACTGCAGTCATGAAATTAAAAGGCGCTTGCTCCTTGGAAGAAAAGCTATGACCAACCTAGACAGCATATTAAAAAGCAGAGAACATCTAGCTTTGACTACATCTGTCTAGTCATGGCTATGGTTTTTCCAGTGGTCTTGTATGAATGTGAGAGTTGGACTATAAGAAAGCTGAACACCAAAGAATTGATGCTTTTGAACTGAGGTATCAGAGAAGACTCTTGAGAGTCCCTTGGACTGCAAGGAGATCCAACCTGTCCATCCTAAAGGAAATAAGTCCTGAATATTCATTGGAAGGACTGATGCTGAAACCGAAACTCCAATACTTGGGCCACCAGATGTGAAGAACTGACTCACTAGAAGAGACCCTGATGCTGGGAAAGATTCAAGGTGGGAGGAGAAGGGGAAGACAGAGGATGAGATGGTTGGATGGCATCACTGACCCGATGGACATGAGTTTGAGTAAGCTCAGGGAGGTGATGTACAGGGAAGCCTGGCATGCTGCAGTCCATGGGGTTGCAGAGTCGAACATGACTGAGTGACTGAACTGAATTGAACTGAACTGAGAAGTTACCAAGTTCATGCCAAGAAATAAAAAAATGAACAGTTTCAATTTAAGGTACACTTGGCTCAAGTCTCTGATAATGACTAACACTGGAATCAACATGGCCCAGTGGCTAAAAACAAGAAGAAAAATAAACAAAACAAAGCAAAAATAACCCCTCTGAACATATGACTTAAATAAAGATGTCTGGACTCTAGTCCAAGATTTGTCAATGCCTTGCTTCATGGTTTTGGGTCCTGTACATCACAAAGGAAGAGGCTGAAACTTGCCCTTCTCATCTTTTTGTGACGATGAAGAGATGAGGACCAATGTGGATTTGGGTGAGACTATATTAAAGATCACTGCAGTAAAACAATCCTACTGAAATAACCAACAAGGGCCACTCAACCCAATGGGTAAATCACAGTGGGTGGGATCAGAAGGCCTTTAGTTGCTGGTTGAAATGGAGGAGAGCCAGTGTGTCTGCTCATTGGTGGAGGTGAGGTGGGGGACGGGGAGGTAGGTTTATCAGCATGAAGCTTCTCTTTCATCAGTGGAAAATTCTGAGTAGTGATTTTCTCTAAGGTATTCCTAATTATTGCCATACTGTTTTGGAAATGGTCTAGGAATTACAAAGAAACTCACTGTCATTCAGCAGTCTCAATTTTCATCACATTTAAAATTTTATGTGTGCATGTTCAGTCGTTACAGTCGTGTCCGATTCTTTGTGACCCAATGGACCATAGCCCTCCAGGCTCCTCTGTCCATGGGATTCTTCAGGCAAGAATACTGGAGTGGGTTGCCTCACCCTTCTCCAGGGGATTGTCCCCACCCAGGTATCAAACCAGCATCTCCTGCATTGCAGGTGGATTCTTTACAGCTGAGCCTCTGGGGAAGCCCTTTAAATTTTATATTACATATGAAAAGGAAGAATGAGGATTAAAACTGCTATTGGTGTCACTGGACACATATTTTTATATATGATTGTTGGTGATCAATCCTCACTTTCTGGGGCATTGCATTTGCTATTTCTTGATCCTTTCTCTATTCAAGCCACTAGTCCATGAGGCACCGAACAACAGAGAAAAAATAAAGTGAAAAGTTTGGATTTTGGGATTTTCAAAAGGTAACATCAAGATACAAGGCAAAATCTGAGAGAAGTTTTAATCAGTCAGGGTTAGTTTCCCAATTAGAGAGTCTAGACAGGGGAAGGCGTGTGGCCCAGGGGAGGTAAGAGCATAGAGCTTGGCTTGTTCCCTGGAAATCCTCCTGCTTCTGTCCTCCTTGGCCAGAGGCCCGGGACCTGAAGAGGTTGGAAACCTGAGACAGAGCAGAGTCTGTGCCACCTTCGCTGAGGAGGGCTGGGGAAAGCAGCGTGGCTCTGGAGCCCAAGAAACCTCACAAGCAGTGTTCAGGGAGGGTGGACCTGCATCAGCTCCCTAGGCTCCCACGCTCTCCATGTATTTCCATACATTTCAAATAAAGTTTTCTTTGGTTCCAATCTAATGTCATCATCGACTGAGAAGTTACCCAGTTCATGTCAAGAAATTAAGAATGAAGAGCTTCAA
Organism: Dama dama; assembly: GCF_033118175.1. NCBI lineage: Eukaryota > Metazoa > Chordata > Mammalia > Artiodactyla > Cervidae > Dama > Dama dama. The sequence continues at coordinate 51,643,260 of NC_083710.1, forward strand.
GTTTAAAGTACACTTGGCTCAAGTCTCTGATAATGACTAACACTGGAATCAGTATGGCCCAGTGGCTAAAAACAAGAAAAATAAATGAAATAAAGCAAAAACAATTCCAAACATATGACTTAAATAAATCGTGGTGTGAGGAAGGCAGACCACTTTCCCTTGCAGCCCAGAGTGATGCAAATGTGTGCAGGATGCTGGCAGGTCTCATGTGAGTATGAGGCAGATGTAGGAAAATGTGTGGATCAATAAGTAAGATCCAAAGCAGAGTCCCTTGGACTGCAAGGAGATCAAATCAGTCCATCCTAAAGGAAATCAACCCTGAATATTCATTGAGGACTGATACTGAAGTTGAAGCTCCAATACTTTGGCCACCTAATGCGAAGAACTGACTCATTGGAAAAGACCCTGATACTGGGAAAGGTAGGAGGCAGGAGGAGAAGGGGAGGGCAGAGGATGAGATGGTTGGATGGCATCACCGACTTAAGAGTTTGAGCAAGCTCCAGGTGTTGGTGATTGACAGGGAAACCTGGTGTGCTGCAGCCCATGGGGTCGCAAAGAGTCAGACACGACTGAGTGACTAAGCAACAAAAACAAATCTTACCAGCCCCTCAACTTCCAGTGATGCTCTGGGACTTTGTCAGATCAACCCCACACCACCCTCCCCGCCCCCACCCTCCATAATGGCCTCTAGAAACTTAGATGCAACCCTGGCAGAAGGTCATAATTGGATGGAAATTAAGTTTTGTCACCTGGGAGACTGTGAGTTTGTTACGGAAATCAATTCTAGTTACAGGCTAATAAAGATGATATACTTGGAGGTCTTGTTTTGTGGACCCAAGTTAGTTTCCACAAAGTGACCGTACTGATAGCTGCTGAAACTCCAGGGCGACATTGGGTTCCTTGGTTGCCTTTTTCTAGATGAGTTCAGCTCGATCCCATTCTTCCCTTTTGGATTTTCATTTCTGAGCGCTGGTGGTGGGGGTGTTCTGATAAGTAACTAACAGCTACTCTCTGTTCCAGTTGAACAGTCTGGTTTGTATTAAATAACCAAGGTCACTTAGATACATATCTTATCATTACCTGAGGGTACTGAACTGCTGTTTTTACACATTAACTTGTATTATCTTTCAGTTCAGGGGGAAATAAAAACATATGTGGCAAAAGAAGAAGTTTTAGAATTTTATGAGTTATCATTTTTCTGTCTAAAGTCTGCTCTTTTATGAGCACTAAGAGCAACTGCCTTCTGTTTGTCTAGTCTGTTACCATATATATGCTAAAACAACAGTTTCTTCTTATGTTTGAAGGTTTCCCCTTCACTCCCCCAACTGGCAGACTACTGTGGGGTTGCATGCACTCAACCGAACGACAAAAACTAGGTCTTATTTGCAGGCCTCCACTCACTGACTGTTTGACTTTATCAAAGTCATTTCTCTTCTTTGCACCTCATCTGCCTTACCTGTAGGAGGGCTCCAGCTAAGTGTCTTTTAGTTCCTTATTAATGCAGAGATGTCCTGGTTCCATGGGTACTTGTTCTCTGTGGGATGGTAACCAAAACAAACTGAGATCAGTAGCTGGGACACACTTAGGTAAGACATTAAATATTATACTGCATTATATTACAATACTTTGGTTGATTTGTGTAAGTGAAAGACCCTGTCTCTTTGTCCCTGTTAGCATTGGTGATCTGCAACTCTGGATCTGGATAAACAGTGCAATTTAGAAGATCTATCTTTGTTACTAGGAGAATATGGAGTTGGCTACAGGTTATAGGGATGGGCAAGTAATTCATAAGTGGTGGCTGCTCAATCCGTAAGTCCTGTCCAACTGCATTGCGACCCCATAGACTGTACCCCACCAGGCTCCTCTGTCCATGGAGATTCTCCAGGCAAGAATACTGGAGTGGGTTGCCAATTCCTTCTACAAGGGATCTTCCTGACCCAGGGATTGAGCCCACATCTCCTGCATCAAAGGTGAATTCCTTACCACTGAGCCACCAGGGAAGCCCAATTCATGGATTAGATACCCAATAAGGGATCATCTCTTTATCACCATGCCCAAACACTCCTTCTTCTTTCTCAACTTCCCCAAGAACTAATTGCTAACTTTGAGTTCCCCCATAAGTGGGCCATGAGATGAGGATTTCATGGAAGTAGTTTACTTGGAGGTGGTCCCAGGAAGATTGATAGGAGAGTAGAGGAGTAACATGGAGAAGAGAAGAAAGACATTCAATGTGCCATCCTGCTGGGACGTTTGGAAGGTGGAGAACCTGCATCAGAGTTTCCCTCTCTGCTGGGATGAGAGAACCAGGGTATTGATGTACTGTATTTCTATCCTGTCCTTCTTACAAGCCTGAACTCCTCCAGAAGTCCTGCTTGCTCTCTGGATAGGCCAGGGCATCTCCCTTGGCTACAGAAAGCCTGAGGGTGGAGAGTCACAGATGCTTGTGTAGGAGGCAGGTGGTGAGTGTGGAGACAGGACTGGTGATGCCAACGTGATTTGGGGAGGGCACCAATGGCATGTGCTGTGCCCCCCTCATCCAGACAAGAAGACTCCTCTTGCTCCAAAGATTTATCTTCTAGCCTCTAATTCTCCTTACTCTCATTTAGTTTATATTTATAGTCTAGAACATCTCCTTAGATATTGAGTGTTCTGCTGACTTTCCTCGTCTCTATGCAACCTCATTTCACGCTACTCCTCAGCTTTCCTTCCGTGATCAAGCCAGTCTACACACGTGATTTTGCCTTTCATTCTTTGTTAAGCTATTCTTTCCACTTGGAATGTGTTCATCAATGGTTTACATGAATCTGTGTCCTTTCCAGTACACAGAAAGTTTTTTACAAAGAACATAGCTAATGCTTTATAATTCTTTTCAGATTGATTTACATACCATCTCAGGGGTTCTCTCTTTCCAAAGGCCTCTGCAGTAAATCCTTTGGTCAATACCCTCTCAGCCCTTGTATTCTACTTCTTCCCCTTTACCTATCTAACGTTATTCATCTTTTTAGTGTGGTGGTGATGGTTTAGTCGCTAAGTTACGTCCAGCTCTTGCGACCCCATGGACTGTAGCCTGCCAGGTTCCTCTGTTTATGGGATTCTCCAGGCAAGAATACTGGAATGGGTTGCCATTTCCTTCTCCAGGGGATCTTCCCGACCCAGGAATCGAACCCAGGTCTCCAGCATTGCAATTTAATTTAAATTTTTAAATTCTTTACTGACTGAGCCACCAGGGAAGCCCATTATTAATTCAAGGAAGTCTTTCTGGTGCCCCGTGATTAGATTAGATTTCCATATTGCCTGCTCCCAGATAATTCCATGCTTGTTCTTTGTAATCGATTATTTCTGTTCACCACCGGCCTTCCAGAGTTTGCTTCAAAGTCCATGAGACCAGGTACCGCGGTTTTACTGCATTCCTAGAATCAGACCTAGTGACTGGCACATAGTAGGCATGGATTAAAATTTGCTAAATCACTGTATGAAGAAACTAGTCCACTCGGGGCTGATTCACATGTTAAAGAAGAATTGATTTGACTTCTGGGTGTTTTCCTCATGAATTTATAAATCTATTATAAATCTAAAGTGGAGATTATTTCTCTTGTATTCCCTCTGGAGTGCTCTACGCAATGCACTTCATACAGTAGGAGCTTAATATGTTTGTAAATAAATTAACTTGATGACTCCAAGGCCCCACACTGCATGCTTCGGTAAGAGCTAACTTGGCCCACCAAAGGCATGCTGCTCTCCCCAGGTGAAGTACAGCAAAAATTCAACTAGAGTAAATTAATTGCAGGAGAGAGTCTGAATAATAAAATCGGGTTTCAAATAGAAAGACAGTGAAGAAATATATCCTGTGATTAGGAAGGATAATGAAGTTACTGAAAATAGACACTGATTCTGAATGTGCAGGGAATGCTTGGGAAGATAAAAATATTGGGATATGTGTGCCAATTGGTCTTAATAAGACACACTAAGAAAAATAAATTAGTCTAAGGAGCAGAAGCAAGCACAAGATTTGCAGTCATTAATTCTGTAAAAAAAAATAGAGGATGGAGCAAAGCAAACTAAATTTTTGAAAATGCAAAACATGTTGATCAGTTTAAATCAATATACATTAAAATAACAGAGACACTTTTGAAAAGATCTAGTGTTTAACAGAATAATCTCAGTAATCACTATCAAAGAAAATTACTCTTAAATGTGCTATGTTTTCTTGGCAAGATAATACAATTAGAGAATAGAACAGAAGAACATTATCTTTATATCTATATTATTTTATCTGCTTATGGACTAAATTTCTTTAATAAATATATATGTAGATATTTACTCAGCAGAGCATAAATTAAAAAAAAATAAAAATAAAAAGTACTTTGGCTTAAGCATTCAATCTAGTATGATAGGAGAGTTCATTTGCCCCTACTAGATTGGGTAGAAACATGCTAGCTTTTTTGGAATATTATCCAAATTAAAAAAAGATAATAAAGGAAGTCATAAAGGGGCAAAATATCATGTAGGAGGCTGTATATAAGTCTCCATCTTTAAATAACATGTAAATATTATATATTAACAAATACATATACTTGTACTTTTGGGCAATCAAAAGCCTTGACTGATATGGAATCTGTTTCCAGGAGTAGATTATTGCATTAGGCCTCTGATAAAAAGGAAATCTGGGGCTTTTACCTGTCATAATCAGGCTAAAATTAGTGAAAGTGCAGTCTTTGTCAGTGATAGAAAGGTGAGAGATCATGGTGAGCAGTGGTGAAACAGTTTCTTTTCCCGCAATCACTTGGAATCACGTGCACATTGAAAATATGGCTTTGAGTGTCAACCTATTGCTATTACATAACAGCATGAAGGAATTCAAGTGGGAGTGGGAATGACTACTTTTTCTTTCTTTTTTTTTAAAAAAGAGAATTACAAGATTAAATATGAAACTCAAGTCACCAACTTAAACCCAGGAGACTCTACTTGATGATCCTGGTAGAATCTTTTGACCCTTACAGCTGCAAAGCTAAGCTACCCAACAAACAAAGGAACAGGCTGACCATGGATTGTTAAGTTAACACATTATTTACTATGCCCTCTCTCCAGGTATCTTCTGGAAAAGGTTAAAGTATTTAGTGAAACAGAGTAAGCCCCAGAACATTGAAATAAAAACCATGGGAGGGTTTGAAGGACTTGGATTATCCACAAACCCCAAATATTTTAAGCTTCTCCTGCTAGTGGACGCAACCCAAGCAGTTCATGGAGATTCTTTTCTTAGTCTTGGTGAGCCAGTCCTCCCTTTCTTGATTGAGTCTGTTCTCCTCGGGTCCTCAGCTTCTTTTCCATAATGTTTATCTCAAATTGATAACGAGGGTTGTTATCTGAATACTCAATTATGTTGTTTACCATAGTCATATATTTATACAATAAAATAAGTATATTTAGCAATTTATATTATAATATACAAAGGAGAGATACATAGGACTAAATCCCAAACATGCTAAAGAGTGAAAAACTATAGTTTTACATTAAACTGATTTTTATAAAATCATACGTGCAATTATCTGAATTCATTGCGAAGGCAAATTAATTTTAATTCCTAGGTAGGTTGACTGACAGAAAGTTGTACTGAATGGTGATTACGCTAAAGAAGATTAAGATGCCATTCATGATTTGCCGTAATATATAGACGGGAATCAACAAACTAGATTTATGATATGAATCCTATGTACTTTCTGTGCTTCCTAAATAGGCACAGAGAAAGCCTTGAGAAATACTTTGAAAGTGTAATTGTGTATACATACTATCAGATATAAGATAGACAGCTGATGAGAAGTTTCTGTGTAGCACAGGGAGACCAGCTTGATGTTCCGTGATGACCTGGAGGGACGGGATGCAGGGAAGGGAGGGAGGTTATGGAGGGAGGGCATGTATGTATAATTATGGCTGATTTACATTGTTTTAGGGCAGAAACTCAACAAGGTAAAGATTTTTTAAAATATTTAAATAAAAAATGGAAAAAAGAAATGAACTCTGTGCCAGTATAAAATAAAAATTAAATTAAAAAACATGATTGTGGTTTTCCGTGTAGATCAAGGATTTTACTGGGAGACACTAATGTTGAACTGATCTGCCTGTTTACAATGGAGATGGGAAGATCCTATGGTGGAGGTGGGCAGGTGCAGAAGACAAGTCAGGCACTTAACCTCCAGAGACTAGATGGTTGTGCTTTATCTAATAGAGACACAAGGGATTTGACATTGGTTTATTGATCATCGGGTCTATGGAAATGTATAGGCCACTCACAAATTTCCTAACAAATCTGCATTAAAAAAATCCATGTCTCTTCATAGAGCTCACCAAAAGGGAGATAGTCATTATCTCTATTTCTAGACCTGTGGTCATTTTATGGTGTCAGTACACTCTGAGGAAAGGAATATAAGTAGACCTTTCACCCTGTTTTGGGATAATGGATCCAAAATAGCACATTCCTGGCAAGGAAAATTGGCACTGTGGTTCAATGATCAGAGTGGAAGCTTTTGGTGGTCAGGTGATGAATAGAGTCTTGAGCCAAGTACACCACACAGTGGGCACAGTGGGACCTGAAGACACATCCTCTTATTTTCCCTCCACTTCCTGAGTGTATGCTGGGGAAAAATACCAGGCAATGGCCTGATATTGACATTGGCATCCTGACTCAAAATGGGTTATTATGAGAGGAAGGACCAATGATGATGGAAGCCCTAGATCTCAACTTCCTCACTGAAAGGGTAAACCAAGAGCAAAAAGCACATCCCTGTGGAAACCCAGAGATTAGTGCTACCACCCAGGGAGTGGTCATTTCTATCACAGCCCCATTTAACTCTCCAATTAGGCTGATGGGGAAGACAAATGGGTATTGGAGAATGAGAGGGGATTATCATAAACTTAATTAGGGGAAGCTTCCAAGTGCAGCTGCTGTTCCAGATGTTTTTCCCTTACTAACTCAGATCAGTCCTGCCGCTGGCAGTCATTCCAGGCTGAAGTGCAACCAGTTTTATCAGGCAGCCCATGGGATCCAGCAGATCCATGAAGCCTGAGCTGTCTGTAGCAGATTGGGGTGCTTTATGGAGCCCCAGAAGTCAACTCAGGGGTAAGACTCATAGTATCGTTCTTGAAATATAAGCTATGGCTTTTCAGCAAGTAACTGTTCCTATTTTGAGAAATACCTCTTGAATTGCTACTGGACCTCAGCAGAACCTCAAAGCCCAATTCTGTGAACTGAGCTTCCCATTATGAACTGGTCATTAGCTTATCCACCAAATCATGAAGTGAGACATACCCAGCAGTAGTCCATCAAGTGGAATATACATTCAGGCTCACATCTGCATGAGGAATGGACTCACACCAGTGTTGAATGGATAAGCTGAATTGTACAAGGAGGGTGTTTCTCCTCCCCGTAGATATCTTCCTGTTCTACCGCTTTCCCTCTCTATACCATGAGAATGACCTCACGGAGGTGTTCCCATGACTAATTAGTAGCTTGAGAAGCCATATACACATTTCTTCCTGGTGTTTTGGAACCAATATTAGGTGGATCTAATTCTACCATACTGCATCATTTATTACAGTTGTTTTTCTAAAGAGGGGGGATACATGCTTTTGAACTGTGGTGCTGGGGAAGACTTTTGAGAGTCCCTTGGACAGCAAGGAAATCTAACCAGTCAATCCTAAAGGAAACCAACCCTGAATATTCATTGGAAGGACTGATGTTGAAGCTCCAATACTTTGGCCACCTGATATGAAGAGCTGACTCATTGGAGAGGACACCGATGCTGGAAAAGATATAGGATAGGAGGAGAAGGGGGCGACAGAGGATGAGATGATTGGATGGAATTACCAACTCAATGGATATGAGTTTGAGCAAACTCCAGGGGATAGTGAAGGACAGGGAAGCCTGGCATGCTGCAATCCGTGGGGTTGTAAAGAGTCAGACATGACATCCTCTAATTTGCCTAGAAATAGTCATGGATTGAGTTAAGTAATTACACAAACTAATAGTGGTTAGTAGTGTGAGCAGGCAATTAGGAGTTTGAGGGTAATAAGACTGTTTTACTAGAGGTATGTAGATAAACCTTTTGGGATGGCTCCAGGTGGGAAAATATTAGTATGCCATTTAAATGGTTATCAAGAATCTCTAAAAGGTCAGAATAGATAAGATGGTGTACTCTCTAAATGTCAGTCAGCTCCTCTCCTTCTGACTAGTGCTGACTTAGTGGTCTCATGAGTGATGTAGCAATGGTGATAATGATGGAATTTATTATAGTGGGCTCAACATTGCCCTTCTCAAATATATCCTTGTCCTAACCCCAGAACCTGTGAATGTGATTGTTTTGAGAAAGGGTCTTTGCAGATGTTATTAAGTTAAGGATCTTGAGATGAGATCACCCTGAATTATCTGAGTGGATCCTAAATCCAATGACAAGTGTCCTTATGAAGGAGAGGAGAGAACACACAGACGCAGAGAAGGCTGGGTGAATAGAGAGGCAGAGATGGGGGTTATGTAGCCATAAACCAGGGGATGCCTGAAGTTATAAGAGGTGAGGGAAGGAATAGGACCAACTGACACCCTGCTTTCTAAGTTCTGGCCTCTGAACCATGAGAGATGAACTACCAAGTTTGTGGTTTTAATTTAGTATGGCATTTACAGAAATGAATGTACCAAAAATTGGGACTTCTCTATATAATGCTTCTTTTACTGTCATCATTGCTGAGGGCTCAATTTTCCAGTAGAATTTGTTCACCCTGAACAAAGCGCTGAGGACCTGGGTGGAAGTCCTGGCAGGTTGCTATTTTGGACAATTTCCAACAAACATTCAGTATATAGATTTGCTTTTCCTGCCTGTTGCTTTCCTTCTGAAAGCACCATTGATTGTGGACTTAACATATAATCTTTTTACCTCATCAGAAGATTATGTTCAACATTTCTCTGGCCACACAATTGGTTTTCAGTGAGTAAAATCAGGCAGTGTGCTGCTGCTCATGGGATTATTGGTTTTATTGTATAGCCATCATCCAAAAGCAGCTGACTTATAGAATGGTTGCATGGCCTATGGAAGACTCCCTTTGAGTCCCAGATGAGTGATCGTGTGTGTGAGACTGGAATGCCTTTTCAGGAGAACCTTGGGGACCTGAAAAGAACTGTGGGGACCCTTTTAACTCATAGATGGAATAGATGAGTCTGGGTAAGAGTAGATGGTGTTTGGTGTTACTTAAGATTACACCTCATAATGTACTCCAGAAAACTGTGCTAACTTCCAAGGCTTCTGGCTTCAAGGATTTGGTAAACAAGGGATGAATATACCTACAAGGCATCATAATAAGGGTTCTTTTGAGTTGGAACTGGAGACTATCACTGGTCTTCACTGTGAGTTGAATGTATGGAAAAGAGGGATTATGGGGCTGTCTGGATGATTAATCCTGACACCAAAGGAAAAATGGGGTTATTACTTCACAATGGAGGCAAAAAACAATGTGGACAAAGCCAGCCAAGCTGAGAGTAGGGCTGGAGATCTTTGTATATTCATTTATATATATATATATATATATATATATATATATATATATATATATATATAAGGCAAGTTCAATCATATATAGTAGGACCATCCAAGACCCAGGGCTCTTAGGAATAAAGGTTTGAAGTATCCTGGGGCAAAGTTACTCAACCAGCTTTTGCACTGGCTGCTGGCAAAGAGAACATGCACTAGGTAGTGGAAAAGGCCTATTTGTCTTCATGATTTTGAATAAACAGGGACTGCAGTCCCTTGTATATGATCTTACTTGCTCTCTTGCTCCATATATACACACATATATGACTATATATTTTATATACATTATATGTATATTACATATGTATATAATTAACTAATGTTTCTCATTTCCTGCTCATTTGCACTCACTATTATATATAGTGAGTATATATATATACATATAATCCAGAAGCTGAACAATATTTATATGGGATATTTCTGTGGGATGGAGGCAAAACTAGAGAAGGAAGGGATGCTACCCAAGGATCTGAGACATGTAGTTGGATTTGTATATAATAGGACTTTGAATGTTCTCCATGTTGTAAGAGTAAAAGAGTGTGTTTCAATTATACAAGAGATAATATTTTACAGAAGTAGATTTTGGGGAGAAGAAGGATGTATATGGATGCTAAGTAGTGGAAAAGGTGGAATATAGGGGTAACTTTCATATTTTTGCTGCCCAAGTTCCCAAGCTCCTCAGTTGGGGAAAATCTCCATTATTTGAAGATTCAAAATAAGGTTTATATACTTCCACGTTAGAAGCTCACACGGGATAAATATTCCTTTTCTCTGCAAGCTAGGGTGTGTGCACACAACCTAAACTTGGATTGTGAAAAGCTCATGTCGAAGAGCTTTGAAACTAGAAGTGAGGCAAAGGAGCTACAATATCCATTCAATTTGAGAATGTCATTGGTGCTATGGGGTCTAGCGTGGATGATGCTGTTTGTGGCAATGCTGGTGAATTCCAGGCAAGTCTGTGGAGTTGGCAGTTGTGTTCTAAGACAATCATTCCTGTGGAAAGGTCTTGACTGTGATCCTGGTTCCTGCTGATTTACTGAAGAAAATTTCCTGATTTTCTTCAATGTTGTATAACACAGAATTTGGCTGGGCTATGTCCCGGCTACTAGGAGGGAACTTCTAAATCCCTGGACTTCCTGAGTGATGAAGTGTCTTTGCTATTAATGGTTGGTCTTTCAGATCACATCTAGTAGTTTATACTAACAAGGAAAGTGATGGTAGACTCTTGGATAGTTTCACTAGTGAGATAGACCAGGCTCTCAGACCACAAAGACCAACCATGGGATTAGAGATTCAGTGCTTTGAGCTATGTGGTATCCAGCTGACCTTCACAGAGGCTGGGGAGCTGAAGATTTAGTTCAATCACATGAGCAATGGTGCAACTAATCACATCTATGGAAGGAAGCCTCAATAAAAACCCTGGACACTCAAATTCTAGTAAACTTCCTTGGTTGGTAACCATACAGCTATGTGCTAGGAGTGTGAAATATCCTAAGGACATGAAAGCTTTGTGTTTTGGATCTTCCCAGATCCCATATATTAAACATCTGTGCATTCAGCTGGTCTTGATTTGTATTTAAATTAAAATAAAATTGAATTTGTAAGTAGTATGACACTTCACTGAGGCTTCCTCAGTGACTCAGTGGTAAAGAATCCACCTGCAATGCAGGAGCTGCAGGAGGCACAGATTCGATTCCCTGGGTCGGGAAGATCCCCTGGAGGAGGGCATGGCTACCCACTCCAGTATTCTTGCCTGGAGAATCCCCATGGACAGAGGAGCCTGGCAGGCTACAGTTCATGGGGTTGCAAAGAGTCAGACACACCAGAAGTGACTTATCATGCATGCACACGTAACACTTTCCTGAGTTCTGTTCATTATTCCAGTGAATTATCTAACCTGGGGGAATAGGGTAAACCTGAATTTGTAGCTAGCTGGGGAGAAGGAGGCCTGAGAACCTTGGAGCTTGTGAAGAGAGGGGATTCTTGTAGAGGACTGTGCTCTTAAACATGAAATTTGGCCTCAGTCCAGGTTCTTAAGATCAGAATTGCATTGCATTCAGCTTTCTTGTCAATTCTGTAAGCCGCCCTCTTTGGGGTGGTTCTGAGACCAATTTCCAGGACATGTTAGGAGGGGGCTTCCCCACACTGAAAACAAACAATTCTTAGATCACAGCAGAGTATCTAGAACTCAACTTGATTCTGATCCTATCAATAGCTACCCTGAGAAGGCATCAGATAGCACAGATTAAGGGTTCGGTCCTCTCTGCTCTCCCTGCCTACCCCCCACCTCACTTCACATGCCAATTGCAAGTCCAATTGTTACCTGTGTTTTTAACCAACTGGCTATAAATCAGAAGTTCCCTCCACTTTCTCTTCGGGTTAGTAAGATTCATTTGCTAGAGTGGCCTGTCACAGAACTCAGAGATGTACTGTCTTACTGGTTTATTCTGAAAGGATTTAACTCAGGAAGAGTGAAATGAACAAGAAGCACAGGGCAAGGTATGAGGGAAGGGCCGGGAACTTCCATAATCTCTGGGTGTACCACTCTCTCCAACCCCCAAACCCTAGTACTTTTTGTTTTTTATGGAATTTTCATTACATCGGTGGGGGGTCCCTGGTGATTCGCACGATAAAGAATCTGCCTGCAATGCAGGAGATCTAGATTTCAATCCCTGGGTTGGGAAGATCCCCTGGAGAAGGGAATGGCTACCCACTCCATTATTCTTTCCTGGAGAACTCCATGGACAAAGGAACCTGGTGGGCTACGGTCCACCAGGTCACAAAGAGTAGGACACGATTGAGCAACTACCGCTAACACACACACATTACACTGGCATGAGTGTTTGAATCCTCTGACGTCAGGGATCGACTCATTCTCCAGAGGCTGGGGGGTGGGGCTGAGAGTTTGAATCCTTTAATTCTCATGGCAAACAGCACCCATCCTTAGGTGTGGTCCAAAAATCACCTCATTAGCATGAGATAAGACATCTTTATGACTCTCATCACTAAGGAAATTCCTGTGATCCAGGAACCTTGAATGAAGACCAAGTATATATGGATAATATATTTTGGTCATCTGATGATTAAATATGTATTTCATACAAATCACACTATTGCACACCTGCTATAATTCCAATAAATTCCTATTTTTCTTACATAAGTTAGAGTACCTTTCCATTGTTTGCAATCAAGTACCTTGACAGGCTGAAGTAGTGATAGAGGAGAGCTACTAAAGCTTTCATAGGAACTGAGGGTATGCTTTAGACATTGATCTGAAGACTCTAAGCAGTCCATTTTCTTTTCTTCTCTGAGCAAACTTATAAACAATAGACAGTAAAAAAGCAAAATAGTAGGCACATTTTGTATTTTCACATCACAGAAAATAAACATTTGTGAAGCAGAAACACCTCTTAAGAAAAAATAATGAACTGCATTTATAATAATTATTTAATTTTTGCTCCAAAGAAGAGTCAATTTCTCAACGATGAACCTTGTTTCCTGAAATATCTCTCTTTGTTAGTTTAAAATTTTATATCAAACTTTTTACCAACTGTATCAGTTAAGGATGTGTTAGACTGTTGTCTATAGGAAACTAAAAGAGAGTGGCATAAAACATAGAGGTTAATTTTTCTCTTATGTGAAAGAAGTCTGGTAGTAGGCAGGCTAAGCATGGTATACACAATGTCATTCAAAGACCTAGTCTCCTTCTAACTTCCCCCCAGAATATATGCTCTTTTTCTCATTATTATAAGATAGCTCTTGCCCTTATGGGCATGGAAACCAGCCTTTCAGACAGAAAGAATGGTAAAAGGCGAGGGGCAAAGAACTCATGCCAGTGTAGGCAGCTCCTTTAAAAATACTTTTCTGGAATGCCCTCTGATGAGTTCCATTTACATCTTATTGGCCAGAACTGTGTCCCTTGACAAGCTTAGCTAAAGGGAGTCTGGGATTGTAGTTTATTTTTCTGCTGCTTATATTGGCATCACAAATAAAAATCAGGGTCATAAAGAAAATTGAAATATTCTTTTCTTTACCTTCTATGGGCTGTTTATAATTATTTGCATCTTATAAATTCCTATCTAACCTGGGATTTATTTTACATGTCCACCAATTTAATAGCTGATTAATAGATGGATTCTCAATTCAGAATTTGTTTAATGGCTAAATCTTCATGTTAGATAATATTAAGACTTTCTCTATAGTCCTTTGATGGAACCAACCATTAGTCACTCTTTCGAATTGCCACTGAAGAGCAAATTGGGAGGGCAGTGTAGGAAACCTTAAAAATAATTGTATGGATTGAGAACTTGCAGAGCTACTCTGTCAAACTGAAGTATTATAAGTTGTAAGTAAGGTAGTTGTCATATTAAAGTATTTGAGAAGGAAATATCTCTTCACGGGATGGCCTGAAGATAAGATTGCAGAGGTTTAGGTATGAAGCTCTGGAAAGGAAGATCAGGTTCAGGGGTTAACACCGACCTAGGAAGGAACATAGGCAGAGCATTTAGAGAATGTTGGAGTAAAGAGTTGGAAGAAATATCACTGAATGTTTATATCCAGTTGGGAAGCAGAATAAGGGATATTTTGAAAAATTCAGTAATAAATACTTAGAATGAAGGTGTGTATCCAGAAGGGAGAGGGAATGATTCAGGAATCTTGTCAGGTTGAATTCAGGTAATTTGAGAAGCAAAATTTTCCTGATGGCAAGAGAGGGGTCTGATTTGTTGACAGAAAAAATTTGATATGCCAGGTACTTAGATTTCTGAGCAAGATAAACCAGGTGTGGCCAAGGAATAAAGGTAAAAGTGAGTTTTTAAAAGGATAGCGTGTGAAGTGTTAGTCGCTCAATCATGTCAGACTCTTTGCGACCCCATGGACTGCAGCCCACCAGGCTCCTCTGTCCATGGAATTCTACAGGCAAGAATACTGGAGTGGGTAGCCATTTCCTTGCTGGAAAGGTTAAGATGTAGGGAAGGAAGACATATTGCTTTAAAATAAATTGAAGCAATTGAGTGAAATGAGCTGGGGAAACCACAAATTCAGTATTCTTTTTCCTTTTGGAAGAGGTGTATTCTACTAGTATAATTTCAAATAGTGCTCATTTTAGTTTTTTCTTTCCTGCCTGGAAAAATCTAAAGATAGAAATAATCATTAGGTGGTCATTACAGAATTCAGGATTTTGTGGCACATAGCTATGATGCAACTGGTGAAATGATGTCAGGTTGTTTGTTTGAAAAATGAGACTATTTGGAGTTTATTAAATATGAACACATGATTCTTTAAGTTATAAATAATACAGTGATATCCCCTGTTTTTCCATATAAGCAATTTATATTTCTTTCTTCTTAGGCTCATTTTTTCCCCCTTGGTGAATGTATCTGTACTGCTTAAAAATGATTTGATTTGTCTTAATGTCAATCTACTCCTGTAACAGTTTTGAAAGGCAGCTTTTCTGTTGAGTATTCAGTTTGGTTCAGTTCAGTCGCTCAGTTGTGTCCGACTCTTTGCGACCCCATGAACTGCAGCACGCCAGGCCTCCCTGTCCATCACCAACTCCTGGAGTTTACTCAAACTCATCTCCATTGAAACAGTGATGCCATCCAACCATTTCATCCTCTGTCTTCCCCTTCTCCTCCTGCCTTCAATCTTTCCCAGCATCAGGGTCTATTCCAATGAGTCAGCTCTTCGAATCAGTTGGCCAAAGTATTGGAGTTTCAGCTTCAACATCAGTCCTTCCAATGAACACCCAGGACTGATCTCCTTTAGGATGGACTGGTTGGATCTCCTTGCAGTCCAAGGGACTCTCAAGAGTCTTCTCCAACACCACAGATCAAAAGCATCAATTCTTTGGTGCTCAGCTTCCTTTATAGTCCAACTGTGACATCCATACATGACCACTGGAAAAACCTTAACCTTGACCAGACGGACCTTTGTTGGCAAAGTAATGTCTCCGCTTTTTAATATGCTGTCTAGGTTGGTCATAACTCCTTCCAAGGAGTAAGCGCCTTTTAATTTAATGGCTGCAATCACCATCTGCAGTGATTTTGGAGCCCAGAAAAATAAAGTCAGCCACTGTTTCCACTGTCTCCCCATCTATTTCCCATGAAGTGATGGGACTGGATGCCATGATCTTAGTTTTCTGAATGTTGAGCTTTAAACCAACTTTTTCACTCTCCTCTTTCACGTTCATCAAGAGACTCTTTAGTTCTTCTTCACTTTCTGCCATAAGGGTGGTGTCACCTGCATATCTCAGGTTATTGATATTTCTCCTGGCAATCTTGATTGCAGCTTGTGCTTCCTCCAGCCCACCATGTCTCATGATGTACTCTGCATATAAATTAAATAAACAGGGTGACAATATACAGCCTTTAAGTACTCCCTTTCCTATTTGGAACCAGTCTGTTGTTCCATGTCCAGTTCTAACTGTTGCTTCCTGAACTGCATACAGGTTTCTCAAGAGGCAGGTCAGGTGGTCTGGTATTCCCATCTCTTGAAGAATTTTCCGCAGTTTATTGTCATCCACACAGTCAAAGGCTTTGGCATAGTCAATAAAGCAGAAATAGATGTTTTTCTGGAACTCTCTTGCTTTTTCGATGATCCAGCAGGTGTTGGTAATTTGATCTCTTGTTCCTCTGCCTTATCTAAATCCAGCTTGAACATCTGGAAGTTCATGGTTCACATATTGCTGAAGCCTGGCTTGGAGAATTTTAAGCATTATTTTACTAGCGTGTGAGATGAGTGCAATTGTGTGGTAGTTTGAGAGTTCTTTGGCATTGCCTTTCTTTGGGATTGGAATGAAAACGGACCTTTTCCAATCCTGTGGCCACTGCTGAGTTTTCCAAATTTGCTGGCATACTGAGAGCAGCACTTTCACAGCATCATCTTTTAGGATTTGAAATAGCTCAACTGAAATTCCATCACCTCCACTGCCTTTGTTCGTAGTGATGCTTCCTAAGGCCCACTTGACTTTGCATTCCAGGATGTCTGGCTCTAGGTGAGTGGTCACACCATCGTGATTATCTGGGTCATGAAGATCTTTTTTGTACAGTTCTTCTGTGTATTCTTGCCACCTCTTCTTAATATCTTCTGCTTCTGTTAGGTCCCTATCATTGCTGTCCTTTATTGAGCCCATCTTTGCATGAAATGTTCCCTTGGTATCTCTACTTTTCTTGAAGAGATCTCTAGTCTTTCCCATTCTTTTGTTTTCCTCTATTTCTTTGCATTGATCGCTGAGGAAGGCTTTCTTATCTCTCCTTGCTATTCTTTGGAACTCTGCATTCAAATGGGAATATCTTTCCTTTTCTCCTTTTCTTTTTGCTTCTCTTCTTTTCACAGCTATTTGTAAGGCCTCCTCAGACAGCCATTTTGCTTTTTTGCATTTCTTTTTCTTGGGGATGGTCTTGATTCCTATCTCCTGTACAATGTCATGAACGTCCGTCCATAGTTCATCAGGCACTCTGTCTATCAGATCTAGTCCCTTAAATCTATTTCTCACTTACACTGTATTGTCATAAGGGATTTGATTTAGGTCATACCTGAATGGTCTAGTGGTCTCCACTTTCTTCAGTTTAAGTCTGAATTTGGCAATAAGGAGTTCATGATCTGAACCACAGTCAGCTCCCGGTCTTGTTTTTGCTAACTGTATAGAGCTTCTCCATCTTTGGCTGCAAAGAATATAATCAATCTGATTTCAGTGTCGACCATCTGGTGATGTCCATGTGTACAAATCTTTTTCTCATATTTGTGAAATTTTCCCTTTGTATCAGATCTCCCCAATTGTTGTTGTTGTTCGGTTGCTCAGTCGTGTCCAACTCTTTGTAACCCCATGAACTGTAGCATGCCAGGCTTCCCTGTCCTTCATTATCTCCCGGAGCTTGCTCAAACTCATGTCCATCAAGTCGGTGATGCTATCTAATCATCTCATCCTCTGCTGCCCTCTTCTCCTCCTGCCTTCAGTCTTTCCCAGCATCAGGGTCTTTTTCAATGAGTCAGCTCTTCTCATCAGGTGTCCAAATTGTTGGAGTTTCAGCTTCAGCATCAGTCTTTCCAATGACAGGATTGATTTCCTTTGGAATTGACTGGTACATTTCCTTTAGAATTCCTTTAGAATTTCAGTCCAAGGGACTCCAAGAGTCTTCTCCAACAAAAAAGCATCAATTCTTCGGCACTCAGCCTTCCTTATGGTCCAACTCTCACATCCATGCATTACTACTGGAAAATCCATAGCTTTGACTATACAGACCTTTGCTGGCAAAGTAATGTCTCTGCTTTTTAATATGTTATATTTTAATAGAATTGTATTTAATATTTGTTATCATCTTAGTGATGAGCACTCAGTAAAAGCACTATAACAACACTAATAATAGATTTAAATGTTATGTGAACCAGAAAACTTACTCCCACTATTACTAAAAACTGGACTTGGAATATCTTTGGCCTTTCAGAGGGTTGGTAAATTGATTTCAGACTTACAGCTTTCTGAGAAAAGCCAAGATCACCCAAAGGATTTCAGATATTACTGAGATTATGTAATGCATGGCAGCTGGTGGTTTGAAGCCAGAGGGCCCCACCTTAATTCTTACTGAGAAACCTATTTGGATAATAAAGAGTAATTTTAAGTATTATTTTAATGAGATGAGGTGACAGTCACTCTAACATGAACCCATACTACACAATGAACAATAGACGGATCCAACATTGAAGTGTAATTAAAAATAGACTGAATGTGAATTTAAACATCAAACCTGCTTCTTGTAGGTGTGCACCAACATCATCTTAATTTGACAAAACTCCTTTCTGTGGTATAAAGTCCTCCAGGGAATGTGATTATACATCCACTTTAATCCAATATCAATGTTTACAAATCATCTGGTAAGGAAATACTTTCTTATATTTAACCTAAATCCCTCTGTGGAAGCTTAAGCCCACTACTTCCTCTTCTAGCTTTAAGATACAATACAGCTGCCACTTCCAGATGGTTCTTAAAGATAAAAAAAAAAAAAAGAAGAAGACCTGAAGCTTATTTACATACAACCATCTCAGAGATCCCCTCTCTAGGTCCTCATCATCAACAAGACTGCATTGTCTCCTCTTACTTACTTCACTCCTTCTAAGGTTGTACCATTACTGTTTTATTTCATCTTTGCAGTTAAATCTTTTCACCTGTCCCTAATCATTTCTGTATGACCAGTTTCCACAAGTGAAAGTCCTGGGTCAAGGGTGAGATGTATGGAAAGAGTAACATGGAAACTTACATTACCATATGTAAAATAGATAGCCAACAGGAATTTGCTGTTGGCTCAGGAAACTCAAACAGGGTTTGAGTATCAACCTTCTATATCAACTTAGAGGGGTGGGGTGGGGAGGGAGATGGGAGGGAAGTTCAAAAAGAATGGGATACATGTATGGCTGATTCATGTTGAAGTTTGACAGAAAAAAAAAGTTCTGTAAAGCAATTATCCTTCAAAAAAAAAAGTAAATTTAAAAAAAGGTAAGCACATTTAAACTATTCTTTTCAAATTCATATTGCCAACTTGCTCTTGAGATAGACTATTTATTTATACATCTATTGGCTGCATAGAAACAAAAGTGTCATCTTATCCTTGCCAATTACCCTTCTTTCATCTTTGATATTTTGGCCTCGCTTTATTTTAATTTTCACTTATTTTCTCATCAATGATGAGGGATAGTTTTTATGTATGCTTGTAATTTATTACCACATGTGTGTAGGAATTTTCTTTTTCATTCCTTTGACCATTTTCGGTTGGTATTTCTCTTGCATGTGATGGGTTTTTTTCAGAGGAAAGAAATTAACCTTTACTTGGCACATATTACCACATATTATTCAACTTGTTGCTTGCTATTTTATTTTGTCATATTTGGAACAGGCAGAAGTTTAAAACTTTTATATAGTAAAATTTATTTATTATATAGTAAAATTATCAGTAAGTTGTGAATTGATAAGGGGCCTAGTAACACCTTCAGATTATGTAAATATTCACATATATTTTCTTTCTTAGAATTTGTCTTTTTTAGAGAAATAGGGAAGACATGAGGGAGAAGGTGACATTTGAGCAAAGATCTAAAGCAGACGAAATAGCTTCCTTCCAGGTGGCACAGTGGTCAAGAATCAGCTTGCCAATGCAGGAGAGGCAAGAGACTTGTGTTTGATCCTCGGGTCTGGAAGATCCCCTGGAGTAGGAAATGGCAACCTACTCCAGTATCCCTGCTTAAAATATTCCATGGACAAAGGAGCCTGGTGGGCTACAGTCCATGGGGTCAGAAAGAGTCAGACACGTCTGAGTGACTGAGCACACACACTGAAGCAGATGAAGAAGAAGTCATATGCATATTTTGGGGAGAAGCATTCCAGGCAAAGAGAACCACAAATGCAGAAACCTTGTAACTGGAACCTTTCTGTATTGTTGGAGGAGCAGCAAAAAAACAAAACAAAACCAAAAAACAGTATGTTTGAGGCAGAATGAATAAAGGAGGAGAAAAATAACAAAAAAGTCAGGGAGAAATTATGGGCCATGTGGCATTGGGCTGTCAAGGTCACTCTGAATCTTTTATTCTGGGAGCAGTGGGAAACAATTAGGGAGCTTTAAGCACAGAAGTCATGTGACTTACCTTTCATTTTAATGGCATTATTCTTTATTATACTATAGTTTAATCAGTTGACTTCAAACTATTTATTGAATAACTTCTCTAGAGATAGGAGCTTGTGGGGTTTTTGTTTTTTTTTTATGTAACTTGCATAAATTATTAAATTCTTATGTATACTTAGAGTTAATATATACTTGGAACTTCCATTTTGTTTGCTTTAGTTTCTTGACTTTTTCTTGCATGAATGTAATACTGCTATAATTTTGTGCCTTAAAATAGATTTGAAATCTTAGTTGGGCAGATTCCTGTTTATTAATCTTTTCTCAAATTGTTCTTGCTTCTTTTCAGGCATTTTTTTCTCTATATAAACTTTTAGGTTATGATCAAGTTAAAAAATTCCATTGGTTTTGGATATTTGAATTACACACCCAGATTATTTTGAGCAAGAATTTAAATCAGCACAATACTGTCTTTCAGTAATTTAAGCCTCATTAAAGTCCTCTAGTAAAACTTTCCATTTGCCACATCTAGTTCTTACATAGTTCTCAAGTTGATTTTAGTCTTAAGATACCTTGATATTTGTCTTAACTTGATTTCAGTATTATAAAAAATATTTTTTCCCCTAATTAATCATTGTGTGGAGGACCAGTGTTCTAATTTCTTTGCTGCTTACACTTTGTACTGTAAGACATTTTGGTATTTCAGAGAAAGCAAGGTCTTGATTTTTAGTGAGTCTTGATTTGAATCTTGGTTCTGCCATTTATATTGCCTTAAAATTTACTTAACTTGTTTGAGTCTTGGTTTCCTCAATGTTGTGATGATAATAATCACCCCTTAGAGGGCTTTTATGGAGATTAAACAAGGTAAGTCATGTAGAAGAAAGCACAAAATAGTCACTCAGTACATTTTTATTTCTTGACTTTTCTAGTGATTTATATTTTCCTCCTTGCTTTGCAGTCTGTGTTTCATCTTCACATGGAAGATTTAAGACAAAAAGTAGATGATGCTTCTTCCTAGTATCTAAGGCCTTTTGGTACCCCAAAGCCTTCACACTTTATATTTTTTCTCCATTTTCTCAGTCTTATATAAACTGGTTCTCTTTAAATCATTCTAAAATGTTAATAAATAATATCCTGAGAAATTATCTTCTGTGACAGAGATAGCTTCTAAAAAAGGCATTCCAATGACCTTTATCACGTCATTTCATTGAAATAACTTTCTCTTTCCATGAACTGGGAAAATTGATTCCACCTCAAAATATTTCACCACTGTGAAAAATGGCCTTGCCCTTCTAGATTTATCTGAAGCACTATCGGTATCAGTAAGACATGAGTCATCTGAATGAACAAAAACAAAAAATTTATAACAGAGGTAGGGAATTCGGGGATAATAACAAAAACTATATACAGAAGAGATAAACAGCAATCTTATTTAAACCAGCTAGTTTGACACAGCCAAACCCATCTTTTCATTTCATTCTCTTACCTTTGGCTTCTTCCCTATCAGTTCAGTTCAGTCCTTTAGTATTGTCCGACTCTTTACAACCCCATGGACTGCAGCACGCCAGGCCTCCGTGTCCATCACCAACTCCTGGAGTTTACTCAAACTCATCTCCATTGAAACAGTGATGCCATCCAACCATTTCATCCTCTGTCTTCCCCTTCTCCTCCTGCCTTCAATCTTTCCCAGCATCAGGGTTTTTTCAAATGAGTCAGCTGTTCGCATCAGTTGGCCAAAGTATTGGAGTTTCAGCTTCAACATCAGTCCTTCCAATGAACACCCAGGACTGATCTCCCTTAGGATGGACTGGTTGGATCTCCTTTCAGTCCAAGGAACCCTCAAGAGTCGTCTCCAACACCAGTTCAAAAGCATCAATTCTTCGGCGCTCAGCTTTCCTTATAGTCCAACTCTCACATGTATACATGACTACTGGAAAAACCATAACTTTGATTAGACGGACCTTTGTTGGCAAAGTAATGTCTCTGCTTTTTAATATTCTGTCTAGGTTGGTCATAGCTTTTCTTCCAAGGAGCAAGCCATCCGCAGTAATTTTAGAGCCCAAAATAATAAAGTCTGTAACCGTTTCCACTGTTTCCCCATCTATTTCCCATGAAGTGATGGGACTGGATGCCATGATCTTAGTTTTCTGAATGTTGAGCTTTAAACCAACTTTTTCACTCTCCTCTTTCACGTTCATCAAGAGGCTCTTTAGTTCTTCTTCACTTTCTGCCATAAGGGTAGTGTCACCTGCATATCTGAGGTTATTGATATTTCTCCTGGCAATCTTGATTCCAGCTTGTGCTTCCTCCAGCCCAGCATTTCTCATGATGTACTCTGCATATAAGGTAAATAAGCAGGGTGACAATATATAGCCTTGACGTACTCCTTTTCCTATTTGGAACCAGTCTGTTGTTCCATGTCCAGTTCTAACTGTTGCTTCCTGACCTGCATACAGGTTTCTCAAGAGGCAGATCAGGTGGTCTGGTATTCCCATCTCTTGAAGATTTTTCCACAGTTTGTTGTGATCCACACAGTCAAAGGCTTTGGCATAGTCAATAAAGCAGAAATAGATGTTTTTCTGGAACTCTTATGCTTTTTTGATGATCCAGCAGATGATGGTAATTTGATTTCTGGTTCCTCTGCCTTTTCTAAACCCAGCTTGAACATCTGGAAGTCCACAGTTCACATATTGTTAAAGCCTGGCTCGGAGAATTTTGAGCATTACTTTGTTAGCATGTGAGATGAGTGCAATTGTGTGGTAGTTTGAGCGTTCTTTGGCATTGCCTTTCTTTGGGGTTGGAATGAAAACTGACCTTTTCCAGTCCTATTGCTACTGCTGAGATTTCTAGATTTGCTGGCATATTAAGTGCAGCACTTTTACAGGATCATCTTTTAGGATTTGAAATAGCTCAACTGAAATGCCATCACCTCCACTAGCTTTGTTTGGAGTGATGCTTCCTAAGGCCCACTTGACTTTGCATTCCAGGATGTCTGGCTCTAGGTGAGTGATCACACCACAGTGATTATCTGGGCCGTGAAGATCTTCCCCATACTTGTGCTGAATCTTTTGTTCTTATGGTTTTACCTGCAGTTAGAGTGAGTTAATCCTTCTTTGTTTGTAAAGCTGATGACTGGAGAAGCCAAGTCCCTTTACGTCTGGAAAATGAATCTGCTTTATAAACTTCAGGTCGACATTGCCCTCGTCATCGAACTTGACCCTTCATTTGGCAGCATCTTCTGAATGATGGACATAGCAGTGCCCTTGATGGACCTCTGATGAGTTTCCCAGTCTACTCTCCTAGAATAAGCTTCACCTGATTCTATTTGAGGATCTGCCAGCAATCTGATGGCCTCAGCCTCTCCAATCTCATTGTGGTTCAACTCTTACTTTCTGTTCTCATTTACTAGAAAGTGATTATACATACCTTCACATAGCCATCTATAACAGGGGCACTTTAATTTCTAGAGGCTAGCTGCATCTCTTCACCTGTATAGCTTTTCTCCTGCTGCTTCATTTTTTTTTCCTTGAATTTCTGTCATTCTAAATGAATAACTGGTGCAATATTAATCTTACATGTCATAGATGACCATGTCCATGAAGTCTTCTCTAGCTTTCCAACAGGCTGTGGTTTCTCTCTCATTCACACCCATGCAGTGAGTTGGCCAAAAATTTCATTTGGGTTATTTTGTTAGATATTATGAAAAACCCAAACAAACTTTTTGGGCAACCCAATAATTCTCTTTACCTCTTCCCTCGTATGACTACAAACACTCAGTGCCATGTAACGGTACTAGTTACTAGACTAGATACTGAGAGTACAAAACTGACAAGTGCAAGACAGAGTGGCTGCCATCAGAGATGCCAAAGTGGGCAGAGAGGCATATGAAAATAATATATTAAAACAAACGTGGCTCGTGGGGATGGAATCATGGAACCACTGTGCTTTCTTTCCTGAAGCCCCTTAAAACGAGCTTTGTAGGGTGTCCCTCCCTGTCTCCTGGATGACCTAGGACTTCTACAGTCCCCTCTTAGGGCACAAAACCCCTTCTCAATTTGGTAATTAGAATGACACGTCCTACAGAATGTCACACACAGCCTCAGCCTTGTTGTCAAGTTGAGGCAACTCTGACCATCTGAAACTGAGGGAGAGAGAACAGATGGCTTCTCCCTTCCTGCCTGTTCATCAACTTCTCTGCCTCCTCCCATTATTAATAATAGGATTTTCTTTTTCTCCCTTCAGAATCAGAGCTGGTGGGGGAGAAAGGTAGAAGAGAGAGGTTGGGGCAAGATAATCCTTAGTGTCTGTTATGTTACTTTTAAGGGTCATGCAGGGCTGTACTCTGGTCTTGGTGGATACTTAATGCTGGTACTTTCTACTACAGTTAACCCTAACCCTAACCCTAACACTAACTCATGGGTTCTTTGGACCCTCTCTTTCCTCCAGCTTCCTTACTCTCCCAGCATCCTTTCCCTTGCCTCCACCAGTAGCTGAGGATTTCTATTTTTCTTTGAGCTGTCTGTTTCCTGCTCCCTTAGCCCAAGGACTCTGGTGATACAGCCAGTTTCTCTGGTGAGTCTGTGCCAACTTTGGGTGGCTTTCTAGGTCAACATTCCAGATGATTGCTCTTTTACTTATCTGACTACATCTGGTCCAATGGAAACTTGCATGCTCTCATTGCCTCCTGCTCCCTCTCATCTCTGATACCCTACTGCAATAAATTCTGGGTCTACACACTGATCTTAATTCAGCAACAACTATTTCACCCTTCCACAGAGGAACCTGTCAGCCCACCTCTTATGCGTTAGATTTCCAAGCAAGAATCAGGCATCAGTCCTTCGTATCTCCCAACTAGATAAGAACATATATTGAATCCTTCCAGTTGTCCATTTAAAACTCTAACTTGAAGCAGAGGGTGAGTACCACACCTTTCCTCTCCAAAAATTCTCCTCACTTTTCTCAACTCTTCCCAAATTTTTAAAGGCATGCTGCTATCTCAGGTGCTACAAAATTAATTTTTTGCCATCCTAAATTTTTCAAATCTCACTTTGAATTGTAACATCTGCTATATTCATGCTTCAGCCAAAATAGAAATAGAGAATTCCATTTTAATATCCAGTTACATCTCCGCATTATAATAATGGTTAAGTAGGAATGCTTTTTCTATGGATCATTTTACTTCCAAAGTAGGGAAATGACTATCTGCTTTCCACAGAAAAGGGCAGAGCATCTTTTCTCACTACTACCCAAGGAGCTATGGTGTTATCAACACTGGTGAAACTGAAGATAGCTCATATCCTTTGTACCACTTCCCAGGTATCAATGGGTCAGGCTTCTCTGCCCAAACAATTCCTAGACTTAACTCTTTGCCTCTTGAACATATATGTCCTTAAAATCCCCCAGGGGAGAGTTTTTTCCATCACCATGTTGGGTTGTTAAAACATAACAGGAGATAGGAAGTCCTGAGATAGGAAGCCCTACTGTGCTTTTTTGGGACTTTCTAGGTGGCACTAGTGGTAAAAACCCACCTACCAGTGCAGGAGATGTAAGAGATGTGGCTTTGATCCCTGGGTTGGGAAGATTCCCTGGAGAAGGAAATGGCAACCCACTCCAGTATTCTAGCCTGGTGTGCTGCATGAAGTCCATGGGAAGGCAGAGAGTTGGACAGGACCACAGTGAGTTAGGATGGATGGACTGTACTCTTTAATTTAGCTGCTACTAGACAGCTTTATCTAAAGGGAATGCATTTGCACTTAGGTTCTTGGCTAGGCCTCTAGGATGGAAGGAATGCTAACTAACATCCTGAAGCAAACTCTTCATATTAGTAGATGGTGGCATCACTTTTGGTGGGTAAGAGAAATGTCTTTTTTCTGTGCAATAATTCAGTATCCCTCACAATAGTTTGAAATAATTAGGAATTCTATTGACATTTTCTTTAGTCATAATGCCCTGTGAGGAATAGAATCGAAGCGCTGAATAAGCACAGAGTCGGGAACATCAGGTCCGTAACCAGTGAACAAAAGGGTGGGTGACATTACTGTCTGAGAGTTTAGCGGGAACAAAAACACATCGCACAGGGAAATACATCAGGGGGCTGTTTCATAGTGGTCTCAATCGAGAAAGCGCGCAGAGTACATAATGGGCATTGTCAAGTGTTGTTAAGCTTGTTTGGGCTGGGATTTTAAGGACCCTTAAATTCCACATTAAGAAGCTTGAACTAATTCTCATGGGTAAAGAGAATCTAAGGCTTGGGTAAATATATGGAAACAATGAAAGTCTCTGAAAGGAATGATGTGTACAAAGATGTTATCTTAATCACAGAATACTGGAAGGGTTGAATGTCATTGGTGTGGACTATGGAACAAGAAATGGGTCTAAGCAGTAATGTTTCTTGCTACCATCCACTGCAGGATACCCCTAGGATTGAAAGTAGGCATGCAAATCTTTTTGAAATTCACCCTGCATGGTGGTGAGCAGATTAGTAACTGTTTTGTTGTTGTTGTTTAGTTGCTAAGTCATGTCTGACAGTCTGCTCTGTCCATGGAATTTCCCAGGGAATATTACTGGACTGGGTTGCTATTTCTTTATCCAGAGGATCTTTCCTACCCAGGAATCAAACTTGCGTCTCCTGCATTGGCAGGTGGATTCTTACCACTGAACCACCAGGGAAATCATTTATTACATCCCTACTCTGGGTCATAGGAACAAGCACCAGTCCTCACAGAACTGCAAGTCATTCTCATGTTTCCTTTCTAGATGTGGAAACAGGTACTCAGAGCAGTTAAGAAAGTAGTCCAAGTTTCCAGAACCATGACTGCACCCTGGTATGATCTACTGTTCTTCATGGGTGGAGAGTCTGATGAATAGCTTCCTCCCTGTTCCCCTCAATTTTAAAGTCACTGAAACAATTGGAAATAGCTTAACTTGACTTTGTTCCTTAGAACGCTAACAAAGGTGAGGTTAGGGAAGTGGGCTTGCACGATTACCTGGTTGTTCAGTCGCCCAGCCTTAACTCACAGGGAGGCTGAAGAACAACAGAACAACAACGGAGGGTAATCAGGTAATCGTGCAAGCCCACTTTCCTAACCTCACCTTTGTCAGCATTCGAAGGAACAAAGTCAAGTTAAGCTGTTTCTACTCTCTAATAAGATAAAAATGCACACTGTAAATTTACAAGCTGTAGAGATTGGATCCCATGGGAATGAAGACTGCATGGCTGTGAGCGTGGTGGGAGAGACTAATGAAGGAGACACGGTGAGGAAATGGATCTTAGGTCAAAACCCCATCCCTGGCCACATTCCCTCGGTTTCTCCACGTTGATGGTAGACAGTGCCCTAGTGGGTGGTATCAGACCTAACAGTATGATATAACAGAGAATCACAGGAAATGCTGTTTTGTGAACACTCCTCTCTACTCTTTTCCCTAACTTACTTTTGAAAAAATGTCTAGCAGGATATAGAAATCACACTCACTTTCTAATCAAAGACTGTCCCATAAAAAGGGAGAAAATAAATTCAAGAACACACTTTCTCTGAAGATACTCACTGCTTTTCATCTGTTTAGTATTCTCTCCCTGACTAATTAGCCAGGAGTAAAATCTATCTGCAATCTATTACTAATTGGTCATCATGTTTCTCCTAGACTTCTACCTCCCACGTTCTTATCTGTCCATACTTTACTGTATTTTATTTTTCTGCCAATTTTTTCCTTTCTTTTAACCTTATCCTTTTAAAGGATGATGTTTACAACTTTCTTCTTTATTATTTTTAAATCAAGTCTCATTAGGAGAAACCCACACACAATTTCTCACAACACGACATGAGTTGTTCAGGTAGAAATAGCACTTGATGGGGAGGGTCTTTGCTCTCCACACTGGGATGCTGGAGTAGTTTTGCAATGACTGTCATCAGAGGAAAAGGTGAAAAAGTTATTCTAGTCCCTTTTCCACTCAGAACCTTAAGACAATAAGAATGAAGGAATATGGAATGTGAAAGTATTTTGGCATGACAAGAAGGGATGAAAGGCATTTAAAAATTGTATATGAATGCAGTTATTAGTAAAAAATCAGTTCTTGTGCTAGATAACTATGAATAAAATAAGTCCTAGTTTATATATTTTGTTGCAAAATACAATAAACTGCTGTTAACTACCTAAAAACTATAAATGCATCTACAAAATTAGCTAGAAGCTAAGTTTAGAAGCAGTAGAGAATTTTCTTCTGTCAAGGTAACAGAATAAGGCTATAAAAATGAATAGTATCAAAATATGTACAAACTCAATGGCTTACATAAATCACTTTTTGATGTATGTGCTTGGTTACAAGACATTCTCCATTTTGGAAGATTGTCGCAATCTTCCTGGTAGGTATGGAAAATATTTTGTTTCCTGCACAATAATTCAATATCTCTCACTAAAGTCTGAAATAAATGAAAACTTTGTTGATATTTTCTTCAGGAAGATGTCAAATTGTTTCTGCTAAGCACTGCTAGCTTCAGCAACGGAAAGCTTTCCTTGGAAATTCTTGCCAGCAAGGGCTTTCCTCTGCCATCACAGTGTCATTTCCACGTACCTTGAGAAGCACACTGCAGCCGCTGAACACCTTGGATCGTCTCAAAGTTCAGCCCAGCGAACCTTAGGAAGGTCAGTAATTATTGGAGAACGCTGGCGGAAGGTGGGGGAGGGACTTGCAATCTGACCACAGCCCTGGCAAGTATGACTCAGTTTCTAAGGGCAACAAGCTCAAAGCTTCTCTGTGGGGCAGCTTCATAATTAAACGTTAAAATCGAAATGCATTTCTGTGAAGGAGCACACTCTCCTTTCCAAATCCTAGTTTAATATTCAGCTCAGAGCTCACAGCTTAGTAAAGGAGTCAGCCTTAAGATTCGGCACACTTAAGCAGGTACTATGTGATTAAGATGCTGCCTTGGTGGCAAGCCTTTGAAACTCAGTGCTTCTGTTTACTGCATATGTGGTTTTATATGTTAAATTGCTTCAGTCGTGTCCGATTCTTGGGGATCCCATGGGCTGTAGCCCACCAGGCTCCTCTGTCCATGGGATTCTCCAGACAAGAATACTGGAGTAGGTTGCCATTTCCTTCTCCAGGAATCTTCCCAACCCAGGGATAAAACCCGAGTCTCTTAGGTCTCCTGCATTGGCAGGGGAGTTCTCTCCCACGAGGGCCACCTGGGTGCCTGATGAATCTGGGCCATCAGAGCTCTGTATTCCCTCCGTGTGAACCGTACACATTATTGTCATTGTTTCCTGTGGAGTTGTCCTTCAGGCAGGAAGAATGCTGATGGTCTGAGTATCCCCGGGGGCTACAGGGTGACGATGTGAAGATTTTGCACTTCAGTGAGAAGGAGGTGCCTCCGCTGAGAGGCCGTGTGATGCAAAATTTGAGTGACTGCACAACAGTGTGTGTGCAAAAGGAAATATGAGCATAATAACTTCATAGGGGAGGAGAAAAAGTGAACCAAAGAACAAAAATGAACTAAAAAGCCAAAAATGACTAGGAAGGGTAATGACACAAGGATAAGTCCAGAGCTTGAGGACCTTCATGACAGTTTGAGTTCTGTTCCTGAGTGCTGTGTGACCGAGGGTGAGGTGCTTAATTTCTCTGGGTCATAGTTTCCTTCCCAGGTGTGTTTTGACTATATGACTCATGTGGTATTTTATAATTCTAACATCCTAGTATTCTATTATCTCTACGCTCATATTTTGACTTTCAATATGTTCGTGCAGCTTATTACAGCAAAACACAAGTGTGTTGATTGTTGATGACATGTTACAATGATTTAACAAGAATATTAGTTTAAAAGTAGCCAAAAGAAGACTTAAAATTCACAAAAATCTCAACCTTAAAAAATAATATGCACATTAGTTCCCAACCTGATTGAAGGCAGAAGGAGAAGGGGATGACAGAAGATGAGGTAGTTGAACGGCATCGCTGACTCAATGAACATGAATTTGAGTAGACTGCGGGAGTTGGTGATGGACAGGGAGGCCTGGCCTGCTGCAGTCCATGGGGTCGCAAAGAGTTGGACATGACTGAGTGACTGACCTGAACTGAACTGAACCTACTGGAGATTCCAGAGGAAATATACTACAAAACTGCACAGAAAAATTATACCTGTGTAAATCATCTAAGCCAGCTAGAAAGTATCTTCCAAAAACTCAAGACAATATTGTTTCAATTATTGTTGTTGTTTAGTAGCTCAGTCATGTTCAACTCTTTGAGACCCCGTGTACTGTGTGTAGCCTGCCAGGCTCCTCTGTTAGGGAATTCTCCAGGCAAGAACACTGGAGTGGGTTGCCATTTCCTCCTCCAGGCGATCTTCCGAACCTAGGGATGGAACCCACAGCTCCTATGTCTCCTGTGTTGGCAGGTGGATTCTTTACAACTGAGCCACCTGGGAAGCCCTTCCAATGGTTACTTCATGGGTATTCTAACATTAACAGGATGTTTTCTCTTGATTAATAAAACCACTAAGAAGATATTATTGGCATAATCCAAAGCTTTTGTGAACGCTTTGTAGCTATTACCTGCCGAGCCATAATTTGAAAAAGAGCAAAACAAATAAAAATGCAAATAAGTCCAGTGGAATAACCCAAGAGCCTTGCAAGAATAAATCAGAAAAATCAATTCTTCCAGACAAGGCATAAACTCAAGATACATACATTTCCATGTAGATACTCTGTCACAGGTGTTCTGAGTTTTCATTAATTAATAAGAGAGCATATGTTAATAAGTAGGGCAGGCATTAGGCTAGAAGTCAGGGGAATTTGGATTTTATTTTAAATTCTTTCATTTTTCACTCTATGACTTTCTCCACTCTTAAACCTTGGGCCTCTGTTTCCACATCTGTTAAAATGGGGATAATGATACTCACCTGATCAATGTGAGATTAAATTATAGAATTTGAAAATCTATAATTGTGCTAAAGACTATGCATTCCTAGTTAAGCATACAATGATTCTTGTTATTTCAGTAAGACTGAGGTTTTTGGCAAAAAATATAATCTTTGAACATGACTGAAAGTTTTGTTAGCTTCTCAGAGCCCTTAAAAATGTCCAGGTCTGCCTATGATTTAACTGTGAATGGACTCACCCTTTTTGCCCTTGGGTCACCCAGCTGACCATAGGGTCACAAAGAGTTGGACATGACTGAACAATGATAGCAACTCAGAGAACACATGCTTTTAGTGAAACACAGGGCTCCCTGGATGATGAGTCAACTGGCCCCCTCTGCTAAGGTGATCTCTTTGTTAGCATGCAGAACTCCATGCTTACCTTGATGGGGATGAGACCACAGCCCAGTCTTCCTTTTCCATTTATGGGATAGGAGACTCAGAAGCCGAGGCTCTGTCCTTCTGTGCTCAAGTTGCTTCTAATTCAGCCCTTCCCAACAGAGAGACAGAGTGATCCTACATCTCTGAGCCTGGTAAGCAATGGCAGCTTTGGGGGTCTGGGAAGGACTTTCAGAGGAAATATGATTGAAAGGAAGACATGGGTAAGGGGTCTTTGCCCCACACTGGAGTTCTCAGCGCTTGGATATACTATGAAGCCTATGAGAATGAAGGGCTTCACGGTTTATTTAGACTATGTCATAGAATTATCCAACATCCTTATTTTAAAGTGTAAATATTTGTTTTTATCCATCATGAGTTTGACCTTTCAGATAAGCACAAAGTCCCTGAAATATGACGTGCTATATCCATACATTCCATTGTCATGGTCATGAGATCAGAGGTTTATGAAAGTCCCTTTCAGCTCATCAACTTTCTCCTCTATGGAGGAGAAGTTATCACATACATCAATCTTTGTGGAGTTCATGGTTTTTCTTTTGGGCATGTGAAATCCACTTATGACCCCCTTAACACTTTTATAAGATCAAATGTGTCACCAACCCTATCTGATATTTTTCACACCATGGAGAATTTGGCCTCTTGTTAATTGCATCTGCAGTCTCAAAGCTCTTTATAGAATCTTCCCTAAGTGATATTAATAGCAATGGTGGCCCTTTATTAATAATGTATAATAACAATAGCTCTCATTAAAACAACATCAGTTAAGTGATTAGAGAATGGTTAGAGTTGTGGTTAGAAAATGGGCCTGTAGACATCAATATTGCTGAAGTCATTTATTCCTTCCCTCATGAAACAGAAATAAATATAATGACTGACTAAGAAGGTAATGAAATTCTGCCACAATTGCATCACTGCAGACTGGCATTTTTAATCTGTGGGAGAGTTTCCTTGGTGGTATTGTGTGATGGGGCATCCCCAGGAGGAAGAAGAGAACACAGGGCATTTTTCTGCATGATGTCGCTGTGTGTCCTGTGGTTTTCTTTCATTCTCTCCAGGCTGGAGTTATCAATAGCAGAAATGTGAGCACAGGGCTAGTTCCTCATCCTGACTCTGTTATATAATGCCCTGTGGCTGTTACAGGATAGCATCCCCTGAACCTCAGTTTCTCTCATCTGTGAGATGGGAGGAGTTATGTCTATTTGGCAGAAATTTCATTTGGTTTGCAAGTAAAATTACACATGAGTTATACCTACAGGTGCACCTTGAGCCCACTCCTCCATTTCTTCCAACAATTTTGTCAGTACCTAAATCCTGTATGGGCTTCCCATTTGGCTCAGTGGTAAAGAATCCACCTGCCAATGCAGGAGGTGCAGGTTTGACCCCTGGGTCGGGAAGATCCTCTGGAGAAGGAAATGGCAACCCGATCCAGTATTCTTGCCTGGAGAATTTTAAAACACCTAGAGTGTTTCTGTTTCCTGCAATGAACACTGACTGTAGATCTGATGTTGAGAATTTGAAGTGTTTGAGAGAATCAGATACATTAAATCTGTATCCAAATGTTTAATAAAATTTGATGAGCTTCTTTAAAAAACTGCACAGAATGATGCTTTGTAATTTAAAAGAAAGATAAACACTCTCCAATAATTCTCAGCCAACCCCAGAAACAGGTGTACTTCTTTTGTCCGTTCACACTTCTTCTCCCAGTTCAGATGCCCAGAGTGTGTAAGTTATTTTCTCAGGCACAAGGAGGCCTCTTGTGCACAGTCAAGCTGAGTTCCCCAAAAATCACTACTCTAGCTCCCCTTCTCCACCTTGCAAAGGGTAACAAGATAAATGCAATGAACGAGTTTATCATAAGATGTTGAGTGTTAACAACAGAGTTGTGTTATTTCTTCCTTTTCCTCTCTCTTTACCCTCTTTCCTCCTCCTTCTCTCCCTTCTAAATGGGTATATCACACCAAAATGGATGTGAGGGGATATGCACAGTTGAAAAGTACAAATACATTGAAGCTATAAACTGATTAAAACAAGGTAGGAGGCCATTACTGGAATGTGAAATGAATGGAGGAAAAATTATACAAGCAACTCTAAGTCTGGGAAGCTACTGAAATTCATGATGCAATGTAACATTGAACTTCCAGGCAGACAAAGACAAAAACAGTAAAAAAAAAAAGTATTCAGGAGATACCATCGTATATGCAGTTTTTTAAAAGTAGAGATAGTCTTTATATGACTTTGTTAACAATATTCACGTTGATAAAATACAAGCTGACCTCACATTCACAGTGACTCCTGGGGGCATCTGCATTTATACAGTGAACTCTGATCTTAGCCCTGAGATGACTCACAAAATCAACATCTGTGGTGTTAAGACCTGGAAGCTGACTTTGTAAATGGGACACTACCGTAGTCATCATTTTCTGCACTTGCTTTGGCTTTGTGGGGTAACTTCCCCACTGTGTTGGATTCAGTGTGTTCAAGGCCATGGCGGTTTTTGGAATGGGGGCTCAGAAATGGAGAGAGAACCTTGGAGACCATTGTTCAGGAATCATTTAAACCAAGTTGCAGCTATTGTTTCAATGCCCCTTGGAAGGAGAACACCTTGGAATTACGTCCCATCTAACCTCTCAAAAATATTTTAAAGTAAGCTTCATTAATCATTATTAGGCTGTTTCCTAGGCCTTGTCCCAAAGGTCTGGTAAGCTTTAAATCCCTAGTGACACCTGCTGGGCAGACCTCAGCTCACTACTGCAGGCTCCATCCGCCTATCTCTTCTTTAACACGCAAAGCTGCAGGCCGAGAGGTAAGGGGCTGGCAGGCAGCCTCCTCAGCTCACAGCCAGTCTGCTCATTTCTCCTGTAGGTGACCTTTGCCAGGACTGTACTGCCCTGGAGTCTTCCCAGTACTTTCTCGGGGGCTTGGTTTTCAACCTGTCCGGCCCCCAGGAAAAAGCAGGGATTCATCAAAGTTAGAAAGAGAGAGAAGGAGCAGAGAGAGGAGCAGACAGTATCCGCCCCCACTTCCAGCCCCAAGTTACTATACCGTTGCTTCTTTGTCTGAAAACTCCGAGGTGAAAGACGCTACTTGAGCCGTATGTTTTGTTCCAGCACAAACCCAATTATGCTATACTTGCTTATATCTGAACATATTGGTTTATCTTACATAGAGTTTAATTGATGCAAACTTGAACTTCAGTATGTTAGATTTTCTGAGAAAACACCATGCCTGTGGATTTAGATTGCTGTGTTTTTCTCTGAACAAAGCAAAGAGGAGCCAGGCAATTACACCTCAGGTCTGTTCCTTTCTTCTGTATTCACCAGCCATTACAAAAATAGTGTTTAACCTCTTGTCGGACTACCTCTGGTGTCCTTTACTGTCCAACTGCAAAATTTCTTGCGGAGCCAACATCTGCCTCCTTGGACAGATCAACTAGTGTGCAAAGTCCGTGTTAGCTGATCAAGCGTGGCTTTGTTTGCGCTTATTCACAGCGCATCCAGCACTGCGTAAGTGGTTTTGCATATTAACTAAGTGCACAGTAACCTTCCTTTCCCTCCTCAGAGCTCCACCCCCTCCCACCAGGCCTCCTCGGGAAATCAACACTGTTACTCACTGAGGAAGCTGCCAAGAGGTTGCCATGGCAACTGTTCTGCTTTCAGCAGCTACTTTTCTGGTTTGAAGGGGGGAGTGGGGGGAGGAAAAAAAAAAAACGGAGGAGAACTAGGCAGCTTTCTGATCAGAGTTCAGATAAAGAGGGTCACAGTCATTTGCGGGCGCCGCCTAAAATAACCCCGCGGATTTGACAGTGGCAGAAAAGAAGCAAACAGACAAATCCAAAAGGTAAGTCCAGTGGAAGGACAATCGTCCAGGTATTTGGAGGTGGTCTTAGGCGGAAGCATTGCCAGCAGATATCAGTGCATCTCATCCAGGATGCAGTTTTATGAGTCTTTTCATTTTTGTCCAGAGCCAAACAAAGATGATGGGTTTTATTAGATTATAAACAGCAAGGGGGTAAAACAGCCCCAGAATGGGAATGTAACATCTGAAAGTCATTTTCTAAAACTTCATTCAGCACGGGAACAATGCCGCATTCAAGCTGCGTGAGCGAAGGACGCGTGGTGCGCCAGGTCAAGCCAGTGACCCCTGAGATCGTCTCTCCCCGAGTGGCTTGCCAAGGTTGGCCCCAGAACAGTCTCCTTTCAAAGGAAGGGCTGGGATTAGGCAGGGAAAGGTGTAAAAAGTCAAAAAAGGGAAAGCTGGGCTCACAGGATTGCTGGATTTCAGCGACAGACAGACAGCCGTGCTGAAAACTGCTCCAGACACCCGTTCCTGGGGTCTCAGCAACTCCTCCTGAAATAGCCCACAGTTTTCGGTGGTCCCTGGCAAAAAGCTGCCAGGGCTTGGGCAGGGCCAGTTCAGGAGGGTGGCAGTGAGTTCGGCAGTCTACACCCCATCTTTCCTGTCTCCATTCGGCCCATCGCCCCAGCGCACACCTGCTCCCCACCAGCCAACCTGCTTCTCAGGCTTCCTCAGGTTCACCTTCTCTTGCATTATTTATTCAGCGGTGATGAAATTGTAGTGCTCTAGCCGTCCTCAGACAAGCTACTATTTTCTGTATAGATTTGTTCAGAACCCAGTAACAGCTACAAGACCAAGATAATTTAAA
Source organism: Dama dama (assembly GCF_033118175.1). Classification (NCBI taxonomy): domain Eukaryota; kingdom Metazoa; phylum Chordata; class Mammalia; order Artiodactyla; family Cervidae; genus Dama; species Dama dama. Next base: position 51,679,405 of record NC_083710.1, read on the forward strand.
GGAATTGTAAGTTACAGAGGTAAAACAGAGGCCCAGAGTCCAAATGGCTTGGTAACATGTAGGGTCATGCTGGTGCCATTGTCATTAATGTTTGATGACAAGATTATTGATATTAAGGGCATGGCAGCCCACTCTAGTATTCTTGCCTGGAGAATTCCATGGACAGAGGAGCCTGGTGGGCTGTAGTCCATGGGATCGAAAAGAGTCAGACACGACTAAGTGACTAACACTTACACTTTCACTAGGATCTCAGAGTCAACACCTCTTTAAGGACATGGAGCATGTTTGAAGTAAAAAGAGCCAGCTCTTTTTATGTAACAACTTGTTTCTGGCCTGAAATAAAGCCATTTTGGCCTAAGGTTTAATCGGAACATTTGTGTCTCCCCCACCCCCAAATTCGTATGTTAAAATTCTAACCCCCAGAGATGATGGTATTCTCAGGTGGCCATTGAGGGGGTTTAAGTCATGAGGATGGGACCCTGAATGGGATTAGTGCTCTTATAAAAGAGACCCACAGAGGTCCCTGGCCCCTTCCACCATGTGAGGACCCAAGGAAGATACAAGGAGAAATCTGTACCTGGAGAGATCCCTCACCTCACCGTGATCTCAGACTTCCAGCCTCCAAAACTGTGAGAAATATGTCTCTGCTGTTTAAAAGCCACTCAGTCAGAGGCAATTTGTTTGTGTGTTAAGTCATCTCAGTCATGTCCAACTCTTTGTGATCCTATGAACTGTAGCCTGCCAGGCTCCTCTGTCCATGGGATTCTCCAGGCAGGAATATTGGAATGGGTTGCCATTTCCTACTCCAGGGGATCTTCCCGACCCGGGGATTGAGCCCATGTCTCTTATGTCTCCTGCATTGGCAGGCAAGTTCTTTACCACTACCACTAGCACCACCTGGGAAGCCCTAGGAACCCAAATGGACCAAAACACTCCAGATTGTGGCCCATGTTATAGTTTGTCAACATTGTGAAGACCTTTCTCACTTGCAGTTTTAAAATTTGTCTTTGACAAGTAGACACATTTTGAGGTAGGAAGGAAGAGGTGGCAACAGAAGGAAAGAAAATATAAAATTCAGAAAAAAAAAATTGCCAATTTACTCTAAAGCAGGATTCAAAATTTTACATGGTTTGTATTGTAGATGGTCTTCACAGATGACAAGAGAGAAGTTTGAGGATGTAAAGGAAATAAAGCCAAAGATCCAAAGCATTTTATTTGAGCAAAGCTGTGCAGACCACTATAAGCGGGTCTAGATGGGGACCAGGCATAGGGACTGCCCCCTACATTGGAGCTTCCCGAGTTAAGCAAAGAACTAAGAGTTAAAAACAGCATGGACCCTCCTGTGTATCATGGATGTAGCTGGAGGGCCTATGTTATATAACAGTAACAGGATGGAAAATGACAGTTCCTCACAGACTACAGTAAATGTGATTAAATTATCTCATCAGCTTCATACTCCTGAGTATTTCTACCATGGCACAGAACCATTCATTAACCTGACCTGTTGGCTAGATGGCACTGGCTGGAGGTATTAGTATTCAAAGAAATCCCTCCCCCAAATGGCTGATTGGAGGAATACCAAGTTTAGTCTGTGCAGCAATTGAGTCCAGGAAGAGACACGGAGAAATAATAAGGGGGGCGGGGGGAAGGAATAAAAACGAAGGGAAAATTCAGAAATTTGTTTGAACTCAAAACAGCTTCTATTCCATTCCTTTGCACTGACCTGATCTAATTCCAGCAGCTATTATTCCTGTGAAACACTGCCACAGCTGAATTTATTTTTATTTTGCCTGCTCACAGGCAATGTAAAGTGAATTTGAGAGCACATCACCTTCAGGGAAAAGACTGCAGCGTATTACTCACCACCTCCCTCCTCCCCTCTGCCTGAAAAGGTTAATTTGAATAATGCTGCTGCTTCCACAAATAGAACAGTAACCAGCACACAGAGGAACCGCCAATGAGAGGGTTTTGCAGTGATGTCATACTTATACCTGCTCCTTGTTATTTGCTGAGTTGTGACAATGTGTTCCTTGTGTCTCACATTTTATTGGTTAAGAGCCCTGTCATTCTGGGTGCTCCTGGAGAGTTTTAGACACTGCAGTTTCTTTACAAGCCCAGAATTTTTTCAGCTTCTGCACTTCAACAAATTATTGGAGACTATAGAGTATTTTAACACTAGAGCCCTGAAAATAAATACAAATCTTTTATAGTTTATACCTGATTTACATGGCCTCTGATGTCATGTCCATTTGCAGTATAACAGCAGGATAAGAAAAGTCTACCTTTTGCTCAAAAGAAAAAACTATGTGAACAGAGCTTTCATTGACGTGTTCATAGAAAGGTCTTGCTAAGCTTAATATTGTTGGCATTGACCTAATGGAAAACAAATTTTTCCATTTGTCTTACAAAAACTTTTTGCCCCATGGAACAGAGCTTCCTAAAAAGAAGTGATAGTTCCTCAGTCATGTCCGAGTCTTTGTGGCCCATAAACTGTAGCCCACCAGGCTCCTCTGTTCATAGAATTCTCCAGGCAAGAATACTGGAGTAGGTAGCCATTCCTTTCTCTAAGGGATCTTCCCAACCTAGGGATCAAACCTGGGTATCCTGCATTGCAGGCAGATTCTTCATCATCTGAGCTACAAGGGAAGCCCTGAATAGCTCTGAAACTTAGCAGTTTGTGGGAGAGAAGGTACTAGAGGACGGGAGACCTACCTGCTTTATTTTTGTGTTAAAGTAGATTTTATTTTTTAAAATCAGGTAGGTTTTTGTGTCATTAAAATGTGTGTCCAGCTCACTGAGATTCTAGGGCTTTTCTGAGGAAACCCCTGCAAATAGGTTTGAAAACCTATTGTGAGATTAAATTTAGAAAAACAGGTGCACAAATTAACAACAATGATGTAAATTAGGAAGAAGTAGGAACTACCAAATATTTTGAACATCCATTGCTTAAATTCAGTACCCAGTATCAAATATTTCTGAAATAAGTATGTCTTCACAGCTGTGTATGATGGCTTATTGTCTGCTGATTTTGATGAGAGGTTAACTAGATGTTATAAAGATTTGATTATGTAATAATTTATGTAAATCCTTGTACAAAATCATTGTGGACTTTGATCATTCAGTGGGAATCCTACTGTGTTGAAGCATGGAAAATGTGACCAAAAATAAAATTTAATTGTGGTAAAGACTAGAGAATATAGTTCTACCCTTTTGTTAAATGTAGAAGGAACCACAATCATGTCTGTTTTGCTTAAATATCATAGTATTTCTAGTAATTAACTGTACATAAATTTTGATTCCAGAGATTCAGCTGTCATTGTGGAATTGTGGAAAGTATCATGGCCTCTGGTCTCAGACAGACCTGAGTTCAAATTCCAGGTCCAACACAGTAGCTGTCTGACCTTGCTACTGCTAAGTCATTTCAGTCGTGTCCGACTCTGTGCGACCCCATAGACGTCAGCCTACCAGGCTCCTCCATCCCTGGGATTCTCCAGGCAAGAACACTGGAGTGGGTTGCCACTTCCTTCTCCAATGCATGGAAGTGAAAAGTGAAAGTGAAGTCGCTCGGTTGCGTCCAACTCTTAGTGACCCCATGGACCTCAGCCTACCAGGCTCCTCCATTCATGGGATTTTCCAGGCAAGAGTACTGGAGTGGGGTGACATTGCCTTCTCTGGTCTGACCTTAGTCATGTTCATTAATCTAAGTGTCATTTTTCTTGAAGGATAATGAGATGCCCATATATAGGATTACTGTGAGGATTAGTCTGAGTAATGTAGGTAGGTTTTGTCAGTGTAGTATATGTAGTGTATGAAAGATTCAAGCATCATCTCAATGTAGGAAAGATTTCTTTGTTTTTGTTTTAATTCTATTATGACCTTCAGGGTTTGTCAAGGGCCTACATGATGGCACCTGGTTGATCATTTCCTCTCCTCTTCCCTCTCCCTTTGCTGCAGGATGTTGACCTAGGAATTTCCCAAACATGCCTAATGCACTTCAGCCCAAAGAACTTTGCCTTTGCAGCTTCTTTTGCCTGGAATGTCTCTCCTCACAGGTCTAACCTCTTTATTTTATTCAGGTCTCAGCTTAAATATCTACTCCTTGGAGAAATCTGACTTAACGCCCTGTCTAAAACAGCATCCTTGTTGCTGTTTCTCATAGCATCACATTCATGCTTTTTCATGATCACTTATCACTCACAGACACATTACTTTATGATTTATTTTCCATTTGTTCAACATCTGTTTTACTCACCTGGATGTCAGGTCTGTGTGAGCAGTGGTTTTGGTCACCTCTGTGCCCCAGAGCCTAGACAATTGCCTGATCATAGCAAGTTCTCAAAAAAGTTTGATAACAAACAACATGATGATGAAGATAGCAATGAAACCCTACGCTCTCCAGGATATTGCCATTACAGGGATATGAATGCATGGACCAAGGAGGAAGCATCACAGTGGCCTCTTGCCAATGTTAAAAATGTATACAAACTTTTCTTACTGAGGCAAGATGAAATATTTAAATTTGCCCAACACATCTAAAGGATCAAGTTATAAGACAAGGGAAATATATGATCCCAATATTCTTTTCAAAAGGTACCAATGGTCATCAGGGTAGATGGAATGGGAGAAAGCTGGTACAATCACTGGGCCATTGGTTTAGAAGAGATTCCAGGGTGAAGAACTGGGTGAAGAATTTTAGCTCGTGTACCTTTCTTTCATTTTTTTCCCCTTCCAGGCTCTACTGAACTTATCTGTCTTGGTTCTGGTTCTAAGTAATTGTTGTGTACAATCTAGAGACTTTGGATCTATAACAACTAGAGAGAAAAGTTAATTCAGGACAGGGTTTAAGACTTTCTCAACATTACACACACACACACACACACACATTAATATACACATGTATTGATTGAATGGATTGAAAGTTCAGAAAATATTTTAAGATCTTTCTGTTCTGTCCCCCTTTCAGTCAGTCATAATGATAAAATAGACTTGCATTTGGATTTCTGTTTTCCTGGTACCTCACTGAAGGACAATATAAGACAGCATAGTGCTTATGTAAGCATTATCCTTGCTGACATTCCAAATGAGCAGATCAAATGCCACCTAATCATTCGGTTACAGCTTGGATTTGGCAGTCTTTATAAAATACTGAATTGAAGGAGCATCTGCCTTCTGCACTCGGCTATGTCGGCTATGTCAGCACCTGTGGCTGCTACTTCTAGAAACTTCTTAGCATAATAAAAGTAATAGGAAATAAGATCATTGCTAAGCAGAATGCATTTGAAAGATTATAGATTTCAAGCTTTGGAGCCTATTTTTAAAGAAAATTTCCTCTCTTCTCTGACACCTACCTCCTCTATTACCTTCAATTTTAGATCTTGTAGATTAGTGCTTCTTTTACATGAAGATCTTGTTAAAATGCTCAGGGCATGAAATTTGGCATTTCCAACAAACTTCTAGGTGAAATGACATGGTGGCTTGTGGACCATATTTTGGGTAGACAGGTTTAGATGGCACAATGCCATAAGTTTGAGTCTGCCCTTCCCACTTAATGTAACATTTTAAAATAAAGTAGCTTACTATTCTCCCTCGCTTACATTTTAAGATATCTGTTTTCAGAGACTTCATTCTGAAGCATATTCACATCCAATTGTCACCCAAGCCTCTTGGAGTCTCTCTAGGAAGTGTTTCTTTTCTCTCCATCTGCACAGGAGCTTGCTCACTGAAGACTTCCTCATCTCTCCCCTGCAAAGCTGCTATAACTTCTACCTAATCTCCTAATTCCCAGCCATCTCCTCTTCCAAGCCAACATTTTATATTCTGTCACATACTTTCCTTCCAAAACACATTTTTTTTTTTTTTTTGATGAGGTCACTTCCTTGATTAAAGACCCCTGCTGGTTCCCTTGCTTAAAATAGAGGTTGGTGTAGACTCTATCAACAAACCTGGGCTGGAATCCAAGTTTCTTTAATTTCTTTGTATGTACTTTTGAGCAATTTGCTTAACTTCAGAGAACCACACTTTCCTCGTCTGCACAATGGAGATAATACTGCTTATCTCTGAGTGTTGTCCTATGATTTAAATGAAAAATTGTAGTGGGGTGCCTGGTATGATGCCAGCCACAGTAGGTGTTCAGTAACTTGGTGGTGGTGGTTTAGTCACAAGTCATGTCTGACTCTTTGTGACCCCATGGACTGTAGCCCACCAGGCTACTCTGTCCATGGGATTCTCCAGGCAAGAAAACTGGAGTGGGTTGTCATTTCCTGCTCCAGGAGATCCTCCCAACCCAGGTATCAAACCTGCATCACCTGCATTGTAGGCAGATTCTTTACTGCTAAACCACCTGGGAGGCCCTGTTCAGAACTTAATTACCTTTTCCCCCTGTTTCTTTCCAGTCTGACCACTTTTGGCCTTTAAACCTCTGATGTGAACATTTTTGAACTTCTGTCTTCTTGTCCTCCCTCCGCTCCCTACAGGCCACATGCATGTACTTTTTAGCTTCACTGAACATTGCTTTTCCTGATACATCTGCCAAAAGACCCATCCTATTGTCCTTCACTTGGCAAATCCCCTTCATCCTTCAAGGCACAGCTTCTCCTCTTTCTTTCCTGAGAAGACAGAACCTGCATACTTGGGTAGAACTTACCATTGTCTTCCTGTCTTCCCACAGCACCGTGACCACACCTCTCCCATAATGCACTTGCAGTGATGTACTGCTGTGATCTGGGCCTTAGCTATCTTTCAGCTAGGTGGTGACCTCTCAGTGGCCAGGACTTTCTCTTATTTCCTGATCCTTAGTAACGTGAGTGTTTGTTTAATAAAGGAAGGGAATCAATGTGGTATGTAGTTTAAGAAATGGATGCTTGAGTATTATATTCCAGAAACTACATAGAAAAAATAATTCTGAAATTTCTTTTAGACCAAAATAGTTGTTTAGAGTAACAATCCCCACTTTTAAGCATATTTAACATATTTTACTGTTTTTCAGGCCTGATTTTAAGTGATTTACACACAGTGTCTCATCAGATTCGTTTGATGATGTTTTATTGTAGGTGATATACTATCTGATTCACAGATACAGAAACTCTGACATTCAGAAAAATTAAATATCCTCTGTGGTCATGCAGTTTACAGTTGTTTGAGTAGGGATTTGAACTACGTCTTTATGATTTCAATTTGTCTTCTACCCAGTATTATCTCATGCAATCTGCTGTTATAACCTGGTTTCAGCTTCCTCTTAAATATAGGTTAAAATCATGGGTAGAGATCTCTGCTAGAGAAGAATTTGTGACACAGATAAAGCCACCCTCTGTGACAGTCATATATTTAAATGGTTTGGAGAGAGTAATTATTAGTAGATAAAACATAACTCAGAACTGTAAATTTCTAAAATCTGGACACCTTGTAAATCCTTTTCTTTTCACGTATTATTTGTTTTGAAGAAGCCATTAAGCAGTCTTCTTCCTGAGGGAAAACCATTTTAATGATGCCTTTTTGACTTTCAAAGATACTTTTCATTTTTTGTCGCACATTAGTTTCATAGGCAGTCCTCACACAGATAATTTTCTTAAATAAATTATGTAGGAGAGCTTTTTCCTATAGTCTCAAAGAAAACAAGCTGAAAGTAAGGCTGGTCATGAAAACTACTGTATGTTATCTGGTCTTGGGAACTGCTATTTGTAACAGACTCTAGGTATTTTCAGGAGAGGAAATCTTGTCTACAAGAGCCTGTGCTGTGTGCTAAGTCACTTTAGCCATGTCCGACTCTTTGATACCCCAAGGACTGTAGCCCGCCAGGCTCCTCTGTCCATGGGACTCTCCAGGCAAGAATACTGGAGTGGGTTGCCCTCGTCTCTTAGATCTCCTGCATTGGCAGGAAGGTTCTTTACCACTAGTGCCACCTGGGAAGCCCAAGAACCTATAGACAATAGGTTATAAGCCCAACAACTTATAGACAATAATCGTATAGTTAATTACATCTACAATTAGTGACAAATTTGTAGCTTGAAGAGCAAATGTGACCCCAAATGTGTTTGAAGCCTTTTGGCAAAGCAATGAAAAACTGTTCGAAGAGTTCTCAGTGGGGACTCTAGGAATACGCAGTAGAAGTTATTTATTAGTTTATTTATTTATCTAAGGGTCTCTTTGATCTCTTGGAAACCCCTTAACCTAGACATAGCTGACATTCTGTTAAATTGATAGGGTTTCTGAATTGGTTCAATGTATCTGTATACATCTAGAATAAGTCAGAATATTTGGGAACAGGAAATTGATACCTAAAATACTTAATGCCTAGTGTATTCCCTGGAACATTAGTTCCTTAGGCTATTAAGAGATGTTAAGTGAGAATGTAAAGTGTTCTAAGGTCACAGTCACAGAGAAACACTGAGTTTGAAAAAAAGTCAACAGGTTTCTTTGCTACTGAAGTTTCCAGACTCTGGAGGTCAATGTGTATCACTGCTCTCCAGGGAGAGTAAAGTTGCTGTCTCTTCGATTTGTTTTGTTCAGGGAGTATCTCAAAAGTACTAGTCTGCAGAGGAGATACTGTTATGCTCTGGACAAGTGTGTTTTCCCCTCCGGCTTTCAAATTATTTTGTCTGGCTGTGGGCTAGTGTCCTGCTCACTGGTGTGGCGTCATTGTAGCAACCCAGTGCAGACTTGATGTCTACAGAGTAATGAAAAAGAAATCCTCTGTAAAAACACAGAGAAGGATTCTGTAATTATAAAGATCGAAAATTTAAGAATCAACCGAATCTCCTACAGTATTATAAATACATTTTGAATGACTTCATTTGGATAAGCCTGAAATTCTCTGTTTTAAAACCACAGTATTGCTAAGAATATTGTTGATTTTCAACTAATGTTCAATTATCATAGGTAATAATAGTGAACTGACAAAAATGGGAGAATTTAAATTTTATACAATAAATATATGTGGTATTTCAGAAGTCTGATTTCAAGGTCTTGATGTCACTTTCTCTTTCTACTCTGAATTTTGTCATCTGGAAATCATGGCCTGTACAATGTGATCAACAGGAATAAAATTAAGTTTATTGTACAATTGCAGTAGCAGAGTCAATGTACAAGATTTTAAACCTAAACTTATTGTGCAGTCCTGGCATCATTTTGTTATTGATAAACATGTACTCTCTCATTACAGATACCTGAGGGATAACTGTTAAAGTAATTTTATTTTTTTCTAAGAAACTTGCCTGAAAACCATTGGCAGTAATAAAGTGTGTGACTGAGAGAAGATAAGGATATGGGGTTTGCAGGAGGATATAGAAATAGATTGTAAACTGACCATCATCCTCTATTTCCCTGTTTGGTAGTGAAATTTATCTTCATTAAAGATGCCTCTGGAAATTAAAAATTCAGCCATGTTTCAAATGCTCTAGACTCATGTGACTGTGGTTACTGTATTGAATAGTACAGATACAGAACATTTCCATTACTGCAGAAAGTTCTATTGAACAACAATATTTATATACAGAATCAGATCCATGTGAGAGTTAGGAGTAGGGAAAAAGAAGAGAGGCTAAAATGCCAGGATTTTATCAGTAAGTAGTACTTTGTGTTGGAGCTTCCCTGGTAGCTCAGCTGGTAAAGAATCCGCCTGGTAAGGCGGGAGACCTTGGTTCGATCCCTGAGTTGGGAAGATCCCCTGGAGGAAAGCATGGCAACCCACTCCAGTATTCTTGCCTGGGAAATCCTGTGGACAAAGGAGCCTGGTAGGATTCAGTCTGATAGCAAAAAATCAGACATGACTTAGTGACTAAACAACAACAGTGCATATATTTTACAAGTAAATCCATTTGTCTTTAATAATAACTAGTATGAACATCATTTATGGAGTGTTTGTCATGTGCAAGGTCAGTTTTTAGACACTTGGAATAGGCTTCAGAGACATGGACAGGAATGGGGAAAACATTAGGAATGAAGAGAAGGGGGAGGAGAGCTTCCTGAGCTGGAGCCAAATGAAACACAGATTGAAACCAATCAAGGAAATTACTGTGTGAAAATTCACTGTAAAGACCATGGAATGCTACTATTTTAATTTTTAAGCAAGAAAAGTAGAGAAAAGGCAATATGTATAATACTGCAAGCCCCAAAGAAGACTGTATTAGAAAGAAATATGTCACTAACATCTATGTATAATTTTAAATATGAAAAAACCTCTTAGTTTTTATTTTAATGTTAAACATGTCTAATTCCAATGTCACTGATTTAAGATTTAGGAACAAAGGTATGTATGATTTTGCTGCAGATACACAAAAATAAAGAGGGCTTAGAAATATGAAATTATCTCAGGATTTCAAAGCTGGAGTTTCAGTCATTCTTCATTCATTTATTCAACAAATATTTGTGGAGGCCCTTCTCTCTGCAGGGCATTGTTGTCAACACTTGGGGAGTAAAGCCAAGTCCATGCTGTAATGAAGTTTGCCTTTCAATGAGGGAGGGCAGATTATAAGCAAATCAACAAATACATGCAATGTCAGATGTTGATATGTGTTCTGGAAAAAATAAAAAAGGCTACAGGGAATCATGATACTGGAAGTAGCAAGTACCATTGACTGATAGTGGAGGCTGCTGGTTTACATAACGTGGTCAGAGAAAATCTGATGAAAAGGACAGCATTTGAGCAGAGATCTGAACGAAATGCAGGAGCTTTGTGGAGGTGGATGAACACTGTTCCAAGTACAGGAAGCAGTTTATGCAAAGGTCCTGAGGCTGACATATGTTTGGGCTGTCCAATAAACAAGAGGTTTAGTGTGGCTGGAATTGAGGGAATGAGAAGGAGAGGGAAGAAGCTGAGATGAGACAGGAAGGAGGGGCAGAGAGCAGATGGAAATCAAGGCCCTTTGCAAAGGCACTGGGCTTTTTTTGCCAAGAGATGGGAAGCCATGGAAAGTTCTGAACAAAACAGCCGTGGGATCTGACTTACCCTCTTCTGGTGATTTTCTGTTCTTGCACCCCATATATACCTCTCAAAATACCTTTTTATTTGCTTTCCTTATAAACTGGAGTAGAACATATACATGATTACCTCAGCATTGTGGAGTTCTTTCCTACAAAAATTTGGGCAAATTTAATTAATGGTAGAATTTCTATTTGATTCTAAATGCCATTAACTTGTTTTAGGTTATGCAGCAACTATCAGCAAAAGCAAATGAAAGTTTCTTCATAATTCCTGAAACCTCATCTCTTTTTATAAACTCTCAGTTTTAAGTGCCAGTACGATACATTTTGAAGGGAAATTCCAACAGCATGTGCATTCCAGGGAGGGACTTCAAAGCAAAGAGAGTAGACCTTAGAAATTGTCAAGTGTCCTTCCTATTTTTTATTTCTTCTTTAAAAATATTAAAAAAAAATTTTTTTTTTTGGTTTGTTTTTTAAAGCTCAGGTGACTTCGGCCCAAAGGAGGGCAAGAGCAGCAACAATGGCCTCAAGCTTCTAGTTCTGTTTTTTCAGTTCCAGCAGTCCAGGGGCGCTAAAAGATGACAAAATAAGACAGAGGAAGAGAGTCTACTAGAAAGTCAGAAAGAGAGAGAAATGCTAGAAAGTTCTCTCTTCTTCTTTTCCTAGACTGGATAGAATAAAGCAAATTTCATCTATGTATAAAAAGTATCATAGTATCTGATTACACCAAGAAGAAATTCCTTAATTCCATGTGAAGACCTAGTTGAGTTTCCTTTTTGAGTGGAAACCATTTCAGTTGAATGGAGAAAATGATGCAGAAAAATATTTTTAAAAAATTTCTTTCAGAATGAGAGGGAAATTTTGAAGAAGAGGACAATGAAAGTGTTTGTCGTTCAGTCATGTCTGACACTTTTTGACCCTGTGGACTGTAGCCCGCCAGGTTCCTCTGTCCATGCAATTCTCCAGGCAAGAACACTGGCGTGGGTTGCCATTCCCTTCTCCAGGGGATCTTTCTGACTCAAGGATCAAACCCAAGTCTCCTGTATTGCAGGTATATTCTTTACTGTCTGAGCCAAGAGGACAATGAAAATAAATAAATGGTATCCTTAATAATAAGAAAATAGTCTCGAAAAAAAAAAAAAGAAAAAAAAAAGAAAATACTCTCTTGTGTTTCCTGACTACTAAATGTAGCTCTAGTTAGAGATTGTTCTGATTGCTCACATGTGACTTTATTTGGGTCTGCATAGTAGCCATCATTTGATTCATGGCAGCATAAATGAGAGTGTGGTTCTCAGAGATGACCTCTAGGCTTTGATGGTCAAAGGGAGTATATGGAGAACCAAGAATCAAGAACAGAGGTATAAAATTAATATTAAGGGGGAGGGTGGGGGTGTGTATGTGGACTTGTTTTTCCATTTCTCCTTAAGATTCTCCCTAGGCTAGCTTCATTTCAGAGAGAAAGACAATCATCATATTGCTTTCCTAAATAAAAATTTGCCATAAGTTTGAGAGGTATGTGGTGTCAAACCTCAGCTTAGATGTCACTGAATGTCATTTTTAAGATAAAATTCATTTCTTGTTTGCCATCTCATCATAATATTGAATAAAACTGAACTAAAAAGATTTTTAATAGTCTGCTCAAAAAAGAAGAGCTGTTTCCAGAATTAGCTGCAGGAGCTGGTTTTAGGAAAGTGAATAATTGGGTCTGGGTTTCGGGATGGGACTGAGAAAACCAGGTCGGCTTCATACCTGGGTGGGTTCTCACTGTTCTTGCTCATGGACTTGCTCCTATGGGACTGACATTGACAAATAGGGAACTTCCTGGGACGTCCTTTACCTAAAGACAGTGCTTAAACAAGTATTTTTTTGGTGAGAAAATTTCCATCACGCTCTGATATGTTGATGATTCACTATTGCATTTCTAGGTATCTAGCTTCTGAAGATGAAAAAACCACATTCTTAAAGTCTGTTAACTCTGCTGTGTCTTAAAAAATCTTTTAAACTTGCATTTTTTAATATAGAATTCTACAACGGGGAACAGTATTTCAGTATAGCTCTTAACTGACTACTGTAACTATTCCAGATCCCTGATTACTTTTGCAGCTAACAATGCAAACTCTGAAAAATCCCTACATGGAAATCCTAGTCTCCCAGTCACCCACACCACCCACTGTACAGTGAAGGCCACCCAAAATAAATCAGTGCTATAATTTCCATGATGACAGTCCCCCAAACAGCATTTTGTTATTGTTCCCTTCACATCCCTAGAATTCTTCCCATGCGCTGTCATGTCTCCAGATAACAGCGCAGGGAGATGAAATGTGAGTTTAAACGAACTTTTACGTGTGCCTCTATATTTTCTTCTCGGATTTTATTATTTTTAGAGGCAAGTGATGAAAGGTTATTCCCTGCAAGATTTAGCCAGTGAAACGTGCTCATCAAAACCTGAAGCCCTGCAGTGGGACACAGAAAAGAGCAAAAGGGGAAAATGTTCCATTGGGGCTGCAGCTTTTCAGAAGAGCGTGCAGGAATGATGTCATTTGTTTTTACAAAACCCAGTTAAATTTGTTCCTGCCTTTCAAGAACTGCAGCAGAGTGCATCTGTGGAGACTTCCTGCATCCCATATTTCAGGACGTTAGAGTGTTTGCTGCATCAAAATCCAGCCAATCACGGGGTGTGCAGGCGTGCCCGCCCCGATTTTCCTTCGCCTCCCCACCTGAAGCAAGCCTGTGCTGCCCGCCTTAGACCACTGCTCAGCGCCCTCCAGCCCTTAGAACCGCAGAGCCATCACTCCGTGCCGCGAATGCTTTCAAGGAGAACGTGCCCCAATAAAAAGTTCTTTCAGGTCACCCACGCACGTTCATTTCATTGACAAATAAGCTCCAAGAAAAGGTCTGTTTGAGAAGTCTGTGTTGTTCGTGTCAAATCCTAGCCTTGTTTTTGCAGCCCCTGCGGCAGCATGGGAACCAACACAGGAGGGCTGGAGGACTCTCAGGGGGAGAGGCAAGACCTTCCAAGTCACTACTCACAATTAGCTTTTTACAGAGCGCACCTCCATTTGTGAGCATACGTACATGATGGTTGACAAATAAGCAGGGAAGCAGATAGAGCATTTTACAGTGATGCGGCGATGGAGGGAGATTACGGCATGGTGTTCCCGTGCAAAAATAATGGTTAAGATACAGAGCGAAAAAGAAAAGTGCTGGCTAGTGAGAGTATCATTCCTCCTTCCTTCATCCCCTTCATCTGTAAGTACGGCCTCTTGACAAAACATCGGGATCAATGTGGCTTCATTTGTTGTGAGTGGAGGAAACCGAACTCCGGCCACTTTAAACCAAAAAGATATTTATTGGAAGGCTCACAGAATGAAAGAAAGGCTGAAGAAACCGACTCCCCAGACCACAGGACCCAGGCCCTTCTGGGGGTCTCTGCAGCAGGAACCACATGGTGAAACTGAATCAGGACACTGCTGCGAGCTTTCTTTCTCCAAGCTTCCCGTTCCCCAAGCCCTGCCCCATCTTCTCTCATCTCCTCCTTGTGCTCCAGGGGCAGAGCTCCGGGAGAGAGTGTCCCATTGCCTCATGGATCTCATGCCACCCCTTGGCTTCAAGAAAACAGAGTGCCCTTAATTTACATAAAGGGCCAGGAAGGAGACATTCTCCCGAAGGAGGTGGGGGGACTGTCTCTAAAAGCTGGAGAAATGACTGCTGTCTGTTCCAGTCTATCATCATGACCCCAGCCCTGGGTCAAGGTCTCTGAATATCTTGCCCAGGTTAGTGGTCCCCCTTCTTTAACTCATATTTTAAATCTCTGAAAAGTTCCTCATTTGTTAGTGCCAAGCTAGGGAACATTGGAGAATGCACAGAAGTGCAACTGGTAATTACCCCAGGGCAGGAGGCATATGCTGGGATGTCTTTGGCAAACTGGGATGTACAGTCATCCTCGTGTTATCTACTTTTCTGTGCTTGATGAAAACCTACTCTATTCTTTAAGACATAGCAATTGAAGAGAAACTGAAAGCTCTCACACGATAGAAAAGGTGGCTTCTCCTTCGTGTACCCAGCATCTCATTTCATGCTTGGCACATGGTAGGTGCCCCACGGACCTTCACTGTGGAATTATAATTGAGTACGACTATGAAGTCTTTATCCTTCCTCCTCACACATACTCCCACGTTTAAATTTCCCATGCATTTAGAGAGTGCACTAGCTCCCAATATCCACACTGGGAGGTATGGCTAACTCCTTTTCCTCTTGCTTATCATCACTCTTTTCTTCTGACAGTGGCACTAATGTGGCTTCCTCCCCACTAAAGAGTGTAAGGTAAAAACTAAATAAGCCTAGACCATTTCCACTTATGGAAGATTCTAATTACTTAATGAAAAAATGCTTTGGGGATGGAATGGAAAGCAAGGTATTTTAAAAGTTAATTCTTAAAATCAGATGGCACCTACTTTATTACATACAATGGAACACTATCATAGTTTTTCCCAACCAAGCTACCTTTCAGAGTTACTGGACTTACTCAAAAATCCTCCAGGTTGTCTTTTGAATAGAAATGACTCTGTGATCAGGGGAATGCTGAAATCAGACTGAACTCTTCTGATCTTATGCGCACCAGATCTACGCTGAATTATCTTTTCCGAGGTCCACTCTATCCTCAAAATGAATCACAAGGGCATGTGCCTGGTCCCTGGTTCCTATTCAGATTACATCCTAAGGACTTTCTTGAAACAATATATTTCTGATGAGACAGAGATTTAAAAAATCTTGATTTTTTCCTGCATCTTTGCATCTCAGAATGAGGATCAAAGAGCTTCACTAGGTCAAGCAGAACATCAAGCAGATTCCTTCTGGGTCTCTTCGAAGGCCCAGTGGACAACTAATGAGCCTGCTTTCCAGTTGGGTGCTGGAAGGATTGGGAGCCCAAGTCAAATAAGCAAATCCTATTCCACCACAGCTCTGTGATGAAGACCTCAGCTTTCAGCATAGACCAAAGCCCCAAACCAAATAAATTCCATATCAGAAGCCAGGGTATTTCCTCTTGTTCTCATTATTCTCCACCTTATCCATTCTGTTTCCCTCTCTTGGAAATGTTTTCTCCTTCTATCAGTCATTCTAAAGCACCTCTTACTCATTCTTTCAATTCTAGAGTAGGACACTGTACCCTTTCTTGTCGCCACACTGGCTCTCTGTTTAGAGTGGATGGTGCAGAAAACAAAGCATAAGATGCTACTAACAGATGGAATTTCATCTGTTAAGTCCCAAGTGTCAGTACCAATTACTGCACCAGAGCAATAATATATTAAAAAAAAAACAGTTAAAATGAGTCATTTAACATTATGCTGACTAATACAGTTTAAAATTTATGTAAGGCTTACTTTATGATACCAAGTATTTGGGATTTCAGCTATTAAATTGAGAAAAAAAATGACTAACTAAGGAACGGAAGAGAAGAGGCTAATTTCATGTAAGGGGTGAATATCTCGTAACCATTGAGAAAGTATGGTAGAGAGATGACCAAGTTCTTTGGAAGTAAGGTGAATGAAAATGCAGTGGAAAATGATGTGTAATTGATAAAATCAGCCGAAGGTAGAGAGAAGTAGCTCTGAGTAGAGAGCCGAGAAGTTTTTAATAAAAGAAGACATGCAGCAGTTCCCATCAGACATCATGTTTTACAAAATAAGAAAAAATATTTTTCCTGTTAGAAATTCCACAACATTTCACATTTTCTGCCATTCCTCATGACTGATGATAAATCTTTTTCATACTTTTATTTTATTTTTTAAACACTCAATAAATTTTTATTTGATTTCTGTGATTTGATACTCAGAGTGAAAATTAATCTCCATGTAATTATAAGAGAACTAATTAAAGCAATAGTCACAGTTTTATTTTAGATGCTCTTCTCAGAGTCTATGTCTATATGGTCAGAATTAAGGTGAAACATGACTAATTATCTGGGTAATTCAATCAGTGTCTCTGGGAACACACTATTAAATTCTTCCCCTCCCTGTGGCCCTTTCCCCATGTCTCATTCTTATTTTCCCCAGTAGCACTCTTGAATTTTTTAGAAACCTTGAGTTATCTGGATAAATGTTTTCTACAGTTCACATTACTTGAATATATGTAGCTTGATTGGTATTAGTAAGAATTCTTTTAAAATCTCCGCATCTGCAGGGGGTATCATAGAGAGGAAATAAAGAGCTACATTTTCATTGGCTATGCTGATTACCTGGTTCCAATTTTTGAAATACTCCGACTTTTAAAATGGTGCTTATAGATAAAAGTATTTGCACAGTCATGTATTAGAATTGGCTTAGTTATTTACATTTAACTTTTCTTCATTTAACTTTGTATAACTATTGAGGCTATTAAAGGTTACTAAATCTTCAGCTTTTTTTTTCTTTCTCAATTGTTTTTAACTTAAAATTGGAAAAAACAGTGTGCTGCCTTTTCCTCTCTCTTTCTTTCTCTAGGATTTAAACTTTGTGAGGGCAGGACCTATATATTTTTTCCTTATAATAAACATGAAACTTTCTTCTTTGCTTACAGTTCAATGGGGCTCACTTAAGAAGTCAAATTCAGTGTGAATCCTTAAAAAGAATCTTCCCCATCTCCCTGAAAACATCTTTCTAGTAAAACGTGTTTGTTAAATGACTAGGAATCCTTTAACAAATAAAACATAACCCTGTTTGCTGCTCTTTCGCTCTGCGGTGATGATAAATTGCTGAGGAGTAAAAGCCTTCACACTAATAACAGAGGAAAATTGACTCTAAGATCCCATCATTTTGTTTACCAGCTGTCTTTACAATCCTATAATCACCCTAGCCACATTACAAAAAAAAAAAAAAAAAAAAAAAAAAAATTGTTCAGAGATAGTAAAATAGACCAGAAACAAATGATCTCTGCTGAAATTAGTTTAAGCAGGGGAACAGGCTGGAAAGAAAGATTTGATCCAGAAACTTACCTACATCTCAGGCATGGTATCCGGTGACCACACACCCGGTGCTGAAACAACTCAGGAGCATTACATCATCATGACAAACTTTCATTGGCTGCAGAAACCCCAAGGATAAGACAGGCTTTTAAGGTGCTGAGTGAAAACCCCTGTTGGTTCTTTATCAGACTTTTGCCAAAATATTAAAAGACAGACTTTTTCTAGTTCATGCTATCATGACTGAACTTGACAAAACATTATTAACCATTTCCTAGGCTTATTTGGCTTCACTGTAGTCACCAATTTTATATTTAACTCTAACCTGTTGGGAGAGTTTTTTCTTTTAAACATTAGAAAAAAAAATTTTAAGCTTATTTTTATTGAAGCTGCTCTTATTTCTCCTGTTACTCTTCAGGCTATTTTCCTTATTTTTAAACTATGTTTGACTCAGTAAATCTATTTTTCTCTCTTTTACTTCTGTTTTTATTCTCTGTAGGCAAAAAGGGCCAGCACCCACAGATTCAAGAAAGTACAAGTGCTTTATTTATTTTGAGCAGTGTAGTTGGAACTAGTGCACCAAGCCCCTACTCCCTCATTCATTTTCGTCATTAGCTTTTTTTCCGATTGAACTCTGTGAGTTATTTGTGTCGTGCTTATTACCATGGTGATTTATAAACCAAAACCATGTGTGTGATTTGAGGGTTATGAAGAGCTTTCAGTGATTGAGTGAAAGTGATGGGGTGATGGTTAGGGTTCCAGCACCCCCTCTGCATCCATTTCTACCACCTGAGGCAGAAGATTTTGATGTAGGGGAAGGTGATGTTTTCATAAAAAAAGAAAAATTTTCATGGTTAGATTGCTCATTCAGGAGATGACAATAATACTGCATTACTAATGAGTGTCAACCTCTTTGTCTGTCTGCCTTTCTTTGTCTCTGTCAGTTTGTCTGTCTCTATCTCCTTCTCTTAAAATTTAGGGCTATAGACAAGGACCAGGAGATGACAGGTGTGACTGAATCAGTGTCTCTTTTAGAGTCTCATACCCACTCTCCTAAGAATTTGACTCTCTGGTCCCTTAAAGACATGTAAACACACACATATACCCTATACATTCCCACAAGGAGAAACTGGGAAACCCGTGTCTAGTGCAAACCTGCTCAACTAGGAGACCTCCCAGATTCCTGTTCTCAGCCACGTGCCTTGTAAGGGGCTCAACTGATCTATGGCAAGAGAAGGAGTGGCTACTGAGAATGTGATCTCTAGAGAGATCCTTTACTTATTATTTCTTAGACTCTGGTCTGGAAAGAATAGCTAGTGTTTGTTTTCCCATTATAAAGACGGATAATGAGGATTCAAGGCCCTAGGTTAGAGTTTTCAGAGATTTAAGAACATTTTTTAACAGTCATTAGAAAGGAGAGAGAACCCTTTCTTATTTTGTCTCTGCTAAAAGTTTCAGGGACATACCTATTGGTCAAGAGTTTCAACACCAAGTGTGTGGTCACCAAATACATGCCTGAGATATAGGTAAGTTTCTAGATCAAATCTTTCTAGGACCTACAAGGTAAAAGGAGTCACTTTCCCTGCCCTCAAGGTGTTTTATATGAGGGAGGGCAGAATTGACATTAATTTACAATTACTACTGAAATCTGATAAAAATACAACAGGTATATATACAATGGTGGGCATCTCAATGAGATTGAAAGATCCCCAAAAATGGGATATTTGAGATGAATTTTTATGAAATAGAAGTTAGCTAACTGAAGGGAGAGTAAAGAATTCTGTTAAAGAAAATGGAATGGAAAGGAAAGGAGGAATGATTAGCATGGTTTGTTTGAGGAACACCATATAAGTTTTCCATTTACAGAAGGAAAGAGCAGTGTGGAAGAGGAGACGAGATGATGGATATGATCATATCATGGAGGTTTGTGGGCTAAGCCAAGGGATATGGACTTTAACTTGAATACCACTGTAGGTCACTGAGGAATGATCATTAGATTTTGACTGAGCTCTATTAGTCTAGTGGTAGCATAAGAAGGATGGCAATGGACTGAAACTGGGGATACAAGTTAGCCTGAGGTTCAGTTGAAGTCTCAGCAGGAAAGAGGTGGCACTTTCCAGGGGCTAACTGTAGATGGATTATTGAGGGACTATTTACAGGGGTGTGAGCAGGGTTAAGGGAATTAGCAAAGGATGGTGAGGCACCCAGGGAACCATAACAGTAGGAAGCTCTTCGTGCTTTATATTTATTACCAGAAGCTGAAACCAATGGGAGGCTGCAGAGAAGAAAAGCTAGACATTGCAGTAAGTAGAGATTACCTCTTGAGGTGTAGAAGATAGTTCTATAGAGAAATGAAGAGAAAGTATCTTTTTTTAAAGAAGTGGAGTATAGATGCTTTACAATGTTGTGTTAATTCTGCTGTATAGCAAAGTGAATCAGCCACACATTTACATATTTCCCTTCTTCCTTGGATTTCTTTCCCATTTAGGGCACTGCAGAGCACTGAGTAGAGTTCCCTGTTCTCTACAGTAGGATTGCATTAATTATCTATTTTATAAATAGTAGTGTATTGATCAGTCCTGGGTGTTCATTGGAAGGACTGATGCTGAAGCTGAAACTCCAATACTTTGGCCACCTCATGCAAAGAGTTTACTCATTGGAAAAGACCCTGATGCTGGGAGGGATTGGGGGCAGGAAGAGAAGGGGACGACAGAGGATGAGATGGCTGGATGGCATCACCGACTCGATGGACATGAGTTTGGGTAAACTCCGGGAGTTGGTGATGGACAGGGAGGCCTGGCGTGCTGTGATTCATGGGGTCGCAAAGAGTCGGACACGACTGAGTGGCTGAACTGAACTGAACTGAGTGTATTGATACCATTCCCAATCTGCCAATCCACCCCATCCCCACTCCCCCTTAGTATCCAAACATTTGTTCTCTATGTCTCTGTCTCTATTTCTGCTTTACTAATAAGTTTATCTAGACAGAAAGTGTCTTGAGGTGGGAGTATGATGGGAAATAAAAATATCCAGCATGGTTGCCTAACATTGTCATTAAGGACAGAAACAAGCAAGACCTGAAGTCAGGTAGTGGGGCTTGGGAAAAGTAAATAGATATGAGAGATTTTAAGAAGATAGACTCAATGGTATTGGCTAGTGGAGGCGGGGAGGGGTGTGTGTGAGAGAGAGAGAGCAAAGGGAAATGGAAACCTTTAAGTAGGACAATTTGTGCTTTCTATTCCTGAAAAATGGATGAATTGTTATTTTTTCATTGATAAAAAGGATTTCATGGATATATGCTGTGTTCAGTCTAGCGAAAGTTACATTTGGAGGCTCCTGGAATATCTAGACAGAAAAGACAATTATATTTCCACTTAGAGGTCAGATGAGAAATCAAGGATCAAAGATGGGGCTGCACACTGGGGAGATGTGGGTATATGCATCATTTTCGAAGCCATGGATGTGGATGAGATCATCCAATGAGAAAGTGAATATAATGATGTGAAGAGAAGGGAGCTGACTGTGAGCCCAGGGCATCACATCCAAAGGGGGCAGCTGGAGTAAGGGGGCCCAGAAAGGAAAACAGAGAAAGAAAATGTTCAGACAGAAGAAAAATAAAACAGAGCAAAGCAGTGTTTCACAATCATGGGGAAGAAAAGAGCTTCCAGAAGAAGGAGTGATCGAGAGAATAATTCTGGAGAGAAGTCAAGTGAGGTAAAAATCATACAAATTCCCATTGGTTTGAGTGTATCATGGAGATCATTAGTAACCTTGGAAAGAATAGGTTTAGTACAGGAGTCCACATGCCAACATGTGTTGTGAACTGTCAGCTGGTGGATGCTCTACCTACTGATTGGAACTATCTTATGAACAGCTCTCCAGAGATAAATGTGGGATAAAAGCCAACATTTGGGGACTGGAGTTCTCAATGAGCTTAGATAGAAGAATACTTGGGGGTGAAAAGTGGTAAGTTGGAAGGCTTGGCTTTTGTGGTAAAAAGAACAGTTTGTGCTTTATGGTTTTAAAAGTCATGCCAAGTGTATTAGTCAGCAAGGGCTGCTACATCAAAATACCCACACTGGATGGCTTAAACAACAGAAATTTATTTCTCACAATCTGGAAACCCAAGATCAAGGTGCTAAGATCCAGATAGTGTTGATTTCTCTCAAGACTTGTCTCCTTGGCTTAGAGCTTCCACCTTCCCTCTGGGTCCTCCCACGGTCTTTCCTTTGTAGGTGGGCATATTTGGTATCTCCCTTTTCTTACAAAGACACCAGTCTTATTGGATTAGGATCCACCCTCATGACCTCATTTAACCTTAATTACCTCCTTAAAAGCCCTGTCCCCAGATACAGTTACATTGGGGGTTAAAGCTTCAGATGTGAATTTTAGAGAGCCACAATTCAGTCAATAATAGTGTGGGTTAGGAGAGTGAGCTACTGTAGTGAAGAGTGAGTGAAGATCATCCCAATGGAGGCAACCCAACAACTTGTACCCTCCCAATAATGCAACCCTGCATTTTGTGATTGAACTTTTTTGAATCATTATCTTCCTGTAGAGTTTTTATTGAATTTGCCAAATGAGGCTAGGAAGAAAAGCATAGCCACCGGTAGTACTATAATTATTATGCTTATCTGTAAAACATGCAAGACATTTATCAAGAAAACTTGGAGATCAGCTAAACATTTCATATTGTTTTGTAGGACACTTTTGTAAATCAAGTTGAAGAGTCTCTCTTTGTGTATATGTTTGTATCTATCTATCTATCTATCTATATCTACCATACTCACATACATGTATATTTTTGCCTCTGGAGAAATGTGTTTGAAGGTGAATGTAGTTGATATGGAAATTCATGTGGAATAGTCTAGAATGAAGGTTCCACAAAATTCACATGGGATAGTCTACTTTTTCACATGGAATTATGAAATATGGAGTAGTTTTATATGCGGTCACTTAATGAATTAAATGATCACATAATGATTAATCATTCAGTTCAGTTGCTCAGTCCTGTCCAACTCTTTGTGACCCCATGGACTACAGCATGCCAGGCCTCCCTGTCCATCACCAACTCCCGGAGTTTACTCAAACTCATGTCTATTGAGTCGGTGATGCCATCCAACCATCTTATCCTCTGTCATCCCTTTCTCCTCCCACCTTCAGTCTTTTGCAGCTTCAGGGTCTTTTCCAATGAGTCAGCTGTTTGCATCAGGTGACCAAAGTATTGGAGTTTCAGCTTCAACATCAGTCCTTCCTTCCAATGAATATTCAGGACTGGCTTCCTTTAGGATGGACTGGTAGGGTCTCCTTGTGGTCTAAGGGACTCTCAAGAGTCTTCTCCAACACCACCGTTCAAAAGCATCAATTCTTCTGCACTTGGCTTTCTTTATAGTCCAACTCTCACATCCAAACATGACGAAAAACTGTGCCTTTTACTAGATGGACATGAATTTGAGCAAACTCCAGGAGACAGTGGAGGACAGAAGAGCCTGACATGCTGCAGTCCATGGGGTCGCAAAGAATCTGACAACTAAACAACACCAACAACAAAAATGGTCCTCGACACATGCTTAGCCTGTGCTTGTGTGTATTTACAGTGCACTTATTCCCACAGCTGGAAATGCCAGGAAAAAAAACCCAATCAGGTATTACTTGTTAGTGTCATTTCTCTAAAGATGGAACTGAGACTCATGAACTAATTAGCAAAAGATTAGCAAAACATTTGAAAGAGTTTAGCTGCTGTTTTAGCCCCTACCCTCTACATTAGCACAAATTCAGTAATTTCCTTCTTTAAGTAAATTAAGTTGTTTTAAAGTTCACTCATTAAACACATATTCCTCAAGAAGCATCAGCATGTCATTTTAAAGTTCAGAGGCTATTGTACCATCTAGTTAGCTAACTTTTTAGTCTTCAACTCAGAAAGAGGGAAAGGAATGCTACCCAAATCCCTGGCTCCTGGCCCTAAACACTGGAACCTGGACCCTGGGAGTCCCTTCACTGTCCAGGGTTCAGTTTGCTCCTCTGAAAGATGAGGCATTTGGTATAATCTCTTCTCACTCTACACTCCTGTGTTCCCATAACTTTTGCTTTCCAAGATTTCTAGGGATTACTTGCTTGCTTGCTAAGTTGCTTCAGTTGGGTCCGATCTTTGTGATCCCAAGGAGTGTAACCCACCAGGCTCCTCTGTCCATGGGATTCTCCAGGCAAGAATACTGGAGTAGGTTGCCATGCTCTCCTCCAGGGGATCTTCCTGACCCAGGGAATGGACCTGCATCTCTTATGTCTTCTACATTGGCAGGAGGGTTCTTTACCACTAGCACCACTTGGGAAGTCCTTCTAGGGATGCACAAGGAGTCAATTCTGATTCAGATATAGTTCTTGAATCTGGAAGCTATTACCAAGGCTACAGCATAGCTGGCACTGGAAACAGTAAATTAAGAAGACTGCTTTGGCATACAAGGGTGTCTTGGTTCGTCAAAAGGTACTGTGGAAAGTCTCAAAATGAGATTAACTATGTTCTAGCCAATTGAAACATATCATAGGTGAGAAAGCAATGGAATGCACTGATTAATCAAATATAATCGTAGTCAAAACTCAAGTGTATTAGAAACCATGGAATAAGTTATTACGCACAGACCAGAAAAGTCTATTTTTTTAAAGTGAGGAAAAATTGAGGTTATGGAAGCATTGATTGTGTAAACATAGAAGGAATAAATTTGGTTATACAAAATAAAAAGAGGTTTGAAACTTAATAAATGACAAAGGACCTTTGAAAAAGGAAATAAAATTGAAGATCACATCACTAGATTATATCTCAAGGTAGGGTAATGTGATGTAAAAATAAAGGTTCTCCAATAATTGTTGGCAGTGGCCACAGGACTGGAAAAGGTCAGTTTTCATTCCAATCCCAAAGATAGGCAATGCCAAAGAATGCTCAAACTACCACACAATTGCACTCATCTCACACACTAGTAAAGTAATGCTCAAAATTCTCCAAGCCAGGCTTCAACAGTACATGAACCTTGAACTTCAGGTGTTCAAACTGGATTTAGAAAAGTCAGGGGAACCAGAGATCAAATTGCCAACATCCATTGGATCACCGAAAAAGTAAGAGAGTTCCAGAAAAATATCTACTTCTGCTTTATTGACTATGCCAAAGCCTTTGACTGTATGGATCACCACAAACTGGAAAATTCTGAAAGAGATGGGAATACCAGGCCACCTGACCTGCCTCCTGAAATATCTGTATGTACCTTGAGAAGCAACAGTTAGAACTGGACATGGAACAACAGACTGGTTCCAAATAAGGAAAGGAGTACGTCAAGGCTGTATATCGTCACCCTGCTTATTTATCTTATATGCAGAGTACATCATGAGAAATGCTGGCCTGGATGAAGTACAAGCTGGAATCAAGATTGCTGGGAGAGATATCAGTAACCTCAGATATGCAGATGACACCACCCTTATGGCAGAAAGTGAAGAAGAACTACAGAGCCTCTTGATGAAAGTGAAGGAGGAGAGTGAAAAGTTGGCTTAAAACTCAACATCAGAAAACTAAGGTCGTGGCATCTGGTCCCATCACTTCATGGCAATAGATGGGGAAACAGTGGCAGACTTTATCTTTTTGGGCTCCAAAATCACTGCAGATGGTGATTGCAGCAATGAAATTAAAAGATGCTTACTCCTTGGAAGAAAAGTTATGACCAACCTAGACAGCATATTAAAAAGCAGAGACATTACTTTGCCAACAAAGGTCCATCTAGTCAAAGCTATGGTATTTCTAGTAGTCATATATGGATGTGAGAGTTGGACTATAAAGAAAGCTGAGCACCGAAGAATTGAAGCTTTTCAACTATGGTGTTGGAGAAAACTCTTGAGGGTCCCTTGGACTGAAAGGAGATCCAACCAGTCCATCCTAAAGGAAATCAGTCCTTAATATTCATTGGGAGGACTGATGTTGAAGCTGAAACTCCAATACTTTGGCCACCTGCTGCAAAGAACTGACTCATTGGAAAAGACCTATATGCTGGGAAAGATTGAAGGTGGAAGGTGAAGGGGACGACAGAGGATGAGATGGTTGGATGGCATCACCGACTCAATGGACATGAGTTTGAGTTAACTGCAGAAGTTGGTGATGGACAGGGAGGCCTGGCATGCTGCAGTCCATGGGGTCACAAAGAGTTGGACAGGACTGAGCGACTGAACTGAACTGAACTGAATAATTCTTGAACTAGATTCTAGGTAACCTAATATGGTTAGGAAAATCCTGAAGCACTCGCATTAGTAACCGGCAGTTTTTGGCCCCAGCTATAGCATATATTGAGCAGTTCAAAGATAATTTTTGTTACATACTATTTATAGCAATTTATAAGTAACCAACTTCGTTATTAGGCCTAGAATGTACATGCTTTAAGAGCTACAAAAGAAAGAAATCAGAAAAGAGAATGAAATAGAAAGAGTAGTGTCAACTCAAGGAGATGTCTGGAATACCAAGGTTCTATCTAATGGAAAAACAAAACAAGGTAGATTTTAAAACTGATGAGAGAGAATTAGGAGCTCTATGCCATTTCAGTTAAAATTCTGAACCTGGAACAAAAGTGGAAAAGCAATTTTAGGATTAAAAAGCTAGTTTATTAAAAATCCAGCTTAAATATTTTTTCCTATTGCTGCAAAACACCTTTTTTATTGAAAAGGAAAATGATTTTCTAAACATCATGAGTTTAATTTCTTCTGGTTATAGACTATACCAGTCTTGCTTTCCATCCTGTTTCTGAATGACAGTTCCAGGCTAGTAAAAATCCATGATACCCATCGTCCAGCCACCTCCAGTGTTTTCATACACAAGAATGAATGCGGGATTCATCTATCTGTCTATAGATTCATCTAATCTATTCTCTTGTAGCTCAGCTGGTAAAGAATCTGCCTGCAATGTGAGAATCCTGGGTTCTAACCCTGGGTTGGGAAGATCCCCTGGAGAAGGCAAAGGCTACTCATTCCAGTGTTCTGGCCTGGAGAATTCCATGAACTGTATAGTCCATGGGGTCGCGAAGAGTCTGACATCACTGAGCAACTTTCACTTTCACTGTCATCACCCCTGTCCTATGGCAAACGTGGTTTTTGAAAGTTAAAAAATACTGTCATTGCATTTTACTAAATTAGCTAAAATTTAATCTTAGAAGGCTCCAGGTGCTTTGGAATGTACTGAAAAAAACTTGGGGGAGGGAGGAAGGAAGTTTCTTTTTGAATTTGAGGAAGGTGGAATATTGAGACCCTTCACAGTTAATTCCCAAATAGCTCCTTCTGCAATTTCTCCAACAATCTCCTCTCACCTTGGAATCAGATGCATGATGGTTTCAATTTTCTAGGATCATGTAATTCATAAAGTTCACACTAGGTATCATTCAATATTACTCAAGATGTTTTAGATGTTAAAACACGGCAATTTAAATTTCCTCTTTGAGTCTGACTTGGCATTCAGGCTCTGTAGAGAAAGTCTTATGAGTCTTAAAATTTTAGGATCAATATTTTAAAGTAGAAGAGACTGAATCAGACCTGCCTGTGAGTGTCTGAGGGTTTCCTGTGGAGGTGTGCATTTGCAGTGGCCGGCTGCAGGGACAAAGGCACTGTCAGCCGCAGTCCTGGGAGGTACCTGTTGGCTCAATAGTTTTAGCCTTACTACACCCGAGGTCAGGGCCAGCGGCTGAGAGAAGCAACCCCATGTCCAAGGAGCGGCGGCTGCCGCAGGAGGGCTGAGAGGAGCTACTCCATGTTCAAGGTCAGGAGGGGCGGCCGTGAGGAGATATCCCTTGTCCAAGGTAAGGAGCAGTGGCTGTGCTTTGCTGGAGCGGCTGTGAAGAGATACCCAACATACAAGGTAAGAGAAACTCAAGTAAGATGGTAGGTGTTGTGAGAGGCATCAGTAGGCAGACACATTGAAACCATAATCACAGAAAACTAGCCAATCTGATCACAGGACCACAGTCGTGTCTAACTCAGTGAAACTAAGCTATGCCATGTGGGGCCAGCCAAGACGGTCGGGTCATGGTGGAGAGCACTGACAGAATGTGGTCCACTGGAGAAGGGAATGGCAACCCACTTCAGTATTCTTGCCTTGGGAACCCCATGAACAGTATGAAAAGGAAAAATGATAGGATACTGAAAGAGGAACTCCTCAGGTCAGTAGGTGCCCAGTATGCTACTGGAGATCAGTGGAGAAATAACTCTAGAAAGAATGAAGGGATGGAGCCAAAGCAAAAAGAATACCGTTGTGGATGGGACTGGTGATAGAAGCTAGGTCCAATGCGGTAAAGAGCAATATTGCATAGGAACCTGAAATGTTAGATTCATAAATAAAGGCAAATTGGAAGTGGTCAAACAGGAGATGGCAAGAGTGAACATCGACATTCTAGGAACCAGCAAACTAAAATGGACTGGAATGGGTGAATTTAACTCAGATGACCATTATATCTACTACTGTGCACAGGAATCACTTAGAAGAAATGGAGTAGCCATCATGGTCAAAAAAAGAGTCCGAAATGCAATGCTTGGATGCAATCTCAAAAATAACAGAATGATCTCTGTTCATTTCCAAGGCAAACCAATCAGTATCACGATAATCCAAGCCTATGCCCCAGCCAGTAATGCTGAAGAAGGTGAAGTTGAACGGTTCTCAGAAGACCCACAAGACCTTTTAGAACTAACACCCCCAAAAGACATCCTTTTCATTATAGGGGACTGGAATGCAAAAGTAGGAAGTAAAGAAACACCTGGAGTAAGAGGCAAATTTGGCCTTGGAGTAAGGAATGAAGCAGGGCAAAGGCTAATAGAGCTTTGCCAAGAGAACGCACTTGTCATAGCAAACACCCTCTCCCAACAACACGAGAGTCCTCTACACATGGACATCACCAGATGGTCAGCACCAAAATCAGACTGATTATATTCTTTGCAGCCAAAGATGGAGAAGCTCTTTACAGTCAGCAAAAATAAGACCGGGAACTGACTGTGGCTCAGATCATGAACTCCTTATTGCCAAATTCAGACTGAAATTGAAAAAAGTAGGGAAAACCACTACACCATTCAGCTATAACCTAAATCAAATCCCTTACAATTATACAGTGGACGTGACAAATAGATTCAAGGTCAGAAAGAAACAGTTAGAACTGGGCATAGAACAACAGACTGGTTCTAAATAGGAAAAGGAGTACATCAAGGCTGTATATTGTCACCCTGCTAATTTTAACTTATATGCAGAGTACATCATGAGAAACGCTGGGCTGGAGGAAGCACAAGCTGCAATCAAGATTGCCAGGAGAAATATCAATAACCTCAGATATGCAGATGACACCACCCTTATGGCAGAAAGTGAAGAGGAACTAAAAAGCCTCTTGATGAAAGTGAAGGAGGAGAGTGAAAAAGTTGGCTTAAAGCTCAACATTCAGAAAGCAAAGATCATGGCATCTGGTCCCATCACTTCATGGCAAATAGGTGGGGAAACAGTGGAAACAGTGTCAGACTTAATTTTTTTGGGCTCCAAAATCACTGCAGATGGTGACTGCAGCCATGAAATTAAAAGACGTTTACTCCTTAGTAGGAAAGTTATGACCAACCTAGACAGCATATTAAAAAGCAAAGACATTACTTTGCCAACAAAGGTCCATCTAGTCAAGGCTATGGTTTTTCCAGTGGTCATGTATGGATGTGAGAGTTGGACTATAAGGAGAGCTGAGTGCCGAAGAACTGACGCTTTTGAACTGTGGTATTGGAGAAGACTCTTGAGAGTCCCTTGGACTGCAAGGAGATCCAACCAGTCCATCCTAAAGGAGATCAGTCCTGGGTGTTCATTGGAAGGACTGATGCTGAAGCTGAAACTCAAATATTTTGGCCACCTCATGTGAAGAATGGACTCATTGGAAAAGACCCTGATGCTTGGAGGGATTGGGGGCAGGAGGAAAAAGGGATGACAGAGGATGAGATGGCTGGATGGCATCACTGACTCGATGGACATGAGTTTGAGCAAACTCCGGGCATTGGTGATGGACAGGGAGGCCTGGCCTGCTGCAATTCATGGGGTCGCAAAGAGTTGGACAGGACTGAGCGACTGAACTGAACTGAACTGAAGAGAGTCTATAGACTCCAGGAAAGCATTGCCTCAGGCCAAACAACTAACAGGGGGGGAGCACAACCCCACTCATCAGCAGACAATTGGATTAAAGTTTTACTGAATGTGGCCTTATCCAGTAGAGCAAGACCCAGTTTTCCCCACAGCCAGTTCCTCAATGAAGCTATGAGTTTCGGCATGCAGGATGGGTCATGTTGGAGAGTTTCTGACAAAACGTGGTCCTATGGAGAAGGCAATGGCAAACCACTTCA
The DNA here is from genome assembly GCF_033118175.1 of Dama dama. Classification (NCBI taxonomy): domain Eukaryota; kingdom Metazoa; phylum Chordata; class Mammalia; order Artiodactyla; family Cervidae; genus Dama; species Dama dama. The sequence goes on from NC_083710.1 coordinate 51,709,628, forward strand.
GTATTCTTGCCTCGAGAATCCAATAAACAGTATGAAAAGGTAAGAAGTAATGATACCAGAAGATGAACCCCACAGATCAGTAGGTGTCCAATATGCCACTGGGGAAGAGCTGAGAAATAGCTCCAGAGAGAATGAAGAGGCTGGGCCAAAGCAGAAATGACGCCCAGTTGTGGGTATGTCTGGTGGTGAAAGTAAAGTCTGATGTTGTAGAACCAATATTGCATAGGAACCTGGAATGTTAGATCCATGAATCGAGGTATATTGGACATGGTTAAGCAGGGGATGGCAGGAGTGAACATTGACATTTTAGAAATCAGAGAACTAAAAGGTACAGGAATGGGTGAATTTAATTCAGATGTCTATTGTATCTACTACTGTGGGCAAGAATCCCTTAGAAGAAATGGAGTAGCCCTCATAGTCAACGAAAGAGTCTGAAATGCAGTACTTGGGTGCAATCTCAAAAACAATAGACTGACCTCTGTTTGTTTTCAAGGCAAATCATTTAAGATCACAGTAACCCAAGTCTATGCCCCAACCACTGATGTTGAAGAAGCTTAAGTTGACCAGTTCTATGAAGATCTACAACACTTTCCAGAACTAACACCAAAAAAGGGTGTCCTTTTCATCATAGGGGATTGGAATGCTGAAGTAGGAAGTCAAGAGATCCCTGGAGTAACAGACAAGTTTGGCCTTGGAGTACAAAATGAAGCAGGGCAAAGGCTAACAGAGTTTTGTCAAGAGAACATGCTGGTCATAGCAAACACACTTTCCAACAACACAAGAGAGGACTCTACAATTGGACATCACCAGATGGTCAATGCCGAAATCAGATTAATTATATTCTTTGCAGCCGAAGATGGAGAAGCTCTATATATTTGGCAAAAACAAGACCTGGAGCTGACTGTGGCTCAGATCATCAGTTCCTTATTGCAAAATTCAGGCTTAAATTGAAGAAAGTAGTTAAAACTCTAGCCCATTCAGGTATGGCCTAAATCAAATGCCTTATGATTATGCAGTGGAGGTGATGAATAGATTCAAGGGATTAGATCTGGTAGATAGAGTGCTTGAAGAACTATGGATGGAGGTTAGTAGCATTGTACTAACTAGGAGGCAGGGACCAAAACCATCCTATAGAAAAACAAATGCAAGAAGCCAAAGTGGTTGTCTGAGGAGACTCTAAAAATAGCTGAGGAAAGAAGAGGAGTGAAAGGCAAGAGAGAAAGGGAAAAATATATCCAACTGAATTCAGAGTTCCAGAGAATAGCAAGGAGAGATAGGAAATCCTTCTTAAATGAACAATGCAAAGAAATAGAGGAAAACAGAAGAATAAGAAAGACTAAAGATCTCTTCAAGAAAATTAGAGTTACCAAGGAAACATTTATGTAATAATGGGCAGTATAAAGGAAAGAAATAGTAAGGACCTAACAGAAACAGAAGAGACTAAGAAGAGGTGGCAAGAATACACAGAAGAACGATACAAAAAAAAAGTCTTAATGACACAGTATCCACAATAGTGTGGTCACTCACCTAGGCAGACATTCTGGAATGTGAAGTCAAGTGGGCCTTAGGAAGCATCACTACAAACAAAGCTAGTGGAGGTGATGGAATTCCAGCCAAGCTATTTCAAATCCTAAGAGATGCTGCTGCTAAAGTGCTGCACTCAATATGCCAACAAATTTGGAAAACTCAGCAGTGGCCACAGGACTGGAAAAAGTCAACTTTCATTCCAATATCAAAGAAGGGAAATGTCAAAAAATATTCAAACTACTGCACAGTTGTACTCATTTCACATGCTAGCAAGGTAATGTTCAAAATCCTTCAAGCTAGGCTTCAACAGTATGTGAACTGAGAACTTCCAGATGCTTGATTTAGAAAAGGCAAAGGAAGAACCAGAGATCAAATTGCCAATATCCACTGGATCATAGGAAAAAGAAACAGAACTCCAGAAAAACATCTACTTCTGCTTCATTGACTATGCTAAAGCCTTTCATTGTGTTTATCACAACAAACTGTGGAAAATTCTTCAAGGGATGGGAATATCAGACCGTCTTACTTGCTTCCTGAGAAACCTATATGCAGGTCAAGAAGCAACAGTTAGAACTGGACATGGAACAACAGACTGGTTCAAAATTGGGAAAGGACTATGTCAAGAATGTATATTGTCACCCTGCTTATTTAACTTACATGCAGAGTACATCATGGGAAATGCCAGACTAGATGAAGCACAACTGGAATGAAGATTGCTCAGAGAAATATCAATAACCTCAGATATGCAGATGACACCACCCTTATGGCAGAAAGTGGAGAACTAAAGAGGCTCTTGATGAAACTGAAAGAGGAGAGTGAAAAAGCTGGCTTAAAACTCAACATTAAAAAATGAAGATCATGATATCCAATTTCATCACTTCATAGCAAATAGATGAGGAAACAATGGAAACAGTGACAGATTTTATTTTCTTGGACTTCAACATTACTGTGGATTTTGACTGCAGCTATGAAATTAAAAGTCGCTTACTTCTTGAAAGAAAAGCTATGACAAACCTAGATAGCATATTAAAAAGGAGAGACATCACTTTGTTGACAAAGGTCTGTATAATCAAAGCTATGGTTTTTCTAGGAATCATGTATGGATGTGAGAGTCTGACCATAAAGAAGGCTGAGCACTGAAGAGCTGGTACTACCAAAATGTGGTGCTAGAGAAGACTCTTGAGAGTCCTTTGGATAACAAGGAGATCAAACCAGTGAATTCTGTAAGAAATCAACCCTGAATATACATTGGAAGGACTGACACTGAAGCTGAAGCTCTAATATTTTGGCCACCTGATGTGAAGAGCCAACTCACTGGAAAAGACCCTGATTCTGGGAAATATTGAAGGCAGGAGAAGAAGGGGATGACAGAAGATGAGATGGTTAGATGGCATCAGTGAACTAAATGGACATGTGTTTGAGCAAACTACAGAATATAGTGGAGGACAGGAAAGCCTGGCATTCTGCGGTTCATGGGCTTGCAAAGAGTCAGACAAGACTTAGCGACTGACAACAACAACAATTTTAAAGCACACATTCTTTATGGACTAAGTCCACAGGTTTTTCAGAAGAGTTTGCTTGCCTCCCAAACCATGCCACAAAATGTACAGTTGTACCTTTCAGATCTGGCTAACTAAACATGCATTTTATTTTCAGTTGTAGACTCAACGTGCATGAGATAAACAAGCAACCTCTGAGGGTTGAGTTTTAGTAGCAACAGGGATGTGCATAAAGAGATTTGTTCTTACCTAAGGATTCTCTCTCACTGGTGACTAATGGACACTTTTGTCATAGAGTATTCAAGGTATTACTTACATGGTTGTGGCCTGTTTATCTACTGCAGTTGTATTCAGTGAGTTCATTTCTAAAAGATTTCCCTTCTTTTCCTGGAAGGAATTTCTGTCATTTATTTGAGAATGCAGTATTTTCTTGCCCCCAACACATCAACCAAACACCACATTCTCCCTCACACAGAATCCATCAAACAACAGTCATCAAGGAAAGAGAGTGGGGAAAAAACAATCTTCCCACATAACTGAGAGTCTGCTTAAAGTTCATGTAGCATTAGACAGTCATATTAGAAGGCACTAAATAAACACAGGCAGAAAGGGTAGTGCTAACACTCTTTCCCTCTATTAATAAATAAAAATAGTCTGTAATTTAAAGCTATTTATTAATGGAATATGGCCCATTTTGTTTAGTGAACATAAATGCAGCTCCTGCTATACATACTATAAGTAAATATATTAAAGAAATGCTTGACCTGGAAGAAAACCTGGCATATACATCATCTTGGAATTTGCCAAGGGTTATGTTAGCTTATTGTCCTAATAATTCATTTGTTTGTTTGTTTACCACAACACCATTGAGCAAAATAGTCTAACAGGATGGCTAATTACATGAGGTACAGATTGATGACATTTAGAAGCCGGTACAATTATGATTTTATAATTACTGCCTATAGAAAATACACTGAGCCCCATGAGAGCCAAAGCAATAACCTAGAAAGACTTTGCCTTCCTGCTGGAAGTATATCTTGTGATTCCCTTTTTGGTAATTTCAGTTTGACCTTGGCTGCAACAGTCAACTGATCATACTGGACTTTATTATGCTAAGACAAATTTTATCTCTGATTCCATATTCTATGTATGTGGTGATACAGATACTAGAACTGCGTCACATTCCTATTATATCTGGTATAGCTTTAACCCTGGTGCAAAGCTATGGTTTCTCCTTGCTAATTTAGTTCTATCTGTAAGACTGACTAGAGTTCTGTATGATGATGTTCTGCTTTGATGATGATGTAGGATGATGCCTTTGACTTCTTAAAAAGAGTACCTCTGTTTGGAATGTATTTAATATGAGAGTCCAAGAAGTTAAAGATGTTAAAGATGATAAAGATTAGAAGGACTCGATGTCAAGTTATGAAAGATAATTTGTCATAAAAATTTAACTGAATTATTATAATTTAATGAACAAACATAATTTAATTATTAATAAATTTAATGACATGTATACACTTCCCAGGTGGCTCAGATGGTAAAGCATCTGACTACAGTGAGGGAGACCCAGGTTTGATCCCTGGGATGGGAAGATCCTCTGGAGAGGGAAATGGCAACCCACTCCAGTACTCTTGCCTGGAAAATCCCATGGACGGAGGAGCCTGGTAGGCTACAGTCTATGGGGCTGCAAAGAGTCGGACAGACTGAGCGACTTCGCATACACAGCAATAAGGGCTTCCCAGGTGCCTCAGTGGTAAAGAATCCGCTGCAAAGCAGGAGACACAGGTTCAATCCCTGGGTCATGAAGATCCCTGGAGAGGGAAAAGGCATCCCACTCCAGTATTCTTGCCTGGAAAACCCCATGGACAGAGGAGTCTGACAGGCTGCAGTCCATGTGGTTGCAAAGAGTTGGACATGACTTAGCGACTGAAGATCGGCAGAAGCATACACAATAGTGTCTGCTTAGTGTGGTCAGAGTTATTTGAAAGCAAAATATCTGTATGGAAAAAATCTTTACCTAATTCATAATGTGTTAACTTGTGTTTTACCTGGTTTAGCATACTTGAAGGAAAATGAACATGTATTGAATACCTACTATGATCTAACTATTATACTGGGTGCTGTATGCGCTTTAATGCACTTAATGCTCTCTTTGATACTAGCTAGTAAAGAGGAAATGTAACTTGATCATGGTCAAGGAGACAGGTTTACTCAGAGCTGTTTGACTAAAGCTACACAGTAATGCTTCCTCATTTAAATACACCAAAAGCCACTTTAAAGATCATTAACTTGGTTAAAAGCTGCACGAAAAATGAATGCTTCTCTTTTTATTGCTTAGTTTTGAATATTTTCAGTAGTAAGGATTAGAAGCTGAAAACAGCTAAATGGTTGAACATATATAATTTGCTTCTTATAGAGCATGTTTCATCTCATGACTTCCAAAACTAATTACAATACTAGATTTATCTATTAATTTCCAAAAGAAAGTAAATACTATTATGGTGAGAGTCCATAAATACCAACCTACTTGGTCCTAAAGGAGCTGGTCTCCAATCTATGAAGCATTTCATAGTCACTACCAATTCAGGAGCCAAGAAGTCTTCAAGCACTGACTGTCTTGACTGCTTCTAAGCTCTCTGGCAGATTCCCCAGACAGCTCAGGGTCTTCTTTTCTCCTAGATTCACTAAGAACCCATTTTGCTTTTTCCTAATGCTTTTAATCATCCATTTACATTTCTGTAATCTCACAATTAATTCATTAAAGTCACAACTCTAGATTTATTATGTGGTTGTTGATGGGTATCTTTATTTTACCTGTATTATTGACTGATTTATTGATTGATTAACTTAACACACAACTATTGAGAGTGAACCACATGTAAGGCTCTAATCTGGATGTCCTAGGATGAATAAAGATGACTGTTAATTGATGCTTGACTTCAAGAGTCAAGCTATCTAAGACTATCTATAGATAGTCAGGCTAGCTATTGTTGCTATCTAATGAACAAGATAAGCATAGGAAGAACAAACTATAATTCATACCAGAATTTGATTACGATACATGTAATGGGAGAAACAAGTGATTAACTTTTTCTTAGGGGAACAAATCATATAATTTCTTGGCTCAAAACCTTTAGTGGTTCTCCACTCTCCTTAGGCTTACACAGTCTGTATCCAACATTCATTTATTCAATGATGACTTAATTTTAACCATTCCAACCTTATCTAATCACTAGCCTCCAGTGCTCAGTACACCCTTAATATATTTACTATAATTCTGATAAAACTACCTCCTCCAGAAACTGTTCCTTGACCAGGCCCATCTAAAATGCTTTCTTTCTCTCGGCAACCTGTGCAATTTAATACAATCACTTAATATATTGGATTAATAAATGCTTCCCCCACCCCCCAAGTACTTAAGAGCAATTCAAACCTCCTAGAAAGAGATCAAGTTTATATTTCTTTCTCTGTAGTATCTCATGTTATATATGATAAGGAGCCTGTAAACATTTGGTGATTGATCTATCTCAGACGTCAGAGAGCCTGTTTGGTTCACTATTTTTACCCTTGCTGAGAGGTTCCCTGAAGAAGGAGTCTTTGAGGATGATTATGTTGCTGAGGCTAAAATGCAGTAATATTTATTATCTATTATAATGGTTTGTATATGTATTTTTTTTCTAATTTGGCTGTAGTATCTTTTTAAGATCAAATTTTCACCACTGAGATTATATTGTCATTGAAAATAAGAAATAAAATTCAATTTACCAGCAACTTATAAAATACCTAATCAATGTGTGAAAAGAGCTTGGCTAGAAAAAAAAAAACTAAACAAAACATACGTTCAATGCAGTATAACATACATACTGCACATTGTGATATTTGCACAAATTGTAAGAATATAGCTTGATGAATAACCACCACATAGATCAAGAAACAGCATATTCCCAGTACTTAAAAAGTTCCCTTCTACTTCCCACTATTGTCATAGATTTTCCAAAATATTTTTTTTCCTATTTGCATTCCTTCATCAGTATGCAAAATTTCCAGTTCTTCCATTTCTTCAGTACCCCCTAGTTTCGTCAATCTATTTAACTTCAGCTTTTCTAAATTTTTCAAGGGGTGTGTAATGTTATGTCAAGTTTTATTTTACAATTCCTGATAACTAATGAGACTAGCATGTTTTCCTGTGTTTACTGGCCGTTGGTATATCCTCTTTTATGAAATGTCTTAGACTTTTGGTCATTTTTCTATTAAGTTCTTCATATACTTGCCTTAAATGTCACTTGTTTATAAATGTTTCAGACACTATTTTCTCCTATCTGTGGCTAACCTCTTAAACTCTCTTGAAGGTTTCTTTTGAGATACAGAATTTCTTAGTTTTAATTTATGATTAATGAATTTTTACTTCTGTTTAGAAAATCTTTGCCTATTGCAAAGATTTGAAGACAACTTCTTGCATTATTTTCTAGAAGCTTTAATCTTGCACCATTAACATTTAGATTAATAATCCATCTGGAATTGATTGTATGTGGTCTTGGTTGGAAGTCAACATTCAGTTGATTCCATGTGTTCATCCAATTAACTCAGGATCATCTACTGAAAAGTCCATCCTTTCCCAGTATCACTTTTTGCAGTACCATTTTTGTAATGTCAAGTGTCCTTAAATGCCTGGGTGTTTTTCTGGATTTTCTCTTTTGTTCTAGTTCTGCAGTTTCTGTTCTGGACCTTCTCTACCCTTTTGCTAATACCACATGGTCTTAATTAGCATAGCTTTATTATAAAACTTTGGGCCTTACCTGGTGGTTCAGGAGTAAAGAATCCACCTGCAAAGCAGGAGTGCAGGAGACTCAAGTTTGATCCCTGGATCAGGATGATGCCCTGCAGAAGGGAATAGCAACCCACTACTGTATTCTTGTCTCGAAAATTCTGTGTACCAGGTTGCCTAGAAGGGTAGCCCATTGGGTCCCAAAGAGTTGGACAAGACTTAGCAACTACAATAGCAACATTATAGAACTAAAAATCTTTCACCTTTATTCTTATTTAAAATTATCTCAGTTATTCTTGGTCATTTAGATTAACTGTATACATTTCCATAAAATGTAATCTGAGGACCTTTTATTTAAGGGGGTTGCAGTGATCATTTTGGAGAGAATTCAGTGTTTCAAATTATGAAAATTTATTTAAGTCTTGTTTAATTTTTCCTAAAAATGTTATATCATCTTTGTGTAGAGTTTGTGATAGTTTTTGAAATTACATTTATTGTTTAATGTTTCATGTTTAACATTGTCATGGTAAATGTGATTTCTTAAATTTATTTTATACAAATTTGTTGCTATTATAAAGACATAAAGTTGCTTTGAAATATAATGCTGATCTTGTATCTAGTGACTTTGCTAAATGCAATGATTAATTCCAAAGGAATGCCTTGTTAATTGCATTAACTCCTAAACTCCTGATTAGGAGTCAGACCAATGAAGAAGGCAAAATACATATCAGGATGATTTTTTCTGAAGGTTCTTGGGATAAAAAAAAAAAAAAACATGGAACACAAAGGCAAAGACTAGAAGTAAGTAACAGGTAAGCAGTTTTGTTTGTTGTTGTGGTTTAGTCACTAAGTCCTGTCCTACTCTTTTGTAACCCTATGGACTGTAGCCTACCAGGCTTCTCTGGTCATGGGATTTCCCAGGCAAGAATACTAGAGAGGGTTGCTATTTCCTTTTCCAGGGGATCTTCCTGGCCTAGGGATCAAACTCACGTATCTTGCATTGGCGGGAGGATTCTTTACCACTGAGCCACCAGGGAAGCCAAGGAGTCTTAGGAAGTCTTTTTAAAAAGGAAAGAAATTAGATGAATTGGAACAAAGCCTTAACATAAGCACAATTTGGAGTTGGATGAATTTCATTTCATAATAAAGGCCTGATTAATCTATTTGGGAAAGCTTGCAGTTGGAAAACTTTCACAGAGCTAGAACTTGGAGATATGCTTTCTTGGAAATTTTATTAAAAAATGGCCAGGCAAAAGGTTTTATTCCAACTGTCTTGAATCACATCTGCATCTCATCTGGTATAATCTAAGCCTCTGTATTTGTCTGTCTTTCACAACATGTGTACCAGATAATTTAGATTAGAGTGAAAGAATTAATATAAGCCACCATGTTTTCTCTCATGCCAGACACTTTGAATGAATCATCACATACATTATATCCATTCCTTCAATAAGCTCAAAATCCTCCATGATAGATGTGATTATTTTAAGCTTATAAACACAGTATATTTGTTGGAGCTCTCTTGTTCTAAGAAAGAGAAAATTTGTTTGAAAAAGTTTAAGCAGAAAGCTTAATTTGTAGGGAGAAGTATGCCAGGTTGGAGAAGGGCATGGCAACCCACTCCAGGATTCTTGCCTGCAGAATCCCACAGAGGACAGAGGAGCCTGGCGGGCTACAGTCCATGGGGTCGCAAAGAGCTGGACGTGACTGAAGTGACAGCATGCGTGCACACACGTATGCCAGGTTATCTCAGAATAAACCAGCTGTGACTGCAGCTGGGCTCTGCAGACAGCTGGATAGACTTAGATCTCAAGGCCATCAGGATACTGTCTATCATCACTGTTCTGTTTGTGGACTTAGTTTTCCTCCCCCTCTCTTTCTTTCTCCTGTTTATTTCTGGTTTTCTCTCCATAATGGAAGCATTGTTGCTAATGACTCCTGAGCTTTATATCTTTCAGCATAACTGCTGTTACTCAAAAAAAAAAAAAAAAAGAAAGAAAAAAATGCCTGGGAAGAGATTCATTAGTTCAGTTTTGGCCAGGTACTCAGAGGTGACATGCGGCAGGAACATACAATATTATGTGAACTATATGAAATCAGTACTATCTTCTTAAGAATAGCAATTTCATCACTCAACCTAATAATTATAGCTAATAGTAATAATAATGCAATTGAGTGCCTACTATGTGCCAAGCCTTGTTCTAAGCACTTTACAGATGTTTACTCATTTACATTTGCAACAACCTTAAAAGTTAAATGCTATAATCATCTTCATTTTATAGTTTAGAAAAGTAAAGCATGAGGAATTTAACTTACTTGCCCATGATCATATAATAAGTGTAAGTACCAGGATTTTAACCCAAGTATTTAGGCTCCAGGGTCTATTACAACATATAGTGATGGAGAGCATTATAGATAATTGGGGGAAAGATACTTGAAGTGGTAGGTCAGGAGTATATGCCACATACTCAGTCCCACTGTTGTCTACTGCATCAATACATTGGCAAGGAAATGGAGGCCCAGAGAGGAGGATAAGAAACCCATACATGACCACACAGCCAATAAATGACAGGACTGAGACTGGAACTAAACTTTGTCTTGGTCCATTACATCATGCTCCCTATTAAATCATTGGATTGGGAGAAGAATGATAAATTTCATATTATACTATAATAAATACTGCTTCTTGTGTGTATTCTTCTAGGTACTAATAACTATGGAATTACAAGACTTGGTTTTTGTTTTCTATTTGGAAGTAAAAATATTATATGCATTTTGAATGTATACTCTACTAAGTTGAAGCATTCTGTTAAGAGAAATGCACTGGATATTACTGGTTAAGTAGAAATGCCATCTTTGTGTCTCCCCCGTATGTGCTCAGTCGCTTTAGTCACATCCCACTCTTTGCAAATCTGTGGACTGTAGCCTGCCAGGCTCCTCTGTCCATGGGGATTCTCTGAGCAAGAATACTGGAGTGGGTTGCCATGCCCTCCTCCAGGGGATCTTCTCAATCCAGGGATCGAATCAGCATCTCATGTGTCTCCTGTTCGGCAGGCAGATTCTTTACCCCTGAGACACGGAGGAAGCTCACGTGTTTCCCTCAGAAATGATTATATGTGTGTGTGGTGGGGGTGTCTGTTTGTAAACTCCCCCTTCTGACTGCTGGCATGAAAGTAGGCTGTGAGATACTTTTACATTGTTGAGAACTGATGAGGGCTTCTTAGATTTCTCAGATTCTTATTTGCTGCCCCGAGTGTCCCTGTGGAACTGAGGGAGGCCAGGGGAGGTGGACATTTCCTGTGGATTCACTGTTGTATCCTGGATTAAGTAAAAGTGAAATTGTTCTTTTGCATCTAAGTAAAATGGGGGAAAAGTGATTTGTGTGTAAAGTTTAATGGTGCAACATCAAGAACAAGACCAAACCTTAAAATAAGGCTGGCTCGTGGCTGGTACACGTCCTACCCTGATGCCTAACTTTTTAGGTTGTAAGTGCCTTGTGGGGTGAGACTATGTTAATTATCTGTTTTTCTCTACTATGATGTATAGATATGGATATCTTTTCATTTATACTGCAGGTGATCTCTTGGGATTCTTGGTTCTGTGAATTGATGTTTCTCCTTAGTTCTAGGGATTAAGTATACCTTTTGTTAATGCCTTTATTTCATTTTCTCTGACCTATCCTTCTGTTCACTATATTTTCTGTCTCTCTATGCTGCATTTTCATTTCTTTGTCTGTTTCTTTACTTTCTTAATAATTTTTTATTATCTATTTTTTGGTTCATGAATTCTTTCTTTAGCTATGTCTAATCTTATGCAAAACCTATTCATTCAGCTAATTTCAATTCTTGGAGGGGGCTGAAATTGGGGTCTGGTTTATCAAAGGTTCAAATTTTGAATTCTGGGCTTTGACAGTTCCAGTAGTCTGCAAAAGTGCTACTCTGTTAATGATGATCTCCTCCCAGCCTCAGTTCAGTTCAGTTCAGTCGCTCAGTCATGTCCGACTCTTTGCAACCCCATGAACCGCAGTATGCCAGGCCTCCCTGTCCATCACCAACTCCCGGAGTTTACTCAAACCCATGTCCATTGAGTCGGTGATGCCATCCAACCATCTCATCCTCTGTCATCCCCTTCTCCTCCTGCCCTCAATCTTTCCCAGCATCAGGGGGGTCTTTTCCAATGAGTCAGCTCTTCGCATCAGGTGACCAAAGTACTGGAGTTTCAGCTTCAGCATCAGTCCTTCCAGTGAACACCCAGAACTGATCTCCTTTAGGATGGACTGGTTGGATCTCCTTGCAGTCCAAGGGACTCTCAAGAGTCTTCTCCAACACCACAGTTCAAAAACATCAACTCTTAGGCGCTCAGCTTTCTTCACAGTCCAACTCTCACATCCATACATGACCAATGGAAAAACCATAGCCTTGACTAGATGGACCTTTGTTGGCAAAGTAATGTCTCTGCTTTTTAATAGGCTGTCTAGGTTAGTCATAACTTTCCTTCCAAGGAGTAAGTGTTTTTTAATTTCATGGCTGCAGTCACCATCTGCAGTGATTTTGGAGCCCAGAAAAATAAAGTCAGCTATTGTTTCCTCTGTTTCCTCCCAGCCTCAGCAATTAACAAATGACCTCAGGATAAAGAAACATTGAGTGACCGGCTGATCTTTCTGTTTCTCAATTCCTTAGGTTTTTTAATCAGGAAATTGTTCACTGTCTTGTTAGTTTTTTGTTGTTTTGAAGAAATTAAATAAAAGAACCATTGGTTTCCTCAATGACAGATATGATATTAATTACTGAGTTCTTCCCTATTTAAAATGGAGGTCTCAAAATTTGTCTTTGATGAGTTCATTTTTAAGTTGAGTAACTGAATGAATAAAATCAGTTAATGTTTATAACATTAAGAATGTTAGTTAGCAATATTCTGCTAAGCAATATTGCTAAGCAGAATTAGCAGTATTCTGCTTCTAACTGTGACTTCTGAAGGGTTCGACAATAATAACTTAATATGTCATTTTTACTTCATGGAAATTGCTAATTCTGCTCTGTGAGTTGTTGCATTGCCAAGTGTGTATAGGTCTTTAGAGGTGGCTGTGGTGCTCTTTAAAAGACACTAGCTTCTTGGAAGAAAAGTTATGACCAACTTAGACAGCATGTTAAAAAGCAGAGACATTACTTTGCCAACAAAGGTCCATCTAGTCAAAGCTATGGCTTTTCCAGTATTCATGTATGGATGTGAGAGTTGGACCATAATGAAAGCTGAGAGCTGAAGAATTGATGTTTTTGAACTGTGGTGTTGGAGAAGACTCTTGAGAGTCCCTTGGACTGAAAGGAGATCCAACCAGTCCATCCTAAAGGAGATCAGTCCTGGGTGTTCTTTGGAAGGACTGATGCTGAAGCTGAAATGCCAATACTTTGGCCACCTGATGTGAAGAACTGACTCATTTGCAAAGACCCTGATGTTGGGAAAGATTGACGGTGAGAGGAGAAGGGGACGACAGAGGATGAGATGGTTGGATGGCATCACCGACTCAGTGGACATGGGTTTGAGTAAACTCTGAGAGTTGGTGATGGACAGGGAGGCCTGGTGTCCTGCAGTCCATGGGGTCGCAAAGAGTCGGACATGACTGAGCGACTGAACTGAAGTGATGGTGCTCCTTTTACATACCTTGTGAGAATTGTGATTAGATGGGGCTATGCAGATAAAGGCTTTATTTCAGTGAGCTTCCATGGCCTCAAGTCCAGAGAACTGTGGTAGAAGGTGATCAAGACATTAACGATTAGAGTTTTTATTAGGTAGATAAAGGTGTATAAGGTTGGAATGCTATTTAACTTCTCTCTTCAAGTAGTGGCTCTCTCAACTGGCTTGTAATTGAATCTTTTGTTCTTGGAAATTTGAAGGTCTTCAGAATAACCTTGCATTGCATGCATGCTAAGTTGCTTCAGTCATGTCTGACTCTGTGCAACCCTGTGGACTGCAGCCCGCCAGGCTCCTCTGTCCATGGGATTCTCCAGGAAAGAACATTGGAATGGGTTGCCATGCCCTTTTCCTGCAGCATAAACTTACCACTATAATGACTTTTTCTTGGAACCAATGGACTGCAGTGAGTTGTTCTTTTTTCTATGAGTAACAATGGAAAACATAAATACCAGTTACTATGTGCAAGAATCTTTTCTAAAATCTTTACATTTATTAAATAGTTTTATCTTCATAGGAACATATAAGGAGATGAGATAAAGATAAGTGATAAAGTTGCACAACCAGAGAGTAACAGATAATAGGAGATCCCAGACAGTCTTGATCTAGAGTCCAAGCTCTATCTGTTTTATTATAATAGCATAATCCTAATAACAAGAAACACCATTCAGACACTTAGGAACACAATCTCTTGCCCAGGAGAAATGAAGATTATGACCCTCTACTAGATCTCCAGTTTTGGGCTTCCCTGCTGCTCAGTGAAAAAGAAATGGCCTGCAGTATAGGAGACTCGGGTTTGATCTCTGGGTCAGGAAGATCCCCTGAACAAGGAAATGGCAACCCACGCCAGTATTCTTACCTGGAGAGTCCCATGGACAGAGGAGCCTGGTGGGCTACAGTCTATGGTGTCCCAAGAGTCCGACGTAACTTAGTGACTAAACCACCTCCACCAGGTCTCCAGTTTTAAAGGTGGAAGATAAAAGTAAAGAAAGGAGGAATTTGAAAGAAAAATAAAGAGACATGTGTTGGAAGTGAGTTGTCAGATAAGCAATGAAATGATTTTTCCAAGAGCATAAAGCAAGTGTCACAGCTGTGTTTTAAATTGGTATTTTCACTACAGTTGTTCATATGTCTATATAAGAACAATGTCAAATAAAAGCTATAGAATCACTCATTTTTACAAGGTGACTACTGTGTGTAAGCACTTCTGCTGGATCTATGATTTACACATCTTTCAATCACAGATAAATACAGAGCAGCTCGATGTAGCCAAGAATTGTCTCTTCACATGGCTCTCTGCCAAAACACACTCAGCTCCCTACTCTGCTCTCCACATTGCTGCCCGCCCATAGAGAATATGAGGGCTTTGTGGCCTTTTGGTTCTTCTAGCGGAAAATTTTTACAGACTAAGCAGAGAGAAAGTTAGCACTAAGGGGGCGATTTGCAAATGGACACCATTCTGTGTCTAAGAATTATAAAAAGCAGATTATAAAAAGCAGCAGACCCCTGTGGTGTGAAACTGCTAGCTTCATACCATAAATGGAAATTGCTTTTAGAACCTAAAGGGGTTGCGATGACTGCACCAATACTGTTTGTTTTTATCATTGGTACAAAAATGGTAAAAGGAAATGATTCCAAACCAGCCAAGGAATGATTTTGAAAAGCTCGATGCCATGTCAAAGGGCACCACATAAAGCGAACAGCATCTTCTCATTGCTGAGAATGAAAAATCCATTGAAACTTTGTAAGACTATGTTTGTCTCTGTGTCTATATCTTTGACATAATTAAGGACTAGTCTGTGTGTAACATGATGAGAGACAAAATTTTTCTCATAGTCAAGGTGAATGATTATGGTTGTACCTGTTTAAAAGATCACCTACAATGTTCAGTATTTTTTTTTTCTTTCTTTTTTTAACCTGGGTTCAGGGAAGTTTCATATTGTCCTAATCTGAATTGGTTCTGATTGAGATATGAAAGATCCAAAATTACCCTGGAGTAATAGATTCAGTGACTGTTTATAAACATGACACATTACTTTTCTTTTTTAAGCAGAAGAGGCCTTCAAGTGTTCCTAAACGAGCTAAAAAAACACACAGAATCTCTGATATGTGTATATTTTTGGCCAGGTCACACAGCTTGTGGAATCTTAGTTCCCTTACCAAAGATTAAAGCCGGGCCACAGCAGTGAAAGTGTAGAACCCTAACTACTGGACAGCCAGGGAATTCCCAACTATGATATTTTATTATTATCCTTACTTAAGACTATCCTTACTTTCAAGCTGATAGATTTTTTTCCCTAAAACTGTCACTTAAATGGGGGTTAGATTCAATCAGGTTAATGAAATTCAACATCTATAAGACTTCTTATATTAATAGCTTCAGGAGATGACATTTGAATGTAATTTTTGTAATTTATTACAGTGGGTGGGATAAATATGGTGTTAGCTTCAGTTTAGGTGACATTTAGATAACTTGAATGTATATTGGGTCTTTAAATTTTTTTTTGATATATCGTTAAAAATATAAGTATATTTGATTCGTTCTTGTGTCAGTTGAGTTAGACTAGGTTATGCTGTGGTAACACAAAGTCCTGAGACCTATTGGCTTTTAGCCACAAAGATTTATATCTTAGGTACATGACCTGCTATCAGGTCTTGACTGAAGACCCTGGTTCATGCATCCTCACGCCAGGACCCAGGCTGATGGGGCAGACCCTATTTTGAAGGTGGTTATTTGCTAGTGCAGGAGAGAAAATTCTGCACTAATTCTTCAAGCTTCCACCTGAAGATGACACACATCACTCCCACAACTGGTCACGTGGGGAGAGAGCAAGCTCAATCCTTCCATGTGCTCTGAAGGGAGATCCAGAAATATTCAGTGAATTGCACTAATGATCACCATAATCTCCAGTCCCTCAAAATAGTAAAAACTGATAAAGCAAATCCAGTATGTAAATCAGCACATCAGAGAAAGCTATACACGGAGGCAAACACTTTCATCCAAAGTTTCCTCAGCTCCCTTCTGCAGCAAACCTCCTTACAAGTTACTACTACACTCACTGTCTTCAACTGATTCATTCCTATTCTCTCAGCAACCCACTGGATCTTATTATTTTCCTAGTCACAGAAAAGCCAAGTCACCTTTCCTTTTGAATCATTCCCTATGTGCCCACTTTGTACTTAAAGACATCAGCTTTATTTTCATTCAGCGTAAGCTTCTAGTACCCACAGGAGAACCCTCAATGACCTCAGTCATTCTGTTCAGTCGATTTGGGGAAATGTATGCATGGTATTGATACTTTGGATACTAAAGATGGAAATCTTCTCTAAATGGGGCTGATAATATCACAGACAGCTTGATAATAGGTGCTATAGATACAGAGTAACTGTTGAAGTATTAAAAATTTGGGTGTTAAGAATTGAACTAAGCTTTTGTTTTAACGTCACTAAAACGCAGTGGTTTGAAAAGTCTTTGTAACAGTTGTCATGAAGAAAATCATCCCAGGTATTTTAAAAAATAGTATGTAAAACACCTCTTACTTTACTTGAAACAACTGCCTTAATTCTCCCCCAATGCCCCTCCTTTTCTTTTTCTTCCTTCCTTCTCTGTACCTTCCTTGTTTTCTTCCTTTCATTCTAAACTCCTGACATTGGAATTTCAGCAGATAAACTTTCTTGGAATTAAAAAAAAAAAAAAGCTCATACAGTATTTTAAAATACTCTCTTGTCTCTTTGATAATTTTTACTTTTTCCTTTAAATGCTTCTGTTCTAGTCCTTCTTATTTTCTCTGGATCTTTGATTTTGAGAATTCACTAATGATCTCTTACATTTTTAGCTGTTTTGCACTTGCCAGATAAATATTTCTTTGATTTTAAAAAATGGTGCATTTTAAGATTTTTTAAAATCGTATTTAGAAGCCCCAGAATATATTTTAATAATTATTTTACTTAAAAGGTTCTGGCTAAATAGAAAGAAATATACCAAAAGAAACAACACACTCTTTCAACTGTAGCAAAGACTATTTTTTTTTTTTTTTTTTTTTACAGCAAGGAAAGTGCTCTCATTTCTAGGGCATGTAAGATACTAGCCTATTGTATCTGAGGATGACCGTGTTCACTGGAGTATGTTGCTGAGGATCTTCAGTACTCCCATCTTTCTAGCTTATTTTTGTGTTTAGACTCATTTAGACATCATTAAAGAACAAACATGTTTCTTCTTTTAGGACAGAGGCAATCAGCCTGATCTGAAGCTTGATTTTACATGACCATGAGAGCAAGTAGAGGAAAAAACAAGTGTAATTAAGCTCATAGCTCTCAGTACATGGGTCTTTGTGATCCTTTGATTAGATCGATCCAAAGGCAAATATGTTTTGTTGAAATATACAGTGTAGAACTAAATTAAATAGATGTAAATCTCATTGAATCATAAACTCCTGATTTAGCAAACTCCATGGAAAACTGGCTCCTCACAGAAGATCACCTGAGAGTTCAGTACTAAGTTGGTTCAGTCGTGTCTGACTCTATGTGATCCTACGGACTGTATAGTCTACCAGGCTTCTCTGTCCATGGGATTCTCCAGGCAAGAATACATGAGTGGGTTGTCATTTCCTTCTCCAGGGGATCTTCCTACCCAAAGATCAAACCCGCATCTCTTACGTTTACTGCATTGGCAGGCAGGTGCTTTAACTTTAGCGCCACCTAGGAAGTATTAAATCTTTGCAATTTTTATCCTTGATATGCATGTCCAGTTCATAAAAACAAGGTCAACCTGTGGATTAATTCATTTATTTGGTCTACAAATATTAAGCCACTATATTAGTTTTGTATTGCTGCTGCAGTAGTAGATATAATGGTCATCTGAATACACAGAAGAACTATGCAAAAAAAATCTTCATGACCCAGGTAACCACAACGGTGTGATCACTCACCTAGAGCCAGACATCCTGGAATGCAAAGTCAAGTGGGCCTTAGGAAGCATCACTACAAACAAAGCTACTGGAGGTGATAAAATGCCAGTTGACCTATTTCAAATCCTAAAAGATGATGCTGTGAAAGTGCTGCTCTCAATATGCCAGCAAATTTGGAAAACTCAGCAGTAGCCACAGGACTGGAAAAGGTCAGTTTTCATTCCAATCGTAAAGAAAGGCAATGCCAAAGAATGTTCAAACTACCACACAATTGCACTCATCTCACACGCTGGCAAAGTAATGCTCACAATTCTCCAAGCCAGGCTTCAACAGTATGTGAACCGTGAACTTCCAGATGTTCAAGCTGGTTTTAGAAAAGGCAGAAGAACCAGAGATCAAATTGCCAACATCCATTGGATCAGTGAAAAAGAAAGAGAGTTCCAGAAAAACATCTACTTCTGCCTTATTGACTATGCCAAAGCCTTTGATTGTGTGGATCACAACAAACTGTTGGAAAATTCTACAAGAGATGGGAATACCAGACCACCTGAACTGCCTCCTGAGAAATCGGTATGCAGGTCAAGAAGCAACAGTTAGAACTGGACGTGGAACAACTGACTGGTTCCAAAAGAGTACGTCAAGGCTGTATATTGTCACCCTGCTTATTTAACTTATATGCAGAGTATATGCTTAATGCTGGGCTGGATAAAGCACAAGCTGGAATCAAGATTGCCTGGAAAAATATCAATAACCTCAGATATGCAGATGACACCACCCTTATTGCAGAAAGTGAAGAAGAACTAAAGAGCCTTTTGATGAAAGTGAAAGGAGAGTGAAAAAGTTGGCTTAAGACTCAACATTCAGATAATGAAGATCAAGGCATTCAGTCCCATCACTTCATGGCAAATAGATGGGGAAACAATGGAAACAGTGAGACTTTATTTTTTTGGGGCTCCAAAATCACTTCAGATGGTGAGTGCAGCCATGAAATTAAAAAACACTTGCTTTTTGGAAGGAAAAGTTATGATCAACTCAGACAGCATATTAAAAAACAGAGACATTACTTTACTAACAAAGGTCCATCTAGTCAAAGCTGTTTTTTCCAGTAGTCACGTATGGATGTGAGAGTTGGACTATAAAGAAAGCTGAGCACCGAAGAATTGATGCTTTTGAACTGTGGTGTTTAAGAAGACTCTTGAGAGTCCCTTGGACTGCAAGAAGCTCCTACCAGTCCACCTTAATGAAAATCAATCCTGACTATTCATTGGAAGGACTGATGCTGAAGCTGAAACGCCAATAATTTGCCCACCTGATGCGAAGAACTGACTCACTAGAAAAGACCCTGATGCTGGGAAAGATTGAAGGCAGGAGGAGAAGGGGATGAGATGGTTGGATGGCATCACCGACTTGATGGACATGAGTTTGAGCAAGCTCCAGGAGTTGGTGATGGACAGGCAAGTCTGGTGTGCTGCAGTCCATGGGGTTGCAAAGAGTCGGACACGACTGGGTGACTGAACTTAATTAACTGCTGCTGCAATAGCTGCCAAGAAATGTAGAGGCTTAAAACAACACAAATATGTGATCTTGCAGCTCAATAAGACTGAAGTCTGACACTGGTCATTCTGAGCTAAATCCAAGGGGTCAGCAACAGTGTGTTCCTTTCTGTAGACTCTAGCTTTTTCCAGATTTTCAAGGCTATTGTATTCCTTGGCTTTGGCCCTTTACTTCCTTCAGTTTCAAAGAGATGTGGCATCTCCTTTAAACCCTTTTTGTTGTCTTCACATCTGTTCCCCTGGCCAACTCTTGGAAAAGTTCTTCACTCTTAAGATTCATGTGATTACATTGGGTCCACCTGGATAATCCATAATGCTCTCCTCATCTCAGTGTCCATACACTTAATCACATCTGGAAAGTCTGTTTCATCATGTAAGTTACCACAGTACAAAATGATCCATCAGTGAGGACTGCAGGCCAGTCATTTAGGTAACATACCATCAGTGGGCAGGGTCACATCGAACAGTGTGAGTAAAAGATATGGTAGAGAGACAGGCACACCCGGGTTCCAAATCTAGACTTATTACTTAACTGAGAACAATTTAGAATCTTACCTAATGTTATCGGGCCCCAATTTCTGCAACTGTGAAATGGGGGATAATAATTAGGAATTAAATGACATTGAATATGCAAAACACAATACTTAGGAACAGAGTGAGTGCTCAAGAAATATCATTTCTCTTCTCTAAAGATAGTACATCTTTATATACATTTGGAAACATAACTACAAGGCCAAACAACAGAGCTGTTTTTAGTTGGTGTCAATTTAGAAACATAAAGAAAATCTCTCTAATCTAATTTATCTTCTATCACGTTTCCTGAAACTTCATAACTAGAAACATATTGTTTTGGTTTATGTGGGTTGCTTTCCAAGTGTGCTCGTTAAATATATAGCTGTTATCAAGAAAGATGGAGCATGAGCGGTTATAAGTTAATTGCCACTGTGATGTAAATTTGTTTGTCAAAGGAGTCTGTTTGAGAAAAAAGTTGGGGGTCATTTTTCAAAATTTGCTTTGAGTGAAATAAAAAAGTGAAAATAGTGTTAAGTGACAGTACATTCTCCGAGGAGACCAGATCCAGTTCAGGCGCCAAAGTTGGCTTCACTTGAGCCCCCCTTTTTTGTGCAGAGGGTACATAATTGAGGAAAAAAGTACAAATGAGAAAACCAGAGGTATTTGGGTTCATGTCTCCCCATGGCTCTGTGTATCCAGGGATGGCCTTTAGACATCATCTATTGGGGGATACCAAAGGATGCTGAAAAATAATTTTAAATTATTAAACTTAAAATTATTTAAATAATTAAAATTGTAACATAAGTTACAATTTCAGGTACAAACTCATATTTCCATTCAAAAATGTTACTTCTACTATAAATGAATATCGAGTTTGAATGTATCATCCACATAGGGTTTGGAGCCAGACAGATTTCTGAAGGTTTACTTCTTGGGGGAGAAGGAAACCCTGCCAGACTGAGGCAATGACTTCCCTCTCTGTGAGGGTGGAAGCTGAGTGAGCAGAGGAGCAGAAGCAAACTGGCTGGGTCCCAGGGAGAAGGGGCACTAGGAGCCAGGTGATGCCTCAAGAGTTCATTATGGAAGACTAAGATGAGGATGTGAGTCCCGGAGATTGGATTAAGACCTGGAGCTCAGTTCTGAGGCTGGGCAGGCAGGTTGCTTGTACTGTGACAAAGGACAAAGTTCAATCAGACATTGGCCTTTCATTCAATTAGGGGAGAGAAGGCTGAGTGAAATGTCTAAGACTGGGGTCATGTTTGATAGCAGTTCTTATATTATTGGAAGATAAACCTCTCACAAGGGAAGATGGTGAGCAAGTGCAACACAACAGGCTTCAGGTTACATTAAGATTGTGGGCAAATGAATGAGGTCACACTAACTAGTCACAGTGGCAGGTTTTGGAAATTTACCACTGGGGGTTGGGATACAGGCCGTGACCTATGTTGAAGAATAAGTGCTAAGATAAGGGCCAGTGGAGAGGAGTTTTCTTGGGGAAGAGGCAGGATGAAGGGAAGCTAAGTGTGAGGGCTCTATGCTAATGACCCAGGACCTCAGAGCTCTCAGTTCCTTGGCTGCAATATGGACATAAAATAATATCCACCTTAAAGTTTTGTGACGAAGTTAAAAGGAGATAATGCCTGCAGAGCACTTAATGCAGTGATTGACACAGAGTAAGCACTGTAAGCACTGTGTTTTAGGTTTTTATCATTTTAGGTTTTTATCATTTATCTTGATGTTGAAGCCACAGTGCTATTTCTCTACTTCCTCTAGGGGCTGAGACTTGGAATTTCTGAGTGTTGGTAGTCAGACCTTCCAGCATAAGGGGAGAATATGGAGAGGGGTTTACAATCCTTTCCTTCCCATTGACTTTCTCCTATTGGGGATTAAAATTTAAGATGGAATCTTATCAGTTCATGGGCTTCCCTGATGACTCAGTGGGAAAGTATCTGCCTGCCAATGCAGGAGATGCAGTTTCCATCCCTAGACTGGGACGATCCCCTGGAGAAGGAAACCCACTCCAGTATTCTTGCCTGGAGAATCCCATGGACAGAGGAGCCTGGCAGGATATAGTTCATGGGGTCACAAAGAGTTGGACATGACTGAGTGACTAAACAACAAACAACAAATTATCATTTTACCTGGAGAGTATTTTCTTCCAAATACTATCAGTGAGAGGCATCTTCCTTCTTGCTTCTTTAGAACATTAACATCGTAACTCAAATAACTCCTCCCATCAAGTACTTATGGGGCACATACATATCAGGTGGGCTTCCCAGGTGGCACTGATAGTGAAGAACCTGCCTGCCAATGCAGGAGACATAAGAGATGTGAGTTCCATCCCTGGGTCAAGAAGATCCCCTGGAGAAGGGATGGCAACCCACTCCAGTATTCTTGCCTGGAGAATCCCGTGGAAGACGAGTCCTGGCAGGCTACAGTCCATAGGGTCACAAAGAGTCGGACCTGACTGAATCGACTTAGCATGCATGTGCTCACATATCAGGTGCCGGTGATAGTAGAAACAGTAAACAAAAGTTGACATAATAGAGTTTGCAGTTTAGAGATAATTAATATAGGAAATAATAACACCTAATGATTGTCAATAGCTACTCCAGATATTTTAATGAATATTGTCAAGATAGCTAGGTTATTTTCTTTCTAAGATTATCATGGAATGCATTTTAATATCAAATTTTCATATAGTACCATACTGTTTCTATCAAGAATAATAAATTCCATATCACTTTCATTCACACATTTGTCACTGTACATAATCACTATTGAAATCATAGGTTTGAGATGAAGAAGAAAAAACATGAATGGCAAATCATACAGAGAAATCAAATTGGCTCAGCACATAAAAATATTCCATTTTCAAATGCTTTGCGATATAAATGAAATAGATTGAGTAGTGCTATTTTCGAGGCTGTCCCCTACTCAGCATTTATGATGAAATCTCTTGAAATAAGAAAGAACATTCAGTCTCCACTGAAGTGTTCCTGGTACTTCTTAAGGAGATGACTTTCAGTGACTTTATAAGAAATAAATACCCCGGAAATCTATGTCAGGACTATTATCATGATTAGGTAAATATCAAATCTTGAGGAGTTTAAATTAGAGTCTTGATTTTTTAAAATGTGCTAACAGGCTGTAGGCAGTTAGTAAATTTCCCTTTGGCAGAAGTTTAGCAATTTGAACATTTAAATGCATATCCTTCATGCTAAGAAACTCAGTCTGGCACATCCAGTCCCATGTAGTTATTGGGCCCTGCTAAATCCATTTGTAAATGAATACATGCCTGCATGCTAAGTCGCTTCAGCGTGTCCGACTGTTTGTGACCCTATGAACTGTAGCCTGTCAGGCTCCTCCGTCCATGGGATTCTCCAGGTGAGAATACTGCAGTAGGTTGCCATGCCCTCCTCCAGGGGATCTTCCTGATCCAGGCATTGAACCTGCATCTCCTGTGACTCCTGCATTGCCGGTGGATTCTTTACCACTGAGCCACCGGGGAAGCACTAAATGAATGCATATTTTTAAGTACATTTTATTTACTTATTTATTTATTTTTGGCTGTGCTGGTTCTTCGTTGCTGCTCCTGGGCTATCTGTAGCTGCGGTCAGCACGGGCTACTCTCTAGGTGTGATACCTGTGTGCCTTCTCTTTTTGCAGCGCACAGGCTCTAGAGCTCTGATTCAGTAATTGTGGCACACAGGCTTAGCTGCTCCTCGGCATGTGGGATTCTCTCTGATCAGGGATCGAACCCGTGTCCCCTGCATTATTGGCAGGTGGACTCCCAACCCCTGGACTACCAGGGAAGTCCAATACATATTTACTGAGCACTGGCTATGTAACCAGTTCTGTGACAGATACTACGAAGTTAAGATATAAATCAGTTATAAATTATAATGCCTGTTATATAGGAACTTTTTAAATCAAGTTGGGAAACCAACACAGAAGAGTATATGTAACAAAATTTTGCACAGTGAAGGTCCAACTCTAAGAGCAATTGGGTTAAGAAATGAGAAGCTACTGTGATTCATACTACTTCAGGAGGGCAGCTCCAAGAAGGTTGCACTTAAGCTGGAAAAGAGGTGTTGCGTTTGAAAGAGGAGAAGCGGTGTTCTAAAACTGAGAGAGGCAAACGGGTTTGATTGTGGCATCAGTGAAGGAGGATGACAATGGGAAACAGTTTGCATTTGTAAGATAGAATTGACATATATACATTATTGTATATAAAATAGATAACTAATAAGAACCGCTGGATAGCACAGGGAACTCTACTTGATACTCGGTAATGATCTACATGGGAACAGAATCTAAAAAGAATGGTATATGTGTGGGTATAATTGACTCACTTTGCTGTTGAGCAGAAACTAAAGACATTGTAAATCAACTATATTCCAATTAAAAAATTAATTAAAATATATAAACATGTGTGAAAAGAGTTTAAGAGTGGAAAAAAAAAAAAGACGAGACCAGAATATTGAGGGCCTTGATGTGCAAGTTGAAAAACAGTAAGGAGGCAAGGTGTGTTCCAAGCCCATATGGTCATCTAAAAATACAACTTTTTTTGTAGATCTTGAACTTGGGTACTGCCAAAGATGATGAACTTAAATGTTTTTTCCACCCTTGTTCTTACATAAGTAAGCCATGAAAATTACTTATTTTTAACTCTTCAACTGAAATTAATACCGATAAAATGATATGAAGGACTTCCCTGGTGGCTCAGATGGGAAAGCATCTGCCTACAATGTGGGAGTCCTGGGTTCGATCCCTGGGTTGGGAAGATCCTCTGGAGAAGGAAATGGCAACCCACTCCGGTACTCTTGCCTGGAAAATCCCATGGACGGAGGAGCCTGGTGGGAAATCAGGAGGAACCTGGTAGGAAATCCAACCATGAGGTTGCAAAGAGTCAGACACGACTAAGCGACTGCACTTTTAAAATGATATGATGCTTATTTACTTCCAAATAATTTGACTGTGGGAGAGGGAAGTAGGTGAGGACAGAGATGGAATAAAACTGGCCAAGAGTTGGTAACTGCTGATGCTGAATGGTGGGCACATGGCCTTTGTTATATAATTCTATGTAGATTTTATTTTTTTTTTATTGTGAACAATAAAAAATTTCAAAACATTCTCCTACTGTACTTGTATAACATATCATCCTTGTGAAAATTGCTATCTATCTCATATTTCCTGCCAGTCTTAGAAATTAGCACTGTTTAATATATTTCAGGTAATTTTCTCATTTATTTTCTGTCTCATCCCCCCCCTGCTGGCCCTTCATCATCCAGCCCTTTCCCCACATGGTCCCACGCAGGCAGAGGTTTTCTTCCTTCCTCTTCCTTCCTCCATCTCTGCTTCTTTTCTTTCTCTCCCTCCATTCCTTTCTTTACTGTGCATCTCTATTGCCTAAAATAGTTACTGGCACACAGTATGCAATTTGTACATATTTGTTGAATGAAGGAAGAGTTGAGATAATATGTGCCAAAAAGTTCTGTTTATAATAGATGCTAAACCAAAAGTAACTTATTCCTCTTTTTTAAAAAAGTACATTAAAATAATTATTTTAATTAATGTCGACAATAATTTTGGTTAAGTTATGCCTCTAAAACCCTTACAATTCAATGATGTGGCATTATATTATTGTTGCAGATATTATGATATTTTTGAGCTCATTAGCTTATTTCAACACATATATATTGAGTACATATCATGTATCAGGTATTCAGTTAGGCATTTATATATATAGAGGAATAAAATACATTGCTATGGGCTTCCCAGATGGTGCTAATGGTAAAGAACCCACCTGACAATGCAGGAGATATAAGAGATGCGGGTTCAATCCCTGGGTTGGGAAGAATCCCCTGGAGAAGGACATGGCAACCCACTCCAGTATTCTCGCCTGGAGAATCCCTTGGACCGAGGAACCTGGTGGGCTACAGTCCATAGTGTCGCAAGGAGTCGGCCACTACTGAAGCGACTTAGCATGCATGCATGCATGCACAGGAGTTTCCAGCCAAGTGAAGAAGCAGATATAAAAAGAGATCATCACATCATAGTAAATATAATCAAAGAAATAAATAGAGAAGGAGCACTCAACCCATCCTGAAGGCTCAGAGAGAGCTCCTAGAGGACACAAGAGCTGAACTGAGTGAGGCCGTCATCAAAAAATCTACAAACAATAAAGGCTGGAGAGGATGTGAAGACACAGCCCTCCTATGCCGCTGGTGGGAATGTAAATTGGCACAACCACTATGGAAAACAGTATAAATTTCCTCAGAAAACTAACGATTGAATTACCGTGTAATACAGCAATCCCATTCCTGGGCATATATCTGTGGAAAACCATAATTTAAAGAGATACATGCATTCCCAATGTTCATTTCAGTACTATTTACAATAGCCAAGACATGGAAAGAAACTAAATTTCCATTAAAAGAGGAAATAGAGAAGATGTGGTACCTATATACAATGCAATATTCAGTTCAGTTCAGTTCAGTCGCTCAGTCGTGTCCAACTCTTCGTGACCCCATGAATCTCAGCATGCCAGGCCTCCCTGTCCATCACAAACTCCCAGAGTTTACTCAAACTCATGCCCATTGAGTTGGTGATGCCATCTAGCCATCTCATCCTCTGTCGTCCCCTTCTCCTCCTGCCCCCAATCCCTCCCAGCATCAGGGTCTTTTCCAAAGAGTCAACTCTTGGCATGAGGTGGCTAAAGTATTGGAGTTTCAGCTTCAGCATCAGTCCTTACAATGAACACCAGGACTTATCTCCTTCAGGATGGACTGGTTGGGTCTCCTTGCAGTTCAAGGGACTCTCAAGAGTCTTCTCCAACACCATAGTTCAAAAGCATCAATTTTTTGGCACTCAGCTTTCTTCACAGTCCAACTCTCACATCTATACATGACCACTGGAAAAACCATAGCCTTGACCAGATGAGCCTTTGTTGGCAAAGTAATGTCTCTGCTTTTTAACATGCTATTACTCAGTCATAAAAAAGAATGGAAAATGCCATTTGCAGCAAAATGGAAGGACCTATAGACTGTCATACTGAGTGAAGTAAATTAGGCTGAGAAAGACACATCATATGATATTGCTTATATGTGGAATATAAAAAAAAATGGTGCAAATAAACTTTCTTACAAAACAGAATTGAGTCACAGATACAGAAAACAAATTTGTTGCTACCAGGGAGGGGGAAGGATGGAAGGATGAACTGGGAGATTGGGATTAGTATATACACACTACTATATATAAAATAGAGAACTAATAATGACTTACTATATAGCACAAGGAACTCTAGTCAGTACACTTTTGTGACCGATAAGGAAAAAGAATCTTAAAAAGAGGGGATATATATATAACTGATTGATTGATTTGGCAGTACAGCAGAAACTAACACAACATTGTAAATCAACTATATTGAAATACAAATTTTTAAAAATGAGAATTCTTCAGCCATCAGTGCAAAGAAATAGAGGAAAACAATAGAATGGGAAAGACTAGATGTCTCTTCAAGAAAATTAGAGATACAAAGGAAACATTTCATGCAAGGATAAATGCAATAAAGGACAGAAATGGTATGGACCTAACAGAAGCAAAAGATATTAAGAAGTGGCAAGAATACACAGGACTGTACAAAAAACATCTTCATGACCCAGATAACAATGATGGTATGATCAGTCACCTACAGCCAGACATCCTGGAATGCAAAGTCAAGTGGGCCTTAGGAGGCATCACTACAAACAAAGCTAGTGGAGGTGATGGAATTCCAGTTGAGCTATTTCGAATCCTAAAAGATAATGCCCTGAAAGTCCTGCTCTCAATATGCTAGCAAATTTGGAAAACTCAGAAGTGGCCACAGGACTGGAAAAGGTCAGTTTTCATTCCAATCCCAAAGAAAGGCAATGCCAAAGAATGTTCAAACTGTTACACAATTGCACTCATCTCACATGCTAGCAAAGTAATGCTCAAAATTCTCCAAGTCAGCCTTCAACAGTACATGAATTGTGAACTTCCAGATGTTCAAGCTGGATTTAGAAAAGGCAGAGGAACCAGAGATCAAATTGCCAACATCTGTTGGATCAGCAAAAAAGCAAGAAAGTTCCAGAAAAACATCTACTTCTGCTTCATTGACTATGCCAAAGCCTTTGAATGTGTGGATCACACAAACTGTGGAAAATTCTTCAAGAGATGGGAATACCAGACCACCTGAACTGCCTCCTGAGAAATCTGTATGCAGGTCAAGAAGCAACAGTTAGAACTGGACATGGAACAACAGCCTAGTTCCAAATAGGGAAAGGAGTACGTCGAGGCTGTATATTGTCACTCTGCTTATATAACTTATACACAGAGTACATCATGAGAAATGCTGGGCTGGAGGAAGCACAAGCTGGAATCAAGACTTCCAGGAGAAATACCAACAACCTCAGATAAGCAGATGACACCACCTTTATGGCAGAAAGCAAAGAGAAACTAAAGAGCTTTTTGATGGAAGTGAAAGAGGAGACTGAAAAAGTTGGCTTAAAACTCAACATTCAGAAAACGAAGATCATGGCATCCAGTCCCATCACTTCACAGCAAATAGATGGGGAAACAGTGGAAACAGTGAGAGACTTTATTTTTGGGGGCTCCAAAATCACTACAGATGGTGAGTACAGCCATGAAATTAAAAGGCACTTGCTCCTTGGAAGAAAATCCATGACCAACATAGACAGCATGTTAAAAAGCAGAGACATTACTTTAGCAACAAAGGTCCAACTAATCAAAGCTATGGTTTTCCCAGTAGTCATGTATGGATGTGAGAGTTGGACTATAAAGAAAGCTGAGTGCCGAAGAATTGATGCTTTTGAACTATGGTGTTGGAGAAGAGTCTTGAGAGTCCCTTGGACTGTAAGAAGATCCAACCAATCCATCCTAAAGGAAATCAGTCCTGAATATTCATTGGAAGGACTGATGCTAAAGCTGAAACTCCAGTACTTTGGCCACCTGATGTGAAGAACTGACTCATTGAAAAAGACCCTGATGCTGGGAAAGATTGAAGGCAGGAGGAGAAGGGGACGACAGAGGATGAGATGGTTGGATGGCATCACTGACGCGATAGACACGAGTTTGAGAGGGCTCTGGGAGTTAGTGATGGACAGGGAAGCCTGGCGTACTGTAGTCCATAGGGTCGCAAGGAGTTGGACGTGACTGAGTGACTGAATTGAGCTAATGAGCTTAGGGAAAATAATGAGTTGGGGAAAATAAAATATAAAGATAAAGCCATATGGAAGCTAGTTTGAGCAAAGAACTAGGTGAAAACACAAATAGCATAGTATGTTTGAGTGTGTGTTTGGTGAGTGGCGAGTGTTGGGATTAGATTTAATACTGTTAGATTTTTAAGTGTTATATGCCTGATGCCTATTTTTTTCAAATCTCTCTTGCTTTTTTTTTTGTGTGGCTAATGTAAAGTTACAGTGACATATAGGTACTAAGTTTCATCTACATGGATAAATGGTGCCTTTGCTCTTTCTTATACTTGTACATACTCTTTCTGTGGGATCAGGACTCTTTAGAGTATATAGTCACTATGCAAGAAGACAATATTTTGTAGTTATAATTGTCACTTAAGACATGTAGAGATGACTTACGGAGGTTAAATATTCAACTTGAAAAAAAATAATAACTTGCTGTGTCAGGGAAAAATATACCTCTGCTTAGTTCTTCCAGAAACTTGTGTTATAAAAGGGACAATCTGTTCAACATGACATTTTGCATATAGAAAAAGAACTTTGCTTGTACTGTCTAAAACAAATCCCAAATGGGACTTGTAAAAACCAGAGTATAATAGTTTAGTAAATCACAATTAGGTACAATTTGGGAAATTAAGAATTTGAAAATTAAAAGCCATGAATATTCAAAAAGAGAGTTTCTTGCACTTTTATATAGAAAGAAGAGTGTTAACATTTTAATTTTATTTTCTAGAGAGAAATAATCTTGTATTGGTCAAAAATGAAAATTGTGATACTTGTATAATGACCTTATGCAATTATTAGATGCAGCATATTAAACTCAAGAGAGCAATATTGAAAAACACAAGTCTCTGATTATTCATCACAACTTGCAGGGTAAACATTGGAAAACTTATATTAATTCTATTTTGTAGATGAGTTGTTGTTGTAAGTACATGCATTTCAGAGGGGACTTACTCTTGCATTCTGGGTGTAATGCAAAAATTGAGGTTATCAGAGAGCTGTTGTAATTTGAAGTTGATCTGTTGTCTTAATGAGCAACTCTGTAAACTGTTTTACTATTATTGATGGTCACTATTTGTTCCCTATAATCTGTTTCTCCCTTTGTCCTGAACTCATGGCTTTACAGCCAGAGTCTAGACTTCGTAGCTTTCTTCCTGCTGCATCATTTTTGTGACTGTGTTTGAGCCAATGGGATATGATCAAAAGTTATTTGCCCTGGACTTTGACTCTTTCCTCCTTCCTGTTTTCTGGAAAATAAACATGTCCCTGGCCTTTTTTGTTCCAAGGAGACAAGGATAATACTGGAGGGATAGTTGGAAGACAGAAAGAACCTTGATCCATGAACGACTGTGGAACTGAGATATGCCGACAGTTTATACTGGCCAATCTGCTGTGTGAGAAATGAACTTCTGCCTTACCTTAGTTATTGTATTATTGGCTTCTTTGCTACATCTTTTTAGCTTTTATCCTAATTATTGTGTGTGTGTGCGCTTAGTTGTTCAGTCATGTATGACTCTTTTTGCAATCCTATGGACTGTAGTCTGTCGGGCTTCTCTATCCGTGGAATTCTCCAGACAAGAATACTGGAGTGCGTTGCCATTTCCTTCTCCAGGGGATCTTCCCAAGCCAGGGGTTGAACCTGAGTCTCCTGCATTGTAGGCAGATTCTTTACTGTGTGAGCCTCCAGGGAAGCCCCAACTAGCTCTAAAACTTAGCAGTTTGTAGAAGAGAAGGTACTTGAGGAAGGGAGACCTACCTGGTTTATTTTTGTGTTAAGTGGGTTTTATTTTTTAAAATCAGGTAGATTGTTTTTTTTTAAACAATATTCCATTAAATTAACAACTTGTGGTTCAGATGATTTAGAACATTATTCATTTATTTCTCTTAGTAAAAATAAAAAATATTCTCTAAGAAAAAATAAAAAAATTTCTCTATTATGCAGGGCACATCTACATAGCATCAGAAAATGCAAATGGAGATATACATGGGTGCAAATTTCTTTTTTTTTTTTTTCAGTTTCTCCTTTATCTATTTCTTTATTTATTTTCAGTGGGTTTTGTCATACATTGATATGACTCAGCCATAGATTTACACGTATTCCCCATCCCGATCCCCCCTCCCACCTCCCTCTCCACCCGATTCCTCTGGGTCTTCCCAGTGGGTGCAAATTTCTTAACAAGGAAACTCTTAATTTATATGGAGAACTTTATTTCTTAGTTTCTCAAACTCAATTTCTATCACCAGAAATTCTGACTCAATAGGTCTGGGCAAAGACATGGTGTCAGAAATGGGGAGGGAGAGAAGAGGAATGCTTGTGTGTCTGAGTATTTATTACGCCTCCCTGAAGATTCTGATACACTCCTATGTTTGAGATCCACTAATTCACTCAGCTTCTGCTGAGTAAGGTGTGTCTCATGGGTGTGACGTGAAAGGTAGTGGTTTCTGATGATACTGTAATCACATCAGAATAACCACTTACCTGTCGCCATCTTTAAAATGAAATTTGCTGCTTCAAATTTCAAGAAATTTCAATAATTGATATAAATTATGTCATTGATTAATAGATCTTTTCCTCCATCAACAAACTTAAATTTCAAGAAATAGAAGAAGGGAATGGGAAGGGAGGATTATACAAGAGTGTGTGTGTGTGTGTGTGTGTGTGAGTGGGGTGTGTGTTTATATAAGCATTGATGGTTGGGTGGATGATAGTGGAAGAAAAATAGTTACACACTGTAACTGAAATCTCCTTGCCTAGCTGTCTAACTTCTACTCAATCTTCAAGGTTCAGTTTAGTTATCACCTCCCCTATGAGGTATATTTCATTCCTTGGGCAAAACTAGGCTCCGCTTTATCTCTGCTCTCATAGCACCCTGGAAATAACCCTCCTACATATACATGGTGGTATTTTACAGCTTTCCTTCACGCTGGAAGGGATTTCACCCTGTCTGCCTTTGGTATCCTGAATCCCTGGTATAGTATCTGGTATAGTATCTCCTCTTTAGTTTTTTATTCAATAGTAAAAGCAGATGTTATCTCTATCCAAGTATGAACATGGATATATGAAAGAATAAATTCTTTTAACAGAGTATGAAAAACTGACATTTGCTAAGCATTTATTATATTCCAGGCACTGTGTTGTACACTTGTACTTAGATTATTTCATGTAATCCTTCTAGCAATCTGTGAAGTAGGTATTATATTTCACAAAGAAGAAAACAATATTAGAGAGGTTATAATTATGGCCCAAGGACTCACAGTTGGCAAATAAATGAGCCAAAATTTGAATGCAGATCTAGCCTAACAAATTCTGGTGACTTGTAGCCCGAACTAAATTTATTTGCAAGAATTACAATGATGCAACCTGTAACACCTGTGCATCTTAACATATCCGAGAGGAGACACCTGCTGTGGGGAAGGTCTTGCCTAACTCATCTGTTTGCTTTCCATGCTTTGAATGTTTTAGCACCTTCTCATGTTCATACCCGGAGAAGGTACTCTTGCCTGGAAAATCCCATGAATGGAGGAGCCTGGTAGGCTGCAGTCCATGGGGTCGCTAAGAGTCGGACACGACTGAGCGACTTTACTTTCACTTCTCACTTTTGTGCATTGGAGAAGGAAATGGCAACCCACTCCAGTGTTCTTACCTGGAGAATCCCAGGGATGGGGGAGCCTGGTGGGCTGCTGTCTATGGGGTCGCACAGAGTCAGACACGACTGAAGCGATTTAGCAGCAGCAGCAGCAGCATGTTCATACCAGGGCTTCCCAGGTGGCGCTAGTGGTAAAGAACCTGAGAGACCTGGGTTCAATCCCTGGGTTGGGAAGATCACCTGGAGAAGGGCTTGGCAACCCACTCCGGTAT
Organism: Dama dama; assembly: GCF_033118175.1. Taxonomy (NCBI): domain Eukaryota; kingdom Metazoa; phylum Chordata; class Mammalia; order Artiodactyla; family Cervidae; genus Dama; species Dama dama. The sequence continues at coordinate 51,743,184 of NC_083710.1, forward strand.
TTTTTGCCTGAAGAATCCCATGGACAGAGGAACCTTGTGGGCTACAGTCCATAGTGTTCCAAAGAGTCGGACACGACTAAAGCAACTTCATACACACACATGTGCATACCAGCCACCATGCCATATTCCACTGTAATCTCTAAATCTGGGCCAGTGAATGTCTCCCATATCTAAAGATGCTCTATTCCTACTCTCAGAAGACTGCAGCTTTATTTTATATAATGTATCCCTGGTGGTTCAGGGGTAAAGAATCCACCTGCCAATGCAGGAGATGTGGGTTCAACTCCTGATCCAGGAAGATCCCCTGGAGAAGGAAATGGCAACCTAGTCCAGTATTCTTGCCTGAAGAACGCCATGGACAGAGGAGCCTGGTGGGCTACACTTCATGGGGTCGCAAAGAGTCAGACATGATGTAGTGACTAAACAAAAACCATTGTCAATATATTTAGGTTCCAATGTTCCAGCTTGACAGTTATTTGAATTAATATGCAAGATTTCCATATATCAGAATATTTAGATTATATACAGTCATCTATACTCATATCACATTAATCATTTCAATCTATTCTCTGAAATAAACCTTATGTTCCAAACAAGATTACTTTCCATTCCCCAAAGAAATCAAATGGATGTTTTAAACTCTATATACTTGCTCACCGCTTTTCCTGAAACACCTTTAAATACATGTGTTATAAAATACGGTCCATCTTTTAAGGATTAACTAGAATGTGCTCATTCCTTTGCACTAAGTGTGGGGAGGAAAAGATTCTGGGTTTTAGTTGTGATCCACTTTGTAGAGCCTAGGATGCAAAGAGATACTGACCAAAGAGGCAGCAGAAGTTGTCTAAAGCCAACTGTCTAAAAGACACAGAAAGACAAAATATGGCTTAGACAAAAGTACAGGAAGTCCTGCCCAAATTTCAGGAGACTCCTAACTTTGAAATTTTGTGGGATTGCAGTGGATTTGGAAGTTATTAATATTTGAAATAGAGAAAGTCTGCTTGCTACAGGGATGGGAATACAAAGAATATGACTTAACTCTCTGAAATAATGGTTGCTGAAAATTGATTTGCCTGCAAATCCTAGTCATCAACTGGGTTTCAGGGTAAAATTAAAGTCCTATATAGGAACTGAACTACCAGGTAGGGTAAGTAAGCTCATGATACAGTGAATAAACAAGGTTGAAATCTATTCCCAGATACAGGGATGAGAAAGAGATGATTAGGGAGTGTATAGCTGAGAGATCACTTCAACTCTGCACCTCATTGCTTGTATCTGGCTTGTGTATTAATTAGCTAAATAATTAAGTCAGTAATCCACTAGGTTATTTATTAAGCATCATTCATGTATCAGGAACTAAGATTAAAATGAATAAAGCATAGTTCCTTAGAGTGGGGAAGAAAGAGAAATATTATGGGCTTAAGTTGAATAATATTGTTCAATGAACAGACATTGAATATACATTACTGGTGGTTCCATCTGTCATTGACTCACATCACATGCACTAAGGCTTTGTGAAGGACCAAAGAAACCATACAAATGTGAGAGTTGGACCATAAAGAAGGCTGAATGTCAAAGAATTGATGCTTTCAAATCATGATGTTGCAGAAGACCCTTGACAGTCCCTTGGACAGCAAGGAGATCAAACCAGTCAATCCTAATCAACCCTGAATATTCACTAGAAGGACTAATGTAGAAGCTGAAGTGCCAATATTTTGGCCACTTAATGTGAAGAGCTCACTCATTGGGAAAGACCCCGGTGCTGGGAAAGATTGAAGGCAAAAGGAGAAGGGGATGGCAGAGGATGAGATGATTAGACAGCATCAAGGCAGGACAAGTGTCAGAAGCCTTCTACAAATGACATTGGTTGATGAAATTAAGTGTCATTTTCAGACCTGGAATTGGATGACTTCCACTTTAACCCCTTCATCCCTCCCCTTCATCTCCAACCATTCAAATGATTTTGAAAAACCATCCCTTTAATTCAACATGGATGTCACACAGAAATATGGATGTGAGTCTGAGCAATCTCTGGGAGGTAGCAGGTGACAGAGGAGCCTGGCATGCTGCAGTCCATGGGGTTGCAAAAAGTTGGACACAACTTAGTGAATGAACAACAGTAATGACAATGACAACAACAGAGAAACCACATCTGCCTGGTTTCAGCCTACTGAGTTACAGTTCCCTGATGGAGCAGCTGGCACTGGGTCACTTGTCTTGGTAATATTTCTGTGTGACATCCATGTTGAATCAAAGGGATGGTTTGTCAATATCATTTGAATGGTTGGAGATGAAGGGGAGGGATGAAGGGGTTAAAGTGGAAGTCATCCAATTCCAGTTCTGAGAACGACCCTTAATTTCATCAACCAAAGTCATTTGTAGAAGGCTTCTGACACATGTCCTGCCTTGATTGATTGTGGGTCAAGAAGTGAATAGGACAATCAAACAAGTCAGCGTTAAGTGTGAGTACAAGTGGCCTCAGCCGTGAGGGAGCCAGAGCATCGGTGAGACAAGGACAGTTCTGCTGTCACTGCCTCCATAAAGCCCTTATCATCACCCGGATGGCGTGATGGCTTATTACACTGTTTCCATGCATTTGCTACTTGCCTTATCCTACTATGACCTGGGAAGACTCAGGACTGCCTGGTCCTCAAGCCAGAAGTGTTTAGGGGAAACACAATGGACTTAAAATATTAGTCCTGGAGGGTATCAGGTAGTCTGGGCTCAGCACTCAAGGGAAACAAAAGTTTCACAGTTGAATTCAGCTGTTGCTGATATGAGTTCTCCAAAAAAGTAAAGGATGGAAGGTGTATATCAGGTGCTAGGCAAGGTGGTGGTTTTATTCTCCTAGGAGATTTATTCATCATGGCAGAGCCCTTAGTTGGATATTGAAAAAAAAAGTTAACCGGAGTGTAGTTGCTTTGTATACAATGTGTTTTAATTTTACTTAGAGCAGGGTGAATCAGTTATATTTGTACGTATATCCTCTCTTTTTTGGATTTCCTTCCCTATTAGGTCACCACAGAGCACTGAGTGGCGTTCCCTATGCCCTACAGCAGGTTCTCACTAGTTATCTAGTCTATATATAGTAGTGTATATATGTCGATCCCAACTTCCCGGTTCATCCCCGAACCCCGTACCCTCTTGGTATTTGCATTTACATTTGCTCTCTACATCTGTGTCTCTATTTCTTCTTTGCAAATAGCTTCTTCGTCTCTACCATTTTTCCAGATTCTGCATATATGTGTTAATAGACAATGTGCTGTACATTTTGATACAGGAAAAAGGTAATGATAAGAGCTAGGCAGTGTATAGAGAATCCATCCAAACTCTGCAGACTTGAAGGATGGGTTCCTGACTTTAAAGAACAATAATAGATGATACTGATGATTTGCCTGCATTTAGAATGCACCTATCTCTACTTTCTCATGCCCACTTCACTATTTTGAGACTGGATTCTGAGTGGGGGAAGCAGGCAGACTACAGAATTAAAATGAAGGCAAAGCTGAATCCTGACTATGTTATTTGGGGACTCTGTGCACATTGAATTTTCCTTCCTGGTGTATGTATTCCAGGCTCTATTTGATTTAAGAGGGCTCTTGAGGGCAATGTGAAGTGAACACGCATTTTCTTGCTTCTGCTCAGCTGCATCCTCATCTCTGAACACTTCCCTTCGTGCTCATCCAACTGCAGCCTCTAACAGGCTGGATATGTTGTCATCAAGACCTTTGCACACACAACGGCCCTTGCCTGGAAGGTGTTTCCTGCAAATGTCCACATGGTTTATTCCTTCACTTAGTTCAAGACTCTGCTCATGTTTTATCTTACTGGAAAAGACTACACTGTCTTTCCCCAGTTCTCTTTGTTTTTCTCCACAACTGTTTTTAGAACCTGTCATACTATATATTTCTTTGTTGATTTTCTGTTTCCCAACACCAGAATGCAAACTCTATGAGGGCAAGGCTTTGTTTGTTGCTGTATTCTCAGGACCTACTACTGCACTTGGAACATAGTAGATGTTCTATAAATACCAGAAAAATATGTACCTGACCATTAAAATTTAGATGTAGGATGTCAGTGATTACCAAGACCCACCAGTTGGTGGGGGCAAGGTATCCATTATCTTATGTGCTTTAGGAAACTTAATAGCGCTGAGTCTGCTCTGAGGGGTTGTTAGTGGGCACACCAATAGTAGCTGTCATAGGCAGATGCAGGAGAAACAGGGCAAGGACATGCTACATCATTTCTGATGGTACACAAGTTGGTTTGATCATTATATTCCTACTAATAAGCTCCTTGGAGATACTTATTCATACTTAAGTATTCTTAATAACAACTGGCTAAAGGCAGTACATATATAGTACTTGATAACACTTATTGAATGAATGAATGATTTGAAGTTAAAATTACAGAGCTACATAGTTGAGAGTTATTTGAAGGAAGAACATCCGTAAAATGACTTTCTTAAAATGACAATTTGGGTTTGGATTATTATAGAATGAACTATAATCGTTCCATCTTGGAAATATGAAAGTCATAATCTGAAACATCAGGCAACATAATATGCAATCAGATAAATGGAATGCTCTATCACGGGACTCTGAGAATTAACTGTACTACCACATGGAATGCATTCGAACAACTGGACACATAGGAACACCTTGGTGACAAGAAGCAATCAGTGTTAGTGTGAGTAGTATTGTGCTAGGGTGTGTGTGTGTGTGGTGTGTCTCGCTTTCTTACATAGGGAGTAACTCCTATATAGCAGGAACCACGTAACGCATGCTTATGTGTAAAGATGAGGCTCAGTACAAATATATTGGAATAATGAATAAATCATTTTATTTGAAAATGTTTTCTCTCTGCATAACCTTTGGAATGTTGCTGTAATTGCTATTTGCAGGGAGGGATGGAAAAGGGAGGCAAAGCATAGTTTTGTGGTGAGGAATGTAGGCTTGAGAATTGGACAGTGCTGGGCTTTGGTCTCACTTACTAACTATGTTTTCATGGAAAAATTACTTAATCTAAGACTTTACTTCTCTCTCAGTAAAATGTGTAACACTAACATACCTCTCAGGATTGTCTTGCTGACTAAATGAGACAATGTAGTGTCAGAATCATAGTATTGATATATTCCTTGCATCTTATTTTGCCAATTACAACTGATTATAATCACTCAGGAATCCACAGTTATATCTTATAAGAAGGAAAGAAATGTAACAACCTTAATATATAACATACCACATCCTTCCTCCTCTATCATGTGGAGTTAGGGACACTGACAATAAAACAGCTTATGTCAGTAAGTATTTCTCCTTCATTCATTTGGAAATGCATCATGGTCTATTTTGGGATTACTCCTGAATTCTTGTCTTGTGTTATTATGAAGAATTTCACTTGTCTGGCCTGTAATCCACAAATTAGGTTAGGAGTTGGTGGGAAGATCAGTTGTGTCTCTGATCATGTTAGAATTTCATCTGTGCCAGAGACTGTTCCTAATACTGGGCATTCTGGGGCTGTCAGGGGTGAATGAGTGAACTTCAGGCTGCAGGTTCTGAATCTGGGTCTCAGTGCCTCCCCCTCCCACCAGCAGTCGACCCTCAGATAGATCCCTAAGCCCTCTATGAAGCCACTTCCCTCTGTAAAATGAAAGTAATCATCTGAGTGCTTTCAAAGGTCTATTGTGAGAAAATGGCTTGTTGTTGCTGTCCAGTCACCAAGTTGTGTCTGACTCTCCGTGACCCCATGGGCCAGGCTTGCCTGTCCTTCATTATCTCCCTGAGTTTGCTCAGACTCATGTCCATTGAGCCGGTGATGTCATCCAACCATCTCATCCTCTATCACCCCTTTCTCCTCCTGCCCTCAATCTTCCCAGTGTCAGGGTCTTTTCCAATGTGTCAGCTCTTTGCATAAGGAGGCCAAAGTATTGCAGCTTTAGCATCAGTCCTTCCAATGAATATTTGGGGTTGATTTCCTTTAGGATTGATTGGTTTGTTCTCCTTGCAGTCCAAGGGACCCTCAAGCGTCTTCTCCAGCATCACAGTTTGAAAACATCAATTCTTCGGCTCTCAGCCTTCTTTATGGTCCAACTCTCACATCTGTACATGACTACAGGAAATATATGACTAATAAATCAACTGTGATTTATTGACTGATTCCAGAGTGAATAATTTCATTATTGCTTAAGGCATTTTGTAAGTTAGATTTTTGTAGTATTTTTCATAGTTCCATGAGTTATAGGCATTAAAAAATGATTAACTTGGGAAAACTATTTCAAAGATATCTTATGTTCTCTTATGTTAAGTCTCATTCTTAGATTTTAGTTTTGGTTATTCACCATCTTTGAAATTTCTGCTTATTTCATAGTAATATTAAAGAAAAATAACTAGTGTGCAATTTAGCTATATCTCATACTTGAGGATTGTAAGAACATATTTACTTCTCAGATGGTTAAAACATACAAAAAGTGCATTTTGTTCCTTTATCAAGAACACAAAATAGCCAAGATCAACAAAGATAAATGTAGTAATACTTTTGCTTTAAGCATATAATTAATCACTTCGAAGATGCTAGATTGTTGTCATAGAATGAGCAACAGCAGTAGAGGAATCAGAAGTAATTAAACATCTTGCAATCTATAGTTTTTAAAAATCATCATGTAGGCAGTAAAAGTAATCATTTTTCCTTGTATCTAAGTCCATTACTAACAATAATGACTAAATCCTTTGCTATAACAAAATGAGAATCAAGACAATGTTGACTTAGTGAGTGTAGGAGTAATTATGTTGATATATTTTTAAGGTCCATATATTTTTGTATCCTTTGTCTTAACTTTAATAATTTCTACTATAGTTCTCTGTCCTTAGGATCAATACATGCTGAGAACGAGATTTCTTAAAACAGTAATTCATGTCCTTTGACAGATGAATGGGATATAGAAGATGTGGTACATACATACAATGGAATACTACTCAGACATAAAAAGGAATAAGATAATGTCATTTGCAGCAATATGGATGGACCTAAAGATTAGCATACTAAGTGAAGTAAGTCAGAAAAAGACAAATACCATATGATATCACTTATATGTGGAATTTAAAATATGACACAAATAAACCTATCTACAAAACAAAAATAGACTCACAAATGTGAAGGGGTGGGTGAAGGATGGATTAGGAGTTTGGGATTAGCAGATGCAAGCCGATATATACAGAATGCATAAACAACAAGGTCCTACTGTATAGCACAGCTACCTGTATTCGATATCACGTGATAAACCATAATGGAAAAGGATATTAAAAGAATATCTGTAAATGAATCACTTTGCTGTATAGTAGAAATGAAGACAATATTGTAAATCAAGTATATTTCAATAAAATAAATTTTAACAAAAGATCATTTTGGTGCAGAATGTCATATACTAATGAAATGATGAAAAAATTCCAAAAAATAAGATCCACAAAAGTATCAGCATCTGCTTTTTTAGATATGAAACTTACAGCATCAAGTTATATAACAAACAAAAAAGTGATTTTTTTATACGCACAATTTCAAGTATGCACAAAATAAGGAAATAAAAAGAACCTCAATATAATAATTATCCACATTCCAACATTATCAAGATTTTTCCATTTGGGCTTTCTCTGTCCTTCTGTCCTTTTTTTAAAAATTTATTTATTTTTTCCTTCTGTCCGTTCCTTCTCGCCTTCCCACCTCCCCTTCCCTTCTTTTTAAAAAGCCAATTTGGAGTATCATGCCATTTCACCCCCATATCGCTACAAAATATGAACCCTTTCTTACGTAACCCTGATGCCATTATATTGCATGTAATTAATTTAAAAATAATATTTCTTGGACTCCTTTAGTAACCTATCCATATAAAATTTCTCAGACTTTCTCAGAAATGTTTTCTGAAATTGATTAGTTTGAATAGGAATCCAAACAATGTCCGCAAATCATATTTGGTTGTTTTAGTTCTTTAAATATTTTAGATCCTATCTCCCTACCCCTGCCTCCTTTTATCCACTGCAATTGATTTAATACTGAAACTGAATCAAGTAATACTGAATTTATTGTCATCTTGCAGAATTTCTCACATTTTGGATTTGTCTGTTTGCTTTCTTGTGGTATCATTTTATTTTCCCTGCTACCTTCCATAATTTTTATAAATGGAGTTTAGCTCTGGAAACTTGAATAGATTTAGGCACACAGTGTTTTGGCTGAGGTACTTTGGGAAACTGTGGGCTATGTGTTATATCTTATCAGAAGGACTCATGTTTCTCGTTTCCTGTTTTCAATGGGATAGCCAGAACCCTCCATTGGAAATTTCCAATTGAAGTTTCATCTAATGGTTTCATCCACTGATAACTGTTGCTTGGATCAATTATTTTCTTAAGAGTTGCAAAATGTAGTTTCTATTAATATTGTCTTGCCATATATATTAACTAGTTCAATTTGAAAAATAACTTTCTCACATCATTTAGGACTATTTGGTTACCCTGAAATACAGTTTATGCAGAAAAGCAAGACAAATAACTATTTCTTTATCATCTAATTGCTGTTTTCTGAATAGTAACCAGTGCTGCCAAATCCACTGTTAGCCTTAACTTTTCCCTCCAGTTCCATTGACAAAGCCTAGATTCTTGTCACTCCTCAGTTGCACTATTGCTGTAACTTCAATAGGAGTTTCTTTCTTTAAATTGTTCTTTCACCCTACATTTTTTTTTTTTTTAAACTACCCATATGGTGCTTCCAAAATCTGCAATGGATTCAAAAGAGACCTGAACCTTGCCTTCAGAAGAGAGATCAGTCCTCTGGTAAGACATTTGGAACTCTTATGATTGCTCATGGACCTACCTTTCTACTTTCTTTCTTTTTGTATACTGAAGTGAAAGTTGCAGAGTCATGTCCAACTCTTTGTGACCCAGGCCAGAATCCTAGAGTGGGGTAGCCTTTCCCTTCTCCAGGGGATCTTCCCAACCCAGAAATTGAACCGTGGTCTCCTGCATTGCAGGTGGATTCTTTACCAACTGAGCTATCAGGGAAGCCCTTTCTTTTTCTAAAAAATATTTATTTATTTATTTGGCTGCACTGGGTCTTAGTTGTGGCCTGGAGGCTCACTTGTCCCATGGCATGTGGGATTTTAATTCCCCGACAGGGGATTGAGCTCACATTTCTTGCATTGTAAGGTGGATTCTTAACCACTGAACCACCAAGGAGGTCCCCCTACCTTTCCACTTTCAACAGTCACCACACTCTGAGAACACGTGGTACACGTGTGCTTAGCGGCTTCAGTCGTGTCCGACTCCTTGAGACCCCATAGACTGCAACCCATCAGGCTCCTCTGTCCACGGGATTCTCCAGGCCAGAATACTGGAGTGGGCAGGGGATCTTCCTGACCCAGGGATCAAACCAGCGTCTCTAATGTCTCCTGCATTAGCATGCAGGTTCTTTACCGCCACGCCACCTGGGAAGATCCTGAGACCAGAAGGGAGCTCAACAAACACATCCTGTGTTTCCCTTCAGGCCCCCTGCATGATTCCCTCAGATGGCTGTGCCATTCTCCCTATATTTTTTCTCTCTAAATCCTACTGATCCGTTAAGACTCACTCCTATGCCACTTCTCCAGGGAAGACCAATTTCTACCAGTCTTCTCTCGTCTCTTAACATATAGCGATCACTTTCTCCTCTGAACTGCCATAGCATTTCTAAGAACCTTGATTTTGAAAAGTATTGCTGTAATGGTCCTTCCTGTACTTGTTCGCACATGCGAATCTTACTTAAGAAATCATGTATTCTTAAGAAGCTTCACTGTGTAACCTGCACACCACTGTCACCATCACTTATATCCTGTGATGTTCAGACTATCATCATGGAATTATTTGCACATGATTTCTTGTGATTTGTTGCCTTTGTGTCAAGAATGTAGTTAGTACAATGAAATATAGTTAAATTCTGATAATCATGATCAAACATTTTAACAAAATATACCGAGTACCTAAGCATCAGGCAATGCCCAATGTTTGACAGCCCTTCTCTTACTTATTATCATAAGTACTCTATGAGATAGGTTCTGCTATTATCTCCATTTATCAAAGAGGAAACTAAGATTTAAGAAATTACTTAAATTGTCAACGTCATAAAGCAGTAAAAGAAAGATCTAAATCCAGCTATTTCTGAAAAAAGTTTTTGTCTTCAACGTCATTTAGATGTTTTGCTCCTCCAAGATTGTTGAATGAACTGGTGTGAGGTGTGAGCTCAGAAAGTTACCTGACAATAACTCAGTAAGAGCCCTGTAAGTTCAAAACAAAATTGTGTGCATTTGCAGTCATACTAAGGACAACAATCATTGTAATAAGTGATATTGTAAATAGTGATGTCTGCGAACACCATAAAATGGTAAAGTAGCACAATTTGGGAAAAAAAGATGATTTACTTATAAGAAAATATTCTGAATTTATTAGTAATTTTCCATTCCTTTTAAAATTTATATTTGCTAAGATATTTACAATATACTACTTAAAGAAGATGTTGTCATATTTCCAAGAGAGAAACTATCCAAACTTTAAATTTTGATGCATATATACAATGGTTTCAAATTGTGGTACTGGAGAAGACTCTTGAGGGTCCCTTATACAGCAAGGAGATCAAGCCAGTCAATCCTAAAGGAAATCAACCCTGAATTTCATTGGAAGGACTGATGCTGAACCTGAAGCTCCAATAGTTTGGCCACCTGAAGAGAAGAAAGTTGACTCACTGGAAAATACCCTGATGCTCAGAAAGATTTAGGGCTGGAGGAGAAGGGGACAACAGAGGATGAGATGGTTGGATGGCATCACAGACTCAATGGACATGAGTTTGAGTAAAGTCCAGGAGTTGGTGATGGGCAGGGAGGCCTGGTGTGCTGCCGTCCATGGGGTCGCAAAGAGTCGGACACGACTGAGTGACTGAACGACAGCAACAATTCAACAATATATTAAAGAATATTTATACCATGCTAGGTGCTGTGAGAAGGCACAAAATTGTATGCATTGTTGACAAGCTGCTTATAATATAACAGAGAGCATAAGAAATATGTTTGCCCATGGACAAGAGCTAGCAATAACCCACCACTGTTATGGCAGGGTTCCTATTCCAGCCATAACTTCTATGGGAATTCTATGGAAGGAGAGAAAACCCTCCATGCTGTTAGAGGTATAGTAAATGGAATTTTTGCTGCAGAAAACAGTTTACGGCAAAGTTAAAAAAAATAGAAACAATTTTCCTATGATCAGATTTCTATCTTAAATAATTACTTTAAAGGACTTGCAAAAAAAAAAAAAATCCCCTTTAAGCATTTCAGGCTCAGTTAGTTAAATAATCAATATGTCTAGTTTGGTTAGAATTGTATAAAAAAGTCACACATTTGAAAAATATCTCCACTATTCCAAGAAAATTACAAATGATGGAGTCTGTCAATTGTATTCAAAATACAAACTTTAACTTGATCATGTTGGCAGGCATTCCATGAAGTAGCATGGAGACTGCCTCATGTTTAATGAAAGGAACATGCCGTCATGGCAGACTGAAAGCCGTCTGGGTTCTGCCTTATGTCTTGCCAAGCACTAGCTGATCTCGAGATTTTGCACAAATCACTCCATCTCTGTCATTTAAACTGAGTAGTTAAGTTATTTCTAAAGTCTCCTCTGTCAGTTAAATTATGTGAGTTGATATCAACTCATTTAAACACCTAATAATGGAGACATTCTCTAACTACTGCAAACCTATATGAAGATTTATTTTTGTATGGCAAAGAGAAACAAAATGTTCCCGTTCTTAAAGCTGGGATGTACTTTGCTGCTGCTAATTTGGGCTTTGGGAAATTATGTTAAAAAAGGAGATTTTTTTTCTCAGAAATGAATAAATGGAACAGAATTAATCTAACAAGTATCTATTGAGTACATACTATATTCCAGACACTGTTGGGTACTGAGAAACACATTAGTGCACAATTGTCTCTGCCCTCATGGAGCTTTCAGTCTGGAGGGTGGTGTTGGGGGTGGGGTGGGGTAAAAATAATGTACAAGATGTGGTAAAGGGGCTCTTTTTGTCCTTGTTTCCTCTCTCAAAAATGAGAAGGACACAAAGACTTCCAAGCTACTTAGTATCCCTAAGGGAAAGGAGAGATTACTAATGTAGCAGACACCAGTGGTCAAACCCTCTGCCAGAGCAGCATCAACTATGGTTAAAAAAAATATTTCATGATACTTGTTACAGATGCGAAAATAGAGTTTATTGAAGACCATCACAATAGTATAGGGACCACAGCAATGCAGTTTTATGGTGAGAGAGAGAAAGAGATAAGAGAGATTGGGGTCAACCCCAAATACAGCATAGGCAGTAGAAATCTGTAGCCAGAGACCAGGGTTGGGGGTCAGTGGATGGACAATTACTAAGAGGAAACATCGGGGGTAAGGGGGCTATGGTTAAATCAATCTAACAAGATTCTTGGCGAAGTTAGGTCAGGGTGATCAGACACTATCTGGGAGATGGTGGAGGAGAGGAACCTGCTTAGATATTGAGGGTGATCAGCTACCAAGAAATCTTTCTACAACTAGATTTTATAAGGAAATGCACAGGTGGGTTTAGAAGAGGTCTCAGGAATTTGACTGAAGTTTGCTCAAGCAAAGAGTCTTTGTCACTACCTCTCACCTCCCACCCAGAAAACAGTGGAGAAGAAATTGAGATCAAGACCGAGGGTGAGAACAAGAGAGAGAGAGAATGAGAGAGAATTCCTCAGAGCCATTGTCAGGGCTTTAAGAGAGGGCTTGATTGACATATGTGCCAGGAAGATGTGGAAGGCACTCTTGCTCCTCCCAAGAGTGTAGAGGGGGTTGTGCCTGTCTGGTAGCAAAGAGAAAAATATTGCTCTGGGAGAAGCATTTCTTCTACTAAAGTGCTGGATTAGGACGAGTGAGTTCTCTTTGTGGACACAGGAGAGCTCCAGCACACTGCCTGGAGGAAGAGACTGACCTCCAAAAGAAAGGTGGGAGGTGGATCAACTGATGCCCCCAAGAGCTAAGGGAGAGGATCCTAAACTCTGTTGAGGAGTGTTATAATCTACCCCAGAGAGATGATGCAGGGTTACCCTACCTTCCCTCTGCTAAAATATACCCTACAAGGGCACTCCATGAAACTGAGGGGGTGAGGGGAGACTGAAGAGTGGCCCCTGTCTAGAAGGAACCAGTGGAAAATACCCCAAGAGTGTGTTATTTCCCCAGAGACTCTCTCCTGCTTGGTATGATGTTGGCCGGTGAGGGTCGAGGAGCTGGAGTTAGGAGAGATGGAGCAAGAGTTCTTCAACAGCAGAGAAAAAGCTTTGAGTTGAAGGGTGTTAAAATTTGTCCTCATTTCATCAATCTGCTTATTTTCCTAGCTGACATGGGACTTTTCTAATGACTGAGAGGGTCTTGAAAAGCTTTAGAACCTGCCTGAGATTTCTTCAAGGGAGGGGAAAAAAAACCCCCACAAATTCAAAGAGCTGGTTTAGAGGGACCATCTAAGAAAGAATAAAGTTGCTTCATGATCATAGATCAGGTACATTTAACAAAAATGTCTCACATTACACAAACATATTGATTATAAGAAGTTACCAAATAACATTATCATGAAAATGTAATAATACATGAAAATGGGGGTTTAGATTGGGAGGCACTGACCATTTCTTCCAGAAACTGAATATAACAGACAGTGAGCACTACTTTTCTTTCTCTGTCCTCCTCCCATCACTTCCTCTCCTCCATCCCCCCATTCATTTCCATCATTTCCAGCACTTGGGGACATTTTTAGCTTAGTGTTTGTTATTTCAGATTCAGTCCCACAATGGGGCTGTATAAATATATCCATAAGCCAGAAACATTACAAACTACCAAGGCGAATCATCAGATTGCCTTGTCATGTTGCTCTCAGTTGGGAAGAAGTGTGTCGAAGATAGAATTATTCTTAATAGGCAATTCTTTTCTAGGGACAGAATTTGATGTTAGAGCTATGGTGATGTTGTTTAGTGAGAAGGGCTCTTTGTCTTATATATCACCTTTAAAGTATTGATAGAATTAAATGAGAATGAGCTAGTTGAAGAAAAGGAAATGTAAAAGGTCTCCTTTTCAGTAATGGTAGATAGGAAATGACAGGATACCAGGGGTTTTCATATGGATCTTTGCACATTTTAAAATATTACAATCAATACTTAATTGCCAAAATCTGTACAACTTTGATGTTTATTATTATGGCTGTAATTTAACTGAAATCTTAGTGTTCCTCAGACTTAACCTACTTCTATATCTGTTCATTATTTTACAGTCCTTCATCCTCTTACAGTTATAGGAAGAGGTGTTGGTCCTTGTAATCAAGGTTACCCCCGCCCCCACTGTAGGATCTCCTCCATGACCTTTGTTCCTAGACTGATTCCTACTCTATTCTGGACCCATTCTGTCTATAATGGCTTCTCCTGCTCAGCCTGTAAAATGTGATTAAATCTCCTCTGGTCCTATTATCAGAACAAAAACCTTCTTTGATGTTCCATCTCTATTTAGCTACTATTCAATTATTCCTGTGTTTTCAACCATTCCCTAGTTAAATTCGATGGACAATTTTCAGTTTTTATTGTATTTATGATGATGCTACAGACTATCCCCGACTTATGATGACTTATAACTTTTCAAATTCACAATGGTGTGAAAGCTATATGCATTCAAAAGAAACCATACTCACATTCTGAATTTTGATCTCCTGGGCTGGTGATATGTAGTAGGGTACTCTCTCGTGATGCCAGGAAGGGCAGAGGGCCGCAGGTCCCAGCCAGCTGCACCATCATGATGGTAAACAACTGATAAACTAATGACAGCTCTGTGCTCATGTAGCCTTTTCCATTTTACACTTTTGGTACGGTTCAGTTCAGACCAGTTGCTCAGTAATGTCTGACTCTTTGCAACCCCATGGACTGCAGCAATCATCGGGTCGGTGACGCCATTCAACCATCTCATCCTCTGTTGACAGCTTCTCCTCCCACCTTCAATCTTTCCCAGAATCAGGGTCTTTTCAAATGAGTCAGTTCTTTGCATCAAGTGGCCAGAGTATTGGAGTTTCAGCTTCAGCATCAGTCCTTCCAATGAATATTCAGGACTGATTTCCTTTAGGATACACTGGTCAGATCCCCTTGCAGTCCAAAGCACTCCCAAGAGTCTTCTCCAACACCACAGTTCATAGTCCAACTCTCACATCCATACATGACCACTGGAAAAACCATAGCCTTGACTAGTCGGACCTTTGTTGGCAAAGTAATGTCTCTGCTTTTTAATATGCTGTCTAGGATGGTCATAACTTTCCTTCCAAGGAGCAAGCGTCTTTTAATTTCATGGCTGCAGTCACCATCTGCAGTGATTTTGGAGCCCCCCCAAATAAAGTCTGTCACTGTTTCCATTGTTTCCCCATCCATTTGCCATGAAGTGATGGTACTGGATGCCATGATCTTAGTATTCTGAATGTTGAATTTTAAGCCAACTTTTTCAGTCTTCTCTTTCACTTTCATCAAGAGGCTCTTTAGTTCCTCTTAGCTTTCTGCCATAAGGGTGGTGTCATCTGCATATCTGAGGTTATTGATATTTCTCCTGGCAATCTTGATTCCAACTTGTGCTTCATCCAGCCCAGGATTCCTCATGATGTACTTACTCTGCATATAAGTTAAATAAACAGAGTGACAATATACAGTCTTGATGTACTCCTTTCCCTACTTGGAATCAGTCTATTGTTCCATGTTCAGTTTTAACTGTTGCTTCCTGACCTCCATACAGCTTTCTCAAGAGGCAGGTCACATGGTCTAGTATTTCCATCTTTTAAAGAATTTTCCAGAGTTTGTTGTGATCCACACAGTCAAGCTTTGGCATAGTCTATAAAGCAGAAATAGATGATTTCTGGAACTCTCTTGCTTTTTTGATGATCCAACGGATGTTGGCAATTTGATCTCTGGTTCCTCTGCCTTTTCTAAATCCAGGTTGAACATCTGGAAGTTCATGGTTCACGTATTGCTGAAGCCTGGCTTGGAGAATTTTAAACATTACTTTACCAGTGTGTGAGATGAATGCAATTGTGCAGTACTTTAAGCATTCTTTGGCATTGCTTTTCTTTGGGATTGGAATGAAAGCTGACCTTTTCCAGTCCTGTGGCCACTGTGGAGTTTTCCAGATTTGCTGACATATTGAGTGCAACACTTTCACAGCATCATCTTTTAGGATTTGAAATACCTCAACTGGAATTCCATCACTTCCACTAGCTTGTTCATCATGATGCTTCCTAAGAACTGCCTGACTTCACATTCCAGAATGTCTGGCTCTAGGTGAGTAATCATACTGTCATGATTATCTGGGTCATGAAGATCTTTTTTATATAGTTCTTCTGTGTATTATTGCCACCTCTTCTTAATATCTTCTGCTTCTCTTAGGTCCATACCATTTCTGTCCTTTATTGAGCACATCTTTGTATGAAATGTTCCCTTGGTATCTCTAATTTTCTTGAAGAGATCTCTGGTCTTTCCCATTCTATTGTTTTCCTCTATTTCTTTGTACTGATCAATGAAGAAGGCTTTCTTATCTCTCCTTTTCTTCGGAACTCTGCATTCAATTGGGTATGTCTTTCCTTTTCTCCTTTTCTTTTGGCTTCTTTTCTTTTCACAGCTATTTGTAAGACCTCCTTAGATAGCCATTTTGCTTTTTTGCATTTCTTTTCCTTGGGGATGGTCTTGATCCCTGTCTTCTATATAATGTCACGAACCTCCGTTCATAGTTCATCAGGCACTCTGTCTATCAGATCTAATCCCTTTAATCTATTTCTCACTTCCATTGTATAATTGTAAGGGATTTGATTTAGGTCATACCTGAATGGTCTCGTGGTTTCCGCTACTTTCTTCAATTTAGGTCTGAATTTGGTAATCAGGAGGTCATGATCTGACCCACAGTCAGCTCCCCGTCTTGTGTTTGCTGAATGTATAGAGCTTCTCCATCTTTGGCTGCAAAGAATACAATCAACCTGATTTCGGTGTTGGCCATCTGGTGATGTCCATGTGTAGAGTCCGCTCTTGTGCTGTCAGAAGAGGGTGTTTGCTACAACCAATGTGTTCTTTTGACAAAATTCTATTAGCCTTTACCCTGCTTCATTCTGTATTCCAAGGCCAAATTTGCCTATTACTCCAGGTGTTTCTTGACTTCCTACTTTTGCATTCCAGTCCACTATAATGAAAAGGACATCTTTTTTGGGTGTTATTTCTAGAAGGTCTTGTAGGCCTTGATAGAACCATTCAACTTCAGCTTTTCAGCATTACTTGTTGGGGCATAGACTTGGATTACTGTGATAGTGAATGGTTTGCCTTGGAAACGAACAGAGCTCATTTTGTGATTTTTGAGACTGCATTCATATACTGTATTTCAGAGTCTTTTGTTGACTATGATGGCTACTCCATTTTTTTCTAAGGGATTCTTATAGATATATCTAAGTAGATATAATGGTCATCTGAGTTAAATTCACCCATTCCAGTCCATTTTAGTTTGCTGATTCCTAAAATGTCAACATTCACTCTTGTCATCTCCTGTTTGACTGCTTCCAATTTGCCTTGATACATGGACCTAACATTCCAGGTTCCTATGCAATATTGTTCTTTACAGCATTGGACTTTACTTGTATCACCAGTCACATCCACAAGCGGGTGTTGTTTTTGCATTGGCTCTGTCTCTTCATTCTTTCTGGAGTTATTTCTCCACTCATCTACAGTAGCATATTGGGCACCTACTGACCTAGGGAGTTCATCTTTCAGTGTCCTATCTTTTTGCCTTTTCATACTGTTCATGGGGTTCTCAAGGCAAGAATACTAAAGTGGTTTGCCATTCCCATCTCCAGTGGACCACATTTCGTCAGAACTGTCCACCAAGACCCATCCGTCTTGGGTGGCCCTACACGGCCTGGCTCATCGTTTCACTGAGTTAGACAAGACTGTGGTCCATGTGATCAGATTGCTAAGTTTTCTGTGACTATGGTTTTCAGTCTGTCTGCCCTATATGGAGAAGGATAAGAGGCTTATGGAAGCTTCCTGATGGGAGAGACTGACTGAGAGGAAAACTGGGTCTTGTTTTGATGAGTGGGGCCATGCTCAGTAAATCTTTAACCCAATTTTCGGTTGATGGGTGGAGCTGTGTTCCCTCCCTGCTATTTACCTGGGGCCAATTTATGGTGGAGGTAATGAAGATAATGGTGAACTCCTTCAAAAGATCCCATGCATGTACTGCTACACTCACTGCCCCCAAACCTGCAGCAGGCCACCGCCGACCCACGCCTCTGCTGGAGACTCCTATACACTCCCGGGCAAGTATGGGTTGGTCTCCTGTGGGGTCACTGCTCCTTTCTCCTGGGTCCTGGTGCACACAAGGTTCTGTTTGTGCCTTTCAAGAGTACTTCCCAGTCCCATGTAAGTTCTGGCAGCTCTATGGTGGGGTTAATGGCAACCTCCTCCAAGAGGGCTTATGCCATACCCACGTCTGCTGCACCCAGAGCCCCTGTCCTTGCGTCAGGCCACTGCTGACCCGTACCTCCACAGGAGATGCTCAAACACAGTTCTGTCTCAGTCTCTGTGGGGTTCCTGGGTCCTGGTGCACACAAGATTTGTTTGAGCCCTCTGAGCGTCTCTGACGGGAATGGGGTTTGATTCTAAACGGGAATTCGCCCCTCCTACCATCTTACTGGGGCTTCTCCTTTGCCCTTGGGCGTGGGGTATCTCCTCACAGCCGCCTCAGCACTGTGTGGCTGCCACTTCAGTGCCTACCTTCTTGCTGGGGTTTCTCTGACCTTGGACATGGAGTATCTCCTCACGGCCGCTCCAGCAAAGCACAGCTGCTGCTCTTGACCTTGGACATGGGGTATCTCCTCACTGCTGCTCCAATGCCACCCAGCTGCACGGTATTCCATAAACTACACAAGATATTCAACACTTCATTATCAAATAGGCTTTGTGTTAAATGATTTTGCCCAACTGGAGGCTAACATAAGTGTTCTGAGCACATTCTAAGTGGGCTAGGCTAAGCTGTGATGTTTGGCAGGTTAAAGGTATCAAATACATTTTGGACTTGATATTTTCAATTCACAGTGGGTTTATGATGTAAACCCTGTGATAAGTTGAGGAGGATGTGTAGAGTCCTGGATGGTTGGCCAGTACAATTTCTACTAAGGAAAGGGAAGCACACATTTTCCAATGGAGAGTCACCTGTTTGACCCAAGGATTTTTACCAGTATGTATTTCTTAAAAAAAAATACATACTGGCAAAAATCCTTGGGTCATGTCAATGTGTGACAAAAACCACTATAATATTGTAAAGTAATTAGGCTCCAACTAATAAAAATAAATGAAAAAAAAATCAAAACAAACAAACAAACAAAAAAACCTGTCTGCTCTTTCAGATATTTTCTCAGTACTTCTTCCTGCTTCTCCTTCCGCATCTCTGACGTTTGCTGGTTTCCTCTATGGCACTCTCCTTTTATTTCCTCCTCTCTCTTCACTGTGTGCAATGCTCTACACTGCCCTCTCCACAGGAACACTTAGTGGTTCAATTAAAATCCATATTCTGAAAGTTTAATAATATGTATCTCTGGCCAACTTCGCCTTTTTACTTCCAACTACATAGTAAATAAATCCTGGGCACTGAAACACCAATTCTCTCCTTAAATTTGCTACGTCTGAAATGGAACTTACTTTCTTCCCTCATTCGAATCCTTAAATGGAATCCTGCTTCTTCATTAGCCAGTTTACAACATCGCCTAACCTAGTCAACCAATAGAGACTCCTGGGAGTCATCCTAAAGTACTTCCTGTTTATCACCATTATCTCACTTCCTGCTTGCCTCCCCCACCCCATTAAAAGTGAAGCCCTAAGTGTTAATGATATACCAACGGTATTTTTATTCTGTCACCTCTTCTCTAATCCTGCTGTCACTACCTAGTAGCACACTCTTTCTGCCCATTCCAAAGCCCCGGAATGTTATAATGGCATCCTAACTGCGTTCCAGTCTCCAAATTTGCCCTTCTCAAATTTACCAGCCATACTAATACTTGCATGACCTATCTGAAATGAATATAAACTAAACCCCTTACTCCACTAAAATCTATCAGTCGTTCTCCATCACTTATCAGATAGCATTCAATTTCTTTGATGAATTATACAAAGTCGACAATTTGCTGGTCCCTACTTTCCTCTTTATGTTCACTGATGTTCACATCTGATGTCCAAAAATGCTAGATTAGCTCCTCAAACAGTATACATTAATATATAAACCAGTGGTCTTGTTTATGCTCTTTCTCTTATGTGAAATATACTCTATTCCTGTTTCCCCTTCCTCACTAAGTAATGAAGACTTATTTCAGGTACTACATCCTCCAGGAAGGATTATCCAAACTTTTTTTTAACCAACCTGAGTCCCTCTGTACTTCCTTAAGATTCCTAAACATCATTATGATTAGCTTTACCATGATACATTTCAACTATGTATTTATTTTCCATGTTGACATAGAATGTTCTTCAAAGCTATTTTCAACCTTATACACTCAGGGCCCAGAACAGTGCTGCCCACAGATAGGTACACAGAAGATATTATCAAACTGAAATTGAACATTGCTCCATTATATTTCAATCATTTCAGCTCAAATTTTTTTTTTTTTTTGCACTCAACTTCCTTGCAGAAAGAGGAAGGACAGCAACTCTAATTTCCTATTTGGTAGAGATAATTTTTCATCTATCTGATCATTTATTTTTCAAACTCTATCTAATATTCTGTCTTTTACAATGATCTTAAGCAAAATTGTGCGCATATCTTCCTTTGCATCATAAAGAGGAATATATAATCATTTTATTCATATAAAATAAGTTGTTTATTGAAGCAATGAAGGAAGTAACAAGTTTGTGAAATATTTTGTAGGATTGATACTAAATACTGAGTTTCCCACTAAAGTACTTGTATTCAGCTCAGCTCAGTCACTCAGTCATGTCTGACTCTTTGCGACCCCATGGATTGCAGCATGTCAGGCTTCCCTGTCCATTGCCAGGTCCTGGAGCTTACCCAAACTCATGTCCATCGAGTTGGTGATGCCATCCAACCATCTCATCCTCTGTCATCCCCTTTTCCTCCTGCCCTCAATCTTTCCCAGCATCAGGCTCTTTTCAAATGAGTCAGTTCTTTGCATTAGGTGGCCAAAGTATTGGAGTTTCAGCTTCAGCATCAGTCCTTCCAATGAATATTCAGAACTGATTTCCATTAGGATGGACAAGTTTGAGCTTCTTGCAGTCCAAGGGACTCTTAAGAGTCTTTTCCAACACCACCATTCAAAAGCATCAATTCTTCTGCTCTCAGCTTTCTTTGTAGTCCAACTCTCACATCCATACATGACTACTAGAAAAACTATAGCTTTGACTAGATTGACTTTTGTTGGCAAAGCAATGTCTCTGCTTTTTAGTATGGTGTCTAGTTTGGTCATAACTTTTCTTCCAAGGAGCAAGCGTCATTTAATTTCATGGTGTACTCACCAACTGCAGTGATTTTGGAGCCCCAAAAATAAAGTCTCTCACTGTTTCCACTGTTTCCCCATCTATTTGCCATGAAGTGATGGGACTGGATGCCATGATCCTAGTTTTCTGAATGTTGAGTTTTAAGCCAACTTGTTCACTTTCCTTCACTTTCATCAAAAGGCTCTTTTAGTTCCTCTTCACTTTCTTCCATAAGGGTGGTGTCATCTGCTTATCTGAGGTTGTTGATATTTCTTCTGGCAATCTTGATTCCAGATTGTGCTTCATCCAGCCCAGCATTTCTTATGATGTGCTCTGCATATAAGTTAAATAAGCAGGGTGAAAATATACAGCCTTGACATACTCCAGTTTGGAACCAGTCTGTTGTTCCATGTCCATTTCTAACTGTTCCTTCTTGACCTGCATACAGATATCTCAAGAGGCAGTTCCGGTGGTCTGGTATGCCCATCTCTTTCAGAATTTTCCACAGTTTGCTGTGATCCACACAGTCAAAGGTTTTGGCATAGTCAATACAGTAGAAGTAGATATTTTTCTGGAACTCTCTTACTTTTTTGCTGATTCAATGGATGTTGTCAATTTGATCTCTGGTTCCTCTATCTTTTCAAAATCCAGCTGGAGTATCTGGAAGTTCACGGTTCATGTACTCTTGAAGCCTGGCTTGGAGAATTTTAAGCATTATTTTGCTAGCATGTGAGATGAGTGCAATTGTATTAGTCTGTATTAGAGAAACAGAATCAGAGCTTTATTTACTGTAAGGAACTGTCTGATACAGTTATAGAGACTACATGATCTGCTATCAAGTCTTCCCAGTTAGCTCAGTGGTAAAGAATTTGCCTGCCAATGTAGGAGACACAGGAGACATGGGTTTGATTCCTAGATAGGGAAGATTGCCCTGGAGAAGAGAAAGGCAACTCACTCCTACATTCTTGCCTGGGAAATCCCATGGACAGAGGAGCCTGGCAGGCTGCAGTCCATGGGGTGGCAAAGAGTTGGACAAGACTGAGCACGTATGCACTTACTGATCTGTAGTCAGCAAGCTCGAGGTCCTGGTGAGCTGATGGTATGTTTTAGTCCAAGTCTGAATCAGTCTTGAAGAGAAGAAAGGACTGATGTCCATCCCCCCTTGAAGACTGGCTTACAGAGAGAGTGAATGAATTCTCTTTTACTCTACCCTCTTCATTCTAGTCAGGTTTCCAAATGGTTGAGGCTTACCCACAATGGGGAGGGCAATCTTCTTTACTCAGTCTACAAATTCCAACCAGATAGATCCTCAGAGAAACACCTAGAATAATATTTAATCAAATATCTGGATATCCTGTGGCCCAGTCAAGTTGACAATCAGAGTAACCATCAGGAATGGTATGTCATGAACATTCTCATATCATTATTTATCAAAGCCATGATTTTATGATGACATAATTTTAAATCTTATGGGATAGATCATTAACTATTATTAAATATTTCCCTTGCTGGATGTGAAATTGGTATGAATTTTTTCAAACATAAGTAATAATACAATGGGCATATCATTACAACATTATAATATATAATATAATAATGTAATGGACAATATGTTTGGTTATGTATCTATCATTTTGTAGAGATTATTGTTAACTTGTCTGTCTATCCATCTTTGTCTCATTTGAGTAAGTACTGCCCACCATGTGACGTTGGTGGGGCTATTTAACCAATCATCCCCTCTCCCCTAACCAGCACCACCTCAATAATGAAAATCAATATACCCCCATTAAACCAGATCAAGCTGGTTAATCAGAATGATCTGTTCTCATGGCTCAGGTTTCTTAGAAATGAGATTATTTAGACATAGGTAACACCGACTAATAATTTTACCAGATTACTTTTCAAAAAGATTGCATTAATTAATATTTTTTAATGATCAGGTAATTAAAAATAATAGAATAAAAATAGAAAAAGAACAGATAGCATTAGCAATAAATATTTAATTGGTTATTGCTATATGCCAGTCATTAAACCTAGGTTTATATCTACCAAGAAGATATTATTTCCTTTCCATCCACACACATACTCACTGAAATGGACCTAGCCAAATGGGACCAGAGTCTTAAATGTATATAATAAATCAAACAAAATGCAATTTATTGTGTTTGCTTTTGTTAAACTTTTAAAATGAAAACAGCCTGCTTAGCAATTATATGATAAAGAAAATGAACAGTATAAAACAAATATAACCAATGATTTAAATGAAAGTAATGTTATTTGTGGAACTTCCATGGTGGCTCAGACAGTAAAGAATCTGCCTACAATGCAGGACACCCGGGTTTGATCCCTGGGTTGGGAAGATCTCATGGAGAGCGGAATGACTACTGACTCCAGTATCCTTGCCTGGAGAATCCCCATGGACAGAGAAGCCAGGAAGGCTATAGTTCATGGGGTCACAAAAAGTCAGACATGATTGAGCAACTAAACACTTATTTTACATGTAAGTCTCTGTGGCCAGCACTTTGCAAAGATCACATTTTTTATTCAAATTGGAGCATTTTGAGAATGAAAGGGAGAACTTTTATCAAATATACTGGGCTGAGAAGTATAAACTGGGATGGTTTTGGGTGTCGTGGGACATAGAGTCACTTTAATTCATATAATAGATGTCTATTTATCACTTAAATAAAGAGGAGCTGGTGCAGTGGTGGAAATTTGAAGTTCAGCCTATACAATTATTTGTGGGCCCAGGTTCATAGAGACATTTTTATCTTCAACATGTGGCTTCTATGGGTACACTGGGTGTTACCATCCAGGAAGATTTATGGACCTTGCCTGGAAATGATGCAATTGTGCTTGCCCACATTCCATTGGCAGAGACTCAGTCTTTTGGCCACATCTAAATACAGTGGGAGCTTCGAATTGTAGTCCTGTTAAGTACTCAGAGGAAAGGAGAAATGGTTCACCAACAGCCAGTCAGGATATTTCCACAGATAAAAATAGAGTATTTAAAATAATACTTGCATCATTATAGAAATAAGTTAAACTTTTTTGGACCAAGAGAAATACAGCTATAAAAAAACAGAAAAAGAGAAATAAAACTATAGATGAATATTATATTTTATCTCATGAACATTCTAATATTCTTAGTTTACTAAATGACTCTTGAAAGAGAGTCAATTAAAGCATGTTGGGCAAACTTCATTTCCTATTGGATTCCATCCTACAAAAATTCCATTATGTATTATTATTATTTTTTTTATCAAAACTCATGTGCCTATACCCAGTTTATTTAAACAGCTTTTTATCATATAAAGAGCATAGGCTTCAGGATTTGAAAGACCTGTGTCACAATACTGATTACTATTTACTATAACAAAGACCCTGGATAAGCTCCTTAACATTTCTGAATCTCCATTTCCCAGCATATAAAAGGCAGGTACACCTATCTCACAGGATGGTTGTGATAACCCTTTATTAAGACAAAGGCTTAACATGCCAAGCTTAATATTGACCCATGAGAGATGCTTCATAATGCCAATCCCCATCTCTTAGCGTATTTAAAGTCTGTTGGATATACTTCATTAATTGCTATTCCAGACAACTGTTCACTTACTCTAATTAATAAAACACTTCAACTGGAAATAAATAATCTTAAATCCCTGGAGTACAGAAATTGTAGCTGCTATAGTGTTGGCAAAAGTTACTCTCCTTCAAATAAAAGGAAAAATATAATTCAATGCAACAAATTTTAGTTTTCTACACAGTTCTAATTTTGTAGAGATGATGCAACACAGTGAGTTCATTGTTCAAAAGATTTCAGACATGTTGTGTGAGTGCAGAAAAGCAGTCTTCATGGTGAAGGGTGGCAGAAAATGCCAAAAATACATCACTTTGGCATAAGGCGCTTAAGGCAATTGCAAAGAAACTGATTAAAAACAAACACACAAATATTAATAAGACCTCTCTGTCCTCCCACTATTTGCCTAAAATCAAGGACATACATTTTTGGGCTTCCAGGTGGCCCAGTGGTAAAGAATTCACCAAAAAACTGGCAAAAGAACTAACAGACGTTTCTCCAAAGAAGACATACAGATGACCAACAAACACATGAAAAGATGCTCAACATCACTCATTATTAGAGAAATGCAAATCAAAACTACAATGAGATATCACCTCACACTGGTTAGAATGGGCATCATCAAAAAGTCTACAAACAATAAATGCTGGAGAGGGTGTGGAGAAAAGGCAACCCTCTTACACTGTTGGTGGGAATGCAGACTGGTACAACTACAATGGCGAACTGTGGAGAGTCCTTCAAAAACTGGTAATAGAACTGCCATATGACCCAGCAATCCCAGTGCTGGGCATACACCTGGAGGAAACCAGAATTCAAATTAAAAGACACATGTATAACAGTGTTCATTTCAGGACTATTTACAATAGCTAGGACACGGAAACAACAAGATGTCCATTGGCAGATGAATGGAAAAGGAAGTTGTGGTACACATACACAGTGGAATATTACTCAGCTCTAAAAAGGAATGCATTTGAGTCAGTTCTAATGAGATGGGTGAACCTGGAGCCCATTATACAGAGAAGTAAGTCAGAAAGAGAAAGACAAAGACTGTATATTAATGCATATATATGGAATTTAGAATTATGGTACCAATGATCCTATCTGCAGGGCAGTAAAGGAGACACAGATGTAAAGATCAGACTTTTGGACTCAGTGCAAGAAAGTGAGGGTGGGATGATTTGAGAGAATAGCATTGAAACATGTACATTACCATATGTAAAATAGTTGACCAGGGCAAGTTCAATGAATGAAACAAGGTGCCCCAAAGTTGGTGCTCTGAGACAACCAGAGGATGGGGAGGGAGGTGGGAGAGGGGTTTGGGATCGGGGGGACACATGTATACTTGTGCTTATTCTTGTTGATGTATGGCAGAAACCATCAAAATATTGTAAATTAATTATCCTCCAATTAAAATGAATAAATTAATTAAAAAAGGATCCACCTGCTAGTGCAAGAGATGTAAGTGACACAATTTTGATCCCTGGGTTGGGAAGATCCCCTGGAGTAGGAAATAGCAACCACTCCAATATTCTTGCCTGGAAAATCCCATGGACAGAGGAGCCTGGCAGGCTATGGTCCATAGGGTCACAAAGAGTTGGACATGACTGAAGTGACTGAGCATGCACATGGCTTTCTTTGGAGATAAGCAGTTCTCAGGAACAGACTAAGAAATATGCCCGCAGGCCTTCGAAGAGTTCACTTAAAGGTCTTCTTTCACTCACACAGATGACTTGGCAAGAGAGATGGGCTGTAGAAAATTTGCCTTTTCCAGTTTCACACTTTGCTTTCCTCAGTCTTCATAGCTAACATAGATCTAATTTCCTCTCCTTTCTCATGTCAATTTTTGTAACTTGACACAGGGCATCTCCCATATTCTTTCTCATATCGAGGGCAGAGCTAAGCAGAGCAAGGCAGAGCAAGCCTCAGCAGAATACTTATGCCAGTTTTTTAGGTTTACAGGTTGCATGGAGCACTCAAAGTGGTCAAAGGAAAAACCAATTTTATTTCTTACGTAAACTATTTTAATTTGGTCTAATAATCTGAGAATCAAATGTTATCATAATTTTCCAGGACAAAATTGAAATTAATGCCCAAAGAAAAGACTAGATGACATTCCAGTGTTTTCAAAATGGAAGATAAAAATAATCTTTTATTCTTATCAAGCAAAATATTCCTTTTGAGAAGAACAATGTAATACAGGCAGACTTCACAGCCCGATGGGTGGCCTTGTATAGACAAAATAGTGGAATATCTGACTAAACTTTGTACTTCGGTTTTGGGTAGACACAACAAATATAAAAGACAGCTAATTCTACAATGGATTCTTTATCTTTTCCAGATTCGTATGGTCAACCCACTTAGGAAGTTAAGGGGCTATATTTTTAAAATGACAATAACCAAATTATGATATGCTCAAATAGTAGAATCATAAATAAAAGATTGAAAGTTTATATTTTCAAACATCTGCATGAGTTTGTGCTGTGATATATGTCTTAAAATTATTAAACTTAACAGTATCCAATTTTAATATATATAATAAATGAGACCTCTGCAATTTTTTTGATGTGATCTATGCATATGTTTGATACTAAGTTGTAAGAGTGGCTTAAAATTTACCCAGGTTCTAGAATCTGGAAGTTTTTTTAAAATATACTTTTGATTTGAATACTAATATTCTTATCATACCAGTAAAATCAGCACTCATTTTTACATTTATTCTGGTGAGTGTTTGTAAACATGTCTGTGTGTGTGTGTGTGAAGCATTGACCAAGGGTAGCAGCTGATACAAATGGCTAACAGGCTCTTTCCCTTTTAGAAATCATAGATTGTAGGAGTTTTAGAACATCAATTGTAGACTTTCCTTCATTTCTATTGTCGTAGAGAGAAGGTGAGGGCTTATCATCTCTTGAGTTGATTGCAAAAGAGCTTTCCTGATATTTCTCTTTAACCCAAGTGTTCTCATTCTCTTTCTTTGCAGGCCCCTAGGCTCTTGTTTTCTGAAATAAATCACTCTCTTTCCTTCCAAAGCAAAATGAAAGGGGCAATTATACCCTTGGTGATTCTTAATTGTCCCAATTAACTAAGTCAGTTTCTGGAGTCTGAGCTGAAAATGAAGCTTAGGATGTGCCTTCAATAAATGGAATTTGTTAAGTCAACTTGAGCCTTTTTTTTTTCCTCCAGGAAAAGCCAGCTATTTGAATATTGAATTGCAGTCACTCTACTGGTGCCCTCAATTTAGGTTAGAATGAAACTAACGTGCTCTTTTCCTAAACCCTTAGTTAAGGGGAACAACAACAAACAAAAATCCAATACTGAGTACCTCTTAAGTGGATTTTATTTTAGGCAATAAGTTTTCATTTCTTTAACATATGTTACCCTTGCATCAAATCAACATTTACTGTATTCATGCCAATTTATTTGCCAGTGAGTAATAATATATCCATTAAGTTTTACATATAAAAAGCACTGCTGGCCCAATAGAGACAGTAAAACCTGGGTCATGTAACCTGCATGTGCCCTGATCTTACAAACAGAAGTATTAGGAAGATTCACTCATTAGTTATTCTGATAATTAGAGGAATTTAACTAAGTAATGTTCTAGAAAAACTTAAAGGTTATCACTAGGGTGATTAAAATAAAACATATTTGTTTCAAATCATTGCATTAGAAGAAAATAAATACAATATTCATTCACCTAAATCAAAAAGAGGAGTGACATCATCAAGATGGTGACAGGAGGTCATTTCTGACTTCAATTCCCATCACAAGGAAACAAACTAGCAACCATAGATGAGACACCATTGGGAAAACCCCAGAACATGGAGTTGAGGCTGAAGCATACCTCTGGGCCACAGGGGCCAAGAAGGACCTCTTTAGAAGGGTAAGAGAATGGCTGAACATTAGCCACATTGCCCCTCCTCCAGGCTGGCACAGGGGTCCACTGAGACGGTTCCTCTAGGTCTCTGGCTTCTCCAGTGTGGAAAATAGAGCTCAAGATTGACATCCAGCTTCCCCAACTTTGTGGGATGCTACCAGGAGACCAACTTACATCTCACCTCACAGGAAATACCTAGCAGAGAGCCCAGACAGTGGCTTTGTTCATCTGCAGAGCTGAGCTGGTGGCACTCTCTGGCCAGTGGTAGGCAGGAGCTGCCTGATTTGAGTCCCCAGTTGAGATATTCTGGCCTTAGAATGTTCTACAACTCTGTCAGGGCAGGAAAACAAATTTGAAACCACATCTGCTACTGAATATAGCTTCCAACCCCATCTGAACAGGAAGCTTAAATAGAGCATCTGAGAAGCTATGTAGCTCACCTCGTAATGCCACTTTTAACAGCATCTGAGCAGAGAACCCAGCCAACGGCTCTGTTCATTTTCAGATCCCAGTCAGTGGCCTTGTCAAGCTATGGAACCTGGTGGAAAGTGCTGGCTAATTCATATCCCCAACCACAAGTCACGCTGGTCTTGGAGCCTATTCTCCCACTGTTCACAAGTAGGGAGGTCTGTGGCTGTGCCTACTGCGGAATATAGCCATCAGTCTTACCTGACCATGAGGTTTAAGCAGAGCACCTGGGAAGCTGTGGGGCCCACCTTACGTCCCTGCTTGCAGTGGCCCTTGAGCAGACAGTCCAGCCGTCAGCTCTGGCCATTAACAGAGCCAAGCTTGTAGCCCAGGCTGGCCAGAGATCTCAGTGAACAGTACTGTCTGATTTAGTCAACAAACCGCACTAGTCATAGAGCCTGTTCCACAGCCCTGGTGGGGCTAGGAAGTAAATTTGAAACCTAGAATACCGGACCTTTTCTAAGATTAATCAAATGTTACACCACAAAATAAGTCTTAACAAATTTAATAAGATTGAAATAAAACCAAGAGTTTCTTCCAACCATATTGGTATAAAATTAAAAATCAATAGGGGGAGGAAAAATGAAAAATTCACAAATACATGGAAATTAAAGAACACATTGTTCAATCAATAGATCAAAGAAGAAATCAAAGGGAAACAAAAAATTTCTTGAGACAAACAAAAATGGAATGACAGCATATGGGATGTAGCAAAAGCAGTTCTAAGAGGCATGTTTATGGCATTAAATACACATATTAAAAAATGAGAAATATCTCAAATAGACAACTTGACTTTACATATCAAGGAACTAGAAAGAAGGAACAAACTAAGTTCAAAGTTAGCAGAAGAATAGAAGTAATAAAGATTAGAGTGGAAATAAATGAAATACAGAACAGGAAAACAATAGAAAAGTTATAAAAACTAAGATTATGATCCTTAAAAAGATAAACAAAATTCACAAAACCTTTAGCTATACTGACCAAGAATAGAGAGGACCCAAATAAATAAAATTATGAAAGAAAAGGGAGACATTACAAGTCATATTACAGAGTATAAAGGATTGTAAGAGATTACTGTGAATTAACTATATGCTAATAAATAGGACAATCTAGAAAAATAGATAAATTCCTGGAAACATACAGCCTACTAAAACTGAATTATGAAGAAATAGGAAATCTTGACAGACCAATAACAAGTAAGGAGATTAGACCAGTAGTCAAAAACCTCCCAACAAACTAAAGTCCAGAACTAGATAGTTTCACTGTTGAACTTTACTGAACATTCAAAGAAGAATTAATGACTGTTATTTAAAACTCTTTCAAAATACTGAAGAGATGGGAACACTTTCAAACTCATTTTATGAGGACAGCATTATCCTGATACCAAAGTCAATAAGGACAAAACCAGAAAACTAGAGAATTATAACCCTCGTTAATATAAATGCAAAAAATTCTCAACAAAATACTGGAAAACTGAACCTCAGCTGCACATTAAAAGGATCATAAACTATGATCAAGTAGGATGATGCAATGCAAGCAAGTCTCAGTGTGATACATCACATTAATAAATAAAAGAATAACTGAAAAAAACATGATCATTTCAATAGATGTGGAAAAATTATTTGACAAAATTCAACCCTATTCATGATAAAAACTCTCAACAAGATGGGTATGGAAGGAATAAAACTTAACATAGTATAAGAACGTATAAGAACTATATATAGTTCTCATATAAGAACATATAAGACTAGCCCATCAACATCATGTTCCTTGGGAAAGCATGAAAGCTTTTCCTCTAAGATCAGGAACAAGACAAAAGTGTCTACTCTTACCACTACTACTCAGAATAGTAGTGGAAGACCTAGCTAGAGAAATCAGGCAAGAAAAGAAAAATTAAATGGCATTCAAATCACAAAGGAAGAAGTAAAACTATCATTATTTTTAGATTGCATGATATTATATGTAGAAAATCCTAAAGGCAACACCAAAAGACTTTTAGACCAATAAACAAGTTTAGTAAAGTTAGTGGGTATAAAAGCAATATACAAAAATTGGTTGAATTTCTATGCATTAAAAATTATCTAAAAATGAAATAAAGAAAGCAGTGCCACTGGCAATAGTATAAAAAATTAAAATGGAATAAATTTAACTGAGTTAAATATATATATGTATATATACTTAAAGCTATAATAAATTGATGAGCAAAATTGAAGAATATGCAAATAAATGGAAAGATATACCATCTTTATGAGTTGAAAGAACTAATATTGTTAAAATGTCCATATTACCCAATGCACTCTACAGAGTCAATGCAACCTTTATCAAGATTATAATGGCATTTTTCATAGAAATAGAAAAATCAATCCTAAAACGTGCATGGCACCACAAAAGACCCTAAACAGCCAAGGCATTATTGAGAAAGAAGAACAAAGCTGGAAGCTCACATGTCCCAATTTCAAACTATATTACAAAGCTATAGTAAGTAAAGCAGTATGGCACTGGCATTCAAAACAGACACGCAGACCAACAGAACAGAATCAAGAGTCCAGAAATCAACCTGCTTATATACCTTCAACTAGCATTTGACAAGGGAGTCAAGAATAATCATTGGAGAAAAGATAGTCTCCTTCCTAAATGGGGCTTCCCTGGTAGCTCAGACAGTAAGGCGTCTGCCTGCCATGCGGGAGACCTGGGTTCGATCCCCAGGTCAGGAAGATCCCCTGGAGAAGGCAATGGCAACCCACTCCAGTACTCTTGCCTGGAAAATTTCAGGGATGGAGGAGCCTAGTAGGGTATAGTCTATGGGATCACAAAGAGTCGGACACGACTGAGCAACTTCACTGTTTAGATCTTCCTAAATAGTGTTGGGAAAACTGGATATTCACATGCAAAAGAATGAAGCCAGACCCATATTTTACATGCTCCAAAATTAACTTGATAAAGATTAAGGATGTAAATGCTGCTGCTGCTAAGTCGCTTCAGTTGTGTCCAACTCTCTGCAACCCCATAGATGGGCAGCCCACCAGGCTCCCCCGTCCCTGGGATTCTCCAGGCAAGAACACTGGAGTGGGTTGCCATTTCCTTCTCCAATGCATAACAGTGAAAAGTGAAAGTCAAGTCTCTCAGTCATGTCCGGCTCTTAGCGACCCCATGGACTTCAGCCTACCAGGCTTCTCCATCCATGGGATTTTCCAGGCAAGAGTACTGGAGTGGGTTGCCATTGCCTTCTCCAAAGATGTAAATATAAGACCATAAAATTCCTAGAAGAAAATATTGGGAAAATTCCTTTATATTGGTCTTGGCAGTGATTTTTCTGGATGTGACACTTAAAGCACAAGTAAATAAACAAGTGGGACCATGTCAAACTAAAAAGCTTCTGAACAGTAAAAGAAATGATTTACAAAATGAAAAGCAACCTACAGAATGGGAAAATTTTTTTCATATCATATATCTAATAAGAGGTTAATATTAAAATTATATAAGGAATTCATACAGCCCAACAGTAAAAAAAAAAAAAAAACTCCAAATAATCCAATTTAAAAATGGGCAAAGGACTTGAATAGATATTTTTCCCAAAAAGACATTTGAATAGTAAGCAAATACATTAAAAGGAATTCAGTGTCACTAATCATCAAGAATGCAAGTTAAAACCACAATGAGATATCATTTCATATCTGTTAGAATGGCTATCATCAAAAAGACATTAGATGACAGGTGCTAGTGAGGATGTTGTGAAAAGGGGATCCCTGTGCACTATTGATGGAGATATAAATTATGACCACCACATCATGGGGAATACTATGGGGCTTTCCTGGTGGTGGGTCAGTGGTAAAGAATCCACTTGCCAATGTAGGAGACATGGGCTTGATCCCTGATCTGGGAAGATCCCACATGCCACGGAGCAGCTAAGCCTGAGTGCCACAACAATTGGTCTGTGCTCTAGAGCCTGAGTGGTAATGTATGGATGTGAGAGTTGGACTATACAAAGATCTTCATGACCCAGATAAACACAATGGTGTGATCACTCACCTAGAGCCAGACATCCTGGTGTGTGAAGTCCAATGGGTCTTAGGAAGCATCATTCTGAACAAAGCTAGTGGAGGTGATGGAATTCCAGCTGAGCTATTTCAAATTCTAAAAGATGATGCTGTGAAAGTGCTGCACTCAATATGCCAGCAAATTTGGAAGACTCAGAAGGACTGGAAAATGTCAGTCTTCATTCCAATCCCAAAGAAGGGCAATGCCAAAGGATGTTCAAACTACTGCATAATTGTACTCATCTCACACACTAATAAAGTAATGCTCAAAATTCTCCAAGCCAGGCTTCAACAGTACTTGAACTGTGAACTTCTAGATGTTCAAGCTGCATTTAGAAAAGGCAGAGGAACCAGAGATCAAATTGCCAACATGCCAACATCCATCGGATCATCGGAAAACCAAGACAGTTCCAGAAAAAAATATCTACTTCTACTTTACTGACTACACCAAAGCATTTGACTGTGTGGATCACAACAAACTCTGGAAAATTCTTAAAGAGATGAGAATACCAGGACACCTGACCTGCCTCCTGAGATATCTGTATGCAGGTCAAGAAGCAACAGTTAGAACTGGACATGGGACAACAGACTGGTTCCAAATTGGGAAAGGAGTGCATCAAGGTTGTATATTGTCACCCTGAATATATAACTAATATGCAGAGTACATCATGCAAAATGCTGGGCTGGATGAAGCATAAGCTGGAATCAAGATTGCCGGGAGGAATATCAATAACCTCAGATATGCAGATGACACCACCCTTATGGCAGAAAGTGAAGAAGAACTAAGAAGCCTCTTGATGAAAGTGAAAGAGGAGAGTGAAAAAGTTGGCTTAAAGCTCAACATTCAGAAAACTAAGATCATGGCATCTGGTCCCATCACTTCATGGGAAATAGATGGGGAAACAGTGGAAACAGTGAGACTTTATTTTCTTTGGCTCCAAAATCACTGCAGATGGTGACTGCAGCCATGGAATTAAAAGTCGCTTACTCCTTGGAAGAAAAGTTATCACCAACTTAGACAGCATATTAAAAAGCAGAGACATTACTTTGCCAACAAAGGTCCATCTAGTCAAAGCTATGGTTTTTCTAGTAGTCATGTATGGATGTGAGAGTTGAACTAAAAGAAAGTTCAGCGCTGAAGAACTGATGCTTTTGAACTATGGTGTTGGAGAAGACTCTTGAGAGTCCCTTGGACTGCAAGGAGATCAAACCAGTCAATCCAAAAAGAAATCAGTCCTGAATATTCATTGGAAGGACTGATGCTGAAGCTGAAACTCCAGTACTTAGGCCATCTGATGTGAAGAACCAACTCAATGGAAAAGACCCTGATGCTGGAAAAGATTGAAGGTGGAAGGAGAAGGAGATGGATGATAGATGAGATGGTTGGATGGCACCACCGACTGGATGGACATGAGTGTGAGCAAGCTCCGGGAGTTGGTGATGGACAGGGAAGCCTGGCGTGCTGCGGTCCATGGGGTTGCAAAGAGTCGGACACGACTGAGCAACTGAACTGAACTGAACCAGAGCCTGAGAGCTACAGCTCCTGAGCCCATGTGCTGCAAATATTGAAACCCGCACTCCCTAGAGCCTGTGCTCAGAAACAACAGAAACTGCCTCAGTGAGAAGGCTGCGCACGAGAAGGATAGAGGAGCCTCTGTCCCAACCAGAGAAAACCCCAAACAGCAGTGAAGACACAGCATAGCCAAAAATGAATAAACAAATAAAATTTTAAAAAAGCAAACTATGGTGCTTCCTCAAAAAGTTAAAAATAGAGCTACCATATGATCCAGCAATTCCACTTCTGACTATATATATGAAGGAAATAAAATCACTGTCTTAAAGAGGTGTCTGCACTTCTTTGTTTACGGTAGCATTATTTTCAATAGTCAAGACATGAAAATATCCTAAGTGTCTATTCATGGATAAAGAAACATGGTAAGTATACACAATAGAATATTAATCAGCCATAAAAAAGAAGGAAATCCCATCGCTTGCAAGTACATGGATGAACCTGGAAGATATTATGCTACATGAAATGTCAGACAGAGAAAGATAAATAATATATGTTCTCACTTACATGTGAAACCTAAAAAAACCCAAATTCATAGAAACAGAACAGACAGGTGGTTGCCAGAGACCAGGGCTGGCGATCAGAGGTACAAACTCCCAGTTACTATAGGAGAAATAAACTCTGATGATGTATTGCACAGCATGGTGACTAGTTAATA
Source organism: Dama dama (assembly GCF_033118175.1). Taxonomy (NCBI): domain Eukaryota; kingdom Metazoa; phylum Chordata; class Mammalia; order Artiodactyla; family Cervidae; genus Dama; species Dama dama. Next base: position 51,778,921 of record NC_083710.1, read on the forward strand.
ATACGGTATTGCATGTTTAAAAGTTGCTAAGAGACTAAGTTTTAAAGTTTTCAAAATAAAAAAATGCTAATTACATATGGTGAAAATACTGTATTGTGTATTTGAAAGTTGCTTAAAGAGTAAATCAGACATTTCATCATAAGAAAAAAATTGTAAGTGTGAGGTGATAGATGTATTAAACTGAATTTATTGTGGTAATCATTCCATGATATTTACATGTATCATTATGTACACCTTAAATTTATATATTGCTACATGTCAGTTAAATTTAAATAAAACTGGGAAAAGGGGAGAATCTAAGTAAAAAATAAAGCAAATAGCTTGGAAATGCAAAAAGCTATTATGTATTCATAAACTGACATGGATTCATTATTTCAAGAAATACAGTTTATACTCTTTATACTCTTAAAAAGCAAAGACTTAGAAAGATTTAAAATGTAACTGTGTGCTGTTTTACAAGGGATGCATTTAAATCTATATGATACAGAAAAGTTTAATATAAAATGGCAAGAAAGAATTTTTACACAAATGCAAACAGAAAAGATAAGCATAACATTCTTTGTTTCAGGACACAAACATTAAGACAAAAGGCAACATTTACAATTGTTAAATGGAGCAATTCTCCCTGTAGCTCTTCGAGTTGTGATTATTATAAAAAATAGTGTAGCATTATAATACTTGAAGCAAAAGAAATATTAGAAATGTGAAGGAAAATGAAGAGAAATATAATTATGGGAAAATTAAGAGAACCTTCCCAGGCTCATTCAGAATGATGCATATATGCCCTGTTTTCTTGGGCAGTTTCCATGGAATATGACCCGTCCAGTTCCTGGCTGGGTTTTTGAGTGAACACACTCAGAAACTTGTCTCAGATTAGGTTACTTCCTGTTCTAAAAATATTATCCTTATTAACAGCTATTGTAGGTTTACCAGAGTTTATAGAAGGGAATTCATCACTTTTCTCTTCAAAATCAGTTCTGTCTTTGGTTTTAGAACCCATTTTATTGTACAAAATTCACTCATGCTATATGCCATGCTGTATGCCTGACTGCCATGATTCTCCTCATCCCTTCAATCTCTCTATTGAATCTGGCTCTTATTTTCCTCGTCCCTATCATTACCTTGTTATGGCTTCCCAGGTGGCTTTAGGGGTAAAGAACCCTCCTGCCAATGCAGGAGAGGACACGGGTTTGATCCCTGGGTTGGAAGACCCCCTGGAGGAGGAAACGGCAACCTACTCCAATACTGTTGCCTGGAATACTCCATAGACAGTTTGGAGGCTGTCTATGTAGTCTAGGCAGACTACAGGCCGTAGGGTCACAAAGAGTCGAAACAGCTGAAGCAACTTCTCCTCTTCACTATCTTATTTTAGTCTCTTTTTTTGGTCTAATTCATACTGTCCCTGGCACCGGACTCTTGTAAACCTGATCACATCACTTTCTTTAGAAAGCTCTGTTAGTTTCCTTTGCCCAAACTATAGGACCAAATTCCAACTCATTATACTGTTATAATATCCTTAACAATCTGCTCATCTCCCCACATCTGTCCAGATTTCTTTTTCACCATTCTTCCTCTAATCTTCAGTTCATTACAATATGTGTCTTAATAAATCAAAAACATTAATCTTCAATTCATTAAGATGCTTTGCTGAAATTTTTACAATTAACCAAACACCAGACCCACTTATAACTGTTCTTCCATCTGCTATTCTCTCCTTTGGAATAGCCTTCTCTGACTCTGTTTTATTTATTTTTAATTTATTCTTTAAGATGCAGACACAAATATCTCCTCATCTCAGAAACATTCTACCACTTCCCTGGAAAAATTCAGCTCTGTGCTGTTCATGTTCATTTTAATATCCCTGAATCAGCACATTTATATATGGTTTTATCCAGCTTCTCATCTGCCTCTTTCACTAGTAGTGAAACCATGGAAAAAATATGGAAATTTTAAAAGCTAACAGAGAGCAGACAAGAAACTTGCAAATTCTGGCCTTCTGTATTTATGATCTAAACCCTGTTGGCTAGAGAAACCCATACCACCAACTGTTGATAAGTGGAGTAACAATCAGTCCTGGTTTTTTATCACTATTCTGGCATAATTATGAGTAGCACCCCCTTCACTCTCAAGAGTCCCAGTTTGAACAACGTTCACTGTATGTATACATAAAATGAGTTTTTAAAGACAGTAATTTTATAGCTTTTATTAAAAATATCCATTGATAATATCTGCCTCTAACTCAATTTCTATCTATTGGAAATTGAGTTCATTTACATTTAATGTAACATTGAAATGATTGGATTTAAGTCTCCCATCTTGACTTTTGGTTTTTTTTTTTTTTTTTTTTTCAGTGGGTTTTGTCATACATTGATATGAATCAGCCATGGATTTACATGTATTCCCAATCCCGATCCCCCCTCCCACCTCCCTCTCCACCCGATTCCTCTGGGTCTTCCCAGTGCACCAGGCCAGAGCACTTGTCTCATGCATCCCACCTGGGCTGGTGATCTGTTTCACCACAGATAGTATACATGCTGTTCTTTTGAAATATCCCACCCTCACATTCTCCCACAGAGTTCAAAAGTCTGTTCTGTATTTCTGTGTCTCTTTTTCTGTTTTGCATATAGGGTTATCGTTACCATCTTTCTAAATTCCATATATATGTGTTAGTATGCTGTAATGTTCTTTATCTTTCTGGCTTACTTCACTCTGTATAATGGGCTTCAGCTTCATCCATCTCATTAGGACTGGTTCAAATGAATTCTTTTTAATGGCTGAGTAATATTCCATGGTGTATATGTACCACAGCTTCCTTATCCATTCATCTGCTGATGGGCATCTAGGTTGCTTCCATGTCCTGGCTATTATAAACAGTGCTGCGATGAACACTGGGGTGCACGTGTCTCTTTCAGATCTGGTTTCCTCAGTGTGTATGCCCAGAAGTGGGATTGCTGGGTCATATGGCAGTTCTATTTCCAGTTTTTTAAGAAATCTCCACACTGTTCTCCATAGCGGCTGTACTAGTTTGCATTCCCACCAACAGTGTAAGAGGGTTCCCTTTTCTCCACACCCTCTCCAGCATTTATTGCTTGTAGACTTTTGGATAGCAGCCATCCTGACTGGCGTGTAATGGTACCTCATTGTGGTTTTGATTTGCATTTCTCTAATAATGAGTGATGTTGAGCATCTTTTCATGTGTTTGTTAGCCATCTGTATGTCTTCTTTGGAGAAATGTCTGTTTAGTTCTTTGGCCCATTTTTTGATTGGGTCATTTATTTTTCTGGAATTGAGCTGCAGGAGTTGCTTGTATATTTTTGAGGTTAATCCTTTGTCTGTTTCTTCATTTGCTATTATTTTCTCCCAATCTGAGGGCTGTCTTTTCACCTTACTTATAGTTTCCTTTGTAGTGCAAAAGCTTTTAAGTTTCATTAGGTCCCATTTGTTTAGTTTTGCTTTTATTTCCAATATTCTGGGAGGTGGGTCATAGAGGATCTTGCTTTGATTTATGTCGGAGAGTGTTTTGCCTATGTTCTCCTCTAGGAGTTTTATAGTTTCTGGTCTTACATTTAGATCTTTAATCCATTTTGAGTTTATTTTTGTGTATGGTGTTAGAAAGTGTTCTAGTTTCATTCTTTTACAAGTGGTTGACCAGTTTTCCCAGCACCACTTGTTAAAGAGGTTGTCTTTTTTCCATTGTATATCCTTGCCTCCTTTGTCAAAGATAAGGTGTCCATAGGTTCGTGGATTTATCTCTGGGCTTTCTATTCTGTTCCATTGATCTATATTTCTGTCTTTGTGCCAGTACCATACTGTCTTGATGACTGTGGCTTTGTAGTAGAGTCTGAAGTCAGGCAGGTTGATTCCTCCAGTTCCATTCTTCTTTCTCAAGATTACTTTGGCTATTCGAGGTTTTTTGTATTTCCATACAAATTGTGAAATTCTTTGGTCTAGTTCTGTGAAAAATACCGTTGGTAGCTTGATAGGGATTGCATTGAATCTATAGACTGCTTTGGGTAGAATAGCCATTTTGACAATATTAATTCTTCCAATCCATGAACACGGTATGTTTCTCCATCTGTTTGTGTCCTCTTTGATTTCTTTCATCAGTGTTTTATAGTTTTCTATGTATAGGTCCTTTGTTTCTTTAGGTAGATATACTCCTAAGTATTTTATTCTTTTTGTTGCAATGGTGAATGGTATTGTTTCCTTAATTTCTCTCTCTGTTTTTTCATTGTTAGTATATAGGAATGCAAGGGATTTCTGTGTGTTAATTTTATATCCTGCAACTTTACTATATTCATTGATTAGCTCTAGTAATTTTCTGGTAGAGTCTTTAGGGTTTTCTATGTAGAGGATCATGTCATCTGCAAACAGTGAGAGTTTTACTTCTTCTTTTCCTATCTGGATTCATTTTACTTCTTTTTCTGCTCTGATTGCTGTGGCCAGAACTTCCAACACTATGTTGAATAGTAGTGGTGAGAGTGGGCACCCTTGTCTTGTTCCTGATTTCAGGGGAAATGCCTTCAATTTTTCACCATTGAGGGTGATGCTTGCTGTGGGTTTGTCATATATAGCTTTTATTATGTTGAGGTATGTTCCTTCTATTCCTGCCTTTTGGAGAGTTTTAATCATAAATGAGTGTTGAATTTTGTCAAAGGCTTTCTCTGCATCTATTGAGATAATCATATGGTTTTTATCTTTCAATTTGTTAATGTGGTATATTACATTGATTGATTTGTGGATATTAAAGAATCCTTGCATTCCTGGGATAAAGCCCACTTGGTCATGGTGTATGATTTTTTTAATATGTTGTTGGATTCTGTTTGCTAGAATTTTGTTAAGGATTTTTGCATCTATGTTCATCAGTGATATTGGCCTGTAGTTTTCTGACTTTTGGTTTTTATGTATCCTATTTGTTCTTTGTCTCAGTTCCCCTCATCTTAACTTCTTTTGAATGAACTACATACTTTTTCATATTTCATTTTTTCTTAAGAAATGCTTTTCTAAAGTTATATCTCCGTGAATGTGTGTTCATGGTTGCCCTAGAATTGATATGGTTATTACTGTGAGTAATAGTAAGCTGCCTTGCTCAAGAAACCTCATGATTGTATCCAGGATAATATCAATCATCAGGAAATATTGCTCCTTCTTAATTACCGTCACTAGGTTCCCATTTCCTTCTTCTTTCTTCTCTTTCATACTTACCCTTTGTAGGTAACAAATCTATTTATTTTCTGATTTACACTTCCTGTATTTATTTTGCATATGAGTGTAATGTGTAGTTTCTAATATCCCCTTTTAATATAACAAATTTGTTGACGTAATTCTCATGCCACAAAATTCACTAATTTCAAGTATACATGCCGTTGGTTTTTAGTGTATTCACATGGTTGTTCAACTATTACCTCATCAATTTTAGAACATTTTCATCTCTTCCAAAGAAATCCTGCACCCATTCATCATCCTCTCCCACTCCCAGTCCTATATAATCACTAATCAATGTGATCTTTGAATACCAACTTCTTGTACTTAGCATAATATTAATATTTTCAAACTTCACCCCTGCATGGATCAGTACTTTATTTCTTTTTATGGTTGAATAATATTCCATTGTATGGATATACCCCATTTTATTTATTCATTCATCAGTTGATGGACATTTAGATTGTTTCTACTTTTGGGCTATCATAAATCATGTTGCTCTGAACACTTGCATACAAATTTTGTGTGGATATATGTTTTCATTTCTCTTGAATACATGGCTAGGAGTGGAATTGCTGGGTTATCTGGTGACTTTATGTTTAACCTTTTGGGGACTTGCCAGACTATTTTTCCAAAGTGGCTGCACCACTGCATTTTACATTCTCCTTAGCAGTGCTGTGAGAATTTTAACTTTTATACATTTGTCAACTTGTTATTATCCATCTTTTTATTATAGTCAAGCTAGTAGTCCCTTCTTTCTCACATGAAGTGTAGAATACTATAGCTACTCCTTTGCATTTTACTTCCTCATTTAACAATATGTCCTAGAAAATACCCAAATCAGTATAGAGGAATCTGCCTTATTCTTTTATACCTGCAGATTATTGTGTTATATAAATATATCATAATTTATTCAATGATTCTCCTATTTATGGATATCTGTTTTCTTTCTAAAATTTTCAAATACAGTCGACTCCTGAACAACATGGATTTGAGTTGCCTGGGTCTACTTGTATGTGGATTTTTTTTTTTTTTTTTTGTATAAACACTGTAGTACTACATAATCTGTGATTGGTTGAATCTACAGATGCAGAACTGTGAATGCAGAGGGCTGACTGTAAAGTCCTTCACATTTTTAAGTGCGTAGAGGACCCCTGGGACCTTTATCCAAGGGCCAGCTGGGCAAACAATACTGCAATAAATAACCTCATACATATGCACTTGTATACTGTTTGAGGCTAGTCTGTACAAACAACACTGCAATGAGTAGCCTCATGCATATATATTTTTATATTGCTAGAAGAGTATCTCCAGGAGAGATTCCTAGAAGTGGGATTGCTGAGTCAGAAGGTAAATGTGTATGTAATTTTGTTGAATATTGCCACATTTTTCTCCAGAAGGGACATAACAATTTCCCAAGAACAACGTATGAGAGTGTCTGTTTCCCCATACCTTGCCAAAAGAAAGCTTTTCTTGTTTTTTTTTTAACTTTTTCCAGTCTGATATATGAAAAATAATACTTTAGTATTGTTTACATTGGGCTTCCCTGGTGGCTCAGATGGTAAAGAATCTACCTGCAATGCAGTAGACCTGGGTTCCATCCCAGGAAGATCCTCTGTAGAAGGGAATGGCAGCCTACTTCATTATTCTTGCCTGGGGAGTTCCATGGACAGAGGAGCCTAGAGGGCTACAGTCTACAGGGTTGCAAAGAGTCAGACATGACTGAGTGACCAACACACACAAACACACACATTATTTATATTTTAATTTCTCTAATTTGAGTGAGGTTGAAAACATTTCAATTTTAAGCTTCATTTTCAAATATTTTTAGTGAGTTTTCAGTTCATCCCTTAATTAAATTTTAAAGAGGTAATGAATGACAAAATGTCTTTCCTATTTATTACATACTTACCATTTCTAGCACCATTTGCTTTCTGTGGATCCAAGTTTTCATTTGGTGGCATTTTCTATCAGTTTGAAAAACTGTCCTTATCATGTTTCTTATTATAGGTCTGCTGGTAACACACTTTTTCATCTTTTGCTTTTCTAAAAAAAATCTTCTCTTTACCTTCATGTTTTGACATATTTTTGCTAGATATAGAAATCTAGGTTGCCAGCTATTTTCTTCCAGTCCTCTATGTTGTTCTGTTGTCTTTTGGCTTACACATTCTCTGACAAGAAGTCTCCTGTCATTCTGTTCTTGTTCCCCTGCCTGCCTCCAGGAGATAGTGCAAAACTCCTGAACACTCAATGAGCATCTCTGGGAGAGTTTTCATCTTGGCTCAGTCCTCTATTGTGTATGTACTGCCTTAGAATTTTTATCTGTCATGCTTGCTCACACTTTACCAATAAACACCTATTAATGGTTTGGCTGGTTACCTTATTCTATTTTTCTAAGGAGGAGAGTAGACTCAGGTCTTTCATATGAAAAGTTTACCACTTTCTGGGATTTTGTTCATTGAAGTCTCTTTGTGTACTCAACTTTATGATGAGTTTAAAAAAAAAAAAGAGAGAGAGAGAGGTTATGACTTTGTACTTTCTCCAGCTTGTTAAGTGTGGGAGCAATAATGTCTTGGTCATGTGATCCGGATCTAACAGAGCAGAAATTCATGGATTCCAATGAGAGTGTTTGCTGTTAGTCAATTTAGCTCACTTGTGCGTAATGTTTGCTTACTTTCCAGCACTCATTAAGGCCTTCTGTTGAGATGTGATCATCTTTTATTACAGGAAATGTGGATTTTAGCAAAAAGATGTTAAGTATAATTGTTAAACCTAGAAATAATTCAATATATATTCTTCCACTGTTAATTGAAGAGTGATTGACTTTTGTGTTCAAAACTTTGCATCATCAAAGGATTTGAAGTTTTGGTTTTTTTTTTGCATTTCTGTTGAGCTGACATTCTTCTTGCACAGACATCTAGCAAACTCAAATGCAGGTCTCTACTAGAAAGTGGAATTTTAGGGAATAGGTACAGATTTCCAGATTGTCTCAATTTCTCTTTTCTCTTGCATTATATGCATGAGGTTTCATCAGTTTCACCACCAAAATCATGCAACCTCCACAAAAATTTTAATGGCTAAGAAAAGTTTAGACCATACTTTCAACTTGCATTAGATAGTGTATGTTATGTTATTATGTTTGGATTCAAGATGCAATTATTTACACAATTAGGTTAAGTATTTCATAGGTTAAATAACATCTCTAACACTTCTTTTGCTTTCTGAAAGAGTAGCAATTCAAGAGGGTTATGCTACTTTTCATTCAAATAAATGTCAGATAGTAGGAGGTGCAATGAAATGCCTCTATATTTAATTGCATCACAGCTGATTTTGGAATAACTACATATTTTTATTGTTTCAAAAATATTAGTGTGCTATAAAATCAATATTCTTTTTATTACTCTTTCCAAGGTGGATATTCTAAATTTATTAGTTTTTATTTAGAGATCAATTATTTGATATTATAAGGTTATTTATAACCCACTCCAGTATTCTTGCCTGGAAAATCCCATGGACAGAGGAGCCTGGTGGGCTGCAGTTCAAGGGGTTGCAAAGAGTTGGACATGACTGAGGAGTTGAGCACATTCATAACTACCTTAGAAAAGCATCTAAGTATTCCACTATCCTGATGTCTTTAAACCATGTTGAATATTTTTATGTTTGGGTAGTGTTTGTACGAGATGTGTCTTCTGTCCAAGGCATACTTTCCCCATGTTTATTTCTTACCCATTGCTTGAAATGAAGTGGAATGAGGTCCATAAGGGGGAAAGTTGCTTTCTTTCCCCACTTCTACCTATGCCAATAGAAAGAATAGTCACGAACTACCAACACTTTGGCCTTTGAGGAAGGTGTGGTTTGCAGAGGTAGGATGAGGTATGCAGAGTGAGGAATTATCTTCCCTCTCTCAATATCCTGTGAAAAACCATTATGAAAAAGAATATATATATATATATATATATATATATATATATGTATAACTGAATCACTTTGCTGTACAGCCAAAATTAACACAGCATTGTAAATCAACTGTATTTCAATAAAACAAATTAAAAAAAGATTCCATATCTTTCTCTGTGTAACCAGTGTCAATATTATTGGTTTGACCAAAAAATTTGGGTTTTTCTGTAAGATCATACAAGAACTTTTTGGCTAACCCAATATTTTGTAGAATGATACATTTTGCTATTATGATGGAGTGGAGGCTCTCAAAATGCGATTCATAGAAGCCTGGGGGTCCCTAGAACCCATTTAGAAATCTAGAAAGCCAAAACTATTTTCATAATTAAAGGAAAACAGTCTCTGTTCACAAGATTTCTGATACCAGATGTGGATTTTTTCCACACTGATGACTAATTCTCTGACTCCCTGGACATCAGCTGGTGTTCAGTGATTCAGTTCAATGCTGACATTAACTACCTAGTCTGAGATCCCGCATGTTAAGGGCTCAGTGCCACAGACTGCCTCCACTTCAGGTACTATCACAAGCCCCAGGCCTCCCATGCTTATTCAACAGACCAGCTACACACGGGGGATTCCCTGATCGTCTCCTCAGGTGGGTCATTTTCCAGAGGAGCTGACAGGACTCAGGACCAGTTTAAGACGGGGCCCCCGTGCCCTCACTGGCCAAGCCACTCTCCCCAGCTCCTCAGTCTGTTCACTGATTCAGATGTATTCTGAACACTTTTGTGTGGGATTTTTTTTTCTATTTATTTTTATTAGTTGGAAGCTAATTACTTTACAATATTGTAGTGGTTTTTGCCATACATTGACATGAATCAGCCATGGATTTACATGTATTCCCCATCCCAATCCCCCCTCCCACCTCCCTCTCCACCTGATCCCTCTGGGTCATCCCAGTGCACCAGCCCTGAGCACTTGTCTCATGCATCCAACCTGGGCTGGTGATCTGTTTCACCATAGATAGTATACATGTTTCGATGCTGTTCTCTCTAAACGTCCCACCCTCGCCTTCTCCCAAAAGTCTGTTCTGTACATCTGTGTCTCTTTTTCTGTTTTGCATATAGGGTTATCGTTACCATCTTTCTAAATTCCCTATATATGCATTAGTATACTGTATTGGTCTTTATCTTTCTGGCTTACTTCACTCTGTATAATGGGCTCCAGTTTCATCCATATCATTAGAACTGATTCAAATGAATTCTTTTTAATGGCTGAGTAATATTCCATGGTGTATATGTACCACAGCTTCCTTATCCATTCGTCTGCTGATGGGCATCTAGGTTGCTTCCATGTCCTGGCTATTATAAACAGTGCTGTGATGAACACTAGGGTGCACGTGTCTCTTTCAGATCTGGTTTCCTCGGTGTGTATGCCCAGGAGTGGTATTGCTGGGTCATATGGCAGTTCTATTTCCAGTTTTTTAAGAAATCTCCACACTGTTCTCCATAGCGGCTGTACTAGTTTGCATTCCCACCAACAGTGTAAGAGGGTTCCCTTTTCTCCACACCCTCTCCAGCATTTATTGCTTGTAGACTTTTGGATAGCAGCCATCCTGACTGGCGTGTAATGGTACCTCATTGTGGTTTTGATTTGCATTTCTCTGATAATGAGTGATGTTGAGCATCTTTTCATGTGTTTGTTAGCCATCTGTATGTCTTCTTTGGAGAAATGTCTATTTAGTTCTTTGGCCCATTTTTTGATTGGGTCATTTATTTTTCTGGAATTGAGCTTCAGGAGTTGCTTGTATATTTTTGAGATTAATCCTTTGTCTGTTGCTTCGTGTGCTATTATCTTCTCCCAATATGAGGGCTGTCTTTTCACCTTGCTTGTAGTTTCCTTTGTTGTGCAAAAGCTTTTAAGTTTAATTAGGTCCCATTTTGTTTGGGATTTTTATGGAGGTTTTATTATGTAGGTTACATTGATTAAATTATTGGTCATTTGGTGTTTAACTCAATCTCCAGTCCCTCCTAAAGGAAATTATCCTGAACATTCTTTTGAAGGACTGATGCTGAAGCTGAAGCTCCAATACTTTGGCCACCTGATGCGAAGAACTGACTCTTTCATTGGAAAAGACCTTCATGCTGGGAAAGATTGAAGGGAGGAGAAGCGGATGACAGAGGTTGAGATGGTTGGATGGCATCACTGATTCAATAGACATGAATTTGAGCAAGCTCCGGGAGTTGGTGATGGATAGGGAAGTATGGTTTGCTGTAGTCCATGGGGTCTCAAAGAGTCGGACGCAACTTAGTGACTGAACAACAACTATCTCTCTCCCTTTCCTGAAAGAAATTTAATTTTGTTAAGATTTATGTTGTAAAATAATATACTCATGGTCTCATTAACATGAGAAAAATTGACACTTTGAGTAAAAAGACCACTTAAAAGAGACCAAAATATCATGGTAAACAGCCAAGAAAGAAAAAAAGGTTTGATTATAATGTCATCTTAAAATGAAATTATATTTTATACAATGTTATGTATGTTATATTTGTATGACCAAGAATGAATCAAGGTTTGATTTTGATGGCTATAATTTTTCAGACAAAATAATATGAAAACAGATAATTTTCACTTCATCCTTATGCATTGTAATCATGAAGTCATTTGTCCTGAAGATCAGTTATCTTAAATGTCTCTTTTAATCCTTATTTAGTCATCATTCTTGTCTCTTCCTATCATTCTTTCCTTTTTCTCTAAACTGATTGTTGACAAGTCTAATTTTGCTGGGCATTAATTTATCAATAACTTTGTGTATGTTTTAAGTAATCTTTTAACTTCACTTTCCATTTGCAAGGGAAATGTGTAGTATTATCAGATATCCCAAAATCATCGAGAGACCTGTGCTCCCGTGTATCAGTAGACACTAGAGTCATCTATGGAATGACACCAGTTTATTAGAGAAGTTTTCAGATTAGGATGATGTTTGCTTCTGTATGCAACCTCAGAATACAAAGCGCTCACAGAATGAATACTTAGATAACAAGTTCAAGTATACGCTTAAGTATAGAAACTCGCAAGCTTACTGAATTCCACCTTTTAAGCATTTCTAGAGCCCTGTTTTCTTGGACAGAGAGACACAACATTCATGCTGAGAAAGACTGAACTGATGGATGCTCTTCCAAAATTGCAGGACGTCCTGCTTCTCTGCATAGCTGTGACTTATGGAGGATGCTCATTATTAAATAATATGCAAATCAATATGCATTTTATATTAAAAGTAGAAAGAAAAAATTTGATAAATAAAACCTTAGGAAGGTAACTGAATACATCAGTCAGTCAGTTCAGTCGCACAGTCGTGTCTGACTCTTTGTGACTCCATGGACTACAGCCCGCCAGGCCTCCCTGTCCATCACCAAGTCCCGGAGTTTACTCAAACTCATGTCCATTGAGTCAGTGATGCCATGCAACCATCTCATCCTCTGTCGTCCCCTTCTCCTCCCACCTTCAATCCTTCTCAGCATCAGGGTCTTTTCCAATGAGTCAGTTCTTCGCGTCAGGTGGCCAAAGTATTGGAGTTTCAGCTTCAGCATCAGTCCTTCCAGTGAACACCCAGGACTGATCTCCTTTAGGATGGACTGGTTGGATCTCCTTGCCGTTTGCAAAGGACTCTCAAGAGTCTTCTCCAGCATCACAGTTCAAAAGCATAAATTCTTCTGCGCTCAGCTTTCTTTATAGTCCAACTCTTACATCTATACATGTAGAAAATACAAATATAATTTTATTGTTCATTTTCCTCAAAGTAACAAATGTGTATATACCAGAATTATAATCTGTGTTTCTAGATCTATGTTTTTTAAAAAGAATCAGGAACACTTTTGCTTTCCTTTGGAAGTATATTGATTTTATGATACTATGTAAACTTACATAGATTTTAAAAGATTTTAAAAGAAAATGTCTATCACAAGTCTCATTTTTGCTGTTTGGTTTATTGTAGATTCCAATTTGTATCTTAACCAAAATATGTAATAAGTCATATATCATACAATGTTTTGTAATCATCTGCTTGGTTTTTTAAATTTAAAAATATTATGTATGTATCAAAAAGAAAACAAGAAGATGGAACTTTTAAAACAAATTCTTTATATCTTAAAATGATGGTAATATTTCACTGTGAAAATCAGACAGGCCCACTAATAGAAAATACAAGGAGGCAGGAAAGTAGGAAAAAAGCCCACCAGAGCAACTATTGACATTTCCAATATTTTCTTTCAGTTTTTCCCTATGCTTCATAAATTTTATATATTTCAAGTCAAACTGCAGATATTTGTTTTTCTTTTTTCTCTTTATAGTAAGAAGAAAAAAGCTTTAAAAACCCTTGAGCGGAGTCTTGCACACACTAAGCCACCTTCTCCATTCTTTTTGTCAGAGGAGAATAGTATGACTTAGTTCATGGTGGTCATGTTTATAATGATGTTTTGAGTCTATTTACCTGCATCATATCATCCCATCTCCTGAAGAATGAGAAAATGGCGTGGCAACCCACTCTAGTATTCTAGCCTGGTGAATCCCCATGGACAGAGGAGCCTGGCAGGCTGCAGTCTGTGGATTCACAAAGAGTCGGACATGACTGAGTGACTAAGAACAGCACTACTATATTCATCTTATAGGCAGGAGAAGACTTTTAGAGATTTGGCGATTTGTCCAAGGTCTTCTTGTCATTAGGGCTTCTCTTGTGGCTCAGATGGTAAAGAATCTGCCTGCAATGCGGGAGACCTGGGTTCGATCCCTGGGTTGGGAAGATCCCCTGGAAAAGGGAAAGGCTACCCATTCCAGTATTCTGGCCTGGATAATTTCATGAACTGTATAGTCCATGGGGTTGCAAAGAGTTTGACAATACTGAGCAACTTTCACTTTATTGCCAGTAAGCGCCTGGGGCTGGAACCCAGATTTCATTTGCTTTCAAAACCTTTAATTTTAACCTTGATCTTTGTTGCTAGCCATGTCAAGGTAGTTGATTACTATTTAAAGTAAAAAGAAAAAGAGGCCAGGTGGCTTAGCGGTCATCACAGTCATGGGGACCACCTTTCCAGATTTGTACTTTCCTGGTTGAGGGATTGATACATTACCCTTTGGAAGGGGAGATCTGAGTTTATCTTTACTAAGCTGGGGCTTTCTCCATAGTCTAGGAAAATGGAGACAGTAGTTTCCCAAACCCATGGAGTGTGCTGGCTGCTGCAGGTGGCCCTCTACTGGAGGGCCAGAGGAGTACATGGTGGCAGTCTGCAGAAGGATGCGCGGTTGAAGTCTGCAGTGCCCACGGTGAACCAGAGCACTGACTGGCCCCAGTCAGTGCTAATCCACCTGGGGAAGGCCACTGTGATTAAGACAGCAGTCCTCAAAGTCCTCTGGGGAAATACGACCAGGATGACAACTGGGATGAAAAAATTATCCAGAAACTGCAGATTCCTGCTATCATTCTGCAGCCCAACTACAACCTCATCCTGCTCAATGCTGACATTGCTACTCTGAAGCAACCTCCTAGATGGCCCACACCAGCACCTGTGTCCAGCCCATCTTCCTCTCTGCTGACCTCAACACCTTTTCCCAAGAGTCCCACATACAGAGGCTACTGGAAGGCTCTGGCAACCTGAGGAGCACTGGCTTCAGTATTCATCACTGTGCTCTGGGGGTGGTCTGGGTGGTAGACTTGTTGCTGTGTGAGGGGTGGCATGAAGACCACTGCATCTAACTGAGTGTCATGGAAAGCATGTTCCTACTTGCTGGGACCCTACCTCCTTTCCCCATATCTGCATGGCAGAGGTGTGTGTGTGTCTGTCAATGTGTGTGTGAATGTGTATGTCTGTGTGTGGTCCGCCCATCCATCCGTCCATGTGTTGCATGAGCCAGTATGGACCTGAAATGTGATTTTTTTTTCCCTTGTGAATTTGGCTGTTCCAGGAAAAGGCTTCTGATTTCTGGGACAAAACTCAGTGGAGGACTGGTAGAACTCAGTTTCTGGTAGACCGCTGCCTCCTGACTACTTAGACAATCATTGGGAAGACATGAAGTCTTGCAAGAACTGAATTCTTTGAGAAAAGACCATTATGAATAGCAAAGAAAACCTCCCCATTCAGCCAACCCGGTGGCCCTCTCCATCCTCCAGTGGAGTGAGGGACATGGGTAGCTTTGGTCGACAGAAGGCTAACTGGAAGAGCTGGATTTCAGGAGACCTGTTTGGAGGCTCCAGTCACACCAAGTTCCAAACTGCTGCCTGCAGACAGTCTAGGACAGTGGAGTTTAGTGGGGTGCATGCCTTTGTGCACACTGTCACACCATAGTGTGGCCCTTTTACTTTCCAATCTCCTATTCACATACAAATACTTTTAAAAAGGCTGGTTTCTAACCTATCAAAAACAAACTAAAAAGCAAAAATCCCCTCACCTCCTTCTCAAACAAACAAAAGAAACAACGAGAAGGAAAAAAACCTTTGGGTTGAGTGAATGCCTGGTAGCTTGATATTTAAAGACATTGAATGCATGGAGAAGAAACAAGAGAAGGAACCCCGAGTCTGTTGAATGAACACAAGGGGAAATGCCCTCAGGAAGTCAGAGGGAACAATGTTTTCTGGAGGGAGTGGAAGAGAGGAGCCCAGCTAAGAATCTCATGGGTCACAAGCAGAAGGGAGGAACGGGAAGACTGGAAAGTGACTATGATAAAAACTGAAGTAAAGCAGCTCAAGACTTTTTGTGATCCAGTTCCTGGCAGTGGAACTAGGGGATGATTTCCTCTGAAGTGAAGAGGGAGGGAAGATGGTATGAAAGGATCTCCAGGGACTGAGTGGGTGGTGAAGCATTCCTACTTGAGATGCCAAGGACATGTGCAAATTCTCTAATGAGGGTTTTCCAACATCAAGTTCAACTGGTACTGAAGATATTTTAATTTGGCATGTTGGTAGAGTTTGATTTAATCTATCTTGTCACTTGATGAGGTGAGCTGCCTTTGTCTCCATGATTATAGCCAATGCAGTGTCTCTTCTTGTGTAAGGAAGCAGGGCCTTATGGGGCCTTGGTGGGGCAGACACCCACTCATTTCCTCTGCTTCAGCTCCTCTCTGAAGTACCTAGGTAATAGTATCTGGTGCACATTCCCTGAGCTGTTTTACAGATGCTAAAACCCCCATCAAATGCAAGAAATTAACTACTTGATGACTGTGATCACTTATTACATACCCTGAAATGACCTTCCCTCACCTTGTCTGTAAAAATGCTCTGCTGAAAATGGCACTATTTCATCCCTTTTGATGGTTGAGTAATATCCCATGATATATATGTACCACATCTTTACCCATTCCTCTGTTGATATAAAACAGTGCAATTTGCAGAAATGTGGATAGATCTAAAGACTGTCATGTAGAGTGAAGTCATAAAGAGAAAAACAAATATTGCACAATATGGCTTACATATGGAATCTAAAAAATTGTATGGGCAACCTTTATTTATAAAGCTTGGTGTCCATTAGTTGTAGAGAACAGATATGAGAACAAAGTTATGGACCAAGGTGGGAAGTGGGGGGTGGAATGAATCAGGAGATTGAGACTGAAATATACACACTGCTATTCATAAAACAGATAACTAATGAGAACCTACTGGATAGCACATGGAACTCTACTAAGTGCTTTGTGATCATCAAAATGGGAAGGAAATCTAAAAAAAAAAAAGAGGGGTATATGTATATATATAACTGATTCACTTTGCTTATAGCAGAAACTAACACAGCAGTGTACAGCAATTATACTCCAATAAAATTTTAAACAAATGCCTTTCTGAAACCCATTGGGGAGTTCAGGTGTCTTGTGTACTAGCTGCTCTGGACTCTGCTTGACGCCCTGCAATAAACACTGTATTTTCCTTCACGACAAACTCACGTCATTATGTTGACTTTACTGCATGTGGGAGAGGGGATCCAAGTTTGGTTGAGTAACACTTTCAAGACAATAAAAGATATATCTCACTTTAAATATCCTAAAAGTTTATACAACTTCAGATTTTAAATATCAGTCTTTGACTCTCTTTGCCTAATGTTTTCTGGAGGTCAGAAAGAGTGGTTACTGTTTATGTTGAC
This sequence comes from Dama dama, assembly GCF_033118175.1. Taxonomy (NCBI): domain Eukaryota; kingdom Metazoa; phylum Chordata; class Mammalia; order Artiodactyla; family Cervidae; genus Dama; species Dama dama. The sequence goes on from NC_083710.1 coordinate 51,796,143, forward strand.
TACAGGGAAAGCTGCTCCTTATTTTAACCTATTTTGTAGGTTTTGAGGAGGGTATTCCTAGCATTTGCTGCAGTTGGCTTCCTCAAGTTTAAATGGGAACCAAGATTCAGAACCAAGATTTTGTTGGACCAGTGGGAAGACTCCGGAAAATAAGCCATTGGTTAAGCTGAATCTGGCCCAGATACTTTAAAGCCTTGGGGGAATAGTCATAAGATCATAATTTTGGCCTAAAAATATCATAATGCTGTTTTTTCATAAGTCAGTTCATCGTGAACTTTGTTATTTTTTTTCCTGAAATGTTTTAGTAATATACTGCCCTTAAGGAAAAGTTTATGTAATGCTTATGTTTTGACTTATTTTATAGAACACTCAAGTAATGTTTAACAAAGACTTTTTCTCAAGTGCTTACTATTTTGAAATCACTGTGTTAGATGCTATCTTTCATTTCTTTCTCAATATGCCCCATTTTGAAACTTATACTATTCAATATTTTGGTATTTCCAAGGTCACTCATTTTCTCTCATAATAAATCTGAAAACAAATCTTGGATGTTTGAGGTGTTACATTTCATATCCATGTGTCCACACAAAATTAATGTAAATTAATGTATTGTGTGTATTAAATATTCTTCATCAATGAATATTCTTCATCCTTAGTTCTTAGAAGCCTAGAGTATTTGCAAGACTATTTTGGTGAATGATTTAATCCATGGAAATTGTGGGTCTTAATGAAAATTTATTGAATGGGCAAAAAAAATTAATAAACTTGGACTGATTACCAGTGCATTAAAAATAGAGGAGAATCAAGAATGGGAATATAACCACATTCTTTTTTTTTAAATTTAAATTTATATCAAAGGAGTGAAAAATGGAATAGCTCACAGTGCCATATAATAGTGCAGGTATATTTTCAGCACCTAAAAACTCTAAGTTGAAATACATCATGTAGGATGTTATTTCTACACCTGCATTTTTGGAGATAATTTAGAAAATAAATACATATCAGTGTACTCACTTGATCACATGGAGAACAGTAAACAGAAGTTCTACTTATCCCCGAGGGCCTTTGTCATGATTAAATAGAAATAATCCACCCAGAGCTTCTTAACTAAGTTATCCAATAAGCATAGGGGTTAAACATTACCTAAGATTGCTAGAAAAATTTCTAGGCATTCATTTTCAAAGCAGATAAACTATGACAATCACTACAGCATTATTGCAGGTTTAATTCCTTAAACATTTTGCAGTTATTAGATTCTAAGTAGGGGCTTCCCAGGTTGCGCTAGAGGTAAAGATGTCGCCTGCCAATGTAGGGGACATAAGAAACGCAGGTTCGATCCCTGGGTGGGGAAGATCCTTGGGAAGAAGGTATGGCAACCCAATCCAGTATTCTTGGCTGGAGAAACCTGAGAGAGGGGCCTGGTGGGCTATCGTCGCATGTGGTCGCACACTACTGAAGCAAAACATTTTTACTTGGTGAAACAGTGTTGCGCTGTGCTTTTTCGCTCAGTCGTGTCTGACTCTGTGCGACCCCATGGACGACCCCATGTGCGACCCCACCAGGCTCCTCTGCCCAGGGGGATTCTCCATGCCCTCCTCCAGGGGATCTTCCCAACCCAGGGGTCGAACCCAGGTCTCCCACATTGAGGGTGGATTCTTTACTGTCTGAGCCACCAGTGAAAAATGAAGTCCCTTTGTTGTGTCCGACTCTCTGCAACCGCATAGACTGTAGCCTACCATAGACTGTAGCCTACCATAGACTGTAGCCTATAGGCTTCTCCATCTATGGGATTTTCCAGGCAAGAGTACCGGAGTGGGTTGCCATTTCCTCTTCCAGGGGATCTTCCCGACCCAGGAATCGAACCTGGGTCTCCTGCATTGCAGGCAGACACTTTACCCTCTGAACCACCGGGGAAGCCGATAAATACTGGAGTGGGTAGGGTATCCGTTTTCCAGGGGCTATTCCCTATGTAGGAATAGAACCCGGGTGTCCTGCTCTGCAGGTGGATTCCTTACCTGCTGAGCTACCAGGCAAACAGTGTTAGGTGATATAAATGAGTGGGCTAGTCTTCATTCTCTTTAAAATTATGAAGCCAATTAATGAAACATTCAAAACTTCTTTTATAATATATAGTCTAAATGAGCAGAATTTTGAGGGGTATTGAGAGGCTAATCACTTTAATTCATTTTTAACATCACAAACATAAGACACAGATTAATAACAAATAAGGTGTTCCATACTTGAGTAACTGGGGAAGGGAATGTTTTGCCAGTTAAAGTGGTTAGCTTCTGGATATCCACTCAAAATTCTGCTCATTTAAGCTATGTATTATAAAAGAAGTTTTGAACATTTCATTAATTCCTAGGAGAGTCTCTTTCTTGGTAAGGTACAAGTAATATATATCCTAATATGAATCAAATCATTTGGGGGAAATCCTTCCTAAAGGTTTAAGCTTGACCATGAATACAGCTTTTAAGACTTTAATTAGAGAAATAGCCCTGCATTATTTAAACAGTTCCTATACAGACCTGTATGCAAATCTATTTTTCAGGTATTCAAAGAGATTAAGAAAAATTCTTGCAAAAGTCAACTTCAAGATCTTTGGAAAAATATTCCTAACTGAATATAAATCTGCAAAGCTGCCCAGTTAGCCTCATTGATGAGCTTCTAATTCAGCATTTCCTGGCTGACTTGGAAAGTGTTGGTGAATCTCAGTGACTGAATGACTCTTGACTCTGATGCTGGGCATCAGTTCCTGTTTTTTAGCCCAACCCTCAAGAAAGTGGTACTTCCCAGATAACACAGTGGTAAAGAATACTTCCCAGATAACACAGTGGTAAAGAATACTTCCCAGATAACACAGTGGTAAAGAATACTCCTGCTAAGAGACATGTGTTCAATCCCTGGGTGGGAAAGATCCCCTGGAGTAGAAAATGGCAATCCACTCCAGTATTCTTGCCTGGAAAATTCCATGGAGAGAGAACCCTGGCTGGCTACAGTCCATGGGTTTGCAAAGAGTCAGACCTGACTGAGCACACACACACAAACAAGCAAAGACTTGCAAACTTCACTGTTCTGTTTTCTTATGCTTGCCAATGAAAAACATCACCAAACAGACTAAATAAAAAACAAGATTTCCAAGAAATATTTTCTAAACAGAACAGCCAGTTTCAGTGATGGATTAAACAAAATGGTAGCCAAGCTTTTCTCTTGTCATTATTTGACCAATATTTCTGAATTTATTGTTCAGTACTCTCAGTTGTAAAGTTCCTGAAGAATCTTTTCAACTGCTAATACACCTCCCAATTTGTGATTAATGAACAAAGCATGTACACACAATTCCTTTAAAATAAATACAGCACCTGGGGGATCTTAGAAAATTCAGGGATTTGCAAGTAATTGAGAGCTTTGAAAAGAGCACTTTAGAAGCCAAACCTTAGAATCAGTTTGTAGTGAGGGAACTATAAGCTTTTTGGTAAAGAGACAGAAAATGGAAAGCAAGAGAATTCTCATTCTATAAAGAGGACTCAGATCAGTCCAAAACACGATGTTTTTCCTGAATTGAGTAACTCAATATTCATAAGAGGTAGATTTCCACCTCTCCCCCACCCTCTCCTGCCCCCTCACATATATCTTGCTTTTTAGCCTTAGCAGTGAACTCTACTATAATTAATGTCTTTTACATATGTGTGAAATTAGTCAGGAATGAAATGAACTCCAGATCTCTGGATCCTTGCCTCTCTTCCATGGAATTACTGGCTGACTATGAACTACTGTACCATGAGGGAAGAATATGAAGGCCAACATGTCTGCTTATATGTGTGTGCATATATTTTGATATTATTTGCAAGTCTTAATGCTAACCATCATTTCAAGTTTTATAAAAGGATGTAATCTGGTACATGTAAATAAAAGTCAGGGTTCTTGAAACCAAAACATAAAAGTAGCATATTGCAATCAAAGAGCAGATGTTTTGTGATGTCAAGCTGAATATTTATGGTCTTGTTTCAAGCCAATCACTGAAACTGACAATTTGTCACAAATTATTTGCCTGTCTAAAGAAGCAATTTCATTAGAAAGATGTTTAAAAGTTTGCGCTTCAAACAAACCAATTAAAAAAAAACTCAGATTTTTAATCTTATGGAAAGGAAAGAAATTCAATACAAGACTGAGGTAGAAAAATTCTACAAATATATTCAAGAGTTTCTGATTAGTAGTAACTAGTGACCCATAACAACTAGCTCAGATATCTCTTAATTAGATTGTGCTAAACACTCCAATTTACCTGAAAGTTGAAAAATTACTCTCAATTTGGTTTCTGCTAATTTAAATGCTCAATCAAATTAACTTTAGTGATTAAATTTGATATAAAAAACATGTTTGATGAACATCTTATTTATTAGTTGGTCTTGGAAGTGTTTCCAGTTTATTCTGGCTCTTTAGACAAGGGCTCAAAAAGAAACTTGAGAATCTATATTTTGTAGACAAACACATCATTTTTCCTTTTTATCTTAGATGAGGTATACAATCACAGTACCCACTCCAGTGTTCTTGTCTGGAGAATCCCATGGACGGAAGAGCCTGGTGGGCTGCAGTCCATAGGGTTGCAAAGAGTCAGACACGACTGAAGAGACTTAGCATCCACACTCAATTACAGTAAGTCTCCTATATAGGAACAAGTTCCATTCTGAGAGCATATTTGTAAGTCTAATTTGTTCATAAGTCCAGCTTGTTCGTAAGTCCAACAAAGTTAGCCTCAGTACCCAACAAACACAATTGGTTATATAATTCAGTTCAGTTCAGTCTCTTGGTTGTGTCCAACTCTTTGCGACCTCATGGACTGCAACATGCCAGGCGTCCCTGTCAATCACCAACTCCCAGAACTTGCTCAAACTCATGTCCATCGAGTTGGTGAGCCAGCCAATCATCTTGTCCTCTGTCATCCCCTTCTCTTTCTGCCTTCAATCTTTTTCAGCATCAGTTATATAGTACTGTACTTTAATAGGTTTATGATACTTTTCACACAAATAATATATAAAGAGCAAACACAAACACACAAAAATAAAATATTTTGAATCATACTGTACAGTACCTTGAAAAGTACAATAGTATAGTACCACGCTGGCATACCAGGGCTGGCATCAAGTGCACAGCCAAGAAGAGTTACTGACTGCAGGAGGAAGAGTGCAGAGCTGAAAGATCATCAGCAATAGGAGATGGAGGGCAAGCTGAAATTTCACTCATGCCCGACACTGATGGCACAGGTTCTGGTTTCTTGTGGATTTAATTCTATCGGTAGATAGATTGAAAAAATGAAAAAATGATCCAGTGATGTCTGGGTGGTAGCTTTTTTTTTCATCATGAAAATAAAGTCGCTCAGTTGTGTCCAGCACTTCACGACTCCATGGACTATACGGTCCATGGAATTTTCCAGGGTAGAATACTGGAGTGGATAGCCTTTCCCTTCTCCAGCGGATCTTTCCAACCCAGGAATCAAATTGGGATCTTCCTGCATTGCAGGCGGATTCTTTATCAACTGAGCTGTCAGGGAAGCTTTCTCATCACAGATGACATGATAACACTGGATTGCATTCTGAATGGCTGCTGCAACCTTCGTGTGCCAGTCTATGTTGGGGTGCTTTGCCTCAAAAATTAACAGTGCCTCTCAGATTAAGAAAATCCCCTTGCCGTTTCCTGCATCATGAGTCTCTTTGGTTCTTCAGTTACTTCTACTTTCCCTCGACTCTCTTGGTTCTTTCTCTGGGACTCCTTTCCAACAGTACTTCAACAGTAAGTCCATGTTTATATCTTTGAAAGTTCAAAACGTGAAGGTTCATATGTAGAGGACTCATGTACTCACCATGTTTCTCTTATGCTAAGACATGTAAGTTCATAATTAAGCAGAGCCATAAATAATGGCGCTTAAGTCTAAACGGTTTAGTGAAACTTGAGCCCTTCATTCAACATCTCTGCTGTAGCAGCATCTCTAGCCCCTTGTTATTCTGTCTTTATTGGAGTGTTCCAGCAACATGTTGTCTGACTCAGCTTTAAAGTTGTATCAGTCACAAATCCACTCAGACTTTTGAGTGCCTGCTATCTGACACAAACATAGTCCTAAGAAATGGAGATACCACATTGAAGCAAACACAATCCCTGTCTGTGTGGAATATATAGACTGTTTTTTTTCTCTTTTTTTCATTATGTCAAATCTTATATCTCTGCATCTATCTTTCGTTATCAGTTTTCATCATATCTACCTTTTGCTCCTATCATCTGAAAACTTAACTTGGCCTTCTTTTGTTTACTGACCTATACACTGATCTTTACATAAAAACTGATTTTTAAGGTGTTTTGAAGGTGAAAATTTGAGTTAGCAGTGGTATAGTTTACCTGTAAAATATTTCAGCTAAAACCTGCATGATTCTGAGGTGTTAAAACAGATGTACTGAAAGTTTTACCATTTTCTCTCCTCTGGTTCACATTTCTAAGCTTGCTTCATTAAAGCTCAGTGAGTAAAACTGATTGACAAGTAAAGCAATGTAAATGCAAATCCCTCAATCTGTAATAGGGCAGCCCCTTTAGAAGGGAACTGATGGCTCTTTAAATACAATATTCACTAAGTACTTATTCATATATTGACAATCATCTGCAAAAAAATATCATTTTGTCCTTAGAAATATTTTCTTGTTGCTTTATTGATAGTCACCAAAATTATTTTTTAAAAAGGACATAAAATAGACCTTAATTTTCTGCAGGTTATATATGAGAAAGAATTCAGCATATAATCTCATGCACCAGAAGACCAATTATTCTTTGAACCAAAGCTACCACCACCAATAATGGAATGCCAACCATATTTTCTTAATTGGCTCATGAATATGTTAAAGTGCTAGAGTTATGACTCTGCATATTTATTAATCCTATGTTTTCCTATTTATCTAGTAAGATGAACTTTGACAAAGAACTTATATTGACTTATTTTTAATTTATGAAAAACCGTATTTTATGTCTCAATATAATATCGTCACAGTTGTATACAGAATAATTAATGATTTTATCATTCCAAAACATGGTATATGGATTATATTCAGACCTGACCTTTATTTTATATTAATGCAAAATCTCTTTTTCAATACTTCTGAATGTTACTTCTACTTTGTCAAGTAGATCCAGATGTTGCAATTGTCCTTATACAGAATATTATTTGTCATCATTGTTTTCATTATGAATGAAAACATCCATTTTATTAGCATAATCCTCTATCAACAACCTGGTGCTAAATATGTTCTAGTTGATAAATATTGGCAAAAGAGATCATCTGAATAAAAGCAGGAGAATGCTTCTGGAATCTTTTTATTTCTGTTACAATGACTGTCTTTTTGCTTTCAGACCAGGAAGAACCAGAGGAAGTATGGAAACATTTGTCATCCTGGAATACAAGGTCAGGCACCAATCATGAGGATGATTCAGTTAATGATGGAAGAAAAAGCAGAAAGGAGAGAAAAGTTCCAATGTGTGAACAGATCCAAGTAGGGAATTGAGTCACCAACCAAAGTGTTGTTTGCTGTACAATTACTCTTCACTCCCAAACACAGTTGCCATATCCAGCTGTCAGAATGAAAGGACTATTTCCTAAAGTATTGTCCTATCCAGGCTGAATCCATGGGAAACTGGCCTGCTAATATAGTAGGATCACATTTTTGCCAACTAGTGAGTGAGTTGTGAAAACCTTCACTCCTGCGTACCAGCTCAGTGCTTCTCAACCTTGGTTCAGGTCATGGGCATTCTTGAGATAAAATCAGATAAAAGATATAAACCCTTTTCTCCGAAAAGTGCACACACACACACGCACAAATTTCTGTAAACAATTTGAAGTGGTTCCACTTTGGAACAAGTGGTTCACTTGTTTGCAAATACCCAATTATGATTCTCCCTTGGGCCATAGATTTCACATTAAGGATCTTCTATATTAGAGATGAGGAAAGTAGTTTTTATCAGTATTCCATGTATCAGATATAATAATAAAAATTTGTTGTTGTTCAGTTGCTATGTATGACTCTTTGCAAACTCATGGACTATTGCATGCCAGGCTTCTCTGTCCTTCACTACTACTGGAGTTTGCTCAAACTCAGGTCCATAGAGCTGGTGATGCCATCCAACCATCTCATCCTCTGTCATCCCCTTCTCCTCCTGCCCTCAGTCTTTCCCAGCATCAGGGTCTTTTCCAATGAGTCGGCTCTTTGTATCAGGTGGCCAAAGTATTGGAGCTCTAGCTTCAGCATCAGTCCTTCCAATGAATACTCAAGGTTGATTTCCTTTAAGACTGTCTGGTGTGAACTTCCTATCCAAGGGACTCCAGCACCACAGTTCGAAAGCATCAATGCTTCTACACTCAGTCTTCTTTATGGTTCAACTCTCACATCTGTACATGACGACTGGAAAAACCATAGCTTTAACAATACAGACCTTTGTTGGCAAAGTGATGTCTCTGCTTTGTAATATGCTGTCTAGATTTGTCATAGCTTTCCTTCCAAGAAGCAAGTGTCTTCTAATTTCATGGCTGCAGTCACTGTCTGCGGTGATTTTGGAGCCCAAGAAAATAAAGTCTGTCACTGTTTCCCTTGTTTCCCCATATATTTGCCATGAAGTGATGGGACCAGATGCCATGATCTTAGTTTTCGGAATGTTGAGTTTTTAATAGTAATAATAAGCTATAAATTTTATTATAATAAGCACTTTATATGGGCTATCTTTCAATAACCCAGTGAGTTAGTTTTATTGTCCCCATTTTTTAAATAAGCTGGTGAGTGTCAGAGACTTGTTTGTAGTTAAGCAACCCATCACTGAGGACTTCAGAATACTAAATAGTCTCTTCATTGGTACTTACTGCTATATTTTCCCACTCTCTTTTCTCTGTTTTCCATCCTGTGTAGCTAATATTCCAAATTGTGTTCAGGACAGATTCCTGGCTCTCAGCTCCCTAGAATATCACTTTGTTTCCCCTTGCATTCACCCAGGCCAATATTTACTCATTTCCCCACTGCAAGCTCCTACTCTCCTTTATGGCTGGCATTCTGTGTCACACTGTCTCTAATTTCACCAGCTGCCCAGCATCTAAATCTTCTGATATATAAGCCCCATACCCTTATGTACCCTCCCCCCACCAAAAACCCCCCCAGGTTTAGTTCCACATCTGTTCCTAAGCCAATGCTAATTGAGGCAGGAAGTAGATCTTGGTGTAGTGAGTCTTGGAATTAAATTACTTTAACAAGATCCATTGATCTCAACTCCAACAGCTGGGCCCCCACGTGTCCATGTCTGCCAACCAGATAGGAATCCAATGTGTTTTGTTTATGCTTTATGTGCCTCTGAGGTTTCCAGTTCAAGGCTGTCTCTTTGACAGCCTGTGAAGACTTTTACTATCTTGCAAATTAAATAAAAGAATATCCCTTGAGAGTAAAAATGTTAGGTAATACAGCAAAGAACAGATAAGTTATGGGAAAAGCAAAGGACAGTTTTCATGCAGCAAGATCTGATTGTGATGTGGTTATCCAAATAGATTTATTTAACTAAAGACTGTGTCTTATAAAATCAAGCTTGGCCAGTCATAGAAATATAGAACATGAAGAGTTACAGGAGATAAATCTTGGCTGCGCTAATGCAAGAATAGTCAAAGGAACGGTTGCCTTCTAAATACCCACTTTGAGACTCAAAAACTTCCTTCCCAAGAAAGATATCCCTCTTGTGAAAAGAGATGCAAGGAACTGAAGGTTATGGACGCAGCACGTTCTGTATCCATTCATAAGAGGAAAATTTTATGATAAAGTAGATGTGTTTTATGTTATCTTAGCCTAATGTCATTAAGCAATTTATATAGCATATCACCCCTGCTTACTTAGTTACTATCTAATTATGATTTGATTTTTCAATTAGTTTTTTCTGCAGGCAAACATTAATTGCTCATACAGATGATAAATACCTTTGTTATCTATGACAATGATTTTTTAAGATGACTTAATAAAGTGGTCTTTGAATATTATTTGATTTCTCTGAAAACCAGACTGCAGCTGAGCACTTGCTGAGGCCAGTAATTTGCTCGTTGTGTCAGTTAGATTTCTCATTGAGTATATGCAAGTCAGGATTTATGTGACTTCTATAGTCTTAGATGCTTTTAAGTTACAATCTTTCAGTCTCTCATCACCTATTTTTCTGACCACCATCAAGAAGGAGAGGTTGTACATTCATTGCAGAAGAATGTACAGATGTACAGATCCCTTAAGTGACTTAACTAATTGAGGCAGTTCCTAGGGCGACTCCATCCAGAACCAGGTAGCCTTCCCTTTATGGTACCACAACCAATTTTATCCTTCTGAATAGGTTTTTACAGTGTTTGCTCTAAGTTAGGATCATGTCTATCTTTGCTCCCAACTCTTTGGTCAATCTAATTCTTTGGCTTAATATGTATCCAGCCTCTGGCTTTGCCATGAACTCTAGCCATTTGGATGGTATCCAGAGGCCTAGAAACAAAGATTTGGCTTGACTGTGAATTTATGATAAACTTGCTGAGTGCCTGGCTCAAGAACTGTACTATAGCTCGTCTCTGTCTCTATGGATTCCTGGCTGAGGGCCTTTCATATAGAGAAAAAACTGCAAATGATGCCTCTTGGCCACTGAATGTTTGATGACCATCTGGATCCTCCCCTCTGGTGTCCAATATTCCGAGAGAGGTGAGCAGGCATAGTGACCTGGTTTATGCCTGAAGTTTCTACATCTTTTGAAAAGTCTCCTTGAACTGTCCTTGCCAAAATCAGAACCCATGGTCAGATCAGATTTCCCAACACTTTCTTCCGCTTGGTTCCAGTTTTCTTTCCCTTACTAACGGTCATCTTGTAGAGGATCTTAAAGAACAGTATGAGAAATATTAAGAGATCCATATGTAAGTCATGTCATCTCATCAGGGGAAGTTGTACACTCCACAGACTCATAGGACAGAAAATGCAGAATGGATTAAAAAGGGAGGACACTTTTAGATAGTGTCTAGATAGTCTAAATAGGGGTCTGACACCTGCTTTGTGTGTGTGTGTGTGTGTAAATAACATTTAATAGAATGCAGCCAACCTCATTTGGGTTTCCCTGGTGGCTCAGAGGGTAAAGAGTCTGCCTGCAATGTGGGAGACCTGAGTTTGATCCCTGGGTCGGGAAGATCCCCTGGAGAAGAAAATGGCAACTCACTCTTTTATTCTTGCCTGGAAAATCCCATGGGCAGAGGAGGAGCCTGGTGGGCTATAGTCCACAGGGTTGTAAAGAGTCAGACATGACTGAACAACTTCATTTTCACTTTCTTTCATATTCATTCACATGTATATTTTCTATGGTAGCTGTTGCCCTGCCCCAGAAGAGTTGGGTAGTTGTGACAGAGACCAGATAGTATGCAAAGACCAAAATATTTACTATCTGGTCATTAACAGAAAAAAGTTTTCAGACTCTTGGTCTACATGACAATCATGGAGACCTAGACTAATTACAGGGTTAGTAGTAAGAATGAAAGAAATAGTTATGAACACTGAAGAATTTTTATTGCAATTTTACTGACAAATGCCTAAGAGGTTTTTATGTTTAGATCTCCTTCAGTTATTACATTTCAACTTTTTGCATAGCTTTCTCAGTGTGAGTTATAGGCACTTCACCTACTCCCCACTCCCCAAAATACTGCCCCCCACCAAAAAAAAAAAAAAGGAAAAGAGTAGACAAAAAGAAAAAGAAGAGTCTATTCTGATATTCTAACTTGTCAGAAAATAGTAATGTATTACCTGTGAAACAATGCTGTTTTCCTCTGAAACCCTATGATTTGGGGCATAAACAAGGGGTAACCAATGAACTCAATCATAAATAAAATGGAATGATAGTGAAGGCAGAAGAAATGCATGGTGTATTTGCTAAAGCACAGCTTCAGACAAAGTGGGAAAATGGAAAAATTCTGAGAAATAAGCGATGGACATGTCTGAATTCTCTAGAGAAAAAAAATAGTTCTCTAGAAAGATAAATATGTGAATATGCAGTTGGCTAGACAGATGCATAGAATCCTATTATGTTAACTGAAATTCTTCTCTATGTGATATGATCTATTTCCCTTTTTTCCCAGTGACCTTTCCCCTATTAATTCATTAACACGCAATGTCTCAGGGGATAAATTACATTGAATATAGTGGACAAAATGTCAATACCTTGGCTTCTGAGTTCCAAAATACACTCTTGAGACTCATAGTAGAGACATAGTCTTGAAAGCCAGAGCTTTTGACCTGTAAGGGTCAGCATATTGTATTTCTAAAAGGCTAAGCCAGAAGACATACCGTTGCTTCTCTAACTAATAGTGTGGAAAGATAACAGAAGCCTATCCTTGGACCTTAGGTTAAATATTGTCAAAACTGGGGGAAGGAGGAGGACTGAAAAGGATGCCACCACTCTGCTTTAGAAACTTGTATCGAGAACTGTCACTTACCTAAGATAACCTAGAACTGAACTGCTAGCAGGTAGAGTGTTCTACAACCTCTTACTGCGCTTGGGGCAGGGCAGCATGGAATACAGAAGGTGCCTGTGACTTGTATTTCAAAGGGTGACTGGAGAGTGGGCAAACCTTTTATGTCGGCATGCCTTCTATGTTGGCATGCCCTGTGTCCTGCATGATCCCTAAGCTATGGAGTAGCAATGGTTGCAGAAGTTACCAGGCTGATGGGTTTCAGGCAGCTCCAGAGTTTGAGGAGCATAGTCAACTAGTACTTGCTTCTGTATCCCTCAAACAGGGTCTGGATGTAGCTGAGAACTGAGAATCAAAAGGGCTTGTTGTGGAAAGAGGATGTAGAAGGCTTGACCTTGGGAAGGAAGACTAAATGGTATATAGGAGATCTCATTAAAGGCCAACAAGAGTAAATGTGAACAAGCAAATGTTGTGTGAACAGACGACATGGGAGAGGATCCACATCTCTGCCCCGACACCTGTGTAGTATCTCGAACTAAATAAAAAACTGGATACAATTCTAGAGATAAGGATAGTGGGAAAGCCTAATTGACTGAACAAATTATACTTTTTTCTGTGAAAACACTTCATTGACTTCTCAAACTCTGGTGGGAATGAGTTAACACTGAATTAAATAAGATAAGGTTTTGGCTACTAGATGGAATGTTTACCTGAAGGTGAGAAGTACTATTTTAAAAATATATAATAGGGATTTTGTATTCTGAATGTTTGCACTCACTGTTTATCGAGAATTTTCAAAATTGTTTACCTTTAGGAAGTAAGATAATGACCATTTTTTTGTGCATGTTTTGTAATATACTTAAGATTATGACTATTTTGAATGTTTTGTATTATGCTTAACGTTTTACCATGGGTATGTATTATTTTAGTAAATATGAACACTGATCTGTTCCAGAAGTACTGAATTGGCTTTAAAGTTTGTTATTGTTTTTAAAGTGTACAGAGATTTTACGGTGAATGATGTTGGATTCATGATCTTCAAAGAAGATTTAGCATCGGGACCAGGGACCAGGGACTAGGCTTGATCACTCAAGAGCTTTTGTTTGTAGCAGAGTTGTACTGAAGTGGAAAAGGGACAGAGAAAGCTTCTGACATAATCAGAAGGCGGACAGAGAGTGCCCCCCCTTGCCAGTCTTAGCAAGGGAGTTATATACTTTTTAAATTGATTATTACAGTAAATCAAAAGAATATCTCAGGGTTGTAAAGATCTTACTAGACCCACTCCCACAGTTTACATTTTAAGATAACAGGATTAGAACTTAACGATAGAAAGATTTTACCAGATCCACTCCCATAATGTACATTCTAAAATATCAGGATTAGTCAGAAGGTTTTCAGGAAGGAGAAACTGTCCTCAAACTGGATACATTGTTGTTATATAATCCTTAGTACAGAGTTTAAAATGCAGACTTCAGACTTAAGTTCAGCCTTAAATTGAAGAAAGTAGGGAAAACCACTAGACCATTCAGGTATGACCTAAATCAAATCCCTTATGATTACATAGAGGAAGTGAGAAATAGATTCAAGGGATTAGATCTGATAGACAGAGTGCCTGATCAACTATGGTTCGTGACATTGTACAAGAGACAGGGAACAAGACCATCCCCAAGAAAAGCAAATGCAAAAAGGAAAAATGTCTGTCTGAGGAGGCCTTACAAATAGCTGTGAAAAGAAGAGAAGCAAAAAGCAAAGGAGAAAAGGAAAAATATACCTATTTGAATGCAGAGTTCCAAAGAATAGCAAGGAGAAGAAATAAAAAAGCCTCAGTGATCAGTGCAAAGAAATAGAGAAAAACAATAGAATGGGAAAGACTAGAGATCTCTTCAAGAAAATTAGAGATACCAAGGGAATATTTCATGCAAAGATGGGCTCAATAAAGGACGGAAATGGTATGGACCTAACAGAAGCAGAAATATTAAGAAGAGGTGGCAAGAATACACAGAAGAACTATACAAAAAAGATCTTCATGACCCAGATAATCACGTTGGTATAATCACTCACCTAGAGCCAGACATTTTGGAATAAAAAGTCAAGTGGGCCTTAGGAAGAATCACTATGAACAAAGCTAGTGGAGGTGATGGAATTCCAGTTGAGCTATTTCAAATCCTATAAGATGATGCTCTGAAAATACTGCACCTAATGTGCCAGCAAATTTGGAAAACTCTGCAGTGGCCACAGGACTGGAAAAGTCAGTTTTCATTTCAACCCCAAAGAAAGGCAATGCCAAAGAATGCTCAAACTACTGCACAATTCTCCAAGCCAGGCATCAAGAGCAATGAACTTCCAGATGTTCAAGCTGGATTTAGAAAAGGCAGAAGAACCAGTGATCAAATTGCCAACATTCATTGGATCATTTAAAAAGCAAGTGAGTTCCAGAAAAACATCTGCTTTATTGACTATGCCAAAACCTTTAACTGTGTGGATCACCACAAACTGTGGAAGAGTCTTAAAGAGATGGGAATACCAAGCCACCTGACCAGCCTCTTGAGAAATCTGTGTGCAGGTCAAGAAGCAACAATTAGAACTGGACATGGGACAACGGACTGGTTCTAAATTGGAAAAGGAGTACATCAATGCTGTATATTGTCACCCTGCTTATTTAACTTATATGCAGAGTACATAATGAGAAATGCTGGGCCAGATGAAGCACAAGCTGGAATCAAGATTGCCAGGAGAAATATCAATAACCTAAGATATGTAGATGATACCACCCTTATGGCAGAAAGTGAGGAACTAAAGAGCTTCTTGATGAAAGTAAAAGAGGAGAGTGAAAAAGTTGGCTTAAAGCTCAACATTCAGAAAACTAAAATTATGGCATCTGGTCCCATCACTTCATGGTAAATAGATGGGGAAACAGTGGCAGACTTTATTTTATCAGACTCCAAAATCACTGCAGATGGTGACTGCAGCCATGAAATTAAAAGATGCTTACTCTTTGGAAGAAAAGTTATGACCAATCTAGACAACATATTAAAAAGCAGAGACATTGTTTTGCCAACAAAGGTCCATCTAGTCAAGGCTATGGTTTTTCCAGTAGTCATGTATGGATGTGAGAGTTGGACTATAAAGAAAGCTGAGCGCTGAAGAACGGATGCTTTTGAACTGTGGTATTGGAGGACTCTTGTGAGTCCCTTGGACTGCAAGGAGATCCAACCAGTCCATCCTACAGGGATCAGTCCTGAGTGTTCACTGGAAGGACTGATGCTGAAGGTGAAACTCCAGTACTTTGGCCACCTAATGTGAAGAACTGACTCATTGGAAAAGACCCTGATGCTGGGAAAGATTGAAGAAGGGAAGAGAAGGGGACGACAGAGGATGAGATGGTTGGATGGTATCACCGACTCTGTGGATATGAGTTTGAGTAAACTCCGGGAGTTGGTGATGGACAGGGAGGCCTGGCGTGTTGCGATTCAGGACTTTGCAAAGAGTCGGACATGACCGAGCGACTGAACTGAACTGAAGTGAGCAGTGTTTAAACTGAGTTGTTTGTTGTGTAATCACCCATTCCTGACTTAAAGAAAAAAAAAAAGTTTTATGTGACTAAGACTAAGGAATGTAGAGAAAAAAAAGTTGCTTGTCCTTTGCTCCTCCTTGAGAATTCCAGACCCCTATCTCCTCCTTGGGGACCCAGACTTCTTATCAACTTGCCTAGGAATTGACTCTCTCACTAACCATGACTCTCACTAATGGCTATAATCTGGAAAAGGAACTCAGCCTCTCATTCTCTGAAGGAACACTCTTGAAGGTCCCTTTCAATCAAGGCAAATAATGGGGAAGTATGCACAATATGCAGTCTGGCAACCTGAGGGAATGGGGATGATATTATAAAAGGGTGTTCCTTGTGACTATTTATTTGGTCATGCAAGTTGATTAATGAGAAAGAGAAAGAGAAGGCAGGGGGAGAGAGAGAGAGACAGGCAGGGAGGGTGACTCAGTGACAATGACCCTGATAGTAAATGACACCCTGCCCAGTGCTGCAGCGGCTGCCAGCGGAGGACAGCTTAAACACCAGGCGCATTGCCCTAACCAATCTTCACATTGCTTGTCTTTTTAGTGTCAAAAACAACCACGAACAAAAGCAAAATCTTGCTTTAGCATTTTGCAGAAGACTCATTCCTTGAATATCCTCACTATAAAATGAGAACAACCTTGAAATTGACCTAGAGTTTCTTTTTTATGACTCGATAGGGAACTGTTTTCCCAATAAGCGTATAATGCCTTTATCAACATTAATTTTATAGGTTGTTGATGAGGATGTGAAAAATTTATTATTACAATGTAGAAATATTTTGAGAATATAAGTTTTTTTTTGGCAACACTGAGTGCAGTTTACTAAAATTTCATTTTGCTACTTTTAAGTTGATTTAAAATATAGTTGTTGAAATGATTTAGTGTCAAATAATGACATGCAACATGTGCTTTATGCTAATTTACAAAAAATTAAAATTATGTGTCTGTGTTTGTGTGTAGGGGTGGTGGTAGGGGGGAGGGAGGGCTACATAATTCATTGACATATATTTGCAAATATCCTGGGAGGTGGAGAGGTTTATTTCTGTTGAATAATAGGAGACCCAAGAAATACATAAATCAGTAATCATAAAGCAAAATGAAAAGAAGCTGGAATTGAGATGTTTTCCTTTCTTCTACTCAGGTGCATATTTCAGGTATAATTATTACCCAAAGGGGCAACATTACATGGCTGATTTAGGTTAGCTAAACAAAAAGAATATTATACGTCAAAGTTGAATAGGAATAGGCAATGACAATTTATGTCTTTACTGCCAATGAAACAAGGAGCTTTAGGAAGAAGATTAAATGTAATGACAGTTTAAAATCTTTCAGTATTGCTAATAAAATTGTCAAAATGTAAAACTAAGACCATATATAAGGGAACTTGCATAAACTTTAGAAATAAAATGCATAAAACTGGAGTGGGTAATTTATTTCTACCTTAAATTCATTGCTTCTATTTTATTAATCAAATTTGGTTTGTATTTTTTTCTTTCTCCATATATTCCTAGACTTTTTATTTGATTAGTTATATATAGGTTGACGCTTACTAATAGATGTATGTTTACAAATAAAAACACCAGTCACACATCATTAGATAAACTCATTGGAAATGCAACAATTAGCTATGCATATCAATAGTATTTGGGCTTCCCCAGTGGCAAGAGTGGTAAAGAACCTGGCCGCCAATGCAGGAGACATAAGAGTTGTGGGTTCAATCCCTGGGTCTGGAAGATTCCCCTGGAGGAGGGCATGGCAACCCACTCCAGTATTCTTGCCTGGAAAATCCCATGGACAGAAGCCTGGCAGGCTACAGTCCATAGGGTTGCAAAGAGTTCGATAGGACTGAAGTGATTTAGCATGCTAGCACCAATAGTATTTATGAAACAGTTCTGTGTCTAATACTTTGCCATTATAAAATAAGGAATTTTACATTTTCAGTCATTAATCACTTGATCCTTAAAATAGCTCTGTTAGTTAGGAACTTGGTTGTTATTCCCATTTGATAGATGAAGAAATTGAAGTCAGAGTTATATACTTAAGGCAAGGGATTATATTTTCTTTCATGGAGAAAAGAAATTCAAGGGACAGACTATGCTTGCTTAAAGCTGAAGAACACAATACCAAACCATGTCCAAGGAAGGTCTTGGGGTGGAAGAAAAAAATTATTCTGAGGGACTTTCAGTCGAGTATATCATTAAAATTGATTCAGAGATACTCTTACTTCATCAAAATGGTGGATGGACTGAGAAGCTTTACAAGATTTGCTTCTGAGAAACTGAAAAATTCAAGACTCAAGAATCTTCTCAAGAAGATGAAATTTTTCATCTTTAAGCAAGTGTGAAGATTTCACCCTTTGCTTAAAAAAAAAATCTTGGCCTTGAAAAAAAAGAATTTAGTATATTTGAGTGTTTTCTTTAAGACAAAATTTAAGTACTATTTCAAGGGCATCTACTTACTTATTCAACAAGTATTTATTAAGCATTTATAATACAGCTATGATAGATGAGAAATTCTGTTAGAACCTTGGGATGGAGCACAACTCAGTGGGAAAACAATCTATGCCTTAAAAGAATTTAAAAATGGGGAAGATGAATATTATACAAATACATTAACAAATACATAATTAGAAGATACAGTTTTAATTGAAGACAGTTAAAGAGTAGGGTGATATAGGCAGGTGACTTAGATTCAAGATTGTAAAGACTCCCTTGAGAAAGTGCTGTTAAATTTAAAACCTGAAGGAAAATTAGGAATTAGGCTAAGTGAGGAGAAAAAATCTCCAGATAGAGAAGGGGATGAGGGTAGAGATAAAGCCTGCTCCATGTCCCTGACAAATTTAATTCTTTTTCCTTGGTGAAGTATTGCAGACTTTTAAACTGAAGATTACAGAGTTAAACTAGCATTTTTAGTTAATTTAACTCCTGGAGAGAAAATGGATTGAAGGAAAATAAAAGAGATGCAGGAGGCCTAAATCAGAGGTTATGGTAGATTGGACTACAGCCACGGGAAGATAGAGACAACCTATTTGTGATTTATCTATTTCATCAAAAAAGAAAAAAGAGAGCACCGCATAGACAAATGTGTGTGTGTGTGCGCGCCTCCAGTCTCTCAGACATGTCTGACTCTTTGTGACCCCATGGATTGCAGCCCGCTAGGCTCCTCTGTTCATAGAATTCTCCAGGCAAGAACACTGGAGTGGGCAACCAAGCCCTCATTCAGGAGATCTTCCTGACCTAGGGATTGAACCCGTGTCTCCTGCGTCTTCTGCAGAGGCAGGCGGATTCGTTACCACTGAGCCTTCTGGGAAGCGCGATACTGATTATTATCATTTGGTTAAGCTTATATCGTTTCTTAAGACGTAGCAACACTTTCGAATAAAATCTATAGGCTGAAATATTACTGGGATAGTATTGTCCCTATAACTTTGTGGATTTGATGCCATATCTATGGAGAGCAGTTGAAAAGAAAATGCTGAATGCATGAACATCTTGAAAAAACTGGGTATCTGGCATAGTGTTATAGAGAATTGTGTCATCCTGTAATATTGTAAGTCAACTACTACTTTAATTAAAAAAAAAATAAAGATGTCCCAGATTTGCTCAGTTTTGATATCTCACGAAAACTAAGTACCTAAAAAAGCAGTAGTGTAAGTACCGCCCTGGCAGTGTTCAGGAAGTTTAGTCTTTTACCAGTTTTATTTGTCAGGGAAAATGGACTTGTTTCCCAAATCTGTCCTGGCGGCCATCTGCCACTTGAGCCAACCAAGGGTCTCTAGACCCAGCATGACTTTTGTGTGAGTCACCACCTGTGGTCCTGAGGCTGGATTCTCTCAACAGGCTATCAATCCTTTCCCATCTACCCCCCATGGGTTACATTCCCTGGCCTCTGATTCCCCACAGTGATAAGTGAGTCCATAATCCTTGAGAAGATTTTCTGAAGGTTTGGGGCTAGCAGATAAGATTTGCAATTCAGAGGGAACAAAGCCGGAAACTATAAATAACCTTTCCCAGTTCATAACCCAGGCTCTCCCAGCAGGACCACTTTTTCTCCCCAGCCTGTAGTCTGTAGCCTGAGTACCTGCAGGTACTTCTTGCTTCCAAAGTGACTCTCTTCCATTTATTCCTCCCCCATGATAGGTCCATCCCCTCCCCTTGACTGCCACAACCAGAGAGAAATGCATGTTTCTCAGTAAAAAGTATCAGCAAGTGTACAATTCCATCCCTGGTGAAGGGCATCTCAATGTTATTTTGCAGAGCTCTTAAACCTGTTAATCTTGTGCTATGCTAAGTCGCTTCCGTCGTGGC
This sequence comes from Dama dama, assembly GCF_033118175.1. Classification (NCBI taxonomy): domain Eukaryota; kingdom Metazoa; phylum Chordata; class Mammalia; order Artiodactyla; family Cervidae; genus Dama; species Dama dama. Next base: position 51,816,495 of record NC_083710.1, read on the forward strand.
CACCTCTTTGGGACCCTATGGATCCAGAGAGCCCGCCAGTCTCCTCTGTCCATGGAATTCTCCAGGCAAGAATACTGGAGTGGGTTGCCACGCCCCTCCAGGGAATCTTTCCTACCCGGGGACAGAACCTGTGTCTGTTACATCTTCTGCATTTGCAGGTAGGTTCTTTTTGGAGAAGGAAATGGCAAACCACTCCAGTATTCTTGCCTGGGAAAGCCCATGGACGGAGGAGCCTGGTGGGCTACAGTCCATGGGGTCACAAAGAGTGGGACATGACTGAGCGACTTCACTTTCACTTTTCTTTACCATTAGTGCCACTCTGGGTCTCACCACTGCAGAGTGAGATTTATGTTTTACATTTGCCAAGGCAGAAAGATTGCAAAATGATTACCCCCTGGACAAAAATCACAATTTCCCTTCAGTTTGGATTCAACCTTTAGAAAAATAGACACCTGATCAAGTGCCAAGAATACTTGAGTCTATATTAGATTCCTAGGTCTACCAAAACAAAGTACCACAAATTGGGTAGCTTAAACCACAACATTTATTGCTTACAACTCTGGAGACAATAAATAAAAATTCTAGAAGTCCACGATTGAGGTGTTGGTGAAGTTGGTTCTTTTGGATGGTGGTAAGCAAGATGCTCTGCCCTCCCTTCTCTGACTTTCCTTGCCTGGTAAAGGCATCACCTGAATCTCTGCCTTCACATTCATGTGATGTGCTTCCCAGGTCTTCTGTCCATCTTCCTTCTCTGCATATCTCTGCATCCAAATCTTTCTTTTTATAAGGATACCAGTCATAGTGGATTGTGTGCATGTGCGTGTGTGTGTGTGTGTGTGTGTGTGCGCGTGCTCAGTCACTCAGTTTTGTTTGACTCTTTGCAACTCCATGCATTGTAGTCTGCCAGACTCCTCTGTCCATGGGATTATCCTGGCAAGTATATTAGAATGGGTTGCCATTTCCTACTCCAGGGGATTTTCTTGACCCAGGGATTGAACCCATGTCTCTTGAGGCTCCTGAACTGGTAGGTGGATTTTTAACCACTGAGCCACCTGGGAAGCCCATAATGGATTAGAGGCACCCCATTCCAACTATCCTAATCCAGTAGAGCCTCATCCAAGTTAGCCAATTACATCTGTGACCCTCCTATTTTCAAATAAGGTCACATTCTGAGGTACTAACTAGGGTTAAGATTTCAAAATAGAATATTTGGGATGGGGGACATGACTCAACCCATAACAAATCTTATCTCTGGTGAGGAACTATTTGGAGGACCCTGGTGAGGAGATATTACAAATATTACAAATTACATATATTACAAATCATGTCACTTCATATAATGGTTTGCTGAACTAATCTTGGCCTGGAGAAAAGGGGTAACCCTGGAGAAAACCGCCTCCCTCCTCCTACAAAAGAAATCAGCAAGGAATCCTTTCAGCACAGAGATTGTGGTGGCAGTCAGAATCAATGGAGTTTACATATGGACTATACCATATAAAGTCAATGGACTATACCAAGTTTAGTCCATTTTTCTCCTTCTTATAATCTCGTTGCTTTCTTTCAGATTATGAAAGCATTAAATGATTGTTACCAAATCCAAGTTCACATGCCTGATGCACTGTGAGGCCAAATAACCTGAAACTTTGGAGTTTGGACTGGAGAAAGGTTTATTGCAGGACTCAGCAAAGAGAACAGGATGGCTCATGCTCAAAAAAAGACATGAACTCCCTGATGGTTTCTAGGGAGAATTCTTTTATAGGCAAAGCTTGGGGGGGGGGGGAGGGCTGCAGGGTGTGTGACCTTCCTCTGATTGATTGGTGGGGAGCTAACAGGGTGGTGTTCTGGGAATCTCAATCATCAACCCTTTGGTGGGGGCTCCAGCTCCTACAGAAGAACTTAGAGATTTGTATCAGGTTGTTATGCACATTACCCAAGGGGTAACCAAGACCTGCCCAATTGCTGTACTTTTTTTTCATTTTGGTATTCTCTCACTGATGCTAGGAGAAGGCAATGGCACCCCACTCCAGTACTCTTGCCTGGAAGATCCCACGGACGGAGGAGCCTGGTAGGCTTCAGTCTATGGGGTCGCTAAGAGTCAGACACGACTGAAGCGACGTAGCAGCAGCAACAGCACTGGTGCTAAAGCTCCAATACTCTGGCCACCTGATGTGAAGACCTGACTCATTGGAAAAGACCATGATGCTGGGAAAGATTGAGGGCAGGAGGGGAAGGGGACGACAGAGGATGAGACGGTTGGATGGCATCATTGACTCGATGACATGAGCTTGAGCAAACGCTAGGAGATGATGAAGGACAGGGAAGCCTGACATGCTGCAGTTCATGGGATTGGAAAGAGCCAGACATGACTTAGTGACTGAACAATAATAATTCTCTCACTTCCCTAATTAGTAGCAGTTTGAAGCTGCTCTTTGGAACCCAGGGATGGAGGATGAAACCTTTTTCCTGCAAACAAGAAATAGGGCATACAGAAAAGTTTCTGAGCCTGGGAGGGCTCTTCAGAATCCTATTTGGTTTCATGATCATTGTAGAACATGTAGAAAACATAGGTGATTTTGTTGTTCTTGTTTAGTTGCTAAGTTGTGTCTTACTCTTTGCGATCACATGGACTATAGTCTGCCAGGCTCCTCTTTCCATAGGATTCTCCAGGCAAGGATACTGGAGTGGATTCCCATTTCCTTCTCAAAACAAACAAATAAATAAGCAAACCAAAAAACTTAATGACCCAGATAACCATGATGGTGTGAGCCAGAGATCCTGGAGTGTGAAGCCAAGTGGGCCTTAAGAAGCATCACTATGAACAACGCTAGTGGAGGTGATGGAATTCCAGCTGAGCTATTTCAAATCCTAAAAGATGATACTGTTAAAGTGCTGCACTCAATATGTCAGTAAATCTGGAAAACTCAGCTGTGGCCACAGGACAGAAAAAGGGTCTGTTCTCATTCCAATCCCAAAGAAGCCCAATGCCAAAAATGTTCAAACTACCACACAATTGTGCTCATTTCACATGCTAGCAATGTAATACTAAAAATCCTTCAAGCTAGGCTTCAGAAGTACATAAACCAAGAAATTACAGATATTCAAGCTGGATTTAGAAAAAGCAGAGGAACCGGAGATCAAATTGCCAACATCTGTTGGATCATAGAAAAAGCAAGGGAATTCCAGAAAAAACATCTACTTCTGTTTCATTGACTATGCTAAAACCTTTAACAGTGTGAATCACAAGCTGTGGAAAATTCTTAAAGACATGAGAATACCAGGCGATCTTACCTTCCTCCTGAGAAACTTTTATGCAGGTCAAGAAGAAACAGACATGAAACAATGGACTGGTTCCAAGTTGGGAATGGAGTACATTAAGGCTGTATATTGTCACCCTACTTGTTTAACTATATGCAGAGTACATCATGTGAAATACGGGCTTGATGAAGCACAAGCTGGAATCAAGATTGCTGGGAGAAATATCAATAACCTCAGATATGCAGATGGCATCATCCTTATGGCAGAAAGTGAAGAGGAAATAAAGAGCCTCTTGATGAAGGTGAAAGAGGAGAGTGAAAAACTGGTTTAAAACTCAACATTCGAAAAACTAAGATCATGACATTTGGTCCCATCACTTCATGGCAAATAGATGGGGAAAAAATGGAAACAGTGACAGCCTTTATTCTTGGGCTTCAAAATCACTGCAGATGGTGACTGCAACCATGAAATTAAAGGACACTTGCTCTTTGGAAGAAAAGCTATGACGAAACTGGACAGCATATTGAAAAGTAGAGACATCACTTTTCCAACAAAAGTCCATACAAAGTTTTGGTTTTTCCAGTACGGATGGACCATAGTCATGCGAGCTTTGGACCATAAAGAAATGCTGAAGAATCAATGCTTTTGAATTGTGGTGCTGGAGAAGATTTTTGAGAGTCCCTTGGACTGCAAGGAGATCCAACCATTTAATTCTAAAGGAAACCTACCCTGAATATTCATTGGAAGGACTGATGCTGAAGCTGAAGCTCCAATACTTTGGCCTCCTGATAAGAAGAGCTGACTCAATAGAAAAAAACCCTGATGCTGAGAAAGACTGAAGGCAGGAGGTAAGGGGGTGACAGAGGATGAGATGGTTGGATGGCATCATCAACTCTGGACATGAGTTTAAGCCAACGCTGGGAGATAGTGAACAACAGAGAAGCCTGGCATCCTGCAGTCCATGGGTAGCAAAGAGTGGGACACAATTGAATGACTGAACTACAACAACAAAGGCCTCCACCCAGGTTGGAGGATCGTAACTACTGGTTGAGCACAGTATTTGCAGAACACCACCCTGTTACTACAATCAATCAGAAGAATGTCTGCACACACTGGAAGATAGTGAAGATCCTCCAGATGTGTCTCCCTTTAAAAACTTTCATGGTTGAACGCAATTTTCACAGTTGGATTTTGGACATGAGTCTTCCTTCCCCCAGGTTCCCAGCCTCCTGAATGGAGCAATCTTTCCTTTTTCAACTAACACTTAACTCTCAAGTATTGACTTTCAAGCAGCAGGTTGCTGAACTTGAGTTTGCTTACATCATTGTTGCTTTGTTTGCTTCTTTTCCATTTTATAATGCTGATGAACTTTTTTCTTTTATCCACGTTCCTGATTTTGTGAATTGCCTTTCCATATTCTTTGTTCATTTTTCATTCAAGATTATATGCAAAACAGAAAAAGAGACACAGATGTACAGAACAGACTTTTGGACTCTGTGGGAGAAGGCGAGGGTGGGATGTTTCGAGAGAACAGCATCAAAACATGTATATTATCTAGGGTGAAACAGATCACCAGCCCAGGTTGGATGCATGAGACAAGTGCTCGGGCCTGGTGCACTGGGAAGATCCAGAGGGATCTGCTAGAGAGGGAGGTGGGAGGGGAGATCGGGATGGGGAATACATATAAATCCATGGCTGATTCATGTCAATGTATGGCAAAAACCACTACAATATTGTAAAGTAATTAGCCTCCAACTAATAAAAATAAATGAAAAAAAGAAAAAAAGATTATTATTACTATAATAATAATAATAGCCATTATTATTAATATTTTTTTTTTTACTGATCTGTGAAAGCTCTTTTTCTGTCATACGTGACACAGTGTATTTTTTCCCAGGATTCTACTTGCCTTTTCATTATGTTTATGGTTTATTTTAAAGTATAAAAATTTAATTTTTATGCCACTGATGATGTCAGTCTATCTTTGACTTTATGCCTTGAGATTGCTTTCTTGACCCAATAACATATAAAAACTCACATATATTTCCTTTCTGTTTTGTGTTTTGTGGATTTTGTCTCTCTCTCTCTCTCTCTCTCTTTTTTTTTTTTTTTTTTTTACTAAATTTGACTCTTTGGACTATCTGGAAATCATTTTGTGTGTGTGAAATGAGAAATGAACCACATTTATATCTTTTACATGTACTTATACAGTTGTCTGGGCTTTGCAGGTGGTACAGTGGTAAAGAACCCAGCTGCCAATATAGGAGATGCTGGTTCAATCCCTGGGTCAGGAAGATCCCTTGGAGGAGAAAATGGCACCAATCTCTAGTATTCTTCCTGGGATAATCCCATAGACAGAAGACCCTCGCTGGCAATAGTCCAGCGGGTCCCAAAAGATTGGACACTATTGAGCGACTGAACTCACAAGTGCCTATAAATGCAGCTACCCCAATACATAGTTCTCCTTTTCCCAACTTGAAATGCCATTTTTGTCATAGACCCAATTCTTAATTGACTAGAGTTGGGTTTTGCATTCTGTTTCACGGAGTGATCTTCAAGGTCTCCTATTTCGCATTTTGTTTTTATATCTTAGTATAGACATATCTTAGTATAGACATATACTTAGTCTATATAGAAGAAATAGTTCAAGTATTTATGTCTATAAATTCAAAAAATAGTCTGGGAAAGACTGAAGGCAGGAGGTAAGGGGGTGACAGAGGATGAGATGGTTGGATGGCATCATCAACTCTGGACATGAGTTTAAGCCATGTTTTGTACTGTGGTACAAAAGACTAACTTAGACTCAGTTCTCTAGTGTTCCTTTCTTCTTGGGACAGCCTTGGTACTGGCTGCTTTTTAGCTTTTGGAAGCTGGAAATGGACCAAAGTTGAGGTAATGGGAGTGGTCAGCTTGGGTGTAGACAATAAGGGTGTGTATTGACTGCAGAGAATCCGCACAAACAACAAAATAACTGACCAATGTTAATCTGCTTTTTATTATTCCTATGTACCAGCAAATTTAAACAAAGTTAATGATAAAATAGGACTTCCCTAGTGGCTCAGCAGTAAACACTCTGCTTACCATGCAAGAGAAGCGGGTTTAATCTCTAGGTTGGGAAGAAACCTTCCTGGAGCAGGAAATGGCAACTCACTCCACTAATCTCGCCTGGGAAATCCTATGGACAGAGGAGCCTGGTGGGCTATAGTCCAGGAAGTTGCAAGAGTCAGGCATGACTTAGCAACTAAACCACCACAGTGATAAAATACTCCTCTCCTAAAAAATGTTTTGTTGATTTAAGTTCTAAGCAATTGACATGGTTATGGTTGAGATTTAATAACATATACAGGGCTACAAATTAGTACATTTTAAAATTACTTATCACTAGATAAACATCATATTCTCTATGGAAGGTAATTCAGAGAACTCCAAATTATATAGTCAGCTTCTAACACAGAGATTAGCTACACATGCTTGTTTGAAGAGTAAATTTTAAAACTTCATGATAATGTAAGCTTGCTTGGGGAGTCGTTTCCCAGCTCCTGAGGAAGTGGATATTCCAGCATTTAAATAGCAGATACAGAATGAACAAAGGAACATGTGTGTATGCTAGTAGCTCAATCGTGTCCAACTCTTTCTGACCCTATGGGTTGTAGCCTGTCAGGCTCCTCTCTCCATGAGACTTCCCAGGCAAGATTATTGAAGTGGGTTATCGTTTCCCCCTCCAGGGTATGTTTCCAACCCAGGGACTGAAGCCAGGTCTTCTGTATTGTAGGCAGATTCTTTACCTTCTGAGCCACCGGGTAAGCCCCTCAAAAGAGCATAGTGGTTTTTAAATTAGAAGAAATAAGACATAATGAATTCTCTGGTGAAGCTACTTTGGTGGAAATTTTTTGACTGTAGAGAAATCTGATGTCTGCTTTGATCAATTTTGAAGAAGCAATGACATAGGCAGTTTGCAGGTTATGGAATTTATTGTTAAATGAAATTTTTATAACTATTTGCAAAAATTATATTTAAAGCTTTCCTTGTATGTATATCATTGCTTTATTAAAAAAATAGTTTTGAAATGAAAATTAATAAAAATAGTTTTTGCTCAATTAAGAGCAACTATAGCAACAAGGCTGCACTGTCTATGAATGTGAATATGTGAAGGAAAAATAGTTTTTTAGACATCATTTTCTAATCTGTTTAAGTTAAGGCCTGTTCTTGTTTTTATTACTTACTGCAACAGACCTGTATGTAGATTTATGTTTTATTTCTAGTTACACTATTACTCTAATATTGATTTTTCTTTAATTAGTAAGTTTAGTTTATGGGGATAATTATGACAAAGTTACTGAAAAGAATTTTCTATACCCGTGGCTTTTTTCTTGATCATTATTGTAATTTGCTTCTTTTCACGATTATTACTGAAAATAATCTTATTGCATAGAAAAGAGGGGGTAAAAAAGTGCTCTGCTCCAAGATTTAAATGTGCTCTGTACATCTACAACTAGGTAGTACTCCCTTCTGGAGGAGGCCTTTCCCCAGTGTCAGCACATCTGGCCATTAGCTCAGAGAGGAGTTCCTACTGCTTCTATATTATTTGTACCTGAAGCAGCCTCTCTTCTCCCTCTGGTTTAGAGGATGTAAGGATATTCTGCTTTGTCTCCTCCATTAACTTTCAAGGCATGTTAGTTAGTTAATGATTACTCAGTCCAGCCATTCCAAGCACCTCAAAATTTCTGGTATACAGATAGCATTCTTCCTAGTATCATGTACTAGTAAATTTCAAAAATTTTGAAATTTACATCTTGTAGGTTGGTCCCATGGCATTACCTTTCCAATGTCTTATCTGGAAGCCAAATACTGACCTTTAGCAACAGGAAAGAGAAGATAGGGAGGTGGCAGGAAACAATTTTCCATGTAAAATATGATCAGAGAACTCCATGGGCTTTTTTGGGCAAAGGGGAGTGACATTCTGACACGTAAAAAGAAGGTAGCTCATCCTTTGCAATGATGCTTAAGCCACCTGTGTTATTTCTAACTTTAGTAATAAGAATCCTTGCTTTGAAATGAGTGGCTGAAATGCATTTTCTTTGATGAAAGTGCACACTGAATTTTATAGCTAGAGCTTACTGTCTAAGCCCTTCATTTTATAGATGAGAAAATTAAATCCCAGAGGAGCCAAGTAACTCAAGTTAATTCCTCAAGGTAGTTAGTGGCAGAATTGGAACCAGAACTCAAATCTACTTATTCCTAATTAAGCATATTTTCTATTAGAGATACTGTTGTGCTTGACGTCACTCTTAACCTTTCCCCACAGTTCCAACCGTTGTGAGGATTAAGGACAATAATACATATTAAAAATGGGCCTGAACTTCTACCAGTCCTAGAAAAACCTGGCAGCCTTGCTCTTATTCTAATAAATGCTCCATGTGACAGAGGTTTTCATTTTTTATTTATTTATTTTTTTTGAGGTTTTTAAAAAGGATGAAAATTGTGCCTGTTTTTTCAGCTCTGTATGGGCTATAGCCTTTTTTTTTTTTTTCCTTCTCGAGTGATATTGACACTTCTGCTCCAATGAACTAATGTTTCTATCTCAAATGACTGCTTTGGCAGAAAGGAAAATTAACATGTTAATCCAAAAAAAAAAGAGAGAGAGATGGGAAGAACTCAACATGGGGAATGGTAGAGTGTCTTATAAAAGTTATCAGGAGTCAAATGCCAGTGCCTGATTTTAATTTTAAATGAATGCATTGGGTATCTATATAACAGCCTGACATATGCAGGTGATTGTCCATGACCATGATCATCACCCCTCCTTTTCTTCCTTCTACTTATCTACTTAAAGATTTAATAGTCTTTTCATTCCTCTCTGTATCATCCAGTCCTTCCTTACCTCAAACAGCTATTTATTGAAATTCTATTACAGTCTACATGATATAAGCATAGCTTAGAGAGAGAAACAGAGGTGATTATAGTAAATTATTAAAAGAATTAGGTCAGCAGAACTAGAATGTTAGAGAGGCAAGGAAAACAAAATTTAGAAAACTTGGTACGACCAGATCTGCAGTAAATAAGCAATGCTGTTAAAAGTATAGGGGGATATGAGTGAAACCAAAGGCTTAAATATCATTTTTGAAGTCTGTTGCTGCTGCTGCTGCTGCTGCTAAGTCGCTTCAGTCGTGTCCGACTCTGTGTGACCCCATAGATGGCAGCCCACCAGGCTTCCCCGTCCCTGGGATTCTCCAGGCAAGAACACTGGCGTGGGTTGCCATTTCCTTCTCCAAAGCATGAAAGGGAAAAGGGAAAGTGAAGTCACTCAGTCGTGTCCAACTCTTAGCTACCCGATGGACTGCAGCCTACCAGACTCCTCCATCCATGGGATTTTCCAGGCAAGAGTACTGGAGTGGGTTGCCAGTCAAAATTTTTTGTCCATCCTAACTGAGGATAATTGGGAGATGGCAACTTTTTGAACTCATTTGAAACGTCTTCTCGAGATATTCTTCACTTTGCTAGTGTGATTCTAGTTTCTTTGCTTTGAGACAATAAGAAGCTGGATTCTAAATAGCTTGGTTTGAGAGCTCATAAAATATTTTCCATTCAGAAAATATTATACACTGAAACTAAGGATCTTGAGTGGAATATTTGGAAATATCCACAATATGACCAATGGTCAACAGTGACATGATAAGGCAAAGATGGTTGATAGGTATGGATTTAGAAATAAAAAAACAAGTGCGTTACAGGAAGGTTAGACAGTGTGGTAGAATGCATGTTTATAAGAAATTATTTTATTAAAATGTGATTTTGACTGATACACTATACTGGTTCACTATTCCTAAAGATAGTACATAAAATATCTTTCCAGTTGGTTAAGAAATAATAAGAAGGTAAATAATCAGTAACTATTAATACACAGAAGAACTGTACAAAAAAGATCTTCATGAGCCAGATAATCACAATGGTGTGATCACTCACCTAGAGCCAGACATCCTGGAATGTAAAGTCAAGTGGGCCTTAGAAAGCATCACTACGAACAAAGTTAGTGGAAGTGATGGAATTCCAGTTGAACTATTTCAAATCCTGAAAGATGATGCTGTGAAAGTGTTGCATGCAATATGTCAGAAAATTTGGAAAACTCAGCAGTGGCCACAGGACTGGAAAATGTCCGTTTTCATTCCAATCCCTAAGAAAGGCAATCCCAAAGAATGCTCATGCTGTCGCACAATTGCACTCATCTCACACGCTAGTAAAGTAATGCTCAAAATTCTCCAAGCTAGGCTTCAGCAATAGGTGAACCAAGAACTTCCAGATGTTCAAGCTAGTTTTAGAAAAGGCAGAGGAACCAGAGATCAAATTGCCAATATCCGCTGGATCATCGAAAAAGCAAGAGAGCTCCACAAAAACATCTATTTCTGCTTTATTGACTATGCCAAAGCCTTCGACTGTGTGGATTACAATAAACTGTGGAAAATTCTGAAAGAGATGGGAATACCAGACCACCTGACCTGCCTCTTGAGAAACCTGTATGCAGGTCAGGAGGCAACAGTTAGAAGTGAACAGGGAACAACAGACTGGTTCCAAATAGGAAAAGGAGTACGTCAAGGCTGTATATTGTCACCCTTCTTATTTAACTTATATGCAGAGTACATCATGAGAAACGCTGGGCTGGAAGAAGCACAAGCTGGAATCAAGATTGCTGGGAGAAATATCAATAACCTCAAATATGCAGATTACACCACCCTTATGGCAGAAAGTGAAGAGGAACTGAAAAGCCTCTTGATGAAAGTGAAAGAGGAGAGTGAAAAAGTTGGCTTAAAGCTCAACATTCAGAAAACTAAGATCATGGCATCTTGTCCCATCACCTCATGGGAAATAGATGGGGAGACAGTGGAAACAATGTCAGACTTTATTTTTTTTGGGGCTCCAAAATCACTGCAGATGGTGACTGCAGCCATGAAATTAAAAGACGCTTACTCCTTGGAAGGAAAGTTATGACCAACCTAGATAGCATATTAAAAAGCAGAGACATTACTTTGCCAACAAAGGTCCATCTGGTCAAGGTTATAGTTTTTCCAGTGGTTATGTATGGATGTGAGAGTTGGACTGTGAAGAAAGCTGAGCACCGAAAAATTGATGCTTTTGAACTGTGGTGTTGGAGAAGACTGTTGAGAGTCCCTTGGACTGCAAGGAGATCCAACCAGTCCATCGTAAAGGAGATCAGTCCTGGGTGTTCATTGGACGGACTGATGCTGAAGCTGAAACTCCAATACTTTGGCCACCTGATGTGAAGGGTTGATCATTGGAAAAGACCCTGATGCTGGGAGGGATTGGGGGCAGGAGGAGAAGGGGACGACAGAGGATGAGATGGCTGGATGGCATCACTGACTCGATGGGCATGGGTTTGAGTAAACTCCGGGAGTTGGTGATTGACAGGGAGGCCTGGCGTGTTGCAATTCATGGGGTTCACAAAGAGTCGGACACGACTGAGTGACTGAACTGAACTGAACTGACTGATCCTCAATGCAAGAAAGAGAACCAGAAGGGAATTATTGTGTAGTACTCAGTTGAAAGTGAAAGTTGCTCAGTCATGTCCGACTCTTTGTGACCCCATGGTTATAAAGGCATAATTCAGTGATGAACAGATAATTCCTTTCCATGGATGAATTCTACAGAATAATAAATTTTGATGATGGGCAACCTTAATGTAGATGATTAAGAAATACCAGAAAGTAATTGAGAATAAAGACAGAAAAGAATTTAGAACTTCTCTTATGATCCAGTGGTTAAGAATCTGCCTTGCAAAATAGGGGATGTGAATTCAATCCCTAGTCTGGGAACTAAGATTCCACATACCGAAACTAGAGAGTCTGTGTGCCACAGTGAAGATCCTGCAAGGCACAACTGAGACCTGATGCAGCCAAAAATAAAAATAAAAATAAAAACATAAAAGAATTAGAAATGCAACATCATAAAGGGAGGAAAGGGTGGGATAAGTAAATCTAAGTAAAGGCATATAAGGGCACTTGGATCTGTCTTATGCTCCCATCATGTACAAAAGAAATGAATAAAGTCAGCAATAACGAACCACATGAACACTGGAATATATTGGAGAATATTTTTTGCCCTATACACAGCCAGTTATTCAAAAATATAATGCATATATTATGCATGAAAAAGAGTGTCAATTGATGTAACTACAGATGACTAGCAATAAGTAAGACTTGCCCTAAATAAAATTTTAAAAATGGATGTAAATTGTTTATATACATGCAAAGATTTAGGCTGCAGATTTAATCCTTGAATTGATCATAAACCAAAGCAAGATAGCAGAAGATAAGTGAGATTGCATTTTTCACATACCCTCAAATCCTATTATTTTGAGCTGGGAATGCAGACATAAGAAATAAAATTTAGTCTGTTTAGGAGGCATACTTCTTACATACTTGAACAACTTTACCATTTACTTTGTGGCATCGTTGATGATAGATGGGGAAGAGAGTTTGGAGGGAAAGGGAGAAGCATGTTTTCCATGTTGTTGACAGTCTGATCACCTCTGATGTTGACCCTCCTCCAATATCCATAAACACAAACAAGTCATATACTTCATTTTGTAACAGAGAGAGAGAAAGAGAGAATAGAGAGAAACTTGTTTACTTTCACATGCTGGCCTGACGTGCCACCAGGTACAAATCCAAGCTATCTGATTTCAGATCATGTCACTATAATGCCTCTCTGATGTAAGTAAAAACAGAATGAACTATTGAAAATCTTTTTACATGTATTTATCCATTAATTTTGTTTCAGAAAAGAAGCCACTTCTGACTCCATGTTGGAAACTGTTTCTTTGACTTGCTTTCTGTTGGCTTTTGTTATTATAATAACATAATAACCTGCCTTTTAAAGGACCCTGCCCCTCTGCCTGACTGTAAACTAAAGTGCTTTGTTCAGCTAATAGAAAGATAATCTGACCCTGCCCACCTATGAATAGAAGAGATTAACACACCCTCTCCAAAGGCTGACCCTTCTTGGAGATTTTTTGTAACACTGAAGACCATTTTAACTTTACTTCCTCACTGCCTTTCCCTCTCTAATCTTCCTTTTGACTTTAGTTCCTCATTGTCTATTTCTCTCTCTGACTCTATAAAAGAACCTGGTGTCCAGGCCCCAGCAAGATGGTTACTCTGAGACATTAGTCTGCCATCTTCTTGGTCTGCTAGCTTCCCAAATAAGGTTGTATTCCTTGCCTAAACATCTTGTTTAGATGTTTGGATAAGAAAGCTGTGGTACATATACACAATGGAATATTACTCAGCCATTAAAAAAGAATATATTTGAATCAATTCTAATGAGGTGGATGAAACTGGAGCCTATTATACTGAGTGAAGTAAGTCAGAAAGAAAAACACCAATACAGTATACTAATGCATATATATGGAATTTAGAACATGGTAACTATGACCCTATATGCAAGACAGCAAAAGAAACACAGATGTATAGAACAGTCTTTTGAACTCTGTGGGAGAAGGTGAGGGCGGGATTATTTGAGAGAATATCATTGAAACATGTATTATGTATTATCATATATGAAACAGATTACCAGTCCAGGATCGATGCATGAGACAGGGTGCTCAGGGCTGGTAACACTGGGATCACCCTGAGGGATGGGATGGGAGGGGGTGGGAGGGGGGTTCAGGATGGGGAACACATGTACAAAGTAAAAAAAAATAAACATCATGTCTCTTGGATTCATTGGCCTGTCATATGGTGAGCAGAGCAAGCTTGGACTCAGTAACAGTTTCAAATATAGAACAATGTAGTTCAGTCAGTTCAGTCGCTCAGTCATGTCTGACTCTGTGGGACCCCATGAAGTGCAGCACGCCAGGCCTCCCTGTCCATCACCAACTCCCAGAGTTTACCCAAACTCATGTCCATTGAGTCGGTGGTGCCATCCAACCATCTCATCCTCTGTTGTCCCCTTCTCCTCCTGCCCTCAATCTTTCTCAGAATCAGGGATTTTTCAAATGAGTCAGCTCTTTGCATCAGCTGGCCAAAGTATTGAAGTTTCAGCTTCAACATCAGTCCTTCCAATGAACACCCAGGACTGATCTTTAGGATGGACTGGTTGGATCTTCTTGCAGTCCTTGGGACTCTCAAGAGTCTTTTCCAACACCACAGTTCAAAAGCATCAATTCTTCAGTGCTCAGCTTTCTTTATAGTCCAACTCACATCCATACATGACCACTGGAAAAACCATAGCCTTGACTAGATGGACTTTTGTTGACAAAGTAATGTCTCTGCTTTTTAATATGCTGTCTAAGTTGGTTCCTTTCAAGGAGCAAGTGTCTTTTAATTTCATGGCTGCAGTCACTATCTGCAGTGATTTTGGAGCCCAAAAAATATAAAGTCAGCCCCTGTTTCCACATCTATTTGCCATGAAGTGATGGGACCGGATGCCATGATCTTAGTTTTCTGAATGTTAAGCTTTAAGCCAACTTTTTCACTCTCCTCTTTCACTTTCATCAAGAGGCTCTTTAGTTCTTCTTCACTTTCTGCCATAAGAGTGGTGTCATCTGCATATCTGAGGTTATTGATATTTCTCCCAGCAATCTTGATTCCAGCTTGTGCTTCTTCCAGCCCAGAGTTTCTCATGATGTACTCTGCATATAAGTTAAATAAGCAGGGTGAAAATATACTGCCTTGACGTACTCCTTTTCCTATTTGGAACCAGTCTGTTGTTCCCTGTTCAATTCTAACTGTTGCCTCCTGACCTGCATACAGGCTTCTCAAGAGGCAGGTCAGGTGGTCTGGTATTCCCATCTCTTTCAGAATTTTCCACAGTTTATTGTAATCCACACAGTCAAAGGCTTTGGCATAGTCAATAAAGCAGAAGTAGATGTTCTTCTGGAACTCTCTTGCTTTTTTGATGACCCAATGGATGTTGGCAATTTGATCTCTGGTTCCTCTGCCTTTTCTAAAACCAGCTTGAACATCTGGAAGTTCATGGTTCATATATTGCTGAAGCCTGGCTTGGAGAATTTTGAGCATTACTTTACTAGCGTGTGAGATGAGTGCAATTGTGAGGTAGTTTGAGCATTCTTTGGCATTGCCTTTCTTTGGGGTTGGAATGAAAACGGACCTTTTTCAGTCCTGTGGCCACTGCTGAGTGTTCCAGATTTGCTGGCATATTGGGTGCAGCACTTTCACAGCATCATCTTTTAGGATTTGAAATAGCTCAACTGGAATTCCATCGCCAACAATATAATCCTCCTTCTAATTCAGTGCCTAGGTTTTTTTAATCTACCTTACACCATTTCTTTATCTCTTTTAAGAGAGATAAATTTTCTAATCCATTTTAAACATTGACCAATCAGTTTGTGATAAATGTCTAATCTGTGGGCTGCCAATCTGTGTAAGCTAGAATCACTTGATTCAGTTAGAGTTATTGAATTAGCTGTCCTCCCAGAGTGTATTCTTTTATGTAAACAACCACAATAACAAAAATATTCAGAGGAGACTGTCTGGAGAAAGCACAAAATTCATAGAGCCCAAGATACTGCCATCTTTCTGTGCTCCTTGATTTGCATTAGCAAGATAATTGCGGTGATTTCATCTGCAAGAATGAGATAGAAAAAGGAGAGAGAGAGAGAAGGGGAAAAAGAGGAGAAATTCACTGGGTATGTTCCAGTGTCTCCTAGCTTATAGTCTATGGGAACTTGAATAGAATTTGTATCCTACTGTTGTCTGAAAATTGTATAGATCTTAATTATGTTGAATTGGTTTATGGTGCTTTTCAGATCTACCAAGGGATCAGTTGGTAAAGCATCTGCTTGCAATGTGGGAGAGACCTGGGTTCAATTTCTGGGTCAGGAAGTTTCCCTGGAGAAGGAAATGGTAACCCACTCCAGTATTCTTGCCTGGAGAAACCCATGGACAGAGGAGCCTGGCAGCTACAGTTCATGGGAGCAAGAGTTGGACATGACTCAACGCTATCTTTCTTTCAGGTCTACTATATCTTTCTACTTTTCTATGTATTCATTCTGTTAATTTTTGAGAGTTTGATATTGAAACTTCAACTAAAAATCTTACTTTATCTACTTAAAAAATAGTTGTAATACATAGTGTAACTCTAAGTATTAATAACTTTGTTCCATACTTTCCAAGTCTCTGTAAATGTGTTATCATACTTTCGTAATTTAAAAAATGAAAAAGAAGAGGAGAAAGCATTATTTCCCTTCTAAAGAAACTTCCTAGAAAATCAGCAGGGTACTTGTATTTGATCAAAAATTAGTCATTGGCTACATCTAATCATAGAAAACAATACAAAACAAAAAACCTGGGAACTGTAGTCTTTGACCTTAAAGCACAGCCATCCTGAATAAAACTTGAGTTCTGTTACTAAGGTGGACAGTGATGATGGATGTTGGTGGAAGAAACTAACAGTGTGCTGTAAAGTAAAAACTGATGTGACTCTAGAGGTCTATGAGAAAGGGGCCTGGGAATCGAAGCCCAATTCAGAAATCCACATTAAACCTAAAAGAGTAAATGGGAGGCAACTGTGTGCTAGGAAACTGGATTAGGTTTATTTGTACTCATTTATAATGGATTAAAATTTTAATTGTTGAGTCAACTTCTACTTAAAGGGGCTTCTTAAAGGTTGGATTTATGTAGCAGTAGTTACTTTAAAACTTTAAAATTCTTTTAGGAATGAAAGAAAGCCCCAATTTAATTATTCTAAGTCTGCATTCCCTGAAATCAATCAGACATGGACTCAGCCCTCCCCTTTCTGTTCCTGAGAATCTAACACAATGGCTTAAGAGGCAAGTAAAGAACCTCTCTTCCTTCTCTTTGTTTTATTTGCCTTAAACCACCATTGCTGAGTTCCAAGGTAGAGTGGAAATATATGCCAAAGAAATCTGTAGATAATTACAGTCTATTCATTTCATCTTACTTCAAATTATAGAAATGAAACTACCACCGGATAAAGACATTTTCATAACCATTTTACTTCTGTGTTCCAAAGGATGTTGATGAGAGAACATATGCATGCACAGCCATATTCACAAACATTTATAACCTCCAGCGACTATAAAGTCTCATCTGTTCTATAAAGAAAGGCACTGTTCCCAGTGCTATTTGCCAGTGGACGCTTATCACTTGACAGTTACACTTAAAGGCAGAAGGTTCTTGACTCTGAATCCTATGCACTAAACACCTGTTCCCTGTCAGATGTTGCAGCTGACATTTTTTCCAAGAGACCAAATTATTTTGTTGGGACAGTTCCTTGCCCTATGAACTGCATAAAAGAATAATCAGTGGATTGCCTGAGACTTCAATAGGCTCTAAACTGAAAACAGAGCCCTCAAGGATTTTGACACGTGAAAAGCATCACCAGAAGATCCCAGTTTACCAACAGGCAGAGTCTCTTTAGCTGCTTCGCCCCCGAGTCCTGCTGTGTAGACCCTCTGATGCTATTATTGGCACATTATTGAGACATTGCGCCTGGCTTTCAGATTGTTTTAAAAAGCAGCATTAAACATCTGGTTCTAAAGTTATCTGTATTTATTATAGGAAGATTGCAGCATGTAAAGAATCACAAATTACACAACTTACACTATTAACAACTGCAAGCTGCAAGCTTAGCCTGTCATAGTTTTACGGATGCTGGTAGAAGACATGGTCTCCTATGTTAGGGATAAACGACAGTTTATTACAACAAGAGAGTATCGGCATGTCCTCATCTACTTTCTGAGCCTCAATTGCCACCGGGTCACACAAAGAGGGCCCAAGAGCACCCCTACGCACAGTGGACTGTACTCCAGAAGACGGACACTGAATCATTTCTTACGGGCAATAGCCTGTCAGAACTTGGTCTCAGAGGAGACACTATCTGTATTAAACTGAATAGTACACCCAAGTACCCTTTGCTACAGAAGGAGAAACTACCTGTATCTTCCAAGACTGTTCACAACACAAGCATTCCCAGAAAGATAGTCTAAAAAAAGAGTAGTCAATACTTGAGAAATAAACAGAAATGCAAGAGACCCATAAAAAGAGATCCCCAAATATATAAACTAATTACAACTAAAATATGTAGTAAAAAGAATGACATGGCATCTTGGGGGGAGGGCGGATATGTATAGACAAACATATTTACTTTAAAAAGTTAGATCCTTCAGTAATACTATGTCATAAACTTGAGAATATTTTGTGCTTTTTGCTCCATAATTTTATAAGATGCTGTGTTCCTAAATATAGATTTACATTCAAAAAAGATTCCTAATTTGGGACATTTTCAAAGTTTCTAAAGTTTTACTATTATAAGAATTATCTACTGAAAAAATTTTGTGCACAGGCATAATGGTTTTCTTAGTATAAATTCCCAAAGAGATGTTTCTGGGTGAAAGTTAGCAGTTATTTTTGAAGCTTTTGATAAATCTTGCCAAATTATTCTACAAAAAGTATGTATCAATTTACACTCCCACCAATAGTGTATGAAGGAATTTCTATTTTTAAGAAGACATTTTAATTTGAAAACTAAAGCTAATATTCAAGTAGCAGTTGTGATTTCCATCATTAAATAAATTATATATATTCAAGAAAGTGAAAGGGAAAGTCACTCAGTTGTGTCTGACTCTTTGCGACCCCATGGACGGAACAGTCCATGGAATTCTCCAGACCAGAATACTGGAGTGGGTAGCATTTCCCTTCTCCAGGGGTTCTTCCCAACCCAGGGATCAAACCCAGGTCTGCTGCATTGCAGGCAGATTCTTTACAGCTAAGTCACAAGGGAATTGAATACTAGCTTCCTTCCTTTTCAAAGCATCCTGTCAAGGTTCCCTTTGAATTGGTTCAGAATTCAGGGTCATTGATCATTGGCATCTGCATCCAGCAAGCACTCAGTTAAGAGAGGACTGGGAAGCACCTCCAAGGTATCATCCTGCTATTTTAGCAAATAAACGTAAATGCTAAGCTACATCGTAAGCACAAGAAAACCAAAAGGAACAGGTTTCCTCCTCCTTGCACGCATGCTCAGTTGCTTCGGTCGTGTCCCACTCTTTTCGACCCTATGGACTATAGCTGGCCAAGCTCCTCTGTCCATGGGATTCTCCAGGCAAGAATGCTAGAGTGGGTTGCCATGCCCTCCTCCAGGGGATCTTCCCAACTCACGGATTGAACCTGTATCTCCTGCATTACAAGCGCATTTTCTTTTCTTTTCTTTTTTTTTTTTTTTTTTACCGCTGAGCCACTGAGGAAGCCCTTCCTACTCTATAAGAGCTTGCGATCTAGAGTTTATTAGGCATCAAAGAAGCCCCAAATAGTCCTTGATGTGGTACTACACCGTGTAATCTGACAATATACTTTGTGTATGGAATTTGCTCAGAATAAAGTATATTTACATACAGACAAAAAATGTACACTCACATGTACATAAAACATGTACACTCATTTGTAATAATCCAGCAAATGTCAGACTACTTTATTAAAATAAGCATCTATGCAAAATTGTTCTGCTAACAAGTAATAAGAGGCATTTGTTGATTTGCCTATCAGTTTACCCATCCAGTGGAGAAGGCAATGGCAAGCCACTCCAGTACTCTTGCCTGGAAAATCCCATGGAGGGAGGAGCCTGGTGGGCTGCAGTCCATGGGGTCGCTAAGAGTTGGACACGACTGAGCGACTTCACTTTCCCTTTTCACTTTCATGCATTGGAGAAGGAAATGGCAACCCACTCCAGTGTTCTTGCCTGGAGAATCCCAGGGTCAGGGGGGCCTGGTGGGCTGTGGTCTACGGGGTCGCCCAGAGTCGGACACGAATGACGTGACTTAGCAGCAGCAGCAGCAGTTACCTATCCAACAAATATTTTTTCAATCCTTCTTTCCTTGCTTCCTCCTTTCTCCCTCCCTCTCTCCCTTGATTCTAGTTTTTCTCACCAAGACTTTGTTTCTTTGACTGAGATTTTACAGAGAACTTAATACATAACAGTTCTTTCCTATTCCCTCAAGTTTAGAGCCAATGGAGAGATAACCATAAGGAGTCAGGCAAAAAAAGGAACATCAAAGTACCCGCTTTATTACCTATTCTCTACAGAATGTGAAGATACACTTACACTTTACCTCGGAATTAAATTTACTCATCCAGTCACATTCTGAGTTAGAAAACACTAGGCTTTTCCACCAGAGGTCTGCACTGGAAAACTTGAGCCTTAGAAGAATGGGGGAAGTATGCTTTGTGGGTTCAGGCTGATGCCTCCACAGGAATGGACTTCCAAATTCATTAATTGGGAGAGATGTGAGGGTGAGGCCTGGAATGATCATTTTTGGAAGTCTTTCCCTATGGATAGGTGAGAAGAGGGAATTTAGTGTTCTCCCTGATGTCCAAGGGATAAGAAAGCAAGGAAAGATGCTAGAGTTCTATGAAACCAATCATCTCATTTAATGGTGTAGAAAAAGAGGGAGAATAAATTGCCCAGAACTCACAATGAAGAAGAGGTAAAACTAGGATTAGATGCCCAGTTCCATGGATGTCAGTACAATGAGATTCCAGGACACATTTGTCAATCCGGGGAAAAATGCATTTTAAAAAATTAGTCAACATTCAGGCTTAGCAAAATTTTTGATTTTTTTAATTTCCCAACTACTCAGGTGGTTGTTTTGCTATTGATAATAATGAATATTTTTACACAATTTAGACTTAAAGTATTTACATGTAAAATGTGAAGAATGTGTTTCATCTTTATTCAGATTTTCAAAGAATACGTTTATTTTACAAGGAACTTACTTTTGCATTATTTCAGAATCCAGTGCCCTAGGATGAGTAAAGAAGAAACTTGGCCCAAGGAGGAAGAATGGAGGCTGATAATCAAGAGCTAAACTCTACATCTATGACCATTTTGATGAACTGACTCATCATTGTTTATACTTTAGTGGAAGATGCTTAGAATAGGAAGAAATATGCAGGCAGCATCCTGGGATAACAGCTTTGAAGAATTCACAGTAGAGTGGAGAAATTGGCTAAACCACCCTATAATTTTTATTTAATGACTTTGCTCCACACTAGGAGAAAGGCGATTTCTCCAAAGTTCTTTGTTAGGAGAGGAGGAGGGTGTGGTGCAGCCAAAGAAAAAGACTGAGGAGATGCTTATTGTTGCTAGTTGTTTCATAGGTTTCAGGCACACACTTGCCACACATATGTGCCTAAGAAAAATGGCAAAAGAGAGGGCAGAAC
Organism: Dama dama; assembly: GCF_033118175.1. Taxonomy (NCBI): domain Eukaryota; kingdom Metazoa; phylum Chordata; class Mammalia; order Artiodactyla; family Cervidae; genus Dama; species Dama dama. The sequence goes on from NC_083710.1 coordinate 51,837,962, forward strand.
AAGTGATCATCTTGGGATTATCCTATGAAACAGAAACTGGATAAGAGAAGAAAATGACTGGCAATCAAACCCCTGAGTGACTTTCCATTGCCTTTAATACTTCTCTAATCAAAGGGCAGCATGCTGTAGAGAGAGCTGGCCAGAGCAGGGGAGATTATGCAGACAGTGACTTCATTCAGCGAAATCTTGGCATGATTCCTAACCTTTAGCCTGAGGGAGCAGTTCTAAATTTTATTTGTGTTCTTTACCTGAGAGAACTGATGCCTTCAAGAGAGCACAAGACAGAGGCTAAACAGACACACAATAAAATTATCCTCCTTGGATGGGTCAGGAGCCGCCTGATAACTTAGTCTACGCCTACATCAATCCCAGAGCAGAAAGGAGCGTTCGCCCTCAAGGAGAGCTGAAGGTGGCAGGGTTTACAGCGGCAGATCTCCTGAAATAAATACACAGAAGGCAGACCCTCAACGAAGAAGCCAGATATGGAATGATTAGTAATGACCTCTGTTTATCATTCTGTATGGTTTGAGACTTTCACCATAAGCAAGTGTTGTTTTCTTAAAAAGTCAATATTAAATTAATAAAAATATGGACTCAATTGTCACTGACAACTCAGAGGAAGCTGTAATTTGCCTGCACTTTTGTGAAGATCACAAGCAGATTGCTTCCTTTTTTTCCTTTTTCTTTACAAGAGTACATTGAGGCTGATCATCCAGTTCATGCATTTGGGTAAATGGATAAGCAAAGATTAAATTTGGCATCATCGTTTTCATTATTCCTTGTTTTAGAAATTCAGGTTTATAAAATGTATTCTAGCAGAGGTTTAAGGAAATCAGACTATCTTGTGATCATCAGAATTTATGGAACTCTGTCCAAAACCCCCCACTGGATTAGATTTTAGCTCTGCAAACAGTCTTATCTCTTAAGAGCTAGGACCTGAAATTAAATTATAAATTGATACTATCAATAGCAGGAATGTTATCTTGAGCCTGGAAGGCCAGAAGGCTGATTGAATCTCATTCATCACTGATGCACTTTGCTAGTGATGGCTGTGTTTAGGTGTGAGAGTGTGTTTATGTGTTATAACTGGTTATAACAGCTGGTTAGCTGAGCTGGTTAGCTGTGCTAATGGTCACAGCAGGAAAAAGCACTACAGCTCCATAAGACAGTTAACTGCTTTGTTTAGTCATGATCGATGGTGATTTGGATCCTACATGGCAGTCTTATATCCAGCTGATCCCAGTAATAGAACCAACTTTATGGATAAAACCTTAAAGCTGTATTTTCTTTCTGGATTCAGAGAGGTGTGAAAAGTTGAATGGGTAAGCCAGGCAAAGTGCTTATAGCCTGTTTTTGAGAATCTGCATATAACTTGCCATGCCCACATTGTCTTCTTAGCGATTTCTACACAAAGGATATATAGTAACTCTACGTTGGTTCATTTGACCTGGAAATACTAGCATTCTTGAACTAGACTTGAAATGAATGTCAACTAAAACCCAATCATTTGTAGACTAGTCAGTGGCCTTAATGAGGGGGCCTGCCATGAGAGCTAGACCCCCAAATTAAGTAGTAAAATGGATAAAATCTTCTTTTTTAGGGGGTTTTAGAAGACGCAGAGAGGGACACAAACACATAAGTGATGCAGAAATGGAGCTTGATGAGAGAGAAGGTAGTAAGAAGATGTGATAATCCAGTAGAAGTTACAAGGGAGCAGATGTTGTGAACAGGAAAGAGTTGTGCAGCAGATTGCAGAGCAGAGAACATTTCATCAGGAGCAGTTGGAGCAGAAGAAGCAGTGGCAGAGAGGAGCTGAATAACCATGCTGAGCAGTGCATAAAGGGAGCCTGCTCCCAGTGGCATAAAATGACAGCAAGGTCTTCCCAGCCAGGTTGTATTCTGAACAGCATTTCTTTTCTCCATGAGCCCCAGCTTTGTTATTGTGGGAGGATTCTGAAAGTTATCCTAGTTGCTTGAAAACCTGGCGATGCAGCTGTTTCTTGTCTGTCTTACTCCCTTGGGCATCCTTTAAAATAAAACTCTATTACATGAGGTATCTGAAGGTGGCTTTGCACTTGCTGCTTGAAAGGTCCTAACATGCAAACATTACTTATTTTAACAAAGATATTTTATTGCTTTGGGACTTAGTTTTTAAATCTCAGATTATCATCAAGTTTAACCAGTCTACAGTTGTCACTAGCCTCTACTCCCATTTGGCCTGCAAGTCAGTGGTTTTACATTAAATCACTGAGAAACAACATATTCACAAAGTCTTAAAATAAATTCAAAATATTATTGGAAAGATTTCATCCACATTTGCCACACATATTAAGTAAAGACTCATTGTATTCTTGGGCTCTTAGAAACCATTTCTCTTGACTTTGGAGTATTATATAACCAATAATATTTTGACAAAGGCTCTGAAGGTGGTATTTGGAAAGATTTCATAAAGAAATATAGAACACATTCAAACTGTGTGAGAACAATCCATAAGCAGAAGTTCTTGAGATATAGATTGCTATGTAGGTTATTGATTATGACTCTATCTCTCTACTGGAAAGGCATCAGAAACTAAATCAAGTTATTGTGTTGATCCATGGTTGTATGGTTGGTCAAATATTCCTCTAATTGTGCATATCATTTGAAGACTAAATTTTATTCTATAGGAACACAGACACAATATATACAGTGAAAATCAATTAAAAGAGATGATCTCACATGCAGAAATTCATTTTTCACAGCACATATTTACATACTTTGATTCTGTATATGTAGGAAGATTAGAATTTAGCATTTATTCAGGAAAAACTAGAGACACACAGGAGAACAAGGTAGAAAGAAAATCACATTACTCTTAATCATAAGATGAAGAAAGAATGAAAAATAATTTCCCAACTTAAAAAAAATGAAATGAATTTCTTTTTACAAGATAAAAAAAATTAACAAATAGTTGTGTATTTGAAAATATCATTTATTTGGCTGATTGCTGTTTCAACTAGAAACTGAGGCATAGAATTAATGGCTGTTTGTCTTAGGAGATGTCAGTCTGTTCAGTGCTACTGTGTCAAAAATACCATAGATGGACTGGCTTAAACAAGGATACATTTCTCATAGTTCTGGAGGCTGAGAAGTCCAAGATTAAGGTGCCTGCAGATTTGGTGTCTGTGAGGACCTGCCTCCTGGTTCACAGACAGCTATCTTCTGTGTACTCACATGTGGAAGAGGTGAGAGTCTTCTGGGGTCTTTTATATAATGGCACTAATCTCATTCATGAGAGCTCCACCCTCATAACATAAGCACCCTAAAGCTCCCACCTTTTAATACCCTCAGTACAGAGGAAGGAATATCAGCTCATGAGTTTTGGGAGAAATAAACATTCAGTCCGTAACAGCAAGCTTAGCTGTGAATGGAGCTCAGTAGGGTCAATGAAGGTACCTAGAAATGGAGAGTAATTATGTTGGCAGTATCACTTAGAGAAGCAAGAGCCCTCGCCTCTCTCTCTCCCTTTTTTCTTTCTATTCTTAATATTTTTAAACTTTTTATTTTGAAATATTTTAGACCTTCACAAAGAGTTGTAAAAATAATACTTGGAGTTCTCATATACTTTTCCAAGATGTCAATATCTTCAATAATTAGAGCACAGCTATCCAAACCAGTAAGTTAATAATGATTGCTGTTCAGTCACTAAGTCATGTCCAGCTTTTGCAATTCCATGGACTATAGTACACTATGCTCCTCTGTACTTCATTATTTCTGATAGTTTTCTTAAATTCATACCCACTGAGTCAGTGAAACTACCTAACCATCTCATCATCTGCCACTCTCTTCTTTTGCCCTCAATCTTTCCCATCATCCAGGTCTTCTCCAGTGAACCAGCTCTTGGCATCAGGTGGCCAAAGTATTGGAGCTTGTGTCAGCATCAGTCCTTCCAATGAATATTCAGGGTTTATTTCCTTTAGGGTTGACTGATTTGATCTCCTTGCTGTCCTAGAAACTCTCAAGAGTCTTCTTCAGCACCACAACTTGAAAGTACCAGTTCTTCGGTGCTCAGCCTTCTTTATGATCCAACTCTCACATCCAAACATGACTATTGGAAAAAACATAGCTTTGACTGTACAGACCTTTGTCAGCTAAGTGATGTCTCTGCTTTTTAAATATGTTGTCTAGGTTTGTCATAGTTTTTCTTCCAAAGAGCAAGCTTCTTTTAATTTCACGACTGCAGTCACCATCTGCAGTGATTTTGGAGCCCATGAAAATAAATTCTGTCACTGCTTCCACTTTTTCCCCTTCTACTTGCCATGAAGAGGTGGGAGGAGTGCCATGATCTCAGTGTTTTGAACACTGAGTTTTAAGCCAACTTTTTCACTCTCCTCTTTCACTTTCATCAAGAGGCTCTTTATTTTTTCTTTGCTTTCTGCCAAAGGGTGGTGTCACCTGCATATCTGAGGTTATTGATATTTCTCCAGGAAATCTTGATTTCAGCTTGTGCTTCATCCAGCCTGGCATTTCACACGATGTACTCTGCATGTAATTTAAATAAGAAGGGTGACAATATACAGCCTGGACAAACTCTTTTCCAAATTTGGAGGCTATTAGCTGTTTGATGTCTGGTTCTAACTGTTGCTGCTTGAGTTGAATATAGGTTTCTCAGGAGACAGGTAAAGTGGTCTGATATTCCCATCTGTTTAAGAATTGTCCACAGTTTGCTGTGGTCCAGTCAAAGATTTAGTATAGTAAGTGAAGCAGAAGTAGACGCTTTTCTGGAATCTCTTGCTTTCTCTATGATCCAATGAATGTTGACAATTTGATCTCTGGTTCCTCTGTCTTTTCTAAATCTAGCTTGTACATTTGGAAGTTCTCAGGTCACGTAGTGCTGAAGCATAACTTGAAGAGTTTTGAGCATTACCTGGCTAACATGTGAAATGAGCAATGATATGGTAGTTTGAACATTCCTTGGCATTGCCCTTCTTTGGGATTGGAATGAAAAAATGACATTTTCCAGTCCTGTAGCCATTGCTGAATTTTTCAAATTTTCTGACATACTGAGTGAGGCACTTTAACAGCATGATTTTTTTAGGATTTTAAATAGCTCAGCTGGAATTTTGTCAACTCCACCAGCTTTGTTCATAGTATTGCTTTCTAAGCCCCACTTAACTTCACACTCCAAGATATCTGGCTCTAGGTGAGTGACCTAGGTAACCATCGCGGTTATCTGGGTCATTAAGAGTTTCTTATACAGTTCTTGTGTGTGTTCTTGCCAACTCTTCTTAATCCCTGCTGCTTCTGTTAGGTCCATACCATTTCTGTCCTTTATTGTGCCCATCCTTGCATGAATTGTTCCCTTGATATCTCCAATTTTCTTGAAGAGATCTTTAGTCTTTCCATTCTATTGTTTTCCTCTGTTACATTTCATTGCTCATTTAACAATGCCTTCTTATCTCTCCTTGGTGTTCTCAGGAACTCTGCATTCAGTGTGGTATCTTTCCCTTTCTCCCTTGTCTTTCACTTTTCTTCTCTCCTCAGCTATTTATAGTCTCCTCAGACAACCACTTTGTTTCTTGCATTCCTTTTTCTTGGGGGTGGTTTTGGTCACTGCTTCCTGTATAATTTTATGAACTTTCATCCATAGTTCTTCAGGCACTCTTTCTACCAGATCTAATCCCTTGCCTCTATTCATCACCTCCACTGCATAATCATAAGGAATTTGATTTAGGTCATACCTGAATGGGCTAGTGGTTTTCCCTATTTTCTTCAATTTAAGCCTGAAATATGCAATAAGGAGCTCATGATCTGAGCCACAGCCAACTCCAGGTCTTCTTTTTGCTGACTGTGAAAACCTCTCCATCTTGGCTGCAAAGAGTATAATCAATCTGATTTTGGTGTTGATCATCTTTCTATGTCCATGTGAAGAGTCATCTCTTGTGTTGTTGGAAAATGGCGTTTTCTATGACTAGTGTGTTCTCTTGACAAAACTCTGTTAGCCTCTGATTCATTTTGCACTCCAAACCCAAACTTGCCTGTTATTCTGGCCATCTCTTGACTTCCTAATTCTGCATTCTAATCCCCTATGATAAAAAGGATGTCTTTTTTTGGTATTAATTTTAGAAGGTATTGTAGATCTTCATAGAACCAGCCAACTTCAGTTTCTTCCACTTCAGTGGTTGGGGCATATGCCTGGATTACTATAACGATGATTGCTTTGCCTTGGAAATGAGCTGAAGTTTTACCCAAGCACTGCATTTTGGACTCTTTTGTTGACTGTGAGCCCTACTCCATTTCTTCTAAGGGATTCTTGCCTGCTATAGCAGATATACTTGGTCTTCTGGATTAAATTTTCCATTCCCATCTATTTTAGTTCACCCATTCCTAAAATATGAATGTTCCCTCTTGCCATCTCTTGCTTGAATGTCCAGTTTACCTTGATTCATGGACCTAACATTCCAGGTTCCTATACAATATTGTTCTTAACAGCATTGGACTTTACTTCACCACCAGACACATCCACAGCTGAGTGTCATTTCTGCTTTGGCCTAGTTGCTTCATTCTTTCTGGAAGGAAGTAAAGTCACTCAGTCGAGTCTGACTCTTTGTGACCCCAGGGACTGTAGCCTACCAGGCTCCTTCATCCATGGGATTTTCCAGGCAAGAGTAATGGAGTGGGTTGCCATTTCCTTCTCCAATTCTTTCTGGATCTATTAGTAATTTCCCTCTACTCTTCCACAGTAGCATATTGGATACTTTCCAACTTAAAGGGCTTATTTTATCATATATTTTTGTCTTTTCATACTGTTCATGGGGTTCTGGTAGCAATAATACTGGAGTGGTTTGCCATTCTCTCTTCCAGGAGACCACATTTTGTCAGAACTTCTTCACTATGACCCGTCCATCTTAGCTGGCCCTGTATGACATGGCTCATAGCTTCACTGGGTTGTGCAAGACCCTTTTCCAAGACAAGGCTGTGATCCATGAAGGGGAATATTGATCCAATACTATTAGCTAATTTGCATACACTTTTTGAAATTTGCCAACTGTCTCATGTATCTTTTTATGTTTTACCATCCAACCTAGGATCTCATGTTGCATTTAGACGGCATATCTCTTTTCTCTTCAGCATGGTGATTTCAATGGCTCTTTTTCTCTGTCTAATCAACCCAACAAATTTGAAGAGTACCAGCTAGTTTTTTGTAGAACTTTACCAAAAAGAAGTTTTGCATTATTGGCAAGAATATCACAAAAGAGATGCTGTGCCCTTCCCAATATATCACACCAGAAGATACACGAGTTTTATATGTCGTCTTATTGGTGATGTTAACTTCACCCAATCACTTGGTTAACATGGTTCCTGCCAGGGTTTTCCATTGTAAATTAAAATTTTTCCTTTGTAATTGATAAGCACCTCATGGGAAGATCATTGTGATGCTACATTATCATATAGATGATTCTTACCTGCAACAGTGATTTGTCCATGGTTTTGGACAAATTGTGATTTTCCATCTCCACTATTAATTTATTTTTATTAATTAGAATACTACTGTAGAGAAGAGCTATCCTTTTTTTCTCATTTATTTATTCATATGAATTTTCTTTCATTACAGCTCAGAAGTTCTCCCCATCCAAATTATTACTTTCATTAGACAATGTCATCTTTTCTTCACTGGGGGCTCTAGCGTTGGTCATGAACATAGATTGTTACTCCATTCTCCCACTGTATTTTGCCATGGGTAGTGTCTTCATGGATTGACCTGAGTAATTGTCTTGGGCTTCAGGCTAATTCACTTAACTTGACACTGAATTCTTAATTTTCATTAACTCTGTTGGTGTTGGTTCTGGTTTTCAGCATTACATTCTTGACTACCATTGCTCTTATTTAAGCCTAACTTTTACCAAAAAATTCCTCCTACTACTAGAAAAGTAATCTTATTTAATTTAGGAAACTGGAGAGCATGTTGCCATGACTCTCACTGTGAATATTTTATCTGCTGTTTCTATCCTTTCTTGTTTTAGTAATGAATTCAATTAGGGGTGACTTTTTTCTACTGTTTGTAGGTGAGGTTCGGTTCCCTGAAAAAGTCACCTGCCTTCCCCAGGGGATAGGCATCATCATTCAACTGGTGCTGCCCACACTCTCTCTGCCAAGACTCCAAACTCTGAGGAGGGTGAAGCAGAGACAGAGAACAAAAGCAGTTGGGACACATTCATCCCCATGGTATAGACCTAAAGATACTGTCACTTAATTCATGCTAACATGGCATCTGAATCTTTCCTGGTATTTTTAGAACCTTGTTGTCCAAGCTCCTTTTGAATTTGTGAGTTTTATGAATTCAATAAATACATTTCATATACCTTAGCTAGAATCATTTTCTGTAGGTTTGAGAGGAAAACTCACTAATTCTTTTCCTAAGAGAAATACAGAAAAGATGACTACTTTTCTGATGTTAAAGACTTCAAGAGAAGAAAATACTAGGCGTTCTGTTGATGGAAACTGTGTTGGCAGCAAGGTCAGGAGGCTGACCTTTCCTCACAGGACTGTCCTGGGCCGTTATACACGGCAAACTTGGGAAAACAACGAGCGAAGGCTTCAGTGCTTTAGCCATTGAGAAATTGATGTGCATCTCTCCTGGATCTTCTTTTCTGGTTTCGCTCACACTTTCCCCAACTCTTCTGTGTGCCCTTTGGGTTTGGCTTGCCTCTGCCCCTCTCAGCTGCCCACGCTCTGGCCAAGGCCAGTTTCTGCCGCTTCTCTCAATCCAGTTCCCCCACCTGGGAACTCCACACCACTTTCAAATTATCCCAGTTCATCAAATTGTAACCTTAAACTCTCCACTGAGAATGGAATGGAAAATACACGTCTCCAGTCTAGTACTTTCCTCCCATCTTTACTACCTATGGAAGAAAGGGGATATCCTTAACAAATTCTGCAGTGACAGGAGAAAATCATGATACCTTTAGTAACGTTGTCTGTGCGTCCCTGAGAATATTCTGTAAACCGAGCATCTGTTCTCACTTCTGACACTGAGCCACTTGCTCTCTGGGCTAGAATGGACCTTTTTTTTAGGTAAGGTTAGGCTAACTTACAAAGCTTTATAGCATGTTACTCATGCAAACCAAACAAGAGTGTGGTAGCATGACCATGAGATAAAGACACAGTGTGTAAGACTTGTTATTATCTTGAGGGGATCATGAGGTTCAAGAGTAAAAGGCAAATTTTACACAGGCAAACATATGTGAGTTGGAACTCTGCAGATTCCTGCAGTATGCATAAACTAGAGTTCTCCAAACAAAGATATTAAAATGAATGAAATAATCTTATGACTCAATATTGAAAAAACATGTTATGCTCACATCATTTTCAAAATATTTCCCAAAGGCCAAGAGAGAAAACCGTGTCAAGATGGGGTCAAAGTAAAAACATAGTTGCTGTAATATTCATGTTCCCAAATGAATATTACTTTGGAAAACTCTGATAGCTGATCTAGAGGATGAGAAATGAAAGGGGTGGGGGCAAGCTCCATTGTATACCTTCTTTCAGGAGTGAGATGCCTGCTCTTCCTCTCAAAAGAATGTGTATGGCCAGTTATCCAAACATTTCTAGGGTGGATATAGCCAGGATTGCTCAGAAGTAGGGCAAATAAGATGGTGTGAATATACTAAATGGACATCCTACCTTTATCTGAACTCATATAATACCAACTTCTTTCTTGAACAAAAAGTGCCATAGAGACTTTGAGGAGGGCTTTCACAGTGACGAGGTCCAACGAGACATTGTACTTAAGTTGACTGAAATCTCACCCTGCTTGTCAGGGGCAGATTCACATGGAAAAGCTACTCCCAGACAGAGACGGGAAGCTTGTCTCTGTGAGATATTCTCTTCCTTAAACCCACAAGCTGAGCATCACCCACCTCCTCCTCTGCATTCCCTAGAGACTTACTTCATGTTATCAGCACTGTTCATGTTATATTCTGATTGTTTGTTTATACATTTTTCTTCCCTGCTAAGCTGTGAATTCCTGAGACACAAACTCTGGCATTTTTGACATTCTAGCCAAAGCACCTAGCTGAGATTGGCTCCTATACAAGACGATTAAGAAACAGATTAAAAATAACCTTCTGACCTCTGGTCTCATATTACCCTTGCTTTTCTGTACTGTCTTATACCGTTATTTTTATTTTCTCATGTGTAAATTCTTCAAAGTTCTACGTTCATTGTGAAAAATTTAAATTATGTATATAATAGGTAATGCTAAAGGAAATTTGAAAACAGAACTTCTCTCATAGTGTTTTTATTTGAAATTTGTAAAAAGAAAAGAAAAAAGAAAAACTACTATTGTAGAAGAGAAATTTACATACACTGTTAAAAAAGATTCAGTGTTTACTTCTAGGAATGCTACTATTTCTCTCATTATACCATGAAAAGGACTAGCCAGCAAAGGAAACAAGCAACTTCTCAAAATTTCCCTGTCTGTCTGCCCTTCCTGGCGTTCATAGCACACCTGTCCATCCTTGCTTCTAGAATTTTCTATCACTGCAGTCAACAGTGGGCAGATGATCACCCAACTGGAAAGGGGAAAATATCTTTTCTGCTTCATTCAGCAAAGAAAAGATCATTTAAGAAAGTTGGAGTATAGTTGTTTTACAGTGTGTTTGTTTCTGCTTCACAATGAAATGGCTTATCTATATGTACACATATATCCCTTCCCTTTTGAATCTACAACCCCCATCCCACCCACGAGGTCACCACAGAGCACCGACCTGAGCTCCCTGTGCCAGACAGCAGGTTCCCACTAGCTATCTGTTTTATACTTGATGGTGGACATATGTCAATCTCATAATTAAAAAAGACGCATGCACCCAATGTTCATTACAGCACAATTTACAATACCCAGGACATGGAAGCAATCTGAATGTTCATCCAGATGAATAGATAAAGAAAATGTGGAACACACATATATAAAGAAGATGTGGTACACATAGCCATTAAAAAGAACAAAATTAAGTCATTTGTAGTGATGTGGATGAATCTAGAGTCTGTCATAGAGAGTGGAATAAGTCTGAAAAAGAAAAACAAATGTTGCATGTTAATGCATATATGTGGAATCTAGAAAAATGGTACAGATAAACCTATTTGCAGGGCAGGAATAGAGACCCAATACTTAACAATAAACTTATGTTAGAAACTAAGAGTAAATGAACAAAGCACAGATAAGAAAATACACGAAAAGTAGCTTCTAGACATTGCTTTTTCATGGATTACGTAGTCCTGGATCATTGGGTACTTAGAATTTCCTGCCTGCAATGCTCATCCTTATTGGACTTGACACAGCAGTCACTCACTGTGAGGCAACTGATGAAAACAATCAATGGCAATCATTTAGTCTAGTGCCTGAGGCAAAAGTAGTATTTTGGGCAAACAGGGGCAGACCAGAACACTTTAAAGCAGAATCTGGGCATGAAATATCCAGAGAGAGCTCTGAAATGCTCTTATATAACCCTGGGAAGCTAGAAGATTATGCACAAATACAGGGCTCACCTTGAAGCTTAGCATATATAGAAGTGAAAGTTTAATACATATTGAATATGTGCTCTAATACTCATTCAAAACACACTGACAAAGGCTATGAAACATACGGATCAAGGCATTTAAGAAAATCTTTGTCTAAATGTTTGCTGACCACTAAGCTAACTGACCAGTGCTTTGGCCACCTCATGCGAAGAGTTGACTCATTGGAGAAGACCCGATGCTAGGAGGGATTGGGGGCAGGAGGAGAAGGGGACGACAGAGGATGAGATGGCTGGATGGCATCACCGACTCGATGGACATGGGGAGTTGGTGATGGACAGGGAGGCCTGGCGTGCTGCGCTTCATGGGGTCGCAGAGTCAGGCACAACTGAGCGACTGAACTGAACTGAAGCTAACTGACCAGAGGTTTCAGTGGCTACAGATGTCAAAGAACAGAAATCTAACAGAATTATCTTGGGAAAGTCACTAAATAATCAATCAGCAGCAGCAACAATAATAACAAACCCTGGGAAAAAAGAATTTCTGCAGTTTCTGGAGTTGCCACATTATATTAATGAAAATGTCCAATTTTCAAGGGAAAATTATGAGATATCTCAAGAAACAGGAAGGTCTGAGTCATACACAGAGAAAAAAGGCTGGATATTCAAACTCAGTTCAGTTCAGTTCAGTTGCTCAGTCGTGTCCGACTCTTTGACACCCCATGGATTGCAGCACGCCAGGCTTCCTAGTCCATCACCAGCTCCCGGAGCTTGCTCAAATTCATGTCCATCGAGTTGGTGATGCCATCCAACCATTTCATCCTCTGTCATCCCCTTCTCCTCCTGCCATTAGTCTTTCCCAGCATCAGAGTGTTTTCCAATGAGTCAGTTCTTCACATCAGGTGGCCAAAGTATTGAAGTTTCAGCTTCAGTATCACTCATTTCAGTGAGTATTCAGGACTGATTTCCTTTAGGATTGACTGGTTTGATCTCCTCACAGTCCAAGGGACTCTCAAGAGTCTTCTCCAACACCACAGTTCAAAAGCATCAATTCTTCAGTGCTCAGTTTTCTTTATGGTCCAACTCTTACCATACATGACTACTGGAAATCAAACTCACTAGACAATTTAAACCAGCTATTATAAATATGTTCAAAGAATGAATTAAAGCAATGTATAAGGAATTAAAAAAATTATGAGCAGGATTTTATCACCAAGTAGAGACTATCAAAAAAGAGATATAAACTATAGAGAAGAAATTCTGGGGTTGAAAAGTACAATTTACTAAAGAGGTTCAACAGCAGATTGAGTGGGCAGAAAAAGGAATCAGTGAACTTGAAGATTGTCTGGTCAATTGAGATTACCTGGTTTAAAGAATAGAAACAAAAAAGGACAATGAAAAACTAAACAGCTTGATAAAGAACATCTACAAAAAATTTATAGCTAACTCCAAACTTAATGGTGACAAAGTAAATGCTTTATCTCTAAGACTGGGAAAAAGGCTATATGTCCACTCTCACTACTCCTATTCAACATTGTACTGGAGGTTCCAGCAGGAAAAGAAATGACAGGTATGTAGAGTGGGAAAGAAGAAATATAACTGTCTTTGCAGATGACATGATTGTCTATGTAGAAAATGTCACATGATTAACAAAAAAACCTCCTGGAACTAATAAGTTACAGCAAGGTTGTAGGATAGAAGGTTAATATATATAAATTAATCCCTGGTGGCCTAGTTGTAAGAATCCACCTGCTATCACAGGGGACACAGGTTTGATCACTGGTCTGGGAATATTATTCCACATGTAACAGAGCATCTAAGCCCACATGCACCACAGCTGCTGAAGCCATATTCTGCAACTACTGCAGCGCATTCACCTAGATCCCATGTTCCACAACAAGAGAAGCCACTGCAGTGAGAAGCCTGAATAACTTAACAAACAGTAGCCTCTGCTTGCCACAACTAGAGAAAGCCAATGTGCAGCAACAAAGACCCAATGCAGTCAAAAAAATCAACTGCTTTCTTATACCAGCAATGAACATCTGGTTTTATAACTTATTCATATATCATTGGAATTAGTTGTTTTTAATCCAAAAAAGATAAATTAAAATGTCAATTGTAATTCTCAGCACAAACATGAACAAAATACCTCATGCACACGGAACATTCATGCAATAAATAAAAAATTATTAAAATCACATAAAGTATGTTATCCAACCAAAAGGGAATAAAATTAGAAATCAATAACAGAAATAAATCTAGGAAAATCACTAATATGTGGAAATTAAACATCACACTCTTAAATAATCAGTGGGTCACAGAATAAATCATGGGGGAAATTAGAAAACATGATGAATAAAAACAAAAATAGAACACATCAAGAACTTGTATAATGTAGCAAAAACAATGCCTAGAGATGTAAGTATCTGTATTAGAAAAGAAGAACTGTGTAATAATAAATTAATAATCTAACCTTCCATATTATGAAACCAGAAAAACAAGAAGAAACACAACTCAGACAAGCAGAGGGAAGGACATAATTGAAATAGAGAGTAGAAAAATCAATAAAACAAAAATTTAGCTATTTAAAAACATGTGACAAATCAAGAAAAAAAAGAAAAAAATACAGATGACTCAAATGACTAACATCATGAATAAGAGGGGAGACATTATTATTAACCTTACAGAAAAAATGAACTATAAGGGAATACCATGAACAGTTATATGTCAACAAATTATGTGACCATGATGAAATAGGCAAATTCTTAGAAAGACAACTGCTGAAATTGATTTAAGAAGAAATAGAAAATCTGAGCAGACTTACAACAAGTGATTTAGTTAATACTCAGAGAAAGAAAAGCTGATTTCACTAGTGAATTCTATAAAATGTTCAAAGAAGAAATAGCTGCATACATAAAAATTCTTCCAAGGACAAGAAGATAACACTTCCTAAACACTTTGTAATGTCAGCAGTAGCCTGAAAATAATACTATTCATTAATGCACAAACCAGATAGTTATATCAAAATAAGAGTAAACTCCAGACCTGTATACATTTGCAAATATGCATGTGAAAAGGTCCATCACCTTGCAATGCTAAAAGCACTTAAAAGCTAGTAATGAAACAAAACCTAACACAATAAAAAGCATTTACTAAAAACTCAACAGTTAATATATTTAATGTTGAAAGACTCCTCCTCCTGTTTCCTCCTGTGTCACCTCCTACTCCTCCTTTTTCCCCTCTCTCACCCCCTTCCTTTCCCCTCTCTCCCTCCAATACATCAATCAAAACTATACAGCAAATGAATTTATATAGTGTGTATGTGTGCTAAGTCACTTCAGTTGTGTCTGATTCTTTGCGACCCTATGGACTGTAGCCTGCCAGGCTCCTCTGTCCATGGAATTCTCCAGGCAAGACTACTGGAGTTGATTGAATTTACAGACTTCCATCTAAAACTTTCTCATAGTTAACCAAACCAATTCCTAATTCCTTTAAGAATGAATTTATGAGCTCTCACTTTATATGTGTTCCATAAGCACCTTGTGTATAGTTCTTTTTGAAAGTGAAAGTGTTAATCACTCAGTTGTGTTCGACTCTGCAAAACCATGGACAGTAGCCCACCAGGCTCTTCTGTCCATGGGGTTTCCCCGGCAAGAATACTGGAGTGGGTTGCCATTTCCTTCTCCAGGGGATCTTCCTGACCCAGGTGTTGAACCTGGGTCTCCTACATTGCAAGCAGATTCTTTATGGTCTGAGCTACAGGGAAGCCCATGGTCCTTTTTACTTACATACAATATTGTCATATATTATCAATATGATTTATTTAATAGTCTAATATTCTCACTAGACTTCAAACTTCTCAAGGTCAGGGATACATTATTATATTCCTGACAGTTAATCAATAATAAGATCCCCTGGAGAAGGGAATGACTACCACTCCAGTATTCTTGCCTGGAGAATTCCATGGAGAGAGGAGCCTGGGCGGCTACGTGACTGAGTGAGTAACAGTTTCACTTCACAACAAATGCCTATAGGATGGCACTAGAGTCCTAAAAGCTTAGTTACTCATTTCTTAGATTCTGATTTTATTTTCAATTATATGGCAACCCACTCCAGTATTCTAGCCTGGAAAATCTCACGGACGGAGGAGCCTAGAGTCTGTAGGTTTACACTCCACAGAGTCACAGAAAATAAGACATGACTGAGCGTAGCACACACATACATATAATCAAGGTTATAAGTGTTAAACATTAAAACAATTTCCAACTACTAAAGAATTCTTTTCTATTAGGTAGAATCTAAATGCTTAGGGGAGGAACTGTGCCCTATTTCTTTATCTCCTCATAGGATATGTAGCCTGTGTTCAGTCAACATTTGTGGATTTTCAAAGCTGATGAGAAACACTTCAGTAATTCTAGAATCATGGTAGTTAAACACACTGGCAAAATCTTGACTGCTAGTTTGAATGTAGATGATTTATTTGTTATAAAATCCCTTCTTAGCAAAAAAGAGATGTGCATATTTTTGATCCTATTTTTATGATTATATCCTTGTTGTTCAGTCACTAAGCTGTGTCTGACTCTTTGTGATCCTGTGGACCTTAACCCACCAGGTTCCTCTGTCTTCCACTATCTCCCAGAGTTTGCTCAAATTCATGTTCATTGAGTTGCTGATGCTATCTAACCATCTCATCCTCTGCTACCCCCTTCTCCTTTTGCCTTCAATTGATCACTTCCTTAGAGATAATATATATATTTAACTTCCTGTGTTCAATACCAGTTCTTACTCTCCTTAGCAGTGTGACCTTAGGCAACCTAGCTATGCCTTCATTTCCCCATGTGTAAAGTGGGGATGATAATAGTACCTTCCTCATAGTCTTCTTGAGGAACTTAAATGTACATTGATATGATCTGGTACACGGAATTTACTCCACAATTGTTTGCTATCATGATTACAATTAAGAAATGCATCTACTCAGTGCATTATCTGAGTACAGAATCTGGC
Source organism: Dama dama (assembly GCF_033118175.1). Classification (NCBI taxonomy): domain Eukaryota; kingdom Metazoa; phylum Chordata; class Mammalia; order Artiodactyla; family Cervidae; genus Dama; species Dama dama. The sequence goes on from NC_083710.1 coordinate 51,854,461, forward strand.
GCCTCCTATGGGAAAATGTTTTATAATGTGGAAGAGGAACTTACACCACATTGTCTGTGATCACAGAGCTCTACACACCATATCTCATATGATTCCAGCAACTCCAGGAGGTAGATCAGGCAGGAATTATTTATTAGAATACTCATTCTATAGACGTGGAAACTGACCAAGTTTAACTGACTCTGTTGCTCTTCAGGATCCAGGTAACTAGTTTGTTTGAACTATATCCTGAAGAAAAATGAATGCTGATAAAAATCACAAGTTTTGTTTTTATTTGGTAGAGCTTCTTACAGTATGTGAAACCCTCTTGTCCAGGTTTAGGGGTGTGAGGTTTGTTTGTTATATCTCTTTTTAAATTTTTAAATTGTTTCTATAATTGAATTCTCATTCTTTTTTTCCCTCAGTTAAAGAAAAAAGTAAGATGAAACTGTGCTTCTCATCTTTAGGACTCACTGGCTTCTAGATATCCCTAGGCATATCACCTTAGTTAAAAGCATCATTTAAGCTCTCTGTGCCTCAGTTTGCTCATATGTGAAATGGGAATAACAGCAGTATCCACCTCCTTGAGGCTCATGAGTGCTAAATGAACCAATAAAAAGCACCCGAAAGAGTGTTTAGCATATACTGAGTGCTCAGACAGTGTTGGCTTGACCTTCAAGGTCAGCACTCTTCAGAGAGGCACCAGGAGCAGGAATGCATTTAGGGAGTCCTTCCTTTTCTATCATCTCCTGTTTTGGTGTCCCTTGCCTGTGTCAATGAAAATTACACGTTACCCAGTGCTTGAGGCAAAACGTCAAAGAGTAAAGAATTGCTAATAGTCAGAGAAATGCAAATGAAAACCGTGGTGAGGTATTACCTTACACCTGTCGGAATGGCTGACATCAACAAGAGCTCAAATAACACATGTTGGCGAGGATGTGGAGAAAAGGGAACTCTTGTGCACTGTTGGTGGGAATGTAAATTGGTACAGACACAGTATGGAGGTCCTTCAAAAAACTACAGATAGAATTACCATATGACCCAGCAATTCTATTCCTGGGCATATAGCTGAAAAAAATACCCACTAACTTGAAAAGATACATACATCCCAATATTCATAGCAGCATTATTTACAACGGTCAAGATCGGAAAACAATCTAAGTGTGCAGCAACAGATGAATGGATGAAGATGTCACACACACACACACACACAAAGAAATATTACTCAGCCATAAAAAGAATGAATTTTTGCCATTTTCTACAGCAGAGACGTACTTGGAGGGTATTATGCTAAAGTGAAGTAAGTCAGAGAAAGGCAAATGCTGTATGATCTCACTTATATGTGGACTGTAAAAAAAATACAGAAAACTAGTAAGTATAATAAAAAATGAAACAGACTCACAGATATAGAGAACAAACTAGTGCTTACCAGTGGGGTGAGGGAGGGAGGAGGGGTAAGATAGCAGTTGGGGAGTAGAAGATACAAGCTATTAGGTATAAGATATGGTACAAAGACACATTATAAAATGTGGGAGAATATAGCTATTAATTTATAACTACAAATGGAATATAACCTTAAAAATTGTGAGTCACTATGTTATACACCTATAATTTATATAGTATTGTACAGCAAATAATTCAATTGAAAAATAAAGTGCCATTAAGTGGGAGAAAGAGCAAGAGAAGAAGAGAAGGTAGCTGTCACACCCCCCTGGCTGAAGAGGGGGAAGGTCAGAGAAGACCTTTGCAGGACTCCAGAGAAATCTTAGGAAAAACCAAGTAGAATCACTATTGGATGATTTGAATTTAAAACAAATTTTCCTCTCTTAACTTTACCCCTTAACATTTTAATGGGCACTATTTGGACCTCTGGTAAAAGTTTTCATTTTTGCTACAAAATTGTGAATGTGCATATGTCGGTGTGAGGTCAAAATTATTCCATTTTTTTAAGGTCAATTATCCTTAGCCATAAAGATTCAAACATCAAATACACCCAGGGATATGGACTACAACAAAGCTTTGGATTCACAAGAGTAAGAAAATTAAGCCTCTGGGGAAAATTAGCATACCAAGCCTCTGCTTTATCCCCCTTTGCCTTGTGAAAGTATTTTTCATCTCTGTTATGTCCCAACCTACTGTTAAGAATTCTTAAATACTTTCAAATGCCTTGTGGTTAATATTGAGACATTGGGGCTTCCAGTAAGGCCTCCTTCTTCCTTCTGAGCTTCTAAAGCAAGTTTCCCTTCACAGAAATACTTAGTGCTGTTATTTTGGTAAAAATTTTCTATTTCAAGGGGATGACTAGAAGAAAACTTTCTGACCCACTACAAAATGGTTTATGCATTTTATTCTAAAGAAATGTTCCCATGTGCTTGGACATTATTTAAATACTATAAATTCTCAGAATTCCAAAGTCAGTTGGGCACCACGAATGACTTCCTTTTGCTTTTTCTTCTTTTTTCTCTTAAACTTTCTATTTTGTGTTGGAGTGTAGACAATTAACAGCATTGTGATAATTTCAGGTGTATAGTAGAGCGACCCAGTCATACACATACATACATCCGTTCTCCCCTAAACTCTCCTCCCATCCAGGCCCCCGCACAATATTGAGCAGGATTCCCTGTGCTATAGAGTAGGTCCTTGTTGGTGATCTGTTTTAAATATAGCAGTGTATACATGTCGATCCCAAACTCCTTAACTACGGCTGCCCTCCACCCTTCCCCCATTTTTGCTTCTTCTGAGTCACTATTCTACCTTCCATGTGTTTCTCGAACTAAGCATAACTTTATGTGTTTAGTTATGTCCCTAACTAGAGGGAAAGTGTATGGAATTAGTTAGGGAGACAAAGGAAATATATGGAAATAAATTAATAATACAACATTTAAATATGTACATTCCAGAGCCAGGACTTATTAAACCTACGGCAGGTAAGTGAACATCTTTAATAAAGAGAATGGAGGGACTTCCTGGTGGTCCAGTGGTAAAGACTCGCCTTTCAATGCAGGGGTGTGAGTTCTATCCCTGGTCAGAGAGCTAAGATCTTACATCCCTTGGGGCCAAAATACCAAAGCATAAAATAGAAGCAATATTGTAGCAAGTTCAATAAAAACTTTAAAAAAGGTCCACATTAAAAAAATCTTAAAAAAAAGATAAAGAGAACTGAGAATTTAAAATGTACCCATACCTTTGAGATAGAGCAAGATTCACTTCTAGATCTCTTAATTGAAAAATAAACATAGCCTAAAATTTGAAGCTTTACTGGTTGCCTCTTAGCCCAATACTTTTGCTTAATGGCAGTAGATAAGCAACAACACATTCTTTTTATAATTATCATAAAAATTGTAGTGTGTCTATTAAAAATTAGGTTCAAGTTTGTTATACTGATATGTGTATGATGTGTTTATAATTAAAATCCTATGGATAACTGTCAGCGCTATGTTATCCTGAACAAAATATTAAAACTCCAAGGTAGCTTGAGTTTGGTAGCTGCTGCAATTCAGTACTTGCTCTTTTTCCAGTTGTCTGAACATCCTCACAATGAGCACATGCCCACAAAACAGAAGCTGTTTTTGAACCTATGGTGTGATTCTCAGGGTAAAGAATGTATGAACACGGGGTTTGGTTGTGCACTGAATAGAGCCCTTCCTGGGCTTTACAGTAAGGACTTGACAAGAAAATTTGTTTTGTCCATCAGTCAAGGGCCAAGTGGGAGAAGGAAATGGAAACCCACTCCAGTATTCTTGCCTGGGAAATCCCATGGACAGAGGAGCCTGGTGGGCTCCAGTCCAGCGGGTTACAAAAGAGTCAGACACAGTTTAGCGACTAAACAAGAACCAGATTTTTGCCTCTAAGTTTGTTTGTTCTCACAAAAGAAATGATTATATTTTTAGGAATGACTTTCATAGGTGGGGAAAAAAAAGTACTAGTCAAAGTACTATTTTCATATAAAGAATGCCCTTTAATATCAGTCCAAAAATTATAAATGCGGAGTTTTAGTAACCAATGTGAAACACTCAGTGTTCTGCAGTAGGGGGTGGGGAAGTGGGAAGGAAGAAGAAAAGCGTGTGTGTAGCTGAGTGAAAGACTGGTAGATGGGGTCTCTCCCTTCTCCTTTACTTATCTCTTCATGCTGATACCCCTGATTTGGTTCCCAGGGAAGTTTCTGTGCTTGTGTTTCTGTAATTGTGATTCTGTCATCTCCTATCGGTCTCTTCAATTTGGGGGCCAGCGGTTTGCCCTGTGACCTGACTTCTTTTATGGATCTAAGAGGAGTTCATTTTTTCAAAATCTGTTCAGCTTTTTTACTTTTTGTTAGAGCAGAGTTGCAACTTTCACATTGTGGACCTGTAACTGCTCTTCAACTAATAGGAAAGGAGAGTTCTAGCATAACTAGGAGCTGTGAGTTCACCATGCCATATTAACAAGTGCGTGCATGCATGCTTAGTCACTCAGTCCTGTCTGACTCTTTGTTACCCCATGGACTGTAGCCTGCCAGGCTCCTCTGTCCATGGGATTCTCCTTGCAAGGAGACTGGAATGGGTTGCCATTTCCTAGTCCAGGTGATCTTCCTAACCCAGGGATCCAACCTGTGTCTCCTACGTCTCCTGCATTGGCAGGCGAATTCTTTACCACTGAGATACATGTGAAGCTCCCATGTTAAAAAGAGAAAGCTTAATTTGGTGGTTGAATCAGGTTTATGAAGAATTTGAAAGATGGTAGCCTGAGAGCAAGATGGCTGCATAGGAATCTTGGCCCCACTCTTGTGGTATAAAGGGTGTGACCAGAATCTTGGCAGGAAAGAGGCCCCCAGCTATACTGTTGGGGCTGTGCTATATTGCATATGCACCAAAAGGTTCCCGGAGAGGAAAAATAAAGGAAAGTAAGACTGGGAAGGACTATTAATTAATGTTTTCTCTCCAGAAATGTAATGTACCTCTCTCTACACATTTTGCAAAATTACAGGATACAACAGAGAGACACAAAATAAATTCCTAGTTCAGTTCAGTTGCTCAGTCGTGTTTGACTCTTCGCATACCCATGGACTGCATCACGCCAGCCCGCTCTGTCCATCACCAACTCCTGGAGCTTACTCAAACTTATGTCCATTGAGTCATGATGCCGTCTAACCATCTCATCCTCTGTCGTCCCCTTTTCCTCCCGCCTTCAATCTTTCGCAGCATCAGGGTCTTTTCAAATGAATCAGTTCTTTGCATCAGGTGGCCACATAAAGTCTTAAGTGGTATTCACATATGAACACACTTGAAATTCTATTCTTCTTAATTTTTTTGGTTGGTGTAACACCAAATTAAAAAAAAAAGTCTTGTAAAAAATCTTATGTCCCACTATATTAAATTGTAAGCAATTTTATTTTAGGTGCATTTCTCCAATTTACTCCTCCCTTTAAGGACCTTCTGTTAAAATTTTCAGGAGAGGAGAATACGGTGAAGTTGGCGCAAACCCCACGACTTGGGGTGCAGCCCAGAAGCAGCTGCTTGGGTAGTTCCCTCCCTGCGGCTTCGTCCTCATTCACAGTCCCGGGGTTTTGCTAAATGCCGCGGGTAGAACAAAATTATCTCAGTGCTTCGTGCCAACCAAAGAAAGGCAGTTAGCTGATTAAAACAAAGCAGAAGATGTCTTCCTTCCTCCCTAAAGGTGTTAACACCAATAGCTTTTTTTGGGAAAGGAATAACAAGAAGGAGAGGGCATACAGCAGGGGTGGTCAGAACCAGAAGTTCCACCTTTGAGTCTTTGTTGGAGAACCTGCCACGGCCATCCTTTTAGGTGTGGTGGGCAGGGATGCCTGGGACATTTGTGTGTGTGAGGGGGTGAGATGGGGGGCTGGGGTCAGGTGGGGCTAGGGCTGGGCCTCTCTCAGAGGCCCACCCTGGGCTCTAGCTGCTCATCATCTTCTGTGCTGATTCCTATCAGATCGAGCTATCCCCCTGGTTCCCTCCCTACCACCCCCATCATAAATATATTTCTCTCTCCCTCTCTTCGCTGTTAAATATGGTCCAAATTGAACTTGTCATTTTTACCCTTCCAGTCCTACTTTATACCAAACAAAAATTTTTTACTGGCAATCGGGCCTTCCCTGGGGCTGCCCAGCTGCCATTGGGGTGATTAGGGTGTTTCCTGCAGCTGAAGTCTCTTGTAATTAGCAAGCCCTTCAGGCAGTCTGGACTCTGAATTTAGCTGCCATCTGGTATCATCTGTAAATGACAATGGCCCTGTATCTTCTCTGTTGACTCAGCCCTGTCTGCACCACCTCCCCACCCCCCCAGCAATCCTCAGCTTCTCTTGTCAACCTCTAACTATCAAGGCACCAGGAGTTTCCAGATTCTTCAAGAGGTTAAAGTAAAAGGCCCCCATGGGACAAGTAGCCTCCCCTCTCACTCTCTACCAGTGCTTCTTAGAGTATGGCTTTAGAACTGGCAGCAGTGGAATTCAGCATTGATTAGCTTTGTCACTGAAATTGTCTCTGGAATTTTAGGACTGGAATTATCTCGGGACTTACTAGAAACACACATTCACAGGCCTCACCCTAGACCTAATCAGGAAGATTGGGGATGAGCCCAGCAGCCTACATTCTAACAAGCCTTCTAGGTCATTCTAACACATGCTTAAGTTCTGGCTTCCCACCAGGACTCCATGGACGTTTTGGGCAGGATAATTCTTTGTTGTGGGGGGCTGTTCTATGCCTTGTAGGTTGCTTCACAGCGTCCTTGGCTTCTGTCCACTGGATGTCAGATTCAGGAAATCTGAGTTGGATCCTAAGGTGGTACATTTTTAACAAGCTCTAAGTTTTGCCCCTGTTGCTGCTCTGAAAACTGCGCTTTGATTAACAACATTCTACAGGCCCTTGAAAGATTTATTGAATGAAGAAATAAATAATTAAAAGACAAGGATATATATTTTTTAGAATGTATCCTTTAGAATATATCATTTCAGAAAGGATATCTATTTTTTAAGCATTGATTCTTTTTGTCATTCTACTCCTCCTTTCTGGACCTTTATCCCTTTTATTATTTCTATGTTTAAATATTGAGAAAGATCAACTTCATTTGAGTAAAGGAAGTTTATATATAAAAAAACAGCAAAGATCTTTGCATATGAATTATGTTACATTTAGGCTTCCCTGGTGGCTCATATGGTAAAGAATTACGTACAATGTGGGAGACTCAGATTCGATCCCTGGGTCGGGAAGATCCCCTGGAGAAGTAATGTCAACCCACTCCAGTATTCTTGCCTGGAGAATTTCATGGACAGAAGAGTCTGGTGTGCTATATATAGTCCATGGGGTTGCAAAGAGTTGGACATGACTGAAAGACTGACATTTTCAATTTATACTACATTTAGAGATACATACAAGTAAATTCTCCAAATCTGTTTCCCACCCAGTGAAAGATATATCATGCTATTCTAAATCCTAATGCACTCAACTAATATCTCTAATAACACTTTCTCTGTGTAGAGCACACTGGTCAACTGCTCATCTAAAAATATATGAATTCTGTTTGCAATAAATGCACACCTACAGCTGTATACTTTCATCATGTATAATTCCAAAATGTCATGCTTACTGGGAAAGGTTAGTGCCTCATGGCCAAAAAATCCACATAAAAGAGAAAATTAGCCAGCAGGGCTAACTTGTTTTTATTGTCATATCAGTTAGTGAGAAACTGATTCAAGTGATATTCTATCACTATGTGAGAATGATGACATTTGCAATTGCAGAAGTGGCCGAGGAATTTCCTTCTAGAGCTAATGAATTCCTGGTGCTTTCTTTGTTTCTCACTTAATCCACTGATAGGCATGGCTCTGAGGTGCAGGGAAGTCTGAAGTCTTGGGCATGGAGCCCTTGTTTCAGAAATTAAAGGACTCTTGGGAGGACTTGAAGTTGGAAAACCCACAAGGAAAGGCACACTACCAAATATTCCTGCATGCACAATGATATTATGTGATGGATAAGAAGCAACATATCAAACCCGACACGCTGTTTTGCACCAAGCTTTAAGACAGAACTACATTGAATGTCTCAATTTCAAGAATATAGAAATATGCTCAATGGACACATTTTCATCAGAGCATCTCAACATGCCATTGGCCTTCAACTTCAATTGTGCTTGGGTTGCCAGTAAGTCATTGGCCACTGATGAACACATTACATTTAAGTGCACTCTTTCTGGAAGCATATGTATTCTTATTTTACCATGTGTGTCAGAAACTTACTAGCTGTTCAATTAGCTGCCTTCCTCTTCCTCCTGGGCAAGTAGTCAGATGGTATTTCCTAGTCTTCCTTTTAAGTTAGGTCTGGCCATGTAGCTGAGTTTTGGTTACTGAAATGTGTTCCATCTCCACACTTGGCCCATGACATCTTCCCAGGCACGAGCTTCCACACTCTTACATCTTGTGCTGGTTTGAGGCAGTTGGGCACAGTGAATTTGGAATGCATGTTTTAAAGATGGAGAAGCCAAAATATAAAGAAGTCTGGGTCGCTATTCAAAGGAAGCTGTATTCTAGTTAGGAATACTTGCTCTGGTCTTTACATACATGAGAAACAATTTTCTCTTGTGCATGAGCCATTACACGTTTTGGAATTCATCCATTCCAATTGCTGGCATTACTTTAATTAACATGCAATGTATTTCTCACATATAATTGGATACTCCAGCAGAGATGCCCTTTTACTACTGCAGATGCTTATTTCACAAGTTGATTTTGGTTCCTTTCCCTTATTTTTTTTAAAAATGCAGATCCCAGACCATATCACCCTCTTTTAGCTCCTTACCACTTCATTGTTCTCACTACTTGATCCTGGTTCTTGTCTCTATTGTCTTGTTTTAAAGCTCACTGGTGGCAAGGTGTGTGAGATAGCAAGAGAGAGGGCAGAGGCAACATAAACCTCTACCTCACTACTCCTGTTCCTGCCCACTCTACCAATCATTCCTCCATTTATTCCTTTCTCTCCTTACTCTTTATCTTCCTTGGATGCTATTCCTTTATGTCATCACTTATAAAAATTTTATTCTTATTTCTCACCATGCAAGAACCTCATTACTGCTGTTGGTTATAATCTTAGCTCCCTCTGCTCAACCAGTGTCTGGCTATACCTTATTCCCTCCATCATGGGGCATCTCATCATACAAATGTATGATTTTAGATGTAACAGGAGGCACAAGGGTAGGAAGATCACATAGAGAGTGCAAAAGAAAAAGAAAAGAACCCTAAGATACATCAACCAGGGCAGTGTTGAGTCATAAAAGCCAAAAGAAGGGACTGTTTAATGAAAAGGAGAAGAGTTGATTATCTTGGGTGTGGCTGAGATGTTAGGACCCAGAAGAACTGTCTCTCCACTTTGGCAATGCAGGCCATCAGTGGCCTCCATGAGAGCAGTTTGGATGAAGTGATCAGAAAGACATTATCCTGTCAGAGAGTTAGTGGGAGATGCAGGAAAAAAAAAAAGAAATTATATGTAGAAAACTCTCTTGAGTATTTTGTGAAAGATAAGAAAATTAGACACCTAAAAAACAGAGCAAAAATATAAATGCCTTCATGGAAAACTGGAACTGATAAAGGGAATGGTTGTCAAGGCATGGATATGCAGACTTACAGACTCAGGTTGAGGGTGATGTATGGCTACCTATAATGAAGATGGTACTGATCAAAAGAGTAGACACATGGAAAGGAACGGGAGCAATAGAAAATAAAAATTGAGAAGGCCAGCAGCAAAGTTTTCTACTAAATAACTATGCCTATAAATGAATCTGGTGGCATTTTTCCTCTAAGAAAGCCATAGTCTCTTAAATAAGAAAACATTATTTTGAGTGATCAGAGAGAGGAAGAGGGAGATGAGAATTGTAAGCAACATTTAAATTTATATATACATGTGTTTACATATATTTATTTACATGGTAGAGTCACTGTTAAAAGCCTATTGAAGTGGAACTGAAATGCTGAAAATATAAGTAGGTCTCCAGCTTTGTCAGAATGTAGAATGAGATGAAAAAAATATCATTCGTTTGTTCTTTGCAGAGCTGAGCATTCCATTTCTGGTACCACAACTGTCTACCATGTTCTGGTCTTACTTGTTTAAAAATCACAAAACATTGACAAAATCAGTAGTTTACAGCACAGGAATGTTATGTAACTTGAGCTCAATTACACAAAAATGGAATCAGAAAATATTCAGGAAAGACACTGACTTTCATTCTGACAAGCAGACTGTATAATGTGCATCACTCTGATGTCTGTACCTCAAAAAAGGAATCATCAGGGAATAAAATAAATTTATCTTTAGCTGCAATGATTCTAATATAGAACAATCTTGAAGTAATAGGACAACAATGAACAGATCATTTAATAATAAGTGTGTCTATGATAAAAGCAGAATTTTTCAAAAACTTTTGTTTTTTATTCTAGAATAGAGCTAAGTAAGTGAAATGTTGTTGTTCAGTTGCTATGTCATGTCCAAGTCCCACAACTTAATTTGATTCAATTCAATCCAATTAAGCTCCTAGTCAACGTAAGAAATATGTATTTATCTAGGAAGCCAAAGTCATATCAAATCTTGGGTTTTTAAAGTAATTGATTTTTTCACAATTACCAATAATAAAATGATAATGTAAATAATATGTTATTGTTTTATAATATATTATATTATGTATTTATTAAATATATCATTAAATTTATTTATTATATTTAATAAATTTATTTTATAGATTATTAAATTTGTTATTATATTAAATATATAATGTAAACAAATACTATATTAGCAGCCTAATTCAGTATTCTTGCCTGGAAAATTCTGCAGACAGAGGAGCTTGCTGGGCTAGAGTCCATGGGGTTGCAAAGAGTCAAACACAACTTAGCAACTGAGCACAATGTTATATATAGCATACATAAAATATTGTATTGTATATATATATATATATATATACACGTGTATAGAGCTACATTACCAGGGTATGAAAACATATTCTTGGAACTTGGAAATTTTAGCAAGAGATCTCATTATAGGAATGGCACCAGTAAAAAGAAAAGCATGTGCCAAATGTGTGTTTGGGGATATTCTGGAGAAATCTATAGTTTTCTTAATTACAGCTACCATACAGTTGATACCTTTTACTGTTGTTGGCAACTTCATATAGATGAAACTTTAGAAATGTTGTCTTGGAGTTATGCAAGCTGAAATGGCACTCTGGAATCTCTTCTTTCTCTGTTGCTCTAGAAGAACACTGGGGAGTTGGGATGACAGAATACTTTGGGGAAAGACAGGATTGGCATCTCAACTAGAGGCTTAAGGACGTTAGGAAGAAAGTGGTGGTCTAGGGGAAACACCTCATGGATGTATATTAGCTTTCCAGGCTTGCCATAATGAAGTATCACAAACTGAGTGACTTAAAATAACAGGTTTGTTCTGGAGGCTTCTTGTTGCTGTTTAGTTGCCAAGTCATGTCCGATTCTTTGCTACCCCATGGACTGCAGCACGCCAGGCCAACCTGTCTTTCACCATCTCAGAGTTTGCCCAAATTCACATCCATTGAATCAGTGATTCCATCCAGCCATCTCATCCTCTGTCGCCCTCTTTTCCTGCCTTAAATCTTTTCCAGCATCAGGGCCTTTTTCAATGAGTCAACTCTTTGCATCAGGTGGCCAAAGTATTGGAGCTCCAGCTTCACCATCAGTTCTTCCAGTGACTATTCGGGGTTAATTTCCTTTAGGATAGGCTGGTTTGAGCTCCTTACCATCCAAAGGACTCTCAAGAATCTTCTCCAGCACCACAGCGCAAAAGCATCACTAGGAATCCAAAATGAAGGTATTAGTAGGGTTACGCTTGCTCTGAAACCTGTAGGAAAGAATCTTTCTTTGCTTCTTTCCAACTTCTGGGATCCTTGGCCATCCTTGGTGTTCCTTGACTTTTTGCTGTATCACTGCAAACTCAGTCTTGAGGGTCACATGATATTCTCCTCATGTGTCTGGAGCTCTACATGGCTCTCTTCTCTTCTACATGAACACCAGTCATGTTGAATTAGGGCCCACCCCAAGGACCTCACCTTAAATTGATTAACCAACAAAGATCCTATTTTCAAATAAGATCATGTTCACAGGTACCAAGGGTTAAGAGTTCAATATTTCGTTGGGGACACAATTCAGCCCATAACAGCAGGTAGGACTTGGATACTTTTCTACAGAGAGTGAGATGCAATATTCTGTATTAGGTTATCAGCAGAGCTGTTCTCTGTCTAATGTGACTAGTGCTGTTATCCCCAAATCTTCAATAAACTTCTATCACTTCCTGATTGAGTAGCATGTGCACAAAATCAAGGTAAAAGATCTTTGATCCAAGCCTTAACCTGGATGGGACAGAGAGAAGAAACAGACAGTGTGGGACAGAAGAGAGAAGAGTTGAGTGCTGAGTAATATAGAATACAAGCTAAGTTTCTGTAACAAGGAACAGACAAACACAGTGGTTTACATAAAACAGAAGTTCAATTCTCTTTGATCTCACAGTCCAAGGGTCAGTCATCAGTCCAAGTCAGGCAGGCAACTCTCCACCAGGTCATCAAGAGACCCAGGTTAGTGAGCATTTATGGGCCCAAGTTGACTAAGTTATTATTACTGACTTCTAACCAGCAGAAAGTAAAAAAAAGAACAAAAGGTGAACAGCTTCTTTGTAGAAGGCAATGCCTCAGAAGTTGCAAACATTGTTTCCTGTTAAACATCACTGGCCAGAACAAGGTCAGATAGTCCCATCTGGGTGTAAAAGAAACTGGGAAATGAAGTCTCTATCTGACTAATGCTGCGCCTTGCTGAAGCCTGGTAGGAGGGGAATTCTAAGTCAAAAGATGAGTGAGAACGGATACTGGGGTGGAGGGGCAATTAGCTAACTTTGCCAAGGATAACAATAACATGAGTGAGACCAGCAGTTCACTGAGAATAAGAAATTGTTAGAAGTAACCAAGTTAAGCCCTAGGAATTCTCAGAGATCCCAGTACTTTCAAAAGAGAGCATAACAGTTAATGTGTACATTGGGGAGCTAAGTGTAGCATTTGGCAAATGGCCTAATCAATGTTTTTTTTTTTTTTTTTAAATTTTGAGGCATGCTGTGACTATAGCTGGTAACCAGATTTTATATAGTGAAAGAGGGAGCCTTAAGTTGGAATCTCAACATTAGAAAAGTAAATAAGAGGCAGCTACAGTAAACTATAGTAAAGCAATGTAATAAATTTGGCTTTAGTAAAGGAGAAGAGTCTTCAAAGTTGATTTGTAATCAGTTAACACATATTGATTGAAAAACAAGCAACTAAAGAATTTTAGAGAGAAGTTATAGAGAAATACAAGGGATAGAAAAAAAACAAATGAAATAATCTTTATCTTGAGATTTAAAGCAAGGCATTAAATTTCTAAAGATAATGCTGATATATATATATACATACATATATGTATATACATCCTATAATACTATATATATCTTATAAAGTTCTAGTAGCAAGACCCAAGAAGAAAATGAAAATCTTCTGAGTAATGAACTTAATATGTTGACTCCTAAAACACTTTGAAATGGACATTCATTTGGATATAAAAATAATCTAATATTTGTTTAAAAATCAATTTAAGAAAAACTACCAGAACAAACGCACACACACACAAATGTCCTTTTCAACATAGGGGACTGGAATGCAAAAGTAGGAAGTCAAGAGATACCTGGAGTAGTAAGTAAGTATGGCCTTGGAGTGCAGAATGACGCAGGGCAAAGGTGAGCAGAGTTTGGAGAAGAGAACAGACTGGTCACAGCAGACACCCTCTTCGAACAACACAAGAGAAGAATCTACACATGGACATCACCAGATGATCAATACCGTAATAGGTTGATTATATTCTTTGCAGTCAAAGATGGAGAAGTTCCATACAGTCAGCAAAAACAAGACCAGGAGCTGACTGTGGCTCAGATCATGAACTCCTTATTGCCAAATTTAGGCCTAAATTGAAGAAAGTAGGGAAAACCAATAGACAATTCAGGTATGACCTAAATCAAATCTCTTACGATTATACAGTGGAAGTGACAAATAAATTCGAGGGATTAGCTCTGATAGAGTGCCTAAAGAACTATGGATGGAGGTTCATGTCAATTGTACAGGAGGCAGTGATCCCCCAAAAAACCATCCTCAAGAGTAAGAAATGCAAAATGCCTGTCTGAGGAGGCCTTACAAATAGCTGAGAAAAGACGAGCAAAAGGCAAAGGAGAAAAGGAAGATATATCCATCTGAATGCAGAGTTCCAAAGAATAGCAAGGAGAGATAAAAGCCTTTCTAAGTGATCAATGCAAAGAACAAGAGGAAAACAATAAAGTGGGAAAGACTAGAGATCTCTTCAAGAAAATTAGAGATTTCAAGGTAATATTTCATGCAAAGATGGGCACAATAAAGGACAGAAATGGTATGGACCTAACAGAAGCAGAAGGTATTAAGAAGAGGTGGCAAGAATACAAAAAAGATCTTCATGACCCAGATAACCATGATGGTGTGATCACTCACCTAGAACCAGACATCCTGGAATCTGAACTCAAGTGGGCATAAGGAAGCATCACTGTGAACAAAGATAGTGGAGGTGATGGAATTCCAGTCGAGCTATTTCAAATCCTAAAAGATGATGCTGCCAAAGTGCTGCACTCAATATGCCAGCAAATTTGGAAAACTCAGCAGTGGCCACAGGACTGGAAAAGGTCAGTTTCCATTCTAATCCCAAAGAATGTTCTAAGTTCTGCACAATTTTTGCAGAATTGCAGAATTCTACAAATTGCACTTATCTCACACGGTAGCAAAGTAGTACTCAAAATTCTCCAAACCAGGCTTCAACAATACATGAACCAAGAACTCCCAGATGTGCAAGCTGGAGCTAGAAAAAGCAGAGGAACCAGAGATCAAATTGCCAACATCCGTTGGATCATAGAATAAGCAAAAGAATTCCTGAAAAACATATATTTCTGCTTCATTGATTACACTAAAGACTTTGTGTGGATCACAACAAACTATGGAAAATTCTTCAAGAGACGGGAATACCAGACCACCTTACCTGTCTTCAAAGAACCTGTATGCAGGTCAAGAAGCAACAGTTAGAATTGGACAAGGAAAAACGAACTGGTTCCAAATTGGGAAAGAAGTAAGTCAAGGCTGTATATTATCACCCTGCTTATTTAACTTATATGCAGAGTATATCATGTGAAATGCTGGGCTGGAAGAAGCACAAGCTGGAATCAAGATTGCCAGGAGAAATATCAATAATCTCAGATATGCAGATGACATCACCCTTATAGCAGAAAGTGAAGAGGAACTAAAGAGCCTCTTGATGAAAGTCAAAGAGGAGAGTGAAAAAGCTGACTTAAAACTCAAGATTCAAAAACTAAGATCATGGCGTCTGGTTCCATCTCTTCATGGCAAATAGATGGGGAAGCAATGGAAACAGTGACAGATTTTATTTTAAAATCACTGCAGATGGTGAATGCAGCCAGGAAATTAAAAGATGCTTGCTGCTTGGAAGAAAAGGTATGACCAACTTAGACAGCATATTAAAAAGCAGAGACATTACTTTGCTCCCAAAGGTTTGTATAGTCAAAGTTATGGTTTTTCCAGTATTCAGATATGGATGTGAGAGTTGGACCATAAAGAAAGCTGAGTGCTGAAGAATTGATGCTTTTAAACTTTGGTGTTGGAGAAGACTCTTGAGAGTCCCTTGGACTGCAGGGAGATCAAGCCAGTCAATCCTAAAGAAAATCAGTCCTGAATATTTATTGGAAGGATTGATGCTGAAGCAGACCCTGATGCTGGGAAAGAGTGAAGGCTGGAGGAGAAGGGGATGACAGAGGATGAGATGGTTGGATGCCATCTCTGACTGGATCGACATGAGTTGAGCAACCTCTGGGTGATGGACAAGGATGCGTAGTGTGCTGCAGTCCACGGGGTCACAAAGATTAGGACACAACTGAGTGACTTAACTGAACTGATCACAAATATAATACTTAGTGGTGAAACATCCAAAGCTTTTCCCTCAGCTTGAGAACAGCTAAAGATAATTATATTAAAATGTGTTGTAGGCTGTTGCCAATTCAATCAGGCAAGAAAACACATTACATTCGATCCTCCCAAAAATGTAAAATAATTGAGAAACAGGACTGTAGGTTGTCTTTTTGCTTGTTTAACCACACAATTGTGTATGTAGAAAATGTAAAAAAAGATTATAAGAAAACTACTAGAACTTAGTAGCTGAATTGCTGAATAAAATGGAAATATAAAATCAATTTTAGCAGCAGCAGCAACAAAATGAAAGTAAAATTGTAAAAGATACCACTTATAATATATTAAAAAACATGACGTATCCAGCAAAATATCTAAGAAAGATATTTAGCACTTCCACACTGAAAATAACATTATTAAAGTTCTTAAGGAGTATTGAAATAAGAAATGCAGCACGCTTATCAATTGGAAGACAAAATGTCAAATGTCAAACCTCTTCAAACTATTCTATAGATTTTTCACAATGTCAATTAAAATCAGGAAGTTGTTCATTGGAAATGACATTCTTTAATAACATTTATATTGAAATCAGAAGACCAAGAAGAGTTAAGTCAATTTCAATTAGTAAAACAAAGCAAGAGGATTTATCCTACCAGATTTCAAGACTTATTGAAAACTAATAATCACAGTTGGTATTAGTTCAAGTATAGATAACTAGACTAACCACGTAATAAAGAGAAAAATGACCATCTTCTCCCAAGAAATTAACCACACACACAGATGCCAGATTGATGTCAAATGTGATACTATAGTACAGTGGAATGTCTTTTCATAAAGTGATGCTGGTTTGGCTGACATCCACTTGGAAAAAATGTAAGCTTGATCTCACACCATACACAAAAACCAAATCCAGATGTACTGCAGATCTAAATTCAAAAGATAAAAGACATAAAGACTTTTAGAAAGAAATATGGGAGAGTGTCTTTGTTACCTTGAGTAAGTTACCGTGAAATTGGCAAAGAACTCTGCAGAAAGGAAAAAATGGATAAATTGAACTATATTTACATTATGAACTTCATTTTTTAAAAAGACATTTTACTAAACTGAGAAGAAAAGCCTCATCAGGGGATATAATATTTCCATATATTTGAAAAAGACTTTATCTAGAATTCACAAAAAATGCCTACTAACCAATAAGAGCTAATCACCTCAAAAGGAAAATGGACAAAAGCCTTGAGGGCATATCACAAAGAACATATCAAAATGGCCGAATAACATATGAAATGAAAATGACACATGAAATAGCAACAAACATTAAAAAGTACCAAACATTGAGGGAAACTCATGAGGGAAATGTAAATTAAAAGCATAATGTTATAGCATTATGTATTATTATAATACATACTCATATGAGTGATTAAGAAGGAAAAGTCAGACAAATTCAAGTGTTGACAAGGATTTGAAATAATCTGAAATTTCCAATACTGCTTTGGGGGTAGAAATTGGTAACACCATTTGGAAACTCCTTGGTAGTATCTATGGTTTTTTCATATCTGTGCAGTCATGCACAGATATGAGAGTTGGACCATAAAAAAGACTGAGCACTGAAGAATTGATGCTTTTGAATTGTGGTGCCGAAGAAGAAGACTCTTGAGACTCCTTTAGACTCAAGGAAATCAAACCAGTCTATCCTAAAGAAAATCAACCATGAATCTTCTTTGGAAGGACTGATGCTGAAGCTGAAGTTCTTATACTTTGGCCACCTGATGTGAAGAGATGACTCATTGGAAAAGACCCTGATGCTGGGAAAGATTGAGGGTAGGAGGAGAAGGGGACAACTGAGGATGAGATGGTTAGAAACATTACCAAATCAATGGACACGAATTTGAGCAAACTTTGGAAGACAGAGAAGGACAGGGGAGCCTGGCATGGTGCACTCCGTCGGGTCAAAAAGAGTCAGACATGACTTAGCAACTGAACAACAATTACAGCATCTGTTAAGCTGAAAATATACATAACCCATGACTCAAAAATTCTACTCCTAAGTATATATCCTACTGAAGTGGGTACATATTTTCACCAAAAGATGTGTATAACGATTCTCTTGGTAGCAATATTTATACTAGTCAAGAGCTGGACTTTGTCAAATGCCAGAATATCAAGAGTGGAAAGGATGAGTTAATTAATTGTGGTATATTCTGTCAATAGAATCTTGTAAAGAGAAAAGACTTAATGAACTGAAACTATTTGTGACAAGATGGATGGATCTCACAAACATAAGAAACACAAAAAGGGCCAGACACAAAGAGTGCATAGATGACTTTATTTTTTAGTGTTGAAAATCAGGCAAAATTAACCAGTGATGTTAGGAAGTCAGGACAGTGGTTACCCCTAGTTGAGATCAAGTGATGAAGGAAGTATGAAGAGAACTCCTGGGGATGCTGATAGTGTTCTGTTTCTTGATTTGATAGTTGGATACATGGACATATTTAATTTTTATAATTCAGTGAACTGTGCACTTAGGATTTTTGTATACTTCTACATTTAGGTTATAGTTCAATACAATTAAAAACATCAATTATATTATGGCTACATATCATACAAAATAATTACAAGGTGCAATTTCAGCTCTTAAGGAACTTCATAAATCCAAATAAGGAAAATGAAATTCATGCTGTAATATGATTCAAGGGACATAGAAGAAATAATTACAAGAAAAATAATATGCCACAACTTAAATGAGGAGGCTAAATTAAGGAAAAGCAAATGGGAATAAAAGAATTGCAAAGATAAGCCTTTATTTCAATTTTGAATTAGTTTGGCTTCAGTGTTAGGAAAAAGACACACAATGTTGTATTTTTTAAATGCATGTATTGTTTAGTTTTATAAAAAATGTGATTTATGCAAATGAAAACTTATAATAAAAGATTCTAAGGAGATAAAACAGGCTATAAGAAATTCTGAAGCAGTTTCAATGACCAGACAATAACAAAGTTTAAAAAGATCTCCCTATCAAGTGAAAGTTCGTGAAGAAGAAAGAAAAAGTCCATGATTTCATAGCACTTCTGTAGCCATTGATCTATGCATGAATAAAATTTGTCCTTCCAGTCTACTAATTTTTTAGAATTCTACTAATGACTTTTTCCAGTCTACTAATTTTCCATTCTTTTTTTTCCCTGTGCCTGCTCAAGTAGACATGTATATGTGGAACTGAAAGAAATGTTTTGCAATCTCAAATACAGATCAATTATTACAACTGCCATGGCTTCAACAGAAACCTAGAAAGAAATGATCTCAAAAGCCAAATAACATGACTTTATTCAACAACAAATTAGAGCACTTCTGAGTGACCTGACATGTTAACTGCATAGTAAAATTAGGGTTACAAAATGTAGACTCCACCATAACTTGTATGATATATTCTAAGACAGTTTGCTTCATGGGCTTTTATGAGATCTGTTTCTCAAAACAGAAATGGAGACTCTTTTGGGAGGATCTAAATCTCTCTTTATTCTATCCCTGTAAAAATCATATTTGCAGCATCTGAGGCAACAATGAGCCCCTTGGTAGGTCATCAGGCCACCTGAGAAATTCTAATCAGTTGAGAGGTTCTGTAAAATAGTTGCTCAGGAGTAAGGTTACATGTTTTTTTTGTACATGTGACCAAAGACTTGTAAATGAGAGTATTTTCATTATTCTAATAGATTTCCAGAGTTCTACCTTTTCTTTTTTTCTATGCTAATATCCAGAGGTCATTAAAAAGGGAGAAATTTTAGAAAATCCTTGAATGAAAAACAAACTAAATATCCCTGCCAACCTGTGAATCAGCCAAAATTTCCAATTGACTTATTTTATTGATTTATTTGGCTTATCTGGTTTGTTGATAAGTAAGAACAACTTCCCTAGTAGCTCAGATGGTAAAGAATCTGCCTGCAATGCAGGAGATCCAGGTTCGATTCTTGGGTTGGGAAGATCCTCTGGAGAAGGGAATGGCTACCCACTCCAATATTCTTGCCTGGAGAATTCCATGGACAGAGATGCCTGGGGGGCTACAGTCCATGGGTTCTCAAAGAGTCAGACATGACTGAGCAACTAACAATAGAACAGTAATGACCTCCAGTTTATTCCATATGCTTTGCACAGCCAATCTTTAACTGGTAAGATCTGCTGAAATTCAGATGCCACTGTCAGTCAAGTTGTACTTTGAAAAAAGTGAAGACAAAAAAATGACTGTGACATTAGGTTAGGTGGAAACTTCTTTTAAAAAACAGTGGAAGAACATTATTTTGAGGTGTGATTCTTTCACTTCTAGCTATCTCAGGCACTCAATCTCATTTTTCAAGTTTTGTACTTCCTCAGGGAAGGACAGAAAAGCAGCATTTATGCTGCTTGTCTGAAAAATATACAGTGAAAAGAAATGAGCGAATTTTATATTCCATCTTTGTTGCTGTAGTCTTGAGAAAATTCCTCAAATCAAGATTTTCTTTTGAAGAGAAAAATTTAATTCTATGGCTATTGTTAGCTCATTATGTGGGATTACCAAATCTGTCCAGCTCAAGTTGCTTGTTTCAAATACTCACTTTCCCTTGCATTTTCAAAGTGCATTATACATGTATGTAGACAGTCAAGGGTAATGCCTTGTACGTTCTGTTTCTTGGATTCCCACCTCTGTATCTAATATAAAGGCAGTATAATAACCTCAGTAAAGAATCCGTGTGCAATGCAGGAGATGCAGGAGAATCAGGTTCGATCCCTGGGTTGAGAAGATTCCCTGGAGAAAAAAATGGCAACACACTCCAGTATTCTTGCTTGGGAAATCCCTTGGATAGAGGAGTCTGGCAAGCTACAGTCCGTGGGGTCAAAAAGAGTCAGACATAACTGAGCAACTGAGCACACACATGCACACATACACACACACAATGATCTAGAAAATTTTAAGACCGAGTTAGGTTTTGAATAACCATCTCTAGTCCTTATTCACCTATCACCACTTCCACCTCCGATTTTCTGCTCCTACACATTCTCCAAATTAACTTTATCCTTATTACTCATTTTCACTACAATTTCACATGAATTTAGTCTCTTACATTCTTCTGAAGACCTCAATCTTATTTTTTATTTCAAATCATTTGTTTCTTTTCCTCTGTCTCTTAGATGGTGCCATTTATATATTTTCCTCATAATTAATTTTTTTAATACTAGGTGAAAAATATCTTGGTCCAGTCTATGGAAAGAACTGGAGTTTGTAGTGGGAAGCTGCAATTGCATTTTGTTGGAGGCAATTTGAGAACTAAGGTAGAACTTCACTACTGTATGGAACTTTAGACTCAACTGTGTGGAAGTTTGGGGAAAGGAAGACTACCAGAACTCTTCAAGATTGTTTTGGA
This sequence comes from Dama dama, assembly GCF_033118175.1. NCBI lineage: Eukaryota > Metazoa > Chordata > Mammalia > Artiodactyla > Cervidae > Dama > Dama dama. Next base: position 51,875,837 of record NC_083710.1, read on the forward strand.
GAAAAAGCCATTGTTTCTGAACATAGCTGTCTAAGGAGCCTTCATCAATTCTTAAGAAAGTGTGTATTCTATTTAACTTTTTTCTTTTTCTCTCTTGTTTCACACTTAACATCTCATTTGATGTAATCTTTGAGAAAACACATGATGAACCACAGATAAGCATAGCATTTAGAGAAGTATGTCTGAGAGGTCTGAGATCTTTTTATCTTTTGGCAACTTAGACTCAGGGAAGTGAAATAAATTGCTCAAGAATACTATTTGGTGGACTAGGAACTGAAACACACTGCTTGACTGCATCCACTGGCCTTTTCACTCTTTCACTCAATTGCCAGAGCCAGATACAGATGACAACAGTTATTGTTAATGTCCATGATTCTCACTACATTGTTGCTGTATGCTAAGTTGCTTCAGTACTGTCCGGTGTGATGCTATGGACTGTAGCCCACCAGGCTCCTCTGTCCTTGGGATTCTCCAGGCAAGAATACTGGAGTGGGTTGCCATACTTTCCTCTAGGGGATCTTCCTAACTCAGGAATCAAACCCACATCTCTTTTATGTCTCCTACATTGGCAGGTGGATTCCACCTATTGTCACCTGGAAAGCCCCTTTACACTGGGCTAAAAGTAAAAGAATTTTCCGTATCAGAAAAGTTGAGACAGTTCCAGATTGAATTCTGCTATCGTTTCAGCTGGCTGTAAAGAGGAAGCTACATGCTGGCACAGAGGAGAAAATGGTCCCCAGAATTCTCAGACTCACCAGAAAGGTCAGGTTAAAATGATCAAATGAAAGGGTGATGTAGGGTCTGCAGTTTTGATGTCTGGGCAACTTTTGGTAAAATACAGAAGGAACTAGGTAGAATAGGGATGAAGTTACGAATAGCTTCCTTCCAGACAGGGCATCAGTGGTTACTTGGGATTTTATGCCAAAGAATCTTGTCTCAAACCTCATCTTTACAATTTCTGCATGACCTCCATTTACCTCCTACAAACTTGGTTACATCTAGACTGACTGGCCCTCCCTGGACACACTATGCTTTTAATTATTTGTTAAAGGTCTCCGTGTCTTTACGTCTAGGCAGTTGTTGATTTTCATCATTCCACTATGCATAAATTCAGTTACTATGGTTTATTTAAATAACATCAGTCCCTCAACAACACATTTCAAATTTCAGTTACTAGGGTAACTCAACTAAAAGTATTTGTATAACATACAACCTTTGCTGCTAGCTCTTCAGTGTACAAATCACGATTTGAATAATATACGTGCATCATGATCAGTGACCAGTTATGTTGCTTCTTTTAAAATCTGTTGGTGATAGGTCATTCTGTGTGTTTGTTGTTCAGTCATGTGTGATTCTTTTTGATCCCATGGACCATAGCTCACCATGCTCCTCTGTTCATGGGATTTCCCAAGCAAGAATACTGGAGTGGGTTGCCATGCCCTTGTCCAGCGGATCTTCCCGACCTAGGTACTGAACTTGGGTCTCCTGCATTGCAGATGGATGCTTTACTGTCTGAACCACTAGGGAACCCAGTGGACTGCCAGGGAAGTCTCAGTGATAGGTCATTACACATCTCTTATTCAGTTCTGAAGAGACTGCAAAGCATGTAGTTTGATTGGCTTCTTGTTTTGAAGGGATAAACTCACATGATATTTCATATAATGGATAATGAAAATGGGACTGGTCATCAATAATGAAAGTGTAGTAAAGAAATAAAAAGTGATAGTGCTTTAAATGAAATTTGAATTGAACATAGTATTATAGCAGTGCTTTAAATTAAATTTGAATTGAACATAGTATTATAGCAGAAATAGTTGACCATGAAGTGTAGAACACGGCCACCGTTCAAGACACTCTAGATGTGCTGGCAAGAGATTCAGCAAAGGTGAACTGATGAACATAAGTGAGGAAAGTGGTGAGTAGGAAAGGATTGAGATGTCCCAGAAGGAGAGACAATGGCAAAAGAGTACTTTAAATGAAAGGAATTCTTGAAGATGTTTCATGACATTGAAAGCAAAAAGGATAAAATGTTGGAAGTTGATTCATACTTAGAAGGGAATATGGCAACTGACCATGGCATTAAAAAGATCCTTGCTCCATATCAATCAGAGGAAGGAAAGCACTGTTTAAACAACTTTAACAGTTTCTTAAAATGAGATGAAGGACTTCAGTTCTCAAAATTTCTGGTATGTAGGGTGACAGTGTACTAAATAAATATTGATTTTATATTTTTTCAATTACCTATATGTTTATAACCAACAGCAAGACAGCCTTAATGTTTTGACAAAAAAAAAAAAAAAATAGACTGGTCACAGAAAAATTGCAATATTTCCTATTGATTAAGTTTTATCTGCTTAATTTCAGCTTGCATAATCATTTTTACTGTTTCATAGGATTATTCAAGGCAAGAACTGCCTGTGATAGCATTTTGTTGGGTTGTCATTATTTATATATGTCTGTCTTCCACACGAGACCATTGAGCTTCAGTGGAATAGAAACATCTTTTGTACATTTCCCCCAAGACTGTCTATAGTAACTGGCACATAGCCGACTCTCAACAATTTTGTTGATTAAATGAAAGGAATATTTTCTACTTAAATCTCAAAGACTTTACATGGAAATCATATTGAACAATATGTACTTTCCACATTTGTGTGTTCTTGTACTTAACATCACTGAAGAGCATAAGGATTAAGTGCTACCTTTTAATAAGACCAAAGATTTTTCAACTCTATGGGCTTCCCTTGTGGCTCAGCTGGCAAAGAATCCACCTGTAATGCAGGAGACCTGGGTTCAATCCCTGGGTTGGAAAGATCCCCTGGAGAAGGGAAAGGCTACCCACTCAGGTCTTCTGGCCTGGAGATGTCTGTGGACTGTATACTCCATAGGGTCACAAAAAGTTTGACACCACTGAGCAACTTTCACTTTTCGTCCTTCCAAAAGAAAAGTATAAATATTCTTTTTAAATAATTGATTCCTGTTAACATTTGAATCAAGAATGTCTTAATAACAATTTTTTGACAAAACTTTTGATTTCAAGCCAAATGCAAGGGAAAGTATGGCCTTATTAGGGATTTGTCTAACTGATTGCTGCTGCTACTGCTAAGTCACTTCAGTCATGTCCAACTCTGTGTGACCTGATCCCTGGGATTCTCCAGGCAAGAACACTGGAGTGGGTTGCCATTTTCTTCTCCAATGCATAAAAGTGAAAAGTGAAAGTGAAGTCACTCAGTCATGTCCGACTCTTTGAGACCCCATGGACTGCAGTCTACCAGGCTCCTCCGTCCATGGGATTTTCCAGGCAAGAGTACTGGAGTGAGTGCCATTGCATCTATGGATCTAGGTGTGTTTAAAACACACCAGACTGAAAGTAGATTTTTATTTTTGGCTATAACTATTTAATCAGTTTTACTAGAAAGTTGGGATAATAGTGGATCCAGTAGACTATGCCAACTTGTCTAAAATTAATATTTGGCAAAGCGCAAAAGTTGTTAGTATCTTGCCTTCTATGTTGTTTCCTCTGATCTGCACACATCAGATGAATTGTTAAAAGTCATTAGAGAGCATAGATTAGTTGAAAGTGAAAAGTTTTGCTCTCTGAAGATTGTTATATCTTTTTTTAGGCAAGTGCCTGAAACTATCTATTGAAAAACTGCTGAGGACTTACATACAGCCTTACCAAGTTCATGTCACAGGCAAGTAACCACATGAATTCAACCACATCAAATGAGTCATCCTGTTCAACAAGATGAGTCCATTGATCACATCAGAGATGTGTCAAATTGCTATGAAAGTTTCTAAGACTTACAAATTCTATATATACCTTGTTGTAGATGAGTTAGTGGTCCATACTGAGAGTGGCCCACTCACAGGCTAGTCTGTGTTACATGTGGTCAGCATTTTAAGCTTTTTGGTCACTAGACTTTCAACTTCTCCCCTCCTCAGCCATTTATTCTCATAGTCACATCCTTTCTCATGCTCAGCACAAAGCAGGTGTTCACAAAATGTTTATTAGATAGATAAATAAGCTAACAAACTAGTAAATTAAAACAGAAGCATCTATGAAGGGACTTTTGAAGGGAACAGAAACTCATAAGTGAGACGTGAGATGCCACAAAGTGAAACTATCATTGCCTAACTGTTGCTGAAGTTGGGATTTAACATTGTGGTGGATTCTTAAGCCACACCTCTATTCAAAATCTGTCAGGGCATACACACAGTTTGTGATCCAGTTGGAATATTGTGAGACATGGAGAGGGGGCCTTAATGATTTCTGGAAAGCTTTCCTTCAAGGTAAGATTAACAGACTGACTTCAGATATCTATAAACCAGAAGGATTCTTCTTCTTTTTTTTTTTTTCATTTATTTTTTATTAGTTGGAGGCTAATTACTTTACAATATTGTAGTGGTTCAGAAGGATTCTTCTGATTCCCTTTCATCTCATGTAGTCTTTAGATCTCTGAGGCTTAAAATGGTGCTGTAAGTTGCATTGTGTGCAAAAAAACTCACAACACTACTCTGCTATAATAATAAATTTAAAATAAGATTGAAACTTATTCAAGTAGATGTTAATAGTTTTCATACTCAGAAGATAGAGATACTGAAAACCTGATTTAGAGTAGATTGTTTTCTAAAATCTCCTTCCCTTTTTGGCATACCTATGTATATGGCATATCTTTCCACCAGCAATATAAAAAATAGGAAACAAATATTTATTTTGTAAAGGAAATATTTTCCTTTTAGGGTGAGATTATAAAGCAAATAATTTCCCTCAAAAGTATATTTTATATATGCAGACAGCCAAAACAGTGAAGGTGGAATTAACAGTGAATAAAGAAGTAAATATTTTAACCAGTATTCTGTAATTTGCACATACAAATAGGACAATGAATTATAGGATAATGAGCAAAGGAAACATAAAATGCTTAATGGCCCTGGTACTCAGTTCACTGTTGTAAAAACCTACTTTGAGCTGTGTTTAATTGAAACATATGCTTTCCAACAGTTTGCACGATTGTTTGGAAAGTTAACCTGCCTCATTTTTTACCTAAAGAAAAGATAGATAAAGGAGTAAAAAATTTGGTTTTCTTAGGAATTCTTGTGGTGATTTGTCATGAAAAAAGTCTCTGTTAACATCTTTGCCGAAACTGTTTCCAGTATTCAAATCATATTCATTTAACAGCTACTGGTCTTTCATCCCTTCTGAAGAAATAAAAATGAAGTTCAGGCCTCCAAGGGCTGGTTAACATCATGGTGACATCGTTTCCAAAAGTGTTCCAACTCCAAATGAACACAAATCCATTTAGAGTGGGAGATTACAGAGGTAAAAACAGTTTTATCTTCCCATTCGATACTGTGGACTATTCACTTAATTTCAACTTTGGCAGCAAGCATGCAATTAAGATGCTGTGTAGTATACAATCATTTTTGACAAAATGAAAAGATTCAGTTTGGAGGTGAAAATAGGAAAGGAAGTCTGTCAGGTAATTATAAAATCTTAAGCATGAAAACGATCAATATCCTTCATTTTATACGATAGTGTGTCCAGGAAATTTGGATGTAAATAGAAGCAGCTGGAATTTTATTTTAAGGGAAATAGGGGATTTTAATTTTTAAGGAATCTTGCTTTAAAAAAATTCTTCTGCAAACTGAAAACAATTCTACCCTGATTCATCCATTGTATGCTATAGACTAATTTCTACTAATTTACATGGCAGAATTTATAGATACATTTGGAATAATTTTGATTATATGACTCAACAACTGCACATTAGGTGTTGACAAACAAATATAAAAACAAAATAAATCTATACCCAAAATGCCTGAAAATGTAATGTACTGTCAGTATAAATTTTCTTTTTTATGCAAAGGGAAGAAATTATTTTCTTTGTTGGTTTCTTCACTGATTCAACAACAGCAAAAGTAATTTGATGGGTTGTTATAGTTACAAGAAAAGTTTTCAAAGTTTTCATTCTTTTGAAAAATACTTAAGGATTCGTAGTGTAATTCTATCATTATAGTTTATACATTTTAAAAACTTAATGCAATTTAAAGCTTCAGAAGCGATCAGCTAATATTTCTCTTCCAGTGTCATCTGATTGTGTACAAAAATTGTGGTTAATATATGATCTTGTATAAGTATTTGGTGGCCAAATAAAAAAGAGCTATTAATTCTTTTAAACTCATAAATGCTATTTTAGAATATATTTTTTGAAGCACAAAGACAATGGAATCTAGTTATAATATGTCAATAAATGTGTAGATCATGGACAACCTTTGAATAGTATCACATATTTTGAGAATTACAAACGATGGGGCTAATGTCAGAAATTCCTATTCCTGATTAATCATCTGTTTAGCAAAGAGATGTTAATCTTAGACTGGTTCAGAAACACATTGAGAAAGGACTGAGTGGATCTTCAAAGACAAAGTATACCATAAGAGTTGTGGAATTATCTTTATATTTCAAGGCAGAATCAGTTCCGGGACATTATTTCCAATATGAATGCCGTTCAGTCCCCTTTACAACACCCTGCCAACTTGTCCAGCCTCTGTTCATGTCTTTTATGAAAGGAAACCCAATGTCCCTGAGGAAAGACAAATTCTGAGGCAGTCAGTGGTTTTTTTTTTTCATTTATTTTTATTAGTTGGAGGCTAATTACAATATTGTAGTGGTTTTTGTCATACATTGACATGAATGAGCCATGGATTTACATGTATTCCCCATCCCGATCCCCCCTCCCACCTCCCTCTCCACCCGATCCCTCTGGGTCTTCCCAGTGCACCAGGCCCGAGCACTTGTCTCATGCATCCAGCCTGGGCTGGTGATCTGTTTCACCATAGATAATATACATGTTTCGATGCTGTTCTCTCGAAATATCCCACCATCGCCTTCTCCCACAGAGTCCAAAATTCTGTTCTGTACATCTGTTTTTCTTTTTCTGTTTTGCATATAGGGTTATCATTACCATCTTTCTAAATTCCATATATATGCGTTAATATGCTGTATTGGTCTTTATCTTTCTGGCTTACTTCACTCTGTATAATGGGCTCCAGTGGTTTGTTTTCCTTATTGATTTGAAATCTTTCTAGGCTTCTTCCTAATGGGTCAGCACAGCCAAGTAATAGAAGAGAACTTATTTCCCAAACTCCTCTGCTTACCCTCAACCCCATCTTTCCTCTGTTTCCACCAACCTTTCCTTTCTCCTCTCTTTTTGAAGTTTGAAAAATGGCAATAAGTGTGTATTCTCGATGTTAAACGATATGTCAAGATGAGAAGAGAGAATGAGAGAATAATTAGGGGAGGAGAGAGCAGTCCGAAAAAAGGGATAATGTAATAGAAGAAAGACCAGTAGACTGCGGACCATGGGCCTCACACTCCCACTTGGTTGGAATTGCTCATACAAAGAAGGTCTTAACCAGGAGGATTGGGGTCAATCAATGTGGGATGAATTAAAGAGTCTGGTGGTCTGTACTTGATGTTGGTCAATACTCAAGGCTTTCTGAGTAACATCAAATACATTTTGATTGGATTTTATTTCACTTATTTAAAAATTATTTTAATGTTAATTTTGTTTAGATAATATACTTACATATATTCATAAGTCAAATTTATGAACATGGAAAATTCTGTCTACTCTTTTCCCTAAACGCCTACTTACTCACTCTGGTAGCCATCAATTTTATTAGATTTTCAAATAAAAACTCTCATTAGGCCACCAGTAGAGACTCACAGGTCTTTAATCCCCAAACTTTGATTTGGAAACTCTGGGACTGCCATGAGGCAGTTTTGAAGTATACTCTTCACATATGTCTTTGTTATTTGTTTTTTTCAGTTCTCAATAGTGGGTTAGTTATTCCCAGTGAATATATTTTAGAAATTGAATATATCTTTCAGAGACACTGCTTTGTTAACTTGTCAAGGTGTTATGTATTTCATGCAGACCTTATCCATTATCTATACCATCACAGAAAATCTTTTATGAAGAAAAACTGGATATGTTATGTTTCATGTAGCCCTTGATCTATGACTTTGTCTTAGACTTGTGTTTCATCAAAGAAAAAAAAAAAAGCAGCTTGGTACAGTTTTATCTGTCAAAGAGCTGCTTTAACAAAGTCTGAGGAGACCCAATCATATTACGTTGGTCTGGTTCGACTCTTCCAGGCAGTATATAGAAGGGTGAAAGGTCTCTGATTCTATGATAGGTGCCCTGAAAAATAAATCTTGTGATTTGTTCATCTTCTCCCCATCTATCAAAAGGAAACTAATAAACAGTCCCAGATGCAGTGGTAGGAAATGGAAAATAAAATCTCCCCCATGCCAACCCAGTAGCAACTGGTATTTACCAGAAAGAGAGCTTATTGTCAGTCTCCCCACACACCCAACTCTACTGATTTGAAGAAGAATGAACACAAATAAGAGAGCAAAAGAACTGACCTCTTCGATTAGTAGAGTTAGCGCTATTAGCACTCTTTTATTTGCTGGTAAATATTGGATTTTGCCTAAAAGTTAAAATGTGGACATAAACTGAACTGGTGAATAGAGGCATGCATCTATGAATTACTCTCTTCATGTTACTTTGCGTTGGAAAATTACTCTGTAAGCTCTGGATTTATAATCATGCATCTCACATGTAGCTGACTTGTAGTGGAAATGGTTTAGAAATGAGCTATGTGTGCAAGGCCATATTTTCTTACATAGATGGATATGCAGAACAGCTAATATTATGGCATGAGGGCACTGTAATCCTATTTTGAAAGGCAATTTGTGTGTGTGTCACCCTCAGATGACCAGAACAGCTAATATTATGGCATGAGGGCACTGTAATCCTATTTTGAAAGGCAATTTGTGTGTGTGTCACCCTCAGATGACCAAACTGGGCTCTATCTTTTTCACCAATGTGCTAGTTTCATCAGCTCTGTCTTCTTCATGGTGTCATTGTGGAATGAATGGCCAAGATGATTCTCAGTTTACCAAAGATTATTACCCAGAAGTGAAGGTGGAGGAGTACCTTGGTCAGGACACAAATCCTGCTCTATGTCTGTAGTGTGTTCACAGGGGCCAGTGTGGCGGGAGGTTTCTGCCTCATATGGTCATTCAGGGATCCAGACTCAAAGGATCCACCATTCTGTGATTACATCACCTGGAACACCTGGAACACAGCCCCTTTGTCATCACAGCAAGAGGAAAGAGTGCAAGAATATCTCACATCCTTGCTTGTGTGCTTCAGTCTGAGTCACAAATTTACCAGAATCTGTCTTCTCGTCACAAATTATAGAATTGACTCTTCCTATTACTTGTGGAACACACACATCTCTTCCTCAAGACCTCCTCTAAGAGACCTCTTTCTCTTCTTTGAGACAATTCAATCCTATTTAGACATAGCATTGAACTCAAGTCTTCAAATCTCTGGATTCACAACAGTCCTTACATTAGATGTGAATATAGTCTGTCTTGGTCTGGAAAGTTTGATGTAAAAATACAAGTTATCTGCTTCCCTACACTCCCATTGTCCTTCAACACACACACACACACACAATATAGTAGCAGAAAAGAGAAATTGTAAAAAAAAAACAAAAAACCTCAAAATTTTAGTTGCTCACAACAACAAATATTTATTTTTGCTCTCAGGTATTTCCAGAAATAGGAGTGTGCCATGATTGGCACTAACTGTAGTCTTTGAGAAAGCTCCTTTATCAATTAAACCCTTTGGACTCTGACAGAGTCAGACAGGACTGAAGTGACTTGGCAATGCACACATGCACCCCAGTATTAGATAATGGCCTTTGGAAACAGAATTTGCCCATAATCTTATTTTTACCTTGAGCCTGCTTTAATTTTTATGGTTAACACCAAGTGAAATGGACATGTTTTGGTGTGTGGAGTCTATGAACTTTAATACATATAGGTTACTGGAACTACCATTGCAATAAGGATGAAAAACAGTTCCACCTCCCCCCATATCCCCAAAATGCCTCTTTGTAGTGCCACCTTCCCCCATGATATCAATACAGGAGTGTCCTTTCCCACTTTTTAATTCAGAATGTGAGGATATCTGCTATCATCTACTTTCCTGAGTCCTCAGATGGTTGCTTGACTTCTTTCAGGATTTTATATTTGCATTCAGTGGGATAAATGGAAAAGAATCAATTGCTTGGTCTTGTCTGGAACCAGAATTTCACTGAAGTGTTTTGAACAGGGGACTTTTAAGCATAATGGCCATAATGAAGTGTGGGGAAATAAAAGTCAATGGAAAGGATCTAGGTGTTTCCTTAGCTAAATTTCCAATTAAGAAGACTAAGCAAATTCCCATATACCATCAAAGCAAAGCTATTTTTTTTTCCAGAGTGTCTAATCACTCAGTCATAGTTGACTCTTGGCAACCCTATGGATTTTAGCCTGCCAGGCTCCTCTGTCCATGGGATTTCCCAGGTTAGAGTACTGCAGTAGGTAGCCATTCCCTTCTCCAGGGGATCTTCCCAACCCAGGGACCAAACTTGGGTCTGCTGCATTGCAGGAAGATTCTTTACTGTCTGAGTCACAAGGGAAGTCCCTTTTTTTCTAAAGAATTTTTTATTTAATATATTTTTTTAAGCATCAAAGTAGTAAGTATAGACAAAATATTGTTTGATTTCATTAAATTTATTTTTTAAGTTAGTATATTTTTATTTTGGCTTACAAATAGGGGCATTGTTATATCCTGTGCTTAGAGCACCTAAACACTATCACTAGGGATATCACCAGGCAATTCCAGCTAATCCAGTCTCTAACCATCATTTCAGTATCACCAGAGAGCCCTCATAACCTGAATTTTGGAACACAGTCTTCAGGCTGGGATCAATTTTGGATCACAAATACCTTTACCTCTTCATCTTCTGTGTCTTTCTCATCACCTACACTCATGATATGTGACTAGAAATTTTCACGTAGCAATTTACTTGGTACTCTCAGAACTAAGGAAGAGGAACAAAAGTTACCATTAAATAACTGAGTAGAATGTGAAGGTACATGGATTATCTCCTTTATTCCCCACTGTAGGTATTAGTTCAGTATTACTATTCTCAACATACAGGTGAGGAAACTGAGACAGAGATTCAGTAACTTGTCCAAGGTTGCAGCACTAATTCCAAAGTTCATGTTCTCTCCTAACGCCACATGGGTCTATCCTTCCATGCCACCTATACTTGATAAGATAGAAACAAACAGGTAACTTAGGGCTAAAGATAATTCAAGAGATTAGGATCGCATGGAGCAAAATGGAGTGGGGAAAATGCAGGAATTCTAAAAAGAGGCTGAAATCTTTTATGTCTTTGTGTCTGTTTTATGGGCTTCTCAGGTGGCTCAGTAGTAAAGAATCCACCTGCCACACAGGAAACCCGGGTTTGACCCCTGGGTTGGGAAGATCCTCTGGAAGAGGAAATGGCAACCCATTCCAGTATTCTTGCCTGGGGAATCCCATGGACAGAGGAACCTGGTGGGCTACAGTCCATGGGGTCGCAAAGAATCAGACACAACTGAGTGACTGAGGATGTGTGCATGTCTGTTCTATGTTAAAATATCTATGATATTTGAAACAAGCAATCTACTTCCAAATGTTTTTATGAATATATTTTTTCTTGAGGCTGTGGTTTTGGGGTACTGATATTATACCACAACCTTTTAAACCTGTTGTCTGTTTGTTTTCTGATACTGTCTGAAACCTACCTATTAATCTTGCTTCTGATGTTCGTTCTCTATTTTTTATGCCAACATGGAAAATAAAGGATGAAGGGTTGGTCTTCTGGCTAAAAACCTATGCGAGATTTTTTTTAGGCTGGAACCTAGGCAATGACAATGGCTTTACTTGGCAGGCCTCCATGGGACAACTGCTCTCCCCACACCAGACTTGGTGCTTGGCCAGGGCAATATAGTCTCAGAAGGGAGTTGCGGTCAAGAATTCAGGTCTCGCTAGTCATGTTCTGTCATGTATTTTTATATCCAGTCCCAGTGCATTCATTCTTAGGTCTCTTTATCTGACATTCTGAGCCAAGGTCTTCTTCAGATGCCTCTGCTAAGGCCTTCTTATGAGGAGAGGAAGGAGAAAACTTGAAGATAATTTTCCCCACTCTGACTAAGTACCCACTTCTGTTCTACTCCTAGTCCTTCCGTTACATCCTCCCCATGATCCTAGAGTTCATAAAACCTCCAGAGGCTTGTTCATAGAGATGATCTCCACCTCTGTGTTGTTCTACCTGACTCTGGACCAAGCTGACATTCCGTGGGGGAAAACAGAACCGTGTTTCCTTGGGTTTTAAAGTTCTACTTGTAACATCCATAGTAAGTGGTTAAAGGCTTACTCTCTCATTTTTGACTTGTGCTTTGATTGGGCTTCTCAGGTGGTGCTAGTGGTAAAGAGTCCACCTGCCAAGGCAGGAGATGCAGGAGATGCAGATTTGATCTCTGAGTTAGGAAGATCCCAAGGAGTAAGAAGTGGCAATTCACTCCAGTATTCTTGCTTGGAAAATTCTATGGACAGAGAAACCTGGTGGGCTACACCACGGGGTCACAAAGAGTTGGACAGGACTCAGCAAGTTGAGCACTTGACTGGCTACTCAGACATCTGACAGCTAAGCTCATTCTTTTCTCTTCTATCTCATCCAACCTCAAGACAGAAAAAGGCCATCCAGAGTTTAAATAAGACTGGAAGTTGTGGACTCCACTGAATATCCCTGAAGCAAACTTATAGACCTATTTTAGGAGAAGAAGGAGGACAATTAATCTCAAAAAAAATTCCCATTTATTTCTCAAACTCCACTTAATTTCTCCTAAATTCTAAGTTTCATAATTGTCATCTTTGGCAAGCTTTTATGGTAGGAAATTGTTTCATAGTGATGTCTGCTATATGCTGGCCAAATCATAAAGTCATTATGCTTTTACTTCATAAAAATATACAAAGACCACAAATATATTAATCAGATACAAATATTCCATCTACCGTACATATTCACATGTCTGATGAAGAGCTGACTGACAGAATAAATGAATGAATTACCAAATAACCATACTGGGACTTCAAAAGTCGGCCCTGGAATGAGAGCAGAGAGTAGCAGTAAGCAGAAAGAATGTGGTGATTATGTTGTCTGAAAGGGAAAAGAAAGAAGAAACAGAATAGCAGGTAGTAGGGAGGAGTGGAGAGGAGAAAACACATGAAGGAAAAAGGCAATACCTTCTGTTTTTACCTCAAAAGTTGTTTTTTGTCTCCTGATTGATGTTTTAGAAAGCTTAATATGCTTCTGAAGAAAAAGACCAGGAAATTAGAGAATGTCCTCAACACTACCCTGCTGGGTTCCACCAACTCTAGTTTGAATGAAATGAAAAAATCAAAGTACATCTATGTTTCATTTCCAACAGAAGGTAGAAGGTTTTTTCCCCTTCATTTTTTTTTCTTCATAAAAAATTTACCCTTTGAAAAACTCATACTGCATCTAGGTTAACATTAGTCATCTCCCTTCAGTAAAAATAATTTTGACCAATGTTATGCTGGATATCTCATTGTCTTGTCAACAACAACATGGTAATTGGCATGAATGTCCAAAAATCAAAGCCTTTCAGAAATGATAGGCTTGATTTAGCCCCACTGGCACGGCTCTCATTAATTCAGTGAGGACTGTGTAGTACAAATATACAGATTCCTTTATTCATCACAGTAATGACCTCAGGGAGCCTCATTGAAAATGTACATGACAGATCAGGTAGGGAATGCTGTTGCCCAAATGAACAGAAAATAGCAAATGAGAGCAAGATAATATGAAATTTACCTTAGAAAAAACATTAAGTAATCATTACTTGAATAAATTATGTATTTTATATAATCCAAAATATTCTGTACTTAAAAGCCCCGAAAGGGCAAATGCACATTTCACTAAATGTTTCAAGATTCTGAATTAAATCTGAAAGGAATCTCTCTTCATTATTATGTGTTAACATAGGTCCATTGGATTCCTTTGGGTGAGAATATTTAAATAATCTCACTTATAAAAACCATGCAGTAGATTTCTGCCTCAATGACCAACACCATCACTGTCTCTACTTCCCACCCACGCCCACCACAAAAGCACACCTGCACTCTATGGATCGAATGTCTGTGATGCTCCAAATTTATATGCTGAAATGCTAGCCCTCAATATAATGCTGTTAGGAATGCTGTTAGGGGGATGGAGAGTTGATTAGGTCATGAGGGCAGAGTCTTCATGAATTGGATTACTGCCCTTATAAAAGGGACTGAAGAGATCTCCCTTGACTCTTCTGGCATGTGAGGATATGGCTAGAAGATATCTGTCTGTGAACCAGGAAGCAGAGACTCACCAGATACCAAATCTGGTGGTGCTTTGATCGCGAACTCCCTAGCTTAAAAAAACAAATGTTTAAGGCATCCACTCTGGGATGAATGAATTAAGGTATGCAACCATATGTGTGTATACACACAGATTCACATACAGGAAGTGGGGATATACTTTACAGAAATCTCTCTTGCTGTACAGTACAGGCTTCCCAGGTGGTTCAGTGGTAAAGAATCCCTCTGCCAATGAAGGAGACATGGGTTCATTCCCTGGGTTGGGAAGATCCCCTGGAGGAGGAAATGGCAACCCACTCCAGTATGCTTGTTGGGAAAATCCCATAGACAGAGGAGCCTAGTGGGCTACAGTCCCTAGGGTCTCAAAGAATGGGATATAACTGAGCACACACATGCATGGCATGGCATGCACAGAAGTAGAACAGTATTGTATCACTGACAAGAGGATTGGAGGGAGAAGAATCCATAATTAGTAGAGGTAGATGAAAGCCTGGACATGACTTAGCAACTAAACAACAACAACAATAAAGATGAAGAATAGGAGATAGATAAGTGGGGTGGAAGAACAAACAAACAAACATAAGACAATGGGGAAAAATAAGAGGATATGGAAAAGAGAATGATGTAGATGGGAGTGATGTCAGAGCAGAATTCAGAGACGGGGTCCAACGGAACCTCAAGTGTGCCTCACTTTGCTACAAAGTAATGAGTTCGTTTTAAATCTCATTCAATGAAATATGATTACTGAAGGAACAAAAGGCATTTTAATCTGTGAGAGTCTTAGAAAAGTAAGTGAGAAAGGTGAAAAGTCACCCTTTCACAAAGTTGGCTCTTATTGGTACAGCAGGGTTTAAGTTTTGAAAAGCTAACTGCTGTAATATTTTGAAGTTAGGAACAGCTATCTGCAGTGATAAGAGTCTTATTAGCCTAGCTATCTAGTGGATCTCTTAGAATAAATGATATTGAGGATTTTGAAAATGCTGATAACTTGATCTCAAGGTGAGAGGATTAAGACTTGGAATGGGCTGTTTCAAACAGCAGAGAACAAAATGAAGCAACTTTTGGGAGTCCCTCCAAAGAATTAAACTGTTCTTAAGAAGAATGCGCCCATATCTGCTTTTCTAGTGGCAACAGCATGTATAATGAACACGTATGACCATTCCACAGTGAAGGTGAAGACAAGCATCTCGCTTCAGTGACAGGCTGGGTACAACAGTGAAGACCGCAGGAGTGGAGGAAGCTCAGGTTTTGTGACTAAATTGAGAACTTTCCACTTGTCTTGAGAGTTCTCTTGGTGGGTTTTACAAACTCAAGACTATTTCCCCTTTTATTGTATTGTGACCAGTTCTTTTGATTAACCTCTTGTGATTCAAAACAGCCTCAGGATTCCCAAACCAGTCAACGATGGACGGCCACAGGAGAAACCAGGAGTTAAAGCAACTTGTGTAACAGAGGAAGCTTGGGTCATGCTCGGAGTAAAGTGCTTCAAAATTCAAAATAAACCAACATGAAAGAGAAAATCATCCTTGTTTCAGAGACTATAAATAATGCAGCAATCTTCCAGGAAGAAGCCAGTTTTGTGTTTAAGACCATGTTTGCTTGCTGAGCTGTGGAAAACTACATCATGTCCAGAAAGCTGGTAATCTTATTTTTTAAATTGTCTGAATTTCATATGTCACTGACTCCCTCAGGAGATGGAAAAGCTGATTTTGGTCTGGAACTTGTTTCCTTATAATGTTTCAGCTTACACGATGTGAAAATGTCCTCTCCTATTTATGTGACTGTGATACTTACAAATGCCCCATTTAGCTATTTGGATAAATTCTGTTCTTATTTCTCACAAATTTTTCTTCATAACATGTGATAGACAAAGCTTTTAGTAGCCAGATACTCAAATATCAGAAATTCACCCTTGCTGAGCTCAAACATGTTAGGATTATGAGTGATGGAAAAATAAAGTACATTGAAAAGTAGCTTAGATTAAGCTCGAGGACATTGGTTGAGCACGAGTGGCCAAGGATGCTTTTGAAGGATTCACTGAATCACAGCCTGAAGCAATGTAACATCACAGCAGAGAACAGAGAAACAACTAAAGCCGAGAGAATGTACTAGTATGCAACAGCCAAGGACAGGGTGACTTAGTTTGAGCAAAATTACTGTCTACTGCACCAGGACACCATTCTTCAAATAGCAACAAGTCCCACAGCATAGTTATGAGTGACAGATATTAGGAAAATCCTTTATGTTTTATCAGTGTGATATGGCTTTACAGTATTATATATTTAGCGATTCCTATATCCAGCTGAGGCTTCCCTGGTGTCTTAGATGGTAAAGAATGTGCCGGCAATGCAGGAGACCTGGTTTCGATCTCTGGGTCAGGAAAAGCCCCTGGAGAAGGGAATGACTACCCACACCAGTATTCTTGCCTGGAGAATTCCATGAACAGAAGAGCCTGGTGGACTATGGTTCATGGGGTGACAAAGAGTCAGACATGCTGAGTGACTAACACGCACACACACACACACATTTCCAGACAGAAGAATCACTAGTACATCGTCTTCATTTTCAAAATAAATTAGTTGTGAGTACATTGAACACATACAGTATTACAATCCTAGGATAACATCATTTGATGGAAAACAATTAGAAATGAGAAAATAGACATATTCATGACAAACAAAATGGAATAAATGAAACAAATGTTAAATTATGAGGGAAACTTACAGATTGTTTTTGTGCCATGGGCTCCAAAGAGGGATAATATATCGCTAATATAATTAGGGATTTTGGTAGATCTTGGTGAAAATGTCTACCAGTCATTTCATACCCTTTATCCATGTCTTTGGGAGCACTGTCTCACATAGACTCTACCTCCTAGTGGTCTATCTGATGATTTGCCTGGCCATTCAGACACTAGCAAACATGATGTGAACAGAAACTCAGAAAGCATTTGCATTTTGATCCTTGCTTTCATGTTCCTATTTGGAACTCTGAGACTCCCATGTGAAGAAAGATAGACTAGCTAGAACAGGAGATACTATATGAGGCAAAAATGAATTGTCCAAGCTCAGGTCCTCTTAGACCAATAAGGTGCCAACTGCCAGACATGTGACTGAAGTGGTCTTGAACAAAATAATCCGAAATGAGCTAGGCTGGAAGAACACCAAGCCGATCCATGGAATCATTAAAAAAACTGCAATTAATTTGGGTATGTTTAACCATGCAATAAAACCTTACCATTTCATGCTTAATTTAATGATAATAATAATAATATTACTAACAATTAGGGGGCTACCATGTAATGTGTCAGACACTGTGTGAATATATTCAGTTCGGTTCCGTTCAGTCACTCAGTTGTGTCCAACTCTTTGTGACCCCATGGACTGCAGCACACCAGGCCTTCCTGTCCTTCACCAACTCCAGGAGTTTGCTCAAACTCATGTCCTTTGAGTTGGTGATGCCATCCAACCATCTCATCCTCTGTCATCTCCTTGTCCTCCTGCCTTCAATCTTTCCCCAGCATCAGGGTCTTTTCCAATGAGTCAGTTCTTCGCAACAGGTGACAAAAGTATTCAGCTTCAACTTCACCATCAGTCCTTCCAATGAAAATTCAGGATTGATTTCCATTAGGGCTGACTGGGTTGATCTTGAAGTCCAAGAGACTCTCAAGAGTCTTCTCCAACACGACAATTCAAAAGCATCAATTCTTTGGCACTCAGGTTTCTTTATGATACAACTCTCACATCTATACATGACTACTGGTAAAACAATAACTTTCACTATATGGACTTGTGTTGGCAAACTAATGTCTCTCCTTTTTAATGACAAACTGTCTAGGTCATAATTCTTATTCCAAGGAGCAAGTGTCTTTTAATTTCATGGCTGCAGTCACCATCTGCATTGATTCAGTTCAGTTTGGTTGCTCAGTCGTATCTGACTCTTTGCAACCCCATGGACTGCAGCACAGAAGATCTCCCTGTCCATTGCCAACTCCCGGAGTTTACTCAAACTCAGGTCCATTGAGTCAGTGATGCCATCCAACCATCTCATTCTCTGTCATCCCCTTCTCCTCCCCACTTCAATCTTCCCCAGCATCAGGGTCTTTTCAAATGGGTCAGTTCTTCGCATCAGGTGGCCAAAGTATTGGAGCTTCCAAAGAATATTCAGGACTGATTTCCTTTAGGATTGACTGGTTGGATCTCCTTGCTGTCCAAGGGACTCTCAAGAGTCTTCTCCAACACCACAGTTCAAAAGCATCAATTCTTTGGTGCTCAGCTTTCTTTATAGTCCAACTCTCACATCCATACATGAATATTGGAAAAATCATAGCTTTGACTAGATGGACCTTTGTTGGCAAAGTAATGTCTCTGCTTTTTAATATTCTGTCTAGGTTGGTCATAACTTTTCTTCCAAGGAGCAAGCATCTTTTAATTTCATGGCTGCAGTCACCATCTGCAGTGATTTTGGAGCCCAAGAAAATAAAGTCTATCACTGTTTCCATTGCTTCCCCATCTATTTGCTATGAAGTGATGGGACCAGATGCCATGATCTTAGTTTTCTGTATGTTGAGTTTTAAGCCACCTTTTTTGTTCTCCTCTTTCACTTTCATAAAGAGACTCTTTAGTTCCTCTTCACTTTCTGCCATAGGTTGGTGTCATCTGCATATCTGAGGTTATTGATATTTCTCCTGACAGTGTTGATTTCAGCTTGTGCTTCATCCATCCTGGCATTTCGCATGATGTACTCTGCATATAAGTTAAATAAGCAGGGTAACAATATACAGCCTTAA
This sequence comes from Dama dama, assembly GCF_033118175.1. Classification (NCBI taxonomy): domain Eukaryota; kingdom Metazoa; phylum Chordata; class Mammalia; order Artiodactyla; family Cervidae; genus Dama; species Dama dama. The sequence continues at coordinate 51,894,959 of NC_083710.1, forward strand.
CATACTCCATTCCCAATTTGGAACCAGTTGGTTGTTGCATGTCTGATTCTAGTTATTGTTTCTTGACCTGCATACAGGTTTCTCAGGAGGCAGGTCAGGTAGTCTGGTATTCCCATCTCTTTCAGAATTTTCCATAGGTTCTTGTGATCCACACAATCAAAGGCTTTAATGTAGTCAATGAAGCAGATGTTTTTTCTGAAATTCTCTTGCTTTTTCTATGATCCAATAGGTGTTGGCAATTTGATCTCTTGGTTCCTCTCCCTTTCCTAAACCCAGCTTAAATATCTGGAAGTTCTCAGTTCATGTACTGTTGAAGAGTAGCTTGGAGAATTTTGAGCATTACTTTGCTAGCATTTGAGATGAGTGCAATTGTGTGGTAGTTTGAGCATTCTTTGGCATTGCCTTTCCTTAGGATTGGAATGAAAACTGACCTTTTCCAGTCCTGTGGCCACCACTGAGTTTCCCAAATTTGCTGGCATATTGAGTGCAGCACTTTCACAGCATCATCTTTTAGGATTTGAAATAGCTCAGCTGGAATTCTGTCACCTAGCTTTGTTCATAGTGATACTTCCTAAGGCCCACTTGACTTCACATTCCAGGATGTCTGGCTCTAGGTGAGTCACCATCGTGGTTATCTGGGTCATGAAGATCTTTTTTGTACAGTTCTGTGTATTCTTGCCACCTCTTCTTAATATCTTCTGCTTCTGTTATGTCCATACCACTTCTCTCCTTTATTGTGTCCATCTTTGCTTGAAGTATTCCACTGGTATCTCTAATTTTCTTGAAGAGATCTCTAGTCTTTCCCATTCTATTGTTTTTCTCTAGGTCTTTGCATTGATCACTGAGGAAGGCTTTTTCCACTCCTTGCTATTTTGTGGAGCTCTGCCTTCAGATGGATATATCTTTTCTCCTTTGCCTTTCAGTTCTCTTCTTTTCTTAGCTCTATGTAAGGCCTCCTTGGACAACCATTTTCCCTTTTTGCATTTCTTATTCTTGGGGATGGTTTTTTCCACTGCTTCCTGTACAATGTACAAGCCTCCATCCATAGTTCTTCAGGCACTCTGTCTATCAAATCTAATCCCTTGAATCTATTTGTCACTTCCACTGTGTAATCATAAGGGATTTGATTTAGGTCATAAATGAATGCTCTAGCAACTTTCCCTACTTTCTTCAATTTAAGTTTGAATTTTGCAAAAAGGTCAGAAATTTCAAATATATATATGTAATAAATATATATTATATAATTTATAATTATAAAATATAATATATAAATATAATGTATTTAATAATATATAATAAATATAATAAAATTATATATAATTAATTATATTAATTGACTATAATTATATATAATATATATAATAAATATACATTAATATATAAATATAATATATTTAATAATAAAATATAATAATAAAATAATATAATAAATATAAAAATGATATGACAATACAATTATATAATTCATTAAATATTAATTAATAAAATAATATAATAAGTATAATATAATATAATTTATATATTTATTTTATATAAATACATATAATATATAGTTTTATAATATATAATAATATATTGTATATATTATTATATATAATATATATAGTTTTATAATAGATATTATATATAATATATAATAATATATAATGTATAATATAATATGTATTATACATATTTGAAATTCCTGGCATTTAAATAAGGTTGGTGTTCATAACACCATTTTACAGATATTATAATTTATGTTGTGAAGTGTGAATATAACCATGCAAATAGTAAATAACAGTGCCAAGATTCATTTTCAGCCTGTGAGTTCCCTGTCCTTTCCATTTTGCCAGGTTGCTGACTGCATGGCCTCTCAAGTAGGAATGAGGCTGAGCCTTAGATGGGCTGCTAAGGTTTCCTCAAAGTGGTAAAGCCTTTAACACTCAAACTACTCAAGGATTCTTCATTCACCTCATGCCAAGCTGAGTAAAATATTTCTTAATTGAAGTAGAGTTGCTTTACAATGTTATGTTAGCTTTAGTTGTACAACATAGTCCTTCAATATTTTTATAGACTATATTCCATCTGAAGTTATTATAAAATAATGCATGTATTTCTCTGTGGTATAACAATATATCCATGTTGCTTACCTATTTTATACATGGAAGCTTATATCTCTTAATCCCATAGGGCAATCTTGCCCCTCTCTGCCTCTCTTTCTCCACTAGTAACCACTAGTTTGTTCTCTATATCTTGGAGTTTCTTTTTATTTTGTTATATACACTGTTTTATTTTTCAGATTCCACGTATCAGTGTATTTGTCTTTCTCTTACTTCACTGAAGTCTTACCTCATTAAGCAGAGTACCCTCCATGTTTATTCATGTTGTTGCAAATGGCAAAACTTCAGTCTTTTTACTGCTAAGTAATATTCCACTATGTATATCACATCTTCTTTATCCATGTAGCCTAAATGGATATTTAGGTTGCTTCATATCTTGACTATTAAAAATGACACTCTTATGATCATTGGACTATGTGTATCTTTTCAAATTTATGTATTTGTTTTCTTTGGATATATACCAAGGAGTAGAATTGCTAGATCTCATGGTGGTTCTATTTTTAGTTTTTCTGAGGACCCTCCATAATGTTTTCCATAGTTGTTGCACCAATTTGCATTTTCTCTAACAGTGTACAAGATTTTTCTTTTCTCTTCATCATCATCAATTTTTGTCATTTGTCTTTTTGATGACAGCTATTCCAACAGGTGTGTGTTGTTTCTTGTTTTGGAAGGCAGATTCTTAACCACTGGATCTCCAGAGAAGTCCCAAGGTTGTTACAATATTACTGACTATAGTACCCCTGTGTATATTATACCCTTGTGATTTATTATTTTATAGCTGGGTGTCTGAGCCTCTTAATCCTTTTCCACTTTGGGGAATTTATTTTAAAAAATGGAAAACACAAGTTCAAAAGATATATGTACCCATATGTTCATTATAACACTATTTACAAAAAGTAAGATACAGAAATAACCTAAGTTGTTTGCAGTGGGAGCATGGATAAAGAAGATGTGGTACATAAATACAGTGGAATACTCCTCAGCCATAAAAAGAATGAAATGTTGGCATTTGCAACAACATGAGGGGACCATGAAGACATTATGCTACATGAATCACTGCATTTTTTAAAAATGACTTTTAGTGGGAGAACAAGCATTCCAGGGAGGTGTGTCTAGGTTGTGAACGTGACTCGGCCTACTCTACTCCAAAGTTCATGACTAGTGATGTCTTTTTGGCAATCAGTTTCATTCTTGGTAAATAACAGAATCACCAGTTTAAGTGTAGATGGAAATTATTACACACACTAGTAGATTATACAGAGAATTAGACTAAATTATCCTCTGGGGTTCCCAGTGCCTGGGGCAAAACCAGGCTGTATAGTAGGAGGTTAATGGTCAGCAAGTGGGCAAAGCTTCATCTGTTGCTCCCCATGGCTCATGTTACTGCCTGAACCATCTGTCCCCCCACCCCCACCCCCATCTCTGGAAAAACTGTCTTCCACAAAACTGTTCACTGGTGCCAAAAAGACTGGGGACCACTGCTCTATACAACATTAAGGGGATTATTATGTTGCTTTATGCTCATAAGCATAATGGGGTTTAAATTTAGTGAATGAGTTCAAACAAAAAAATAAACAAACTCCTCTAATGCAATGTAATATTTTTGATGTCAACCAGAATTGCATTTGAATCTTGACTCCATACATTAGCTTGTGTGTCATTTGGGGCAAATTACATTAGTTATACCGAGTCTCAGTTTCTCATCTCTATTGTGGGGAAAGTAAAATTTCCTTTGCAGGGTTATTGACAGTTTCAACAGGGAAAATTAAGTAGATAAGCTAGTATGGTGCTTGACTAGTAAACAAAACAAAACACCACTTCAATAATTCATAGCACATTCTTTTTATTAAAAGGATAAGGATTGAAATCTAATGCAAGTGTTAGTCTGTGCAATGGTGCCTTTCTGAGCTCTGCATCAAGCATATAATTTGGGGAATGAAATATACTCTTAAAAATAATTTAACCTCTTAGGACCCCTAAGCCTTTATGAGAGAAAAAACAATCAGTGTATAAATAAATAAATAAACAGGCTAACAACTCCTCTAGATTTTTGAGCTGGAGAATATGCCAGAGGGAGAGCCTAATTAAAGTCACTGGAGCCTTAACAATCAATCAGAGACAGAGAAGGAAGCAGGGGAAGAAAAAGAGATATGGGAACGGAGGAGGGGAAATGCAGTTTCTAAGAGTGATGAGTGAATACCAAGGTCATGGTTCAGTGGACTGTGGAGCAGCTTGTAATTTCTACCTCTGTTTCTCACAAGAGCAATAGTTTCAGAGCACCTCACCGCTATCTCCATAACTGAGAATTAATGCCATAGTGGATTGTTTCAACCCAGTTATGATAATCAAAATAGCTTATCTTTTTATGATGTGCTAGGGTTCATAGAATGCCTTCATAACCACCATCTCATTTAATACCTACGGCATCTGGAGAATATGCAGCATTGGTAACCTCATAATTGTAAAAATGATCATTTATGGAGAAAAAAGGCAAATGAGAATGTTTAAAAACAGCAATATTGTAATGTCCTCAATAGTTATCATATCTTGGTTTATTTTTACTGTATATCAGAACTATCCGATTCAATGTACAGTTCTTGAAAGACATAGTACTGATGCTGAGTTTTACATTTTAAAAAATACTTTCAGGGCTAATTTCTCCTTTGCCTTCATTTAGCAAAAAAGATCAAGAGTTCACAAGTATTGAGCCATCCAACAACTGAGATAGAATTCACTTCGTACTCTTGACTATTATCTTTTTTCAAGATAGCAAGCCTTCTTATGTTCTTTTATTTTTCCCCAGAGGACCCAGGAGCCCATTGGCTTGTTTTAAAATGTAACACCCAACATACTTTGATCTGGGGCCTAAAGGAGATCAGCAAGTGAAGGTAGAAAGATACAAATTAAGTCAAAAATAATGAAAATAAGGCTTACACATTAATGGTGGGTAGAAGAGATGTCTTCCCCATATCCCATGGGTTCATAAAAGTCAGTTCTCCCACATAACTTCTTCAGACTATTAAGAGACAGACCTTATCAAAGAGATGAGAAATGTAGGAACTATCACTTAGAAACCCAAAGTGTTACAACTTTGGGAAACTTGTTTAACCTCTTGGGCTTCATTTTTCCAACCTGTAAAATAGTGTCAAGTATAGTATTATTTAGAATAGATAATTATAGTGTTTACTGCAGAAGGTTATAGTGAAGATTCACTAAATATTGCATGACAAACATTTCGAATATTAGCACAAAATAAGAGTTAAATTGATCTTGCCGTTACTTACTATTTTTACTATGATTATTTATCATTCTTTAGTAAAAGCTACAATTAGGCACATGATATGCTTGACCATTTGCTGCCTAATAATCCGAGTACTGGTATGCTTCACTGGATTTATCATTTCTTGTCAGCCATATTTTCTCTCAGAATTGGCTTTTAAAAGAACAAAACAATAACAAACCATTTGATTGCCATTTCTAGTGTTATTTTTTTGTGGAAAGAAACCAAGATTCTATAATATATTTATATAGATATTTTGTGAAATTTTTAGGAATCTCTTTTAAGCCTCTCATTATAAATTGGCATGTTCACAGTCATTTTAAATCAAGATACTAGCTATATAACCTCCTTTCTGTTGTTTGATCACTAAGTCATGTCTGACTCTTGTGAGCCCATCAACTGTAGCCCACCAGGCCACTCTTTCCATGGGATTTCCCCAGCAAGAATATTGGAGTGGTTTGCCATTTCCTTCTCCAGGGGATTTTCCCCACCCAGGGATCGAACCCCCATCTCTTGCATCTCCTGCATTGGTAGTCAGATTCTTCACCACTGAGCCGCTAGAGAAGTCCAGCCTGACTATTACTTTAACTGATAATATAACCACATTTATGTTTAATTTTTTCATGCTCATATTAAGAACTAAAATAGAAAATGTGTTTTATTTGATGCTACAAGCCTAGGGTTACTTTGCAAGTGTTTCTTTTGTTGGATTGTCTTCCACCATTGACCACTTAGTTTGGTTTTGTAAAAAGGTTAAAGTAATGCTTTTTGAAATCTTAATCCGAGATTCTGAATTCAAATTCATAATGCTAGTAGGAAAGTAATGTCCAATTATTTTATGGAGTCAGTTCTAAGTACTATGTATACACCATAGTGATTGATTATAGCAATAGCAAATTTAGGGGTCATATGGTGAAAACTGGAATGAAAAATCCATTTAGTCGTCACAGGTCACTAATTGATAACTTTGCAGAAAACATTGCCAGAGAGGAACTTAGAGCACAAGAAATTGTTCTATTGCAAATGCTATTCAATTTGCCCATTAATTAAACACTTGGGAAGCTTTGTTAACTTGGACAGGACTCAAGACCATTATTTTGGTCACTAGAGCAGCACTGACTTAAAAGCGTTAATTAAATTTCCTAATATGCTCATAAGCTAGCTGAATGACAACCTGCATTATTTTTTATACCTCAGATAAAGAACCAGAGGGCAAAGCTGATTTAGATAAAATGTCTTTATGGAGCCTGTATAATATTATTATTAAAACAAGAACAATTAAGACAGCAGCTGGCAATGTTGAGGTAGAAAGCATATCAAGTAATACCATCACTGTTAGCAGCCACACTCTGTGGCCGTTTCTGGTCCTTTTCAGAGCTACCTTTTCTGAAACATTTTGCCTGGTTAGAACATCCACTGGCTCAATGTTCTCTTTCCCTCTGACACTCTCATATCTCACTCTTGCTTCTATTCCTCTTTCTCTGACTGATTCTACTCTATCCTTAGTTTCTTATAACTGTGGCTGCCACCTGCCATACACACACATCTTAAAGGTTTGTTTTTATGGATATTTTCTCATCCTTTTTTTCTTTCCCCCTCTACTTTATTCCAAGGCAAGTGCTATGGGCTGAATGTTTGTGTCTCCCCTCAAACTCATAAGTTGAAACCCTAACCCACAGTGTTATCATATTTGGAAGTGAGGCCATTGGGAAATGATTAGGTTTAGACGAGGTTAGGTGGGTGGGGCCTTCCATGATGGGATAAGTGGCCTTATTTGAAAAGGAAGACATAGAGATCTCTCTCCATACATGTGAAAAGAAGAGGTTCTGTGAGCACACAGTGAGATAGTGGCCAGCTGCAAGTGAAGAAGTGGGCTAACACTAGGAGCTCAATCTACTGGCACCTTGATCTTGGAGTTCACAGACTCCAAAACTGTGAGAAATATATGTCTGTTGTTCAAACTGCCACTCTATGGTACCTTGTTAGAGCAGTCTGTACTAAGACAGGAAGTAAATTGTATTTACTTCTGGCTTCTAAAGTCAATTTGATGGGCTGACCCTCCAGTATAGATGCCCACCCAGATACCTAGTTCCAGTTGCCAGCTAAGCCAGGTTGGTGCTTAAGCATCAAGAGCTCTAAACAGATGCTATTAATCCCATCTCTCTACCTTCTTCCCTACTTCAATTACTGAGACCATTATCCTCCTTTAACCCAGATTCCAAAGTCTGGATGCTATTTGTTTTCTTCTGACCCATTACCCTTTACTCTGAGCCTTTTTATTTTATTTTATTTTATTTTTTTACTCTGAGCCCTTTTAATCTGTTAGCAAGTACTATTGATTATGTGGGCTTCCCTGGTGGCTCAGATGGTAAAGAATCTGCCTGCAACGTGGGAGACCCAGGTTCGATCCCTGGTTGGGAAGATCCCCTAGAGAAGGGAACGGCAACCTATTCCAGTATTTTTGCCTGGAGAATTCCATGGACAGAGGAGCCTGGTGGACTGTAGCCCATGGGGTCACAAAGAGTTGGACACAACTGAGCAACTAACGCCACCACCACCACTGATTATGTAGAGTACTGATAATGCACAATGAACATGTAACTTCATATCCTATATAATTCTTTTATATTTTTTACAATTTTTTAAAAAGTCCTTACTGAATTTGTCACAATACTGCTTCTGTTTTATGTTTTGATTTTTGGCCACGAGGCTGGTGGGATCTTAGCTCCCCACCTAGGGATCAAACCTGCATCCTCTGCCTTGGAAAGTGAAGTTTTAACCACTAGACTGCCAAGGAAGTCCGTTTATATAATTCTAATGTCATTTTTTTTTTCATTTATTTTTATTAGTTGGAGGCTAATTACTTTACAATATTGTAGTGGTTTTTGCCATACATTGACATGAATCAGCCATGGATTTACATGTACTCCCCATCCCGATCCCACCCTCCCACCTCCCTCTCTACCCGATCCCTCTGGGTCTTCCCAGTGCACCAGGCCAGAGCACTTGTCTCATGCACCCAACCTGGGCTGGTGATCTGTTTCACCATAGATAATATACATGTTTAGATGCTGTTCTCTCGAAACATCCCACCCTTGCCTTCTCCCACAGAGTCCAAAAGTCTGTTCTGTACATCTGTGTCTCTTTTTCTGTTTTGCATATAGGGTTATCATTACCATCTTTCTAAGTTCCATATATATGTGTTAGTATACTGTAATGGTCTTTATCTTTCTGGCTTACTTCACTCTGTAGAATGCGCTCCAGTTTCATCCATCTCATTAGAACTGATTCAAATGAATTCTTTTTAACGGCTGAGTAATATTCCATGGTGTATATGTACCACAGCTTCCTTATCCATTCATCTGCTGATGGGCATCTAGGTTGCTTCCATGTCCTGGCTATTATAAACAGTGCTGCGATGAACACTGGGGTGCATGTGTCTCTTTCAGATCTGGTTTCCTCAGTGTGTATGCCCAGAAGTGGGATTGCTGGGTCATATGGCAGTTCTATTTCCAGTTTTTTAAGAAATCTCCACACTGTTCTCCATAGCGGCTGTACTAGTTTGCATTCCCACCAACAGTGTAAGAGGGTTCCCTTTTCTCCACACCCTCTCCAGCATTTATTGCTTGTAGACTTTTGGATAGCAGCCATCCTGACTGGCGTGTAATGGTACCTCATTGTGGTTTTGATTTGCATTTCTCTGATAATGAGTGATGTTGAGCATCTTTTCATGTGTTTGTTAGCCATCTGTCCGTCTTCTTTGGAGAAATGTCTGTTTAGTTCTTTGGCCCATGTTTTGATTGGGTCATTTATTTTTCTGGAGTTGAGCTTCAGGAGTTGCTTGTATATTTTTGAGATTAATCCTTTGTCTGTTTGCTATTATTTTCTCCCAATCTGAGGGCTGTCTTTTTGTCTTTTCACCTTGCTTGTAGTTTCCTTTGTTGTGCAAAAGCTTTTAAGTTTCATTAGGTCCCATTTGTTTATTTTTGCTTTTATTTCCAATATTTTGGGAGGTGGGTCATAGAGGATCCTGCTGTGATTTATGCTGGAGAGTGTTTTGCTTATGTTCTCCTCTAGGAGTTTTATAGTTTTGGGTCTTACATTTAGATCTTTAATCCATTTTGAGTTTATTTTTGTGCATGGTGTTAGAAAGTGTTCTAGTTTCATTCTTTTACAAGTGGTTGACCAGTTTTCCCAGCACCACTTGTTAAAGAGGTTGTCTTTTTTCCATTGTATATCCTTGCCTTCTTTGTCAAAGATAAGGTGTCCATAGGTTCGTGGATTTATCTCTGATTCTAATATCATTTTTGAGCTCACAGCTTATTTATTCTGGTGATGGTGGTGGGTAATCGGGTGTTGTGAGTACTCAAAACTGCAAATTTGAGGTATATCATCTCTTCCTATTTAACATAGTTCCACAAGTTCCCAGAGGTCTCTTTTGTAAAAGTGATCTGTCTTTCCAGGTTTCATTCTCTCTCTTTTTCATAAGTAATCTTGATATGACAGAGCTAGTCTTAAAGGTTATTGTCAAATTTTTCTCTTAATGGTTAACAGCTCAATATCGCCTTTTAGGTTCTCTTTCACTTTTATTATTATAGTCCTAATAATTCATTACATAATAATATTACATACATATTACATACATAATAATATTATAGTCCTAATAATTCATAAGTCATATCTGCCACTGGCTGAAGAGGGCAAAAGTCATAGAAAAATGAACTTGAGAAAGCGTGTTTATATATGTTCTTCTCAAGTAGGTTTTGGCACCTGAATATTATCCCTATAGTAAACCCAGTCTCCTTTGCATCAAGGTCAAGCCTTCTACCACCAGGCCTTATGTGCTGAGAAGTACAGCTGTTCCATACTTTCAATGGTAGAAACTATTCATTATTCCGTAGATGTGCAACTTCTACTCCTTCCCCTGTATGTATTGATATTGTTGCACAGAGTGAGTTTGCACTCCCCTGTCTTCCAGTGAAATTCTATACATCCTTAAATGATTTGTTCAAATGTCACTTTCTCCATTGAGTATTTCTAGATTCCCTTCTCAGAAGTTAATTCCTTGCTCTTCTTTCTGCCAATGTTACTTTCTCTAGATGTCTTTTGTGTTACTTTTTGCATCATATATTGCATTACTGGAGGCTCATGTGGTGAAGAGTCCACCTGCAGTGCAGGAGGTCTGAGTTCGATCCCTGGATCAGGAGGATCCCCTGGAGAAAGGAATGGCTACCCACTCCAGTATTCTTGCCTGGAGAATTTCATGGACAGAGAAGCCTGGCAGGCTACAGTCCATGGAGTCACAAAGAGTTGGACATGACTAAGCAACTAACACTTTAACTTTTTCACTTTTCATATTGAGTTACAATTAGTAGTGTATATATCCTCTTCTCTAAGTTCTGATATTCAAGTTCTTTGAGGCTAGGAGTTAAGACATGTTTCTATTTTGTATCACACAGAATACCTAGAAATATCAGATCCTCAATGACCATGAGCTGAAATGAACAATAAAAATGTTGGAGATAATAAAAGTCAAATAGTTGCATTTTATTATCCCTAGTACATTGTCTCTATACCCTGGAGACTACATTGCTGGCATATTTTGTATTCCTTGAAGTTATGCTCTCAATTCCCAGGAGGTTCTTAGATAAACAGAAAAATATTCAATTTTTCCCTTAATGGAATAAATATAATGCCTTTATCAGGAGATTAATAACATCATTTCAGATTCCAAAGAAATAACTTTGAAAAGCTTGCCAAAATCCATCATTCTTTCTTTTTCCCCATTGAGCTTAAAAATTGGGTTCCTGCAAAAGAGAAAATAATTTTTCTCTCCAGATAGATTTGTATGAATGAAACAAAATTCAGGTAGCCAGCCAAAACGAACTAGCTGAAAGCAGTTGACGAAGCCCCAGACAGAGAGGTTATTTCATTCTGGAGTTCAAGTGGCAAGGCAGTCATTGTATTATGTGAATCCTAAATTGGCATTTGGCAGCATACAAGAATCGTTTGCAGGAAATAGCATCCCTCATTTCCCTAAATACCAGTCACCTTTGAGATTCAGTCTAAAGTCTCTAGCTTCATCACTCCATGAACAAACCCCTTCCCCCTTTCTTTTTCTAGCGCATAATAATGATGTTAAATATTATTCATTATACCGTAAGGAACCTCAAATTAGCAATACAGGCTATCATTAGCAAATCCCCATTTCAGGATGGTCCCCAATAATGTCTGTAATCACCTGGGTTGCAGTTGAACCAGGTAAGGAAGGAAAAATGGCTCCTATAAAGTTGAAAATTATGATGCTCTTTGAGAAGACACATAAAGCACCCAGCTATGTTATCAACTTATTTTTCAAAGCCTCTCTTTAGATGTTCAGCGACTTTCTTAAAAGAGTGATTTGCTCTTATCGAAAAAAAATAAAGTTTCCAATCCTTCTGGTTGCAAAGATAGGTCCTTTTACTGTAAATCAATGTGTTGCTGTCTTGTTTGCGCTGCTGCAAGAAAGATGGACACAGCACAGAACCAATGGTGCTGCTCCCTTGCCTCATTTATCTTGTGGGTCTGCTACCAGCGGAGCTGGCCTTAACCATTTCACCTCTTCTCTGTTGCCATTGTTGCCATAGCTCTGAAGACAGGTGCTTAAAAATAGAGGATGAGCTTATCTTATTTTTCTGGATATAAGGTGCAAAAGATTGGGTTAGTTATACTTCTCAGTTTATGGCAGTCTACGTTTACTTGTCCTTGCCAAACTCCTTTCTTGTTATTACTTCAGTTACATTTTAATTTATTATTTCCTTTTGACCCCATGTCTCACACTCTTCCCTTCCATACCCCTAGACACAACAATTGACAACCATTCAAACACCTCATGTAGCTTTATATTTTTGTGTGTTCTTGTAAAACTTTTATTTTGTGCACCTAAAATGTAAGTTGGCATAAATGCTATTGCAGTAAAAATTTCATTTGGTTGACTATTTTTTCACTGAGAATTATGCTTTGAACATTTTCCCCAGGTTGCTGTGTATACATGTACTCTTTGCTTCTAATATTACTTTGTATTCTACTTACACGCATGCTTGCTCAGTAGTGTCCTACTTTTTGCAACCCCATGGACTGTAGCCCACCAGGCTCCTCTGCCCAAAGGATTTTTCATGGAAGAATACTGGAGTAGTTGTCATTTTCTACTCCAGGTGTATTTTACCTGGTGGTATCTAATAGCCATTGAAGGATACTTCGACTCCAATTCCCTGTCAACTCAACATATACTGCAATAAATATGCTCTAAGAGCTTGTTGTGCATGAGGCTATAGTTAGGATAGATACCTTACTACCTGTAATGAGCCTGCTGGATCATGCATCTATGTAATTTATCAAAGATGCTGTGCATTTTAATTGAGCTATTTATTTGACATTTTTTAGTTTCTTTGCCATTGTGAATGATGCTCCCTAGCTTATTTCTGGTATAGACAAATGCTATAGATTCTTTGAAAGTTTGTCGCATTTTTAAAAATTTTTATTGGAGTGCAGTTTATTTACAATGCTGTGTTAGTTTCAGGTGTACATCAAAGTGAATCAGTTATATCTGAGCTTCCCTGATGGCTCAGATGGTAAAGAATCCACCTGCAATGAGGGAGAGCTGGGTTCGATCCCTGGGTTGGGAAGATCCCTTAGAGAAGGGAATGGCAACCCACTCCAGTATTCTTGCCTGAAGAACTCCATGGACAAAGAAGCCTGACAGGCTACTTTCCACGGGGTCACAAAGAGTCAGACACAACTGAGTGATTTTCATTTCACTTACATATATCCACTCATTTTTAGATTCTTTTGCCATACAGGCCATTACAGAGTATTGAGAATTTCCTGTGCTACACAGGGGGTCCTTATCAGTTATCTGTTTTATATATAGTAATGTGTATATGTCAATCCCAGTCTCCCAATTTACCACCCCTTTTCCACCCTGGAGAAGGAAATGGCAGCCCACTCCAGTGTTCTCGCCTGGAGAATCCCAGGGACAGTGGAGCCTGGTGGGCTGCCGTCTATGGGGTCGCCCAGAGTCAGACACGCCTGAAGCGACTTGGCAGCAGTAGCAGCAGCAGCCATAAATTTGTTTTCTACATCACTATTTCTGCTTTGTAAAAAAGTTCGTTTGTACTCTTTTTTCAGGGTTCAAATGAACTTATTTATCTTGAAGTCAGTTACTTTGTAGAGTTCTCATTATTTCTAATAGCTTGAGGACTATATTTTAAAATCTAAAAGTATGATAATTTTACCAGTTTATATCATTTCTTACATCTTATTTTCTTTTCCTTTTAGTGCTGGGAGAATCTCCAAAATTATATCAAATAGTAGTATTGAAAGAAATATATTTGTCTTTTCCCAGTCTTAATGCTTCTATATTAAAAATACTTGTGATAGGTTTTGTTATATAATCTTCACTAACAGGGATATTCTGTTTTATTCCATATTTTCCATGTTTTCTTGCTATGTAAATTAATGTTGAATTTTATCCTATGCATGGCCTGCATCCATTATGGTAAATATGTGTTTTTCCCCTATGGCAATTGTTGCAAATTAATGAAATTTCTGTTGTTGAACTATCCTTGCATTTTTGGAATAATTAATCTTGACCATATGTATTTTAAGTATGCCTTATAAAATCACTGTTTTATTTAACATATTTGGGTCTGTAAGTAAAATGGAGCTGTAATTTATTTTCTTTGGTTTTCCTTATCTGTTTTTGGAATCAAGATTTCATCAGATTCAAAGATTAGTCAGGCAAGTCTAATTTATTTTATTTTTTCTAATTTTTGGGATGGCTGAGTTATGATAAGAGTTAAATATTCCTTAAAATGTTGGCAGAATTATCTATAAAACAATAAAAGTTTGGGGTTTTTGGTGAGGGGCATACTTTTTCTTATCATTTGGTTTATTTAATGCTTGTTGGTTTATTCAGGTTTGCTATTTCTTCTTTAATTTTGGATTTTTTATCCACTTGGTCAATTTTTAAAAATATAGCTGTTGATATTATTCTCTCAGTAATTTTCTACCTCTGTTAGTTGGTAGTTATTTCATTATTTTCATTTTATATTGTTATCTGTATATTCTTTCATATTTTGGTTACTTGTCTGATAAGTTTATGTCATTAAACTTTCCAAGAACCAATTACTGATTTTGTTAATATTTTTTGTTTTCTACTTGATTAATCTTACTATATCTTTATTATTTTCTTTCTTCTTGAGTCTTTGAGTACTTTCTTACTCAATTTTTATTTTTCTCTTATTTATCAATAAATGTATTTAGACTTGAACTTTTGTTGTAATTAATATTTAGCATAATTTTTATCTTACAATTTTTGCCCTTTATTGTTTTCATTGGTATTCAGTTCTAGCATTTTTCAGTTTCCTTTATAATTTCTTTTTAATTCAATGCTAATTATATGAAATGCTTTTTCTTCTCATTTTCAATCATATGACTTTGTTGTTATTTTTAACATTATTGAGTTATAGTCAGAGAACACAGCTTTCATGACACTGACACTTGGATTAAAATGAAGCTTTCTTTGAGCTCAATATATAGAAGCTTAATTTTCTATGTGTGTGCATAAAATCTATGTATTCTCTGTTTTTTGTTCAACAGTTTTATATTATCCGATAGCCTGACTTATTAACTGATTTGTTTAAATCTTTGATATTACTATTTATTTTTTCTCTGTTTGAACTGGGGTTTCAAAGGGTATATTAAAATCTAAATTTTTAATTAATGAGATTTATCAATTTTTCCCTGAAATTCTGTCAGTTGTTTCTTTATACATTTTGAAATTCTATTGTTATATATATCTTTGCTCATAAAATCATATCTTCCTGCTCTGTCTTTTCTTTTACCAATTTATAACCTCCATTTTGCATTTTAAAATAGCTTTCAAAAAAATAAAATACTTTTCTTTTTCATTAATGTGGCTACACATGATCTATTTGGCTCAAATTTACCTGAAATTGTCTTCTACAAATTTTCATTTTTGACCTTTTTGGGGGCCTTTTTATATCCAGTGTGTCTCTTGCAGAAACCATACGGCAAAATTGTAAGGAAGAAAAGCAAATTCTTTGTCTTTTAACTGATGATTATGAACACTTTACATGAAAAAAATAACTTTGAGTTACTTTTGTCATATCTTCCATATATTTTTTTTTTTTTTTACCACTGTGCACTTTATTTTTTCTTTTCCCCTGCTTTTTATTGGGTTAATCAAGGTTTTCTAAGTTGGCTTAAGAGTTATACATTAAACTTTGCTTTTATTGCAATTACCCTTAAAGTAAGCCCAACAATCATGTTTATTTACCTGTGTTAATTTTCTAAATTTATGGCTGCTTACATATCTTTTTCCATAAAATATATATTTCAGCATATTTTTCTTATTCACTTGGTCTCCATCTACCTGTTCTGATATGTCTAGAATTTTGAGTTCTTAAAATTTTTATAATCTTTTTTTGTCTTTGAGAACAGTGTTTATATTGGAATTTGAGGATATTTTATCACCCCTATTTCCTATATCTCTTATGAAAACCTCTAAAATTTAATGCCCTTCTTGTTTCATTATTTCTAAGAGTATTCAGTTCAGTTCAGTTCAGTCACTCAATTGTGTCTGACTCTTTGTGACCCAGTAAACCGCAGCATGCCAGGCCTCTCTGTCCATCACCAACTCCCAGAGTTTACCCAAACTCATGTCCATTGAGTCGGTGTTGCCATCCAGCCATCTCATCCTCTGTCGTCCCCTTCTCCTCCTGCCGTCAATCTTTCCCAGCATCAGGGTCTTCTCAAATGAGTCAGCTCTTCACATCAGGTGGCCAAAATATTGGAGCTTCAGCTTCAACATCAGTCCTTCCAAAGAATACCCAGGACTGATCTCCTTTAGGATGGACTGGTTGGATCTCCTTGCAATCCAAGGGACTCTCAAGAGTCTTCTCCAACACCACAGTTCAAAAGCATCAATTCTTCTGTGCTCAGCTTTCTTTATAGTCCAACTCTCACATCCATACATGACTACTGGAAAAACCACAGCCTTGACTAGACAGACTTTTGTTGGCAAAGTAATGTCTCTGCTATTTAATACGCCATCTAGGTTGGTCGCAACTTTCCTTCCAAGGAGTAAGCGTCTTTTCATTTCATGGCTGCAGTCACCATCTGCAGTGATTTTGGAGCCCAGAAAAATAAAGTTCAGCCCCTGTTTCCACTGTTTCCCCATCTATTTACCATGAAGTGATGGGACCAGATGCCATGATCTTAGTTTTCTGAATGTTGAGCTTTAAGCCAACTTTTTCACTCTCCTCTTTCACTTTCATCAAGAGGCTCTTTAGTTCTTCTTCACTTTCTGCCATAAGGGTAGTGTCACCTGCATATCTGAGGTTATTGATATTTCTCCTGGCAATCTTGATTCTAACTTGTGCTTCTTCCAGCCCAGCATTTCTCATGATGTACTCTGCATATAAATTAAATAAGCAGGGTGACAATATACAGCCTTGAAGTACTCCTTTCCCAATTTGGAACCAGTTTGTTGTTCCATGTCCAGTTCTAGCTGTTGCTTCCTGACCTGCATACAGGTTTCTGAAGTGGCAGGTCAGGTGGTCTGGTATGCCCATCTCTTTCAGAATTTTCCAGTTTGTGGTGATCCATACAGTCAAAGGCTTTGGCATAGTCAATAAAGCAGAAATAGATGTTTTTCTGGAACTCTCTTGCTTTTTCGATGATCCAGCAGATGTTGGCAATTTGATCTCTGGTTCCTCTGCCTTTTCTAAAACCAACTTGAACATCTGGAAGTTCACGGTTCACATATTGCTGAAGCCTGGCTTGGAGAATTTTAAGCATTACTTTACTACTGTGTGAGATGAGTGCAATTGTGCGGTAGTTTGAGCATTCTTTGGGATTGCCTTTCTTTGGGATTGGAATGAAAACTGACCTTTTCCAGTCCTGTGGCAGTCTTTCCCATTCTATTGTTTTCCTCTATTTCTTTGCATTGATTGCTGAGGAAGGCTTTCTTATCTCTCCTTGCTATTCTTTGGAACTCTGCATTCAAACAGCTAGCAGAGTTTTGCCAAGAGAATGCACTGGTCATGGCAAACACCCTCTTCCAACAACACAAGAGAAGACTCTACAGATGGGCATCAGCAGATGGCCAACACTGAAATCAGATTGATTATATTCTTTGCAGCCAAAGGTGGAGAAGCTCTATACAGTCAGCAAAAACAAGACCAGGAGCTGACTGTGGCTCAGATCATGAACTCCTTATTGCCAAATTCAGATTTAAATTGAAGAAAATGGGGAAAGCCTCTAGGCCATTCAGGGACCTAAATCAAATCCCAAGAGTATTAGAAATGCTCTTTTTAAAAAATGGATTGCTTTGTGAAAAAAATTTTAAAGACTTACTTGCAAGGATAGATTTTATTATACCCTCACTTTTAAATGATAATTTGGTTGTACATCTAGTTCTAGTGTCATAATTATTTTACTCTAAAATATTACCTCCTGTACACCCATGGTAGATTCAAGTCAATGTATGGCAAAAGCAATACAATGTTGTAAAGTAAAATAAATAAACAAATTAATTAATTAAAAAAAGAAGAAATAAAAGCATAGATAAATAGTTAAAAAGAAATAAAACATTACCTCCTTGGCTTTCCAATCTTCAATTCATGCTGAAATGCATGATGTCAGTGATTCTTGATGTTCTTTTTGGATAATCTGTGCTTTCTCCTTCAAACCTCTAAGATTTGTGCTTTGATATAATTTAATGTTACTGTATAGTCTGAGTGTGGGGGCTTCCCTTTGACAATCTATTTGGTGCTATCACACTTGGGTCTTTCTTCCTTTAATTCAGGGGACTACTTGAAATATTTCATTCTATCCATTCTTTTCCTCTCCTTCTAGGGCATCTAATTTCTGGATCTGGCAATTCCATTTGTATCTTCCATGTCTCTTTTTATTTTTGCTCAGTTTTTTCCTTTTTTTCTGCAACAGGGACTTTCCTAACTTGATATTTCAGCCCTCTAATTTATTGTACTTGAAGGTTCATCCTACTTTTCCCCCAAGCATTGTGTTCTGTATTTTCCCATTCTATTTCTTATACTTCATATATACTTTTATACTTCATACCACCACTTGGTTCTTTTTTAAAAATAACTTTTCTGTTGTATATATTATAGATGTATAGCATGTATTATTAAATCACAATGTGGTATATATATATATGTTTAATATCTCTTTTTATGTTTTAAGTCCAGTTACCATATTCAGTATATTTTCCTTGTATGTTTGAAAAGAGGGAGGGGATGAACTTAGGCCCGGAGAAATCCAAGTGCCACAGAACCACTAATAAAGATTCTGCTTGCTAACTTTTGGCCAGGTAACACCTCTTAAAAATAAGCAGATATAGGAGAGGCAGCACCCTTAGGTTGTGTTGTACTATACCTGGATTAAAGGTGGTGGGGAAGGTGGAGCTGCGGTTAACATGGAGGTGAGAGTGAATACTTGATGGCAGCTGGTCAGCCTCAACCAGGTTTAATCAATTCTACATTCCAGTGGAGCTTTCAAGCTACCCAGATAGTACACCTCCACTGATTCTCCCCAGGCCAACTAGACAGACACAAGAGCAGAAAAATAAATAAAAACCTCAAATTTCGTGTAATAAGATGACCCTCAGAGAAAGTAAACTTTTAAGATGCTTTAGAAATGAGAGTCATCAAAAGCCTTTCAGAGGAGTGACGTTTAAAAAGAAATCAAAATAAAAAGTCAGCAATGTGACTATCTTGGAGGAACATGTTCTAGGCTGAAGGAAGGACAAATGTGAAGTCTCTGAGACAAGGAGAATGGTCCCATATCCAACCAACTATTGGAACACAGTTGGTAAATAGATTTGTTGATGAGATTTCAAACTATTCAGGAGTAAGACCTGATAGGGTTTTCAACATAAAAGCATAAAGTTCTAGTTTTATTCCAAGTGCAAATGGAAGCCATTGAAGGGTTTCAGGAGATCTTAGCATGCCATGATTATATCTGAAATAGTATGGTTACAGGGGCTCCCCAGGAGGCTTATTGATAAAGAATCCGCCTGTAATGAAAGAGACATGGGTTTGACCCCTGGGTAGGGAAGATCCCCTGGAGAAGGAAATGGCAACCCACTCCAGTATTCTTGCCTGGGAAATCCCATGGACAGAGGAACCTGGCAGACCACAGTCCTTCGGGTCACAAAGAATCCAACATGCCTTAGTAACTAAACAGCGGTAGCAGCAGTGTGATTACAATGAAGAAAAAAGGGGCAGCAGTTTAAACTATAATTGGTGAATATCATTTCTAGCTTAAAACATTCATTTGCATCATGTTTCATAATTTCTGATATTTTTCAACTTCATTTTGTTGGGGAAATCAAATCAATATCTTCAGTATTTCAAAATGCTGATGTTTAATCTAGATGTTCTTTCATTATGGTCTGCCTGTCAATCTTTATCTTTCTATTAATAAAATCTTTATATATCATACCAACTGGATGCTGAATGATTTACACTGAAGTCTCAATTTTTCTCAACTTAATGCATACATTCAGACTTAGACCATAAGCATTTTAAGCAGGTAAAGGACTGAATTTCTTCATGATTAAAAGGCTCTCCCTTTATTCATTTTAGAGTTTTTGTAATTCACAGTCACACAGTTCTCATCATCGCTCTCAGTCCTACACTGCCTTTCTTAAAACTATCTCATCTCACAAAATGGATACAATGTCTTATTTCACTGTCCAAGGCACGAGAGAAATTCTGTACCATAAGAGAATTATGATGCCAAAGAGAATAATTGTGCATCAGACATCATTGCTCCTAAAGTCGGTAACCACAGTCTATCACAGAGACTCCCTGATCTATGGACTAGTCAATGATGAGGGTCATTTTCTAGAGTGTGTAAAGCTAAATGGCCATCCTGGTGTCCTTTCCAAAGCAGAGTCATGTTCCCCAGTGCTGGTGTGTTATTTCTACTACTAGCAGCCAGTAACTTTGATGTGTATTCATTTTGCTACAATACTTCAAAGTTCTTCACTGGGCATCATGGGACATTAAATTTTTACAAAAATGGGGCCACACCATATGTGTTCTATTATCCCTTGCTTTTTAAAATATAACAATGTATTGTTAACCTTATAAAAATTTCAATGAATGTACTATTAAATAATGATTTTTTAATAATAACAACAATACTAGCTTTTTTGATCTTTTTTCCTTAAGCGCTTTCCATGTATTTATTCATTTATTCATTTAGTTCTCACAATTTTCTGATGTAGGTATTATTGTATCCAAAGCTACATGGTTAAAATAGCCATTTATAATTTCTGATAATAATAGCTAATATTTACAAACTGCTTGCAATGTGATAGTCATTGTGATGATTGCTTAACAGAAATTATTTCCTTAATATTTACCTTTCTCCTGAACTTGTCCCATTTGTTACATGGGAAAACTGTTCATAGAGACAAAATAACTTAACAAAGTTAATTAGTACAGCCACAATTCAAACTCAGGTTTTTAAAAAAATATGAGTTAAAAAAAAAATGTTGGAGTCAATGTTACTCAGTTCCTCTCATTATTTTAGTGTCCAAGTGCCAAGAGATCTGATCTGAACCAGAGCATAATGTAACTTGCTATCTGATACTTGGAGTTTTCTGGAATATGAAAAATAAGTGTTGTCAACCTAAAAGATACATAGAATGATTCCTTGGTTACTACTTTCTCTTGTTTTGTAACAGATCTGTTTTACTCCCTTTCCTGCTCTGTGCCTAAAAGTTGCCCGCCCTGGTTTTCCCTTGGGGTTGGCCAGAAAAAATGGTCCATATAAGACAGAGGAGGGGGGAGGAGAAAATCAAAGCATATGTATCCCCCCTCCTTCCTTGGTGCTAAGTCTCTCCACAATCGCACCTACCGCCCTGCAGTTTGTTCTAACTTGCCTTTCCCACTGATCTCTGAAAATGCCTCTTCTTCAGCGCCAGCTTAGAACAGCTATGACTATTGCTAATCTCTAGAAGCCTCTTAATTCCTTGTGTATGCATGCTAAATTGCTTCAGTTGTGTCCAACTCCCTACGATCCTATGGACGTAGCCCACCAGGCTCCTCTGTCCATAGGATTCTCTAGGCAAGAATACTGGAGTGGATTGCCATTTCCTCCTCCAGAGGAGCTTTCCAACCCAGGGATGGAACCCACATCTCCTACTTCTAGTGCATTGAAGGTGGACTTTTTACCTACTGAGTCACTTTTAATCCTGCTCACTCCTTCTATATATTATTTGTTTATTACAATCTCTTTCTATGAACCTTTGAAAATGACTTCTGTTTCCTCCTGGTATCCATGTTTCATGGAAGTTTCAATTTCACTAGAAATTGTCAATCAGCATTTGTCTGATCTCAGGTAACTCTGGCCTGCAGCAGATTGAAGCAGGGTTTCAGTTCTCAGCCAGAGCTTGAGGTTGGGCCGAAGTAGTGAGAGCACTGAACCCTAGCCATTAGACCAGTGGTCAGTGACAAGATCCTGGCCTTTCAGCTTAACAGAAAAGAATTCCCACAAAGACAAAGAGAGAAACAAGTATTTATGAGGAGGAGAATAGTGCAAGACATGTGGATGGACACATGGGCAGACTCAGAGAGTCTGTCCTTTTGGTAGCTTGAATCACTTTTATGGGACATTTATTCTGGGTTTCCTTTGGCCAATCATTTTGATTTGCCCAGTTCCAGTCAATAATTGGTATATCCTAGGATCCTTCCCCACATGCGTGAGCATCTCTTAGCCAAGATAGATTCTGGGAAAGAGACCTATGGGTAGTCTGGACATCATTCTTCTTTTGACCTCCAATTTATGGTCAGGAAGATCTCCTTGACTTTGAGAATGAGAAATACGTGGTCTCTCATCTCTTATCTGGGCAGGGCTTAGCCTCCTGCTATTATGGAGTTTTTGTCCACAGGGAATGAACTCCAGCTGTTTGGCCTGGGGCCCATCTATCTCCTGCCTTAGAGCCACTGAAAAGATGTTGGATCAAGAAAATGGAAATGATGAATAATAAAGATGCTGTGAGACACTCCGTAGAGACATTTCTTCCTGTAGAGCCAGAGGAAGTGATGGATTTTGCAATATAGCTGGGAGAGACAAACAATGAAATTACAGATCCTGCTTTAACCCCCAGGCCAGCAGTGTGGATCCCCACTATTGCAAGCTAATTTAGCACTATTGAGTGGCTTCGGACAGGGAAATGGAACCACCATTTTTATTTAAATTCTCAGAATAACTCAATCTAAGATTTATTGGAACTTCCTCTCTAAGAAAAAAGCTTGGGGAATCATATTTTGTTTTGAAAATGGCTTATTTGATAATTTGCTATATTTACACAAAGTGTTTTCCTTTTCACTAGAGTTTAATTTTGATATTCCCTCACAGCTTTGTGCCACAAAAGAAAATCGTGATTCCTGTAAATACTAAGCTCTAAGCTCTCTGAATCTTATGTGATTTTGTTTAAACTTATGGAAATGTCCTATTTCCTCCATATCACCCCAGGCAATCTATTTAGCAGAAGCCTACTTCCTTTCAAAAGTCTGATCATGACTAACTCTGGCATGAAGTCATTTCTGACATTCTCATTTCTCTTCTCCCCAGGTAAAATGCATCACTATTTCTGTTGTTACCCCTGGTTCCTGGACAAAAATCCCTGTAGGGAGGCAAAACCACCTCTACCCACCTTAGGTTTGCAGCTGAAACTCAAAAAGACAGATTACCAAGAGAAAAACACAGATTATTACTGATGTAGTACACATCAGGTGGAAGAACACTAAACCAAAGGTAGGTAATTCAAAAAGATGGTTTAAAATTCCAGCTTATCTAGAATCTTCCACAAAGGACAATAACTTGATAGAGAAATGACATGTCAAAGGATAGCAGTTTTAGGCTGAACACTAATGGAGGGAGATTCATTTGCAGATGGTCTCTAGGTTGATAAGAGTCTTTCTCCAGTAAAAAAGAATTTATATCCTGTCTAGGCAGGAAAGAGGGAGATTTTTCTTTCTTGCTCATTTAGCTGCCTTCATGTTAAAGGAAATTTTACATCACAAGGCACATTTGGGGGCACTATATTCTGGTTTCCTTTACTCCTTGGATATTTTAATGTTAAATAGTCTTTCTTATCTACCAAATTGTAAGCTGCTTGAGGGTGGCTTTATGTCTCATTTGTCTCAACATCTAAACAACAGTGCCTACTCAGAATCTGCATATAATAATGACTTTTGAATGAACAGATAAATATCTTGTTGCTGTGGTGGTTGTTGTTCAGTCATTAAGTCTGTCTGACTCTTTGTGACCCCAAGGACTGCAGCACACCAGGCTTCCCCAGAGTTTGCTGAAGTTTATGTCCATTGAGTCCATGATGCCATCCAACCATCTCATCCTCTGATGCCTTATTCTCCTTTTCCCTTCAATCTTCCCAGCATCAGGCTCTTTTCCAATGAGTTGGCTCTTCACATCAGGTGACCAAAATTTGGAGCTTCAGCTTCAGCATCAGTCCTTCCAATGAGTATTCAGGATTGATTTCCCTTATGATTGACTGGTTTGATCTCCTTGCTGTCCAAGGGATCCTTCGAGAGTCTTATCCAGCACCACAATTCAAAAGCATCCAGTATCTTTTTAGCCCAATGTATAATGGGAAGATATTTGAAGTGTATAATGTGAAGGGGCTTCCCTGATAGCTCAGCTAGTAAAGAATCTGCCTGCAAGGTGAGAGACCTAGGTTTGATCCCTGGGTTGAGAAGATCCACTGGAGTAGGAAATGGCAACCCTCTCCAGTATTTTTGCCTAGAAAATTCCACAGATAGTAGAGCCTGGTGAGCTACAGTTCCTGGGGTCACAAAGAGACACAATTGAGCGCACACACGCAATGTGAAGAACAAGTAGAGGTTGGTCCAACTTTTAAAAAAATTTGCAGTTGTGCCTTTTTTAATATGATGGAGAACTCTCTGAAAAATTATTGAAGCAGATACTCCCAACTGTCCTCCCAATATTCATTTTTCCCTTGCTTTTCAGCAGAAACCTAATTTTTGGAGAGACGAGATGTATTGAATTTAAAATATTTCTTTTCTTAGATTCCCTTGAAGCTAAAGGTGGTCTTGTTTTCCAGATGGAGCTAATGTGATGTAAGTGGAGGTATTCATGGGCAAATGGCGCTTTCTGGTAACTTAGATAAGTATGAGTGCATTAAACACACACACAGACATAGACTCAGTGAATTGGTGTAAATTTTTGCCACTTCATCTATATCCTTCTTTCACTGAATGTAGATGTGGTGCCTAGAAATATAACTGCCTTTCTGTCTTCTGTGACCAGAGATAGCAGTAGCCTGGCTCTTTTTGTATGGTCCCACATGACTTTCAACTTTATTCCTTATTATGTGAGATTTAAAAAGAAAATCCTTAGTTGTCTGAGCCATTGTTTGTCAGATTTCCGTAATATGCAGCTGAATACAATTCTCAGCAGTTTATCAAGGTAAGTCTCCTGGTAGCTTTCACTAACTTTTCCCTTGTCATCGATTCTGTGGACAGGAAAATGGCTACTGGCCAAGATGCAGGAGCTTAACACAGATTTTCAGTTATTCTAAAGTAGTTTCTAGTGTTGATTCAGTTATTTCCCTTTATCTTTAGTGATCTGATTGCTTTTTAAAGTAAGGTTTATTTATGGGCCCCTCTAGTAAGTAATGACATCTTTAACAGTTTGAAACAAGTGGGGCCTTAAGAGACAAATGATTCTGGAATCTGCTGTTAAATAAGATGTACTCTATGTAACTATGAGAAAACTACAAGCTTATCTTGTGACAGAAATTCCCTAATGTTGAATGGACTTCTTTAAAATAATTCTACATATTTAGAGAATATATTTGGTATTGAGGTTGTAGATGTGTGTGTGTGTGTGTGTGTGTGTGTGTGTGTGTGTGCGCGTGCTGGTCACTCAGTCGTGTCTGATTCTTTGCGATCCCATGGATGGACTCTAGCCCTCCAGGCTCCTCTGTCCATGGGATTCTCCAGGCAAAAATACTGGAGTGGGTTGTCAGTTCCTTCTCCAGAGATGATAGATATAATGGGCCAAGAAGCCATGTTGGCCTTCACTGGTGATGATGCTTAGCTTCATTTCCCTACAAGGATGTTTCCAAGATTACTCTATGTCTGGCATGACTATGGTAACACATCCTCTGAAAATGACTCAGGAAAAGATACACTGTCCTGTTGCCTAGTGTGGAAGTTTATGGTCTCTGTTAAGAACTTTGCTTAGAGCCTGTTCAATGACACATTCTCAAGTAAAAATGATGTTTCTTCTTGGAACTCCTATAGCAAGAAGTAAAATGGTCTTCCTCCTGGTGAGAAAACATTATAATTGATAGCTTTTCCGTCTTTCTGACTAGTTCTCATTCTTATGCTTATGGATCTACCTTTTGAAAATACTAGCATCCTAGTTTCTTGTCATGCTTGCTGCATGCTCAGTTCACTAACTCATGTCCCACTCTTTATAATCCCATGGATTGTAGCCCACCAGGCTTCTCTGTCCGTGGGATTTCCCAGGCAAGAATACTGAAGTGGGCTGCCATTTCCTCCTCCCAGGGGATCTTTCCAGCCCAGGGTTTGAACCTACTTTTCCTGCATTGGCAGGTAGACTCTTTACCACTGAGAAACCCTGTTCTTGCCATAGAAGTAACCTAAAATAATTTCTTTAAATGATACAACTACTTTATGTTTTTAAACTTCGTTTATTTTTTACTGTGCTGGGTCTTTGTTGCTGTGCATGGGCTATACTTCATTGTGGTGCATGGGCTTCTCATTCTGTGGCTTGTTTCAGAGCACTGGGTCTAGGGCACATGGACTTCAATAGCTGCCGCACACATCCTTCAGTCATTTTGGCATACAGGCTTAAGTTGCCCTGTAGCATGTAGAAACTTGCTGGACCAGGAATCAAACCCAATCCCCTGCATTGGCAGGTAGATTCTTAACTAATGGACCACTAGGGAAGTCTTAAAATAATTTTAAAATTAATAAAGTGTAATTTGGGTTAGAAAACTCAAGTCAAAGGGAAGTGCTTTCAATTCATTCATTTAGGAATTCTCAGTTCAATCTCACTTGAATAAAGTTGAAAGTCAGGCTACATATTTGATTCTCACTAGCCTTAGCTGAGATGTGCTTTCATATGAGCCATTGACCACTAACAAAGATGCAAGTGACATGATCATATAAAATATATCTTGGGGATTTGGTAAAGATAAATAACAAGGACGTTTTCCATTGAATCACTGAAATAGTCATATTGGGTTGCCTATAACAGTATTCATTCCTCCTTCCCCTTTTCGAACAAATCAGTTTTGTTACAGTATTTAGCCCTACAATACACAAGTATGAGGGTAGTTGATTTTTCCTCCTTTTCCAGAAACTTACTGATGTAAGTTTTGGCCAATGAGACATGATGAGAAGATTTCTAGGGGATTCTGTTTATGCTACCACCTATGGACAATTGACCAACTTGGATGTAGTCTCTGCTGTCAAGGCATTAAAACAATTTAGATTGAACATAAAAATGGGTTTCCTAATAGGGATGATAAGGTATATGCTCCAAAATCTACCTTTTATTCCCATTCTCTTTACTTTATTCCAATATTCCACCATGTAAATTTTAGTTTTTTCTGCCAAATTTTAATGTTAATTCTTTCATTTTTTTGGTTTTATTAAAATACAAGTATGAGCACACACATATCATTGTATATGTATATATTATATAATGTGTCTAATTATATTGTGTGTATTAATATGTATATCAATAAATAAATATGCACACACATGATTCAAAATGAATTACCACATTCACAGGTTTTGTGAACTTGGTTTTCTTAGTTTTACAATAAAGATAATACTATAACTCATAATATTACTGTGATTAGTTTACTGTTGCTATATTGATTAGTCACTGAGTCAAGTCCGACTCTTTTGGGACTGTAGCCCACCAGCACCTCTGTCCATGGGATTTCCCAGGCAAGAATACTGGAGTACATTGACACTTTCTTCTCAGGGGATCTGTGGGGATTCCCCTCCTTCACAGGGATCTTTCTGACTCCAGGGATCTAAACTGCATCTCCTGCGTTGGCAGATGGATGCTTAACCACCAAACCACCAGAGAAGCCAATGAGTTTAGTAGAGTCTAGTAAAAGGTCTTGTATCATTCTATGAAGTATGTAATTAATGAAAGTGCAATGATACCTGTGACATGCTTCAAAATTCATACTACATTGAAAATAATATTTCACGGGAATTTGTCATATAGTTAACTGAGTTAAAGATGACATGATCTGATGATCTATTTACTAACAAACTTCATTCATATTCTGTAATCGCCAAAAGACTTTAAGTGCTTTCATATTAGTCTTCCAGGTGGAGCTAGTTGTACAGACCCTGTCTGCCACTACAGAAGACATAAGGGATGAGGGTTAGTTCCCTGGGTTGGGAAGATCCTCTGGAGGAGGGCATGGCAACCTACTCCAGTATTCTTGCCTGAATTCCACGGACAGAGGAGCCTGGAGGGCTACAATCTATAGTTTGCAAAGAGTCAGACATGACTGAAGCAACTTAGCACACATGCACATTCTCATATTATTTGCTTTTCAGATTTGGGCAATGCTCTTTGCCAAAAAACTATCACAGGTTGACCTTTTCTGTTCATTAGCAGATTTATATAGTGACATTATTAACAGAAGCATCTCTGCAAACAATGATCAGCAATGAGAATGCTATAGATCCTACATTAATAGTTAGACACATGCTTTCTGATTATGGAAAATATTTAGGACTTTGCAAAGGCAACTGCACTTTTGGTAAAAAGATGGTAATGTCATGCTGGTTTTCCATATTGAGCAGAATAAAAATAAAGGGTATGATTTATTGTCCTTTTTCCAAACCTCATAGAGAAGACTCTCTGTGTTTTACTTTCAGCAAATTAAAATTAACAAATCAAGAAGTATTGCTGAGTACTTAATATGTGCCAAAATTTGTGCTAAAAATACACATTTTACAAATTAAAAAATTAAAATATTCCATAATGGTTTAGCTGTTTTGAAATACAGTTATTTATTTATTAACTAGCGAGTCATATTTCTATAACATAGCTCAAAGGGCAAGTTAATCAGAGGTTTTGGCAGTAATCTAATGCTTTTGTGTCCATTTTCTAGTGTGAAAAATTGCTAGCAGAAACAAATGATCACTAAAGTTATCTGTAAGTTTCACTGATCAGATACACACACACACACACACACACACACACACACACAATGGAGACCAGTCATGCTCAGTACAGAATTTGTGAAATGGCCAAGCAGTCAAATTCTCTACCTGCTCTTCTCATTCTTTCACTCAGGAAGTGTCAAAAAAATTCATGTTTCAGGGAATTGAGATATATAATTTCAGCCTATAACTGTTCTAAGAACAACAGTTATTCTTTCTATCAAAAACTGAGATGGTATAACATTCCCCCAACTGCTAATGTGCAGAACAGACGGTAGAACTGAGTATACTGAGAGCCAACAGAGCAGAAGGAAAAGGTGTTCTCGGAACAGGTAGAGCAAAGAATCATCTGGGTCTCACAAATCATCACGAGAAACCCTGCCTAGAAGTCTTCAAATAGGAAGGGTTGACATTTTTAGTGTTCATTATTGGCACACTTTATTATTGCACTTGACATCCATTTATCCTTCTAATCCTCACAAGACCTCTTCTAGTAGGTCCCATCATTGTCTTCATTTTACTGATGATGAAACTAAGGGGTCAGAATGTCAGTGACTTTTCCAGGGTCATAAGCTAGTGTGTAAGCAATAAAGCAGAGGTGTGAACACAGGTCTCTCTATATCGAGTACAAATATAAAAACGGATGTGGCATCAATTCAATTACTATTGAAAGTCCTTGAAAAAGGCATATTTGTGTGAACCATGCTGGAATTCAGAATGATGATATCGAGTACAAATATAAAAACGGATGTGGCATCAATTCAATTACTATTGAAAGTCCTTGAAAAAGGCATATTTTGTGTGAACCATGCTGGAATTCAGAATGATGATTTTCATTTGCAAATTTAGTTTTTGTTTTCATCAAAGGTCTGTAGATAACACAATTTTAATAAACATGCATTTCAACAAAATTTATTTATGATCAAACATGGAACATTATAAAGACTATTTACTAGGCCACAAAAATTTCTTCACCCAAAAACAAAAATTGAATTATCTTCAATGGCCATAACAGAATTAGTAATAACAAAATTTAGGAAATAAAAAGAGAAAACTATAGAAAATTTAAAGATCTTAAATAATTATTGTACCAAAGAAATATCTAAAATTATTGGATTATGTAAAAAAAAAAAGGATTATGTAGAACATAAAGAAAAAGATACTATTACCCATTAACAGTCCAGTTTATTCCCTATTGCCTTAAAAATTAAGAAATGGAGGGGGAAATGCATTCATTAAGTGAAGAAATTAAAGAAGGAAAGTTAACAAAAAAAAAAAAATCAAAATAGAAACCAAGATAATAACACAAATGAGTGAATCAGAATACCTAAAGGCAGAAAACAAATGATAAACTTCTCATAGCTTAAAAAAATGCAGACAAAATTTTAAAAATATAATCCTGGAGCACTAGAATTCACTGAGACATATAAAACAGGGACTAATTAGGGCAACCAAGAGACAACAAAATATAACTTTGTCAATATTTTTTTTAAAAAATCAGTAAAATGCTTGTTTTCTTCATTATTAAGGAGTGAAACTCCTACAAAAAACATGAAATGCAATTAAAAGTTTATTAAGGAAATAGACAATGTAATGGGTAAGTTCTTTCCAGCTCTTAAGGAATCAATAATCCCCATTCTATGTATACTGTTCCTAAGTTTATGGAATTTAGAATAAATAAATGCATGCATACTTCTGAATTAAATGAATATTAAAGCAAGAATAATTACTAAACTTATTTTATATTGTTAATGTAATATGATGTCTTCTCACTGCCCCAAAATTATACACCAATTTCTAATATAAATATAGAAGCAATAATTCTAAATAAAGGATCTACAAACCAAATTTTACATAGTGTATATGTTGGGTTTTACAAAAAGCTTGTTCAGGTTTTCCATAGCATCCTATGGAAAACCCTGGATGAAATTTCTGGCCAACCCAATCCAAAAGAATTTTCCAAATAGTTCTGGTTCCAGGAATAGAAGGACGTCTTATATTGGGAAATCTACTACACGGCAAGAATCTGACAGGCAGTGGTTTACCAAGGACAGGTTGGTGGGAGGTATCAGCTCTGGCTGCCTACCGGTACAAAAGGGTGTATTGTTGTAGAAAGTTAATTTAATGGAATAAAAGTTCCTCTGCTTTTTACTGTAACCATGCACTGACAATAAAAGGTTAATATCCTCATATTATAAGGAGGTCTTAAAAAATGAGGGACTATTAACACCAGCTTGTCAAGAAAGAATGGGAACAAAGAATATGAGCTTATAAATTCTTACAGTTCATGAAGGCTGAAATACAGACAGCCACCTTCCAGATCCATCAGCATCTGAGCCAGCGATGAGGGGAACATTTGAGTTCCTGCTCAATTAGCAATCATAAAAGCTGGTCCCGACTGACCCCAGGATGCAAATAAGCACTTTGGAAATATTTGCCATAGCAGAGTGTATGTCTATATACATGTTAATGAGAAGTGTGAAAATAAATGATTTTAGAATTTCATTTTTAAATATCTTTCTGTATTTCCAACTTTCTGCAGTGGTCAGTTATAATTTTTAAAAATATAAAAATTACATATATATACATATGCTATATATACATGTAAGGTATATACAGTCTATTTGCATGAGGCAAAAGGAATACTGTTAGATCTTCAGTTGCAAACCACGGGATCTACAGATAAAAATAAACAACTCCAACAACCTTCCATTTAGGAAGCTGGCTGAATGGCTTGATCTGTAAAGGAAGGGCTCTGACCTCTTGGTAGAGAGTGACTCATAAATAATTATTACTTTTTATAAAACAAATGTTTTTGAAGGATCGCTAAAGTCTTTATTAAAACAAGCAATGAGCTCCTATGAGATTTCCCCATCTCTAAGATTAATATCCTATTTGAGGACACTGAAGTATTTCTCTTGTAATCTCACATGAAGGACTATTTTGTGCAATGCCACAGGTTAAATGCATATCATGAAATTCACTTTCCTCTCTAGTGCCCTTTCTATCGCTTACTTCAATGAAAGTCCACCAAAATACAGTATGATTCAGAATATTGAAGCTGTAGCTAAGCAAGAAAAGTTCATTCAAAATTGATTTTCTTTCAGGAATCCTTGGTATTCTTCATTCCAATTGTTCACCTCTACTGTAGGGCTCGGTAAACACTTAAGGAAGTTGCCCTGCACTGCAGCCCGCCAGACACATGAAGGAATGCAGAGCAGGATAATCACAACATCATCAACCCAATTCTCCAAGGGAGCTGGCCAATAATGCTGTTCTAATTGAATAACTTATCCACAGCAATTTCCCCCGGGAGAGCCGAAGGCTCAGCCTCGGTGAAGAGGCAGATGGTGCCGCATATACAATGAAACCTGTAATTTTCTCTTGCCATTGGACATGTTAACAGTGGGCTGTTTCTGCTTATTCTTTAATATTTCATTTTAATAGTGCCTTCCCAAATTATAATGTACCATGAAGCAACCAAAGATGGGTGCAGTGAGTGATACATAGCATGTTTAATTTATCATACCTCTCGCTCACCGAACAACTCACTTGGTAATCAGCAGCAGTATATGTCAGTCAGGTGCAAACTGATATGAAAGCAACAGAAAGAACCCAATTAAAACCAAAGGGGAGATGGGTCTTGCGGGGGGCGTGGCATTCACTAGCAGCGAAGTACAGAACATCAAGTGCATTCTAATTCTGATTTTTTTTTTAAAAAGGTAATTTGTTGTGGAATATGCACACCCAGTGTATTTGGGAGGACAATGGGAAGGTTGTGTTTTCTGCTTTGAGACTGAATCAACCACGGGGATCTGGAGGAGGATGAAGGGCTGCGAGGTTGCCTGATTTTATCATCCAGCGGCAGTCCACGTTGGACTAAGGAGTTGCGAGCTTCGGGGTTGAGGGGGTTGGGGGAAGGCGGGGAGCGCAGGCAGCGACAGCCCATCAGCGGTCTAACAACACGACAGATGACAGGCCCAGAGGCAAACCCAGGGCCGCCAGCCCATCAGCTTCGAAGGCTGCCGAGTGGCAGCTGCAGCAATGGAAGGTCATTCAGACTTGAATGTTTGGGTCTTGCTGGGGTCTTTTTGCCCTGGAAACCGTTCTCGATCCAAAGAGCCCTTCCTGGAAAAGAGTGGAACTAAGGTCAAAGGGACACAGTAAAAGGAGATCTATTACTCTGGTGCAATAATCCCAAGGCAAAAGCTATGTCATAAAGAATGTTCCTGCTACTAAAGATATGTCTCTGTGGCTTGCCTATGAGGAGGAACGCGTTCATAGCTGTAGTAAGTAAGTGGACCATGGCTGATGTTTATCAGAAATGCCAAGATACAGGAAGAAGGCTCTCGGGGTCACAGGGTGGCACAGATTGGCCCATGGTAATTGAGAACAGAAGATGAGATTTGGTTGATTTTATTTTGGGAAAGGTACATCAGTGCTGAAGCATATGACATGGATAATTCATAAAGCCTCTGGTTTGTATTAGACTCCCAATCTGCCTTTCCGAAAGAAATGACACAATTAATGTGTCAAATAATAATGTGCCACTTGCAGAAAGATAATTGTACCCAGTGTTAGATAGTTATTAGGTCAGAACGAATGCTCATCCTTTCAAAGGCAGCCGCCTCTATTCACTCCAGCATCCTACTGTAAATACAGTATTGTGTTCATAATCACACAGACCGTAGCCAGGAACACTGGGTTTTATCTGATTTTCCTCCGTTTGGAATAATACTCTGATGATTCCTGAAATAGCAAACTCAGTCATGTGAAATACAAGTGAAGATAATGAGAGACAGATTGTTAAAGGTAGGGGAGGGGGTTTTGCTTTTTTTGCATAAAATGAAGTATGAGAACCATCCCTGAGATGGTTTCAGCATATAACCCAAACTATCAGATCTGAATTTGCTCACATGTAAAAGATAGTCTTTCCTCCTGATGATTTAATATATTAGGATATCAAGAAGTCCTTGTTTAATCCCTGATACCATAATTCATTCCATGTGGAGTCTGGACATGTCATTTAACCTGAGATTTCATTTCCTCACTTGAAAAATGCTAATTAAAAAGACTGCTACCTATTTAACTTTTATTTCTATTGAGGAGGTCAAAATAAAAGGATATGAGAAAATATTTATAAATATTAAGGACTGTATCGATAAAAGGAATTTGATGAATGTACCTACCTCTTGAAAAGAGCTAGTTTTATTTTAAGAAAACTGGGGCTATAGAGTAGGTGCTTAAAAATAAGAGAACATGTAATAATTAGGGGATCTTCAAGACCATCTCTCTTAGACCGAACTAAATACTTCATCCAACCTAGAAGGAGGAAGTGAAATACATGATTATTACATATGCATGGGCTTCTGCTTTATTGACTCAAGCATAGATGTAGTGTGATATGAAAAAAAAATAGCCATTTGTGAAAGGAAAGAAACACTGCATTTTGGGAGTATTTTATCTGCAGAGTCCATTGAACTGGTTATTGTCATGAAGGTATTAAAAATAAATGAAATATTTAAAGTGCTCAATTGTACTTTATGAACAGGAATAGGACAATAGATTGTCCTTTGTGAGGGAGCATTCTCAAGTGACATCCTAACTAGTAGATGGACCACAAAGAGGGACAGACCTTATAATGACAGACATTCTTACCTGAAAGAGATCTTGTTAGAGGAAATCAAGCTAATACATAACAGATAGTTAAAGTAAGTGTGTTAAGAGAGAGGCGAGATGGTGAGTTTACCTGTTGAAGATAAATACTTTACAAATTCAGATTACAGAATATAGATATGTCTGTTCTAACATTATATAAATGCTCCAGAAAAAAAAACCTTTGTAAACTGCAAAAGAGTGCTTAGAAATTAACAGAACTTATAGGCGCTTCCCTGGTGGCTCAGATGGTAAAGAATCTGCCTGCAATGCGGGATACCCAGGTTCAGTCCTTGGGTCAGGCAGATCCTCTGGAGAAGGGAATGGCTACCTACTGCAGTCTTCTTGCCTGGATAATTCCATGGACAAAGGTGTCTGACAGGCTACAGTTAATAGGGTTGCAAAGAATTGGACACAACTGAGCAACTAACACTTTCACTTTCATAGGCAAAATAGGGTTGGGACTCAAAACCTATGGACTACTGTAGGCAGAACACAAACATAATGAAAGCTATCAAATCTTCATCGGCATTTACACTAATCATCATTGTCAGTCCATCCTTTGCAGTCTTAAACCTGAAACTTTGTGTTTCCTCCTTTAAAACTTAGGACATGGCGGGATATTGATCAAAATTAAAAACTAGGCTCCCCGTTCCTCCATGCAGTAGTCCCATTCCTCCCAGCTCCTCCCCTTTAACAACAGCAACAGCGAAATTCCCTAGACATACTACAAGCAGAGAAAGTCTCTGAAAGCTGAAAGGAGACTGATTGCCTAGGACTTTCGGACTTGAGAAACAGTATGGTGGTGGTTGCCTCCCCAGATAATTCCTCTCATACATCCCAGAGAGTGCCTCAGAAGCTGCCAACCCATCATCAGCATCAGGCACAGATATAAAAAGCTCCAAGAAAAACCCTGTTTCCTCTTGCCAAAGGATGGGGGAAACAATGGTCTATTTAAGGAAAAAAGTTTCAGAAATATTCACCCTACTCCAGCCCAAATTCGAGAGAAAAACTTCTGAAAGCTCCGTGTTCACAGAGGCTGGATGAGGTGGTAGGAGGTGGGCTTGGGGGTTACTGGCATGTTTGCCCTGTGGTGGCAGTGGGTGTCAGAGAGGAGCTGATCTGATGCCCTCTGGGTGAGTTGGTACTATCCTTCCACTGGAAGGTTGTCAGCTGGATGAAGGAGAGCTGAACTTCAACCTCACCTATCTGCTATGAGGCAGTGAGTCATTGTCCCACTTGAAGTCTTCATATAAGTGTATCTTAAAGTGTTATTCCTTCACTTCTGCCTTTTGATATTCAATAGAAGTAAGTCACTAAGTCCAGCCCTTCCTCAGGGGAGGGGATTAAGCTCTGCCTCTAGAGGTGGAGGCAGGTGGAGAATCTGTGGACCATCTTTTAAGCCACCAAAGAGGGTCTCTTAGGGGTTGGGAGTGTCCTAAGAAGAGGGGACAAAGTACATGGAGAAGCCCAAGATCTGAGGTTTGAATCCTGTAAACCCATGATCCTTGGGATCATCTTATATAGGCAGCCACTGAGTAAGGCAGTGGCAAGAAAAACTGAACAATCCAGCATGTTCATACAGCTCTAGGAAACTAACACAACCCTCTTGTCTCATAACTCTAATCCTTTCTGTTCCTCTTTTCCCACCACTGGGTGATGTCATCTTGCATTTCATTCATAAAATCGATGCAGTCAGATGAAAACAATCTCATATTTTCACCAAACTCATAAATCCACTTGTATTTGTTTGGATAGCTTTCTCTTCTCTTAGGGGCTTTCTTATCAAAGACAACCTCTCCACTATACTTTCTTACTCAATTTGCTCACCCAGTTATCCCCATTTCTATTCTGTAATATCATCAGTCTCGACTGGATCATTTTAATTTATTTAAAAACATGACTTAATATTATACATTCTAAAATTATAAATATATATATATATATATTTTTTCTACTTGACCTCACACCGCTCTCCAAATACCATTTCTCTTTTCTGCTCCCCAATAGATAAATCTCAGAAGAGTCGGCAATATTCACCCTTTCCACTTTTCTCACTTGTTTTTTCTGTCCAATTTACTTTAAATTAAATTAAATTTAAATCTTCTTTCCACCATTCCACTGAAAGACCTCCTATCAAACTCATTAATGTCTTATTTAATTGCTCAGTTGTGTCTGACTCTTTGCAACCTCATGGACTGCAGCATGTCAGGCTACCCTGTTTTTCACTATCTCCCAGAGTTTGCTCAAACTCATGTCCATAGAGTCAATGATGCCATCCAACCATCTCATCCTCTGCCATCCTCTTCTCCTTTTGCCTTCAGTCTTTCCCAGCATCAGGGTCTATTCCAATGAGTCAGCTCTTCATATCAGTTGGGCAAAGTATTGGAGCTTCAGCTTGCATTTTGCCAAACCCACCAGCTAATTCTCCATCTTCATTTTACCCAAACTTGCAGCGGTCAACACAGTTTACCACTCTCTCCTATCTGCCACTTCCAGTTTCAAGCACTTGTCAATTTTACCCCTTCATCGTTTCCAATGAAATAATTTGGGGAAATGATATTTGCAAGTAGCTCTTAAATTGTAGTCTTTCTTTGTGCTTTTGGATGTGTCTTTTTTAAAACTTGGTAGGCAGTTTAGGGTTGTTTATATTGTTTATTTTCACCAGTTATGCACATGGGCCAAATGTTCTAGGAACTGAGGAACATTTAGAGATAGTCTGAAAAGCTGCCATTTATGGCGAAAATGATTTTACACAAAAATGGGATCTCTGTTAGCAAAGTTTTACTGATAAGACACAAGTACACATTAAGATTGCCACATAGCATAAGCAAATAGATTCTAAATTTTTTTCACATCTGTTATGCTTGTTTGTTTTTCTGTCATAGTGGCAGATAAAGAATGTAGATACATGTGCATAGTTTCCAGAGTAAGATTCTAAGTTGGGAACATAGCTCAGTGTCTAGAGTGAGGCTGGGCTATGGAAGATTTTTTGATGCCAGATGTGAGATACAGGAGAGAAAAATCTTTTTTACTGGGAATGTTTCTAAGTGTTATTCCCAGATATGACAGAAGAAAACTGGCAGAAATCCAGATTAGTATTTAAAGAGTGCTGAAGTAGACTTGGGACACTGGTGGTGCGTGTTTGATGTGTAAACGCATTCTCCACAGAGATAGTTGGTCTAAGCTAAAGCAAAAAAAGAGAAAGAACAAGCGAGGGAGAAGAAGAAGGAAGAAAGAGGAGGAGGAGGAGAAAAACAACAACAAGAAGAGGGAGGGGGAGGGGAAGAAGAAGAAAAGAGGAAGGAGGGGGGAAGGGGAGGAGGAGGAAGAACACAGCAGCTTCCAACCAATGACAGACAGGGAAACTGGTGTTGAAATACTCCTACTTCCTTATCTCTGGAGGGATAACTCTGCTTCCTTTATCTTCTTTATGGGATTAACAGGGTATCCCTAGTCACCACTATGGCAGCAGTCTCAATTACACATCTTTCTCAAGTCATTTCCCCACATCTCTGCTCATGTTTGTGTACATCCCAAATAACTGCTGCTGCTGCTAAGTCGCTTCAGTCGTGTCCGACTCTGTGCAACCCCATAGACGGCAGCCCACCAGGCTCCCCCGTCCCTGGGATTCTCCAGGCAAGAACACTGGAGTGGGTTGCCATTTCCTTCTCTAAGGCATGAAAGTGAAAAGTGAAAGTGAAGTCGCTCAGTTGTGTCCGACTCTTAGTGACCCCATGGACTTCAGCCCACCAGGCTCCTCCATCCATGGGATTTTCCAGGCAAGAGTACTGGAGTGGGGTGCCATTGCCTTCTCCGTCCCAAATAACTACTTTCACTCAAAGTCTTGTCTTGAGATTTGCTTATGGAAGAACAAAAACCAAGACACCACCTATACTGTTGGATATCGTGGTCCAAGGAAAGGATCAACACACATGTTATAAGTTGGACTGTAGCCCCTCCCAAATTCAGGTGTTGAAGTCTATCAGGGTAGTACCTCAGAATGTGGCATTATTTGGAAATTAAGTTGTAGCATATAAAATTTGTTAGGATTAAAGCAGACCCCTAATCTAATAGAACCGGGTGCTTATGAAAAAAGGTAAATTTAGAGACAGAAATAGATCTGCACAGGGTAAACCCCATGTAATCTTGAAGACAGAGATCGGGGTTGCTATGGACTGAATTTGTCCTCCCCAAAATCATCTGAAGTCCTAACCCCCAATGTGACTATATTTGGAAATAAGGTCCATAAGCAGATAATGAAAGTCAAATAAGGTCATCAGGGTGGGGCTCTAATCTGATTGAATTAGTGCCATTATAAGGTACCAGAGTGCTCTCTGTCTCTGTCTCTCTCCAAAACCCTTCACAATGTAAGGACGCAGTGAGCTGGTGACTTTCTATAAGAAAGGAAGAGGCTTTACAAGACCCCAAGTCACCTAGCATCTTGATCTTGGGCTTCCTAGCCTCAAGAACTATGGGAAATAAATACTAATACAGGGGTGATGTGTCTAAAAGCCAAGAATGCCTAAAATTGTCAGAAAACCACCAGAAGCTGGGACAGAGGCCTGATACAGAGGGAACAGCCCCCAGAAGGTACTAACCCTGTTAGCACTTTGACTCAGAGTTCTAGTCTTCAGAGCTGGGAGAATAATTTTTTGTTATTTAAGCCACCTACTTTGTGGTGTATTGTGACAGCAGCCCTAACAAATTCAAAAAACACAGGACTGAAAGATCATTGCAGTGGATGCAAACTTAGACACTCTCTGTGGCCCACAGCTTGGCTGAGCTGGGCCTCTATTTGGGTGCACATCACAGGAAAGCCAGAAACTGAGTCAGATGTTGGACTTATTTCCCAAGAAGAGATGCATTTCTTCTCTTAGTTCTCTTAGAACTTTCTTCTCTTCCATTCAGTTTAGTTGCTCAGTCGTGTCTGACTCTTTGTGACCCCATGAACGGCAGCACGCCAGGTCTCCCTGTCCATCATCAACTCCCGGAGTTTACTAAAACTCATGTCCATCGAGGCAGTGATGCCAAGCAGCCATCTCATCCTCTGTTGTCCCCTTCTCCTCCTGCCCCCAACCCCTCCCAGCATCAGGGTCTTTTCCAGTGAGTCAACTCTTCACATGAGGTGGCCAAAGTATTGGAGTTTTAGCTTCAACATCAGTCCTTCCAATGAACACCCAGGACTAATCTCCTTTAGGATGGACTAGTTGGATCTCCTTGCAGTCCAAGGGACTCTCAAGAGTCTTCTCCAACACCACAGTTCAAAAGCATCAATTCTTCTCTTAGAACTCTCTAAGTTCTGTTGAACTTATTGTTCATTTTCCCCCTCTCTTTACTGTTAGCACTGTGGTCTAGAGACCTAATACTACTTAGCAAATTATAGCAAATTGCTATAAAGTGTCTTTTACTTTTGAATAAAGCAAATAAATTAATTTGATGCTTATGAGTCTCTTTTCTTCCAGGAAAAGAGAGATAACCACCAACCAGACTTTTAAAGAAAACTCCTGTGTCTAGAAAAATGAAATAAGCAAGTTCATTAAAATCTAATAAAGTAAATGAATATGTAAATAAATAGCTTAGGTCTTAACACAGTAAGAGTTTTCCAATCAGGACAGGAATATCTAAGTCTAAAGACGGGTTTAACATACTAATTAAGTAAGTTTAGGAAACCTGATATCCCCTCCTCAGTGCCCCATTTCCTCATTGTCAGGATAAGGAGATTGGACTTGGTTGTCTAAAGCATACAGGCTTTTCTAATTCCAGTATTTCTGTGATTCTGTGATCCATCCTCACCTGTGCCAGGCTCAGATGGTGCCATGGAGCGGAACCAGGTGGATCTGGAAGGCTCCGTTTCTCCTGCACAGTTGGAGTGCCAGACCAAACCAACCACAACATATTTGCCAGCAATGACCTTGTGGAGAATTTTCAAAGGCTGAACATTTATACCCATAGATTTTCCTCATTATTATTTTCAGCCTCACCGCACATTTTGTTTCATTTTGTTTCTGAGAAGTATTTTGGAAGCCTCTCTCTTACTAGACGCTTTGACAGTATTGGCAATCATGGTACCTTTCTCCCCCACACTGTGACTTAATGTGGAGTCAGTCTCGTTCAGAACATCTAGCTATTGCAGAGCTGTGGGCTCTGTTTTTCTCTGTTTTTTGTTTTTTTTTTTCCCTTAGATATAACAGAGCAAAAAAACTGGTTGGGGGAAAATTTTAATTTCTTCTAAGGGTCGTTTTTCCTCTGTTATCATTGAAATAATAAACTGTGAAACATAAACTCTATGTTTAGTATAATTCTATATATTAAAGAGCACAATCTTTTATTTTTAAAAGACGTGTCAAGGCTGGAATTCAGAGCAGG
Source organism: Dama dama (assembly GCF_033118175.1). Taxonomy (NCBI): domain Eukaryota; kingdom Metazoa; phylum Chordata; class Mammalia; order Artiodactyla; family Cervidae; genus Dama; species Dama dama. Next base: position 51,935,677 of record NC_083710.1, read on the forward strand.
TGGAAAACTGCCTGATTGATCACATTGTTGAGACTTCATCACTGGGGTGGGGTATGGTCTGGGCCTTAACTGAGTTTTATATTTAAAGACAGAAATCAGGGAAGGCATTATTGGAGAATAAATATAAGCAAATGTGGGAACAAAAAAGACATTGACCATATTCAGAAACACAGCTAATTCCCCAGTTTCAGTTTCAGTTCAGCCACTCAGTCGTGTCCGACTCTTTGCGACCCCATGAACCGCAGCATGCCAGGCCTCTCTGTCCATCACCAACTCCTGGAGTTACTCAAACCCATGTCCATTGAGTCGATGATGCCATCCAACCATCTCATCCTCTGTTGTCCTCTCCTCCTCCTGCCCTCAATCTTTCCCAGCATCAGGGTCTTTTCAAATGGGTCAGCTCTTCGCATCAGGTGGCTAAAGTATTGGAATTTCAGCTTCAACATCAGTCCTCCCAAAGAACACCCAGGACTGATCTCCTTTAGGATGGACTGGTTGGATCTCCTTGCAGTCCAAGGGACTCTCAAGAGTCTTCTCCAACACCACAGTTCAAAAGCATCAATTCTTCAGCGCTCAACTTTCTTTATAGTTCAACTCTCATATCCATACATGACTACTGGAAAAACCATAGCCTTGACTAGATGGACTTTTGTTGATAAAGTAATGCCTCTGCTTTTTAACATGCTGTCTAGGTTGGTCATAACTTTCCTTCCAAGCAGTAAGCGTCTTGTAATTTCATGGCTGCAATCACCATCTACAGTGATTTTGGAGTCCAAAAAAATAAAGTCAGCCCCTGTTTCCACTGTTTCCCCACCTATTTGCCATGAAGTGATGGGACTGGATGCCATGATCAGTTAATTCCCCAGTTTAGGCCAGATTAAAAAATGACCTAGGGGGCTTCCCTGGTGGCTCAGTGGTAAAGAATCTGCCTGCCAATGCAGGAGACATGAGTTCAATGCCTGGGTCAGGAAGATCCCCTGGAGGAGGGCGTGATAACCTACTCTGGTATTCTTACCTGGGAAATTCCATGGTCAGAGGAGCCTGGTGGGCTACAGCCCATGGGGTCACAAAACAGTTAGACACAACTTAGCCACTAAAAACAACAACAACAACAACAATAAAGTAATTTCTTAATGGGTTTGAATTCCCTTTTGGAGGGATGAAAATATTTTGGAACCAGATAGAGATGCTGTTTGAACATTGTGAATGTGAATGTACTAAATGTCACTGAATTGTTCATGATAAGATGATTAATTTTATGTTACATGAATCTCATCTCAATTTGAAAAGTACCTTAAATGTCAGGGACCTTAAATGGCAGAACCTATGTGAGATTTTGCTTAATTTGGTGAGCAATGTGGGGCCATTGAAATCTATGGACATGGAGAAGACACATGATCAAGAAAACAGAACATGGTGACAGTTTTGGAGTTGAGTCAAACAGGGATATACATAAGATGGGGAGACCAGCTATGAGGTTATTGGAGTATTCTACTTTGTAATGTAAAGCCTAGGAGTGATCTTTTCTTTAAATATGATTTTGTGGAAATTTCCATACTAAAATTTAGAGAAAATAGTTTAATGAATTGTATATACTTATCACCCATTTCAACTCAACATTCTGCCAAGTTGATTTCAATCTGCACACCTCCATCTCCACACCTTTTGTTTCAAATAGTTTCCTTCAGTATTTTGAGGCAAACATAGAATATCATATAATTTCACCAGAGATAAACAAGCTTTAGACTACATCTTTGATTTATAAGGACATCTTTCTTTCTCCTTCTTCCTACTAAAAGTACACCTAACAGAATAAAGAGCCAATTCTTTTTATTTTTTTTCAATTGAAATATAGTTGACATACAATATTATGTTAGTTTCAGGGGTACTACATAGTTATTTGCCACTTGCATGCATGATGAAGAGCACATTCTTAATGCCATCCAATGTTTTCATGATAATTTTGAACAGGTGGGTTGTTCTAATGAGCTCTACATAAAAACCATATATTGCATTTAATATTATGTTTCTTAAATATCTTTTATGTTACAATGGCATCTTGAAACTTTTCCATATGCCATTATTTGTTGGAGGAAATGTGTAACTTGTCTTGTAGAATATTCCACATTCTGAATTTGGATGCTTAACGCCAAATGGTCTCATCTTGGATCAGTGGAAGCCATTTCAATTTGGATTCTGTTTCCTACTGATCTGAAGATGATACTGAGAGACAACAGTCAAAGAGCTGGAGTGTTCATTGCTATCACTTGTCATTGCTTCTGGGAAATTTCAGAAGATAGAGCTAAATAGGTACATACAAGAAAAAAAAATAGTGAGCTGATAGTGATATTTACAATAAAATATAAAATAATGTGGTTTTACTTAATTTCTTGGTTGAATTTTTGTATTTATCATCTCATGCTGAAAATACTAGTTTTAGTTTAACTAATGAAATGTTATTTGTAAGCTAGTTTTGAAATAAGAATATAATATTCCTAACAGATTACTGAAAGCAGCTTGCATTTTCTTTGCCAGGAGATCTTTGAGATCACTTTTTCAACATCATTGTAACTGATGGTGTGCCAATTCCTTTTGGCTTTATTGGCAAACTCTTGTCAAAAACTCTCTCTCCATTTCCTTTCCTACTGCCATGGCCCCAATTCAGTTGAACAGTTCCACTAAACCAGATTATTTCATAGTTTCCTCATCTGTTTCTCTCCTTCCCAACCTCTACTTTTCCAAGATATTCTGTACATTGTTGTCAGAGGCATATTTCTAAAGTGCAGATTTGATTAAAATAAAAAAAAACAAGAGAAGCTAAGTTTCAGTGGCTCCTCATTACCTGGTTGATGAAATCCAGACTCCTTGCTCTGAAGATCAATGCCCATCCCCCTGGGATAATGCATATATCAAATGTCATCAGTTCTCATGGTCTGTGCTTCTAGGTATCCTATTAGGAGTTCTCCCATATGGGTACAGAACTCAGCACGCCAGTGTATCTGCTACAGGGTGTAACATATACATGGGAGAGACAGACAAAAGGACTGATATCCAAGGACTTCAGAGAACAACTTAAAAAATGTCTTGGTATGAATTGGGAGAGTAGCATTGAAACATACACATTACAATACATAAACAGATAGCTAGTGGGAAGTTGCTATATAACACGGGGAACTCAACACGGTGCTCTGTAACAAGCCCAAGGCTGGGGTGGGGAAAGGGAGGGCGGTTCACGGGGGAGAGGACATATGTATACTTATGGCTGATACACACTGTTATGCAGCAGAAGTCAATGCAACCTTATAAAGCTATTATCCTCCAATTAAAAATAAAAGAACCTGTGGCAAACTCATGTTGATGTATGACATAAAACATCACAATATTATAAAGCGATTATCCTCCAATTAAAATAAATAAATTAAAAATAAAAAGAGAAAAAAAAAGTCTTGTTAGATGTCTCTTTCTTTAACCCTCTTTAAACCTCTCTTTGACCGTTCTTTAACAATTTTTTTCTCCTTTGGCCGTTTTCCCAAACAGTATCTAATCTGACTCTTCTGATCTTTTTCCTGGATTTTTTTTCCCTTGGGAACTTCACATTTTTATCTGTCCCCTCATACAGAATAATACTTTCTCAATTCTTACCTTGAAACTTCTATTTGCAGCAGTACCCACATATGTAGGAAAACAATGGTATCTTCTGATAACCAGACTCATTATCCTCACAGTTTAAAAGCTGTATTTTATAACTTAAATATTCTTTTTTGTTTCTCTCCCATGCTTCAGTGGCTTATCTATGTTTCATGCAACCAGTTGCTCAAATATCCAAGTTTCCTCATTTATTTTTACATAAACTTTATCCCAAACCATCTCCCCCATGTTATGTTTCAAGATTACTATACATTCCAGTGAGACAACACCCACTTAATATTTTTCTTTTTACTTCTACGATATTTAATCTTTTCTTACTGGATTGCATTTCTCATCATTTCCACCAAATGAAATTCTAAGCATCACTCAAAATTCTGCTTAGAAGCCATCTTCATGGATTATTTTCCCTGTTCTAATGCCAATCTAGGCCTCTCAGAATTCCTATAGAAATTATGTCTGTTCCACTTAGGTCATTTATGGCATCGTGCCTGCTATTATATTTGTCTATGTACACATATGTCTCCTTTATTAGGGTATACTTTGCCTGAGGGGAGACCTTCTTTAATTCACATTAAGGTGACCCAATGACTTCATAAATCCTATGTTGAAACAAATAAGGCAGCTTACTATTACCTACATTTAAATAATCCAATATTGTCTGTATTCTCATGATATTTTCTGAAATTCAATAATGACTTACAGTAAAGAATAATAAAAGAGGTAGGACAGTAGGTCTCACTGAGAATCCAGTGAATTTTATAGATCCTTTTCCTAAAAAAACAGCATATTGTCCACGTTTTGCAAATATTTGCATGGTCACACTTGTCTTTCTTTTGCTACCTCAGTGGAGCTGAAGAACTATTGCTCTCCTATTATTTCTATTTACATGTCTGGGCTGTTGAACTCTCCTCCATATTCTGTCTATTTAATTGTTCCTTAATTTGAAATTAGTGTGACTAGTGACATTTCCTGAAAATAATTTGATTACAAAAGAAAAGTTTGTGTATTGGAATAATGTGTTCCACCCAATGAACTCCAGATATTTATTATGGAACTGAATCTTATTGAACACCCACTGAAGTGTACGTGCGTGCATGTGTGTGTGTGTGTGTGTGTGTGTGTGTGTGTGTGTGTGTGTACTGGGCAAGGTGCCTTGCTAGATGTTATCATTCATGTCAGGTATTCAGAGACAAATAAAAGAAAACAGAACCAGTTGGTACCTGAAAATGTGGGCTGCTTACAGATGTGCAGAAAATTTCACACATAAAATAAACTGTTAATAAATGTAATTATTCCACTGCTTTCCCTTGTAAGTCCTTTCCATAGGGAGCTATGAAAAAGCCAGATGCTGATATGGGAAATGTCTCAGAATTATTCTTTTGAAAAATATTAGCACTCCATTACAAAAGGTCTTGCCTGGAATTATACTGAAACTCAGCTCCTGATGACTACAAACATTTAGAAGTAGCAATATATTAGAACAAAACTTGAGATCTGAGGGTGAGCATTTTTACAGTTAATTAGAATAATGTGAACTTTGGAATTATCTATAAATATTATCACACTTAAATGGCATGGACAGATTTCTTCTGGTGGTTGATGGTATAAATGCTTTCTGAGACTAACTCCTCAATCGCTACACAAAACAGAGGTGTTAGTTCCATAGTTCTTAACATGGAATTGCCACCCCAGCTAAACTGCTTCTTCTGGGGCAGCTGGTGGGGTTGGTAGTAAATGTCATCACTGCTGTACACCTCAGATCTTATGGCAACTGTGAACACCATTTCTCTATCTGCTAGGTATTAGTGGAATATCTGAATTTTGAGTTAAAATATGGAAGGAATCGGTTCATCAGTTCAATCACTCAGTTGTGTCTCACTCTTTGTGACCCCATGGATTGCAGCACACCAGGCTTCCCTGGTGTGGGGAACCCCCGGAGCTGGCTGAAACTCATGTCCATCGAGTCAGTGATGCCATCTAACCATCACATCCTCTGTCGTCCCCTTCTCCTCCTGCCTTCAGCCTTTCCCAGCATCAGGGTCTTTTCCAATGAGTCAGTTTTTCGCATCAGGTGGCCAAAGTATTGGAGTTTTGGCTTCAGTCCTTCCAATGAATATTCAGGACTGATTTCCTTTAGGATGGACTCATTGGATCTCCTTGTAGTGCAAGGGACTCTCAAGAGTCTTCTCCAACACCACAGTTCAAAAGCATCAAGTCTTCACTGCTCAGCTTTAGTTATAGTTCAACTCTCACATCCATACATGAATACTGGAAAAACCACAGCTTTGACTAGATGGACCTTTATTGGCAAAGTAAAGTCTGCTTTTTAAGATGCTCTCTAGAGTGGTCATAGCTTTTCTTCCAAGGAGCAAGCATCTTTTAATTTCATGGCTGCACTCACCAACTGCAGTGATTTTGGAGACCAAGAAAATAAAGTCTCTCACTGTTTCCATTGTTTCTCTGTCTATTTGCCATGAAGTGATGGGGCTGGATGCCATGATCTTAGTTTTCTGAATGTTGAGTTTTTTAAGCCAATTTTTTCACTCTCTTCTTTCACTTTCATCAAGAGGCTCTTCAGTTCTTCCTCACTTTCTGCCATAAGGGTGGTATCATCTGGAGGCTACTGATATTTCTCCCAGCAATCTTGATTCCAGCTTGTGCTTCATCCAGCCCAGCATTTCTTATGATGTACTCTGCATATAAGTTAAATACGCAGCATGACAATATACAAATTTGACATACTCTTTTCTCTGTTTGGAACTAGTCTGTTGTTCCATGTCCAGTTCTAACTGTTGCTTCTTGACTTGCATACAGATTTCTCAGGAGGCAGGTAAGGTGGTCTGGTATTTCTATCTCTTTCAGAATTTTTCGCAGTTTGTTGTGATATACAGAGTCAGAGGCTTTGGTGTAGTCAATAAAGCAGAAGTAGATGTTTTTCTGGCACTCTCTTGCTTTTTTGATGATCCAGTGGATGGTAGCAATTTAATCTCTGGTTTCTCTGCCTTTGCTAAATCCAGCTTGAACATCTGGAAGTTCACTGTTCACATATTGTTGAAGCCTAGCTTGGAGAATTTTGAGCATTAGTTTGCTAGCGTGCGAGATGAGTGCAATTGTGTGGTAGTTTGAGCATTCTTTGGCATTTACTTTCTTTGGGATTGGAATGAAAACTGACCTTTTCCAGTGCTGTGGCCACTGCTGAGTTTTCCAAATTTTCTGGCATCTTGAGTGCAGCACCTTCACAGCATTATCTTTTAGGATTTGAAAAAGCTCAACTGGAATTTCATCACTTGTACTAATTTTGTTTATAGTGATGCTTCCTAAGGCCCACTTGACTTTACATTCCAGGATGTCTTGCTCTAGGTGAGTGATCACACTCTTGTGGTTATCTGGGTCATGAAGATCTTTTTTGTATAGTTTCTCTGTGTATTCTTGCCACCTCTTCTTAATATCTTCTGCTTCTGTTAGGTCCATACGGTTTCTGTCCTTTATTGTGCCCACTTTTGCATGAAATGTTCCCATGGTATCACAAATTTTCTTGAAGAGATCTTTGTCTTTTGTATTCTATTGTTTTCCTCTATTTATTTGCATTGACAACTGAGGAAGACTTTCTTTTCTCTCCATGCTATTCTTTGGAACTTTGCATTCAAATGGGTATATTTTTCCTTTTCTCCTTTACCTTTGGCTTCCTTTCTTTTCTTAGCTATTTGTAAGACCTCCTCAGACAACCATTTGCCCTTTTGCATTTCTTTTTCTTGGGGATGGTCTTGATCCCTGCCTCCTATACAATGTCACGAACCTCTGTCCACAGTTCATTAGGCACTCTGTCTATAAGATCTGAGCCCTTTAATCTATTTCTTACTTCCACTGTATAATTGTAAGGGATTTGATTTAGGTCATACCTGAATTGTCTAGTGGTTTTCCCTATTTTCTTCAATAAGTCTGAATTTGGCCATGAGAAGTTCATGATCTGAGCCACAGTCAGCTCCTGGTCTTGTTTTTGCTGACTGTATAGAGCTTCTCCATCTTTGGCTGCAAAGAATATAATCAATCTGATTTCGGTGTTGACCATCTGGCGATGTCCATGGGTAGAGTCTTCTCTTGTGTTGTCGGAAGAGGGTGTTTGCTATGACCAGTGCATTCTCTCGGTGAAACTCTATTAGCCTTTGCCCTTCCTCATTTTGTACTCCAAGGCCAAATTTGCCTGTTACTCCAGGTATCTCTTGACTTCCTACTTTTTGCATTTCAGTCCCCTATAGTGAAAAGAGTATCTTTATTGGGTGTTAATTCTAGAAGGTCTTGTAAGTCTTCTTAGATCCGATCAACTTCAGCTTCTTCAGCATTACTGGTTGAGGCATAGACTTGGATTACTGTGATATTGAATGGCTTGCCTTGGAAATTAACAGAGATCATTCTGTCATTTTTGAGATTGCATCCAAGTACTGCATTTCAGACTCTTTTGTTGACTGTGATGGCTACTCCATTTCTTCTAAGGGATTCTTGCCCACAGTAGTAGATATAATGTTCATCTGACTTAATTTCACCCATTCTAGTCCATTTTAGTTCACTGATTCCTAAAATATCGATGTTCACTCTTGCCATCTCCTGTGTGACTACTTCCAATTTACATTGATTCATGAACCTAACATTCCAGGTTCCTAAGCAATATTGCACTTCATAGCATCACACTTTATTTCCATCACCAGTCATCCACAACTAGGCATTGTTTTCACTTTGGCTCCATCTCTTCATTCTTTCTGGTGTTATTTCTCCTCTCTTCTCCAGTAGCAGATTGGGCACCCAGTAACCTGGGGAGTTCATATGTCAGTGTCATATCTTTTCAACTTTTCATACTGTTCATGGGGTCCTCAAGGCAAGAATATGAAGTGGAATAGAACATCATTTTTCCTTTCTTGCTAAAGGTAGAGGAATCCCTCTGTGAGCACAGTACTCTGCTCGAGTAACTGAAACATGCCTATTGTTTTATGAAAGTTTAGAACTCAGTGGGTTTTTTAATTGTAATTATACTATCTAGTTTTGGAGAAAGAAATGGCAACCCATTCCAGTATTCTTGCCTGGAGAATCCTGTGGACAGAGGAGCCTGGTGGGCTGCTGTCCATGGGGTCGCACAGAGTCGGACACGACTGAAGAGACTTAGCATGCATGCATGCATACTACCTAGTTTAGTACCCTGATATAGTAGGAGCTTAAGTTTGTTTTTGTGATTTTGGACATTTTGACTTTTTAAAATTTATTTTTATTGGAGGATTATTACTTTACAATGTTGTACTAGTTTCTACCATACAACAGTATGAATAAGCTATGTGTATTCATATACTCCCTCCCTCTTGAACCTCCCCCAACCCTGCCATCCCTGTCCCCCTAGGTCATCACAGAGCACTGAGCTGAGCTCTCTGTGCTATAGAGCAGCTTCCTGCTAACTAACTATTCTACACAAGATAGCATATTTATGTCAATGCCACTCTCAGTTCATCCTCCCCTCCCCTCTCCACTGTGTCCACAAGGCCATTCTCCACATCTGTGTCTCTCTTCCTGCCCTGCAAAGAGGTACATCAGTACTATTTCTCTAGATACTATATATGTACATTAAGGATATTCTGAATTTTTAACGAAGACCACAGGCTTACAAAATGGAATAAAATGGTAACATTTAACACCAGACCTCAATGCAGTTGAGCTTTTGGAGTGGAATTTTTCAAATATCAGGAGGCAAACTTCTGGGGACAGTGGCCCCATACATATTGGAGCCAGACCTGTGCTTTACAGGAAAGAAATTTATAGCGTGTTTCAACTTCACACTAAAGGATCAAAATGTAAGGAATAGGCATGATGATATGTCTAACTCTTTTCTTTCCATTATGCAAAAGAAATATATTGTGAATGGCAAGAACCTTGTGAAAACACTAAGAAAGTCAGAGTACCGTTCATAGAAAACCAAGCACCTGGTTCTTATTAAGAACTGCCCACACACTAAATTACCTTTGGCTCTATATGGTACAGTTGGTTTGTGGGACATAGGAGTTAATTAAATATATTTAAAATGTACTGTTTCGATGATGGAAAAATTAAATGCTCAAATGTAATGAGCAATTTGGATCTGAAGAATACAGAAGCTATTTTGTACCATGTGGTGATTTCAACTATATTTGCATCCAGACCCACTCTCAAAAGTATGAGGTTAGTGCTTTTAGTGAAGGAGCCCAAACCTGCCCAGTGAAGTAGCCTGTGACAACAGAGAATAACGGTGCACACTCAAAGAAGGTTCAAACTGGGAGGGAGAGATTAACCACCATGCAACTACTCACATTTAGCAAGCAAGAAAGAAAATTTTAACTTCAGGTGGGTAAGAACTAGAGACTTCAGTGACTGTGTGTGCAACTGGCTTGGTGGATACACTGAAAGCTGAGGGAGGAGATAAGGAAACTATGCTTCCTCTGAGTTATCAGCCCAAATCTTTGTAATTTGTCCAAATTAGAGATAATTGTATACCATTGAAGAGTTGGGCCACCATTCCCTGTTTGCTCTTTTTAATGTTTCTGTAGGATTTGCCATTTTAGATCTTGGCACACAGTAGTCTACCCAACTTTCTTGCATATCTTCAATCCTAATAAATCAGCATGTGGTTGAAGGAAAGATTTATCTTGGATTTCTTTGTATGCCTAACACTGAACTCAGTGACTTGTGCTTATCACATACACAGGAGATGGCAGGAGGCCCAAATTCCCTCGAGCACAAAGATCCATAATTCTACTGGAGAACTGATTTTGAACAACTCCTAAAAACTTCAACTAATTATGCAATTTGAAAACTTCTCATTTGAGATCAATCATTCCGAGAAAATTTATAGGTCTAGTGTGGGTGAATTGAAGTATCTTAATTCTCTGAGGTGAGAGGGAAACTTAAATGCTTTCTTGAAACTTGCACAGTCAGTGCAATGCTGAGATTATTTGTGTCATTATGAGGGTTTGAGTAGAAAGAACTGCTTCTCAGCGCCTCATGGGGCACACGGTAATATCAAGTGTTACTTCAGCTGATGTTGATTTGGTTTGAGATTGTGGTGTTACATCTAGGATATAGTTAATAGCAGAGCTGGATTTGTGGGACTTGATATTGGGGGGAAGATACATTTAGAAATATAATTAGAAAAATTATTTGCATACATGTGTTATTTAAGGAGAGATTAGAATTACCCAAAGAAAGACTGTAAAGGAAGTAGAGAAAGGAAAGAAAAAAAGAATAGAAAAATAAACAAAACTTCTTTGGTGAAGGTTGCTGATGTGAGATAACTCTGAGAGTTAAATGCAATGAGAAGAGGAGATAGAAAGTGATGAGGTGTGTACCATGGAGGGGGGAAGGTGTTGGCCGATGAGAATTGATGGTGATGATGACAGAGGAGGAGGAGGCGGAGAGAGTGGAGAAGGAGAAGTTTGCAGAAGAGTGACTATTTGGGAGGGGCTGTTCTGGCATGCCACATGCGTTAACTCATTCCATCCTCGTAGCAACTTACAAAGTAAGCAGTACGTGCTGTTGCTGCTGCTTAGCTGCTTCAGTCATGTCCAACTCTGTGCCACCCTATGGACTGTAGCCTGCCAGCTTCCTATGTCCATGGGATTCTCTAGGCAAGAATACTGGAGTGGATTGCCATGCCCTCCAGGGTATTATCCTGATTCAGGGATCGAACCCTGGTCTCTTGCACTGCAGGTGGATTCTTTACTACTGAGCCACCAGGGAAGCCCAAACGGTATGTGATACAATCCACATTTTACAGAGGATCACAAGTTTCCAAAGTCTCACAGCTAAATAGTGGAGGATGCAGGATAGAACTTAAGGAGCCTGACTCTAGAGCCTAGAGAAAGAGAATCTGAGACAAAGTTGCAGAAAAATTGGCTCTTTCCATGATACAGGAAGCCACCAAATGCCCACATTAGGGCCTATCATGGCATCATCTCTAAATTCCAGCTACACAGGAAAGTACCTGAAAGTTCACACAATTATACTCTAATAATTTAGATATATATATGCACATTCCAGAGAAATACCAGTAAAAAAGATAGGATTTTACAGGTAGGCCATAAATGCTATTTTTATCAGTAATATAGCTGATGCTAATTGTTTCTTGCCAGTTATAACAAAACTACTTACTGAGACCTTACTTCTTGCTCCTTCCTTTTCTTGAGGTACCAGCTCCTGTTTTCTTGTTCCACACACTGGATGCGAGGTTGAAAAGTGTGGGTCAGTCTAGTATTATAACCACCATGTGTGTGTGTTTGTGTGTTCTTGGTTGAAGAGTGTGGGTCAGTCTAGTATTATACAATAGTTTCCATAGAATATTCCACTCCATATGGCACAGTCAGATGGAATTATAGCAGCTCATAGCGGACCCAAGTTCCTTGCTACAGCCATGTTAGATGTTGATGGACAGATTCAAGGAAAGAAAACAAGAGCAAAAGCAGTAACCTCTCTCAGCACACACTGAGTAGGGAGTATGATGCTTTGGGGAATAGGTCTTTTGCCCAGACACTGAGGGGTGATCTGTCCTGCTACCATATGTTATATATTCAGAACTTAAGAAATGGCTGTAGTTTTCTAAATAGAAATATTAAGTACATTTCTAAAGAATTGATAATTTGGTTCCATCCATATTCTGAACAATGAAAATATACTTAAAAACTTTAATTAGCAAAAGACAAATGACAAGAAGGGAGAAGAGAGAGCTAGGTCCCCCCACCTCCCCACCAACTCCTTTGACTCATAAGAGAACAGACTAGACACATGCTAAAAGCACTGCGATACTGAGTCTTCTGAGTAGATGTGTAGGTGAGCACCAAAACGGAGCAGTGCATATGAGGAAAAGCTAGTGATGCCTTCATGGGAAAGTGATGATGGACAGAGACTGACCACTTATTGCATGAAAATGAAGCTTCATGTCTAGATTGTTCACTTTTGGGGGGTCAAAAGTCCTATCTGAATTACCTTTACATTCATAGTATATACAAGGCTACCACAATTCTTACAAATAAAGCACACACACACACTAATGAATGGCTAAACTGGGAATTTTCCAGCTGGGTTTCCTGCACAATAGGAATCCTTCAGAGTCCCCTCAGTGCAGTTTAGGAGAGAGAGAGAGAGGGGTGTCTTGCAGGCCTCGCTTACCTGTACCTGGCTTTAATCCCAGAAGCCCTGCTTTTCTGTTTTATCAGTTCACACTCGGATGACTAAAAATAATGATCATTGTCTTGTTTGGGCTGCTATAACCAAATGCCATAGACAGGGTGGTTTAAAAACAAGAGAAATTTGTCTCTTGCAGTTTTAGAGGCTGGAAGTCTGAGAACAAGGTGCTAGCGTGGTCAGGCTATGGTGAGAGCTCTCTTTTGGCTGCAGACCGTTGACTCCTTGTTTCTTCATAGGGCAGAAGGGGCAAGAGAGCTAGTTCTTTGGGGTCTCTTTTACAAGGGTACTGACCCCATTCGTGAGGCAAGATCCCCTGGAGAAGGGCACGGCAACTCACTCCAGTATTCCTGCCTGGAGAATCCCATGGACAGAGGAGCCTGGCGGGCTACAGTTCACAGGGTCGCAAAGAGCTGGACATGACTGAAGCAACTTAGTACACACATATCCCATTCTTGAAGGCTCCACCCTCATGACCTAAGGCTCCATCACCTAATACCATCACATTGGGGGTTAGGATTTCAACCTATGAAATTGGGAGGGACACAAACATTCAGTCCATTGCAATTATGATAATGATAATGGTGAAGATGATAATTAAAACCCATTGCCTTAAGGCACCATGCACCTTTAAAGAAGTTTTTAGTGCTTATTTTCATTATCTTGTATCAGTTGGTGACAGAAAAATGTTCCATTTTATCCCATCATTTCAACACTGATGAAAACAATCAACTTAGGACCACTTAGATTTGATCCAGATTTTTAGAAATAACTGAAAGTGATATTTTCACTTGGGGCTTCCAAGAGGCAATTAAGAGATTCACTGGGAAAAAATAAAATATTTTATATTATACACTTCAGAATTCACTTGCAGTTATTTTGAATGTTTTAGAAATAAAAACTAGATAAAATTATAAAACAGGAAAGGGTATGGTATAAGAGGTTGAGCTTTAAAATTAAACATACCCAGGTCCAGTTTCTTGTTCGACTACTTAACAGATGGCCGAAGGGGAAATTAAACAACCTCAGTTCCTTCTTTGAAATGGTAATAATGATATTTACCTTTTGAAGCTACAGGGATTAAATGAGGTATGTAAATTGTCTCACAAGACTGACCCTCTCATTAACTGCCATCTTTTCTCATCTATGGTCAGAGGTGGCTAGGTCACGCTTCTGTTTGTCGCTGTTCATGTTGATGATCTGTATCATTCACTCTGCTTGGCAGGCTGCCACACTGACAGTATCAGTTCTCAGTGTTAATGCTAATACGCTCACATCAGGAATCTTTTGTATTGGGCAAACTCTGTCTACAACTGGGCAAAGTGCCAGTTTCAAAGTTCAGTGTTTCTGCCTCAGGTACATGGAATTCATCATTTATATAGTTCTTCCTCTTCCTGGCCCTAATTTCCATGACACGAACTCGGTCTTCATGCAAAGACATGAGTATTTTACATAATTCTTCCCAAGGCTAATGGACATGATGTTCTCCTTGTCAAAAAAGAATGAGTCTTATGTTCTTTCCAAGTAAGGCTCTATTCTAAGGCTGATATCTTGGAAGAGCCTTTCCCATTATTCAAAGCCTTTCCCTTTGGAAATATCTGGTTTGCATAGTAAATGATCTCACTAATGAGACTGAAATATTTTTAACCCGCTTGTGTGAACTGAAAGTGTTAGTCACTCAGTCGTGTCTCACTCTTTGCCACCCCATGGAACGTAGCCCACCAGCCTCCTGTCCATGGAATTCTCCAGGTGTGAATACTGGAGTGGGTAGCCATTCCCTTCTCCAGGGCATCATCCCGATCCAGAGCCTGAACTCAGGTCTCCTGCACTGCAGGCAGGTTTTTTGCCACCTGAGCCAGACTAACCTGCTTGGAAGGAAACAAAAACATTTATTGAGCACCTACATTGTCCCTGGCACTGATGGACATTTTCATATACATTTAAAATAGTTTTTAATCTCATTATTTGAACTAATCTAGTAAAAAATTAGGTGAAAAAAGGTATTTTGAGAATGTCTATTACAGAAGGAAACATGAAAGTCCAGCTACTTTTTAACTCTTTTATGACTGCTGCTGCTGCTAAGTCATTTCAGTCGTGTCCGACTCTGTGACCCCATAGACGGCAGCCCACCAGGCTCCCCCGTCCCTGGGATTCTCCAGGCAAGAACACTGGAGTGGGTTTTCATTTCCTTCTCCAATGCATGAAAGTGAAAACTGAAAGTGAAGTCACTCAGTTGTGCCTGACTCTTAGCGACCTCATGGACTGCAGCCTACCAGGCTCCTCCATCCATGGGATTTCGCAGGCAAGAGTACTAGAGTGGGTTGCCATTGCCTTCTCCCTTTTATGACTACTGAACCAATTTATGATTTTTTTTTGTTGTTGAAGTGAATGACAATTGTCTTTAATGGCCAAGACTTTGAAGATGTGCTATATCATGGGAAGCACAAGTAAATATGAAATTATAACATGCACATTTTCTATCCCTTACAAAAAAATATTGCATGCCAGTAACAAACATTCCTACTTGTGCAAAGAACCCACTTTAGGCCATGATGTGTGTATAACATGAGTGCTTTGAAACTCATAACGGCCTTGAACTATGGGCATTACCTACCATGTGCTTACTCTTACCAGCATTTGAGCCACCAAAATTGGGCTGCAGTATTCCAGCTCAGTGATGATTGTGGTTTCTTTTTTTATGAAAGATAATAAGAATTGGAATACTTCCAGCCATATCAATAAACAAGGATGTCACAGTCATCAGGGTTTCCAGCCCTCCAGGGCACTCAGGGAGGAGAAAAACACCTGCAATCAGCAGCCATCAGGCTGCAGTCACTCCCTATGGTGAGCCCGAAGGAACTTCAGGATGTGAAAAACACAGAACACTGGCCCCAGATAGTGTGAAAGTGAAATCGCTCAGTCGTGTCTGACTCGTTGCAGCCCCACGGACTGTATCCTACCAGGCTCCTCTGTCCATGGGATTTTCCAGGCAAGAGTACTGGAGTGGGTTGCCATTTCCTTCTCCAGGGGATCTTCCCAAACCCAGGGACCAAACCTGGGTCTCCTGCATTGCAAGCAGACGCTTTACTGTCTGAGCGACCAGGGAAGCCCAGATAGCTTAGATATATGTGAATGAATGATTTCAGTGAATTCAGTCTCTTGCATCTTCCCACACATAGCAAAGCACTAAATTCCTTAACTTGGGACAGCTGGCTTTCTTTAATTAACAATAGTCTTTTGATGTTCAGACTACCTGCCCTTTGTTGCAAAACTTCTATACAGCCTGGCTTCTCCCCTCTCCTCCTCAGAGCAGTTCTCTCAGGGCTACTTGACATGCTGCCCTGTGGGCTTAAGTCCTAAAAATTTCTGATGAATAAAACATAAGTTTCACCTTTCAGATTGTGACTATTTTTTAAGTCAAAAATAGCAAAGTTGCCACTAATTTTTGCTGTTTTGAAATTTTCTTTCATATACACAATGGAAAAATATACTTAAAAATAAGAGGAAAACTTGGTAATTTCTTCCATATTCATTTGGTCAAAACAACAAATCAAAATTCAACTACAAAAGTGTTTTAAAATTGAGCCTCCGCATTTTTTTCACAAAGTCATTAGTGTGGCTCAAATGTTCCCAAGGTAAAGATATCCAGGCAAAGAACACATTTTTTGTTTTGTTTTGTTTAGTTTTCTTGATTTCCCCCTAGGTCCCTCCCATAGTACAGAAGCTTCACTGAACAGTTCTCCTTGCTAAAAATTAGCAATCCATCTCCCAATCACACCCTGTCCTCATTTGGAGGCCTCTGAGAGCCTCCCCATTAAAGACTGTCTAATTTGGTCCTCCCTGGCATTCCCTGCTGGATGAGCATAAAGATCTAGGCTGAGATGGTCCTCCTTTTCCTAACATTCAGATCACTGGAGCCAGATTCTCTCGCCCTGGGCGAGGTGGCCTCCCTTCCTCGGCACCGAGCAGACCGAGGAGCAGCTCTGCAAGCACAGGACGGTGCACTGAAAATGTTAGGAAAACACTGGACACCTAGTATGGAAAGGCTAACGAACTTCTCTTTTCCTCTCTCTCCTTTCCCTTTCTTTCCACCTTTAATGCTAAAAACAGCTGTTATTTGGATCTGAAGAAATGCCACTACCTCTCCAAAACATTATGCTAAAGAAACATTTGGTTCATCCATGAACAACCCAGGCTTCATGGGAAGGTTGCTCATGTGACCACCCAAGCTCTATTAAAAAAGAATCTTCAATGGCCAGAAACTCAGAAGAACCTAGAATAATTGGGGCTGCAAGAAGAAGGATGATGAAAAAAAATGCATTCAAAGCTCTCAGTTGCCTTTTCCAGAAGATGAATATAGTTTTAACTGGGCTCTTTCGTATTTCTTAGCTGGAGTGGGCCAGCAAAAGATTAGGCTAGCGAGCTCCTTAGAGGCACTGGAGGTGCTTCGATGGAAGAAAAGGTATCTGCTTACCCCTACATCTCAGGGGATTTAGTTTCTAAGCTTCACAAGGCATTTGTTTCTCTCACTTCAAATGCTCTCTTTATTTCTTAAAGACCTTTTAAACAGTGGTCTTGGTTTAGCTTGTTTAAGAAGGTTCTTTTTCCATTTACTTTGCTTTCTAAGAGATTGGGAGAGGCAGCTGCTTTGATGAAAATTAGAGGAAAACCTTTTCCCCAAATAGAAGAAGCTAAGAGAAAAAAAACAGGACTATTTCATGTTGCAATTGTTACTGGTGCAACCAGAAGAGGAAATGGCCTTATAAGTGCCCGCAGCTTATTTAAGCCAGGAATATATCACAAACAAAAGAGGCAATAATGTATTGTGAATGAGGCAGCCAGTAAAATTTGCTCTGTTTATTGGGGTCTGGAAAGAATGCAGGATTAAGGGTAGGGAGGGGACAGTAGTTTAGGCCTGAAGCAACTGGTTTATATCAGTAACAAAAATCAAACTTTACCTTTACACTGGGATTTGCACCTGACTAAATCCATATAAACTCTCTCTCAGAAGACCAAGCTCTATTTGTGTTTCACATCCATGGCTAGACTGATGGGAGGGAAACAGGCAACATTCTGTCTGTGAATTTACAGTCTCTCACCAGGGAGCTGGAAAAACTTGTGGTTTTTTTCAAAAGAGGAGTGATAATTTTTAGGAACTTGGAATGAAGACTTTATATCGGTCTGATAAACATTCTTCATGTTTCCTGATCTGGAGCCAAAATAGCCTATTTGCCTTTTATGTACATGTTAATACACATATACCTATCTTCAGGTAGCTTCAACTGTATACTGGTCACTCACTACATGGTTTATATAGCTCACAATGAATCCTCTCAATGGCCCTGAGAAATATTAATAGCTATAATTTTTTACAAATTTATGAGAAAGTTTAGGGTCAGAGAAGTTAATTAGTTTACCCAAGGCCATGCTCATGTCTGCTTAAGTCACTTCAGTTGTGTCTGACTCTTTGTGACCCCATGGACAGTAGTCTGTCCGGCCCCTCTGTCCATGGGATTCTCCAGGCCAGAATACTGGACTGGGTTGCCATTCCCTCCTCCAGGGGATCAAACCCGGGTCTTCTGCATTGCAGGCAGATTCTTTACCATCACAGCAACCAAAGGAAGCCAAATAGTTTTCTTTTAAATGGCTCTGAATTGTTGTTGTTATGATTTTTGTCTTTCTTAAGTCAAATTTGAAGCTACTTTGTCACATGACTTTTGCCTTCTCTTCAGGGTTATTGGTGTCTAGCACTGTAGTTCAACTCCTGGGACTATAACATATCAATAGCTTATGACACAAGAAGAAGAAATTCACCTATGGGTCAATGTGGCAGAGTAAGAAAACTGCTTTTCAAAGCTATGAGTTTGTTTTGTTTTACTTCTCTGTGGCTCTTTTCATGGTTCTGTCTTTCTGGTGATGATGGAAACTTTTTATCTATATCACTTGCTTTACCTTATGCACAGGCTTGTTTTAAGAATTAAATTCTATAATAGATGCATAAATAGATAAATCAGAAAACAAAACACTCAAAACTACCTTAGGCACAGCCAGTATATGTATCTTTAAGAAACAGAGTTCTGATCAAGTCACCTCCCTGCTTGTGGACCTTCAAGGATGATCTATTACCAGCAAAATATGTTTAAATGTCTAAGCCTCATATTTAGTAGCCTGTACCCTTTAGTCCCCTAGAGTAGGAAATGACACCCACTCTAAATTCTTGCTTGGAAAATTCCACGCATAGAGGAACCCGGCAGACTACAGCCCACTGGGCCAGAAAGAGTCAGACACAACTGAGCAACTGAGTATAGCAGTATCCTTTGTCTCTAGATTTCTGATTGCTTCCTTTTAAGTGTCCACCACTCCAATCACTCCAAGCTACTGAGTAGCTGCCTTGTTGGACAGCAGCAGACCTAAATATTGTTCTTCTGTTTCATTTCATGTCCAAATAATACCCATTTATCATTACCTAGTACATAGGCAAAAAGATATGACACTAAAACATGATGGAAGTACAGTCCGATGCTGGAAGTAAAGAACAATATTGCATCGGAACCTGGAATGTTAGGTACATGAATCAAGGTAAATTGGAAGTGGTCAAACAGGAGATGGCAAGAGTGACCATCGACATTTTAGCCATCAGTGAACTAAAATGGACTGGAATGTGTGAATTTAATTCAGATGACCATTACATCTACTACTGTGGGCAAGAATCCCTTAGAAGAAATGGAGTAGCCCTCATCATCAAAAAGAGTCCAAAATGCAGTGTTTGGGTACAATCTCAAAAATGACAAAATGATCTGTGTTTGTTTCCAAGGTAAACCAGTCAACATCAGAGTAATCCAAGTCTATGCCCCAACCAGTAATGCCGAAGAAGCTGAAGTTGAATGGTTCTATGAAGACCTTTAAGACCTTCCAGAACTAACACGCAAAAAAGATGTCCTTTTCATGTCAAAGAATGTTCAAACTAGCGCACATTGTACTCATCTTACAAGCTAGAAAAGTAATGCTCAAAATTCTCCAAGTGAGGCTTCAACAGTATGTGAACTGAGAACTTCCAGATGTTTAAGCTGGATGTAGAAAAGGCAAAGGAACCAGAGATCAAATTGCCAACATCCGCTGGATCATCGAAAAAGCAAGAGAGTTCCAGAAAAAATCTACCACTGCTTCATTGACTATGCCAAAGCCTTTGACTGCGTGGATCACAACAAACTGTGGAAAATTTTTCAGGAGATGGGACTATCAGACCACCTTACCTGCCTCCTGAGAAATCTGTATGCAGGTCAAGAAGGAACAGTTAGAAATGGACATGGAACAACATGGGTTCCAAATTGGGAAAGGAGTACATCAAGGCTGCATATTTTCACCCTGTTTATTTAACTTATATGCAGAGTATATCATGTGAAATGCCAGGCTGGATGACGCGCAAGCTGGAATCAAGATTGCTGGGAGAAATATTAGTAAACTCAGATATGCAGATGACACCACCCTTATGGCAGAAAGCAAAGAAAAACTATAAAGCCTCTTGATGAAAGTGAAAGAGGAGAGTGAAAAAGTTGTCTTAAAACTCAACATTCAAAAAACTAAGATCATGGTATGCAGTCTCATCACTTCATGGCAAATAGATGGGGAAACAATGGAAACAGTGAGAGACTTTATTTTTTTGGGCTCCAAAATCACTGAAGATTGTGACTGCAGCTATGAAATTAAAAGACGCTTGCTCCTTGAAAGAAAAGCTATGACCAAACTAGACAGCATATTAAAAAGCAGAGATATTACTTTGCCAACAATTGTCCAAAGAGTCAAAGCTGTGATTTTTCCAGTATTCATGTATGGATGTGAGAGTTGTACCATAAAGAAAGCTGGGCACTAAAGACTTGATGCTTTTGAACTGTGGTGTTGGAGAAGACTCTTGAGAGTCCCTTGGACTGCAAGGAGATGAAACCAGTCTATCCTAAAGGAAATCAGTCCTGAATATTCATTGGAAGGGCTGATGCTGAAGGTGAAACTTCAATACTTTGGCTACCTGATGGGAAGAACTGACTCATTGGAAAAGACTCTGATGCTGGGAAAGATTGGAGGCAGGAGGAGAAGGGGACGACAGAAGATGAGATTGTTGGACGGCATTACCAACTCAATGGACATGAGTATGACCAAGATCTGGGAGTTGGTGATGGACAGGGAATCCTGGCGTGCTGCAGTTCATGGGGTTGCAGAGTCGGACATGACTGAGCGACTGAACTGTATTAACATAGGTTGAAAGTCAAAGAAAGTGAGAGTCGCTCAGTCTTGTTCAACTCTTTGTGACCTAATGGACTGTAGCCTGCCAGGCTCCTTTGTCCATGGAATTTTCCAGGCAAGAATACCCTTCTTGGGTAGCCATCCCCTTCTTTAGGGGATCTTTCCAACTCAGGGATCAAACCTAGGTCTCCCCCATTGCAGGCAGATTCTTAACCATCCAATCCACCAGGGAATCAGTATCCTGAAGGCCTGCATTTAAACCCTTACCGGTCACCTTCCTTTTCACCTTGTATCTAATTCCATCGAGGCCTCATTTTGGAGTTGCTCATATTCCACGTCCCTTACTAGGTGATAGGCTCCTTCTAGTGAAATCAACTGTGTTGCCCCCCAGAACATTGACCACCATATCCAGTGTTTGCTGAGACTATCACAACTTGCCCTGAATGAGGTCACTCAGTCACTCACTTAATCCACCAGCCCACCCACCTGCCTTCACTGATCCTTCACCAGGCTCAGTGCAGGATCCATGTCAAGTCTGAGAGTTTCAGTAATTGACCAAGGAGTCCTGGAGACAGCCTGATCCACAACCAATGAACACTTTGTCTTTCTTTTTTTTAAATTTATTGGGGGTATAGTTGCTTTGCAATGTCATGTTAGTTTCTGGTATGTAAGGAAGAAAATCAGCTAGATGTATAGACATATCCCCTCCCTCTTGGGTCTCTGTTCCACCCTCCACCTTCATCCATCCATCTAAGTCATCACAGGGCATAAGGCTGTGATCCTTTAAATAAGCACTCCTCTCTGCCCCCAGAGGGCCCACTGTAACACGGGTTTCTGAGGACCAGCTCCCTACTCACTAGGCACAGGGGAGGGAGATGTGAATAGAACTACCTGGTGCTGGCAAAGCTCCCAGCATTTCAGAGAGAGGGAGAGAGAGTCTCAAGCATCCCATGCAAAACGGAGGTGGCACAGGCAGCCATGTGCCTTTGGTCCTCCAACAAGGAAATCTCCCTCAGTCCCTCAGGCAAGCCGCCTTCTCCAAAAGCTTCAGTTTGAAGCCCATCAACCAGGGAAGGAAGAGGAGCTGAAAAGGCTTGCTTGTAAATGTCTTTTCCTCCCAGCAACAGCGTCTGCAAGCCCCGGACCTTCCTCGGATGGCGCGCATTGGGCAAATGTTCAGGCGCGCAGCATTTCAATTGATGAAATTTCTTTGTGGAACCCGTGTTCCCAACGGCAGGGGAAATTGGAGGGAGAACAATTAGAGGCTGGCGTGGCCCGAGAGGCTGTCTGCTGGGCGCCTCCGAGGGCTGTCAGAGCCTGCCGAGGGTCGGCTCCCGCCGCTATCAGCAACCCGCAGAGCCCGGCCCGCGCCCCGCCCGCCGGGCCGCGGGGCTGAGCGGAGAGATGTCTCCAAATCAGGCGGAGGCAGGGAGGGGGGTCGCGAGGGGGAGGGCCGGGCAGCAAGGAAGTCAGAGGCACAGCAGCCCCTGCAGCTGAATCAATTTGGAGATAAAAATAGTGCCTGCCGCCCCTGCCTCTGCAGTGATTTCATAAAGGTCTCAGCTGCGTTGGAGAGAAAGCCAGCAGGAGTGTCCCTACCTCCTCTCCAAACTAGAGAGAGAGGAGCAAAATAGCAGCCGCCACCAGAGCTGAAATGTACTCCTCCATCTACCCCACGCCAGTTCCCTGTTTTCCTGTCTCCCACTCTCTCCCCGAGCCCCCGGAAGTGCCTCTGGCTTCACCTGTTCTTCTCCTTAATGGGATCATTAAAGACAGGGAAAAAAGAGAGATGAGATCTTCAGAGATTGAAGGAGACAGGGATGCCAGGCATTCATAATGAACCCCGATGTCACGTCCCCCTGACTTTCAGCTCGAAGACATCAACAGGGGATGACCCACGGGCTCTAAAGACCGAAGCTCTTTATCAGATGGGAGGTAAAAACCCTTCAAGAATGGGTCCCCCGAAGTCAAATCCACCTGATATTTCCACAGAGGAACTTCCTTCCCTGAGCATTCAGAGAAAACAAAACCTGGGATTGCCAATTAGTGCGACTGTCCTGGGAGACGCAGATTTAGGGGTCAGTTTCGGTGACTGATGAGAGAAACCTCTCTGGAACTGGAACCGAAAGAGACATGGAGTGAATAGAGCTCTGGCACTTTGCAGGGTGATTATTCCTGCAGTGTGGGAGGTAACCTTTCTGCTGCTACATTCTGACATTTGCATCGAGGCAAATGCATCATTGGTAATTGCACCTGAGTGTCAAAGCCACTTGATGTGTGTGTTCCAACCAAGGTAAGAATGAGGACTTTAGCATTAAGGGAAGGGAGGCAAAGAAGAAATGCAGACAAATTATAGGAGAAGAGATAATGGAATTGGCCATAAAAAGTAACAGCCAGGATTGATGTCTCCTTCATGCAAAAGGTGTATGTTCAGATTAAATAACATATTGCTTGTGAAAGTGCCCAAACTAGTGTCTTGCTCTTAAAAACATTGTGTAGTAAATACCATCTTATATGTTTTCAAAATGAATATGCTTAAATATCCTTTGAGAGGAAATATACAAGTGACTCAGATGGTATAAGAATCCACCTGCAATGCAGGAGACCTGGGTTTGATGCCTGAGTTGGGAAGATCCCATGGAGAAGGGAATGGTTGCCTACTCCAACATTCTTACCTGGGGAATCCCATGGACAGAGGACTCTGGTGGGGTCCAGTCCTTGGAACTGGAAAGAGTTGGACACAATTGAACAATTAACACTTTTACTTTCACATACAACTAGTACTGTGTAATGAAAATAAGAAAATCAACAGTGTCATGCACAGGCAAAAACGTTCAAAGTACAACCTTCACCTCCTCTTGTTTTCATCTGATTCTGTTATGTCAGGCGAAGTTTAGCCACAGACGTTTAATTCAGAAAGTGTTAAATACAAGACCAAGAGACATCATAAAGACACCAGACCCAAAGATCTGTAAAACTGAGAGGTCCAGTGTGAGAAGCTTGCTGTTGACTTTACATATAACTGAAATAATTTCATTTTGTTCGAAAGAATAAATAATTCCTGCCAGAGCATGTTAGTCGCTCAGTCGTGTCCAACTCTTCGCAACCAATAGATTGTAGTCCACCAGGCTCCTCTGTCCATGAGATCTCCCAGGCAAGAATACTATAGTGGGTTGCCATTTCCTTCTCCAGGGGATCTTTCCCACCCAGGGATTGACCCTGGGTCTCCTGCATTGTAGACAGATTCTTTACCATTTGAGCCACCAGGGAAGCCCATCCTGCCACAGAGAGGAATATAATATTGCCAAATTCTCCAATTTGGCAAATACAGCAAACTGTTAGTCAACCACATTGGGAATCTGGCTTTCTCATGGGGGCCTATTGTTTATGGAAGTATCTCAGCTGACAAATTAAGCAAACATTTCTCCTGAACAACTGTGATACCATTCACATGGCTTTTCAAGGATATTTACAACCACTGAGGGAAAATCTTTGGAAAATATAAAATCACCACAAAGGTCCCTTTTGGTGATTCTGAAAATCGTGATGCCCTTTGAATATCCTGATGACTGTTTTCCCACTGACACACAAAGACATCTGAAGTAATGCCAGTTTATGCTGTGTTGGGTTGCTAATACAAATTAGTGAAAACAGAACAAGCTTAGGAGGAATGGTGTATACTTGATAAAAATAAATCAAGATTTGAAATATAATTGAACTGTTTATTTTCTTATGAAATGTATTTTAAAAGCCAAAATACATTTTGAAATTCAGCCAAACAACCTTGGTCCTATGGGTATTCAGAGCACAGCTGGCAGTTTACAGATCATTTTAGGAGCACTCTAGGATTTCCTGCTTTGGGTTGCTTAGGACAGACCCAAAGAAAGCTACTCGACACTGCAAAATGTTGGTGTGTTGCTCACTATAGTCGGGAGATTGAGGATGGGTGTGTGCGCAGTTGCACAGTCATGTCAGACTCTTTGCGACCCCACGGACTGCAGCCTGCCAGGTTCCTCTGTCCATGGAATTCTCCAGGCAAGAATACTGGAGTGGGTTGCCATTTCCTTCTCCAGGGGCTCTTTCCATCCCAGGGATCGAACTAACGTCTTCTGTATCTTTTGCATCGGCAGGCAGATTCTCTGCCACTGGGAGAGTGGGGGGCTCTTCCTTCTTATGTTGTTGTTCTTGTTCAGACACTCAGTCGTGTCAGACTCTTTGCAACCCGATGGACTGTAGCACACCAGGCCTCCCTGTCCCTCACCATCTCCCAGAGTTTTCCCAAGTTTATGTGCATTGCACTGGTGATGCCATCCTATATTCCTTCCTATAACCAGATTCTAATCAATTTCTCCCACCTGGGAGAGGATGAGGATGTGCCCAAGGGTTCAATAAGAGCAGCAACTTTGTGTTGATTTCTGCTGTGAGTCTGTCTCTTCTAAACTTGTTGGAAAAAAGGTGGAAGCGTGTCCTTCTAACCCTTATCTTTAGCCAGGGCTGTCACCATATTGCCTACACAGTGTACAAGGATCAAAATGCCCAAGTTTACCTAACAGAGGTTAGAAGTGGAAAGAGTTAAGGGAGATAGTTGAGGACAGAAGCACTCCACACATTTGGTTCCAGCACTCTGGTAAGATGCCATAAAGTAGACTGTTCATACCTCTAATGCATAGATATGCTGCAAAATGTTGTATTTATCATTTATTTATCTACTGGTCTAATCTTGAAAAGAACAGCAGAAATCTTCAGATGCCAAAAGCAAAGAAGAAACTCAAAGTCTGAGAAGTAAGCATATGAACCTACACTGGGGCAGTTTTGGGGCTATCAGGCTCAGTTAAAGAACCAAATGCCAGGGAATGAAATTTTATCTGCCATGAAGGGTCTTTGGCAACCCACCTGGAGGGCATGGCAATGGGCATGTGCAAGGGAAAAGAAAAGAAATAATGCCTTTTCATAACGTCAGGACTTTGGAATATATGCCTTCTCCATGAAAGGGGATAAAAGAGATCATCCCTGCTGGACCAAGAAAAAAGCACCTGGGGTGTATGAGGTGTTGAAACAATAAGGCTGCTCAACACAAGTATCAAGGGTCAATTTTACATTACTCATAAGGCATTTGGTGTAAGACCCCAGATTTATGAAATTAACAGACATCAGATCATGACGAATAATACCCCTAACATAGTACAAAATAAAACAATCGTTTACGAATGCTGTGGATATGGATTTTACTATTGGCCTTCCTCAATATGTGAACTGTGAACTTCCAGATGTTCAAGCTGGTTTTAGAAAAGGCAGAGGAACTAGAGGTCAAATTGCCAACATCTGCTGGATCATTGAAAAAGCAAGAGAGTTCCAGAAGAAATCTATTTCTGCTTTAGTGACTATGCCAAAGCCTTTGACTGTGTGGATCACAATAAACTGTGGGAAATTCTGAAAGAGATGGGAATACCAGACCATTTGACCTGCCTCTTGAGAAACCTGTATGCAGGTCAGGAAGCAACAGTTAGAACTGGACATGGAACAGACTGGTTCCAAATAGGAAAAGGAGTACATCAAGGCTGTATATTGTCACCCTGTTTATTTAACTTATCTGCAGAGTACATCATGAGAAACACTGGGCTGGAAGAAGCACAAGCTGGAATCAAGATTGCCAGGAGAAATATCAATAACCTCAGATATGCAGATGACACCATCCTTATGGCAGAAAGTGAAGAACTAAAGAGCCTCTTGATGAAAGTGAAAGAGGTGAGTGGAAAAGTTGGCTTAACATTCAGAAAACTAAGATCATGGCATCTGGTCCCATCACTTCATGGCAAATAGATGGGGAAACAGTGGAAACAGTGTCAGACTTAATTTTTGGGGGCTCCAAAATCACTGCAGATGGTGAATGCAGCCATGAAATGAAACGATGCTTACTCCTTGGAAGGAAAGTTATGACCAACCTAGACAGCATATTAAAAAGCAGAGATATTACTTTGCCAACAAAGGTCCATCTAATCAAGGCTATGGTTTTTCCAGGGGTCATGTATGGATGTGAGAGTTGGACTATAAAGGGAGCTGAGTACAGGAGAATTGGTGCTTTTGAACTGTGGTGTTGGTGAAGACTCTTGAGAGTCCCTTGGATTGCAAGGAGATTAAACCAGTGCATCCTAAAGGAAATCAGTCCCGGGTGTTCATTGGAAAGACTGATGTTGAAGCTGAAACTCCAATACTTTGGCCACCTGATGTGAAGAGCTGACTCATTGGAAAAGACCTTGATGCTGGGAAAGAATGAGGGCAGGAGGAGAAGGGGATGACAGAGGATGAGATGGTTGGATGGCATCACTGACTCAATGGACATGGGTTTGGGTGGACTCCAGGAGCTGGTGATGGACAAGGAGGCCTGGTGTGCTGCAGTTCATGGGGTTGCAAAGAGTCAGACATGACTGATCGACTGAACTGAACTGAACTGATAGGCCTTCCTTGGAAAACACAACTGTGTGTAATAAGAATTGACCTTGTTAACAGTTTGGAAGACTCAGAAAATATAAATAAGGAGGAAAAGGTAAGGTATCACAAACAATGAACAGATTATTATGAAAACATGAAGAGACAAAATTAAAAAAAATAACGTCAAGAAGTGAAAAAAGGTCTTTGAAATGACATCAAGGAATGTGTTGATTAGCATATTTCACATAGCTGAG
Organism: Dama dama; assembly: GCF_033118175.1. Classification (NCBI taxonomy): domain Eukaryota; kingdom Metazoa; phylum Chordata; class Mammalia; order Artiodactyla; family Cervidae; genus Dama; species Dama dama. The sequence goes on from NC_083710.1 coordinate 51,963,435, forward strand.
TGGAAAAATTAGTGATTTGGAAAATGGACCTCAAAAACTAGACTTCAGTACACAGATAAAGAAATGGCACATATGAGATGTCAAATGACATGGGAGCTAGAATTTAAATAACCAAAATTGGAGTTCCAAAAGGAGAGCAAAGAGAAAATGTAAAGACAGTATTCTTAACTATGGCAAGTAACTTTACAAAATTAATGAAAAACATAAATAATAATGTTGATGATGCTTTTTAAATTTATATGATTGACAAAAGAATTGTATATGTAGATTCATATTAATAAAAAGTCCAAACAAACAAAATCTTATAAGCAACTCCTATACTCCTCACTCCTCATCCAAAGGTGTACATTACAAAACATGAGTAAGGAAATATAAGGAAGGAAAATTGTGGACAAATGTCATTTATTATCATAGATTAAAAAAAAATAAATTATGAGCAATCAAATGTAACCACTGAAACCTTTACCCAATGAATTAAATAATAGTTTAATCTCTATTAATATAATTCATTGAAGAGAGAATAGAGTAAAAAAAGAAGCAGAATGCTAAGTTAAAAAAATGTAGAAAAAAATGCATGAAGAGGTCAATTCCAGCTCATGATACAAATTCTTAGCAGTATGAAAAAAACCTGTTTTCCTTAATCTTACAAAATATATCTTCAGTACATTAAAGGAACCACATACTTAATAGTGAGAGGTAGGAAGCACTTTCTTTAAAGTTGGAGTTAGGATGAGGACACTTGTTTTTAGTCTACCATTAAATATTGTATTAGAGAATGCAAAAGTGCAATAAGACAAGAAAATAAAGTGCAGTGAAACAAGAAAATAAGGCAACAAAGAAAAAAGTGAAAGTATAAGAACTGAAAAGGATGAAACAAGATCATAGTTGTTTCAAATGATAAAATTATGCATTAGTAAAATTAACCTAAGAAAGTGTTTGACTCAGTACTAATAAAAGTGTTCAGAAAATTTTCTAAATTAAGTCTCAAAATAGAAATTTCAGTACACAGCCTTCCCAGGTACTAATAACAATTAGAGAATATAATGATCTCATCCTCAATAGTAACAAAAATATATAAGATTCTCAGGAATAGATGCAAAAAAAATGCAAAATTTTACAGAAAGTATTCTCAAAATGAGAACTAAATGAAGGACATGCACATATATGTGTATATATATAGACACACACAGGTGTGGGCACACACACATGTACATAGAGATACAGTAATCATGGATAGATGGCAAGAGTCAATATTATAAAGAAGTCAGATCCACTGGGTTTAATCTAAAAACTTTATTCACTGCCAGTCAAAGTTCTAGCAGATTTTTATTTTTGGAGAGTTTTGCTAGCTTATTATAATATTTACATAGGAAAGCAATTGGCCAAAATAAATTTTAAAAATGCAATTTAAGGAGAAATGAAATGGAAGAACTCCTATTATGAAACTTCTATACAGCTAGAATGATTTATACATGTTGATATTGTGTAGTGTCAGACAAATATAAAAGTAGGACAAAATAAGGAGCATAGAAACAGACTAATGCATGTAAGAATCTTATTGAATGACAAAGTATCATTACAATTCAATGAGAAATGAATAGCCTATTCATTGAAAGATGTTGGGACAATCAACTATCCATATGGAAGATGATAACACTGTATCAACATACTGTAAACAAAAACTCCAGATGTATAGAACAAAACATATAAGATTAAATTTTTTTAATTTAGAAAAAGAATAGGATGATTTAATGACATGAAAGCATGGAAAACTTCCTAAGCAAGCCAAAATCATGAAAACATAAATATTGATAAATTAGATGCCATTCAAACAAATTATGCACTATAAAAGATACCATACTAAAGTTTTATTTTAAGCCACAAATTGTTTATAAATACTAAAAGGTATTTTCAATGCCCATAATTGACACAGCATTAGTTTTTAGGATATATATATATATGTGTGTGTGTGTGTGTGTATATGTATGTATGTATATATATACATGTATATTATTTCTACAAATCAGTTAGAAAGAGATGATTCAATAAGATATGGGCAATAAAGATGAAAAGATAATTCCCTAAGGAAGAAATCTAAATAACTAAAATAAATATGAAAAGATGCTCTACTTCTAATCAGGAAATTCAAATTAAGATAATCATGAGTCTTCATTTCACACTCATCCAATTGGCAAAATGAAGAACTGTTAATATTAAATATTGGCAAGGATGAAACAGGAATTCTCAAGTGTGGATACATAAGTTGAAAAACCATTCTATTGGTCAGGGTCCCAGCAGGAAATAGATGATACACTTTAAAAAAAGTAACTGAAAACAGTTTCCTAATGAAGGGACTGTTTACAGAGCTGAAACCAAGGGTTAAGAGAAACTGACACTGAAACACACACACAAAAAGATCACATAATAAAAGAGAAACTGACAAAGAATGGGGAAGTACTATTAGGGTTAGTAGCAATAGGAGGCTGTTACTACACTTAGCATAATACCCATCCATATTGTCACAAATGGTAAGATTTCCTTTTTCTATGGCTCAGTAATATTGCATTGTACATATGTGTGTGTGTGTGTGTGTGTGTGTGTGTGATATGTTAATCCAATCATTTATTAAGGGGCACTTAGGTTGCTTCCACATCTTGGCTATTGTAAATAATGATGCAACGAATATGAAGTGAAAGTGTTAGTCACTCAGATGTGTTTGACTCTTTGCGACCTCATGGACTGTAGCCTGCCAAGCGCCTGTGTCCATGGAATTCTCCAGCCAAGAATGCTGGATTGGGTAGCCATTGCCTTCTCCAGGGGATCTTCCTGACCCAGGGATCAAACATGTGTCTCCTGGATTGCAGGAAGATTCTCTACTGTCTGAGCCACCAAGCAATGAATATATGGATATATATATCTTTTCAAATTTGTGTTTTTGTTCTATAAGGAAAAATACAAAGAAGTGAAACTTCTGGATTTTATGATAGTTCTAGTTTAATTTGCGGTGGGGTGGTGATGGAAGGCATGTCATACTGATTTTCATAGAAGCTGCACCAATTTCTCTGAAGAAGGAAATGGCAACTCACTCCAGTATTCTTGCCTGGAAAATTTCATGGACAGAGGAGCCTGACGGGCTGCATACAGTCCATGGTGTCACAAAGAATTGGACACAACTAAGGGACTGAGCCTATGACTGTGTGGATCACAATAAACTGTGGAAAATTCTGAAAGAGATGGGAATACAGACCACCTGACCTGCCTCTTGAGAAACCTGTATACAGGTCAGGAAGCAACAGTTAGAACTGGACATGGAACAACAGACTGGTTCCAAATAAGAAAAGGAGTATGTCAAGGCTGTATATTGTCAGCCTGCTTATTTAATTTATATGCAGAGTACATCATGAGAAACGCTGGGCTGGAAGAAGCACAAGCTGGAATCAAGATTGCCAGGAGAAATATCAATAACCTCAGATATGCAGATGACACCACCCTTATGGCAGAAAGTGAAGAAGAACTAAAGAGCCCCTTGATGAAAGTGAAAGAGGAGAGTGAAAAAGTTGGCTTAGAGCTCAACATTCAGAAAACTAAGATCATGGCATCTGGTCCCATCACTTCATGGCAAATAGATGGGGAAACAGTGGCTGACTTAATTTTTTGGGGCTCCAAAATCACTGCAGAGGTTGATTGCAGCAATTAAATTAAAAGATGCTTACTCCTTGGAAGGAAAGTTATGAACAACCTAGACAGCATATTAAAAAGCATTACTTTGCCAACAAAGGTCTGTCTAGTTAAGGCTATGTTTTTTTTCCAGTAGTCGTGTATGGATGTGAGAGTTGGACTATAAAGAGAGCTGAGTGCCGGAGAATTGATGCTTTTGAACTGTGGTGTTGGAGAAGACTCTTGAGTCCCTTGGACTGCAAGGAGATCCAACCAGTCCATCCTAAAGGAGATCAGTCCTGGGTGTTCATTGGAAGGACTGATGTTAAAGCTGAGACTCCAATACTTTGGCCACCTGATGTGAAGAACTGACTCATTGGAAAAGACCCTGATGCTGGGAAAGATTGAGGGTAGGAGAAGGGAACGACAGAGGATGAGATGGTCAGATGGCATCACCGACTCGATGGACATGGGTTTGGGTAGACTCCGGTAGTTGGTGATGGACAGGGAGGCCTGGCGTGCTGCAGTCCATGGGGCTGCAAATAGTCAGACCCGACTGAGTGACTGAACTGAACCGAAATGAAGGGACTGAGCATGAACATGCACCCATTTACATTCCCACCAGCAGTGCATGAGGACTCCCTTTCCTGCACATCCTTTGCAAACACATGTTATTTGTTGTCTTTTTGATAAGAGCCATGCTGACAGGTGTAAGATGATACCTCACTGGTTTGATTTGCATTTTCCTGATGATTAGTGATGTTGAGAATCTTTCCATGTGTCTGTTAGTTATCTGTATGTCTTCTTTAAAAAAATGTATATTCAGGTCCTCTGCCCATTTTTTAATCAGGTTCTTTTTTTTTTTTTTTTGATGTTGACTTGTATGAGTTTTTTGTAATATTTTGGATATTAATCCCCTGTTGGACACATCTTTTGCAAGTATCATTTCCTATTCAGTAGGTGTGCTTTTTGATTGGTTGATAGCTCCATCACTATGCAAAAGCTTTTTAGTCTGATATTGTCTCATGGTCTATTCTTGCTTTTGTTTCCCTTCCCTGAAGAGACAGACCCCAAAAATATTGCTAAAACTTATGTCAAATAGCTTACTAGCTATGTTTTCTTCTAGGAATTTTATAGTTTTAGTCTTATATTTTAACCATTTAATCCATTTGTGGTTTATTTTTCTTTATGGTGTGAGAAAGTAGTCCCATTTTATTCTTTTGCATGTAACTGTCCAATTTCCCCAACAGTGTTAATTGAACAGGCTGTCTTTTCCCCATTATATTGTCTTATCTCTGTTGTCATAGATTAATTGCCAATGTAATTATGAGTTCACTTCTATGTTTTTTTATTCTGCTGCATTGATCTATAAGTCTGTTTTTATGCCAATAACAAAATGTTTTCATTACTGTTACTTTGTAGTATAGTTTGAATCAGGGACTGTGATACCTCCAGCTTTGTTTTCCTTTTAAGATTGTTTTGGCTCTCTGGAGTCTTTGAATTTGCATACAAATTTTAGAATTATTAGTTCTCGTTCTGTCAGAAATACCATTGTTATTTTGATAGGGATTGCACTGGAACTGTATATTGCCCTGGGTAGTATGGTTATTTTAATAATATAAATTGTTTCAGTCCCTAAACATGGGATATTTTTTATTTGTGTCTACTATCTTCAACTTAGTTTATCAATGTGTCATAAATTCCTGAGTACATATCTTTTACCTCCTTAGTTAGATTTATTCCTAGGTATTTTATTCTTTTTGATGCAATTGTAAACGGGATTTTTTTCCCTCATTTGTTTTTCTGAAAGTTCATTGTTAGTGTAGAAACTCATCAGAATTGTGAATATTGATTTTTTATTTTGCAACTTTACTGAAATTCATTTATTAGTTGTAATATTTTTTGGTAGCATGCTTAGAATTTTCTATATATAGAATCTTGGCAACTGCAAAAAGAGAGAGTTTTATGTCTTCCTTTCCAATTTGGATTCCTTTAATCTCTTTTTCTGGTCTGTTTCCTCTGGCTAGAACGTTTCATACTACGATGAATAAAAGTAGTGAGAGTGGGCATACATGCTTTGTTCTTGATCTTAGAAGTGCTTTTAACTTTTCACTATCTGAGTATGATGTTGGCTGTGGATTTGTCATTATGAGGCCTTTCATATGTTGAGGTTTGTCCCTTTTATACCCATTTTGTTGAGAGGTTTTATCATAAATGGACATTGAATTTTGTCAAAAGCTTTTTCTGTACCTACTGAGATTTTTATTCTTCACCTTGTTAATGTGGTATGTCATATTGATTGATTTCCATGTAGTCGACCATCCCTCCATTTCTGCAATAAATCTCACTTGACCATAATGTATGATTCTTTCAATGCATTGTAAAAATTTGACTTGCTAACATTTTGTTGAGGATTTCTGCATCTATGTTCTTAAAGGACACTGGCCTGGAATTTTCTGTTTTGTGTGTGATGTCTTCATCTAGTTTTGTTATCAGCGTGATTCTGGCCAATCTATTACCAGTAGAATGTATGCAGTGGTATCTTGTGGTTTTAATAGGCATTTGTCTAATAATAGTGATGTTGGGTATCCTTTAATTTTCTATTTGTGTTCTTTGGGAAAGTGTTTTTATTAAAATCTTTTGCTCATTCTCCCCCACCTCCCACCCTGGGTTGTTTTATTGAGTTGTAAGAGTTCTTTGTACTAATGCTTTATCAGATATCTATCTTGCAAATGTTTTCTTTTCCATGGCTTGCTTTTTCACTTAAAGCATATCAGTGGTTGCTAGGATCTAAGAGGGAGGGAGAGCATTGGGTGCAAAGAGGAATGAGAGAATATTCCCGAGACTGTTGGAAATATTTCATATCATGATTGTGATGGTGATTACATGACAGTATATAAATATTTGTTGAAACATCTAAATTTATACTTAGCACTGGTTGATTCAATTATATGTAAATTATACTTTGACAGGGCCACTAGATAAAAGTTTTCATTAAAAGTGGTCAATTTTAGCATTATTTGTTTTATTTAAATCAGTAGACACATTAGTGCTATATTGGCTTTTGTATTTTTTGTATGTTTGAATTATGTTTTAATTTTAAAATATGGGTAAAAACTGTTATTTTGACTCTAACTATGTAAATCTGGTTTCTTTCATGAACCATTGATTCAGTGGGGAAACTAATCTGGAGTGAAAATTATTAGTGAAAATTACTAAAATGAAAAGAAGACCTATCCCTCCTATAGTGTCTGAAAACCTTAATTACTCTGTTTAGATTCTGGAATTCTAAGTTCCTGGACATTAATTTATTGATTAATTGTACATGAGTTAAGAATGTAGTTCTTCTCCATTGAAGGGAGAGCAGCTAGAAAACAGTGTATATAAAGTGCTAACTGAATCTTTGCCGACATTTCCATCTGGAGAGAACATTTTAGGTTTTCCAGCTGCTTTGATTAAGGAGGTTCTTTAAACATTATTAAATTGATCCTCTGATTTGCAAAGAGAATGAGTGCAACTCCAGCTGCTTTTCTGGAAATGCAGTATAAAACAGGTGAGGGACATGGCACCGGTGCCAGAGTTTCGTCCTTGATTGTGGATGCTTTCCACACATACACAGTATGGACATGAACATGATTTCTGGTGAGCACCAGTGTCACCTGTGAGCTACTTACAACTTCAGATGCATGGGTGGGACTGGGGCAGAGTCTAGATGTCTCAAAGTGCAATTATATATTTTTAGTTTTGTCTTTGTTTCTTTTAAACACTCTCTAGAAGTGATGATTGCATACACTACGTGTCTCAGTCAGCTTAGGCTGCTATCACAAGTAATATCAACTGGATGGTTTAGACAACAAAAATGAATTTTCTGATATTCTAGAGGCTGAAAAGTCTAAGATCAAGGTGCCACAATTCTGTCCACAGCACCAAGGTTTTATAATAATTAGTCAAAGAAACCAATTATTAAATCATTCAATCTCACATGGAATACCACTATTGTGAAAGATTTTTTTCTATCAAATTTTAACTAATATATTTTAAAAAATAAGATAACCAGATGAGTAACACTAAGTTGATATTACTTCAGTCAAAACATAAGTAACTTGGTATGGTGGATGGCCTGCATAACTTTTGGGTAGTGATTTCCTTAGTTTTTTTGAAATATTAAAAATAGTATAATAGAATTTACTCAGGAAACTAAGTTGTAAATCATGGCATGTACTTGTATAACTTACCTCTAGTGAGATTATAATGTCTTTTCCCCTTCAGATCACTATTTATTTCAAGGGAAACACATAGTAAGTTGATTTTATAGTAGATAAAACAATGTTTATAAACTTTGTTTTGGAGAATTTCAAGTATGCACAAAAGTAGAGAATGATGAATAGTAATGCATACTTCATACACTACCCATGCTTAGCTGCAGCAAACATCCTCAGATGACCTGTAATACTTTACCTATATTTTCACTTTTTCATAAAATCACTGGAGTTTTTTGCAGGAAGTATCAAAGTCATATTACCTTCCTCTGTAAGTATCTCAGTATATGTCTAAAATCTAAGGACTCTTCAAAAATAATTTTTAATACTTAATGATCATATCTTAAAGAATTAACAATCCCATAATATCATAATATTTTTATAATTTGTTTTAAAGTTTCATCAGTATATAAACAAGGTTCACACATTGAAATCAGTTGATTTATCTTTTTAATATTAAAGTTTCTCCATCATCTCTTTTATTTTTTCCTTGTTATTTATTTGTTGAAGAAATTAGGTCTTTTGTTTTGCAGCATGTCTCACATTTGGCATTTCCTGATTGTATCCTCTTTACTGCTTAATATATATCTTTATCTCTTACACATCTTAGTATTGGTAGGTAAATCTAGAGTTTTGATAAGAATCTTGATTTCATTTTCATCAAGAGTGCTTCAGAAGTTTTGTTCCTTTTATGGGGAAGTAGCTAATGTCTGGTAATCTTTATTTTTTGAGGAAAGAAACTTTAATGATGAAAATTTTACTAGGGCTTGATTGCAGTAATTTCGAAACTCAAAGGCCTAAGGTGATCTGAATTCTTATAATTGTTAAGAAAAGTCAGGATAAGAATGGAGGTAGAAAAGGAACTGCTTTCCTCACACTCTCTAATTTGTATATTGTACACTGCCAACCCTGGAATGTTAGGTTTTCCTCACTGAGGACCAAAAGTGTGGATACTGACGGAGAGTGTTTGGTAAAGGAGCACAGGCTCATGGTGCCTGTGCTTGTAATTTCTTCTTTCAGTATTTTCTTTCTTTTTTTTTTTAATTGGAGTATAATTGTTTTACACTGTTATATTAGTTTCTGCTATATGGCAAAGTGAATCAGCTATATATTTACATGTATCCTCTGTTTTTTGTATTTCCTTACCATTCAGGTCTCTCTCAGTATTTTCAAAGATGTCACAGAAAAGCAAACACTTTCTCTCTCTTTCTTAGTCAAAATTTTAATTGCTTTTCATAACACTCTTTCTGATTCTTCTGAGGTGATAGATCTCAGAGTTCCCTGATAGACCTTAGGGGACTTCCCAGGTGGCTCAGTGGTGAAGAATCCACCCGCCAATGCAGGAGATGCAAGAGACATGGGTTCTATCCCTGGGTCTGGAAGAGCCCCTGGAGAAGGAAATGGCAACCCACATCAGTATTTCTGCCTGGGAAATCCCATGGACAGAGGGTGGGTTACAGTCCATGGGGTCGCAAGAGTTGGGCACAACTTAGCAAGTAAACCACCACCAGCAGCAGTCCTTAGTCCTGGGGTAGGGTGCTAACCTTCTCTGTACCTTTGTTTCCTGTCCTACAAAACGAAACCCCTAATACCTACTTCACAGGTTTCTTGTGTGTATTAAGCATCTACTCAGCAGCCTACCCATACTGGGCATGTGAGGTTATGTGCTATTCTTGTCACCTTGTAGATAAAGATCAATGGCAGTGTTATAATTAGCATTTATTCAATAGTTGTTTTCTACCGTTCTTTTTCTCCTTAACTCCTGATACATCTAGTATTATCTATAAATATAGTAAAAGTGTACAGTAGGCTATCTTCAAGTTAGTGCTTGATAAAAACTATCAACAAGAGAGTATTAAATAAAGAAAAGACATAAAGTGGTAATTGAGAGCACTTGAAACATTTCAGATTAGAAAAAAAATGGGTGTTGTAAAGCCAAGGATACTGAACCATTTCTACTTTATTAATGTATTTTCTAAAGTGTAGCCTAGGCTAAATGATTTATGACAGCACTTTGTAGTATATTAGTAAGTGCCCTGTAGTATATTTTGTAAATACAGTGACATTTTAGTGATAAGAGCTCTCATTACATGTCTCTGTTATTAAATCATTCCTCCAAAGACAGGTTAAACTGCCAGGTTTTGGGTAAGAATTATAGGGTTTATAGATTCATGAAGTGAAAATCAGTATGCTTGAGCTATGTAATGTATATTCACTGTGAAGGTGGAACATAACAGAACAAGAAATGATTAAAATACTAAGGATGTGAAAAAGTGAGCAAAAGAAATTGCTCTTGAATAAGCCCTCCTAGAGTGACTGTTCCGGTCACTCTTTGCTTGAATAAGATTAGCATGTCTTTATTAGCACTATCACTTTCATTGGGCTTAATCAAAAAATTATGGCCATCTTGATACTGTTTTCATTGATGACTTTAACTCAGATTGAGATTAGGACATCCCGCTGGCCTGGCAGACAGAGAGAGCTAGAATTCTGGCAGTTACCAAAAGAAGTGAAAATAAAATTGATCAAGTGCACATTTTGATGAGATATTACTGATTCCAACACAGCAATTGCCACATTTCCATTTATTAGAGAATTGAACCAAAGAAGTCCATAGAATGTCAATGTGGCAATGTGGTCTGATTTGACACATCTATTCAATGTAAGTCAGAACTGTCTGCTTAAGGACTGAAGTGGTTCAATTATACTTCCCAGGAGAGTCATTGAGATGGTCCCATGCAACGAGTTCTTGTTCATGAAATTAGCATGTAGATCTTTTATAACTAGATGGGTATTGATTGTTGAGTTTTCTATTCAGGATAGTGACAATAAAAGTCTTCATTTCATACCCTTCTAGTCCTGTGGAACCTCATTTACAGACTTGTGGCTACAGAACATAGGATTTCAAGTGCAGTAAAAAGACCACATAGACTTTTTGCAAAGGTCGCAAAGAGTCGGACACAACTGAGCAACTGAACTGAACTGAACTGAACTGAGGTTACTTTTGGAATGGGCTGTATCAGTGGTCTTCAAGCTTTAGCTTGCATCAGAATGACCTGGAGAGCTTGTTAACACCAACTGTTGGTCCCCTGACTTCGGAGTTTTTGATTCAATAGGATTAGGATGGGTTCCATGAATTTGCATTTCCAACCAATTCCCAGATGTTATAGCTGCTGGTGGTCTGGTTACCATTCTTGAGATGCTCTTGTGTTTATGTTATAGACATCAGTACATCATTTCCTATTTCCTAGCAGTTGGGAGAATGTAGTGACTGCTTGAGGTGTCTCAGAAAGTTATCTTGCATTTATTCATTTACTCAATAAATACTTTTTGGGTACCCATGTAGTCTCCATAAGTCTCACTAGGTCTTAAATATACAGATATAAATAAAGCTAGATCACCATTGCCTTCAATGTGCCAAAAACTAAATATGGAATTCTGATAAAGTGTGTGATAATTTTAAGGATGAGTGAAATATCACTCAGACTTGTAGAGTGGACAGGAAAGTCTTCTTGAAGAATGTGAAAAATACACTTACTTTTCTGATATCCCCACTAAAAAAAAAAAAGCCTATAACTTTTGGACCATTGTCCTCTCTCCTGACTTAATGTGAAAACTGCCTTAGGACCTTCAACCTGGCACCTCTCTCAGCTACTCACAAAACCCCCACAATATCACTATCATCTTATAAAAATGCAAATAAAACCATATCACTCTCATGTCTAAAAGTTCCTGTCTTCAGAATAAATGTCAAACTTTTCCTTCATTATCCTTTCCAGTCTGCACCTGTAACCTCCAAATATTGTACCTTCCACCCAAGCACCTTATTCTCCATCCTGTGGTATTTTGTGCTCATCCTGAACACATTCTTTTCTCTCTTACTTCTAGGATGTTGCATATACACTTTGCTCCATCTAGATTTTTTTGGTCCCTTTATTGTCCACCTCCATCTTATCAGCTCAATGTCACAGCTCAATGTTCTGGTCCTCTGTGAAGCCTTTCTTGATAGCCTGGAAAATAAGCACTTCTTTCTCTGTTTTATAAACATTTAGTAAATATATCCGTGTTAAACATAATGGGATAATTATCTGTTGACTTGTTTATGCCTTAGATGAGACTGGATGGCAGAGAGTATGAATCATTCATTTTGTAATCATAGTACTTACACAAAGTAAAGTGAAAAAGTGAAAGTGTTAGATGCTCCGTTGTGTCTGACTCTTTGCCACACCATGGTCTGTAGCCTGCCAAACTTTTCTGTAACTAGGTGCATAATAGATGTTCAATTAATTAGCTGGTAATAAATGAATGGGCTTCCCAGGTGGTGCTAGTGTTAAAGAATCTGCCCGCAGATGCAGGAGACACAAGAGATGTGAGTTTGATCCCCAGGTCAGGAAGATCCCCTGGAGAAGGGAATGGAAACCTACTCCAGTATTTTCACTTGTAAAATTTCTTGGGCAGAGGAGCCTGAGGGCTACAGTCCATGGGGTCACAAAGAGTTGAACACGACTGAGCCCACAAAAATGAATGAAAAAAGTGAGGATACATAAAAACGAAGGGTCAGTTCTTTCCACATTAGAGATTACTCTTGCTGTGTATTTTTTAGTAATACAATTTAAACTATCTGAATGAAAGAATCTGACAAATACAGCTTGGGGCTAGAGTTCACTATTTGTTCTCTAATCTGTGATGTGTAGGAGATAGGGTAGAGTTGTGTGATACATAAAGGTTTCTCTTTATCATCTATGGGTAGGTAAGTTAACCCACAGAAAAGGTGAGACAGAGCATGAGTAAAAATGATCGAATCATACCTCACTTCTGTCTCTTTTCAACCCCCCCAAATATCACCAATATTTGCATAAAGATATTAGTCCATAAGAACAAAAATAACTAGAAAAAAGAAAATAGTAGATGAGACATTCAATGAAATGTGGAGAGATGAGAAGCAAAAGGAAAATAATCAATTTAGGAAAATAGGCAAAATTTAACCTAATTACTGCAGAGGGGTAAGGAATGAGCCAGTTTACTTCATGGAATTGTGAGAGCCCTGATGATTAGAGGGACCCCAGATAGAATGGAGGGTGGTGCAGAGTTTCTACAAAGGGATTCTTTTCCAGAATTTTGGAGAAATTTTATGTTCTGAGTCCAAATAAAAAATCAGTTGGGAAAATAAGAAAAAGAATTTCAATTCCCCTACTAGAATTAAAGCTTAATAACCACAATGGCTATGTTTACTAATTTGAATAAATAGACTGATGTCAAGTGGGAGCAAGTGCAATAATTACTGAGGTGCCGAGCTGAAGGGTAATGTCTATATCAATGGACATTTTCAGAACTCGGGCATGAGCCAGGTGGAGAGAAGCAGTTAAGATCTAATCAGGGTCTGTTGCCATGTGTGTTTGTGACCCCATCTACTGTTAAGGGGATATCATTCTTTTTTTTTATAATTGGGGTATAATTGCTTTTCTTATAATTGGAATATAATTTTGCTACATTCTGTTATACAACAAAGCGAATCAGCTATATGTGTACATATATGCCCTCTCTCTCGAGCTTCTCTCCCTCCCTACCCCCATCCCATCCCTCTAGGTCACCACAGAGCACTGAGCTTCCTGTGCTTACAGCAGCTTCCTACTGTTCTTTATATGGTAGTGTATATAAGTCAATGCTGCTTTCCAAATTCAATCCACGCCCTCCCCGTGTCCACACATCAGTTCTCTATGTGCATCTCTCTTCCTTCCCTGCAACTAAGTTCATCTGTGCCATTTTTTTCCTAGATTCCATATATATGCATTAATATATGATATTTGTTTTTCTCTTTCTGACTTGCTTCACTCTCTATGACAGACTCTGGGTTCAATCACATCACTACAAATGATCCAATTTCTTTCCTTGTAATGACTGAGTAATATTCAACTATATACATATATACCACATCTTTATCCATTCATCTGTCAACGGACATTTAGATGCTTCCATGTACTGGCTATTGTAAATAGTGTTGCAATGAACACAGAGATACACACGACTTTTTGAAATATGGTTTTCTCAGAGTATATGCCCGGTAGTGGGATTGCTAGGTCATACAGTAGCTTTCTTGCCAATGAAATAAATGTCAATGCATTAATATGTGTAGCATGCTTTATATAAATCCTTAGACTCTGTTCCAAGAAATAGCAAGTTCCATAAGTAAAATAAGTTATTTTTTTAAAATTTTCTATTTTTTTTGGGGGGGGGGGTATAGCTGATTAACAAAGTTGTGATAGTTTCAGGAGAATAGCAAAGGGACTCAGCCATACATACACATTTATCCATTCCCTGCACACTCCCCTCCCATCCAGGCTGCCACTTAACATTGAGCAGAGTTCCATGTGCTATACAGTAAGTCCTTGTTGGTTATGCATTTTAAATATACCAATGTGTAGTTGGCAGTTTCCACACTTGATTCTATGTAGTACTGTTAACTGTTGTGTTACTCTAATACTACTCAACGATATTGGGTTGCTTTGTCTAATGTTAGAAAATATTCCATAGGCTACAGTTCAGTTCAGTTCAGTCACTCAGTCATGTCCAGCACTTTGTGACCCCATGGACTGCAGCACGCCATGCCTCCCTGTCCATCACCAACTCCCGGAGTTTACTCAAACTCATGTCTATCGAGTCAGTGATACCATCCAATCATCTCATCCTCTGTCATCCCCTTCTCCTCCCACCTTCAATCTTTCCCAGCATCAGGATCTTTTCAAATGAGTCAGTTCTTCACATTAGGTGGCCAAAGTATTGGAGTTTCAGCTTCAGCATCAGTCCTTCCAATGAACACCCAGGACTGATCTCCTTTAGGATGGACTGGTTGGATCTCCTTGCAGTCCAGGGGACTCGCGAGTCTTCTCCAACACCACAGTTCACAAGCATCAATTCTTTGATGCTCAACTTATACTCTAACAGAAGCAAGGCAAGGAAAGAAAATAAGAATGTTGTTATAGAATATTCAGACATAGAATTAGCATCTGACCTAAAAACTGAACCAGCAAAAGCAAAGTAGATTTCAATGGCAAAAGCAAATTCAGGCAAGTGAGTGAAATATTTTCAACATTTAAAAAGGAAATGAACTTTTATGAAGTAACATATAGCCTAACATTCAACTTGAACCTTTTTTGGACCACTCTACCAACACCGTCATAAAATGGAAGGACTTTTTCTATGAAACGTAATATTTGTAACAAAATAAAGATCAGGATTATTTGATGGAACTGTAAATGCTTTGTGTGCTTTAAATTTTAATTTTAAGAAAAATAACTAAAATATTTTATGTATTACTGGTATTATCTTTCAATACTTTTAATGATATTTATTTAGCATTTAGTTTTGTGTTTCCTTCTTTGAATTTTTTTATTGTCAAGTGTCTATATCAATGGTCATTTTACCATGTTATTAAAATACATAGTCTTGTCAAAATGATATTAGCTCATAATAATGAATAAACTGTGTATTTATTACTGTTTTTCACCCCAAACTTCTGCAAATTTAGTTTGATTCTATTACAGAAAAATTATTTACTACTTATTATTATGATTACTCATTACCATTCAAAAGCACTCAGATGAAGCCTAATGAAAAGTACAAATTAACTGTTGATTGGGGAAATCTCCAAGAGTTCCTGAGAATTCTGATTTCTCAGTCCAGAAGCAACAGAGAAGTTAGAAGTACAACAAAATAGTTGAATACAGAGAAGGTGGTGGAGCAGCTGTATTGAGAGTAACCATGATCTAGCATGTCAAGAGACTAGCACCCTTCTCCCTGCAAGCTCAATCTCCTACCTCACTATACCCCCAACCAGTGGATGCTGGATGGTAACTCTTTGGAGAAATGTTTCACACTTAGGGAATATGCAGTGGAGATCTAGGGTGATTTGTGGGCTGAAAAATGTTCAACATCACTAGTTATCAGAGAAATGCAAATCAAAACCATAATGAGATATTACCTTTCAGAATGGCTATCATCAAAAAGACAACAAATAATAAAGGCTGGTGAGGATGTGGTGAAAAGGGAACCCTCATGTGCTGTTTGTGAGAAAGGAATTTGATACATCCTCTATGGGAAACAGTATGGAGATTCCTCAACGAAATTAAAAGTAGAAATACTGTATGATTCAATAATTCCACTCCTGAGTATTTATCTGAAGAAAACAAAAACACTAATTAAAAAGATGTATGCACCCTTTATGTTCATTGAAGCATTATTTACAATAGTCAACATATGAAAGCAACATATGAAAGATAAACAAAGAAGATATAGTACATATTAAAATATACAAGAGAAAAAAAATATACAAGAGAATATTACTAAGTCATAAAAATAAATCTTGCCATTTGTAATGATATGGAATGATCTAGAGTGTATTATTCTAGAAATGAGTCATCTAGAGAAATACAACATTTGTGTTATTTCATTCATGTTTGGAATCTAAAACAACAAAACATGAAGTGGAGTAAAACAGAAGCAGAGTTATAGATACAGAGAAGAATCATGTGGTTGCCAGAGAGGAGGAGGATTTGGAGACTGAGAAACAGGTGATGGAGATTATGAGGTGCAAACTTCCAGTTGCAAAATAAATGAAATGTACATGTAAATTTATTTACATGTACATTTATTTACATGAAATGTAAATTTCATGGTTATGAAATGTACAGTGTGAAGAATATAGTCAATAATTACATATTTGTATGGTGACAGATGGTAACTTAGATTTATCCTGTTGATCATTTTTAAATGTATAGGAATGTCATATAATATTATATACCAAGAAATAACAGCAGTTTAGGTCAATTATACTTCAAAAACATTCAAACAAAAAAACTCATAGGAAAAAAAAAAGATCAGATCTGTGGTTATCAGAGGCAGGGTATGTAGGGCAGGGGAAACTGGATGAAGATAGTCAAAAGATACAAACTTCCAATTACAAGAGATGATTAATGATTAACATGATTAATGTAATTAAGACAGCAGTATATTGTGAATGACAGCTGTTAAATCCTGAGTTCTCATCAAAAGGAAAAAAATGTTTTTATATTTCTTTAATTTTATATCTATACAAGATGATGGGTG
The DNA here is from genome assembly GCF_033118175.1 of Dama dama. Classification (NCBI taxonomy): domain Eukaryota; kingdom Metazoa; phylum Chordata; class Mammalia; order Artiodactyla; family Cervidae; genus Dama; species Dama dama. The sequence goes on from NC_083710.1 coordinate 51,980,453, forward strand.
TTCACTAAACTTGTGGCAACCATTTGAAGATATATATGTCAAATCATTATGCTGTAACCTTAAACTTATTCAGTGTGTGTAAGCTCAGTCACTCCGTCATGTCTGACTCTTTGCAACACCCTGGTCTGTAGCCTGCCAGCCTCCTATGTCCATGGAATTTTCCAGGCAAGAATAGTGGAGTGGATTGCCATTTCCTACCCCGGGGGACCTTCCTGATCCAGGTATCAAAGCCATCTCTTGCTCCTCCTGCACTGGTGGACGGATTCTTTACAACTGTGCCACCTGGGAAGCCTACACTTAGTCAGTGCTATATGTCAATTACATCTCAATAGAACTAGATGGAAGAAAAGCCACCATCAATAAATGAGGAAAGAAGCTGGGATTTCTTTCTTTTGAAACAATTCTATACAAATAAAGCTTTCTGAGTATTAGTTGATTCGAATAGGTACGGTTCAATCTTATTCAATAGTCTTTAGCACAGCAAACTGACATTTCTGAATTTAACAGTTTCTGCAGTTATAATAACTTCCTATCACAGATTATCTATTTGTAAATATTAACCAGAATTATAGGCACACATGCTGGATTATCTTGCTTTCTTATGATGGTGGAATGTTGTGGGTTATAACTCTGAGACTCATTTTGAGTCTTTTTAAATTTTTGTTATTTAGTACATTTAATTTTGATACTGTCTCTGCCATAGAAAGCTTATCATAATTAAATGAAAACCGAGAATAATCCCAGGGCTTCCCTGGTGTCTCAGTGGTAAAGAATCCACCTGTCAATGCAGGAGGCTCTGGTTTGATCCTTGGGTCAGGAATATCCCCTGGAGAGGGAAATGGCAACCCACTCCAATATGCTTGCCTGGGAAATCTCCTGGACAGAGGAGCCTGGTAGGCTACAGTCCATGGGTCACAAAGAGTGGGACACAACTTAGTGACTAAACAACAACAAAGAATAATTCCAAATCTGCTTTCAGTTAAGTCACCATCTCTGCTTATCTCCTTTATGTTGTGATATTATCTGCTATTTTGAAGCCAGACATTAAATGCATTGAATAACATTCACTTATTTAAGAAATATTTGTTGACTCTTCAACTGGCACATGCTTTGTTAGTCTGTGATGTATGTATAAACATGGGTGATTTTTATAACTTCTTTATATTTTCTTAAAGGTTTTGTTTTATGATCTCTAAGATAGTAATAATTTCTCTTATTTGTGTATGTGTGTGGATAAATAATCAGGTTATTCATGGGTAGATATACAATAATTGTTATTTCCTTGTAATTATACATACACATGAACAAATTAATTTGAGTTATTTGGCACTGATTTGGGCACAGGAGCTACAAAACTCCAGGCAGCAGGAAAGAAATGTAATAAATACTGGAGGAATAAGAAGTCCATAAACGAAGAATAAGCCAGACTCGGAGAATTAACTACTCATTACAATACCAAATGCATCAGTAGAGTTCTTTCTTTGGCACATTCAGAACAGAGCAGTGAATCTAAATGTTAAGAATGGAAGGTTGGTTAGTGATCTAAATCAGTCAAAAGAGCTGGTACTAAAATTCATGTGCTTCTGTCTAGGTTGGTTGCTTCTTTGAAGCCTCTGAATTATTTGACACAGAATTCTCATAAATTAATAAGCACTTTCCTAATCACATTAAGGAAAGCAAATTACAACAGGGCATAATCTGAAAGCATGTGAATATGCTCAAGCAGTAGTTGACAATCTAACTCAGAATCAGTGAGCAGAAGAATCAATGAAATGAGGTTCAACAACTATATCCACAGATGACTTAGCTGTTACAACCTGCCCAACAATTGGTGTTCAAAATAAAGCCTACAATGATATCCAAACTATAAAGAAAAGGTTAAGTAATGTTTGAGATACTCTTTTACAAAGTCAAGGTAGTAAATTGCAAAGATCAGAAAGGTCTTATTTTCAGTGTAGAAAAAGAATGGTAAAACGTTGTTTTATGAATTGAAAGAATAGCACTGACACATACATACTACCATGTATAAAGTAGATAGTTAGCAGGAAGCTGCTCTATAGCACACAGAGGTCAGCGTGGTGCTCTGTGATGCCCTGGAGTGGAGGAAGGGGGGCCTAAGATGGAGGGGATATAGATAAAATATACATATGGCTGATTCATGATGTTGGACAGCAGCAACTAATACAATATTGTAAAGAAATCATATTCCAATTAAAAAATGAAGAAAGAAAAAAATGGCAATTTTTTGTATTCTCTAAAATTTAATTAAATGGCATACCAGAATCCATAACAATACTGCATAACAGAGACGTTATTTAATATATTCTATACAAAGTTGAGCCAACTTTTAACATTACAAATAGCTTATTCCTTTAGCAAGTACTAAAACATCTAATAAGAGGTTATAAGAGGATACATCCACAGGCACTAATTCAAATAATCTTTCAGTTAAGAGTTCTTGGCACATGAGCTAGTATGGGGGAGCTATAAATTCTTTTCGACATTTATTTAAGACATCATAAAGTAAACGCAGCAGGAAACTATGTAAAGAATATATTGAGTTTGCTGTGTTATGGCACTGAATCTAAGCTTGTTACATGTAATATGGTATGACATTCAAGGAAAAGTATCAGTTCAGTTCAGTTCAGAAGCTCAGTCATGTCTGACTTTGTGACCCCATGGACTGCAGCATGCCAGCCTTCCCTGTCCATCACCAACTCCCAGAGTTTACTCAAACTCATCTCCATTGAGTCGGTGATGCCATCCAACCATCTCACCCTCTGTTGTCCCCTTCTTCTCCCAACTTCAATCCTTCCCAGCATCGGGTTATTTTCAAATGAGTCAGTTCTTCGCATCAGGTGGCCAACTATGGGAGTTTCAGTTTCAGCATTAGTCCTTCCAGTGACTAGTCAGGACTGATTTCCTTTAGGATGGACTGGTTGGTTCTCCTTGTAGTCCAAGGGACTCTCAAGAGATTTCTTCAACACCACAGTTCAAAAGCATCAATTCTTCCATGCTCAGCTTTCTTTATACTCCAACTCTCACATTCATACATGACTACTGGAAAAAACAAAACTTTGACTAGATGGACCTTTGCTGGCAAAGTAATGTCTCTGCTTTTTAATATGCTGTCTAGGTTTGTCATAGCTTTTCTTCCAAGGAGTAAGCGTCTTTAATTTCATGGCTGCAGTCACCATCTGCAGTGATTTTGGAGCCTCCCAAAATAAAGTCTGTCATTGTTTCCACTGTTTCCCCATCTATTTGCCATGAAGTGATGGGACTAGATGCCATGATCTTAGTTTTCTGAACGTTGAGCTTTAAGCCAACTTTTTCACTCTCCTCTTTCAATTTCATCAACAGGCTCTTTAGATCTACTTCACATTCTGCCATAAGGGTGGTGTCATCTGATTATCTGAGGTTATTGATATTTCTCCTGGCAATCTTGATTCCAGCTTGTGCTTCCTCCAGCCCAGCGTTTCTCATGATGTACTCTGCATATAAGTTAGTCTTCCTCGTTGATCAGTGCAAAGAAATAGAGGAAAACAATAGAATGGGAAAAACTAGAGATATCTTCAAGAAAATTAGAGATACCAAGGGAATATTTCATGCAAAGATGGGCACAATAAAGGACAGAAATGGTATGGACCTAACAGAAGTAGAAGATATTAAGAAGAGGTGCAAGAATACACAGGACTATACAAAAAAGATCTTCATGACCCAGATAATCACGATCGTATGATCATTCACATAGAGCCAGACATCCTGGAATGTGAAGTCAAGTGGGCCTTAGGAAGCATCACTATGAACAAAGCTAGTGGAGGTAATGGAATTCCAGTTGAGCTATTTCAAATCCTGAAAGATGATGCTGTGAAAGTGCTGCACTCAATATGTCAGCAAATTTGGAAAACTCAGCAGTGGCCACAGGACTGGAAAAGGTCGGTTTTCATTCCAATCCCAAAGAAAGGCAATGCCAAAGAATGCTCAAACTACTACACAATTGCACTCATCTCACACGCTAGTAAAGTAATGCTCAAAATTCTCCAAGCCAGGCTTCAACGGTACGTGAACCATGAAATTCCAGATGTTCAAGCTGGTTTTAGAAAAGGCAGAGAAATCAGTAATCAAATTGCCAACATCCATTGGATTATCAAAAAAGTAAGAGAGTTCCAGAAAAACATCTATTTCTTCCTTATTGACTATGCCAAAGGCTTTGACTGTGTGGATCACCACAAACTGTGGAAAATTATTAAAGTGATGGCCATACCAGACCACCTGACCTGCCTCTTGAGAAAGCTGTATGCAGGTCAGGAAGCAACACTTAGAACTTGACATGGACCAACACACTGGTTCCAAATCAGGAAAGGAGTACGTCAAGGCTATATGTTGTCACCCTGCTTACTTATCTCTCCTTGTTATTCTTCGGAACTCTGCATTCAGATGGGTATATCTTTCTTTTTCTCCTTTGCTTTTTGCTTCTCTTCTTTTCACAGCTATTTGCAAGGCCTCCTAAGACAGCCATTTTGCTTTTTTGCATTTCTTTTCCATGGGGATGGTCTTGATCCCTGTCTCCTGTACAAGGTCACAAACTTCCGTCCATAGTTCTTCAGGCACTTTGTCTATCAAACCTAATCCCTTGAATCTATTTCTTACTTCCACTGTATAATCCTAAGAGATATGATTTAGGTCATACCTGAATGATCTAGTGGTTTTCCTTACTTTCTTTAAGTCTGAATTTGGCAATAAGGAATTCATGATCTGAGCCATAGTCAGCTCCCGGTCTTGTTTTTGCTGACTGTATAGAGCTTCTCCATCTTTGGCTGCAAAGAATATAATCAATCTGATTTTGGTATTGACCATCTGGTGATGTCCATGTGTAGAGTCTTCTCTTGTGTTGCTGGAAGAGGGTGTTTGCTATGACCAGTGCATTCTCTCAGCAAAACTCTATTAGTCTTTGCCTTGCTTCATTCTTTACTCCAAGGCCAAATTTGCCTGTTACTCCAGGTGTTTCTTGACTTCCTACTTTTGCATCCAGTTCCCTATAATGAAAAGGACATCTTTTTTGTGTGTTAATTCTAGAAGATCTTGTAGGTCTTCACAGAACCGTTCAACTTCAGCTTCTTTAGCATTACTGGTCAGGGCATAGACTTGGATACCATGATATTGAATGGTTTGCCTTGGAAGCAAAAAGAGATTATTCTGTCGTTTTTGAGATTGCATCCAAGTACTGCATTTCAGACTCTTTTGTTGACTATAATGGCTACTCCATTTCTTCTAAGAGATTCTTGCCCTCAGTAGTAGATACATTGGTCATCTGAGTTAAATTCACCCATTCCAGTCCATTTTAGTTTGCTGATTCCTAAAATGTCAATGTTCACTCTTGCCATCTCCTATTTGACCACTTCCAATTTGCCTTGATTCATGGATCTAACATTTCACGTTCCTATGCAATATTGTTCTTTACAATATCAGACTTTGCTTCTATCACCAGTCACATCCACAACTGGGTATTGTTTTTGCTTTGGCTCCATCTCTTAATAACATGTAAAAAGTCAGAGATTCAAACTTTTAAAGAAGAGGGATAAAAGCAGAAAACTTAAAAACTAATTCTTCTCATTAGTTGTTGGAGTCCTTGACATTATAGAAATATTGAGTAGTATTAAATGTAATTTAGTGTTAACAATTCTACCTGATTCCATGCTGGGTGTTTTCTTTCTTTTGGATATCTAGTTTTCATGATGGAAAGCTATATTCTGTAAGAATTTGGGTCTCACTCTTGCATCATGTTATATTTCTCATAGGAAAAGTGAACTAGCTCATCACATTTTATCTGCAGGGTTGACCTCAAGGCTATGTGATCTGTGCAATTTCACAGGGCCCCATTCTCAGAAGGGGCCCATGCTTGATTTAATGCTCTGATAGCACCTGCTTGAAATTCTTAATACTTTTTAACAAAGGGTCTTTTATTTCCATTTTTTACTGGGTTCTCCAAATCACATAGGTGGTCTTGTTTATCTGACTTACAGTTCTGCCCAAATAGTCCATGAGGTGGTACTTTTGGTGTTAAAAAATAAATAGTCCTAATGCTTATATTACAACCAACCATAACTTCATTCTAAAATATGTGTAGCTCTTTCCTTTTTCTCTTGTGCTATTTCTCTCTTCTCTAATTGTTATCCCATGAGACAAGAAGACCAATGAAAAACTGAAATAAGAGCTCAGAAATAGACTTCATATACATGCACACTTGTTACTTGACAGTCATGCTATTGGATGTCAAGTAGGGGAAATACAATGGACAGTGCAGTAGATGGTGCTAACTGTGGGGAGGGAAAGAAAATTATATTTCTAACTCTTATGAAACCAAAAAATCAAGTCTGGATAGACTAAAATACTAATAGTGCAAAGCAAAATGTAGGATAATGTGTGATTATATAAAAAAATGAGGATTTTCTGCTCAAGACACTCTATAGGAAGTAAAAACTCAAGCCACAAAATCTGAGAATATATTTATATACATGAAGTTTAGAAATGACTAACATCCGGAAAGTGCGAGTAGCTCAGTCATGTCCAACTCTTTGCGACCCCATGGACTATACAGTCCATGGAATTCTCTAGGCCAGAATGCTGGAGTGGGTAGCCATTCCCTTCTCCAGGAGATCTTCCCAACCCAGGGATGGAATCCAGGTCTCCCACATTGCAGGCTGATTCTTTACCAGCTGAGCCACAAGGCAAGCTCATCTGGAGGAAAATTTTAAATAGTTCAATAGAAAATTGGGTAAGATAGTTGAATAGGCCCTTCAAAGAAGAGGAGATTTGAATAAACAACAACCAAGAGAAAACATACTGAGATTCAGTAATAATCAAGAAATTGAAAATAAAAGTTAGAATGAAATGCCATATCACACACACTAAACTAGTGAAAATGTTATGTCTGTATATTATCGAACATTAGAGAGGACATGAATCAACAGGCACTTTCATACATTGCTCAATGAATCATAAATTGCAAAACTTTCTTTAAAATCATATTGGTTTTACCTGAATATGAAGTACATATGCCCCATGACCCAGCGATTCTATTACTAAGTTTCAAAAAATTAGATAATTCTTATTTATGCATACAGAATACATTTGCATTCACAGCAGCCTAGATCTTAATAGACTAGATTGAATATATAAAGTGGGATGCTGTCAGTCAATGACATAATATAGCAGTGAAAATGAATTTACTATAGCTGCAGACATCATCAAATTTCACAAACATAACAGTGAATGAAAGATACATAACTTAAAATATTCATATGGCATAATTCCATTTATACCCAATTCAAAAGCAAGCAAAATCAAATAATACATTATTAGAGAGAACATATAGAAAATGCTAAAATCATAAACAGCAACAAAGTTATTCTTACATCAGTGAGGATAGTAGTTACTAGTTACTATCCTCCTAGATAGAGATAGTAGGTATAGGAAGAGAAGGATATGCCATCAAAGACAACTGGGTCAGAGACTTGCAAATTACTGGTAGTGCTTATTTCTTAAACAGCATTTTGCTGGCATAAGAACATTCTTTCCTTTCACAAGAAGAACCCCTTTTCATCCTCCCCCTCCCATCCCCACTCATTAGGAAGCAGCCAGATGAGAACAATGCCCATACTCTTTTTCCATTGAAATGGAAGAAATGAACTAGCAGTGGGGCATTTCGTGTAGCAGAAACTAATGAGGCAACCCATTTGTTAGCCCTTATCCAGTCCCTGTTCTCTCAACCCATTCAACCTACAGATGTTTGTGCTCTCATTTTTACTTGCTTAATTGCAATCTGAAAATGATTGCCCTCTAGCTACACCTGATGTTTACCCCTCCAAGACAATATTCCCTAACACTCCTTTCCTCTGGGAGCATTCTTCATTCCAGAAAGAATGTCATGGGACAATGACCTTGGGGATCACCAGAAGCTGTCATGGAATCACTTGAAGCCAGCCCTAATGATCTCAGTGCCCCCAGGAGAAGGAGGAGAATGTAGGCTCATATCAACCCTGACCCTTATCTTCAGCCCCATTTTCCATCCTAGAACGATAAGACATTTCCAACTTCCCAGGAAGCAGGGCATAGTCTTGAAACTGTTAGCTTGCTATGGTCCCCCTTAGGCTGGCAAATCAATAAAGCTACTCCTTTCTAGTCTCATTAAAAAAAAAAAAAAAAAAAAGAGCATTTTGGCTACTTTGATGTTGGCTTACTCATTATTCTTTAAAATAGTCATATAGGTTTTATACTCTCTTCTACTGTATAAATATATTTCATAATTTAAAAAAAAAGCCACATGTTTCAAGGCACTAAGCAGCTAAAATCTACATAACTTCGAGGCAACACCTTTTAAGGAGATCTACATGTTGTTGACAAATCTTTAGTGAAAATGACAAATTAATTCCTAACTCTTGTACACACAATCTGCCAGGAGAAACAGTGTTATATTCATGTATGTGTTAAACTTTTTAAAAGAATACTATATGCTGAATCCTATGCTAGTTATTTTGTAATAAGCATAAATATAATATGCATCTGATTATAGGAAGCACAAGGTGTTGATGGACAGAAAAGATGTAAATAAATTGATAGGAGTAGTGAGTTTTAAAAGGAGAACAATTATTTATACCTTTAAATCTCCAGTAATATTTAAGGTTATAGGTTCCCGTCCAAAGAACGTCACTTCCTAAGAAGAAGAGGCACTATTTAAAGTTTGTGAATACAGATTAAGACTGGTTTCTAGGGATAAAGCCTTTGAAAGAGAGAGATGTCATGGGTTTATCATGGGTGTGGACTCTACCTCTCACTTCCTTGCTGCTCTTGTGTTAGGGTCAGGGTTTCTTCCATAACGTGGGTAAGAAGATGTGGTGAGGATGATAGAAACTGAGGCTGAAGTGAGGATACAAACTGCAATCAAAACCATGACGACGTTATTATGCTACTCTGTGGTATTTGGGTGTTAGTTCTAAACGGTCTTGTAGGTCTTCATAGAACCATTCAACTTCAGCTTCTTCAGTGTTACTGGTTGGGGCATAGGCTTGGATTACTGTGATATTGAATGGTTTGCCTTGGAAAAGAACAGAGATCATTCTGTTATTTTTGAGACTGCATCCAAGTACTGCATTTCGGACTCTTTTGTTGATCATGATGGCTACTCCATTTCTTCTAAGGGATTCCTGCTCACAGTAGTAGATATAATGGTCATCTGAGTTAAATTCACCCATTCCAGTCCATTTTAGTTTGCTGATTCCTAGAATGTCGACATTCACTCTTGCCATCTCCTGTTTGACCACTTCCAATTTGCCTTTATTCATGGATCTAACATTTCAGGTTCCTATGCAATATTGCTCTTTACCGCATTGGACCTAGCTTCTATCACCAGTCCCATCCACAACGGTATTCTTTTTGCTTTGGCTCCATCCCTTCATTCTTTCTGGAGTTCTTTCTCCACTGATCTCCAGTAGCATACTGGGCACCCACTGACCTGAGGAGTTCCTCTTTCAGTATCCTATCATTTTTCCTTTTCATACTGTTCATGGGGTTCTCAAGGCAAGAATACTGAAGTGGTTTGCCATTCCCTTCTCCAGTGGACCACATTTTGTCAGACCTCTCCACCATGGCCCGTCTGTCTTGGGTGGCCCCACACAGCATGGCTTAGTTTCATTGAGTTAGACAAGACTGTGGTCCTGTGATCAGATTGGCTAGTTTTCTGTGATTATGGTTTTAGTGTGTCTGCCCTCTGATGCCCTCTGGCAACACCTACCATCTTACTTGGGTTCCTCTTACCTTGGACATGGGGTATCTCTTCAGGGCTGCTCCAGCAAAGCGCAGCCACTGCTCCTCACCTTGGACGAGGGGTATCTCCTCATGGCCGCCCCTCCTGACCTTGAACGTGAAGTAGCTCCTCTCGGCCCTCCTGTGCTCCCGTAGCTGCCGCTCCTTGGATGTGGGGTAGGAAGTCGAGAAACACCTGGAGGAACAGGCAAATTTGGCCTTGGAGTACGGAATGAAGCAGGGCAAAGGCTAATAGAGTTTTGCCAAGAGAACACACTTGACAAACACCCTCTTCCAACGACACAAGAGAAGACTCTACACATGGACATCACCAGATGGTCAAGACTTAAATCAGATTGATTATATTCTTTGCAGCCAAAGATGGAGAAGCTCTATACAGTCAGCAAAAACAAGACCGGGAGCTGACTGTGGCTCAGATCATGAACTCCTTATTGCCAAATTCAGGCTGAAATTGAAGAAAGTAGGGAAAACCACTAGACCATTCAGGTAAGACCTAAATCAAATCCCTTATGACTATACAGTGGAAGTGAGAAATAGATTTAAGGGATTAGATCTGATGGACAGAGTGCCTGATGAACTATGGATAGAGGTTTGTGACATTGTACAGGAGACAGGGATCAAGACCATCACCATGAAAAAGAAATGCAAAAAGGCAAAATGGTTGTCTGAGGAGGCCTTACAAATAACTGTGAAAACAAGAGAAGTGAAAAGCAAAGGAGAAAAGGAAATATATTCCCATCTGAATGTAGAGTTCCAAAGAATAGCAAGGAGAGATAAGAAAGCCTTCTTCAGCGATCAATGCAAAGAAATAGAAGAAAAGAACAGAATGGGAAAGACTAGAGATCTCCTCCAGAAAATTAGAGGTACCAAGGGAATATTTCATGCAAAGATGGGCTCAATAAAGGACATAAATGGTATGGACCTAACAGAAGCAGAAGATATTAAGAAGAGGTGGCAAGAATACACAGAAGAACTATACAAAAAAAAGATCTTCATGACCCAGATCATCACGATGGTGTGATCTCTCACCTAGAGCCAGACATCCTGGAATGTGAAGTCAGGTGGGCCTTAGAAAGCATCACTATGAGCAAAGCTAGTGGAAGTGATGGAATTCCAGTTGAGCTATTTCAAATCCTGAAAGATGATGCTGTGAAAGTGCTGCACTCAATATGACAGCAAATTTGGAAAACTCAGCAGTGGTCACAGGACTGAAAAAGATCAGTTTTCATTCCAATCCCAAAGAAAGGCAATGCCAAAGAATGCTCAAACTACCACACAATTGCACTCATCTCACACACTAGTAAAGTAATGCTCAAAATTCTCCAAGCCAGGCTTCAGCAATACGTGAACCATGAACTTCCAGATGTTCAAGCTGGTTTCAGAAAAGGCAGAGGAACCAGAGATCAAATTGCCAACATCTGCTGGATCATCAAAAAAGTAAGAGAGTTCCAGAAAAACATCTACTTCTGCTTTATTGACTATGCCAAAGCCTTTGACTGTGTGGATCACAATAAACTGTAGAAAGTTCTGAAAGAGATGGGAATACCAGACCACTTGACTCACCTCTTGAGAAACCTATATGCAGGTCAGGAAGCAACAGTTAGAACTGGACATGGAACAACAGACTGGTTCCAAATGGGAAAAGGAGTATGTCAAGGCAGTATATTGTCACTCTGCTTATTTAACTTATATGCAGAGTACATCATGAGAAACGCTGGGCTGGAAGAAGCACAAGCTGGAATCAAGATTGCTGGGAGAAATATCCATAACCTCAGATATGCAGACAACACCACCCTTATGGCAGAATGTGAAGTAGATCTAAAGAGTCTGTTGATGAAAGTGAAAGAGGAGAGTGAAAAATTTGGCTTAAAGCTCAACATTCAGAAAACGAAGATCATGGCATCTGGTCCTATCACTTCATGGCAAATAGATGGGGAAACAGTGGAAACAATGACAGACTTTATTTTGGGGGGCTCCAAAATCACTGCAGATGGTGATTGCAACCATGAAATTAAAAGATGCTTACTCCCTGGAAGGAAAGTTATGACCAACCTAGACAGCATATTAAAAAGCAGAGACATTACTTTGCCAACAAAAGTCCGTCTAGTCAATGCTATGGTTTTTCCAGTAGTCGTATATGGATGTGAGAGCTGGACTCAAGAAGGCTGAGCACCGAAAAATTGATGCTTTTGAACTGAGGTGTTGGAGAAGATTCCTGAGAGTCCCTTGGACTGCAAGGAGATCCAACCAGTCCATCCTAAAAGAGATCAGTCCTGGGTGTTCATTGGAAGGACTGATGCTGAAGCTGAAACTCCAATACTTTGTCCACCTCATGCGAAGAGTTGACTCACTGGAAAAGTCCCTGATGCTTGGAGGGATTGGGGGCAGGAGGAGAAGGGGATGACAGAGGATGAGATGGCTGGATGGCATCACCGACTCAGTGGATATGAGTTTGAATAAACTTCGGGAGTTTGTGATGGATGGGGAAGCCTGGCGTGTTGCGATTCATGGGGTCACAAATAGTCGGACACGACTGAGTGACTGAACTGAACTGATGGTATTTGGACTCTAAGTGACAGAGAACCATTGAAAGACAGGTGTTACCAAGATGAACGGTCACATTCTATGCAGTCTAAGCATTTCTAAAGTCAAAAGAAGAGAAAAGGCAAATACAGGTCTCTTTGAGAGATCTAGCATGAGGATGGAAAATGATGGGAGACTGTAAAAATAAAAGTCTATCAATTGGAAATGAAAAACTGAAATTTCATCAAAATATTGACCCTTCTAAAATTAAGTATATAATGTATTATAGATATGGATAAGTGGAAATTTTCCTTTTTTTCTTTTGGATATAAGGATTGTTGAAGATTTTCTTTTTAATGGGCTGGGGGTGCAAAAGAAGCTTTGCCTAAGCCACCTTACCTTTCCTGTGAAACTAAAGCACAGATTTTTCTGCTTGGCTTGTCTGCCTTTGACTCCATGATTCCTTAAGTAATAATCCAGAGTATTTATTTTAAGCCCGTGGTACTGTCATCTTATGTGCTTTAGAGTTATCTACTCCACAAGAACATTATTTCAAATGGGAGATGACATTACTGGTATTAAGCTATTAGAGAAATAGTGTCTAAAATCATTACTGCTATTCAGCTGGGAGATGCAAAAGCTGTTTATTTTGATTGTCTTGCTTATATTTTCAATTTGAGCCACTGAAGACTTGGTTACAGAAAACAAGAATTTGGAATAGGTAAGCTAGATGCTTTAGTCTCAGCAAAGGCATCCATGATTGACGGACCCTTAAAACTTCTTTTCAGTTTCACTGTCTTCTCAAGGGTCTCTCCAGTTACCCTGAAAAGAGGGCCTTGATTCATGCTCTGTAAGTGTTTCCTTGGAGAAGAGCTATTCAGCTTCCAAAAGACAGAAATCATACCTGTGTATTTCTACCTGTTTTTGCAGGGGTGGTGTTGTGAAATATTTTTAGCTTTGCAGAAATAACACTTTACCAGCTAGCATCAAGAGAATACTTTTGGATTCAGACACCGGCATCGTTTTTAATGTTGTGAAAACCAGTATTCTATATTTAAATTGGAGGTCAGAAGAAAAATAAACTCTTAAAGAACTCCACATTTTTTTGTATTATGAAATAAACGTCTCTTATACTAGAGATATTTCTTTCTTTCATCTCTGTATTGAAGAGACCATATCAGCAGAATTTATACCTATGATAAATGCTGTTCTTAAAATTCCAAGAGGAAGACATTTACTGACTTGATCTTCAAGTGCTTGTGATAAAGAGATATGACTATATGGTGGTTCCTATTATGTTACTTAACCTACATTGTTCTCAGTTCTCAACTTGATACAATCGTATATGTCTGTGCTCTATTAACTAATTTGTGATCAACAGAAAGAAGCAATCTTTGATAAATTACCAAACATCAAATATAAAGTATTATTAAAATAATTTAAAACACTTAAACTTTCTTAAGAACAACAAAATAGATTCTTCATCCCCTTGGTCCTCAGTGTGTGATCCTAGCTAGGATGAGCAGCATCAGTATTATATGGAAGCTTGTCAGAAATGCAGAATCCCAGGCCCCAGCCTGGATCTACTAAATCAGAATCTGCATTTGAACAAGGTCTCCAGGTAATTAGAATGCACATTGAAGACTGAAAATCCCCCTATGTCTCACATTTTCGAATGTACTATTGTACAAGATTGTAACTTTAAGCCAGAGTAGAATCCTAGAAGTGTGAATTCATTATAGGAAAGATTATGATTGTAGTTTAACAGTGATCAAATTTGGAATCTCTTCAAATAATAACCTAGCTGAGTTAAATTATACATAAATGGAAAAGTAATTTCTATGGTAACGCAGGTTTCCTAGGTGTTTGGAATTAGGAAATTGAAAGGAAATCATTACTGTCGCTAGAGTACATTCATGATAGATGAAATCCTTTGCCAAATGGGAAATGAGTGAATGGCTACAATTTGGCACCAAACTGAGATTCCTGCTGTTTTTTCAATAGTAATGCATGAAACACTTGCTACCAATTCTGAAATTGCTGTGACATGATGAAATACAAAAAGTCATCTCGATATCTGAGCGAAAAATGGTATCCAAAATGTCCATATTTAGAGTATAAGAGCCTTCTGACACACAGCTAATATAGTGACTGAGAATATACAATGATGATATCCATCCTAAACATGCAAAAATAAGTTTTGAAAAGAAAATATCCCTGGAAGAAATAATTGATAATCATTAAACTACCATTTAGTTACTTTATACTGTAAATCAGAATTTAACCACAATAAGTTGGATGAAAATATTTTATTGTTGCAGTGCCAACAGACTGACTTATGGCTGAAAGTCATAGGCCAGAGTAAAATAATACCTCGTGTTAATTCAAAAAAATCTTTTTTTTCTGAAAATGATAGCTTTTATCTGAAAATGACTGTAACTATAGAGAACAACTTCTAAAAATTGAGATATAGTTTATGTACAATATTATGTAAGTTTCAGGTATACAACATAGTGATTCACAATTTTTAAAGGTTATATTCCATTTATAGCTACTATGATATATTAAGCTTAAGCAACTCTCTGAGTTGTTACCCCAAACTCTAAATTCACTTAAAAGTTAAGGAAGCCTGAACAACGAATTCTCTTCATTATGTTGAAGGGATTGTTCTCTAAAATGTACATTTCCTCACCAAAATGCTTTGTTAGTACTGTTTTCAGTGTCTAAAAAACCAAAACATTTTGAGTAACACTGATTTTGAATGCCCTCACACACTCGCCAGTCTCAGACAAAAATTCATCTGTTAACCTTTCCTGAGCCTTTGGTGTGGGCTGGTTTTGGAGCAATCTGTCTGTGACTCAGGGATAAAGCACATGTGCCTTTGCCCCCCCAGACATTCTGTATACATAGTAAGCATCTGAAGGGCCAGGTATTGTAAATCAGCCATACTGCTGGGTACTTCCTAACTTTGTAGCATCAGTTTTCCAAAATCTGGAACCGGTTTTTGAAATTTAGCATAACAAACCCTGTGATCTCTATCCCCATTTATTTTATTTTTTTATTGGAGGATAATTGCTTTACAATGTGTTAGTTTCTGCAGTGCAACACTCTGAATCAGCCGTAAGTATACATATATCTGCTCCCTCTTGAGCCCCTATCCCACCCTGACCATCCTATTCCTCTAGGTCATTACAAAGCACCAAGCTGAGCTCTTGGTGCTATATAGCAACTCTGAAAAATTCTCATTTCACTTCTAAGTGTGCCTATCAAAATCTTACCCATTCTTCAAGACACATTTCTAATTTCACCTGTTCGATGAAACATTTTGTAATAAATCCTTTGAACATCCTTAAATCTTCAGTGTTCTCTTCCTCGTGTATATTCTCATAATGCCTTTCTCTTATGTCTCTCTAGCAGTTTATTCCCTCTTTCGGAATAAAGTCTACATCTTATCTTTTCATTTAATTACAATTCCCAGTGGCTTGCATGTAACAGTTACTCAAAAAAATATCTGTAGGATTTGGTTTAACTAGATTCCCCAGTGTCCTATATCCTGTATCCCAGTTGTTGGGTCACCTCACTGTTTTCATGAGTCCAGCATCTGGCTGTGAATTCTGGGTTCTTTGGCTTCTGACACTGATTACTATGACATCCTAATTCTGATACCACACTCATGAACTCCACTACAAGCAGAAGTTCTTCCTAGGACTTATTTTAGAATCATTGTGAAAGTGACACTGTCTTCTCTTGGATGACTCAGTTCAGTTCAGTTCAGTTGCTCAGTCTTGGTGACCCCATGGACTGCAGCATGCCAGGCCTCCCTATGCATCACCAACTCCTGGAGTTTACTCAAACTCATGTCTATTGAGTCAGTGATGCCATCCAACTATCACATCCTCTGTCATCCCCTACTCCTCCTTCCTTCAATCTTTCCCAGCATCAGGCTCTTTTCAAATGAGTCAGTTCTTTGCACCAGATGGCCAAAGTATTGGAGTTTCAGCCTCAGCTTCAGTCCTTCCAATGAATATTCAGGACTGATCTCCTTTAGGATGGACTGGTTGGATCTCCTTGCAGTCCAAGGAACTCTCGAGTCTTCTTCAACACCACAGTTCAAAAGCACCAATTCTTCGGCGCTCAGCTTTCTTTATAGTCCAACTTTCACATCCATTTATGACTACTGGAAAAATCATAGCTTTGACTAGATGGACCTTTTTTGGCAAAATAATGTCTCTGTTTTTTAATATGCTATCTAGGTTAGTCACAACTTTTCTTCCAAGGAGCAAGCATCTTTTTATTTCATGACTGCAGTCACCTTCTGCAGTGATTTTGGAGTCCCCCCAAAATAAAATCTGTCACTGTTTCCATTGTTTCCCCATCTATTTCCCATGAAGTGATGGGACCAGATGCCATGATCTTAGTGTTCTGAATGTTGAACTTTAAGCCAACTTTTTCACTCTCCTCTTTCACTTTCATCAACAGGCTCTTTAGTTCTTCTTCACTTTCTGCCACAAGGGTGGTGTCATCTGCATATCTGAGGTTATTGATGTTTCTCCCAGCAATTTTGGTTCCAGTTGTGCTTCCTCCAGCGTTTCTCATAATATACTCTGCATGTAAGTTAAATAAGCAGGGTGACAATATATAGCCTTGACGTACTCCTTTCCTGATTTGGAACCAGTCTGTTGTTTCATGTCCAGTTCTAACTGTTGTTTCCTGACCTGCACACAGATTTCTCAAGAGACAGGTCTTGGATGTCTAGTTGCAGGATATTACAAGACTAGAGTTATCCAGTGCCTTATCTAACATTGTGTAGGGAATTACTGTCCAAGAAAAAGTCTACCAAGGAATAAGCAAGGCTCAGAGGTTGTATAAAATAGAGTTCTAAAGCCAGCATCCTACTCTGCTTACAAAATATCCATATCAGTTACATGAAATGGCTTTCCTCTATTGGATGAGACATAGATGAACTTAACTATTCTTTTCAACTGTGAAATTCTAAGTTTTCATTGAAAGATATATATCTATGTATGGCTATATACCCAACTAGGTATCTCTACTTCACTCCAAAAAGGATTTGAGATAGCCAGTACTAAGTCACTAAGATCAATCAATTGAAATGGTTTATGTAATTCTCTGTGAACTATCAATGATTGAAATCAGTCTTAGTTTATCGCCAATGTAATTTCAGATGCAGATTGGAAGGTGGATAAAGAAATAGAGTAAAATCCTTCAAGCCTTTGGATACTGTTTCTCAAAAACTATAATTTCTCCCAAATAAAGTATTATATCTGCAGCAATAATTGTCACAGAGAGAAGTGTCCAGGGAAGATATGTTGAATAATGAAATAACAGCCATCTGTTTAAAGAGGGCTTGGCAGTCTTATCTCATAAAGGGAGCACTTATTTCCTCTGCCAAAAACTGGCCCCAATGATACACAGCAGACCTAGACGTACTATGGCTTTACCTCACGCATTAGATGCAAACATTCTAGCACTCTTAAGGCTCCTGTATACCAAATCCTTCAGTAACACAATCAACTTTAATTCAAGTCCTCATGCTTGCTGTCTGTGGCCTTATTATAAGTGTAACTGGCTTGAATTAACTGGAGTTTATAGAAGCAGAAGGACTTTCCAGGGGGCTCAGTGGTAAAGAATCTGCTTGCCAATGCAGGAGACTTTGAAGACACAGATTTGATCCCTGGGTCAGGAAGATCACCTGAAGAAGGAAATGGCAACCCACTCCAATATTCCTGCCTAGAGAATTCCATGGACAGAGGAGTCTGGCAGGCTGCAGAGCATGGAGTCTCAAAGAGTCAGGCGCAGCTGAGGGAATAAGCACATATGAACAGAAAGTAATTCCATCCTTTTCCTACAAACCTCCTTTAAATCTACTCTCTCAACTTATACTACCAGTCTTCAACCTCTTAGATCAGGAGTTCCCAACTTCTAGGACCTACTGCCTGATGATCTGAGTGGAGCTGTGTGTGCATGCCTGCTAAGCCGCTTCGGTCGTGTCTGACTCTTTGCAATCTTATGGACTGTAGCCTGCCAGGCTCCTCTGTCCATGGGATTCTCCAGGCAAGAATACTGGAGTGGGTTGGTGTGCCTTCCACCAGAGGATCTTCCTGACCCAGGGATGGAACCTGTGAAACCCGTCCCTGGTGCCAAAATGTTAGAGACCGCTACCTTAGATGAAATCTCTGCCATATCTCATAGCTTTTATTGTCAGTTGTAGGTAATAAATGCTTTCATTCATTCATTCTAATAATCACAGTGACTTCAAACCACTTTCCTTAAAACTTATCTCCCATCTCAGGTGTACTTGGGATTATGGGACATGGTAAAGTTTCTTAATTTTTCCAGCTATCTCTTTTACTGTTTCTATTCCATGCACCAGGCTGCATCTTGCTGCTCCAGAGTTGGAATGTAGAAAAGAATGTGACACAGGGCAGAACAGCTTACTTGACTACGACAGTTGTAACCCGGTCTTCGTGCCGAGTGTGGAGGATTCCAAATGAAGAAATCTCTCTGGTGTTTTCATAGTTTCCTGTTGGGGATTCATCATCACCTGCAATACCTTAATGCAAGTGATGTTTTCTATAGCAGGACACTAACGGCTCCATTTTCAGTTTCTGGTTTTCTGTGGTTTATAACCACTGTGGGAATCGCCTTGTCTGACATTCCATTTGAATGGAATTCCTTTCATAATGACCAGTCTGGTTTCCTCCCACTGAGTCTTCAGTTGCTGCCACCCCAAAACTCACATTTGTTTTACTGTACCAAATTTTGTCATTGGAGCAGCTCCTGCTTTTAGTCCCTTCAGGTGTCCGTCAGTGTATGGCTATTAACAAAACTGACACCATCTGGAGCCCCTCCAGTTCCTCCTGTCCTTCCACTGGCCCTGCCCAAGACTGTACTGCATGGTAAATCACTTCTGTGTCATCAACGGCTTTGTATTTAATACATTTTGTTTAGTAATCATTAGGATGATGAAGACCTTCACTGATGTATTCCTAGTGCTCACGAACCTAGTTACCATCCATAAATCTTGACTTAGGCATGCACTTCCTGTTTCTAAGCATGTACCCCAATACTCTAGAATTAACTATAGAATTGTTCCAATGGCCTCCTGGTGGTGTGGAGTGTGGCTGTGAATGCTTCTGTGTCATTGTTTAATTGATTCCACCCTGTAAGTTGTTTAGTTGCTAAGTCATGCTCAACTCTTTGCGACTCTATGGATTATAGCCTGCCAGGCTTCTCTGCCCATGGCATTTTCCAGGCAAAAAGACTAGAGTGGATTCCCATTTCCTACTCCAGGGGATCTTCCCAACCCAGGGATTGAATCTACATCTCCTGCTTGACAGGTGGGTTCTTTACCACTGAGCCTCCTGGGAAGCCCTTCCTAAGGGTTACCTTATAATAAACTGATTCATTGATTATACAGAGATGCCTGCCTAATTTTTCAGTCTCAAGATACTGTCTCAGTTGGGTGTACACTTTTCATATCCTCTGTTCTTAAACAGTCAGGTATCAAGTACTGGGTATCAGCATAATCCTAGGAGACAACAGATCAAACTCTTAAGTTCTCTTGAACCCCACCAGTTTTACCACAACCTACCAATTCACCTTGAGAAAAAAATCCTCCCCTGAACACTGGGACCCCTGGGAGTTTTTAACTCTAAGCTAGTCTTGGAAGAGCCCCCATACTTTTGAAAGTTTTAGCCTCCAGGATCACTATCAAACTCCCACTGTGAAGATATGAGAAAAATCTCCATTTGCTTGTAGCAAGGGGGCAAGAAAAGGAACAAATGTGAAGTATGTCCAGAGCTCTCTGTTTTCTTACATGAGGGCTTCTTTTCCCTAAAGGGAAACTATTTTACCTGAACATAATAAATCTAGAGGAAAAGAAACACCCAACCCCAGCCCCCTTTAGCCTTTGACATGGGGGAAGGGAAATACCTAGTTCAGTCTCACTAAAAGACTGAGACCTAATCATAGCACTGGAGAACACACCTCTGCCCACACAACTTACCTACACATCAAGAGGGCTTCTGTGTGATAACAGGAGACTGCAGCTAAAAACACAGCTAAAAATTACAAACCTCAAACCCTATTTCAGAAATAGTAAAACTTAGAAACAACAATGGAGACAGAAGCAACACAACAGAGGAAAACTTAGTCTCTGACACCACAACTACAGTAAACAGGAAATATATTCTAACCTCTAGCTAGAAAAACATAAAATCTCATATAAAAGGCCTGTCTACCACTATTCTTTTTACTTAATGCATTTTCTCTGGCTTTCAACAATACATACAAGGATGAAAATAGGCAAAAAAAGAAATACAGCCTGAAGAGTAGGACACAGCATAGGGACCTGTCTCAGATATGGTAGAGGTTTTGGGATTTTTAGAACAGGAATTTTAAATAACTATGAATAACATACTAAGGGCTTGTTGTGACTTTGTAAAATTAACATTTATTAAACACAGCACAGGGGGCAGATGCAGTTCCTCAAAAGACCACAAGATAAATTGAAGTAGAGAAGTTTATTACTCACAGGTGCTGGAGAAAGTACACAGAATGATTTGAGGGGGCCACATGGGGAGGTCAAGAAAGGGTGCCGGCAGAGAGAGAGGCAGGACCTGGGGTCCTTGCCTCTAGAAGAGTCTGTAGCTGGGGTAATTTGAAGTTCCTGGCTAAGGCTGAATTGATTTCAAGCAAACAAACAAAAAAACAGAATTTTGGTGAGCTCCATAGGGGTCTTGTCTAAACCTGAGCAAAGGATAGGCCCACAGAGGTAGGGGAGACTTCTGATGAGAAGCTCTGTCAGGAAGTTACATTTGCTTATTGACCATTATCTAGAGCATGTGCTTGCATGAGGGAGCTGATGTCAGTTTAAGGTCCCAGTAAGCCACTTTGGCAAGCAAAATAAATACCAAGGCAGCAATAGCATAGAGCAGCTCAGCTAAACACTTGACAGGGCTCTAATGGAAAAAATAGACAATACGCAAGAACAGATGGGCAATTTAAGCAGAAAGATGGAAATTCTGTGAAAGAATCAAAAGGAAATGGTAGGAAAAACAGAACACTGTAATAGAAATGAAGAATGTCATTTGTGGACTCATCAGTAGATTGGACATAACTGAGAAAAAAATCAGTGAGCTTGAAGTTATATCAATAGAGACTTCCAAAACTGAAATACAATGAATAAAAAGAAAAAGATGGAATGTAATATTCAAGAACTGTGAAATGATTGCAAAATGGCTGCATATACATAATGAGAGTACCAAAAGGAGAAGAAAGGAAGAAACAAGAAAATACTTGAAGTTGTATTAATAGGTGAGAATTTTCCAAAATTAATGACAGAGCCAGGAATCTAAGATCTAGGAAGCTCAGACAATACTAAGGTTAAATACCAGAAAACTATTTCTAGTTACACTATATTCAAATTGTTAATAGATAACAGGCAAAGACATTGAAAGAAGGCAGAAGAAAAAGTTACCTTACATATAGAGGAACAAGGATGAGAATTACATTGGACTTCTTTCAGAAATCACACAAAAAGAATGGAATGAAATATTTAGTGTTGAAAGGGAAAAAAATCAACCTAGAATTCTGTATCCAGCAAAAATTTCCTTTAAAAGTGAAAGAGAAATAAAGCCTTTCTCAGATAAATAAGAATCCATTGAATTTGTCACCTATCCTGCAAAAACATAAGGCTAAAATAAATCATACAGAAAGAAGGCAAATGATATAGAAATTTCAATCCATGTAAAAGAAGGAAGCACGTGATAGAAAGACAAAAGTAAAACAAAATCCTTTTTTCTTACTCTTAATTGATCTAACAATGAAAGTTTGTTAAAAAAACAATAGAAACAATTTATTTAGTGATTATTGGTTGTGAATAAGTGAAATTAATAACATCATTATCCTAAGAGATGGGCAAGAGGAATTGAGAATTCTTTTTCCTTAGCCACTTGCCTTAGCCATGAAGTGTTATAATGTTACTTGAAAGAGGTTTTGGATTAGCTGTAAATATATATTGCAAACTCAAGAGAATTTTTTAAAGTGAAAAAGAATAAGTAGTAGTATAATTAAAAGGAGAAAAATTACAATAATATAAAATACTTGATTAAACTAGAGAAAGCATAAAAAGAGTAGAAGGCAAAAAAGAAAAGAAACAAAGAATATGAGCAATCAATAAAAACAGTAATAAATATTTCACATATTAATATAAACATTTTACATATTAATATAGACATAGCAATAATCACTTTAAACATCAATGATCTAAATAAACTAGTTAAGTCAGAGACTTTCAGAGTGGATACAGAAACAACTGTATGTTATTTACAAGAAGCTCACTTTCAATATAAAGCGACATATAGATTAAAAGTAAAGAGATAGAAAAAGTTATACCATGCTAATACTCATCAAAAGAAAGCTGAAGTAACTAAATTCATTACAAAAAAGGTTTTAGAGAAAAGGAAATTATTAGGGATAAAGTAGGGCATTACATAATGATAAAGGGGTAAATTCTTTAAGAAGACATTAACAATCAATAATGTACATGTGCCGTATAATAGAGCATCAAAAATATGTGATGCAAAAACTGATACATTTGCAAGGAGAAATATATAAATCCACTATTATATTAGTTGGAAACTTTAACACCCGTCTATTATTAATTGATGGGTCCAGTAGGCAGAAAGTCAGTAAAGACATAGTGAACTGACAGCACCATCAGTCAACTGAATCTAATTGGCAGCCAACAGCAGTAGAATACACATTTCTTCTCAATTCACATAGAACACTCACCAAGATAGATCATGTTTTGGGCCACAAAATATCAAAGTTTGTAGGATGCATGGAAAACAGTACTTAGTGGGAATATATAGCATTGAAAGCATAACTGAAGGAAAAACATAGATTTAAGATCAATAATCTAAACTTTCACCTTAGCAAATTGGAAAAAAAAGAGAAAATAAAATCCAAAGTGGACAGAAGAAATAGTTCTTGTGCATATTACACTTGTAAGAATAACCTTTATAGAGAAAATAATTTCAATTTGAATTTTTACTATGTTTTAAACAAACAAGTGTGAATTCTGCATCATCCATTAAGAATCTGAATAACATAAAAATTATTAAATCTCTGTTAATTGATGAGCTCAATTTTCTCATCTATATTAGAGACAATATAACCTATTTCACATGTTTATTGTAAGGACTAAATGAAATAAATCTTATAAAACACTTAGCACATTAACATTCACAATGGTAGGTGTAGTCTTCATCACCACTTCATCATCACCATTACCCCTACAATCACCATCACCACCACCACCCTCATCACCATATCATCATCATTAATATTAAATGCACATTGATAGACAATATTGAACATTTGAATGTACAAGAATAAATGAAACCTGGTGAGATAGACAAATTTTGGAATCTTTAAGAGAAGCTTCCTCTTTGCTAGGTACCATTGGGAAAATTACAGAGGGGAGGGGATTTGTGGTGTTCTTCTTCATGATTTTTGCTCCCAGCCCTTTTTACTGTACAGTCTCTTGATGAAGTGGGATGAGAGATAAGTTTCAGAAAAACCTGGAGTTTACAGGTGTAACCTGTTACTCATGCCCTCTAGGAGTTTTGGGTGCTTAATGGCCCTTTTTTGGTACAAGTGAATCTAGGGGCCCCTCAGTAATCCCCAGTGGGAGCCTTCCATCTGTGGCTCCATAATAGGTTGATGTTTCTTGAGTGTTGGTCCTTTAATGGACCAGAACCTGGTGGTCCGGAGTCGACGATAAGAAAGTAAGAGAGAGCGCTTTTTGGTCCTTTAATGGACCGGAACCTGGTGGTTCCGAGAGTAAGAGAGAGAAAAAGGCTGACATCCCCTGGTTTACGTGGAAAGCCAATAGAGCCCTGTTCTTAGGGCTCGCGCTGCTGCACGTGGGCACCAGGTGCCCTCTCGAGTGGGTGAAGCCACAGTGCGCCTTCTCTAGAGGGGCTTAGAAGCCCGGGCAAGAAAGTGAGCTCAGCAGGCCTCCGTGCTCCAAGGAATTAGCCAGAAATAGAGAGATAGAGAGAAAGACAGAAAGAATAGAAAGATAGAGAGAAAGACAGAACGAATAGAAAGAAAGAAAGAGAGAAAGACAGAAAGGAAGGAAGGGAGGGAGGGAGGAAGGAAGGAAAGAAAGAAAGAGAAAGAAAGAAAGAAAAACACGGGGACCAAAGCTTTGATGGAGCAAAGGTGTTTTAATCAACATGGCGTGGGCATATATACTGTCTTACAAGGTGGTTATTCTCAGCAAAGACAAAGATTAAAACTCCAGACTTACAAAACGTAAGATGATCCCTATCAAAGAGAGAGAGTTGCAAACAATCACCTTTTACCGTATGACTCATAAAAAGGAAGAGGGTACTTATCACTGTAATGAGAAATGCCTGGATTCCTCAGCCCTGGGAAAGGCGTGCCTCTCCTCTTAATTCCTGAATATTCAGGAATCAATAAGGGCCAGAGGGTTCCTGACAGATCCAAAACAGCACACAGGAAGCCTCTTGTTAAATGCTTCCTGACACTTGAGTTGGCTGCCTATTGCTCTCCACATGGTCCATGACTCTATTATTTCATCTCTGTAAGAGCCACATCATTCCTTCAAGCAGTCCTCATGGGCAGGGTCTCTATGAAGGACCCAATTCCCCACCCTTCTACCGAGTTCAGATGTGTCCACAGGAAATAAAAGTTTTTTTGTTCAGCTACACTCTGGGACATGCATTTGAGTAAGCTCCGGGAGTTGATGATGGACAGAGAAGCCTGGTGTGCTGCATGCAGTTCATGGGGTCACAAAGAGTTGGACACGTTTGAGCAACTGAACTGAACTGAACCAGGAAGTGTAGGCTGTTCCCAGAGCAGCACTATCTCTTAGCTCTGCAGCTACAGGGTCCTCCAGACAGCTACTTGCAGACAGATGTCACTCTCTTCCAATGTTTGCATGAGACAGAACACAGTACTCTGACAATAGATTCTCTGAAGAAGCCCTCTATACCAGTACACTTTGATCAGTCATATTCCCGTCTATATATCCTGGAGGTGGTGACTGTCTATGGTATACTGGACTAGATTTGCTATCAACCTTTAGCAAATCATGCATAGATGTTTTGGCTCCACTATTAAGAATGTGTAAGCACTGAACAGAATTTGTCTTAACTTTGGGGCTTTATCCAGAATGAAGACAAAGGACAATTTCCATTTTAATGTCCTGTTTCATTTGGATATAGAAATCCATCAATATGTTCAATAAAACTTAGGAATATAGATGGCAGTTGTGTTCTTTGCATATATAGTGATTTAATGCACTGTTTCTATTTTTAGAAACATTGTTTTTGGGCTTTTTGTTCTTTTTTTTGGCTTTTCTTTCTTGGCCATGCCCTGTGAGAGTTGGATTATAAAGAAAGCTGAGTGCAGAAGAATTGATGCTTTTGAACTGTGGTGTTGGAGAAGACTCTTGAGAGTCCCTTGAACTGCAAGGAGATCCAACCAGTCCATCGTAAAGGAGATCAGTCCTGGGTGCTCATTGGAAGGACTGATTTTGAAGCTGAAACTCCAGTATTTTGGCCACCTGATGAGAAGAGCTGACTCATTTGAAAAGACCCTGATGTTGGGAAAGATTGAGGGCAGGAGGAGAAGGGGACGACAGAGGATGAGATGGTTAGATGGCATCACCAACTTAATGGACATGAGTTTGGGTAAACTCCAGGAGATGGTGATGGACAGGGAGGCCTGGTGTGCTGCGGTTCGTGGGGTCGCAGAGAGTCAGACACGACTGAGCGACTGAACTGAACTGAACTGAGGCATGTGGGATCTTAGTTTCTGAATCAAGGATTGAACCCTATCCCCTGGAGTGGGAGTGTGGAGCCTTAACCACTGGACCACCGGGGAAGTCCCTTGTGCCCTTTTTTATGTCATGTTCCTTGTGCTGTTGTTTAGTTGCTAGGTTGTCTGACTCTTTTGCAACCCCATGGACGTAGCCCACCAGCCTCCTCTGTCCCTGGGATTTCCCAGGCAAGAATACTGGAGTGGGTTTCCATTTCCTCCTCCAGGGGATCTTCCTGACTCAGGGATCAAACTTGTGTCTTCTGCATTGGTAGGTGGATTCTTTATCAATGGGCCACCAGGGAAGTCTTTGTGTTAAATTATAAGCTCTTTAAGGGTAAACCCAAGCCACATAACTGATAATAGAGTTGGAGAAGGCAATTCAAATGTGAAGACCTTTCTCCTATGGTAAATTCTCAAGGAAAAGTCCTTCTCTAATACTGCCAGTGTGGGTTGGGTAGGGTCTCTCTAATGTTTTAAATTTTCCTAGACTCTATTTTCTAATGTATAGGGTTACAGAAAACTTCTATGCACATCTAATATCTTCCAAAAATTTACATTCTTAAAAGAGCAATATTAAAAAAAAGAGAGAACTGAAGGGTTCATCACCTTCATTGAAAACTAAAAACCTCAAAGTTGAGTTAACCTTAAAAAAAGCTTCATTTTCTTCTCATTTGCATTCTAAAATCTGAACCTAATAAACCACCAGTGGTATAAATACATTAGAAGCTAGGTTGCCAATTAACATCTTTTTGGCTGTGTAGAGATAACCAAGCATAGAAAAAGTTAAACAAGTTTGACTTTAATGTAATTATGTTGGAGACAAATTTAATCAGATATTTATCAGATTTCCCTGAGGATCCTCTGAAGCAGCAGCATTAATATTGTTTTCCTAAATATTCACCAGAGCCAAGTCTTTGATGGAAATAAACAAAGGCACTCACTTGCTAAGCTTTTGAACCCAGTTTCTTCTGCACATTCTCACACTCTGCAAGCATAAATGCCCTTTACTAGCAATGGTGCCTTCTGACTTAAGTACATTGGCTGCTGAGTCCACGTTGACTAGCTAGTATTGAGACTGCGGTACAGCAATTGCTTGTCTGATTGCTCAGAGAATCCTCTAATGATCCTAGTGAGATGAGGAAAATAGGAATGTAATGGCAAGTGTGCACAAGGGTGTTAGAGAAATATGTCATCAGGTTAAGAAGAGCCTTTAGCAATACAGGTGGAAGGCTTTGCTCCAATCCATTTTCCCACTTACACTGCCTTACAGCCCATCAGAATGGTTTTCTTCACTTAGAAATCTGAACAGGAGTGCTTGAATCATAAAAATTTGTGACCATTTTGTATCCAAGGATCTCATATGTGTTAGCATTCATATAAACAAGTTTGCAATGAAAGGAAAAGAAATAGAAAAGCTAGACACACTGACTGAACAATTTATGTCATGGTGCTGGTTCTCATCTACTCTCAAGATCATTCAAGTTTCTGAAATTTAGTGCTATATCATCATTTGCATGTTTTCAAGTTCAACTCCAACTGCAGTGGATCCTAAATTGTCTATAATAGATTCTTCCCTGGAGCAAGATTTTATTCACTTTTTGAAACGTCTCCTAAATATATTACAGACCATCTCATCCCCCTTTTATTCTGCATTAAGGTTTCAAATAAAAACATGATAAATGTGCTTTGATTTCAGTGTTGCAGTTCACAGATAGCTTACACTGAGTTGTTGGGGAATATGGAGATGAATAGCACTGACTTCTCATCCATTTATTGTGCTTCAATATATGGGACACAACAAGGTGCTACATTGCCCTTGCCTTTCTAAAAATAAACCAGGGAAGGAAAGTGGAGAGGAAAATGGCGCATCTGGTCATTTCCAAGGTCATGTTTCAGAAATATGCAAAATTTGAATTTTTTGTTTTTAGTCACTTTTCAGATTATTTTGAAGTACTTGTTCAGTAAAGGAAATGATCTTTTTAAAAATGTGCTTGAGTCTCTAATATAGATTGATGCGTGCTGCTAAGTGGAGGAAACAGTACAGGGTAAGAAGCACTGATTCAGGAGCTATGAATAGCTTCACCTTTGTGTCCAGTGACACCACTGACCACCTCATACCTGTAGACATTAGTTACCATGACACTTTGTGTATGGGTGCACTTCAGTTTTTGAAGAAATGATGTCCTGTATGACTGATTTTCCTGCTTTTAGGGAGAAAGAGAAACTGTAAATTACTACACAAAGATGTACCCATTTCTTTCAGAAGCAGAAACACACTTTAGTACAGTTTTCCTCGGTTCACAAGGTGCGTGAAATATATTTCTTCTAAAGGGTGTTTTAAGTTTATACTTATTACATCTGTCTGTCTGCTATGCTACAGTTTCAGGAAGTCCAAGAAAGTCCTAGGATACTCAAGTTAAGCAACAGTAAAAAAAAAAAAAAAAAGTATTTTCTTTTTCCTATTTTCACAAAGGAAAAAAAAAAATCCTTCCTCACTTCCTCCATTCCTTATTCCCACTTTCCAATGGAATAGCAGCTGTGTTTACCCTGATGCATTTCAATAAGATATAACAGATGTTGGAGACCTATGTTAATAACAATCAAAAAGTCATAGCTATCCAGAATTTTTGTTCTCCAGTTACAATTTTCTTTAACCATTTATAATTCAAGGATCCAAAGTAAAAAGGAAGCATAATTCTCATCAAGGTGGGCTGCTTATGCCCTGCCAAAACTGATAGAAATTCTTTAGGTTTCCTTGGGAGGGGAGTAAGAGTACTGTAGATGTGAAAGATGAATGTAAATGTATTTCCTATTCTTTCAAAAGGTAAGTAATCGAGTTAGCAAATACATAGTTTCATGACAAACAGGAGATGTTTACCCTTAAATCTTTAAGGCTGCTTCAGCCATATGCTAAAGATTTGTGTTGAGGTCTGAGAAAGGAACTTGGCCTGGAAGCAACTGTCATTGTTAATGAGCTGTAATTGTGTGCCTGGCTAAATCCCCATATGCTGTCCTAAAAACAGAGCCAAAGGGTCTTTTGGTACCAACTCAACCCTCTCTATTTATTCACAGAAGAGATGAAAAAAAAACTAACATTTAGTGAATCCTTTGTTGTTGTTGTTCAGTCGCTAAGTCGTGTCTGACTCTTTGGTGTAGCCCACCAGGCTCCTCTGCCCATGGGATTCTCCAGGCAAGAATACTGGAGTGGGTTGCCATTTTGGGTTGTCATTTCCTCTTCCAGGGGAATCTTCCTGATTTAGGGATCGAATCCACATCTGCTGAATCTCCCACATTGGGAGGCAGATTCTTTGCCATTGCACCACCTGGGAAGTGCTGATTAGATCCTTACTAGGTTCCAGCATGAAATTAGCATGATATCTATTTTACTTCATTTTATTCTTGTTTAAATCCATGCCAGAGTAAACCGATCCTGGGAGGGTTTTAGAAACTTGTCCAAAATCCTGGAAAAATGTCTGGTTGTCTAATTGCTAATCTTACTAATGCCACTTCCCCTTTGCTGAGAGATGCCCGTATCATATTATCTTTTTAGGAATCACCACAACAGGAGCTCCCATTGAGTGTGATGTTCAGGCACATCTGTCTGAAGCCAGGCCTGCATATTTCTGTGTCATTTCAATGTTGATTTACTCAGACTTTGAGGAGGTCACACATTTATAGAAATATCCCAATGTTCATTGTTAGCATCTTGCTTCCTTTTTTAAAGAAATAGTAGTGCTATTCATGCATTTGCTGTTCCACTCCACTATTCATATAATTTTTTACTTTTCTGAAAACTTGAACTAAACAAATTCTTTCAAATGAAGTATTCTAAAAGATTTGGCATACATGGTAATTTTAAGACTTGGTCATATTTGTGGTTGTATTTAGGTTTGACATAGTTATATTCTGAGAAATCTAAAATGAATTCAAATAGCCTCCAAAACCTGAATCTTTCATAAGCTTTTACATTTTCCAAATATAGAAAAGATGCTGCTACATAACTAGAGGAACTTATAGTACCAACATAGAGTCATAGCGTCATGAATGCATGAGCTTACATTAAGGAAATTCTTGTCTTCCATACGAATCAGAAATATGAGCATTAGACTGCTTCAAATGCTCACAGCTGGAAAGTACATGTGTTTTGGTTTATTTGCTTCTTATCAAAAGTTTCTCAGTCCAGATGTTCAGTGACTGCAACATCTTTTTGCATTCTGCATCCATCCTGGACTATCCCACCAGAAGCAAAGAGAACTTAGTCTTTCTTGGAATCCATAGACACAACTGTGTTTCTTATTAATACTGGATGTCTTATCCATCTAGTACTTCTTATTTAAAACATCACTTTTTAGGTTTGAAAAGAGAAAAGTATCTTCCCTACTCTTTGACTTGACAACAAACAATTCAGTCTGAATTTTTACATAATGATGGGAACATATCAACATACACTTTGTGTTCATAGTAGAAGTATAGTATCTTACATAGTTTCAGGATAACAAATTCAATTCCTCCTGTAAAACAGATGGAAATGATCTATATAATTCATTTAGCCTTTTTGGCCTTACTTGAAGAGAGATAACAGCTTAAACCTCTCTGTTTTGTTTTTCCACTATATCTACTTTGCAGTTTCCAAAACTGCTTCAGAGTTTCCAATGCCAATGCTTCCCACCCAGTTCTTGAAATTTTACCAATTATTTACAATCCTATTTAAATACCAACTCCTCAGTGAAACCTCCCCTAATTTTAACCACCTAAAAACCACAAAAATACTATTCTTACCTCCTAAAGAATTTTCACATCACTCAGAGTATTTATTATTCTGCCAGGTTTTACAGTCATCTCTATTCAAATTTATCTCTTTCAGTAGAATTAAGTTTCTTTTGGATGGAATTTGGACACGTCCATCATTCTATCCCCATTATATAGTATATTTCCAAGGAAGAGTGTTTCACACATATCGTTTAAGAGTTACAGGTTTGGTTTTGCTTTTAGTGGAATTAAACCCAAAGAGAATATAGACAATCAGGCAAGAGGTTTCCACAACCGTTATTTGGACTTGGAAGTCTGAACCTCCATTTCCTCAGCTGCCATCATAGCTTTCCATTTCTTTTTCTAGTCTTCTACCTTCACAGAGAGCAGCGGGCACCATGGGGTCTCACCTCACCAGCACTAATTGAATCTTTGCTGGATTTCAGGGTACACTTGATTAGGATACTAACCCTGTGCAGAGCTGAGGCAACTCATAATTTTACTCCAGATGAGATCCGGGAGAGAAGGTCACAGCAAAGTGATTAGTGGAAGGAGACTCTCCAGGTCCATTCAGAAAGGCTTAAGTGAAGGAGGTGTCAAAAAAAGCCCGCTGATCATAAAAAGCCTCCGTGACTTCTACATCCTTCTTTTGTTTGAATGAACTCTCTAGGATTCATTTGTGATACCCTTTCCATTTTTCTCTGATTTAATATACTTTATTCTCTCGTGTGAATATGAGAAACACGGAAGAGCCAATTCAGTGATATCTTCCTTAATAATACAGAGAAAAATGTGTCATGTACATTATATGCCTCATGGCATTTATTTAAAGGTGGGTGAAGCTTCTGACTGAATCGTAGCCACATTCTAATGGTCATCTAACACAGAAATTGCCTAATGAGTACATTGCAAATATTTAACAAAAGGATAAAATAACTATACTTTCAGAATGATACTTTAAAAAGTAATAATCTATTTTTTTAGTTAAAGAAATCACTCATGCTCACTTAAACCCTTCTATGGAATACATATTCTGAGTTCTGAAAGTTACAGATGTTCCATTCCACTCAACACAAAGAAATGTGGGATTTCGCAGCCTCTAAATCAAAACACTTGCAAGCAAAGAATTCATTTTAAATATTTTCCTGCTGCTTTAAAGTTTCTGCACAAAAATCAGCCTTGATAAAAGAACAGTTTTTTGTCAGGTTTAAACTAAAGGCATGGTAACATGTGGAGCATGGAACACATCCAGCCCACAAATTCTCTTGAGGTCTCTCTGGAATGAATGTCAGAACATGATGGAATCATCCTAAATATAAAGATTATGAGTACACTCCTTCTTTACAGATAAATAATTAGACTAAGTGAATAGCTTCTCTCTGAAAGTGCTACTATGTGGTAGCTTTGGAGAGCAGATGCCACTTCTTTTGGCTCTATGTTGGTGGTACCTACTTGTTTTGATTGGCTGATAGTTATAGGACTGTGCCTTAAAGGCAAGAAACCCAAACATGCGTGTACCTTTTTCTCTAGCTCAATGCAATTGTACGAACAGAACGGAAGAAGGAAGATTAGAGAGGGTGAGCAGTTGGATTTAAGCAAGGATAGTGTTTTTTACCGGTATATTTCTGCAATTCTAGTATACTGATTTCAACGTTCACCTACTGAGCACCCATTATGTGCTAGGCACACTCTTAAATGTCATGGGAAAAACATGGGGATTATCATTAAAAGAAACAATAATCTAGTGATGGAGACATGAATGAATAAATCTTCTGCCAGGTAAAGTGTGATCCATGCTGGGTAGAGGTATATAGAAAGTTCAGGATAGATAGGAAAAGCAACTATCCTTTTGCTATCAGGTAACTATCAGGTAACTTTTTTTTTTTTTTTTTTTTAGTAGAATGATGCTCAATTTAAAGTTGAAAATCCAATATCATGGTCATCTGATGCGAACAGCTGACTCATTGGAAAAGTTCCTGATGATGGGAAAGATTGAGGGCAGAAGGAGAAGAGGGCATCAGAGGCTGAGATGGCTGGATGGCATCACTGATGCAATGGCCATGAATGTGGGTAGGCTTTGGGAAATGGTGAGGGACAGAGAGGGCTCGGATGCTGCAGTCCATGGGGTTGCAAAGAGTCAGACACAACTGGGTGACTGAACAACACAATAATTGCTTGACGATGT
Organism: Dama dama; assembly: GCF_033118175.1. NCBI lineage: Eukaryota > Metazoa > Chordata > Mammalia > Artiodactyla > Cervidae > Dama > Dama dama. The sequence goes on from NC_083710.1 coordinate 52,013,613, forward strand.
TGCGTTAGTTTCTGCTATACAATGAAGTGAATCAGCTATATGTATACACAAATTCCCTCCCTCTTGAACACCCCTATCCCACCCCTCTAGGTCATCACAGAGCCCTGAGCTGAGCTCCCTATGCTATATAGTAAGTTCTCACTAGCTATATATTTTACAAATTGTAGTGTATATATGTCAGTGCTACTCAGTTTGTCCCACCCTCTCCTTCTCACCCATCTGAGTATCCACATTCATTCTCACCATCTTAGTCTCTATTCCTGCCCAGAAAATGGGTTAATCTGTACCACTTTTTCTAGATTGCACATACATATCCTAATAAATTTAATTATAACTATAGGATCAAAAAAGCCTTCAAGAAGGAAGGGACACTTACACTGTATATAAAAGGAGGGCAAAGTTTTGATAGGCAGATATGGGAGGAACAGGTTTCTTGGAAGGTGGAAAAGGAGGATAAATATTTAGAAACAGAGGAGTACATGTTAGATTGTACATGGCGAGGGGTACAGTAGACCTGGAAAATTAGACTCAAGGAGACATGGTGAGCGTGAGGTTATAAAAGCAGGTGGTGTCTGGATTTTGTTTGTGGACAATGGGGAGTCATTGAAGGTGGGTGGGGAAGAATAACGTTTTGTTTTGATTTTCCACATAAGTCTTTTAAAGAATAAGATTGAGAATAAACAGGAAAATTCTAGGAAGCTGGTTCATACAGCAATACATCTTGTATTTCAGGGGTGGAGACTTGTAAGGGGTGCAACCAGGTAAGATGCCATTTCAGTTAACAAAGGGTAATGAGAATGCAAAGGAGGAAACCAATGTTAAATACACTTAGAAGACCGAATTATGAGCACTTAAGTCTCCAAGTGGGTTTCCCAAGAGGTAAAGAACCCTCCTACCAATGCAGGACACATAAGAGACGCAGGTTCATTCCCTATGTTGGGAAGATCCCCTGGAGGAGGGCATAGCAACCCACTCCAGTATTCTTGCCTGGAGATTCCAAAGGACAGGAGTGTGGTGGGCTACAGTCCATTGAGTCACAAACAATTGGACACAACTGAAGGGCCTGAGCACGCACGCAAGACAAGAAGTAGGCACCAAGTAAGAGAGAGGAAGGATACCCAGAAGTTTCTGAGGAGGAAGTTTCTGAAGAGAATTCCGAGATGGGTGACTTAGGAAGATGGCACACAAGAGGCCTATGAATGGCAGGATTTGCCACCTCCAGGCCGATATGTGGGATTGGAAGGGACAGGGAAGACTACTTGCTGCCATAGTGTATACAAGCCTGAGGGAGCCAGTGAACCTGACAATTAAGCAGGAACTCAAACGTAGAGCACGGAAGTGCAGAGGTCAAAGTGCCGGAAGAAGGTGCCAAATCCAGAATGTAAAGTCAGAAATCTAGGTCCTGGAGAGAGAGAGCCAGTGTATGCGGGCCAAGAGTGAAGGGGAAGCGGTTCGAGGGAAAATGCTGTGATTTAGTCTCAGCTGGCCAGGATGAATATGCAGGGCTAGCAGAAAGTATGAAGACAGGAAAAGCAACTTGGCATCTTGAGAGCATTTGAAGTAAGTATAGAAACTGCTTGAAACTTGGACTGGAATTTAAGGGAAAATGGAGATTAAACATGAAGAGAGTTTGGATTCATCTTCTCAGAGATGGAGTTAATATCATGTGAAAAACTAAGTCACCAAAGAGAAAATACAGTGAGAGGAAAAGGAAACACAATACAACTCTGGTGGAATCGGTTCCAGGAAAAGTCAAGTAGAGGAGGAGTTACAAGGCCAGTGGGTATGAATTTTCCAGTGGAAAAAAAAATCTAACTTTGCCAAAAATATAACTTCATTTAGTTTTCCATCTCAAACTCCTGTTTTCTTTTTCCCCCCCAAATGCAGAAACCTTACTTTGGTGAATAAATTCCAGGTTTTTTTCAGGTTTAAATTCAGTTAGTTCAGTATTTCTCCCTGCTCCTGCTTTGCGGCTCAGAGACAACTAAGTCCTTGAAGGCGCACATGTACCATGTGATTGGTGAGGAGGGTCAGAGTGGGCTGTTGTTCAGTCACTAAGTTGTGTCTGACTTTTTGTGGCCCCATGGACTGCAGCATCCAGGCTTCTCCCTTCACTATCTCCCTGAGTTTGCTCAAACTCATTTCCACCAAGTTGGTGAAGTCATCCAACCATCTCATCCTCTGTCATCCCTTCTCCTCCTGCCTCCAATCTTTCCCAGCATCCAGGGCTTTTCCAATGAGTCGGTTCTTCACGTCAAGTGGTCAGAGTATTGGAGCTTCAGCTTCAGCATCAGTCCTTCCAATGAATATTCAGGGTTGATTTCCTTTAGGATTCACAGGGTTGATCTCCTTGCTATCCAAGGGACTCTCAAGAGTCTTCTCCAGCACCACAGTTCAAGAGCATCACTTCTTCTGTGCTCAATCTTCTTTATGATCCAACTCTCACATCTGTACTTGACTACTGGAAAAATCATAGCCTTGACTACATGGATCTTTGTGGGCTGAGATGTAACTATATCTGATTTTCATGCATCTCAAGTGGGTTCATACATCTGTTCATGTAGGACCTGATGAGACTTTCATTCCCCATGAGATGCCTGTCTTCCTTTTCCTGACCATCAGATCAGTACCAGATCTGCCAGTCGTCCCTCAACTAGCTTCCTCTGTTTTCTAGAGAACACAGATGCTTCTAGTGCTGAGGGAGAATCTTGGAGACTACCTGAGGCTGTCAGAGAAGTAACATCGCAAAGTAGCCATTTGAATTCCCACCACATTTACCCAGCAAACTTATGTAGTCTGTCACTATCCAGGTATCAGATAAAAAGTGGACATGAATCTTTTCTACTCAAGGACTGTTCTGCCTTTCTTTGAGGTATCTTATTCAGTCACCATCTACTACAATAATTACTGATGGAATCAAAGAATAGAATACTGATGAAATCAAATATTAATTGGAATCGAAGAAAATAAAGAAAGTCAAAAAGATTTTGAAAGGCTTTTCCTGGCCATAACCTTGAACTGAGTACTATTTATAATCAAAATATATTTATAGAAGTTTTAATTCTGAGCACTGGGTGATGTTGCATTAACTGCCAATCAAAAGCATGCATAGAAAGTGAACTTGGGCAGTCAGTTGATGAAAACTATGGGATCCATGATGTCCTATTTTTAAACTCTGCTGTGCCCAGCCCTTCTGCAGGACTAGATAGGAGGTTAGTTCTCAAGTCTTTGTGGCAACAGGAATGTTGAGGGTTGCCCAGATATGTGGGACAAAGGAAAGGATTTTAATTGTTCCTTAGAGAAATCTTCAGTCATCCTGTTTTCAGCCTAATCCATTAATACTCATTTTCAGAGATAACTCGTGCTTCCAATTTTTTTGGGAATCCTTTCTAGGATTCTGTGATGAAAATTAGTTCTCCCTGTAGGAAGTTATGCTTCAGTGTTGCTGCTCTAATAATTACACTTCAGTTATCTGCTGTCCAACTTTCAAAGCTGTGTTAACATCTCTTGTCTGTTTTCATATCCTCCCCTTTGATCACTGTCCTTATTTAAAATTGTGTATGCCTTTTACTACTTTCTCCTTTACCTCCTTTAATTTCAAAATACTAGAAATTCAGGATGGGCTACAGAAAAATGAATGCATCTTATCTACCTAGTCAACCAAATTTCCTTCCATTGCATTCTAAGTTCCAAAGAAACTGTGATATTGATTTAGGTATGATTCAAAATAAATAAAGAAATTTAATGAGCAAAGTCTAGTAGACAATTATTATAGCTATCACTTATGGAGTGTCTACTCTATGCCAGATTCTCTCTTAATCTCTTTTTAGATATCAAATAATTCTGTCTTTTCACCTATATGAGCTATGTTCTATTTTAAAGATAAGGAAATTGAGACAGAGAAGTTCAGTAAATTAGAAGCCTCTCATTTTCTAAATGATAGAGCCAGAATTCAAACCCAATCTGCTTAATACCTTAAATAGAAACATGTTAATATCTGCTTGGGCAAAAGGGATTTGGGGGTTAGAATTTGGCCTGAGTGGAAGCCAGATTGCTGTCTTTTCCTTCTCCATTTAAATTCTACATCTATTTTTAAGTTGTTAGCATGCAAGACCAGTAAAACAGTCCATCAAGCTTAAGCTGCCAGATTGTAGAACTCCAGGAAGGCCATTCATAACAGGCCAGGCTTATCTCTCTTAATCATGATTTAGTAGAAGGAGGCCTGCCCTATAAGCAACTCTCTTGTATGACATGGAACAAATCACTACACCACTCAGGGACCTGGAGATCTTATCTGTAAACTGAAGAGATTATTCTAAGAGATCGTAATAATAGCCAAGGTTTTATTTTATGCTGAGAACTTCATATATACATACATGTAGTTCTTTCATTTAATATTTTTGAAATTTCGAGATTATATAAGTAAATGAATACAAATTTCTTCATTATCACTTTCCTTTTCAGGACACTGAAATAGATCCCAATTACCTGAGTGTCAAGGCCAAACTGCTCTTTGTTCTTTTGTCACTGTTGTTTTAGTCACTAAGTTGTGTCTGACGCTTTGTGACCCTGTGGACTGTAGCTTGCCGGGCTCATCTTCCATGGGATTTCCCAGGCAAGAATACTGGAGTGGGTTACCATTTTCTTCTCCAGGGGATCTTCCTGACCCAGGGATCAAATTCAAGTCTCCTGCTTTGCAGTCAGAGCTACCAGGGAAGCCCTTTTATACTTTTAGGGACCTGTATATTATCTGTATTTTCATTCTAACAGTCATTGGAAGTTGAATTCATTTCTCTCAGTTTCATGAAATCTTATCTTTTTATTCATCTGACAATGCTGTTTTCCATTCTCAAATAGAGCATATATATATATACACATATACACACACACACACATATATATATGCAGTGTACACATATATATAAGCAATGTATCAGTGATTAAACACAAGGCTATGTTTGTCTTATTTTATGTTTGTTTTGTTTTACCAAAGAAAATTATAAGCTCATGGAGGTTAAATACAACATGTTATTATTAATTTTAAAAAGTCTCCCACAGAAACTCATATAATGCTTGGCACAAGTTAAAATATTATGTTTCAATAAGGAAAGAACAAACTGAATTTTATATCCAGGCTTGGGGATAGAAAGCTTTTTTCTCTTCTCCTTGACAGACAGAAAGTTCCAAATATTTTGAATAAAGATTTATTTTTAATTGAAAGTTGATTTTCTTTTCCACTTTATATTTAATATGCATAGATTCCACTATAACATCTGAGAGTTCAGTGGACTTGCCAGATTTTCATCCTCTTTGCTTCTCAGTTCAGTGGCTGGCAGAAGATGTGGCATATGAAATAGCAATAAAATTAGAAAGTAAAACAAACTCACATCCATGAGAAAAAAAAATGATTATAATCTACAATTATTAGAGAACTTTGCCTTCCTTTTAACATTCCCCCCTTTCTTTGCCAGAATGATAGTAACTAAATAATTCCCAGGAAGAACTTGCCAAAATAAGAACACTGCTTACTGTCTTTTGTCTGCACTTTTCAGTAAATCTGCATGGTATGTCAGAAGATATTTATTGATTATACACAATGCTGTCAGTTTGATCCACAAACTTAGTGGCTCCAATGAAGAGGATTTCCAACACAGATTTATCAATGTCCTTGTCTTAATGTCCTTATTTTATTTTCTTCACTGTATTCTCTTATAATATTTTAATATGTATGTGTGGATGCCCTAATGATACTAAAACCCCTTGAATATCACATGATTTTAAAAAATATGGGTATCATGCCAGGCTCATAAGGATCAATTAGAACATTGTATTATTTGAATAAATATGAGAACCAAAGTAGTTTTATGGGAAAGCACTAGAAATTTTCTCATTCTTTCCAAAGTTTATATCAGATAAAAAAGAAATCTCATTGAAGATTGTGTTTCCATAATTAAATCAGGAAAGAAAAGGTCATCAAGGGCTGGGATTTGCAGGAGGAGATCATGAAGAACTCTTCAACCATTCTTTTTTTGATAGTCCTCCCAACCCATTACAAAGTGATATTCTACTCCAGTGGAGCACAAGCTGGTTAAAAAGTATCCAAGACAGGAAAAAACCTTTTGTCTCCAGCATTTCAAAGCTGAGTATCTCATCAGCTATCTATTTTACACATGATAGTGTATATATGTCCATGTTATCTCCATTTGTCCCACTTTCTCCTTCCCCCACTGTGCCCACATACCCATTCTCTGTGTCTGTAGCTCCATTCCTTCCATACAAATAGGTTCATCAAAATCATTTTTCTAGATTCCATCTATGTGCATTAACATACAAAATTCTCTTTCTGATTTACTTCACTCTATATAAAAGGCTCTAGGCTAACCCACCTCACAAGAATTGACTTAAATTCATTCTTTTTTATGGCTGAGTAATATTCCAATGTATATATGTACCACATCTTCTTTATGCATTTATCTGTCAATGAACATCTCAGTAGGAAGGGGGCTCTGGAGGGAGGTGATATATGTATGCATGGGTTCATGCAGGTTCAGTCATGTCTGACTCTTTGCAACCCCATGGACTGTAGCTTGCCAGCCTCCTCTGTCTGTGGGCTTTCCCAGGCAAGAATGCTGGAGTGGGTTGACATTCCCTTATCCATGATATACATATAACTATGGATGATTTGCCTTACTGTGATGGCAGCTGTGATGCCTTTGTGATGGCAGAAACCATCACAAAGTTGTGAAGCAATTTTTCTCCAATTAAAAAATAAATTAAAAAACTTAGAAAAAAAGGTGAGCATCCATTCTATTTACTTAGCTCAAAGTTTGGCAGACTAGGGCAGGTGGGTCAAATCTGACTACTGCCTGTTCTTGTAAATAAAATTTTATTGGCACACCGTTCAGTTCAGTTCAGTTCAGTTCAGCTGCTCAGTCGTGTCTGACTCTTTGGGAACCCATGAACCACAGCATGCCAGGCCTCCCTGTCCATCACCAACTCCCAGAGTTCACCCAAACCCATGTCCATAGAGTCGGTGATGCCATCCAACCATCTCATCCTTTGTTGTCCTCTTCTCCTCCTGCCCTCAATCTTTCCCAGCATCAGGGTCTTCTCAAATAAGTCAGCTCTTCGCATCAGGTGGCCAAAGTATTGGAGTCTCAGCTTCAACATCAGTCCTTCCAATGAACACCCAGGACTGATCTCCTTTAGGATGGACTGGTTGGATCTCCTTGCAGTCCAAGGGACTCTCAAGGGTCTTCTCCAATACCACAGTTCAAAAGCATCAATTCTTCGGCAGTCAGCTTTCTTTATAGTCTAACTCTCACACCCATGCATGACCACTGGAAAAACCATAGCCTTGACTAGATGGACCTTTGTTGACAAAGTAATGTCTCTGCTTTTTAATATGCTGTCTAGGTTGGTCATAACTTTCCTTCCAAGGAGTAAGTGTCTTTTAATTTCATGGCTGCAATCACCATCTGCAGTGATTTTGGAGCCCAGAAAAATAAAGTCAGCCACTCTTTCCACTGCTTCCCCATCTATTTGCCATGAAGTGATGGGACCGGATGCCATGATCTTAGTTTTCTGAATGTTGAGCTTTAAGTCAACTTTTTCACTCTCCTCTTTCACTTTCATCAAGAGGCTCTTTAGGACACAGAAGTACAGAACAGACTTTTGAACTCTGTGGGAGAAGGTGAGGGTGGGATGTTTCGAAAGAACAGCATGTACATTATCTATGGTGAAACAGATCACCAGCCCAGGTGGGATGCATGAGACAAGTGCTCCGGCCTGGTGCACTGGGAAGACCCAGAGGAATCGGGTGGAGAAGGAGGTGGGAGTGGGGATCGGGATGGGGAATACGTGTAAATCTATGGCTGATTCATATCAATGTATGACAAAACCCACTGAAATGTTGTGAAGTAATTAGCCTCCAACTAATAAAAAATAAATAAATAAATAAATCTTAAAAAAAAAAAAAAAAGAGGCTCTTTAGTTCTTCACTTTCTGCCGTAAGGGTGGTGTCACCTGCATATCTGAGGTTATTGATATTTCTCCCGCAACACAGCTACACCTGTTTGCTTACATATTATCTCTGGCTACTTTTGCAATAAAACCGAAGAGTTAAGTAGACCACAGAGTGAAAATATGTCCTATTTGACTTTTCATAGAAAAAATTTGTCAACTCTGAATGAGATGAGTCTTATTCCTCTTTCAGGTCTGATATGTGCTCTGTACCCCGTAGAAAGGAAGTGTAGCTGCTCAATTGTGTCTGACTCTTTGTGACCCCTATGGACTGTAGTCCACCAGGCTCTTCTGTCCATGGGATTCTCCAGGCAAGAATCCTGGAGAATGCATGGTTGCCCTGCCCTTCTCCAGGGGAATCTTCTCATCCCAGGGATCAAACTTGGGTCTCCCACACTGCAGGCAGATTATTCACTGTCTGAGCCAGTAGCTTCAGTAGCGTCCAACTCTTTGTTACCTATGAATGGCAGCTTACATGAGATTCTCCAGGCAAGAATACTGGAGTGGGTTTCTTCCCGACTCAGGGGTCGAACCTGAGTTTCTTAAGTCTCTGGCATTGAGGAGTGGGTTCTCTACCACTAGTACCACCTGGGAAGCCCCTGTACATAGTAGTTGATTAAGAAAATCACCAATTAATTCACTCATTAATCTGGTACTGAATCTCTCTGATTTGGACCATATAGCCTCTTCCGGAACATGCAGCACAAGATTTAATCTGACGCCAAAATCCTCTTTCACATTTTCTAAATCCAGATGATTGGAAATTATAGGGTGGGTATTATACAAACCAAAGCATTCATTTAAAAATCACAGTTTGTAGACTGACCATGAGGAACAGGATTCTGGAGAGAAACTATTCTCTTATATTAACAAAGCAGATTCTATCTGTTTGACAATATCCTGCCTAGTCCCACTGTGCATATGTACTTGAAATTAATGACTGTCTTAATAAACAAATAAAGTTTTCATCATTACTATTTATTAAATCCTATAGCAATCAACAGGCCTACAAATGTATTCATCACTTCTAATACCAAAAACAGTGTGACAAATAGACTTTGTCCTGAGCAGGATAACGCTGAGAAAAAGTGGTTTCTCCCAGTGAACCATTCTGCTTCCTTTCATTGTCTCCTTTTTGCTTGGGATGTGCCTTTGTTGATCAAATGTAGAAGGAGATTGGGGTTAGCAGAAGTAAGCTTTGTTATATATAGAATGGATAAACAATGAGGTCCTACTGTATAGCACAGAGAACTATATTCAGTATCCTAGGATAAAACATAATGGAAAATAATATAAAAAAACGAATGTATGTCTATGTATAACTGAATCACTTGCCAGTATAGCAGTAATTAACACAAACTTGTAAATCGACAATTTGTTGTTCAGTCATTCTCTCATTTCCAACTCTTTGTGACCCCACGAACTCCAGCATGCCAGGCATCCCTGGTCTCCAGTATCTCCCAGAGTTTGCTCAAACTCATGTCCATTGAGTCTCAATTTAACAAATGTAGCTATTTTACCTTAGTTTTCAAGTGCGTCCTTTCTTTCATTTTCTAGCTATTATTTTGTGAGCCTTGACCTAAGTATTCAGCTTCACATTTGTCTTTTTATGGTGCACTGCTTAAATTTTATTTGAGAGACTAGTTCTGAAGAAGTATATATGAAAAACACAATATACAATTGAGTTGTCACAACCAGCATATACACAAATCTGTTTAAAGACAGTTAAATCAGTTGATCAAGTTGGGGTCCTTTGCTAAAAGCCAATATAGGTATATCTGATTAGCTATGAGATAGGAGTAAGTCATATGGTTATTCCAGTCATGGTACAGAGGACATTTAGCTTCATCCTGTAATTAGCATTTTCAGAAGGGCCATAATTATATATTACATTACTTCTCCAGGCCATTGCACACAAAGGGGTCTTTTTGTGAATTTAGAAATAACTGTAATAACATGAATTTTAATGATTGACAGTCATGGGCTAAAATGTAATCATGAACTAATGACTTCTTTTGTATGAAAAATTTTACTGATTTTCAAATATATTACTTGGAATAGATACTCTTTATAAGCTAAGGGAAAATGTAAAAAAAAAAAAAAAAAAAGCCATGTCTTCTAAAAAATAAACAGAAATAAAACCAAAACCATAAAAAGAAAAACACTGAAAATTTATTGGATGAGCAGTCTTCCTGCTGCCAATTACTGCACTTTTATAGTTCTTTGATAACTTTATGAATTCATTTCTGTCCACAAGCATGAATTAATGAAATAATAATCTCTGTTTATTCCATCTTCAGGTACTATAGTAACTTGAAGATTATGTTATAAAGAAAAGAAACTAAGCTGAAACACAAACATACAAGGTACTATGATCAGACTCTACAAACACAATTTGCTCTGTATTTTATAACTTACTTCTTATACGCAGAACAACAAATGATGAACACACATGAATTGTATCACAAGCAGTAGTCAATAGTGAGCTGCATGCACTGCCAAAATAAGGCTGTAAAAGCTACTAACTAGTTTCTGGTCTTACATTTAGATCTTAATCCATTTTGAGTTTATTTTTGTGTATGGTATTAGAAAGTGTTCTAGTTTCATTCTTTTACAAGTGGTTGACCAGCTTTCCCAACTATAAAACTCCTAGAGGAGAACATAGGCAAAACACTCTCCGACCTAAATCACAGCAAGATCCTCTATGACCCACCTCCCAGAATATTGGAAATAAAAGCAAAACTAAACAAATGGGACCTAATGAAACTTAAAAGCTTTTGCACAACAAAGGAAACTATAAGTAAGGTGAAAAGACAGCCCTCAGATTGGGAGAAAATAATAGCATATGAAGAAACAAAGGATTAATCTCAAAAATATACAAGCAACTCTTGAAGCTCAATTCCAGAAAAATAAATGACCCAATCAAAAAATGGGCCAAAGAACTAAACAGACATTTCTCCAAAGAAGACATACAGATGGCTAACAAACACATGAAAAGATGCTCAACATCACTCATTATCAGAGAAATGCAAATCAAAACCACAATGAGGTACCATTACATGCCAGTCAGGATGGCTGCTATCCAAAAGTCTACAAGCAATAAATGCTGGAGAGGGTGTGGAGAAAAGGGAACCCTCTTACACTGTTGGTGGGAATGCAAACTAGTACAGCCGCTATGGAGAACAGTGTGGAGATTTCTTAAAAAATTGGAAATAGAACTGCCATATGACCCAGCAATCCCACTTTAGGGCATACACACTGAGGAAACCAGATCTGAAAGAGACACGTGCACCCCAATGTTCATCGCAGCACTGTTTATAATAGCCAGGACATGGAAGCAACCTAGATGCCCATCAGCAGATGAATGGATAAGGAAGCTGTGGTACATATACACCATGGAATATTACTCAACTGTTAAAAAGAATTCATTTGAACCAGTTCTAATGAGATGGATGAAGCTGGAGCCCATTATACAGAGTGAAGTAAGCCAGAAAGATAAAGAAAATTACAGCATACTAACACATATATATGGAGTTTAGAAAGATGGTAACGATAACCCTATATGCAAAACAGAAAAAGAGACACAGAAGTACAGAACAGACTTTTGAACTCTGTGGGAGAAGGTGAGGGTGGGATGTTGTGAAAGAACAGCATGTATACTATCTATGGTGAAACAGATCACCAGCCCAGGTGGGATGCATGAGACAAGTGCTCGGGCCTGGTGCACTGGGAAGACCCAGAGGAATCGGGTGGAGAGGGAGGTGGGAGGGGGGATCGGGATGGGGAATACGTGTAAATCTATTGCTGATTCATGTCAATGTATGACAAAACCCACTGAAAAAATAAATAAATTAAAAAAAAAAAAAAAAAGCTACTAACTACATTTCCTTTAGTGGTGTTTATGCAAAGGCTGAGCTGCTTGGCTTTAATGTCGGGCCAGTTCTGCCATCAGAAAGCCCAGCTCGTTATATCCTGACATGGAAGTTTGGTTCATAAAGTAGTTCATAATGTTTGTTGAACGCCTATTTGAGGCCATAAAACTCCCTTCATAGGTCTTGGATGCAACCTTCTCTCTGTCTTACTCCCTCTCCAAGATTAGAGAGACATCCTCAATTGTTTGTAGAGCTTGAGAACAACAGAGATATATTTTTCTGATGAGCATATTCCCTTTTGGACAGACTTAAAATGTCAAAATTCTGTGAGAGAGGGGCTGTACTTTTACCTTCATGCTAAACCCAAAATCCAAGTGATTGAAACTCTATAGGAAAAAAAAAAATCTCCAGCAGTAGGGTTCTATTTGTGGAGGAGGCAGGTTTAAAATCCTTTGAAAAGTCTTGGTCAGTCTGGCCGGTCCAAGTGAGTACTTACCTTGTGTGTGTGTGTTGTGCATGCATGCATGCCAAGTTGCTTCATTTGTGTCCAACTCTTTGCGACTCTATTACCGTAGCCTGTCAGGCTCCTCTGTCCTTGGGATTTTCCCAGAAAGAATCCTGGGGTGAGTTGCTATATCCTCCTTCAGGGGATCTTCCCAACCCAGGGATCACACCCGCGATTCTTACATCTCCTGAAATGGCAGGGGGTTTCTTTACCACTAGCGTCACCTGGGAAGCCCAGTATTTACCTTATGAAATTCTTGATGTTAACACCCATCAAAACAAAATAGAAGCCTCGATTGGAAGAATGTTCTTCCTGAGCATCTTTCAGTTTGATTCACTTACTGCTGTGGCTGTGCATTTAGATGACGTGAACTGGCATTTTTCATAGATTAGAATTGTAAAATCAAGTAACTACGAAAGTGCCTCTGCAAACTTTGTGGTAAGATCATTATCTTTTCACTTCACTCAGAATGTCTTCACTCGGAAAGTCCACTTCACTCAGAATGTCTTTAAATGCATGTAGCTGCCAACTTCTCTAACTTGGTCAATCTTTATATAAGCAGTTTGAGAAATACTATTGACAAATAAGAAAGGAGAAATTAATCAGAGTATGCAAACTATACTTCATAAATATCTGAGTATCTTTTATTTTAAAATGAAAAGATTATGGAAACCTAATACAACTATGAAAGATTCATGATTTTGAAATGAAAAGGACTGATTCCATTAAAACAAAATAATAACTGTAACAACATTCCAACACATAGGCCTATTTCACATAGGAATATTTATTGAGTGTTGGGAGAAGGAAGCATTAGATTTGCTTCCTGCTCCTAAAAACTAAAAATATTGTTTTTAATGAAAAATTTAATAGAAGCCAACCTTAAAATTTTTCTAATTTCAAAATTTAGTAGGTCGTTTTATACCATTATGGTTAAAATAGTTCAAGGAATGAGAAGGGAAAGTTATGGGAGAATTCATTTGTCTCAAGACATTCTCCCCATTTTTAGGCAGTGATGGTTAGGCTTTCTGTACAAAGTCTGTGAGTTATGATGTTCTGTAGGATATATGTTCTTACCATTCCCTTTTATGCCTGTTAATACTACTACAGTTCCTAAATATAAATAATAATATATGGCCTATGTATTCATGCGTATTTGCTTCAATACAGATCTTACACAACCTGATGTTATTGTAAGAACTGGCCTTATCATTAAATGTCTTAAGTCACAGCACTTTGTTATATGAACTCTGGTCTGCATATTTCAGCAAATCATGTTGTTCACCTCCATATGATTAAAAATAATGAGCAGCAATAGATATTGAACTTTATATAATGTTTTATTAATATAAACCAGGATCACAAATGAAAGCAGTAACTGCAGCAGTGTCACTAATGAGGAAATATTTTTAAATGTTATGGATTTAATAGCACACAGACCTTGGCTGACACAATTTAAAATGACAGATAAAATTTAAAGACTAATATTTTACCTTTATGGTCAGTAAATTATCAGTAGTCACGTCATATGGGGTCTAAGTCATTAATTTAATTTTAAAAGTTTGGTACTCACAACATAGTTAATTCTTTACACCAAAACTATCTTTCATTTGAAGTAGCTAGCCTGCATTCATAGGCTATGCAAATGTATGGCTGCGTTTTGTTTCAAAAAAAACCTTATCAGTATGTATATTTCAATTTATTTCAAAATAACTCATTGTGTTAGGGAAAATCCCAGAATGAGACCTGCAGTGATCCATGTAAAGCATATTGTGGGGGAAAAAAACTATAAAATCACCATTAATCTGAATTAAAGTGTAAATATTTTACTTTGAAAAGTAAATTGCTCCAAATATGATTGAGGTAGAACTATATCTCTTAAGCTAAAATGTCCTTTTTCCTTAGGGTATTGGAGAGGGGGGCAAGCACAGAGGTTTGAAGAAATGTTTTTTCCCCAGTTGTAAAATGTTGCTTGTTCTTGCAAGACGTGTGTGTATGTGTGTGTATGTGTGTGTGAAGGAACGAGTTCACATACCAATGCAAACAGAGTGAGAACTCTTTGGGAGGAAGAAGATCCCAATAGAATGAAAGCATGAAATGCAATACTTCATGTTTCACAGATGAAAAAACAGCAATTAAGTAATCCTTGCTTAGACCATTAGGAGGAGCACAAATGGCTTCTGAGGATACAGGAATGCTACAACATGATGATGCTCTTGTGGTTTTGAAAGTGCTCCAAAAGACACTGTTAAACCCGGCTTCTTGAGCTTCTGAATTAACCTCATTTTTTGTCAGCTTTGTGCAAATTGTTGTTTCTACTTGGATTTTGCCATGGGTGTCATACTGCTTACACTGTTTTACATATTTACTAGAGCAGAGTATTTATTATATTAAAGTAACCTGATTCTGTTGAGTTGCCTGAGGGTTAGAGACATGTGCGTGTAAATCTAGCAAAGAAGAGTGATGAATTCTTATGAGTTCCGCACAGCAGACATACCAATACTGAGACGTACCAACAAGAAAAGACACGTTTTCCAGAATCGAATAAGTTGTCAATATGCAAAATAGAAAAATAGAATCAACAGAATGAGATTAAAAACAGAGCCCATCAACAGAGATAATGAAAGCAGAATCAGATCAAATGCTGAATGGATAACTGTCTTCTCTTTAGAACTTTTGTCAGCTCTTTCTATTAGAAAATAAAAGCTTGAAACAATGTATAATACTAATATAATAAAATATAATAATTAGATAATCTATAAAAATATATATAGGAGGAGATCAAACCAATCAATCCTAAGTGAAATCAACCCTGAATATTGACTGGAAGGACTGATGCTAAAGCTGAAGCACCAATACTCTGACCATCTGATGTAAAGAGCCAACTCGTTGGAAAAGACCCCGATGCTGGGAAACATTGAAGGCAAAAGGAGAAGAAGGCGGCAAAGGATGAGATGGTTAGATAGCACTGACTCAATGGACATGAATTTGAGCAAACTCTGAGAGGTAATGAAGGACAGGGAAACCTGGCATGTTGCAGTCCATGGGGTTGCAAAGAGTCAGACACAACTTAGCAACTGAACAATAACAATTCAAATACACATACACATATATAATCTATTCTGACTTTAAAAAATAGATTCATATTAATTTTTTAAAAATTCCATTACAGATGTTGTTCATTCTTACAGACTTTATCTGGTTGTTTGGGGGTCTAGTGGCCTGAACCTGAGAATCTATTTCCATGAACTTCTAATTAATACTCAAGGAAAAGTTCAGATGGAGAACATTGTGTTTAACTCAGTCAAGTTATATTTAGGGATTCACTGGAGACTGGCACCTCACTCGGATGCTATGTGAAGAATGTGATGCAAATACAAAACGTGTCTTCTGAAGTCTTATTTGGAAAACTCATTTAGGAAACTTTCACTTTGTAAAAGCATATTTTATTGCGTATAAGGATAATCTGTCCACCAGTATATGGGATTGTTTCCTAAAGAACTTTCTCCATATTGGAGTTTGTTCCTGGATCTTATACCTCTCCATTCCTCTCTTCCCCTCCCCTCCTCCCTCCAGTCCTCTCTTTTACTCTCTCCTCTCCTTTCTTCTCTTCTCCTTCCCTCCTTCCTCTCACACACAGACATACTGAAAATCCCTCCACACTACACATCAAGCCCCTTACGATCTGAGTTTTGGCAGGCCAGAGTTGTACTTCCTTTTTGTCCTTCTCTGCCAGCTTTTATGAAAGATTTTCTCAGATATACTTTATTTTGGGCTTCCCTGGTGGCTCAGGTGGTAAAGAATCTGTCTGCAATGTGGGAGACCTGGGTTCAATCCCTGGGTTGGGAAGATCCCCTGGAGAAGGGAAAGGCTACCCACTCCAGTATTCTGGCCTGGCGAATTCCGTGGACTACAGTCATGGGGTCGCAAAGAGTCGGACACGACTGAGTGACTTTCATTTTATTTGCTACCTCTCGCAACTTCATTTATGTTCATGTCATGATGCACATGGAAAATGATAAATGGCTAAAGCTGTCAATGGTTACGGGGACTGACTCAGAGGATGTTGCTGTCTCAGGCCCCTCTTGGCAGCTCCAAAGTGCTGAGAGGACCAGTGACATAATGACTCTGTGACCTCACCAGACTCATCACCGTGCCAAGGACAATAAAAGGATACTCTGATCCATTTAGCTCAGTGCCACAGGACTGAGTTGCCTGGGCAGGCCAGGGCTGCCAGTAGACCCAGCAGCCCCCCTCCTTCTGCACATTGCTTGTGTGGTACCATGAGCCACTTCTCCCCAGCACCCTAGAGAGCAGATTTCAAACCAGCCCCAGAGGGTAGATTTTCTGCACGTTTTGTTGGTATGACAGCACACTAACTTTACAGCCACCCAGTGAGACACAGCTGTGTCTCCAACAAGATCTTGATCACAGGCCCAGATTTGCAGTTTAGACTTCTTTGGGTGCTGCGTCTCATCCTAGGGGCACTGCCTGCTCCTTACATCTGCTCTTTCTGTATTCTTTAGGGTTCCCTTTGTTTTTTTGGCTAGCCAATCTCTTATTATTCAAACACTCACTTACAAGTAATAATTCTTTTTTCAGCTTTATTGAGAGCATAATTGATAAATAAAAATTGCATATATTTAAGAGAGCTGGACCATAAAGAAGGTTGAGCACCAAAAAATTGATGCTTTTGAACTGTGGTGCTGGAGAAGACTCTTGAAATCCCTTGGACTGCAGGGAGATCAAACCAGTCAACCCTAAAAGGAAATCAACACTGAACATTCATTGGAAGGACTGGTGCTAAAGCTGAAGCTCCAATACTTTGGCCACCTGATGTGAAGAGCTGACTCATTAAAAAAGACTCTTGATTCTGGGAAATACTGACGGCAGGAGGAGAAAGGGGATGACAGAGGATGAGATGTTTGGATGGCATCAGTGACTCAATGGACATGAGTTTGAGCAAACTGGGAGACTGTAATGGACAAGGAAGCCTGGGATGCTGCAGTACATGGGGTCACAAAGATTTCGACAAAACTGAGCAACTGAACAAGAACAAAGGTGCATAACTCAATGTTTTGTTACATGTATGCATTGTGAAATGATCACCATAATTAAGCTATAGCCAATAATTCTGTAATTGAACTTTCTCTGTCAAATTATTGTGTGATTTATCTTCCCTGACTGGATCCAAAGTGATAAATCATGGTAGCAGGGAAGAGAGCTATGCAAAGGCCCACCTTTCTTTCAGCAGCAGAAACCACTGCTGACTCCATCTCTTGAGGATTCCAACCAGCCACTTCATGGTGATCTGATTGCTATCAGATCCCAAGGAGTACACCTAAGTCCCTGACCAGCGAAAACTGTAAAGAAGCAATAGCAGCAATCACAATCCAGCAAGAATGAAACAACTGTGAGCTCCATCTTCTCCTGGATGAAGTCACCCCTCTGTGTGAGCAAGCAAGCTGAACACCCTTAAGTGCTAATTGAGTATGAGAGATAACTTGAGTGGGTGGTAGAAGAAAGATGATGAATATTAATAAAGGCATTAGGATGACATTAGCTGGAACTGGAGTTTGTCCACTCACCCTTGTATATTAAGTATTTTCTTTTAGAGATTATAGATAGCTACATAATCAGAGCATCTAGGATGGATTGCTATTAATGAGGAGCATGAGCAGATATGAGTGATGCAAGAGCAGACATATCTGTGTCACACCTCTCATCCTTGGCTTTTTACTCCAGCTATTACTATGGTATCTGGCTGCACACACTGGTCAACTGAAAACATCTCCCTTCATAGATCTCTTTCTGTCTCAGAGCTTCCTCATACCACTGAACCTTTTCACTCATCCTGACACAAGCATAAACCTGGAAGTGCAAGGCTACTGACAACCCAAGAAACAAATTGACCGCTGGGAATCAGAGCCTATCACTAAATGCTGCCCCTTTATGTCCCGTGGGGTGGACAATTTTGGACTGCATTATATATGGCTTCTCAGAGGTCCCCAGCAGAACTAAATCTCTGTTGCCCAAGGTCATGGTGAACTCAATGAGACACGAGACACCTCAGATTGACACTCCCCCCTCCTTGTTCAACTTGTCCCTATTCATTGGAGTGGGTTATCAAAATAAACTACTTGCACCAAAATACTGTCTCAGGTTCTGGTTTGGGGGGGTAACCTAGGCTAACACAGGGGCTTACCCAATGGCCCAGCAGGTAAAGAATCTGCCTGCAATGCAGGAGATACAGGAGATGAGTGTTTGATCCCTGGGTCAGGAAGATCCTCTGGAGGAGGGAATGGCAACCCACTTTAGTATTCTTG
The DNA here is from genome assembly GCF_033118175.1 of Dama dama. Taxonomy (NCBI): domain Eukaryota; kingdom Metazoa; phylum Chordata; class Mammalia; order Artiodactyla; family Cervidae; genus Dama; species Dama dama. The sequence goes on from NC_083710.1 coordinate 52,032,338, forward strand.
CCTGGAGAATTCCATGAACAGAATTCTGGTGGGCTACAGTTTGTGGGGTCGCAAAGAGTCAGACACGACTGAGCGAATAAGCACACAGACAACCACAGCACACTCAACAACAGGCTAACACAGATCTCTCCTGCCTTTTATTTCTCAGCTTCCAGATGCATTTCTCTTCTGAGGATGTTTCTTAAGTATGGATAACCCATAGGGTCCTGACGTTGGCACACTTCTCCATTCACTTTCCTGCTTCATCTCAGGTGCTTGCACACTTTAACTATGATGTAACTGTTGGAAAATCTCCATCTGTTCCCTCTGTCCACTTGACACTTCTGACCTGTACAACCACATCCCAACTCTAAATTTTCTAAAACCGGTTAAATGTAGCATTAAAAGAAAAACCGAGTTCGTGATTGCCAGCCCTGGCTTCCAGCTGCACCTTCTCTGGTTTTTCCTATTTGGTGAATGGCATCAGCATGCTCTGAGCTTCGTAAGTTAGAAAGCTACGAATGAATCTTGGTACTCCTCTTTCTGTACACCCAACCACACCCTCATCCCGGGCAAACAATAAACAAGACATGCTGATTTCTTCCTTCTGAGTGTCCTCCCTTCTCTGTCTCTATTTTTCATTATTGTCACCCTTGTCTTACGATCAACTCCCCCTGTCTGTCATTACAAAGGGAGGGCTAAGAATAAGGTGAGACAGGGGATGAAGTAGAGCAAGCGTGAGATAACTAGTTGTCTGTTGGCTGCTTGCCAACGTTAGGGTGCAGTGCTGACCTCCCTGAGCATCTAGTCTATATTGAACACTCAACAGACATTTGTTGAGGAGTTCAATACACACGTCACTCTTGGGGCACATGTTGGCGACAATAAGGGATTGCAATTTAAATGAGTGGGAATAAGAAGAAAGGATCTTACTAGAAAACTTTAGCTTTTGCAAATCTTCCAAACACTATTGGATTAATCTGAAAATATGTTTATATTTTCAGATTATAAATGAAATAAACACATTTCATTTATTAAGACTTTACTAGTAATGCAGAGTTTCCAGTGCTCAATCGCTTAGCCATGTCTGACTCTTTGTGACCCCTTGGACTGTAGCCTGCCAGGCTCCTCTGTCTCTGGGGTTTCCCAGGCAAGAATACTGGAGTGGGTTGCCATTTCCTACTCCAGGGGATCTTCCTGAGCTGGGGCTGAAACCACACGTCTCTTACTTGGCAGATTCTTTGCCACTAGTGCCACCTGAGAAGCCCATCCAAACACTATTGGATTAATCTGAAGATATAAAGATATTTCATTTATTAAGACTTTACTAGTCATGCAGGGTTTAGCATCGTTCTATTATATATGATGGTGACTTGAATCTGGAGAGTCTTTCATCTCCATGAGAATACTGGAGTGCAGTTGGCTGTTGTATATGCTGGCTGTCATATAACTCAGAGACAAAATGTCCAAAGACTTCCAGGCTGGGTAGGTTCAAAAATAATATTTTAATAGATTTTTCTTGGGATGGGGGCATGCCATTAGATGGAGGGGAAACACAGAATTACTAGTAAATTATTAGTTCTCAATCAGAACCTGGAAATATCTACTGTCACCCTTCCCAATTTCTTCATCTGTTTTTCTTAATTTTTATATACTTTCTTAAATTACTTTTGAAACAAAGTAAGAAGAGGGCCATTTTGCCTCTTTATTTAAAAAAATGACATTAATTATGTTAAGGAATTATACTTCATGTGGGAAGCAATAAGCAACTGATGGTTGTAAGTCTAATAGAAGTAATTTTGTGTTAAGAAAAACTTTCACTCACTTGTCATTAATTAACTTAGTAAGGGATTATAGCTATACAAATGTTGAATTATTCTCATGTAACCCTGGCTCTTGGCTCAGCGGTGAAGAATCTGCTTGCCAGTTCAGGAGATGCGAGTTCAATCCCTGGCCAGGAAGATCCCCTGGAGGAGGAAATGGCAACCTACTACAGTATTTTTGCCTGGAAAATCCCACGGACAGAGAAGCCTGGCAGGTTGCAATCTATGGGATCACAAAAAGTCGGACATGACTGAGAAGGAGCAGGAATCCTGGCTCAGGAGAAATGACCTATTTTCCAAATGTGAACAAACCCATGCTAACAACAGTTATTTGTCTTATAGACCAGCCTCTTGTTTACATTTTTGGTGTCTTTACTGACACAAAGACATATTCTAAACTATGATTAGAGAACACTGATCTAGAGGTTTTGTTTTTTTTTTTTTAAGAATTGCCAGATTTCAAAATAACAATGTAGTAAGATTATTATTAAAAGTATTGATGGTATTTTTTACCATCATAGTTCAAAATGAAACCCTTTCTTAAAGAGATTGTATGATTTACCTAAAACTTCCTGGATCAACTGGGATATAGTGACTGGACCTAATATATTAAACTCTTTATTTTTGCTCTGGACTGAAGCCAAAGAGCAATAATTGCTTCTATGCCTTGCCTGGAAGCAGGTGACTCTGCCATCTGGATATGTGTCCTCCACTCCACTGAGCAGGGCTCTGATAAAATGCTGTATTCCTGGCCTCTGGGCAAAGAATTGTGGGGGGAGTAGGCAGCCCTATAGATCCTGGTAATAACTTGCCTTTCCCTTTGGGATTTAGAGCCTGCTTGCATTTCGTGAAGGTTTTAAAGAAAAGGCCCAGGATATCAGAATTGAAATGCGGCTGCTGTCCCAGACATTCAAGCTTTGTTTACTGTTGACTGTTTCAGGGTACTACGGATTCTTTATTTTTTGGTCGCAATTCAGAGAGTTTTCATAGTTATAGCTTCATAAAAGATTGTCAGAAAGCCTGCTGAATCTACTATTGAGGATGGTGAATGGGAGAGCTGGGTTTCCCATCTGCGGGCTCCTTTTTTGATCAAGTCTAACTCAGTATTCTGGCAAATAAACTAGAGTGAGGAACCTGCAAGTTGCCCTGAATAAGCTAACCATCTTCTTCTCTCTCTGTTTGGCTTAACAGTCTGTTTCCTAAGGAGCTCTATCCTTTCTCTCCTCAGATCAAAAACCATTCCAGTCTTGTCTCGTCTTTCTCTGTGATTTGTATGTGTTTTTTTTCCTTCTTATGTGTGTTTTCTTATCCAATTGGTTGAAATCACCCAAAATTCACTAGGAGGGCAGTCACTGGTTGCCTCGTAGCCATTACTTGACAAGGCTATAATTAGTTGGGCCATTTTACACCTGCTTTCCCAGCTGGGCACTGCATTTTGCTTTGCAGTGATTTGTTTCAGAACTGAAAGGACACCGCTTCAAAAATGAGTTCACAATATGCATTGACAACGAAAATTGTAGATTCTACACTGGGGAGAACTTACAGCAAGAGCATTCATTCATTCATTGGTTTTTTGTTTGTTTTTCTTGCGAGTATACCTTTCTTCCACCACCATTTAACTCTTTGGATAGTTTTCAGTAAACAGCTTCTAACAGAGTAATCAAAATTGGACCTTCCTATGTCAGTAGCTCCTTATTTAATATTTCACTGAGCTTTTAGAGGGATGCATTGGTTAGGGTTAATTTTTAGTCATCATAGCCACAAGGTAACCTTTAACGTGTAGAAATATGCCTTTCCAATAATTCAGATAATACATTTGATAATGCCATATGTAGAATTCTCATGCTAAATTAAATGCTTTTAAATGGAGAATACATAGATATTTTTCATTTGATACCTGGTATTTCTATTGTGCTCATAAAGTACTAGCCAGGAAGGAAAGTGGTCCAGGAAAATGAAACCAGTCGCTTCCTAAAGATTTCGTCTAGTTGGTGCAGAGTACTTCCCATTCTCTCACCCTGAAATCCACTTTATCGCAAGCATTCTATTTTGTTTTGTGTTCATGATAATGATTATTGTAGGCTTATTTACTGAGATGATTTGATGGTAAATCAATATTTATCTACGTGGGTGACCCAGAAGAATCCTAGAAATGTGAGTAAGGTTCAGGAGGTATTCTATAAAGTCAATGCTGCTGTGGTTTCAACACAGTGGGTTTTCCTTTGAACCGGTAATGGGTGACTATTTTAGATGACCATTTTGTAGCAATTAACTACTCCTCTTCAATTAATTGTTTCACCAGAAGCAGGTTATTAGATCTCCGCAGTATGCTAATCTGAGAGACTTACGGTAAACTTAACAGTGTCAAAAAGCTCCTATCAGTATGTTACTACTTAGAAGATGAAAAAGCATAATTTACACACTGGTCAACTGAAAACATCTCCCTTCCTTGTTTTTTTTTTTTTTTTTTTTTTTTTTTAGAGAGAATTAAAATACAAAATTCTTGCCCACAGTTTTTAATAGTTTTTGCCTTTGGAACTCTATCTGAAAATAAGTCAAACCTATTTTTCTCTCTCTGTCTCCATCTTTCTGTTTCATCAAGAATGAAAAATACTTTCATCAGTTTTATTAGGTTGGCCGAAAAGTTCATTCAGGTTTTTCTGTACTATCTTAAGAAAAAAATTTTTGGCCAACCTAAAACAAGGCTACCAATTATTCCCTAATAAGCACCAAGCTCTTTCTCCTTTCTTCGTTAAAAATATCTTCTACCTCCATACACCCCTCTCTCTGCTGAGAGTTGTCAGCCTACTTTAGACCTTCAGCACATCAAGCCTGACTTTCTATAAAATTCTCCAGCTTGCCTCCCTCCATTCAGATTGTCTTGCTCATATTGCCAGACCCATTTCATCTTTTCCTCTCCTGCTGAAAGCCCTGAGTGGAACTCCCTCATCCATCAACTCCTTACCTGGGCATCCAAAGACTTCCACACTCTGTCTCCAATCAGCATTTTCTTTCTTTTTTCTCTTGGTCCACTCTGAATATTCTCTACATCAACAATTTGAACTCTACAGATTCATTCAAATGCATTTTGCTCATGCTCTTTCCCACCCCCATGGAATGCCCTTTTCTTCCTCTCTACTAATTCTGTTCAACTTCCATCATTTTCCCTCCCTCCACAATTAATTTTTCTTGCTTGCTCCATATTTGGCCTCAGTAATCACATATCTATAACATTTAACCTGTAAAACTTAGTATTTATATTAATTCTTACCTTGTATTTTTTTATATAACTTTGATTGCTTGCCCTTTTAAAAAAATTTATTTTTAATTGAAGTATAATTGATTTACACAATTTTGTTGTTTTCTATCAAACCTCAACATGAATCAGCCATTGGTGTACCTGTATCCCCTCCCTTTGGTCCCTCCCTCCCATCTCCCTCCTCATCCCACCCTTCCAGCCACTGTGGAAGATGGTATGGAGATTCCTTAAAAACTAGGAATAAAACCACCATATGACCCAGCAATCCCATTCCTAGGCATATACCCTAAGGAAATCAAAATTGATTATTTGCCTTTTTATCTGTGTATAATTTGCCCCACCAACTAGATTGAAAGTCTCTGTAAGCAGAGAATTCATCTTTAACTTTGTATTCCTACAGCACCTGGTAAGTGTCAAGCTTGGAACAGAGGCTCAGTAAATGTATGTTGAATATATTGTTTCCCTTAAACTTGGGGAATCAGATGTTTATTGCAATTCTAGATAAAAAGCTTTCTCTTGGACTATTAAATAATCACAAAAGAATATTCCTTTCTGTGAAGCACCTGGCTATATGAAAAGAAAGAAGTTCATCATCCTAAGAGGATTTAGGAGGAAATATTTCACATCTCCTCTTCAGAAAATCCTCCACAACAATGCTTTATTAAAATGGATATTCTTCTAGCACTTACAGAAAAATGAAATCCCACATAAATTGACTGTTTCTTGCCAGATGCTGGTTGTACCTTGAGATGTATAGATGATTGCATTTCCTATTGCTTGCTTTAATGCTATACCATGAGGCTTCCCAGGCGGTGCTAGTGGGAAAAAACCCACCTGCCAATGCAGGAGACAAAAGAGACACAGGTTCAATCCCTGGGTCAGGAAGATCCCCTGGAGGAGGGCATGGCAACCCACTCCAGCATTCTCACCTGGAGAATCCCATGGACAGAAGAGTGTGTCGGGCTACAGTCCATAAGATTGCAAAGAGTTGGGACAGGACTGAAGCGACTTAGCACAACAACGCTGGAGAAGTAAGATGTGGGTTCAACTCCCTGGGTCAGAAGACACCCTGGAGTAGGAAGTGGCAACCCATTCCAATATTCTTACTTGAAAAACTCCACAGTTCGTGAGAGCAGCCAGAGCAAAGTGTCGGACATGACTGAGCACACACAGAGGCAGCATACTTTGGACTTACTTTTCAAAGCGAATCGCTTTCATGTTTTTTGACTTTTAATTTTGTTCCATTCCCTCTTTATCACACAAATGCTATATAAGCAGCTGAATGGATGCCTGATTACTCATGTTATTTGTTTATAGAAAAAATAGGATCAAAATAAAAATGAAGAAGCTTGATACATTTTATCTAAGACCATACCTCCTCTGAGTCATAGAAAAAGTTATAACCTGTAATGGCTTTTATTAGATATTAGCTTGGCTGGAAAGATGCACATGAGCCCAACTGTGTTCAGCATGCTGACTTCTAGATCTTCCCTTGTTTTATACTGGCAATTTCTACTTGTCAAAAATGCTGCTCTCTGAAATTCCACTTTCCAATCTTCCTAAGGCCTTTACTAAAACAGAAAACAAAAAACCAAGTCCATGCTCTTTCTCCTATTTTTGCAATTCAAATGAAATGCTTTCTAACCTCTTGTATTTCTACTTCTTCTAAATTAAACTCTAAGTGTGTCTCATTTTATAATGCATCAATCTCAGGCCCTAGTGTTGAGGTTAATTATTAAATACAAATTTGGTTTATTAGCTAACTGACTAATTATAATAGCTGACATTTATTGTTTACTTAGTATATTCCAGGCACGATTCTAATCCAATTATTTTCATAAAACCCAGTAAGTGACATACTTTTATTTACTCTATTTTATTATTAAGGAAACTGAAACACAGAGAGATTAAGACATTTCCAGGAATCATATAGCCAGCATGTTCTGGATGCCAGCTTGGCTTCCCAGTTGCTGAAGTTTCTGTTGTGCCAAAACTATGCTACATTTTTTTCCCTACTTCCTTGTTTATAATTCTGTTTCAGCTAGAGCATTCTACTGTCTTCTATGCTTTCAAACTGTTAATAGAGCAAAATATCTAATCTGAGAGTGGTGTAGCACTAAATATGGCTTTCTAACTATGGTGTGGCAATTAGTTCGGGGATTTGTTATCATCATTTCATACATGACTGGTGGGTGATGTGGAAACTCATCAGACTTCACATACCCCATAACCTTGGATTGGTCTAATGACCAACCGTCTAATTTATTAGGAAGGAATTACAAAACTGAATTTGGTGCAGTACCATGTTTTGGGGGGATAGATAAAAGTTCTAAGCCATTTATAGTGAATTATGTGACTTTATATAATACTGAGGCTGGAATGCTAAAATTACATTTCCCAGTATTCCTTCCAGCTAGCTTTCATGATGAGCTTCAGATTCTATGAATCAGACATATTTCTGTGAGTCCTGAACCAAACTAGATTGGGAAAGAGTCAGGCTTAGAAATATCAATTCTGTTTGCACAGTTTATGATGACAATAATCACCAATTTCCCAATCTCACTGACAATTTTCTGAGACTACAACTTCCTAATCAAGGCAAAAATTTCTACAGCAGCCCAGCTTGCCTATGCTGTTCCTAGAGGCTCAGTCTAACGGCTGTTTCTTTAGCTTTCCTAGCAAATCTTTAGCTGTTTAATGTACTATTACAAATCTCTTCTGCTTGAGGTTGGTAGAGTGACTGCTGTTTTCTGCAAGTCTTATTGATGCAACTGTATCTGATACACTCTTGATATTTGAGCTATTAAATATTAAGCCAGATTTTATAATATATCTTAGCATAGGTAGTAACTAATTTTTGATTTATAATGAAGTGTTCTGGGCATTGGATATTTATTCCTGTTGGTCAGTTCAGTTCAGTTCAGTTGCTCAGTCGTGTCCAACTCTTTGCAACCCCATGGACTGCAGCACGGCAGGCTTCCCTGTCCTTCATCAACACCCAGAGTTTGTTCAAACTCATGTCCATCGAGTCAGTGATGCCATCCACCCATCTCATCCTTTGTCATCCCCTTCTCCTTCCACCTTCAATCTTTCCCCAGCATCAGGGTCTTTTCCAATGAGTCAGTTCTTCTCAACAGGTAGCCAGAGTATTGGAGTGTCAGCTTCAGCATCAGTTCTTCCAATGAATATTCAGGACTGATTTCCTTTAGGATGGACCGGTTGGATCTCCTTGCAGTCCAAAGGACTCTCGAGAGTCTTCCCCAACACCACAATTCAAAAGCATGTGTTCAAATTTCTTTATAGTCCAACTCTCACACCCATACATGACTACTGGAAAAACCATAGCTTTGACTAGACGGATCTTTGTTGGCAAAGTAATGTCTCTGCTTTTTAATATGCTGTCTTGTTTTGTCATAGCTTTTCTCCCAAGGAACAAGCATCTTTTAATTTCATGACTGCAGTCACCATCTGCAGTGATTTTGGAGACCAAGAAAATAAAGTCTCTCACTGTTTCCATTGTTTCCCCATCTATTTGCCATGAAGAGATGGGACCAGGTGCCATGACCTTCATTTCCTGAATGTTGAGTTTTAAGCCAGCTTTTCACTCTCCTCTTTCAGTTTCATCAATAGGCTCTTTCATTCTTCTTCACTTTCTGCCATAAGGGTGGAGTCATCTGCATATCTGAGGTTACTGATATTTCTCCAAGCAATCTTAATTCCAGCTTGTGCTTCCTCCAGCCTGGCATTTCTCATAATGCACTCTACATGTATTAAATAAGCAGAGTGACGATATACAGCCTTGATATACTCCTTTCCCGATTTGGAACCAGTCTGCTATTCCATGTCCAGTTCTAACTGTTGCTTCCTGACCTGCATACAGATTTCTCAGGAGGCAGGTCAGGTGGTCTGGTGTTCCCATCTCTTTAAGAATTTTCCACAGTTTGTTGTGATCCACACAGTCAAAGGCTTTGGCATAGTCAGTGAAGCCAAAGTAGATGTTTTTCTGGAACTCTCTTGCTTTTTCAATGATCCAACAGAGGGTGGCAATTTGATCTCTGGTTCCTTGGCCTTTTCTAAATCCAGTTTGATCTGGAAGTTCACAGTTCACATACTGTTAAAGCCTGGCTTGGAGAATTTTGAGTATTACTTTGCTAGCGTGTGAGATGAGTGCAATTGTGTGGTAGTTTGAACATTATCTGGCATTGCCTTTCTTTGGGATTGGAATGAAAACTGCCCTTTTCCAGTCCTGTGACCACTGCTGAGTTTTCCAAATTTGCTGGCATATTGAGTGCAGCACTTTCACAGCATCATCTTTCAGGTCCGGATTTGAAATAGCTCAGTTGGAATTTCATCACCTCCACTAGCTTTGTTCATAGTGATGCTTCCTAAGGCCCACTTGACTTCACATCCAGGATGTCTGGCTCTAGGTGAGTGATCACACTATTGTGGTTATCTGGGTCATGAAGATCTTTTTTGTATAGCTCTTCTGTGTATTCTTGCCACCTCTTTTTAATATATCTGCTTCTGTCATGTCCATACCATTTCTGTCCTTTATTGTGCCCATCTTTGTATGAAATATTCCCTTAGTATCTCTAATTTTCTTGAAGAGATCTCTAGTCTTTCCAATTCTATTGTTTTCCTCTATTTCTTTGCACTGATCACCGAGGAAGGCTTTCTTATCTCTCCTTGCTATCCTTTGGAATCTGTTGGCCAACCTTTCATTATTATCATAAAAAATAAAAACTCAAAAATAATGTTAATAATTTAGCATTCTGGTTTACTATCTGTTGAATAGATGTTTATCGATGGCTCATTCTGTGTCAGTAACTGTTCCTGGTGAAACAGCATGCCTCTCACCAGAAACAGTTGAAGAAAATAGATGAAGTCTCTAGTCACATGGAACTTACAGACTTTCATGATTAACTTATAGCTTGAAAGAACTTCCCATGTGTAGTTAGGTTGCCAGTTCAAAGTATTTCAATAGCTTAAGAGATACTGGTAATGCCTCAGAATAGAGAGAACTCATTTTGGCATCAACATTACTAACTTAAACCCCTGCTTGCTGGGGGCTTCTCTGGTGGCTCAGTGGTGAAGAATCTGCCTGCAATGCAGGAGACGCAGGTTTGATCCTTGGGTTGGGAAGAGTCCCTGGAGAAGGAAATGGCAACCCACTCCAGTATTCTTGCCTGGAGAATCCCATGGACAGAGGAGCCTGGTGGGCTACTCGGGGTTGCAAAAGAGTTGACCATGACTGAGGGACTAAACAATACCAGCTGTTTACTGATCCATAAGATGGGGATTTCTATTTATTTCACATGACGTGAATGGCAAAATATCTCATTGGGGAGATGATTATGTATCAGTTATATGTGGAATAAATAATTTGAAAAAATCAGTTCAGCAATAGTGATCAGACTCACAGTCATGTTTAACTCTTAGTACAAGTAATAATATGGAAAAGCAACAAGAGCTTTCTTCAGCAATAAATATCAAAATGAAACTCAGGTTATTATGTAACACATATACCAGTTAAATCATCACAAGTGCAGGAAAACCCTATAAATATGGTCTATCAATTTAATCTATAGTATAATCATATTCCAAGTGCATAAGGATGCTTTTTGAATTGTGTTAATATCAGTTTCAAAATAGTGATTCTAAAAATGCAATTTTGTGTGATAAATTAGAAAAAGGTATATAGATAGTTTCATTTACAGAATGATTAGATTATTGCTTATAATTCATTAAGATATTTTTCTATCGAAATTTTCAAGTTTAATAAGATTTGTTTCAAAAGGTCAGTATATACATATCTAATCAAAATTAAAATATACATTCTATGTTTATTTCATAAAACAAAAATAGGGGCGTATGGTTCTAGTTCATTCATTGGGGATGAATGTATAAATAGAGGTCATCTCAAAGCAAAGATCTTTGTGGGCAAGGAGAAGATACCTGCAGCTGTTGACAGTGCATATCTGTGTCTCGGTGCGTGTTTATGTGTAGTTTTCCCATAACTGAGTGAGTAGAGGTAGTGTTAGTTGCTCAGTCGTGTCTGACTCTTTGTGACCCCATGGACTGCCGTCTGCCACACTCCTCTGTCCATGGAATTCTCCAGGCAAGAATACTGGAGTGGATTGCCACTCCCTTCTCCAGAGGATCTTCGTGACCCAGGGATCTAACTTGGGTATCCTGCATTGCAGGCAGATTCTTTATCATCTGAGCTACAGGGAAGCCCTGTCATTGAGTGAGGGTCATGAGAAACTAAAGGATATTACAAAGTTCTCAGTGTAGCTGGAGGAAGGGACAAAATGATGCTAGTGTAAAGAAAATGGGAAGATGACAATGCAGATACATTGAGAGAGCTGCAATCTCAAAAGCATCTTTTTCTTGGAAACTTTATTACAAATTAAATAAAACATGATGATTAAAAATTGACAGCGAAGACATATGATACATAAAATGGTTCTTAACTTTGAAAAAATGGTATAACCTCCTTGGATCAGTTTGCACCTATCTGCCAGTCTCCACTTTCTCTCAAATTGATGATGAGTTTCATGATTTGCAAACACTCAAAAAGGATGTAACGACACACTTAATCTTGACATATAATCTGTATTTGTAATAAATTTCAAAAGGCTGAGAACTTGTCAGAATGCTGGATCTAATTTCTTTAGAAACCAACTCAAAATAGAATGTCATAAATGCAAAACGAATACCACAGTTGGACTGTGTGTTTTTAATCTTTTTAAAAAATTTTTGTGTATCAATTCAGGCAGATTGTTAAAGGAATTAAATAATCTGTGTTAAAAGATAAGATACAGTATTTGAGGACTGGTAGATTCTTCATAAATCTTGTTGATCATAATTATTAATTATAAGAAGCATAAATATAATTCTCTCTGCCACCAGAGATACTGTCTAAGGACATTAGGGAAAAAGTGAGCCATCCTACATACGCAGCTTCCAACCTTGTATGCCAGATTCCATCACTGAGTTCTTGTCTTATGATATTGAGCTTTATTTCTTATTTAGTAGTAAGAATCATAGCTTCTTAAAACTGAGACCCTATATTGATTTTTTTCATCTCTTTAGATCTCCCTCACACCAGAGTTGGAATTCAGCCCCAAGGCAGGGTCCTACTACCAGCTGTTGAGGAATTCTTCCTGTGTTTCCACAGTATGCTACTTCCAAACCCCCTTGCTCCTGCCTGAGCTTCCACACACTAGTGCACCCTGAAACTCTGGATGAGATAATTTGAGTAACAATGCAATGTGGAGAAATGTAAACAAACAGTGAATAAACCAGAAACAGTAGAAGAGATGCTCATTGGTTTTCTGTTTGTGTTGTTGAGAGTATTAGATAAAAAACTGTTCAAAACATCAATATAAGCCATAGAAAAGGGATCCTTCTAGTTATATTGTTAAGAATTCTATTCCATGCACTAAATTAAAATTAACCATTTAAAAAAATAATAATAAAATAAAACTAACCATTTAAAATTAACTCTTGTTTTCTTTAGTCCGTGTTCTCTTTCTTTTCTGAGAGTAAAACAATAATAAATTTTGTTATTTTCTGACATTTGGGACTGTTAGGTGCTTTTAAAAGAACGTCATTTGGTTTGTTTCCTGGAAGCATATTTCTCAGGTTCACCTCATTAGGTGACATTTCCTTTATGTCAAAGTAGTGATACATGAGTGTTATCACTGGTCACCTGTAATCCAAAGGAAATCTTTACAAACGAAGACATCTAAAGAAACCGTTCATCTCAGTGGTGGCCTAATCACCTTTATAAGGCCATGTTTGCTTTAGAGGTCTATACCCAGGTGGGAGTAAAGAGAGTGAAATTTGCTCAGTTGTGTCCAACTCTTTGTGACCCCATGGGCTATAGCTTGCTAGGCTCCTCTGTCCGTGGAATTCTCCAGGCCAGAATACTGAAGTGGGTAGTCGTTCCCTTCTCCAGGGGATCTTCCCAACCCAGGGATCAAAACCAGGTCTCCTGCATTGCAGGTGTATTCTTTTTAAGCTGAGCCAGCAGGGAAGTACAACCAGGGAGTTTACCAGGGAGTAAAGAGAAATGGCATCTAAACATGAGATACTTATACTAGCTAGACAGTGAGTGTGAATAAGTTAATGTATTTAAGCCTGTTTTCTGATTTAAATGTGTGTGCTCAGTCACTAGGTCGTGTCCACCTTTTTGCGACCCCATGGACTGTAGCCTGCCAGTCTCCTCTGTCATGGAATTCCCCAGGCAAGAATACTGGAGTGGGTAGCCATTCCCTTCTCCAGGGGATCTTCTTGACCCTGGTATTGAGCCTGTGTATCTTACATCTTATGGATTGGCAGGCAGATTCTTTACCACTAATCATATCATATTAGAATTCATTAGAAAATTTACAAATGCATAATAATTAAAGCTGCCCTTTGCCTCACTGCACCTCTAGTAGCAACATGGGTTAAATGCAGCTCTATTAGAGCCACTCACAAAAATTTTGCCAGGGGAGTCCCTCTTGCAGCAATTACTCTAGTCAGCAAGTACGATCTGGAGATATGTCCTACTATGTGCCCTGAGCGTTTCTGTAAGTAAGAGAAGGATAGAGGCTTCATCAAATTGGGCTAAGTAATCTTCCTCAAAGGGATCATCGAAGACATCGAAGACAACAGAAACAATGCCAGCTCTTTATACGTAAAAAATAATCCAAGCAAACAAACAACTCCTACCTCCAAAACTCTTCCATTATGATTATTTTAATGCAAGTGGAATAGTCAATTAGGTATAGGAATTTCCTTTTTAAAATTTAATATTATCTTCTCCATGGATCCATCTTCAAAATGTATGATATGTTCCCTCAGTTATATAAAAGTAGCTATGCTAAAAAAATAAAGATCAAATCACTTTAATTCCTTGTATGTGATATTATGTAAATTCAAAGTATTACCATTCAACTAAGACCTAGGGGCTAACGACTAGCTGCTATCTACCAAAGATCATCAGGTAGCTAGATTATTCTTATCCTCCTGCCTTCTACTTACTGCCTTTCAATTATTTTCAATAAAAATTTATTATTCTGATCACAAGATTAATGCATACTCCTTGCAGAAAATGTTCAAAGAGAATAAAGAAGAAAAATGTCCATAAGCCTAGTACCATGCAGTAACCAATGTTAGCAAAGACTTTAACTGATTTTTCAAGCTGCAAATTTCTATTTAAAGGTTGTAAAGTGATAGATTGTGCTTTGACTTTCATTTATCCTAAGGCTTATTGACTTTAACTCTTAACCTTACCTTTGAATATTGTTTTTAATGAGAATATGAAACATTTATAAAATAAACCATTTAGGTGTGAGTTAGATTCAACCCGCCATCCTGAGGAATAACAATAGACTTTAGCCATAATATATATTATGTTTAATAAATGTAAATATAAACTATGATAAAATGTCTGAAAAGTTATAAAATTAAGAAATCTTATATTCAACAATATTTTTCTTTGCTGTACTTTTACCAGCAACTCAATATATTGTTTATATTCTTACTTTTGTCCCTTTTGGTGTTTTTCAAACATTTATTGTTAATTTAGAAGTTTAGTCTCATTCTCTCACTTTATAGAGGAGGAAATTAAGACTTAGAGAAGTTTAGTAACATATACAGTGTTAGCAGGACAATAAGAAAAACCGAACCCAATTCTATTCACTCCTGGTTTACCATCTCACAGTCTTTTGGCTATATCATGCAGAGAGAAATGAAATGCATTTTAATTCACTTGAAATTGAATTTATTTAATGCTTTTTTTCCTCCAGCAGATTTGCAAAGGAAGCTTCATAATTATATTTTGTGCAGGCTAAAACTCGAATAAGTTTGCATTCTAAAAGTACACATGAATTTGGTGAATGGATGTGAAGGGAGGTCAACAGGGAAAGGATTCTCCTCTGGAAGCCTGCAGATCTTTTAGGAAAAGACCTGCAAACAAGATTAAAGATTCACCATGGGTGACCCACATATATCTCAAACATTTTTGCCTGACTTTTAGTATCTCCTACCTTCACCATATGTCCTTTCTCCCTTCCTTATGCACACTTTCTCTCAGTCTAGAGAAGATATGCAACAGGATGGCCATGCAGATGGTGAATAATTTATACTGGTTGACTTATAGCTTCTTCCCTGAGCCCCCACGTGCCATTCCTTTATGCACAGCCCCTCGATAGTACTGATCCATGATCCAGCAACTAAAGGGTTAACACCTCACAGGAGGGGAACACCACAATTTGCATCTGTTTTAATTGTCTGAGGCCATATCACATTGCTCTAAGAGAATTTTAATATCACTGTCTATTCAATATAAAGGCTTCCCTGGTGGTTCAGCAGTAAAGAATACACCTGCAACGAAGGAGATGGGTTCAATCCCAGGGACGGGAAGATCCCCTGGAGAAAGAAGTGGCAACCCACTCCAGTATTCTTGCCTGGGAAACCCCATGGACAGACGAGCCTGGCGAGCTACAGTCCATGGGGTCTCAAAGAGTTGGACATGACATAGCAACTGAAAAACAATAACCACATATACCAAAATCTATCTTCAATCATTTCATAAGAACTTCTGGAGAAAAAGGAAGGATGTGCAGAAGGGAAAGTCAGAAAGTAAAGAAGAAGGAAGGAGAGGAGGAATGGTGTTTGCCTGGCAGGCACTGTGATGTATTTAATTTCAGTATACTATATTCCCTGGTGGCTCAGATGGTAAAGCGTCCACCTACAATGTGGAAAGGCATGGGTTCAATCCGTGGGTTGGGAGGATCCCCTGGAGAAGGAAATGGCAACCCGCTCCAGTATTCTTGCCTGGAGAATCCCAAGGGCAGAGGATTTTAGTAGGCTACACAAAAACAAGACCAGGAGCTGACTGTGGCTCAGATCATGAACTCCTTATTGCCAAATTCAGACTGAAATTGAAGAAAGTAGGGAAAACCACTAGACCATTCAGGTATGACCTAAACCAAGTCCCTTATGATTATACAGTGGAAGTGAGAAATAGATTTAAGGGACTAGATCTGATAGACAGAGAGCCTGATGAACTATGGACGGAGGTTCGTGACTTTGTACAGGAGACAGGGATTAAGACCATCCCCATGGAAAAGAAATGCAAAAAAGCAAAATGGCTTTCTGAGGAGGTCTTACAAATAGCTGTAAAAAGAAGAGAAGAGAAAACCAAAGGAGAAAATGAAAGATAGTCCCATCTGAATGCAGAGTTCCAAAGAAGAGCAAGGAGAGATAAGAAAGCCTTCCTCAGCAATCAATGCAAAGAAATAGAGGAAAAGAACAGAGTGGGAAAGACTAGAGATCTCTTCAAGAAAATTAGAGATACCAAGGGAACATTTCATGCAAAGATGGGTTCGATAAAGGACAGAAATGGTATGGACCTAACAGAAGCAGAAGATATTAAGAAGAGGTGGCAAGAATACACAGAAGAACTGTACAAAAAAGATCTTCATGACCCAGATAATCACGATGGTGTGATCACTCACCTAGAGCCAGACATCCTGAAATGTGAACTCAAGTGGGCCTTAGAAAGCATCACTATGAACAAAGCTAGTGGAGGTGATGGAATTCCAGTTGAGCTATTTCATATCCTGAAAGATGATGCTGTGAAAGTGCTGCACACAAGATGCCAGCAAATTTAGAAAACTCAGCAGTGGCCACAGGACTGGAAAAGGGCAGTTTTCATTCCAATCCCAAAGAAAGGCAATGCCAAAGAATGCTTGAACTACCGCACAATTGCACTCATCTCACATGCTAGTAAAGTAATGCTCAAAATTCTCCAAGCCAGGCTTTAGCAATATATGAACCGTGAACTTCCAGATGTTCAAGCTGGTTTCAGAAAAGGCAGAGGAACCAGAGATCAAATTGCCAACATCTGCTGGATCATCGAAAAAGCAAGAGAGTTCCAGAAAAACATCTATTTCTGCTTTATTGACTATGCCAAAGGCTTTGACTGTGTGGATCACAACAAACTGTGGAAAATTCTGAAAGAGATGGGAATACCAGACCATCTGACCTGCCTCTTGAGAAACCTGTATGCAGGTCAGGAAGCAACAGTTAGAACTGGACATGGAACAACAGACTGGTTCCAGATAGGAAAAGGACTATGTCAAGGCTGTATATTGTCACCCTGCTTATTTAATTTATATACAGAGTACATCATGAGAAATGCTGGGCTAGAGGAAGCACAAGCTGGAATCAAGATTGCTGGGAGAAATATCCATAACCTCAGATATGCAGATGACACCCTTATGGCAGAAAGTGAAGAGGAAGTAAAGAGCCTCTTGATGAAAGTAAAAGAGGACAGAGAAAAAGTTGGCTTAAAGCTCAACATTCAGAAAACTAAGATCATGGCATCTAGTCCCATCACTTCAAGGGAAATAGATGGGGAAACAGTGGAAACAGTGTCAGACTTTATTTTCTTGGGCTCCAAAATCACTGCAGATGGTGACTGCATCCATTAAATTAAAAGATGCTTATTCCTTGGAAGGAAAGTTATAACCAACCTAGACAGCATATTGAAAAGCAGAGAGATTAATTTGTCAACAAAGGTCTGTCTAGTCAAGGCTATGGTTTTTCCAGTGGTCATGTATGGATGTGAGAGTTGGACTGTAAAGAAAGCTGAGTGCTGAAGAATTGATTCTATTGAACTGTGGTGTTGGAGAAGACTCTTGAGAGTCCCTCGGACTGCAAGAAAATCCAACCAATCCATCCTAACGGAGATCAGTCCTGGGTGTTCGCTGGAAGGACTGATGCTGAAGCTGAAACTCCAATACTTTGGCCACCTCATGCGAAGAGTTGACTCATTGGAAAAGACCCTGATGCTGGGAGGGATTGGGGGCAGGTGGAGAAGAGGACGACAGAGAGTGAGATGGCTGGATGGCATCACCGACTCAATGGACATGGGTTTGAATAAACTCTGGGAGTTTGTGATGGACAGGGAAGCCTGGCGTGCTGCAATTCATGGGGTCTCAAAGAGTCGGATACGACTGAGTGACTTCACTTTCACTTTCATAGTAGCATACAAATAATTTGTACATTCAAAAGCTAAGGAGACAGAAGTTAATAGTATTCTTCTAAGGAACTTTGTGTGCTTGTGGGCACAAGCAGGGCTTCTTCAAGGACCTCATACAGAAAACAGCACAAAGTTTGGAGGTGAGGCCTTTCTCCCAAGCCATGCACACAACCCCTCACCATGTGCTCCATGGGGAGATTAGAAATTAAGGGATCCTTATTGGCACTTCAGTATGGTTCTTCCAGAATGTGCAAACATCTCTTTTGGAAGGATGTCCTTTCCTGTAAGATAGGATAATTCTCACTTGGGCCGTTCTTCCTATGTTAGATGAGAGAGCAGAGGAGCATCTTTTGTCATAGCTCTGTGTCCCGTATCTGGCGCAGATCCACTTTCTTTAGGAACACAGCTGCATTGTAGACTGTTTACACCAGCTGCACCCAGGTCACCCCGTCCTTCTGGACTCTGAGTGACACTACCTCAAGCTGAACCACTGGATACTTGGCCAAGGAGATGGGCCCACATGTGAATATCCTGAAGAAAGACTGGTGGTGGTAACACTAGCCCAGGTAAAGCCAATGTATTTAAGAATAGAAATCCTGCCCAAACTCAAACTCCACACAACCACACTCTGGCCACATGTACCAACCCATGTTTACCTATTCAGAGTCATACAACTAATGTTGCAAAGGGGGCTGGCTACATTTTTGTTGGAAAGATCTTTCACTCCAGACAAGGGTCACACCATCCCCTCAACTGGCCATCTTTACTGAGACAACTGACATATAACATTGTATGGCATTCCCAGGTGCCAAGGGTGGTAAAGAACCTACCTGCCAATGTAGGGGACATAGAGACATGGGTTCAGTCCCTGGATCAGGAAGATCCCCTGGAGGAGGCCATGGCAACCCACTCTAGTATTCTTGTCTGGAGACTCCCATGGACAGAGGAGCCTGGTGGGTTGCAGCCCATAGGATGGCAAAGAGTCGGACACAACCAAAGCAACTTAGCATGCACACATGCACAACATTGTATACATTTAAAGTGTTGATTTAAT
The DNA here is from genome assembly GCF_033118175.1 of Dama dama. Lineage (NCBI taxonomy): Eukaryota > Metazoa > Chordata > Mammalia > Artiodactyla > Cervidae > Dama > Dama dama. Next base: position 52,051,495 of record NC_083710.1, read on the forward strand.
ATATTTATATATTTCAAAAACATTACCAGCACTGTGTTAGCTAACACCTTCATCACACTGCATAGCTGCCATTTCTTTTTAGTGGTGAGTACCCTTAAGATCTACTCGTAGCAACTGCCAGGTATATAATACAGTATTATTAACTATAATTACCAGGCTGTATATTAGATCCCCAGAACTTATCCATCTTATAACCAGGGGTTTGTCTTCTTTGGCCAGCCTCTCCCCATTTCCCTCACTCCCCACCCCCTAGTAACCAAACTGAAATCTCTTTTCTTATACTTTCTACCAGATGGTTCTATTTTCACTTCTTGGGTTGTATAGAGAAATCTAACCCTTTTTATAAAAAAAGATATTTTGATGCGGACTGTTTTCATTGAATTTGTTACAATATTGCTCCTGCTTTATGTTTTGGTCTTTTGGCTGAGAGGCATGTGGGATCTTAACTTCCTGAACAGGAATTGAACCCACATCCTCTGCACTGGAAGAAGTTTTAACCACTGGACCTCAGGGAAGTCCACTAATCCTTTCTTAAAGTAATTCTTCAGATAATCAAAAAGTACAGTCTTGTGTCCACCACTCCTCTCTTGTGCATAAACGCTGTATATTTTTCTCACTATTTCACATGTGCCAGGGTTTTCAGTGTCATCTTCATCCTATATTTTGATCTTGAATTTCCTGTAAGTTCCTCTTAGTGTGCAGTACCCAGAAGCTGGCACTATACCACTTACAATGGCCAGTTCAAAATAGAAACCACCAGCTTCTATATGCTAGACATTTTAAAAAGCCTAAAATTATACAGGCCTTATTTTTTTAATGTTTTTAGTAACAAAGTAACATTTCATCATAGGTGAAAAACATAACAAAAATGGCTACTTTTTCAAAAACTGCTATGTCTTGCTAGTTCCCCATATACTTTTCCTTAGTTAAAACTTTTATTTTGAGATAATTGTGGATGCATATGCCATTGTAAGAAATAATACAGAAAAATTTGTGGACTCACGTGCAGTTGTAAAAAATAATACAGAGAGATCATGGGCACTCAACCCAGTTTTCTTCAATGGTAACACCTTACAGTATCACAACCAGGATACTGACATGAATGAAGTGAAAATACAGACCATTTTTACTACAAGGATCCCCATGTTGCCCTTTTACAGCCACATCTGCTTCCTTCCTGGCTCCAAACCCTTCTTAAGTCCTGGTAACCAATAAACTAACCCCTATAATGTTCTCCATTTTGGGAGTGTTGTCCTTTTAGGAATGTTATATAAAGCAAAATACAGCATGCAGTATTTTGGGATTGGTTTTTTGCATGCAGGAAAATTCCCTAAAATTTGTCAGGTTGTTGCATAAATAAATAGATTATTCCTTTTTACTGCTAAGTGGTACTCCAAGGAATGATGTATCACAGTTTATTTAGCCACTCACCCACTGTGGACATTGTTTCTTTTTGTTGTTGTTTTACAGTTGTTAAGTTGTGTCCAACTCTTTGCAACCCATTGGACTGCAGTTTGCTAGGCTCCTCTGTCCTCCACTATCTACTGGAGTTTGCTCAAATTTACATCCTTTGAGTTGATGATACTGTCTAACAATCTCATCTTATGTCATCACCTTTTCCTCCTGTCTTCAATCTTTCCCAGCATCAGGATCTTTTCCAATGAGTCAGCTCTTTGCATCAGGTGACCAAAGTATTGAAGCTCCAGCTTCAGCATCAGTCCTTCCAATGAATATTCAGAACTGATTTCCTTTAGGATTGACTGATTTGATCTCCTTGCAGTCCAAGGGACTTTCAAGAGTCTTCTCCAACAAGACAGTTTGAAAACATCAGTTCTTCAGCACTCAGCCCTCTTTATGTTCCAATTCTCACATACATATATGACTGCTGGAAAAACCATACCTTTGACTATATGGACCTTTGTCAGCAAAGTGATGTCTCTGCTTTTTAATACACTATCTAGGTTTGTCATATATTTTCTTCCAAGGAGCAAGTGTCTTTTAATTTCATGGCTGCAGTCACCATCCCCAGTGATTCTGGAGCCCAAGGAAATAAAATCTGTCACTGTTTCCACATTTTTCTCATGAAGTGGGGATGGGATGAAGTTATGGGACCATGATCTTAGTTTTTTGAATGTTGAGTTTTAAACCAGCTTTTTCACTCTCCTCTTTTACTTTCATCAAGAGGCTCATTAGTTCCTCTTCACTTTCTGCCATTAGAGTCATATTATTTGCATATCTGAGGTTGTTGATATTTCTCCTCCAGCAATCTTGATTTCAGATTGTGATACATCCACCCACAGCATTTCACATGATGTACTCTGCATATAAGTTAAATAAGTAGGTTAATACACAACCTTGATGTACCCTTTCCCAATCTGGAACTAGTCAGTTGTTCCATGACTGGTTCTTACTGTTTCTTCTTGCTTGTATATAGGTTTCTCAGGAGACAGGTAATAATGTGGTCTGGTACACCTGTCTCTTTAAGATTTTCCACAGTTTGTTGTGATCCACAGTCAAAGGCTTTAGTGTACCATCAGTGAAGCAGACATAGATTTTTCTCCGGAATTCCTTTCCTTTCTCCATGATTCAACACATGTTGGCCATTTGATCTCTGGTTTCTCTGCCTTTTTAAAATCCAGCTTATACATCTGGAAGTTCTTGGTTCCTGTCCTGCTGAAGCCTAGCTTGAAGGATTTTGAGCATAACCTTGTTAGCATGTGAAAGGACTACAACTGTATTGTTCTAGTTTGGAGCTATTATCAATAAAGCTGCCCAAAACATTTGTGCACACATTGTCGTGTAAATATAAGTTTTCGTGTTCTTGGGATAAATAGCCACAAGAACAATTGCTTGGTTGTATGGTGGGCTTCCTTTGTGGCTCAATGGTAAAGAATCTGCCTGCAATGTGGGGGACCTGGGCTTGATCCCTGGGTTGGGAAGGGCATGGCAACCCACTCCAGTATTCTTCCCTGGAGAATCTCCATGGAGAGAGGAGCCTGGAGGGCTATAGTACATGGGGTCACAAAGAGTCAGACATGACTGAACGACTAAGCACAGCACAGCACGTGACAGTTGCGTGTCTAATTAAAGAATATTTTTTCATTGGCAGAACTGTTTTATATTCTCACCAGCAATGCAGAATGATCCTGCTTCTCTGAATCCTCACCAACATTTCATGATATCACTCTTTATTATTTTAGCTATTCTAATCATATTATCTCATTGTGGCTTTAATCTACCTCCCCTAATGGTTAATGTTGTTGAACATATTTTCATGGGTTTATTTGCCATCTGTATATCCTCTTTGCTGATATATTTTTTATGTCTTTTACCCATTTTGTAATTGGTTTGTTTGGTTTTGCTACTGAATTTTTAATATATTCTATGAATTAGTCCTTTGTTGAGTACACGGTTTACAAATATTTTCTCCCAATCTGTAGCTTGTTTCTCATCCTCTTAATAGGATCATTCACAGAGGAAGCATTTTAATTTTCATAAAGCCTAATTTGTCAGTTTTTTACTTTATGGATAGTGCTTTCAGTGTCAAGTCTAATAACTCTTGGTCTAGTTCTAAGTCCTTTAGATATTCTCCTATTCTTTTTCATTTCATATTGCAGTTTTATGTTTTATATCTAAGTGTGTAAGTTTTAGGTTGAGGGTTTTCTTTTGCTTGTTTATTTGGTTTATCTTTATTTTTTCCCTTTGACTTTCAAATTACTAAAGCACTACTTATTAAAAAGATGATCTTTCCTCAACTTAATAGCTCTATCAAAAATCAGTTGGGCATATTTGTGTGGCTCTATTTCTGTATTCTCAATTCTATTCCATTTATCTGTGTATCTATACCTTTGGGAAAACTGCACAATCTTAGCTATTGTATGTATATGATAGTTGATTATATAAGTGGATGGGTAGGAGGATTCTTCCCATTGTAATCTTGTTTTTCAGAATGTTTCACCTATTCTAGTTCATTTCCCATCTTAGATAAATTTGAGCATAATCTCATCTTTATAAACATTCTTGCTAGAATTTTGCTAGAAATTGTGTTTTACATGCATATAAATTGGAGAGAATAAACATCTTTAACATGTTGAATCTGCCAAACCAGGAACATGCCTATCTATTCACTTATTTAGGTCTTAGATTTATTTTATCAGCATTTTGTAGTTTTCAGTTTATAAATACTACATATATTGATTTATTAGATTCACATCCAAGCATTTCATTTTTAAAAATTACTGTACATGATATATGTATTTTCAAAAATAACTGTACATGGTATTGTATCAGATAATGACTCCTTATTGCAAAATTCAGATTTAAATTGAAGAAAGTAGGGAAAACCACTAGACCATTCAGGTATGACCTAAATCAAATCCTTTACAATTATACAGTGAAACTGAAAAATAGATTCAAGGGATTCAAACTGATAGACAGAGTGCCTGAAGAACTATGGACAGAGGCGCATAACATTGTACAGGAGGCGGTGATCAAAACTATCCACCAGAAGAAGAAATGCAAAAGGCAAAATGGTTGTCTGAGGAGGACTTACAAATATCTGAGAAAAGAAGAGAAGCAAAAGGCAAAGGAGAAAAGGAAAGATATGCCCATCTGAATGCAGAGTGCCAAAGAATAGCAAGGAGAGATAAGAAAGCCTTCCTCAGCAATCAATGCAAAGAAATAGAGGAAAGCAATAGAATGGGAAAGACTAGAGATCTCTCCAAGAAAATGAGAGATACCAAGGGAACATTCCATGCAAAGGTGGGCACAATAAAGGACAGGAACAATATGAACCTAACAGATGCAGAAGATATTAAGAGGAGGTGACAAGAATACACAGAACTATACAAAAAATATCTTCATGACCCAGATAACCACGATGGTGTGATCACTCACCTAGAGCCAGACATCTTGGAGTATGCAGACAAGTGGGCCTTAGGAAGCATCACTACGAACAAAGCTAGTGGAGGTGATGGAATTCCAGCTGAGCTAATTCAAATTCTAAAAGATGATGCTTTGAAAGTGCTGCACTCAATATGCCAGCAAATTTATAAAATTCAGCAGTGGCCACAGGACTGGAAAAGATCAGTTTTCATTCCAATCCCAAAGACGGGCAATGCCAAAGAATGTTCAAACTACTGCACTACTGCACAACTGCACTCATCTCATGTGCTATCAAAGTAATGTTCAAAATTCTCCAAGCAAGTCTTTAACAATACATGAACTATGAACTTCCAGATGTTCAAGCTGGTTTTACAAAAGGCAGAGGAACCAGAGATCAAATTGCCAACATTCTTTGGGTCATTGAGAAAGCAAGTGTTCCAGAAAAACATCACTTTTGCTTCATTGACTATGCTACTGCCTTTGACTGTGTGGATCGTAACAAACTGGAAAAATTCTTAAAGAAATGTGAATACCAGACCACCTTACTTGCCTCCTATGAAATCTGTATGCAGGTCAAGATGCAACAGTTAGAATTGGACATGGAACAACAAACTGGTTCCAAATTGAGAAAGTAGTAGGTCAAGGTTGTATATTGTCACTCTGCTTATTTAACTTATATGCAGAGTACATCATGAGAAACTCTGGGCTAGAAGAAGCATAAGCTGGAATAAAGATTGCTGGGAGAAATATCAATAACATCATATATGCAGATGACACCATCCTTATGGCAGAAAGTGAAGAAGAACTAAAGAGCCTCTTGATGAAAGTGAAAGAGAAGAGTGAAAAAGTCGGCTTAAAGCTCAACATTCAGAAAACTAAGATCATGGCACCTGGTCCCATCACTTCATGGCAAATATATGGGGAAACAGTGGAAACCATGACAGACTTTATTTTCTTGGGCTTCAAAATCACTGCAGATGGTGACTGCAGCCATGAAAGTAAAAGACACTTGCTCCTTGGAAGAAAGGCTATGACAAATCTAGACACCATATTAGAGACATTACTTACTGACAAAGTTCCATCTAGTCAAAGCTATGGTTTTTCCAGTAGTCATGAATGGATGTGAGAGTGGGATCATAAAGAAAGCTGAACGTGGAAGAATTGATGCTTTGGAACTGTGGTGTTGGAGAAGGTTCTGAGAGTCCCTTGGACTGCAAGGAGATCCAACCAATCAATCCTAAAGGAAATCAGTCCTGAATGTTCATTGGAAGGACTGATGCTGAAGCTGGAGTTCCAAAACTTTTGCCACCTAATGTGAACAGCTGACTCATCAGAAAAGACTCTGATGCTGTGAAAGATTGAAAGAAGAAGGGGACGACAGAGGATGAGATGGTTGGATGGCATCACTGACTCGATGGACATGAGTTTTAGGATACTCCGGGAGTTGATGATGGACAGGGAAGCCTGGCGTGCTGCCGTCCATGGGGTCATAAAGAGTCAGACATGACTGAGTGACTGAACTGAACTGATTGAATTTTTAATTTCAGTATCTACATTCTTGGGCTTCCCACGTGGTGCTAGTGGTAAAGAACCTGCCTGCCAATGCAGGAGACATAAGAGATGTGGATTGGATCCCTGAGGCTGCAGGATTCCAATGAGGAGGCGATGGCAACCCAATTCTCTAGGTATTCTTGCCTAGAGAATCCCAGGTTACAGTCCACAGGTTGCAAAAAGTTGGACACAACTGAAGTGACTTAGCATGCATCTATATTTTTATTGCTAGTATATAGAAATACAATTGACTTTTTGTATATTTCTCTTATATTTTGTGTTTAGCGTGTGCCTAGTAGTCTCTGCCCCTCCTGTGTCAAGGAAGCGGTCTCCCTCTACTTTTTGTCCCTCCCCCGGGGGATGGTTACTGTTGATCCTGCTAGGCTCTTCCTATCCTTCTACCAGAGGCGGTAGAAGGATATATAGGCTTTTCACTTCTAGTCTTTACCTTGGTGGCTTTTGGTACCTGGGGGATTGTTTCTCCTCCCCTGATGGCTTATAGCATTTTATTCTATGAGTAAATTGTCTGAGGACTTGGGTGATGTTTCACACTTGACCCCTAACAGCAGCTGATAACCTTCTTCCTGCAAGACACCAGTGCAGACCCTTTGAAAAGAGCCAGAGAGAAAGTACAAACTCTTTCTGTCTGGGCTCCCAGAAACCCTAAAATGATGTGCAAGCTCAGGCTCAAAATTTAAGAATTTGTTCAGATTTCAGATGATTTCTTCTAATTGCTTCTATGTCTTCGTCTTGTACTATGTCAGACCTGAAACAAATCTGAGCTTCCTGGTTTTATTCAGAGAGGCTTGTCACTCTGAACTTAAGTTCATTTGATTGTTTTGCAACCTTAGATCTCTGGCTGGTTGAAGAAAATACATGATGTTAATTATTCAGCTCTCTTTTTATTAGGATGGGAGCAATATTATCTTGAAGACTTCTAGCTGCTAAGTGGGAGCAGAACTCCTCAGGGAATATGTTATAATCACAAATAACACTAACCAGAAAAAAAGGGGAAAAATGATATGGATTTTATAATTAAAGATGCTTATCTGTTGGCAGTCACATTAATAGCATGAATAAGCAAGTCAAAGAGTGGGAGGTGATATTTCCTATACATATACCCAACAAAGGGCTCAAACCAAAAATCTATAAAGAAATCCCACAAATTCGTAACAAAAAGAAACAAAAGTGAGAGAAACATGGACATGCGTGAATATGCACTTTACAAACATGGATATCCAAATAGCTAATACGCACATTGAAGCTACATAACCTTACTAGTTAGTCATCAGGAAAATGCAAAAGAAAACCACAATGAGGTGTCACTACACACACAGAATTGCTAAAGTTAGGAAGATTATATATTGGTACAGCCACTCTGGAAAAGAGTTTGACATCATCTACTAATGATGAACGTATGACTCCACTGTGATCCAATAATTTCTGTCCTTAGGCATATAACAAACAAAAATGTGGGGAGTAATAGGATGGTAGGATGAGGGTGTGTGTGGGTATTTATAGTAGCATTGTTCTTAAGATCCAAAGACTGGAAAAACCCTTCATGTAGAACAAAGGAAGAATAAATAAATTGTGGTAGATTTGTTCAACTGAATACTGTGCGTCAGTGAAAATGAACTACATCTAGACTTGACAATATAATTTAGAGCAAAAAAGTCAAACAGAAATGAATATGTCCTGTAAAAATTCCAATATGTATATAGTGAAAATTAGGTAAAGCTAGTCTAGGGGTTTAGAAGAAAGGCTAAGAGATACCAACTGGGAGGAGAGTGGACCTTGTGGAGGACGGGGGCCTGAGGCAGCTTCTGTTGTGTGGGGTGCTGGCCTATTTATTGACTTGGGAGCTTGTCTCATGGGTGTATTCACTTTGTAATAGTCCATGAGCTTATCATCTGGGCATTTTCTCAATGAGTGTTATGCTAACAAAAGTTATTTGAATAAATTACCCTATCTTCCCTTCTTCTGCCCAAAACTAGGGATCATGGCTCTTCAGGATGGCCAATCAAGAGATGAGATTTTTCTGAGTCTCACTTTTTTTAAGATATATCCCTGAGATTTTATTGGTGTGCATCGACCATGTACTAAATTCAGTTTTTTTTCAAGGATCATTTTGTGATAGTTTTAGCTAGTTGTCCTCTTATGCTGTTGCAAAAATCACATTCAGAGCTATATCGTTTTTACAGTATCTTGAGAGTAGTATTTTAAAATTTATTTTCCTCAATTCAAAGTAAATTTCTCAATATTGTGATTCCAGCAACATATTTCTCCAATTTTATTAACATATTAATGTCCTTGGTGTTCAAGCCTAGTGAAAGCACAACTTGCCAGTGGGCACTTAAAATATACAATGAGTTACTCTCCAGAACGTCCTTGGTGGCTTATTGGTTTAAAAAAAAAAAAATGCCTGCCAATGCAGGAGGCACAGGTTCCATCCCTGGTCTGGGAAGATCCCACATGTCTTGGAGCAACTAAGCCTATTTGACCTGTGCTCTAGTGACCATGCTCCACATCAAGAGAAGCCACTGTGATGAGAGCCCGGAGCCCTGAAATTAGAAAGTAACTCCCACTTGCTACAACTAGGGAAAGCCCACACAGCAATGAAGACCCAGCACAGCCAAAAAATGATAATAATAATAATAATAAATATTTTTTTGAAAGAGCTATTGCCCGATGTTAAAGCGTTCTGGATGAAAGAACGAGGACATTGAGAACTTGCACCAGTTCCACATCTCTGAAGATGAGCAGATTTGGGATCTGAGCTACTTATCTCTTTAATGAGGTGAGGGAAATCCAAAGACTTCTCACCCAAAGCCCATAGCCTAAAAAGCATGTCTTAGCCAGGGCGTATTTACTATTATTTTTTAAAGCTACATTTACATCATATTGGGTGTCAATCTTTCTGCTTTTCCAGTATAAGAAATCAGCTCAGTGTTTCTCTTTCATCTTAAAACCCTCTGAAATATGCCCATGAATGGTGTCATATAAATAAAAAACTTTGGAAGATTTGTTATTGGCAATTTGTATTGTCTTTTCTAAATTATTATCACCAGATATAATTGGGAGAGTGGTGGGAATATATCAGACTTCATTATATGTGTAAATTTCAACTCAGAATAATATTCATATCCCCTTATTCCAGTTACTGTACTCTCTATAACAAACTAACAGCCAAACTTAAAAATATTTTTGGGACTTCCCTGATGGTCCAGTGGCTAAGACTGCGCTCCCAACACAGAGGGCACAAGTTTCACCCCTGGACAGGGACCTAGATCCCACATGCCACAACTAAATATTTCACATGCTACAACTAAGATCTGGTGCAACCAAATTAATAAATAAATATTTCTCCAATTTTGTTACTTTTTAATCTGTTTCCATCTTTAATTTACTCCAACATGACTTCTGCCCTCATCACACTATGATAATTTCACTTGTTAGGACTAACGATTAGTCACACTGCTCCCTATGAGCTTAACTTCAGCAGCTTTCCCCCCATTTGAGCTTTCCCTTCTCTTTAAACTTGTCACATTTTTGCCTCCCAGAAACTGCACTCTTTCATTCTTCTCTTACCATACTGTTCGCTCCTTAATAGTCTCCTTAGCTGATGTCTCTTTTGCCATCCAAAATTATATATACATAGCCCATATTTAACTCCTGAAGACTCAACAAGTTCCATTAAGTCTACCTCCTAAATTTCTTGGCAATCTGTCCCTTTCTCTTCCTTGCTACTTCTGTCACATCACTAAAACTAACCTACCCAAGCAATCTGGACTTCTATGCTTCCTTATGGTCCCTCCACATCAACTTTTATCTCTCTTCAATCCATTCTTCACATTATTACTCAACTGACTATAAAATTTTAATCTGATGGTATCACTTCTTTTCTCAAAGTCTTTCAGTTATGTCCCAAAGTCTTTTAGAATTCCAAAATCCTCAGCATAACGCACCAGATACTTTATGGTGTCTCTTTTTTCACCTTTGGTTATCTGCACTTGCTATTTAGTATACATGATTACAAATAATAAAAATAAAGTGCAGGAGATAAGTATGTTAAGAAAGAACACCATATGTAAAATCCTTGTGGTGAGAAAACAATTTCATATAAGGAAATGACAATTAAAAGTATTAGCTTTCAAATGCCAGGCTTGTGGGGTATTTGACAGTTGAGCCTAGACTCATGTTAAGGCTACTAGATGAAGCTTCTAAGCCACCAAGCTTTGGAGTCATGGGAAATTTTAGGCTGGGCTTATGTAAAACATAGGCAGTATGACAGTTAATTTTGCCTGTCAGTTTGACTGGACTATGTGGTATGCAGGTATTTGGCCAAATTTTATTCTGGCTATGTCTGCCAGAGTGTTTCTGGATGAAATTAATATTTGCAACACCCAATTTGGGTGGTCCTCATCCAATCAGTTAAACAGGTTAACTGAAGACAGTGGTTGACTGAGAGAAAATTCCTTCTGCCTAACTGTTGAGCTAGCACAGTCTTTTCCCTCATTTGGACTCAAGCTGAGACAGTGATTCTTCTTGAATTTCAAGCCTGTTGTCTTTTGCACTAGAATTTACACCATTGGTTCTTTTGGCCCTTAGTCCTTTGGACTTGAACTAGAGCTATTCCATTGGCTCATCAGTGTTTCCAGCTTTCAAACTGCATATCTTGGGATTTCTCAGCCTCCATAATCATGTGAACCATTCCATATAATACCTCTCTAGATCAATCAATCTATCTATCTATTCATCCATCCATCCATCCATCTATTCATCTATCCTATTGGTTCTGTTTCTCTGGAGAAAGCTAATACAAATTTTGGTATCAAGAAATGGAGTGTCTCTGCAACAAACATCTAAACATGTGGAAGAAGCTTTGGAACTGGATAATGGGTATAAACTGGAAGAATTTTGAGATACAGGCCATTATCTGTTAAAGGTGATTCTGGTGAGATCTCAGAAAGAAATGAGGAACATGGTTGAAAACTGGAGTAAAGACTATCATTGTCTCAAAGTCACAAAGAACTTGAATTAACTGTGTTCCAGTGCCTTGTGGACGACAGACCTGTGAGCTATAAAATTAGATATTTAACTGAGGAGATTTCTAAGCAAAGTATTGAAGGGGAAACTTCATTCCTCCTGACTTCTTATAATGAAGTGGAAAAAGAGAAAGATGAATTGAAGAAGACAATATGAAGCAAGAAGGAACCAGAACTTGAAGATTTAGCAATTTCTCAACCTATGCATATCTATACAAAAAAATGAGAACGCTTGCTCTGTAGAGAACACTAAGGATGTGGTCAAACAATCGCTTGATAAAGAGACTATGGTTGTGGCTCATGGATTTAACCAGTCATCTCAGCAGAAACCAGGAATAGAGACTGATTTATGCCAGCAAATACATTGCTGGTTTGAACTCAAGAAGACAAAGAAAGTGGGATGGGATGAAGGAGGGCTGTTGAACTTCCTGGATTTTACAGAACTGGGCCATAGCACTATTTGGATGCAACTATGCGCTATTTTTCAAGGAAAGGGAAAAATGGCTCTGAAGGCAATTCAGAGATTTTCAGGGCTGCCACACCACCATACACCTGAGGGGTAATTCTATTTCCTCCTTGGTCTCAAAGGGCGGAGTTGAGGAGATAGGGCTGTCCCTCAGAGCTATGTGAGTGATACCACTAAACCAGGGGGCCTGGATAATAGAGCATTAAATCAAAGAGGGTTATTTTTAGCTTTAAAATCTAATGAGATTTGCCTTTATAGGTTTCAGACTTTCTTGGGATCCATCAGGCCCTCCTTCCTTCTGATTCACATCCTTTCAAAATTTAATATTGAATGAAACACATCTTTTCATCTAAATTAAATTGCCTCATGTATCCATATCTCTAGACAGGGTCTGTAAGCTAGAAGAAATCTCTACAGAGCCTGGCCATGCTGGCACCGATTCTGGACTTCCAACTTTCAGTACTTTGAGGAAATAAGTTTCTATTATTTCAGCCATCCTATCTATGGTATTTCATTTTGGTCCCCCAAGTAAAGTAATACATGCAAGAAATGGAAGCTGAACAGTACACCATAGTGCTTATGCAGAGAAATCTGAAAGCATTTGCTGGAATTGTGTTGCCTTTTGCTGGTTGTAAATAATACAGTAATAATTACTATTTTGTATTATCTTATAATGGTTTTTTAAAATTTTTCAATAAATTCTTCTGGCAGCAATAAGCTCAAAAATGAGACTTCATGTTTAATGAAAAATTAAATACTGAATTTCCATTTCTCAAGATAATTGATGATGAATGTGTAACTTGCAAACATTGTTTGTTGACATTTACTATTCACTGTGATGGATGGTATAGAAGCAGCTTCAGAAGGTGTGTTTACATATCAAACCACAAAACATGTCTTTTCATCTAAATTAAATTGCCTGTTATTCTAAATTAATGATGTGTCCTTTGATTCCAAGTTTCACTGAACACATTTGAAACCTGAAGTAATGGTGGTTAACGTCTGGCTTTATGATCAAAAGAGTATCTCAGACAGTTAAATTATGCCAGGATAACATCAGGGTCATTAAATGTTTCAGGTAGAAGATAAGTGAATTCCAATAATATATATTTTTCATGCAATTCATGCAGTCAAAGAAAAGCTTTTGGAAGTTCATTCTGCTGATAGTGAAACATCTGATATTAGTGTGAATGCTATTGTAAACTTGATTAAGTTTAAAATTGAACAAAAAATTATTTGTTGTGGCAATAATATGAACACAATACATGTGTGGTGGAGCACTGCATTTTGTTAAAAACAATATTCTTACTAAATTAAGGAACTTATGGTGCAGAAACTTTCCTCTATCTGCGCTGGTGTACATATAAGTAATAATAACATCCAAACAAATAGCAATATCTACTAATCAAAACAGAACCTGTAGATGTCACATTTTACAATTTTGTTATATATATGCACAAATAAACTAACTGAAGTATAAAATTGTTGGCATGCGGCAGATGTTGAATTAATTAGAAAAAGCTTCAGCAGAGCTGTACATGCTTTCTCACTTTGCTGTTTCACACTGCTTGGGTTTTAGAAATGTTTTAACTTCTGAATTAGTTTGAAGTCAACCTAAGTGCCCTAAAATGATAATAAACCTTTTGTAAATTAAAACAGCCCTCTAAATTTTGGTTGCATTTGTTGAAAATCACTTGAATATCTTTAATTAAGTGTTTAACCAAAGGGCTACAAAAATTTTACTTTCCAAGCTTTTAACACCTGCAATTATTATGACCAGGAAGATATTGACATTTATCCCCATAAAAATGAGATAGGAACTGAACAGATTAAATAATGAATGCTTAGATAATGTACAAGACAACTATTTTTTTTCAGGTGCAATTTACGTACAATAAAGAGTTCAAATTGATCATAAGGGTACAGTTCAACATATTTTTATTGTTTGATGATTGTTTCAAAGCTTGATTATATGTAAACATGTATATATATACCTGTTTATACCCATGTAATTACCAGCCTGATCAAGAAACAGACTATTCCAACACCCTGTACATTTCTATTACATCTCTTTGCAAAACATCACTTTAAGGTTGAATAATTTAGCTTTGAAATAGCTGAATAAAGCTTTGATTGAGCTATTTTTAGTTGTACAAATTTATATTCCAACTCAGGATACAATGGAATGGAGAAGGCCCATGATTTTGAATACCTAAATTTGGATAAATATCAAGATTAACAACTTAACCAAATCTAGTTGATCAATTTGGTCTCATGAAAAATATTTAAAAAGGCATTCAAAAGGAGGGGAAAAAATAGTTCCTATGAAAGTATCAGAATTGACATATTTATACAATTTAAAGCAAAACAAGTTGGAATTAAGTATATCTTTTATTTGGTAGAATTAGCTCTGAGTTTATCAGGTACTTTATCAAAAACCAAGACAGTATTATCTCAATTAAAAATATTATTATGCTCTATAAATTTCAGTTCAAGGTCTCAACAACTTCAAATTTATCAGAAATAAAGTCAATTTTCAAGAAAAATAAAATTTTGTAAAAAGTTAAGAATAATGAAAATATATTCTTTGGACAGATATAGATAAGGTATTAGTTACAGATATAGTTAAGAAACTGATTAAAATGTGTGAATATGAACTGAGTGTTTAATCATTTATGTTATTTTTAATGTTAATATGATTAATTCAAAGATTTAAAACTTTGCTTTAATGTATAAGGCTATTTTTTACTTTAATTTTTTCTTAAAAGTATGTTTTAACTTCTTATCAAGAAATAATGTCAAGCATAAAACAATGTCAAACAAAAATTGTATGTAAGATCACTCCATATCCTTTTCGGAAAAAACATATTTTATTGAAGTATATTTGATTTATAGTTTGTATTAATTTCTACTGTACAGCAAATTGATTTGGTTTTATACATATATATATTATGTACATATATATATATAAACATACATACACATATACATTTTTTTCATATTCTTTTCCATTATGATTTATCACAGAATATTGAATATAGTTCTGTGTGCCATATAGTAGGACCTTGTTGCTTATCCATCCTATATGTAATAGTTTGCATATGCTAATCTCAAACTCCCAATTCATCCCTCCCTCCCCCAGCCGCTCACCCTCCCACTTGGCAACCACGAGTCTGCTGTCTATGTCTCTGAGTCTGTTTCTGTTTCACAAAAAAGTCCACTTGTGTCATATTTTTACGACATATAAGTAATACCATATGATATTTGTCTTTCTCTCACTTCATGTAGTATGATGATCTCTATGTATGTGTGTATATATATATATATACATCTTCTCTATTCATTCATCTGTCAAGGGAATTTAGGTTGTTTCTATCTCTTGGCTATCGTGAGTAGTGCAGTTATGAACATAGGGGTGCATGTACCTTTTTGAATTATCATTTTATCTGAATATATCTGCCAAGGAGTGGGATTGCTGGATCATAAGATTAGCCATATATCCTTTAACCACATTTACTTATTTACTATTTTTTTTTTTAATTTGCTTTAGTCATTTACACTCTCTCTCTTTTCTTTCTCTATCACCTTTGAGAGTAAGCTGCAGATAGGATATCTTTTTGCCATTTATTCCTAAATACTTCAGGATTCATTTCTTAAGAGTAAGAATATCTTTTTGTTAAAATCACAGTTATCACTATCAGTAGATGTTAAGACTCATATTGTATTTTATCTAATCTAACATCCATATAAAATTTTGTCAATTAATCCAAGTCAATTTATATCATCTTTTTTTCTTCCAGGGCAGAATTGAGGATCCAGGATAGCATCATTATTATATTGCATTATTTGTTGTATTAATGATTTATATCTGCATAACAAGTTACCCCAAAAGTGGATGGCTTAAAACAATGAATATTTATAATTTACAGTTTCTGTAGGACAGAAATTTTTTTTTTCTTGTTCTTACAATTTTTTTTTAATTGGGAGTAGCTTGATTAAAGTCTTTCTTGAGGTTCCAGTCCAGGTGTTGATGGAGCAGCTTGCATCTAATGGCTTAACTGGGCCTGGAAGATGCACTTACTGGAGGATCCACTCACATGATTGTCAGGTTAGTGCTGGTTGTTGGCAGGTCTCATTTCCTCCCCACACATGCCTCTCCTGAGGCTATTTGCGTGGCTACTGGCTTCCTCCAGAGTGAGTACTCAAGAGAGCAGGGCAGAAGTGGCAATGCCTTTTGTAATATGGTCTTAAAATTTCACACTCTCACTTCTGCCATATTCTATAATCACACAGACCAACCCTGATTCAGTGTGAGTTGGGACTATCCAAGGGTGTGGATACCAGGAGGTGATGCTAACTGAAGGTCATCTTGAAAGCTGGCTACCAAACTTGCCATGCCTCTTTTTATCTCTTTTAACTAAAAAGACTCATTATTTTTTTTTTTTAAAACTGTGTTTCAAAGATCTGTTGTATTGGTGATATAAATTATTTGAATATGTTTATTGCCACTTTTTACCCTCAAATATGTCCCAGTTTGGGCCATAACTTATATGGTCATTTCTAGAAAGCATTTCTTTCTAGAGTGTTTTCTGAACCTACCCAGAATCAATGAATTTCTCCCTTTACAATCTCTTCTTGTATCTTGCCTTTTCCTTACATGACACTTATTCAACATTCTCTTTCTCTCTAGAATATGACTTGCACAAAGGCAAAAAGTGTTTAAAATTAATAAATGGATTAAATACTATACTAATTATCAACACTGTTTTTGTATTTGATCACTATCCTTAATCATAACTGTACTCCAGGGAAATGCAACCATATAACAAAATATGAAAGTGAATTTAGCCCATAAAATGTCAGCTATAAACTTTCTTTATGCATTTATTCACTCAGCATGTGTTTACTGAGCATCTCTGCTGTGTGCTGAAGGCTCTTCAAGATGCCAGGGACTCAGTGCCTGGGTTTGTGTAAAATGTTCTTTTCCTCATGAAGCTTCCATTCAGGAAGAGGGACTCAACATGAGGAAAATAAGCTAATAAATAAAAAATAATCCCAGAGTGTTATCAGTATTACATATGATAAAATATCTTAATGTGATAGGTCTTGGGAACAAATGGTAAGAAAAAGCTACTTCAACAAGGACTTATGGTGGCTGCCCTGAGGAGGTGGCATTTGAGCTGAGATTGGGATAACAAGGAGCTATCCATTCCAAAAACAGCAAGCTCATTTTATAGGAGGTGGATAAGATGTAGTCTAAAGAATCTGTTTTGGGATTGACTATTTACAAGACCAACCAGATATTAAGAATAGACCTATAGATATAGAAAACAAGCTTATGGTTACCAAAAGGGAAGAGGGAAAGAATACATTTGGAGTGTGGGATTAACATATATACACTACTGTATATAAAATAGATAAATAACAAAGACCTACTGTATAGGACAGGGAAATATACTCAATATTTTTTAATCACCTATAATGGGATGAATCTGAAAATATTTACATATATAGGGCTTCCAGATTTCCCTGGTGGCTTAACAGTGAAGAAACTGCCTGCAATGCAGGAGATGTGGGTTCCATCCATGGGTCAGGAAGATCCCCTGGAGTAAAAGATGGCAACTGATTCCATTATTTTTGCCTGGGAAATCCCACGAACGGAGGAGCCTGGTGGGCTGCAGTCCATGGGGTTACAAAGAGTCAGACACGACTGAGCGACTAAACAGCAACAAAAACAATATTATTTTCATATAAATAATATGTATCTGAATCGCTTGCTATGCACCTGAAACTAACACAACCTTGTAAATCAGTTCAGTTTAGCCGCTCAGTCATGTCTGACTATTTGTGACCCCATGGACTGCAGCCCACCAGGCTTTCCTGTCTTTCACCAACTCCCAGAGCTTGCTCAAACTCATGTCCATCGAGTCGGTGATGCCATCCTATCATCTCATCCTCTGTCGTCTGTTTCTCCTCCTGCCTTCAATCTTTTCCAGCACCAGAGTCTTTTCCAGTGAGTTAGTTCTTTGCATCAGGTGGCCAAAGTATTGAAGTTTCAGTTTCAGCATCAGTCCTTCCAAGGAATATTCAGGACTGATTTCCTTTAGGATTGACTGGTTGGATCTCCTTGCAGTCCAAGGGACTCAAGAATGTTCTTCAACACCACAGTTCTAAAGCATCAATTCTTTAGCGCCCAGCTTTCTTTATAGTCCAACTCTCAACCATAGCTTTAACTAGACGGACCTTTGTTGGCTAAGTAATGTCTCTGCTTTTTAATATGCTCTCTAGGTTGGTCATAGCTTTTCTCCCAAGAAATAAGAGTCTTTTAATTTCATGACTGCAGTTACCATCTGCAGTGATTTTGGAGCCCCCCCAAATAAAGTCTCTCACTGTTTCCATTGTTTCTCCATCTATTTGCCATGAAGAGATGGGACCAGATATAAATGAAGTATACTTCAATTAAAAAAAGAATCTATTATATAATTGCCTGTATACAAGAACAACTAGATGTAAAGTCATAGTCCATGACGAGAAATTTTCTCAAAATGCATTTAATTTCTTTAAATGGAAAAGCATTTCTCTAGGTTATTACTGTTACTGTTACTATTACAATATTATTACCTGCCTTTTTATAGTTGCTATTGTGAATACAAATGCAATTAAAATGTGCACTTTGTAAATTTAAGCCATCTGTGAGTGCTTAATAATATGTTAATACATGCATTTGGTTGTGTCACAGTTCATAATAAAGTATGAATCATCACATTCCTGGGTCTGAGTGATTGCAGAAATCCCACCCTTTTCCTTGAAGTCCTTCTGATGGATTCAAACTACTCAAGAAAATAAGATTCTGATCTGAAAATACAGCCTTAACTCATTCAAATCAGGTCATGTCCCTAAACTGATACTTTTGACTTACGTGTTTCTTAGCAGTGGTGGTCACCCTTTCTTTATAAACCAACCCTGACATGGATTTTCATTCAGAATAAGCAAAAACTAGAATTTCAGATAGCTGAATATGTAATTGGGTTTATAAATCTTGCTTGTGACAATATATCTTCCCTTATTCTGCACTGTGCATCATTGAAAGAAACGATCTGGTTGCATTGGGCTGTGCATATAATTGTATTATTCCAAATTATTTGCTCTTTAATCCTCTCTAAATATTACATTTATTCAAGTACACATGACTTATGGCATTTCTTGCAATGCATAAACTCCTGAGAAATCTTGTGCAAATCCAGCTACTGTAAATGAAATTGTTTCTAGAAGCATTAGAAGAGCTTGGATTTTAAAAGAATCCCACAGAATCATTTTCCTAAGTAATAGTCTTTTTATAAAATGAGCATCAATTCTCATTAAACCTATAGAAAGGTCAGATTTTCATGGATCATGTTTTCTTAAGAGTATATCAATTTACATCACATTCCTTATTCACAGACACTGCTATACTTTAAAAAGCACTTTAATACTTACATGCAACCTATAAGCATGCAGTCTATTTTAGAAATGATCAAAGATGATGACAAACAGACCCTGTACCTATGCTATTCATGAAACAATGTCGACAATATTGCCCTTTGATCTCTGGCCTTTTCTAATTGATTTTGCATCTGGATGGCCTCAGTACTCCTTGACAAGATTCTTTGCCAGCATGTTATAACTATATGTTTCTTGCAGTTGAACTTTAGAGTGTCCTAAGAGTATCATTTTCTTCATCTTGAGGTTTCTTTTCTTGGTCAGAGTACTTTCATTTGACATAAAACAGGTAGTTCTTAATAGCACATAATAGTGCAAAGAGCATTGATTTCAGATTCAAAAAAGTTTGAATAATAATAAACATAGTTTAAAAATCTATGTTTCAATAATCGCTCTTTTTCTTTTAAACTGTGTGATCTTCAGCAGTGTATTTACATTCTCTGAATGCTGATCCCTCACCTGAAAGTCAGGTAGTTAGAGAGCATGGGGATTTTGTGTTGATTCAAGGAACTAAGTGGTAACAATAACTGATGTTAACAAGAGGTAGTATTACTTGAGATTTTTGAAAAAAAATCCTCCCTCCCTTCATATATATGTATATGTGTAAATGTACATACGTGAAGACATTTTTTCCAAAGCAGGTCACTCAGGGAGACAATATCAGATAGTGTCACAGCAGAATTTCAATCTCCAATTGCCTTAAAAATTTTGTTTCTTGATATTAAAAAAAAATGATGCATTAAAATAAATGTAATTTTAAAATGAGATAATCTTAGAAAGCGTGCATGCAGTACATCCCAAATGGTTTAACGATGTCTCATTAGATACCAGGATCACTGAGACACTCAATCTTTCTTGGACACCAGTTTATTTCATTAGGAGGAACCAAGGCGTTTCTAGCCATCTTGCCTCAGCATAACTTACTATAACATCCTGCCCTGTAAGTTTATAAATGTCAACATACTGCCGATAATTCCCCACACAATTTCACCACAAATATTTGTCTTAGCTTGTTGAGAGGCTAGTTAATATTTTCTTGTTGAAACGGGTACTATAGCCATTTTAAAGATCTAAATTCTGCACACGAGTTAGAAATGGTGCTTCAGGCAACTTTTCCTATTCTCTCTCTTTTCACTAGAGATCAAAAAAGGGCATCTCACAGTGATAAAAGAATCAGCTCTAAATGGACATAATGACTTTGCATATAACTATTAATACAGCCTCAAAAATAAAAAGCAAGAAGTAACTAAGAAGAGAAATGGACAAAATCACAATTATCAGTGGAAGGTTTTAATGCCAAATTCTCAGTAACTGAAAAATTTAGTAAGGAATATAGACAAGTTTTAAGCACAAAATTAATGTTTACCTAACTGACCTAAATATCAATAGAATAGTGCTTAGAACAATCTCAGAATGTACATCTTTTTCAACTTATTAAAATTGGCACACACTCCTTAAGTCTCAATAAATTGCAAAAGGCTATAATATAATAACTTAGAAACCAGTAAAAATTAACCAGAAAATCCCAATATGAATTTTTATTATGTAATTATGAAAAATTATAACTAAAATCCAAGATAACATTGGGTGAAAGAAGACATTAAAATGAAAATCTGAAATAGTTTTACACTGAGTGAAAATAAATTTGAAGCAATCAACAAAAAAGGCAAGAATAAATAGGAACTCTCACTAATCTTAAAACTATGAAAGAAGACTCTTTCAATAAAGGCTTCTGCAAAGAGAATTCTAGGTGAATACTGTCTTTTATTTTTAAATATATACTTTTAAAAATATTATTTGGTTTAAAACACAACAGTTTAAAATTTGATCCTTTAATTACAATCTGATATAATGATATTCAATGTAAATAATTTTCTAGTAGTAATTGTCCAGTAATTTTTAAAAAACAAAGGCCCATAACAGTCATAGTTACAACTACTATTAAATCATGTTACTGTTATATTCTTGATTTGCTCAGTTTTGTGAAAATTCACTTAGTCACTAGTTATTTTCATAGAATATTATACATCAGTGTGAGGCAAGCCAAAGTTCAAACAGATA
This sequence comes from Dama dama, assembly GCF_033118175.1. Taxonomy (NCBI): domain Eukaryota; kingdom Metazoa; phylum Chordata; class Mammalia; order Artiodactyla; family Cervidae; genus Dama; species Dama dama. The sequence goes on from NC_083710.1 coordinate 52,072,981, forward strand.
GGTACATATAAAAACAGCTGAATAAACAGTTTTGGTTTTTGTTCTGAAGTTATTTGCATTTTTTTTTAAGAAATCAGCAATTTTGTGGAGAAATCTGTAAAGAAATTATGTAAAGAATTTCAAGTGATGTACTCATTATCATCAAAAAATAATATTGAGAGACTTCCCGGGTGGTCCAGTGGATAAGACTCCTCACTTCCACTTCACGGGGAATAGGTTTGATCCCTGGTTGGGGAACTAAGATCTCATGTGACTTGTAGCCAAAAATAATAATCATAAAATAAAATATTAATAAAAACAAAGCACAAATAAAGTAAAATTGTACTCAGCATTAAAAAATAATATTGAGTCAGTACGACAACAGCAACAAGAAAATATCTCAAACATAAAGTAGTATAATTACATATATTTATGTATTAACTTTTTTATTTTTGAGTGGTAATATTTCTTACTCTTCCTTACTTTTGTCCAGACTTTTATTTTCAAATGTTTTTCCCCATTCTCTCTCACTATTTTTGTACTGAAGTATAGTAGATTGACAATGTTATATTAGTTTCTGGGATACAACATTGTGATTTGATAGATTATATTCCATTTAAAGTTATTATAAAATATTGGTTATATTCCCTGTGCTTTACATTGCATCTTTGTATCTTACTCATTTTATACATAGTACTTTGTACTTCTTAATCTTCCCCCCCTGTCTTGCCCCCTTCTCTGACCCCTCTCCCCACTGGTAACCATTTTTCTCTGTATCTGTGAGGCTGTACCTGTTTTGTTATATTCATTCATTTTCTTCATTTTTTATATTCCAAATATAAGTGAAAACATTCAGTATTTGTCTTTCTCTGTCTGACTTAATTCACTAAGCATAATACCCTCCAGGTCCTTCTGTGTTGCTGCAAATATCAAAACCTTTCTCTTTTTATGACTGAGTAGTATTCCATTGTGTGTCTATATCACATCTTCTCTATCCATTTATCTGTTGATGGAGACAGGTTGCTTCCATATCTTCATTATTGTAAACAGTGTTCCTACAGACATGGAGGTGCATATATCTTCTCTAGTTTGTATTTTTTCTTCAGATATATACCCAGGAGTGGAACTGCTGGGTCATACTGTAGTTCTGTTTCCAGTTTTCTGAGGAACCTCCTCATTGTGCTAGCAGCAGCTGCATGGTGGGAGGTGGAGCCTTAGCTGGAGGGGTGAGAGCCGGAGCCAGGTGTAAGCAGGGCCTTCTCCTAAGCTCAATGGCCATCACCACCCTGTTAGGGGCAGGAGTCGGGTGAGGCAGGGCCAAGTGGCTGGAGCAGGAGTCCGGAGGAGGGAACTGAGTTTCTCTCCAGTGCAATGGGAGTCTCCACACTGGCTGGGGCAAGGCCAAGGCTTGAGCGCTTGGGGGTTGTACATCTGCACTGATTTCACTTTTTTCCCAAATATGCACATCTTGGATAGAGGCTGGGTCAGGGCCAGGGGGTTCGGTGACACACCCCTGAGCTGGCCTTATGGGCACTTTGGCAGTGGTTGTCTCTGCCCTGAAGCCAACCTCCCTTCAGGGAGTGTGCACCAAAGAGCATGCTGGCAATGGCTGCCTTGACTCGGATCAGGACAGGGCTGGGTTCGAATCTGGTCAGTTGCCCCCGTGTGTGTATACTCTCCTTGGCAACAGCAGCCTCCACCTTAGTGAGGATCAGCCCTGAAACAAAACTGACCGGAGCAGAGGCCCATGTGGCCTGGGGGTACCCTGGGATGATTGGGGCAAGCCAGCCAGAGCCCCAGGAAACAACCTGCTGTTTCCACGCTGCATGCACTTTCCAAGGACAGTCTTGGTTTCTGACAGCCTTTGGATAAGTTCCACTGGTTTTCAAACCAGCTAAGGAATCATCTTCCTGGTGTTGGAGCCAAGGGCTAGGGTACTTAAGATGTGGCTCAAATCACTCGTTCCCCAGGGAGGAGCTCTGATCCTGTGATATCCCCCTCTTCTTCCCTGTCCCCCATTAAGTGTGTGTCCCTCCCCCCTTTTGGCCAGACTCCATGCAGATCTTCCTCTACAGCCTCAGTTGTAGAAGAATCGTCCTGCTAGTCCCTGGTTAGATTTCAGTGACAGTCGCTCTATAAATAGTTTATGTGTGTGGGGGTGGGGGGAGGTGAACCCAGCATCCTCCTACTCTACCATCTTGATCTCTCCTCGTATTTTACTTTAATTTCTGAACTAGCACAGTTATTTATCAAAGCTCAATAAAGGCTTGTTTTCATTATCTCATTACACAACTTCTTTGAATTACTGATTTTTACTGAAAATAATTTATAGAAGTGTTTAGTCACTTCTATAAGTTGTGGTTGTGTCCAACTCTTTGTGACCCCATGGACTGTAGCCCGCCCGTCTCCTCTGTTCATGGGATTTTCCCAGAAAGAATACTGGAGTGAGTTCCCATCTCCTTCACCAGGGGATCTTCCCCACCCAGGGACTGAACTGGTGTCTCCTGCCTCTCCCGCACTGTAGGTGGCTTCTTCACCTGCTGAGCCATTGCGGAAGCCCCTCATAGAAGAAAGGAGGTGTACTGCTGATCCTGTTTGTGATGACAGTTGTCTTGTGGTTCACACTGTCCTGTCTGCACTCTTGGCTGAACCTAGGGTAGGCAAGGCTCAAGCTAAGAGGCTGGAAGGAGACTCGAGGAGCCTTAGGAACTGCAGATACATTTATTCTGCATGGCAGCCATAACACGGCCTCTCTTCTGCCTGACGCAGCAGACATAGCAGCAGCCAGAACATAACCCTAACGTAGTTATAATGGAGCCATAGCATAACCTCATGAAACATAACCATGATGTCGCTCCAGTGAAGGCCCAAAACAGCAGCAGCCAGGGCTTCCATGATGAAGCTTATACAGGCATACCGCACAAAGTAGCCCGTGAGCAAGCAAGTAAGCCGTGATGTGCCTGCGTAGTGCTAAAAGTGATCTCAGCTGTTACACAATCGTTATTTACAAACCATGGGGCGAGAGCAAGAGGCCACGGGCCAGGGAGCCTGGCCACACCATCTTGGCTAATTTGCTCTTTTCCTGCAGGAGGGGTGTTAAATGCACCAAGTAGAAGACTGATTGATCATTTTGAGTAATTATTAAACATAAATGTGAAGACGGTGTAAGGTCAGCTGTAGGCTGGGAAAAGATATTTACAACAGGTATAACTTATAGGGGGTTTACATTCGGAGTAATAGGGAACTCCTAAAATTCAACAAGAAAAGAATAACTCAGAGGAAACTGGCGAAAGACTTAAACTGCCACCTAAAATGGGTACCTGAATGGTCAAATGCTATGTAAAATTAACACAAATTCCATTTACAGTGAGAATCTCACCACTATCACTAAATTCAAAGAACTGACCATTCCAAGAGTTGATGAGGCTATGCAGCCAAAAAGAATGTTAATACATTGCTATTGGCAGAGTAAATTGGCACAACCACTAAGGAAAAGTTTTAAAGTTGGAGACATGCATTCTCTATGACCCAGAAATTCCACTCCTAGCTATATTAATACACATGTGTACCAGATGCTCATAAGAATACCAAAGCATAGTCACAGCAGCATCACTCACATCAACCAAAAGCTGAAATCAACCTAAGTGTTCATCAACAGTGGATTTAATAAATTTGGGTACAATAGAACACCAAATATAGGTTTAAAAAAAATGAATAAACTGTAGCTACAAAGAGCAGGGAGGCATCTTGCAATCACAATGATTGACAAAATAAAAGAAACTGAACAAATCATTATGCGTGACTCTTCTCATAGAAGCAGATGGAATTAAGCTATGGTCTTTAATGATTCCTATTTAGGTGGTAATTTGAATGAAGAAAAGCAAGCGTAGCTTTACTACTAAAGTCAGGGTGGTGTTTATCCATGAGGAATAAGGAAGGCTTTAGATGGAGAAGGAGCATGTGGCAGGGATGGTGGTCTGTTCGCCTCGCTGTTTACTTTACACAATAATTCAATGAGCTGTACGTTTTTAATTTGTGCACTTTATGTTAGTTCACAGTAAAATGTGGGTTTCTTTTTTCTTTTAAAGGAAAGAGTTGTTGCTAACATTTTTTGGCTTCTATTTCTTATTTTGTTTTTGTTTTTATTTGTGACACTGTCTGAAAGGTAGAATGATTCTAGTAGCCATGGAAGTAGAGAGATTTTATGAAAACAGTAATTAACTCATCAGTCAACAAAACACCAAACCACAACATCTGGAAGGCAGAAACAGACAAATCAGCTCTACGGCTCTTTCTTGAAGAACTCATGAGACCTAGAAAAGATGTAGAGGGCTTTCCAGGTATCAGAGTGGTAAAGAATCTGCCTGCCAGTGCAGGAGAACAAGAGACACAGGTTCAATCCCTGAGTTGGGAAGATATCCTAGAGAAGGAAATGGCAACCCACTCCAATATTCTTGCCTAGAAAATCCCAAGGACAGAGGAGCCAGGTGGGCTACAGTCCAAGGGGTTGCAAAGAGCTGGACATAACTGAGCACATACACACATAGAACAGACTTAAATATTTTAGACATTTACTACCTACTGCATAAGGTCTGGGGGGCATTTAAGGAAAAGATTATAAAAGGTTTCACCTCAAAGCATCCTAGCAACCTAGCTAGTTGCTTTGGTCTAAAGTCATGTGAGTTTCTTGGCTGGTCTGAAGTTCTGTACACATAGTTATGCATAACTACAATCCCAAACAGAAGAATATGATGCTCTTTGAAGTGTTAAACACTGCCTTGGTGGAATAGAGTTTCTTTATAGGGTCTTTCAGTAAACCAGGAAAAAGTTATTGATTCCATTCCAATTTAAGTTTGTAAAGGCATGGGCATCACTGCTGCAGGACAGCGCTGTTCTAGAAAACAGACTCTAGATTTTACTATGTCCTTTATTATCTACAGTAACTTTCTTCTTTATTAATAAATAAAGAACCATTTTCTAGGTTTAGAAACAGCAGACCTGGCATCCCGAAACATCTGTTGCTTACCATAATGAAAAAGTGACAACAATATAAACAATTTTAAATTTTAACAAATTATGGATATTCATGCGAAAAACTTAACCTAGGGAGCTTGGGAAACAACTGCACTTTAAATAACATCTAATTTTTTTAACAATAAAAAGTGAAGTACAAAAATAATCAGGGCTATAAAATAAAAAGCTAAACATTTTATAAATATCAAGCTCAGAACAAAGATATTTTTTACAGATTAATGAAAAATACCATACTTCAAAGTTTTCTGTAGGCTGATAGTCCACTTCAATATTTTTAGACAAAGCCTTTGTTTTATAACCAAGAATGATACAAAATTTTTGAAAAGAGAAAATAGTGATAGTTACAATAAGAAATAAATAATTTAATAGACAAGTTAAAAAATAAAGGTCCTTCAAAAATATTGATATAAGCTGAATTTTGTTTCAATATTTAAAAACACAAAGAGTCAGTCCTTGGGACTTCTCTGGCAGTCCAGTGGTTAAGACTTCACCTTCCAATGCAGGGAGTAGGGGTTCCATCCTTGGTCAGGGAGCTAAAACCTCATATGCCTCCTGGCCAAGAAACCAAAATGTAACACAGAAGCAACACTGTAACAAATTCAATAAAGACTTTTAAAATGACCCACATCAAAAAATCTTAAAAAAAGAGTCAGTCTTAATATGAAAAATATGTGTGTGTGTGTGTGTGTGTGTGTGTGTGTGTGTTAGTTGCTCAGTTATGTCTGACTCTTTGTGACCTCATGGACTATAGCCCACCAGTCTCCTCTGTCCATGGAATTTTCCAGGCAAGGACACTGGATTGAGTTGCCATTTCCTTTTCCAAGGAATCTTTCCCACCCAGGGATGGAAACCGGGTCTCCTGTATTGCAGGCAGATGCTTTACCTACTGAGCTACTAGGAAAGCCCCCCAAAATATATACTATGTAACTGTTATGGGCAAAGTAACAGATTCAACAGCAGAGATATCAATAAGATTCAAAGTACTGTTTGAATTCCTACTTGATAAAAATATTTCAGTTTGCCCACAATCTGCTGGAATCTCCCACATCCCAGCAGCTGAACTCTTGCCCTCCCTCTTCTATATGCTCCCGTAAGCACTGCTTACCCTCCTCTTTCATAGCATTTCCCTGATATCCAAATAAAATATATTTTTCATGAAATGGAAAGATCCCATTTATTTTCTTTTACCTTTGCTCAACATAAAAGGCACATTAAATCTATACATTCCTTTATTATAAATGGTCTTGATCCTAAAAATCAACACGGTTATATTATTTTTCTGCCTGTTAGGCCTCCACCAGTATTTCTAGCCTGATATTTTCTCCATTTTCTTCTTTGGAAGTTTATTATCACTCAACCTAAGTGGGTTACTAACCCAGTCATCTTCTAGACTTGCATTTAAGTGACCATTAGGACGTACTTTATGAAGTTTGAAGTGACCCTCTATTCCTTCTCGTATAAAATATCTATAAGATAGCAGTGACAGTCAGATACCATTTCTAAGGAAAAGCTACTATATTTTCTGCAAGGTCATAATTGTACTAAAGAATCCAAGGGCAATGTTTTCAGACTGAGTTCTGTTTTTTCCTGAGACATATAAAAGAGGATTGATAAGCCTATAATTCAGAACCCACTTACAGGCTTACAGGAAAATTATATATTTATAATGTTCCTGATGAAAGAACATAGGTCAAAGGCAAAAAGGAAACAAAGGTAAGAAAAGCACAAAGTATAAAATAATCTCTGAGTCTTTTCTGACTTAGAATGCATTTCTTGGAATGCTAAAGTGCTCTTTTAAAAAATATGGAGGGCTTATCCCATAGGTGAGTGTATGCTGTGACTGAGCATCATGATAAGTGATAAGTACTCCATGGGTGCTGAGAGGATTGGATTCAAAGAACTAAATAAATTGATGAGCTATACAAGCTAGGTCTAAAAATGGTATCGCCACAATGTCCATATTACTGGTCTTAATATGAGTGTCTAGCATTGAAGTTTTCCTGTAAAACTGTTGCTTTGGCCATAGAATCCTCTATGAATGGCATTTCATCTTGCATGCCAAACTCTAATCATTTCATCTCAGCTCTTTGGAAAAGGAGAGTTCCTCCAAAGACTTTTACCATCTTTCTTCATTTCACCCATGATAACTTTAATATGAGAAAAAATAAGCCATCAAGTGTAAACACATTTACTATTGTCCATCCCCTCACCTCAGTCCCCACCAACCCCATACATTTCCTTTTCTTCCTGGTCTACCTGCCTCCAAACTGAAAGTGGTTAACCTTTCTCCTTGCCAAAACCAGTCCCTCCACCTTTATTACCCTCTGTACATCCATTCCCAACCCTTTAGGAATCTTAGTCCATCAAGTGTCCTCTCTTGCTCCTGAATTTATCCTGTTCTAACTTTGCTTGCACTTTTCTTTGTGCTTTCAAAGGGTTCAAGTTTCTCTCATTCTAAAAAGACTTATCTAACTGCAGATATATTCTTCATCAATACACTGCACTGTCTTCCTCTTCTCCTTCTCATTGAAATTCTCAAGAAAATGGTGTTTACCCATTGTCCCCCCTTTACTTTTTATTTTCAAATTATGTTGTCCAGCGTCCATCTCTTAAAAAATTAATCAATTGCTTCCTAATTACCCAACCTATTGGCCGCTTTCTACTCCTTTAAAAAACAATTAATTTAATAAAGTCTTTGAATACCTTCTTAAAACATTCTACTCTTTTTTGTTTGTTTGTTTGAACCTTGTATTTTTTGGTCATATTTCACTGGCAATTTCTCTTTAGGCACTGCAAATTTTTGCTTTAGGAAGACAGAATTAGGTAAGCACTCTTCCAAGCTCATTTGAAAACTATGATTTTGCATGAATGAATGACTGACAGTTTTGAAGATGTGGAAATGAGACCCTTTGGGAAAAAGAAATTATTAGGCAGAATGAGGTGTTCCTATAAAGCAATTATATCTATTTCCCTCAGGGAAGTCACCTGATGGATGCCAATTTCAACAAGTAGTTGAGCAATTGTCACCTGGATGTGAACTTTTGACGGTTTGAACTATAGAAATTATCATATCTACTGTCATTTAGCTATAGCTCCCAGTTTTCCCACTAGAGTTTGAAATGAGCCCTACTTCCTCAGATAGAATCTGAAAGAGCATTGTAAGGGCTTTTTTGGAGGGCTGATAGGACCAGAAAGCAATATTTCTTTGCTCACAACCCAAAAGCTCCATATCCCTCAGCTGAGATCATTCCACTAGATGCAATTGCTTTCCTGAGCTGCTGCCTTGTGCAGGGAGAGGCCAACTACAGTTTCTCTGCTAGATTCATTCCTAATGCAAGGCTAAAAATAGCACTTCATTGCACACCACAAAGTTAGTCAATATTTTGACCTGGAAATTAGCCAAAATATATGTTTCCCTGGTGGTTCAGATGGAAAAGAATCTGCCTGCAGTGCAGGAGACCTGGGTTCGATCCCGGAGTTGGGAAGATGCCCTGAAGAAGGGAATGACTACCCATTCCAGTATTCTCACCTGGACAGAGGAGCCTGGTGGGCTACAGTCCATGGGGTCTCAGAGAGTTGGACATGACTGAGCGACTAACATACTTATGCAAAAAAAATGAGCTAGTCAGAAAGCCACAAAAGATGAAGGTCTACACCCTTGGCAGTCCTACAGCATAACTGGTTTCAGGTATTCCACTGTGGTGTTTCCAGCTGGTGTGATTGCAAGCCAAAATCTCACTCATTTCTGTTGACCTTTACTGCCATCCATACATTACAAATGAGACACCCTGTACTGAAAATCACTATCAGGGAAAGTGCTAGCTGAAAATTTCTAGTAGTTTCATGCTTTGCAAACATAGTTATTTGTTGATGATCTCATATTTGCACAAAAAGAGTTCATATTAATCTTAGTAGTCATATCTAAACCATAAGACTTAGCTAATACCAAATGTCCTTTCACATGATGGTGTGCCGAGTTAAATTCTTTCACTTATAAGTAAATAAATAAGTGATAACACGTAAACAAAATGTTACATTTAATATATAAAGTAAAATATATTACAACATATGGAAATATATACTGAAATAAATACTATATATGTATTTAATGTATATAATACACTTTCAAATATTGAAACTATTGTTTTAAAAGGAAAACCAAATATCTGCCACATTTTTTCCTGAAGAAAGTACTTGGTTTCCAAGAAATTTATGCTCCAGCAGCCTTGTAATAATAAATAAAAATTTGAGAGTTAGAATGTGATTCAGAGATATCCAGAGCCTATAATTTATTCCCAAACAGAAGGAGTCAATATAAATTTTGTGAATTTCATTGTCTGCTGCCAGAAAACCTATTTAATTATGAAAAAGAAATGCTTAGAAATGTTGCCTCTTTAGGAATCACAGTCCTTATTTGGAACACGAACACTTGTAAGCCTTTTAAAAATTACCCATCATAAGTATAACACTGTCATGTTAGTTCTGTATTAGGGGACTTTGCACTGGAGTAACCCCAGGGTTGCTTAGTCTGTTGGAAAGATGATCATGAGAGTACATTGAGGTTTCCTAACATTCTAAGAGATTTTAGTTACTGGACCTGTTTTTAGTTTTGTTTTGTTTTTTTCCACTTGAGTTGACTTGGTGTGATAGCCATATTATGAATTGCATCCAGCTGTTCAAATATTAACAGACAACAGATTAAAGTTTTTTTTTTCCTGTTTTTTGCATTTTTACAGCAAAGATATGCCTTCTCAATGTTAGCCTACCATAATATGCCAATGCCATTGAATTAAAATGATGGTATGAGTACAAAGTTAACTTATGTCTTTCTGACACAACTCTCCCAGGTATATTCCAGAAGACCAAGAAGTTTCCAAACTCCACCCAATTTTAGGAAATCACAGAAAAGTACAAATGTGAGCCTACTTTTATCTGACATTATCTGATGGGTTTGTTTGCTGACTTCCATAACAAAAAATATTTTCTATTGGTTTAAATCTGTACTTAGTGAAAGTGAAAGTCGCTCAGTCATGTCCAGCTCTTTGCAACCCCATCGACTATACAGTCCTTGGAATTCTCCAGGCCAGAATACTGGAGTGGGTAGCTTTTCCCTTCTTCAGGGAATCTTCCCAACCCAGGGATCAACCCCAGGTCTCCCATGTTGCAGGCAGATTTCTTTACCAGCTGAGCCACAAGGGAAGCCCAAGAATACTGGGGTGGGTAGCCTATCCCTTCTCCAGTGGATCTTCCTGACTCAGGAATTGAACCGTGGTCTCCTGCATTGTAGGGGGATCCTTTACCAGCTGAGCTATGAGGGAAGCCCCTGTACTTGGTATGTATCATAATTAGGATGCATTCAGTCCTAAGTCACACATGTCTGAAACCAGAACTTCTCAACCAGCGTGCAACAGTGTGTTATTAATGGTTGGCAGGTGGCTGAGATGCCAATCTTGGACCCTGCTTCAGGATGGGCAGCCTGAAGCAAATGAAACTCCTGAGCAACTTGTCTTTTGTGAGGATTACCTGTTTACAGATATGTTCAGTTCAGTTCAGTTGCTCAGGCATATCCAACTCTTTGCAACCCCATGGACTGAAGCACGTCAGGCGCCCCTGTCCATCACCAACTCCCAGAGCTTGCTCAAACTCATGTCCATTGAGTTGGTAATGCCATCCAACCATCTCATCCCGTTTTGTCCCCTTCTCCTCCTGCCATCAATCTTTCCTAGCATCAGGGGCTTTTCAAATGAGTGAGTTCTTTGCATCAGGTGGCCAATGTATTGGAGCTTCAGCTTCAGCATTAGTCCTTCCAATGAATATTCAGGACTGATTTCCTCAGGACTGGTTGGATCTCCTTGCAGTTCAAAGGACTCTCAAGAGTCTTCTCCAACACCACAGTTCAAAAACATCAATTCTTTGGTGCTCAGCTTTCTTTATAGTCCAACTCTCACATCCATATGTGACTGCTGGAAAAGTCATAGCTTTGACTAGACAGACCTTTGTTGGCAAAGTAATGTCTCTGCTTTTTAATATGCTGTCTAGGTTGGTCATAAATATGTAAACAAATACAAATATGATTTCATATGTTGCCATGATGTGTAAAGATTGAAAAGCACTGGCTCAAAAACAGACCCTTTAATTTTCACTAAAGTAAGACATTTGGAGGTAGGCGTTCCAGGGTTGGTTCCAAAATTGCTTCTATGGTTCAATAATGTCATCAAACACTCAAGCTCATTTCTTTCTTTCACGTCACCTTCTCACTCAGCATGTTAACACTTATCTTTGGGTTTATTACTCTACATGGTTGCAAGAGGTGACAAATCTCGAGAATTTGCATTCTTAAATAAAAATGTCCAAAGCAAGAAAGAGAAAGGGTATCAAAAAGAAATCTTTTTTGTCATGCGGGAAAGGAACTCACCTTTCCCTAAACTGTTCTACTAAAGTTTTCTTTACATCTTTAATTTGTATTGACCAGAGGTTACTTTCATATGGATATTGACAAAGCCATTACCATGAATGGCTCAGACAATTATGATTCATTCATGGAGTAGGCATAGAATAAAACAGGGGTGAAGTTAGTAAGAAATACAGAATGACTGTTATGTATGCAATGATGTCTCAGTGGGAGATTAATCAAAAGAAAGGAAACAATGTGGCTTATAATTTTAAGAGTCATAACCCCTTTCAAGCTAAAGGGAATATGCAATTTCTTAGGTCTAATTGGCCTTTTCTCTAACCTTTAAACTACCTGTTTCAATTATTTTACAGCAAATTTAGGATTTTAATTAATTATAAATAAAGTCCTAATACTGTGAGGATACAATACAACCTCAGATACGCAGATGACACCACCCTTATGGCAGAAAGTGAAGAGGAAAAAAGGAGCCTCTTGATGAAAGTGAAAGAGGGGAGTGAAAAAGTTGGCTTAAAACTCAACATTCAAAAAACCAAGATTATGGCATTTGGTCCCATCACTTCATGGCAAACAGACGGGAAAACAATGGAAACCATGACAGACTTTATTTTCTGGGGCTCCAAAATCACTGCAGATGGTGACTGCAGCCATAAAATTAAAAGATGCTTGCCCCTTGAAAGAAAAGCTATGACAAACCTAGACAGCATATTAAAAAGCAGAGACATTACCTTGCCAACAAAGGTCTGACTAGTCAAAGCTATGGTTTTTCCAGCAGTGATGTATGGATGTGAGAGTTGGACTATAAAGAAAGGTGAGCACTGAAGAACTGATGCTTTTGTACTGTGGTGTTGAAGAAAACTCTTGAGAGTCCCTTGAACTGCAAGAAGATCCAACCAGTCCATCCTAAAGGAAATCAGTCCTGAATATTCATTGGAAGGACTGATGTTGAAGCTGAAGTTCCAATACTTTGGCCATCTGATGTGAAGAATTGACTCATTGGAAAAGACGCTGATGCTGGGAAATATTGAAGCAGGAGGAGAAGGGGATGACAGAGGATGAGATGGTTGGATGGCATCACCGACTCGATGGACATGAGTTTGAGCAAGCTACGGGAATTGGTGATGGACAGGGAAGCCCGGCATGCTGCAGTCCACAGGGTCTCAAAGAGTCGGACATGACTGAGCAACTGAATTGAACTGAACTGAACTTAACTGAATGTTCTAACATTGTAGTTGCAGCAATATTTCCAAAAATATTTGTAAAACAAACATCTGATAAAACATTTGTGTCTGAAATATACAATGAGTTTACTTAAAGGTCAACAATAAGGTAAACAACTCAATTTTTTTAATGGGCAAAGGTTCTGAAAACCCATTTCACCGAAAAAGTTATATGAATGACAAACGAACACATGAAAAGATGCTCATGTTATTTGTTATCAGGGACACTATGACAATGAGATAATGCTACTCAACCATTAAAGTAGTGAAATTTCTAACAATTGAAAATGGAAGCAGCCAGGGATGATATGGAAAGCAGAAACTCTTATTCTGCTATTGGGAATGAAAAATGGTTTTAAAAAAAAAACTTTGGAAAACAGTTTGGAAGTGTCTTAAAAATCTAAATATCATCCAAAACCCAACAACCATGATCCTGGGTACTTAACCAACCAATTTGAAAACTTATATCCACACAAAAATCTGTATGCAAATTTATGTAGCACTTTCACTTATAATTACCAAATATTGGAAGCAACCAAGATGTCTTTCAATAAGGTAATGGATCAACATACTGTGCTACATCCATATAATGAAATACTATTCAGTAATACAAATGAATGAACCACCAAGCCACATAGAAAATATGAATTCATTTTAAATGTATATTGTGCTAAGCCACTTCAGTCATGTCCAACTCATTGCGGCCCCATGGACCATAGCCCGCCAGGCTCCTGCATTCTCCAGGTAAGAACACTGGAGTGGGTTGCCATTTCCTCCTCCAGGGGATCTTCCCCACCCAGGGATCGAACCCACATCTCTTATGTCTCCTGCATTGCAGGCCAGTTCTTTACCACTAGCAAAGTGAAATAATTCAGCCTGAGAGGTATAGAGATAATCAACCAATTAGTGGTTGCCGGTGGTTAGGAGAGATGAGAGAGTTAAAGAGAAGCATACAGTGTTTTTATTTTTTATTGGTGAAATTACTCTGTATAGAAGATGGCTCAGTGGTAAAGAATCCACCTGCCAATGCAGGAGATGCAAGTTCAATTCCTGGATTGGGAAGATCCCTTGGAGAAAGAAATGGCAACCCACTGCAGCATTCTTGCCTGGAAAATTCCATAGACAGAGAAGCCTGGAGGACTACTGTCCATAGGGTGGTGAAGAGTTGGACACCACTTGGTGACTGAGAAAAGTATAATGGTGGATAAATGACACTATGCCTTTTTCAAAACCTATAGAACTTTAGAACACCAAGTGTGGATCATGCTCCACAACACATGTAAAAGGGGAAATATGAATTAAAATAACAATGAGACGCCACCATGTGCCGATTAGAATGGCCAAAACTGAGACACACAACACCATATACTGCTGAGGATATGGAGAAATAGGCACTTTCTTACATTACTGATGGGAAAGGAAAATGGTAGTCACTTGAGAAGAGAGCTTGGCAGTTTCTTACAAAACTAAAGTATTTCTTACCATATGGCTTAGCAACCACACTCCCTTAGTATCTATCCAGAGAATTTGAAAACTTGCGCCCATGTAAAATCCTGCAAATGGATGTTTTCACAGAAGCTTTATTCATGATTGCACAAACTTGGAAGATGCCAAAATGTTCCTTTCTTCAGGGGAATGGATAAATAAACTGTAGCATATCCAGAAAATGGAATACTATTCAGCACTAAAAGAAATAAGATATCAAGCTATGAAAAGACATGGAGGAAACTTAAATGCATATTACTAAGTGAAAGAAGCCAATCTGAAGGTACTACATACTGTATGATTCTAAATCTATGACATTTTTAAAAAGGTAAGACTGTGGAGATGATAAAAAAAAAAATCAGTCAGTGGTTGCTAGGGGTTGAGAGATGGGATGAACAGGTAAAGAAGAGATAAATTTAAGGCAATGAAGTTTCTCTGTATGGTACTAAATGATGTCATTATATATATTTATATGCCATGTCATTATATATTTAGTTTAACTATCAGAATGTACAACACCAAGAGTGAATTATAATGTAACCTACAAACCAGAGCTGAGTATGATATGTCAATACAAATCCATTGATTCTGATAAACTTACCATTCTGATGTAGGATTTTGATAGTAGTGGAGGCTGTGTGTGTTCCAGGGATAAGGGGTATATGAGCAATCTCTGTACCTTCTGCTCAATCTTGCCATGAACCTAAAACTACTCTTAAAAATTTGTCTGATATGTTTTTGTAGAGTGAACTTCAGTATATGCAAATTTTAAAAAATCATTCAGGAGATCAGGAAGTCTCATGACAGAAGGCAGACTGTGACAAAAAGAATCTAACATGTATTAAATGTAACAAATGTATTAAACAATCTCATTAAAGTTGGACAAAAAGGCACTGTCCTAAGTAACCTTGGAAATGGGTGGAGCTCGCAAGACTAAAGACAAAAGGCACTGTCCATAAGAACTGTATGCCAATGGATAAAGCTCTTTTTATTTTCATAGCAGTACAAGTTAACAATTCTGAAAGAATTATACACGTACTAGAATTAAGCAATTAAGTGTATGTGTGGCAGAAAGCGGGTACTAGGTTCTCACTATTGGACTGAGAGGTTACAAACAGGCAAGAGGAGAAGGCTAGAATGATCCCTGTGGTAATATATTAGAATTGGAGGCATTAAAATGAACTCATATTTACCTTGATAGAGATTCAACTCGGTACATACAGAAATATTTAAAGGTGCACAATAGAATATTAGATGAAAATAAGAATGATATCATGCCATTTGCAGCAACATGGATGAACCTAGAGATTGCCATATTAAATGAAGATTGAGAAAGACAAATATCCTATGGTATCACTTTCATGTGGAATCTAAAAATCTGATAAAACAAACTTATTTACAAAGCAGAAATAGACCCACAAACATAGAAAACAAAATTGTGACTATCAAAGGGGAAAAGGGGGAAGGGATAAATTAAGAGCTCAGGATTAAAATATATACACCTATACATAAAATAGATAACCAAAAAAGACTTACTGTATAGCACAAAGAACTATATATCTTATAAAAACCTATAATGGAAGAAAATTTGAAAGAAATATATTTATGTATATTATCCATATATGTGTGAAATTGAATCACTTTGCTGTATATCTGAAGCCATCATAACATTGTAAATCAACTGTATTTCAATAACTCTAAAAAAATTTTAAAAAATCAGCCACTTTGCAAAGAAAAAAATTAAAAGTATGTGTATATACACAGTTTAGTACACACCCGTACATGTTCTTTCTTTGCCAACTGAGAGGGCCCAGAAGCAATAACACCCAGGAACAAGAAATAAACCTGGTGCCCAGATCTGAGTTTCTAATACCATTATCCAGCAAAGGAACTACGACTTCTCAGAGAAAAGGATGATTCTGTAGCTAAGACTGGGAGTGTACTGGATGAGTCTGGACCATTTGGAAGTGCCAAAAGTAAAGAAATGCTCAGACACAAATAACCACAATGTTAGGAGTTTGTCAAAGCAATATAGGAACCAACTGAAAGTTTCCAATGGCCAAAACCAGAACAATTTGGGCTACAAAGAAGGTAGTATTGTATTATAACCGAAGTATAAAGTATTTGAATTCGCAGTATATTAAATCAATAAATAGTGGTTAAATCAATAAATAAATGACAAAAAATCTTCTCCAGTGCAGCGGATTCCACATAATTATGTAGGTGTACCTACCCAGGGAGATGGAATAATTTTAATTAATTAATTATTAATTAAAGTCTGTAGTTTATTGACATTTCCTCAATTTGTACCTCCTGTCCTTTTCCCCTCCAGGGTCTCCTCCAGGAGCCAACATTGCATTGAGTCATCATGTCTCCTTATATCTCTCTCTATTTTCACAGTTTTCAGACATTCATTTTCTTTGATGACCTTGGCAGCTTTGAGGAGTACCAGCAAGGAGTTTTGTAGACCATCCCTCAATTGATATTTGGCTGATGCTTTCCGCATGATTAAACTGAGGCCATTGGTTCTGGAAATGAAGCCCACAGAGATAAAGTAGTATTCTCATCACGTCACATCTGTGGTACACGTTATCAACGTGACTTATCATGTGGCTGTTACTCATAGTCACCTGGAGTTTGTCAGGTTTCTCCACTTTAAAGTTACTCTTTTCTCCCCATTTCCATACTATCTTCCTTGGAAGGAAGTCCCTGTGAGTATTTTTACAATTTCTCTATAAACCTAAAACTACTCCAAAAATTTCAAAGTTTTTATATTAAAAAAATGGGAGGAATTGGTGTCACTACTTTGAAAAAAGGTTACTTACTGAACTAATTGTAAAGTGTTAACTATCCACTCCCCAATCAGATGAACAAATATAAGCAGATAGCCTAGTGTAGTGAATAACACCATTATTCTAGACCTGAGTTCGTGTTTGCCCAAGCTTGCTATGGGCATGACACTCAGACAAATCCTCTAGTCACCTAGGACCTTGATGTTTTCTCCTATAAATTATGGATATTGGATAAATGATACAACAGGGCTCTTCCAAAATAACTCTATAGACAAGCAAAATATCTAATCAAAATCAGTAAGAGTGCCAATAGATTGATTCTATCATATCACACATAATTGGGGAAGTACTTACTGGCTTCTTCCACTAATAAAATAAGAGTTTTACTTCTATTTGATGAAACCTGTTTTTGAGATTTGGATAGTAAGTTATACTGGAACATAAGAAGAAACAACGTTATTTCATCTTAGCAGTAGCACCTTCTTTAAAACTGCACTTTTCTCTTGAAAGCATACAAGGGAAGGGTAAAAAGCATACTTTATACCTTTTATATTGTTCACATATACTCAAATAATATTGAATTTTAAACATCACTTTCAGCTCCATAAAATGTACTACATTGAGAAACTGTAACTAAGACATAAGACCTGAGAGCTAAGTGCATCATCAGTTTTCAGGACAAATAAAAGATTAGGTCTGGCTTTTTCTTTCAAAGAATATCCTGATGGAATAGACTGAATGAAAGCCACGACTCACATCTCTTCAGTGGCCTATTCTCCCAGGACGACTGCAGGACCACATAAGAGGCAAGAAGTGGAGGCAAGTAGCACCAGCAGCCAAGAACTGGAGTCAGGACAGTTCAGTTCAGTTCAATCGCTCAGTTGTGTCCGACTCTTTGCAACCCCATGAACCGTAGCACTCCAGGCCTCCCTGTCCATCACCAACTCCTGGAATTTACACAAACTCATGTTCATTGAGTCGGTGATGCCATACAGCCATCGCACCCTCTGTTGTCCCCTTCTCCTCCTGCCCCCAATCCCTCCCAGCATCAGGGTCTTTTCAAATGAGTCAGCTCTTTGCATCAGGTGGCCAAAGTATTGGAGTTTCAGCTTCAACATGGGTTCTTCCAATGAACACACAGGACTGATCTCCTTTAGGATGGACTGGTTGGATCTCCTTGCAGTCCAAGGGACTCTCAAGAGTCTTCTCCTATACCACAGTTCAAAAGCATCAATTCTTCGGGGCTCAGCTTTCTTTATAGTCCAACTCTCATATCCATACATGACTACTGGAAAAACCATAGCCTTGACTACATGGACCTTTGTAGACAAAGTTATGTCTCTGCCTTTTAATATGCTGTCTAGGTTGATCATAACTTTCCTCCCAAGGAGTGTCTTTTAATTTCATGTCTGCAATCACCATCTGCAGTGATTTTGGAGCCCAGGAAAATAAAGTCAGCTACTGTTTCCACTGTTTCCCCATCTGTTTGCAATGAAGTGATGGGACAGGATGCCATGATCTTATTTTTCTGAATGTTGAGCTTTAAGCCAACTTTTTCACTCTCCTCTTTCACTTTCATCAAGAGGCTCTTTAGTTCTTCACTTTCTGTCATAAGGGTGGTGTCATCTGCATATCTGAGGTGATTGATATTTCTCCTGGCAATCTTGCTTCCAGCTTGTGCTTCCTCCAGCCCAGCGTTTCTCATGATGTACTCTGCATAGAAGTTAAATAAGCAGAGTGACAATATACAGCCTTGATGTCCTCCTTTTCCTATTTGGAACCAGTCTGTTGTTCCATGTCCAGTTCTAACTGTTGCTTCCTGATCTGCATATAGGTTTCTCAAGAGTCAGGTCAGGTGGTCTGGTATTCCCATCTCTTTCAGAATTTTCCACAGTTTATTGTGATCCACACAGTCAAAGACTTTAGCATGGTCAATAAAGCAGAAATAGATGTTTTTCTGGAACTCTCTTGCTTTTTTGATGATCCAGCAGATGTTGGCAATTTGATCTCTGGTTCCTCTGCCTTTTCTAAATCCAGATTGAACATCTGGAAGTTCACAGTTCACGTATTGCTGAAGCCTGGCTTGGAGAATTTTGAGCATTACTGTACTAGCATGTGAGATGAGTGCAATTGTGCGGTAGTTCAACCATTCTTTGGCACTGCCTTTCTTTGGGATTGGAATGAAAACTGCCCTTTTCCAGACCTGTGGCCACCACTGAGTTTTCCAAATTTGCTGGCATCTTGCATGCAGCACTTTCACAGCATCATCTTTCAGGATTTGAAATAGCTCAACTGGAATTCCATCACCTCCACTAGCTTTGTTCATAGTGATGTTTCCTAAGGCCCACCTGACTTCACATTCCAGGATGTCTGACTCTAGGTGAGTGATCAGACCATCGTGATTATCTGGGTCGTGAAGATCTTTTTTGTACAGTTCTTCTGTGTATTCTTGTAACCTCTTCTTAATATCTTCTGCCTCTGTTAGGTCCATACCATTTCTGTCCTTTATTGAGCCCATCTTTGCATGAAATGTTCCCTTGGTATCTCTAATTTTCTTGAAAGATCTCTGGTCTTTCCCATTCTATTTTTCCTCTATTTCTTTGCATTGATATCAATACGGTAAATGGATGGAACTCAAAAATGTTGTGGATTTGCACCATTTTCTTGAATAACAAGAACTACGGATGGGACACAGTCTGTTCAGGGCTGGCTGAGCTAACCCCTGACCCTAATACTGGGCAGCATGGTTAATGCAGCAGACGTGGAGAGGCCATGGCCCACCTGAAGGGCAGAAGAAATAGTCCAGGAGCAATTGTTTCCATATGCATTTCCAGAACTGAGACAGGAGTGTTTTGGAGCTGGCAGGAAAGGGAAGCAATTTATCCCCTTTCACAACCTTCAGAAAGCTTCCTGGGGAGTTCATGACCTTGGTCTATCAAATACCTTACTTGGCATTGCTTCTTGCAAGGGAGGCCAAAAGCAAGCTTAAGAGTTAAAGACCTTTCATTTTGAATTTTACTATATAAACCTTGTTTAGAAGCACAGCTTATAAACCAGTTTCTTTGTCCACAGGTTTAACAACATCTGTTTAAACAGAATTTGGAAGAGTAATTTTGTGATAATATTATCAGGCAATGCATAGTAATGCCATAAAGAGTGAAGTGTATATGGTTATCCCATTTGCTTAATCACAAGTGCCCACTGTATTATTTAGTTCACAAATCAGCAGGTAAAAATGAGGCATTCCTTCATTTCTTCCATTAATTCCATGAGAATATCCCACCAATGTCATAACACACAGAGGAGGATTTGTTTCCTGACTTATCTTTATACTCTTTTCCTAGACACAGGTTCATATCATTCCACTCCCTATAAACATAGAGAGGGAAAATACAAATTCCAATTAATTATATATATATATATATAAAATTCTCACAATATAGTCATAAATGTACACTGAAAAATAATAAGGTCCTGTAGCCATGGATGTGCCATTGCCATCTGACATTTTTCCCCATCCCCAATTACACTGACTTTTGATGGTCATTTGGGAAATTTATTTTCAGTGGTGCCTGAAGCCAACAATTAGGTGTGTTAAATTGTGTACTTTAAATACATAGCTCTTCTCCTCACCTCTCAGGCTGCAATCACGTGTTCTGGCCATTCCTTGGTTTCATGGGCACAGAAGAGGAGCAAAGGAGAACACAACAATTTCCATTTCTGGAGGACATGGTGATATACCATCTTGCAAATATAACTAGAATGCACCTCTCAACAGCCCAGAGTACAAATAATTGACTACTAGATAATAATAAATTATAGTGTTGGAGGTGATGAAAGATATTTGATTTGGTATAAATGCAATGAAAACTGTGGCTTGGTTGTTTCTAAGACTAAACATGTATGTTGTAGGGAACACAGACAAACCAACAGCTTGGTTTCTTCAACTGCAGCTTGAGAATAAACTAACCAATGTCACATTTAATAGAAGAAAGGACATTTTCATAATTTTTATATATATTAAGATGCATAATATATAAACATCTCGTACCACTGTTGGTGTTCAGTTGCTCAGTCATGTCCGACTCTTTGCAACCCCATGGACAGCAGCACACCAGGCTTCCCTGTACTTCATCTTCCAGAGTTTGCTCAAACTCATGTCCATTGAGTCGGTGATGCCATCCAACCAACTCGTTCTCTGTCATCCCCTTCTCCTCCTGCCTTCAATCTTTCCCAGCATCAGGGGCTACTCCAATGAGTCAGCTCTTTGCATCAGGTGGCCAAACTATTGGAGTTTCAACTTCAGCAACCGTCCTTCCAATGAATATTCAGGACTGATTTCCTTTACAATGGACTGGTTGGATCTCCTTGCAGTCCAAGGGATTCTCAAGAGTCTTCTCCAGCACCACAGTTTGAAAGCTTAAATTCTTTGGTGCTCAGCTTTCCTTATAGTCCAATTCTCACATCCATACATGACTCCTGGAAAAACCATAGCTTTGCCTAGATGGACCTTTGTCAGTAAAGTAATGTCTCTGTTTTTTAACATGCTGTCTAGGTTTGTCATAGCTTTTCTCCAAGGAACAAGCGTCTTTTAATTTCATGGCTGCAGTCACCAACTGCAGTGATTTTGGAGCCCAAGAAAATAGTCTGTCACTGTTTCCCCACCTATTTGCCATGAAGTGATGGGACTGAATGCTTTGATCTTAGTTTTTTAAATGTTGAGTTTTAAGCCAGCTTTTTCACTCTCCTCTTTCATCTTCATCAACAGGCTCCTTAGTTCCTCTTTGGTTACTACCATAAGGGAGTTATCATCTGCATAGCTGAGGTTATTGATATTTCTCCCAGAAATCTTGATTCCAGCTTGTATATATATATATATATACAAATATAAGCATTTTGGGGCTTCCCAGGTGGTGCTAATGGTAAAGAACTCGTCTGCAAATGCAAGTAGATGTAAGAGACAGGTTCAGTTCTTGGGTCAGGAAGAACCCCTGGAGGAGGGCATGGCAACCCACTCCAGCATTCTTGCCTGGAGACTCCCACAGACAGAGGAGCCTGTCAGGCTGCAGTTGATAGGGCCACAAGGAGTTGGACACAACTGAATCGACAGCACACACATACATATTTTCACCATATATATGTTGGAGATTTAAAAGCTACCTTCTTATTGTGGCACAGACATCTTTAAGTAGATGTTACTCACTTTCCATTAAAATTATTCTTTAGATATTAACTGGAAAAAGCCATAAGCTTCAGCCATGCGTTACACAAATACCTCAGAAGAAAAAGTTATCATGAGGGAGGGAATAATAATGAAACAAAAATTTTAAAAAAGGTGACAAAACCCCCACAAAGCTATAATATTCTAAAGAGCAGTACACAGTATTCCAGGGCATTGTATACAGTAAATGTCTTCTTTTGAATGGGTTACTGGAATGAATCCTAAAGGAGCAAGTCATCTCTAGGGAGAATAGGAACCTGAGATGGTTTCTGCCAATATCTGGGGAAAGATTGTTTCAGGAGGCTGCAAGTTTGCTACTGAGCTTCTCTTCACTCCTGGGGTTTAGACAGGAGATGTAACCAGGTGTAGTATCCCACAGTCTTTAATAAAGGAAAGACTAAGTCTTTTAATATATTTTAAACAGGATGTTACTTTCCTAGATTGAGCATGTCATGTATAGTGAGAGGTACATTGTTCTTTCCTGTAAATAGACTTACACAACAGGGCTGCTGAGAAAGGAGGTAATAGGGCCTGACAACTGGAGAATTGCATTGTCTTTAGTTACCACATGTTTAGAGCTTTCAGTGTGTTGGTTCTATAGAAGATCAAACTCATGTCTAAGAACTGGGTTGTCATTATGAGGATAGCAACAACCTGATTCTGCTGGAATGGTTCCCAAAGAAAATTGCTAGTTACCACCATTTGGGGAGCTTACTAAGTCCTAATAATGAAAGTACAAATTAAAAAGTAATGATACAAGATGATATTAAGAGGTGACTGTAGGTCAGATGTGTTGTTACTTGCTTGAGAGATGCTCTTAACCACATCATTGGCTCTCTCCTGAGAGAGAGCCAATCCAGGTGCTTACATTTGATTTCATTAAGTATTTTAATATTCTTCATCTCTCTCTCCCTAAATATGTCATAATATGATGCTGAAACTAGGTAAAGGCACTTTCTACTACTAAACAAATCCAGAAATCTAGATTCCTATGAACTAAATAAGCTAAATGGTCATGCTGTGCCCTTAGAAATTTCCTAAATGACTATAAGCATTGAATTCATCATAAATATGTTATGATTCATTTCTTGAAAGAGAAAAAAAAATCCTGTGCATTTATTAATGTGCCAGCTAACTAACACCTAGATGCAACCATTATGCAAAATCACTTCAATGATTTGAAAGATATATTTTGAAAAAAAAAAAAACTTGTCTCTGTGTTCCATTTCAAATCAATTGTCATGATTTAAATATAAATAACTAGGGGGCAATGTTAAGGATGAACAAACAGTATAATAAATTGTATAGTATATTTTTTAAAGTGAAAATTCAGAGAAAACAATTTCAAAAGCTTCTTCATACTTGGCATTTGAGAAGTTTCCTTTTGTCTGGATGATGTTAATAATTTCTTAGTCTTTATTTTAATCATATTCATAACTATGTTGATCAGGGCATTTTCACTAGCCAATCTCATAAACAAAATAAAAATAGATGTAATTGTTCAAAAGTACAGACAGGGAGGCAGGGCTGGGTACTCAAGTGTGCTGTCAGCAAGTCTCAGAACCTAACTAACTCTCTCTCTCTCTCAATCTCTCTCTCTCTCTCTCTCACACACACACACACACACACAGTTCTATTTATCTTTTATTGACATTAAATGACATTATCCTTAGGAAAAGTTTCCAGGTTGGCCAGGTTAGGCTAATACAATGGTTCCCTAGAACAAGTTCTGGTTATTATTAACAGGGTGACTGTTGTTGTTTAGTTGCTAAATCATGGCCAACTCTTTTGCGACCCCATGGACCGGAGCCCACCAGGCTCTTCTGTCCATGGGATTTCTCAGGTAAGTATACTGGAATGGGTTGACATTTCCTTCTTGAGGGATCTTCCTGACCCTGAGATCAAACCCACGTCTCCTGCATTGCAGGTGGATTCTTTATCTCTGAGCCACTGGGGAAGCCTGATGGGTGGTTACAAATAAATAAATTTAGGATATTTTGGTTTAATCAAACTTAACTGTCTCCTTTACCACAGGCTTCTCTGAGCCTTTAATACAATGATATGTTTATGACTCTCCAAGAAAGGTAGAAATCATACCTGTCAGCTATTGCCAAAATTAACTACCCCCCAGAATCTGCTTTTCCCTCTTACTTAGTCTAATCTCCTAGCAGTAGATGACAAGGAAATAAACCAGAAAGCACAGGATAAGCCCTCTCTGTTCCATACTCCCATTTTCTTGGTTGCTTGACTTGATCTTTGAGGGCAGTCACATGGTTTGAGGGCTTCCCAGGCGGCTCAGTGGTAAAGAATCCGCTTGTCAATGCGGGAGATGCAAGAGACATGGGTTCAGTCCCTGCAATGGGAAGATCCTCTGGAGGAGGAAATGACAATTCATTCCAGCATTCTTGCATGGAAAATTCCATGGACAGAGGAGCCTGGTGGGCTACAGTCCAGGTGGAGTCACAAAGAGTCAGACACGACTGAGCAACTGAGCGTACACACACATACGGTTTGAAATGGCTTAACCATCTGAGCCCTGATGGGCAGCTCTCACCTCCACCACTCCTTCTGTCAGATACAGGTATGCCTCCAGACCCTCCAGGCTTATTTCCTTTTAAGACCTTGTTGGAAGAACATGGGGTGAGAGAAGGGAATGTAGAGGTTAGGAAGGATATCTGAAGATTAGCAGCTTACCTGCTTGACCTCACTAATGAAGAGCAACCATTTGATACGAACTAGTTCTCTGGCCCTGTCCAGCTCACTATGCTAGATTTAGCTCTCTTGGTAAATTTAAAAATAAAATAGAAAATGTATTACCATACATATATTTAGTTCATTGTCTAGCATGTATAGTAAAGCTTGTGTCTGTCTCTAAAGGAAAATTTCCTAATAATATTTTGTAGGGAAAATCCCAGAATACAAAATGATATTTCAACTCTCCTCCTCACTCAAATTAGATAAATCACAAACAGAATATTAAGAAATTTCCTATATATGAAGATAGAAGTTTACTCAAAATAAAAGAGGAGTTGGGGAAAATTTACTTATTTTTCTTCTTCATAGCACCTTTCAATCACATCTATGACATTTTCCCAGTGAACTCATAGAAATTCTATGTTACAGATTGTACCTGGTTTGCATAACTTGTTTTGTATCTCTTGGCAAGCTCCAAGCCATCTCAGTTCTGTATATTTTTATGTAACTCTGATCACAAGGAAGGTATCTTGAGACAGAAGGTATGGTTCAATAAATCGAGATGAGACAGTTAGGCACAGAATTTACCATGAGGGTGGCCATTGTTTCGAGAGTAAGTTTCTATTCTATGCCTACTAAATTTCCTGACATTTAGAAGAACATGAGCCAATATTTATTGAATTAATTGAAGATCACGTAAAAGCAACTGATTTTTCAGGGTTATAAACTTTGGATTTTTTATTTTTAAAAAAAACAGTCTTTCAGAGAAAAACAAGTATCATATATTAACACATATAAATGGACTCTAGAAAAACGGTACTGATACCTATTTGCAGGGCAGGGATAGAAACACAGACATAGAGAATGGATTTGTGGACCCAGTGGGGGAAGAAGAGGGTGGGACTAGTTGAAAGAGTAGTATTGCAATATATACCTTACCACACATAATATAGATATCTAGTGGGAGCCTGCTATATAACACAGGGAGCTTAGCCTGGTGCTCTGTGATGACCTACAGGGGTGAGGTGGAAGGAAGGCTCAAAAGGGAGGAGGTATGTGTATACTTAGAGCTGATTCTCATAACTGTGCAGCAGATACCAACACAACATTATAAAGCAATTATCCTCCAATCAAAAATAAAACAGGGAGAAACTTCAAAAACAAGCAAAAGTCTTTCAGTTTGACTTAATTGGGCTCAGATTCTAATTTGTCATGTGAATCTTTTATGGGTATTCACTGTTTTGGATTTTGTACCTTAACTTGTAAGTAAACAAACAAAAACCCAGGCCTCTGGTAAGCTAATGACAGGTTTACGGAACTGAAAAGGAAGGTCTCCGCATACTTGATAGGCTACATAATGATGGTAGTTACGTTTTACTTTACAACTAATAAGTGAGACATTAAATATACGCATGCCAGTTTACATTTCATTATATGCTTACTGGAGAGAAATGGTTTAATAAACATTTTATCTATGTACCCACTCTCTTAATCACTGTTCAGAAAAGGCAATTTTATTTGTAGCCTAAAATCACATTCCAAGCCTACCAATCCTTGCAATATTACTTTGGTAACATATTTCCCTGCTATTTATTTTCTGTAGCACATTTATTTAAAATTCTATTTAATAATTTTTTTTATTCCGGGAATTTCCCTTTCTATTGTAAACTTTATTTTTATGACCATTGATTTTAATGCCCTTAAAACATTTCTGAAATTTCATTATTGACCTCTGTGTGTATGTGCTGTGTGCTTAGTCATGTTCAACTCTTTGCGACCCCATGGACTGTAGCCCGCCAGGCTCCTCTGTCCCTGGGGATTCAGAGTAACATAGAAATTTATAATACCATATGTAAAACAGATGGCCAATGGGAATTTGCTATATGACTCAGGGAACTCAAACAGGGGCTCTGGGACAGGCTGAAGGGGGGGATGGGGAGGGAGATGGGAGGGAGGTCCAGGAGGGAGGGGACATGGGTGCACTTATGGCTGACTCTTATTGATGTATGACAGAAAACCACAACATTCTGTAAAGCAACTATCCTTCAATTACATTGTTTTTTAATTAAAAACAAAAAGAATATTGGAGTGGGTCACCATGCCCTCCTGCAGGGGATCTTCCCAACCCAGGGATCAAGCCCAGGTCTCCCACTTTGCAAGGGGATTTGCAGGGGAATTCTTTATCATCTGAGCCGCCAGGGAAGCCCATGAGTACTAGAGTGGGTAGCCTCGCTCGTCTCCAGGGGAACTTCCCAACTGAGGAATAGAACCAGGGTCTCTTGCATTGCAGCTGTGCTACCCGGGAAGCCCCATTGCCTTCTAGTCCTAGGTAAATTATTTAGCTTTGCGATGTCACTAGGAAAAGCATTAGCAGGGGGTTCCTTACATTCTGGCCTAGCCCATGGGAAGTGTTACCATGTGTACTTCAAGTCTCTTAAATTCTTAATGACCCAGAGGAATCGGGTGGAGAGGGAGGTGGGAAGGGGGATCGGGATGGGGAATACATGTAAATCCATGGCTCATTCATGTCAATGTATGACAAAAACCACTACAATATTGTAAAGTAATTAGCCTCCAACTAATAAAAATAAATGAAAAAAAATTCTTAATATCCAAAGTGTAGTCCGAGGAGGAGCAGCATAGATGTCGACTGAGAGTTTGGTAGAAATGTAAATAGTCAGGCCCTGCCCCCAGAGGTACTGAACTAGAATCAGCATTTTAATGATATCACCAGATAATTTATATGTGTACTAAAGTTCAAGGGTTCAAATGTTCTTAAAACATTTTTAAAGGGTCATTTAAAAAACTAAGGACTGCCCAGGTAGCTCAAAGGTAAAGACTCCAAATTGCAGGAGATGCAGTTTTGATCCCCGAGTCAGGAAGATCCCCTGGAGAAGGAAATGACAACCCTCTCCAATATTCTTGACTGGGAAATTCCACGGACAGAGAAGCCTGATGGCCTACAGTCCATGGGGTCGCAAAGATTCAGACATGACTAAGCGACCAACCAACCGATCAACAACAAAAATGACTACATGCTTCTCCCAAACACTTTTCAGTCCATATTTTAATGTCTCTGCCATTCTGCTCTCTGAGCTATTAGAGGGGAAGGGGCTGATTAGGCCAGAACAGCAAATTTATTCCGTCTCTATTTCCCTAAAGCCATATCAAGTTGAATGATACTCAGTTGCAACTCTGTCTTGTGAGGCTTCTTCAAATGGCCAGTTATTATTCATTCAGGAAATAATCTCCAGACTGTCATTTTGTTTCCTTTTTGATTGAGTGTTACTCTGCTTTTTATGTTTAGCCTGTATTCACTCCAGCAGCATATTATTTATAGTTGAACTCAATTCCCATTCTTAGGACAATTTCTTCCCCACTTTGTGAAGTCTGCCACTATGCAGTATTCAAATGTAAATATTCAAAACGGTAACCTGCACAACTGGGGTTCGCACATTGCTTTTGAACACACTGCCTTGTCTACTTTTTAACTATTCAGTAAACAGTGCTACATATCACTATTTGTTATTTATGTGAACACCACTTTGCCAGCAAAGGCCCGCATAGTCAACGCCATGGTTTTTCCAATAGTCATGTACAGATGTGAAAGTTGGACCATAAAGAAGGCTGAGTGCCAAAGAACTGATCCTTTCAAGTTGTGGTGCTGGAGAAGACTCTTGAAAGTTCCTTTGACTGCAAGAAGATCAAACCAGTCAATCCTAAAGGAAATCAACACTGAATATTCATTGGAAAGACTGATGCTGAAGCACCAATACTTTGGCCCCCTGATGAGAAATGCCAACTCATTGGAAAAGACACTGATATGGGGGAAGATTGAAGCCAAAATGGAGAAGGGGGCAGCAGAGGATGAAGTGGTTGGATTGCTTCATGACTCAATGAAAATAAATTTGAGCAAACTCTGGGAGATAGTAGAGGACAAAGAATCCTGGTGTGCTGCAGCCAGTGGGGTCACAAAGAGAGAGACATGACTTAGCAACTGAACAACAACTATAATATCTATGAAAATCAAAGAATCTCATCTGTCAATCACTCCGGTGACTAGCACAGTGCTTTGTGCAGAATATACAGTCCAAAGGGATCATGATGTTATTCTCTTTTCATTCTAAAACACAAAGGATTAAAATATACCAAGATAAAGCAGAGGTAATAAGTATTTTGCAGTTTATAAGACTGGTGACCATAACAAACTCAAAGATCTTTGGATAGTGCTATCACTTTATACTGAAAAAAAAAATCTTCTGTGGCAGAAAAAACAAGCCTGGAATAAGGAGTGGAGAAAGTTTTCCTGGTTGCTTCTCCTTGACATTTAAACACTGACTAACCATACAGCCAGGTATTGAGGTACATCAAGCTCACAGAAATATCAAGTTTTAGCTTTAAAAATATAATTTCCTCTCATTCTGAAAGACCACATTGGAGAACCAACAGGGAAAGCACTTCAAAACACAAGTGAGTCAGCAGACCTCAAATAAAAACACCCACCAACCAACGCTGATGCAGATCTCAAAACCCCCAGCTAATAAACAAGGTTTAAAGGCCTCAGCAGCCTCCAGCAGCTGGGAGAACATCAGGGGGTGGAAGAAAAATGCCTCCCCTTTCCTGTCACCCTGTTCAGCAATAGCTCCCCATGTTGCCCACCCACTCAGTTAATGTACTAAAAGCTCACTTCCGTGGAGGACAGAACTAAGAACTCCTCAGCGCAATAAAACTCAGACAGTGATGAGATTAGAGGAATAAGCAGAGTTTCCACAAGAGGAATGTGACATTTCACAACTCTGAGAAGTCTTCAGCCAGGTAAAGGCATCATATTGCCTCTTATATTAGGCTTGAAAGCATCCAGCTGGTGCTCAGCAAAATTCACACATCTCTCAGTGACAGCCCTGGCTTTGGGCTACCCAGGCTGAGGCTCACAGCTGGAAAGAGTGTAAACCAAGTAGCATGTAGGTAGGATTCCTACGAAATCCTTTGCTTTCATTCATTTTATCTTCCAAATATGCCCTGTCCCCATAACAGATTATCCTAGTAGCCTGCCTCATCACCTCCAAGTGTCCACACAAATCCCCAAGATGTCAGCATGTGTTTTATGGCCCGTATTTCTAACTGATAATCCTACCTAGAAATACTCCAAAGCATTGATGCTTTCTCTGAAGAGTGCTTCTGTGGCAGAGGAATTTCAGGAGGATTGTTTTGTCTGTTCTGTTCATTAAGGTCAATTAAATTTTATGTTTAGCAGCATTCATGATGCATATGTGCATAAGTATGTTGGCAATTCACCCTGGAAAAGGTAGGACAGGGAAGTAAATAACTTGTATTCACATGGCATTTATTTTCCTATATTGATAGCAGAGGGATTAAACAAAATGACCTAATTCTATATTCTAATGTTCCTGTGAAATTCAAGGGAAAGTAACATTTTCTTTCTTTTATTTTTTAAAATACAGGTAGGTTCTGAATCTGCTCAAATTTCTAATTGTATCTGTAATCAGGTTTCCCTGCGTTTTGACTTCCCTCATCTGGGCTCACTTATTCTCTTTCTAAGCCAATTCAAGGGACTGGATCTTGTTTAAGATAATTTTTTTTTTTAATCTTTTTTCCTGACTCTTTGCAATTTCTTAACAGGAATGTTTTACCTTTCTTTCCCCCTTTCTTTGCAGATTGTCTCCTGCCATCCCTCACCCCCATTTCTGACTCTGTGTCTCTATTTACTATGCACTTCTGAGCATTTCCAGGCTTCCGCACCTTTGCCCTCTGGCTAAATGCTGCTCACTATTCCACTGTGAATCAGACCTTGACATTCAACACATGGAGCTAATGAGGAAAACCTGTTGTGTAGAAAGGACGACATGCTTAAGGAAAGTTTTAAAAGGAGTCATGTAGACAAAGTGTTGTTACTGCTGGGTAAACCACATTGCCTTAGCATCATCTTGAAGAATTAGGGCTTTTGGAGGTTTCAGGAGGGAATTATTGCTGCAGCAAAAAAAAAAAAAAGAAGAAGAAGAAGAAAAAAGGCATAGTCATGCTTAAGATCAAAGCTTTTCATTTTAACGAGAGATAAGCTCACCTAAACTTTGATTCAGTTAGTGGTCCTTTATTTAGTTTTAGAAAGTACCATCTGCAGTGCAAATCATAACCTATCCCTTGCATTCTCACTTCTCTAAGTATGGGGCCCATTAATTATGCAGGAGTGCTGCATGGAATAATTATATTAATTTTCATTTCAATTCAATTAAGAGCACTGAATATCTACAAAATGCAATGCCCACACAACAGAATATCACATTATCCGAGTCTTCAGAAAGTTTTTAGTCCAACAGGAGAAGCAGAGGAACTCACCTTAGAGGGTGGTGAAGGCAGGCAGGAATTTCTATCAGGAGTTTGGTTATGCATTAATAGACCTGTGATTATTTTTAAATTAATACTAAGGACTAAGTAAACAAATTTTATTGGCAACTATGTGTATTAAGGGACTTTCCCTGTGGCTCAGTGGTAAAAAATCTGCCCGCAATGCAAAATGCAGGAGACTTGGGTTCAATCCCTGGGTAGGAAAGATCCCCTGGAGGAGGGCTAGGCAATCCACTCCAGTATTCTTGCCTGGAAAATCCTATGGACAGAGGAGCGATACAGTCCACAGGGTTGCAAAGAGTCAGACACTACTGAAGCAACTGAACACACATATACGCATGCATGTGTATTTAGAGGATATGAAGGTCAACCAAAGAAAAGCCATATTGATATGAAGATGACAATGATGACAGTAGTGGAGGTGGTGATGATCTGGAACTTTGGTGGTCATTATTCTGCCTGTCACAAGAGGTACAGGTGAAGGGGAGCTGTGGAAGCTTTTTAGGTAGTGCTTTAGAAAGGTCATCAGTATTTATGTTGAATTAAAAGAAGGAAAAGTCAGAGGCCACTGGGGATCTAATCTGATAGTTCTGCTGAAAGGTAAAGATAATCTATACTTAGAAAGTAGTCAGAGAAAGAGTGAAATAAACTGCATTCTCTTTAGGAATTAGAATATGTCCTACAGTTTTTGAGAATATGATATTCAGCCACATATCTAAGTTGATGGAAAAATAGATAATGAGCTTGCATTTGGGCTTGACTTCTGGTTCTGTCACATAACTATGTAATATTAAGCAAGGTATTAATAGCTTACCTCTTTAAGCCTCAATTTCCTCATCTATAAATATAACTAGTTATATCCATGTCATGAGATCATTTTCAGGACTAATATTTATGTAATAATTATATAGCACAGTGACAGACATTTACCAAGTTCTCGGAAGTAGTAGCTATTATCAATCTCTTGCTGAAGCTTTTATTCGCATCTGTTAGCTTTGTAATATCAGGCATTCAGATGGAACATTTAGATGAGTGTAAAGCTGTCTTTACAACTGGGTCTCACATACTTGTTCAGATTATTAGCCAGAGGATTTGTCAAGGGTTATGTTAAAATGAATTATTGAGACACTTGAAATGAATAGATAAGAGAAATTCAAGATCTAGGTTGTGAGAATTCAATTGCTCCCAGGGACCAAGAAGCAAAAGATATTAAGAAGAGGTGGCAAGAATACACAGAAGAACTGTACAAAAAAGATCTTCACGACCCAGATAATCACGATGGTGTGATCACTCACCTAGAGCCAGACATCCGGGAATGTGAAGTCAAGTGGGCCTTAGGAAGCATCACTACGAACAAAGCTAGTGGAGGTGATAGAATTCCAGTTGAGCTATTTCAAATCCTAAAAGATGATGCTGTGAAAGTGCTACACTCAAGAGGCCAGCAAATTTGGAAAATTCAGCAGTGGCCACAGGGCTGGAAAAGGTCAGTTTTCATTCCAATCCCAAAGAAAAGCAATGCCAAAGAATGCTTGAACTACCACACAATTGCACTCATCTCACATGCTACTAAGTTCAGTTCAGTTCAGTTACTCAGTCGTGTCCGACTCTGTAACTCCATGAATCATGGCATGCCTGTCCTCCCTGTCCATCACCAACTCCCAGAGTTTACTCAAACTCATGTCCATCGAGTCGGTGATGCCATCCAGCCATCTCACCCTCTGTCGTCCCCTTCTCCTCCTGCCCAAAATCCCTCCCAGCATCAGGGTCTTTTCCAAGGAGTCAACTCTTTGCATGAGGTGGCCAAAGTATTGGAGTTTCAGCTTCAGCATCAGTACTTCCAGTGAACACCCAGGACTGATCTCCTTTAGGATGGACTGGTTGGATCTCCTTGCAGTCCAAGGGACTCTCAAGAGTCTTCTCCAACACCACAGTTCAAAAGCATCAATTTTTCAGCACTCAGCTTTCTTTACAGTCCAACTCTCACATCCATACATGATCACTGGAAAAACAATAGCCTTGACTAGATGGACCTTTGTTGGCAAAGTAATGTCTCTGCTTTTCAATATGCTGTCTACGTTAGTCATAACTTTCCTTCCAAGGAGTAAGCGTCTTTTAATTTCATGGCTGCAATCACCATCTGCAGTGATTTGGGAGCCCAGAAAAATAAAGTCAGCCATTGTTTCCACTGTTTCCCCATCTATTTTCCATGATGTGATGGGACCAGATCCTAAGATCTTAGTTTTCTGAATGTTGAGCTCTAAGCCAACTTTTTCACTCTCCTCTTTCACTTTCATAAAGTGGTTTTTTAGTTCTTCTTCACTTTCTGCCATAACGGTGGTGTCATCTGCATATCTGAGGTTATTGATATTTCTCCCGGCAGTCTTGATTCCAGCTTGTGTTTCTTCCAGCCCAGCATTTCTCATGATGTGCTCTGCATATAAGTTAAATAAGTAGGGTGACAATATACAGCCTTTTCTTATTTGGAACCAGTCTTTTGTTCCATGTCCAGTTCTAACTGTTGCTTCCTGACCTGCATACAGGTTTCTCAAGAGGCAGGTCAGGTGGTCTGGTATTGCCATGTCCTTCAGAATTTTCCACAGTTTATTGTGATCCACATAGTCAAAGGCTTTGGCATGGTTAATAAAGCAGAAATAGATGTTTTTCTGGAACTCTCTTGCTTTTTCGATGATCCAGTGGATGTTGGCAATTTGACCTCTGGTTCCTCTGCCTTTTCTAAAACCATCTTGAACATCTGGAAGTTCACAGTTCACGTATTGCTGAAGCCCAACTTGGAGAATTTTAAGCATTACTTTACTACCCTACAATCGAGGTCACAGGGGCAGCAATCCCCCCTCCTCCTCTGTCCCAGTCCAAGGAGCAGTGGCTGCACGGTAACTGGAGGGCTGAAAGGAGCTACTTCACGTTCAAGGTCAGGAGGGGCGGCAGTGAGTTGATACCCCTCCTCTATGGTAAGGAGCAGAGGCTGCGCTTTGCTGGAGTAGCCTTAAAGAGATACCCCACTTCCAAGGTAAGAGAAACCCAAGTAAGAGGGTAGGTGTTGCAAGACGGCATCAGAGGGCAGACACACTAAAACCATAATCACAGAAAACTAGCCAATCTGATCACAGGACCACAGTCTTGTCTAACTCAATGAAACTAAGCCATGCCGTGTGGGGCCACCCAAGACAGACGGGCCATGGTGGAGAGGTCTGACAAAATGTGGTCCACTGGAGAAGGGAATGGCAAACCACTTCAGTATTCTTGCCTTGAGAACCCCATGAACAGTAAGAAAAGGCAAAATGATAGGATACTAAAAGAGGAACTCCCCAGGTCGGTAGGTGCCCAATATGCTACTGGAGATAAGTGAAGAAAGAACTCCAGAAAGAATGAAGGGATGGAGCCAAGCCAAAAACAATATCCAGTTATGGATGTGACTGGTGATAGAAGCAAGGTCCAATGCTGTAAAGAGCAATATCACATAGGAACCTGAAATGTTAGGTCCACGTATCAAGGCAACTTGGAAGTGGTCAAACAGGAGATGGCAAGAGTGAACGTCGACATTCTAGGAATCAGCTAACTAAAATGGACTGGAATGGGTGAATTTAACTCAGATAACCATTATATCTACTACTGTGGGCAGGAATCCCTTAGAAGAAATGGAGTAGCCATCATGGTCAACAAAAGAGTCTGAAATGCAGTACTTGGATGCAATCTCAAAAATGACAGAATGATCTCTATTCATTTGCAAGGCAAACCATTCAATATCATGGTAATCCAGCCTATGCCCCAGCCAGTAATGCTGAAGAAGCTGAAGTTGAATGGTTCTCTGAAGACCTACAAGATCTTTTAGAACTAACACCCAAAAAGGATGTCCTTTTCATTATAGGGGACTGGAAGCAAAAGTAGGAAGTCAAGAAACACCTGAAGTAACAGGCAAATTTGGCCTTGGAGTACAGAATGAAGCAGGGCAAAGGCTAATAGAGTTTTGCCAAGAGAATGCACTGGTCATAGCAAACACCCTCTTCCAACAACACAAGAGAAGAGTCTACACATTGACATCAGCAGATTGTCAACACCGAAATCAGATTGATTATATTCTTTGCAGCCAAAAATGGAGAAGCTCTATACAGTCAGCAAAAACAAGACGGGGAGCTGACTGTGGCTCAATCATGAATGCCTTATTGCCAAATTCAGACTGAAATTGAGAAATTAGGGAAAATCACTAGACCATTCAGGTATGACCTAAATCAAGTCCCTTATGATTATACAGTGGAAGTGAGAAAATAGATTTAAGGGACTAGATCTGATAGACAGAGCGCCTGATGAGCTATGAATGGAGGTTCGTGACATTGTAGAGGAGACAGGGATTAAGACCATCCCCATAGAAAAGAAATGCAAAAAAGCAAAATGGCTGTCTGAGGAGGCCTTACAAATAGCTCTGAAATGAAGAGAAGCGAAAAGCAAAGGAGAAAAGGAAATATAATCCCATTTGAATGCAGAGTTCCAAAGAATAGCAAGGAGAGATAAGAAAGCCTTTCTCAGCAATCAATGCAAAGAAATAGATGAAAACAACAGAATGGGAAAGACTAGAGATCTCTTCAAGAAAATTAGAGATACCAAGGGAACATTTCATGCAAAGATGGGTTCGATAAAGGACAGAAATGGTATGGACCTAACAGAAGCAGAAGATATTAAGAAGAGGTGGCAAGAATACACAGAAGAACTGTACAAAAAAGATCTTCACGACCCAGATAATCACGATGGTGTGATCACTCACCTAGAGCCAGACATCCTGGAATGTGAAGTCAAGTGGGCAAAAGCATCACTAGGAACAAAGCTAGTGGAGGTGATGGAATTCCAGTTGAGCTATTTCAAATCCTGAAAGATGATGCTGTGAAAGTGCTGCACTCAGTATGCTAGCAAATTTAGAAAACTCAGCAGTGGCCACAGGATTGGAAAAGGTCAGTTTTCATTCCAATCCCAAAGAAAGGCAATGCCAAAGAATGCTCAAACTACCGCATAATTGCACTCTTCTCACACGCTAGTAAAGTAATGCTCAAAATTCTCCAAGCCAGGCTTCAGTAATACGTGAACTGTGAACATCCAGATTGGCTTCAAGCTCAACATTCAGAAAACTAAGATCTTAGCATCTGGTCCCATCACTTCACGGCAAAATAGATGGGGAAACAGCGGAAACTGTGGCTGACTTTATTTTGGGGGGGCTCCGAAATCACTGCCATTGGCGATTGCAGCCAAGAAATTAAAAGATGCTTATTCCTTGGAAGGAAAGTTATGACCAACCTAGATAGCATATTGAAAAGCAGAGACATTACTCTGTCAACAAAGGTCTGTCTAGTCAAGGCTATTGTTCTTCCAGTGATCATGTATGGATGTGAGAGTTGGACTATAAAGAAAGCTGAGCACTGAAGAATTGATGCTTTTGAACTGTGGTGTTGGAGAAGACTCTTGCGAGTCCCTTGGACTGCAAGGAGATCCAACCAGTCCATCCTAAAGGAGATCAGTTCTGGATGTTCATTGGCAGGACTGATGTTGAAGCTGAAACTCCAATATTTTGGCCACCTGATACGAAGAGCTGACTCCTTGGAAAAGACCCTGATGGTGGGAGGGATTTTGGGCAGGAGGAGAAGGGGACGACAGAGGATGAGATGGTTGGATGGTGTCGCTGACTTAATGGACATGGGTTTGGGTTGACTGCGGGAGTCCGTGATGGACAGGGAGGCGTGGCATGCTGCGGTTCCTGGGGTCACAAAGAGTCGGACACGATTGAGCGACTGAACTGAACTGAATTGAACCAGAGGAGACTAAAGTTGGATGGGACTTAAGAATGTGTGCCAAAACTGATGGACTTCAACTTTAAATTGTTTTGCTGGCCAAATAAACTATCAGTAAGATCTGTACTTGAAGTTCTTCATAGAGTGTACTTATTTAGAACAACAACAAAAAAATTTATTGTTTGGGAAGATCCCCTGGAGGAGGAAATGGCAACTCACTCCAGTATTCTTGACTGGAAAATCCCATGGAGAGGGGAGCCAGTAAAGCTATAGTCCAAGGGTTAGTAAAGATTCCTACATGGCTGAGTAACTGAGAACACATACACACACACAGTTTATTGTTATTCACAGTAAGAAATAGACTTTTAAAATATTGCAACAGCACATATGTAGATATGCCTAAACAAAATTTCTTAAAACACTTAAAACATATTAATCTTACTGATAATCTATTCTATTCTGATCCATTTTATCCTATTTCATTTCTTTACATTCCTTTCTATATTACCTTATCCTATCCTGTCTCATTCAAATAAGATACTGGGCCAGATCTCTTAAATTTATTTTTTTAACTAGTGACAAGTCATAACCCACAGTTTATAAAACGTTACTTCATAGCAGCAGATTAAAGTATTTTCTGGTTTACCTCCAGTAAATTTATTCTTAAAATAAAAATATTTATAGATAGAATGATATACACATCTACTATTAATATGTTTATTAAATGTTAAGAAAACATCTTATTTCTTGGTAAAGCTATAAATAGAAGTTATAGTACTTTTCCTCAGCATCACTTAATAAAGTCTAAGTCAGCCACCCCACTTGACCTCCTGTATGATTTTAAGCCAGTGACTTAATCTCCAAGCTTAGAATTTCTTACCTGTGAACTGGGACTGATAATAACTATTTCATAGATTTGTCGGGACACTCTAGTTAAATTCTGTGTCTAAAGCAAAGAAAATAATGTTATTTTAAAATACAATTATTTGAGCAAACTTTTACTGACTACTTACAATGTTCCAGGCACTGAGAGAATTCAAGGTTCAATAAAAGATATGATGATAAGAAGCAGGAGGAGGATAAGGGTGATAACAATAAAGTTAAAGAAGGTATATTATGAAGAAGAGGACAAAGAGAAAAGAGCTATTGTAACCCAGTGCAATAGCCATCCTGCATACATTCTAAATTGTTTCAGTCGTGTCAGACTCTTTGCCACACTATGGACCAAAACCCATCAGACTTCTCTGTCCATGGGATTCTACAAGCAAGAATGCTGGAGTGGGTTGCCATGATCTCCTCCATGTGATCTTCCTGACCCAGGGATCAAACCTGCATCTCTTATGTCTACAGCTTTGGCAGGTAAGTTCTTTACCACTAGCACCACCTGGGAAGCCTTGGCCATCCTATGTAAATATTATAAAATGAGACAAAATATGAATGCCCTAGTAAGTCTTATTAAAATATTTAGCACTGTGCTTAGCTTTCAGTATGAAATAAGCACTTTTGAGTATATGCATGTTCATGAATGAGTGAATGAGTTCAAGTTTTGGCCAGTATCCTGCCATCTAAAGGAATGATATATTGCAGACCCTTCATTAACATCATTTGGCCACCTAGAGTAAAAAAATATGATTATTGAATTTCTTGTAGTAACGTCTGAAATTAGAAATGCCACATCAAATAAAAATTAAAATTAAAAGAGAATCACCACTCTTTTTGTTTGGAACAAATTATTTTATTTGTATCAAAATGTTATAGAGAGGAAATAACTGCTATTAAACTTCTTCTGACTCAGTAATTAAAACTGCAGAGGCATCTAACTACGTAGCAGTTAAGAAAACTTATGGTCATATATTAATAACCCAACAGTTTTCTTCAACTAAACTGAAAACTAATTTAATTATTTTATAGATAACACACTTTATAAATCAGCAGACAAGGTGATTATAACTATATTACTAGTCCTTTTCACATAAATATTGAAGGCCCATCCTCAAATATATGCTCATTTGGAAATTTTTTCTTCCTCACCATTTCTTTCCTTTCTCAAAGCCAAGACAAAATCTTAAACAAGTCTCATGTTATGAAGAATGTACAAATGGGCTTCAGATTTACTTTCTTTTGCAGTAAATTATATTTTATCATTCAGAGGATGCAACTATAAGGTGACACATTGTAGCCAGATAGAGAAGTGACATTTTTCAATTGCTATTGGCTCTAGTTCTGTTTTTATTAACCCTCTTGCTGGTAAATCTAAATGCAAGGTCTATGGAATCAGATGTGAAATAATAACTTTCTTTAGTGCTATTCAGGCAATGGAGAATGATTTTCCATTTGTGGAAATATCATCTAGGAAATTACCTGCAATGGCAATTTGTCAAGAAAAGAAAATCCATCACCAAACTTGATAACACTAGTAGAGAGTGAGGCATGAACGTAGTTTCACAGTTACCATTTGACCCTAGGCGTCCCCAGGATTATCAATCTTCCTGCATTTCTCCCACTTCTCTGTCATTCTCTCAGCCTTCATTCACCCTTCAGCAAAGAGGCTAGCAGCTGGATTTCTCTATTCAGTATTTGGAATGCATGCAATAGCTTTCAAAACACTGTCCCAAATATTTTCTCATTCAATACAATAATCCTATGAAGTTGATAAGGTAGGATCATTATCTCTGTTCTATAAAAGAAGAAACTGAAGCCATGATTAAGTGACTTGTCTAAGGTCATGCATTGAGAAAGAAGCAAGTGTGTGAATGACACCCTTTCAGGATCATTGCTCATTGGCACCTTGATGCTCAGTGAGGCATTAGGGAAAAAATGAAGAGAGTCATAAAAACCAAGAAGCCTTAAGACCACAAATACTGTGTTTTATCTCCTTTCTTATTACTTGTCATTATTTACTTTATTTTTGAGCAATTAATCAATTTGCTTTAGAAAGTACTTCAATCATCTATTGTCATAATAATGCTGTGTACAAACCTCCTTCAAACTCAGTGGTTTAAAACAACAAGCATGTTTTCTCGTTCATGTGTTTCTGGATCAGCTGAAGGGTTCCATTGGTCTCAGCTGAGCCTACCTGTGAATCTATAGAAAACTTTGTACTGGGCTAATGGTTTTGCCAATTGTACCTGTATTCCTTTCTGTGTTTGAAAGTTGGTTCGACATATGTTGATTTT
This sequence comes from Dama dama, assembly GCF_033118175.1. NCBI lineage: Eukaryota > Metazoa > Chordata > Mammalia > Artiodactyla > Cervidae > Dama > Dama dama. The sequence continues at coordinate 52,113,149 of NC_083710.1, forward strand.
GAATGGGACATGGGATTATACTCTCTGTGGCCTCTTAGTGTCCAAGAGATTAGCCAGTCTAGTTAATAGAGGGTCCCAAAGTAGTGAGCAGAAGACCTCCTTAGGCCTCAGAACTAGAATGTGGTCACTTTCACCACATTCTAAGGGTGAAGCATATGACAACGGCAGCCCAGGTTCAAAAGGTGGGGTAAAAACTCTACATCCTAATGGGAAGAGTTATACAATTTCATAGCAAGGACCGTGGCTACAGGGTGAGGGGTCATTGCAGCCATTTTGCAATCAATCTGATAGAGAAACAATCCCTCATCATCTCCAAAGCAGCAACAGTTTGGGAATATAAAAATGACCAAAACCATTCTCTTTAACACATGTGCATTTACAGTCTGGCCAGATGGCTTAGTGGTAAAGCATCTGCCTGCCAGTGCAGGAGATATGGGCTCAATCTCTGGTTTGGGAAGATCCCCTGGAGAAGGAAATGGCCACCCACTCCAGTATTCTTGCCTGGAAAATTCCATGGACAAGGAGCCTGGCATGAGTCTGTAGGGTCTCAAAAGAGTCAGATATGACTGAGCAACTATACAACAACAGTGAGAGACAAACCTGTAAGAAGGTCATTCAGTTCAGTTCAGTTCAGTCGCTCAGTCGTGTCCGACTCTTTGCGACCCCATGAATCGCGGCACGCCAGGCCTCCCTGTCCATCAACAGCTCCCGAAGTTTACTCAAACTCACGCCCATCGAGTCAGTGATGCCATCTAGCCATCTCATCCTCTGTCGTCCCCTTCTCCTTCTGCCCCCAATTCCTCCCAGCATCAGAGTCTTTTCCAATGAGTCAACTCTTTGCATGAGGTGGCCAAAGTACTGGAGTTTCAGCTTCAGCATCAGTCCTGCCAATGAACACCCAGGACTGATCTCCTTTAGGATGGACTGGTTGGATCTCCTTGCAGTCCAAGGGACTCTCTAGAGTCTTCTCCAACACCACAGTTCAAAAGCATCAATTCTTCAGTGCTCACGTCCAACTCTCACATCTATACATGATCACTGGAAAAACCATAGCCTTGACCAGACAGACCTTTGTTGGCAAAGTAATGTCTCTGCTTTTTAATATGCTGTCTAGGTTGGTCATAACTTTCCTTCCAAGGAGTAAGCGTCTTTTAATTTCATGGCTGCAATCACCATCTGCAGTGATTTTGTAGCCCCCAAAAATGAAGTCTGACACTGTTTCCCCTGTCTCCCCATCTATTTCCCATGAGGTGATGGGACCAGATGCCAAGATCTTAGTTTTCTGAATGTTAAGCTTTAAGTCAACTTTTTCACTCTCCTCTTTCACTTTACAATACAGTAAATAAATAAATGAATCAAAGTATAGTAGGCTTGCAAACAAACACTATGATCTACAAAGCTCATGAGTATGACGTGTAACAATTTTTCTGTAGCCAAGTTCATTTGTACCTTGAGTCCTATTTTAATTTATAGCAAATCAATTCTAGGTAACAAAGCAATTCCAATTTTCCTATATTAATTGTCTTCTCTGGGAGGTCAGTTTCCCACTTTCCCCCTTGTCGCGGCATCAGAGGCCCAGACCTTGTCCTTAATTGTGTCTCAGTGGTATCCATGGAGATTTAGTGTCCCACCTGGTCCTCATTTTAAAAACACAGATCCTTCCTCATCCCCTAATGAGTTTAGTGCCTAAACTCAGCCAAATATGTGTGACTATGTAACAAATGTTAGAAGATACAATTTCATGACCTAGAGAGTAAACAGATATTAAAGAAGGATATATTTTATTTTGCACCAATATTTAAAAAGTAATATTCATGGATATGATCATTTTGATATAAGAACTGTTTCAAAGTGAAAAGGGTTTTATTTTTCAGAAACTTAAGTAAAATTGAATATGGAAAGAACACTAACTTGGAGTTGAGAACATGAATTCCAGCCCATATTTCAACACTAATTAGCCATGTGGTTCCAGCAAAGTCTTTTCGCTTCTCTGGTCTCAATTTCCTCATTTCTTTATTAAGGGAGTTGGGCTAGAAAAATATCACAGTCCCTCTGGGAATTCAAATCTCATAGTTCTTACAAAATTGAATAGAGTCATTTGTGGCATTAAGGAGAGAAAGGAACTCAAAAGAAAAATCTAATAAGATCACAGATTACAGGACATCTGAGGATGATTTATTAAGCTAGCTGAGCTAATAGTCATGATTGAATAATATATATTTCAATATTACATAGGGATTTTTTTTTATGATGGGACAGTTTTAATAGTCAAAATACCATATGCTCCCTTATGTTATCAATATTCAATTGCAAAGTAACATAGTTTCTTGTAATTGTCTGAATGAATGATATCCATTTCTGCTTTGATCTTCAATGTTAATTTAATTGTCAATGACTAAAATATGGAAGGAAAGGAAGCCACTTTTAAATCCCCTGTTAATAAGCATAAATGCCAACACATTCCAGTTCAAAATAGCATTATCATTACCTTATAATACAGTCAAAAATCATTCCTAACAGATTTATAGTCATTGAAGTGACCCATTTACTAATTAAGGAAGTAAGAAGTGTTAGTCACTCAGTCGTGTCCAATTCTTTGTGACCCCATGGACTGTAGCCCACAAGGCTCCTCTGTCTATGGAATTCTCCAGCCAAGAATACTTGAGTGGGTGGCCATTTCCTTCTCCACGGGATCTTCCCAACCCAGGGATTGAACTCGGGTCACCTAGCATTGCAGGCAGATTCTTTAACATCTAAGCCCCCAGGGAAACCTTCACTAATTAAGGAAGCATTTCAATACTGATGAGTGCTACTTACTGATCATATGATTGGTTTCTGAATTTTAATATTATACTAATATTTCAAGAATATTTTGCAGCCATAATTAACAGTAATCTAAATGAATTATAATATGGTGAGTACTGATTTAATGTAATAGTAAGTAAATAAAATTTCTATGCAAACTTTGTAGAAAAACTTTTGGACAGAGGACAATTAATATTGAAAGTGACATGAGATCTCTGCTTAACTCAAGTTACACAATTTATAAGCTCATGTTGAAAGATAACTCTGAGTGTTTTGGTTACATGAATCTTGAAACCAAACTGTTCATGCTCTAGTCTTCAGTTGGTAAATCATAACACCCCAGGCCTTTGAGATTGATCAGTTTCAAACATCTATGGTACATTTTATTTAGTAAGCTGCCAGTACCAACCAAGTTACAAAAAAAAGTGATTATTAGACATAGTTCTAACTTTTGAAAAGATATTTATTCCTTTGTTAAAGATGAGGGAAGCCAAGTGCCTTTTACTATTTCTCCCTTGAAGAAAAGCTAACAATCTAGCAAATTGATGTCACAGATGGAAGGAACCATTTAACTGACATACAGTGTTGATTCTTCAAATATAAAAGTTGTAGAGATAAACTTCCTGTTGTATCCCCCCAACCACCACCCAACAGCAACAGTGTGGGGAGGGACTAGGTATTGCCATGCACTTGGCAGACATTCAATAAAGTTAGAAATGACAAATTAAATACTAACAATTGGCATTGTAAAAGTTACTCCCCTCTCCCAATATGACAAAACAAAGCACGTCAACCCTGATAAAAGTCATTTAGTTCTGATTTCATGAACTTAGTTAGATAACCCTGCCATTTGTATTCTTTTATATTTTTGTTTCTCTCCTTATTTCTCTCTATTCTTTAGGCTGCTCCTCAATGGTCTTAGGTGTTTGAGTCTATGGGGACCCTCAGCCACCCCAAGGCCGCAGTAGAGTACATCAAATAGGAGTTTCAAGTGTCAAGGGGACATGCTTCTCTTAGGAAAACAGTACAGCATCCTGTGAAGTTTTAGCTCAGGTGGGCTCCACTGCTAGGAAGGACTATACCCCCCTTAAATGGGTATAGTCACACAAATTTCCTGAAAAATAAAATGGGTGGAAGCAGGCGGACGGTTCATTCTTCTCCAAAGGTCTGTTAGTATGGAAACTGCCCATCACAAATGCCATCTTTCAAAGGTAATGTCCTCTGAGGGGCCTGTTCAGACTCCCTGGGCTTCAGAGGTAAGCAGATTGTCTCTGTCTCTTGCATCTCTCTAAAGACCTACAGCCATATGGTCTGATAAAATTCACAATGCTCTTAATCTGAGATAGGTTAAGTAAACCATAATAAATCCATATAATGGATTACAAGGCACTATAAAAATTCATGAGGTAGAAGACTATGTATTGGCATGGGACAGTTACTGATCAATTGTTAAGGCTACAAAAACTTTATTCAATAATGCAGCACTTTTGTAAAAACTCAAACTCATAGCCATTCATATTTCTTCTTATCTATGGTACATCATCAATTTTTTCAAAATATTTTTATAATGATTCTTTTTTCTTAATGTTTTAAATTTTTTGAGTTATTCATTTTTAATTGAAGGATAATTACTTTACAGTATTGCACTGATTTCTGTAAAACACCAACATGCAATTTTTTCTAAATATTTTTTGCTTTTTTATAAAAAGTATTTTAATAGTTTTTCTGAATCTTAATGAGTTATTCTAACTGAAAGAATAATTAAACTCAGGTCAAATACACATCTTGATATTAAGGTTGTAATAGCTGATGTATATTACATGTCAATGTTTTCCTGTTGAATACTACACATTACACTGAAGTATTATGCATTATGTGGCAAATTGTCTATGTTAAACAATATGTAATAAAATTGTATTATGTGTTTCATTACATGCATGCTAAGTTGATTCAGTCATGTCCAACTCTTTGTGACCCTATGGACTGTAGCCCGCCAGGCTCCTCTGTCCATGGGATTCTCCAGCTAAGAGTACGAAAATGGGTTGCCATTTCCTACTCCAGGAGATCTTCCCAACACAGGAATTGAACCTGCATCTATTATGTCTCCTTCATTGGCAGGTGAGTATTTTATCACTAGTGCCACCTGGGAAGCCCAATGTATTTTATTACATATTTGTTATATGTTAAATAAATGTATCCTACATTTTATGTAAAGAATGGTATGAGGGTTTCTGTTTTGTTTTTTCAGTGTTTTGAATTACTTTTCTGCCTTCTGCAAGGTATTACAATTACAATGGGGCTGGTGCCGCCCAGCAAGGGCTGACTGACAGCTGCCAGTCTGGAGGTGTTCCCACAGCTGTGCAGAACTTAGCGCCTCGGGCTGCTGTTGCTGCCGCTGCTCCTCGGGCTGTTGCACCTTACAAATACGCCTCCAGCGTCCGCAGTCCTCACCCTGCCATCCAGCCCCTGCAGGCACCCCAGCCTGCGGTCCACGTGCAGGGGCAGGAGCCGCTGACCGCCTCCATGCTGGCTGCAGCACCGCCCCAGGAACAGAAGCAGATGCTGGGTGAACGTCTGTTCCCACTCATCCAGACGATGCACTCGAACCTGGCTGGGAAGATAACTGGGATGCTGCTGGAGATTGACAACTCGGAGCTGCTGCACATGCTGGAGTCCCCCGAGTCTCTCCGCTCCAAGGTGGATGAGGCTGTGGCGGTCCTTCAGGCTCATCATGCCAAGAAAGAAGCTGCTCAGAAGGTGGGCGCTGTCGCTGCTGCTACCTCTTAGACAAGGACGAACCGATTCAAAAGCCAAATAAACCCTCATGGAATTCAGCTCAAGGTTTGAAGACTTCCTAGCTTGTCCTATGGACCTCAACACCAAGAACCGCAATTGCAAATTTAATAGGTCATTTTGTATCAAAAGGTCAATTATGAAGCACCTAGAATTTTTCAATTTAAAGAATATATTCTCTGGGCTCTGATATGGCCCAGACAGTGTTAACTTTTCTTTTTCTATTGTGGGTTTTGATTTTTTTCCCCCAGAAATTGGTTTTATTTGATGTACCCAAGTCTTAAGTTTCTCAATAAAGAAAAAAATCTCCATAAAAAAAAAAAAAAAAAAAAAAAAGTTTAAACTTAAAAAATGAAAACTTACACAGCTGAATGAATCAGGCAGCCAACAGGCTTGCATTTTTGTTTTCTCTCCTGATTTTCTCTTTCCCTGATGATAAAAAGGAGACAGAAGGACAATGGGAGTGCAGCAGAGACCTCTATCTTGGAAAACGTACCCTCTGGGGATTTGCAGAGTCTGGTGTGCTTTCTGCATAGAGTGTTTGCAGGGAATGGGGAACAGGGTTGATAATTCAGGAGGCAAATGTGAAACAGAGACAGTGGCCAAAAATAGGCTGTTTCCGTATGAACAGAGCTTGGAAACCCGCCATGGTTGGGTTCAAGTCCATGCCAGCCACTATCTCCATGGGCATCATCAGCTCCTCAGGGAATGAGCAATTCTCACAGACAGGCTGTCCCTTTGTCAGTGGCCTTAATGGAAACAGCTGCTCCTTGGCCCCGGCAGCTGGCTCCAAACTGCTGACTGAGGCACAGTCAGTCACATCTCCGCCTCGTCTCAGAAACACAATGGCAAGGTCCAAACAGGAAAAGCCAACAGGAAGCCTGACCATCACCTCCATCTTTTTAGAACATGGGCATACGGTGCACTCCTCTTGAGACAGATTGCAGGAGACCAGCTGGCCTTCCCTTATCATCTCCTGCCTTCTTCACTTTAACTTTCATCTACCGGTATACCCCCATCTTTTTCCAAATTGTACCTTCCTTAATTGACTGGGATTTTTCATAATACTTAAAATGGATCAGGGTTAAGTTCTACAGAAGGGAAAAGAATCAATGTAGGTACTGAAAAAAAGGAAGGGGTTTAGACATAGTATTGGGCAGATACTTAATTTCAGAATTGGGATTGTTGGGTGAAAAGGTTGGTTTGGCTTCTACTGCATTTTGCTTATTGGGGAAATTGAAATCATCTAAGGACAGTGTTACTTCACAGTAGTAAGAAGAGAATTGTGCATGTGACTGCCAGTATTGCATGACCAAGATAGAGCTGCCCAAACAAGGCCAGTCAAGAAGCCTAAGGAACAGGATGAATTTCAAGAAGGCAAGTGTCCAAGAAGGCAAGTGGTTTCAAGAAGGCAAGTGTCCAAGACCAGCAGAAGATAGCCATTGGCAGCTCTCTGAAAGCTTGACACCTATGCAAAGCTTCTGCCTTCATTCAGTCAAGGACAGTGATTTAGGAGCAAGAAGGAGAAGTCCATGTACGCAGGATGGGGTGTTGGGAGAGAAGAATGGGAACAGCTGCTCTAGGACTGAGCAGAAAGAGACCCAAGATGACTGGCACAGGCTCCAGCCATCAAACGAAAGTCAAAGATAGAGAAGGTGGCCAAAAAGATCATATGGTGGCTGTTCTAAGTCATTTCAGTCATGTCTAACTCTTTGCGATCCTATGGACTGTAGCCCGCCAGGCTCCTCTGCCCATGGGATTCTCCAGCAAAAACACTGGAGTGGGTTGTTATGCCCTCCTCTAGGGGATCTTTCTGACCCAGGGATTGAATCCACATCTCTTACATCTCCTGCATTGGCAGGTGGATTCTTTACCACTAGTGCCCCTTGGAAGTCCATGGTAGAGTGGAAAGAGAAACAACGTGGCTATTAGGGCAGAAGAGTGAAATTAACATCAAAGGCAGCAAGGAAACTGTCTGGTTTTTGTCTCTTCTCTATTAATAGGGGTCTGAAATATAAAGGCTTAAGGGATTCCCTGGTAGCTCAGCTGGTAAAGAATTCACCTGCAATGCGGGAGACCTGGGTTCGATCCCTGGGTTGGAAAGATCCCCTGGAGAAGGGAAAGGCTACCCACTCCAGTATTCTGGCCTGGAGAATTCCATGGACTGTATAGTCCATGGGGTTGCAAAGAGTTGGACACGACTAAGCGACTTTCACTTTCAAAAATGAACCAGGGAGAAAGTTAAAATGTGTCACAGATACAAGAACCTCTCCATTTTCAATCTGAAAAAGTCTGAAGAAAGGCCCACAACTTGAGCTCTGGGAAAGATGATTCAACTCTCTTCACCTGCCCATCCCTCACCAACATGGGTAGAGTGAATTCCTGTAGACTGAAACTTGATGGGCACAGAAAATGTTGACTTCCACATGAAACCACTAATGATTCTTGGTATGTTTTCTTTCGAATCTTACATTTCTGTTTAGAAAATCCTGTTAAAATCCATATTATTTATTTCAGCTATTCCAGTAATACTGAGAAGGGGAGGAAGGAGATCTATAAGACAACAATTTATTTAATTTCTGTAATTTCTTTTCTGGTGGGAGCACTTAAACTGGTGACTCATGGACAAGGGTATTATGAAAGGATTTCTTCACAGGAATGAAATGAAAGGAGTGAGCTGTCTTTAATTATGGGCAAGAAGTGTCAAAGGGCATTTGAGAATCTTCACATAGCCACAGCAGTTGGAAGAAAGAGTAAGAATTAAGTATTCAAGTTAAATCAGCTCCACATAGCTATTTATCTTCTCAGTGTTGGTCATTCACTCAGCCATCTCCAGCTTTTTGTGACCACATGGACTGTAAGTAGCCCACCAGGCTCCTCTGTCCATGGGATTCTCCAGGCAAGAGTACTGGAGTGGGTTGCCATTCCCTTCTCCAGGGGATCTTCCCAACTCAGGGATCAAACCTGAGTCTCCTCTATTGCAGGTAGATTCTTTACGGTCTGAGCCACCAAACTCCTGCTATATGCTAGAACTATATTGGGTACTATTTGTACAACACTGCATACAATATGTCCTTATGGGGACATCCCTGATAGTCCAGTGCCTAAGACTCCATGCTGCCAATGCAGGGGTCCTATTTCTGTCCCTGGTTGGGGAACTATATCTCACAAGCCCCACAACTAAAGATATTACATGCTGCAACTAAGACCTGTTGCAACCAAATATGTACCTTAAAAAAAAAAAATGTCCTTACCCTTTTGGCTTTCAGAGTCAGTAAACAAGATAAGTTTGTAAAAGTAAAAAAAAAAAAAAAAAAAAAAAAGACACGCATTGTGACAGGTTCTCATTAAAGTCTGGATCATAAGGTATCAGGAAGGAAGGGATTCTCAACTGTACTGTTTACTGTATCACTTAAAAATTTTTTTTGAGTAGAATTTCAAGAAAGAAAATAAGCTGAATAGCATTCATTGTGCTAACATTTGTGATGCCTCTGACTTTGCCCATAATTCTAATGAATAAATTCCACTGGGCAGAACCTATTCAATCTATTTATGGTTCCTGTGATAGAAAATAAACATATATTTTTTCTTTGTAGCCATTTAAATGTTTGTTGGATAAATTTGCAAGTGACGTAACAGTTTTCTACGACTTACAAGATGTCTCAGACTTTATCCTGCAACCTATCATTTTCCTATGTGTACCTTCACTTCCAGAGAACTGAAACAGATATTCCTTAAATGTTTTATTTTATATCCATTTAAAAACTATCATTGCTTATTCATGATGGCATGACCCTGTGCAGCTGAGTTGCTTGAAGCAACAATGATAATGTTTCACCCCATGTTTCAGGTTGAGTTTGAACTTCAGTGTTTATCAGCCCCTCTGTGTTTAACAGTATATCTTAGTAATCATCACCTCTTGCAAGACCTTTTGAGTAAATGAATGATGTATTCTCCTGTAATTAAGTCCCCTTGGTTGCTTTGAATAGCTCTCTCAAGGCTTCTTCTTTCTTCTACTTTTTCCTTCATAAATAGTTTAGGAGAAAATACCATGGAAACACATCACTTTCATTATAGACAATACTTGTTAAAAATTTAGAAAAATAGTTACTTCACAACCTCTTTAACAAGTGGTGCTGGGAAAACTGGTCAACCACTTGTAAAAGAATGAAATTAGAACACTTTCTAACACCATACACAAAAATAAACTCAAAATGGATTAAAGATCTAAATGTAAGACCAGAAACTATAAAACTCCTAGAGGAGAACATAGGCAAAACACTCTCCGACATAAGAGGATCACAGCAAGATCCTCTATGACCCACCTCCCAGAATATTGGAAATAAAAGCAAAACTAAACAACTGGAACCTAATGAAACTTAAAAGCTTTTGCACTACAAAGGAAACTATAAGTAAGGTGAAAAGACAGCCCTCAGATTGGGAGAAAATAATAGCAAATGAAGAAACAGACAAAGGATTAATCTCAAAAATATACAAGCAACTCCTGCAGCTCAATTCCAGAAAAATAAATGACCCAATCCAAAAATGGGCCAAAGAACTAAACAGACATTTCTCCAAAGAAGACATACAGATGGCTAACAAACACATGAAAAGATGCTCAACATCACTCATTATCAGAGAAATGCAAATCAAAACCACAATGAGGTACCATTACACGCCAGTCAGGATGGCTGCTATCCAAAAGTCTACAAGCAATAAATGCTGGAGAGGGTGTGGAGAAAAGGGAACCCTCTTACACTGTTGGTGGGAATGCAAACTAGTACAGCCGCTATGGAGAACAGTGTGGAGATTTCTTAAAAAACTGGAAATAGAACTGCCATATGACCCAGCAATCCCACTTCTGGGCATACACACTGAGGAAACCAGATGTAAAAGAGACACGTGCACCCCAATGTTCATCGCAGCACTGTTTATAATAGCCAGGACATGGAAGCAACCTAGATGCCCATCAGCAGATGAATGGATAAGGAAGCTGTGGTACATACACACCATGGAATATTACTCAGCCATTAAAAAGAATTCATTTGAACCAGTCCTAATGAGATGGATGAAACTGGAGCCCATTCTACAGAGTGAAGTAAGCCAGAAAGATAAAGAACATTACAGCATACTAACACATATATATGGAATTTAGAAAGATGGTAACAATAACCCTATATGCAAAACAGAAAAAGAGACACAGAAATACAGAACAGACTTTTGGACTCTGTGGGAGAAGGTGAGGGTGGGATGTTTCGAAAGAACAGCATGTATACTATCTATGGTGAAACAGATCACCAGCCCAGGTGGGATGCATGAGACAAGTGCTCAGGCCTGGTGCACTGGGAAGACCCAGAGGAATCGGGTGGAAAGGGAGGTGGGAGGGGGGATCGGGATGGGGAATACGTGTAAATCTATTGCTGATTCATATCAATGTATGACAAAACCCACTGAAATGTTGTGAAGTAATTAGCCTCCAACTAATAAAAAAAAAAGAAAAAAGAAAAAAAAAAAGAAAAATAGTTACTTCATATACAATTCACAAGGTTAATAAATTATTAGACTAGCTCTCTCTCTTTGTTTAAAAAAAAAAACAAACTTGTTTGTCTAAATGTTCTTTAGTCTAGGATTATACATGCATGCTCAGTCATTTCAGTTGTGTCCAATTCTTTGGGGCGCTATGGACTATAACCTGTCAGGCTCCTCTGTCCATGGGATTTCCCAAACAAGAATACTGCAGTGGGTTGCCATACCCACCTCCAGGGGTTCTTCCCGAGCTAGGGATCAAACCTGCATCTCCTTCATTGGCAGGCAGGTCCTTTACCACTAGCGCCACCTGGGAAGCCCAGTCTAGGATTATAAGAATATTTTCAGCTACTATATGTATCTCAGAATGTTCATGGAAGTCTAATTATTACATCAACCTGCCCACTATTATAACAAAGTAATATTAAACTTATGTAAGATATAAAACACAGATCCAGGTCAGTCAACAACAGCAAATGATGATTAATGGTCAACAAAATGCTCAGGCCAAGTGGTGATATTCAGGGTCCACATACCCACCATGCAGGATCATGAACTGTTAAGATTTGAAAGAGATGGTATTATATGACCATTCTGTAATGGCACCAAGATACACTAGATGCCTTAAAACATCACAACAGTAAAATGATCCATGTAAGGACTGGATTTTCTTCTACAACCAACAATTTTCTTGTGAGCTGAACCTAAGAATGTTTGTACACACACATCAAGAAATAGGGATAAGTATTGAAAGAATTGAAGAGAAGGGAAACATTTTCAAAAGAGGGTAAGGAAATGATACTTTTTAATTCAGCAAATTCCCAAGGCATACAAGAGGCACTATCACATTAAAACTTTAAGTATTAAAATTATCTCTGGTGCCATGCCAATTGCTAGGTAATTCCTCTCTTCAAAGAAAGAAAAAGCTAACATAAGTTTTATAACTTTCTACAAGAGTTATTTATTACAACATTTCTAAAATTAATTTTTATATAGCTAGTTTTGAATAAACTAGATATATAGTGTGAATCTGAGTCCACAACCTCAGATGTTCATGAAATGTGACATGTAATTTTATGATAATAATTTCATTTCTATTTCAAGCTACCATTTCAATGGAGAGTGGAACATTACTTTCTTAAGTTTCTACATAATGCTGAGGCATTGAGAGTAGGGGTATAACCAGCAGTATGCTGGTAAACCAGTTCTCTAAAAATGAGAAAAAGGAAAAAAGAGCCCTAATTAGTAGTGTTTGCCAATTTCCAAAGTGTAAATATTCCTACAAAGGCCATTTTATATTACCTCCCATCCCTGAAGACGTTCAGCTAGGAAGAAATACACACAATTTGGCTCCCACATGCCAATGTGAACTAGCTCCCACACAACACTGGAGGGTATCTGGTCCGAGTGTGTTAGTCACTCAGCTGTGTCTGACTCTTTGTGACCCCATGGACTGTAGCCCTCCAGGCGCCTCTCTTCATGGAATTCTCTAGGCAGGAATACTGGAGTGGATTGCCATTTCCTTCTCTGATCTGGTCCTGCTGCTGCTGCTAAGTTGCTTCAGTCATGTCTGACTCTGTGTGACCCCATAGACGGCAGCCCACCAGGCTCCTCTGTCCCTGGGATTCTCCAGGCAAGAACACTGGAGTGGGTTGCCATTTCCTTCTCCAGTGCATGAAAGTGAAAACTGAAAGTGAAGTCGCTCAGTCGTGTCCGACTCTTCTAGACCCCATGGACTGCAGCCCACCAGGCTACTCTGTCCATGGGATTTTCCCGGCAAGGATACTGGAGTGGGGTGCCATTGCCTTCTCCGATCTGGTCCTAAGTGTCATCAGTTATTCTCTTTCCAGCTTGGTCTCCATCTCTAGGTCGCTCCCACTTGAGGCCTCTCCTGACCTTCTGCTGCCTGTGTTAGGTCCGCAGTGCTCTCAGTCTTGCAAGAAATATTCTACTAGGTACTGTGAAATTGCATGCGGCCTGAGCACATGAAACAAGCATTTTCTCTCCTCCAGTGCTAGGATGGGAACTGAGGCACTGCCTACAGTTTTATGCTTTCCAAATCTCACACCCACCTGGAACTCCCTTGTCTTCTCAGGGCAGCAGGTCAGAAGACAGATGGCTGCCAATTTCTCATCTCTCCTTGATTTTCGGGTGACTCCCTCTAACTTTTCCCCTTATTCCAAACACATTTTACCTAGTTTCAGAAGAGGTTAAAATAATTACTACTTCATTGTGTGTGTGCCTGCTTTGTCACTACAGTCATGTCCACTCTTTGTGACCCTGTGGACTGTAGCCCGTCAGGCCCCTCTGTCCATGGGATTCTCCAGGTAAGAATACTGGAGTGGGTTGCACACCCTCCTTTAGGGGATCTTCTGGGCCCAGGGATTGAACCCACAGCTCCTGCATCTTCTGCTTTGCAGGTGGATTCTTTACCCACTGAGCCACCAAGGAAGCCCACTGCTTCATTATGTAGTCTCCCAAATGTTTTTGTCTCGCCTTGAATCCTAGGTTTTGTATATTCCAAAACCAGGAATTTTATTCCTTTGTCATCTGCATTCCTCTGTGACGCAGTGTACTTTAGATGCCATAGCTGGGGAAAATCCTTGGGACACAGGAATGTATGGAGACATAGGAGAAAATTATCTGCTAATATTTTAAAATATTCCTTGCATCTATTTTCTCTCCTGTTAAGCTTAATTCTGAGCACCTGAAGTAAATGACTATAATACATACACACATACACATATATTATATAAATACACACACGTTTGTGTGTATATATACATGTGGGCATGCATGCTCAGTTGTTTAGTCACATCCAGCTCTTTGCAATCCCATGGACTGCACACTGCCAGGCTCCTCTGTCCATGGGATTCTCCAGGTAAGAATACTGGAGTGGGTTACCATTTGCTCCTCCAGGGGATCTTCCTGACCCAGGAATCAAATAGGCAATTGGCAGGTGGATTCTTTACCACTAAGCCACCTAGGAAGCCTGAGTATACATACACACACACAGACACACACACAGACACGCACATACACACACACATATATATATGTATATATACTAAGTTAATTTTTTCACAGCTTTCATAATTGATTCATCTTTTTCTTCAAGATCATACGTTGCAGTTCCTTGATTCAGGAGTCTCCCTTTCCCTGTGCATTGCAGATAGTCGCCCCTTCTGTATTTCACCTATGTGGAGGAGTTAGTTAGAAATCTAAATATTGTATGAAAAGGAGGTTTCAATGCCAAGCCTCTCTGTATTTCTTCTTTGTCCCTATCCTAGTTTTGTTTCCACATTGTGAATGTAGTGCTCTGGTATTTTCTTACTCTATTCCTCTATGAAATAAGTATTTTCCAACTTTTAACAGTTTTTTTTGTATATTATCATTTGATATCCATCCCGTTCTGGATCCCTCCTCCAGATGCATTTCATTTGGCAAGTACTTTTAGAGGGCAGCATGGAAACAGTGCTCAAAACCTGGTCCAACCAGCACCAGCAGCCTAAACATAAATGGAACCCTCTCCTATGATTTAGATTTTACATTGCTATTAATAAACTTAAATTAATTTATACCATTAATTCATACTCTTAAGCCTCAGGCTACTATACCCCTAAGTTCTTTTCTAAATAAGCTATTATGTAGACAGACTATAGTGAATGAGCTCTGGCTCTAGGGTCAGGCTGGCCTGGGCTCAAATCCCAGCCATATCACTTGCAGCCCATTGAGTTATCACTTACTTAGATTGTCCTAACATCCCTGATCTATTAAGGCAATTCTTGTGAAAGTACTTGGCACAAAATGAACACTTAGCAAATGTTCTTTCCCGCATTCTCCTCCTGGATTTTACATTTATCCCTGTTAAAATTACTGAATTTTATGTTGGGTTTAGCCCAGAAGTGTACATACTAGGAATAGTTCAGAATCTCCATCTAACTCTTTGTTCACAAGTTTTTCAGGTTAAATCAACAGTATTTATTGTACATTCACTGCATGTAAAACAATGAACTAGCTACTAAGAGTAACGGAAGAGGCGGCAGGTAGTTCATACATATGAATATTAATGAGGCATGGTTCCTTTCCTAGAACAGTTTAGAAGTTACTGGAGGATATCACTATGAAAAGAACACACATGGTGTAAATAGAACAGAGGTGTGTGCATAGTTGTATAGGAACACGCAGGAGGAAGTCATTATACAAATTTGAATAGCGTGGGTAGAGTGGAGGAGGTTGTTTTCAAACTGATCCTTGAGTGATGAATAAGAAGGAGGGAGAAGTTTCTACACTGGAGGAAGCAGGAACACAGAAACAGAGGTTAAAAGATTAAAGTCTCACCAAGGGTTGATGATAAATTGGATATTATTTCATCATAAGTTGGGTGGAGGGAGGGGTATGGGGCCATCTTTAAGCTGATGACCAGGTCTTAATTAACTTGTGTCACATTCAAGAGATGAACTAAGACTGTTTGTCTTCTGGGTTAGAGAGTGATTTTCCTATGATATTCAAAATGAACTTTTAGTTTCTGAGAATAAAAACATTTCTTTATAGGGTAAATGTTTCCTAGCCTCTCAGTGTAAACCTTATGTTTTTGATTTTCTGATATTTTCCTCCTCATAAGTCTCTCAAGAAATTAGTTTAATTTAAAATCTTATTTTAAAAATTGTCATTTAATTGACCAGTGGGGGCCCTTTTAGGCTGGATCTTTATTTCCTTTGAAACAATTGCTTTATTTTTTATGTACTTCCTTACTCTATAGCACAATATTTTCTAGGCACTTATTTTCCCTTCCATGGTCCAGTCTCCAAACAACAAGCTATGTCTAGTGTGAACTGGTATTCAGAAACAAAAGTCTAGATGCTTAAACATCTAGGGATGTTTATTTTTACTGGAATGTCCTTGCTTTTATGGCTTTTCAGCTGATATAGTAAGGGAAACAGATTACATAAATATATTAATATATGCATTTATATGTATTTTTAATCTATGAATACATATATCATGTACATAGATATAATAATAATTATAATTTTAATCTAACACCTCAGGGTTCTAAACCAACTTCCCTCATTCAGTGTATGTATCTTTCTTCTCCCACAGTTAGAACTCTAGCTTTCAAAAACTGAGAAAAGAAAGCCACAGGCCAATGTCCTGAAGGAATATAGATTTGAGAGTTCTCAGCAATATATTCTAAATAATATATATTCTCAATAATATTCCAAAATATCAGCAAACTGGATTCAATAGCACATTGAAAAGATTATACACCAGGACCAAGTAGGATTTATCCCTGGGATGCAAGGATGTCTAACACCTACAAATCAACAAATTACTAGACTGAAGATAAAAATCATAAGATCATCTCAGTGTGGTGATAAAAGGTATTTGACAAAATGCAATATCCATTCATAATAAAATGTTTAGCAAACTGAGTACAGAAAGAATATATCTCAGCATGAGAAGGGTCATATATGACAAGCCTATAGCTAGTGTCTTAATAGTGAAAAGCTGAAACTTTTTCCTCTAAGATATGGAATAAGACAAGGGTGCCCACTCTCACTACTCTTATTCTACGTAATATTGGTAGTCCTAGCCAGAACAAATTAGGCAAGAAAAACATATAAAAGGCATTCAAATTGAAAAGGAAGGAGCAAAATTGTATTTGTTAGCAAATAATACAATCTTAAATATAGAAATTTCTAATGAAAGTAAAGTCACTCAATCATGTCTGACTCCTTGTGAACCCATGGACTGTAAAGGTTCCTCTGTCCATAGGATTTTCTAAAGACTCTATCAAAAAACTCTCACACTAATCCAATAATTCAGTGAAATTGATGGATACAAAATCAATAAACAGAAATCAGTTGCCTTTCTATACATTAACACCAAAACTTCTAAAAAAAATAAAGAAAACTATCTGCTCACAATAATATCAAAAACAATTGCACTTAGGAATAAATTTTAGCAAGAAGGTAAAATATCTGTACATTGAAAAGTACAAGACTATGATGAAAGGTATTGAAAATGATTCAAACGGTAGCATATCTGTGAAACATGAATTCACCCTGGGTGGGAGGACATGAGGTCTCCAGGAAAACACTGTGGAGTGAGAAGGTAGCCAGGGGCAAATCTTGGCAACAGAACAGAATGAGCAGAGGAGTAGGGGCCACCAACTCAATGGGCGTGAGTTTGAGTGGACTCCGGGAGTCGGTGATGGACAGGGAGGCCTGGGTGCTGCGATTCATGGGGTTGCAGGGAGTCAGACACGACTGAGCGACTGAAATGAGCTGAACTGAACTGAGGAGATAAAGAAGGACTCTTTAAGACAATCCAAGAAGAACTGAAGTGTGACATACGAAATCAGCTAGAGGCAGAGGGAGAGGAAAGTGGGCAAAGGTAGGACTAGAATGGGAAAAGAAGGAACAGTACCTGTCCCCAACCTCAACATACCTTGCATTGTCTCTTTTTTTGTGCCTTCATAGCCAGGCCAATGCATAGACAGATCTGACGAAGTCCTTCTGAAATATGCTGAATTTCCTGCTTATCCATTCCTGAGTAGAAAATGAGCATTTGGGGAACAAAACCAAAAAAAACTCTAAAATTGTTCCCTCAAAATTCTTCCTAGGAAAAACAACTACCACCACAAAACTTTTTCCCAAGAAATTCCCATACTTAGCCAGAACCAGATCCTTGGTCACTTCAGCTACTGGATACTCTAAGCTCTTGGAAAAGCCTATTTAACTCCAAAATAAACATTTTTTTTCTTGCTAAAGAGTCAAATGGACTATACCAGATAAAACTTTTCACACCATCCCCTTATTTGAAAATCACTTCCCAATGACAGTGTCCACTCAACTCCTTTTTGGGTTATAACCACTCCAGTATCCTTGCCTGGAAAATCCCATGTACCAAGGAGCCTGGAGGGCAGCAGTCCATGGGGTCACAAAGAGTCAGGCACGACTGAGCAACTAACAGATTAAACACCATAGTGAAGTTTATTTACAATTAAGAACCCTGAAGCATTTGTAATCTGCTTTGACCTTTCTTTCCTGTGGATAGCTCCTAGGATACCACACACACAAGGAATAGTTTTAAAAAAATAGGAATCACAGTGGCACTTTATTATTACCTAAACCAGCACCCAATGCATCAACATAGGGTCTCTTTGGTAAGCTATCCTGGAGTATGTAATTTTGACTTGATTCCAGAGAAGAACTCTCCATTTCCCCCTTTTATATAAATTTTAGAACCAGAAATCCCAGGTGTGCCCAGAGGCTCAGAGGAGGAAAAAATGGCTCTGCTGGTCCCTTTGAAGGTAGAAGATTGAAGGCCAAAGGTTGAAGTTAAAGGTTGGGGAAGAAAAAGAGAGGAAACAAAGCCGCCTGGAGTTGCCTTGAGGAGGCAGTCTTGCCTAGGTCTGCTCCTGCGTGAATATTGGGAGTGCCAGGGAGGAGTGTGGGGTCTGAGTCTCTGCCTTTTAAGTGGAACAGTCAACACTGTCATTGGGTCAGGAAGATCCCCTGGCATAGGAAATGGCTACCCACTCCAGTATTCTTGCCTGGAAAATTCCAAGGACAGAGGAGCCTGATGGGCTCCAGTCCATGGAGCCTCAAAGAGTCAGACACGGCATAGCACAGCACAGCAGCAGCAGCAAAACCTAGCCCAGTAAATACCCTGGGTTCAGGGTAGCCTGGGTAAGATGAGCAACTCCTCCTCCCTCGAGAGAAAGTCAAAAGGAGGCATGGGTGGAGCCAACATGCCTTGGAATGAGGATCAGTAACAAGCTTCCTCCCTTACTGAAGCTATTAGATTTTACTATCAGCAAGTTTTTTTCCAGTTAAAAATTCAATGACAGACTGAAGAGATATATGGGAAATCAGAGACTCAATCTATCCTCCCAACTTGCAAAGGCTGATTTAGTCTCACATGGCATGGCTACATATATCAAGATGAGACAACACCATCATTCGTTAGATACATGACTAGTTTTAGGATCCAACCCTATAAAATGTCTCTGGTTTGTAAGCCACTCCATTATTCTTGCCTGGGAAATCCCAAGGACAAAGAAACCTGGTGGGCTACAGTCCATGGACTCACAAGGGTCAGACATAACTTAGCAATAAAACATCTCTGAGTAATTAATGATAAAAAGGAGGGGCATCAAGGAAATGATAGTACACAGTTCTGCGCTTCGTACTCTTCTGTGTTTTAATCAGGAGCAGTCTGAGGGAGAGCTCACAGGTTAGTGACCTGGCAAAGACCGCTGCCCTTAATCAATGTTCTTAGCATGTCAGAAGATAAATATAGAATGGAGTGATGCAGTAAATTGAAGAATTAACGGAGAAATTCACATAGGGTATTTGCTATATAATATACCTGAGAAGGGGCTTCCCAGGTGGTACTAAAGAACCTGCCTGCCAATGCAGGAGACATATGAGACACAGGTTCGATCCCTGAGTTAGGAAGATCCCCTGGAGGAAGGCATGGCAACCCACTCCAGTATTCTTGTCTGGAGAATCCCGTGGACAGAGGAGCCTGGTGAGCTATGGTTCATAGGGTTGCAAAAAGTCAGACATGACTGAAGCAACCTAGCACACACACATTATGTGAGAAAAGAGACACTGTAAGTTTGATAGGCAAGGGTTTGACCAAGTATGGGATGGACAGGAAAGTAGGACAGGGTGGATGACAAGCTTGCTTTGAGTCTGCAATGAAGCCATGCCCACAGTGTGGAAAGTAAGTGTGACCTTGCATGGATCAAAATATTTTTTCTACATACTTATGATTACCAAAGGGGATAGTAGGGGTGCAGGGAGAGATAAATGGGAAGTTTGGGATTAACGTATACACACTACTATACATAAAATAGATAAACAACAAAATCCTGCTGCATAGCACAGAGGGCTCTATTCAATACCTTTTAAGATCCTAAAGTGGAAAATAATCTGAAAAATAATATATGTGTATATATATATACACACATATACATGTACATATATGTGTGTATATATGAGTACATATATGTGTATGTATGTATATACATAAATACATAAAACTGAATTACTTTGCTATACACCTGAAACTAAGCATTGTAAACTAACCATACTTCAATTTTTAAAAAAACAGTTAAAAAAGTTATTTCTCAAGAGTAGCAGTCTAGTGTTGTCAGAAAAACATCAGTCAGGACATTATTGGCATATGTGTGACAAACTTTGAGGGCTGTGGAGGATACAGGGGAGCTGCAGAGATCTGTAATTGACCATCACACCTGAAAGAAACACTGAAAGAATGAAGTTCATTCTGTTTACAGAAAATAAAGATGAGGAGAAAGGTAATAGTCACTCAATAGAAAAAGGGCTGTCAGACTGTGGCGATAACCAGTTTCCTTGTCACAGAGCTGACAAAAATCAAAGAAAATTGGCATAAGCGACAATAGCCTGAGAGACTTATAATCACCTCCTATTCAGCCAAACTTGAAATTCACTTCCTCTTCATGAACTACAATTACTTATTTGATTTATATATAGAAAGATATGCCTCATTTGCACATATTTATATCTATCTATACAACCCTGTGGGCTGCTGTCCATAGGGTCACACAGAGTTGGACACGACTGAAACAACTTAGCAGCATACACATACATGCTAAATACATGCCCTGTTCATATTAGTCAAGTTTTTCTTTTTTTTTAAGTCCAAGTCCTATTATACAGTATTTAACATAAGAACATGGGCAGTTACGTCCTTGATATGGTGTTTGGCTATAGTAATAAACAATAAAGATTTTCCTGTCTTGTTACTGGTGAACATTGGAATGTGTGGAATCTCATTCCCTGAAGCAATTCATTATTTTTAGCTTAAGAAAGTTTAGGCTTCCTTGGATATTGATTTACAGAAAGAAGACAAATAGAAAATTAGCTCCCATGTGAATGTGTCTGCGTTTATAATAAAGTACTCTAGGCTAGATAGTATTGTCATTTCCTTAAGTGGTCATAGTCTATTATGCAAATTAATCTTTCAAGATCTAAATTACACCAAAGTATAATAGTGTAACATCTTTGTGTATTATAGACATTAATTCTTATTTATGGTATGTATATTACAACTCTGACGTAACTAATTTACATGGTTATATATTTTGCCAAGTTAAATGTGTTTGTGTAAGAATCCTTAAACAATACATGAGCTGTTCCAGAATGCTCTTCCAGGTGATCTTGAAGAAAGGAATGAATTCTAGTGGCATACGCTAGCTTAAAAAAAAGTAGCACTTTTGTGGGAGGATGGAACGTGGCATGTTCTTTTTACTTCTGTGTTCAGTCTATTTTTACTACTCCAAATACATTAGGTAGAGATGACTGGTGACATAACAGAGAGTACAGGTAGATGATAGAAAGATAGAGATAAATAGAATGATTTCAGACACCTTTCTCTCACTGACAAGTAAGGAAGGGAGGCTCCAAGGGGTCAGATTGTTGGTCAGAGCTGAGCTGTCTCTGGATTTCAGGATTTCTTGCTCATATTTGTAATACATGGTGTTGCAAAAGACATTATCTGTTAATAATGCCCAAAAAAGAGAAGGATCAATTTCTTTTGTAACTTTACATCTTTTAATGAGGGTAAAATAATTTCTTTTCATAAGTAAAACAGTTCTGGTCTTAGAATTTGCTACTAAAATTCAATCCAGAGTACAAGATGCCTTTGAAAATTTATAATAGAAACTCTGACAGAGTTTTAACCTACTAGCCAATATGAGTCTGGGCTATAAAACCATCGATGCAAAGAACATGGTTCATTTATCTATGATGTTATCAACACTGGCCGTAAATTAAATCTTCATACAATTTAACAAGATACAACAATACAACAGCCATTATTTATTTGTGATATATATGACATAATCATAAAAGCATCGGGTCACCAGAGCCAGCATTCTGCATCTTTATAATTCTCTAAATTACTTTTAATTTGTCATTTGTAAGAAGTCAAAATAACATTGATATGCCTAGAATACAAAATATCTAATAGCTAGAGTCTTCTAAAATATTTCTTATAACTAACAGTAATTTATTAAGTAATAAACCTGGAAGCTCATTAATGATTCCATTTTAATTTCAACTGTACGTGATTGATAGGAGTGCAATTTTATACCAGTAGTTAAAGAATGATTACATTTGTTTATGTCAAATAATTCTCAAGGTTTAATAATTTGGGGAATGTCACTTAGCATCCTATTAACAACAATGCTCCAATAAATTATCAGTTCTTATAAAGCATCTGATATGTGCCTGGTGAGGCATGAGGCCTTGGTAATAGACAAAGCACAAGCTTTGCCCTCATGGTGTTCATGGTTTAAATAGAGACAAACATAGCTACAGATAAGCAAAATGAGGTCTTACAACTATAGTACATAGGACATTTATGAGGTAGGACATTTGAGGTCATACAAAGGCCTGAATCTGTGTGGCCTCTTGGCGCACTCGTCATCTGGTCCTCATTGTTTGACATCCAGACACCTCTAAGAAATATTTCTTGACCCTCCTCCCCATCTCAACATTCCTATTACATACACCCATATATTTATTATCTAGTCAGTATGGTAAAGAATCTGCCTACCAATGCAGTAAATGTAACAGATATAAGTTCCATCCTGGGGTTGGGAAGATCCCCTGGAAGAGGGCATGGCATTCCACTCCAGAATTCTTGCCTGGAGAATCCCATGGACAGAGGAGTGTGGCAGGCTACAGTCCATAGGGTTGCACAGAGCCAGACACAACTGAAGCAACTTAGCATTCACACATGCAAGCAGTCAGTACCTTACGTGGGTCTAGGATTTAGGGGTACTCAACACATGTTGGGCTAAGGAGTTATCTTAACTCATTTGGACTTAGATGCAGGTTCTCAACCATTCAGGTTGTGGATTTGGAAGAATCTTTAGTTGAGGAATGTGCTTCTGTAGAAAGAAGTCTGCAACAAAATAGTATGGACGATCAGTGAATGCCCCCTTCTCATTTCTTCAAGCTACCTGCTGGTATCTTTCACTCACATATAGAAAAAAAATGCACAGGAGAACAAATATATTTATATGATTTCACTTCTAAATTTCAGAGAAGCACCTTTCCTTCATAGCCAAACACCCTGCCGCAGCTTCCTGCAAAGTAAGTTATGTTAGTTCTCCCAATCTATCACCCAACCCTCCTCCACTCTCAACTCCATGGTCTATACACATGCATCTGGGATGCTGGAGGAAATTAGAGTTGGGGACAGAAGGGAGATGTAGAATGATGTCCATGGCCTCCTCCTGGTTAATCTTGGTAATGAAGACAAAGGATGAATTTCCTCCCAAGCTTGGGGGTGATTTCAAATATACGGCTGCATCTCCCCTAGTGTTTGCTATTCAGCAGAACCCCAGATCCAGCTGGAACTGTTAGTCAATAGGGAAGGGCTACAGACAGAAAGCAGAGTGATAAAGTGCGGTGGAAGAAGGCAAAGCTTACCTTATGTGTGCAAGGTAAAATTTCCCAGGCCACCTATTGCCAGATACTAGCTTAAAGGTGTTAGTCAGGAGCGTTTTGTTTGTGGTTAACAGAAAATCTTCCCAGGATGGCAAGGAGACCAAAGTAATCAAGCTATAGAGCTCTAAAGTGTAGAAAGCTCATTGGTTGGCAGGCAAGGAGAATTGGGTAGATTAAAAGCCCAAATATGTCTAATCAGTGTCTTTCCTGGTGACTCAGATGGTAATGAGTCTGCTTCATTACAGGAGACTTGGGTTTGATCTCTGGGTCGGGAAGATCCCTTGGAGAAGGGAATGGCTACCCACTGCAGTATTCTTGCCTAGGAAATCCCAAGGACCGAGAAACCTAGTGGGCTACGGTCCATAGGGTCACAAAGAGTTGGACACAACTGAAGTGACTTAGCACGCATGCCTGATCAAGATTATCATCTCCAGTTAGTACTGAGGAAGCCTGCTAAAGGTCATAGGAGTATCCATTGGGCTCCATCCATGCTAATGGGGACAACCATCATGGCCTTAGAAGGCAAGTATCAACAGAGCCCTAGGACAGTGCTGGGTTTTAACGTTGCCTTCCCTCTGAAAGCTCCTTGATATACGGGGAGTAAGCGGCTTTGCATTGAACAGCCTACAATAATAGCGCCTAGTTGAGGCTAGAATACTTTGGGATGACGTGGACTTTACTGAAATGGGACAGCATGACTGGCTTGCTCTAAACAGATGGGGGGCTCAAGAATCAAGCAAAGCATGTCAGGTGTGAATTAAAGCAAAGCCCTCGTTTGCAAGCATCTGATCAGTGAGGATAAAATGTAGTCTTGTTACATGCTGGAAGAATATTCCTCGCTTCACTTTTGGAGCATGTGGAAATTAACTATTTGGAAGGAAAAATTTGGAACAGAATCCCAGTCCCTCAATCCTAGGGGAGGAAACCACCCCCCACCCAAAAAAAAAGGAAGATTAAGCAGGAAAGGACATCCACCAGTATGAAAGTATAAACTATTATTTTCTGTTGTAGGCTTTCATACTAAACCCTCTCATTAGCTCACTGAACTCTCTCCAATGAATCTCGAAGGCCTATTCACCCGCCCCTCCAGATGCCCCACTCCTTTGCAACCCATGCACATTAAAGCTGGTGAATAACCACTGTGGAAAGAGAATCAAAAAGGGGCAAATATCATTTGGGATTTGGAGACTAGTTACAGAGCTTCCTCTGTTTCTGTGAGGATGGGTTGAAGAAATGGCTACAGGCTAGGGAAGAAAAGAAGAAAATCCATGGAAGAGAGTGAAGACACATCTCTATAATCCAAGAAATAGGGAGCTTTGGTTGAAAGTTTCAGATAACTGAATCTGGAAGGTAGCTTAGTGCCCAGCTGTCTTCAGAGTCAGCAGATGGAGAAATAGTTTCATTTTTGGTCATTCTCTAAAACAAAGGTCTCCAACCTCTAGGTTCTAATGCCTGATGATCTGAGGTGGTGCTGACATAATAATAATAGAAATAAAGTGCACAGTAAATGTAATGAGCTTGAATCATCTTGAAACCATTTGCCCCGCACCCACTCCTTCCATGGAAAAAAATGCCTTCCATGAAACTGGTCCATGATGTCAAAAAGGTTGGGGACCCTGCTGTAGGACACTGATTCTGAAGATCCTGAACCAATCACATAAGGATTATCTAGAAACTTGTTAGAAATAAACATTCTCGGGCCCTACACCAGATCTACTACAACAGAAATTCTGGGTTGAAGTTCAGCATTGTGTTTAACAAATCCTTCTGGTTTTTTTTTTTTTTTTTTGAAGGTAAAGGACATTTTATTTACCGACAGATTAAAAACTGTAACTACAGGTAGAGCAAAATACACCTCTGAACCAAATTACAAAGAACTGGTGTTAATACACAATGTTTGAGCAATGCTACACTTATTTTTGGCAAAGTGCTGTATTGTTTAGTCTGTGTATAAAACTGACAATCTATGAACAAATCAGCACAAAACTTTTCTATAAAAACAGAAAAAAATTTAGACAGTGGTTCAAGAAGACAAGCTGCCATTTATGCATAGATTGATGTACAGTATATAACCTAACCAAATGTCCCTTTTGAGTTTTCAAGTTGTTGGAAACAAACAAACAAAAACTGTGTCCAGAAACACTTCAAGAAAGCACAGAATTACAATACCCTTCAGTCTCTAGAACTGATACACGAGTTTGAGAATCACTTCTCACCCATTTGAAGGGGGTTGGGGATAAAGCCTGTCTTCAATACTTCACTCTCCTCTTTGGCATTCCTTCTAACCTATTGGCACTCTTTCTGCAAATTTCAGAGCACATTCATGAGTTTACTAAGAAGGGCCAGCTGAGGATATTGGGCAAGTTAGAACCCACACTTCATTCTAAAATGGTCTTAAATGGTCCGTTGACTAAAATAAGGAGTTGTAGTCTACTTATGACAACAGGGATATCATGCACGTATGAGTAATGAAAACCAACAGGGATATCATGCAAGTATGAGTCATGCAAGTATGAGTAATGTCGCAAATGTCTAGAGATACCATTGATTATGACACATGTGAGAAGATGTTTTAAAAAATGGTGTTAAAAGATGAAAATAAAAAGGTGATGATGAATCATGACCAGCCAGAAGAGCAATATATTATTTTACAATTATAATAAACATAATCTAGGTAATATTAGTAAGAAAGTGAGATGAAGTCTGGCCCTGTGGGGCTCCCAGGCATGGAGGCCTCTCTATCCCCCATTTGTTGCAGGCAAGATTCCAGACATTGAGACCTTCCCTGAGTTCCAAATGGCAGATTTGCAAACAGTAGCTAATCAAGGGAGGAGCAGCCAAGAAATCACCTGAAAGGAGACTAAACCCTGATCCTGTCAGAGACCCCACACTTAACCCACTGCTAGAAAACCCCTCATCAGATTCTCTGGGGTTGAGACACACAGTTTTTTGAGGCAGAAGCCCAGTGTGTCTCCCTTCACCTAGCAAAAAAATAAAGCTATCCTTTTCTACTTCACCTAAAACTCTGTCTCTGGGATTTGATTTGGCACTGGTATTCAGAGAAGCTGAGCTTTTGTTAACAAAAGCAAAGCAAATACTTGGTGTTTTAGGGACAGCACCTAGTTCTTAGGACAAGAGAACAAATATAAGTTAACTCGTGTGTGTGTGTGTGTGTGTGTACATTCACTAAATGTTAGTTATGAAATAACAACCACTTGTTGTTGTTATTTAGTCACTAAGTCATGTCTGACTCCGTGGCCCCATGGACTATAGCCCACTGGGCTCCTCTGTCCATGGAATTTTCCAGGCAAGAATACAGGAGTGGGTTGCCATTTCCTCCTGCAGAAGTTAATTCTAGAATAACATCCAAAATGATGAGATGCTGGGTCCCTTGTCTCTGGATCTGAGACTGGAGTGAGATAAGTCCATGTGTGAGAGGTTTGATGTCTGGATATGAAAATTAGAAAGATCCATTCAAGTCAGTGCACAGTCAAAGAAGGGACAAACATCCCAGATATTGAAATGCTGAATCAGGATGCCACTAAGGTTAAAAAAAAGAGTGAAGAAGGTTATCCAGAAGCACCATATTATACATTTTCTTCACAACTGTGCCTTTAGGTTGTTTCTTCTATCTCCACCTGGGCCCAGGAAAATGAGAGCTATGTGAGGAACATGTTTTTATCCTGCCTGTGTAAAGATTTCCATATCTCAACTGGGATTACAGGCATAATTGCATACACTAGGAGTAAGGGCAGTGTTTTAGTCAGTTCAGGCTGTTATAACAAAGTACCATAGACTGGGTGCTGATACACAATACTAATTTATTTCTCATAGTTCTGGAGGCTAGAAGTCTGAGATCAGAATGTCAGCATGGTTGGCTTCTGGAGAGAGCTCTCTTCCTGATTTGCAGACTGCCAAATCCTCATCATATGCCTATGTTGAAAGTGGGCTAGCCTCTTCTAATAAGGGCACTAATCCCTTTATGAGGGCTCCACCTTCACAATCTAATTACCTCTCCAAAGCCATCTCCAGATAGTACCACACTGGGGATTAGATTCAACATATGAATTTGGGGGACGGGAGAGGGACACAAACATTCAGTCCATTGCAGGCAGCAATGCTTTGGAATATAGGTATTTTAAATTTGGAAATGGGGGTCAAGGAAGTGTCAGCTAAAAACAAGTCTGAATCCCTGGGCTAAGAACAACTATCTTTCCTAAGTGTATGACTTCAGTTTAGAAGATCAGTATCTGTCGCTTTATCCGTTCATGGGTCACATCACACAGGGCAGGCCGGAGCTAATTTTCTATCTGGTCACATGTAAGAGGTTTCTGAGGCAGGCTTAACATAAGGTCATATCTCCCTCTCCTTGTCAGCTTCTGAGGAAGCCTAGAAATTTTGAACTTGTAGGTCAAACTGTACTCCCTGAAAAATCCAATATTTTCTATGCTGGCTAACTCTACATATTGAGACAAAACATACTATTTCTTATGAAGGTTTGGTAGGAGAGCTTTAAAATAATTGAATTAAATATTTTAAGAGTATGATATAAAGTATAACATTATTTTAACTGAATAAATAAAACCAATGAAGACCTTTGCTTAACTTAAATGGCAATAATACTCAGCATGTTTCATATTTCCTTAAAAATGAATCCCATGCTACATTGGGATGAATTAAGAATAACTGCAGTGACATGACCAAACTGGACCCATATGGAACATGCCAGAAGATTAAGCATATTTTTACTCCAAAGGAAAGTCTTTAATATCTAGCTAGGCTTGGCAGCAGCATTTTTCTTTTAGAATAAATGGCTGTGATTCTCAATTGGCTGATCATGATTAATCAAAGAGTCTTTGAGGATAATTTTGCATTTCTAGCTCTGTGAGCACTATCCAGGGGACATCTTGTGCCTGGTGGGGCTGGTGATTGCCAGATAGTCCCTCTTTGATTTCAGGAGTGGGCTGGCCTTGGTGAAACTCTCTGAATCCTGTCTGTACTCAGACTCAGCTCTCTCTCTTCTCTCGGTTTTAGTTTATACACATGTCATCTGGTGAAGGTTTTATTTCCACCATTTTCTGTAGAAATCTCCTTCCCTTGAAAGAGCGGATAAAAAGATAAACATCTGCTGAATGAAAAGTAGTTCCTCCGCAGTAGGAAGACAACTTCAGGGAGATGGCTCATATCAGTAACACTGGCAGAGAGGTAGAGTGGAAGAGGGGAAAGAATGTGGGTTCTGGAGTTTGAGTGACCAGGGTATGAATTTTGACTCTGGCACCCAAGACCTAAGCACATCATATGATTCCTCTAAGTCTGTGCTCCTTCTGTATCAAGGAGTTCACAACAGCTACCTCTTTGGATTATTGTAACTTATGTGTAATAAGGTTGCAAAATTGGATTCATCCTACAACTCAGACATGTAGAGAAAAATGTAGTACTTTCATTTTATTTCATATTAATCTGCTCTTTGTTCTGAGCCCTCGTTCATATTTAAGGGTAAAAGAAACAAATAACAGATACCTACATTAAAGTAACAGTAACAGATAATTCTCACATATTGCTGACTTCATCTAGAAAGTAAAACGTATTTCTCTCTCATGCAAGAATCCGCTATGGATGTGGCTTAGTGACTCTTCCAAACAGCAACTCAGAGATCCAGGCTCCCTCATCTTTTATCTCTACCATCTTCAGCAGTCTCATGGTCACTCACTCTAGACATAAACCTCTAGCTGGTAGGTGAGGAAAAGGAATTAAAGAGGGCATACTGACACTTAACCATCCAGGTCAGGAAGGAATACCTGTTACTTATCATCAGTGATTGTAAGAATGCAATCACTTACATTTCATTGATGGTAACTATTCAAGTGCTCCACCTAGATGTAAGAGGAGCTAGGAAGACATCTCCCAACTATGTTCCTACAATATGGAAGGGTAGCACAGATGTTTGTCATGAATCATCTCTCCCAGAGTCTACCCTCAAATATCCAAGCACACCTTTCATACAAAACACACTCACCACCTCAAGAGAGACAATTCAGTGTTCTCCCAGTTACTGCTGCTAGCTCAGGATCCAGGGTTTCTGAATGACATGATCAACACTCCATCAAGAGGATACGTTGCTTCATTCGATCTGGCAACTTAAACACTAAAAACAAAGTATCTAAAGTCTATGTCTTAGTTGTTCAGTTGTGTCCGACTCCTTGTGACCCCATGGACTGTAGTCCTCCAGACTCCTCTGTCCATGGAGTTCTCCAGGCAAGAACACTGGGGTGGGTTGCCATTCCCTTCTCCAGAGGGTCTTACTGACCCAGTGGTTGAACCTGGGTCTCCTGCATTGTAGACAGATTCTGTCTGAGCCACAAAGGAAGCCCATCTAAACGACCCCTCATTCTCTCAAACCAACATACTTACTCAACCAGTATACAATGAAGGAAGACAGGATAACAACCTCAGGAACTTCCTTGAATAACAGTGGGATATATGTGGAGGATGCCTGTCTCCAGCAGTGATAACACCCTGCCAGGCAGACACTGGTAAGGCCCACTCTGTGGAGACAGGAAAGTTCCTTGACTAGACCCTCATCTGCTCTCTGGGAAGAGCCCCTAGTCCATTGCTCTCGGTGCTCCCTGGATCCACCTCCCTGGAGATTATCCCGTGTTTATTACTCTCCATGCTCATCTTTGAAGTGAGCACTGGGAATTATGTCCCTAGTCCCAGGGCTCACTTCAAAGGCAGACATAGGGAATCATAAAATGAGGAAATGCCTTCCTCAGTGACTCAGTGGGCTTTCCAGGTGGTGCCAGTAGTGAAGAACCTGCCTGCCAATGCAAAAGACATAAGAGAAGTGGGTTCGATCCCTGGGTTGGGAAGATCCCCTGGAGGAGGGCATGGCAACCCACTCTTGTATTCTTGCTTGAAGAATCCCCATGGACAGAAGAGCCTGGTGGGCTGTAGTCCATAGGGTTACAGAGTCAGACACGACTGAAGGGACTTAGCAGGCCGCAAACACCGTGGCTCAATACCCTCATGCTATTTGCCAGTGATGCAAATTTGGAGGCCCAAAGGTTCTTTAAGTCTTGATTAGTCAAAGGCATACATCTTAGGCAGTATAATTATCTTAAAAACTTAGTAGATTAAAAAAAAAAAACCAATTTATTTTCAGATAGTGCTATGTGATAGTAATCACACTCAAGAGTTCTTACCTAGACATAATTAAAATCCAAACACAAATGTTTTTGTCTCTTCACCTCCATACCTCCCTCTCTTATCTAGTTGTTTATTATAGTTTTGAGGTTATCAGGTTTGGAATGGTGCTTAATTCCTTCCCTGTACCATTTAGAGACCTCTTCCGGTCCCAGAAAATTGGAGGCACAGGCAATGGGGGAACATGAGTTTTTTCACTGGTCCTGAGAGCATGAGGAATCCTTCTGCTTCGTTAGTGCTTTAGAAGAGTAAGTACCCTTCTATGGGATTGGTGATCCCATTAAATAATGACCACTTAAAGAGAAAGGATGAAATTTTAAATTTTGTATCTTCAGCAACTTTGTCCTGAGCACATACGAAATGCCTAATAATGTATGTAGGACAAATGCATATGAAATTCTTTCATTAGAGCAATCAGAATATATCTTTAGTTCAGTGACTTTCAAAGTATGATCCTTGGACTAGCAGGACATGATCTGGGGACATGTGAGAAAAACAAATTCTGGGCCCCACTTCAGATCTACTGAATCTGAGGTAGGACCCCTAAATCTTTAATAAAACTTTCAGAGAGTTCTGTGGCACTCTAAAGCTTAAGAACCATTACACTAGTTCATTAGCTTTTTTCTAAGAATGTCTGGGCTTAAAGCCTTTATCTGCAAAGAAGTTAAAACTGCTTTTTCCTCTTAAAGTAAAAGCCTATTGAATTTGATAAGCAAGGAATTTCCTTAGATATTTAAAAATATTGTTAATATGGGGAGCTGCATGTAAAGATTCCATGAGTTTACGAACAATGTGTTTTGAACCCTGACTTTCTGTAACTTTTCCAGAGATATCCTGTCATTGTTTCATGTACAGGATTTCCATGAAGAGTTAATGAAGTTCAGAGAACAGGTCAATAGCAGGATACAGTCTCAGATTACTCAGGCAGAGATTCCACTGCCCCTCCCACTGCCACTCCCATCACACTTCATTGTATGCTGCTCTGGTGACTTCCTCATCCAGGGTCCCTATAACCTCACACCTTTCATTTATCATGAATTTGAAGTCTGAATCATTTTTACACCATCCACTGAAGAGACTATTGCCATCTAGAAGGATTACTGTACCTTTTTGTTTTCAATTTTATTTAATAGATAATATTGAAGTTATCAATTTTTTCTAATAAAGTCAAATTATCTAATAGTCTATTTATCTAGTAGGCTAAATTTAAGATTACCTAGTACAATTTTATCTGAGACACATGGCTTCAATTTACTCAGCACTGAATGTCATTCTGAGCTGACTTTATGACAGCTAATCAATATCTCTAATAGGATACTTTGTGATGCCATCATTTCTTCAAAGTAAATGTCCTAGAGTAATAGAGCAGTGTCTAACATGATTTAAGCAAATATTTCAACTACAGTGGTTGAAAATGTGTAAATACACTTTGCTTTGCTTTTATTATTCTTAGGTGAAATTCATCCAGGATTATCCATTTCAGCCAAAAATACTTCAATGGTTTTGAACTTTTCCCTCTGAATCCCCATGTAAGTTGACGGGAGTGACTGATGGCTTGTTTACCCAGCAACCCTTGTAAATATTACAATCAGCATTGCCCGAAGTAAGTAATAGGTAAAACTAACTACAGAACCTAAGCTTTCTTGATGGTACCCAGAAAGTTTCCCAGATTTTAATGTGTATATGTGCTGGTCACACAAAGATCATCTTAAAATGGAGATTCTAATTCAGTAGGTCTGGAGTGGCACTAGAAATTCTGCCTTTCTAATAAACTGATGTTGATGCTGTCAATTCACAAACCACACTTCTGTGTGGGCAGTCACCAGAAGGCACATATTGGGAAAGGAAGAAAACCAAATGCAAAATAATTTATAGGGAGCTATTCTGTCCTGCTCACATTCTTTATCAGAAGATAAATAGTTATTTAAAAACATTTATGTCCAGACAGGACACTGCCATTGAATTACTCTTACAAACTTAGAATTTCTGTTATTTGGTGGTTTGCTGCAACAAATAATTTTTATTTGGTTTTGGTTGCATGTGTGCTTAGTAGTATCTGACTGTATGGGACCCCAAGGTCTGTAGTCTGCTAGGCTCCTCTGTCCATGGAATTTTCCAGGCAAGAATACTGGAGTGGGTTGCCATTTCCTACTCCAGGGGATCTTCCTGACCCGGGGATCTACCCCTGTCTCTTGTGTCTCCTGCGTTGGGGCAAGTAGATTCTTTATCACTGTGCCACCCAGAAAGTCCAATTCATATTTAGTTTGTATTTATTAACTATCCAACTTTTAAGAATTTTTGAAGTAGTGTATTTTGATGGGGACAATTTTTTACATTTCTGGCCAATATAGAATGAAAGGATGCCTACTTTTCACTTCCTTACTAATATGGAAAGGAAGGTGAGTATAGGATGACTAGAGATGGCAGATTCATTTTCAAGCTTAGAAGAGTAAGTAGCACATAGATCTTTGGCTCTAGATTATTCATTGGCCCTGTAAGAACTAGAGGAGCAGTCACTCATTCTGAAGTGCAAGCTCTTTTTTTCCATAAGCACGACATGCTTTCTCTCCAACAATCCACCCTTTAAAGAAAACAAAGTGATGTTTTCACAGAAAATTCTTTCCAGCACACATCTTGGCCAGTTTTACTTGGGCTTCCAGGTATTTCTCATTTCTCGGTCATTCCAGCAGAGGTCATTCTGTTTTCTTACCTTCACAGACTTCCCACCTTCCTCTGCCCTCCCCTTCGGGTTCCTCCTGATGATCCTAATTGAACAATGAGCAGTCAGCTTGGACACTCCTCTTTCTTGGTAATTATTTTAATTGTTATTTTGGGTTTCCATGGTGGCTCAGATGGTAAAGAATCCGCCTGCATGCAGGAGACCTGGGTTGGGAAGACCTGGGTTGGGAAGATGCCCTGAAGAAGAGAAAGGCTACCCACTCCAGTATTCTGACCTGGAGAATTTCATGGACTACATGGGGTTGCAAAGAGTCAGACACGACTGAACGACTTTCAGTCACTGTTATTTTCAACTTGAGAAAACCACCTGGTTGGACTCTGGTCTATTAGCCAGGCAGAAACAGCTGCTCTTGGGGGTCACCACAGCCATGACACAGCCTGCTGGGAAACAGAGTCATGTGCAGGAGCTTGGCGCGGGGTCAGCTTGGACCCCAGACCTTGCTGACAGTTCCTCTTCACTGTGGTTTGCTGGCAATATGAGCAGGCGCTGCACCAGCCCAAAGAGAATCCTGCTGTTGTACTGCTCTGTCTCCTCAACACACACACACACACACACACACACACACACACTTATATTCACTCTCCTTGGAATAATAAAGGAAGTCTTGTGAGGAGATTGGCTGCATGCCATGTTACCATAGGCTATACCGTAGATACTTTGGATAAAGCTTGTAAAGGAACATATGGACCTCATGAAAGAAACACCTGCTTGTTCAAAGTGGAAAACAAAGAAATAAAAGTTGTCCCACTGTTCACTGGAACCCCTAGAAGGAAAGCTGACTGTGATTAAATGAAGAAGCACGCTGGAGGCTCCATTCTGACTGTATCCTTTCTGCCAAGGCATCTCTGTTCCCTTGGTTTTTAAACAGATATCATTAAGGATGTGCTCTGTGTTTAGATTTAGGAAACATATTTAAGAAGTTCTCATACTAGGCAGGTTCCAAGACTAAGTAGCTCATCTCCTTCCAACAAGGATTGATTTTTAAACTCAAGATTTAGATTTGCATCAAACAACCAATAAGGTTAAGATTTTCAATAAGATCCTTGCACCAGCTCCCAGAGTGTGGGGCATTTTGAAAGAGAATTAGGAACTGAAAACAACTCATCATTGCTTTCAAAAGTATAATTCTAATACCCAGAAATAATTTGGTAGACAGAAAGTCTGGAATAACTTAACATCAGTTCCACCAATGAACACTCAGGATTGATCTCCTTTAGGATGGACTGGTTGGATCTCCTTGCAGTCCAAGGGACTCTCAAGAGTCTTCTCCAACATCACAGTTCAAAAGCATCAATTTTTCGGCACTCAGCCTTCTTCACAGTGCAACTCTCACATCCATACATGACCACTGGAAAAACTATAGCCTTGACTAGACAGACCTTTGTTGACAAAGTAATGTCTTTGCTTTTTAATATGCTATCTAGGTTGGTCATAACTTTCCTTCCAAGGAGTAAGTGTCTTTTAATTTCACGGCTGCAATCACTATCTACAGTGATTTTGGAGCCCAGAAAAATAAAGTCAGCCATTGTTTCCACTGTTTACCCATCTATTTGCCATGAAGTGATGGGACTGGATGCCATGATCTTAGTTTTCTGAATGTTGAGCTTTAAGCCAACTTTTTCACTCTCCTCCTTCACTTTCATCAAGAGGCTCTTTAGTTCTTCTTCACTTTCTGCTATAGGGGTGGTGTCATCTGCATATCTGAGGTTATTGATATTTCTGCCAGCAAGCTTGATTCCAGCTTGTGCTTCTTCCAGCCCAGCGTTTCTCATGATGTACTCTGCATATAAGTTAAATAAGGGTGACAATATACAGCATATGTATGTATATATGAGTGTATATATATATATATATATATATATATATATATATGTAGTGTTGGAGAAGACTCCTGAAAGTCCCTTGGACAGTGAGGAGATCAAACCAGTCAATCTTAAGGGAAATAAACCCTGAATACTCATTGGAAGGATTGATGCTGAAGCTGAAGCTCCAGTATTTTGGTCATCTGATGCAAACAGCTGACTCATTGGAAAAGTCTCTGATGCTGGGAAAGATTGAGGGCAGAAAGAGAAAAGGGCATCAGAGGATGAGATGGCTGAATGGCATCACCAGTGCAATGGACATGAACTTGGGTAAACTCTGGGAGATGGTTGGGGACAAGGAGACCTGGTGTGCTGCAGTCCTTGGGGTTGCAAAGGGTCAGACACAGTTGGGTGACTGACCAACAACAACAATATGAATACATATATGTAGTATAATCTAGTTTTTATAAATACAATTATATATTTACAGAAACATAGTACTTGTCCATGTAGTAAAATATGTGAAATTATATAAAATAAACTTTTTTTCTGAGGAATGGGATTCTGTTCCGTTAGTCGCTCAGTCATGCCCGACTCTTTGCGACCCCATAGACTGCAGCCCACCGGACTCCTAGGTCCATGGGATTTTCCAGGCAAGGATTCTGGAGTGGTTTGCCATTCCCCTCTCCAAGGAATGAGATTAAGGATGTTCTATTTCCTTTTTGTTGAACTGTACTTTCTGATTTTTCTGGGGCTGGCATTACTCATGTAATAAAGCAACAGCAAAGAATAAGAGGAGGGAAATGGGGTAATAATCATATTTCAGGATAATTTAGGCCTGCTCTTTCAGGTCACATCAAGAGGTCCTGGAGCTCATGAAGGTGGGCAAACACTGATGTCATGACTCTTCCCTGCCAGGACACACTCTTGGATCTGTTAGGGACTCTATTGAGAGCAAACTGCTGTTTGTGAGCCAAATCCAGCCAAAAGCCTGTTCTGCAAATGAAGTTAGACTGAAACACAGTTACATTTATCTATTTATGGCTGTCTGTGGTTGTTCTTATGCTACAACAGCAGAGTTGAGCAGCTGCCATGCAGACTTTGTGGTCTTGCAAAGTCTAAAATATTTACTTTTTGGTCCTTTACAGAATGTTTTTGACTCCTGATCTAGAGCATGTCTTAGGGCAAAGAACTTCTAAACTGTTCTGATTGTGTTCAACATGGAACCCACCTACTTCAACTGGTCTGCAAACCTATGTTGTCAAAATCTGAGAGATATCATTAGGCTCTTTAGCCTCAAAATTTTCCATATCATTTGAAATACCATTGTTCCAAATAAATTCAATTCATGTGTGTCTGAGTTAATTGAACATAATTCAACTAAATATGCTTTTGGAAGATTTGTTTAGTGTTCAAAAGAAGCACTCACACCATTCCCAGTAGAAGCTGTGTTTCTGCTGGAGGAAGTGAACTTCAGAACCCCCAAAATGAGTTGAAATTAAACTCAAGATAGACAAGGTCAAGTATGCATGAGTATTTCTGCTGTTTTGAAAGATGATGGTTTGAGTAAGAATGAGCCCTGATAAAGATGGCTTGAAAATCTTTAAAATTTGAGTGTCACAAGTTTTTATTCTCAACACCAAGACATGCCCCTCCATCAAGTTTCTTCCCTGCATCTTATTTATTATAGCTCAAGCACAGACATCAATGAAACACTGGATGTCAAAATATTCACTTAAAACATGCCTATTCTCCTTGAGAAGTCTGCTTCAATTTCAGTGTAGACAACCAGAGGGAAGCAAACTCAAATTTACTATTCACAAGTCCAAGCTCTAAGAATCTCCATCAAGTCTGACAAAATGCATTGCTCACCCACATGTGTTGAGGCTATTAGATACTCAAACAAAAGACCAGTTCAACATCTAAGATGCTTCTAAATTGATAAATTTCGGGGTCCACAGTTCAACTTCCTTTGTAGTATATATAAACCACCCTGAAAAACAATGCCCTCTTGCTCCTCCCTGCTCTATTTTATTATGACTTTCTTTGCATAAGCATTTTCTTATCTTATCAGAAGGTTTGTTCCAAGCCTGCTGAGAGGAAGATTTAGCATCTGAGCTTAGCCTTCTATAGTAATCATCTGTTAGCCAAGGTATTAACCTCCACCTCAGTAGCCTCTAGTTGATACAAAAGTAAGAAGATTGCTACAGAAAATCTAGGAAGACTTCCATGGAAATATTAAGGTAGTATCCAGGGTCCTTATGGTTTAGAAACTTAAAATTTAACATGAAATTATTAAAAATAATTTTTAAAAATAACAGATTTGCATTAAGCTATGCAGTTGATGTGAATTATCTCATATATTCCTCCCACTCTTTTATGAGGAAATTTCTATTATTGTCTGAAGTTTAGATTCATTAAAATTATTAACTTTCTCAAGATTTTAAGTTAGTAAAAGGTAGAGCAAGAACTCAAAGGCAGCTCCATGTGATCACATTACCAGTGTTTTACTGTCTCCCACCTCCCCACCTTTGCACTTTCCCATGTGTTTCCCTTCTGGCTGACTCCATATTTTCTTTCTGTTATATAAGACTTGTCTATTAATTTTTAGAAAAAAATTAAAATGAAATAACCTGAGTATGGAGGTAACTGGGTAGGTTTAAGGTAAGTTAAGAGTATTTAGATAAACTCATGATTTCATGATATTAGAACAGAGTGTTAACATGTAGGGAGAGGGAATGCCTCAGAAAAATTTGATCTTAAACATTTTTGAAACTTAAAAGTAGTCATTTAAAAAATAATAGGCAATTCTTTTCTTTTCAGATAGAGCCTAGAGTTAATCTTTCTTTTGGAAAATTTACTTAAATGGACATTTAGAGTTTTTTCCATTCTTGCAATTATGGAATTATGCAATTCCATAAATGCATCATCTATGCCTACATGGTATGGTGCATTCTTGGTTGCTAGGTATATGTGCAACAAAGCACTTGATGATAAGAGCTTAGGAGAGGTAATCTGATTCACACTTCATCGTCTCTTTGTGCTACACTAGAGAAAAAAGTGAATCTGGCGCTGTGCAACCTGAGTGGGATTATTTGTGTTTATTCCAGATGAAATAAACCATATTATAGGGTAAAATACTCTTTCATTATTGAGGCTGTTTTGCCGAGACTGTGGGGCCAGGTCAGGCCAATATACGTGAGAGGTGGAATTTCACCTTTCCAGATTTTCCCACCGTAATTTGCCCTGGAAAGGGTTAACGATGAGGTGGGTCTGGCTTTGGGGGAAATGGCCTTCTTTATTCCCCCTTGGGGTCCAGATGTTAACCGGCTCTAGAGGCTAAGGCAGCACATTGCTTGCAGTGTTCATGATGGTGGACGAGTGTCTCTCTGTCTCTGGTAGCCGCATGTGAGGAGCTGGTGGGTTCCCTTACCTACTGCTCTCCACCTGGGTGCCCTTTCCCAATAAAATATCTTGCTTTGTCAGAAAAAAAAAAAAAAAGAATTAGAATGTCGGTTTGGATTCTAGGAATAGCCACATCTAATAGCAAATTCAAGGGGCTATCTATAAGATTTTGTTTTCAAGGTTTCAGTAAATTCAGTGGCCCTGTGAGCAATTGCAGAGGGACCACCTCTGAATGTGACATGGTGTTCTTCCTTGAAGTGGTGTGGATTTATGTTGGGCAGGTATAATATGGGGAGTGGAAACCATCACCCTGCAGCCTGGATTAGCCAAGCAAAACTATTGCAAGGATCAACTATGGTTAATATGGCAAGATGAATAGAGGAGGAAGAACCAAAGAGATTTGATCTGAAATGTGCATGAGATGGCACCACGGGGGTCCCTAGAAACAGCCTGGAGATACTTTGGGGAGGAGACATTCTCTAACAATCGGGTGACTGGACTATGTTGAAAACAAAAAAGAAATGAAAGTTATCATAGACCATTGAGACCTGGGATTTATGTATTGTAAGGTGACAGTAAAACAGCTTTTTTTTTTTTTTTAATTGAGGTACAATTGATTTACAGTATTAGATTAGTTTCAGACGCATAGCATAGTGACTCGATATTTTTATAGATTATACTCCATTAAAAGTTATTACAAGATAATGGCTGCAATTCCCTGTGCTATACAATATATCCTTGTGGCTTACCTATTTTATACATGTAGTCTGTATCTCTTAATCCCCTAGCTCTGTTTTGCCTCTCCCCTCTTCCCTCTCTTTAGCAATAGGCCGCTCTTTACCAAAGACTTCTGCTACTGTGGTGGCAAGCCCTGGGTAGCCTGTACCTGACTTCTGTCAGGCCCAGTGGCTGACTTATTCACTCAGGGGTCATTGTGTTCAATGCTATATAAGGAGGCAAACTACTTGATAGGATAACTGGAAACATACTTCCAAATGAAGACCAATCTATCTCCCACATCCATGTAGTGACCTCATGGGGGTTCCTACAAACAGCCTGGAGATACTTTGGGGAGGGGACAATCACCATCAGTTAACAACCACTGGACTTTGTTAAAAATAAACCAATAGAAAGTGACAACTTATTTGGTATTCATAGACTGTTGAGACCTACCACCCTCCATGGGATTTAAAAAGAAAAAGAAAAAAAGGACAGGGAACTCCTTCAAAGAAGCCAGTGTTCTTTGTGGTATATATGTATATATAAATGTGACATATACACTTGTGTGTGTATGTGTGTGTGTGTATATGCACATATATTCAACCATAAACAAGAAAGGCAATCTTGACATTTGCAAAACATAGACGGACCTTGAGGTCCATTTATTTCACTTAAGTGAAATAAATTAGACAAAGGCAAATACTACATAATCTCACCTATATGTGGGGTCTAAAAACAGTTTGGTGGTTACCAGAAGCAAGGAATAGGGGGTGGTGATGGAAACTGGTGAAGAAAGTCAACAAAGTTATAAACTCCCATTTATGAAATAAATGTTATGGAGATGTAATGCATAACATAGTGACTATAGTTAATAATACTGTATTCCACATTTGAAAGTTGCTAAAAATCTTAGATTTTATCACAAGAAAAAAAAATTATTGAAGTTATATGTGGATGGATATTAAATATGTTACAGGGGAAAGCCAGTTCTGACTCCATGTTGAAACTGTTTCTTTGATTTGCTTTCCACTGCTTTTGTTATTATAATGACACATAATGGCCTGCTCAGAGAATCCTGCCCCTCGGCCTGACTGTTAAGCTAACTTGCCTTTGTTCAGAACCCTGTCCGCCTCTAGATGGCAGGAAGGAAGAAATTAACACATACCCCTGACTGAGACTTGCCATTCTAGGAGATATTTGTAAGATTAATGGCATTTTCACTTTGTTTCCTCACCTCCCCTCATCTCTGATCCATAAAAGAATCTGGAATCCAGACCCCATAAGATGGTTATATTGAGACATTAGTCTGCCATCTGCTCAAGTTGTATTACTTACTTCAACACCTCATTTCTGATTCATTAGCCTGTCATGCAGCAAGCAGAGGGAGCTTGCACTCAGTAACAAATAGACTTATTGTGATGATCATTTTGCAATATATACAAGTACAGAAACATTACAATTGTATACCTGGAACTAATATAATGCTATATGTCAACTATACCACAATTTTAAGAAAAGAAACCAGTGTTCCAATGCAAACGTACCCCCTTCATTCCATGCCTCTTCCCCCAGACTCCTCTTCCACAGAGATTTATGTAAATCATTCCTTACACTCAATGAGTTTGAGAATAAGGAATTTTTATTACTGTGTCAGAAAACTGATTACAGATTCCATGTGATATGTGTTGATATCTTTCATTAGTTTTTTCAGTAAATATTTATGAAACCTCTCTTTTTACTAAGTACTACAATTAGGGATTAGGAGATCACAGTATTTGCTTTCATGTTGCTTATAGGCTGTTTCTGAAAAGATTTAAGACAACATATATGAGTGACTATAACACAAAACAAGGCAATTTGGGATCACAATATAACACAATATGTGATCACAATTTGGGATCATAGAAAGATGGGGAAAAAATGGATGGTACTGATTTCCTGAAGGAAACTGCTTTCCACTCAGACTTTGAATTTCTTTCTATGGGTTCTGAGCATGTAGAAGGAGTTAGGGAGAACAAATGCATTGTATATATTCTGTAGATGTTTTCTTTTTAACTGGGGCTAAATTTGAAATTTTCCTATAGGTTTTCATATAAGAGAATTGAGAGAGTCAATTCCTAGGCAGGTTGATAAGAAGTCTGGGGGTTCCCAAGGAGAGAAGGGTCTGGAATTCTCAAGGAGGAGGAAAGGACAGACTTTTTTTGTCTACATTCCTTAGTCTTAGTCAATTACACAACTCATTTTAAACTCTGTACT
The DNA here is from genome assembly GCF_033118175.1 of Dama dama. NCBI lineage: Eukaryota > Metazoa > Chordata > Mammalia > Artiodactyla > Cervidae > Dama > Dama dama. The sequence continues at coordinate 52,154,914 of NC_083710.1, forward strand.
GGGGGTTATACAACAGCAGTGTATCCTGCTTGAGGACAGTTTCTCCTTCCTGAAAACCTTCTGACTAATCCTGATATTTTAGAATGTATATTTTGGGAGTGGGTCTGGTAGGATCTTTCTATTGTTAAATTCGAATCTTGTTTCCTAAAATGTAAATTGTGGGAGTGGGTCTGGTAAAATTTTCACAAACTTGAGACATTCTTTTGATTCATTGTAATAACTAATTAAAAGGTATATAAAATGTATATAACTCCATTGCTAACATTAGCAAGGGGGCACTCTCCGTCTGCCTTCTGATGTCTGTGTCAGAAGCTTTCTCTATCTCTTTTATACTTTAATAAAACTTTATTACACAAAAGCTCTGAGCAATCAAGCCTTGTCTCTGGCCCCGGATTGAATTCTTCTCTTCCAGAGGCCCAGAATCCTGGGGTCTTTTGTGGTTAGGCAACAAAATTTTAGAATCTGAAAATCAAGGAGGATGTTCTGTTCAAGCGCAGCTTTGTAAAACATAAAAAAATTGAAGCAAATAATTTTTCTGAGCCCCCCCTTTTTTTTCCTGTTATGACTTTATAAAAGGATACAGAGCTATAATGCAAGGAACTTAAAGTATATGCCTCAGAGCAATTAAAAAATTGTTAGAATTTCTCTCAAATATGAGCTATTTTCAGTATGTTCACCAGTTGGTGTCCTATCCATCTAACAGTCTTTCAGCTAAATACCTGATGTACCTGGAGTAAGAACAGCAAAGCTTTAATGTGAAGATTTGAAGAATGGACTTTGCCTAGAATGTCTCCTACCATTCAACATGGACCTTGTCCCCACCAAGTAACATATGTATAGAACCTATATCTATCTCATAAAAAAGATCTTTGGATTTCCCCTGGCAATTGCATAGTTGTTATTTGAACTTCAAAATTCTATTATGAATGCAAGTGAAAAAAATATGTTAGGCTTATGATAATGATTGATTGCTTCAGCTATTAAGAGCAAACAAACAGAAATACAAAACTGTAACTCCAAACCTAAATCTTTAGTTTGGCCCCTGTGGAACATTTAACTCCACAGAAAGATGGCCTTATCTTCTCCTTGAGTCTGCTAGTATGAATAGATTTCAAAATACTCTACCCTCTCTACCCATGTAGCTAAAAAAAAAAGCAAACTTGATTCACTGATGAGATTTTTAAGCTTGTGAATGCCTACAAAACACTAGTTTTGTGGTAGTTGATTTAGAGAAATGTCCTCAGATAATAATTAGTCCTGTAGTTCTACCTGCTTATCACATATGCTTCTGTTTCTGAGAAAAAGAAGCAATGTTTTAAATTCTTTCCTGTATTTCAGGCACTGTGATAGGTATTGAGCATATAATAGATGGAAAACTCACCTCCTGTTCACCCAAAACTTAAAGTTACCATCCAACTTGCTATAATCAGAAGTGTGGCTTGAATTTCTCCTAAGATTAAAAAGAAGTTGAGCCAAAGTAGCCAAACTTCTAATTTTTAATTATCATGAATAGACCTGTTCTGGGATATAGCAACAAAATAAAGTTACCAACACAATCACGGAGTCCACCAATTCCAGTTTATTAGCTATGCCCAGGTCCTTTCAAAAATGTTTCCTTCTTGTCCCCAAGAAACCATCTCTTTCTCTGATCCCTAGCCTTTAAAGAAAGTGGGGGAGGGGGCTTGCCTGATTGGTTCTGGAGCTCATTTCCCTGCTTGAACAGATCTACTCTTCTGGCAGTTCTTTGGGTCAATGCACGGCCCCTTTTGGGTTGAGACCCTCAAACAATCTGTACTTCCCTAGCCTGGCTCAATTTTTCAGTCTGATGCCCTCCAGGTCTTGCCTTTCTTAACTCAATTTGTTGTATAATCCTTAAGTGCTTGTAAAAAAAAAAAAAAAACAAAACCCTCTTTACACACACACACACACACACACACACACACACATACACACATTCCCTACCTCCGTGATGAGCCTTCTTTGCTCCACAATAAATTAGGATACACAAGTATATATGTTTTCATGATATATCAGAAGTAAATAATGAAGCATGCACTTCATGCAAAAATATTCCTACCAAGCACTGTATGTTCATTTTGTCTGGGATGAATTTTTAAGTAAGGTTTTAGAGATGTGGGAAAGACTAGAAGGGAGAAATAGTTTCTGGCACAAAATCCAAGAATGGGAAATGGAATGGAAGTGATTTAAAACACATGATTTCATTTTCCATGAGCTTTGGAGATAAAAACTATTATGTCTCTTTATTTTAGGGTCAGAAAAATGACACATTTCACCAAACAAAAAGGCAACAGGAAAACATTTTTAAAGAGATAAAGATTAAAGAAGAAAGCAACTGAATGACAGTATTGTTTTTGGTTTTGCTTTTAAGAAAAAAGTAAAGCAGAAAGATAGCTGCAGGTTGTTACATAATTAGCTGATAAATTATGCCTCGGAAGAGAAATCTATGATTTAGGAAAATGCTTATAAAAATTTCTTCTTATAATCTGACCTGACCACTCTCTTCAGAGCACACTCTATCTCTCCTTCAATCAGCAGTGGCTCCATCAAAGTCGGCTTTGTATAAATATTAACTCATCTTCAAAGAAACATGCAAGTACTCAATTCAAACCTATTTGGCTTTTCTAGGCAGGCAATGGATTATAACTATCTGCTTGGTTCCCTTTCGCTGCCTCCCTGTGACCTTCAGAACTGAGATAAGTAAAACCCTAGAAGTTCAGCCTTGACCAGTTTCTCAGTCTTCTCTGGTCTTCCTAGCCTTGTAAGGAGCCCGAAGCTAACAGCACTCTCTCAGCTTCTGTTCAGAACTGCTGCAGGTCTGGATCTGACCATAGAGTCTAAGAAAGAATCGGGATTCATAAGTTACTTCCTTGTCCCTCCCATTTCATTAAATGTTCCTGTTGACTAAAACAACAACAAAAAAGCATAATCTAAAAGTTGAGAATTATGTTTATTTGGCAGACTCGCTGAGGACTTAAACCTGGGAAACAGACAGCTCTGAGGGCTGCTCCAAAAAGGTAAGGGAGGAGCCAGCATATATAGGAGTTTAGAAAAAAGATTAATTACTGTTGGTTAAAGAAAAGCAGACACCTCAAGTTAATTAATTTTGTACTTTTCTATGCGTGGGAAGATGCAAGAATCTGGGCTCACTGAGATCATTCCTTTGATATGTACGTTAACCATCTAGGACCCATATCCTGCTTAACTCTATCCTGAATCCCTTCAGGGTGCCCAGTTGGGGGCAGTAAACTATTTCAGTAAGCAACATACTTAGTTTACTGATATAGCAGGCAGCATTCATTTTCTATGGGGCTTCCCTGATGGTTCAGCAAGTAAAGAATCCCTGTGTAATTCAGGAGACCTAGGAGAAGAGGGTTCAATCCCTGGGTGGCAAAGATCCCCTGGAGGAGGAAAGGACAACCCACTCCAGTACTCTTGCCTGAAAAGTCCCAGGGACAGAGGAGCCTTGAGGGCTAAAGCCCACAGAATCGCAGTCAGATACACAAACACAAGCATTATTTGTCCACAGCCCTCAGCTTCCCTCTTCCCCATATCATTCCACAGGCAGAATTTTACCCATGAGCCCCAACCTCTCTGTGGGTACCTGCTTACCTGCTGCCTGAACTTTCTTACATCCAGAGACAGATCCTGCCAGATCCCCACCCACTACTGTGGAATCCTGCCTCTTCTCTCGTGCGAATTTCTCCCAAACCTGCTCTACAAGTTCCTTCCTATCATTTGTTTTGCTTCCCATTTCAGACTGGGTTCCAGATTCCACGTTCTCACACTGGCCTTCTATAGCACCGACAGAGCAACATAACTGTTCCTCCTAGAATCATCGAATCATCAGGCTGAGCACTGCGTTGTTTCCAAAGCCTTGCTGCCAGGGCTTTCTAGGATTAGCCACACTCATAGATATGGAGTGACTCTTAGGGATCATGCTATACAAATAAACAGTCTGAGATCATACACTTTGCTTATACATTTTATATAAAGGAGTTGTTCTTTAGTTGCTTAGTAATGTCCAACTCTTTGCCACCCCATGGACTGCAGGATGCCAGCCTTCCCTGTCCTTCACTCTCTCCTGAAGTTTGCTTAAACTCATATCCCTTGAGTAGGTGATGCAATCCAACCACTTCATCCTCTGTCACCCCCTTCTCCTCCTGCCTTCAATCTTTTCGAGCATCAGGGTCTTTTCTAATGAGTTGGCTCTTCACATCAGGTGGTCCAAGTATTGGAGCTTCAGCTTCAGCATCAGTCCTTCCAATGAATATTCAGGACTGATTTCCTTTAACATTGGTTTGATCTCCTTGCAGTCCAAGGAAGTCTCCAGAGTTTTCTCCAACACCACAGCTCGTAAGCATCAATTCTTTGGCACTCAGCCTTCCTCATGGTCCAACTCTCACATCCACGCATGCATGACTACTGGAAAATCCATAGTTTTGACAATATGGACCCTTGTTTGGCAAGTGATGTCTCTGCTTTTTAATATACTGTTTAGGTTTTTCATAACTTTCCTTCCAAGGAACAAGTGTCTTTCAATTTCATAGCTGCAGTCACCACCCACATTGATTTTGAAGTCTCATACAAAGGAGTACTCAAGGAAGATATATGTGTCACTAGATATATCTGATCCTATGTATCTCCCAAGACCAGCAGCTTCCACTTTAGACTGTAGTATTGTGATTAAAATACACAGGCTGTATTATCTAATATTAAGGGCTATAGAACAATGGAATTAATTGATATTTATTTCCTCTAGGCTGTGGAAATCTGACATATCAAATAAAATTCGCACACAAATTGGGGAGAAAAGGTGCTGAGTACTAAAGAACATGTTCCAAATGTTCGGCTTCACACCGTCAGAACTACAGGACTCATCTGGGACTCAAGCTGGACTTTCAAAAATCCAAACAAATCCTTCAAACTATATAAGAGAAGAGAAAAGTAAACCAGAAGCAAAGATTCAGAGGGTGTGATCCTTTGGAGGAGCAGAAGCCAGAATGATCCAGACTAATTGGAAAGGGGCTATGTGTTGGATCAAGAGAAGATGCCAGTGAAACTTGTCAGAATTTGTGTTAAAAAAAAAAAGACTCCTATTGCCACAGAGAACCTGGGGGAAATGCGTCTGGGTTACGAAGAGGAATAAGAACTCATGAGACCAAGTTATCTCTGTGGAGCATCATCTCAAATGTGACACGGAACTCAAACTTCAACCTTCTGAACCTCACTTATTTTTAGTTGCTCCTTTCAGTTCTAAAGCAGATATAAGACAACAAGTATTGCCAACACTGTGTGTCTATATTAAGGAAGGGATGTAAAACTGAGAGAGTGAACTTCACCTCATTAACTATATCATAGCAACTTATATGCAGAGTACATCTTGAGAAATGCTGGACTGGATAAAACACAAGCTGGAATCAAGATTGCTGGGAGATATACCAATAACCTCAGATATGCAGACGACACCATTCTTATGGCAGAAAGTGAAGAGAAACTAAAGAGCCTTTTGATGAAGGTGAAAGAGGAGAGTGAAAAAGTTGGCTTAAAGCTCAACATTCAGAAAACTAAGATAATGGCATCTGGTCCCATCACTTCATGGTAAATGGATAGGAAAACAATGGAAACAGTGGCTGACTTTATTTTTCTGGGCTCCAAAATCACTGCAGATGGTGATTGCAGCCATGAAATTAAAAGATGCTTTCTCCTTAGAAGGAAAGTTATGACCAACCTAGATAGCATATTAAAAAGCAAAGACATTAATTTGCCAACAAAGGTCTGTTTCATAAAGGCTACGGTTTTTCCAGTAGTCATGTATGGATGTGAGAGTTGGACTATAAGGGAAGCTAAGCACCAAAGAATTGACGCTTTTGAACTGTGATGTTGGAGAAGACTCTTGAGAGTCCCTTGGACTGCAAGAAGATCCAGCCAGTCCATCCTAAAGGAAATCAGTCCTGAATATTCATTGGAAGGACTGATGTTAAGCTGAAACTCCAATAGTTTGGCCACCTGATGCAAAGAGCTGAATCATTTGAAAAGACCCTGATGCTGGGAAAGATTGAAAGCAGGAGGAGAAGGGGACGACAGAGGATGAGATGGTTGGATGGCATCACCAACTCAACGGACATGAGCTTGGGTAAACTCCAGGAGTTGGTGATGGACAGGGAGGCCTGGCGTGCTGTGATCCATGGGGTCGCAAAGAGTCAGACACAAGTGAGAGACGGAACTGAACTGAACGTTGTAATAATATATACTGGTCAGTGTCTTTATTTCATAAACTTGATTTCACTGCAGCATCACATTTGGTTTGATTTAGAGAAGTAATATGTGTGATCTTGTTTAGGACTAGTCATATGAGTCCCATCTGAACCATCCAAGTTTTGAGTTAATACTAGTGCACCCAGGTTGGTCTCTCACAAGCAGAGAGTAGTTCCTGGATTCCCAGTCGTCAACAGTACCAAGACACACAGGCACAACCCTAGTGCCTGTGTGCCTGTGTGTTCAGTTGCTTCAGCTGTGTTTGACTCTTTGCAACGCTTTGAACTGTAGCTTGCCAGGTTCCTCAGTCTTAATACTGGAGTTGGTTGCCATGCCCTCGTCCAGGGGATCTTTCTGAACCAAGGATTGAACTCTTGTCTCCTGTGTCTCCTGCACTGTAGGTGGATTCTTTTCTGCTGTGCTACCAGGAATGCCCAGGTGACCCTAGGATCACAGTCTATTTTCTCTTCTGTTCTCTTCTTTGCCTTAGATTGCAACTGAACTCAAGTGCTCTGCTGAAAACTTGAGTCCACTGTTGAATCTCAGGCTTCATGCATCAGACTGTGACCCCTGAGTTATTCTCTTGCCAACTCCTCAACCCTGGAAAGAGGGCACAGAATCTATGACCCAGACTCAGACTAACATCCTAAAAACTGTTGCCAGGAGACTTATTGTTCAGTTGCTCAGTCGTGTCCAACTCTTTGTGACCCCATGGACTGCAGCACACCAGGTTTCCCTGTCCTTCATCATCTCCTAGAGACTGCTGAAACTCATGTCCTTTGAGTCCATCGGTGATGCCATCCAACCATTTAATCCTTCGTTGTCCCCTTCTCCTCCTGCCTTCAATCTTTCCCAGCATCAGAGTCTTTTCTAATGAGTCAGCTTTCCATATCATGTGGCCAAAGTATTAGAGTTTCAATTTCAGCATCAGTCATTCCAACGAATATTCAGGGTTGATTTCCTTTAGGATTGACAGGGTAGATCCTTGATGTCCAAAGGACTTTCAAGAGTCTTCTCCAACACCACAGTTCAAAAGCATCAATTCTTTGGTGCTCAATCTTCTTTTTGGTAGAACTCTCACATCCATACATGACTACTGAACAAACCATAGATTTGACTATACAGATCTTTGTCAGCAAAGTAATGTCTTTGCTTTAAAATATGCTGTCTAGATTTTTCATAGTTTTTCTTCCAAGGAGCAAGCATCTTTTAATTTCATGGCTGCAGTCACCATCTGTGGTGATTTTGGAGCCCGAGAAAATAAAGTCTGTCACTGTTTCCATTGTTTCCCCATCTATTTGCCATGAAGTGATGGGATAGGATGCCATGATCTTTGTCTTTTGAATGTTGAATTTTAAGCCAAATTTTTCACTCTCCTCTTTCACCTTCATCAAGAGTCTCTTTAGCTCCACTTCATTTTCTGCCATAAGGGTGGTGTCATCAGCATATCTGGGGTTGTTGATATTTCTCCCAATAATCTTGATACCAACCTGAACTACATTCAGCCCAGCATTTCTCATGATGTTCTCTGCATATAAGTTAAATAAGCAGGGTGACAATATAAAACCTTGACATAATCCTTTCCCAATTTGGAACAAGCCCATTGTTCTGTGTCCAGTTCTAACTGTTGCTTCTTGACCTGTATGCAGATGTCTCAGGAGCCAGGGAAAGTGGTCTGGTATTCCCATCTCTTGAAGAATTTTCCATGTTTGTTGTGATTCAAACAATCAAAGACTTTAGAGTAGTCAACGGATGTTTTTTCTGGAATGTTTTTCTGGAATTCTTTCTTTTTCTATGACCCAACAGATGCTGGCAATTTGATTCCTGGTTCTTCTGCCTTTTCTAAATTCAGCTTGAACATTTGGGAGTTCTTGGTTCACATATTGTTGAAGCCTAACTTGGGGAATTCTGAGCATTACTTCATTAGCATGTGAAATGAGTCCCATTGTGTGGTAGATTGAACATTCTTTGGCATTGCCCCTTTTTGGGATTGGAATGAATTGACCTTTTCCAGTCCTGTGGCCACTGCTGAGCTTTCAAACTTTGCTGGCATATTGAGTGCAGCACTTTAACTGCATCATGTTTAAGGATTTGAAATAGCATAATAGGAATTCCATCGCCTCCCCTAGCTTTGTTGGTAGTGATGTTTCCTAAGGCCACTTAACTTCTCACTCCAAGATATCTGGCTCTAGGTAAGTGATCACACCATTGTGGTTATCTGGGTAATTAAGATCTTTTTTGTATAGTTCTATGTATATTTGCCACCTCTTTTTAGTATCTTCTGCTTTTGTTAGTTTCATACTGCTTTTGTCTTTTATTGTGCCCACCTTTGCATGAAATATTCCCTTGGTATCTCTTTCTTGAAATATATCTAGTCTTTCCCATTCTATTGTTTTCCTCTGTTTATCTGCATGGTTCACTTAGGAAGGCTTTCTTATCTCTCCTAAATATTCTTTTGAACTCTGCATTCAGATGGGTATATCTTTCCTTTTCTCCTTTGCCTTTTGCTTCTTTTCTTCTCTCAGCTATTTGCAATGTCTCCTGAGATAATCCTTTTGCATTTCTTTTTCTTGGGAATGGTTTTGATCACCACCTCCTGTACAATGTTATGAACCTCCATCCATAGTTCTTCAGGCACTCTGTCTATCAAGTCTAATCCCTGAATCTATTTGTCACTTCCACTGTATACTCACAAGGGATTGGATTTAGGTCATACCTGAATGACCTAGAGGTTTTCCATACTTTCTTCAATTTAAGTCTGAATTTGGCAATAAGGAGTTCATGATCTGAGCCACAGTCAGCTCCTGGTGTTGTTTTTGCTGACTATAAAGAGCTTCTCCATCTTCTGCTGCAAATAATATAATCAACCTGATTTCCATATTGACCATCTCATGATGTCCATGTGTAGAGTCTTCTCTTGTGTTGTTGAAAGAATATGTTTGCTATGACCAGTGAATTCTCTTGTCAAAACTCTGTTAGCCTTTGTCCTTCTTCATTTTGTACTCCCAGGTCAAACTTGCCTGTTACTCCAGGTATCACTCAACTTCCTACTTTTGCATCCCAGTCACCTATGATGAAAAAGACTTATGTTTTTGGTGTTAGTTCTAGAAGGTCTTGTAGGTCTTCATAGAACTGTTCAACTTCAGCTTCTTCTGCATTACTGGTTGCGATGTAGACTTGGATTGCTGTGATATTGAATGGTTTGCCTTGGAAGCGAAAAGAGATCATTCTGTCATTTTTGAGAGTGCACACAAGTATTGCATTTCAGACTCTTTTGTTGACTATGATAGCTATTCCATTTCTTCTAAGGGATATTTGCTCACAGGAGTAGATGTAATGGTTATCTGAAGTAAATTCACCCATTCCAGTCCATTTTAGTTCACTGATTCCTAAAATGTCAATGTTCACCCTTGCTGTCTCTTGAGTACTTCCAGTTACTTTGATTCATAGACCAGGAGACTTATAGGGCTTTTCTCTCAACATAAATTTACTAACTACTAATTAACCCTGGTAGCAAAGTCTTTAATAGTTAATTTCTCTCGGCCCCAGGAGAATGCTTCTGTTTCTCCCCTTCCCCTAGACTGCAGTGAAGGTTCAAAAATGTTTGCAGCCATGTTCACCATATGGACGACACACTCATGTTATATACACAAGTTGTAATCTCACCACTCCCCATCCTGCTGAAAACCCTCGTCATACCTTGAATTATTTTCCTAGTTGTTGATGAAAGAAAAACATACAACCTAAAAGTTGAGAATTATGTTCTATTTGGTGACCTAACTGAGAACTATGGCCTGGGAAGGCAGCCTCTCAGATAGCTCTAAGGAACTCTTCCAAAGTGGTTAAAGAGAAGCCAGGATATATGAGTTTTTGCTAGGGGAAAAAAAAATATATAGTCAAACATCAAGAGATAATTGCTAATCACACAGGCGCAAAAAACAGACGTCCCATCCTATGTAGTGCTTTTCTACATATGGGAAGATGGAAGAATCTGGATTCATGGAAATTATTCCTTTGATATGCATGTGTTAGTTGCTCAGTTATGTCTGACTCTTTGCAACCCCATGGACTGCAGCCTGCCAGGCTCCTCCCTCCATGGGATTTCCCAGGCAAGAACATTGGCGTGGGTTGCCATTTCCTTCTCCAGGGGATCTTCCCTACCAAGTTTCAAGGGATTGAAACTTGCAGGCAGACTCTTTACCATCTGAGCTACCACGTAAATGTTTAAGGCCAGTATCCTCTTTTTCTCTCCAATTGAATTCCCCTCCAGGTTCATGTTTGATGGTTGATGGCTTGATGGCAGGTGACATTCTTTAACTGAAACAGCAGGTGACATTCTTTGTCCATTTAGCGTAAAGCCACAAACCAAGCCCATGCCTATTTCTCCCTTAGCTTCTACACATTTCTCTTTGGTTCAGTTGTTGTTTAGCTGCTAAGCCATATGTGGCTCTTTTGTGACCTATGGACTGGAGCCCACCAAGCTCCTATGTGCATGGGATTTCCAGGCAAGAATACTGGAGTGGATTGCCATTTCCTTCTCTAGAGGATCTTCCCAACCTAGGGATCGAACCTGTGTCTCTGGCATTGGCAGGTGGATTCTTTACCACTTAGCCATCAGGGAAGCCCATTGATTCAGCTGACAAGGATCTTATTTCAACACAGTACAGTATCTCATCGAAACTGAACCCTTATAAAGCCAATTGCTTAGGGTTTGAATACTTCAAATAATTTCAGGCACTTAAAGCCTTGTAGGATAGCTTCACATCAGTAAGACATTCAGACACCACTGTGTCTGAATCCCCAAAATTCTAGCATCTCTCAAAATAGGTGAAAGTTTTCCTACACAAAGTCAAAGATTCAGATCAGACTCTATCACCCTAGCTTTTCAGTGAACACTGGCAGAAATTAAATTACTGTGTCTTGACCTAAAGGAGAGGCTGATGCTCAGCACTTTCCTTTTAGAGCCAGAGTTCACGTTTAGAGATGTTCTAATTTCCCTTTTAGAGACGTTGCTCCTTGTCGGCAATTCCGGTTCCTGACGAAAGAGTTTTGCTATGTTGCCGGCTGGGATGGAGCTTCCATAGAGCAGCTGGACAAGCACGTGTTGATTGCAAGAAGGCAACACCCAGGCTGCTTTTTCAAAGCCTGATTTTGTGATTCCATCAGATCGTTGTGAGGATTCTCAATCATTAATGAGCAAAATGCTCAGGAAATATCCTAATAATTGTGCTATTTGTCTGTCTCTGGACTAACTTTTATAGTCCCATATTAAATGCAGCTTTAAATGGAAACATTGGGAATAGGCTTTTGGGAAAACTCACATATCAATTGATATAGTTTTCTGTGCCTCAGCACACAAGTGTGAATTTCTGGTTTAATTGATTTTTCAATCTATTTGATTTGGATGGTAGAGAAAAGGCAACCATTTACTTTCAAGAAGAACAAATATTAATAGCTGCCTTGCTGGACTTTTTCACATAAGTACAATTTTTTTAGAAAAGGAAAATTTCAGCTTTTGATAAAATTATTAGATTGATCATGATATATTTCAATTATTTCACTTTCACATAGTAAAATATTTTACTAAAGATACTGTTTGAACTTGAATAAATCATCTTAAATATAATACTAAAACTATCTTGTAAGCTCTGTATATTATGTTAGCCTTGGAGCATTAAGCTGAGTAAGGGAATTAGTTTGATTTAGATGGCTTAAGCCAAATCCAATTTTTAGATTTGTCTGTAAACACAGAATCATGGACTATTTTTTGAAGACTGCTATGTTTCTATGAAGATGATTTTACCACAATGAAATGACATAAGATAACAAGACAGGGAAAAAGTAAATCTCACATATAAAATTGATCTCGGTATTTATTACCGGTTTGAAACTACACAATCCTCTTGCTAACTTTAAATCCTATTTCCAGTTTAATTTGTTATTATATACCTAAAAGTGGGGCATAATATCACAGAAAGAGTGAAGAGCTAGTAGCTCTGTTTTTGCCTTTATTCACTAGAACAGGTGCTCAATCCCTTTGAATTACAGGATCACCCCTCAGAGAATGGACACAATGTCCGAGTATATTTTAGTATACTATTTTATGATATGCTCTGAAAATTATTATTATTTATGATAATACCACCTAGAGCCTTTCACTAATACTCAAATGTAAAATAGTGATTTATCATCACAATAAAGGTCCAAGTTGCATGGATCATTGTTGTGTAGTAAAATGGATAACGTTTCTCAGTATCTTTGTCCTTCAGACCTTGTCTTGAGTTAATCATGAATCTATTTCATTGGATATTTTAAACGCAAACATGGAATTGACCAAGAATCCAAATAATAAGTCCCAAAAAAAGGGTACTAGAATAACACATAAAGCACTATTCTAAACCTGGTACAGAGCAAGTAGAGTAGTGTTTTCCTTGAAGCTTTCTACAGGAAAGCCCCAAGACATTTTCATGATTCTGCTTACAAATGTGAACTTTTTTTTAATAGCCTCTGGCATCAAATCCCAATAGTAAAGGAAAATCCAAAATATGTGTGATTCTATTGTATAAGTTAGATCTTGACAAAAAGTAGTTTCAGTTACCTCTGCCATTGTTCTTCCTGGCAGATATCTGCAGTGTGGGAGACCCCCAAGGGGATGTAGGTGGATAGCTTTTGTAAAACTTCTAGTACTTCACCAATGGGACTGTTCTTTTAAGGACAGCTATATGGAGAAGGAAGCTTCAATTACATTGAAAATCAGAGCAGTGAAGAAAGAGAAAAAGAAGCATTTTCACTGGAAGATTCAAGAACTGCTCTAGTAGGTGGGGATGACTTTGGAGAATTCAGGAGTTCAGGAGCTGACTTACAGGGTTTGAATTATGGGAGAAAGTGAGGTGAGGTGATTCCTTACCTTTGCCCATCTCCTGACAATATTACCCAAATAAATAAAAGTTTAAATTTATAAGATGGTCTACCATGTTGATTTTGCATGAGGATATTCTTGACCAATGTGTAGGATTAGAGAAAAGAAGCTAACGTTTGTTTGTTTTTTTAATCTGTCATGGTTGGACATTGTATACATAGGTAATCTTATTTATTTCTCATGCTGAACTTGTGCAAAAAATACTATTAACTCCATTTACAGTTGAAAAGCCAAGGCTTAGGAAAATACATAGTCATTAAGAAGGAGGATCAGAATTTTTCTGGCATGGAACTCCTGCTTTTTGTTTTTGTTATTGTTATGCTTTGCCATTTCCTGAAGCAGTTGGAATAAACTACATTTAGTGTTTGGCAGGGGCAGTGCAATGAATGGTCCAAGAGTCCTGGGAATGTAGCAGGTCCAGAGAAGGTGTGTCCAAGGATGGATAGTTAAATGGTTAGCTGGACGAAAGAGTATCTTGCTTCAACACACACTTTTTTTTTTTTTATTGTAAAAAGTTGTATATTCCCTTTGCTGTTAAAAAAGAACAAGGATTTGGAGTGCTTATCTTCTTTTCAAAGATCAAGGGTGAACTATCTACAGGGAAGGCAAGAGAAAGAAGCCATTTTCCACATCTAGGATTCAATGCATCATCCGTCTTAAGCTGAGTGAGAACTTTGTGTTTTCTTGCAGTGACACTAATGCCTAGCAGGTGTAAAGAGCTTCTTCCTCCACTTCTGCTTGGAGAGTAAGAGCTGAAGAAGAGCCCCTCATCATGCTGGGATGAGAATGCCCTGAATAGGATTCTATAACTTCTTCATCATTAGCTGCACTCACCATATTTACACCACATTTACAGCTCCAGGGGACCAGCTATACTATGGGCTATGTACATGACGGTGCCTGAAGTTGGGCAGTCTGCAACCTCCATAGCCAAAAACGGTGACTGGCAGTACTGAAAGGCTGAAACTTACTCCTGCATTTGAGGCCTGAGCCATGGTCTGACAGGGGACACCCTCGAATGTCCAGTGTACCGGTGGGGGCAGAGGGGATAAAACTGTCATAAAGATACAGCTTCCAGTCCATGCTGGGGCCTTTACTTGCCCCTTGTCTTATATCATTCCTACCTCTCAAAAAGAGTTACCCAATCTTTGTCCTCTCCCAAGAATCTATGTGTCACTGCAAAGTTGACTTTGCCTCCTCAACAGAGAAAAGAGAGGTGAGTAATACAAACTCTCATGACTTCCAAATCTCCCATTTTCCATCATCTGCAAAGGGCTGGTAAACATGAGGAAGAGTCTCATCATCTCAAAAATGAGATAATGCACCTCAACTGCACCTGTGGGCTTAACTCAACCCCACTGTACCCTCTCGGAACTCCTTTTTCTATATTCTATTTCTCCCATTATACAGGTCTTGATCAGGTTTTATATAAACATGCCATGGCCTCCAAACTGATCTCTCAAATGCCAGGATTTTCCTCTTCCTATTTATTTTCTACCCTACACTAGAATTATCTTTCTAAAAATGTCTTGTATCATCTTGACTCTTCAGTACCTAGCATTTCATCAAGACCCTTTACAATTATGGCCATACTTTTGCAGAGGCATAAAGGAGAAAATTATTATCTGAAGGTTGCATAGTTTCCATCATTTTGAGACTACACTGCATATTATTTCTTTTGAATTCCCAAGGTTAATCTCCAGAACATAGACAACCAACAAATGTTTAATAACCAAAATTTATGCTATTCTCCATACTTATCTCCCTAGGCTCAAGTCTCCTTTCTCTCTCTGCCACCAGAGTCCCATTCCTAAGAATATTCCTGTCACTTCCTTACTTATAAACTTTTGATGAAATTTCATTGCATAACTAGAAACCTCTCCATCCTGATTTCCAAGGTGGCCAGATTTTTTCCTTCATTGTTTATTTCCATTAAGATATTCCTGTCCATCCTGAGAGCATATATTATGGATTATACTTCAGTAGCTCCCCAAACATTCCAAACTATTTAATTCCTTTATTTATATAAACTATGATCATATCCTAGATTGCTATTTTCACCCACATCCACCAATTACCATCCTAATCTTCCTTCAAGGCCCAGTTCAAATCCTACCTCATTTAAAAGCTGACTGAGATTCTTCTAAGCAAAATTAAACAACCCAATCCATGCTGTGATAGCTCTACATCTATATTTTTTACTCCAAAGAGAAATTTATGGCTTAAATTAGAATTATTTATGTTTGTTCCCCAACTAGAATGTAAATTACCAATTTTTATAAACCATATCTTATCTGTATATTCTTCAAAGCACCTAAGATAATACTGTCGGCATAATAATTTCTCAGTAAGTATTTATCGGTTTGAATTTGACCTGTTTAAATTTGAATGGTTCATTAACACTTTATTGTAGTTAGTACTAACAACAGCATTGGAAATGCACTGTGTATTTACAAGGAGTCTTATCTCTTTATTGATTAGGTTTTAGGCACACACATTGGGAAATGACTCACCCAAATTTTAAACAATACAAGAGAAAAAAACAGTGGTTTAACAAATGTGTCTGCATGTACATTTTGAGAACTTATTCCTTCATTCAATATTAATTCTTCCAAAAGCAACACCACTAAGTATGAATAAAAATATTCTTACAATACTGTACTCACAGTATTCCCTCAGTTACAAATTTTTCTGAAGCTCACGTATCGTTAACTCCTACCCAGGTATCTCCTTGGAATATGTGTTCCTTCTCCTGTTGTAACTGTTATTTTTCCATGTCAGTTTGATGTACAAACATCTGAGTCCAAATTATTTCACGATATGCCTGAGAGGGTATTTTTGGATGAAATCAGCATTTGAAAGCATACTGACCTCCCCAACATAGATGAGTACTATCCAAACTATTCAAGGCCCAAAGAGAATAAAAAGGTGGAAGAAGGGAGAAATCTCTTTCTGCCTGACTATGGAGCTGTGACATCAGTCTTCCACCCTCACTCTGGGACTTAAATCATTGGCTTTTCTGCATCTTTAGATTGTAGAGAGCTGATCACGGGACTTCTCATATTCCACAATCATGTGAGCGAATTCTTTATATTAAATCTAGATAGACAAACAGTCAGACAGATGGACTGACTCCTATTGGTTCTTTCTGTTTCTCTGGAGAGCCCTAATATACTTGTCCACACCCAAATCACCACCTACGTCTTGGATTTTTATCAGGGTTCCCAGCTAATTACTTCCTGATCCTCTTGCATTTTTAAATTCTTTCTCTCTTCTGACGTTTTAGCTCAGAGGGTTGTGATAGATATAATTCTAAGATTGTCCCCAAGATTCCCATCCTCTGATGTATATGTTTCATATAATTCCCTCCTGTTTAGTATGGAAGATATCTCTAGGGATGGTCTTGTCATCCCCACTTTCTCACATAATCACGATGGTGTGATCACTCACCTAGAGCCAGAAATCCTGGAATGTGAAGTCAACTGGGCCTTTGGAAGCATCACTATGAACAAAGCTAGTGGAGGTGATGGAATTCCACTTGAGCTATTTAAAATCCTGAAAGATGATGCTGTGAAGGTGCTGCACTCAACATGCCAACAAATTTGGAAAACTCAGCGGTAGCCACAGGACTGGAGAAGGTCAGTTTTCATTCCAATCCCAAAGAAAGGCAATGCCAAAGCATGTTCAAATTACCGCACAATTGCACTCGTCTCACATGCTAGTAAAGTAATGCTTAAAATTCTCCAAGCCAGACTTCAGCAATACGTGAACTGTGAACTTTCAGATGTTCAAGCTGGTTTTAGAAAAGGCAGAGGAACCAGAGGTCAAATTGCCAACATCCGCTGGATCATTGAAAAAGCAAGAGAGTTCCAGAAAAACATCTATTTCTGCTTTATTGACTATGCCAAAGCCTTTGACTGTGTGGATCACAATAAACTGTGGAAAATTCTGAAAGAGATGGGAATACCAGATCACCTGACCTGCCTCTTGAGAAACCTGTATGCAGGTCAGGAAGCAACAGTTAGAACTGGATATGGAACAACAGACTGGTTCCAAATAGGAAAAGGAATAGTTCAAGGCTGTATATTGTCACCCTGCTTATTTAACTTATATGCAGAGTACATCATGAGAAATGCTGGTCTGGAGGAAGCACAAGCTGGAATCAAGATTGCCGGCAGAAATATCAATAACCTCAGATATGAAGATGACACCAATCTTATGGCAGAAGTGAAGAGGAATTAAAGAGCCTCTTGATGAAAGTGAAGGAGGAGAGTGAAAAAGTTGGCTTAAAGCTCAACATTCAGAAAACTAAGATCATGGCATCCAGTCTCATCACTTCATGGCAAATAGATGGAGAAACAGTGGAAACAATGGCTGACTTTATTTTTCTGGGCTCCAAAATCACTGTAGATGGTGATTGCAGCCATGAAATTAAAAGAGGCTTACTCCTTGGAAGGAAAGTTATGACCAACCTAGACAGCATATTAAAAAGCAGAGACATTATTTGCCAACAAAGGTCCGTCTAGTCAAGGCTAGGGTTTTTCCAGTGGTCATGTATGGATGTGAGAGTTGGACTATAAAGAAAGCTGAGTGCCAAAGAATTGATGCTTTTGAACTGTGATGTTGGAGAAGACTCTTGAGAGTCCCTTGGACTGCAAGGAGATCCAACCAGTCCATCCTAAAGGAGATCAGTCCTGGGTATTCATTGGAAAGACTGATGTTGGCTGAAACTCCAATAGTTTGGCCACCTGATGCGGAGAGCTGACTCATTGGAAAAGACCCTGACGCTGGGAGGGATTGGGGGCAGGAGGAGAAGGGGACGACAGAGGATGAGATGGTTGGATGGCATCACTGACTCGATGGACATGGGTTTGAGTGGATTCCGGGAGTTGGTAATGGACAGGGAGGCCTGGAGTGCTGTGGTTCATGGGGTCGCAAAGAGTCAGACACGACTGAGCGACTGGACTGAACTGAACTAGTATGGAAAGGAGCAGTGAGTACAATGGGACAGCCACTCTTGTCGTTTTCTCAGGGTATGTAGGACTCTGCCGTAGCAAATTACAGAAGGACTCTCAGACCTACAAGGCCATGTTGTGTATGGACCATGTGTCTACAACCTGAGGGTGGCCTCTAAGTGTTGACCCTGATCCCATGTTGACAGCCAGCTAGCCAGCATGAAAACAGGGAACTCAGTCCTATAACCTTAAGAAATTAACTTCTGCCAACCACCTGAATGTGCTGGGAAACAAACTGAACTTTAACTGAGAACTCAGTCTGGCTGACACCTTCCTTTCAGCCTGATGAGACTCCTGAGCAGAGGATGCAATTAATTATAAACTGTGCTTAGGTTTCTGACCTAAAGAAATAGTAAAACAATAAGCAAAAGGGTGTTTTGTGTGTGTGTGTGTTGTTTTAAGGTAAAAATTTATATGGTAATTTATTGCATAACATAGAAAATTAAGACAAGAGTGCAAGGAATTAACACTTGTCAGTTTAGTTAGGTACCTGCTACAAGTTAGTTATTGAATTAGGCATTGTACACAAATGACCTCATTTAACCTTCACAGCAAGCCTCTAAAGTAGGTTTGGTCATCTCCATTCTATGGAGTAAGTAAATAGGTATTTCTTAATATATAATAAAAAAAATTGAAACTGAGAAAGGCTAAGGAATGCAAAAATGACATAGCCAGGAAGAGATTAAGCTGAATAAAATATATCTTGTAATGTCAAGGGTAATTTCTGTTGTAATACATTCACTTGAAAATGTAACAGGTCAGAAATATAAAGTAGCATCAAATAAATTAGACAAGCAGCATGAAGGAAATAAACTGGAATAAAGAATGAAGTATCACTTCAGGCTGAGGTGTCGAGTGGGAAACCTAATGGAAAAGATGAGATTTCAAATGACCTTTAAAGGGGGCGTGGGCTTTTCCAAGTGGAAAATAAGACGAGTAGGGTAGTCCAGATAGAGAAAATGACAGGTGTGAAGCTCTGAGAGTCAAGTTTATTATGCGAATATATTTAGAAAGAAGTTATTAGTGCCAAACACTGAGAAATGGACAAGAAGAGTTAGATCTAAACAAGTTCATGGCATTATGATGAAAGTAGTGTGGCTTCTGAAACCCTTTGAGTACTGTGTAAGATGAAAATGATTTTTTTTTATATACTATACATTAACATAATTAAGTGACAAAAAAGTATTATCTTAGTAGCTAATAAAAAATACATTTCTTTGGCAGGAACAGAAACAAAATGTGTTTTGTTAAAAAAAAATATTTAGTTTAATACTTGATGGAGCATGTGTGTCCTTAGTGGCTGATATCAGCTGATACCAAGCATTCAGAAAAGAAGGAGAAGAAAGGATTTATCACCTCATACCTCTCAGAATGACTATCATCAAAAAGAACACAAATAACAAATATTGGTGAGGATGTGGAGAAAAGAGAACCCTCATATACTGCTGGTGGACATGGAAATTGGTGCAGCTACAGTGGAAAACAGCATGGAGGTTTCCCAAAAAACTAAAAATAGAGCTACCATATGACCAGAAATTCTACTCCTGGGTATATATCTGAAAAGAAAAACACACTAATTTGAAAAGATACATTCACCCAAATGTTCATAGCAGCATTGTTTACGATAGTCAAGATACAGAAGCAACCTGTGTCCATCAACAGATGAATTGATAAAGAAGATGTGGTATATATTCCTCCATAAAAAAGAATGAAGTTGTGCCATTTGCAGCAACATAGATAGACTTGGAGGATATTATTCTAAGTGAGAAATAAGTAAGGCAGAGAAAGCCAAATACTATATGATATCACTCATATGTGGGATATAAAATACAAAACAGACTAGTAAATATAAGAAAAAAGAAGCAAACTCATAGATCCAGAGAACAAACTAGTGATTACCAGCAGGAAAAGGGAAGGTGGAGGGGGAACACAGGGATTGAGGATTAAGAGGTACAAACTACTCTATATAAAAAAAGCTACAAAGAAATATTGTACAACATGGGAAATATAGCCAATATTTTATAATAACTCTAAATGAAATATAAACTTTAAAAATTGTGAATCACTATATTATATACCAACAACATAAAATATTATACATTAAATATAATTCTATTTATTTATTTATTTTTTTTTAATTTTTTTTTATTATTATTTTTTTTTTTCCAGTGGGTTTTGTCATACATTGATATGAATCAGCAATAGATTTACACGTATTCCCCATCCCGATCCCCCCTCCCACCTCCCTCTCCACCCGATTCCTCTGGGTCTTCCCAGTGCACCAGGCCCGAGCACTTGTCTCGTGCATCCCACCTGGGCTGGTGATCTGTTTCACCATAGATAGTATACATGCTGTTCTTTTGAAATATCCCACCCTCACATTCTCCCACAAAGTTCAAAAGTCTGTTCTGTATTTCTGTGTCTCTTTTTCTGTTCTGCATATAAGGTTATCGTTATCACCTTTCTAAATTCCATATACATGTGTTAGTATGCTGTAATGTTCTTTATCTTTCTGGCTTACTTCACTCTGTATAAGGGGCTCCAGCTTCATCCATCTCATTAGGACTGGTTCAAATGAATTCTTTTAATGGCTGAGTAATATTCCATGGTGTATATGTACCACAGCTTCCTTATCCATTCATCTGCTGATGGGCATCTAGGTTGCTTCCATGTCCTGGCTATTATAAACAGTGCTGCGATGAACATTGGGGTGCACGTGTCTCTTTCAGATCTGGTTTCCTCAGTGTGTATGCCCAGAAGTGGGATTGCTGGGTCATATGGCAGTTCTATTTCCAGTTTTTTAAGAAATCTCCACACTGTTTTCCATAGCGGCTGTACTAGTTTGCATTCCCACCAACAGTGTAAGAGGGTTCCCTTTTCTCCACACCCTCTCCAGCATTTATTGCTTGTAGACTTTTGGATAGCAGCCATCCTGACTGGTGTGTAATGGTACCTCATTGTGGTTTTGATTTGCATTTCTCTAATAATGAGTGATGTTGAGCATCTTTTCATGTGTTTGTTAGCCATCTGTATGTCTTCTTTGGAGAAATGTCTGTTTAGTTCTTTGGCCCATTTTTTGATTGGGTCATTGATTTTTCTGGAATTGAGCTGCAGGAGTTGCTTGTATATTTTTGAGATTAATCCTTTGTCTGTTTCTTCATTTGCTATTATTTTCTCCCAATCTGAGGGCTGTCTTTTCACCTTACTTATAGTTTCCTTTGTTGTGCAAAAGCTTTTAAGTTTCATTAGGTCCCATTTGTTTAGTTTTGCTTTTATTTCCAGTATTCTGGGAGGTGGGTCATAGAGGATCTTGCTGTGATTTATGTCGGAGAGTGTTTTGCCTATGTTCTCCTCTAGGAGTTTTATAGTTTCTGGTCTTACATTTAGATCTTTAATCCATTTTGACAAAATTCAACACTCATTTATGATTAAAACTCTCCAAAAAGCAGGAATAGAAGGAACATACCTCAACATAATAAAAGCTATATATGACAAACCCACAGCAAGCATCACCCTCAATGGTGAAAAATTGAAGGCATTTCCCCTGAAATCAGGAACAAGACAAGGGTGCCCACTCTCACCACTACTATTCAACATAGTGTTGGAAGTTCTGGCCACAGCAATCAGAGCAGAAAAAGAAGTAAAAGGAATCCAGATAGGAAAAGAAGAAGTAAAACTCTCACTGTTTGCAGATGACATGATCCTCTACATAGAAAACCCTAAAGACTCTACCAGAAAATTACTAGAGCTAATCAATGAATATAGTAAAGTTGCAGGATATAAAATTAACACACAGAAATCCCTTGCATTCCTATATACTAACAATGAAAAAACAGACAGAGAAATTAAGGAAACAATACCATTCACCATTGCAACAAAAAGAATAAAATACTTAGGAGTATATCTACCTAAAGAAACAAAGGACCTATACATAGAAAACTATAAAACACTGATGAAAGAAATCAAAGAGGACACAAACAGATGGAGAAACATACCGTGTTCATGGATTGGAAGAATTAATATTGTCAAAATGGCTATTCTACCTAAAGCAGTCTATAGATTCAATGCAATCCCTATCAAGCTACCAACGGTATTTTTCACAGAACTAGACCAAAGAATTTCACAATTTGTATGGAAATACAAAAAACCTCGAATAGCCAAAGTAATCTTGAGAAAGAAGAATGGAGCTGGAGGAATCAACCTGCCTGACTTCAGACTCTACTACAAAGCCACAGTCATCAAGACAGTATGGTACTGGCACAAAGACAGAAATATAGATCAATGGAACAGAATAGAAAGCCCAGAGATAAATCCACGAACCTATGGACACCTTATCTTTGACAAAGGAGGCAAGGATATACAATGGAAAAAAGACAACCTCTTTAACAAGTGGTGCTGGGAAAACTGGTCAACCACTTGTAAAAGAATGAAACTAGAACACTTTCTAACACCATACACAAAAATTCTATTTTTTTAATCCAACATTATCTTTGTAAAATATCAGAATAGTAAGGACAAGTGGAAGACCCATAAAACTGATAAAAATTAGGGTACCTGCAAAAATTGAAGAATCAGGCGGGCTTCAGAATTTAATCAGCAATATTGAGTGTCAGAAGTCAGTGAAACAACATGTTCAGGTCAGGGTATTGAAAATTATCTTGAATTGCTAGTTCTATACCAATCAAACCAATCAAGTATGAGTGGCAAGAAAACCAACAAAGATAGTCTCAAATATGGTGGACATTCTGCCTGAGACCTGCCAAGTTTTTGTAATCAATAGGTGCCAGATATACTCAGCTTGTTGTCACACCAAGAGCCATACTGTTCTTGTGGGCTCCCAGTCTGTCCTCCAGGAGGTTTTGCTTTGTCAGCTGTCCTCCATGGTCCCCTGTGGAGTGGGTGTTGTGTCTATGTCCTTTGCAGGGCCTTCAGCCTTGGCAACTCACTTTCTCCTTATATAAGTTTAGGGAATCGAGGGTTGCTGCAGAGCAGGGTCTCTCAATCTGGGAATTGTTGACATTGTGGGTTGTATGATTCTTTGTTGTGGTAGCTATTCTGCACGTTCTAGAGAACATTTAGCAGCACTCCTGGCCTGTACCGCTAGATGCCAGCAGCATTCTCCCAGTTGTGACAATCAAAAATGTCTTCCAAATGTCCCCGGGAGGCAAAATTATCCCTATTTGAGAGCCATTGTCTCTGGATGTTAATAGTTTTTCCCATGAGGCTTACAGTTTCTTTGGCAATAAAATTCTCTCAAAAATATGTAAACTATTGACCTATTTGTTGCCAGTCATGTCCAGACACCAGTAACCAGGCAATAAACCCCAAAGTTTGTTTCTAGACATAAATTTCAAGCTTGGTTTCTTGGCTGTCCTAGAGCCATCATGGTTGAGTGGGAAGGCAAAACCGGAATCCTAATGAATGACAGTGGATCAAAGACTCCCTCAACCTCATGTCCTGCAGCTTGTAGTCCAGAGAACAGCTGGTTTTCCATTCCTTCATGACATTCAATTTCTGGGTTCTGTTTCCTTTCATCTCTGCTTGCAAACCAGCCAATTCTTATCTAAACTCATGTCATTCTTGTAATACCTTAGTCAATAGCAGCCAAACCAGATGTTTACTCTTACTCTTCTCAAACACTTTTTGAGAGTTTTAGCCTCGGTTGGCATATGGTGTCCTCGAAAGTGGTCATAAATAAAAGCTCAGAATAAGTGTTCCAGTATAACTGGTCTCCATAGGGTTCCACCCAACCACTAAACCACATATTTTAGGTTTTGCACTTCTACAGTAGCCTACTTCAAGGTACTAATTTCTGCATTAGTTGGGGTGGATTAAATGCTCTGATGAACAGTTCCCAAATCCCAGTGGCTCAGCACAATATACACTTGTTCCCTGTTCTTATCATAATCCAGTTTGAGCCAGTGTGTGTGGTATGTATGTCCACTCCATGGGACATCTGCCTATTTCACTTAGGCACCCAGGATTCTCCATCTGGGGGCTTTCTCCTCCCCCAGGTCTTCAGAGTCTTCTAGTCTTTTCTATTCAGTTGATGAACAGAGACGGTTGCACATAGAAGATGTTTATGCACCAGTTCCCAAAATGTGCACATCACTGTTGTCCCTGTTCTACTAGTCACAAGTCTGTTATGTGCTTCTTCTAACTATAAAGAGCCTGGAGATGTAATAACTATGTGTCAGAGAGGAGGAGAAGTGGAATATTGGCAAGCACTAGCAGCTCTGACACTAAGGCCAAAGTAAAATAGAAATTCAGAAGACTCCAAGACAAATATGTTCCATAACATAGAAATCTAATACAAGGGTACATTAAAAAGATCTTAATGGATCCAAAAACAACAAATTATTTGATTGGGAAGCTGAAAATTTTATTAATATGTAAGAAAGCATGTATTTCTTTTCTCAACAAGAAAAAGTAGTGAAGATATAACATAGGAACAAATTAATCTAGGAAAAAAATAGCATAAAAATAAAACTAGGAATTTCAGGAGGGAAAAAAATAACTGTACAAAATGGTCATATTCGAACTGTACAAAATGGTCAAATTAAGTGAATTATAACCTCCCTGATTTTGAGGAGTTTGATGGGGTGAAAAAAAAAGAACAAAAAAGATGTCTTGGGACTTCCCAGGCAGTCCAGTGGTTAAGAATCCACACTTCTTCTGCATGGGGCCTGAGTTTGATCCCTGGTCAGGGAACTAAGATCCTGCATGCAGAGAAGAATGACCCAAAAAAAGTCTTGAATTTGATAATGAAATATGTCCTTTGTGTGTGTCACCAATTGAGAGATATAGGGATATACTTACTTTCTTTCTCAATAAGTCCTAAATCTCACTATTTAACAGTGAATAATGCTTACATTTTTTGGGCTCCAAAATCACTGCAAATTGTGACCCCAGCCATGAAATTAAAAGACACTTACTCCTTGGAAGGAAAGTTATGACCAACCTAGATAGCATATTAAAAAGCAGAGACATTACTTTGCCAACAAAGGTCTGTCTGGTCAAGGCTATGGTTTTTCCAGTGGTCATGTATGGATGTGAGAGTTGGACTGTGAAGAAAGCTGAGCACCGAAGAATTGATGCTTTTGAACTGTGGTGTTGGAGAAGACTCTTGAGAGTCCCTTGGACTGCAAGAAGATCCAACCAGTCCATCCTAAAGGAGATCAGTCCTGGGTGTTCATTGGACGGACTGATGCTGAAGTGAAGAGTTGACTCATTGGAAAATACCCTGATGCTGGGAAGGATTGGTGGCAGGAGGAGAAGGGGATGACAGAGAATGAGATGGCTGGATGACATCACCAACTTAATGGGCATGAGTTTGAGTAAACTCCGGGAGTTGGTGATGGACAGGGAGGCCTGGCGTGCTGCGATTCATGGGGTCGCAAAGAGTCGGACACGACTGAGCGACTGAACTGAACTGAACTGAATGCTTACACAATAATGTATGGTAAACAAACTTATTTGCTTTAAAATGTTTCAACACTAAAGAAAAAATACAGAAGATTGGATTATAGTTACAGAATAAAAGCTAAAGATTTTTACATTTTACAATATAAATGATTATTCTACGTATGAATAAAGAAAATCATATGACAAAGGTCTAAGTATTCAGAATGATGAATATTCTGACACTGGGGCAGAGGAGAAATTACTACAGTTAAGCAAAAAGTGAACAACAGGGCCGACAGTGCTCACCCTAAGCACTGTCATTCCCAATTGTTCTTACTCTACGATGAACGTTATTATGTCTAGCAAGGTTTCCCAATGACATTTCCCTTCAGTGTTTTGTTTATCAATAATTATCCGCTATTACCTGAATTTAGAAAATCCAGGACTATTGTGAGAAGTAGGCAATTTCCCACCAATTACAGCTTTGTGTGAAAATGGAGCTAGTGACTGGGAGATAGTAATAGCATTGGATTAGAACTACCTTTGTAAAAGCCTCACTCTGTAGGGCTCCTTCTATCGTTCGGATAATGTAGCCTAGTTATTTGAGGTCTGAGGCTTATCAAAAGAGACAGAATTAATCATACTGGGATGTGTGATATGGCTTGGAGAATGGACATTACTCCACTAAAATGAAAAAAGCAAAATAATTTTCTGTGGGCTTTTGAATCCTAAGGTTACCCTCCTGTTCCCCCTACCATCCGTCTCCAGCTTAAAGCTCAGAGCACTCACCAGATTTTAAAGTGAGGGGGGAAGTAGGGGGAGCCGTCTGCACCTGGAAACCATTTTCTTGATTTGTGCTGGCTGGAGTCCTGGAGATACAACGGCAAGAATGCCTCTCTGGGATTTCTTTGAAATCTGGGCAGGATGATTTGTCTGAAGGGAGGGATTGGGGGATGAAGGGTGGGGAAAAATTCATTCCTGGTTGCCACATTGTTGTTCTGCCATGGAGGAGCTTGGCCTGACTTGGGTTTGAGTCAAAAGGAAGAAATCAGCCAGGCAGTCTCAAGTATGCAGGAATTTGCTGTCCTGAACTTGCCAGTTTTTCAAACATAACTGCATTTTGTATCCACTGTAGGGGGTTGCCAGCATGAAGGATCACACAGTTCCATGTTGGAGATCTTTCCAATAGCTGTGCAAATTACAATGTGTTTTCATCTGCTTTAGTGCATTCAGAGGATGTCAAATAATTATCTCTTTGCTTACATTACCTGGAAATACACAGTAATAAGTGTGTTTGTGAAGTTTCCTTTGTGGTGTCACTAACACATATCTGAAAAAAATTTTTTTTTCTGTTTCTGCAGTCTAGTGAGTTCCAAAACATGAAATATACTTTGCCCAAGAAGGAGGACAAAAAAATGCAACAGGATGAAGTGATATTCTTAGTTGACATGAACATGTCTGTACAATTTTACACAGTATTCATCATCAAGGAATTTGCACCTTTGTGTTCCTATCCTCATGCGTTGCAAAGCTATATAATTAGTTTTTAAAGACACTATCATAAGGACTTTTTCTGGAGTGCCTACTATATGCTAGGGGCTTCCCAAGGAGCACTAGTGGTAAAGAACATGCCTGACAATGCAGGAGACACAAGAGACTAGGGATTGATCCCTGGGTCGGGAAGATCCCCTGGAGGAGGGCATGGCAATCCACTCCAGTATTCTTTCCTTGAGAATCTCATGTATAGAGTAGTCTAGGGGACGACAGCCCATAGGATCACAAAGAGTTGTACTTTACTGAAATGACTGAGTACACACGCGTGCACTATGTGCTAGAAACTTGATACACATTTCTAACCCTCACGATAAGACTGCTCATGACAAGTACAAGTACAACATCTGTAATTTAACAAGGAGAAGACACGCTAGGAGAAGCCAACTGATTCTTTGAAGATACGTAGCTAGTAGAGCTTCCCAGATGGTTCAGCAGTAAAGAATTTGCCTGCAATGCAGGAAAATGCACAAGATGTGGGTTCCAAACCTGGGTCAGGAAGATCCCCTGGAGGAGGAAATGGCAACCTACTACAGTATTCTTGCCTGAAAAGTCCCATGGACAGAGGAGCCTCATGGGCTGTAGTCCAAAGCAATACAAAGAGTCAGACACAACTGAGCACATGTAGCCAGTAAGTGGCTACTCCCAGATTTGCACTCGGGCATGAAGACAGCAGTGCTCAGGCTCTTTAGAGAAGCCTTTTTTTTGTACATCATTTTACAAATGTCTTCATTACAGCAAGTTTTGACCTAAACACCATTTGTTTTGTTCTTATACAAAAGAGACCACCTGGTCTGGTATTTAGGACCAGAAGACTTGGGTTTGAGTTTGACTCCACCACTATGACTTACTGACCCTAGGCAAGACCCTTAATTGACCAAGACATCAAATTTCTCCATCTGCAAGATGGATATAATTAAACACGCATATGCTACAATGCCACTGTTTGAATGAAAATTTAGTAAGAATTCAATTACTCTACAAGTGAAGTCATGCTTCTATAAACAGAAAATTTATGCCCAGAGAAACATAAATAATAAGTATAAATCAAGTCTTTTTGATTATCTCTTCCAATATTTTCCAACACGTACAGACCTCTACATACTTTATCTACTTTTGTTCTCTTAAAATTTCATAGATATTTGCTAGTTAGCCAAAACCCCAATTCCCTTTCATGCTGACACAATCACCAGCAGTTCTATTCATTAATTCCTTCTTTCTTTTTTCTCTCTTGCATTCTTTCATTCATCCTGTCATTGTTCAATTTAGAATATATATTGAGAACCCACTATGGGCTAACCCTAGTGCCAGCATCTGGAAATATAGGTACAAAAGACTCAGTTTTGATCCTCAAGAAGTTCGCCTTCTAGAAGGAAGAGAAGAAAGCAGTGGTTTATATCCAGGATCATATAAGTGTTGATGGGCTCTGAACAGTGAGCTGTGTCAGTACTAAACAGACTGGTGGGCTCTGAAGAGCTTGCATCTAAAATGTGACTTGATGGATGAGTGGAAGTAAATCAGGCAAATAAAGGTGAAGGAGAGGCAGAGGGCATAACAAAAGGAGAGAACAGTATGTGCCAAGGCACAGCACCTTAAAACGCAGGATGCTCTCCATTACCTGCAAGTCATTCAGGCCGTCACAAGCATGGGGCGCAGAGGCAAGTGACAGGAAGTCTGAGAAGCTCACGCTCCAGGGAACTCAAATGATCACACAAGATCACACAAGAATTCAGATGTTGGTGCCTACATGCTCAGTCACTTCATTCATTTTCGACTCTTACAACCCTATGGACTATAGCCCACCAGGCTCCTCTCTCCATGGGATTCTCCGGGCAAGAATACTGGAGAGGGTTGCCATCTCCCCCTCCAGGGGATTTCCCAAACCCAAGGATTGAACATGTGTCTTGTGTGTCTCCTGCTTTGCAGGCAGATTCTTTACCCACTGAGCAACCTTCAAAGCCCTCAGATGATGGTAAAAGTCCACAGATGACACTTCTGTGCTCAAAAGTAAATATGCTGTGAAGAGGACAGGAGAGTGACCATAAATTAGGAAAATATACAAGTGGTTGGTTTTTCTGAGAATTCCAATCAGCGGCCACTCTAATTTGATGACTTGAATTACAGCATATCCATTGACTGTACCGTCAGCTGGAGAGCAGTGAAATGTCAACACCCTTACAAAAGGAGACCTGTGGAGTTTAACAAAAAGGAAATTAATGGTAGAAAATCCCGGATGTAGTGGATTTCATACATATTGACTTAAAGTGTGAGAGTTAACTTTTTTCTACTGAATGGACAATACAGTAGATTTGGCTAGGTAACAGGAAGGAGCTTTGATAGAAGTTGATGCAATTTTTATGAGATAAGCACTTCTGAGTTGAAAGATGTTACCATGCTTTACCTACTAAGTACTGCAGAAGATGGGCAAAGGAGAGTAGTGACAAGAAATTGCCTTTCTCAAAATATTTATATTCTAGTGTGCCTGCCTAGCTGAAATGCGATTTTTCAAAGCTTGGGTACATAGAACTTCCTGCAGAAGGTATATGAAGCCTTGCTTTACTCAAAGTGAATGTCACTAAAATAAAATCTGTTCTGTACATGTATTGCAGTTAAAAGGACTCATTCTTCTGAATGAATTTAACCTCATGCAGCCATGAAATTAAAAGATGCTTGCTCCTTGGAAGGAAAGCTATAACAAACAGAAACAGTATATTAAAAAGCAGAGACATCACTTTGCCAACAAAGGGTCTATATAGTTAAAGCTATGGTTTTTCCAGCAGTCATGTATGGATGTGAGAACTGGACCATAAGAAGGCTAAGCACCAAAGCATTGATGCTTTTAAACTGTGATGTTGGAAAAGACTCCTGAGAGTCCCTTGGACAGCAAGGACATCAAACAAGTCAAACCTAAAGGAAACCAACCCTGAACATTCATTGGAAGGACAGATGCTTAAGCTGAAGCTCCAGTACTTTGGCCACCTGAAGGGAAGAGCCAATTGGAAAAGACTCTGATGCTGGGAAAAATTGAAGGTAGGAGGAGAAAGGGATGACAAAGGTCGAGATGGTTGGATGGCATAACCTATTCAATGGACATGAATTTGAGCAAACTCCAGGAGATGGTGAGGGACAGGGCAGCTTGACATGCTGCAGTTCATGGCTCACAAAAGAGTCTGACACAACTTAGCAACTGAACAACAACTTCTGAAACACTACCTATGGAGCAAGGTCCTCATTCTAAATATAAGCTTGCTCACTTAGACTTCAGATGTACTTTTAAGTCTATTGACTTCCCGTCTCTAGATTTTTTTTGTGCAGGGGAATGGGTAGTGTTTGAGAAAGAACGAATCCAAAGGAGGCAGATAAACTCTGTTGAATATCATTCACAGTCTACATGGGCTAGGAGAAGAGTGGAAGGTTGCCTCTCATTCATATAGTCTTTCACTCCAGACCTCCAGGACTGGGTTTGAAGAGAGGGTTTACTGTCACTAAAAGTAAAATCTGAAAGAATTTTGTAAGCATCATCTTGAGGCTTTGGAAACACAAGGTGGCTTTGACTTGGCACTTGATACCAAGTAACTGACTTTTTTTAGAATGTCTACCATGTGTCAGATATTGCTTTAAGTGTATTTAAACTACTGTTACTAAGTCTTCTCACAACCTCACGAGATAGGTATTGTTTTATTTACAATGTTTAAAGTAAATTGCATCATAGAGAGGAAATTCCCATAGAGAGGTTAAGAAGCTTTGTCCAAGATATGCAGTAAGTGGGTAGAAAAGTTGGCATTTGAACCCAGTCACTCAGCCTCCAAAGCCCATGCTATTAAAATGGTGCAACTTAAAGGTAGTAGGAAAAAGGGTCCTTTGACATGACTCCTTTTTAGGGTCCCAGGGTATGGTCTTCCTTAACAACATTTGCAGTTTTGTACATCACATAGGCTTTGGCACAATGAAGGGGCTTGTACTGGAGAATCTCAGGGAGCATGACTTCAACAGCCAACAGATTGGGCTAGTGGAGGCAACTATGGGAGGGGAGAGTGGGGGGACTGGGAAATCCCAGGGTTCCTTACCAAGCCATGGGAGCTGAAGGAGAGAAGAAAATTAAGCAAGTCATGTAGCAACTAGAATGGTATTCTGAGACTACCTCCCCTCCCTTCCTCTACGCACTCAAGTGTGGGAAAGAGAGTAAGGGGAGGGGCAGTCTCCTCAAGGAGAAGGGGCAAGATTCAGGCGAATACTCTTCATGAATGTGGGATGACTCAGTCTCAGTTGTGGCATGGGAAACACAGGACACATTTGTAACTATTATCTGTAATTAATGGTTGTTTTTGTTGTTTAGTTGCTATGTCATGTCTGACTCTTTTGCAATCCCATGGACTGTAGCCCACCAGGATCTTGTCTATGGGATTTTCCAGGCAAGAATACTGAAGTGGGTTGTCATTTTCTTCTCCAGGGGATCTTCTGACTCAGGAATTGAACCTGTGTCTCCTGCACTGGCAGGCGGGTTCTTTACCACTGAGCCACCTGGGAAGCCCATAATTAATGGTGGCGTTGGTAAGGACTGACATGATCTCACATAACTCATTTCAACTGTGTAACAGTGGAAAGCAGTACAGTGACATTGTGAGAGCATCTAGCATACCCTTGCCAGTGAAACTAGCAACGGATTACATTTTTAATAAATTTAATCCAACCACTATCCAATTTGGTCAGAAGATCTCATGGGTCCCTGAGGTCTATATATCTGACTTTTTAAATTGGTAAATGGTGATTCAGTAGTTATTCTCTAATTTATAAATATTAATGTTAAGATAGAAATCTCAGAATAACAGAATAACATTCCAGATAAAGACTTAAAACTATATAGGAAATTTTATTTTTAACCATGGATATATTGAGTATATCTTTCTTTCAGCATTATTTTGCAATTCTAGTGTGGCTAAGAAGGCCATATGCCAAACCAACATTTCCATTGTAAGTGGTGATTTAAATGTTATATACAAATGAGGGAGATGATTCCATTTCAGCTAAATGGAATGTAATGGTGCATAATGCTGTTCCCCTGCCCTAATAAAGCAAATCAAGCTTGGCAAATCATCCCAGAAATAATAGAAGAATTTAAAGATAAAATTCTAATTTTTTCAAAAGAAAATAATCTAAATCCATCCAAAGTGATATTTTTCATAAAGCAAAATCATGCAGAAAACAAAATGATGACACGTGGTATCTGTGAAATCATAAATTTATAAATACAGTTGCCTAGGAGAGAAGCAATGACTGGAAAAAGTTTTAAGAACTCTCTTCATTCAGGATTCAAAGACATACTCTATAAAGTCCTGCTTATCCACGTTTCTGGGTATCAGAGACTTTATGTCTTGCATCAGTTATTTTTCTTAAATTGAAGCATAGTTGATTTACAATGTTGTGTTAATTTCTGCTGTATAGCAGAGAGATTCAGTTATACATATGTACACATTCTTTTCTGTTATGGTTTATCACAGGATATTGAATATAATTCCTTGTGCTATACAGTAGGACCTTGTTTATCCAGTAAATATATAATAGTTTGCATCTACTAACACCAAACTCTTTCTCTATTTCTCCCCCACCTCCTTCCCCCTTGGCAACCACAAGTTTGCTCTCTCTGTCTGTGAGCCTGTTTCTCTAAAACCACAGTCTTACTGGTATTTTTCTACAGGTTTAAAAATTTCCCAGGTTGGTGTTGCTAACTTCCTATATGCAGTGATTATATTGTAATCATAATCAAACCTTCTTTTTCCTCAATCCCCCATTATGAAGCTTGTGTCTGTCTTGTATTATAACTTACTATGCAGAGATGTAAATTATATCTCCATGCTCAACAGCAGCATCATAAATATGATAGGACAGTAACGAAAGAGACGGTCGACTCCCCACTGCACTGGCTCAGAGGAGGATGCCTCAAAGAGGAATACATCGGTGCCTAACAGCTGATTTGCAGTACTTAACATATAAAATACAGACTATGTCAGACATATAGCTGCAGATTCTCCTAACTCACTGGTAAACTGACACAGATAACAAAAAAATAACCAGTATATTAACATCAGACTATGCCCACTCCGTTCCCTGTGTTCCCTGACTCCTCAAGGTGCAAAGACAACCTCTGACACCAGAAAGCCGTATCTGCGGGTTGAGTCAGGTCCCCCACCATCTAGCCCCTGGAAGGTATAATGTCAGCAAACTTATAACGAGTGCCTGGTGGTGGAGATGGCTCCAAAGTAGCCAAAATAACCCTGACCGTGGCCATTTCCCTGGAACACCCATTTGTCATTCTAACAACAGACTCCTTACTCGGGAAACCATGATCAGTTAGATAATGCTGAGTCCTGTGGATCAACAGATACATGATTTGAGCTATGGTGGTTCCCTCTGGACCCTTTATTGAATATTTACTCCATATTCAGCCCCCATCTCATACACATCACAGCCAAAACAGTCTTTCACGGCCTGGCATTTCATAGAAAGAGAGTCTCTTTGGGAACCTAAAGAAAAGGCTCAGTGGGGAATTTTAGCCCCGGGCTGCTTTATAAAATAAATACTTCAACAAAACCATTTGCATAATGAAACTGTATCATCCATAAGAGATTTAGGAAATTGTATCAAATGAAGCTAAACTACAGTTTAAGGAGATGTTTTAGAGGGTGGATAAGTGAATCTTCTTAATCCACATAGTTTTATGTTCTCTTTTGTTTCTTTCAGAGAGAAATCTCTTCACTCATTTTTAGAATGGAAAATGCTCATTGGAAAACAACAGCTGTTTGCTTTTGTGTATGTACCAATTTTCATGATTTATCTGAAGCAGCTTTTAAAATTCCTAGTGTCTTTTTATACTTGAACCTTTGTAGTTCATATATTTGGTAAATAGGTCAATAGATGATTAGTGTCTCAGGGATGTCCGTTAGCACAAAACACAAGCAGCATCCAGGAATCACCCTGAACTTTTCCTCTTAAAACTGACTGTTCTTATTTGAAGCATAGATTCATGTTGTCACATACTCAATGATGCCCTGCCAGGAAAAGACAGCTCTGTGCTCAGAAACTCTACTATACATTTGCTTGCATTTGTGCTACGTTCCAGAATCTTTGAGATATTGTTCCATTTGTTTCTTTTTGGAGACTAACAAATAGAATGTTTTGACAGAATTCAAGAAATGCAGTCAGAAATTTGCATTCTGCATTTTCTGCAAACCATAATGTAATGTCCTCTGGGCTCTCTGGATCATATTCTTAGTTTTTTTAACATGGTCTTCTGATAAACAGGAAGTTTCTTGTGGGGTTGGAAAACTCAAATTAAAATCAAAGAATAATAGAGCTTTAAATCTTAATAAATAACATAATGAAAGCTCTTATGTCCAATAAACATTTTAATTAATTGCCTTTATTCTTGTTTCCTGAGAAGCTCTGGTATTTCCAGATTCCTAAGTGGTCTTGGACCATGCTTTCCCAACAGCATAGCTATCATCATCAGACGTTTATTGAGTA
This sequence comes from Dama dama, assembly GCF_033118175.1. Lineage (NCBI taxonomy): Eukaryota > Metazoa > Chordata > Mammalia > Artiodactyla > Cervidae > Dama > Dama dama. The sequence continues at coordinate 52,189,600 of NC_083710.1, forward strand.
CTATTGCATGCAAGGCACCATAATTACTTGAGTTCTAAAACTAATCAAGGACCATTTTATGGAACTGAATAACCATATCTAATTTGTATGTATATCTCCTCTCCCCTCTCCCAAGATGACCTACCTGCTTTTGACTGCTAGAAAGACTTAGAGAGTCTTTAATTCTGGCTTTCTGGCTAAGAGATGATGAAGGGAAATAGACCTAAAAAAATTCACAGATTCCATATTATTAACTGCATGTTGGTACTATAGCCATCAATTTCAGTGGGCTATGCCTAGAAAGAATTTGAGGCTAGTGTCAGTTATGAAGAAGAGGAAGAAATACAACTTTTCCTGATCTTTTTCAGTAGTCTTAGGACTATAATTCATTCAAAGACATTCCTAATATTACTCTGAGCTCCCTATACACATACTAGAGGTGGACTTTAGATCTCGAACTATTTCATGGTTGTGCAGTCAGTACAGTTTGGGCTATGCTGTTATAAAAATGTAAACAAAGAAGCTCAGTGACTTTATACAAGTTTTATTTCTTGCCCAGGGGAATTCTAATGTGGGTCAGTGTCTTCCCAAGGAAACTGCCCTCCATGAAGTGACTCAGTGGTCCAGGCTATCTTGATCTGTGAAACTGTCATATCAACATGCAATTGAAAGCACAATTATAGTTGATAACTGTTATTTATTTATCAAAATGCCCCAGAGTTTGAGGCAACTCATTGTGCAATAAAAGGGGAAAATATTAGAGCGGGATAAAGAGAAAATATAACTTCTACCACCGATTTTAAAGTTTCATAAGTAATGATATTGAATTGACAGTGTCTTTATTTTTAAAATTATAGGAACTCATTAGGAAGCAGAGCAATGTAGTAGAAAGGAGACTAGGTTTTTGAATCCCAGCTCACCTCTGTAGGAGAAGAGAAATGGGAAGAGCCTCCTACCAGTTCACAAATGCTCTGATCCAGAACTGACAAAGTTCTTAACAACTCTTTGGTCAGATATAGCCCCCACATGCCCGAACTGAAAATGTCCATGAAATGTGGGGCAGTACATGGGTATGTGGTGAACAGTGAATATCTCTGCATGGTGACCAAAAGCATAGGCTACTGGTATGGGATGATGCTAAAAAGTGGCCACCAACATTAATCTCACTTTAAAGATGGAGAACAATGAAGATAGAGGGCAAGTGACTTCCCTAAAGTGGCAAAGTGGTTAAGTCAGGGATTTTGTTGCTCTTGTTTTGTTGCTTAGTCTTGTTTGACTCTTTTGCGACCCCATGGACTATAGCCCACCAGGCTCCTCTGTCCAAGGAATTTTCTGGGCAAGAGTACTGGAGGGGGTTGCCATTTCCTTCTCCAAGGGATCTTTCTGACCCAGGGATTGAACACAAGTCCCTGTATCTCCTGCATCTCATGTGGATTTGTAACCACTTAGCACCAGCCCAAGTTAGGGATTAAAGCCAACTAGTCTGATTTAGTGGGGATTCCCTGCTGGCTCAAATGGTAAAGAATCTGCCTGCAATGCGGAAGACCTGGGTTCAATCCCTGGGTCAGAAATATCCCCTCCATAAGGGAATGACAACCCACTTCAGTATTCTTGCCTGGAGAATCCCATGGACAGAGGAACCTGGCAGACTACAGTCCATGAGGTCGCAAAGCGTCGAACACGACTGAGTGACTAAGGCTTTCACCTTTCACTTTCACCTTTCAATCTGACTTAGAGCTCACAGTCTTAACCATGAGTGTGTCTCATTTACACAGGGTCATTGATCATTCTGTTTGGCTTTTAGCAAATCATTTTTCTTCATTTTCCTATTTGCAGCTGGGAGTAAGACTATCTATCCATAGAACTGTACTGATAACAAATAAAGATATATGTTGTGCAAAGAGTATTTTTAACATTCTTAGATTGCCACTAGATGCCAAGGACATTGTATTTTTTATCTACTATAATCCCCATATATCCCAATAATATTGAGGAGGAAGATGATGGTGGTGGTGGTAGGGTGACAGTAACAATGAAAATAGTGTCTGATATGTACTGAAGACTTAATATCATACTCTATACTAAGCACCTGATAAAAACTGTTCCCTTGAATCCTCATGATAATACTATGCTCAATATTATATTCCACTTAATAGGAAAAGGAGATCAGTCCTGGGTGTTCATTGGAAGGACTGATACTGAGGCTGAAACGCCAATACTTTGGCCAACTCATGAGAAGAGCTGACTCAATGGAAAAGACTCTGATGCTGGGAGGGATTGGGGGCAGGAGAAGAAGGGGATGGCAGAGGATGAGATGGCTGGATGGCATCACCGACTTGATGGACATGAATTTGAGTAAACTCTGGGAGTTGGTGATGGACAGGGAGGTCTGGCATGCTGCGATTCATGGGGTCGCAAAGAGTCGGACGCGACTGAGCAACTGAACTGAACTGAACTGAATAGGAAAACAAAATGATGTTCAGAGGTTTTAAATAATTTTACCCTGGCTAACCACGTGACAGAGCTGGGGTTCAAAATCCTACCCTCATTTCTAGATCTCTCCCTATCAAATGAGTTACTAAAAGAAGTATTTAAAACATGAAAACACTATGTCAGCCTCAATATAATTACTTATTAAACTTAAAAAAAAATCTATATGGAAGCCCTGTTTTCTGTTTATCACTCTAACATCTTCCCCTCTTAATACAAAATGTAATTTCCCCATCTCCGGTCTTTTTGATAAATAAATGACAAGAGTAGAAGTTTCATGAAGATTGTGACTGGATTTTTGACTTAGCTGACATGTCACATATTTGCAGGCATTTAATAAATATAATCAGAATTAAATTTAAATTCTGAGTGGAAATAATAATATGCCATTACACACATTTACAGCTGTAAGTTTTTGTTTTTCCCTTTTCTGAGCTTGTGTTTCTCATCATTATGTCATCCCATACCAAATCTAATTAGTATACACATATCTCTGTGCTCAGCTGTTTCAGTCGGTCAGATTCTTTGAAACCCAGGGACTGGAGCCTTGCCAGGCTCCTTTGTCCATGGGATTCTCCAGGCAAGAATACTAGACTGGGTGGGTTGCCATACACTCCTCCAGGAGATCTTTCCAACCCAGGGAGCAAACCTGCATCTCCTGTGGCTCCTGCATTGGCAGGCAGGTTCTTTATCACTGACACCACGTGGGAAGCCCGAGGTGTATCTGTTTTATTGAGAAATCTGGCCCTCTACAAACCTCATATTGCTTTCTACTAAATACAAGTTCTTTAAGGGCTATCTTTTGTCATTTTCTACTTCCCTGTATCTAGAACAATAACAGTCTTTTTAACAGGTGGTGATCCTGCTTACCACCAAGTTACAACTGATTTTATAGTTCAGATCAGCAAAAACAGAAAGAGCCACAGACCATTCCTGTGATTTACAACAATGTAAATGTCTGTGAGGGTTGGCTTTTATTTTATTTTCATTTTGAGATATTAAGCAGACTATGGGCTAGATGAAGACTTCCTTTATCGTGAGATCTATGATCTTAAATTGCAAGATGACAAAAAAATTAGACAAATACCACAACCTAGAACTCACTTAATTCCTCAAGTTCAGGGACTGTGTCTCATTTTTGCCAAATCCCTGCTCTATCTAAGGAAACTGTGAGCTCAAAAGATGTCTGCTAAATATTTGTTGAATCCTCTAAGTGCAAAAATAAAAGAGCTAACAGTTCCATACAATAAAGCAAACATTCACTCTCTCCATCTCTCCCTCAGGTAGCTTTTTCTTTAATATTTTCTCACTAGCATGTCAGGCGCCAGGGACATACCCTCATCCAAGCATGAGCCCCAGCATTGTAACTATTTTGCTCAACTTCAATTTCATAGTTTTGGTCCCAAGTCCTTCCTACTCTGCGCCTGGATCTATTCAATCAAAAAAAAAAAAAAATCTTTCTTTTCCTCCTATTGTGGGGAATCCTAGTCTATCTGCTCCCTTCTCCCTACGGTGAGTACATTTCTCCTCCTCTTCTGGCCTCAGGTGTGCCTTGCCTTTGGGAATGGAAAACTGTTTTCCAAGCTCATGTCTGCATCTTCGCCCTTTCAGCTTAGACATGTCTTTTTCAAGTCTTTGTTTCCGCTTTGTTTCTCACAAATGTGATAAACTATGTAGAAAATTGAGACTTCTGCAGGAAAAATTCAATGGACATAGAGTAAAGACAATGAGGAAAGGCAGATGTGAAAACCATTATTCTTAAAAATTCCAGATTCTGAAATGACCATAAACACATGCTGGTGAAAGTAAAGGTGTGCTTTCATTCCATTATTCATCTAATTCCATCCTGGCTACAAACAAGTCTATATAAGTCAGTTGCTTGCTTTTAACTCTGTCTCCTCTCAGCTTGGGCTTCCCTGGTGGCTCAGTGGTAAAGAATCCACCTGCCAATGTAGGAGATGGAAGTTTGATCCTGAGTTGGGAAGATCTCCCGGAAAAAAGAAATGGCAACCCATTCCAGGATCCTTTGGAGAAGGACAAGGCAACCCACTCCAGTATTCATGCCTAGAGAATCTTATGGACAGAGGAGCCTGGCACGTTATAGTCCATGGGGTTGCAAACGGCTAGACACATCTGAAAAGCTATCACTCACTCCAGTATTCTTGCCTAGAAAATCACATGGACAGAGGAGCCTGGGAGGCTACAGTCTATGGAGATGCAAAAGAGCTGGTCATGACTTAATGACTAAATAACAACAACAGCTCCTCAGGTTATGCCTACAGAGGTTCCCCATCATTGGACTCCTTTATAATAGGCCTCACATTCTTGGTATTTGGCATTTATTTATGCAAAAGAACTTTGCATTACAGTGTGATAAAAATACAGTTGCATATTCACTAACTCTATATTCAATAAACCACTATGAAAATTTTCCTTATACTTCCTACATGCAGAACTTTATGCTGCAACATACAGCATTAGAAGAGTCTATGATTCTGATTTTATTACTCTTGGAACAAAATAATTCATTTTTATCTTTCTCTTTTTAATTAAATTATAGTTTATCTAGGATTTTTTTTCGCTTCCCTTTTCCATGTCCATTTTTATGTTTCGTCACTGGACACACTCCATGTCCGGTATTGTATTTGTGGGCAAGGAATAACTCTTGCTTACAATTCTTTCTGAAACTGCTCACAAAGATGCTGAACACGCACTCATTTTAATTTTCATTTATTGATTCATTCAACAAATGTATGTTAACCATTAACCCTCTGACCATTTCTGTCCTTTATTGTGCCCATCTTTGCATGAAATGTTCCCTTGGTATCTCTAAGTTTCTTGAAGAGATCTCTAGTCTTTCCCATTCTATTGTTTTCCTCTATTTCTTTGCATTGATCACTTAGGAAGGCTCTCTTATCTCTATTTGCTATTCTTTGGAATTCTCATTCAAATGGGTATATCTTTCCTTTTCTCCTTTGCCTTTAGCCTCTCTTCTTTTCTCAACTATTTGTAAGGCCTCCTCAGCCATTTTGCCTTTTTGCATTTCTTGTTCTTGAGGATGGTCTTGATCACTGCTTCCTGTACAGTATCACAAACCTCTGTCCATAGTTCTTCAGGCAGTCTGCTTATCAGATCTAATTCCTTGACTCTCTTTGTCACTTCCACTGTATAATTGTAAGGGATGTGATTTAGGTCATACCTGAATGGTCTAGTGGTTTTCTGCACTTTCTTCAATATAAGTCTGAATTTGGCAATAAAGTGTTCATGATCTGAGACACAGTCAGCTCCCGGTCTTATTTTTGCTGACTGTATAGAGATTCTCCATCTTTGGCTGCAAAGAATATAATTGATCATTTTGGTATTGACCATCTGGTGATGTCCATGTATAGAGTCTTCTCTTATGTGGTTAGAAGAGAGTGTTTGCTATGACCAGTGCGTTTTCTTGACAAAATTCTGTTAGCCTTTGCCCTGCTTCATTCTGTACTCCAAGGCCAAATTTGCCTGTTACTCAAGGTATGTCTTGGATTCCTACTTTTGCATTCCAGTCCCCTATGATGAAAAGGACATCTATTTTGGATATTGGTCCATGAACTTCCAGGTGTTCAAGCTGGATTTAGAAAAGGCAGAGGAACCAGAGATCAAATTGCCAACAGCCGCTGGATCATCAAAAAAGCAAGAGAGTTCCAGAAAAAACATCTATTTTTGCTTTATTGATTACATCAACGCCTTTGATTGTGTAGACCACAACAAACTGTGGAAAATTCTTAAAGAGACAGGAATACTAGGCCACCTTACCTGCCCCCTGAGAACTCTGTATGCAGGTCAAGAAGCAACAGTTAGAACCAGACATGGAACAAGGGACTGGTTCCAAATGTAAAGGCTGTATATTGTCACCCTGCTTATTTAACTTATATGCAGAGCACATCATGAGAAATGCCAGGCTGGATGAAACACAAGCTGGAATCAAGATTGCCAACAGAAATATCAATAACCTCAGATATGCAGATGATACGACCCTTATGGCTGAAAGTGAAGAGGAACTAAAGAGCCTGTTGATGAAAGTGAAAGAGGAGAGTGAAAAAAGCTGGGTTAAAACTCAACATTCAAAAAACTAAGATCATGGCATTCAGTCCCATTACTTCATGGCAAATAGATGGGTAAACAATGGAAATAGTGACAGACTTTATTTTCTTGGGCTCCAAAATCACTGCAGATGGTGACTGCAGCCATGAAATTAAATGACACTTAATCCTTGGAAGGAAAGTTATGACCAACCTAGACAGCATATTAAAAAGCAGAGACATTACTTTATCAACAAAGGTCTGTCTAGTCAAGGCTATGGTTTTTCCAGTAGTCATGTATAGATGTGGGAGTTGGACTATAAAGAAAGATGAGTGTCAAAGAACTGATGCTTTTGAACTGTGGTGTTGGAGAAGACTCTTGAGAGTCCCTTGGACTGCAAGGAGATCCAACCAGTCTGTCCTAAAGGAAATCAACCCTGAATATTCATTGGAAGGACTGATGCTGAAGCTGAAACTCCAATACTTTGGCCACCTGATGAGAAGAACTGACTCAATGGAAAAGACTCTAATGCTGGAAAAGGTTGAAGACAGGAGGACAAGGGCGCGACAAAGGTTGAGATGGTTGGATAGCATTACCAACTTGATGATCATGAGTTTGAGCAAGCTCTGGGAGTTGGTGATGGACAGGGAAGCCTGGCATGCTGCAGTCCATGGTGTTGCAAAGAGTCGGACATGACTGAACAACTGAACTGAACTGAACCAAATTAGCCCTCTACCAGGCTCCAGTGTTAGACACAAGGAACAAAACAGCCCCTGCCTTTGGGAACTTAGTAAGGAGAGAAGTACAATAAACACACACACACATACACACATATATACACATTTTTTTTCACACACACAGATATATATATAATACATACACAGATATATATAATGTATATATAAAATGTAAATGTATATATATAATATATAATGTATTTATATATAATATAGATATAATACAGATATATATATATAAAATGTAGACATGAGTTACAGAGGAAAATAATGTGGGAACAGTGAATCAGGAATGCCAAGGATGAAGAAAGATTTATACAGTCATCAGGTAGTCAATTAGGAAACCAATCAATAGCTATAGTAGTAATCATACCTAACTTTCTGAAATTCATAATGAAATGAGAAGACCTGAATATACAAAAGGTGAAAACCACTTTATTTTTTTTGCATATGGAAAGTACAAGGCTATATATATTTCTAGATTTCCCTATAAATTCATAATCAACATTTTAAAAAGATCCCATGATCCATGTTTTCTATCTTCCTATCTATCCATCCATCCATTCATCCACTCATCCATCCATTCATTCATCGACCCATTCATCCTTCACCCTATACATCTATTCATCCTCCCACCCATTCATCCACCCACCCACCCATTCTTCTACCCACCCATCCATTCTTCTACCCACCCATCTATCTTAGCCAGCCATGGACAATATGGGCCAGGAGAGTCACGGTCAAAGCTGAACTCAGAGGTCCATGAAGTAGAAGAAACATATTTCCTGGACATTTTCAGAAGGTCTTTAATTATTTAACTAAACAGTTATTTAAATTTTTTGAGTGTGTTGTATGTCAGTCACTATTCTAGAATCTGGAGATACGAGATTGCTAGGTTCCGGCCCTCAAAGAGCTTATACAGAATTTTAAACTTTCAGAAAAGGCAATACAATTCCTATAGTACAATCTCACTGTTGGCCTGGGTAAATGCTCTAAGACAGTAGGTGCTTAGAATTAAAATCCATATGACTGATATTTTAACTTTAATAATATGCTTTATTTAACTAAATATATCCAAAAATTATTCTGATATGTAACCGAGATAAAATTCATTTTCCATACTAAGTCTTCAAAATTGCTTACTTATGACACATTTGAATTCAGATTAGCCTTAATTCAAGTGTTCAATTGTCATCTGTGGCTATTGGCTACCATATTGAACAGGCAGCTATAGAAAATACTGGATTGGCCTAAAGTTCATAACACCTTACGAAAAAGCCTAAACAAACTTTTTGATCAACCCAATACACATACTAGCCTAACTCTTTTGTCCCACACTTCTCTTATCCATTGTTTAGGAATGCTCTCTTCCTCTCTGGTGGTCAACTTCGCTAATCATTCCCTGTTTTCTGTATGACACCTAGCCTTTATATATAAGGCCATATCTTCTCTGTTATAGCTTTGATACCTTAACAATGAGACGCTTACCTGTGTTTACTCAGATTACCGTATATGTATATTATTACATATCATTTGGCCTCTAGAGGCCTAATCTGGCCTCTAGAACTTTGCTATTGGCTGAATCCCAGTATATCAATTAATCTAGTTTGGTCACAAGTGACACAGTTCTCTAACAATGATTTCAAACATTCTGGCATTTGTTTTCACTTATGATGAAGTCTGTAACTAGGCAATCCCAAAGATGGCTTGGTGATCAAGGCCTGAATGTCTCTTCATTCTTTCCAAGCTGTCCACCTCTGCCATTCTCCTTATTTTTGCTCTAGTACTCTTGTTTGGGCTTGCCAGGTGGCTCACATGGTAAAAAAAAGAAAAAAAAAAAGCTGCCCACCAATGCAGGAGCTGCAGAAGACCAGGTTCAATCCCTGGATCAGGAAGATCCCCTGGAGAAGGGCATGGCAACCCACTCCAGTATTCTTGCCTGGAGAATTCCCATGGACAGAAGAGCCTGGCAGGCTACAGTCCATGGGGTTTCAGAATGGAACACAACTGAATGACTATCAGTTTCACTTTCACTCTCATTTATTGCCTCAGAGTCTCAAATTGGTTGCTTAAGCTCCAAAAAAATAAAACAAAGAAACAAAACACATTCTAGTCACATAACTTCATATATGAAAGTGAAAGAATAGAGAACAGGACAATGACTTGTTCCTATGAGCTTCTGTTTTTTCACCATAAAGGGAACGTAGTGTTGGGATGTTCCCAAGAGATTTGCATTATATCTGATTGGCCAGAATTGAGTCATACATCCACTTCTAGCTGGAAGGAAAACTGGAAACATTCAGAGGTCAAACAATGGGGAGATTTTAAGCTGTTGTTGGGCAACATTCAACCACTTGAAGTGAAGCACAAATGCGGCAAGGGCCAAGCATGAGCCTGACTTAACCTGAAATCAGTCAAATGGACTATGAACTCCTATATTTTTTTTTCTTGCCTGGAATATATTTGAGGATGAGATGAAACCATTGTGTATGTATGTGTGTGCACACTCATGGGTGTTATTATGGGGACAGGATGAATGCCCTTGAATGAGGGATAAAGGGGAGGACCAATGAAATGATCACAGTTGACAGGACCAGTTTGAGAACATTTGAATGCCAGCTAGAAGAATTTTTACTTTAGTATGTGGATAATGAGGATCCATTAAAGGTTTGTGAGCAAAGACTTGACAATACATTTGCTTTTTTTAAAGTGGCATTTTGCAGTCTGAGTATGGGTGAGAATTAATCAATGCTACCTCCACTGATGACTCGGCCTCTGTGCAATGCATTACCGTACACCCAAAATAAGAGAGTAAAATCCACATGATGTCAACTGTATCATTCACAGAATCACCTGGATCACCAGGAAAGTCTATAGTGTCTGAGAAAAGCATGAGGAATAGGAGTAATCTGATGCTTCTAGACTGGAGAACTTTTAGTACACTAAATTTAAAGATTGATTAGTTATAAGAAGCACTTCCCATATAAAAATAAATAAGTCAGAGAGACTCAAAGTGATGATTTTTCAATCCCCAAAATGATCATATGATGAAGAAGCATAAATGATTAATGAAAAAAGTTGAAGGTCTGGAATTTATATAAAAGAAAATACCTTAAGTTAGTATTATAAAGACAAAAACAGTTGTAAAATTAAGATATTATTCCTTAAATTCATCTTTCATTTAAGTGACTCTTCATTCTCAAGAATAACCACAGGAGAAAAGTTATAAAGGCATAGTCAATGTATATTTTTATGGTTTTGCCCTCTTGTCATGTAGAAAAAAAATATTGAGCTTAATTATTCTACAATCATTAGAGTTTTTTCAGTCTTATTGCTCTTTGACCTTCTAGCAGATTCTATATGGATAGCTTAATATCCTCTGCCATTTAAAATCAAATTTCCCACATTGCTTTTATTTAAAAAGGTCACATAGCCATAGATATACTCACCTGATTAAAAAACCTTCAGCTCCAATGTTAAAAGTATACTGCTTTTATCTTCTAATGGGATGAGTTCAGATGATACCAAGCAATATTTTTAAGCTGTCACATAATCCTTTATAGTCAACAAACTGTCTTACAAGATTATGGTAATTATCCACAAGTTTGTGTAATTCATCCTACAGAATCCTTTCCTTCAGTATAATTGATGTTAACAAAATTCAGGAGTCTTTAATACAAGAATAAATTAACACAACCTTTAAAATGGCACTTTATTATAGGATACATACCAAAATTTTAAAAGATGTATTTTCAGTCTACCTTTAAATAAAGCAAACAAACATTTCTGAAGCATCAGTGCCCAGGTTGCTATTTGTTTTAATTGCTAAGATTTTATTGCTTTTGATCAAAGGTCATCACCTGATGTTTTATGGAAGGAGCTGAGTATAAGTTGATATTTTGAAGAATCAGTAAAACAGTGGTTTTTCTAAGAATAGAGATGCATAACACATCAGAGATAATAACCTTATAGGAATTATCACAACACTGTACTCTGTAAGTTTAATAATATTAATTTAGCTCTGATTTTTAAACAGCAGATTAAATATGGTAGATGCTAAATATTATGTACATATCTTGTTAGGAGATGGCAACATCTTTCTAGAATGTTGTTAACATTTCAATTTACTGTTACCCCCTACTGCCAGTAGATTCAGAAATAATGGGATAAAACTGGTATGAAAGACATGTGGCTTGAATATTTGTGCATGCTAAGTTGTTTCAATCATGTATGACTCTTTGTGACCCCATGGACCTTAGGCAACTAGGCTCCTCTGTCCATGGGATTCTCTAGGCAAGAATACTGGAGTGGGTTGCCATTTTGTCCTCCAGGTGATTCTCCTGACCAAGGGATTGAAACCACATCTTTGACGTATCCTGCATTGGCAGGTGTTCTTTACCACTAGCGTCACCTGAGAAGCCCCAAATACTTATTTGCTGGGCCAGGAGAGTTTGCTTTGAATTGTGGTGAAGGGGATGGTCTAACAGAACTCCAAGGAAGTGTTTGATCTCGGTAAGTTATTGTTTCCAAAAGATTGAGTCCTTTGATTACTTCAAAAGATTTCCAACAAACTAAGAAAAACAAGCTTAAAAAAAAAATCGAACTTATTGCTATAGACGATTTGGGTTGACTTTCCAGTTGTTGAGATTAACATCTTTGATACAAACAAAGCAACAAAATGACCATTTGTCTTTGGGAATCAAAGATGGCGGCCATGATGATACAAAGATAGCTGCCCTGATGCAGCTGTGGTCAAGCAGTACCCCACTGGTTCATCCCTTCTCTGCTTCAGAAATGCAAGGTACCAGGGATGCTTGGCACAGCCAAGGAAGTCTCTTAACCTCTGTCACTAACACCCAAACTGAGAAAGTCAGCCTGAGGATCACCCAGGATAATCTCATACCAGAGACTAGCAGCACACAGTAGAATGTTCCCATCTGGCTTTCTCATTCCTGCAGACACAGGGATACAATTCCAAGCCTGGGTGCCCTTTGCTTCAGGTTCTTGTGTCTTTTCCAAGTCTGTAAGGCAGAGAATTTATTCTGCTCCTTCAACATGACTTTTTTTTTTCTTTCCAAATTGTAATTATTATAAACAGTAAAACTGAATACAGTCTTTTTAAAACTCTATGGTTGAACCATGCAGAGTTTGATGGATAGGTCTCAGAGAAATCTCAATTTTCCCCTAAACCTCATGAAGTGAAGGAGAGTTTTACTTTTCCCCAAGTCAGAATAGCAACAGCAGGAGGTTGTTAAGAAACTATTTGATTATTTTGTAAGATTTCTTCTTCTGCACTCTTCTTATATCATCCTAACTCCACCTGTTTTCATAGAGAATGAAATTTGGGGGCTTCACATTTAGACAGTGTGTATTACAATCAGCAATCCAGACTTCTCTGTTTACATGCACAGAAACAGAAACCCTGAGACTATAATAGCCATTATCAGAGGAAACACAGCAGCAATAAATGGGGAACCCAAACTTGGGCCTCTGACTTCCAGGACAGTAGGTTTTTCACAACTGGTTTTGGTCTCTTTCTGCACCGTTATCATAAAAATTAACAGCCACTAACTCATTTACGTAGAGAAGGAAATGGCAACCCACTCCAGTATTCTCAGCTGGAGAATCCCAAACAGAGGAACCTGGCAGGCTACAGTCCACAGGGTCACAAAGAGTTGGACACAGCTGAAGCAACCGAGCACACACACGCGCGACTTCATTTACATGTTTGTTTGACATAAATAACACAGTTTTGACTTTTTATGCAGCATCAAAACTCCCAGTTGCAGTTAATTAGCATCTAAGTCGACACAGGAATTTTGCCAATGTGCAGGAAATACCATGAGGTTAGCTAATGCAGGGTGTCACCAATAAAGGCAGCAAGACAGAAGAAAGAATATACCAGTCTTCCAATCAGCCTTTTCATCCCATCATCCTCATCTTCTTTAGGAAAAAGAATATTAGAAGTATATCCTAACAATACCTTAGAAGGTATCCTAACAATACCTTCTGTATTTTAGATCACTGTTGGAGGTAAAATATCCAAAATTCTTGCCAACAGGATTTGCACTGAGTAAGGAAATAGCCATAAAAACCACACTGAAAAATCTAAAACTTCTCAGTGACTGAAAAAATCACTTTATAGTGGAATGCATACCTAACATAAAGGGTGTACTAACCCTCTGCTCATATTTCTTTGAAGAACCTCAGTTCAGTTCAGTCACTCAGTCGTGTCTGACTCTTTGCGACCCCATGAATCACAGCACGCCAGGCCTCCCTGTCCATCACCAACTCTTGGAGTTTACTCAAACTCGTGTCCATCAAGTTGGTGATGCCATCCAGCCATCTCAACCTCTGCAGTCCCCTTCTCCTCCTGCCCCCAGCAATACCTAATTCACATACCTGTTTCCTTTTTGGTTGTAAAGGATATATGGTATACAACTTTCTACATATTTGATAGCTCCTCTTGTTGCAAGTGACAAAAACAAAACAAACAAACAAAAACTCTTCATTTGTCTTTATATATGTGTATCTGCATGCGAGCTCAGTTGCTTCAGTCATGTCCAACTCTTTGTGACCCCATGGTCTATAGCCTACCAGGCTCCTCTGTCCATGGGTTTCTCCAGACATGAATACTGGAGTGGGTTGTCATGTCCTCCTCCAGGGGATCTTCCAACACAGGGATCGAACGCACATCTCATGTCCCCTGCATGGGCAGGTGAATTCTTTACCACTAGTGCCACCTGGGAAGCCCAACAGTCTAAGCACATCACATTTATGAACTCTTTTCATACTCACTGCCTTATGAGGAAGGCTCAACTATTGCTTCTACATTAGAAGAAACTGAAGCTCATGGGGTTATACAACCTGTCCAGGTCGCACAGGTATGTGGAAAATCCACAGCACCTTGGTCAAGGACATGCACTGTTAGTATGTACAGGGTGCTTTTACTACCTGGAGGACCACTGGCACACATTTGGCCACGTCTGCAGAGATTCCTCCTTTCTTATCTCTGACACTTTGGGACAGTTTCTTATTTAAATCTAAATCCTTCACTTTAAGTCTTTGTCCCATGATGCTCTGCTTCCCCAGGGACTTGCCCACCAGTCATCCCTCCTTTCAGTTCAGTTCAGTTGCTCAGCTGTGTTCAACTCTTTTTGACCCCATGGACTGCAGCATGCCAGGCTTCCCTGTCCTTCACCAGCTCCCAGAGCTTGCTAAAACTCATGTGAATCAAGTCGGTGATGCCATTCAACCATCTCATCCTCTGTCATCCCCTTCTCCTCCTGCCTTCAATCTTTCCCAGCACCGGGGGCTTTTCCAATGAGTCAGTTCTTCTCATCAGGTGGCCAAACTATTGGCGCTTCAGCTTCTGCATCAGTCCTTCCAATGAATATTTAGTACTGATTTCCTTTAGAATTGACTGGCTTGATCTCCTTGCAGTCCAAGGGACTCTCAAGAGTCTTCTCCAACACCATAGTTAAAAAGCATCAACTCTTTGGCACTTAGTTTCTTTGTGGTCTAACTCTCACATCCATACATGACTACTGGAAAAACCACAGCTTTGACTAGACAGACCTTTGTTGGCAAAGTAATGTCTCTGCTTTTTAATATGCTGTCTAGGTTGGTCATTGGAGAAGGCAATGGCACCCCACTCCAGTACTCTTGCCTGGAAAATCCCATGGATGGAGGAGCCTGGTAGGCTGCAGTCCATGGGGTTTCGAAGAGTCAGACACAACTGAGCGACTTCACTTTCACTTTTCACTTTCATGCATTGGAGAAGGAAATGGCAACCCACTCCAGTGTTCTTGCCTGGAGAATCCCAGGAATGACAGAGCCTGGTGGGCTGCCATCTATGGGGTCGCACAGAGTCAGACACGACTGAAGCAACTTAGCAGCAGCATCAGCTAGGCTGGTCACAGTTTTTCTTCCAAGGAGCAAGCGTCTTTTAATTTCATGGCTGCAGTCACCATCTGCAGTGATTTTGGAGCCAAAATAATAAAGTCTGTCAGTGTTTCCATTGTTTCCCCATCTATTTGCCATGAATTGTTGGGACTGAATGCCATGATCTTAGTTTTCTGAATGTTGAGTTTTAAGCCAGCTTTTTCACTCTCCTCTTTGACTTTCATCAAGAGGCTCTTGAGTTCCTCTTCACTTTCTGCCGTAAGGGTGGTATCATCTGCATATCTGAGGTTATTGATATTTCTCCCAGCAATCTTGATTTCAGCTTATGCTTCATCCAGCTCAACATTTCACATGATGTACTCTGCATATAAGTTAAATAAGCAGGGTGACAATATATAGCCTTGATGTACTCCTTTCCCAATTTGGAACCAGTCTGTTGTTCCATGTCCAGTTCTAACTGTTACTTCTTGACCTGCATACAGATTTCTCAGGCGGCAGGTGAGGTGGTCTGCTATTATCATCTCTTTAAGAATTTTTCATAGTTTGTTGTGATCCAAACAGTCAAAAGTTTTGGTGTAGTCAATAAAGCAGCATTAGATGTATTTCTATAACTCTCTTGCTTTTTCTATGATCCAATGGATGTTGGCAATTTGATCTCTGGTTCCTCTGCCTCTGCCTTTTTTAAATCCAGCTTGAACATTTGGAAGTTCTCAGTTCACATACTGTTGAAGCCTTGCTGGAAGAATTTTGGTCATTAATTTGTTAGCGTGTGAGATGACTGCAATTTTGTAGTAGTTTGAAAATTCTTTGGCATTGCCTTTCTTTGGGATTGGAATGAAAACTGACCTTTTCCAGTTTCTGTAGTCACTGCTGAGTTTTCCAAATTGGCTGGCATAGTGAGTGCAGCACTTTCACAGCATCATCTTTTAGGATCAGAAACAGCTCAGCTGGAATTCCATCACTTCCTCTAACTTTCCTCATAGTGATGCTTCCTAAGGCCCTTGACTTCAGACTCCAGGATGTCTGGCTCTAGATGAATGATCACACCATCAAGTTTATCTGGGTCATGAAGACCTTTCTTCCATGCATTCTGTATAAGAAATGTGCACTGACCTTTATGAGTGTACTTACTATAAACACAGATTTATCCTCCGAGTTTAGATAATGATGGTGTTTAAACCAGATTATGAGATAGGAGTGGAGGCAGAGGAATTTCGTGACATAGGACACTAGCAGCAGGGAAGAAGCATACAATACCATCTGTGATGCTATAAAGACTTGTAGATGTGTGGAGGTGGGTACCGAGTTTCATATTTTTCTATCTAACAAATTTGAATGATAAACCCCTGCCTCACCATCTACCATGTCTGAATCCCATTCTCCTGCTTCTCCCCTTCAAGGACATTTTCATTTGATATAAGCTTGATAGAAATACTTGAGAGTTAGAGGATCATATAATTGTTCTTCACAGGGTCTTGAGTCTCCCAGTGGAAAGGAAATATAATTTAATATTTTTCAAAGGAATGAACTACTATATAGTTTTATATAACTTTGGGTGTGAGCCTCAGAAAACAGAGTGACTTTGCTGAGTCAAATATTTTTAAAATTCCTTGTGAAAAATGTATTTTATAAATCAATTCTGTTTCTTTAATATGTATATTAAAGTTAGAACAAATTTTGATGAGTTTCTCATTTTTGAAGCAAAAAATACTCAAATCTCCAGGGGATAAATATAAGCACAAACACACTGCCCTTTTGCATTTTCATGTTGGTGCTTTCAGCACATGTGGAAAAGTGCTTCACCCAGCTTAAAATCACAGCTCATTTATTAAATTCACCATCGAAGCCACACCCATAAAAAGTATCCATAGGAATCCCATAGCTCCTGAGCATGCCTCCAAAGCTGTCTTAATTATGATAATGCCCTGAGAGATTGAGGTCTACATATGAAATCTTAATTCCTGTTCCGAGTCTTACAGATTTTATCCAATAACTAATAGTGTTAGTGTAAACATACCCTAATAGGTCAGGCTTGTTAATGCACATCTAATTCTTTTCATGGAGGACCATCTCCCTTGAGAATACTATCCAATCATAAAAGTAACAAAGATTTGCAGCAAGGGCCTGACACTGAATATAGAATAAGCAGAGAATGAGAGAGCTGGGTTTTGATCACCACCTTTAACAAAATCTTTTTACCACTGGGATTTTTGGTTACCTGAAGCTCATCACTTCTAATCTGGAGAAACGCAGGAGACCCTGAGGCCCAAATAGGAGAAAGGTGTTTTTCTATATTGCCCACATACATCTCTAAAAAGAAAAGTGTCATTTCTTAGTGCTCATGAAAATTCTGATAAGTTAGAAACCATCATCATTATTCATATTCTCTGAAGGTGCTTGCCATTGACTACTAGGCTTAATGTAAAAGAAAATATAAGCTGTTTTAGCAGCATAATTCAACACCTCTACACAGCATGCTTGCTATTGCAGGGAAATGGCAATCCTCAGGAGTTTTGTAATATGGTCTCTAATAGCATTTGCTCATTTATTAGGACAGTAATAAATAGGTATTCTGAATACAATTTTCACTAGGGTATTAAAGATTGTTAGAAATTATGACAAATGAACAATGCAGCTTTATTGTTTGTAAGTAAACTAGTTCAAAAGTTTTGCCTTAAGACTGAGCTTCAGTTAACCCCAGGTGCACTAATAGCTTTTAATTTTAGGTGTATTTTTTTCTATCTGCAAATATTAGTGATGGTTAGAAATTGTTTTACTTCGTGAAATCAGTTCCTTTTCACAAAGACATTATTGCCATAATCACCATAATCATCAGCTTGGATTTACATGGATGGGGAAATCTCTGCCCAAACTTTAAATAAATAAAACCACCCAGGAATATCTCTTTATTCCCTGCCATCCCCAATGTTTGAAAGGTCTATGACAGTCCTTCCTTGATACACAGTTGATGTTGAGGAGGAGGTTCAATAGACCATGTGTCAGTTACCAAAGTGTCAAACACAACTGAGCTCACACCCACAGTTACCTCAAATTCTATCCCAACTGGGGTTTGAGTTTACAAACAATTCAATTATGCAGGGTGTAACCAACCACTAACACAGTAGCCACCTATATAATAGGACACTTTCAAAATAACTCTACAGAACAAAGGATAAACTACTTCACTTGAAAATAAACTTTGTTTCTTTAGGCATGGTATGGATATGTCACAAACTTGATCTTGGCAAAACTACAGGCACGTTCAACCACTATGTTTGTCCTTCAGTCTGCTCTAAACATGCCTTGACTACTCACTTCTTTAACATTTGCCTCTCCAAAGTCATGTCAGTTTATTACTTTGCTAAGTAATTAATTTAGTTACTTTAAGCAATTACAGCAATTGTTTAATCGTAACTGAAAATTTACATGAATGCATTCAGAATTCTAACTAGAAATAAAATGGTGATTAATCTTATATTTAAGTGGTGATTAATTTTATGTCAACTTCATTGGACCTTGGAATGTCCAGATAGCTGGCTAAACATTATTTCTGAGTGCGCTTAGGAGGGTCTATCTAAAAGAGATTCGCATTTGACTCAGGAGACTGAGTAAATAGATGGCCCTCCCCAATATGTGTGTGGGTATCATCCAATCTATGGAGAGCCTGAAAACAGCAAAGTTGAATTTGAGGATCTCTTGACTGATTGCTTGAGATGATGCTCCTAATTCTCAGGCCTGTAGACTCAGACCAGAATATATATACGATCAGCTCTTGGGATCTCAGGTCTTTGAGCTACACATCTGTGGCTTTCTTGGGTCTCTGGCTTGCAGAAGGCAGAGAGGGATTTCTGAGCCTCCATAATCACAAGAGCCAGTACCTTATAATAAACCTATACATATAGGTGTATATGTATAGATTTATTTACATGTAGATGTATATGTATGAAAAGTGAAAGTGAAGTCACTCAGTCTTGTCTGACTCTTTGTGACCCTCATGGAGTGTAAGCCTGCCACAGTCCTCTGTGCATGGGATTTTCCAGGCAAGAATACTAGAGTGGGTTGCCATAGATTTATTATAAATACATATATTAATATATAACATAAATACATGCATACATACATATATATATATATATAATACAGACAGATACACACACACACACATATATATATCTCCTATTGGAGAACTTCAACACACCCTACATTTGAAAACCTGATTTTCCCCCAGTCTGTAAAGGTTATCAGCGAGACCAATGAAGTGTGCACCACTGAAACACATCCAAATTCACCGCCCCTCTGCCACATGCCTTCCCAGACCAAACCACAAACTCATGACCAAGCACACTGTTCCGAAACCTATTTATTACGTCATTGGGTTCTCATACTTCACAGGAGAGTTAGCTAAGTACATCAGTTCAGTTCAGTCCAGTCGCTCAGTCGTGTCCGACTCTTTGCGACCCCATGAACCGCAGCACGCCAGGCCTCCCTGTCCATCACCAGCTCTACATAGCTTTATGTATTTTATACTATTTATTCATTTAGGCAATAGTGCACAGTCAGTAGGGGCTTCCCTCGTGGCACAGACAGTAAGAAATCTGCAATGTGGGAGACCCAGATTCAGTCTCTGGGTTGGGGAAGATCTCCTGGAGAAGGAAAAGGCTACCCATACCAGTATTCTTGCCTGGAGAATTCTATGGACAGAGGAGCCTGGTGGGCTACAGTCCATGGGGTCACAAAGTGCTGGGCAAGTAGAAATTCTTCTAACTCCTTTATCTTGATATTTGCTAATGTCTTCTGCATCTTGCCAGCTGATTACATACATTTATGCAGGAAAAGACCAATCTTGAGGCCCCCCAAATTAGCCAGTCATCCAAAAACTAAGGCCGTCTCTGTTTCTCTGAGATGAAAGTGAAAGTCGCTCAGTCATGTCCAGCTCACTGCAACCCCATGGGTGGTAACCTGTCCATGGGATTCTCCAGGCAAGAAACTGGAGTAGGTTGTCATTTCCTTCTCAGGGTATCTTCCCAACCCAGGATAAAACTTGGGTCTCCTACATTGTAGGCAGGTTCTTTACCATCTGAGCCACCAGGAAAGCCCAACAAATGCAAAGCAAATTTCAAACCACAAATTCCATTTGGTTTAAGAGACCAGAAACAGTCTGGTGTGTTTACTCCCCAGAGTCTTCTTTGTTTATCAAAGGTAATGCATTTTTAATATACAATTCAATACATAAACATATAATTTTGAACCTTCCTATAGCTGAGTGAATCCTCCATTTATTTTCAGTAGCTATTTCACTGAATTTAATTGTAATATTAAAGAAAGATCCTATTGAAAATTATTAAATGATCTGTGCTCTGTGATATGAGTCAACCTAAAGGATACACTTATGCTTTAACCATTATTATAACTAGCATTAAAAGCTAAAACCAATCTAAGAGAATAGCTAATCTAAGTTTCAGCTTTATCTGTCCAAACAAAAGAGAGAAAACAAAATTGAGGCTCCTTGATTTGCATTAGATTTGGACAATTCTTCATCTAACTCAGTTCTTTCATCCAGAGAGTCAAATTGACTTGCAAGAGTGAGCAGAATGGAACAATTCCTAAGAACTTACCTAAGACCCAGGGAGGTCTGTACCCATACAGGTTCATGCAAAGCAGCTCTGTTTGAGTCTATGATTAGTTTTGGCTTTTTGTACTTCCATGCCCAAACCCTGTAGGACAATGTAAAAAGGTCATTGACTATGACTTCAAACTCAGAAAAGTAATGTCTCTCCTACAAAGAGAAGACTCCAGAAATATTTTTTATCTCTTCTCCAAATTCAGAGGCTTCTCAGCTTACGGTTCCAAAGATGAAGAAGATGTTGAGTAAAGGAAAAAATGGGCTTCCCTCGTGGCTCAGTGGTAAAGAATTTTCCTGCAGTGGAGGAGACCTGGGTTCGATCCCTGGGTCAGGAAGATCCTCTGAAGAAAGGAATGGCAATCCACTGCAATATTCTTGCCTGGAGAATTCCATGGACAGAGAAGCCTGGTGGGCTACAGTCAATGGTGTTGCAGAGTCAGACATGACTGAGTGACTAACACTACCTAACTAACTAAAGGAAAAAGTAATTACTATAAAATAATAATTTGGGGGCCTAAGTGAAAATGAAAGAGGAATGATTTTAACAGTTTGTTATTGTTAACATACCTCATTTGTTCAAAACAAAATTCCAGGAGCACAACTTAGTTGTTTTTTGCTCAGCTGTGTCTGACTCTTGTGACCCCATGGACTATAGTCTGCCAGGCTCCTCTGTCCATAGGATTTTTTAGGCAAGAATACTGGAGTGAGTTGCTATTTCCTTCTCCAGGGGATCTTCCTGACCCGGAGATCAACCCCATGTCCCCTGTATGTCTCCTGCATTGCAAGCAGAATCTTATTGCTGAGCCACCAATGAAAATCAAGATAAAATTGGAGTAATAAGAAATGATGACAGATAATCATGTGAAATAAGGGAGTTTTCATTTTAGAGATGAACAGAACAGACAAGAGAATAAGTAATTTTGTGTCTGCCTTTTAAGTACAAATTCCAGTTGCCAAGAAGGTACATGAATTCTTACTCAAAGCAAATATATCTTTGCCTTCTTTTCAGAGGACTCTGTTTAATCTCTTTGGAATTTTTGTTTCATTTTTTTCGAGTCCCCTACCTCAGTTGCTAATGGAAAAAGTTTCTCTTTGTCTTTGGAAAGATATTTCTTTCTTGAAGAGAGACAATAGTCTCTACTGGGGACTTTATTTCTACTGGGGATGATTGGAGCCTGGTTATTTGAAATTCACACCTATGACCAAGCAAGGAGTGTCAATGTGATTAACAAAAATACATCAAAGATAATGTGAAAAAAACAAAAACAAAAACTAACATTTAAGCTATTACGCTATTCCACAAAAGTAAATCCTGAACAAAGAGAGCAAAATGAGATGAAACTAAGTCATCATCTATTCATCCTTCATTATTTATCTTCAAACAATGGTACATGTTATTATATAAGCTTCTTTTGAAAGTTCAATAGAAAAAGTCACCAAATATGATTTCGTGTGTGTGTGTGTGTGTGTGTGTGTGTGTGTGTGTGCATGTGTGCATGTGTGTATACAAACACATATATATAGTGGATGGGGGAGAAAGTGAGATTTGTAATAGGAAAGGGGGGAAATGGCAGGCAAAGTTGAAAGTTACACTTTAATGATGTAAATAGCCTCCAGAAATTAGAACAATCATATTGGATCATCGTACTATTCTCATTTAATTCACACATTTAAACAGCTTCAGGAATTAAAAGTATAGATATCTACTTAAACCAGAGATCCAATTTATAGAACTCATACCAGGAATATTCAATGATATAAACAGATTGCAAAATTAAGCAAAGAAATGTACAGGTTAACAATTAAATTTGAATTTAGGAGAAACATAAGTAATGTTTAGGGTAAGTATATGCCAAATATTGCATGGAACATAGTGTAAAGATGTCAAGACAAAGATGTTTGCTTGAAAGAAGAATTAAGGCTAGGCCCTCCAGTGGTTAGCACTTGGTGCTTTTACTTCCACGGCCAGAGTTTAATCGCTGGTCAGGAAACTAAGATTCCACAAGCCACATAATGAAGCCAAATAATAATAATAATAATAATAAAAGAAAGAAAGAAAGAATTAAGGCTAATTGTTGGCCACTAGAATTTGTACTTCCACATCAGACACACACTCATTTTTCTGTCTGCTTGTTTCTAAAATGAAAATTTATTTATTTTACATGAGCAGTTATCAGCATGGATATACTTATCTGTTATTATTGCTGTTTATTTGAAAATTCATAGTTAACTGGGCATCCTGTATTTTAACTGGGCAACACTAGAAAATGCTAGAATTATTTTTAGTACCAGAGACATTTAATACTTAAAATGAGTTGATCCAAATTTCCTATAATATGGAGTATTTAACACTGAAAAAAAAAGAATTAGCAGTGGTTTTAGACAAGAAGAGGTTTCTTAAATGTACTTATGTTCAATGCTCAGTAGAGGCATTTTTAATGTATCTGTATTATAACCTTTTTCCAACCCCAAATGCCTAATCTCAAGTTCGTAAAGCTTTGGTTTTTCACTTTGAAATTTAGAAATATAGGAGAGGAAAAGAAGATCCCTTTAATATTCTTGGAACATCTGTGGTTTCCTCTCCACAGTGTTCCACACCATCCCGGTATGTCCTTACCTAAAACAATCAATTCAACCTGTCTTCTGTCATTTTCTTTCTGCCCAATGCACTTATCTCTCCAGGTATTTCATTCAGGCTAGGTCTAGAGACTTCTGCCCAACTCTCAACTCTGTTATTTACATTCATGAATTCTTCAAATGGCTAGACAGCAAGTTAGCCATGAGCAACAAGAGGTGGCCTAGTCGGCTGAATGTCCAATAGCTGCCTAATCCTGCCAAGCTGGTTGTCAAATATGCCCCCATCAGTACTCCAAAATGGTCGGGGGATCAGAGAAATCCCCTACTGGCCATCTGGGGAGACTTTTCCCACTCTGACACGTGCACACCTCATCCTATCATGCCCGTAGATAACTTTTGGTGGCCACTGGGCTCATTAAATGTTCAAAAATATTCTATGATAGTGTGTCTGCCTGCATGCTAAATCACTTCAGTTATGTCTGACTCTTTGTGATCCTATGGACTGTAGCCCACACAGCGCCTCTGTCTGTGGGATTCTCCAGGCAAGAATACTGGAATAGGTTGCCATGCCTTCCTCTGGGAGATCTTCTCGATTCAGGGATCGAATCCACATCTCTTATGTCTCCTGCATTGGCAGGCAGGTTCTTGACAACTAGCACCACCTGGGAAGCCCATGCGTATGTCTAATTATAACAGACTAGGTAAACACATATGCAGCAAAGCCTCTTGCTATATAACTGGCAGCTGTCAATAAGGACTGTCAATCAACAATATCCTGGCTTATGCAAAAAACCTTGCCCCAAAATGACACTGCGGCCCTCCAGGGCCATTGCCTTCCTTAGGCTGGCTCACCTCTCTCTTGAGGTGTGCTCTCTGTTCTTTCCTTATCTTCAATAAAGTCTCTTGCAACAGGTAAGACCTCAGATTCTTCTTTGTGTCCTTACCAAGAACTGAAGTCCACAGGAGAAGGGCTCTCTGGACTCTCTCCTGCTAAGAAGCAGTGTCCAGAAGTCTGACTGAAATGATTAGAGCCAGGTAGGCTTCCCTGAGGTGGTGTTTTGTCTGTATCTCCAATTATTTAATATAATCAATATGGTTAGTAAATGTTTCAGTGTCCATGAGCATGTGCTAAGTTGCTTCAGTCATTTCCGACTCTTTGCGACCCTATGGACCATAGCCCGCCATCTCCTCTGTCCTTGGGATTCTCCAGGCAAGAACACTGGAATAGATTTCCATGCCCTCCTCTAGGGGATCTTCCTCACCCAGAGATTGAACCCTTGTCTCTGGCATCTCCTGCACTGGCGGGAGTGTTCTTCATCACTAGCACCACCTGGGAAGCCCTTCAGTGTCCATAAGAAACCATAAAAACATTTGACTGTTCTTTTGCCTGGTGAAGACTGTTACCAAGTCCAAGCTCATACTACTTGCCAGACAACGGGCCAATAAATCAAGACACATGGTGCTGGGGCAAGGAATAGTGACTTTATTTAAAAAGTCAGAAGACCAAGAAGATGGTGGACTAGTGTCCCAACCAATCAAGCTATCTTATCCAAGCTAGAATTCAGGCTTCTTTATACTAAAAGTGTGGGGGGTGTGGCTGGTTGTTGCAAACTTCTTGTTGTGCTATCCATGTAATTCTGCTCACAATATTCCCCCAAACTTCCAGCAAGACAATTATTTTCTGTTCTGCACCTTTTTAAAAGGGTTATACCTTTAAGGTTATGCCTGGGAGGCAACACCTTGAGAACAGGCTAGTGTATATTTCAGGCTAGAAGCAAGGTTCTTTTACAAAGATGCAGAGCCAACGTGACTAAAAGCACAGACGGCAGAGCCCAAGAGTTAAAACTAAAGGAATAAACCCCATATGGAGTTACGTTTGATCTTCTCTATTATAAGACCATTATCATGGCATTTGTAAGTTACATAAGATTATAACTTACTGAAGACCCCACAGATAAATTCCAGAAACTCTCAATCTAGACATCAAGAATAAAAGCTATTGTCACATAGGAGATGAAATTCATTGCAGCAAGACTATTTTCATCTTAGTAAGAGGACTTCTGAAAGTAAGATTTATGCCAGAGACTCATTGGTTGCATGAGGTAGCAATATAGTAACTCACATATCTCTACACAACAGTGTGACTCAGTAGGTCACTATGAATAGGACAAAAGGAAAATTAAACTTTAAATCATCTCAATAGTGAATGTAATACTTTTTAATAATAAACTCCCAAAGTATACCTGAATGAAATTATTTGAATTTAAGTTCTTTATAGTTTTCTGGAGACAAACACTTTGTCAGATATATGTATTGTAGATATTTTCTTCCAGTCTGAAACTTGTCTTTCAATGTCCTTAACGGTATTTTGCTGAGCAGAAATTTTAAATTTTGATAAAGTATAATTTACAATCTTTTTCCTCTTAAAGTTCAGTCTAAGAAGTCTTTGTTTACAGTAAGTTCATGGACATACTGTTATATGTTTTCTTCTAAAAAGTTGATAGTTTCAGATTCTGTATTTAGAGTTGTAATCCATCTTGAATCAATTTTGTGTATCATGTGAGTTAGGAGTTGAGTGGATCTTGTTCAGTGTGATTTGCTTTCATTCCAAAAGTCATATCATCTCCAATTTCTGCTTGCTATTATTTTTAAATTTTGTTTAGAGTCTATTATTATTACCAGTAATAGGGTATTTTAGTCCACTCAGGCTGTTATAACAAAAATACCAAAGACTGGGTGCTTTAAAGAACAAACACTTATTTTTCATAGTTCTGGAAGCTGGGATGTTCAAGATTAAGTTCCAGATACAGTGTCTGATGAGGGCCTGTTTCCTAGTTTGTTGATGGCCATCTTCTCTTCCTATTCTCACATGGCAGAAGGTTCATCTAACCCAAGCTCCTCTTCTGAACTCATTCAAAAATGACTAATCTCTTCAATGTAAAGAGAACTTGGTGATAATTCACAACTAGGTACCTCCTTCTTCTAACATCCTGCCAGACAACCTAGGGCTGGCCCATTGTGCCATGCTCTGAGAGATGCTGTACCAAACCACCAGGCCTCTAATTGGTGAAGTTTTGGAGAAACCTGAAAAATTCTAGGTTTAGGTGATGTGAAAGATGTGTGCTTTTAAATAGAAGCTGAACAATCCTGCTTTAGAGTTCAGAGATTACCCCAGTGCTGTCATGAAAATGATTTTTTAACTTTTCATGCAGTGTATATCTATAACAATTTATTCATTTTATTGCTTGGCACTCATCTTTTGGGCTTCACTAGTGGTACCTGCCAATGCAGGAGACACAAGTTTGATTCCTGGGTTGGGAAGATCCTCAGAAGAAGGAATTGGCATCCCACTCCAGTATTCTTGCCTGGGAAATCCCATGGACAGAGAAGCCTGATGGGCTATAGTCCACATGGTCGCAAAAGAGTCAGACATGACACTTAGTGACTAAAAACATCAACGACCAATCTTGTAGTTTGTGATAAACTCTTTCTACAGCAATGAGATAGCACACTTCTAATAAAAAATGTAGTGGATTTGCATTTCTCATGACATTTGATAATAAGCAAGTGATTTGTCTATATTTACCATCCAACATGGGGATAAATCTAACAGCAGAAATTATGAAAACCAGAAGACACAAATCTGCTAAAGAACTATTAGCATCTACTTCAAAAGCTAGTAGTTATATTGACCATTTAATGTGTCCATCTGAAGACAATGACTTCACACATATCTGCAGGGGTACTTGCACATCACTTTGTGAAGCATAACTTTTCAAACAGATCAAATGACTATCTTTCTAAATTAAATTATTTTCAGTTTTTGTATGCATACATAAATAAAGCAAGTGTGGTTAATATATTGGTTTCAAGCCAGTGTTTTGCTTGTCTCAACAAAGGCCTCAAACAGATAATCATATTGATTTCTTAAATTCTCTGTTCACAAATAATTTATGAAATCTAAGTAAAACTCTTTTCTAAGTTCATTCTTTCACTTGAACATACAACAGAGTCTGAACCTGTTATTATTAATTCGGTTATAAAGTTCAACATTAAAGATAAAATTAAATAATATTTTGATGGTATTTCAAACACAAATTTTGATTGAAGTCAACATTAAAATAAAAATCTTTTTATCAAGTGAAGAAATATATGGTGCAAAGATTTGGAATTGGCCATGGTACACAGATAATTCAAAATTGCATCCAATATTTTTAATATTCTGCTAACTGGAATAGAAGTTTTGCTTGTAAAAATTTATAAATATCTTATATATACATATAACAATTGGACTATACAATTTTTGCTAGGTTGATCTTGAATATAAAATACTTTGTTACAGCACTATACGCTTTCTCTCTTTTCTGACCAATGTCAATAGAATTCTAGTGTATTTGAGAATCTGAATAATTACTTTTTAAATTAATTGTCTTAAATGGCATGGAACATTCACAAATGAGTCCTCTAAATTTCAGCAGCCTTTTGTTCAAAATCATTTCAAAATCTTGAATCAAAATATTCATTGAATGAAGTGCCAGAGCATTTCAGCTTTTGAAACTTTTATTGAATTGCTATTATTAGAAATTAAGCTTGCAAACAGGAAGACATTAAACTGTATTGCTTAATAGGAAGGGAGAAAGTGAACAAATTAAATAATAAGAACACCACTGGTATACAGTATGAAATTTTGAATTCTAGCATTGTGCTTCCAAACAGTGTTTTCCAAACTATGGTAAATAACCAATTTTTAATCCTTCACAAAGCAAAACTTCTGTAAAATACAATAAAAATAAGTTTATGGAAAAATGAAATGGACAAAAAAATACAAAATTCAAACTCACATTTTTTTAATCATTAAATTGTGTGGACATAAAAGTACATTTTAATAAACAAAGCTAGAATGATAACACTGGAAAAATAAAACAATTTTTAAAATTATACTAGCTGCTCATTGTGCATAAAGGCAACTAATATATAGAATGGCTATTAGATGCCTAACTTCTGGTCATTCTGAAATTGTAACCCAGAAAAAATTGCAATTTAAAAAGCGTTCTCTATGTTAAACATGTTTACACATAGTTTCAATAGTAGTATGTACAGCAATATTTTTTGAAACCATATATAATTAGATTTTATAATATGTATAATTTTTCATATGGAATTAGTCATTTATAGTTTTATATAAAGCTATTTATAGAGCATTAGACATGATTTGGAGGGGGGTTGCTTCTCTTAATTTACTTACTTTTTCTGGTCTTTGCTTTACTATTTCCTAGGTATTTTTTTAATTGAGGTATAGTTGATATTATGATATTGTATAAATTTCAAGTGTACAACATAGTGATTCACAATTTTAAAGGTTTTATTCGATTTATAGCTATTATGAAATACTGGTTACATTCCCTACATTGTACAATCAATTCTTGTAACTTATTTACTTTATATATAGTAGTTTGTAAGTCTTAATCTCCCACCATATCTTGCCCCTCCCCTCTTCCTGCTCCTCATTGGTAACCAGCAGTTTGTTCTCTTTATCTGTGAGTCTCTTTTTTGTATTATTCACTTGTTTGCTTTATTTTTTAGATTTTACATATAAGTGATATCATACAGCATTTATCTTTCTCTATATGACCTATATCACTTAGCATAATATTCCCCAAGTCCATTCATGTTGTTGAAAATGGCAAAATTTCATTGATTTTATGTCTGAGTAGTATTCCACTGTATTCATATACACCACATCTTTTTTCCTTTTTTTTTTAGCCATGCAGCAAATGGGATCCTCATTCAATCCCTGATGAGGGATTAAACCTACACCCCATAAGTTCAATGCACAGAAATCTTAACCACTGGACTGCCAGGGAAGCTCCCACATCTTCTTTACCCATTCATTTGTTGATGTACACTTAGGTTGCTTCCATATCTTGGCAACTGTAAATAATGCTGTTGTGAACATTGGGGTGGATGTATGTTTTTGAATTAGTGGTTTTTGGATATTTCTGGACATATACCCAGGAGTGGGATTGCTGGATCATATGGTAACTCTACTTTAGTTTTGGGAAACCTCCGTATAGTTTTCCACAGTGGAAAACAGTGGCTGTACCAATTTACATTTCAACAGTGGCTGCACCAATTTATATTCCAACCACCATGTCCATCAATATTTAAAGATTTTAATGTGACAAATGCACTTGCTTCTTGGTTGCTAATCTGTTTAACCTAGGTTGGATTGACAATAATCCTACTTACAAGAGATAACATGTCTAAACTACTTTATATAAAACACAGTAGAGAAACCAGAGTCAAAATGCATTGATTGGAACAAAAAGAGATTTTGTTTTACAACTGCAACAAGTTCAAGTCATTAATTCTTTAAACTTTTATCTAAAATCAACCAAATGATACTGTAGTTTCAAAATTCATATATAATCCTTCATGGGTAACCAGTCTGAAAATTAGTCCTATGAAGCTATAGTTAACTTTGTTATATAATTTTATGAAACCTATGAATTTCCTATGCAGGATCTTCTTGTGAAGTAAGTTCAGTTCAGTAGCTCCATCATGTCCGACTCTTTGTGACCCAATAGACTGCAGTATGCCGGGCTTCCCTGTCCATCACCAACTCCAGGAGCTTGCTCAAACTCATGTCCATCGAGTCAGTGATGCCATCCAAACATCTCATCCTCTGTCATCCCCTTGTCCTCCAGCTTTCAATCTCTCCCAGCATCAGAGTCTTTTCCAGTGAGTCTGTTCTTCGCATCAGGTGGCCAAAGTATTGGAGCTTCAGCTTCTGCGTCAGTCCTTCCAATGAATATTCAGGACTCATTTCCTTTAGGATAGACTGGTTGGATCTCCTTGCAGACCAGGGGCCTCTCAAGACTCTTCACCAACACCACAGTTCTAAAACATCAATTCTTCAGTGCTTTCTTTATAGTCCAAATCTCACATCCATACATGACTACTGGAAAAACCATAGCTTTGATTAGATGTACCTTTGTGACAAAGTAATGTCTCTTATTTTTAATACACTGCCTAGGTTGGTCATAGCTTTTCTTCCAAGGAACAAGTGTCTTTTAATTTCATGTCTGCAGTCACCATCTGCAGTGATTTTGGAGCCCAAGAAAATAAAGTCTGTCACTGTTTCCATGTTTCCCCATATGTTTGCCATGAAGTGATGGGACCAGATGTCATGATCTTAGTTTTCTGAATGTTGAATTTTAAGCCAGCTTTTTCACTCTCCTCTTTCACTTTCATCAAGAGGCTCTTTAGTTCTTCTTCACTTTCTAGCATAAGAGTGGTGTCATCTGCATACTTGAGGTTACTGGAATTTTTCCCGCAATCTTGATTTCAGCTTGTGCTTCATCCAGCCCAGTATTTCTCATGATGCACTCTGTGTATAAGTTAAATAAGCAGGGTAAAAATATGTAGCCTTGACATACTCCTTTCCTGATTCAGAACCAGTCTGTTGTTCCATGTCCAGTTCCAACTGTTGCTTCTTGACCTGCATACAGATTTCTCAGGAGATAGGTCAGGTGGCCTGGTAGTTCCATCTCTTTTAGAATTTCCATAGTTGAAACCTGGCTTGGAGAGTTTTGAGCATTACTTTACTAATGTGTGAGATGAGTGTAATTGTGCGGCAGTTTGAGCATTCTTTGGCATTGCCTTTCTTTGGGGTTGGAATGAAAACAGACCTTTTCCAATCCTATGGCCACTACTGAGTTTTCCAGATTTGCTGGCATATTGAGTGCAGCACACTTTCACAGCATCATCTTTTAGGATTTGAAATAGCTCAACTGGAATTCTATCACCTCTACCAGCTTTGTTGATGTTTCTTAAGATCCACTTGACTTCGCCTTCCAGGATGTCTGGCTGTAGGTGAGCTATCACACCATCGTGGTTATCTGGGTCATGCAAATCTTTTTTGTATAGTTCTTCTGTGTATTCTTGTCAACTCTTCTTAATATCTTCTGTTATGTCCATACCATTTCTGTCCTTTATTGATCCCATCTTTACATGAAATGTTCCCCTGGTATCTCTAATTTTCTTGAAAAGATGTCTAGTCTTTCCCATCCTATTGTTTTCCTCTATTTCTTTGCATTGATCACTGAGGAAGGCTTTCTTATCTCTCCTAACTATTCTTTGGAACTCTGCATTCAGGTGGGTATATCTTTCCTTTTCTCATTTGCTTTTTGCTTCTCTTTTTTTCTCAGCTATTTGTAAGGCCTCCTCAGAAAACCATCTTGCCTTTTTGCATTTCTTTTTCTTGGGGATGGTCTTAATCATTGCCTCCTGTACAATGTCACAAAGCTCCATCCACAGTTCTTTGGGCTCTGTATGAGATCTAATCCCTTGAATCTATTTCTCACTTCCACTGTTTAATCATAAGGGATTTGATTTAGGTCATACCTGAATGGTCTAGTGGTTTCCCCTACTTTCTTCAATTTATGTCTGAAATTTGTAATAAGGCATTCACAATCTTAGCCACAGTCAACTCCCCATCTTGTTTTTGCTGATTGTATAGAGCTTCTCCATCTTTGGCTGCAAAGAAATAAATAATCTGACTTTGGTATTGACCATCTGGTACTGTCCATGTGTAGAGTCTTCTCTTGTGTTGTTCAAAGAGGGTGTTTGCTATGACCAGTGTGTTCTCTTGGCAAAACTCTGTTAGCCTTTGCTCTGCTTCATTTTGTCCTCCAAGGCAAATTTTGCCTGTTATTCCAGGTATCTCTTGACTTCCTTCTTTTTTATTCCAGTCCCCTATAGTGAAAAGGACATCTTTTTTGGCTGTTAGTCCTAGAAGGTCTTGTAGGTCTTCATAGAATTGTTCAATTTCAGCCTCTTCAGCATTGCTGGTCGGGGCATAGACTTGGATTACTGTGATATTGAATGGTTTGCCTTGTAAACAAACAGAGATCATTCTGTCGTTTTTGAGATTGCATCCAAGTACTGCATTTCAAACTCTTTTGTTGACTATGAAGGCTACTCCATTTCTTCTAAGGAATTCTTGCCCACAATAGTAGATATAATGGTCATCTAAGTTAAATTCACCCATTCCAGTCTATTTTAGTTCACTGATTCCTACAATGTCAATGTTCACTCTTGCCGCTTCCTGTTTGACCACTTCCAATTTACCCTGATTCATGGACCTAACATTCGAGGTTCCTATGCAATATTGCTCTTTACAGCATAGGACTTTATTTACATCACCAGTCACATCCACAACTGAACATTGTTTTTGCTTTGACTCTGTCTCTTCATTCTTTCTGGAGTTATTTCTCCACCAACCTCCAGTAGAATAAGCATATTGAGCACCTACCAACCTGGGGAGTTCATCTTTCAGTGTCCTATCATTTTGCCTTTTCATATTTTTCATGGGGTTCTCAAGGCAAGAATACTGAAGTGATTTGCCAGCCCCTTCTCCAGTGGATCACATTTTGTCAGAACTCTCCACCATGACCCATCTGTCTTGGCTGGCCCTACATGGCCTGGCTCATAGTTTCATTGAGTTAGACAAGGCTGTGGTCCATGTGATCAGATTGGTTAGTTTTCTATGATTGTGGTTTTCATTCTGTCTGCCATCTAATGGATAAGGATAAGAGGGCTATGGAAGTTTCCTGATGGGAGAGACTGACTGAGTGGGAATCTGGGTCTTGTTCTGATGGGCAGGGCCATGCTCAGTAAATCTTTAATCCAATTTTCTGTTGATGGTTGGGGCTGTGTTTCCTCCCTGTTATTTTCCCTGAGGCCAAAGTATGGTGGAGGTAAGAAGACAATGGCGACCTCCTTCAAAAGGTCCCACGCACGTGCTGCTGTACTTAGTACCCCCAATCCTGCAGCGGGCCACCACCGACCCATGCCTCTGCCAGAGACCCCTGGACACTCATGGCCAAGTCTGGGTCAGTGTCTTGTGGGGTCACTGCCCCTTTCTCCTGGGTCCTGGTGCACCCAAGGTTTTGTTTGTGCCCTCCAAGAGTCTGTTTCCCCAATCCTGTGTAAGTTCTGGCAGCTCTACAGTGGGGTTAATGGTGACCTCCTCCAAGAGGGCTTATGCCACACCCAGGTCTGCTGCACCCAGAGCCCCTGCCCCTGTGGCAGGCCAGTGCTGACCCGTACCTCTGCAGGAGACACTCAAACACAGTTTGTGAGGTAACGTAAAATTCAAAACAGTTCATCAAATTCATGAAGTATTTGGTGGTAAACTTTTTGGATGTACCATATCAAAATCATCACCTACTTCCTTGATAATTATTGGTTAGGAAAATGTTATAATAATGTATAGAAACTGTGTACTTAAAGTTTCTAACTTTATATCCTTTGGTCTTTTCTGCCACTAAAAAAAATGTATTGAAATCCCTCACTTATGGATACAATAAGAACATCAAAAATACAAATAAGCAAGTCAAGAGTCTAATTTACACCTTTAAAAACCTGGGACCAAATTATTTTCTGATCTTGCATAAATACATTCTCGACAGAATTTTACACTTGATAACAATCACACCTCCACATGCAAGAGTTGTTAAATCTGATGAGTTTTCATATTATCATGTAATAAGGAATATTCTGAAATTTAACATCTTTGAAAGAGTGGTATGAAACCTATTGGTCTTCTTCTCCCTGAAATCAGTTAATATCATCTTCTGCATTCTCTTTACTGTATCTATCACATTTAAATTAGATATATCTTTCCAAATATAAAAGCAACATTTATCTTGTCATCAGTGAATTAGGGTCAAAAATAAATAATAAATGTTAGGAACCAAAACAATCAATTGAACTATATCAAGAACTGAGTACAAAAAAATCCTAAGTGAATCAATCACCACCCCCCACCAAGCCCCAAAATAACAAGCTCACGAAAGAGGAAAACAATCTCCAATCGCTATCATCTCTGAAACAGTGGGGGAGCAATCTGTTACTGATAAAGGGAATGAATAACCAGGCTAATGTTAACAAAACTTTTAGGGCTGTGTGTGAGCTAACATGATGAATTAGGAACTAGAGGAGCCAAGGTCCCAAGTAATGCTCTGACACTTTCCCTCCCATCTTTATGGGGAGTGGTACACTAAAGTTGGGGCAAGAAGGGAGAATTGAAGGAGATTACTGTTTGCACTCTAGGTTTTTGGTTAATGAACACTGGAAGAGGGACAGAAAAGCTGAGAGTGATCTCTCAGGGAAAATCCTTGGTTTCACAGAGGGTAGGTCAGCTACAGTTACCTGCCAAAGGTCAAGGATAATGCAGCAGAAATTTAAAAAATAACCCAAGGCACAGGAAACAGGGAATAGAACTAGAGATCAAAGAGAATTCCCCAAACCACCCAAAGGTGCTGGCAACCAGAAGGTAAGGCCAGGAGAGATCTCCCAGGGTACAGAAGGCACAAGAAATATAGCAGATAACCTCAAACTTGCCAGTGCTAGGACTCCAGGCCCCAACGATGGGAAAACCTAGGTCTATCTTAGATCCCACAATGAATCATTGTTTTATTGACTCAAAAGTAATTTAGATTTACCCAAGCAGTTGATCTTAATGCTGCCTTATGTTTCTTCCTGAATCTCTGAGTTTCCCTTTGGGATCACTTTCCTATACTTAAAAATCATTCTCTAGTACTTTCTTTAAAAATAGGCCAGCTATTTTTAACTAAGTGCCTTTATTGTATTTCTATGTTTTGCTGGGTAAAGAGATTTATTATGTAAATGGAACTGCCCATTTAAATGCTCTTTATGAGGTGTATTCCAGAGGATTTCTCTCTTTATAATCAGGTCACAGCTCATTTGGACAATGTCTTACCAGAAAGCATATATATAAGCAGATATAACTTGAAAATCTCTGTGAAGTACCAGATTCCTCACAGTCCAAAAATTTACCAATATTGACTGGACTTTAAGGACTGAATCCATTAAAATTCAGACTGACCTAACCAATTCTTTACCCAAGTTTGTACGATAACCTTTGAAACCAGAAGCAAAGGCAGGATGATGGCCCATAGTATAAAAAACAATAAAAATAGATATCATGTGCCATGTACTATCTTTTGAAGTACTCCTAAAGTACTCTTGCCTGGAAAATCCCATGGGTGGAGGAGCCTGGTAGGCTGCAGTCCATGGGGTCGCGAAGAGTCAGACACGACTAAGCAACTTCACTTTCACTTTCACAATCCTCACTGGATAGGAGTTCAAGGATCTTCAGGCTAACAGAATGATTATACCTCACTTTCTAGAATGGCCTGATCCTCTGGATAAAATCCTACTAGTCATTACCATTTACACTAGTTAGTCATTTTCCTTCCATTGGCCCCTTCTGGTACCTGAGATATTTCCACATTGTGAACCCTATCTTTCACTAATGAAGAAAAAAGGATTTTGACCCTACAAAAACAAAGTGCTTCTGCAAAAATCATTATAGTAATGTCCACTGAGACCAGGAAAGCAACAGAGATAAGAATAAATATTGGAGCTATTTTTTCTGCATAGTTCCTTTTATCTCCCTAGAGAGTCTCCAACTGCTTTATAGAAGCTATTCCACTACAGGGACTCTGCCCTTCCCAAAACAGCTGATGTACCTGTCATAATAAATGATTCCTACACTACTGCATAGTCTGTTCCCTTTAAGACACTATTTATTATATAAAACCAGTTCTTTGCTTGTTTATCACAAACAAACCATCCCTTGTAAAACACAATTCCGGGTAGCAGGTAAAGGGAAACAGAAAATGGAGCCACATAAGATACTTTGGAGAATTACCCAGAAGAATCACTGATTTACTCTTAGACATACAACATCCAAGTAATAGTTCCTAAAGTGAGGTTTATATAATTGGAAAAAGTAGTACGAAATTTACACAATTGAATAGGGTGGTAAAAAATTAAATCTTAGTTGACATTATAAATGATACTTCCCTAACTTCTGAAGCTAATTAGCAAATCTGAACTCTGTGGTCCAAGTGGTAATGAGGAAAGTAATAACTTTAGATTTTCTATTACATTGTCAGTGCACTATCTTTGTCAGTATTAGTATTTCAGTTGCACTTAAATAAACACTACTGGCCAAATAGAACAAACAACTCATCTCTAAGAAGATGTCCACATGAATCTTCAAAGGAGACCAAATAGATTTTGCATGTGATCCTTGCTTTGATTTCTCATCATCCATCTGCTTTTAGACCTTGTCAGTAGAGTAATTGCCAAGTGTAGACTCTCCAGAGTCTTAAATACTTCTAAACAGCCATTGTCATATCACTTGATCTAACAACTCCTCATTTGATGGGAGGAGGGAAAAGGATAAATCCTCGTCCAACCCCAAACTGTTTGCTGTTTTTGAGATAATACACATCTGGAGATCACAATAGTAATTGTAGGTCTTCAGTAAGAGTCTTATCTGCCCACCTCTCTGGCCTGGTTAGAGATTGATCATAAGGAGGAAGGGATTCGGGGGAGGCTAACTGTTCTGGAAAGAACAATCACCTCCACCATATATGCAAGACAAAGTTATACGATAATAATCACACAATGTCATACAACTTGCTTAATACTTCTGAGCTCAGAATATCATCTTGTTTTGCATTCTCACCTTCAGAAATCAATCAGTCTAAAGGCTCACTCTGCTTCTGATACAGCATACTCTAAGAACTTCTGAGGGCAATTCATAAACAATAAAAATATCTGCTTTCTTTGTTAACTAATACACCTTTTCTGAGCTTTCCTTGTGTTGTTCCCCCTTGCTATAGTATGTTGATATAACTCCAGTTACTTACACATAGCGGAAGTCTTTATTGGACTTTCCTGGTGACTCAGAGAGTAAATAATCTGCCTGCAATACAGGAGACCTGGGTTCGATCCCTGGATCAGGAAGACCTCTGGAGAAGGGAATGGCTACCCAATCCAGTATTCTTGCCTGAAGAATTCCATGGACAGAGGAGCCTAGTGGGCTACAGTCCATGGTGTCACAAAGAGTCAGACACAACTGAGCTAGTTTCAATGCAAGAATTCTTTATTAGAGTAAGAGGCTTTTTACTCACAGAATGGAATAGAGAAACATTAAGTAGATATAAAATATATCCAATTAGGTTACAGATTAATACAAATATCCATGGCTTTAAAAAGAAGCAAATGATTAAGCAGACCTTGAGAAACTATAGCAGCAAATGAATCTTTTCATCATAGAAGCATCAAAATACTACACTGTTTGATAACTCTATAGTATCCTCCCTCTAAATAACTTGAGAAGCATGGAAAATATCTTGAACAATGGCACTTTATACTAGCATTTACTACTAATATTAGTAATAATAGTATTGGTGGCTCAGTGATAAAAAAAAAAAAAAATCTTCCTGCCAATGCAAGAGATGCAGGTTCAATTCCTGGGTCGAGAAGATCCCCTGGAGAAAGAAATGGCAACCCACTCCAGTATTTTTATCTGGGAAATCCCATGGACAGAGGAGCCTGATGTGTTACAGTCCATGGAGTTGCAGAGTCGGACACTATTTAACAACTAAACCAAGAATAATTAGCAGTAGCAGTACTGAGTCTGGAGAAGGCAATGGCATCCCACTCCAGTATTCTTGCTTGGAAAATCCCATGGACAGAGGAGCTTGGTAGGCTGCAGTCCATGAGGTCGCTAAGAGTCAGACACGACTGAGCAACTTCACTTTCACTTTTCACTTTCATGCCCTGGAGAAAGAAATGGCAACCCACTCCAGTGTACTTGCCTGGAGAATCCCAGGAACAAGGGAACCTGGTGGCGTGCCATCTATGGGGTCGCACAGAGTCGGACACGACTGAAGCAGCAGCAGCAGCAGCAGTACTGAGTCATTGTTAATATGATTTTTTTTTTTAATCCCAGAATAAAATAAGGAGGTTTGATACAAGCACTAGAGAAACAACCTTAGATTGAAGATAGCTCTGGCAATCCGTAACAATGACATGCAAGGCAAGTCACTTAACTACTAGACCTCACTTTCCTCATATAAAAAATGGAGAGACTTGCATGGTGATTCAATGGTTAAGACTCTACACCTCCAATGCAGGGATGCAGGTTTGATTCCTGGTCAGGGAACAAAGATCCCACATACTGCATAGTGCAATTTAAAAAAAAAAAAAGGAATGATAACATCTGCCATCTTTGACTGAAGTGTTACACAAAGAGAAAAATTGAATAATGAATGCAAAATAAACTGTAAAATTGTAAAGTACAACACAAAGTTGTGATTGAGACTGTACATATACTTTAGGTTCTACATAGTTTGTTTCATGGATTTACACCATTATCACACAAACATTCTCTGCTATCCCCATGCCCAATCCATCCTAATTTCATAATATCAAAATACTATAGCTTCTAGAAAATTGAATCTACATATTGTGAATTGAAGAGTCCATTCAATTCAGATATTTACTTGAATTTGAACCAATGGTAGGAGATAGGCTTGAGGGATCAGGGGTGCAGCATAGCACATTAATGTCAATAAATTCCAACACTGAGAAATCAACTTCTCCCAGTGCTTTGGGTAGCTGTATGAATCAAAAACAATTCATTTAAAATATAATTCTGTATGTGATTAATCTATCGTCTGGTCTGATTGCCTGTGGTACATTTTTATAATTATAAACTGAATGGAGAATAAAGATAATTCAAATAATCTTATTGGCTGAAGCATAGGGCATTAATTCAGTTTATAATAGCAATAATGACCTCAGCCCAGGACATTTCCAGGCAATTAACGACTGGTGGGAGTTAATGGCCCGAGCTTCATCCAAGGACCATCAACTCCTTCAAACTGGTCATCAATCCTCAGAAAATGCCCAGTGCTCAGAGCACAGTCAGACCCACTCAGAATTTGACATCATCCCAACTTTTATTTTCAAGTAAATTTGTTGCTCTACTCTTTTCTTAAAAAGCCATTTGACTTGTAAACAAGCTAAAAATGACTGATATTGTTTTGAATAGTAAATTAATTCA
The DNA here is from genome assembly GCF_033118175.1 of Dama dama. NCBI lineage: Eukaryota > Metazoa > Chordata > Mammalia > Artiodactyla > Cervidae > Dama > Dama dama. Next base: position 52,228,928 of record NC_083710.1, read on the forward strand.
TGGGACATAAGAACAACTAAATGTCACCTAGGCATAATATCATATCAATAGATTAAATTGTATTGTAATATCAAAAAAATAGCACAGATGCAAAATACAAGACACCCATGCCCCAAATCTACAAATGCCTCAACCTCAGTCCTACTAAGCAAAGCCTGGGTAGTGAGTCCCCTTTCCATGTTTTTATTTTCTCTCATTCAGAGAGAGAATCAGGGTTAAACTGTGATCGACACATTTCTACTTTCTACCTAACAAGCTGCTTGGCTGACTGTAAATTCTTTTCCAGAAGGAGTAGAAGACAGAGCTGAGAGAAACTTTTAATATGCAAGCCCAAGCGATACCACATGACAATATCATCAGTCATTTCTAGCTCCTCTAGAATACTTCACATATTTTTTTTCCCATCTCACAGGAGGCATACGAAACAGATGACCTGGATCACCAGCAGGGCATGCACAGGCTCTTTGTGAGCTATTCAAGTAGAGAGGGATTCGGTCAGTCAGTCCCCATCTCAATGGGAGGCCACTGGAATGCCGTTCACCCTGGAGTTACAGCCGATAGGAAAAACAATGCAATGTCTCATTGACTTTGCCTCCCACCAGCTACCCCTAGTCCTCTTTTTTTCCTACTGATTCCTTTGTTGTTTTAATCCATCATGGGAAAGGCAGAAGTCATGAAATAACAGTGTTTAAACTGGCCTGTACAGTCAGGGTCATTGCCCCCGAAGGCATGAACTCAGACCACCTGTGACTGTTAATGAAAGAGAAGATGCTTCATTCAGAGATCACGCATGTCCACAGTCCTGACTTGGCTGAACTTGTTTCCTTCTATTCACTACCAGTCTGAAAAGGAAAACCTTTTAAAACCGTGTGTATTAGATTCAAGCGGACAATTCATTATCATTATCACTTACATTAACAGCTAATGTCCACACCAGGCCTCACGCAGGCTATGTCAAGTCACTGTCTGTATAAGGCATGAGAAAGCCCCCTGGTAGCTGAACTAACAGCTACCAGAGGCGATTTCTCAGTGGGGATGGGAGATGTGTTGTCAGAGAGTAAAGTCTAGTCATCGAAGTTGATGGATGATAAGAACAGTCAAAATAATGTTAATAATGATACACTCATCAAGGAAGAAAAAACATCACATTCCCACATTTTATTATTTATTGGGGTAATGGAATCTATCATTAAAACCATTATTTCTCTTGACAAAAAGTAGACATAAAGTAACTCATAAGCTGTCACAAAGAACACTTATATATTGATGGTGTGATGTTTCATAAAGTCATGGAAAAAAAAGTTCAAAATATGGATGCTGCTCATGCCTTGATATAACCTTCACCCATGGCCCACAGGTGGGTACAGGAAAAATTAAGATATGGAGAATTGTGAAGCAGGATAAAGGAAATACTAAAAAACACAATTTATCAAATTTTGCTACTATTCCGCAAAAGTAAATTTTATGTGCTAGAATAGGACACACCTTAATGTCATCAAGAAGCTATGTTTATGCAGATCAATACTAAACTGGGAGGCAAATTAATAAGTTTTCCATAATAAAATTAAAATTTGAATTTGAGGGAAAAAGCAGTAATTTTTATATCATTTTATAAAAAGCAGCAGATGGTTCATGTCAAGAGTCCTACTTGATTTCTAGAAGCAGACAACTTAGAAGAATATATATATGTTCTACAGATAAAGCTTTAACTAGATAATTGGTTTAGGGGAAGATTTTCTATGCCAGAGCTCAGAGGATTCAGGAAGCTTGAGACCCTTTTATTGGAGCTAGGAAATGAACTCATGTCTGTCTTAATACAAAGCTTATGTGCTTTCTGTCTCACTGTAGGCCACATGTTAAAATCTCCTCCATTCCATACAATGTACTATTTCATTTAGAAAGACTTCACAAGCCATTCAAACATGCAAACAGGAGGAAAGCCAGTTCATGGTGTCTCCGCTGCTAACCATCTATCTAACCTGTTCAGCTATAAAACAAGGACAGGTCATGCCCTCAAGAAGCCCTGATTTGCATCTAATCATAGATTACAATTTGGAAAATCTTTTCATCTAAGAGATATCACAACTACAATCAGAAGATGGCAAAGAAGTGATGTCAATACCTAAATTTCAAAACGTGCTTTAAAACACTCCCCAGAGACTACTTAAACATTAATAATCAAGAATCATCAGTTTTCCAAGTGGCATAAAATGTATGTGTTATTTAAATAAGACACTTAAGAAGAAAAGTCACACTGAGTCTAGGAGCTGAAACAAAGCACTAAAGGTATGTACACCTTTCTGCGTACCATGTTGGCTGTCCTCTGTCCTCTCAACTCCTTGGATTAAAGGGTCTCTAAAATAAACTAGTTCTGGAGAAGGAAATGGCAACCCACTCCAGTATTCTTTTTTTTTCCCACTCCAGTATTCTTGCCTGGAGAATCCCATGGATGGAGGAGCCTGGTGGGGCTACAGTCCACGAGGTCGCAAAGAGTCAGAAACGACTGAGCGACTTAACTAACTAAGCTATACCAGGGGCTTCCCTGGTAGCTCAGACAGTGAAGAATCTGACTCCAGTGTGGGAGACATGGGTTTGATCCGTGGGTTAGGAAGATGCCCTGGAGAAGAGAATGGCAACCCACTCCAGTATTCTTGCCTAAAGAATCCCATGGATAGAAGAGCCTGGTGGGCTACAACCCAAGGGGTCACAAAGAGTCAAACATGACTGAGCAACTAACACACACACAAAATGTATTTATTTTGTGAACGCCTGTATTTAATTTCTATTAAAATTATACATTGAGTGTTAATTAACTATCTTCTCTCCATCTATTTTATGTTATTTCTTCATATGCTTATGAGCATGTACAGTGGACTTGTTTCACATTTAGAGAGCAGAGTCAGGGCACTGATGAATCACAAAGTCATCTGTCAAAGGAGATGTGTTTCTATTCTCTTCTAAAATAAGTGTTGCAGGAGGTTATAGTGGAATCTACCTTACTCTATTCCTGTTTCACGGAACTGACATAAGATGTTCTTTCTAAACTGAGTCCATTTTTAAGATATGGTCCAAGAACTGTGGTGCAGAAGACTCTTGAGAGTCCACTGGACTGCAAGGAGATCAAACCTGTCAATCCTAAAGGAAATCAACCCTTGAATATTCACTGAGAGGACTGATGCTGAAGCTGAAGTGCCAATTCTTTGGCCACCTGATGCGAAAAGCCAACTCATTGAAAAGACTCTGATGCTGGGAAAGATTGAGGGCAGGAGAAGGGGTGACAGAGGATGAAATGGTTGGATAGCATCATCGACTCAGTGGACATAAGTTTGAGCAAACTGGAAGATAGTGAAGGACAAGGAAGCCTGGCCTGCTGCAATCCATGGGGTTGCAAAGAGACAGCCACAACTAAGTGCCTAGACAACAACAACAAATCTTTAGATATGTAACAGTAACAAACCAAATGAAATACAGAGAGAAAATTCTCAGTTTAAAAAACAGGATTTGTTCCAAAAACTGTAAAAGAGTTGGTCAAACTAACTGCTTTTCCTCTATAAACAACTTTACTCATAGTCATCGTATGGTTGAAGTGTCACACAAAGTAGACCCAAGTATTAATAGTGTTGAAAATAGGCATAACATTTATTGGGTCCTGAATTCAGGTCCAACCACACAGAGAGGAAGGGAAAAGGATGACAAATAAAGCTTTTCTTCCTTCTAGTTAATGGCAAAATGAGCTTCAAAAGAGTTTTGAAACATGCAAATTGTATCTTGGGAATTCTCTCACTTCCCTTTTTAAAATTGTTCCCCTAAAATGTAATGATGTTCAACATCACTAATTATTAGAGAAATGCAAATTGCAACTACAATGAAATATCACCTCACACCAGTCAAACTGTGTCTTGGGAATTCTCTCACTTCCCTTTTTTATTGTTCTCCTACAATGAAATGATGTTCAACATTGCTAACTATTAGAGAAATGCAAATCAAAACTACAATGAAATATCACCGCACACCAGTGAAAATGGCCATCATCAAAAAAATTGACAAACAATAAATTCTGGAGAGGATGTGAAGAGAAGGGAACACTGCTAGTGTGAATACAAATTGGCATGGCCACCGTGGAGAACAGTATGGAGGTTCCTCAGAAAACTAAAAATAGAGCTACATATGATCCTGAAATCCCACTCCTGAGCATATATTCAGAGAAATACATGGTCTGAAAGGCTACGTGTACCCCAGTGTTCATTGCAGCACTGTTTACAATAGCCAAGACTTGGAAGCCACCTTAATGTCCATCAACAGAAGAATGAATAAAGAAGATGCGGTATATATGAGAAAGAAGAAAGTGAAAGTCACTCAGTTGTGTCTGACTCTTTATTACCCCAATGGTCTATACAGTCCATGGAATTCTCCAGGCCAGAATACTGAAGTGGGTAGTCTTTCCCTTCTCCAGGGAATCTTCCCAACCCAGGGACTGAACCCAGGTCTCCTTCATTGCCGGCAGATTCTTTACCAGCTGAGCCCCAGGAAGCCCTCTGGTATATATACAATGGACTATTACTCAGTCATTAAAAAGAACAAAATAATGCCATTTGCAGCAACATGGATGGACCCAGAGACAGTCATACTGAGTGAAGTAAGTCAGAGAAGGAGAAATATTGTATGGCATTCCTTATATGTGGAATCTAAAAAAAAAAAAAATGATACAAATGAACTTATGTACAAAGTAGAAAAAGACTCAGAGAATGGCCACAGTGAGGAGGACAGAGGAAGGGATAGTTACGGAGTTTGGGATGGACATGTACACACTGCTCTAATTAATATGGATAACCAATGAGGCCCTATTGTATAGCACATGGAACTCTATTCAATGATATGCAGCAGCCTGGATGGGAGGGGAGTTTGGGAAAGAATGAATACATGTATATGTATGACTAAGTCCTTTTGCTGTCCACCTGAAACTACCACAACACTTTTTTTTCTCTTTTTTTAAATTTATTTATTTTAATTGGAGGCTAATTGCTTTACCATATTGTGGTGTTTTTTGCTATACACTGACATGAATCAGCCATGGGTGTACATGTGTCGCCATCCTGAACCCCCCTCCCCCCTCCCTCCCCATCCCATCCCTCAGGGTCATCCCAGTGCACCAGCCCCGAGCACCCTGTCTCAAGCATCGAAGCTGGACTGGCGATCTGTTTCACATATGGTAATATACATGTTTCAATGCTACTCTCTCAAATCGTCCCACCCTCGCCTTCTCCCACAGAGTCCAAAAGCTTTCTTATCCATTTGTCTGCTGGTGGACATCTAGGTTGCTTCCATGTCCTGGCTATTATAAACAGTGCTGTGATGAACACTGGGGTACATATGTCTGTTTCAGATCTGGTTTCCTCAGTATGTATGCCCAGTAGTGGTATTGCTGGGTCATATGGCAGTTCTGTTTCCAGATTTTTAAGGAATCTCCACACTGTTCTCCATAGTGGCTTTACTGGTTTGCATTCCCAGCAACAGTGTAAGAGGGTTCCTTTTTCTCCACACCGTCTCCAGCATTTATTGTTTGTAGACATTTGGATAGCAGACATTCTGACTGGCATGATATGGTACCTCATTGTGGTTTTGATTTGCATTTCTCTGATAATGAGTGATGTTGAGCATCTTTTCATGTGTTTGTTAGCCACCAGTATGTCTTCTTTGGAGAAATGTCTTTAGTTCTTTGGCCCTTTTTTTTGATTGGGTCATTTATTTTTCTGGAATTGAGGTGCAGGAGCTGCTTGTATATTTTTGAGATTAATTCTCTGTCAGTTGCTTCATTTGCTATTATTTTCTCCCATTCTGAAGGCTGTCTTTTCATCTTACTTATAGTTTCCTTCATACCACAACATTGTTAATGGGCTATACTCCAACATAAAATAAAAAGTTAAGAAAAATTGCTTCCCTATTCCATGCTGCCTCTCTCCCTTGAAGACCATGAGCCCAGGGCCTTGCTGTTAATCTCCTCTGCCCCAGCCTCAGTTACTTCATTTATTTCTCAGAAATCATTGACTTCATTTTCCTAAGATCACATCTCAGAGTCTCTTTCCATAGTGGATATTGAGTTAGGAGGAAAGACATGAACTTAAACCTCTGTGTCTCATTTTCCTCTGGCAATAATGATAATAATCCTTTACCTAAATCACATGATGGTAGTGAGCAATAAAATTTGAAATGGAGACTACATGAATGCATGGTGTCAACTAAATTGCAAGCCAATTTCCAAGAATTATTTTGTTGAACTCATTTACACAAATGTATAATAAGTCCATTAACACTTTGAGAATCATATATTCTTTAACAAATGAATAATGAATAACTCTAATTAATCTCTAATTGGTAAACTTTCAGGAATATTAAAAACACATGTGAAAAAGACTCAGTAATTTGGAGGAAAGATGTTCTGGACAAAAGCAACTTGCACACAGCCAGTCCCACCGTTCAGTTCAGTTCAGTCGCTCAGTCATATCTGACTCATTGCCACCCCATGGACTGCAGCACGCCAGGCCTCCCTGTCCATCACGAACGCCCGGAGTCTACTCAAACTTATCTCCATTGAGTCGGTGATGCCATCCAACCATCTCATCCTCTGTCGTCCCCTTCTCCTCCCACCTTCAATCCTTCCCAGCATCAGGGTCTTTTCAAATGAATCAGCTCTTCGCATGAGGTGGCCAAAGTACTGGAGTTTCAGCTTCAGCATCAGTCCTTCCAATGAACACCCAGGACTGATCCCCTTTAGGATGGACTGGTTGGATCTCCTTGCAGTCCAAGGGACTCTCAAGAGTCTTCTCCAACACCACAGTTCAAAAGCATCAGTTCTTCAGTGTTCAGCTTTCTTTATAGTCTAACTCTCACATCCATACATGACCACTGGAAAAACCATAATCTTGATGAGATGGAACTTTGTTGGTAAAGTAATATCTACGCTTTTTAATATGATGTCTAGGTTGGTCATAACTTTCCTTCCAAGGAGTAAGCGTCTTTTAATTTCATGGCTGCAATCACCATCTGCAGTGATTTTGGAGCCCAAAAAAATAAAGTCAGCCACTGTTTCCACATCTATTTGCCATGAAGTGATGGGACCGGATTCCATGATCTTAGTTTTTTGAATGCTGAGCTTTAAGCCAACTTTTTCACTCTCCTCTTTCACTTTCATTAAGAGGCTCTTTAGTTCTTCTTAGCTTTCTGCCATAAGGTTGGTGTCATCTGTATATCTGAGGTTATTGATATTTCTCCTGGCAATCTTGATTCCAGCTTGTGCTTCATCCAGCCCAGCGTTTCGCACAGAGCCTGCCAAAATCAGAGTTCCAGAAAGTTATCCTAATTTCTTGTTTTTTCTCCCATCTTTTTCGTCTCTTACCTTGTAGGTTTAGGGCAAGGACAAAAGAGTCTTCATGTGTTTCTGGTAGTTTCTGTCCAGTGGTTTCTGGAGAGAAAAAGTTAATGGGTAGGGAGCAATTATCTGCTAGTACATTAAGACAGGTCATTTGTAAGTGCTACGAAGTGGTCAGCAGTAACCTTCCCTAAGTGGCCACTGGGACTACAGTGTCTAGTATGATGCTTCCAAACCTTCAGTTGCAGAAAATAATTCAAGTCTGTAGCTTCTCCTGTCTGGAAAAACATTACCCATTTTCTTGCTAATAAATAGAACATGACCTAAATCTGCATCTTAAGAGGCATGAGTGATATTCATCTACAGGATCTGAATTAGATTGACTTTTAGATTGATGAAAGGGGAACAGCTATATGAAATGGTATTTGATGTACCCTCTGCAGGAAGGTCACAGACACAAAGATGTCCACTGGACTAAGAATGGATTAAATTACACAGTCATGGTGTCTTTGCAGCCCTCACAGGGCAATAATGATGAGGGTAATTTGACATCATGTTTTAGGATTAAAATATTTCTCTTTCTCACATTATCTTCCATCAAGTTATCTTATAACTTGGCAGGGGACTTAGGTAAAAGACGTAAGACATTATGTTACAGGTCTTTAACTCACAGTGTTCCTTGTTTCAACCACAACCACCTACTACAATGTCTGAAATTTTCTCAGGGCAGGTGAGTCTTGATGGGGACAAGAAGGCATGAGGAACATCAAAAGTCTATGATGAGCTGAGAGTAGAAATCAAAAGCAACTGAAATGTGGCATGTTGTCTATATCATTTAGTTGTCACTGCATAAAAATCCATTCCAAATTTAGTGCCTTAAAGCCACAATCATTTGTTTGCTCATAGATCTTCAGTTTGAGTAGGCTGTGTATAAATGGCTTGTCTCCATGTGGTGTGTATTAGTCGCTTAGTTGTATCTGACTCTTTGTGACCCCATGGACTGTAGACCACCAGGCTCCTTGTCAAAAATGCTTTAGTGAAAGCTAAACTGAGTAATGGAACATCCAAGATGGTGTAACATTCTCATCTGATGCTTCAGCTTCAGTGGTTGGATTATACAGGGGCCTGTTGGATCTCTCTCTCTCTCTCTCTCTCTCTCTGTCTCGTAGGTCTTCTCTCTCTGTCTCATAGGTCTTCTCAGCAGGGTAGCTGAACCTCTTTATATGACGGCTCAGAGCTCCAAAGGCTTCCCTTGTGGCTCAGCTGCTAAAGAATCTGCCTGCACAGACGAATGGATAAGAAAGCTGTGGTACATATACACAATGGAATATTACTCAGCTATTAAAAAAGAATGCAGCTGAATCAGTTCTAATGAGGTGGATGAAACTGGAGCCTATTATACAGAGTGAAGTAAGTCAGAAAGAAAAACAATACAGTATATTAATGCATATATATGGAATTTAGAAAGATGGTAATGATGACCCTATATGCAAGGCAGCAAAAGAGACACAGATGTAAAGAACAGGCTTTTGGACTCTGTGGGAGAAGGCAAGGGTGGGATGATTTGAAAGAATAGCATTGAAACATGTATATTACCATATGTGAAATAGATCGCCAGTCCAGGTTTTATGCATGAGACAGGATGCTCAGAGCTTGTGCACTGGGATGACCCTGAGGGATGGGATGGGAAGGGAGGTGGGAGGGGAGTTCAGGATGGGGAACACATGTACACCCATGGCTGATTCATGTCAATGTATGGCAAAAACTACTATAATATTGTAAAGTAATTAGCCTCCAATTAAAATGTATAAATAAATTTTAAAAAAAACAAAAACTAGAACTTCCATATGACCCAGCACTCCCACTCCTGGGCATATAAATGGAGAAAATCATAGTTTCAAAAGATGCATGCACCTCAGTGTTTATTACAGCACTATTTACAGTAGCCAGGACATGGAAGCAACCTAAATGTCCTTTGACAGAAGAATTAATAAAGAAGATGTGATACATACATACAATGGAATATTACTCAGCCATAATAAGGAACAAAATTGACTGTGCCATTTGCAGAGATGTGGATGGACCTAGAGACTGTCATACAGAACAAAGTAAATCAGAAAGAGCAAAACAAATATAATACTGCTTATATGTGGAATGTAGAAAAATGATACAGATGAACTTATTTGCAAAGTTGAAACAGAGATACAGAGGTAGAGAATAAATGTATGGATGCCAAGAAGGAAAGGGAGTGGGGTGAACTGGGAGATTGGCACTGACGTGTATACATTACTTTGTGTAGAATAGATAACTAATGAGAACTACTGTATAGCATAGGGAACACCAGGCAGTGCTCTGTGGTGACCTAAATAGGAAGGAAATTTGTAAAAGAGGGGATATATGTATATGTGTGGCTGATTCACTTTGCTATAAAGCAGAAACTAGCACAATGTTTAAAGCAGCTATACTCCAATAAAAATTAATTTTAGAAAAAAAAAAAAGAATCTGCCTGCAATGCAGGAGACCTGGGTTTGATCCCTCGGTTGGGAAGATCCCCTGGAGAAGGGAATGGCTACCCACTCCAGTATTCTGGCCTGGAGAATTCCATGGACTCTATAGGGTCTCAAAGAGTCAGGCACGACTGAGTGACTTTCACAGAGCTCCAAGGAAGTAAAATCACTTCTAGGCTTCTTATGGTTTAGGCACATGGCGCAGTGTCATGTCTACACTGTTCCCGTAGGCCCAAGCAACCCTCTGGCCCTGTGCATAAATCTGGCCATTCACAACGTTGTCAGCACCCATTTATCAGAGCAACAAAGTATAAAACAGCAGTAGTATATAAAGCCCATGTCAACTATGTTTGAAAATAAAGTTTTACTGGAAAACACCCCATTGAATGCCACAGCTAATCTCAGACTTCTGCCTCATACCTTTAAGAGTTTCTAGAACTGAAACTAGAACTGATGCCTGACCCATCCTGGATGTCTTTGGTTCACCAGTCCTTCTATTTCTGTGTTCAACCTCCACACCTCAAGTAAGAAGTTAGAAAACTCAGATTTCCTCCTCTGATACTAAGTTTCATAAGTCAGTTCACTCCAATTCAAGGCAGAGCTTCCTAAATCTCATATTTATATTAAGACATGTTAGGTATGGAGAGAAGGATGATTCTGTTAGATTTCATTAGGCAAGGAGTCATGTTAGTTTACCCATTTTCTGTGATTATCTCTTAGTTTATGTTCATCAATTAAGAATTAAAAATGAGTTCAAGGGCCAAATCTACCTTAGACTTAGGACCTACGAGCTAACACTCCTTTCTTTACAGTTCACATTGCTATTTTTATATGTCTCCCTCTAATAAAATGTAATTATTTTATATTTCAAATTTATTCCTAGGACTAAGAATTTTATCTGTTGTCTACCGTGTTTCAATGCATAAATAAATCATGCAACAAAATTTAAAAAAAGAGTTAAAGAAAAATATGTGTTTTTTATGAAGGGAAGAAACACAGTTCTAAATTAAAGGTCCAACCAAAGTACTAGGCTCAACAAAAGTATCCCATAGAGAGTAATAAAGGCATCTGTATTTAGCAAAGTTAAATATTAGTCCTCAGTAGCCATGTGCTTTGGCAGACAGTTCCACTCCACAATGCAGATAGCTCTCATATTGAATTGCCTTTAATGGAGAAAAATGAATTGCTGTTAATCTTATCTTGATAACTTATGAAATGCTATGCCAATCTCTCCCATTTTGATTTGCCACCTCATTTTTTCTTTCTATTTACCACACTTGAACTTTTTAAACAAAATGAGTCATACTGCTTGGCAAAATCTATTTACTGAAACGGGTCTTTGTCACTGTTACTCTGAAAAAGGAATGTCATATATGCCATAACCAAAAGGCACTCTTCTATGGAATTCTACCAGTCTGATATACATTTGCTAGGGATTTCAGGCCAAAGGACCCTGAAGTGTCCAATGAATCTGATTTTAACATTCTCTAATTACTCCTATGCTATATGTATTACCCTAATATCTTAGTTTCAAAGATACTATACATACTCAATGTTATTAGTTGCATGACTGATTCAAGTAAGCATGATTCTCTTCAACTAAATTTCACATAAATTGAAATATCTGAGTCTAAAAAAATCCAGTTTCTTTGACTTCTAACTGAGTACTAACCAATTCATTAAGCTTTAACTTGGTACTGCAGCTATGTTTTGTTGAATTGAAATTTATGGAAAAGATTTAGCCGAAGACAAGCATGAAATTAAAAAGTGTAAAATGAGCTGAGGTCTCTACTCTGTCATTTAAAAAAAAATTGGAGGTCTCCAATTATCTAATAGAATAGAATTAATAAAAATCGTATATAATGTCATAATAGATTTTATTCTGGTAGAACAACATTATTATATCTGATTGTAAATCACATGAATACTTTCTGGCAACCAAAAGGAAAAAATTCACACTGTTGATAATTGTGCAGTTTCCCATATATCAAATGTATGAGGGATATATGTTACTTGTATCATTAAATTCTTATTATATTTTAATGTTGTAATCTAATTTCTCTAAGTGCCTCATTATTTTTCATTTCAGCTGCCAAATGCACATATATTTTATGTTGTTAGTGAATTAAACAGAGGCATGCTAAATAGATTGATATTTTGGATTCACTCTGTGATTTAAATATACTGATTATATTGTAAAATAAGAGGAGGAAAAATGTGCTGTTTCCTATAGGTCACACCAGTGGCTTATAATAAAGGCAATCTCTATTGTGCCCAGAAACATATTGTATGTAAACAACTGGTGTGATAAATAATATAATTCCAAATAAACGTAGTTACTTATTTGCAACAGAATGTCTGAGATATCAACAAAATTTGAGCTTCTAAAAATGTCTGTGGGTAAATTGTGTTGTACAAGAATCAGCATAGCCTATTGAGAATGTAACTGCTTAATAACTACTCACTGTCCCCAGTGTTGATGTCTCTTGTGTGATGACAGACATGATTAGCTTAAAGGGATACAACAGAATAATGTATCAGCTAGCTGTTACTAGGTAACAAACCATAGCAAAACTTAGTCACTTACATACAAAGTAACTAATCATTTAGCTCATAATTCCCAGTGATGGCCATTTAGGTGGTACTCAGTTGAGATGTTATGGTGTGGCACCTTTGTGTCTTATGTTCAATGGCAAACTGAGCCAGTAGCTTTGCTAATCTTGCTGGGCTCTCTCCATCTCTAGGATCTCAGCCAGGTTAATTGGGCTTCACAGCTCTGTTGAGGTCCCTCATCCTCCAGGAGACCTGCCTGAGCTTGTTCACATGGCCATGATAGGGATCCCAAGAAAGAGACCAGAAACACTTAAGAGCTCATGAGGCTTCAGTCTGGAAGGGCCATACCATCACTTCCACTGAATTTTACTAGATAAGCAAGTCTGGATTGAAGGGTAGAGAAATGGGATGGAGTCCATGATGGGAGGAGCTATAAGATCACATGACAGGGACATAAAAGTAAAAGAGTTCTGCAGCTATTTTTGCAAACAATCTCCCACACATGGTGAGTTATTAACATTGATGCTTCAAATAAATTTATTACAAGAATCTATCACTCTGTTGTTACTAGGACTTGTCAAGGAGTCCAAATCCTGCCCTGTAACTCATTTATTTTTCAAAGAATGATGTGAGTTTTCAAAGAATGATCACACAAGAACCAGTAGCCAAATGAAATTTAGTTCTTATTTTCTTGATAATTACTGCCAGGCCCTAATAATCCATGGCCAGCTGCATGGAGAGAGGACATTAGTAAGAGCTGCCCTTTGGCCTCTCAATCATCAAGTCTTACTGAGAAAAAACCACAGAGACGCAATTGGCTACATGGCTTTAGTAGAGAAAACTTTCTTGCTTGAAAAACTAATTCAGAGAATATTCCGGATGTCTAAACATTAAGATGAACAATTATTCCTCTTTTAGGATATCAGTAGCTAGGAAGGGGGTGGTCAGAAGTGGGCCTGGCTCACTTCCACCACTTCCAATCCCAACATTATACAAAAATTGATGGCAACAATAAAAATTACAACAACAAGATAGTTTGAAGCCAGATCTCTTGCCAAAATCTCAGCCAGACTCATGCAGGTGCTCTGGACAAATCACCAGTTCCCATCATCTTTCCTCACAAAACAATAATTCAATGTGCTCATGGTTCTACCCTTGGGACAAGCTGACACACAAATATACTTACTTCATAATAACTTTACAACTGACCTGGCAACTCTTGCTATGACTTCTCTCTCTTCCATAATTCAATATATGTAAAAAAAAAAAAAAAATCTAATGCTCTAAAATGATATTTTCCCTCTGTTTAATGTAAGTTTATAATTTAACCCTAGAAGAGTAAATTAACCAGAACCTGCAGATTGAAACTGCTGCTGTCAACCCTATCTGGAACTTGTGATCTTAGAGGAAAACTGAGGTGACAATACCTTCCTTTCTATTTATGTCTCCTTATCAGAACTTACATATGCTTGAGTTTCTTGCAATGTATAAAGAATAAAATATATTAGGTTGGTGATTGTGGTTTTGGACCATGAGTTTTAAATCATTATAATTAGGCTCAAGCACATTTTTATTAATCAAAATAGGAATCATTAAAGTCAACACATTTTTGCCAATGAGAAATGTTTGTTTATTCCTGTAGCATAAAAATCCATGCTTCGGGATTCAATGAACTTTGGAAAACATTTTTTTTTTTTTGCGTCCTACTGGTTGTGGAAGTGTTTTCCCTGCAAAAAGTTGTTGAGATGCTTGAAGAAGTGGTAGTCGGTTGGCGAAAGGTCAGGTAAATATGGCAGATGAGGCAAAACTTCGAAGGCCAATTCATTCAGCTTTGAAACACTGGTTGTGTGACCTGCAGTCAGGCATTTTCATAGTGGTTTGGGCCCTTTCTGTTGACCAATGCTGGATGCAGGCATTGCAGTTTTTGGTGCATCTCATTGATTTGCTGAGCATACTTCTCAGATGTAATGTTTTCATTGGGATTCTGAAAGCTATAGTGGATGAGACAGGCAGCAGACTACCAAATAATGAGCATGACCTTTTTTCGGTGCAAGTTTGGCTTTGGGTAGTGATCTGGAGCTCCTTCTTGGTCCAACCACTGAGCTGGTCATAGCTGCTTGTCAGATAAAGTCCACTTTTCATCGCACATCACAATGTGATCTAGAAATGGTTCGTTATGGTTTCATAGACTGAGAAGACAACACTTCACAACAATGATTTTTTTCATTTGCAGTCAGCTCATGAGGTTCACTTATCAAACTTCTGCACATTTCCAGTTTGCTTCCAATGCCAAATGAGGGACTAGAATGGTCAGTGTTGAGTTCTTCTGTAACTTCTCTTGTGGTTGTAAGAGGATCAGCTTCAATAGTTGTCAGCTCAATTGGTTTTTGTCAACTCCCCATGGCTGGCCACTACGCTCCTCATCTTCAAGGCTCTTGCCTCCCTTGCAAAACTTTTTGAACCACCACTGCACTGTAAGTTCGTTTGCAGTTTCTGGGCCAGATGTGTTGTTGATCTTGTGAGTTGTCTCCCCTGCTTTACAACCCATTTTTAACTCGAATAAGAAAATTGTTAGAATTTGTTTTTCATCTAACATCATTTCCACAGTCTAAAATAAATATAAAATAAGCAGCAAGTAATGTCATCAGCAAAAACACATAAAGTAAGAAATACACATTAAAATGATGTATAAAGTAACCACACTTAGTTAAGAATGTGCTCTAATATCAAATGGCTAATTTCAACAATGCAAAACCCCGCAATTATTTTTCCACCAAGCTAATGCTTTAAAGCTTCCTGCATGCATGTGTGCTGAGTTGCTTCAGTCATGTCTGACTCTTTGCAACCCCATGAACTGTAGCCTGCCCGGCTCCTCTATCCATGGGATTTTCCAGGCAAGAAGACCGGAGTGGGTTGCCATGCCCTCCCCCAGGGGAGCTTTCCAACCCAGGGATCAAACCCAAGTGCACTGCATCTCCTGCATTGGCAAGAGGGTTCTTTACCACTAGCACCACCTGGGCAGCCCTAAAGCTTCCTATAATCCCCCAATTTTTACCTAGTAACCACTATTCCCCACCTCTTCCTCACAGTCAAATTTTAATTCCCTCCTTTTCCTCTGGTTCCATTCATCTGTAAGCCCACTCGAGCCTGGCTTCAGACCCCATAACCCCACCAAATTTCTACTGCCAAGATGCCAGTGACCTCCATGCTATTAAATCTAGTAAACACTATCCTACTCTCATCTTTTTTGACAGCTTGGAAATACGTGATAAAACTTACCCTGTTATTTTTTCTCGGAATATTCTCTTGTTTTCAGTGTTCTTCTCTTTCCTGGCTCACCCACCTCCACCTAACCAGAGTCCTCACTCTCTCTGCTCTTCTACCCTGTTGATCCATACTCTTCGGTCTACCCCCATACCTTCAATTGTAGCTAGACTGATAAATCCCAAATTGAACTCCACATTGATATTTCCAACAGTCTACTTAACCTCTCCATTTGTATGTTTCAGAGGCAGTTCAAAGCAAATATCCCACACTGATCTCATCATTTTCCCTGCTAAATAACCCCTGCCACCAGCATTCTCAAACCAGAAACTGGAAGTCATCCTTGACATCACCTCCTCCTGCCTAACAAAATCCAAACAATCTTCTCTAGTTCCTGAAGCCATCCATTCATATTCATCCTCCCTTCTTCATGCTAACTGAAGTGAATCTTATCTCCTGGCTGACATATGTTAAAGTTTTCTGGTTGACCTCCGCCATCCATTCTTACTCTCTATAATCCATTCTCTATTTTCCAGTCAAAAGATGTAACCATGATCATGTCTATCATTAGCTTCAAATCAACTCTTCAATGTTTTTATATTTCACTTGGGATAAAGTTCACACCCCTGACAAATCCTACAAGGCTCTAGACAGTCAACTTCCTGGTCAACCTCCAGCATCATCTCTTGCCACTCACCCCTTGCTGTTCTCCATGTTTGGCCTTATTTGAACTTCTGGATCATTGAGCATTCTTTCTCATCATTGTACATGCTTTTATTTTCCATCCAACTGCATCTTCACAATAGTTTTTTCTGACCCTCCTGTATTTCCTATAACACTTATATTTGCTCAAGAATTATGCTCCCTATAATAAATAAACAACATTTTGTTTATAAACAATAAACAATAGCTGTGCTTCTCCAAAGCAGGGGCTCTGCTATAATATTTCTGTCCAGTAAGGTGCCTTACATGAAGTAGCTGTTTAATAAATGTTTGTTGAGTAAATAAAGAATTTACAGACCTCTGGGTAATCCCCCATTTCTAAAGTGAAAAGTTTCGTCTTTGATCCCAATCCTTGTATCAGCTACTTTTTGAGGTTGTCTAGATGATATAATAAGTAATATTATAAAAATAATAAATGTGAAGTTCTCTGAAGTACATAGTCTTTCAAAAATGAAAAAGATATTATAACAAGTCTAAATATTATTCATGTAAATGGTCCAAATAGGTTTGGGAAGCACTGAAAACCCAAATTCTCATGAAATTGAAAAAATAGCTTCATGTTTAATTGGCAAATTTAGCAATCTTAGACATTTCAGTTGGAGGCTGACTGTTAACAATATTTCTATCATCTGGTTATTCAAGTCACTAACTTTCATTCTCTGTTGTGAGCTTTGGTATCTCCTTTCTACCCAACACCACCTCAATATTTAATCACTTGCTCTCCTCCTTTTTACCTTCTGATTTCACTTTATAGGTATTTACTATAAGACAATCATTGTACCAGGCTGTAGAGATATAAAGATAATGATCACATAGTTCTAGCCTTTCCACTTGCTATTAAAAGTAGGGAAACCATCTGATATAATGCAGTGCTGAAAAGGAAAGAATCTGAGGCCAGAAAAGTGTGGCTCTGCGTTATACCTCTACAGTTTACCAAATCTGTGAACTTTGGCACATCAGTCTCATTACTTTCAACATGGGTAGAAACTACCACCCTGAACAAGTACCCAAACAACTACTACAAATCAATTTCAAACTCCCTAACTATCCCTTCCCTCCACGTTCCCCCACAATGGGCATAAGCTTGTTCTCTAAGTCTGTGAGTCTGTTTTCTAAATCAGTTCATTTGTATTATTTCTTTTTAGATTCTACATACAAGTGATATTATATGATATATCTCACTATCTGTCTGACTTCACTCCGTATGACAACCTAGGTCCATCCACGTTGTTGTACTCGGCACTGTTTCATTCTTTTTCGTATGACAATCTCTAGGTTCATCCATGTTGCTGCAAATGGCATTGTATCATTTGAGATCTACATATACACACTGCTATATTTAGAATGAATAACCATCAAGGACCTACTGTATAGCACAGGGAACTCTGCTTAATGTCATGTGGCAGCCTATGTGAGAGGGGAGCTTGGGGGAGAATGGATACATGTATGACTGAGTCACTCTGCTGTGTACCTGAAACTATAACAACATTGTTAATTAACTATACTCCAATATAAAACTAAAACAATCTACTAAATTTACCAATAGAATTAAATGAGGTAGCATTTGAAGCACAGAGTACGTGCTTTGCATGCAAGTGCTCAATAAAGAGTTACCTGTTCTTAACACCTCAGAAAGCCAACTAAATATACTGTTAAAACTTTAAACTAAGGAAAACTATTTTAAGCTGGTTTTCACTGCTTATGAATACTGTCCCATCACTTTGATCCTATAGTGCAACCTAACCAAGTGGGTAAATATCACATCATATTCAGAGGGTCCATAAACACTCAAGGCAGGAGGATTGTACTGGGTGTGTACACTAGGAAAAGAGAATTTCAGGGACCATTTTAGGATTCAGTCTACTACAAGAGAAAGACAGGAGTTTCTGTGGCATTAAAAAAAGAAACATAGGCTTTCTCTACTATACAATTTACTAGATTAAGCGTACTCACAACTGAGCTCAGATATAAAGCCAGAAGGAAAAGTGAAAGAAATATGTTAAAATGTAAAGTAATGATATCTTAGAAAGTTTAAAAGAATTGAGGGAAATATCCAAGAATCCTGAAATATAGCTATTACAATTCCAGAAAAAATAAAGTAACAAGTAGAAGATAGATAGGCAATAAACAAACAACGAAAGAAAAAAGTTTGCATTAAAAACATGCCAACCAAGGCTATGGGTCTCAATCCTGATGAGTGATAAAAGACTTAGAGTCAACGTAGTATGGAAACATCTATGAAATTAATGAAATAAAAGGAAATCCTACAAGCATTAGACAGAGAAGGGGTCAGCTTCAAAGAAAAAGTATTATATTGACACTCATGGTATTGCTTATGCCACTCTAAAAGCAGGAAAGTATGGAATCACCATTAAGAAAAAAGAACTTAACTATCCTATAGCCAGCCAAAATATCAGTCATTTGTCAGGGTATAAATAGACATTTGAGGATATACAAGAATTCTGAGGAACTGATGCTGAAACTCCAATACTTTGGCCACTCAATGAAAAGCCAACTCAATGGAAAAGACCCTGATGCTGGGAAAGACTGAGGGCAAAAGGAAAAGGGTGTGGTAGAGGATTAGGTGGTTGGATAGCATCACTGACTCAATAATGGACATGAGTTTTGGCAGACTCCAAGAGATAGTGAAGAACAGGGAAGCCTGGTGTGCTGCAATTCATGGAGACGTAAAGAGTCAGACACAACTTAGTGACTGAACAACAAGTCTGAGAGGGCAAGGCCCACCTAACAGATCTTAGGAAAATATCTGACTGAGTACTTAACACATAAGAAGCAGAATCAAAATCTCACAACAGGGAAAATAAAAAAAGATCAAAAATAGTGTTAAGAAATGAATTTTACAATTTATATTGATAATCTAAACAAATGATAATAGACAATTTAGAAATTTGTGATGCATGCTCTTGAAACAGAATAAGATGTTTAGGGTAAAATTGTGATGATAAAAGGCCACATTTTAAAGACAATAGCCATAACCTATATACATACTATATAGCACCTGACTAGAGAATGCAAATATTCAAGAAAGTTCAAGCGTACAAGATAAAATCATAGTTGGAATCTTTGATATCTTTTATTCATAATTAAATAACTCTAGTGAACTAAAAATAGAAGGACCATGGAAGACTTTAATATAAACAAGAAAAATCTTGACAGACTTACATATTCACATCTCTACAAATAATATAAAAATTTTACATTTACATAAGACATTTTTGAAAATCAAATCAATATTAACTTGTCCACAAAGAACATTTTAACAACTTTAAAAAGCAAAGATCACATTTTCTGATCATAATCCAATAAATATGGAAATTAATAGGAAAAAATATGGCAAGAAAAGATTTGTAAACTAATATATATTCCTAGCTAATGCTCTAATCAAAAAGAATGAAAGGGGAATTAAAAATTACCTAGAAAATATTAAAAAGTGACTACTTGATATCAAACATTATGAAAGATAACAAAAGCTGTACTCAAAAAAAATGTTTTTTTCATTGCCTTCATTATTAAGGAAAAGGAAGGAAAAAGGGAGGGAGGTAGACATGGAGTGTGGGAGGAAGAAAGAAGGAAGGAAGAATGGGAAGAATACTTGTATGAAATAAGAGAGAAAGCAGTTCTTAAGATTACCCACTTTGGGTCTTTTTATAATTTTATTCACATAGGTACATATGTAATGGATTAGAACCTTAGTTGTATGTATAATCAACAAAATTTGCTTTGTTAAAAAATTCCCAATCTGTGATAAATCAAAACGGGAATGATTTGAATCTTAGTAACAACTGGCTAACTCAGGCAGAATGAATAAGAACATTCTTGTATCAAATCAGAGCATGAATCTGAAAAACTATTAGGTGCTGGTGAAAATGATAATAAAATATCCAAAGAATTATCCAGTTCTTTCTGATGATGTCTATGAGAATCATTTATTTAAAGTTCTTTGTAGTAAACATTCAGGCTTTGTGTTCAGGGCTACAAATATGATGTGAAAATGTTCCAGAGTAGAGATGTTTTTAGGAGGCATTTAGGAGTAAGTCTTACAAATCTCCTCAAGGAGCCAGACCCAAATGACATTTTCATTTTTCAGGATACAAAATTTATTTCATGAAGAAAACTCTTTTTCTTGAGGCTCACACAGAAACAATTCAATAATATATATTAAAAAAAAAAAACCACTAGTAGATGAGTAACTAGTATCTAGCTTCCTGTGCCCTCCCCCTAATTTATCATAAAGTGATCGATATAGATAAAAAGTGGGGAACCTACAACAGCACAGAAAACTAAGGTTAGAAACACCACACACGCCAAAACCCTAGAGGGTCCAAAAAACACTACAAACCAAACTGGGTGGCAAAGCATAGACTAAGAATTAGCTGTGTAATGAGTAAATGGAGAAGCAAAATGAATCAGGTCTTTTATAGTGAAATTAATGCTTTCGAACTGTGGTGCTGGAGAAGACTCTTGAAAGTCCCAAGGACAACAAGGAGATCAAACCAGTCAGTCCTAAAAGAAGTCAACCCTGAATATTCATGGGAAGGACTGATGCTAAGGCTGACGCTCCAGTATTTTGGCCACCTGATGCAAAGAGCCGACTCCTTGGAAAAGACCCTGATGCTGGGAAAGATTGAAGGTAGAAAGAGAAGAGGGCGACAGAGGATGGGATGGTTGGATGGCATCACCGACTCAATAGACATGAGTTTGAGCAAGCTCTGGGAGATGGTGAGGGACAGGGAAGCCTGGCGTACTGCAGTCCATGGGGTCACGAATAGTCAGACATGACTTGGTGACTCAGCAACAACAAGGCATAGGAAATAATTTCATACACACACACATATGTACATATATATAAGCAAAGAAGTAAAGCATCTAATAAATATAAAAATTCAACCTCAGCACAATTAATTATATACATTAATTTGCCTCTCAAATTAGTAAAAAAAAAAAAACAATTATTATAACTGTCAGTACTAAGAAGCTTTTGTGAAGGACAAACTTCTGGTGAGACTGTTATTGAAATGACATTTCTGGAAAATAATTGTGCAAATCGTGACCAGAAATTTTAAAAGTGCTTATGTTCTTTGACCATGATTACTTTCCCAGAATTCTATCTTAATGAAAACTTTTCATCACAGACTTACAATAGAAAAGAAATTTGAAAGCACATAAATGTGTAACAACAGATGATGGATTAAGCATATTTATGGGTCATCCATAATGTTATACACTCATTAAAATATCATTTATTAAAAACTAATGATACAGAAACATGCAGTCCAAAACTCATATCTACCATTAAATCACAAAGTAAAACATGTAGGAAAAATGCTGGAATAAAATGCAACACAATCTTATGACTGTATCAGGGAAAAATTTTAAAGGCTGTGCTCTTCTTTGAGGAAATAATGTTTGCAGGATTTGCTAAGCTCAATTTCCTATTTGTATCATATCTCCATTACAGTTTTGCAATCTACATCAGAAGTCTTTTATTCATTTTCTACAAAATTGCTCCCTCTTTGCTTTAATTAGATTTAGGATCTTTGATCACATTATTCCCTTCTAATGCCATCTTATATTAGTTGAGTTTCAACTGAAGTCTCAAACTACGCCTATCATAACATTTTGCATTTTTGTAATACAATTTTCCATACTTTGGTAATCACTTGTACTGAGAACTTTTAATAGGTACTTTTAGAAGA
Source organism: Dama dama (assembly GCF_033118175.1). Lineage (NCBI taxonomy): Eukaryota > Metazoa > Chordata > Mammalia > Artiodactyla > Cervidae > Dama > Dama dama. The sequence goes on from NC_083710.1 coordinate 52,251,058, forward strand.
ACTTTTAGAAGAACTTTAATAGATACCTGGAACCCGAAAAACTCCCTGTTATGTCCATCTAAAAATTATGATTTTTTTCCAGCCAATGGTCCTTCTTTATATGTCTCCATTTTCTGTGTCCCACTTGCAATAGTGTATGGCAATTTTATTAAGATTTTTTTCTTTCCACTCATTAAAATTTAGATTAAAACCAAGAGATAAGGTTTCTTGATTCTTCTTTCAAACATATCTTTCATAATTCCACTCAGTATATGCTAAACCCTTACCAGTAGCTTTATTTCATTCAATACCATCCATATATTCTGCTGTTTTCATAGTCTTAGTCTCTTTTAGTGTCACAATCATCAATCAGAAGGACTAAAACTGCCACTAATACCTGGGGACCGTACCCAGCCAATCCCAGAATGTTATTCCAGAATGTTAAATGTATCAGAGATTTTTATCATGATGTGTAATGCATTTCCACTTGCTTTGGCAGAAATGAGTAGCCCTTGGTAAATATCAGAGATCTACCAAAACCTCACTCACATTTTTTGAAATGCAAGCCCAGGAATGCAGTCACAACACATAGCTGCCACCCAACATCTTTGTGACCTCTTGGAGTGAAGTCAACACCAACCCTCACGATCTTGTACAGCTGATAAGACCTCGTCTACCTATAGCCCCTTGACCTTCCTGCCTCAATCCTCCTCTAACTGGGTAGTGGTGAAGACTTTTCAAGATGCTCTAAGCCACTATTGATTAAAAACTCCCCTTGTTGTCGTGCTATAGCGAAGTCATGTCCGACTCTTTCCAACCCCATGGACTGCAGCATGCCAGGCTTCCCTGTCCTTCACTGTCTCCTGGGGTTTGCTCAAATTCATGTCCATTGAGTCAGTGATAACATCCAACCATCTCATCCTCTACTTTAAAATACCCAAAGGCTTTAAAATGCCCTATGAACCTTCTCTGAATCTTCTACCTATTTATCTCTTACAACTGATTTACTACCACACTCAGAATTCTGTAAGAAGTCCTTCTACCCAAGAATGCTTTAATAAGCTGGAAAGTTTTTTAAAATGCACACAGGTTCCTGGGCTTATCCTCTAGAAATTCTGTTTCAGTATGTCTAGGCAGGGTACTGAGAATTTTTAACAAACACTGCAGTTGATTCTAATAGGGATGTTCTACAAGACACATTGAGAAAGTGTTTTCATCTTTATGAAAACCTTGAGCAGCATTTCTCAAGCTCCTTTCCCTGCAACAGATTTATTCAACTCCTCAGAATACTCTGCTTCCAAGGGGTTCCTACAGATTATCTTGTTAAACCTATTTCATTCTAGTTTTATACATTTCATGGGCACTCAGTATAAACATATGAAAGATTTAAATACTTTTTCATAAGAGTCATATATTCATGGAACAAAAGACCCTACAACCAAGGCTCCCCTTCCTTAGAGCAGCAGGCAGCTCTATAAGCAGTGTTGCCTCACCTTTCCTGATTAATTCTGGACACCTCCTAACCCCATGCTCCTGGATCACAGGCATCAATTACTGCATTCTTATAGGATAAGCAGCTTTCCACACCTACATTTTCATGACCAATTATGTCATATAACAGTTATTTCTTTATTTCCTGAATAAATTTAAAGCAGGAAAATACCATTCTATTGCATCTTAATGTCTGCTCATGCAATTCATCATATTCAGCTTATCTTTCTCCTGCCCTCTTTTGTCCTTTCTGTGGTTTTTCTACTTGCTTTTTTAATTACCAAACCTGCATAAACTCCTGGTGCATTTATAAACCCTTTCTAAGTCAATCCTACAGGTACACAAAGTTTATAATAACAATGTTTACTGTTAACACCTGAATAAAAATGATGTCTGTTAACATTTAGGACCTTTTCAATCACAACATGGGTTTCCATTATGTAATCAAGGCAGAGCAGTACAATAAATTATAACATATTTCTTTCTCTTCAGTCGAATATCTCACTTGAAGCTCCTTTAATTACCAAACCCGCATAAACCCTGGTGCATTTACTGAACCTTTCCAAGTCAGCCCTACGGCTATATAAAGCTTATAACAGTGTTTACTGCTAACACCTGAAGAATAAAATGATGTCTGTTAATATTTAGGACTTTCTCAACCAGGACAGGAGTTTCCATTATGTAATCAAGGCAGAGTAGTACATAAATTATAATATTTTTCCTCTCTTCAAATATATAACTTGAAACAAAAGATCTTTACCTAAAAAGGGTAAATTCTATTTTCACTTACAGGATGACGTGTACATATGAGAGAACTTAATTTACAAAATAGCCTTTTTTTTTTTTTTTCTGTTCTCAAGTCAGGTGACTGACAGTTTGCAAAGAAGGGATAGTTAACTGGTTATCAAGAGAAAGATAAACAAGCTGAGCCCTTCATAGAGACCATGAGTATACAACTATTTCTCACAAATGCACATTATGTATAGTTGAACAGCCTTTTTGAAACATGCATACTATCAGCTCACCAACATCATCTTTTAAGCTCATGTACTCAGACATTTCTTGGGAGAAAAATGACTTCTGAGATGATTTTTAAACCAAGAAACAAAAATATGTTACACTTTCAAAGTAGATGATATTACATTTAAATGTATCCCCACTTACAAATATTATAAATACCTAGTGACCATAAATATGATGAATATAAAACAAGTGGGAAGTGTTTTCCCTTGCAATACAACTTGAATCAGAGATTATCTCAATATTTCTCAACCAACTTTTAATACATGGGAACTATTTCTGAAATTGCCTTGAGAACATGAGTAAACTGATGTCCCAAAGAGACTAAGGAAGAAGTCCTGCAATTCAATGGATACAAATCCCCTTCCACAACACAGAGTAAGTTATTTAATCTGTTTGACCCTCTGTTTTCATGTCTGTACAATGAAGATTATTAGAGTTCCTGTCTCACGGGGCCATTGGGATGATTAGATACAAAAATAAATGTGTATCCTGTATCTTTTTATTTTCATTTGTATGTGTATTTATGTATGTATATTTGTATTATGTTCATATGTATAACTGTATGAGAAAGTTAGTATAAAGAAAGTAATAAATGTAAAAAAAGCACATATAGTAAAAACTCACTAATATACATTATTCTCATCATACAGTTTTGGGGCACTGAAATTTCCCAAAATGGTTACATTGGGATGTCTTTCTTTATTATTAGACTAGTTTCTTGTGGAAAAGATATTTCCCAACAGTACTCTATAGTCAAATTCTCAGATAAAAAGCAAGTAAGATGCTTTTAGGGCAAAGTACTTTCAAAAAAGTCCTCTATAAATTTCAGGCATTATTAGTATTGATGACAGTTGTGATAATGGCATTCCTCAAATCTTAATGTCATTCAGGTAGTCCCATTTTCTCCAGCCTTCCAGAGTCACTCTTCGTTTTTACACAAGTAACAGCAATTCAGTCACCACCTTTTGTTACAGTTTCCCCCACCCCTGAGGACTCACTAAGGAATGCATGTGTGTGACACAATTATACTCTTTGGGTCACTTCTCAAGTATGTAATGACTGCCCATCAACACCCAAAGCACAGTTAAGATTAAGTGGAAACCATAGACAAAGGGAAGGTCATTGTAATGCAGGAAAGAAAAACGTAATGCTTCAAAAGTCCCTTCATAGGCACTGACTTATTCCTTTTAGCTCCTCAAATATTTCTCCTCAGAATTTTATCTGCTAACATATTATAGAAGTCACCTTAGCTCTTCTCAACCGAGGATCTTTCAGACCATTTCCTTCCTACTGAGAACCCAGGCACCTGTGTTCCTGGCCATAGAAAGAAAAATAGCACAACTTTCCCCCTGCCCTCTGCCACCAAATGTAGTCAAGGCTATGTTCTGGCATCACAACTGGGCATTCTCTGCACAATCTTCATTATTATGTTTACCTACCCTTCCAGTCTATGGATCATCAGTGAACAAGCACATGGAGGGTAAAGAATAGTGAAAGAGAGAGAGAGAGACCCACCTGTCAATGACAGACATTAATTTTCAGAAAAAGTCTAGCCAAAATCCATATTTAGGGGAAGACATTTTGGGCTCTTCTCGGCCATACCCATAATAAGTACACACCCAATTTAACATTTCAGTCTGAGGCCTCTGTATTTGAATTACTTCTTCAATTCTGGGTTTCTGGTGTACCAAGAATTAGATTCTTGCTTTGCATCTAGTTGGTTAAAACTACTCACACAACTGGTCTCCCCCATAACAAAAGAGGCTCGACCCCAGCCTAAATTCCCTCTTCTGCTCTGAAATTTAGACAGCCTTTATGTCTCTCAAATGGTATTTTTCCAGCTTCAATTATTTTAAGATCTCAGCATTCAACTTTGTAAATATGAATATGGATTCATATTTAAGTAAATATGGAGCACAAGAAGAAACTCTAAGAACTATTATTTGGTAAGGGATATAGGAGGCATATACAAACAATTCATGAGCGGCCATGAATTTTAATAAATATCAAATTATTGATCTGGGGTTTGTAGATGTGGAAGAGGAATTCCAAATGACTTTCTCATACCCCCCAAGTAGAACAAAGTCAAATAATCAGTTAGAAGTTGATTTTGAGATAGCTTGTTAGAACAGGCACACATATGCTTTCCTAATCCTTGGTGGAAAAAATAACATTATTGTCTATTCTTAGACAGCTCAGCCTACTTATTAATTAAATATTTAAAAAAACATATTTAGAATTAGCTCTATAATTGTTTCAAAATATGAAATATTCTTTTTCTAAGAGAAAAAAGTCATTCCAGAATCAAGTAAGTATATCCAGATACCATCACTGTATAAACATGTCAGAGCACAGAGGCTAGAGTGCAAAAGACATCTAGATGCCAGTTTCACTTACAGTCTGAAGTGAGAGCCCAATTGTCCTATGAGAGTCTTACCTCCATCGGTGAACTTGGTGACTATAAGCTGTTAGATGTAATTTGGAGAGTGATGAAGTTCCATGAAGCAGATGCTAAAGGCCCAGAATGGTCCTCCTGGGACCTGTAGGGGATCAAGTAAAAGTACCATCTTAAAAACCCTGATTGAGGGCTTCCCTGGTGGTTCAGTGGTAAGGAATCCACCATCCAATGCAGGAGACACAGGTTCGATCCCTGGTCTGGGAAGATCCCCCATGCTGCAGGGCAACCAAGCTCATGGGCCACAACCATTGAGCCTGTGCTCAAGAGCCCGGGAACCACACTGCTGAGCCCACATGTCCCAACTACTGAGCCCATATAGTACAACTACTGAAGCCTGCGTGCCCTAGAGCCCATGCTCCACAACAAAGAACCCACCGCCATGAGAAGCCCTCACACTGCAACTAGAGAGTAGCCCCTGCTCACCACAATTAGAAAAAGCCTGTGCCCATCAGTGAAGACCCCAGCATAGCCAAAAATTAAATAAATAAATTAAAATGTTTAAAAACCCTGAATGAGCAGTGAAAACTTATTCATCTTTGATCAATTCTTGGTAATTAGAAGTTTAAAGGTTTAAAGGAAGGTGCAGAAACTGCCATAAACTTACCACCTTCGTACATAATCAAAAGCAGCAGCTTTAGTCCAAAGGGGTTTAATTACCCTACATTATGAAAACATTCCCAGAAGTGTTTGAACTTCTGTAATCTTAATATTACTTGCAATTTTCCAAGCAAACATTTTCCAAAATTATAGTTTTTCTAACTTAAACCATGATTTAATTTCCCTCTTGTATTGAAAAATAATTAAAATGAACTTTCTTTTTTCTCTCCAGAGCATTTCCTTTTCTCTTAAGGCATATGGGCCACTTATAAATCAGATTTACAGAAAAATGATACAAAACATGACATGTCAAGCAATTATGCAATAAAACAAATCAATTGTAACTGTTTCAACCTGTTTTCAATAAATTAACTTACTTCACTCATTTGATTGTCCAATTTTGTCAAACTGCCGCCCTTCTAAGTATGAAACACATCTTGATGATTTTGACACTAAACTATGCTGTATTTAAACCTAGATGGTCTTTTATATATCCCTGAAAATTCTAATATTTGGAGAGCTGGCTTTTCAGCTTTTCAGCTTAAGAAAATTTTTTCTCTTAAGTGAAGAATGCTCATGGATTTCACATTACTGTTACTTAAAAAGTTAAATAATTTTTCTTTAATTATGAAAATAATTCTTAATCCAATGCCCTTTTAAAAATTTATCCTATGTGCCCACTCGGGTAGGAATAAGCCAGGATGCTTTTATTTTCTTTTAGTCTCAATCTTTTGTAGTATAACGGAAGAGGCTTTACCAAGAGGATCCACAAACTTTATAAAGACTATTATACCAATCAGCTATGAACATGGTTCCCTGAGAATGCATATTTAACCATCAACAGTGATACACAAAAATTCTGTAAATTATGTTTCAAGGCTCAAGCCATGGTTCACTTTCCGTACCTCAGTTAGCACATAACTCATAATAGCTTCCCCATTTCTTCAGGAGAATGTCTTGGCTTATGTTGATTGATTGCTTTTTTAACCATGTTGGAAGTAAAGCTGTTTTAATGGATGACAAGCAAAGAAGCCCTTCAATTACTTCTTTATTAATGTCATTCTTTCCTATGTAGTTGTCATTACTAATCCTTCCACCAATGTTTCCTGTTACAATTCTAAGAAGAGTTAGGCTTCTGTCATTTGATGAAATATATACTGGTTTCAATTTACTACAGTTTTTTTCTTTCAAGTAAAATGCAGTCTCTGTTAATTTTTCTTGAGGTTGCCTGTATGGGATCTTCTGATATATTCATGCTTCTAGTCATTGGTGGTGCTTCACAGTGAGCATGTATATGGTACAGACATGGTACCTCCATTTGTATACTCAGTCAGTAATGCTGCAGAAGCTCTCTCCCCTTTAAGCAGCACTCACTGTGGTCAGTTCAAGACTGATTCATAGAAAATACTCAGGCAATCATTAAAAACAGAGACATTACTTTGCTTACAAAGGTCCATATATAGTCAAAGCTATGGTTTTTCCAATAGTCATGTATGGATGTGAGACTTGGACCATAAAAAAGGCTTAGTGCCAAAAAAAATTGATGCTTTTGAATTGTGGTGCTGGAGAAGACTTTTGTCTTGAGAGCCCCTTGGATTGCAGGGAAATCAGAGCCATTGATCCTAAAAGAGCTCAACCCTGAATATTCATTGGAAGGACTGACTCTGAAGCTTCAATGCTTTGGCCACCTGATGTGAAGAGCCAACTCACCAGAAAAGTCCCTGATGCTGGGAAAGATTGAAGGCAAAAGGAGAATGGGGTGGCAGAGGATGAGAGGGTTATATAGCATCACCAGCTCGGTGCACATGAGTCTGAGCACACACTGGGAAATGGTGAAGGACGGGGGAGTCTGGCATGCTGCAGTCCATGGGGGTCCCAAAGAGTTGAACATGACTTAGTGACTGAACAACAACAAAGCATTAAAAGCAAAAATGAAAGGAGTGAAAAATGAATATTTAGCACCTATACACTCTATAATATCTGGCCTAAACATCAGATAACCTTATGAAATAAGTATTAACTACTATTATAATTTTCCCTAAAAAGTTTGTTTAATGAATTTCCCAATGTCATACCTTGACTCCAAAATCATATTCTATATATCTTAATTGTAAATACTGTCCACAGAAATAAAACTCGATAGGTGGGGTCTGTATGCTTTCTAAAGTAAGAAAGAGTTTGATTAGATACTTAATCATGAGGGAGCATTCTTTCAAAGCTGAAGCTTCCCTGGTCGCTCAGCAGTAAAGAACCCACCTGCCAATGTAGGAGGCACAGTTTCAAACTGTGGGTTGGGAAGATCCCTTGCAGGAGTCTTGTACAACTCGCTCCAGTATTTTTACCTGGAGAATCCCACAGACAGAGGAGCCTGGTGGGGTACAGTGCATAGGGTCACAAAGGGCTGGGCACAACTGAAGCAACTCAGCATCCACGCATGTACTTTCAAAGCTGCTGCTGTTTCAGCAACAGTATAGAGAGGAAAGGAACAGTCATTTCTTGTATTTTTCAGGGTCCTTGTCACCATATGGTCTTTATGAGAGCCTATTTATTTGCAAATGCTTCTGAATAGGAGAAATGATGCCTTCAATAATTGTTTAATAACACTGCAGTAGATGAATATCAGCAGAAATATATGACAAAGGCAAAACAGTTATATCGGCAGGACCCTAGAAATGATTGGACATGGAGACTGAGAAAGAGATAAGAGCCAGGAATAACTACTTTGTTTCTAGCTTCCATAAATGAGGAAATTTTCAAACCATTCATTTAAAGAGAATATAGTTGAGAAACAAATTTGAGGTGAAAATCACTAGGTCATTTTTAAATCACATAGAGTTCAAACTTCCTATAAAACATGTAAGTGAGATTTCCAGGAACCAGCTGGATTTACGAGTCTTGAGTTCAAGGGGAAAATGAAGGCTGAAAATGCAACATGTAAGTGATAACTGAAATCAGGAATGTAATTCAAGTAACCTTGTAAGTGTGGACAGTAAAAAGAACCCAGAGCTGATAAAGCAGCCTTGCAGAATATAACTATTTAAGCAATGGGCAGAAAAAAATAAGCCCATGAAGGAAACTAAGAAAGAAAATCTAAAAAATAGGATGGAATCCAGGAGAAAATAAAGTCATAGAAGATAAGGAGTATTTCTTGCTTTAAAGAGAGAACGGTCAACAGTGACAAGTAAGATGAAGCAAAAAGGCCCCATTTTATAGACCATTGTTAATCCTGGGGAAAAAACCAAAGGAATGAATATATACCAAAGTGATGGCAGGAAATGTTTCTTCCTCTATAAAGCAATTCTCCAGGCAAGAATACTGGAGTGGGTTGCCATTTTCTCCTTCAAGGGATCTTCCTGACCCAGGGACCAAACCTGTGTCTCCTGCATTGGCAGGCAGATTCTTTACCGCTAGCACCACCTGGGAAGCCCCACTACAGAGCAGTTCCATTTTCACAAGAAGTTCAGGACTTAGGTATAACTAAAAAGAGATGTACTTTGGCTACCTGACGTGAAGAGCTGACTCATTTGAAAAGACCCTGATGCTGGGAAAGATTAAAGGCAGGAGGAGAAGGGGATGACAGAAGATGAGATGCTTGGATGGCATCATTGACTCAATGGATATGAGTTTGGGTAAACTCCGGGAGTTGGTGATGGACAGGGAGGCCTAGCATGCTGCAGTCCATGGGGTTGCAAAGAGTCGGACATGACTGAGTGACTGAACTGAACTGAGCTGAACTGAAAAAGGGATGTGATGTCAAAAGCAGATACTTTAAGCATGGGGAAAGCTGTTACTATTTTTTTTTTTCAATGGTATTCACCTGTGAGAAAGCAAAGAGGTAAAACTATTGTTGTTGTTGTTGAGTCATTAAGTCATGTCTGACTCTTTGAGATGCCATGGACTGCAGCTAAATCAGTCCAAAACTGAGATTTTATAAGGGGTGGCCACCAATGGGCAAGGAAGAAGAGAGGAGGGGTAATCGTGACAGAATGACTGAAGTGACAGACTTTGGAATCTAGGGTCGAAAAGGATGAAAGTGGAGCTAGAAAGAAGCAGACAGATTAGAAGGAAATGGAGTGGCTCAAGGCCTGAAGTTTGCCTAAGGTCAAAGAGTAGGTATACTAGTTGTACAGAGTGAGAAGGATAGACAGACTGTCATAGTTGCAAAGAGTTTAAAGTTTAATATTTTGCATGTTGTATAGCACTAGGTTTTTCTATATTTCAAGATGTGTCTATATCTGTCTGATACCAAATTAATATAAAGGTAAAGACCATTATAGGGGGCTGGAATGCAAAAGTAGAAAGTCAAGAAATACCTGGAGTAACAGGCAAATTTGGTCTTGAAGTACAGAGTGAAGCAGGGTAAAGGTTAATAGAGTTTTGCCAAAAGAATGTAGTGATCATAGTAAACACCCTCTTCCAACAACACAAGAGAAGACTCTACACATGGACATCACCAGATGGGTCAATACTGAAATCAGATTGATTACATTCTTTGCAGCCAAAGATGGAAGAGCTCTATCCAGTCAGCAAAAAACAAGACTTAAAGTGAAGAAAGTAGGGGAAACCATTAGACCATTTAGATATGACCTAAATCCAACCCCTTATGATTATACAGTGGAAGTGAGAAATAGATTCAAGGGATTAGATCTGATAGGCAGAGTGCCTGAAGAACTATGGATGGAGGTTCATGACATTGTATAGGAGGCAGGGATTAAGACCATCCCCATGAAAAAGCAATGCAAAAAGGCAAAATGGTTGTCTGAGGAGGGCTTACAAATAGCTATCAAAAGAAGAGAAGCGAAAGGCAAAGGATAAAAGGAAAGATATACCCATTTGAACGCAGAGTTCCAAAGAATAGCTAGGAGAGATAAGATAACCTTCCTCAGTAATCAATGCAAAGAAATAGAGGAAAACAATAGAATGGGAAAGACTAGAGATCTCTTCAAGAAAATTACAAATACCAAGGGAACATATCATGCAAAGATGGGCTCAATAAAGAACAGAAATGGTATGGACCTAACAGAAGTGGAAGATATTAAGAAGAGGTGGCAAGAATACACAGAAGAACTGTACAAAAAAGATCTTCACAACCCAGATAACCATGATGGTATGATCACTCACCTAGAGCCAGACATCCTGGAATGCGAAGTCAAGTGGGCCTCAGGAAGCATCACTACGAACAAAGCTAGTGGAGGTGATGGAATTCCAACTGAGCTATATTCAAATCTTGAAGATGACACTGTAAAAGTGCTATATTCAATATGGCATCAAATTTGGAAAATGGAGCCACAGGACTGGAAAAGGTCAGTTTTCATCCCAATGCCAAAGAAAGGCAATACCAAAGAATGTTCAAACTACCTCACAATTGCATTCATCTCACATGCTAGTAAAGTAATGCTCAAAATTCTCCAAGCCAGGCTTCAACAGTATGTGAATCGTGAAATCCCAGATGTTCAAGCTGGATTTAGAAAAGGCAAAGGAACCAGAGATCAAATTGCATACATCTGTTGGATCATCGAAAAAGCAAGAGAGTTCCAGGAAGACATACACTTCTGCTTTATTGACTATGCCAAAGCCTTTGACAGTGTGGATCACAATAAACTATGGAAAATTCTTAAAGAGATGGAAATACCTGACCATCTGACCTGCCTCTGGAGAAATCTGCTTGCAGGTCTGAAAAAACAGTTAGAACTAGAAGTGGAACAACAGACTGGTTCCAAATAGGGAAAGGAGTACGTCAAGGCTGTATATTGTCACCCTTATTTAACTTATATGCAGAGTACATCATGAGAAACACTGGGCTGGAGGAAGAACAAGCTGGAATCAAGATCACAGGGAGAAATATCAATAACCTCAGATATGCAGATGACACCACCCTTATGGCAGAAAGTGAAGAGAAACTAAAGAGCCTCTTTCGGAAAGTGAAAAAGGAGAGTGTAAATTTGGCTTAACCTCAACATTCAAAAAACTAAGATCATGGCATCTGGTCCCATCAATTCAAGGCAAATAGATGGGGAAACAGTGGAAACAGTGTCAGACTTTATTTTGGGGGGCTCCAAAATCACTGCAGATGGTGACTGCAACCATGAAATTAAAAGATGCTTGCTCTTTGGAAGGAAAGTTATGATCAACCTAGACAACTTATTAAAAAGCAGAGACATTACTTTGTCAACAAAGGTCCATCTAGGTAAGGCTATGGTTTTTCCAGTGGTCATGTATAGATGTGAGAGTTGGACTGTGAAGAAAGCTGAGCACCGAAGAAGTGATGTTTTTGAACTGTGGTGTTGGAGAAGACTGTTGAGAGTCCTTTGGACTGCAAGGAGATCCAACCAGTCCATCCTAAAAGAGATCAGTCCTGAGTGTTCATTGGAAGGACTGATGTTGAAGCTGAAACTCCAATACTTTGGCCACCTGATGCGAAGAGCTGACTCATTGATTTGAAAAGACCCTGATGCTGGGAAAATTGAGGGCAGGAGGAGAAGGGGGTGACAGAGGATGGGATGGTTGGATGGCATCGCCAACTCAATGGACATGGGTTTGGGTAGACTCCGGCAGTTGGTGATGGACAGAGAGGCCTGGTGTGCTGTGGTTCATGGGGTTGCAGAGAGTTGGACACGACTAAGTGACTGAACTGAACTATACACTGTTCGTGGGATATTAAATTGGTATAGCTACAATGGAAAATAGTACAGAGCCTCCTCAAAATATTAAAAATAGAACTAATATCTGATCCAGCAGTTCTACCCCTAGGCATACCTTAAGGAAATAAAATAACTGTTTTAAGATTATCTGCGCCCTACATTCATAGGAGCATTATTTACAAGGGCCAAGACATGGAAACAATCTAGGTGGCCATCAAGAGACAATGGACAAAAATAAAAATAATACATATATATATATAAGTACACACATAATGGAATATTATTCTTCTAAAACTCATCTCCCATAACGTGATATTCAGGTATCCTAGTTTTGTCCTCTAATTTTTATCAATTGTAACATACCTTTAATAGACTGTTGGCCTTAATTGATCTATGACTAAATAAGTTCTAGTTATCAAACTAGAAGGAATACATTACTGCTAGGATGGTTATTTTACTTCTTAAGTAGATGGTTCTGAAGCAAAAGTGACTTTAAATATTAGATATATATATATTTATATGTGTGTGTATATATACATGTGTGCATATATTACATATATATATATACACATACCTAAAAGAAAACTAATATTTCTTAATTTCTTATATTCAAGGATATTCCAGGAGTAAATTTAAGTGCATTGTAGTAGCTCATTTGTTGTTAACTGTTTATTGTTTTAAGATAGTCTATTTATGTAGTATGTACCCATATATGTAATGGTTATACATTGTAATAGTAGAAAATATAAAAAATATGAGAGGATATACAGATAAAGTTCTCCCTCTGTATTCTATCTCCTCAGTTCCTACTTACCTTTACACTTTGGTAATAATCACTGAGCCTAGGACTTCTGAAATATCCTTAAGAATATTTTCTAATATTCTTTGGAAACATGTCTGTTTATATGTTCCACATACAAGGTTTATGTAATATATCTGTGTGATTCTTCATTGTGGTATTATTATTATTAACCTAAGAATGAAGATTACTTTTGCCTTTTAAATTTCCAAGGGAAAAGGGTTTTTTCCCAATATTATCAATTTCTAATTTCATTAAGCAGTGATCAAAAATTAATTAATTAGTAATGAATACCCTAATTGAGACACAAAATACATTTGTGAACATGACTGTGAGTAGGAAAATGGCAGCCACAAGAAGGGTGTACATTAATTGCATGAGCTTCTAAAGTTCTTAGGATCTATAAAAGCAGGTGTATTATTAATAGCTAGTCTCCATATACACTCTTAAGGAGTTTCTCCCCCTTGTATCTAGCAATAAAATGAGGCAGAGCTGACTCTGAATGACTTCATCACTTCTCACGAACATAGGTCATAAGAAACTTGTCATTACTCACAGAGTTTCTCAGAATACTTGCTCTGAAAGAAGCAAGATAACTGAGTACCCAGTAAGCACACGCTGTGAGAAAACTAGACTTACAGAGAGGCCACGTGGAGAAAGAGAAATGCCCTGCCCAGCCCAGCCATCTCAGCCAAGGTTTCAGACATGTGCGTGGAGGAGCCATTTTTGCCCACCCCAGTCAAGCCTTCAGATGACCTCAGAATTAGTTGACATCTAACTGAAACTACATGAGAGAGCTATCCAGCTGAGCCCAAGCAATTGACAAAACCTTGAGGAATAATATATTTTTATGTTAAGTCTTTTATGTTCAAGCAGCTTTATACACAAGAGTGGGAATAGCAGGAAATTAAGTGATGACATGGACAGAAGGGTGACGCCTCCTCGTATTACACAAAGCAAACAGGAAAGTAGGCTGGAACTGATGAGATTAAGGGGCTTGCAGATAAGATGACAAGTTTGAGATGAGCAATATTTGGAATTGGTATTGTGGGGAATGGAAATGAGAGTTGAAAATGGAAACGGATAAGGATATCTGGGTGATATCACAGGTTAAGCTGAAATCCATGTTTGCATTGGTACCATTTACCTAATTAGGCCAGTTGCTCTAATAGTTGTTAAACTCATTCACGAGAAGTAAATCAAGGATCTATGAATATAATATAATGAAAGTGTAAGTTATATAGATAGTAAAATGACTAGAAATGAAGGCAGCATTAGGGGTGTTAAGGATGTGAATCTGGAACCCTTTACTGAAAGCCAGAGAAGTCAATATATGGCAGTTGCAGAGAGGACAGTTACAACTAAAGAAGGCTCAAGGTGGTAGAGTTCATGCTATGATCCTCAAAAGATTTCCCAGATTTGGAAGCATAACATAACTTTAACAGCATCCAGTTTTAAAGGGAACAGTTTAACCTGTTGAAGAGAAACACTTTTAATTCTTTGGTATGCAAAACCAAATCAATATCTTCAACAGTTTATATTACAAATACCTATTATGAAAGTTTCCTAACTAAACTTAAAAACTTTTGATCAGCAAGGGATACCATGGACAAAAGGAGAAGACAAACTATAGACAGGGAGAAAATATTCAGATATGATATGACCGATAAGACACTAACCTCCAAAATACAAAAATAGCTCATACAACTCAATACCAAAACTGCAAACAACCCAATAAAAAATGGGCAGAACACCTGAGTAAGCATTTTTTCAAAGATGGCTAACAGGCACATGAAAAGATGGTCAAACCTTGTTAATTATTCAGTTCAGTTCAGTTCAGTCGCTCAGTCATGTCTGACTCTTTGTGACCCCATGAATCGCAGCATATCAGGCCTCCCTGTCTATCACCAACTCCTGGAGTTTACTCAAACCCATGTCCATCGAGTTGGTGATGCCATCCAGCCATCTCATCCTCTGTCGTCCCCTTCTCCTCCTGCCCCCAATCCCTCCCAGCATCAGGGTCTTTTCCAATGAGTCAGCTCTTCGCATGAGGTGGCCAAAGTATTGGAGTTTCAGTGTCAACATCAGTCCTTCCAATGAACACCCAGGACTGATCTCCTTTAGGATGGACTGGTTGGATCTCCTTGCAGTCCAAGGGACTCTCAAGTCTTCTCCAACACCACAGTTCAGATGCATCAATTCTTCGGTGCTCAGCTTTCTTCACAGTCCAACTCTCACATCCATACATGACCACTGGAAAGATCATAGCCTTGACTAGACGAACCTTTGTTGGCAAAGCAATGTCTCTTCTTTTTAACATGCTGTCTAGGTTGGTCATAACTTTCCTTCCAAGGAGTAAGCGTCTTTTAATTTCATGGCTGCAATCACCATCTGCAGTGATTTTGGAGCCCAAAAAAATAAAGTCTGACACTGTTTCCACTGTTTTCCCATCTATTTCCCATGAAATGATGGGACCAGATACCACAATCTTCTGAATGTTGAGCTTTAAGCCAACTTTTTCACTCTCCTCTTTCAGTTTCATCAAGAGGCTTTTTAGTTTTTCACTTTCTGTATATGGTGTCATCTGCATATCTGAGGTTATTGATATTTCTCCCGGCAATCTTGATTCCATTTTGTTCTTCCTCCAGCCTAGCGTTTCTCATGATGTACTCTGCATATAAGTTAAATAAGCAGGGTGACAGTATACAGCCTTGATGTACTCCTTTCCCTATTTGGAAGCAGTCTGTTGTTCCATGTCCAGTTTTAACTGTTGCTTCCTGACCTGCATACAGGTTTCTCAAGAGGCAGGTCAGGTGGTCTGGTGTTCCCATCTCCTTCAAAATTTTCCACAGTTTGTTGTGATCCACACAGTCAAAGGCGTTGGCATAGTCAATAAAGCAGAAATAGATGTTTTTCTGGAACTCTCTTGCTTTTTTGATGATCCAGCAGATGTTGGCAATTTGATCTCTGGTTCCTCTGCCTTTTCTTAAACCATCTTGAACATCTGGAAGTTCATAGTTCACATATTGCTGAAGCCTGGCTTGGAGAATTTTGAGCATTACTTTACTAGCGTGTGAGATGAGTGCAATTGTGTAGTAGTTTGAGCAATCTTTGGCATTGCCTTTCTTTGGGATTGGAATGAAAACTGACCTTTTCCAGTCCTGTGGCCATTGCTGAGTTTTCCAAATTTGCTGGTATATTCAGTGCAGCACTTTCACAGAATCATCTTTCAGGATATGAAATAGCTCAACTGTAATTCCATCACCTCCACTAGCTTTCTTCATAGTGGTGCTTCCTAAGGCCCACTTGACTTCACATTTCAGGATGTCCGGCTCTAGGTGAGTGATCACACCATCGTGATTATCTGGGTAATGAAGATCTTTTTTGTACAGTTCTTCTGTGTATTCTTGCCACCTCTTCTTAATATCTTCTGCTTCTGTTAGGTCCATACCATTTCTGTTCTTTATTGAGCCCATCTTTGCATGATATGTTCCTTTGGTATTTGTAATTTTCTTGAAGAGATCTCTAGTCTTTCCCATTCTGTTATTTTCCTCTATTTCTTTGCACTGATCACAGAGGAAGGCTTTCTGATCTCTCCTGGCTATTCTTTGGAACTCTGCGTTCAAATGGGTATATCTTTCCTTTTCTCCTTTGCTTTTCGCTTCTCTTCTTTTCACAGCTATTTGTAAGGCCTCCTCAGACAGCCATTTTGCTTTTTCGCATTTCTTTTCCATGGGGAAGGTCTTAATCCCTGTCTTCTGTACAATGTCTTGAACCTCCATCCATAGTTCATCAGGCTCTCTGTCTATCAGATCTAGTCCCTTAAATCTATTTCTCACTTCCACTGTATAGCCATAAGGGATTTGACTTAGGTCATACCTGAATGGTCTAGTGGTTTTCCCTACTTTCTTCTATTTAAGTCTGAATTTGTCAATAAGGAGTTCATGATCTGAGCCACAGTCAGTTCCCAGTCTTATTTTTGCTGGCTGTGTAGAGCTTCTCCATCTTTGGCTGCAAAGAATATAATCAATCTGATTTCGGTGTTGACCATCTGGTGATGTCCATGTGTAGAGTCTTCTCTTGTGTTGTTGGAAGAGGGTGTTTGCTATGGCCAGTATGTTCTCTTGGCAAAACTCTATTAGCCTTTGCCTTGCTTCATTCTGTACTCCAAGGCCAAATTTGCCTGTTACTCCATTAGGGAAATGCAAGTCAAAACAACAGTGACATATCACCTTACACCTGTCAGAATGGCTGTTATCAAAAAGAACACAAATAAAACATGTTGGCAAGGATGTGGGGAAAAGGGAACCTTTGTACACTGTTGGTGAGAACATAAAATTGGTTCAGCCATTCTGGAAAACATTATTAGGGTTCCTCAAAAAGCTACAAAAGGATCTGTCATTTGATAAAGTAATTCCACTCATGGAGATATATCCAAAATAACCCTACTAATTTAAAAAGATATAAATATCACAATGTTTATAAAAGCACTATTTACAATAGCCAAGATATGAAAGCACCCTCATCCACCAACAGATGAATGCATAAAGAGGATGTAGTACATGCACACACACACACAAAAAGAAAAACACACAATGGAATATTACACAGCCATGAAAAAGAAAATTTGCCATTTGTAACAACATGAATTGGCCTGGAGGTATTATGCTTGGTGAAATAAATCTGATAGATAAACACAGATACTGTATAATATCACAGATATGTAGAATCTTAAAAAAATACAAATGAACATATATAGTAAAATAGACACAGATTCACAGATACAGTAAATCAACCTGTGGTTACCAATTGTGAAAGAGGATAGAGAGGGACAAGTCAGGCATATGAGATTAAGAGGCACAAACTGCTATGTATAAAACAGACATTTAACAAGGGTACATTGCAGAGCATAGGGAATGACAGCCATCGTCTTAAGAATTTTTAATATGTACACTGAACCACTATGATATATACTAGAAAGTAACGTAATACTGTGAATAAAATATACTTCAGTAGAAAAGAGAATTTTGTATTAGGTCGGTGCAAAAGTAACTGTGGTTTTGCATTGTTGAACTCTGCCATTTACACTGGAATATATTCTTAAATGTGGTTACATTACACATCATTTTATGTTTATTCTCAGTTTATGTTTTGGTTTTCTTTTTTTTTTTTTTTTGCTAATGATTTATTACTTGCTATCTATTTTATACTCATTTTAGACTAGAGAAATCATGTTAGACAAAAAGTATATTTAACCAATTTTCTTCTTGGAGTTCAAAATGTGTTGTAAAGCAATGCAGACAACTTGCAACATCAGCCGATCAGCTCAGGAACTGCTAATGAAGGTACAGTTTGGTGGTGGTTCAAGAAGATTTCCAAAGGAGATGATAGGACTGAAGATGAGGTGAGCAGTGACTAGTCATCAGAAGCTGACGATGACCAACTGAGAGCAATCACTGAAGCTGTTCCTCTTACAACTATACAAAAAGCTGCTGAAGAACTCAAGGCTAACAAATCTACAATCATTCAGCATTTGAAACAAATTGGAAAGATGAGTTGGTGGGCACACAAACTAGTACAGCCACTGTGGAGAACAGTGTGGAGATTCCTTAAAAAACTGGAAATAGAACTGCCATATGACCCAGCAATCCCACTCCTGGGCATACACACTGAGGAAACCAGATCTGAAAGAGACACGTGCACCCCAATGTTCATTGCAGCACTGCCTATAATAGCCAGGACATGGAAGCAACCTAGATGCCTATCAGCAGACGAATGGAAGAGGAAGCCATGGTACATATACACAATGGAATATTACTCAGCCATTAAAAAGAATTCATTTGAATCAGTTCTAATGAGATGGATGAAACTGGAGCACATTCTACAGAGTGAAGTAAGCCAGAAAGATAAAGACCAATATAGTATACTAACACATATATATGGAATTTTAAAAGATGGTAACAATAACCGTATATGCAAGACAGAAAAAGAGACACAGATGTACAGAACAGAATTTTGGACTCTGTGTGAGAAGGCAAAGGTGGGATGTTCTGAGAGAATAGCATTGAAACAAGTATATTATCAAGGGTGAAGCAGATCACCAGCCCAGGTTGGATGCATGAGACAAGTGCTCAGAGCTGGGGCACTGGGAAGACCCAGAGGGATGGGATGGGGAGGGAGGCGGGAGGGGGATCAGGATCGGGAACACATGTAAATCCATTGCTGATTCATGTCAATGTATGGCAAAAACCACTACAATATTTTAAAGTAATTAGCCTCCAACTAATAAAAATAAATGAAAAAAAAAAAAGATTAAGTTACAGGGGAAAAAAAAAGAAACAAACTGGAAAGATGAAAAAGCTCAACAAATGAGTACCTCATAAAGAAAGAAAGTGAAAGAAAGCATTAGTAACTCAGTCATGTCTGCCTCTTTGCAACCCCATGGACCATAGCCTGCCAGGCTCCTCTGTCCATGGAATTCTCTAGGCAAGAATACTGGAGTGGGTAGCCATTCCCCTCTACAGGGGATCTTCTTAAACCTGGGATTGTACCTGGGTCTCCTGCATTTCCAGCAGATTCTTCACTCTCTGAGCCACCAGGGAACCTGGGTGCCTCATAAGCAAAAATATCATTTTGAAGGGTCATCTTCTCATTGGGAAAAGAGTATGTCAAGGCTGTAAATTGTCACTCTGATTATTTAACTTATATGCAGAGTACACCATGTGAAATGCCAGACTGGATGAAGCACAAGCTGGAATCAAGATTGAGGGAGAAATATCAACAACCTCAGATATGCAGATAACACCACCCTTACAACAGAAAGCAAAGATGAACTAAAGAGCCTCTTGATGAAAGTGAAAGGGGAGAGTGAAAAAAATGGCTTAAAACTCAACATTCAAAAAACTAAGATCAAGACATCTGGTCCCATCACTTCATGGAAAATAGATGGGGAAACAATGGAAACAGTGAGAGACTATTTTCCTGGGTTCCAAAATTACTGCATATGGTGACTGCAGCCATGAAATTAAAAGATGCTTGCTCTTTGGAAGAAAAGTTATGACCAACTTAGACAGCATATTAAAAAGCAGAGGCATTATTTTGCTGAAAAAGGTCCATCTAGTCAAATTTATGTTTTTTCCAGTAGTGATGTATGGTTGTGAGAGTTGGACCATAAAGAAAGCTGAGTGCCAAAGAATTGATGCTTTTGAACTGTGGTGTTGGAGAAGACTCTTGAGAGTCCCTTGGACTGCAGGGAGACCAAACCAATCAATCCTAAAGGAAATCAGTCCTGAATATTCATTGGAAGGACTGACGCTGAAGCTGAAGCTTCAATACTTTGGCCACCTGATGCGAAGTACTGACTCATTGGAAAAGACCCTGATGCTGGGAAAGATTGAAGGCGGGAGAAGAAGGGAACAATGAGATGGCTGCATGGCATCACCGACTCAATGGACATGAGTTTGAGCAAGCTTTAGGAGTTGGTGATGGACAGGGAAGCCTGACATGCTGCACTCCATGGGGTCACAAAAGGTCGGACATGACTGAACAACTGAACTGAACTTAGTCTATGCAACAACAATGAACCATTTCTGGATTGGATTGTGATGTGTGATGAAAAGTGGTAACTGGTGATCATTAGCTCAGTGGTTGGACTGTGAAGCTGCAAATCACTTTCCAAAGCCAAACTTGCACCAAAAAAGGCCGTGGTCAGTGTTTGTGGTCTGTTGCCTGTCTATCCACTTCAGCTTTCTGAATCCTGGTGAAACCGTTACATCTGAGAAGTACATTCAGCAAATTGATGAGATGCACTGAAAACTGCAATGCCTGCAGCCAGCATTGTTCAACCGAAAGGGCCCAGTTCTGCACAACACCTGCCTGCAGGCTGCACAACCAATGCTTCAAAAGCTGAACAAATTGGGCCATGAAGTTTTGCCATCCACCATATTCATGTGAACTCTTGCCAACTGACTACTACTTCTTCAAGCATCTTCACAACTTTTTGCAGGCAAAATGCTTCCACAGCCAGCAGGAGGCAGAAAATGCTTTCCAAGAGTTCATCGAATCCCAAAGCATAATCGTTTTGCTCTAGGAATAAACAAACTTATTTCTCGTTGGCAAAAACGTGTTAATTATAATGTTTCCTATTTTGACTAATAAAGATGTGCTTGAGCCAAGTTATAAGAATAAAAAATTCACAGTCCAAAACTACAATAACTTTTTTGCCAACCTAAATATTTCTCAGATGGCACTAGGGGTAAAGAACTTGCCTGTCAATGCAGGAGATGCAAGAGATGGGGCTTGGGAAGATCCCCTGGAGAAGGAAATGGCAACACACTCAGTATTCTTGCCTGGAAAATCCCACAGAGGAGCCTGGCGGGCTACGGGGCTGCAAAGAGTCAGACAGAACTGAGCACAGACAGCGGCACACATGGTCCAGTAAGTGCCATATACGGCAAATATCTGAGCCTGAGCAAAATAAAGCAGGACCTTTGATGACACCTTATAAACAAAATAGAGAAACATTGCTGAAGACCTGATTAAGGAGTATGGTTTTTAAGGTTCAATCAGGAAGCCAAAAAGTACAAGTTTCAGCCATTAAGACTGGATTTAATATAAGGAAGAATTTTCCAGTAGTAAGATCTCTCCTTTCAGTGGCCTCAAGAGATGATGACTTGTTCATAATTGAGGGAGCAACTTTGAAAGGGGATTCTACTGCCAGGAGAGTCCCTTAAAACTTGATGAAATTGCAACCATAAAATTTGTCTATGGAGTTAATATAACCAGTTCCAAGCATTCCTTTTGTAAATTACATCTATCAGGAAAAAAAGTCACGTGATTTCTTTTCTTTTCTCAATTAGGGGCTCGTGAGGAAGATTTCAAGCAATAGATTTAGCCAGTCTTGTTCACAGGTCACAATTCCAGGGTATAGCTACAATATCCCACCTACTCATGTAGCTGTTCCCAATTCAAGCACAGGGGCAGTGGAATCCAAATTGTCATTTCCATGATTTCTACCTTCCTTGTCTTGTCTCTTGACTAGATAAAAGTTCCAGTCACTCGCAATTTGATTGGTAATAGTGTCCTTGTCCTCCAAGGTTTACCTCCTAAGTATACCAACCAGCAATTTAACTGGTGCAGTTGTCTGAATAATAAATCCTCCTAGGGAATGAACCTTTTCACATGTGCCAAGCAGCCAAGTCATTTTCATGGCTACAGGTGCCAGGCTGGGTGATGGTCTCAGGTCTCACTTAGACAAAGACTCGGTTGTTTTCAAAGAACCATGTCCCCCAAAGTCTGTGCAAACCTGGTGGAATACATTTCCTTCCTCTGTTTTAGATGACCAAAAATCCCCATGAATTATACTAGGTTTGTTCTCTTCCCTTTTCCCTCCTTCATTTGTCTGCCCACCATGTTGTATTAATCGCATTCCCCCCAAAAAGGATAAATAAACTACTTTTCCATTCCTTCTTTGTTCATTCATTTCTTTTAGTTTTCTTTTGCCTTGTGTCTCTGATAGCTTTGTCAGTTGATTGGTTCTTTGAGCTTTAATGGTAACCATGTGGTTTGCTATTTTACTAGAGAAACAGCCACAATATAAGAAATCATACATCTATCTCTGGAACTATGCTGGCAGATCTGTATAATTTTCTACACATTTCCCCTAAAACTTCCCATAACCTATGTTTACATGATTTCTTTTTAACCATTATATCTCTAGCTTCCTATTTCAGTGCTGCCAACTCAAGGAAGTCTCGTATGAATGGATATATCCTTGGAGGAAATTTAAGAGGAAAAGTACTTAAAACTGCAAACCAAAACACCACTTGAGTTCTATATGAATCTATGGTTAAGAGAAATGGTTTATTTGCACCCACTTTAGGCACATTTTTTCTTGGAATGGCACTTACCATAATTTGTGGGCAGTGCTCATTAAATATACAGTTGAATTTTAGGAAATAACTGATAAAGAGAAGATACTATCAAGAACTTGTTCCTATAGTTATATCCTTTATATATTAATTTTGTGCCAGCATGGCCCCAATTTCATTCTCTTTTCTTATTTAAATTGCCTATCCAGTCTTCTGTCTTTAGAAGGATAAGAAATAGTCTGCAAATGTTTATATCCCTTAATCTAAATACAGAATCATAAATTATACAGATAGGGTGGAGTTGAGAGTTGCATTAAACTACTTGGTACTTTAGTCGATGAGTTAGAGAAACTGTAGAAGTTACATGAGTTGGATACAGTTCCAAGGATATTTTTTTGTTCTTGTAAGGAGGGAAACCAGATCTCCTGCCCCTCTTACTGTATTTTTTCTAATAATCTGGGGAGTTTATAACAGACAAAATGATTTCATCAACTTCAGCTATAACCAATTTTAACTGGGAACTCCATTTTCTCAAACAAAATTTCAAAGAAACATTGAGTCCATTTCAAGTTTAATCAAATTTTACTTTTTCTTTAACAATGGCCTTTTCCAAAGTTCGAACATTTTAACCAAATATTCAGAACGTACTACTCATGCGAAAATTAAAGAGAAAATTTTACTCCTTAATCACTTCGTTTGCCTTTCAATTTTAATTGGAAGAACTCAAAAGTCTAAGCGACAAGGAAGATTAATTCCCTTTCTCATCACAAATGCCACAGTCCTTCAGTCATTTATAACTTTTTCCTGGCAGAGCTGCCCTGCAGCATCTGCATAATCTTTTCCCAATGCCTGGCCAGGTTTCTCTGGAGCTGCTTTCCAGGAATGTCTGGAATTAGAACATTTTTTGGTAATTCTTTTCTTCTTTTTTCCTTCAGTAATTATGCCTTTTTTTTTTTTCCTGTCTCACACTTAATTATTGTTTATGTTGGATGGTATTTCAGTGATTATTTTAAAAGAAAACAAAATTTTAGTCTCCATTGAAATGATGGTATCAAGCCATCATCAAGTCCCATGAGTAAAAGCTGAATGGAAGTAATAAACTTTAAAAATGTTTATAAAGACTTAAAAACTATTAGTAACAGTTTAACTGAAGTATAATTGACATTTACTAAACTATTTATCACAAGTATACAATTTGATCAGATTGGACAAGTGTGTACACTCATGAAAACTATCACTGCAATCAAGATAATGAAGATATGCTTCACCTCTGATTACAATCTTTTCATCCATCCCCTCTTCCCTCCTCCGCCTTGTTCACTCGAGGCAAACACTGGTCTGCTTTCTGTCCTGATAGATTAGTTTGCATTTTCTAGAATCTTATATAAATCATAGTCTGTACTCCATTTTGTCTAGCTTTTTTCATATTATAGTTATTTTGAGACTAATCCATGCTGCAGCAGGTTTAAATAGTTCATCTGTTTTACTGTGGAGTAGTAGAGTAGTACTCAATTGAATGACTGTATCAGAGTTTGCTTATCCATTCATTTGTTAATGGACATTTGAGTGGTTTCCAGCTTGGAGCTATTAGAAATAAATTGGCTATGAGCATTTGTACATAAGTTTTTGCGTGGACATATGTTTCTGCTTTTCATGGGTAAATACTTAGGAGTAGAAAAGCTGGATCATATAGTAAATGTATGCCAAAGTTTTTTTTTAAAAATCCACAGTGTTTTTACCAAGTTGTACTATTCCACATTCCCACTAGCAGTGTATAAGAGTTCCACTTCATCTACATCTTTAGCATGGTAGGGCCTGCATTTTTTATTTTAGCCATACTTATAGATATGTAGTGGTATCTTATTATGTTTTTAATTTTCTTTTCTTTAATGATTAATGTTGCCAGGCACCCTATATTACTCAGCTTGGAATAACAATGGGACCGGCTGCTTGGTTATTTATGTTCTTGTCTTGGTGTCTCAGAGCCTGAGATCTCCACATAAAATGGCTGAACTAAGTAAGATCCACAGAACTCGGTTAATGGTAAACCCTAGAAATGCATAAATCTCCCCTCAATCAGGATGATAAATAAATAAATAAATAAAGCATAGCTGGTGGAAATTAAACTCTAAATCAAGAAAAAGAAATCATCTTAAAAATTCAGAGAGAAATCATTCTGTAGATATTATTTACTAAAAGAACCGAAAGAAGTTTTCCTTGTTTTGGCAAAACTACTCCATCCTCAATAATATGCAAAAATGAATGATCTTAATAGAAAACCAGGAGAAGAGACTGGGCTGAGATTAAAGAGCAACCATATAAAACAGCAGTCAGGGGGACATCTCTAAATGCTTGAAGGAAAGTGTGACAGGTGCCAGATTTTTATTTCAGCCAAATTGGCTTCCACCACAACAGGAAGACATCTGCAAAAACATCTCCAACAACTCAGTAAATCACAAACTCTTTGGGAAAAAAAAAAATAAAGACACACTTCATTAAGTAAATGAGTGAGCTTATCTATTCATCTATTTATTTGTTAAATAAATATTTATTAAATCATTGTTGCAAAGGTAATCATTACTGCAAGGTAATAGGGCCCTGAGAAACCATAGAAAAGGTATTGTGCGTGCATGTTAAGTCGCTCCAGTCATGTCTGACTCTTTGCAACCCTATGGACTGTAACCCACTAGGCTCCTCTGTCCATGGGATTTTCCAGGCAAGAATACTGGAGTGGGTTGCCATTCCCTCCTCTAGGGGATCTCCCCAACCCAGGGATCAAACCAGCATCTCATGTTTCCTGCATTGGCAGGTGGATTCTTTACCACTAGTGCCACCTGGGAAGCCCAGAATAGGTAACATTTTTCATCAAATGGATATTAGCCCTTAAAATACATTGTTATTATGGATTGTTGAAATATTAAATAATGCTTTTCATTTAAAATATAGGAATTTAGTTACTATTAAGCTGTTTTATAGTTAACTATTTTATCTGGCAAGATCACTACAAATTCATTCTGACTAATCCAATACTATGGTTATCAGAAAACCTGTGGTTATTTACTATTTATACTAAATGGGAATAACCAATTAAGGAATAAATGTGTAATTAAGTAAGTAAAGAAATTTAATTAAGTAAAGAAAGTTTGATTGTACAGTCAATGGTCACCATCATTTTAAGATTCATAGAAGGTTTCAAGATCACAGAGTACCTCAGGGTTCTAACTATAAAAATGTGATCTCACTGTCCAATAGATGTCAACAATGCCCAATTCTGGAATTGTAAATAACAGATATCCTGTTCCACATAGATGTTTAGATTCAAGTGACAGCTTACCTATCACATCCTGCTCTCCAAATGATTAGGCAAGTAGTGGGTGGAGAGACTATTTGATCTCCATGATGCCTCTGCCCCACTGATTCCATGTTGGACATAGTCTTGATAAAGTAGTGAAGGCCTTTACATCTCTTGAGAGGATATCAATAACCAGGAAAAGGTTAGAACTTTGATCCTTTTCAGACAGTAGCACCTGAAAATCTTCTCTGGCAGGCAGCTAGAGAGCTAGTTGACTCCAGGATAAATATGAAGAATGAGAAGAGCCCCTTTCAGGGAAACCCTGGAAATTGAATATGCAGTCTACCCTCTTTACAAATCCAATCTATCTCACGTTATTTTGAGCATTTGCTCCATATAATGGAAGGTTTTTGTTAGAAGCACAAAGGTGTTGGGGATACACTTCAGGAAAACAACATAAATTTCTCCACTATTATTTCCGCATTCCTCGTTGACTCACATGCCTCTCCTGCAATAAATAATTGACTGTAATAAAAAATTTACCACACTAAAACTATCATTAAGGTCACTGAAAGAATAAATCATGGTGTTTTACAGAGTGTGCCTAGCGAACAAATTCACTGCTTGGATTTTTATGCTCTGGGTGATGGGATGTGCAGGGAAGTTAGAGGAAGTAGAGATAACTGAATAAAAATTAAAACATTCTTATAGCAAGCCACCAGGATTGAATTTGACCTTTGGGAAGCAAATTGAAGAGTCACATAAAAGTTGTGCTTTGAGTCACATTAGAGTTATGTTTATGAACAAAATCTCCAATGAGATATTTGACAATATGCATACTTATGGCTCTCAAAGGAAAGAACAGAACAGGACATATTGTCAGCTTGTTAGCAATTCTTCAGAAACAATATAGACACTTTAAGTCATTCCTGGAGAAGGGAATGGCAAGTCACTCCAGTATTCTTGCCTGGAGAACCCCTGTGGACAGAGGAGCCTGGCGGGCTACAGTCCATGGGGTCACAGAGTCGGACACGGCTGAATGACTAACACTGTCATTCTACATCTTCAGATACTAACAAGAACTCCAAGAAAACTCTCTTTAGCCTTGTGTTTTATGTATACAAATGTAATGTATTAGATATATAATGTATCAGGTCTATCAGAACAACTTGGATAATTGTTTAATAACTATAATTTAGATAACAATGTAAATAAACTATTTTAATCTCATTATCTAATCATCAAAATGAAATTTTAAATATTCTCTGAATTGTAAAACTCCTTTTTTGAGGCATGAGGAATTGCTCAAATGTTAAATGGTACTGTGTAGTTTCAAAACACACTGATGATAATCTCAGTGAAATAAAAGGATGCCCTGTGATCAGAGAAGGAAAGCTATAATTCCTAAACCTATGTTGCTTCCCTGGTGGCTCAGTGGTAAAGAATCCTTCTGCTGAGCAGGAGACGCGGGTTCAATCCCTAGGTCAGGAAGATCCCCTGAAGAAGAAAATGGCAACCCACTACCTGGGCAATCCCATGGACAGAGGAGCATGACGGGCTACAATCCATGGGGTTGCAAGAGTCAGACACAACTTAGCAACTGAGTACGGACAAAAACCTATGTTATTCATATTCTGAATATATCAAAGGGGAGAATACAATTTGAACTTGAATGATAATAAAATATGTTCTGGATCACAATTTCCAATTATTATTCCCAAGACACTGACCTCACTCAAGCTCCATTTATCATTCTTGATTTTATGGCTACACTTTCCAAATAGTTATAGATTCATTTAATCAGCAAATATATCTATTGTGCTCCCAATATGTGTTTAAAGAGCAGTGCTCGTCATGGTTGGAGAAATAAGATGGCTATGCTATCCTTTATTCCTGCCATCAAAGGTTAGGCAAACCTGATATCTGTACCTGTGACTCTAAAGCAGAGTGGAAGGGAAAGATCACTGAAGTTGATTTTATAAATCAAGGGAAGTCAGAGCACTGGCAGAGTTACTTATGATGATACTGAAGTCACTGAGAATGTTGCCAGGAATTAGAATGAAAAGAATGCAAAGTCAGGTACTAAAATCCTAGGGAAGCCAGGGATTGAAAAGGGCCTCATCTTTATGTGTTTAGCATTTCCATTTTTTTCTCATTGAAACTGTATATTCATGTTCAATATGTAGCATTATATATATTACCTCTTTAATATAAAACTTTTGAGATTTCTTTATGGTGACCCAAAGTAGGCAAGTGGGAAGAATGAGTACCTCTTCTTCAGACATACATAGATGTCCATCGATGGTGGAGAAGACAGCATCAATGGTATGATGTGATGCTAAAATCTAGAAGGGCTAGTGTCTGAGAGAGATAGTCACCAAAGTCACTCTCTGGGAACCAAAGAACAGTGAGTGAAGCGTGGGAACTGGACGTTATGGTATGCATTCTGGAAGTCTGAGGACTGGCAGGCAGGCATTATTCACTCCTGACCATCCTGGTCTCAGATGCCAATCAGGCTGAGAATAAGAGGAAAGACTCCCTGGGCAAGGAGACTGGCAAGAAGGTGTGGGGGGGAGGGGGTGGACGACAACTTCTGAGACTGTGAGCTGAAGCAGGAAGTGTTCTAAGGGGCTGAATGAAAAGATGAGACTTAGGGTTAAGGTACACCTCCACTTCAAGTCAGTACTTGAGTAAGTGAAAAAGCTGCCAGGCCTACAAAAGACACTGGGGAAGAAGGCAGGATAAATCCAGGTGTCCTGGGGCCTAAAGTTTATATAACACGGGAGCCTTCTTGAAAGAATGCTGAGCTGTGCTCAATCACTTCAGTTGTGTCCAACTGTTTGCCACCCATGGACTGTAGCCCGCCAGGCTCCTCTGTCCACGGGATTTCCCAGGCAAGAATACTAGAGTGGACTGCCATGCCCTTCTCCAGGGGATCTTCCTAACTCAGGGATCAAACCCACGTCTCCTGCATCTCCTGCATTGCAGGCAGATTCTTTTTGTGGAGCCACCGAGGAGGTCCCTTGAAAGAACACAAAATTATAAATACAAAAAGTTAGGACTCCTCTCAGAAACTTGAAAGATATCCATGCAAACAAGACTCTAAAGCCTAAATTTCAGTAGCTTCTAAGCTGTATTGGGGAAGGAGCTTGAAAGGGATAATTTGAGAACTTCGCTGTTGCTCCTCAGACATCTACAAGTTTCTAAAGTGCCAAAGCAAAAATACTTCAATATTTTCTGTCCTCTGTGGCCTAAGAATCATCATGGCCCTAACCTTTAAGTGCTATGATCATAAAGGTTGGCCATGGCGATGTGAAAAAGGTGGAATTGGGAGAAGTGAATTAAGAAATACATGGGAAAGTCCATCAACAGATGAATGGATAAAGAGGAAGTGGTATATATATGCAATGGAATATTATTTATCCATAAAAAGGAATAAAATTGGGCCATTATAGACAGGCGGACGGACCTAGAGACTGTCATACAGAGAGGTAAGTCGGAAAGAGAAAAATAAATATAATATTAATGCATATATGTGGAATCTAGAAAAATGGTAGAGACGAACCTATTTGCAGGGCAGGATTAGAGATGCAGACATAGAGAACGGACATATGGACACAGGGGAGAGGGAGGGGTGGGGTGAATTGTGAGATTAGGATTGATATACATATATTCACTCCATGTGTAAAACAGAGTGGGAGCCTGTGTCCAGCACAGGCGGCTCAGCCCAGCGTTCTGTGGTGACCTAGAGAGATGGGCTGGGGGGAGATTCATGAGATGGGGGTGCAAGAGGGAGGGGGCACATATATACACATGGCTTATTCACTTTACTGTGCAGCAGAAACTGACATGACATTGTAAAGCAACTATACCCTATTAAAAAAATTAAAATACATGGCTTCTTTTTAAAAAGAAGAAAAAGAAATACATAGGAAACTCTTTGCTAAAGTGAGATAAAAATACTGATTTCCCTTGCCAAATTTCGAAAGATGACTTTGGAATCAGAAAAATACAGTTATGCAAACATGTACGCAAATTTGAGCATTATTTTAACATATAGAAAACAGAGTTTATAGAAGCATGAGGGATAAAATACCACATACCAGAATAGAGTAATAATGTGTGTATGTTGATAATATTTTTACACTTTTAATTATAAAACACATATGATTACCACGTTATAGGAAAAAAGGGTAATCATTATCAATTCATATATACTCATTTTAGTTCACTTGAACTCATTTTGTTCATTCTTCTAAGATTTTTAAAATTATACACTTTACCTTATGTAATTCCCTATGTCCTTTGAAATAGAGGATCTTCCTCAATGTTAAAACGTATCTCTCTTACTTATTCACTAACTTCTAAACTGCATCCTCCTTTCTTTGAACCTGGTCAAGCTGCATTCACGCTCTAACCACCCTTTTCATCCTGTTGCTAACTGCTTAAGAATAGCTAATGTAGCCCTTAATTTCATTAATGGAAGCATAATGCCCAGAACACAGGTGCTAATAACCCCTCTTTACCCTGGACTGGGCAGACCACATGTAGATCACTGTGTTCATTCCCAGAAACACATTTTATAAGGGTCATTGACAAATGGAATTACATTCATTCAAAGGAGGATTATCAGGATGGCGAATGCCAAATGAGGGACATTAAAGAAATGGAAGGTGTTTAACCTTGAAAAGAAAAGCCCTGGAATGAAATGGGGAGACATGATAGATCCCATCAATTATCTGAAGTTTTGTCATGTGGAAGAGGCATGAGGCTTGTTCCTTGCAGCTCGACTATTAGGTGGAAGTTACTGGGAACCAAGTTGCTGCTCGATTGCAGTGAACTTTCTAACAAGGAAGGCTGCCTGAAATTTTAATAAGCTCACTGTTCCCCGTCCAGGAGAGTGTTCAAGCAGAGACCGGATCACCACCTGGCAGATGTGCTTAATTGGAAGGTAAGTTCAACCAGCTGGAGTTACAAACTCAGATGTCTTCAAAGGCTCAGGCTAAGTATGGGAGAGGGAGCAGACCAGAGTGTTAATACGGAATAATGGCGCATGTGGCATGCCAGAGAGTGATGCCCCCAACTGCACACCCCAGTTGATGGCTTTCACATTATTTTTGAAGCAGTCAGAATATACACATAGATGCACACTGTTAGCCAACTATATTCAGCCGAGAGGCACTAGTTCATGGCCTTTAAAAAGTGTTATTTTTGAGATCTCTTCCAAGGTTAAGATCCCTACATTCTAGGACTATGTTCAGTACTGTGCCCTAGGGATTATATGATATCTTTTTGTTATCGATCATGAATAACTTTTTGTTTATTCTAACTTGAATGAGAATTCTATCACTTCTAGGATTTTGATATTCTACGTTTTTCAAGGAAAACATGGACTTTTATCAGTTGGAATGTATTTCTGGTTTTTTCTCATCACCACTTGAAAACCTAAGGTGAATTAAGAAGTGACAGAAGCAGTCCTCATTAACAGCACTGTCTTTTATTATATTAATAGACGCAAATAAACAAGATCTTTTGAAACAAAGGATTTGAATCAGATTCTCCCACTGAATAATCTGTATGTGTGCATTCTTTTTCTTCAGTATTTCACAGCAATTGCCCTGCCAATAAATAACACAGAAGAGTGTCAAAATTATACCTACTCTTTGAATAACTTCACTATGTCCAGATAGAAGAATAAAACTCTAAATTTTATTCCAAATAGCACATTTTAAAGAAAAGTCTATTTTGACTTTTACTAAATTTTATAAAAAACAGTTAAAATGATGTTTTCAACATGTAAATAGTCAGATCATTGACAACAAATTGCATGTTTTAGAGCTACAAAATAATGTTCAAATAGAAAAGCAACCTTAAGTATACAATATATTGTACCTTGTTTAATACACCACTATTTTGAGTCTCTGATATTTGTGGTGCCTGATCAATGCAATCACGTGTGAGATTTGATAAAAGTGATATTTTTCATAGATAATTGTGCATGCATGCTAAGCTGCTTCAGTCATGTCCAACTCTTTGCAATGCTATGGACTGTAGCCCACCAGGCTCCTCTGTCCATGGGATTCTCCAGGTAAGAATACTGGAGTGGGTTGCCATGCCCTCCTCCAGGGGATCTTCCCAACCTGGGGATCGAACCCATGTCTCCTGTGTCTCCTGCACTGTCAGGCAGGTTCTTTACCACTAGTGCCGCCTGGGAAGCCCCAGTAGATAATTAACTAACAGCTATAATTGATTACTGAAGAGGAGTAAAATATTTGAGAATGAGAATAAAGCTTATGAATTTAGTTTTGGTCATTGACTTTGAAGCTCTCTCAAGATTCCCATGTGTCTAGTCAACAAAGAGATACAGAGAAGTCTAGAACTCAAAGGAGAGGGGTGCACTAAAATAATAAATTTTGAAGTATGCTACTGCTGCTAAGTCGCTTCAGTCGTGTCTGACTCTGTGCAACCCCACAGACGGCAGCCCACCAGGCTCCCCCGTCCCTGGGATTCTCCAGGCAAGGACACTGGAGTGGGGTGCCATTTCCTTCTCCAGAGCGTGAAAGTGAGAGTGAAGTCGCTCAGCCATGTCGGACTCTTCTGGACCCCATGGACCACAGCCCACCAGGCTCCTCCGTCCATGGGATTTTCCAGGCAAGAGTACTGGAGTGGGTTGCCATTTCCTTCTCCAATGCATGAAAGTGAAAAGTGAAAGTGAAGTTGCTCAGTCATATCTGACTCTTAGTGACCCCATGGACTGCAGCCTACCAGGCTCCTCTGTCCATGGGATTTTCCAGGCAAGAGTATTGGAATGGGCTGCCATTGCCTTCTCCGAAATTTTGAAGTATAGGTACTTTTTAAAGCTAAGGGAGCTGATAAGCCCACACAGTAAGAGTAAGTCAACTGAGGAGAGAGTGAAAAAACCTGGGGATCTTTACTAGTGATGTTATGAGGGAGGGGGGTTAATGTGGTCTGACACCCCACCCCAGTACTCTTGCCTGGAAAATCCCATGGATGGAGGAGCCTGGTGGGCTGCAGTCCACGGGGTCGCGAAAAGTCGGACACGACTGAGCAACATCACTTTCACTTTTCACTTTCATGCATTGGAGAAGGAAATGGCAACCCACTCCAGTGTTCTTGCCTGGAGAATCCCAGGGACGGCGGAGCCTGGTGGGCTGCCGTCTATGGGGTCACACAGAGTCAGACATGACTGAAGTGACTTAGCAGCAGCAGCAAAGTGGTCTGAAAAGAAATCAGAAATTGGAGGGGTCGAAGGGCTAAAACCAGCCCATGGAAAACTGTTTCACGGAGTCCAAGTTAGCCCAAGTTTCAAGAAAAAAGAGGCAGCAACAAAGCCAAACTTCCTGGAAGAAAAATATCCCACGGGTTGAAAGAACCTTGGTAACCATGGGCAGAGAAGTTTTCAGGGAAGTGAAGAGTCTAAATCCTAATAAGAGTACTAAGAAGGGGCATGTGAGGCTGTGGACATTTGTTGTGAATTTTTCTTTACTTTGTGCTTTATTCTTGTGTGTGTATTAGCTGTTCTTTTATTTTCAAAAAGATACGTATCTTTTCAACATTTTTTAGATAATGCCATATCTTCTTCCTTCTCTGCTTGGGTTGGCTCCTCAAAGTTATACAAGAGCTCATCTCTACTTCCTCAGCTCCTGCTGACCTTTCTCTTTGTTGATATCCATCCTAAGAAATAGGGACACTAGGATAGATGCACAAAAGTGTTCAAAATGACATTATTCAAGTACAAACATTTGGGGAAAACCCAAAATATCCCAAATGGAGAAATAAATTATGGTAAATTATGGAGTATATATGTTGTCAGTCGTGTCCAACTCTTGGTGACTCCACAGACTATAGCCTGCGAGGCTACTCTGTCCATGGATTTCTCCAGGCAAGAATAGTGGAGTGGGTTGTCATGCCCTCCTCCTGGGGATCTTCCCGAGCCAGGGATTGAAACTTGTGTCTCTTGCGTTTCTCATATTGGCAGACAGGGAGTATAAAACTACTAAAAATGAATGAGATAGAACTGTATGTACTAATATAGAAGAATTTTAACAAGTTGATAAACTTTTTTAAAGCAAATTTCAGAGCAATAGTGTCATATAATAATGTTTTAATATGTACATGTATTTATCTACCTATATATCCACCCATCTATATATTTATGCTTTAATGAATAACAGGCACAAAAGGATACAACCCAACTGCTAACAATTTCTAATTAGCTGAGTGTTTACAACACATAGCTACTATTTCTATATTTTCTATAATTTTTCTTTTTGTTACAATAAAGCATTATACATAGTTTATATAGGTTTAGTTATAATTTTATTTATTTACTCATTAGTATACTCTATCAAATTAAGGCCCCTTTCTTCCATTCCTATCTTATGGAGAGATTTATCAAATGGATATTGTATTTTTATTCACATATCATTTTCTCCACTAATTCCACTCCTCAATATCATTCTTAAGTAAATATGTACAGTAGGATATATGTTCAAAAAGTATTTAACACTATATTACTTGTAATAGCCAAAATTAAGAGAATACCCAAATAGTTACCAACAGAATAAGAATTAAATAAATTATGGTATGTGGACAGGAAGTATTCAGCCATTAGAAAACAGCCTTGTCACCAAGTACATGAAAAGATGTCCAACATCACTCATCACCAGAGATGCATATCATAGTGAGACACGTGTTAGGCTGGCTATTTTCAAAGGAACAAGAAATAACAATTATTGGCAAGGATATGGAGAAAAAGGAACTCTTGTGCACTGAATTCAGTGGGAATGGAAATCAGTGCAGCCACTATAGAGAAGAGTATGGAGATTCCTCAAAAAATTGAAAATAGAACTAGTCTATAATTCAGCAATTCCACTTCTGAGTATTTATCCAAAGGGGGTGGGGGGAACTCCAACTTGAAGATATATTCACCACATTCATTACAGCATTATTTACAATAGCCAAGATACGGAAACAAGCTAAGTGTCCATTGATGGATAAATAGATAAAGAAAACATAGTGTGTGTAAACTATATATGGAATATTATCAGTCATAAAAAGAAGGAAATCTTGCCATTGGCAACAAAAGGGATGGCCCCTGAGGACATTATGCTAAGTAAAATAAATCACAGAAAGATAAATTCTGTATGACCTCGTGTCCATGTGGAATTAAAAAAAAAAAAAAAAAAAAAAACAGAAAACAAAGGGAAAAATCAAGCTCATAGATATGGAGAACAGGTAGGTGATAGCCAGAGACAGGATGTGAAGGGTGGACAAAAATTACAAACTTCCAGTTATAAAATGAATAAGTCAAATGGGATGTAACATACAGCATGTATTACTAACTAATATAGTTAGTAATAGTGCAATATATTTGAAAGTTGCTAAGAGAAGAAATCTTAAAAGTTCTCATCAGAAGGAAATAATTGTAACTATGAATGGTGCAGGATGTTAACTAGATTTATTGTGGTGATCTTTTTGCAACATATACAAATATCAATATCATTATGTTGTATACCTGAAACTAATGTTAAATGGCAATTATTCCTTAATTTAAAAGAGAATTTTGGTTGCACTTATGGCTATGGTTTTTTCTTTTAATATTTATTCAATAATTTATGTATATGAGTATAGTATCTCTCAGACACTTATTCTTAGGATCAGAATAATACTGTCATTATTTATTTTGTTGTTCGAAGTTAAATTTCTTTTAACAAATGTCTTATATTAATGCATGTATGTGGAATCAAGAAACATGATACAGATAAATCTAGTTCCAGGGAAGGAACAGAGACACATACGTAGAGAACAGAAGTGTGGACAGGGGTGTGACGGGGTGGGTGGAATGAATTGGGAGTTTAGGTTTGACATAAATATACTGCTGCTGCTGCTATGTCGCTTCAGTTGTGTCCGACTCTGTGAGACCCCATAGACAGCAGCCCACCAGGCTCCCCCATCCCTGGGATTCTCCAGGCAAGAGCCCTGGAGTGGGTTGCCATTTCCCTCTCCAATGCATGAAAGTGAAAAGTGAAGTCGCTCAGTCGTGTCCGACTCTTAGCGACTCCACGGACTGCAGCCTACTAGGCTCCTCCGTCCATGGGATTCTCCAGGCAAGAGTATTGGAGTGGGTTGCCATTGCCTTCTCCATAAAGATACTACCATGTGTAAAACTGATAACTAGAGAGAACCTGCTATATAGCACAATGATGACCTAGAGTGGTGGGATAGCGGGCAGGATGGGAGTGAGGTGGAACGGAGGTCCAAGAGGGAGGGGATGTATGTATACATATAGCTGATCGCTTCTTTTCAACAGCAGAAAATAACACAACTTTGTAAAGCAATTATACTCCAATTAAAAAAAAGTCACCTGGATGTGTTTATTATCCACACACTCTCCCCTCTACCTCTCATTAGTCTCAGTTCTCCCAACCATCAGATTGAAAATTTGTGAATCTAGGATACACTATCTAGAAAAACTTTGTTTTCCTCCATAGTATCCAGTATATCATTGAACATAGTAACTGCTTATTGAATATCTGTTGATAGAAGATAAGTAGAGAGATACATAGAGACAGATGTGTCTTTCTACCACAAGGTAAAAATCATTTTAGCCAGATAACTTCCTGCCTTACTCTTACAGATCTCAGGGGGGAAATTGTTGTTAGAGAAATCAAGGGCAGTACAAGCACACTTAAGGCAAAAGAAAGGCATTTTCAAGACAATCCTCAGAGGTAAAGAGCTGTTTATATCAGAGCTTATTTCCCACTTAACATAAGCCTTGACTTCTCTCTTTCTATTAAGTCACATCTGTGGTAAGCATTCTGACCTTTCCTATAAACTGCCTATTTACAAAGAAGAGCCACAGATCTTAGAAAACCAAAACCCTAAAGACTAATTTTAAACCAATGTACAGTTAAAACACACACACACACACACACACACACACACACACATGCAACTAACGTTTACCCAACATAAGAAGGAAACACTACAAATTTTAATTACCTTAATTAAAAAAAACAACTGTTATTATTGCAATAATCAATTCCAAAGCTGCATATACTAATGAGATAAACACACTACTCTGATACTCCAAAGCTCTTGACCCTAATGTACTAGAGATGTGTGATTCTCTAATTAGGATTCATATCATCGTGTGCTATTACATTTATCAGCCGAGGAACGCATTTATAAATTCCTTCCTGTGAGCAAAATGCCAAGTGTTCAAAGGCCACGTCTAAACAGTTAAAAGGAAGCAGAATATCAAGTAATTATATAACAAATTCAGACAGTGTAGACAATAATTA
This sequence comes from Dama dama, assembly GCF_033118175.1. NCBI lineage: Eukaryota > Metazoa > Chordata > Mammalia > Artiodactyla > Cervidae > Dama > Dama dama. The sequence goes on from NC_083710.1 coordinate 52,288,534, forward strand.
CTGAGGCCAAAACATTCATCCCAGGCTCTGGGACAACTAAGCAATCTAAGAACTGGGCCAACTCCATATAGAAATAATACTGAAATAAGTGTACATCACTAAATCACATCAGTTCTGTCCAACTCTTTGTGACCCTATGGACTGTAGCCCACCAGGCTCCTCTGTCCATGGAATTTTCCAGGCAAGAATATTGGTGTGGGTTGCCTTGTCCTCCTCAGTGAGTCTTCCCAACCCAGGGACTGAGCCTGTGTCTCTTACATCTCCTCATTTGCAGAGGGGTTCTTTACCACTAGCACCAGCTGGGAAGCCCATTAAGTGCATATATTAAGATAAAGTTTAACAAAAAGGATTGCTATTCATTCCAATTAACAAAACCATAGACAATCATTATATTATGATTGAATTCAGAAAATAAACCAAATGCAAGAAGGACATTCCAGAACCTTGAATAGGTTTTCAGTAGAGTTGGAAGAGCTGGTCATGGGTAGGGTTGGATGGGGGAAGTTCCTCAGTAAAGTCTGCTTTTCTTATTTTATACTTGAAGTCATAAGACTTGACAAGCTGCTAGTCCACAAAGCACTTCTTAATTTTCTAAAATTAATATGAGTTGAAACAGGCTATCTGCTCTTCTCACACAGGGTCAAAGCTACAGTGTGCATGTTGTACATGGACAGCTTCTATGAATACTATATTCCCTTTGCCTACTTGTGGAAACACACTACCTGATCCCCAATTAACACAATGATTTACATAAAATGGTGTTGTTCAGTTGCTAAGTCGTGTCTGAGTCTTTGCAACCCCGTAGACTGCAGCACGCCAGGCTCCCTTGTCCTCCACTATCTTCCACAGGAGTTTGCTCGAATTTATGTCTGCTGAGCAGGTGATGCTATCTAACCATGTCATCCTCTGCCGCTGCCTCCTTTTGCCTTCAATCTTCCCCAGCATCAGAGTCTTTTCCAAGGAGTCGCAAAGTGTTTGTAAAATGAAAGCCCCCATTTCTTTGTTTCAGTGTCATCCACCTGCAGCGTTTGCAGGCAGGGCCACATTTAAAGCAACACCTGACAAGTATGTCTGTTGGAAATGAACCACGCGTGCACACACACACACACACACACACACACACAGAAAACCACCATTGTTCTCTTTTCCACAACTTTGCAGGTATTCCACATAGAGAGGAAAAGACTCCAACTTCTTACATTTCCAGCGCTAACACCTCTTGCTCCTCTGCCTGCAGTTATCTCAAAGCAAAGCTTCATCAGGCAGCTGGGGCTCATCAGAGCAGAGACCTCAGTCATTCAGGGAGGTGCTCCCTCTTTGCCTCAGAAAAGCTTCAGCAATGAAAGGGGTCCTGATCCCTGTTGCTTGAGGTTTGGTTTGTTACAGTGAGCAGGAGAAGTGAAATGGTTTGGGGAAGCCGGCAGTGGTGCCAACAACATGGTGGTGAGCCAATTACCTGGCTCCCCTGCCCCCCAGGACAGTGTGCAAGGAGGATGCCACCTCTCAATTGAGACCATGCCCGTCTATCCCATTGTCATCACTTTTGAAGACTTCTATTTCAAAGGGTTCTTTAGGGAGAGAGAAAAATCTGCTTATGGCTACTGAATGTGACATTAGTTTTGTCTGCAAATGACGTGATCAAATTATATTAGGTAACATTAATTCACTATTAATTTCCATGGGTTAGGCAAGGCTGGTTAAGATGTTCTGTCTCTGTTTTCCCAGTGTTAAATCAAACTGAACAGGAGCAACTGAAGGACACTATATTCCTTTTCCTACTTCCAATTACTATTTACCAAAGAGCAATCTTTTCTCTACCCTGGTACTTTACTGCCATTTATTTATTACTGTATATGTATTAGCGGTAAAGAGTTGATCTTGTGATATTTGAGATTATACTTTAAATGGAAATAAAATTTTCACTTGGCATAAGCTATGGGCTTATGGGCTATAGTTATAAGTACAAACCTTGAAGGGTCCACTGCATTATGGTTTTGAATCTGAAATTCTGAAGGTATTATAATGACTATTTTGACACAGAATAGATTTTTCTATTTGCCTAAGAAAGGGTAGAAATTTAATATTTTCTTTTCATTGAAAGATAAGAAATTTTTTTTAAATGTAAGAAATGGCTGATAATAGTAACTAGAATTATAAAACTAGAGAAGCACTCTGAAAGTTCAATGATACGAGATCAGAAAAGAAAGATGTAGCATCAATGTAATAGTAAAAGATGATTTAATTATAGGAAACCTAAGAAAACATTAAAATATTCTTATGTAATGTCTTTGGACATGAAAAATGCAACTATTACTAATCCAGGTGGTAACTATTACCAAGAGTCTAGGTCTTCCGTCTGTTGGGGGACATCATGCCATGTCACCCAGGAAGGAAAATTAAATGAGTGAAAGTGGACTGGTGACGAGTCATGGACAGCAAGTCTGTAAAGACCTACAGCAACTGTGGTATGAATTGTTATCAATTAATTTTTAATTATTAATTTTTCAAAAGAATATTAATGTTTATATCTATATGAGAGATCTCTTATTTTTCAAACTTTGAAAATGAATGCTTTCCCCCAAATTTTCTGGCAAAATGAAACAAGGTTTGGATTAGGACTTCAGGAAGCGAGTTTCTCTCTCAGGCTTAGGATTCTACAGGAGTAAGATTTTCGTTTTAAAAATATTTGGGAACAGTTGAAATAGGTTTAAGTTATAGTTCTATGATGTTCAAAGATGTTGCTTATACTTGTCATTCTAAGCCTTTACAATTAAGTGACATTTTAAAGATATAAAAACATTTTTTGCAGAAGGGTGAAAGTGGAATCAGGTGTAAAAAAAAAAAAAAAAAAATTACCCTTGAATGACAATCTGGTGAACAATAAAAACATTTCTTGAAGAGATTATTAACGCAGGTCTCAGTTCAGTTCAGTTCAGTCGCTCAGTCGTGTCCGACTTTCTGCAGCCCCATGAATCGCAGCACGCCAGGCCTCCCTGTCCATCACAAACTCCCGAAGTTTACTCAAACTCATGCCCATCGAGTCGGTGATGCCATCCAGCCATCTCATCCTCTGTCGTCCCCTTCTCCTCCTGCCCCCAATCCCTCCCAGCATCAGGGTCTTTTCCAATGAGTCAACTCTTCGCATGAGGTGGACAAAGTATTGGAGTTTCAACTTCAGCATCAGTCCTTCCAATGAACACCCAGGACTTATCTCCTTTAGGATGGACTGGTTGGATCTTCTTGCAGTCTAAGGGACTCTCAAGAGTCTTCTCCAACACCACAGTTCAAAAGCATCAATTCTTCAGCGCTCAGCTTTCTTCACAGTCCAACTCTCACATCCATACATGACCACTGGAAAAGCCATAGCCTTGACTAGATGGACCTTTGTTGACAAAGTAATGTCTCTGCTTTTTAATATGCTATCTAGGTTGATCATAACTTTCCTTCCAAGGAGTAAGCGTCTTTTAATTTCATGGCTGCAGTCACCATCTGCAGTGATTTTGGAGCCCAAAAAATAAAGTCTGACACTGTTTGCACTGTCTCCCCATCTATTTGCCATGAGGTGATGGGACCAGACGCCATGATCTTAGTTTTCTGAATGCAGGTGTAGGAGAAGGAAATGGCAACCCACTCCAGTGTTCTTGCCTAGAAATCCCAGGGACAGAGGAGCCTGGTGGGCTGCCATCTATGGGGTCGCACAGAGTCGGACACAACTAAAGCGACTTAGCAGCAGCAGCAGCAGGTCAAAATGAGTGGTATGTATGATATTCCCCCACTGTTGTAATCTTGGCACATTTTGATAAACCAATGAAGCAACACACTTATATAAAGTGTAAAACCACAGTAAAACTCTACAGTGTGTGATATGGCTGCCACCTTTTAGAATCCAAGTTGATCTTCAAGGATCTCTAGAGGGTCATGAAATTCACTTTTTTTAAAAATTTTAATATTTACAATATTGTGTTAGCTTCTGCTGTTCCACAAAGTGAATCAACTGTAAGTATACATATATCCCTCCCTCTTGAACCTTCCTCCCGCTCCACCTCCTTCTCTAGGTCATCCCAGAGCACTGAGCTGAGCCCGTGCACTGTACATTAGCTTCCCACTAGCTCTTTTACACGTGGTGGTGTATATATGTCAGTACTGATGAGACCGTCTATCCTACCCCCCTCTCTTTTATGCTGTGCTTCACAATGAACACATACACTATCTTGGCAGGATGTTCTTTGACTCAACTCCAATCTTTTCCATGATATAAAACTCCAGAAGAGCTTTCACATCAGTGACTTCCACTCAAATATAAGAGCTCTTTACAGTCTACTAGTAATTGTAGAATGCATGCCCCTGTGATATGTTTTATCCATTACCATGCAATTTCAAAACAGCTGAATGAACTAGAAATAGAATTGTGGTTGTACCTTTTAAAACTACTCTACACATTGGGAAGTCTATAATCTCCTTTAAAGGTAATTATAGCTTTTCTAATCTGAAACTTTTACCATAATTATCCTCCCTGCTTATCAACTTAACTGCCCTCATATAACTTGCTTTATATTATTTACATTGACTTTTAGTTACTTCATTCTTATTACATTTTAAGAGGTAGTTTGCTTTGCACATTCACTTAAAGGTACCATTGAGTTCTTCATGTGTCAAATATAGTATACTTATTCTAGCCATATAGTATCTCTTTGGAAAAAGATGAGGGTGAAGTTGATAAGTAAATGAACAAATAATTTAAAAAAATAAACATCTTAGAACTTTTATGAATTGAATAGTGTCCCCCTGCTCCAATTCACGTTAAGTCCTAACCCCCAGTCACTTCAAATAAGTGATCTTATTTGAGTATAGGATCATTACAGACGTGGTAAATTAAAATGAGATCATGAACATGGTTCTGATCTGCTTGGTGTCCTCATAAAGAGGAGAAACTGCACAGAAATACATATAGAGTGAAGACAACGTGAGAAGACACACAGGGAAGAAGGGCCTCTATAAGCTAAGCAAAAAGGACTGGAACAAATGTTTCCCCCACAACTTCAGAAGAAACCAACCCTGCCGACACCTTGATTTTGGACTTCTAGACTCTAGAACCATGAAACAATAAAACTGTTGCTTAAGCCACCCAGTCTGTGGCACTGTATTACTGCAGTCTTAGCAAACCTACTCCAGAATTCTTGGACTTCCCTTGTGGCTCAGCTGGTAGGCATCTGCCTGCAATGTGAGAGACCTGGGTTTGATCCCTGGGTTGGGAAGATCCCCTGGAAAAGGGAAAAGCTACCCACTCCAGTATTCTGGCCTAGAGAATTCCATGGACTGTATAGGCTGTGGTGTCACAAAGAGTCAGATACGACTGAGCAACTTTCACTTTTACACTTAGCAAACTAATACAAGCACACTACATCTGTGGTATATTGCCATGAGTACCAAATAAAATAGTAGCTCTCATGGTGATTATACTTTGCATTCAGTAATATCTGGAAACATTTTTGCTCACAACAACTTTTGGGAAGGTTGCTACTGGAGTCTAGGGGGTAGACGACAAGAAAGCTGCTATAATGCACAGGAGAGGCCTCCACAACCAAGAATGACCTGGACTAGGCGGTCACTGTGTTGAGGTTGAGACACCATGGCATTAAGTGTCAGAAGGCCAGGCCTGTTTTCATCACCTACTATGACTTAGTTAAGTCAGAAAATTTTAATAATTATGAAATTTCCAAATGAGGAAACTGAGGCACAGAAAGGTTAAGTAATTTGCCAAAGTCACAGAGCTAGAGATGCTGTCATTCTGATATCAGAGCGTAACCTTAGCTACTGTGTGATTGCGGCCAAAGCTAGGCGTCAGGTTATGTTCAAGGGACAATATGATGTGCTGCCTGGTTTCAATGGGTATTAAATGTTTAAAGAATAAATCTAGAATTGCCATAAGTGCCCCAGAAGTGTTTTTTTCAACTACAGAAAATTAGCCTAAAACATTAGGCCACCAAGTTAAGCAGGAATCAAATGTCGACAAAGTAAATGCCATCACTAGTATATTAGACGGGCTTCCCAGGTGTCTCACTGGTAAAGAATCCACTTGCCAATGCAGGAAATGTAGGAGATGTATGGGTTCAATCCTCAGGCCGGGAAGATCCCCTGGTGGAGGGTATGACAACCCACTTCAGTATTGGAGCCTTTAAACATTCCATGGACTGAAGAGTCTGGCAGGCTACTGTCCATGAGGTCACAAAGGGTCGGACACAACTGAGCACCTAGCACCAGAGTATACTAGATCTACTGTTCCAATGTCAGAAAGAGGCAGAATAGTAATGACCAAGGAAGGCAACAGTGGTCACACTCTCAGAGTATACTCATAAGTTATACGGTGTGTGTGTTAGTCACTCAGCTGTGTCTGACTCTTTGTGACTCTGTGGACTGTAGCTTGCCAGGCTCCTCTGTCCATGGAATTCTCCAGGCAAAAATCCTGGAATAGGTTGCCATTTCTTTCTCCAGGGGATCTTCCCAAACCAGGGATGGAACCCGGGTCTCCCGCATTGCAGGCAGGTCTGAGTGACCAGGGAAGTCCTGAGTTGCATGGCCCAGGTCTAAAATGGCAAAGGGGCATTACATTGTATAGAAAAGTGCCTCTACCTTGTACCTGGAAATTACCAAACCTTAGGAAAGAGGGATGCTCAGATGGTATAATTTTTAGTCTCTAGGGAGAAAAATGAGGTAATTCTATTTTAAAAAAGATATTTTCTCTGTATATTTCAAGGTATAACTCCCAAAGAGATTCGCATGCATCCCTGTTTGAATGCAGATTCATTATGTTTGGAACAAAAAACAGAGCAATGTGTCCTGCAGGTGCAATGTTTTTTCAAGCAAATCCATTAGTCCACCAGGAGTTGCCCATTAAACGTGTGTCTTTTTACAACCAGCTGGATCACTTCCTATTACTCATAACAGGGTTATTTACAAATGAGACGCTGAAGGTATAACAGCGTCTACCACAGCCAAGGCACCTTCTGTTCTATTAAGAATATATAAAAGTAAGCAACAGAAAAAAAACACATTTCCTGCCAGTTAACAAGATGCTAGTTAAGAGCCTGAGGCAAAGCCCAGGGCCCTTAAACTAGCCAGTCATTAACTGCTAGGAAATGCCTACACAGAGGTCACCCGTGGTGATGGCAAGAGAGCAGATGGATCCAGGAGAAACATTCACAGCTGCATGATGGGGAAGCTGAAGATCTCAAGAGGACAAATGTAGGACCTAAGGAGGCTTTTCTCTTTGTTTTCATCCAAAACCAGTTCCATTATACTGCAGCTTTTTTATGGAGGGAAAATCACTCCATCACTTTACGGTGAGAGGCATCTTTTTCCCCCTTCTTGCTTCATATGTTTGTTTTTACAAGTTTTTACTTCCTCCTTTTCAATGTAATGACAAACTTTCATGTATAAGATCTGATCACAGATCTGGACCCAAACATTAGGAATTTCAATAAAAGAATTTATAATGAATGTTTGCTCCGTTCTATGATTCATTTTGGTTATAAATTACATTCAGGGCTACTTTGTTCTGACCAAGAATCAAAATGAAACCAAACTACCATACAGTACTTAGGTTAGGCTAATCTTAGATCAGCAGTAAATTTACTCCCTGGAAGCATTCACAGCATGCCATTCCTACTTGATTAAAGATTTTTGAAAGATCAATTTTGGTTTGAAACAGCCTTATGCCTGGAGCTGCTTATGTGATATACTGCTCTTGGCTTTTGTTTCCAAAATGTCAGCAGATGGAGAAATTGAAAAGAAATAGGAGGATCTGCAAGAGTCCAGAAAAAGAAATCAAAAGTTTTCTCCTATTGCTTCGTGTCCCAAATTCATTCACCACCCCCATCCCTAGTCTTATATCCATAATACTTTGCTTCTCTTTGCCCACCAAAACACAGGGCTTTCAAAGATCTTTAGAAATCCCAGAAATTATCAACTGATATCAAAAGTAGGAGGGTGCAATGCAGATAGTTTCCACAGATTAAACTAAAGAGAAGTAGGGGAAGTTGGCATCATTTACCCTATAGAACCCCATCCCAAATGCAACATGTATCTTTATTCTGATATACTGCTTTTTGCTATCAACAAGCAAACAATATGTCTGCTATAATCATATTTTTATAATCTTTCAAGATCTTGTGCTCAGTCTTTCCAAGATCAACACAAGCAATTAAGCACTGTACCAAACTTGCATAAAAACTAGTGTGAGCAGTGACCACCCCTTAAGAATACAGTTAGGTAACCATTTGTTTATACTTAATATTTTACTTGGCACAAGTCAGTCAACTGCAAGGAACCTAGTAAATGAAATGTTCCTACCTAAGTCACATATTATGTATCCAAGCATGTAGACTCCACCAACTTGGGCATTGTTTGACTAATTTTGTGGGATAATTACTCATGCAAACTATTTAACAGAGATGAAAAAAGGAGGTGACTTTGTCAGAACATCCCTTCTTAACTCAATATTAAATATGTCCTATTGCCGTGAAAAGCTTACTGCTGTCGTAGAGAGAAATTCAGGGGAAATGCATTTGAGATGCTATTCTAAGTGGAAGCTCTTTCAGGCTGAGGGATTTCATTAGGGACCCTCATTCTGACCCTGAACTTTGGGCAGGGTAGAAGATAGGGATGGCAGTCCTCACTCTGCTTAATAAAGTGGCAATTAAAATATAAAAATGACCTGGAGAAAACCATAATTCAAAAAGATACATGCACCCCAGTGTTGACTGTAGCTCTATTTACAATACCCAGGACATAGAAGAAATGTAAATGTCCACTGACAGATGAGTGGATAAAGAAGATGTAGTACATACACAAAATGGAATATTACTCACCCGTGAAAAGGAATGATACTGTGTCATTTGCAGAGACATGGATGGACCTAGTCTGTCATATAGAGTGAAGTATGTCAGAAAGAGAAAAACAAATATCATATACTAACACAAATATGTAGAACCTAGAAAAATGGCATAGATGATCTTATTTGCAAAGCAGAAATAGAGGCAGATATAGAGAAAAAATGTGTGGATACCAAAGGGGAAGGGGGACGTGGGATGAATTAGGAGACTCTGATCAACAGATATACACTCTTGATGCTATGTTTAAAATAGATAACTAATGAGAACCTACTAAATAGCACAGGGAACTCTATTCAACCCTCTGTGGTAAACTAAATGGGAAGGAAATCCAAAAAAGAGGGGATATACATATACTGATTCAGTTTGTTGGACAGCAGAACCTAACACAACATTGTAAAGCAACTATACCTCAATAAAAATTAATAAAAAATTAAAAGATAAAATAACAAACAAAAAATAGATGTATCAAAATAACATTGTGCACAACTTACTTATAAATTGTTATAAATTGTAACATATCCAATTTCCCAAATTAAAAAAAAAATTTAAAGGAAGGGGTAAAGCTAAAGAGAAAAAAAAAAAAAGATGAAAGAGGAAGCAGGAAAGCTATGTTTTACTTGAAATTTCCCTCTGAGAGGATTTAAAAGATAACATTTCTCCCTTCTCCAACATCTCATCAAATTCCACATCATAATCTGGTTCAGACAACTTCATTTTCCTGGCTTCCTGGCAATGCAAAAGCAGTTATTGCTATAAATGGTCATTGACCGTTTTAGTATGTGTTATGAGAGTAAGGAACTTGACGTTGGATACAAATATTGCAAGTAACAGTTTTATGACAGTTTGCCATCAGTGCCTCATTGTTAGCTAATTATTCAAGGACAGAGGGTTATAAATGACCAGTTTATGATAGCAGGAAAGGTCACCAAAATTGGGAAGAATTGGGTTTCCCCAAATTGCTATGTTTCTTGGCATGCTGATTCATACTATAAATTTATACAAACCTAGGCTTCCCTGGTGACTTAGATGGTAAAAAGAATCCACCTGCAGTGCAGAAGACCTGGGTTCAATTCTTGGGTGGGGAGATCCCCTGGAGAAGGGAATGGCAACTCACTCCAGTATTCTTGCCTGGAGAATTCCAAGGACAGAGGAGCCTGGTGGGCTACAGTCCCTGGGGTCACAGAGAGTCAGACACGACTGGGCAACTAACACACACGCAAAAGACAGTTCAAATTCCCCAACAAGCTAAGCAAGGCATGTTATTCTTCTTATTTCTGCTCTCAATCACCATTCTGGAAAAGAAAATAGCTTTTTCATGCCATTCCATCAACATTTACATATTTAAAACAAAAAGCATATCGTTAGCAATCAAACAGCCCTGAGTTGTTATTTAATCGCTAAGTCATGTCCAGCTCTTTTGTGACCCTGTGGACTATAGCCTGCCAGGCTCTCTGTCCATGGGATTTCTCAGGCAAGAATACTAAAGTGGGTTGCCATTTCCTTCTCCAGGGCATCTCCGTGACCCATGGATTGAATTCACTTCTCCTTCCCTGGCGGGCAGGTTTTTTCACCGCTGAGCCACCAGGGAACTCCCAAATGGCACAGTATTTACATGAGAGTTTAAAGTCATTACTTAAATTTCCAGTGCTTGTTTATGTTTGCAACTGGAAAACATTAGACTTTCCATTTTGCATATAGGGAAAGCAAATACTTTTACATGGTAAGCAATTATTTAAAATAATCAATTCCTTAGTCCAGAACGAAGATTCTTCAACTGCTCTTTCCTAATTCTACCCTCACAGACTCAGTTTCCATAGAAATCTTATTCTTCACCTTAACATTTGCCTCTACTCCTTTCACCAAAAGAGTTGGATTTGGAAATAAAGATATAGTTTACATGTAAAATGGAGGTAAGTTATTCGATCTAAAATTCAGATCTTTGGGACAGCCTGCCATGAATCTATCAATGAATATAACTGAGCCTACAGTAGTACAATTAGTTTATTTCCTGTCATTATACAAGTTAGGAAATACTTTTCCTTCAGATTGTTGCTTGTTCTTGTCATATACGAAGGCACATAAAGCTTGGTCTTATGTCATTCTAGGACTTTTCTGTGCAATGGCTTTAGAAGATATCTAAAACTTTTCTGGGTTTGCTGAGCGAGTATGCTGAACCACAGCTTCAGTGTCCTAAAACATCAGCCCAATTGCCTTCAAGGTACCCTTATTAAAAATATTTTGCTTAGTTAGAAGAACTTTCATAATCATGGATAGATATCCCCATATCCTAAGAATTTACAAATATCAATAAAATGTTTCTCTTGTATTTTGACCGAAAAAAAAAGAATATATAGTTAATTTCTCATGACATGTCCTACGCATGCCTTTCTTTAAATGATGGCCTAGCCACAAAAGGAAGATAGATTCTTGAGGAGTCTGGTGACTTAATTTGCACTCATACAAAATAGCAAGACAGAAAGTTGTCTAAAAACTTACTGGGAGGTTATAGGGATTTATAGGGAGAGGAATAATTTACATGGAAAAGAATGACTTAGTGAAAATTTTAGAACTAGATGTATACAATGTTTTAAGAAACAGCTACAAAACAGTAAGTAAAGCATGATTCCCACTTTAACATGTTTAAAAATATAGATATAACAAATATATCTATTTGAATATCTATTGACACTCATGTGCATACATAGCTTCATAGATGGAAGTTTATTCACAGAAATCACCTTAGAAAGTCTATCCATGTGGTTAGATTTATGGGCATTTTAAATTTACTTCTTTACACTTTAGTCTTCAAATTTTTATATAATGATAGGTATTAATATACAATCAGGAAGAATATCTCTAAACATAGAGAACAGATGTATAATCAACCATAAAATTCTATGATTAGAAGGGCTGTGTCTAAATTCTTTAGCAGGAAATGCTAAGTTAAAAACTTACTAGAAGAGTAGTATTACAAATTCAAGACTCCGAAAATAATTTACTGACAAAGTAAATGAGTAACTCACATTGTCCTACTGAAAGTGAATCAGGTACTAAAGACATATAATCATAATCATTAAAGAGAGAACAAAGCAAAGGAAGATATTCTTTAGACCAGGAGGGTTAACGGTAATATTTTCATCGTCTCTTCTCTTTGATTGCATTTTAGCTAATTGCAGGGTTCAGTTTGCTTGGACTCAGTAAGTGGATTCATAATTACATTATTTAGTTTTAACAAAACTAAAGGAAGATAACTTATACAATATACACAGATATATTTAAAAGATTCTTGCAAAGAAACTACAGATTGCAACTAATACTACGCATCCAAGCTCAAGCCAATATTTAAATGGTAGAGCTGACATCTCAGACTTCTTATACAAGATCTTCATTATTCCTTAGAAGAAATACCTGATAATTCAAAAAAATCAAGAAGAGTATTTGGAATATGTATGTATGTGTGCATGTGTGTGTGTGTGCGCATGATAATAAATTAATCTCAATTAAAGTGCATTCTGTATCTTAAGATATTAGTGACCATATAAAGCCATCATATTAGCAAATACAAAAAAATGATCCAAATATAAGCATCCCTTAAAATCATCATGTTCTAAGTCATGTTATATGCAGTGTTGCATTTTATAAAATTTCTCTATTAAAACTTATGGTAAGTATTTAGGAGTCTCTTGAGGTTTTCACTGGAGAAGGGAATGGCAACCCACTACAGTATTCCTGCCTGGAGAATCCCATGAACAGAGGAAAGCCTGGTGGGCCACAGTCCACATGGTCACAAAGAGCCAGACAAGACTGAATGACTTTCACTCACACACTGAGGTTTTGATTGTGAAAAGCAAGTGTCATAAATCAATGAGGAAACTTTCCTTCTTACAGTAGTAAAAAATGGACTGCAACGATGCACTGAAAACAACAGAGGCACAATCTAAAGCCATTTTTTTAAAAAGCAAACACTGCTGAGAGAAAATACTGCCAGAGACTGGAGAAAACAAACCATCCGTGTGGGAGTCTTGTTCTTTTGGATGAAACTGTGGATTATGGTATGTTTCAGTTTATGGTATTTGCTATGTGCTGTTTCAGTGGTGAAAAGTACAAAGAACTACTTTTTGTGAGCTACTAAAAATAGTTGCCTGTGACAGGAATAGAAAAGGGAATCTACATTAAGAACTCAGAGACAGCCTCACTTGTGAAATTCATTCATTGCATCATTTACAGGCAAGTTATTACAGCAAAGGATTGAAGCAAATAAAATGAACAAACTGCTACAAGATGTCAGTGCTCCTGTTGCATAACCCCAATCAACCTGTAATAAAATATGACTAGTAAAACTTGAAACTGGGCAATGGTGGAGACTTTGCTTTAGGTTCTGGCCCCAGTTTTGTAACAGCAAAGGAGAGTTTTTAAAATACAGAGGAATATTTACAATATTTAATGGCATGGGGAGTGAATACATACAAGTCTTTTGGGGCATCCAGAGATTCACTGGTTCTCTCACAGCAAAGTACTTTAAAAAGTTATCATTTAAAGCATGAGTTGAGTAATTTTCTTCTATAAAAGACACACATGTCAACTTTGCTGATCTTCAAATCTGTTAAATAATAAGTAATGTTTACCCTGAAAATATTTATGAAAAAATTAACATACCTAAACGGTACTTTGGGGTTTGAAATGAGGATGACATTTTTAACAAGTCACAAATATTTGTTTTTTAAGAAAATTCATTCTATGGAAAAAGAATCTTAAATTGATGTTTAAAAATATTTCCAACTTTATGGGATTTTTGCCATTGAAACTGGTATAAATAAGCCAATTAAAAACAAATAAAAATTTTAAAAATTATTAAAAAATCTTTTCAGTTCAGTTCAGTTCAGTTCAGTCGCTCAGGCTTGTCCGATGCTGTGTGACCCCATGAATCGCAGCACGCCAGGCCTCCTTGTCCATCACCAACTCCTGGAGTATACCCAAACTCATGTCCATTGAGTCTGTGATGCTATCCAACCATCTCATCCTCTGTCGTCCCCTTCTCCTCCTGCCCCCAATCCCTCCCAGCATCAGGATCTTTTCCAAAGAGTCAACTCTTCGCATGAAGTGGCCAAAGTACTGGAGTTTCAGCTTCAGCATCAGTCCTGCCAATGAACACCAAGGACTGATCTCCTTTAGGATGGACTGGTTGGATCTCCTTGCAGTCCAAGGGACTCTCAAGAGTCTTCTTCAATACCACAGTTTCAAAGCATCAATTTTTCAGCACTCAGCTTTCTTCACAGTCCAACTCTCACATCCAACATGACTACTGGAAAAACCATAGCCTTGACTAGACGGACCTTTGTTGACAAAGTAATGTCTCTCCTTTTTAATATGCTGTCTAGGTTGGTCATAACTTTCCTTCCAAGGAGTAAGCGTCTTTTAATTTCATGGCTGCAATCACCATCTGCAGTGATTTTGGAGCCCAAAAAAATAGTCAAACACTGTTTCCATTGTTTCCCCATCTATTTGCCTTGAAGTGATGGGACCGGATGCCATGATCTTAGTTTTCTGAATGTTGAGCTTTGAGCCAACTTTTTCACTCTCCTCTTCCACTTTCATCAAGAGGCTCTTTAGTTTTTCTTCACTTTCTGCCATAAGGGTGGTGTCATATGCATATCTTAGGTTATTGATATTTCTGCCAGCAATCTTGATTCCAGCTTGTGCTTCCTCCAGCCCAGTGTTTTTCATGATGATATAACAAATCTTTTTTTTAATATGATGATATAAAAAAATATAAAAAATCTTTTATATTTGGACAACTAAAAATGTCTTTCTAATTTGTTTTCAGAACTTCCAAGTAAAGAGTTTCAATAGGGTATGAATTCACTAGTTAATATCATGAAAATGCAGCACCTATTGTGCTTAGTATTAGGAGAAATTCACATTTAGCCACCTTATTTTCAACAAACGCTTTGGAAATTGGAGATGAGACAGAAAAACATTTTACTATTTGATAAGCAGACCCATTTAGATGTATATATATTTCTGAAATAAGTTTTTCAGCTGTAATGGCCTTAAAATCTAGTATCAAAGCAAGCATCATCTAGAACCAGATCTTTTTAAAATTAATTTATTTATTTTAATTGGAGGATAATTACAATGTTGTAATGGTTTTTGCCATACATCAACATAAATCAGCTATAGGTATAGTTACTGTATCATGAAGTGCCAAACAGAGGTTTGTTTAAAGCATAATTAGTTATAAATTTTCCAGTTTTAGCTAATTTTTGGGATTAGCACAATAGTATTTTAACAGCATTAAAGATAAAAAATGTAATTAATATTTATTTCAGTTTTTCTCATTCTTTTGAAATTTCTATGTCATTATATTTTCTACTTTTAATAATATTAGTTCAATAGTGTAAGTGACAAATTATGAATATGCATACGTATATTTTGAGAGTTTGGTATTAAAATTTACCTGATAAGTTATGTAATTTTCAAAATGTAATCCATTAGCCCACACTATAGAGATATGAAAAGCACTTAAATTCAGTAAGAGAACATTTAAAGAAAAGTTCTATTTCATAAGTAAGCACATCTAAATCAATGTATTTGTTATGTGGATGTTAGGTAAGGAGATATTTTCCCAAGCAAAATATTGTCCCCTCCAATTGCATTGTGGCTGTTTGATGCAAATTGCTTTTGCTGCTGTCAAGGTTCCTAGGATCTCACTGTTCTCGCGAGATAGCAGAGAGTCAGAAAAGGAGTGCACATTTCATAAACAGATCATTTCCCCAGATGAGACAGTGATCCCCAGAGGAAACAAGACCTTTATTTTCTCAAGCCTCAGATAGTTCATACTTCTGTTTAAATACCAACACTCTATAAAAATCACAGCCATTTATCTTACAACTCAAGAACTCTCCACAATTGCCATAGAGCAGCTTTATTACAGAAAAAAATGGGAAGTAAATTTCTTTACTATCCCCAAATCAGATAATGGAATTCACATCTTTCTCCTTGTCTTAGTTATTTATCTGGGACTTCCTGGTAAATACTCTGTACTTCATGTGAGCACCGTATCAGGTACACAAAGCAATTATTTAACTTGGGAATGGGGAGATTATTTGTTTTCCATTTGTTTTGCCAACAGCTATAAAAACATTTTAAAGTCACAGTTAACCATCATTAAGATCAATCACATCATTTTCAAAGCATTAAAATCTCATTCTATATATATGTGAAAGTGTTAGTTGATCAATTGTGTCTGACTCTTTGCAACCCCATGGACTATAACCTGCCAGGCTCCTCTGTTCATGGAATTCTTCAGGCAAGAATACTGAAGTGGGTAGCCATTCCCTTCCCCAGGGAACCTTCCCAATCCAGGAAGTGAATCCAGGTCTCCTAAAAAGCAGGTGGATTCTTTGCTGTCTGAGCGACCAGGGAAGTCCAAGAATACTGGAGTGGGTTGCCATTCCCTTCTCCAGGGGATCTTCCTGACCCAGGGATTGAACCAGGGTCTCCTGCATTGCAAGAAGATTTCTTGCCCTCTGAACTACCAGGGAAGCCCTGGTATGTATGTATATATGCTTTTAATTTCAGTCTGGATCTCTCAGCAAAGAGCACAGACCCCAGAAAGAATGAGTCATGCACACCCATCTACAGAAACAGAATTAAAAATTGTACAGATATAGACCAATACAAGATGGTGGAGTAGAAGAACATGTAGAGAGTAGACATGTACATAAGTAGAAGCTCATCTTCTCCTGTGAGAACTCCAAAATTGCAACTTGCTGCTGAACAACTATCTACAGGAGAATGTTGGATCCCACCAAAAAAAGATACCCCATATCCAAGGGCAAAAGAGGAGCCCCAGCAAGAAGGTAGGAGGGGCAAAATCACATTTAAAATCAAACCCCAGACCCACCAGAATGCTCAAGGGCTCAAACAAAACCTTGCGCAACCAGGAGACCCCACAGAGACTGTCAGGCCTGCCTTAGAGCGTCTGAGTGTCTCGTGCAGAGGTACAGTTAAGCAGTGGCCTGCCGCAGGGACAGGGGCTCTGGGTGTAGCAGACCTGGGTGTGGCATAAGCCCTCTTGGAGGAGGTCACCATTAACCCCACCACAGAGCTGCCAGAATTTACACAGGGCTGGGGAAACTGATTCTTGGAGGGCACAAACAAAACCTTTTGTGCACCAGGACCCTGGAGAAAGGAGCAGTGACGCTACAAGAGACTGACCCAGACTTGCCTTTGAGTGCCCAGGAGTATCCGGGGAAGGGATGGGTTGGCAGTGTCCTGCTTCTAAGTTGGGGGCACTGAGTGTGGCGGTGCATGCACGGGACCTTTTGAAGGAGGTTGCCGTTACCTTCATTACCTCCACCATAGTTTTGGTCTCAGGTCAATCAATAGAGAGGGAACACAGCCCTGCCAATCAACAGAAAATTGGATTAAAGGTTACTGAGCATAACCCACCCATTAGAACAAGACCCAGTTTCCCTCACAGTCAGTCTCTCCCATCAGGAAGACTCCATAAGCCTTTTATACTTATCCCTCAGAGGGGAGACAGAATGAAAACCACAAATCACAGAAAACTAATCAAACTGATCACATGGACCACAGCCCTATCTAACTCAAAGAAACTATGAGTCATGCCATGTAGGGACACCCAAGACAGACAGGTCATGGTGGAGAGTTCTGACAAAATGTGGTCCATTGGAGAAGGCAATGGCAAACCACTTCAGTATTATTGCCTTGAGAAGCCCATGGACAGTATGAAAAGCAAAAAGATATGACACTGAAAGATGAACTCCCCAGGTTAGTAGGTGCCCAATAGCTACTGGAGAAGAGTATAGAAATAACTCCAGAAAGAATGAAAAGATGGAACTGAAGCAAAAACAACATCCTATTGTGGATGTGACTAGTGATGGAAGTAAAGTCCTAAGCTGTACGGAACAATATTGCATAGGAAACTGGAATGTTAGGTCCATGAGTCAAGCTAAATTGGAAGTGGTCGAACAGGAGATGGCAAGAGTAAACATCAACATTTTAGGAATCAGTGAACTAAAATGGACTGGAATGAGGGAATTTAACTCAGATGACCATTATATCTATTACTGTGGGCAAGAATCCCTTACAAGAAATGGAGTAGTCATAGTCATACAAAGGAGTCCGAAATGCAGTACTTGGGTGCAACCTCAAAATTGACAGAATTATTTCTGTTCATTTCCAAGACAAACCATTCAATATCACAGTAATACAAGTCTATACCCCAACCAGTAATGCTGAAGAAGCTAAAGTTGAATGGTTCATTGAACCATTCTTGTAGATGAACCTACAAGACATTCTGGAACTAACACCCCAAAAGATGTCCTCTTCATCATAGGGGACTGGAATGCAAAAGTAGAAAGTCAAGAGATACCTTGAGTAACAGGCAAATTTGGCCTTGGAGTACAAAATGAGGCAGGGCAAAGGTCAACAGAGTTTTGCCAAGATAACTCACTGGTCATAGCAAACACCCTCTTCCAACAATACAAGAGAAGACTCTACACACGGATATCACCAGATGATCAATACTGAAATCAGATTGATTATGTTCTTTGAATCCAAAGATGGAAAAGCTCTTTAAAGTCAGGATAAACAAGACTGGAAGCTGACTATGACTCAGATCATGAACTCCTTATTGCAAAATTCAGACTTAAATTGAAGAAAGTAGGGAAAACCACTAGACCATTCAGGTATGACCTAAATGAAATGCATTATGGTTATACAATGGAAGTGACAAATAGATTCAAGGGATTAGATCTGATAGAGCACCTGAAGAACTATGGATAGAGGTTTGTGACATTGTACAGCAGGCAGTGATCAAGACCATTCCTAAGAAAAACAAATGTGAAAAGAAATGCAAAGAGAAAGAAAAGCAAAATGGTGTCTGAGGAAGCCTTACAAATAGCTGAGAAAAGAAGAGAAGCTAAAGTCAAAGGACAAAAGGAAAGATAAACCGATTTGAATCCAGAGTTCCAAAGCATAACAAGGAGAGATAAGAAAGTCTTCAATGCAAAGAAAAAGAAGAAAACAATAGAATGGAAAAGACTAGAGATCTCTTCAAGAAAATTAGAGATACCAAGGGAACATTTTATGCAAAGATGGGCTCAATAAAGGACAGAAACGGTATGGACCTAAGAGAAGCAGAAGATATTAAGAAGAGGTGACAAGAATACACAGAAGAACTGTACAAAAAAGATCTTCATGACCCAGATGACCAAGATGATGTGATCACTCACCTAGAGACAGACATCCTGGAATGTGAACTCAAGTGGGCCTTAGGAAGTATCACTATGAACAAAGCTAGTGGAGGTGATGGAATTCCAGCTGAGCTATTTCAAATCCTAAATGATGATAATGTGAAAGTGCTACACTCAATATGCTAGCCAATTTGGAAAACTCAGCAGTGGCCACAGGACTGGAAAATGTCAGGTTTCATTCCAATCCCAAAGAAAGGCAATGCCAAAGAATGTTCAAACTACTGCACAATTGTGCTCATCTCACACACTAGCAAAGTAATGCTCAAACTTCTCAAAGCCAGGCTTCGACAGTACATGAATAGTGAACTCCCAGACATTCAAGCTGGATTTAGAAAAGGCAGAGGAACCAGAGGTCAAATTGCCAACATCCATTGGATCATTGAAAAGGTACGAGAGTTCCAGAAAAACATCCACTTCTGCTTTATTGACTATGCCAAAGCCTTTGACTGTGTGGATCACAACAAACTGGAAAATTCTTCAAGAGATGGGAATACCAGACCACCTGACCTGCCTCCTGAGAAATCTGTATGCAGCTCAAGAAGCAACAGTTAGAACTGGACATGGAACAACAGACTGGTTCTAAACCATGAAAGGAGTCTGTCAAGGCTGTATATTGTCATCCTGCTTATTTAACTTAGACGCAGAGTACATCATGCAAAATGGCAGGCTGGATGAAGCACAAGCTGTAATCAAGATTGCTGGGAGAAATATCAATAACCACAGATATGCAGATGACACCACCCTTATGGCAGAAAGCGAAGAACTAAAGAGCCTCTTGATGAAAATGGAAGAGGAGAGTGAAAAAGTTGGCTTAAAACTCAACATTCAAAAAACTAAGATCGTGGTATCTGGTCCCATCACTTCATGGCAAATAGATGGGGAAACAATGGAAACAGTGAGATACTTTATTTTGGGGGGGACTACAAAATCACTGCAGATGGTGACTGCAGCTGTGGAATTAAAAGATGCTTGCTCATTGGAAGAAAAGCCATGACCAATCTAGACAGCATATTAAAAAGCAGAGACATTTCCTTGCCAGCAAAGGTCCACCTAGTCAAAGCTATGGCTCTTCCAGTATTCACGTATGGATGTGAGAGTTGGACTATAAAGAAAACTGAGTGCCAAAGAATTGATGCTTTTGAACTGTGTTATTGGAGAAGACTCTTGAGAGTTCCTTGGTCTGCAAGGAGATTCAACCTGTTCATCCTGACAGAAATCAGTCTTGAATATTCATTGGAAGGACTAATACTGAAGCTGAAACTCCAATACTTTGGCCACCAGATACAAAGAACTGGCTCACTGGAAAAGACCCTGATGCTGGGAAAGATCAAAGGCAGGAGTAGGGGACAGCAGAGAGTGAGATGGCTGGATGGCATCACCTACTCAATGGACATGAATTAGAGTAAGCTCTAGGAGTTGGTGATGGACAGTGAGGCCTGGTATGCTGCAGTCCATGGGATCACAAAGTGTCAGATATGACCGAGTGACTAAAGTGAAACTATATATATTTTAAAGATATATATACATAGGTCTTGACAAAACCCACTGAAATATTGTGAAGTAATTAGCCTCCAACTAATAAAAAATTTTAAAAAATTTTTTTAAAATTATAAAAAAAATAAGATATATATACATAGGGTCTAAATCTATAGAACAAGGGAATACTTATTTTGAATTAGGATAATGGTTATCTCTTGTCTTAGTTCAGGACACTCTAACAAAAATACCTTAGACTGGTGGCTTAAATAGCAAGCATTTTTTTTGTTTTGTTTTGTTTTGTTTTTTTTCTCTCAGTTTTAGAAGCTAAGAAGTCTGAGATCAAGTTGTTAACAGATCTCATTTCTGGTCACAGACTGCTTCCCAGCTTGTAGACAGCTACTGTCTCCCTACTTCTTTACATGGCCAAGAGAGATATCTTCTCTATGTCTCTTCCTATATAGACAGTAATCCCATTCTCAAGGATTCCACCCCTTATGATCTAATTACTTCTCAAAGTTCCCACCTCCAAACATTGGGGATTAGGCATTAATATATGACTTTTGAAGGGACACAAACCTTCAGGGCATATCATCTCTAGAAAGAAGGGCACGTAGTGGTGGCTTATAACTCAAAAAACAAGGTATTAATAGAGTTATGCTTGATATATGATAGCTACCTAAGTAATCACAGCATTTACCACTATATCTATTATTATAACATCTCCTCAAAACAGACATAAATGAGATAGGATACAAGATTTTCTATGTCTTGATAACATCATTATCAAGATGATATTGAAAGATAGTTATTAGACTGATGTATCAATTAAGGACTCTGTTCCTCTGTAAGTGACAGAAAATATGACTAATAATGGCTCATCCTACACACCAAGAAATCTTGGCTTAGCAATCAGAACTGGTACAGTGGCTTCATGATGCCATCAAGGAGCAGGCTCCTTGTTTTTTCCTGTCCTGCAGTCCTCTGTATCATTTTTTGCTCATGATAGCATAATGGTTGCTAAATCACCAGGCATTATGTCCTCATTCTAGGCAACAAAAGGATGAAAAAGGAACACAGCAGCTGAGTCTGTTTCAACTGATGCCCAACATTATAGCAGCTGTCTTTTTTTTTTCAGTTCACCTAAATACCTACTTTTTAATTGGAGGATAGTGCTTTACAACATTGTATTGGTTTCTGTTGAACAGCATCATGAATCAGACATAACTCTATATATATATACATACATATACATACATACATACATACATACATACGAGCCTCTTGAGCCTCTGTCCCACCCCACTCCCTATCCCGCCTCTCTAGGTTGTCACAGAGCACCAGCCTGGGTTATTTGACACACGGTAGTGTATATAGGTCAAGGCTACTTTCTCAATTCTTCCCACCCTCTTCTTCCCTCAGTGTCCCCAAGTCTGTTCTCTGCATCTGTGTCTCCATTCCTTCCCTGCAATTATGTTCATCAGTACTGTTTTTCTAGATTCTACATATATACTTTAATATGCTATATTTGTTTTTTACTTTATAACTTACCTCACTCTGTATAACAGGCTCTAGGTTCATCCACCACACTACAACTGACTCAAATTCATCCCTTTCTATGGCTGAGTAGTATTCAATTGTATTATATGTACCACTACTTCTTTATCCACTCATCTGTTGATGGACATCTAAGTTGCTTCCGTGTCCTGGCTATTGTAAACAGTGCTGCAGTGAACATTAGGGTACATGTGTCTTTTTGAATTGTGGTTTTTCTCAGGGTACATGGGGCTTCCCTTGTGGCTCAGCTGGTAAAGAATCCACCTGCAATGTGGGAGACCTGGGCTTAATCCCTGGATTAGGAAGATCCCCTCGAGAAGGGAAAGGCTACCCATTCTAGTATTCTGGTCTGGAGAATTCCATGGACAGTATAGTCAGACATGTTGCAAAGAGTCAGACATGACTGAGCAACTTTCACTTCACTTCACTTCAGGGTATGCCCTACAGTGGGATTGCTGGGTCATGTAAAAGAAAGAAATTAGAATACTTTCTAATACCACACACAAAAATAAACTCAAAATGGACAATAACTTAAATGCAAGGTCAGAAACTATAAAACTCTTAGAGGAAGACAGAGGCAGAAAACTCTTTGACATAAATCATAGCAAACTCCTCTTTGACCCACCTCCTAGAGTAATGGAAATAAAAACAAAAGTAAACAAATGAAATCTAATTAAACTTAAAAGCTTTTGCACAGCTAAGGAAACTATAAGCAAGATGAAAATACAACCCTCAGAATGGGAGAAAATAATTGCAAATGAAACAACTGACTAAAAATTAACCTCCAAAATATGAGCAGCTCATGTAGCTCAATATCAGAAAAACAAACAGCCTCATCAAAAATTGGGCAGAAGACCTAAACAGACACTTCTCCAAAGAAGACATTCAGGTGGCCAATAAACACAGGAAAAGATGCTCAGCATCGCTCGTTATTAGAGAAATGCAAATCAAAACTACAATGAGGTACCTCCTCCAACCAGTCAGAATGGCCATCATCAAAAAATCTAAAAACCATGAATCATGGAGAGGATGTGGATAAAAGGGAACCTTCTTGCACTGTTGGCGGTAATGTAATTTGAAAGAACCACTATGGAGAACAGTATGGAGATTCCTTTAAAAACTAGGACCAAAACTACCATCTGGCTACAGCAGCTATCTTGCTATCGGGAAGACACAGGTCAAACTATGAAGACCATAGAGGAAGAAAGGATGAGATGAAATATCTTTGCCCTTCTCTTTTGGAGGACTTGTTTAGAAAGGTGTATGAATCAGTTCAGATACTCAGTCATGTCTGACTCTTTGCAACCCCATGAACTGCAGCATGCCAGGCCTCCCTGTCCATCACCAACTCCTGGAGCTTGCTCAAACTCATGTCCATCAAGTCGGTGATGACATCCAACTATCTCATCCTCTGTCATCCCCTTCTCCTTCTGCCTTCAATCTTTCCCAGCATCAGGGTCTTTTCAAATGAGTCAGTTCTTCACATCAGGGGGCCAAAGTATTGGCATTTCAGCATCAGTTCTTCCAATGAACACCCAGGACTGATCTCCTTTAGGATGGACTGGTTGGATCTCCTTGTAGTCCAAGGGACTCTAAAGAGTCTTCTCCAGCACCATAGTTCAAAAGCATCAATTCTTTGTTGCTCCAGCTTTCTTAATAGTCTAACTCTAACATCCATATATGACTATTGGAAAAACCATAGTTTTGACTAGACAGACCTTTGTTGGCAAAGTAGTGTCTCTGCTTTTTAATATGCTGTCTAGGTTGGTCATAGCTTTTCTTCCAAGGAGCAAGAGTCTTTTAATTCCACAGTTGCAGTCACCATCTGCAGTGACTTTGGAGCCCAAGCAAATTAAGTCTGTCTTTGTTTCCATTGTTTCCCCATCTTTTGCCATGAAATGATGGGACTGGATGCCATGATCTTAGTTTTCTGAATGTTGAGTTTTAAGCCAGCTTTTTCACTCTCCTCTTTCACTTTCATCAAGAGGCTCTTTAGTTCCTCTTTGCTTTCTGCCATAAGGGTGTTGTCATCTACATATCTGACTTGTTTAGAAAGGGGTATGAAAGGGAACCTTTATAGGAAAGTTTTTTTTTATAACTGCTATGACAAATATGGAAATATTTATTTGGACGGAAGGAAGTTATGACTGATAATAATACATTTTTTTCCTGCTCTCACTTTATTTTCCAGCTTTGTTTCTTCATACAGCCAGTGAATTTATAATCCCTTAAAACAATTAAGAAGGCTGCAAGCTGCTAAAAGAGTAGGTAAAGTAAGAGTTTCTTTTGGAATGATCTCTCTTTCTCTCTCAGTCTCTCTCCCCCTTTTTGTAAGTATCCCTATGCCTTCTGGTTCTAGAAGCATGTAGATGAGCAGGGAGTCAGAAAATTCTTCTTGGGTGGACTAAACTGGCAAAGAGGAAATGTGGATATCCAGAGTTCCTGGCTATAACATCATTGGAATCCAATTAATCTCAACAAACCATCATTCAATCCCATTTTTACAGCATGATGAATATCCTATGAACCCAGACAGTTCATCTATAGTGGTCTTCTAGGACTTTACTGAACCTTACTTTATAAAGCGTGATCGTCAGATGCACCTTCAGATGTTCTTTCTTAAAGGAACATGTATCTTAATTTCTATACTTATCACATCTTCTCTTCCAGGATACAAAATACTTACACTGAAAATGGACAAAACCTTTGAAATATCTGTACCACATACTTTAGAATTATCTGGATTCTTCTTTATTTCATAAAGATTTAAAGGCATTATTACACCATAAGGCAAACAATGGCTGTGAAGACTACCCGGTTATAAGTTCTAATGCTGTAAGTGACCAATTGTATAAATTTCTAAAGCTTCTTATTCTTCATCTGCTAAATCAAGACAATAAAACCTATTTCATAAGGTGATTACAAGGATTACATGAAAAGAACATGTGTCATGCTTCTCAAAATTCCTCAGAGTACTTTGTTCTGAGTCACAAAAAATCATGGTACAGTCTCATGGAACATAAATTTTATTCTAAGATTGAGGAATAAGGGGAGTCAAAATAATGTACTTCCTTAAAAATGGAAAATAGTGTTAAGATATTAAAACAAGCACATATCATAGAGTTTAAAATTCACATGAATAAGTTAAACAGAAAACTTCAAAGAAATTTGATTTTCAGCCAGCTGTCACAAATTTCATGCTGCTCTTGCATTACATATACTTTGGTGACAATTTTTAGAAGCAATGTATGCATGCCTTTGCATTGTCAAAAACATAATAGATGCTCCATAGCAGTAAAGATAAAATTTCCTCATCTGAGTCAAATTCCCTTTTTAGTGGAAATTCCTCATGACGCTAGCATTGCACATGACACCAACAGTCGTAAATCCACAGGGATGAGCAAATAAATGATAATGCAACAGAGAATAAAGCAAACACATATGTGACAGAATCAATAACCTCTTGAACCTGGCTGACTGGGAAAGACAGGTCATTTGGAGGGGATTAAGAATTTTTTGAGAGTTGATAGCCTGAAGCAAAACCAGGGGCTATTTGTCCCATGCAGTCATTAGCTTTCTGAAATAGCAGCTCATAATCTCCTTACCAAAATGATGTACAAACACATTGATGATAGCAGAGACACAGAGATCCTTGCTAATAAACTCAGATGTGGGCAACTGGTGCTTAAGGAGTAGAGAAATGCACATCCTTCTCTTTTCTTCCTTTTCATCATCTTCAGAGATAGAGCAAATAACCCTAAATGAGTCATGCAGTTTCGAAAGTAGCTATAGAAACCATAATGCTTTCAAACTGAGGATTGGAACTCATTAAAAGGTAATAAAAAATTTAGTTGGTTCAACGCATAATTTTTTATTAAATAGAATAAGGCATTTTAATGAAATGGAATAGAAAGGAAAATACCAGAGAGCTTTCTTTTTAGTAAGAGTAAATATTGTTTCTAAAAACTTTTGATCCAATTGTCTAGAAAATGGTTCCCTAGGTGTGTACCAGACTAGACAC
The DNA here is from genome assembly GCF_033118175.1 of Dama dama. Classification (NCBI taxonomy): domain Eukaryota; kingdom Metazoa; phylum Chordata; class Mammalia; order Artiodactyla; family Cervidae; genus Dama; species Dama dama. Next base: position 52,314,762 of record NC_083710.1, read on the forward strand.
TAAGTGAAATGAATTTTTTATTGTGAGTTGCAGGAAAAAAAAACACTTGAAAACCCTTGATGGAAAGCACCTTTTGATTTTACAGACAATGAAAGTAAAGCACAAAGGGTTTATAGGCTTTGCAGAAGCATACTGAATTTGTGTTAATGTTATGCCTCAAAGTAGCACTCAGGTCTCCCAATTCATTCCAAGTTGATTTTTCTGTTTCTGCCAAGTTTTTCTGCATTGTTAAGTGAAGAATAGCCTTGAAAATACTTTTTCTTTAAGAAATATAGTAATGATGTCTTAAATAAGCACCACAAATTTATGTCAAAGTACCTACATTTGTAAAAATATAAGGGAATATGTTTATCCCACACTTGTCCCTTTCTCTAAAGAAATTGTGGTAGACAGTCTCTGAGATGGCCCCCCAAGGGTCTCTACCTCCCATGATTCATGCCCTTGTGGAATTTCCTCCCTTTAAGAGTGTACTGAACCAAGTGACTCCCTTTTAATAAATACAATGGGATAAAAGTGATAAGATATTACTTCCAAAATTAGATTCAAAGAGGTTGTACTTCCATCTTGCTTGTTCTTTCTTTCACTCATCCTGATGAAGCCAGCTGCCATCTTGGAATTTGCTGTATGGAGAAGCCCATGTAGGGAGGAACTGAGGGAATATCTAGCAACAACCAGTCCAACAACTGGTAAGGACCTGAATTCTGCTAATAACCTCCTGAGTAAGCTTGGGAGCATCCTGACCCATGTAGCCTGAGTGGAGACGGCAGCACTGCCCCACATCTAGATTATAATCTTGAGAAATACCCTGAGCTTGAGGATTAAGTTGCCTATGAATTCTGTACCCACTGAAGCCACAGATAACAAATATTTGTAGTTTTAAGCCTCTAAGTTATGGGTTAACTTGTTATGTAGTAATAGATATCTAAAAACACTATTTTCCCTCACAGGTACTAAAAAAATACAAGAAAAGACCATGATGATTTTTCCCCACTAGTAAAATGAATGATTATGGTTGGTCTTAATATAAGTAATCTCAGGGAGCATTGTTCATTGCAGCACTATTTACAATGGCTAGAACATGGAAGCAACCTAGATGTCCACTGACAGATGAATGGATAAAGAAATTGTGGTATATATACACAATGGAATCTTACTCAGCCATAAAAAGGAACACATTCAAATCAGTCCTAACGAGGTGGATGAATCTAGAATTAATTATACAGAGTGAAGTAAGTCAGAAAGGGAAAGATAAATATCATATTCTAATGCATATATACAGAATCTAGGAAAATAGTACTGAAGAATTTATTTACATGGAGACAATGGAGAAACAGACATAGCGAATAGACTTATGGACATGGGGAGAGGGGAGGAGAGGGTGAGATGTGTGCAGAGAGTAACATAGAAACTTACATTACCATACGTAAAATAGATAACCAACGGGAATTTGCTGTATGCTCAGGAAACTCAAACAGGGGCTCTGTGTCAACCTAGAGGGGTGGGATGGGGAGGGAGATGGGAGGGAGGTTCGAAAGGGAGGGGATCTATGTATACCTATGGCTGATTCATGTTGAGGTTTGGCAGAAAACAGCAAAATTCTGTAAAGCAATTATCCTTTAATAAAAAATTTTAAAAACAATAATAACATAAACAAAAAAAGATGGAAAATGAGGAAAAGTGAGGCAAAGGTATAGGATCCTGAAATGTGAAGATATGGTTGACAAAAATAAATTGTACAAGGCAAAGAGATGTTATTTTTGATTTTTTAAAAAAATATAGGCATACTGAAAAACCTCATACATGGCTGATGAGGATATAAAATGGTATAGCCGCTGTGGAAAAGAGATTAGCATGAAAGCATAGTCACTCAGTAATGTCCAACTCCTTGCAATTCTATGGATTTGTAGCCCACCAGGCTCCTCTGTCCATGGAATTCTCCAGGCAAGTATACTGGAGTGGGTTGCCATTCCCTTCTCCAGAGAATCTTCCTGATCCACCAATCGAACCTGGGTCTCCTGCACTGCAGGCAGATTCTTTTCTGTCTGAGCCATGAGGGAAAAGAAGTTAGAGGTTCCTCAAAGAGTTAAACATAAAATTTTCATTTGATCCTAACAGTTACACTCCTGGAAATATACCCAAGGGAATTAAACCAGTCCACACAAACATTTATACAGGAATGTTCATAGCAGTATTTTTCATATTAGTCAAAAAGTAGAGGCAACCTGAGTGCCTATCAATGGATGAAGGGACAAACAAAATGTGGCATATCTATACAGTGGATTATTATTCAGGCATAAAAAAAAATGAAGTATTGATATACACTGCAGCATGGGTGAACGAACCTTGAAAACACTATGTACATGTACGCTACATGACAGACATGAACATCATATGATTCAATGGATATGAAATGTTCAAAACAGACAATTCCTTAGAGACAAAGTAGACCAATGGGTGTTGAGACTGGAAGAAATGACTATGACATAACTGCTTAGCAGGTATGGGGTTTCTTTGGGGATATTATGAAAATATTCTGGAATTAGTGGTGATGGTAAACAACACGATGAGTGTCCTGGAAATGCCTAATTGCACACTTTAAAATAGTTAAAATAACTGTGAATTTGATTGCTACTGAATCAGGTCTGGCTGCTTACCACTCCAAATCAATACCTGACAGAGAGAGAGAGACAAATGTTGGTAGAAAGGAAAATTGTTTTTAATAAGAATGCCAGCAATCTGGGGAGATGGTGGACTCAGTGTTCCGCAGAAACCACATCTGAAGATTCTGCTCAGCTGTGAAAGTTTTTAAAGTGAAGAAGAAAAATAACCTCTGTTAACCACTGAGATAGGGCATCAGAGTCATCACACGCCTGACTCTGTGCAGGCTTATATCTGCTTATCAACTTCTTGTGATTGTGATCTTTCTTTAGATGCTATCTTGTGCACATAATTTGTTCACAAGATTACTAGGGAGAGATCTGGAACTCTGTTAATTACTGATTCTTCATTTCTACTTCTTTGATTTATGGAAAGAATCAACAAAGGTAAGCAAAATTTTGTGTGACCAAAGATGTGAAAGGTATGGTAGGGCTGGAGATGAGCAGAGAATGAGGGTATCCCGTTTAAGTTTGGTGACAAGACAGAGGAGCCTACTGCGAGAGTTCTTTCCTGCCAAAGGCTGCTTAAATGATGGTATGTTAGATTTATTCTATTTTTTTTTTAAAGGCAATCAGAGATGAGGGGATGACATAAGAGATAAGGAAATGAGACAAAACTGAAGAAAAGGACTCTACTATTTGTCCTCCAAAGGAGTTGTTCTATTGGCTTGGAGCAGTCACTAATCTAGTGAGTGAGGACCAGCAGTGTCATACAAGCCGATTTTGTGGGGGAATTAACCCATGTGATTTATCACACCATCACAGACAGTAAGTGCTTCCAAACAGGAGTATATATTTTTAATACAACCTCATTAAAGAGCTGATCCACGTCTCAAAAGTCATCAGAACATTTTTTTCAACTTTAGAGTACATTAAGGCCAAGAGACTTATTTTCTTATATTTCTTTCCATGTAGGATTTTATAGGGGTCAAACATTTTATTCTTTTCAAATAATTCCCTAATGGGATTCTGTATATAACCTACTAGATAATAAATTCTTTTAAGTGCTCAAGGAAAAATTAAAAGTCTATCATGAGATCAGAAAAGGAGAAAAGAACATTCCTTGAGTGGGATTATTTAATCAGAATCGTACATAGAAAATGTGTGTGTGTGATGTGGATTATTTTGATATTTTTCAGGAAGGAGTTCTCTGATGTCAAAAAGGAATGTACTAAGTTCACAAACTTTAATATTAAAGTATGTAGATTATAAACTTTCCATGTCTATTTATATATTTCTTCTCTTTCAAATTCCATATCTCAACTATCACTGAAACTATTTCTTTCATTATAACTCTAATGGCAATTCTTCTCTCTAATTTCTCAGTCTGCAGACTCACTATTTCTAGATAGATGTTTTTTAAAATAATTCTTCACCTGGCTCTGGACCTCAGGTCTATGCACGAGGGTCATCCTACTCTAATCCTTACTCTCAAGTCAAGAGTGATTTTTCTAAAACAAGTATCATAGGCCACTTCAAATATCCTTTTTCACTACAAGCAAGAAGTGATCTCTTGCTTGGTCAATAAAACAATGTAGTGGATCTTGGATTAGATTTTTCAATGAAGTATAGAAAAGACTAGAGGATAGAAAAAAGAAAAAGAAAGAAAGGAAGAGGGGGAAAATGGAAGAAAATATTAATGGGGAAGACTTGCTTTGGGAAACTCTTATCTTAATTACAAGTAAACAGTTGTTTAATTACAATTTGTTTAGAATTTCTTGCTGTCAGGGTCAAAAGCTTGGCACCTACTGAACAATTTAAAAGCAAGTTTTACCCTGGTTTACAAAACTGGTTTCTCCTGGCTTTTTGCCTGCCTTTCCAGACCTCTCTTTTGCCTCTCCAGTCAGGTTTTTTTCACCCTCATCTTTGATACTCTAAGCAAGTCTCCCCATTCTACTTGGCAAATGTCTGCTTATCCTTCATGAGGATCATTGTTGTTTAGTTGCCAAGTTGTGTCCAACTCTCCAACACGAGACCCCGTGGACTGTGTAGTCCGCTAGGTTCCCCTGCCCATGGGAATTTCCAAGTTAAGAATACTGAAGTGGGTTGCCATTTCCTGCTCCAGGAGATCTTCCCAATCCAGGGATCAAACCCACATTTCCTGCATTGACAGGCAGATTATTTACCTCTGAGCCACCAGGGAAGCGCTGGAGAAGATAATTCAATTCAAATGTTTCCTCCACAGAGAGCTGCTCAACTCCCAGGCAGCAAGCAACACTATGTTTCAGGCTGCCATCAACCCTATTCAAAGGTCTTTAATCACACTTTAATCATATGCTAAATAGTAAAAGGAGTATGTCAAGGCTGTATATTGTCACCCTGCTTATTTAACTTACATGTAGAGTACATCATGAGAAACGCTGGGCTGGAAGAAACACAAGCTGGAATCAAGATTGCTGGGAGAAATATCAATAATCTCAGATATGCAGATGACACCACCCTTATGGCAGACAGTGAAGAGGAACTAAAAAGCCTCTTGATAAAAGTGAAAGAGGAGAGTGGAAAAGTTGGCTTAAAGCTTAACATTCAGAAAACTAAGATCATGGCGTCTGGTCCCATCACCTCATGGGAAATAGATGGGGAAACAGTGGAAACAGTGTCAGACTTTATTTTTTTGGGCTCCAAAATCACTGCAGATGGTGATTGCAGCCATGAAATTAAAAGACACTTACTCCTTCAAAGGTCCGTCTGGTCAAGGCTATGGTTTTTCCAGTGGTCATGTATGGATGCAAGAGTTGGACTGTGAAGAAAGCTGAGCACCAAAGAATTGATGCTTTTGAACTGTGGTGTTGGAGAAGACTCTTGAGAGTCCCTTGGACTGCAAGGAGATCCAACCAGTCCATCCTAAAGGACATCAGTCCTGGGTGTTCATTGGAAGGACTGATGCTGAAGCTGAAACTCCAATACTTTGTCCACCTCATGCGAAGAGTTGACTTGTTGGAAAGGACCCTAATGCTGGGAGGGATTGGGGGCAGGAGGAGAAGGGGACAACAGGGGATGAGATGGCTGGATGGCATCACCGACTCGATGGGCATGAGTTTGAGTAAACTTCGGGAGTTTGTGATGGACAGGGAGGCCTGGCGTGCTGCGATTCATGGGGTCGCAAAGAGTCAGACATGACTGAGCGACTGAACTGAACTGAACTGAACTGAACTGAACTGAATCATGTGCTGAAGAGTCTGGTTTTCTAAGGTTTCTAAAAGAATTCTAAGCAAGCACATTGTCTGACTTGTCCTAAGTACTCAATAAGTGAATAAAAAATACATGAATAAATATAAGTTAAATACTCTTCATGTGTTTACATACAATTTTACTGCCTCTTGGTTAAAATTATTCCTGCAGAATTTTTGCCACTTATGCCATAAGAATTAACAATTGCGTGGGGGAATCATCGTGTGTGTGTGTGTGTGTGTGTGTGTGTGTGTGTGTGTGTTAGTCACTCAGTCATGTCTGACTCTTTGTGACCATGGACTGTAGCTTTCCAGGCTCCTCTATCCATGGAATTCTCCAAGCAAGAATACTGGAGTGGGTTGCCATGCCCTTCTCCAGGGGATTTTCCTGGCCCAGGGATTGAATCCGGGTCTCCTGTATTGCAGGCAGATTCTTTACCATCTGAACTACCAGGGAAGCCCATCAGTGCCCATCACTAATTCTACTAATTTTAGTGCTTTCTACACTCCAGAATTTAGCATCAGTTAGGAACATTCTGCATCCAAGTGCCCATGTTCAAAAGTCCAGTTCCACAACTTCCTAGCTGTGACTTTGGGCAAATTACACAGCCAGCTCTTTGCTGCAGGCAGCTCATCTGATGATAATAATAGTAAGGTTTAAATTATTTAATACCTATAAAGACCATAGAACTATCCCCAGCACATAGTAAGAGGTCAATAAATATTAGCTATAGTTATTGCCCAAGTAAGAAGCAGAAAATCAATGCCTATAATTCAAAGCTTCTGCGCTAATGACTTTCAATTTGAAAAGCACTATTTAATTTATCTGAAAGCCCTATTTGTTCTCTCTGTCCTCAGCTCCTTGATATGTATGGTAGACTTTCCTATGATAGTCACGTGGGCCTCTTGTCATTATCTCAGATTCAACTACTTTGGTTGTTAACTACTTACTTCTTTAAGTTGCTCCTCCAGCTTGTAGATCACAAACTCTACATTTTATTCAAGCCAGGTTAAACATAGTTCTCAAAAATCAAGAAGATTATCTAGTCTTTTCATGTGACAAGAAACAGACCCAAAGTGGGGGCTTTTTGTTTGTTTGTTTATTAAAAGGTCATCTTTTTGTTTTAAGGCTGATAACATGTCATATTGCCAGACTGTCAATTTGCAAATGCTAATCATGTTCTACTATAACCTGGTTGTTGATATAGATGTGTTATTTGTGAGAATTCATTACTCTGAACCCTTTTAACTTGAGAAGTTATCCTTCAATAAAAATTCTATTTTAGAAAAAGCTAAATTTATTTACGCAAGGTGATGAACGACCTAGTAATGTCTGTCTTCTATGTCAGAGTCCTGCCTCTGCCACAGTATTTCTAGTGAGACAGACCTTATCTCCCTTCTCTCTCCTAGAACTCTCTCCCTTGATTAGCCAACCTCACAATACTATCCACTCAATTCTCCAAGCCAAAACCACAGAGTAAAAATTGATTTGCCATCTTTTTTACCACCATGAATGCGCCGTTAATCATCAAGTCTCATTAATTCCACTTCTAAAATACCTTCGATGTCCATAAAATGCCTTGTCAGTCCCAAGGTCAGTACCCTAACCCTGGCTCTGAGCATTTTTCGCTTGGATTATTGCAGACGCCTACTGACTCAATCCATGGCTTGTGGTGGTCTCCCACCATCCTAACAATGCTGCCCGTGTGTGTCCTTTCTATGAATTATACCTGCTCATGAAGTTTATATGCTTAAATGCAATTGATGTTTTCCCATTACCTACAAAATGAAATGTAAACCTTTTGATAGAATATATTCAAGTCTTCCCCAGATTACTGCACCCTCCATTTTCAAGGTCATCTCTGGCCATCCCCCACTCTTCCACCATAGTTTCCTGTTACCTGAACATTCCTCATCAATTTCCATGACTCCAAGGGAACCTCGCACCCCTACATCATCATTTCTGCACTTCTCTATAAAAAATCCTGTTTATGTTCAAGGCTTAGTTCAAATGTCAGCCCTTCTGAGGCTTTCCTTTCCCTGCCTGCTCTGCCTTTCCACAGAGAGCATCATAACCTTTTCAGTATTTTCACTTCTCTAACTCTCCTTTCACACTTTTATCATAGCATTACTGTGCAATATTGCAGTTAGTTGTTTACACATTCATTTATGCAGAAAGGCTTTGTGCATTTGTCATACGTCAGGGTCTCTGCTGATTTCTTAGAACTCAATAATCAGCAGGATAGGTCAGGAGTCTGTTCTGTTTTGCTATCTAGACTAAGCTGCTTGAGGTTAAAGAACATAGCTTACTTACCTTTGCATCCTTAGATTGGGCTCCCCTTGGGGTTCAGCTGGAAAAGAATCCACCTGAAATGCAGGAGACCTGGGTTCAATGCCTGAGCTGGGACGACCCCCTGGAGAAGGGAAAGGCTACCCACTCCAGCATTCTGGCCTGGAGAATACCATGGACTGTATAGTCCATGGAGTCACAAAGAGTTGGACAGGATTGAGCGACTCTCACTTTCACTTTCATCCTTAGGTTAGATTAGAGCCTAGCATCTAATTATCAAATTTTAAATTGAATTTATGCTCTCTAGGGAATACAGATTGGACTTCCCTGGTGTCCAGTGATTAAGAATTTGCCTATCCATGCAGGGGACATGGGTTGGATCCCTGGTCTGGGAAAACCCCACATGTCATGGGGCAACTAAGTCCAAGCACCATAACAGCTGAAGCCAATGTGCACTAGAGCCTATACTCTGCAATAAGGGAAGCCACCACAATGAGAAGGCCCACACACCACAATGAAGTGTAGCCTCAGCTCGCCGCAGAGAAAGCAGCCTCTGTTCACCAACTAGAGAAAGTCCAGGAGCAGCACCAAAGAACCAATGCAGCCAAAAAAAAAAAAAAAGAATAGAGACTTGTACCATTCGTGCAGAAAACAAATTGTGACACATAGTAGTTTTATTTTTATTATTAATGCAAGCATTAATAGAGGTTTAACTAAACTGATTTATCAATTCTGTTTTCCATCCCAGGGTCACTGCCTTAATCAAGATCCTAGATTAGTTTCTAAATAACATCAAACTCTAATTTACTAAAAGAACTTAGTTTTTGATAATTCTGCTATTGAATCAAATCAGTTTTCTAAGAAAATTAATGACAAAATAGTTCTGAATGGCAAATCTTCTAGTGTTAAAGAGCTTTGCTGAATTTCTGAAATGTAGTAAAGTAAATAATCCTGATGACCAGAATTTTCAGTGGGAGCCCCTGCCTCTTTTTCCCCAATAAGCATCACTGATTTGCTGTGTCTGTAGAGTCAGACCCAACTAGTATTCAAGCCAATCTATATTAGACTAAAGCAATCCATCAGCAACTTCTCCAAACACCTGTGTTCTAGCACGACTTGCCTGACCTCTGGTTTTCTGTTTGATCACTTGGTCATTGTTTAGACTGTCCTAGGCTATCCTATTACCCTAGGAACCCAGTTATCACTTGTGCCTGAAATCTTGTCTTGAAACAATTGACCATCTGGCCTAAAACCCAGTTCCTTTATTACAAACAAAAATTTACAATCTAGGGACCAACTGTATGGTCGAATGGGTAGCTTATCTCAGCATCACATCCTGCTTTGTTGTCATTTCTATACTGTCTCTACTAGTTTGTATTTCAAAGGCCTGATCAGGCTTTATGATTAAAATAAGACAGGTAATACACTAAATTAGTCTAGTGTGGCCTAACCATAACCACTGTTACCTACTTCCTTTCAAATGAAATTGTGATGTTGCTCAGAATTTAGATACTCATGTGCTTTATGGAATGCCCCTCAAACCACAGAGTAAGTGCATATTAATTACTTCAAGACAATTATAACAATTCCATTCCCACTGACAGCAAGCTTGCATGTGACATATCCCTAGTCAATGAGACCATCTTTGGGAGGCTTCAAGGAAAATACACCTTCAAGGACACAAAACAGGGACCCGTGCCTCCCTAACTTAGGAAGTTGCCATAGATGATATATTGCCTGAGGCCACAGTAGTCTTCTTACCACCATGGGAAAAAAAAAAACAGAAGAAAGAAAAGAAAACTTCTAAGATTCTGAGCAAGAGTCTCACCTAATAAGTCAAACCTGTAACACTCTATCTCACCTTCTTATATTTTCCTGATCATTTATGTCCATTTTAGTTTGGCATTTTATATTTACAGGCAAAGCCATCCTAACCCTTGGATTCAGGTTCCAATAAAGACCTGAGAGTGAACCAGGATGGATCTAAAGTTTCCTTTGAAAGTTACAAACACATAGAAGGTAAATATAAACTGTTAGAAAATAGAAGACTATGTATTCCTGAGGGGGGGGGTAAGTGGATAAGTAGGACAGTACAGACCACCAGAAGCACTTCTGCTCTGGACAAGATAGGGGAGGCCCGCTTCTCCCTGTTCTTCCCCACTAAGTGCAATGATAAACTCCAGAAATAATGCAAAAAGCAAACAAAAGAAGTGTCTGAAATCTGGTAAGGAGAAATCAAACTGGTTTTGGACTTCAGCAGAACAAAACAGTGGTCAAGTATGTTATATTCCCCACTGAACAGAAGACAACCACCCAGATCCAACATTTTGACCCTCATCCTAGCAGTAAAGGTAGCTCAAGTCGGCCCAGATCCCCATGCGGGGGATAAAAGAGATGAACCCTCACCACCCACAAGGATCCATTGTGAGTCCATCTAACAATGAGTGACTATGGCAAAACCTTGGATGAAAGAACTATAATGAGTGAGGAAAACAGCCATTTTCCAAAAGTAACATACTATATAGCTCATTTAGGTAACATTTTTTGAAACAACACAGTTTTAGAAATGACTGAACAGATTGGTAATAGAGTTTGAGAAGGAGGGAGTATTGGCGAAGGTGGGTGTAGGGATCCTTATGATGATGGGACTGTTTAAGATCTTGATTCTGGAGCCAGATACAAAAACCTCCAACATGATAAAATTATATAGAACTCCACGCACACACGGGCTTCCCTAGTGGCTCAGTAGTAAAGCATCTGCCTGCGGTCCCTGGGTCAGGAAGATCCCCTGGAGGAGGGCATGGCAACCCCCTCTAGTATTCTTGCCTGGAGAATCCCAGAGACTGGGGAGCCTGGCAGGCTACAGTCCATAGTGTCGCAAAGAGTCAGATGATTAAAGCGACTGAGCACACACGGGTGCATACACACACACACAAGAGTGTGAGCTAAACTGCAGAAATATGAATAAGATCAGCAGATTGTATCAATTCCTGTATCCTAGTTGCAACTCCATATTACAGCTTTGTACATTGTCACAATTGGGGAGACACTGGTAAAGGATACAAGAGGTCTCTCTGTCTTATTTTTTAAAACTTATCATAAATCTACAATAATCTCAAAATTTTCAACTTAAAAAAACACATGAGGAGCAAATTAAACACAGCTGGGGCCCTGTTTTTCAGTTTGTGACCCTACTTAAGAGAATATCTCATAGTCTGTCTAGTTCCAGAAATACCTAAGAAATACAAGACCTGTCTCTAGGCTCAGGTCTTGGAAATTTTGAGAAGACTTTCAATCCATCTTTTCATGTGGATGGACCTGAAGACTGTCATGAAAAATGATGTCAGAAAGAGCAAAACAAATAGTGTACATTAATGCACATATGTGGAATATAGAAAAACAGTACAGATGAAACTATTTGCAAAGCAGAAATAAAGACACAGACATACAAACATATGGACACAAGAAAACAAATGGACACCAAGAGGGGAAGGGGGTGGGGATAAATTGGGTAACTGAGATTGACAATTATACACTACTATGTATAAGAGAGATAACTGATGAGAAACGGCTGTATAGCACAGGGGAAAAAAGAAGCTACACTCTGTTTGTAGGTCATATATTAAGGTAATCTTAAAAATGCATTCCAATATGCAGTAGGTGCAGGCAAATACTGTTTGATTCCACTTACAGGAGATACCTAGAATAGTCACACTCAGAGTCAGAAAGTAGGTTAGTAGATGCCAGGGGCCAGGGTTTGGGGGTGAGGAGGAGGAATGGGGAGTTGGTGTTTGATGGGGACGAAGTTTCAGTTTGGGATTTGGGAGCTGGATGGTGGCGAGAGCTGCACAACAGTGTGAAGGTACTTGATGCCACTGAACTGTACAGTGAAATATGGTTAAAATAGTATGTTGTGTACGTGTGACTTTTTACTACAATAAAAAGAAAACATTAAAAATCATTTAGAAAGGTTTAGTAAACATTGAGGAACCTGTATGCCAAACTTTATCTCCTTTTGTACATCTGTATTTGCTCCTCTGCTATCAACATACAGATCAATCCTGGTTCCTGAGGATAACAAAGCTATTGCTGACTGTGTATCACCTCCCACAAGATTCTAGGTATTTCAGGAAGCATAAGGGCTTCCCTGGCGGCCCGATGATAAAAAATCTACCTGCAATGCAGGAGACCTGGGTTCAATCCCTGGTTCGGGAAGATCCCCTGGAGAAAGAAATAGCAACCCACTCCAGTATTCTTGCCTGGAGAATTCCATAGACAGAGGAGTCTGGTGAGCTACAGACCATGGGATTGCAAAGAGTTGGACACAACTGAGCAACTAACACTTTCACTCTTCACTTCCAGGAAGCAGAATTTACTCCTTGAAGGGAAAAAATTCAGGGAGATAGAGAGATAAAGAAGGAAATTTACAGTGAACATTAGAGTCATGAATGAAATAGTGAAGTGCTATAGCAATTAGTTGAAAGAGTTGCCAAGAAGTACTTGCAAAGATGATAACTCTGGATCAAGCCATATGCAGTGTTCAATATGCATTCAATATCTACTAATGTTGTAAAGCATGTATAGCAAAGTAAATACTGAAAGCCATCAGTGCACGGAACTGCAGAGAGATACATAAGTAACTGCTTTCCTAAATATTTTCTGTGCTGGGGTTCTTACTTTTTCCCTTGATAGGCTTTCGTTGTGCCTCACTGAAGGATAAAGGAGGAACACACACCCAAGATCAGTGCCAGCAACCTTTTATAAGAATTCACTTCTCTCTCTGAAAGGTTTCAGGCAAAGCTCACCCTCCCACCTCAGGAGAGGAATTAAACAGATATGGTTTGGGTCCTTTCAAAGTTCATAATCTGAATTGTAGCTTGAAGAAAGCTATTCTCTATATTCCAGGTAAGTGACAATAACTTTACAAATAATGATTTTCTTTATGAAAACTCATAGAATAAGGCCTAATCTGTAACCCTGGAGCTAAAATATTTGATTTTCTGTTTTGCTTATAATTTGATACATCTATTTTTTTGAAAAAATATACTCTCTTATGCAAGTTATAGTAAAAAGAAATAAGGCAACAATTTAGATAAGCCTAGAACATAAACCACTGTCTACATAGTCAGCTTAATGTTTTAGTTTTTGTTACCAGACAGGCATAGATCTAATGACAACTTAAAAGATCAGGAAGAAGCACATTGGAAGGAAAGACAACAATTTTCACTCAGAGTCATGTTCTAGACTGGCAGGAAAAAATACAAAAGATGGAAGTGTTTAATTCTGTTTAAGGTTATAATTCAATAAGTCATTGTGCGTCCTGAGGGCCCTAAACCTAAGTCCCTGTGGTTATTCTATTTATGATTTTTTTGTCAATCTTTCTCCCAAATTATTTCTAAGCCACTATTGACATCAGATCTAACAATTGGATTTATGAAAAAAAACCAAAGGCCATGTTGATACCTGTTCTAGGCTGTCAATGAAAGCCACCTTTATGAATATACAATACTCAGAGCAGAAATTAATTTAGAAAGGATAATATGGAACCAAAAAAACAGCTCCAAAATGATGTAATTTATTTATGAATTTAGCTGAAAGACCCATAAAACCAAATGACTCTACCTAGTAATTTTCTGTCATTGTATTGTTTATTATAACTTTCTGGTTCACAAGTGCTGCAATATGCCACAATTACTTAAGCTATATCTTTAATTAAGCATTAATAAAATATGAGTTGGATAATTATCCCAGCAATTTTATTATATAATTAGTGAACAAGTTAACATGAAATTACACTATGAGACTTTATATAAAATTTAGTATGTGCATATATAGCTTAATTTAATGAGTGAAACCATCCTCAAAACAAAAATAAGAAGGATTTTTCGAGTGTTATTTCTAGAAGTAATTCCCAAGGAGAAGGAAAGTTTTTAAACCATCAGCTTAGAAATTTTAGAAGTGAAAATAAGTATGTTTATCTGTGGTTTTCATTCCCCGCCACTGTCCAAGTTCTCCTAACCCTCCCTGTCTCTCTATGAACCACCATTTGTAGCATAGTAGGTCATGGGACATCTTTGCTACAGAGCAGGAAGTGAATTGAAAGCCACAGAAGATTTAAGCTACATGCCCAGTCATCCCACCTTTTGGAGCTGAGGCTGGCTTCCTAGTTCCAGTTAACCCAGTTCCCCTCTTCCTACTGACCTCACCCTCTCTGCAGCAAAAAACATTAATACTTTAATAATATGATAAGAAAATATTCACTAAGGTTATTGCTGATGGAACACATTTTTAAATAATTAATGTAGCATCATGACCATTTCTGTTGGGCCCTTATTATTTCCCTTTTGAAAGCTTTTTAACCAGTCTTATATTTTATTATTTTACCCAAATAAAATTTGTATAATTTTCTAATCTAAGTTTGTTTTTTTAGTCTTGAGGTATATTTTAGCCAACCCCCTCATTTAATTTATGGATAAAATTGAGAATTGTCTTTTTATAATTTTATAGTAGTCAGTCTTCTCCAAGAACAGAATATATCTTCCCAGTTTTTAATAAATGGATGGCTATTTAAGATTTTCTTTGTTTAGAACTTAAAACTTGTTTAGTTTATTCTTAAGTGTTCTGTTGCACTTTTGTTTATATGTATTATATATATTGTGTGGATGTATTATAATATATTTGTGTGTTCATAGCCAGAACTATTACTACATTATTGTGTTCTCTCTTGTTTCTAATAGATTTTCACTTGATAACTTTCAGTTTTTCAGACACAATATTTGCATATAATAATGCTTTTAAACTTCCTAAAGTGTTTATTTATTTCTCTTTTGTCCATTGCATCAGCTTATAAGTCTAGAGATATATAAGTTTACAGAAGTAATGAAAGGATATCTTACTTGCCATAATTTCATAGGTATGTCAGATAACTGTTTTAACCTCTAAACATAATGGCTTTTGTTTGCTCTATGTATACCTAGAAATATATAAAGGTACATACACACATCTGTGAATATATATATATACACACATACACACATGTCCAGTTGTTGTTGTTGTTACATATATGCCGCATATAACTGTCACTGAATTTATTTATAATAGACACCTCAGGGAGGAATATCTATTCCTATAGGTTTTAGGTACGATAGAAATTGTTTCATCAAATGGTTTTGGAAGACTCTTTTGAGGCAATTATATGATTTTTACCTGATCAATATGGATAATTATATTAGCATAGCTCCTCGTATTAAATCATATACTCCTGGTACAAACCTCACTTTTTGGTGCTTCATTATTATTTTAAAGTATGATGAATTCTATATTTAAAATTATTCTATAGTATAGTTTTGGAAAACATAATGAAAGTTCCTCAAAAAATTAAAACTAGAACTTCTATATGATCCAGAAATTTTACTTTTGAGTATAGATCCAAAGGAAATGAAATCACTACCTTGAGACTGTGTGCGAAGCTGCTTCAGTCATGTCTGACTCTGTGCAATGCTAGGGGCTGCAGCCCACCAAGCTTCTCTGGCCATGGGATTCTCCAGGCAAGAATATTAGAATGGGCTGCCATGCCCTCCTCCAGGGGATCTTTCCAATCCATTATTTTTTATAGCTAGGTTCAAACGTACATCATTAAGAGCTTATAAGTCAAATGAAATATAAGTGTATTTAAAGGTATAAAATTAAGAACATAGACGTATAATTAAGATCAGTGATGAGGAATATGGAGGGGAGGAAGTGGCAATATAATAAATTTATCTTTTCTCAAAATAGGAAGTCAATAGTTAACTTCTGCAGATTTTAGAAATCAAATATATTATATATTAAGAACTGAATGTTTACCTTCTCCACCCCCAGTTTATATGTTGGAAGGCTACCTGCTCCCACCCCCACAATGTGATGGTATTAGGAGGTGAGATCTTTGGGAGCTGATTAGGTCTTTGGGGCAGAGCCTTCATAAATGAGAGCAGTGCCTTTCAAGAAGACACAAGAGAGCTTACTTGGCTCTCTGCTCTCTGCTCTCTACCCTGTGAGGACACAATGAGAAGCTAAGCTGGCTGTCTACAACACAGAAGAGGGCCCTTACTAGAATTAGACCATGCCTGCATATGATCTTGAACTTCCAGCCCCCAGAACTGTGGGAGGATTTCTGTTGTTGATAAGCCACCCATGTTATAGTATTTTGCTGTAACAGTCTGAGCTAAGGAATTACATAAACTTTCATTTCTTTTCATGGTCAAATCTCTGTGGCATTTAGACAATAGCTGTCAAAGTAAAAATGTCTATATTTTTGACCCTAAGCTTTCTTTGGGGAATTTTTTTATAGATATACCTGGTGGCTCAGTGGTAAAGAATCTGCCTGCCAAGCAGTAGACGCAGGTTCAATCACTTTGTTGGGAAGATCCCTGGAGAAGGAAATGGCAACCCACTTCAGTATTCTTGCCTGGGAAATCCCATGGATGGAGGAGCCTGAGGGGTACAGTCCATGGGATTGCTAAAGAGTCATGACATAATGACTAAATAGCAACAATACATTAAAAGCTATCAAATATTTACGGGAATATTTTTATAATTTTGTTTGTAATAAAAAAGATTTGAAACAATCTAAATGTCCATCCATGTAAGATTCATTAAATTATGCTAACTTCAGATAATGAACTCAATAATTGCTAAAAAAAAAAATTGAGTCAATTCTGAAACAAATGTCCAAGATATATAAGTAAAAATATAAGCTTAGTTATATATATATATAACAATATATATAATATGCCATCATGTGTGTAAAAATATTCAAGAGAAAGTCATCTGTATTTCCGTTTGCATATAATATCTCTGAAAGATTATATATGCACAAAGGAAATTGATAATTCAATTGCCTCTATGGAAGGAAATTGGGTGGGAGATACAAGTGAGGGACAGTCTACTTTCTTACTATAAGCACTCCCTCACTTTCTGAATTTATACCAAATTTATGTATTATTGATTAAAATTTAGTTTTATTTTACAGCTAACTTGCTGAAGAGATGAATTTTTCCAAATTAATTGGAGATGGGTAAGTTGACTGAATCTAGTTTACAGGAGTATGCAATATTCTTTTGAGGAAAGTGGCTGTGAAGTGCTATGAGAGATCAGGAAATTCCCAGAACCAGACTTGGTATAAAGGAGGGATTTGCTTTTGGTTTTGTTTTTGAATGGTAGCAGATATGGGAGCATTCTTAAGGACTAGAGGAAGCTGAGAAAAAGAGTGAGGAGAAAATAATTGTGTCAGAAACTGACATGTATCAGACATGAGGGGCTTTTCCGGTGGCTCAGCTGGTAAAGAACCTGCCTGCCGATGGAGGAGATGCAAGGGATGTGGCTTTGATCCCTCGGTCTGGAAGATCCCCTGGAGAAGGGAATGGCAAACTGCTCCTAACCCTAACCCTAACCCTAACCCAAACTGCTCACATTCTTGCCTGGGAGATGCCATGGACAGAGGAGCCTGGTGGGCTACAGTCCGTGGGGTTACAGAGTCAGACATTATTGAGTGTGCAAGTAGATACACACACACATCAGACATGAGACAACAGGGTTTCAACAAGATGGAAGTTTATTTTTCATTCACATAACACAAAGCATAGAGATTGGTGGTCCAGTTCCCCCATAGACCGGGCCTCTTATCTTTTTATTATATCACTCTTAGCATATTCTCAGGGTCACTACATGATTGCAGAATGGCCAGTAAGGGGTAAGAACAAACACGGAGAAGAACATTCCTGTAAAGCCAAGGAGCCTGGCTTTGATTTTGAGAGTTTTCCCCCAAAACTCTCCCTGGTGACTTCCTCTTACATCTCACTGCCCTCTCCTCTCACGGGGACCAGGGACATCAATCTGTAACTGGGCACATTGCTGCCTAACAGAGCAGATGGTTTTTCCTAAGGGAGCCAGGGTAGGAAACTATCAAGCAAAGGAAAAATCGGTACTTTCCTCTACTACAATTTCAGGGATTGTATAATATTCCAATCCAGTTCAAAAATATTGGCCTTTTACTGTGTCATACTGACTTGAAGTCTTCACCATTAGAATTTTTACTTGGAGTTAAGATTTTGTTCTTAGAACTTGGGAGTAAGATGACTATTACTAAGTCAGAGGAGAGAGTTCGTGTTCATGTAAACATTATCCCCAAACTCAAGAACAAAGATGCTCTGAACTGTAACTTCATGCAGGTAGACCTAGACTGGGGTGCAGTATCTCTGACCTTGAGCTCCTCTTATGAAATCTCTGACCTTGAGAAAGATACTCCCATTTCCTAGGCTTCAATGTCCTTGTTCCTAAAATGTAACACTTAGTCTCCATGAACTCTAAGGAACCCTTTCCTTCCAAAGTTGTATGTAAACATTTTATTGGATTAGTTAATTTCCTTCTGGAATCAACGGAAATCAGTGCCCCAGTGGATCCCACAGGAAACAGAAGCTGCATACAGAATGTGAGGCTGTGATGGGTGCTCACACGCTGGGGCTACAAAGAGACCAGTAAACATGGGAAGAAGCTTCCGCAAGAGTGCCTGGTCAGTCTGAAAACAACAGGGGTCCCACTGAGGTAAATGATTGCAGAAAACCCAGAGTGGTACTATCAAGAGAAATAAGTTTTGAAATAAGAAATAAGAATTGACCCATTTGCTAATAGGGAATTGGGTTCAGAATGACTTGGTAATTCTCACACACACACACACACACACACACACACATATACATATACATACATACACACACATACAAACATATCAGATAATAATCGAATCAGAATGATACTCAAGTTTGTCAAGCAGCCACCAAGTGTTTGCCTAAAAATAAAAACACTTTTAGGTGTTAGTTGGCTCCATACAACAGCATTGCAATCTTCAAGATTTTGCTTTTGGTTCTAGCAAAGCTGAATGTATGAGGCATCCAGGTATTTAAATGAAATCATGGCTTTAAGTGATTAAATGTAGAAGAACAAAATGAGAACAAATGTCACTTGCAGGACAGTGACATGTGAATTACCATGAAACAGGAAAACCTCCACATCATATGTCCCCAAGCTCTGAAGCATACTCTGAAGAAAGGGAAGTTCTCTGCACAGACACTCTCACCCCATCCCAGCCCACCAAGACGGGCACAAACTGGCTAGATGTTTCCATTGTTATTCAACACTGGTTACCAGGAACAGGTGAATCTCTAAATGAAGCTCACAGCAAGTACAAACTATAAAAAGCATTCACTTGTCACTAAGAGAATATGAACAGGTTTAGAGTATCTACTTTTCCACACTTCAAGTTTTCAAATGAGACTGTAAGGCGATCATCGAGGGATTTTGCAGGAAGATAACTTTCCTTCTAAATCTTTTCATCCAGGCGTGATATACAAATGTGCAATGTGTCTTTTCTATAATTAAGTAAACTGTTCCCTTGCTTCATAGATCCTCAGCAACAGCAACAAATGACACCTACATGATCTTTCTGGAGGGGGAATAAATGAGGATTTATCTATGACCAAGTAAACTCCTAGGAAATAAATATTTTAATTGAATGTTCTGGTAGTAGAATAATTGAGAAAATATTTTATCTTGTTTCTTCTTTATAAACCCCTTTTATCATTGTTTTGAATTCTAGTTCCACTGCCAAAACACTATATTACATTTTGTTACTTTGTCATTTTGCCTCAAGAAAAAATATCTGCCTGGGGAAAACTGATTAGTCAAAAGGGAATATGGGATGTCTGAAGGGAAAAAAAATTAAATATATATGTGTTTTAGCATATATATATATACACACACACACATACATACTCCTTAAGTAATGCTACCACCAGAAGGTATTAGCTCTGATAACATTTCAATAAGATTGAAGACTGCACCAGACTGTTAAACATAATAATCTTTCAGTTCCGTTTGTAATCGGCTTTTAGGAAGTTATCACCTGCCAGAGATGACTTTGAAACTGGGACACAAAAATCATTTCTGCCTTCAATAGGTCATAATCCAATAGTGAAGTGTGTGTGTGTGCTCAGTCGTGTCCCACTCCTTGCGACCCCTTGGACTGTAGCCCTCCAGTCTCCTCTGTCCATGGGATTCTTCAGGCAAGAATACTGGAGTAAGTTGCCATTTCCTTCTCTGGGGGAATCTTCTTGACTCATGGCTCAAACCCACGTTCTCTTGTGTCTCCTGCATTGGCAGGCAGTTTTTTTTTTACCACTCTGCCACCTGGGAAGCCCTCTAATAGTAAAACAGGTATGTAAACTAAGATAAATTTCAATAGACTCTGAGACTGCAAAAAATAGTCTACATATGTGTGAATGATTCATTCTAATTGGTAGATGGTAAGTGAATCAATATTATTTGAGAAGGATCTAATGGAGTTCAACAGGAGAGAAGGGGGAAGGGGAAAATAATTCCAGGCAGTGAGAACATCACATGCAAAATCACAAAGGTGTGATCATCATGTTTTCAAGGACCTACATGTAATTGACTGCTGTCAAAAGGTAAAATGTTGGATGTAGTGAGAGGCGATCCAGGCTGGTCAAATTAAGACAACCATTAAACTCTGAAGTAGTCAGGATTTGGGAATTTATCTTGAGAGGAATGGGGCCCTTCAATGCATTTTCGGCAAAGGAACAGTAAGATCAAGTTTGCTGCTCAGGAGAGGCAAAGTAGTTGCAACTATGTAAGGACCTGATTCAAGGCCAGAAGGCTAATAAATAGTCATATTATAGCTTCCAAACTAGTGTCTCCAAAATTTCTCTAATTTTACCTGTGTGTTAATTTTGTTTTTAAAATGCATATGGGGGCTTCCCTGATGGTCCAGTGGTTAAGAATCTGCCTTGCAATGCAAGGGACACGGGTTTAATCCCTCGTCCAGGAAGATCCCAAATGCCGAGGAGCAACTCAGACCAGGCACCACAACTACCGAATCTGAGCCCTTGGAGTCTGAGCTCCACAACAAGAGAAGCTTCCAGTGAGAATGCTGCACACCGCAACGAGGAGGAACCCCTGCTCGCTGCAACTAGAGAAAGCCCACGGGCAGCAATGAAGATCCAGGGCAGTAAAAAAATAAGTAACTCTTTTTAAAAATACATTTGGTTCAAAGTGCAAAAATGCAGATTGTCAGGACTCCTAGCTCTCACTGCTGAAGGCCTGGGTTCAATCCCTGGTTAGAGAATTATAATATCACAAGCTATTTGGCGTGGCCAAAAAAAAAAAAAAAAAAAGCCAAAATGCTAGATATGTGGGCTTCCCTGGTAGCTCAGCTGGTGAAGAATCCATCAGCAATGCAGGAGACCCCAGTCCATTTCCTGGGTCAGGCAGATCCACTGGAGAAGGGATAGACTACCGACTCCAGTGTTCTTGGTCTTCCCTGCTGGCTCAGCTGAAAGGGTAAGAGGCAAAATTTCCTAGCCACTCTTGCCCACAAGCCACCCCGGCTCCCTCTCTGCAGGTAACCAGTATGACTAGTTTTTGCCTGTTCTTCCAGAGATACTTATGCACAGACACTTTATTCTTCTGCCCCTTTTTATTTTGCATAAATAGTTGCATATTCAACACACTGTTCTGCACTTTCCTTTTTTCACTTAACAACATCTCAGAGATATTTCTATACTCATGTACAAAAAAGAACACTCAATTTTTAACCACTGCATATATTTTCCAGTGTGTATATATCCTCTAATTTAACCAATCTCCTACTGAAAGATGGATTAGTTCAGGGCTGCAATAAATACACTTGCACATGTTTTATTTTGCACATGAAGAATGATATTTAAAGGGTTCTGTTGCCATGATCTATTTTGGTTTAATAAACTACCTAAAAAGTTAGTAGCCTTCACCAACACTTACTGCTATATCTCACAATTTTGTGGCTCAGAAACTGGAAACACTGGGCTGGGAGATTCCTTTGTTTCATGAGGCATCAAAAGAGGTCACCTTTTCTTATCCAGCCTGTTGAATAGGTTGGTTGGATGGTCCAGCATGCCTCAATCACATACCTAACACCTTGGGAGCAATAGTTAGAAGGCTAAAATCAACTGGAAAAACGGCCCAATGAGTTTCACAGGACTCCTCCAGCATAGTTTCAATTTGGGATTATTGAACTTCTTATATGGAATTTTGAGACTTCCAAAAAGAATGCTAACTCACCTTACTCCTAGCCCTGCCAGGTAGTGTCATGAAGTCCAGGTTATTATCATCCATATCAGGACCAAGTACAGGTGATGCTTCTCAGTGAAATAACTTGAGTGTGGTTCTCCTTGATCTGATAACTTGTGAAACTAAAAACAAAAACAAAGTTATCTGCCATTCTTATACTGTCCCATCCCAGACACATACATGAACCTGATACACAATGGCAATACAGAGACCAAATAATTGCAATGGATACTCTCATTCAGAAACAGGAGAAAAGGCAATAACAAAAAATACAATCTAATGAAAATATGTGCAAAGAACCTAAATAGACATTTTTCCAAATAAGAAATACAGATGGCCAACAGCTACATGAAAATGTGTTCAACATCACTAATGATCAGGGAAATGCAAATCAAAATCACAATGAGCTATCACATCATACCCCTCAGAATGGCTGTTAATAACAAAAGACAAGAAATAAACAAGTGTTGACAAGGTTGTGAAGAAAAGGGAACCCTTGTATGCTGTCAAGGAGAATATAAATTGGTGCAGCCACTATGGAAAACAGTATGGAGGCTTCCCAAAAATATTAAAAATAGAACCACCACATGAATCAACAATTGTACTTCCCATTTTCCAAAGGAAATGACAACAGGGTATCAAAGATATTTTCACTCCCTTGTTAATTGAAGCATTATTTACAATAGTCACGACATACAAACATTTAAGGGTCCATCAGAAGATGGGTAGATGAAAGAATGTGGTGTACATGTGTGTGCATGCTAAATTGCTTCAGTTGTGTTCGACTCTTTGTGGTCCTATGAACTGTAGCCTGCCAGGGTCCCCTATCCACAGGGTTCTCCAGACAAGAATACTGGAGGGGGTTGCCATTTTCTTCTCCAGGGATCTTCCTGATCCAGGGATATGTCTCCTGCATTGGCAGGCAGGTTCTTTACCTAGGAACCACCTGTGGTAAATATATATATATATATATATGTATACACACACACACACACACACACACACACACACACATATACACACAAGGGAATATAGTGAGACAGAGAAAGCAAATACTATGTGATCTTGTTCCTATGTGGACTTGAAGAAAAACAAACTCATAAAAAGAGAGCAGGTTGGTGATTGCCAGAGGCCTAAGGTTGGGGGAAATGGGTGATGGTGATCAACAAGTGCAAACTCTCAGTTTTAAGATGAATAAGTTCTGGAGATATAACGTACAGCATGATGACTATCACAGTGAGGCCCTTCTCTTCACGACTTGGGCTTCCCTGATGGCTCAGACTGTAAAGGATTTGCCCTCAGCGCAGGAGACCCAGATTAGATTCCTGGGTCGGGAAGATGCCCTGGAGAAGGGAATGGCTACCTACTCTGGTATTCTTGCCTGGGAAATCCCATGGACAGAGGAACGTGGCAGGCTACAGTCCATAGGTTGCAAAGAGTCAGAAATGACTGAGCGACTAATACATACATGGAGACTATAGTTAACAATACTGTATTGTATACTTGTAAGTGGTTAAAATAGATCTTAAATAGTCTCAATATTAAAATCTGAATGCTCAGCCATGTCTGACTATCTGTGACCCCATGGACTACAGTCCATGGAATTCTCTAGTCCAGAATACTGGAGTGGGTAGCCATTCCCTTCTCCAGGGGATCTTCCTGACCCATGGGTTGAACCCAGGTCTCCCGCATTGCAGGTGGATTCTTTACCAGCTGAACCACAAGGGAAGCCCTGTAGTGGTTAAAATAGATCTTAAATATTCTCAATACAAAACAGAAAAGTAACTATGTGAACTAATTAGTAGGTGAATTAATTTGCCTTATTGTAGTGATCATTATAAACCTTAAATTTTTACAAAATTATATGTCAAATATACCTCAATAAAGCTCGGGGAAAAGTAAGGGGAAAGGAAAGCAAAAGGAAGGCACATATTACCAGTATCTTGATTAGGGGCCAGTCTTATTTTGTAGAAATGTTCTTTGTGACTCTTAACTTCAACCTCTGAAACCTGGGAACTCCCCTCTTATTTTCCATAATAAATAACCCTCTTCACCTTTTTGTCTCTTGACCTGTTCATCCTTCTTTCTGATTCAAGACAGTTGGGGGTTCATAGTATTTATTTTGTTTGAAATATTTCTGTCCCTTTTATTCCAAGTTGATGGTATTAAAAACAATTATCTTATAAGCTTTGTGGGATTCCTATGAATCTTAGTGGGTTCTCTATATTGGGTAAAAACCATATGAGGAATCATTCAAGATAGGCTGTCTGGGGCTTGAGATAAGAATCAGGATGCTTTGAGAAACTGCCTTTAAATTTCTCAGAAGTTATTTTATCTAGTTGATAACTTCTATGAGACATGCCCTAAAATATTTATAGCATCTTAATAAAGGGTCTTATATGTATATCCTTGAGATGATCTTTACCCTACAGTCATTTCTTAATTTGAGAGCCTTTTAGAGAAGCTGGGAATGAGATATACTTACTTTAAAATGACTACTGCTGTCTATTTTTTCTAAATTTTTCTCGAAAACTGATTTTCTCTTTTTGTAGCGCATTTCTCCTCTATCCATGTTTTATTATATAGGGCTAAAAAGATGAAATGGCACTTTCAATACTGTTCCTGGACAATGCCTCAGCAAAATTCACCAGTTAGTTAATTACATATACATGTTATCGTAGGTGAAAATATTACCAAACTTCAGGCCACTGCATAACAAAGTTGCTTTTCCCCCCAGCCTCCGATAACAATGTCCCCAGGTTTTCTTCAAGCTTTCACAGAGAAGCTCTACAAGGCCTGCCAGCTTCTATCTCCCATCTGGTCCCAAAGTCAGTTTAACATGTTCTGAATTTTTATTATGGAAACATTTCACTTCCATATATCAAGTTCTGTATTGGTTATCTGTTAAGAATATGCCCTAAAACTTAGTGGCATTAAACAAAAATAATTTGATGTCTCTCAGTTTCAGAGGATCCATGCTTAGCTGGATGAGTCTTCTCCACTTAGCATCAACAAAAATTTTCCAGTGGCATTTAACTGGCAAACCGGTGTTCAGTCCAAGATACAGTCAGTGAAAGAAAGTGAAAGTGAAGTTGCTCAGTCATGTCTGACTCTTTGTGACCCCACAGACTGTAGCCTACCAGGCTTCTCCATCCACGGGATTTTCCAGGCAAGTGTACTGGAGTAGGTTGCCAGATACAATACATGTATCTAATTGATCTCTGTGTTTGAAGTAATTTCTATGATAACCTTAACAGGGCTTGTGAGAAATTTAACAAGCTGATGCTACAACCTACATAGGCCAACAAAGATGCAATAATAGCCTAAACAATGAATACAGGGTACACAGCAAAATGCCCTGACTAAATCTCAAGATTTATGGTTAAAACATGATAACTGAGATGGTATGTTATTGGCATACAATTTGACCAATAGAGCAGAACAAAGAACCCAGAAGCAAACCTGTGCACATATGGAGATATTTATACGTTAGAAGGAGCATTGCAGAAAAAAATCATTCAAAAGATGGTCATATTAAAATTGGTTAATATAAATGGCTTTTCCTGGGATTTCTACTGTATAAAATACAGACAAAAACCAACTCCAGATATATAGGAGTGAAAAAATGGAGAAACTTGTTAAAGAGCATAGAGGAAAATTTTATATTACTTCAAAAGTACTAATGGTTTTTTAGTATGATTATTCCAGTAGTCATGTACAGATGTGAGAAATGGACCATAAAGAAAGCTGAGCATCGAAGAATTGATGCTTTCAAATTGCGGTGTTGGAGAAGACTCTTGAATTACCCTGGACAGCAAGGAGATCAAACCAGTCAATCCTAAAGGATATTAACCCTGAATATTCATTGGAAGGACTAATGATGAAACTGAAGCTCCAAAACTTTGGCTATCTGATGCGAAGAGCCGACTCATTGGAAAAGACCTTGATGCTGGGAAGGACAGAGGGCAGGAGAAGAGGGTAGCAGAGAATGAGAGGGTTAGATAGTATCACCAACTCAATGGACATGAATTTGAGCAAACTCCGGGAGATAGTGAAGGACAGAGGAATCTGACATCCTGCAGTCCACGGGGTTGGAAACAGTAAGAGGTGACTTAGTAACTGAACAACAAAAGTATTAAAAGAAAAAAATGAAAGGAATGAGAAAAATGAATATTTAGCACCTAGGTGGCACTAGTGGTAAAGAATCGGACAGACTTAGCAACTAAACAACAAAAACAATCCCCAAGTAACCAATGGGTCAAAGAAGAAATCACAGAAAAATTAGAAAATACTTTGAACTAAATGAAGACCAAGTCACAGCATACCAAAACTTATGGGATGCAGGGAAAGTAGCACTCAGAGGGGTATTTAAAAGTGTAAATGTCCACATTAAAAAGACAAATATTTAATCAATAATAAAATCATCTCACCTTAAGAAACTTGAAAAATACAACCCAAGTTCAAAGTAACCAGAAAGAAGGAAAAAATAAGTATTAGAGGGAAAATAAATGGCATGGAGAACAGAAAGAGAAAAATCAAGAAGCTAAATGTTGATTCTTTCAAAGCATCAAGAAAACTCACAGACATTTAGCTAGAATGACCAAGCGAAAAGCAAGAAATCTCAAATTACTAAAAACAGGAAAGAGGTGACATTACAGACACAATGGCTTTAAATAAATAAAGATAAGGAAACAAGAAAAATGATTAAAAATCAATAAATTAGATATCCTGGATGTAATGAACAAATTTCAAAAATGACACAAATTACTGAAGTTGATTCAAGAAGAAACAGAAAGTCTGTCTAGACCTACAAGAAGGAAAGAGATTGAAACTGTAATCGGCAAAATAAATGCTCAAGTCCAGATGGCTTCATTGCTAAATTTTGCCAAGTATTTAAAGGAAGATTTCCACAAATACTTGAAAAATATTTCCAAATTATAAAAGAGAGAGAAAGACAATAGTTCCTAATTCATTCAATGAGCTGTTAGCCAAATACCAAACCAAACAAAGACATCACAAGGAAGAAAAATTCATGTATAACACCCAGTTCAGTTCAGTCTCTCAGTCGTGTCTGACTTTTTGCGACCCCATGGACTGCAGCAGGCCAGAATTCCCTGTCCATCACCAACTCTCGCAGCTTGCTCAAACTCATGTCCATCTCATCCTCTGTCATCCCCTTCTTCTCCTGCCTTCATTCTTTTGCAGCATCAGGGTCTTTTCCAATGAGTCAGTTATTCGCATCAGGTGGCCAAAGTATTGGAGTTTCAGCTTCAACATCAGTCCTTCCAATGAATATTCAGAACTGATTTCCTTTAGAATGGACTGGTTGGATCTCCTTGCAGTCCAAGGGACTCTCAAGAGTCTTCTCAAACACCACAGTTCAAAAGCATCAATTCTTTGGTGCTCAGCTTTCTTTATAGTCCAACTCTCACATCCATACATGACCACTGGAAAAACCATAGCCTTGACTAGCCAGACCTTTGTTGGTAAAGTAATGTCTCTGATTTTTAATATGCTGTCTAGGTTGGTCATAACTTTTCTTCCAAGGAGCAAGCATCTTTTAATTTCATGGCTGCAGTCACCATCTGCAGTGATTTTAGAGTCCCTAAAAATAAAGTCTCTCACTGTTTCCATTGTTTCCCCATCTATTTGCCATGAAGTGATGGGAACAGATGCCATGATCTTAGTTTTCTGAATGTTGATTTTTAAGCCAACTTTTTCACTGTCCTCCTTCACTTTCATCAAGAGGCTCTTCAGTTCTTTGCTTTCTGCCATAAGGGTGGTGTCATCTGTATATCTGAGGTTATTGATATTTCTCCTGGCAATCTTGATTCCAGCTTGTGCTTCATCCAGCCTGGTGTTTCACATGATGTACTCTGCTTATAAGTTAAATAAGCAGGGTGACAATATACAGCCTCGACGTACTCCTTTCCCGATTTGGAACTTGTCTGTTTTTCCCCATCCAGTTCCAACTGTTGCTTCTTGACCTGCTACAGATTTCTCAGGAGGCAGGTCAGGTGGTCTGGTATTCCCATCACTTTAAGAATTTTTCAGTTTGTTGTGATCCACACAGTCAAAGCCTTTGGCGTAGTCAATAAAGCAAAAGGAGATATTTTTTCTGGAACTCTCTTGCTTTTTTTGATGATCAAGATATATAGCACTATCTCTTATGAATTTAGACAAAATTCTCAGCCAAATACTAGAAAGCAAATCCAGCAGCATGTAAAAAAAAACAAGTGCAATTTATCCCAAGAATGTTAGGTTACTTCAGCATATAAAAAAATCAAGATAACAAGCCATAATAATGGAATAAAGAAAAAGGCACATGCTTATCTCAATAGATGTAGCAAAAACACTTACAAAATCCAACATTTTTAACATAAAAGAAATTCAACAAGCTAGTAACAGAAAGGAACTCCTTCCATATGATAAAAAGTGTCTTAAAAAAGGACACACACAAAAACAGAACTAACATCATACTTAATAGTAAGAGACTGAAAACTTTCCCCCTAATACTAGGAATAAAACAAGGATACCCACTCTAGACATTTCTATTAAACAAGGTACCATAGATTTCAGCAAGAGTAATTAGGGGGAAAATGTGTGTAGCGGGGGAAAGAAAGACATCCAAATTGGAAAAGAAAAAAAAGTAAAACTATCTATTTGCAATTGATATAATCTTATAAATCAATAAGCCCCAAAGAAGCCACAAAAATATAAGTATTATACATTAGAGCTAATAAACACATTCAACTATATTGTGGGGTACAAGACCAATAAACAAAAATTGGTATATTTCTATATATTAGCAATGAGTGATCCAAAAATAATATTTAACAATTCTATTTATAACAGCATCCTAAAGAAAAAGTACTTAAGACTATATTTAACACAAAATTATAAGACATTAACATTGAACTACAAAATATTGTTGAAAAAATTATGACCAAAATAAATGGAAAGACAGGGTTTCCCTGGTGTCTCAGTGGTAATGAATCTGCCTGCAATGCAGGAGATGTGGGTTTGATCGCTGGGTCAGGAAAATCCCCTGGAGAAGGAAATGAAAACTCACTCCGGTATTCTTGCCTAGGAAATCCCATGGACAGAGAAGCCTGGTGGGCTACTAACCGTGTGGTCTCAAGAGTTGGATACAACTTAGAAACTGAGCTACCACCAAATGGAAAGGTATCTTACATTCAGGGAATGGAAGATTATTTACTATAAAGATGGCAAAATTTCACAAAGTTGATCTACATATTCTATCCAGACTCTAGCAAAATTCAAACTGCCTTTTTATAGAGTTGGACAAGCTGATTCTAAAATTTATATGGAATTGCAAGGGAACCAGAATAGCCCAAAAAATCTCAAAAAAAGAACAAAATTGAAGGACTTAAACTTCTCAATTTGAAAGCCTACTACAAAGTTATAGTAATTGAGATAGTGTGGGACTTGCTTAAGGAGAAACTTGCAGATCAAAAGACTAGAATCAAGAATCCAGAAGTAACCATATACATACAATCAATTGTTTTTGACAAAGGTACCAGAACGATTTGCATTAGTTTCCTTCTGCTGCTGTAACAAATAAACTGAATGGCTTAAAACCATAGAAATTTGTTCTTTCATAGCACTAGAGGCCAGAATTCTGCAATTAAGGTGTTGGCAGGGCCTCACTCCCTCCAGAAACTATAAGGGAGAAACCATTCTTTGACTCTTCTGGTTTCTGTTGACTGCTAATTTCCTTGGCTTGTGGTCATGTCACTCTACCTCTGGCATCATCTTCCCATTGCCTTCTCCTCTGTGCATCTGTATCATCTCTTCTGTTTCTCATAAAGACACGTCATTGAGTATAAGACCAACTCAGATAATCTAGGATCATTTTATCTCAGGATCCCAAATCCAAAAATTCCTTTTTCCAAATAAAGTAACATTCATAGATACTAGAGATTAGAACATGAACATATCTTTGTGCAGGGGTCAGGGGGTATTACCATTCAACCTACTGTATTATTCAGTGGGGGAAAGAAAATTCTTTTCAGAAAATGATGCTGGAAAAAGTGCATATCCACACGTTAAAGAATTGATTTTACCTCACATCATACATATATGTATGTATGGCTTCCCACCAGGTTTCCCTGATGACTTGAATGGTAAAGAATCTGCCTGCAATGCAGGAGACCCGGGTTCAATCCTTGGGTCTGTAAGATCCCCTGGAGAAGGGACTGGAAACTCATTCCAGTATTCTTTCCTAGAGAATTCCACAGACAGAGGAGCTTGGTGGGCTACAATCCATGGGGTCGCAAAGAATTGGACATGACTGATTAACACACATATATACATACATATATATAAAAGATATATATATTGTGTATATTATATATACACACACATATATATAAAAGATAAGTAAAATGGATTGAAGTCATAAATTTAAGAACTAAACCTATAAAACCAATGGAAGAAAGTAAGCATAAATCTTTGTAATATTTATTAGGCCACAATTTATTAGACATAACTTCAAAGGTACAAAGAACCAAATCACAAGCAACCAAAGAAAAAAATAGACAAATTGGAATACTCCAAAGCTAAGCACTTTTATGTGTCAAAGTGTACCATCAAGAAAATGAAAAGATAACCTACAGAATGGAACTTTATTTAGAAATTTATATAATTTATTTAGAAATTATATGTCTGATAAGGCTCTAGCATCCACTGAATAAAATGACCACTTGCAATGCAGCTTTAAAAAAAAGTAATAATCCATCTTAAAATGGTTAAAAAATTTGAATATACATTTCTCCTAAAAAGATACACCAATGGCTAATAAGTATATGGACAGATGGTCACTATCATTAGTCATTTGGGACATGCAAATCAAAACCACAATGAGACACTACTCACACTCTAAGTTGGCTATCTTTTTTATTTTAATGGGAAAAAGGGTGTTGACAGGGATGTTGAAAAATTAGAAACTTCGTACATTACTGGTAGAGTAGAAAATCATGGAGTCACCTTATAAAATGGTTTTCAGTACCTCAAAAAGTTAAAATGAGAGTTGCCATACAACTAGCAATTCTGCTCCTAAGTATATTCCCAAGAGAATTAAAAAATATATATTCACACACATAAAAAGAAAAACATGTTCATGAATAGTTACAGTAACTTTATTCATAATAGCTGAAAAGTGAATATAGCTCAAATGTCTCTTATCTGATGAATAGATAGAGAAATGTAATGGTATCCGTACAGTGGAATACTATTCATCTATAAGAAAAAATAAAGTACTGATCCATCCTACAACATGGGTATACCTTGAAAATGTTATTGTCAGTAAAAGAAGCCAGGCAAAAAATGTTTAGATAGGAAGATCCAATGACAAAGCATTTGCCAGGATTGGGTAAAGGAAGAAATTGGGAGTGGTGGTTAACAGGTAAGAGTATTTTGTTTTTGTGGTGATAAAAATGTTCTGGAATTAGATAGTGGGAATGACCCACAGTCTTGGAAATTTATTAACAAGTGTATTGTATACTTTAAATAGGTGAATATTTTGTTCTATGAATTATATATCAAAAGAAATTAAAACAAATGTTAAAAAAATAAATGAACTACAGCTACACACAGTATGGATGGAAACTTATAAAAACAATGTTGTGTTAAAATTTTTAGGTCAAGGATAGCTCCTGTTTTTGTAACACTTAAAGATGAGAAAATTCAAAAAGCAAACAATAATATTAAGATTCCAAAATAAGATTCAGAAGTCCCTTTAGCTGTGGGTATAGTCCAAAGGTATATGCAAAGCTAATGGTAAGGTTTTTGTTATGAAGTGTACAAATATTAATTTTATAGGTATGCTTCTTACCAAATATAGATACCATGGCATGCTTTAAATATTATATAATAAAAACATTTAAGTGACTTGCTTTTCAATTTTATGTAACTGGTGAAATGCTAGTGTCACTAATAAAAACAGTGACATTAAAACAGATGACCTGATTCCATGACATGGGTCAGCCTTGCTTCATTTAGTCAATCTGCTCCACCATTATTCCTCGAATGATAGCTTCTCATTACCTCTGAATCACCAATCTGTCAATACCTAGCCAGCTGAATCAGAAGTTGGGCTTTTTATAAACCTAGAGCATTAAAAGTGAGTCATCTACTCACTTATGGCACAGTTCATTTCAAAATTATCTTCCACCTCCTCTCAGCTAAAATTAATCTGCCTATTATTTTATCCAAGCCTACATCATTGTTATTATGCTGTATTTAATATTTAAATAATTCCCCCTAAATCACAATGTCCTGTGATTCCCTACCTGTTGAATGAAAGCATTTCAGTGCTTTATGAAACAATTATCTACTGGTCTAAAGTAACAACATCCTTGCTCAGATTTCAAGTTGAATCGGAGTTTCTCAACTCTGGGTATGATCAGTTCAGCCACTCAGTTGTATCCAATTCTTTGCAATCCCATGGACTGCAGCGTGCCAGGCTTCTCTATCCATCACCAACTCCTGGAGCTTACTCAAACTCATGTCTAAAGAGTCGGTGATGCCATCCAACCATCTCATCCTCTGTCATCCCCTTCTTCTTCTGCCCTCAATCCTTCCCAACATCAGGGTCTTTTCCAAGGAGTCAGTTCTTCACATGAGGTGGCCAAAGTATTGGAGTTTCAGCTTCAGCATTAGTCCTTCCAATGAATATTCAGAACTGATTTCCTTTAGGATGGACTGGTTGGATCTACTTGCAGTCCAAGGGACTCTCAAGAGTCTTCTCCAGCACCACAGTTCAAAAGCATAAATTTTTCAGCGCTCAGCTTTCTTTGTAGTCCAATTCTCATATCCATACATGACTACTGGAAAAACCACAGCTTTGACTAGATGGACCTTTGTTGGCAAAGTAATGTCTCTGCTTTTTAATATGCTGTCTAGGTTGGTCATAACTTTACTTCTAAGGAGCAAGCATCTTTTAATTTCATGGCTGCAGTCACCATCTGCAGAGATTTTGGAGTTCAAAAAAATAAGTCTCTCACTGTTTCCATTGTTTCCCCATCTATTTGCCATGAAGTGATGGGAACAGATGCCATGATCTTAGTTTTCTGAATGTTGAGCTTTAAGTCAAGTTTTTCACTCTCCTCCTTCACTTTCATCAAGAGGCTCTTTAGTTCTTCGCTTTCTGCCATAAGGGTGGTGTCACCCGCATATCTGAAGTTATTGATATTTCTCCTGGCAATCTTGATTCCAGCTTATGCTTCATCCAGCCTATCATTTCTCATGATGCACTCTGCATATAAGTTAAATAAGCAGGATGATGATATACAGACTTGACATACTCCTTTCCTGATTTGAAATCAGTCTGTTTTTCCATGTCCAGTTCAAACTGTTGCTTCTTGACCTGCATACAGATTTCTCAGGAGGCAGGTTAGGTGGTCTGGTATTCCCATCACTTTAAGAATTTTCCAGTTTGTTGTGATGCACACAGTCAAAGGCTTTGGCACAGTCAATAAAACAGTTATAGGTATGATATCCATCTTGATAGCCATCTTGAAAAATATTTATTGCAGGAAGAAATAAGTTTTCAAATTATTCTTCATGGGGATTTTGGAGGCTTTTGTTTTTAAGTCTAAAAGCTTCTACTTACATGACTTCATCTTAAGGGATATCTCACAGGAAAAAAGAGGCTACAGCAAGACTTCTAGGTTACAGGAGGAACTAAGGAAGAGACAAGTAGTTTAAAGAAATGAGATCAAAAATAAATGTCCCAATTCCCAGCCTTGGGATCAAACCTGGGGATCAAACATCAAATGTAAAAACTTAGACATGATGAAATGTATTCTGTGTGAGTTTGCAAACTCTCTCTCCAGCAAATAATCATTTATCTGGTAAAAAGCTGTCAAACAACTAAAGTCTCTAGAAATTGATTTGAGTATGGGTAATAAACTGAGAAGCATTTATTTAAAAAAAAGTATATAATAACAGCAAAAACAGTGATAACAGCATGAACATTTGAGCCAGAAACTGCTCCCATCACCTGTTTCTACTTCATACTAAGTTTTCCAGAAGGTTTATTCTGGTTGGACAAGGCCAAGAAGAGGTTGTTTACCTTCTCTCCAGCTCCCCAGCCACTTCTCAGTTATAAGGCAGTCGTTTCACTTGGGACAGGTGACTTATAACCAACACCAAGATGTTTCAGAAGACCTATTCCAGCAGGATACAGCCAGGAAGGTAAGGTCTCCTAACTCTATTCAGCTCCCACTTACAATGTAAAGGCTTTATCCTAGTCAGGCATGTCAAACCATGAGCTGCTGGCCAAAAGGGCTAGAGCTTCCATTGTTACATCCTCTTCCCCACCATCAGATCATAGGGCAGAAGTTCCATGCCAACTAGGTTAATGGGACTACATTCCCCAAGCTCTTTGTTAGGACAAAGGAGTCACTTCAGGAGAAGTAGACCCTATCTTTCCCCCCTTTAGCTCCATCATATCTACCAGAACTTCTGCTTAGTGCGGAGAAAAGATGAGGACTGTCAGCTTCATAGCATGCCTGCAGGGGACAATACAATTTGGAACAATTGT
The DNA here is from genome assembly GCF_033118175.1 of Dama dama. Taxonomy (NCBI): domain Eukaryota; kingdom Metazoa; phylum Chordata; class Mammalia; order Artiodactyla; family Cervidae; genus Dama; species Dama dama. Next base: position 52,349,607 of record NC_083710.1, read on the forward strand.
ATTTGGAACAATCCTGCCTAAAGACATCCTCCCTTCAAGAAAGATTATAGTAGTATACAATTAGAGAGGTAATTGGATCAGTTGGATGCAACAAGCAGCAAACAAAACAATAGAGTCACCAGAAATTTAATAAGGAATCACAGGAGGAAAAAAGACAGAAAAAAAAAAAAAAACCTGATAACACTATACTCATCCCTAGTGGAAGGTCATGCACATATACTAGGGTCAATTCATTCTGGAGCAATTGGAGAGCTATTAATCCCTGGCTAAAACCAGTGAAGATATGAAATCTTCCTGAAATGAACAGAAGTCTGACTGACTCAGGAGGTTTAATCATAATTCCTAATCAGTCACTGGCTGAAGACTAAGCCATGCTGACCCAGGAGCAACTACTAAGAGTCCAAGCTTAAAATTTCAAATGAAGAGAAAAAATTCTAAGCACTGACATCAGAAATCACACACCTAAGAGAAAGAGACTTTGCAGAATTAATCCAAGCCATCCACAGTATAAACAGAAATAGGCAACAACAAGTCACAGGGTAAAAATTAGAAACAGGCACTACAATATAAAATATAATAATATAAAATAGCTTATTTTTAAGAAAAAGTGAGACATGAAAGAAACATGAAATGTGGCCCATAAACAAAAAGAAAATCCTATCTATTGAATTTAGCAGATAAAGATTTCAAAGGAGCTATTAGAAATATTAGCAAAGAACTAAAGGAAACCATCTCTTAAAATGAAAGAAAAGCAGAATTCATCAAATATAGAATAGTAATAAGTATACAGAAATTACCCCCCCCCCAAAAAAAGGAACCAAATGAACATTCTAAAGATAAATTACAAGCTAGAACCAAGATTGCAGGGAGAAATATAAAAAACCTCAGATATACAGATTACACCACCCTTACGGCAGAAAGCAAAGAGGAATTAAAGAGCCTCTTGATGAAGGTGAAAGAGGAGAGTGAAAAAGATGACTTAAAACTCAACATTCAAAAAACTAATGTCATGGCATTTGGTTCTATCACTTCATGGCAAATAGATGGGGGAAAAATGGAATCAGTGACAGACTATTTTCTTGGGCTCCAAAATCACCACGGACAGTGATTGCAGCCACAAAATTAAGACGCTTACTCCTTGGAAGAAAAGCTATGACATAGACAGCATATTTAAAATCAGAGACATTACTTTGCCAACAAAGGTCCGTACAGTCAAATCTATGGTTTTTCCAGTAGTTGTGTACAGATGTGAGAGTTGGACCATGAAGAAGGCTGAGTGCCGAAGAATTGACGCTTACAAGCTATGGTGCTGGAGAAGACTTTTGAGAGATCTTTGGACTGCAAGATCAAACCACACAATCCTAAAGGAAATCAACCCTAAATATCCATTGGAAGGACTGATGCTGAAGCTGAAGCTCCAAAACTTTGACCACCTGATGCAAAGAGCCAATTCATTGGAAAAGCCCCTGATGCTGGGAAATATTGAAGGTAGGAGGAGAAGGAGGTGACAGAGGATGAGATGGTTGGCTGTCATCATTGACTCAATGGACATGAGTTTGAGCAATCTCGAGGAGATAGTAAAGGACAAGGAAGCCTGGCATGTTGCATCCATGGGGTTGCCAAGAGTCGTACACGACTGAGCATGCACACACTTGGCATCCAGCTTGACATAGAGGGGGTTCTCGGTAAGCAATGGGTTAAACTGCTAATGTGGCATTTATAATTGGGTAACTAGTCTACCCTAATCAACAGTGAGACATCTTATACCTTACAGATTCATACAACTAAAGAGAGCTCAGGTGTTTCTCTAGTATTTCATACTAAATTTAAATGACATAAAATAACTGCCTTTGCATATTTATATATATATATATACACACATATATATATATTTTAAAAAACTTTGCTTTGTTAATAAGAATTTGCTTTATAGATCAGAAACACTTTAAGAATTATAACTGAAGATTTTTACCAGTCCTATACAATGTAAAAGCATTTACAACATTTGCTTTCCTTGCATCATTTGTACTGAGAAAAGATTCTGGAAAGGATCTGAAGAACTGTAAAGCTGTCTTCAGGGCTATTTTTAACCTAAAAACTAATTGCTTATAATTGCCAAAATACACTATAAATATATCCTTAAAACCTAAAACATTCTAAAATGAATGTCTTTGGTTATGTACTGACCAAATGATACTCAAATTAAATATTTTCCAAAGAGTGATTTGGTCACCCTGATACTATTTCAAGTTCTCTTTGAAGCCATTGATTCTTTGGGCATTTGAAAACCCTCATTTTCTTCTCCTATGCTACCCACTCTAAAAACCTGTGATCACCTAGAGTTGAAACATTTAGGTCTTCTTCATTATAGAAGGGACCCTAGTGACCAAAGGTAATTTACTCACGATCTTCAGAGTAACCCTAGAGTCTGGAATCTTAGTCATTTTTGCTGTGATGGCAGAATGAACTTCTAGAAGTTCATGCACCCAGAGTGTCTTCTTCAGATTTATTGTTTGGACAACTACCTTGCTTATAAAACAAATAGAATGACTGTGTGTGTGTGTTAGTTGCTCAGTAGTGTCTGTCTCTTTGCGACCCATGGATGGTAGCCTGTCAGACTCTTCTGTCTGCAGGCTCTCCAGACAAGTATACTGGGATGGGTAGCCATTCCTTTCTCCAGGGGATCTTCCTGACCCAAGGATAGATCCCCAGTCTCCAGCACTGGGACAGATTCTTTACTGGCTGAACCACCAGGAAATACCAAATTTTTAATTCTATCAGTAACTAAATTGAAAGAATCATACACCATTTTGTGAGTATTTAATTTGCAAATATTTTAAATGAGAGCAATACTGGTAAGAAAGTAGAATAATGTAGAAGTTAGAGTAGAATCTTTGTAGCCTCACTGCTCTGTGAATTTTCAACCCATCGTGTGTCAGCTGTTACTTAAAATCATGGTTTTAAGTCTTTAAATCTTGTGATTTGGTTTCTTCCTCCAAGGGCCTAATAGCGGCTACCTCACTATTGTGAGTATGGAACAAATAAGTATCTGTGAACATTCTTATAATATTGCCTAAGCTATGACAAACCTAGATGGCATATTAAAAAGCAGAGACATTACTTTACTGACAAAAGTCCGTATAGTCAAAGCTATGATTTTTTCCAGTAGTCATGTATGGATGTGAGAGTTGGGCCATAAAAAAAGCTAAGTGTTGAAGAATTGATGCTTTTGAACTGTGGTGCTGGAAAAGACTCTTGAGAGTCCCTTGGACTGCAAGGAGATCCAACCAGTCCATCCTAAAGGAAATCAGTCCTGAATATTCATTGGAAAGACTGATGCTGAAGCTGAAACGCCAATAGTTTGGCCACCTAATGTGAAGAACTGACTCATTGGAAAAGACCCTGATGCTGGGAAAGATTGAAGGCAGGAGGAGAAGAGGATGACAGAGGATGAGATGGTTGGATGGCATCACCGACTCTTTAGACATGAGTTTGAGCAGGCTCCAAGAGTTGATGATGGACAGGGAAGCCTGGCACGCTGCAGTCCATGGGGTCACAAAGAGTCAGACATGACTGAGCGACTGAACTGAACTGAACTAAGGACATATTAATAGATCCACAAATGTTAGCTATCAGTATAAATAGGAATTCCTATAAATTGGTACATGCTTTCTAAGAAGCCATTTGCTCCATATGTATCAAGAGCATAAAAAGTGCTTAAATTCTTCATGTAGTAATTTTCCATCTAGGGAAACTGTTCCCACAAAGCAGTCACTAATTCAAACAGTTATGTACAATAATTTTTATTAAAACAAGAGTTTTGTTGAATTGAATACAACCTAAACCTCTAACATTTGGAACAAAATCAATAAAATTAAGACATTCATTATGAACTTTATAAACACAACTGAAATAATTGGGATGGTGCATTTACAATAGGTCAAGATAGAAAAATTAACACCTAATTTACTTTCCTGCTTTAAATTACTAGAAAACTAGGTAAAATATATGAAAAAAAAATACTTTCAGATTTCAGACAATTGGCAGATCAGGGCCATGCTTCCTGGGAAGATGGAAACAAATGAATTTAAATATATGAGTAGTCCTAGTTTACTTAGAAGGAATTTCCAGGCCATACCGTAGTGAGGAAGAATCCAAAAGAACTTCACTGTTTTGCTGAGAAAAGATAAGTATCAGGAAAGAAGCTGCAAGTAAGAAGCACGGTAGAGATCTGTAGTATGCCTGCTTAAGCGTTCAGTTGAGTCTGACTCTTTGGGATCCCCGTGGAGGAGCCCACCATGCTCCTCTGACCATGGGGATTCTCCAGGCAAGAATACTGGAGTGGGTTGCCATTCTTTCCATCAGGGGATCTTCCCGACCGAGGGATCAAACCCACATCACCCACATTGCAGGCAGAGCCTTTATCCTCTGAGCCACCAGTGAAGCCCAAGAATACTGGAGTGAGTAGCCTATCCCTTCTCCAGGGGATCTTACTGACACAGGAATCGACCCAGGATCTCCTGCATTGCAGGCAGATTCTTTACCGTATGAGCCACCGGAGAAGGATCTAGTATCCAACAAATGGCTACTAAGCACTCAAAGAAGCAGGAAAATATGATCTCTATGTGGGATATATACCAATCATTAGAAACATAAGAGAAATGAAAGAGGTAAATGGACAAAGATTACAACATCTATTTGTAAATATGCTTCATATGTTTAAGTTATGGTATAAGTCATGAACATAACAAAAAATATAAACTGTAAAAAACACCCAAATAACTTCTAGAGATGATAAATACACTATCTGAAATTTAAAAAGAAAAATACACAAAGAGGGATTAAGAGCAGATGAGATAATGCAGAAGAGATAATTAGAGACTTGAAGATGTGGTAGTGGAAACTATTCAAGATATTTAGAATACAGAAGAGAAAAATGAATGGAGTATCAGTGACCTCGTGGGACATTAAGTGTCTACCATACATGAGACTGCAGTCCCAGAAATCAAGAAGAGAAAAGGGCAGGGTCGAGATAAGTACCAGAAAAAGAGTTTAAAGAAATAATGGCTAAAATATGTTCAAATATGATAAAGATATACATCCACAAATGCAAAAAAAACTCAACATCGAAAAGAATAATCTTAAAGAAAATCATACCAAATTATAATCAAATTGCTAAAAGCCAGTGATAAAAGGAAAATTCCAAAAGAAGCCAAAGGAACAAAGGTAAACCAGCAGTTGTGTCAGAAACTATGCAAGCTAGAAAAGAGCAGAGACAGAAACACAATACTGTATGATTCCACTTATGATAAATACTGTCTAAAGTAGTCAGATTCATAGAATCAAACAGTGGAACAGCTGTTACCAGGGGTTAGATTAAGAGAGAACTGGGGAGTTACTAATCAACAGGGATAAATTTTCGGTTACACAAAAAGAATGAATTCTAAATGTCTGCTGTACCACATAATACATCTAGGGAGTGATAATAGGATTGTACATTTCTAAGATTTGCCAAGAAGGTAGATCTCATGTCAAGTGTTCTTTCTGTAATAGAAACAAAAATGAAAAAGTATCATCTGGAATTCTTTATCCAGAAAAAAAAAAAGCAAAACTTCAAGTTGAAAGTGAAATAAAGACTTTTAGAGAAAAAAGATGAGAAAGTGCATGACTGAGAGTCCCAAACTACATGAAATATTTAAGGAAGTTCTTTCAGCAAAAGACAAGTGATATAGATGAAAGTTCCATTGGTAGAAAGACATTAACAGTGCCAGAAATGGATCTTGGTTGCAGCACACAGGATTTTTTATCTTAATTACAGCATTAGTTTACATGCTGCAACTAAGATCCAGTGCAGTCAAATAAATAAATAAATATTGTTTAAAAAGACCATTTCAAAGGTCCCATTAGGCCAAACCTGTTTTCACAATACTATGTTATTGCTTGTCTTTTCCATCCTCATTATCTCATGAATATACAGTGAAGTTTTTCTGAGGTTAACTCATGTGTACAATGATTATACAATGAAATGTATCAACTTTTGGATGATCTGCATAACTCAGGAAACTAATGAATTTGAACAAAAACTAAGGAGTATTCTTTTAAATCACGTGTAGGTAAAACATCTATTTTAATTGCAGTATATATATCAGTGTGTTTAGCAAACAGTAGCTTGATATGTGTTTGGATTTCACTAAATTATTCAAAAACTTCCAGTTCCTAACTCTGCATGTAAGGAGCTTAGAAGTCACCATTCCATCCTAGTAAGTAAAAAGCTGAACAGACTGGAAAAAAATCAACAACTCTTCCTGGATCTACAGGAGAGAGGAGGATGAAGAGCAGATCGCTGCCTCCAAGATTAAAAAGACCAACAGTCAAATAGCAACTTACTGGAGCAGAAAGACTCACCAGCAGAAACTACTGCAGGAATCAGGGCCAGGGTAGGAACACCTTAACTGCAATTGACAAAGTGCTGAAAGATCATGACAGTTTTTTTTAACATGACAGTTAAAAAAAACTTCAGAGAGACCTGTCATGGGACAAGGGAAGGGCACAATATTTTGAGCTCCTTTAGGAGCTTGATCAGATTCCTAGGGAAGTTCTAGAAAAAAATATTCTTGAGCTTCCATAGGAAGGAGCAGAAGAGAACTCTTCTTCTGTATTTTGAAATACATCAGAGCACTCTTTCTCCTAACATTGCCTGCTGCTAAGGGAGACTAGTTAACCAAAGCCTAACATGGTGTATCATCAGAGCCTATTTGACCTGGGGAAAAGATCCACTCAAATCCCGCTCACTCAAGCCATCCTGTCTCATCTAAGAAGTTAAAGGAAAACTGGGAAACACTTGTGAAGTTCACAACCCAAAGGCAGAGCCTCACTAAAAGGCTGAGACCTAATCACAGGACTCTAGAACACTTCTCCATCCCACACACGAAACCCACGGGCATGTTACTAAAGGTCCATTTGCACCAGTTCCTTTTACCCAGTATTCATATCTGACTATCAAGAAATTACAAGCATATCACATTAAACCCTAATGCAATAATACATGCGTCCTTTCCAGCTACATTTGGAATACTCACCAAGACAATAATTATGGGTCATGATACATTTCTTAATAAATCTGAGGGTTGAAATTCATTTTTTAAAAATTGGAAGTGGTTTCTGATCAGTGTATTTAAGTAGAAAGCAATAAAGAATGACAGAAAAATCTCCAAGAGTTGAAATTAAATGATACAATTTTTAATAATATGAGATAAAGAAAAAAAACATAAAGATTAGAAAATACTTTTAATGGAAAAATAATGAAGGCACAACATACAAAATTTATGAAATGAAGCTAAAGTAGTAAGAGGAAGGAAATCTTTAGCACTATATGCTTATATTAGAAATAAAGAATGACCTCAATATGATGATCTAAGCTTCAACTATGAGAAACTCATAAAAAGCAAACCAGAGTAAACAGATTGAGGGAAGAAATACAAATAAGAATTGAAATTAAAAAAGAAAAACAAAAAACAGAAGAACAATTGAGAAACCTCAATACAACCAAAAGCTGATTCCAGATTAATACAATTAGCGAACCTCTACCCTCAATGATAAGGAAAAATATCAACATGAAAGAGGGGACCTCACTACTGACAACACAGACATCAAAAGAATAAGAGGAAGTATTTTGAATGCTCTTATGAGAATAAATTGATTATTATATAATAAATTTATTATTACAGAGATGAAATGGAGAAATTCATTAAAAGACAACCACCAAAGTTTACTCCAGAAGAAATAAATTAACATAAATAGTCTTATATGTATTTTAAAAATTAAATCAGGAACTAAACACTTTCCCACCAAAAAAAACCCCAAAACAAAAAACACACCCATCAGACCCAAATTACATCAATGGTTAATTTTTCCAAACATTTAAGGAAAGGAATAAAGGAAACCAATTCAACACAAAGAAAGTACATAAGGAAGTCCTTTAATTTATTTTACAATGAGACTTACTCTGCAATCAAACCACACAAAGATTTTAGGTTATAATTTTCTTGTCATATCACTTAAGGACTAAGTATAAAAATTCTTTAAGAAAAATATATAAGCAGGATTGTGCATTATAATAAGTGGGGCTTATCCAAAAGAATAAAAGTTAATTTAAGAATCCAACAACAGAAACTCATAAACAAATTAAAAGATAAAAAAATATGGCCATATCAGTAGATGCAGAAATAACATTTGACAATATTCAAGATCCATTCAAGACAAACTCCCAACATCCTAGGAATAAAAGGGAACTTCTCCACTCAGATAAAGGGCAACTACAAAAATCTATAGCATACACAAAGGTATAACAATTACTCCTTCTAAAATCAGGGACGAGGCATGTATATTCAAATTCATCACTTATATTCAGTATTAAACTGAGATCTTCTAAGAGCAAGAAATAAAAATAAAACGCAGAAGAAAGGAAGAAGTAAAACTGGCTCTATTCAAGGACATAGTTTTCACATAGAAATCCCAAAGGTATCTAAGAAAAGATATTGGCTCTAATAACTAAATTTATCAAGTTTGCAAGATTCAAGATTAATATACAAGTCAATTGTATTTCTTATAACAACAAATAACTGGAAATTTAAAATGTTAAATTATCATTTATAATAATATCAATACTAGAGCATTTAGGGTTAAAAATAAAATATTTAGAAAATCTGTAGATAGAATATGATAAATATTGCTAAAAAAATTAAAGAAGACCTAAATAAAATTAGAGATATACCATGATTATGGATGGGAATGCTCTGTAGTGTTATGTTAAATCTTTCCAAATTGATACAGAGCTTTAACAAAGTCCCACCTAAAATCTCAGCAAGATTTTTTGTTGAAATTGTTGGGCTGATTCTAAAAGGTATTTGGAATGTAAGAACTCAGAATAGCCAAACAATTTTTTAAAGAGAAGAATAAAGTTGGAGGATTCAGACCATCTAATTTCAACACAAAGTTATAGTAATCACTGCAAAGTCATACTGAAACCCACACATACATTGTCAACTGATTTTCAACAAAATTCATGATGTAACTGAGCAAAGTATAGAGTTTTCAACAAGTGATCCTAGAAAATATGTGTATAAAACACACCACAGTAGTCACCTTACACTATAATCAAAATAGATCTTGTGCCACGTGCTGTCATGTCCAACTCTTTGTGACCCCATGGGCTGTAGCCTTCCAGGTTCCTCTGTCTCTGCGATTTTCCAGGCAAGAATATTGGAAAGGATTGCCATTTCCTCCTCAAGGTGATCTTCCTGACTCAGGGGTTGAGCCTGCACCTCCTGTGTCTGCTGCATTGTATGCAGATTCTTTACCTTCTGACTCACTGGGGACGCCCCAAATGGATCTTAGTCATGAAGGTAAGAACTAAAAGTATAAAACTTCCAGGAGAAAATGGAGTTGCAAACTTGGATGGGAAAGATTTCTTAGAAAGGACACAAAGAACAAAACACAATAGACCAAAAAAAAAAAAAAAAAAAGTCAAATGAGATATCATCAACATTGAAAACTTTTGTTCTTCAAAAGGCATAATTATGAAAATGAGGAATGGAACCACAGATGTGGACAAAACACTCACAGACTTTATATATTATAAAGGATTTGTATCTAGAATATGAGAGGAAACTTTTACAATTCAATTTTTGAAGGTCCATAAAAAAAATTTTGAATAGACACTTCAAATAAAGTACATTAATGGCAAGTAAGCACCTAGTTATGAGTTGAATTTCGTTTCTGTGTTGATGACTTAACCTCTAGTACCTCAGAATGTGACTGCATTTAGAGATAGGGTCTGTAAAGAGATGATTAAGTTGAGGTCATTAGGGTGGGTCTTAATTAGATTTGATCAGCATGTTTGTAAAGAGAGGCAGTTAAGGCATAGAACACATAGGAGGAAGGCCATGTGAAGACACAAAAAAGAGAAGGTGGCCGACTACAAGCCAAGGACAGAGGTCTCAGAAGAAGCTAGCCCTGCAGACATTTTGGTCTTGGGCTTCTACTCGCCAAGATACGTGAGAAAATATATTTAAATAGATTTATGCTGTTTAAGCCACCCAGCTTGTGTGTATGATATCAATGGCTCAGTAGGTAAAGAATCCACCTGCAATGCAGGAGACACAGCAAAGTGGGTTTCATCCCTGGGCTGGGAAGATCCCCTGGATCTTTGAGTGGTAACCCACTCCAGCATTCTCGCCTGGGAAATCCCGTGAACAGAGGAGCCTGGTGGGCTACAGTCCTTAGGGTCGCAAAGAGTTGGACACAAGTGAATGACTAAGCATAAGCAACCAAGTTTGTGTTATTGTGTTATGACAGCCCTAGTGAATTAAATACATACATGAATATGTTTAATATCACTGGTTATAAGAAAAACACAAATTAAAACATACTCATGTGGCCAAAGTTAAAACAGGTTTCCAGCATCAAATGATGGCCTGAATGGGGCAAATGAAATTTTCATACAGGGATGATGGGAATGGAAAAGGTACAGCCCCTTTGGTAAACAGTTCAGCAATTTGTTTAAAAGTTACATCTACACTCTTCAGGAAACCCAGCAATCTACTCTCAGATATTTACATAAGAGAAATGAAACATATGTTCACTGAGTCAGATTCAACTATTCATAGTTGATTAATCGATAATAACCCCCAAATGAAAACAACCAAAATGTTCAACTGGTGAACAGATAAATTTAGTTTATCCATATAATAGTTATTAATCAGCAATTAAAAAGGAAAATATTATTGATATATGTAACATTATGGATGAATCCCAAACCATTATGCTAAGTGAAAGAAGCCAGACCCAAGACTAAACACTGTATGTTTCTATTTGTGTGAAATTCTAGAAAAAGCAAAACTGTAGTGATGAAAAGCAGATCAGTGGTTGCCAGCCCACCACCTCACCATCTGTGCTATATATTTTCTCTTTCTCAGGATTTTTGCTAACTCTAGGCTCCTAAATCTTCTTGGTATCTTCTGCTGCCATGTCTGTGTGTTCCTTGAATCTCAAGATCAATTTCTCTCTTTTTTTAATAATCCTTCCTTCCGTTCTCCCTTCCGTCCTTCCTTCCTTTCTTTCTGGCTGTTTCTGGTCTTCGTTGCTGTGTGGGGTTTTCTCTAGCTGTGGTGAGTGGGGACTGCTGTCTAGTTGCAGAGCACAGGTTCCAGGGTGTGCGGCTCCCAGGATCTAGAGCCCAGGCTCAGTACTTGTGGCGCATGAGCTTAGTTGCTCCAAGGCATGTGAGATTCTCCAAGACCAGGGATAGAACCCGTGTCTCCTGCAGTTGAAGGCAGATTCTTCACCTCTGATCCACCAGGGAAACCCATCAAAATCAATTTCTTGAGAGAAAGGATCAGATAGTTTCAAACTTTCTGACTTTAAATTACAACCTAAAAGTGAGTGATACTTCTTTGAGAGGTGAGGACTAATTCCTTCCTCTCCCCTTGAAATTGGGCTATTATTAGCAACTTGCTTCTAACAACAAACAGAATAAGGCAGATATGATGATGTGTGCTTCTGAGACTCAGTCTTAAAAGGCATATGAGTTCTTCCTCTGGTCTTTCTCTTGGATCACTTGAGGGAAGGAAGCCAGTCACCATGTCATGATAATACTCAAGCATCCCTGAGGTGGGGCCCACGTGGAGAGGAACTAAAGCTTCCTGCCAATAGCCAGCAAGGAGCACAGTGTGCTTGTCATCAGCCAAGTAAGTGACAGTCTCTGAAATGGATGCTCCAGGCCCAGTCAGGGCTTCCTGGTGGCTCAGACAGTAAAGAATCTATCTGCAATGTGGGAAACCCAGGTTCTACCCCTGCACTGGGAAGATATCCTGGAGGAGGGAATGGCTACCCACTCCAGTATTCTTGCCTGGAGAATTCCATGGACAGAGGAGCCTGGCAGGCTATAGTCCATGGGGTTGCAGAGAGTTGGACACAACTAAGCAACTAACACACACAGCTCCAGCTACCGTCTTGACTACACTGCTAAACCAGTTTAGTTACCCCTGAATTCCCAACCTTCAAAAAGGATAAGGTAGTGAATATGTATTGCTTTCAGAAAGTAAGTTTGGGGTACTTTGTTATACAGTAATACTGCCCCCTATAAGGGGAGTTTTTTTTTTTTTTTTCCTAAACTTCCTAGGACTATCTTAGGGCCCCCAGCATAAAAATAACCCAACTATGTTCTCTTAGCAAGCACTCGGCTTGGAAATTTACCTTAAAGTGAAGATATAGACAAAGAAGATGCTTTTATTGGGCAATCCAGTATAAAAAAAAAAAAAATCTGAAAAAAAAGGCTTGTCTGCATTAAGATAATATTAATAATCTACCTAGTATTACCTTTAAAAATTCAGAAACCATTTTCTTCCATATAAACATGATTCCAAGAGAAGACAAATTATTTTAATGAAGAGTTTCAGAGAAGAGTAGAGCTCCTGACAGTTGGTTTAGAAGATATTTTGCTTTGGGCTTCTAGGATTGCCCTGATAATAGGGTAACAGTTAAAAGGCTAAGTCAGTTATCCTTCTTGTCTCGAATGCACAGTAATATTTAATCTAACTTTGGTCAAAGACACCTTTGTGAATCTAGAGTCTATCCTGATAGACAGCCACAATGAGTTTACAAATTCTCAGCTTCTTGGAAAATATTTCCAGCCTGGCAATCGTGCCTGGTTAAACTTGCATAATTCTAGTAGTCAGGATCCAAGTAACTCATGGTTTTCTAGTGGTTTACAAATCTGATGATTTTGAATTACATGGTTTACTACATATTTACTACTTCACTACATATATTAACTACTGCTTTATAAATGAAGTTCTTTTTTCACAAGTAGTTCTGTCCCAAGACTCCAAATTCTAGTATGTGTGTGGAGAGTTATCCACTTCTCTTACAATTGATTTATATAGCTTCTCCCAACACACCCACTCACTTGATATAATTTATAAATTCTTGATATCAATAAAAATTGATATCAGCACTCACCTAGGAAGACTAAATTTAAAGGAAATCCTCAGCATCAGTTTACTATCTTTTTCTGTACATTCAGCTTTCCCTTTAATGAACCTCTTTTTATTGGAATATCAGCAGAGTAACTCAGAATGAAAGCACACATTGATCACGGATCAGCCACATCATTTGACTGTATTGTGACATTATTCTTCCCAATACCCTTAGCAGAGTATAACTACAATAGGCACAAAGACACTTTTCTATGGGTTAACCTCTTTTCAGCTTAAAGATTCCTCAGGATAGAGTAAATATGAAATGAACCTAGCAGATGCTTATGTTGGATCAATACCTCTTTTATGAAGGTACTAAAGCGTCTCATTTGATTACTGTTTGGAACAAAAAGGCAGCAGGAATCATCTCAGTGGGCTCATTCCTCCATTATGGACCCAGGACAGAATATTCCTAAGAATCCATAACTTGCTTTGGGGAAAAACAAAAATAATGCTTCCATTTCTACTAGTTGAAGAGATGGATGCCAATGGAGCTAGTCTGGTTGTGGCCCCTCTTATTATTTGGTTGCCAATATATACTTCATAATTGGAAAGATCCCCTGGAGTAGGAAATGGCAAACCATTCCATTATTCTTGCCTGGAAAATTCCATGGACAGAGATGCCTGTTGGGCTACAGTTCATGGGGCTGAAGAGTCTGGTAGGCTATAGTCCTTGGGGCCACCAAGTGTTGGACATGACTAAGCAACTGAACACACACACATACACAAATATACTTCATAATAATTTCACCTTCCAAATCCACAATGATAAAGAGAATGTTATGATAGTAAATAGTTGCTGACTACAGCAAATAGGTAAAAATAAACCTTTTCATAGAATTCTTACTGTTTAAAGATACAAACATATTGTTAAAGTTTCTGTTCCAAAGAATGATGCCTTATTTCTTTTTAATTAGAACTGAAAACAAGAAACTGCTACACAGACAACTGACCCAGGCTACTGAAGTAGTGGACATTAAAAGACTGAATACCACCTCCAAACCTCACAGCCACAATTCCATGTCCAGGCGGGAAAAAAGAAAAACGACAAGATGAATCTATAATAGCTGCTATAATTCAGATTAAAAATAAGTCTAAAATACTTTAAAAGATTCTTTCGCAATTTATGATAATGTATAACCATATTCTTTTCTCCTAAAAGACTTTCGCCTACAATTGTATTTACTCCTTGTTAAGGTGAAATATCACTCGACTTGAAACAAATATCACTCGACTTGAAACAGATGTGAAATTATCTTTATTAGATACTTTTCTTTGACATTGGTATTTTAACACTGTGATTAAACCAGATGGAAGACAACTTATTTTTTTCCCTCTCTTTAAAGATAGAGAGGAAGAAAATAAAACACACATGCACATCCAGGTACTTTCAGGTTCTAGTTGCCATAACAACTTGTCAGCTTCCATCACTAAATTATGTTTTGATCACCTTTATGGATTGTGTGTGTGTGTGTGTGTGTGTGTGTGTAACAAGTAAGGGATTTATTTATTTCACTTCATTATTTTCCATTGAGGAAATTATTTTCCTTTTGGAAAATGGCTCATTGTCTATTTTATTAAACAAAAGCAGAAGAGTACTAGAGACTCCCCCTCAAAACTATAAAAGCACAAAAGCTCCCCAAAGAAAGCTTGGAAGTGAGATATTGCGCTTTCACAGACTTCTCATGATATTTTTAAAGGGTATTTTGTTTCCATGAAAATTAAATACTTTGGGTAGTTTTACAATGTGAGAAATAACCACATTTTTTTTCTGCTTCAGTAGACCAATTCAAAAATTGTTTATGATGACACCATCAAAACATACTGCAGTAAAATGCCTTCCTTCTGGCCTCTTTCATCTATTGTTTAATCGCTGGGTCTGAACACATCTGGAAAACAGTGAAATCAGTGGGAAGTGTGAGGAGCTGGTAACGAAGCAAGTTGCTCCCTAGCAACAGCGCTCAGGAAAAATAGGCTCGTTTGTCAAGTGGCCCCAAAGCAGGAAGTCAGGGGGCCCGGGGGGATGATAATGGCTTACACAAGGTGTGAAAGAGAAGTTAACATTTACCTTCCCAAAGTGGCATATTCAGTGTCCTCAGTAAACAGGACACCCAAACTGAAAAGGAATGGGAAGAACCATGATGGCTAAGTGCACACTGATTCTCACACTTCTGTGACACAGAGGGCCAATTTGTGTGTATCCGATCCATCGCAGACTGTGACTTTTGTAAAATGTCATTAAAAATGCATTCAGGACAGTGAAATTACAAAGACATCAAAAAATGCAAAACTAGAGTCTCACAATGTAAGATCTTCTGATTAGTGGCTTTGCTGTTATTGCTCAGTTACTAAGTCAGGTCTGACCTTTTGTGACCCCCATGGACTGCAGCATGCCAGGCTCCTCTGTCCTTCACTATTTTGCTCACATTCATGTCCATTGAGTCAGTGATACTATTTAACCATTTGATTCTCTGCTGCACTCTTCTCCTTTGTCTTCAGTCTTCCCAGTATTAGAGTCTTTTCCAATAGGTCAGCTCTTTGCATCGGGTGGCCAAACTATTGGAGCTTCAGTATTAGTTCTTCCAATGAGTATTTAGGGTTGATTTCCTTTAGGACTGGCTGGTTTGATCTCCTTACTGGACAAGGGACTCACTCTCAAAAGTCTTCTCCAGCACCACAGTTTGAAAGCATCAGTTCTTCAGTGGTCAGTTTTTTGTTTTTTTTTTTATTAGTTGCTTAAGAGTTTCATTGGAAGGACTGATGCTGAAGCTGAAACTCCAATACTTTGGTCACCTGATGGGAAGAACTGACTCATTGGAAAGACCCTGATGCTGAAAAAGATTGATGGCAGGAGAAGAAGGGAACAACAGAGGATGAGATGGTTGGATGGCATTACCGACTCGATGGACATGAGTTTGAGCAAGCTCCGGTAGTTGGTGATGGACAGGGAAGCCTGGAGTGCTGCAGTCCATGGGGTTGCAAAGAGTCAGACATGGCTGAGCGACTGAATTGAACTGAACAGTTTCTAAACACTTATTCTCAGTTTCTATCTGGACCTCCTTAGGAGTCAGAAAGAGGTCAGAGGCAGCACTGTGAGTACAGACTATGGCACTTTAAACAGCTATGGTTTAGAGCTGATCTTCTCAAGCTTGTTGAGCATCAGGATCATCTGAAGAGCTTGTTAAGTGCAAATCCTTGAACCCTTCCCTGGGAGAGTCAGATTCAGTACATTTGAACTAGGGGTGGATGATTAGCATTTCTAACAAGCTCATAGGCATTGCCCCTGAAGGAGTTACAGCACTACAGAAGACTTAATGGCACCAGTGAGTCATGTTCTCACTGTGGACACGCCATTATACTAAAGCATAAAAGTCCTGAGAGCTGAGTGAGGGTAAGATTACCCAGAAGGCAGACAAGAAGCTAGAGCTTTAATCTCTTTAGAGGCTCATCATCATGCATCAACCTAGAGGGATGGGATGGGAGGCAGATGGGAGGGAGGTTCAAAAGGAAGGGGATATATGTATACCTATAGCTGATTCATGTTGAGGTTTGAAAGAAAACAACAAAATTCTGTAAAGCAATTATACTTCAATTAAAAAATAAATAAAATTTTAAAAAGGTAAATATGATGGCTTAGAACTCAAAGTTCTTTAAGATCTGCCTCATTTGCCATTTTTTTCTTATTCTGCACTCCTTTTAAGTATGGAATTTATGCTTGAGATACAGGGAATGATGGGTAGACCAAGTTGACGGTGACTCTGACAGAATCTGATGGTTCTCCTGTTCTCCTGCCTTCTCATTTTATTCCTTATGCCTAGAAAGGCTCATGCTCCCCCCCACTCCAATTCCTCCTCCTCTTATTCTTTTGTTTGACAAATATTTTGAGCTACCTGTTAGAATTCTTATAAGAAGTTTAAATGAGTTCATGCATTTAGAAGGCTTAGTCATGAACTAGCTCATGACAAGGACTTCATAAGGATGCTAATGTTGGCAATGAAGATGGCAAGCAGAACAAGCTTATATAATGATTATTTAGTTCTTTGTTTTGTAACTACTGACGTCACTTCAATTAGACTATGAAGTTCATTGGAGGAATTATATTTTTTACATCAACATTTCCATTTCCTAGTGAGGTCTCTAAGATACAGGAAGATCTTCCAAAACATTTGCTGAAAAAAAAAAAATGGTAAAAATCTGAAGAGGTCATGACACACATCTATATTTAATCCTATTCTTTTTTTTTTTCCCATTTATTTTTATTAGTTGGAGGCTAATTACTTTACAATATTGTAGTGGTTTTTGTCATACATTGACATGAATCAGCCAAGAATTTACATGTATTCCCCATCCCTATCCCCCCTCCCACCTCCCTCTCCAAGGGTGGGATGTTTTGAGAGAACAGCATCGAAACATGTATATTATCTAGGGTGAAACAGATCACCAGCCCAGGCTGGATGCATGAGACAAGCGCTCGGGCCTGGTGCACTGGAAAATCCTATTCTTTTTCCACGATGCTATGTTGCATCTTTTAAAATTTTTATTTATCCAGCCTCCCTATCACAGTTTAAAAGCACACTAAAAAATTGGTCATTTAAAATAATCCTTGGGCAAAACAATTAAGTTATTCATTAATTTACTTGAATTATTTAAAATTTTTTAGAAATGGCTAAACACCCTTCATTCCTGTAAATGGTAGCTATGCAGGTATATAACTCGGCTCCCTCCTTAAGAAAGAACTTGCCCTTCAGCATCAAGTAGTGTCGTTTCAGGACCTATCTCAGCTTTCAGCTGAAAGCTATGATCCTCTAAAACAGCCCTTTTTTGATGACTGAGTATAACAGGGAGCTAGGTTTGGCTAGGTCTGCGTAGTTCTGGATTCCTTTAATGTGTGTGCTTAGTCACTCAGTGTCCGACTCTTTGTGACCATGGACTGCAGCCCTCCAGGTTCCTCTGTCCATGGGGATTCTCCAGGCAAGAATACTGGAGTGGGTAACCACGCCCTCCTCCAGGGGATCATCCCAACCCAGGGATCAAACCCAGGTATCCCGCATTGCAGGCAGTTTCTTTAGCAACTGAACTACCAGGGAATGACTTTTAATGAGATGGCTTCAAACTTTCCTTTGAACTGTCGAAACTCTGATTTGCATCATAGTACGAGGCTCTGCCTCCCAAGTCTGCTGCCTTCCAACTTTCCTCTCACAGGTATCTGATCAGCAATGCTGTCTGAAGGTTTTCTGGCCCAATTCTGCATCACTAACAGCTCATCTTTCACAGGTGTTGCTTACTCCCTGTGTATATCCAACTTCATCTCAGAGTTTCCCTCCTAAGGGCACAGAGGCATAAAAATGCAAAATTATGCTTTCGGCTTTCCCAGTGGGATAGCAAGCATGGAATCAGACTGGGGTCTAGCTAGGAAGTAAACTTAATATATAAGTGAGACCTGATGAGCACAGCCCCCACTGATCTGAGATGGAGCATAAAAATGCTTAATTGTGTCTTCTACTTGCTGAGACACTTCATTCTTTCCCCTTTAATGGGGTTCTAGCACTACTGTTAGTTGAACCCCACTGTTTCCATCTTCATTTCTCTCCATTGTGCATCTCTCTGATGCTTCAGACTCCAGGACCAATATCCACAAGTTGTTTGTATTCAGAGAGGCATCTGTGGGTGAGTAAAGGCAATTTTAGGTGTTTTTTCAACTGTTTAACAATGAGAGCAGAAAGATATAGCCAAATTTTCTTTTTTAAATATAGACAAAAGCTGCAGCTATGTCAACATCGGAAAAGGTAAATTTATTCAAATACCGAGTAATAAACTATGAGGAGCATTTAGTACTAAATCAGCGGTTTTTAGTTTTTTGGAGCCTCAAATAACTTCAAATATGACACAAAATCTATAGACTCAATCCCTAGATAAAAGCGTGACTATTAGAATGAAGAGCTTAAGGTATTGGTTCTACTATCATCCTTTCATTTTGATCAGTGTTTTACTGATACTTATGGGTACATACTAGGATAATATTTTGCTGTATAAATGCATGTTTTTTACTCCCAATCATTAATTTTACCTGTTATTCTACAAACAAAGTGATTTTGAAATTATGACCTGGGGAAAGAAATTTCAACAAAATAAATAAGCATATTAATACATATATATATATATCTGTGTGGGGGGGGTGGGGGGAGGTGATAATTTAGTTGTGAAGTCATGTCTGACTCCTGTGACCCTACGGAATGCTGCCCTCCAGCCTCCTCTGTCTTTCGGATTCTCCAGGCAAGAATATTGGAGTGGTTGCCATTTCCTTCTCCCGGGGATCTCTCCAACCCAGGGATCGAACCTGGGTCTCCTGCATTTCAGGCAGATTCTTTACTGACTAAGCCACCAGGGAAGCCTACATATATATATATATGTGTGTGTGTGTGTTATATATATATATTTAGTATATATATATACACACATATATTTTTTAGTATTTAGTTTTTCAAAGCTGGTTTCTTGGTTTGAGCAATGTGTTTGAAAGAATACCTGCCTACCCAATTTTTTTTCATCTTACAGCAGATGAAAATTCCTAGTGCACAGATGGAAGAAAACAAAATTAGAGAAGTCAGTGTATGTGACTAACAGTGAAACTCCCCATTCAAAGGGAAGAGAAGGGGAGAACAACAAACAGTTTCTGAAAACAACTTAAGCACTTGAATACATGGTAAAGAAGTAAATACAAGTATATATAAAAATGCCAAACATGCCAAGGCACTGAAATCTCATTCAAATCTAAGAATGTGATTCTATTTTGAATAGAAGTGATTCCTAGTAATTGACTTAACTAATGCTGTATAACAGGTACCCCTCCCTCAGGTGAGATAGCTTAAACAAAAACCTTTGATGTAGCTCATGATTCTGAGGGTGAGAAACTTAGCCTGGGATCAACAGAATGGTTCTTCAGGTTTCAGCTGAGCTCTCATGCATCTTTAATCAGCAGCAATGGGGGCAGTCAGGTTCAGAGGCTTTGCTGATGTTGTCTGGGCTCCTTCTCATACATGGGACATCAGCGAGGACAAGAGAATTGACGCATCTCTGAAACGTATAGTTGGCCACCTTCCAGCCAGCTAGCACTGTAAACAGAGGTGGGGGCTCCAGAGAGAACAAAGGAATCATATGAAAGGCCTGTTGGGGACTCAAGTTGGAACTGAAAACCTGTTATTTCCACTACATTTATTTGCCAGAGGAAGTCACAAAGCCAGTGAAGATTCAAGAAGATGGTAAAAAAAAAAAAAAAAATCTACCTTTCGATGGTAGAGGCCATAAAGTCACAATACAAAGATAGATTATGGACCAGAGAACAGTGAAGGATTGTGGCCATTTTCACAATCTATACCATTTAACAAACGATTTGGATTAAAATCATCTTGATCTCAGAATAAAAACTCAACACTATGTGCCTCTATTTTACAATGACTTGTACCATCATATCTACTTCTTACAGATAAATAGAAAAGTTTGCCATTAGAGGCCCAGTGAGCACTGTGGTCTTTTGAAGTATAATGTTAACTAGCTCACCATAGCATTCAAGTGCCCTATTAGAGTCTTTTAGAGTCTGTGTCCTACAGGTTAAATGTCCACATGGAAGTTTAAGTAAAAGTTTTTCAACAATTTCTGGCTGCAATTCTTTCCCTTGCTGTTATCTACGAGGACATCAAAATGGAAACCTAATCCTATCCCTTGTCTAACCTTTGCACGATCTTGGCTTCATGCTCCTCTGGTTGGACAATACCCACATTTGTGGACCTACTCTCTGCGATCTGCTGCAATAACTGATGTGTCTCTCTGTGCACAGGTTCAAAGATTAGTGCCACAATTTTGATATTTTGGAGGGTTCTTAGGCCCCTTTGAGAAGCTGATGAAGGCTAGAGACCCTATAAAAGTGTATCCATCACACATTGACACAAAATTTTGTACATAATTTTGGGAGGACCACAGACCTCCTAAAACCTATCCATGGACCTTCTAAGAGTCTATGGATCCCATTTAGAGAAACATCCTCTAGATTGTGGCAATATGTGCTCTTGTACTACGGCATTCAGCTAATAGAATCAGAGGCAGCAGGACAGCATACGGGAGCAGTCAAAGGTAACCTGCAGGCACAGTCAGCAAGTTCTGCCCTCCTGAATGATGAATGTTCAGACATTATTTATTCCAGGAGAGAGAAATCCCTGGTTTTTCTCCTCAAATGTGAAAAAAAAAAAAAAAAAAAAAAAAACAGAAGCAAGCTGGTTAATTGTGGGTCTCAAGATCAGTAGTAGAATCACCACTTGTGATCATGGCAGCAAAACAGTCCCTTTGGCGATATAGTTAAGTTCCCTACATATAAACGAGTTCTTTTCTGAGAGAATGTTCATAAGTCCAATTTGTTTGTAAGTGAAACAAAGTTAGGCTAGGTACCCAACTAACATAAGCTACATAGTACTGTGCTGAAATAGGTTTATGATACTTTTCACACAAATAATACATAAAAAGCAAACGAAAACTAAAATATTTTTAATCTTACAGTACAGGACTTTGAAAAGTAGAATAGCACAGTACAACAACTGGCATACAAGGGCTGGCATCAAGCGAACAGGCAAGGAGAGTTACTGACAGGAAGAGGGAGAGGAGGTGGGAAATGATAGAGCCGAAGGATCGTCAGCAATAGGAGACGGAGGGCAAGCTGCAATTTCACTCACTCCTGAACTGATAGCACAGATTCTGGTTCCTTGCTGGATTCAATTCTATCTGCCCTCTTAGAAAAACAATCCAGTGAGATATGGTCTCATCTTTGAAAGCTCATAACTTGAAGGTTCGTATGTGGAGGACTTACTGTACTCTTCTGTCCATTGAGAAGGTAGAACTTGGAGCATTTTGAGTGATGACAGCTTTGAACCACGACACCTCCTCTGTTAAGAGGCTTCCATGTTACATTGACAGATAAAATAAAATCATGTCAAAGATTTGCTTCAAAAGAATCCAGGGTGAAGGAACATACAGATGCAAGAAAATGTTTCCTGAAGGACGAAAGGGTTACCTACTCCAGTGTTCCTGCCTGGTGAGCCCATGGACAGAAGGGCCTGGTGGGCTACGGTCCGTGGGGTCACAAAGAGTCAGACCCAACAGCATCATGGATGCAAAGCAGTTGGAATGAAGAAATTTTTTATATCCTATTTTAGTCTTTTCTACATGACCACCATATCTCTTCAGCTTCTCTATCTCATTTTAAAAGAATCTTCCCTAATTTTTTTATCCATTCAAGGAGGTTATGAAAAAGTTTTTCAGAAAGATGAAACAAATGTTAATGTTGGCTAAAACATAGCTTGTGTCACCATCAGTCTGTGAGCTCTCTCAGGCTGCTGTAGGGCTACTGACAAGTGAGACAGGACTCCCCAGATTCACAGCTACGAGGCAACCTGCTCTTTGCTCTCAGCCTCTCACGCTGCCTGCAGCCGTCCCTGTCTCCTAGGCCCTGTCAATCAGGCAATAAATACAAACACCAGTTGATGACCAGTGATAACACATTATTGGCTTTCCAAGTGGTGCAGTGGTAAAGAATCCACCTGCAATGCGGGAGACCTGGGTTCGATCCCTGGGTTGGGAAGATCCCCTGGAGAAGGGATAGGCTACCCACTCCAATATTCTTGGGCTTTCCTGGTGGCTCAGCTGGTAAAGAATCCACATGCAATGTGGGAGACCTGGGTTTGATCCCTGGGTTGGGAAGATCCCCTGGAGAAGGGAATGGCTACCCACTCCAGTATTCTGGCATGGAGAATTCCATGGACTTTATAGTCCATGGGGTTGCAAAGATTCGAACACGACTGAGTGACTTTCACTTTCACTTTCATACACACACATATATATTTGTTAGACTGATTTCACAAAGAAATTTCAGGACTACATTTATAATATAAAGTAGGATAACATGGATACATAAAGTGTGTGTATATATATATATATATGTATATATATATATATACACACACATATATATAAAATGTGTGATATATACATAGGAATGATATATATATTTATGTATATATATCCCCTCTATAGATATTCTTTCACAAAGAATTTTCAAGAATGTATCTCTAATATAAAGTAGGAAGGGCTAGAATTTTCCACAGGAGGGGAAAGCTATGAAAACAGCAGTAATATTCTAAAACCAGAATCAAATGACCTAGGTTTGAAACCTGACACCAATGTTTATCACCATTACAACTTTAAACAGTTTTATGTTTGTGCCCAATTTTCTTAACTTGAAAGTCATTTAAAATAATACCTAACTTCTTGTGAAGAATAAATGAAAACTTTAAATGCCTAGTATTCCCATAAGACTTAAAACATCGTAGGATGGGGTGATCTGACTTTTCCTGAAAAACTGCTCTAACTTCCTTTGCTTTAATAATCAGAATCAAGCAGCCATTCGTGTCTTCCTTTTTACTTCACTTTCCAGAAAATTCAGACCCCACTTAAGGCTCAGTTGTAACAACTAGGCTGAAACTTTGTCGTCTTAGAACATGTCGTTTTCATTTCCCTGATACTAAATTTTACTGTTATTTACATTTTCCCTCCATTTCATTTCCTTGTTTAACATGAGCATTTTTATCTCATCTGTTTCCAGTCCTTTGTGAAGCAAAGTCATAGAGGCAGAAAGGAGGGAGCAGAGGAAGGAGGAGTCTGGGGAAAAGCTAACATGTTTGTTTCACAAATGCTCACTAAGCATTTGTAAAAATAAGAATATGGTTAATCTGGTTGTCCATAGCTTCTGAAAGTGCTGCATTGAGGTGTTCAATTAATAGACTTTCTATCTGTAGAGCACCTTTACTTCCCCAAAATGCTGTGCCCATGATATGAGAGTCTCTCTGGTAACACAGTCCCATTATAGAGTCTTTTCTGGCACTTTCCAGAAAGTACCAGGGATGGCTAAGAAGAACAGTCTTCCTCCATCTCTTTCTCTCCTTTTATCACACTTAGGATTATTGAATGTAATACACTGGAGCCTTGTTATAACAACCAATCTTTGCTACCAGCCACATAATTTATTTCCATACCTAGAACTATTCCTGTAAAACATCTATATACTATAGATGGATAGATAAATGGTAAGTGATAGCTGAAAGAAAAATAGTCCAGACCTCAGAGGAATCTAATAATTCAAACTTACTACAGACAGCCTGAAGATAGTTAACATCTATAGTATTGATTATATAAAGATTTAGTACTCTGGAAAAAACCTCATAAAAAACATAACATTTTGCCATCACAGGGGTTTGAGAGAGAGGCAATTAAAATGCAAGAAATGTCAGTCTTCTTCATATGAAACTTTACAAATATTTCCAGGAATAAGACTATTGTCTCATAAGAATGTATGTTTAGTTACAAATCTAGCTTCTGAAAAACCAAGAGAATACTTTTTCTCATTAAAAAAAAAGAAAAGGCTATATACCCCCTGACAGCAATATGATCCAGGCTTATCCACTTAGTTTTTATGTTATAGCCCCGTAAGTGTTCCCACTGAAGGAGGTGTCAAGCCATGTGACAACCCTGACCAAAAGGGGGCTTTGGCATTTCTGAGGACAGACTCTTCCTGCACAGAAAGTCTGGATATAACTTTGGAGCATAGTGATTATAAATACACACCACATATTCTGTCCCTTCGACTCCGCATATTTCTCCCCCCCCCCCACTTTTTTTTTTTTTTTTTGCATAGGCAATCTCACTTTTCCCCAGAGTTTCAAATATTGCTTTCATGCTATAGCTTCCAAATTTACAGATTTTTTCCTGATTGATTTTTCTCTTGAACCCTAAATTCAGGACTTCACTCTATCCAGAGAATACTCCACTTGGGGGTCCTATGTGCGTGTGTGTGCTAAGTGGCTTTAGTCGTGTCCAACTCTTTGTGACCCTATGGACTGTAGCCCACTAGGCTCCCCATCCATGGGATTCTCCAGGCAAGAATACTGCGGTGGGTTACTGTGCCTTTCTCCAGGGGATCTTCCTGATCCAGGGATAGAAACCACATCTCTTATGTCTTCTGCATTGGCAGGCGAGTTCTTTATGCGCCAAATTAACTTATTAAAAGACAAACCCCTCTTTTTCCTTGTCCCCCTTCCCTAGCTGTCTCATGAGGAATTCCATCCCCTGCCTGTTTGCTATCAGAGAATCAGTATGACACCCTGCAGACTTGAATGTAGGGAAGAAGCAGGCAGGTTGTATAGGACAGACTCAAGCTTTGCACACCCTGCATCTCCCAGGTGGTGGTTGTTGGAGGTGGTTTTGTTTCATTGTTTAGTTTTCATTTTGTTTTTCTGGCTGTGCCACATGGCATATGGGATCTTAGGTCCCTCACCAGGGATCAAACACGTGCCCCTTGCACTGAAGGCACACAGTCTTAACTATGGGACCACCAGGGAAGTCTCCAGATGGTGGTTCTTATCCCCTCCTCTGTGCTCTCAGAGACTCCTACCTATGCCTCTACCAGAGAATGTAGCTCAGTACTGTGTGGCCATTTATATCTTTCCCTGTCTGGGGGTTTGAGCTCAAAGGGTAGAGAAATGTCCTCCTCTCTTAATGTAATCAGCTCCCTAGACTACATTTCTGAATGAACTTTTCTTGAGTCATTTGGAAAATATTTAGTGAACACCTACTATGTGCTAAGTGAAGGAGATATAATTGTGATGGTGACAGACTTTGTCTCCACCCTTAAGTGGCTAGAAACATAGACCAGAAGCGTAAAAGCTGTTAGGGTGTAAGTGCAGATACTGTAGAAGTACACAAACATGAGGGAAATAGGGATAAGTTGGTACAAGGTTATAAATTAGACGTCCATTGGCAGAAGAATGCATAAGGAAGTTGTGGTACGTATACACAATGGAATACTACTCAGCTATAAAAAGGAATGCATTTGAGCCAGTTCTAATGAGGTGGATGAACCTGGAGCCTACTATATAAAGGAAAGTAAGTCAGAGAGAAAGACAAATACTATATATTAACACATATATATGGAATTCAGAAAGATGGTACCAATAATCATACATGCAGGGCAACAAAGGAGACACACATATAAAGAACAGACTTTTGGGCTCAGTGGGAGAAGGTGAAGGTGGGATGATTTGAGAGAATAGCATGGAAGCATATACATTACCATGTGTAAAATAGATGACCAGATTGTGTTCAATGCAGGAGGTAGTGTACCCAAAGCTGGTACTCTGGGAAAACCCAGAGGGATAGGTGTGGAGGGAGGTGGAGGGGGTGCAGGACAGGGGGAATACATGTATACCTTTAGCCAATTCATACTGATGTATGGCAAAAACCATCACCAATATTGTGAAGTAATTATCCTCCAATTAGAAACTTAGGGCTTCCCAGGTGGCACTGTCATGGCATCTGGTCCCATTATGTCATGGCCAATAGATGGGGAAACAGTGAGAAACTTTATTTTGGGGAGCTCCAGAATCACTGCAGATGGTGACTGCAGCTTGCTTCCTGGAAGAAAAGTTATGACCAACCTAGATAGCATATTAAAAAGCAGAGACATTACTTTGCCAACAAAGGTCCATCTAGTCAAAGCTATGGTTTTTCCAGTAGTCATGTATGGATGTGAGAGTTGGACTATAAAGAAAGCTGAGCACTGAAGAACTGATGCTTTTGAACTGTGATGCTGGAGAAGACTCTTGAGAGTTCCTTGGACTGCAAGGAGATTCAACCAGTCCATCCTAAAGGAAATCAATCCTGAATATTCACTGGAAGGACTGATGCTGAAGCTGAAACTCCAATACTTTGGCCACCTGATGCGAAGAACTGACTCATTTGAAAAGACCCTGATGCTGGGAAATATTGAGGGCAGGAGGGGAAGGGGACGACAGAGGATGAGATAGTTAGATGGCATCACTGACTCAATGGGCATGAGTTTGAGTAAACTCCGGGAGTTGGTGATGGACAGGGAGGCCTGGTGTGCTGCGGTCCACAGGGTCACAAAGAGTCAGACATGGCTGAGTGACTGGACTGAACTGACTGAGGTGGCGCTAGTGGTAAAGAACCTGCCTGACAATGCAAGAGATGTAAGGGACATGGGTTCGATCCTTGGGTCGGGAAGACTCCCTAAGTAGGAAATGGCACCCATTCCAGTACTCACGCCCGAAGAATCCCATGGACAGAGGAGCCTGGTGGGCTATAGTCTATGGGGTTGCAAACAGTCAGACATGACTGAAGTGACTGAGCACGCATACACAAAATAAATTAATTAATTAAAATAAAATTTTAAAAAAAGATGAATAAGGTCTGAGGATCTATTGTATAATATAATGACTATAGTTAGTAATATGACACTGTATGATTGAAATTTGCTGAGAGTAGAATTTAAATGTTACCACACACACAAAACAAATATGTAGGGTGATAGATGGTCTTCCCAGGTGGCTTGGTAGGGGTAAAGAATCTACCTGCAATGCAGGAGACACAGGAGATGCAGGTTTGATGCCCAGGTCGGGAAGATCCCCTGAAGAAAGAATTGGCAACCTATTCCAATATTCTTTCCTGGGGAATCCCATGGACAGATAGAGGAGCCTGGCGGGCTACAGGCCATGGGGTCACAAAGAGTTGGACAAGGCTGAAGTGACTGAGCATGCAGGGTGATAGATGTGCTAATTGACTTTATGGAGGGCATCCTTTCACAATGTATGCTTGCATATTCAATCGCTCAGTCATGTCCGACCCTTTGTGACCCCATGAACTGTAACTCACCAGGCTCCTCTGTTCATGGAAATCTTCAGACAAGAATACCGGAATGGGTCACCATGCCCTCCTCCAGGGGATCTTGCCGACCCAAGGACTGAACTCCTGTGTCTCCTGGATTGCAGGTGGATTCTTTCACTGCTGAGACATTGGGGAAGTCCCTTCACAAAGTACACTTATGTCAAATTATCACATTGTACACTTCAAATAGCTTACAACCTTTTTAGTCAAGCATACCTCGATAAAGATGGGGGGGGAAAGGGACTTGAGAAATTACTTAATCACCAGGAAGAAAGAACAGAAAACATAGCTAGGACTAAGGTTAGGCAAGCTAGTTGCCTAGAGCACAAAGCTGAAGGAGGCTTTGACTCTTATATCCAGCAAGCTTAGGGTCAGGAAAAGAGTGAGCATCTCCTTACATACTATTTCCTGGGTGCCTCAGTCTAGTCCTGACCCTGATGGGAAGCTTAAGGTCTGGCTATAAATACTGAGTCCTTTGTAAAAGTATTCCAGGTTGGTAGTATTTTATAGGACCTGGGCAGACTCTTTCTATTAAAGGGAGTGCTTGAGATATTAAGCATCATCACTTCAGTCTGATTGGTTGCTGTGGTGATCAAAACCACCACAAATATAGGAATAATCAAAATTGGGGTAAACATATATGTTTATACAATATTAGTAGCGATGGTGCTCTGTGACAACCTAGAGGGATAGGATGGGGAGGGCGTTGGGAGGGGAGTTCAGGATGCAGGGGACACATGTATACCTGGGGCTGATTCATGTTGATGTATGGCAAAAACCGTCACAATATTGTAAAGAAACTATCCTCCAACTGAAATAAATATTTTTTAAAAAAAAGAGTTTATAATGGTGCAGGCACACCGGGAATATTCAATGAATGCTGTTATTATTTTTTAATTCTTCTAGCTACCCTAAGCAGATACACTCAAAACACATATTCCTATGGAGAGTAATAGGTTGAACACCAAGACTCACTCTCAATTTGAGATCAGAGATCTTAAGAATTAGTTGAGATATTTATACAACTACTTTCAGGACAGCCTGCACAGACTCTTAAAACTCTTCAAAGGATCACAATTGCCCTCAAGGAAAAAAAAAAATCCAGCAGCAGCATCATGAGTCATAAGATTCTGAAAGAGGTTCAGATTGCATGTCTAACTACAATTCCTGCCACTCAGGTGACTTATTTTGAGTGTGCAAAGGAACCCTAATCATGTTATGCTGTTGTCTCCTTAGTATAAATTCTATACATATTGTCTCTAATAATGAGTATAAGGAAATAAAAATAATGACATAAAGTCTTACTGTCTGTATCAATCAGCTATCATTCTTAATGTTGTTCAGTTGCTAAGTCATGTCCAACTCTTTGGGATGCTATGGACTGCAGCATTCCAGGCTTCCCTGTCCTTCACTATCTCCCGCAGTTAGCTCAGATTCATGTCCATTGAGTCAATGATGCTATTTAACCATTTCATCCTCTGTCGTTCCCTTCACATTTTGCCTTCAATCTTCCCAGCATTAGGGTCTTTTCCAATGAGTTGGCTTTTCACCTTAGGGGGCAAAGTATTGGAGTTTCAGCTTCAGCATCAGTCCTTCCAATGAATATTCAGAGTTGATTTTCTTTAGATTGACTGGTTTGATCTCCTTGAAGTCCAAGGGACTCTCAAGAGTCTTCTCCAGCACCACTAACTCAGAGGGATCAATTCTTCATTACTCACCCTTCTTGCTGCCTAACAAACCACCTGAAACTCAGAATCTTAATATAATAAACAATTATTCTTGTACCAGTCAAGGAGTCAACTGGGCTCACTTAATGCATTTGTGGTCAACTATAGGTCAGCTTTTGGTGTTCAGCTGGCTACAGACTTGTCTTAAATGGCCTTTGCTGAAACAACCAAGGTGTTCCACATGGTATCTCATCCTCTAGCAGACTGTTCTGTGAGCTTGGGCAGTGTTCTGAGAGAGGGAGCAAGTGCTCAAGGTTTTAAGCTTGGTTTGATCCATGGTCACTTTTACTAGATTCTATCGGCCAGAGTACATCATAAGGCCAATCCATATGAAAGCATTGGAAAAACTGACTCCATCTCTTGAGGGGAGGAGCTGCAAAATCACATTGTAAAAAGGTATGGACACAATATGAGAAATGGGGGCTACAAATTAATCTATTAAGATCCCCAAATATAAACCATCAAAACATGAATAAAGCATTTCCCAGTACAGCATACAATGCTAAGGTCCTGGGTGAGATGGCAAACACTGCTAACCTAAGCTCAGGATTTTAAAAGACCTCTTACGATAAAGCAATGGAAATCACCATGTTTTTAAAGACAAATGATTATTTTCCTGAATTTTCCTAAGCTTGTACATTTGCCTAGTCTCCTTCTTTCTTTCTTCAGTTCCTTTTTCTAAGCTTTATTTCCTTTTTATTTTTGTTCAGTTTCAAATCTTAATGATGCAGCTTAGCATTCAAGCAGCGGCAGCCCTCTCCCAGGCAGCTCTATTGTTTAATATTAATGTTCACCTAAAAAATGAAGCAACATCCCACTGCCTTCACATTCATTCGAGGAGAAATTCTCATTCCTAGGGGGACGTAGGTTAAGAGTGATGCTGCTGCCCTCATTTGTCTTCAGGGTGCAGGAGACCAAAGCGGGGAGCTGCCAGATGGAGGTGGGGAACTTGATCCTGCTGCCCAAGTCAGAGTCAGCTGCAAAACTCTAATCATCCAAGTGGGCAGGAAGTCACCTAGGCGATTCAGCTGGTGGGCGCCCATGTGAAAGGGAGAGATAATCATTAATGTCACTCCCGAGACAAGAAGGTCTTTACAGACAGAAATAGATTCCACCAGCACATTGCATGGAGCCTATTGAAGTGCAGACAGTGATCTGTAAAATGTTATGGGAGCAGTTGAGCTGACTTAAATCAAATTCAGCAGCATGTGATTAGCTGATGAAATAACTATTTTGTTGTGCTTTGGACTCTATTGAAGTAACACGACTTTAAATTTTGGATGACAAGTCATTTCTGCATATTAAAATGAAGAGCTTTCCCCAAGTACCATATCCTCTGTGAAATTCTGTATATAAATGTTACTGGCAAAGAGAAAACAGAATAAAGTCAGCCTACTGGCTTACCTACCTGATACAATGCTCTGGAAAATGAAACAATGTCCTTTCTCTAAAATATCTCTTTCCAGGAACAATTTCCTCTTCAAAGAAAGTGAAAAACTTGTGGATCATATGAAATAAGGTCTACTAGGACAAAGGTTTTTCTTGGTGCCTGTTCATATTTTTTAATAGCTATCCTCTTATCTCCTTTTTTTCAATGAACATAGAATTGTGGCTAATGAGGGCCATTTTTGTTATCTAAAAAATCTTTAAAACTTCAAGTATTTCTGCATTAATAAATACAGAAATTTTACATATGTGAAAAACAGAAGCCATATTTTATGTGGGTACCCAGATCTGTTCAGTCAGAGAATGAATGTGTGTGTTTTTATATCTTAATAAGCCATCAATACTCAAATCTTGATAAAACTTCAGCTGCTTCTCTTACTGATTCTTAGTACATGTGTATGATAGAAAATGCCAAGAACTCAGTAAATGGAACATTGTACAAGTACATGGATGAAGGATTATATCTGTGGTTTTTTAGGCTAAATACATGACATGCAGCTGATCTTTCAGAAGAAGGCAGAATGTGATTCATAGGTCAGCCTGTGTACTGACTTCTGGACCACTTGTTCCTGTTAAGTGACTCAGATAAGATGACAAAAGTATCTTGTAAGTATGGATAGCTGGTCAACTTGTAATCACACAGACAATTCTGCACGTGGTACCAGTATTAGCCGAAGACATTCTAATTCACAAAGCACTTTCTTCTTTATTGAAATATCAGATCTTTACACCATGAGGTGAATTGCAGGTACTTGGGATTCAAAAGATAAGAGCGTCACTCCAGACCCCTCAGTAAGTGGCCAAGCCAGGACCCCAAACATGGGTACTGTGGGTCCACATTTAGTTTTCTATTACTATCATTCTGATACAAATAAAAAGAATTCAGCCCCTTCCTACTCAGTCCCAACTTTCTGAAAAATGATTAAAATTTTTAAAGTCAAATTAAAATTAAATGGAATGTCTCAAGTGAAATTGTCCAGGATAAAAAGAAAAGTTTCATTGTCACAGAAATGGTTGTTTAATTTTAATCGTCACAAACAACCGCTGAAGTAGAGTAACATCTCCCACACGACAGGGGAGGAAACAGCATTATCACGTTTGCTGGTCTGATCCCACTCTGCTCTTCTTGCCAATTCAGGAAGAGAATGGCATCTTATCCTCCTTTTATTGTTGTTGTTTAGTCTCTAAGTTAAGTCTGACTCTTGCGACCCCATGGATTGTAGCCCGCCAGGCTCCTCTGTCCATGGGATTCTCCTGGCAATAATACTGGAGTGGGTTGCCATTCCCTTCTCCAGGGGATCTTCCCGATCCAGGAATTGAACCCGGGTCTCCTGCACTTGAGGCATATTCTTTACCACTGAGCCATCAGGGAAGCCCTATCCTCCTTTTACCACAGAGCAAATCTAGCCAGATCTGGGATGAACTGCTTTGGAAACCAATAGCAGGACCTTGTTATATAGGTTGTAAATTTGATTCAAACTGCATAGATAGCAAAGCCAGCTTTCAATTTGCCAGCCCTGAAAATTCTCCCCCTAATTTTTCTTTAACCATAGTACAAGTCTTCCATTACACAATTAGAGATGAAAATATGGAACTAACACCTCTCTGGGGTTAATCTACCTATTGAATTTGAGTTCTGACCATTTCTAGAGCCCTTTTGCAACTCTACAACACCCCACAGATTGAAGTGAAGATTAAATGAAATAAGCACCAGAACGTCCCTTGTGGTCCAGTGGTTAAGACTCTGCACTTCCCTGGTGAGAGAACTATGATCCCACATGTCACCTGGCCAAAAATAAATTAATTAAAATAATAAAAAAAAGAAGTAGTACATCAAGTGCCTGTTGATACATTATGATTAGGTTCCCCCTGTTTGCTCCTCTCCCATTCCATTCCACTCAAATCTCTCTTGCCTGTCCTCTCTTGAAAATGTTCTCTAGCACATGGTCTATTCACTGTCAACTAAACTCTATAACTAACACACCTCACAACTTTACTCATGCTGGTCCATCCACATCAAATGCTGTCTCCCTGCCCCAGCTTGGAAAATCCATGTCCTACTTCTAATGCTCTTGCTGACATTCCGTGTTCAGCTTCTCACATCACCAGCCTCACTCCCTGGCCCCCAACCTCACTCCATTGACAGCATCCTGACAACAACATATTGTGATATGATCTGCTGATGATATGCTGATATATGCTGATACATGCCTATGAAGAAATTATAAGCCCAATAAATACAGCCTGGATTAAATTTAGGGGAAGGTATCAAGCTGATGATGTCCCCTGAAGAAAAGGAAACGGTGGGGATAAAACCAAGAAACATATTTGACCTACTTACACCATTGCCTTGAGCCGTGTTTAGAGGCATATCTGGGCCCATTTTCATAAATTTCTCTAAATCCCCTGTTTTTATAAGAGAGCAAAATAGAGGCTGCAGCACAATAAGAAATATGGCCCCTAGTGAGTGTTTGTACACAAAAGTAGGTTTACTAGGATCCTTTACGTTCTGTGGTTTGCTGAAGAAATAAACTTTCTTTTTGACAAAAAATATTTTTAGGAAGATCAAGTGTTTGTTTTGCTTTGTTTCATTTCTTGATGTTTCATCTGTTTGATTTGTTTTAAAGAATCACAAACACAAGTACTTCTTTTTTGTGTATCCATTTTGGATTATATTGTCTCGCTTCTCTTTATGTATTGGGATAACTACTGGGTATCACAGACACAGAATTGAGGCAAAAAACAAAAAAAAACCTGTTAAAAAACACAACAGGGGCTGAGCCTTAGGGGCTTCGGGCTGTGTTTAAGTCCATGGGTTTTGGAGCCATGAGTGACCTTAGATGAGTCAAAAGTCTGGGTTTCGGTTTCTTTCCCTATCAAGTGATGATAGTATTATCTGCTACAATTACATGCAGTAAGATTGGTAAAATGAAAAGCAAGTGAAATTAAAACACATTGGCAACTTTAAAATCCTAAAATGAGATCTTCAACGTGCTTTATAATATTTCAGCTCAAAACAAGAGACAGATGAAGCAAGTATGAAAAATCTTGATTATCCAGGTAACAGGTATGCAGGTGTTCATTATATCATTTTCTGTACTGTGGTGTATGTTAAAAGGTTTGCATAATAAAAATGTGAACTACATATACTACTACAATAGGGAATAAATGCTACAGTTTGCAGTAGAATCTGTATCTGTAGTCCCATGATTTGACCTTTTATTTGTTAGCGTTTTTTAGTACGATATTGAAGTTGTCTTCTTTTAATCTGTTTCTAAAATAACTCAAATGTGTAAACTACTTTCACCATTATATGTGCCTCCATTATCATGACAAGACTGGTACTTTTAAATGTAAATTCTGTGAACATTTTTTAAAGGTTTCAGAAAGTTACAAATTTCAACACAATATTCTGAAAATGTTTCTAAATGATCTCTACAGGAATAGGGACAAAGGTGAGGGGCGTTCCAGTAGTGAAAGTCCAGCCCACTTCTCAGCCTTGCTTTCTTCTCTGTATCCCATACCTTTGGGTGATTTTAACATCACTCCTTCTATCAGCAATAATCCAAGTAAAATGTAAATAACTACTTTGATCACTGCTCCCCAAAACTAACACATTCAGATCTTATATTTTACTGATGTTGTTAATCACTATAGGAAATACACAAGATGAAAAGCATAACCTGGAGAAATTATAAATCTTAGGAAATCTTATTTCATGGTCCATGGATTGACTTCTGAGATGAATAAGATCTCCACAGGATGTCTGCCCTCCACTTTCATGCCCAAAAATGTGTTCTTTCTTCTTTCTCCCAAGTTCCAGGCCATCCCATCCTCCTGGGAAGCCTGAGAGAACCTGATGCCCTTGGTCTCAATGTTTCTTAACATCTCCTAAGGTCTCCAAAGCTAGTGACAACTTCTCTGGATCTTTGCCGTTCCAAGCAACATCTCTGATGAAATTTTCAAAGCAGATATTGTAGTTACCTGGATCCTTCTGGTATTGCTGGACATTTAACACACCATCTGCCCCAACCCCTTGATTCTATCCAATTTCATTTGTTCAATTAATTTAAAGTTAAGGTGTCTAAATTTAAATTTTAAATATTCAAGTGTCTGAAACATTTTTATTTTTAAACCAGTAGATGCAATCCAAAATTGAGAATCGAGGATCTTATTAAATGTAAATATATAACAAGCTGGCTCATGGATGATATTGAGCAACACCTAAAGCAGATCTGATGTGGGGTGAAGGAAGGATTATGCTATAGGATTTCTGGAACTGGCAAACAATCACTCAGTGACTGATCAGTATGCCCAATATCTGGTCATTACAAAGGACTGGTTACTTTTCAGAGAAAGGAAAATATAGGACTAGTTCAGTGACAAATCCTCAAAGCATAATTGTTGCTATTATTGCAACAAGGATGTGGTCCAATACAGGTTTTACATGCTCCCCCATTAGAGTTTTCATGAACCCACTAACCCGTTAAATCTTGGAAGTCAACAGGTCACTTAGAACTAGTTTGGCTATATAGTAACAGACAGTAAAAGTAGGCATTCTACTCTGAGAACCTTCCATTTCTTCTAAATGAATTCCTGAAGGAAGGAAAATAGATATCAGTGGAAAGAAGTGGGGGATTATTTTAAACCATTTTTTATCCTGAGAGAATAGCAACTTCAGTATGCCCTTGGAATACTCACTTAAGTAAATATGGCTGATTCATGTTGATATTTGGCAGAAAACAACACAATACTATAAACTAATTATCCTTCAATCAAAAATAAATTTAATTTAAAAATAAAAAAGAAAGCAAAGGCCAGAATACTGTGTCTCCTCACCTGGTTAAATCTACCTTTCTAGAATACAGAGTAATTAATGTAGCTCCTCTAATAAGAAGAATATGAATTTTGCTTAATTCTCCTTCTTTTGTTTTGTATCTTTGAAAGTGAGGCTCTTTTGCCTACGATTGCAAGACATTGAGCACCAGATACCTCTGTAAATAACATTATGGCTACCATAGACACGCTGAACATCAGATTTTAAGATAGCATAAATTAATCATGAACTTCCACGTGATAATCTGATTAGATAATTCTCAATTCCAGAAATGGTGGCTTTCCCTATTGTTCTTAAAGTCTGTGTTCAGGTATTTGACTGAGATCATGACATCCCGTTACCCAAGAACGCTGACTTGCCCGACTACCTGACTGCTCCTGGACTAGCCACTGTCACATCAAACAGGTCGCAATTTCTCTTTCCTTACAACTAGAAACAAGTGTCATTAACATTTCCACGGAAAAAAATACAATGCAGAAGTGTAGCTGTATGTTTAGCCTAGAAATTATCCATCAAAAGCTAAAAAAAACAAAAACAAAAAAAAAAACCTACTGAGAACAATATTTGGAAGTCATTAACTAGATGCTATTGCTGCGTCTTGGTGCATTGCATGCTCAGTCATGTCCACCTCTTGCTACCCCCAGGCTGTAGCCCACCACGCTCCTCTTCCCCTGGGAAGAGGAATTGGGATTCTCCAGGCAAGAATACTGGAATAGGTTGCCATTTCCTACTGCAGGGGCTCTTCCTGACTCAGGGACCAAACCTGAGTCTCTTTGGCCTCCTGCATTGGCAGGTGGGTTCTTTTCCACCGTGCCACCTGGGAAGCCCAGGTCCTATTAAAGACACTTAAGTTGTTTCCCTTAAAAATATTTCTGACAATTTTGGATATCTGTGTATTTCCAACATATTTATTTTCCTATAAAATCTGATACATTTTACCCCCACAAAAGAAAGTACATTCTGACCCCCTATCTAAGGAAACAAGAGTAGAAAGTGATTGTTTCAAGCTTTTTTCACTCCCTTGAGTTATAACAAGGGATCAAGACACAACAACATATAAGGCATGCCTCAGGGAAGTACTAAAATGATACTGAACTGTTAGCTGTAGATTTGTAAAGTCCATGGCCAGTATCAGATACTTGAGATGAAATTAAACGGAGAACATTTTACTGTCCTTTATTCTGTAAAATACATTAAGCATCTAACATGTGCTAGACACTCTGCTAGGCTCTGTCACTAAAACAGCTCATTTAACCCTCACAATACACTGTGAATGGGATTAACTCCATCTTACGAGAGGAGCAAAGCAATTCTTCAAGGTGAAATAAGAAACTTGACCTGAATCACACAGTAGTGGTTTAAGCCTTCAACTCAAAACTCCTGTTATGAAAGCCAGTGTTTTTTTTCTCTCAGAATTGATTGACCATGCAACAACACAATAGTTCTAGGGTTGATACAAACCAACTGCATACCTACAGAGCAGAAGAAAATATCTGCAATAAATAAATCTAAAAAGGATTCATTTCACAAATATATAAAGAATTTGTACAAATCAATATGACAAAGAATAAACAATCCAGTTGAAGAATGGATGAAAGATCCAAATAGGTACTTCACAAAAGGGGATATCCAAATGGCTAATTGGCTTATATAGAAGTGTTTATTCATTAGTTTTCACGGAAATGCAAATTAGAACTATAATGAAATGTCATCCTACATGAACCAGAATAGCCGAAGTAAAAATGACTGCCTGTGGGTGAGAACACACAGCAGTGTACAAAAGGGCCGGCAGGAGGCCAAATTGTACAATCCCTGTGGAAAACTGGCAATGGTCACTAAAAATGAACAGGTGTATGCCCTGTGTGTGCATGGGCTTAGCTGCTCAGTCATATCCAACTCTTTGTGACCCCATGGACAGTAGCCCTCCAGATTGCTCTGTCCATGGGGACTCTCCAGGCAAGAATACTAGAGTGGGTTGCTGTGCCCTTCTCCAGGGGATCTGCCCAACCCAGTGATTGAACCCAGGTCTCTTGTATTGCAGGTAGATTCTTTACTGTCTGAGCCACCAAGGAAACCTTATGCGTGTCCTATAACCCAGCAATTCTACCCCAGGTGTAAAGCAAAGAAAAATATATACATATGTGTATCAAAGTATGTATGTTCAAGTACATTCACAGAAGCACAACTTGTAATAGCCAAAAACTGAAAAATTTCTAAAGGCTCAGAAAGTTTGGTCCATAGTAATAAACAGTGTGAGTTACTAATAACTATCTGTGCATATGTTAATTAGAACATTCCTTCAGTTAATTTATTCTGAATAATTGATCTGCTCACTTATTCTCAAAAGATATAAAATTCATTTCTCTAAAATGAAGGTTTATTGTGTCTAAACCTTAGTATTCATATAAGTGTACATATATACTTATATATATATAAAACACATACACATAAATATAGGTATGTGTGTGTGCGCACTTGGTCACCAAGTCATGTCTGACTGTTTGTGATCTCACGGACTGTAGTCCACCAGGCTCCTCTGTCTACCAGATTCTCCAGGGAAAAATACTGGAGTGGGGTGCCATGC
Source organism: Dama dama (assembly GCF_033118175.1). Classification (NCBI taxonomy): domain Eukaryota; kingdom Metazoa; phylum Chordata; class Mammalia; order Artiodactyla; family Cervidae; genus Dama; species Dama dama. Next base: position 52,388,016 of record NC_083710.1, read on the forward strand.
CCTTCTCCAGGGGATCTTCCTGACCCAGGAATCAAACCCAGGTCTCCTGCACTGCAAGCAGATCCTTTACTGTCTGAGCCACCAGGGAAACCCAAATATAGGTATATGTGTAATCAAATATATGTGTATGTATGTATACAAACAACTTAAACAATGAGAAGAAAAAAAATCTATGTTATGCAACAAAATTCTGTGCAAAAAAATTAACTCAAAAAGTGACATTTTATATAATAAAGATTTTTTAGTAACAGTATTTTTAAATAAAGGGGACTACTGATGATATTTTAAAATAAAGGAGCAGTTATTTCAGATTAGAATTTTAACAGTTGATATATAAGTTGAAAAAATGATTTTAGAAGTTCTTTTTCTTGATGATTCCACTAAATAGTGGAAGAAAATGTTTTATGTAATTTCTTCTTTTAAAAGTGAAAAGAGCAGTTTGATTATTTTTGCTCTGAGAAGGTTTGGATAGAACATGTGTTCATTACTCCCATGATAATGGGACATTTTGGCAACCAAAATGCTAGGCACTTCTTTTAGTTTTTTTTCAATTGAGGTATAGTTGTTTACAATGCTGTGTTAGCTTCTGCTGGTCAACAAAGAGAATCAGCGATCTGTATACAAATATCCCCTCCTCTTGAGCCTCTCTTCCACACCCCCACTTCCCATCCCAACCATCTAGGTCATCACAGAGCACCGGGCTGAGCCCCCTATCCTATCCAGCAGGTTCCACTAGCTATCTGTCTTATGACTGGCAGTGCAGGGTACCTCAATCCCAATTTCCCAGTTCATCCCAAACCCATGCCCCCACCCCAGTGTCCACATGTCCGTTCTCTACATCTGCGTCTCTATTCCTGTTACTTTTAGTTAAATGCCATTTTCATAATTACGTGTGTGGACTAGTCTACCTATATCTTCATTACCTCAGATTTAGTTAATCTTAGCTTGATTGGGGTGTCAGGGAAGGTGATTCTCAGTTCAGAATACTAAACAAGTAACAGAATGTATTAACTCCCATATATTCCAATGAGCATCGGACATAAATATTTTAACGCTACTTCTAAGTGACTGAAAGTCTAAGATTTGTGAATAAATTATAAATCTTAATTAATCTCTCTAGCCTGGGTTTATAGTGTAGTGTAGCAGAAGGAATACTAACCTAAGAATCAGAAACCTGGTTTCTAATCCTAGTCTCTTGGAAGATAGCAGGTCTCCTGAGCAGTATAATTCTGTTTTATCAATTCAGCATCAGTCAGACAAGGTCAAGTCTTGGATTCCCTTGAGTCTTTCAGCAGGCTAGGTCTGGAAGCTTTAAGGCTTCTACTCACCTAACTCAGTGAATTAACCTTCTGTGCTGTCAAACACACGTGATGCTGTGACCTAAAATCGCTGACCAGTTGCCACTGGTAGGTTACTACACCTGGTGAGGTCTATTCACCAGGTGAGTCTACCCTTGGCTCTGCATGTTTCCAAGTCTGTTTATGCAAGTTTTATATATAATTGTAATTATGTAATTGAACCATGTAGTATACAAACAGATAACATGAGAATGTAAAGAAAACAACTGCTTCTATGACTAAGTTGAACAATCTGAAGAAGTTGGCTAAGTGAGTCTCAAGAAAAATTGCTTTTGAATTAGGTGTGTCAACGCAACTGTAAAATAGTTTTAAAAATCTAAAAACATCCTACACTCAGCCTTGGGTCTATTTTTAGGTTCTTACTATGTTTAAAAAGTCTGAAACATGAACTTGTAGGTGATGTATTAGGATACGGTTAATGCACAAACAGACACTTTCCTGGTGACTCAGTGGTAAAGAACCTGCCTGCCAGTGCAGGAGACACAGGTCCAGTCCCTGGGTCAGGGAGATCCCCTGGAGAAGGAAATGGCAACCTACTCCAGTATTTTTGCCTGGGAAATCCCATGGACAGAGAGCCTAGCAGGCTGCAGTCCATGGGGTCACAAGAGTTGGACACAACTTAGCGACTAAACAACAACAATGCACAAACGTGGCAGAATGTTAATCAGAAGTATGACCAAAGAAAAGGCATTTTCCAACATGGAACAACTGGGATAACAATGGTATTATTCATAGTAGGTTAAAATCAAAGTTGAAGGTGCATGTTGTAGGTCAGTTACTCTGGAAATTGACTGAGACAGATTTTCACACGAGGAGTTTATTGGGGATCACTCAAATGAGCTACAGTAATGTAGTAATAGAAGAAGACTGTAAAAGAAGAAGCTAAAATGCAATGTGGTCGCAACAGAAGTCTCAGAATTGGGTAGAGGTGGCGGTAAGGGGACCATGTATACTTCCCCCGCCTTGCACATTCACAGCTATTGGATGAGAGTCATCCCTTGGGGAAGAGGTGTAACCTGGGCAAGGTGGCCTCATCTCCCTTGGATTGAGGGTAAATGTCAGGGAGGAACTCAGCTGTGAGCCATCAGCAGCCTACAGTCCCAGAAAGAAAGTAGGAAAAGGAGCACTTCGATCCCAAAGCGGGAGTTCATCAATATACAATTGAAAGGATATTTGAAAAGAGCTTAGATACCAAGAAAATAGACTCAATGAGCTATACAATGAATAACTTAAATTGCATCTATATAAACATTTCTGAGCATTATTAGTTGAGGAGCAACTCTGGTTAACTTTTTGTTGTTGTTTTAGTCGCTAAGTCTGACTCTTTTGCAACCCCTTGGACTATAGTCCGCAAGAATACTGTCCATGGGATTCTCAAGCAAGAATACTAGAGTGGGTTGCCATTTCCTATTCCAGGGGATTTTCCTGACCCAGGATCAAACCTGTGTCTCCTGCATTGGCTTTTACCATTGAATCACCAGGGAAACCCACAGTCAGCTACAGTTCAGCAAAATGGTGTCACCATTTATCCTGATGCACAAGCCAAAGTTGTATTAGTTCTTCACTCTGCATTTTCTCTTAACTCCTGTATATTTAATACAATTTATTACCCATGTTGAATTTATGTTATCAAACAAAATCTCAAATAAACCCACTTCCCTGTATGTTCTCTGCTAACGATTATCATTTTCTAGTCAAAACTTTTACAACTCTTGACAAGGTTTCTGCTTCCACTCTTTCTAGTTTTCACTATATTTCTATACTCAGGGCCAGAGTCATCTTAAAACATAAATCAGATTTGATCATGTCACATTTCTGATAAAACCTTTAAGGAATTATACTTGGGATAAAAGCTGAACTTCTTTCTCATGCCTCACAGATCCTGCACACCATGGCCTTGTCAACCTCAGCAGCTTCACTTAATCCCTTTCTCTTACCTGCTCATGATTCCATCCACACGGGTTTACTCTGAGGTTTGCAAATACACGCAGGCTCCTGTCAGCCTCATGGCTTTTATACAGAGTCATTTTCTACACATAACACTCTTTACCCACTCTTTGGATGACCTAGTAGTCCTACTCATCCTTCAGTTCTCAACTGAAATTTTGCTTCCTTGGGCAAGTCTTCCTTGACCACAATAGAAAAAGTAAACTTGCACCTTCTTAATTTCAGCTCATTGTTTTTGTCCTTCATAACACTTATCACAAGTTATAAATAGTTTGTGTTAGTTGGTTTAGTCTTGTATACATTCATTATTTATTTTTACCTTTCCAACTAAAACAGGAGCTACATGAACATAAGGTGTATATCTTCTGTATATAAGAAAGCAAAGAGCACTGAGTAAGTATGTGTTGAATGAATTAATGAATAAATGAAGGGTGGAATTATTAGATCTTTGAGCTGCTCTTAATTTATACAAAACAAGATCCCTTCACAAAGGCATTTCTTCCCATTTGAAAATCTCAACTTTTGAAATTTTCTCACACACATGACATGAAAAAAAGTATAACTATACCAAATCTCCAAAATAATTTTCTAAAATCAGAATAAGGTGGGGGTGGGCAGAGTGAAAAGGCATCTAAAAGAACACTACTCTGGTTCCTTATAACAACTTGCAAGATAATCCATGTTCTGCTCTTAAAATCTAATTACCACCATGTCTATAGGCCTATTTGATAACAGCTAAGTTAAAACACACAGACAACAAATTAGCATGTAGACAGCTAAGGCAGTAGCAGAAAATTGGTAGACTTTTCAACACTGCTATCTTTTTACTCTGTTCTTGGGAGAAACACGTAAAAGGAAAAATTTTATGTTTGTTTGACTTAGGGTTCTCTGGAGAAACAGAATCAATAGGCTGTAGAGAGAGAGATGTGTAAAAGAATATCTGTTCTAGGAATTGGCTCACGTGATTGTGGAATTCACAAAAGAATTGCCACAATCTGCCTTATGCAATTTGGAAAACCAGAAACACCATTAGTCTGAGGCCTGAGAACTGGGGGAACTGATGGCGTAAATCCTGGTCTGAGCCTGAAAACCTGAAAAGCAAGAACAGTGATATCTGGGCGCAGAAGATGGCTGCCTCAGCACTAGTAGAGTGAGTAAATTTGCACTTTCTCTACCTTTTTCTTACTCAGACTTTGACAGATTGAAGCATGCCCACCCACAGCGGGGAGGGTATACCTTCACTCAGTCTACTAATTCAAATGCTAACCACTTCCAGAAACAACTCCACAGACACACTCAGAAAAAAATGTTTCCAGAGCTATCTGGGCATCCTTTAACCCAGTCATGCTGACACATAAAACTAACCATCACAATATTCATATACATATACAATATACATACACAATATTCATATATACATATCAATAAGCATATAGTAAGCTGCATTTGGAAAAGGCATCACTTCCTTAACTCTTAGGTATACCAGACATCACTTTCAGGAGTTTTTGAATATGATCTGTGTTCTCTGATTTTGCTCCTGCTGTTTCTGAGCATGTATCATAGTTGGCTTTCTCAGTTCCATAAGATTTTCTCTTTGAATACTGTTTAAATTCACCATCATCCAACTTTTTACTAAATTATCATGGCATTGTCTTTTTCATGCTTCTTAAAATTAAAGTGTGTAGTACCCATTTTATATCCAACTTGACAGCTCAAGAAAATTACTTCCAAGGAGTTCATGGGCTTTTTGGAATACTCAGACCATACGAGGAGCACTCTATTTCATAAACCTAAAGGGTTATATCCAAGAGGATTAATTACATACACTCAGTGTGAAAAAGTAATTGGAAAATCTCTTCATCTCCATTTCTTGATCATGTATTTTCTCTTTCTCTGGTAATGAAGAATTGTGAAATATTACTATCACCACAATTGCTGGTTTATGGTTACTTTATTTACAAATTCCTTCTTCAACACTAATGAGTGTGCAATAGCTCTTCAAAATGACCCTGTTTATTTATAGTTTATTGTGAAGTGTTAAATCCTTCCTAACCTGACACCTCTGGGACATACATTATTGCTCCAGCTGTATTTACTTTCAAAAATGAGATTTAGGATGAATTACTGATCTGCTCTATCCAATGAAGTACATTCATCTACTGAAATTTCATTCACCCTAAATGACAAAGCGGTCGGGTTTTTGCTGCCTAAAGAATGGTCTTTTAAAACACTAGATAACATTAATGATTGACATTTAAAGGTGCTCATTCTGATAGCTTTTGCAATTTCCAAATTTGGGGATTTAATTCACTTCATAGAAAGTACACTGAGAAAAATAAAACCTCACTGAGAAATAGAGGTTAGTCAATTAGGCTTACTTTCTAACTAAATTTTTCTCTGTATTTGTCCCCAAAGACCTGTAAGTCACAAAAGTGTGAGAAATGTCACTCATATAGTATCCATGTCACAGTAAGATATTTAAATATGTTTGGTGGTTTTTTCCATAACAGATATCAACATTTAAAATTTTTTGCTTATTCTTTGTAATGACAATTTCAAAGAATTCAAAGTGGACTTTTAAAAGAAGATTTTGCTACAGAAATTTTTATTGCCACTTGAAATAGTGAGAAACCCATAATATCAAAGGAACTCAGCTAAATAAATTATAATATATCCATGGAATGGAATATTATGTTGTCATTAAAAAGATGCTTTAAGATCATATGTAACTAAATGTATAACTTGTAATAAAATGTTTATCTATTCAGCAAATGTTTATTTAGCCCTCATTATGTTCCAGACACTGTGCTGGAACCTCAGTAGTGACAAAGACAGACACAGTCACTGACCTTTGATAAGAAAAAAAAGAAAAAGCATATGTTCGACAAAATCCAATTTATTTTTCATAGGGCTTCCCTGTAGCTCAACAGTAAAGAATCTGCCTGCGATGCAGGAGACCGACCAGGGTTTGATTCCTGGGCTGGGAAGCTCCTCTGGAGAAGGGAATGGCAATCCACTCAAGTATTCTTGCCTGGAGAATTCCATGGAGAGAGAAGCCTGGTGGGCTATAGTCAGTGGGGTTGCAAAGAGTCGGACACAACTAAGCGACTAACACACATACAATTTATTCTTATTTTAAATATATACACACATAAAAACACTGGTGAACACAATACTTATTCTATGATGATAGAACTGCAAAAAAATTTAATTTTCTTCCTTTTGATACATTTACTAAAATAGTGATGGTTTATTTTTACTAAAAGAATACCATTTTGAAAATAATTTTTCAGCAAAATGTTGCAAGTCCTCATATCCCAGCCTTCAGTATTACTCAAGAATATAAAAGCTGTACCTGATACATAAGTAGATGCCAAGACATCCCCAGCATCTAAGGTACAATGATATTATAAAGAAGAGTTTCTAGACAGCCAACTACCTTCACAGAGAACTTATATGCAAAGTGCTATGCAAATGCTATAATCTACTTTTGGGGCTGTTTTTCTTTTAAGAAAATACTTTCAATATGAAGCAAAATTCATGAGATATTTCAGGATCATAACTTAAGCTGAACGGCAGCACAGACAGTTATTTTAATTACTGTCTTCTAATAGTCAATATGCTTGCTCTCACCCTACAAAATATTTGGCCACCAACCAATGTGACTTCAGGGTGAGTTGATTTTCACAGTATCTTGTCAACTGCACCTTGTCATTTATTGTGAGGTTTTGGAGTTTTTTCCTTTATTAAATCCAAGGTGAATTCAAATGAATAAAATGATGTAAATTAAAGAGCTTGGATGTTTAGTAAAACCTAAGGGAGATTATATTCATTCTGTTGCACAACGCTGTTATAATGAAGACAAGACTTTCTCCCCAGTGCTCACTTTGCGTATTAAATGCTTTAATCATTTTGTGCATAAGAGCCTTCCTTCATTATTATTGCAATGTCAGGAAGGTCTAAGGTTGCGTTTCTTATACAAAATGATAAGAGAAACCTGCATTTAGAAAGTCATTTGTATTCAGTTGTCTCCAAAATTTTATATGCAATTTTTGATTGCTCCTGTCTGTTTGTTCATCATGATCTCCTTCTACTTGACAAATTAAATGAGGTCAAAGTTTTATGAACTGAGTGACTATATTAGATTTTCAACTATCGGGACTTGATGGGTATATTTGAATGTGTACAGAAGGTTGGGAAAAATATACTTGGCTATTTGATCTTTACATTTTTTTGTGTGTGTATTCTATTTGTGTTCCTAGGTTTCCCTTTAGTAAAGATTATCATTGAAAGTTTTGTTTGTTTAAATCAGTTTTGGAGACACGGTAACTTAAAAAACCTTGAAGCCATATTGAGTCTGGCTTCAATCCTAGTTTTTTATTTGGGGCAAGCTATTTCATCTAGGGCTGGTTTTCTCATGGCTACAAAGGGGAACTAATATCTATTCCACAAGCTGACCAGTTGGAGCAAATGAGATGATGCACAAAGGGCCAGCACACGTGCATGCGAGCTCAGTCACTTCAGTCGTGTCCGACTCTGCGACCCCATGGACGGTAGCACGCCAGGCTCCTCTGTCCGTGGGATCCTCCAGGCAAGAATACTGGAGTGGGTTGCCATGGCCTCCTCCAGGGGATCTTCCCAACCCAGGGATAGGACCAGCGTCTCCTGCACTGAAGGCAAATTCTTTACTGCTGAGCCACCAGGAAAGCCATAGGAGGGGCCTGTTGCCTAAGAAATGATGGCTACTGACAGCATCACCTGTTGCTTAGTGCAGACTTACACTGGAAATATTCTGTAAATGAGGACAGTGACTGGTAGTATAGGTCCACTCTCAAGGATGACATGACAGCACTGAATCTGACTTTCTTCCTAAAACATTACAAAAGGACAATATCAAGAGAGAAAACATAAAGGTAGTTATCCCAGCCGATACTTTCTTTCCAGGTAACAAATGATTTCTGGTGACCATTTTCTATTATCCTGAATGCCAACCAATAATTAAACACACAGGGTCCAGCCGCCCTGTTTCATCTCCTCACCCACTGTGACTCCCATTCTGCCCACAGGTGGAGGATTAGCAAACACAAAACAGAAATTTTTGATATTTCTTCCAGTGATGAACATGTATGCTTTTGGAATAAGAAAAGAACTTATTAAAATTAAAATAAATATTCATGAGGGTAAAAATAAGACTAGAGTGAGGAGAGGCTCAGAGCCCTAGCTGTGCAAGCTGTTTCACAAGCAAAGAATCAAATACTAATCAAACAACAACAGCGATTGCCAACTTAATAGAACACTTACAACATGTCGGGTATGTTGGCCGTACTCACATCCTTACTTAGATTATCTTGGTTAACTTTCACCATAACTACTATGAGCTAGTGGTTATTATAATATTATGCCCATGCTACATATGGAAAAACAGAACTTGAGAAGTTAAGTAGACATGCTAGTCACAGAATCAGACCCTGCGTAAATTGAGATCTGAAATCAGACAGTATCAAGGGAGAATCCCTCTCTCCTCCATGTGGTCCCTCAGCTGTCTGGACTTAGCCAATATATTAGGGAAGAAGTATTCAAATGAAGAAACTTTCTGAATACCAGATTCAGAGCAGCATGACAGATCCCATCCTTTCCCCATCCCATCCACAAAGATGAGAATTGTAAGGTCAAGTGCCATCAAGGGCCATCCCAGGACCTTCAATCAGGACCTAACAACTTGCAAATAAGGGAATTCAGTACTGATAACTTACTCTGGATATTCTGTTATTCAAGTGCTTTGCTGTCTTAGGTCCTTTATTACTCACCACAGATCTATGAGATAGGAATTATCATTACTGTCATTGGAGAAAACTAAGATTTAGAAAGACTGAGAACCTTGCCCAAGGTATACAGTTAATGAGCGACAGGTGTGTTAGTTGCTCAGTCATGTCCGACTCTTTGCAACCCCATGGACTGTAGCCTGCCAGGCCCCTCTATCAATGGAATTCTCCAGGCAAGAGTACCAGAGTGTGTTGCTGTTCCCTTCTCCAGAGGATCTTCCCAACCCAGAGATCAAACCTGGGTCTCCTGCATTGCAGGCAGATTCTTTGCCATCTGAGCCACCAGGAAGCCCCCAGCAACAGGATGGAGCTGGCTCTCAGATCCAGACCACTCATGCCAGGGTCCACGTTTTAGAAAAGCACATCTGCTAATACAAAATACATACAAGTATTGGAGACTTTTAATAAGAGCAAAACCTATGATTCTCATCTTTGAATCCACAGCCCTTAGAACTGAGCCTGACAGTTGGCATCAACAATAATCACAGATGCTTTAAAAACACTTACTTTGGGCCAAGCACTCAAGGGTTTTGTATAGATACCAACTCATGCAATCTTCGAAACAACTCTGTAAGAAAGATACTATTATTATCTCCGTTTTACAGGTGAGCAAACTGACAAGTGAATGCCAAATGGAAAAAGACTGGGAAAGAAGGAAGAGAGGGAGGGAGGAAGAGAGAGGAAAAGAATATTCAGAAGGTGGACACTCGCTTCTCCAAACAGATTCCTTCTGTAAGCCTGCTCATACTAATACGTGAAGCTCAAACATGTGCCATACAAAACAGTTCCCACGGCTTGAGCTTTACCTGGTATAGAGACAATGAATGGTTTCATATGATTCAGAGTTGAAATCCCAGGTGCATCATTAGTCACTGTTCTGATTTAAAATGTCACCAAGACTCAATGGCTTTTCTGGGCATACAGGCACAGCTGCGCCAACTTGTTTCTGTGAGTCTTGAGGTTGTTTATAATGATGTGTTGCACAATCACTCAAGGTAAAGTCACTACAAAGCTATCTGAATATCTTCTCTCAGAAAGGCTAAAGTCGGCATCCATAATCATGCAAGGGGCAGCATTCTAAAGACAACTAGGGCTGGAGGGAAGAACAGGGGCAGAATCAAGCCTGGCAGAAGCTTGAGTTCTTAGCAAATCCAAGCAACATGTGAAAAGAGATCAGGGAGGCAGGCAGGACTAAAGAACTCATGGAGCAAGCCTTGACTCTCTTGTCATAAAGCTGCTGTTTAGAATCAGGGCTACCATCCCCAGGGATCTTGGGGAAACTGGAAATCAGAGTGGGATGTTACAGTGGAACTGCAAGTAAAGGCAGGAACCCAGCTCTTAAATTTGGATTACACATTTGATCTCAGTCATTTAAACTAATAAACTAGGTGGTGTTTCTTGTAGGCTTTGTTTGTGCATCTTCTTGCTGCTGCTGCTGCTGCTGCTAAGTCGCTTCAGTCGTGTCCAACTCTGTGTGACCCCAGATGGCAGCCCACCAGGCTCCCCCATCCCTGGGATTCTCCAGGCAAGAATACTGGAGTGAGTTGCCAGTCCTGCCTCCTAGGGATCTTCCTGACCCAGAGATCGAACCCAGGTCTTCTGCATTGCAGGCAGATTCTTTACCATCTGAGTCACAAGGGAAGCCCCACGGTGCTGCCTTAAATTCTAAGATTAGTCTCAGAAGCTAGTAAAGGGCTGGATTTTGACATGTCTGTTTACTTTTGAGTACAGCCATCTCACTTACTGCTAATGCCTTTCCAGTTGATTCCCACAGATTTTCTGGTCAAAAGAAGGCATCCTTTGTAAATGATCATGATGCCTCCATTCTCCCAGTCACTATAACCTCCTCTTTTCATCTTCTTCACATGAAAGAGGATATTAAGAACATTACAGGACCCCATTTTCTCATCCAAAACTCTTGGTTCCAGAGTGTTTAGGAATTCAGGATTTTTCAAAAGATAAAAATGTGTTGGTGGAGTTTCCTATAGTATGGTATGAGGCAGCACTCCTTGACTAAACATATTAATGCTTCTTCCATCAGTAAGATGAATGTTCTATGGATGAATAGAGGAAGTAAAGCACCTCACAGAAGTTCAGGGAGGGTTTTGCTACATATGAGCTATTAAAGGAGAAAAAAAACTTCAGTTTTCCAGAGCATCAGGATTTCATAATTGCAGAAAAGAGACCATGAATATGAAATAAGAAACTGTGGCTATAATGAAACTCATTTTTGAGGAGGGACAAAAATGGATGAGATTTAGGTTGTTCTCTGTGAAGGAGGGAAGTGCTATAAGACAATGAGGTTAAATGGACGAGAGACAAAAGAAGACTGAAGAAACATTCCCCACATGGACCCCAGAGCTCATGCATTTTAGACAGGCAGAAAGCCCTATCTCCAGACGTCACCCCTAGGCCTTTCACTCTTAGAACCAGAGCACCCTGGGACACGTCTTACTAAAAAACACTTAACACACTTCTCTGGTTCCCATTTAGGCATAAAGTCCTGAGATTTAGGTCACGGCTTTAATAGCTCTGCATCCCTGTATACACCACGCCGATAACCTGTATCTGCAGCTATTTAATAAGCCCACCTTTGGGGAATTAATTTCTTTGGGTATGCAAAAGTAGTGAAGTAAGAAAAAAAATGGGAAATATTTTTGGAAGGCAGTAATCTTGGCCATGCCATACACAACATGGATCGCCTGCTACCCTGACAACAGTCACTAAAGCACAAGTCTGAGGAGTCACAGCAGACTTGGGAGAGTGGAAAAGATGGAGGAGGCTTCAGTTACTCAGCCTAACTTCAGAGAATGAACAAACACATGACCTCGATGATTTATGAGGTCGCCGCAGAGAAAGAAGTGCTGCCTGAGCAAGTGGACGTCCTCATAAAATAGCTACGGGTCCTACGAATTCCACCTTTCAACATCACTGTAAAAACCCCTTGGGTGGAACGTGTTCAGAAGAAATTCCTCAATAACTCCCAGCCCATAATTCTCGGTCACGCTTCTCTCTTCTCCCTCCAGTTCAGTGATGTGCCAGGATCACCCTCTTCTCGTCCCCTCTTCATCGTGCCAGTCCTTGTTCCTGCCCACCTTCCATTCACCAGCGTCCTTCTATGTTCACAGGTACCTTCTCTACCAAGCAAGTATCTGCTGGATACACACATCTAATTGTCTGATGAATCTCAAGTTCAGTATGTCCACAATCAAACTCATGGCATTATCACAGTCCACTCCTGTTTATAAATGTTTATAAACTACACGGCCAGTTTTCCACGGGAAAATTTTTAAATAATCATACCTCAAAGAATATTGGATTCTAAATTCCTCTTCACTTCTATTTACATTCCCCCAATCTCCCACCCAGGCTATTTCAATAGTTTCTGCACAGCTCTCTTTTTCTTCAATTCATCCATCACATCAATAGCAATCTTAATCAGTTAGGAATTGCATTCAGCTGTGAGTAATAAACCTCTGCAAAAGGTTTAAACAAGATTAGGGTATATTTTTCTCTTTGACTCAGGTTCCCTCCAATTTTGTACTCCACCATCCTCAGGGAGGGCTTCTTCTCAGACTTTAAAGACGGCTGCCAGAGGGCTTGCCTGATGGCTCAGTGGTAAAGAATCTACCTGCCAATGCAGGTGACGTGGGTTCAATCCCTGGTCCAGGAAGATCCCACGAACTGCAGAGCAACTAAGCCCAGACTGCACAACTACTGAGCGTGCACTCTAGACCCCAAGAGGTGCAATCACTGAGCTCACCCACCCTAGAGCCCAGGCCCCCCCATAAGAGAAGGCACCACAGTGAAAAGCTCTGCACTCTCTCTAGAGAGCAACCCCCATTCCCCACAACTCGAGAAGAAGCCTGAGCAGCAACAAAGACCCAGCACAGCCAAAAATAACATGCATAAATAAGTAAGAGAGATGGCTCCTGGAATTCAAACCATCTTTTCATTCCCAGGAAAGAAGAAAGATCTAAAGGAAAAGGGGCATGCCATCTGAGTCGGCAAGAGCTTTCCTAGAAACTCCCGAAACAACCCCTGCTTGGAATAGAGTCTCGGGGCCCCCAAAGCTTCAGGGGAGACTGGGAAACAAAGTTTGGGGGCTGGCATTCATCACTCTCCCTAAACCTGAGGCTGAGGTAGTAAGAAGGGTAAGAAGAATGGTAAATGGGTAAAATCAGCCTGCCAGTCAATATTTCGAAAATAAAATTTTGATATAAAACAAACATCTAATACAGCTTCATTACCTACAGAGTTAAACCTAAAACTGTAACAACATGTTCAAGCCTTTCCAGGGTCTACCCCTAACCCATCTCACCAGCTCTTTCTTCTACTTCTCAGAGGAGTAGTTCTCAGATTTTAATGTGCTTATGAATCACCCAGGGAGCCGGTTAAAATGCAGAATCTGTTTCAATAGGTCTGGAATGAAATCTGCGTTTCAGTAAGTTCCCGATGATGCTCCTGCAGCCGGTCCCTGGAGCACAAAGTTCTAGAGCAGCACTTTTCTACCAGGAGCCTCACTGTGCCCAGGAGACATCTGACCATCTCTGGAGAAACTGTGGTGTGTACAAAATGGGGTTGGGGGTGGTATGGGGAAGGTGGCCGCTGCCAGCAGCTGGAAGCAAATGTCCATGACAGCCACTGGCTTAGTGCCCGACACAGTATTGAACGGGCTCCCTTTTATTTGTATATAACACATAGGTGCTTAATATTATTATTGCACCTATGTGTTATATACAAATATATATGTATATATATATATATACACACACACGCATACACAGTTGCTCCAGTCATATCCAACTCTTTGTGACCATACGACTGTAACCCACCAGGCTCCTCTGTCCATGGGATTCTCCAGGCAAGAATGCTGGAGTGGGATGCCATGCCCTCCCCCACGTGATCTTCCTGACCCAGGGATTGAACCCGAGTCTCTTGTGGCTCCTGCATTGCAGGTGGATTCTTTACCACTGAGCCACCCTCCTGGGAAGCATATATATGTGTGTGTGTGTGTGTGTGTGTGTACACACACACACATACTCTAAGCCTTTGAGAAGTTGCTCTAATGCAATTAACTCACCATGGCTCCATCTTTCCTAGTCTCCGTTATAACAACCAACAGTGCAGATTGCAACACTTTCCAGTCCTCATAAAACCCAAATAGAATTCCTATATACAGGTTTTAAAATGCAGAAGAAAAGAAAGTTAAAAACCCGTCCTTTAGGGCCACTGTCTGGCTTTCATTAAACCTTCCCTGATTCTTTCAGGTCAGGGTTCATGGACCAGCGCCTTTGTACCTGGTTGGCTGAGATTAAAACTGAGTAATAGACCCTCTGTGCCATCAATACAATCCTAATGCATTTTTCATTATGATGAACTCCCACTTGGGCCCTCTTTCTGAGGTTCAGGCAGAGGTAAAAGAGGCATGTCTTGCTTGTTTACTAGCATTTAAACAAGATTGCTCTTTTCCAACAAACAGTAACAATTTTGTGCTTAAGATGATTTCTGGGAAGGTAGAAATATTGTATTTATTTGACCATCTGTTAGGAGAGCACTGAGTCAATAGAACAGGCTTCCAACCGATTTACATTTCAGAACTTTAATAAAATATTTTAAGCAAAGGTCACATGGATAGCCCATTTTCCAGTAAATAATACCCAAACACTCACACACATGCATACTTATCACACATTCTCATTCATACATACACTTACATGCATGTAACTGCTCACATGTGTACTAACATGCACACAGTGAAGATACACATACATGTATACACAAGTATACACTCAGATGCACACACATGCACGTACACATATATGCACACCCATGTGCCCATACACAGGCATATATATATATATATATATATATATATATATATATAGAGAGAGAGAGAGAGAGAGAGATGAGAGTTGGACCATAAAGAAAGCTGAGAGCCAAAGAATTGATGCTTTTGAATTGTGGTGTTGGAGAAGTCTCTTGAGAGTTCATTGGACTGTAAGAAGATCAAACCAGTGAATCCTAAAGGAAATAAACCCTGAATATTCATTGGAATGACTGATACTGAAGCTGAAACTCCTATACTTTGGTCACCGATGCAAAGAACTGACTAATGAGAAAAGACCGTGATGCTAGGAAAGATTGAAGGCAGGAGGAGAAGAGAACAACAGAGGATGAGATCGTTGGATGGCATCACTGACTTGATGGAAATGAGTTTGAGCAAGCCCTGGGAAGTCTGGCATGCGCTAATCCATGGAGTCGCAAGGAGTCAAGACACGACTGAGTGACTGAACTGAACTGATATACCTGAAGTAGGGTGGAAAGTAAACTCTCAAAGATAGGAGGACCTAATCCCTGCCACTTATTGTATTTGGGGAAAAGGTCATGGATTTAGAAAAGGCAGAGGAAGCAGAGATCAAATTGCCAACATCAATTGGATCATAGAAAAAGCAAGAGAATTTCAGAAAAACACCTACTTCTTCTTCATTGACTACACTAAAGCCTTTGATTGTGGGGATCACAACAAACTGTGGAAAATTCCTAAAGAGATGGAAATACCAGACCACCTTACCTGCCTCCTGAGAAACCTGTTTGTAGGTCAAGAAGCAACAGTTGGAACCTAACATGGAACAATGGACTGGTTCCAAATTGGGAAAGGAGTATGTCAAGGATGTATATTGTCACCTTACTTATTTAACTTACATACAGAATACATCACACAAAATGTCAGGCTGGATGAATCACAAGCTGGAATTAAGATTTCTGGGAAAAGTATCAACAACCTCAGGTACACAGATGACACCACCCTAATGGCAGAAAGTGAAGAGTAACTAAAGAGCCTCTTGATGAAGATAAAAGAGGAAAGTGAAAAAGCTAGCTTAAAACTCAACATTCAAAAAACTAAGATTATGGCACCTGGTCCCATCATGTCATGGCAAATAGATGAGAAAAAGTGGAAACAATGACATATTTTCTTTTCTTGGGCTCCAAAATCACTGTGGACGGTGACTGCAGCCATGAAATTAAAAGATGTTTGCTCCTTGGAAGAAAAGCTATGACAAACCTAGACAGTGTATTAAAAAGCAGACACATCACTTTGATGACAAAGATCTATATAGGCAAAGCTATGGTTTTTCCAGTAATTATGTACGAATGTGAGAACTGGACCACAAAGAAGGCTGGGAGCCAAAGAATTGATGCTTTTGAACTACAGTGCTAAAAACTCTTGAGAGTCCCTTGCACAGCAAGGAGATCAAACCAGTCAATCTTAAAAGAAATCAGCCCTGAATATTCATTGGAAGGACTGATGCTGAAGCTCCAATACTTCATCTATCTGATGCAAAGAGCCTACTCATTGGAAAAGACCCTGATGCTGAGAAAGACTGAGGGTAGGAGGAGAAGGGGGCGGCAGAGGATGAGATGATTGGATGGCATCATTGACTCAATGGACATGAGTTTGAGCAAACTCAGGGAGATAGTGAAGGACAGGGAAGCCTGGCATCCTGCAATCCATGGGATTGCAAGAAGTAGGACACAACTCAGTGACTAAACAACAATGTTACTAAGGAGCTTCCCTGGTGGCTCAAAGGTAATGAATGCATGGCTCCTGCCATGCAGAAGCCACAGGTTCAATCCCTGGGTCAGAGAGATCCCCTGGAGGAAGGCATGGCAACCCATTCCAGTATCCTTGCCTGGAGAATCCCATGGACAGAGAAGCTTGGCGTGCTATAGTTCATAGGGTCTCAAAGAGTCAGACACGACTGAAGTGACTTAGCATGCACACACTCAATGTTACTAAGAATCTTGTGATGGAGAGATCATTCTCACTCTGGACTGTCAAGCTGGGTCCTGAATGCCATCAGTAGTGTCTTTATAAGAGAGAGCAGGGGGACACTTCACCCACACACACAGAGGAGAAATTCCATATGAAGCCAGGTGCATAGACAGGAGTGATGTGGCCATAGTCAAGAACTGCCCAGTGACCAGATGCTGGAAGAAGGAAGGATCGGCTTCTCCCTTAGAATGTCCAGAGGGACTGCAGCCCTGACTACACTTTGTTGTTGCTGTTTGCTCTCTCAGTTGTGTCCAACTCTTTGGGACCCCATGGACTATAGCCCACCAGGCTCCTCTGTCCATGAGGTTTCCCAGGCAAGAACACTGTATTGGGTTGTCATTTCCTTCTCCAGGGGATCTTCCCAACCCAGGGATCAAACCCACGCCTCCTGCATTGCAGGCTGATTCTTTATCACTGAGTCACCAGGGAAGCCCCACCTATATCTTGATTTCAGCCCAAATTTCAGACCTCTCGCCTCTAAAACTGAGAGAATAAACTCGTGTTGTTTTAAGCCATCAAGTTTGCAGTAATTTGTTACAACACCCCAGAAAACACCCATCAATATATGCACATACACACACACATATGTACACAGTCATATAGCCACATACACACACATGCACACATATGTACACTGGTTACTCATGGAGACAAACATGAACAGACATACACATTCCTACACTCACATGATTGTGTATCTGTGCTAACAGGTTAACTTGGTTATCTCTAAAACACCTTCAATGAAACCTAAAATTTGAATCATACTCTTCTCAAATAAAATAAATATGTAATAATTTTTAAAAAGGTGTCAAAATATTAGTAACAATGAGAGGAGGAAATCATGAACATGTCCCTATATTTCATCTTCCACATAATTGATAATAATTACTCACATTAGGCAAAAACCTGTTAGGGGTCAAGCCATTGAGCTAGTTGTTTCAGAGATATAATCAACAATCATACACAAAGGAGAAACAGAGGGGCAGAGAAGTGAAGTGAAGTGAAAGCCACTCAGTCGTGTCCAACTCTTTGCGACCCCATGGACTATACAGTCCATGGGATTCTCCAGGCCAGAATACTGGAGTGGGGAGCCCTTCCCTTCTCCAGGGGATCTTCCCAACCCGGGGATCGAACCCAGGTCTCCTGCACTGCAAGCAGATTCTTTACCAGCTGAGTCACCAGGGAAGCCCAAGAATACTGGAGTGGGTAGCCTATCCCTTCTCCAGCAGATCTTCCCAACCCAGGAATCAAACCGGGCTCTCCTGCACTGCAGGTAGATTCTTTACCAACTGAGCTGTCAGAGAAG
Source organism: Dama dama (assembly GCF_033118175.1). Lineage (NCBI taxonomy): Eukaryota > Metazoa > Chordata > Mammalia > Artiodactyla > Cervidae > Dama > Dama dama. Next base: position 52,406,286 of record NC_083710.1, read on the forward strand.
CCCGAGGGGCAGAGAGATTGAACAAATTAAGGTCACAGACTGATGGAGCTGAGATGAGAACCCAGGTGTTAGGACTCCAGAGGCCACATTTTAACCAAAAGAAACAGTGTCATTTAAAATCTCAGTATTTTCTTTAATAAACACCTACGTGTTTAGTTCCACATTCCGACAGCGTCGCTACTGTATTTCCATGCCACAACACCAGTGCATGAACTGGTATCGCGGCTAACTGAGTCGTCTTCACTGAAATCAGAGTTCCATCTGGTAAAGGCCTCTGTCCCCGCCCCAGCCCCCCACCTAGTATGAGGCCTTTTTGCTGCTGGGGAGACAGGATATGTGCTGAGCACGCGAAGGCCTGAGCCTCTGTTTGCAGCATCTCCACTGGGCTTCCCAGGTGCCTTAAATCCTGCTCCCTCCACTGGGCCAAATGGAAACACACAGGGCTCTTTCCTGTGACTGTGATTTTGGAAATACTGCTATCTTTGTGTTGCATATACATAAGGCACATATTTTGATGCACAAATCAAAAATATGTTGTTACTACATGTTTATTCTAAGGTCTATATAAGCAAATCAAAACCTAAACTTGTAAATGTCTCAAGGTTGCAAAAGCAGAATATTAAGGACAGGCAATCATGAACAGCCATCTAGACTTTAAGTCACAGCTAGTCAATAATTGCCTCCTTTTATCCCCACCTTTTTCTGTAAAAAGCCGTTTCCAGAGCCAGCACTGGCAGCCAGTTCCAGTTTGCTGCTGCCCCATCCTGATTGATTTTTGCTCAGATAAACTCTCAAAATTTTTAACCTACCTCAGTTTTATCTTTTAATAGCATAAAGGAAACAGCTGAGTCAAATGCCAAGCTCAAAGGTTGAAAGTAGCTCTGGCCACGGGCCTGAATTGAGGGCTGTTATATCAGTGGAGACAAAGGAGGGTTTATTCCTCGGATTTATTTTGATTTTTTTTTAAGCTGTAAATGCAGGAGGAACGGGGCCTCACCTTCTACCTCCCTGTTCTCCCTCCCTCTCCTTCTTTCATTTGTTGTGAGAGGGCGGTTCAAGTGAAGGTGACAACCCTAATCAGGGACAGGGTGAGGATGGCAGGAGCAAATGGAAATGTCACATCCAGACAGACTTGGGAGGAAAAAAAAAAAGTAATTGTGGCTTTTCACAGGAGAACATCAGGCAGGAAATGGCAGTACTCTGAGAGATAAGCCACAAGCCTCCCCTATCTGAGGATCTCAGTGAATCCTGATGGATCCCGGAGGGCAGCAGAATGTCCGGGAGACTAAGCCAGGCAGAGATGGGAGAAAGGCGGTGGGCAGGTCCCATGTGTGTGGTGGGGGAGGGGGAGTGGCTCTTACCCACATGGAATCACAGCAATATCAGAGTGTCACTCACTTCCCTCCATGGACAATGGGGAAACCATGACATTCTACTGTGACCACAATCCCTGCATGTGCTTTTGTACAGTTCTCTCCTTTTTCTAAAGTAGAATGATTTACACCACGTGGATGAAACCTTTCCCAGTAGATAAAATGACATCCCGTGGGTACCGTTTTGATATGGTCTGCTATATCTCAGGGTTTAAAACCAATTTCTCTGCTTCCTTCTCTTGGTTTAAAATAGTTACAGTGCTAGAATACAGGTGTTTGCTCTCATATTTTGAAATCTGTGAATGTTTCTTAAATTTGAAGGAAAAAAAAATGCTATATACTGTTTAGCTAACCTGGAAAATGGCAATTGAAGAAAAGCTAAAAGAATTGTGGGAATACATGTAAATCCATGGCTGATTCATATCAATGTATGACAAAACCCAAAAAAAAAAAAGAAAAAAAAAAGAATTGTGGGAACTCCGTTACAGAAGACTTTCCTTTGTTTTATTTCTACTGTTCTTTCCTTCTTTCTACCCTTTCTTCCTTAGCTGAAGAGCCACTATTTGTGGATTGGAGTTGTTCCCTCTATTGTGGGCAGGTTTTCATGATGATCTCTTTTAGAACACAAAAGGAAAGACCAATCCTCACTCTATATTCAGAGAACACTGAACACAGATGTCAAGGACAGATGAGATATTGGGGTGAATCATTTTGTCTTTTGCCAAACTGTCTCCTAGAAGAAGGAGAAATGTGTTCCCTAAATGTGGAGTCGACTCTGAGGCTGATGAAACTTGTACTGAGTAGCTGAAACTATAAGGCACAGATAGTTACACAGACTGTTACTGATCCAATTATGACTCCATGTCAGATCTGTTTCTTTTACTTTAACCTTTGTTTCCCCTTGCTTTTGTTCACTAAAAAGATACTATTTACACATAATGGCCTGCCTCAAGGTACACTGGGCCTCTACCTAAATATTAAACCAAAGTGCCTTTGTTCAGGACCCAATCTACCTCTGTTTGGCTACAGAAGGAAGAAATTAACATATTGCTTCCCTGAGGCTGGCCATTCTAGGGAATCTGCAAGATTAATGGCCTTTTTACTTTCTCACCTTCCCTATCTCTGCTCTATGAAAGAAACTGGCACCCAGACCCTGATAAGATGGTTATTCTGAGACACTAGTCTGCTATCTTCTCAGTCAGCCAATTTTCTGAATAAAATTGTGTTCCTTGCCTCAAAACCTCATCTCTTGGCTATTTGGCCAGTCGTGCAGTGAGTAGAATGAGCTTGGACTTAGTAACAGGAATGCTCACCATTAGGATTATATTAAATTTTGGGTTGGCCAAAAAAGTTCATTTAGTTAACAAAAACATTGTTCAATAAAGTTCTTGGTGAAAATGAAATCATGTCTTTCTTTTTTACTTAAAACCAAATGAAAGTTTTGGTTAACCCAATTGCTGGACCAGAAATTCTGTAAGCCTTAAATGAGCTTTGAGAGATTGACAGGAGGCAGTTGGTTCAGCTTGGAGCTTAGAGAAGAAAGTTTTGAAACACCCCCAAGGTGACCTGGATGATCCTCCTGTTCCTCTGGATCAAACAATACACAGATGTGTGACCTAGGCAGTAGGCAGACTGGTTACAGAACATAGAAGCATTCCTCAAGGGTCCCCAGGAGAAATTCAATTCAATTCAGTTCAGTCGCTCAGTCATGTCCAACTGTCTGCAACCCCATGGACAGCAGCACGCCAGGCTTCCCTATCCATTGCCAAATCCCAGAGCTTACTCAAACTCATGTCCATTGAGTCGGTGATGCCACCCAGCCATCTCATCCTCTGTCACCCTCTTCTCCTCCTGCCTTGAATCTTTCCCAGCATCAGGGTCTTTTCAAATGAGTCAGTTCTTTGCATCAGTTGGCCAAAGTATTGGAGCTTCAGCTTCAGGATCAGTCTTTCCAATGAATAGTCAGGACTGATTTCCTTTAGGATTGACTGGTTTGATCTCCTTGCAGTCCAAGGGACTCTCAAGAGTCTTCTCCAACACCACAGTCCAAAAGCATCAATTCTTCAGCGCTCAGCTTTCTTTATGGTCCAAGTCACATCCATACATGACTACTGGAAAAGCCATAGTTTGACTAGACAGACCTTTGTTGGTAAAGTACTGTCTCTGCTTTTTAATATGCTGTCTAGGTTTGTCATAGCTTTTCTTCCAAGGAGCAAGTGTCTTTTAATTTTATGGCTGCAGTCACCATCTGCGATGGTGATTTTGGAGCCCAAGAAAATAAAGCCTGTCATTGTTTCCACTGTTTCCTGATCTATTTGCCGTGAAGTGATGGGGCCGGATGCCATGATCTTAGATTTTGAATGCTGAGTTTAAGCAAGGAGGAATTACTTGGCAAGAAAACATCCAGAATAAAACACCCTCCTGAAGACAGATCTTTGCATGTGGGGACATAATTTTTAAATCTTTTTTAAAAGTGCTTAATTTGTTCCCTGATTACAGCTTATTTCTACTCATTTTTAATGAAGCAAGCATTTTTTGGACACATTTCATTTTGAAAGGTACACAAATCTTAAATAGAAAGTTATCAAATATGGACACATCCATATAACCATAATCTAGATCAAGACATAGAATATTTCTGGGCAAAACTCTGTTCTCCCAAAGGTAAACACTATTCCAGCTTTCATCACTATAAAGTAGCTTTGCCTGAAATTGTACTTCCTATGAATTGAATTATACCATATGTGATCTTTTTGTGTCTGGCTTTTTTTGCTCCATGATTGTCACTGAGATTCATCAGGTTACTGCATTCTTTTTATTGTTGTGAGGCATTCTGTGATATAAATGTATAAAAATTTATTTACCCATTCTAATGATCATGGGCATTTTAGTTGTCCTCACTTGGGGGGTATAATAAACAACAGTATACTACTTTTATACATGTTGTTTGGTGGATGTTAACACGCAGTTTCTGAGGGGTATATGCTCAGAACTGGTGCTAAGGATTAGAAAGAATGGATACTTATACATTTAATGGATACTTTTACCTTGACTATTCTAGGTCTTTTAATGTCTAATATGTGTTTACAAAGTGGTTTTTAACAATTTAAACTTCCACCACCTTGCATGGGTGCCAATATCTTGTATTGCTGGTTCTTTTTCTTTTAGCCATTCTACTTGGTATATAATAGTTTTATAATGTCAGTGTAATTTAAATATGTTTGAACTTACGATATGGAGCATCTTTTGGTAATGCGTCATTAGAATGTTCTTCATAAAGTCACTATTTGTCTCTAGTTTTCAGTCATTTTTTATGGACTTATAGAAGATGATAGAATGGATAAACAGATGATAGAGTGGATAGATAGACATCTACTGATAAAGATATTTAACAAAACATGCATCTAACATTATGCATTCCCAGTCTTCTCCAAATACGTGATTTGCCTCTTATTATTTTAACTAGAATGTCTAATTTTAATGAAGTCTAAAATTTACTAATATATTCTTTTGTGATTGCAGGAAAGTCACTTCAGTCGTGTCCAACTCTTTGGGACCCTATGACAGTAGCCACCAGGCTCCTCTGTCCATGAAATTTTCCAGGCAAGAATACTGGGGCAGGTGGCCATTTCCTTCTCTAGGGGATCTTCCCAACTCAGGGATCAAACTCCTGTCTCTTATGTCTCTGGAACTGGCAGGCAGTTTCTTTATCACTAGCCCTACCTGGGAAGCCCTCTTTTGTGATATTCTGATGTAAACTTTAGGAAATCATTTCTACCCTAAATTCAAGAAGATATCCTTCTACATCTTATTCTCTAAGCTTTGTTTTTTATCTTATACATTTGGGTCTATAATACATCTTATCTGAATTTCTGCACATAACGTGAGATGGTGGTCAGTGTTAATTTTTTTTTCCATGTGGTTATCCAACTGACCCTATCCTCCCAGACCACCTTCCTCCCACATATTGCTGTGGCTCCTCTGTCATAAATCAGATGAACATATATGCATGGGCCTGTTTTGGGGCTAATACTTTCATTTCTATGACAGCATAATAAATAAATCTTTATATCTGCTAGTGTAAGTTCTCCATCTTTATTCTTTTTCAAATTTGCCTTGAATATTCTAGGTCTTATAAGGTCTCATATGTGTTTTAGAATTAGATTGTCAATATCATACACATATACACACCACTGAGATTTTTAATGGGATACTACTGAACTTATGTTAACTTATGAACAGTAGTGAAGCATATGCCTGCCAATATAGGAGACTCAGGAGCCGCTGGTTCGATCCCTGGGTAGGGAAGCTCCCTAGAGAAGGAAATGGCAACCCACTCCAGTATTCTCACCTGGAAAATTTCATAGACATAGAAACCCAGCAGGCTGCAGTCCGTGGGGTTGCGGAGAGTCAGACATGACTGAGCACACATGCATTGAACTTATAGGCCAACTTAGGAAGACTTGATATCTTAATAACATTGAGTCTTCATGAAAGTTCTTCCTTTTAATCAGGTCATCTTAATTCCTCTTAATATAGTTTGCAGTGTAGAGGTCTAATAGTTCTTTCTGTAGACTTATTCATTAATACTAAAGATTCTTGTTATTTTTATTAGATTTATTCCCAGATACTAAAGATTCTTGCTGTTTTTAATCATAACTTCTACTTGGCTGATGTTAGTTTATAGGAATAAAACTGATTTTTATTTTGATATTGATGTGTGCCCAGTATTCTTACTAAATTCACTCAATAGTTCTAGTAATTTGTACATCCTTTGAATTTATATACTCTTTTGTCTTTTATATAATAATATCACCTGCCAATAATGGTAGTGTTATTTTTCCTTCTCAACCTTTATAAATTTTATTATTAAATTATTACATTTTATTATTCTTTATTACCTCGTTGCACTGGATACATTGAACAGAACTAGAGGCAACAGACATCCTTGTCCTGCTTCTGAACTCAGATAAAGCAATCAACACTTTACCACTAATAACTGGCTTATGTAGGTATACTATACCACATTTGGAATGTTCCTATTTGTAAACTGATAAGCATTTTTAAAACTTATGAGCATTAAATTTTTAAAAAGTGCTTTTTTGGCGTAATTTGAGAAAAATCATGGTTTTTTCCATATTTGTGCAAATATGAAAAATTACACTGATTGATTGATACATAATAGTTAAATCAACTTGGCATTTCTAAAATAAACCCAGCTAGATCATGGTATAATTTGCTATTAATATATCTCTGGAATTGATTTGTTAATGACTTTTTAGGATTATTTGTGTGTGTCTATATTTGTGAAAGAAATTATCCCATAATTTTCCATTCTTATAACATCTTTATCAGGCTTTTATCTCAGTGTTTTGCTGGATATAGAAAATTAGTTACAAAGTATTTCCTTTCCAACTTTTCTGGAAGAGTTTTTTTATCTGATATTATTTCTTCTTTACATATTTGAAAGAATTTGCCAGTGGAAATATCCAGACCAGGAATTTTTATTGTTTTCCTTGTTGTTGTTCCTTTTATGAAATGCTTTTAAATAGAGATTTGCTATTTTAAAGATAAATATAGAAAGATTTAATTTCTGATATAATTATAAAGTAATTCCTGTCAGACTGACCCTTTCACGGATAACAGGTTTAAACCCTGGACAAAGTACAATAAAAATAAATACTACTTAAAAGTACTAGAGAGTGAGAACAAAAATAGCAGATTTTAGCAGGAAGCTGACATTCAGAAGAGGCTAGCATATATGAAGTTTAACTATTTGTTTGTTTTAAGCAACTGAAAGCTAGAGGACAGACAAAAATAGGCACCATACATGGTAATGAAAATTTCAATAAAACCCAATAATTTCTCTGGACTAAAAGCTCAGAAAAGAGAATTCCACAGGAATCCACATCTAGGGTGTGTCCAAATATCTGGCCAACCATGAACCACACATGTAAACATCAGACTCAAAGAAGCTCAGCTAAAGACAAAATTGGGCTGAGATTTGCGCTGTTGTCCAAGACACAGTATTACAGTTTGAGTCCAGCCAAATTAACCAAGTTTAATGTTCCAAAAAGAAGCCCACAACACTCTTTGGAGGTAAGTAACAGAGTCTAAAGTGCTACTACATAATGTTCACAATGTCCACTGTACAGCTCGAAATTACTCGATACTAAGAAAATGTGATCCATTCTCAAGAGAAAAGACAGTCAACATAAACATACCATAAGATGATCTGGAAGTAATATTTGGCAGATAATGATTTTAAAGCAGCTGTGAAAGTATGCCCTGTAAATATGTAAAGCAGCTGTGTAAGTATGTGTAAATGACATACAGAGAAATGTAATCGAGAGAAATAAGAACTACAAAAAATCAAATAAAAATTTAGAACTGAAAATATCATATGTAAAACTTTAAAAAGTCACCAGATTGGCTTAACAAGAAACTTGAGAGGAAAGGAAAGAATATCAGCAAATTAACAATGAAGATATAGAAGTTATCTGATCTGAAAAATAGATTTAAAAAATGATAAGGTTTTAAAAATAATATGAACTGATCTGCTATATGTGTAAATGGAGTCCCAGAAGGAGATAAGAGAGTGATGGGAAAAAAAAACAAAAACAAAACTACATTAAAATGAATGGATGGAAGAATGATGTATCAGGGCAAAGTTCATTCGTTTTAATTTCTGCATTACAAATTACCACAATCTTAGCAGCTTACAACAACACACATTTACTGTCTTACAGTTTTTTAAGTGCAATGTCTCAGTTCAGTTCAGTTCAGTCACTCAGTCGTGTCTGACTCCATGAATCGCAGCATGCCAGGCCTCCCTGTCCATCACCAACTCCCGGAGTTTACTCAAACTCATGTCCATCGAGTTGGTGATGCCATCCAGCCATCTCATCCTCTGTCGTCCCCTTCTCCTCCTGCCCCCAATCCCTCCCAGCATCAGGGTCTTTTCCAATGAGTCAACTCTTCACATGAGGTGGCCAAAGTACTGGAGTTTCAGCTTCAGCATTAGTCCTTCCAATGAACACCCAGGACTAGGCAGGCTCAATTGGATTCTTTGCTCAGAGTCTCACAAAAGCCAAAATCAAGGAGTCACCCAGGCTAGGTTCTTACCTGGAGATTCCAGGGAGAGTTGGCCACCAAACTGATGCAGGTGGTTGGCTGAATTGTTTCTTACAATTTTAAAACTGAAGTTCCATCTTCTCCCTGGCAATGAGCTAAAGGTCACATTCAGTGATGTGAGGCCTCTCTCAGGCTCTTCCATGTGATTTCCCTCCATCTGAGCAAAGGGGAACATTCCTTATGTCAAGTCCCCTTCATTCTTCAAATCTCTCTGACATCTGTGACCAGCCAGAGGAAGCTATCTGCATTAGTCAGCTAGTGAACAGATTAGGGCCACCCAGTTACCTAACTTTTCCCAAATACTGCAGCATATTCATGAAAATGATATCTCATCATATTCACAATCCTGGGGAGAAGTCAGTAAACCTTTGGAAAATGTCTTGGGATTCTTCCTGTTGAAATAGTAAAAGAAAGCTGGGTTGATTATATTAATATCAGATAATTCAGACATAAAAAGAAAATTTTAATAATAATAACAATTGGGTTAGTTTAAAAAGGGAAATAATAGTCATGTATAAATATACATGGATGGCATCACCTATTCAATGGACATGAACTTGCACAAACTCCAGGAAATGGTGACAGACAGGCAGGGAGATGGTGAGGGACAGGGAGGCCTGGCACGCTGCAGTCCATGGAGTCACAGAGTCGGACATGACTTAGCAACTGAACAACAACATTAATATACATAAAGCAAAAATAGACAGAAGTAAAGGGAAAATTTGGCAAGACCAAAAGCATAGTTGATGAGTTTAATGCCTCTCTCTCAAAAACTGATGAATTAAGTAGGAAAATTTAGTAAGATAAATGGGCCTGCTGCATATTCTACGTTCAAACCAGAAAACATGAACACCATCAAAACTTTGACCTAATATTTATGTGGCACTACCCTTAGCACTGCTTCCTTGTAGCTCAGATGGTAAAGAATTTGGGTGCAATGCCAGAGACCCAGGTTTGATCCCTGGGTCGGGAAGATCCTCTGGAGAAGGGAATGAAACCCTCTTCAGTATTCTTGCTTGGAGAATCCCCATGGATGGAGGAACCTGGCAGCTGCAGTCCATGGGGTCACAGAGAGTTGGACACAACTGAGCAACTAACACTACTAGTGCTACCCTTAGTAACTTCTGAATACATGCAATTTTAAAGAGCACATGGGCTTCCCTCATAGATCAGTCGGTAAAGAGTTTGACTGCAACGCAGGAGACCTAGGTTAGATACCTGGGTTGGGAAGATACCCTGGAGTAGGAAATGGCAACCCACTCCAGTATTCTTTCCTGGAGAATCCCATGGACAGAGGAGCCTGGCAGGCTACAGTCTATGGGGTCGCAGGGGTCAGACACGACTGAGCGACTAAGCACCCATACACATAGTACATTAACCAAGCTACACAATATATTAAGTCATAAAGAAAGTTCAAGAGGATTATGGTCATATGTTCATATGTTCTCACTATAAGAGAAATAGAGTTACAGATGTAGAAAACAAATTTATGGTTACCGGGGGTAAGAGGGAGAGGGATAAATTGGAAGATTGGGATTGACATAAACACACTGCGGCTGCTGCGAAGTCGCTTCAGTCGTGTCCAAATCTGTGTGACCCCATAGACGGCAGCCCACCAGGCTCCCCCGTCCCTGGGATTCTCCAGGCAAGAACACTGGAGTGGGTTGCCATTTCCTTCTCCAAAACATGAAAGTGAAAAGTGAAAGTGAAGTCGCTCAGTCGTGCCCGACTCTTAGCGACCCCATGGACTGCAGCCTACCAGGCTGCTCCGTCCATGGGATTTTCCAGGCAAGAGTACTGGAGTGGGGTGCCATTGCCTTCTCTGATAAACACACTACCATATATAAAATAGATAACTAGTAAGGATTTCCTGTATAGCACAGGAAATTCTACTCAATACTCTAAAACGGCCTATATGGGAAAAGAACCATAAAAAGAGTGAATATAAGTATATATCATAACTGATTCACGTTGCTATTCACCTGAAACTAACATCACATTGTAAATCAACCATACTCTAATATAAATATATATATATATGTATATGTATATATATATATATATATATAAACAGAATTTGGAAGTCAAACAACACACTACTAAATAATCCATGGATCAAACAAGAAATCACAATGTAAATACATTTTTTAAAAAAACTTTGAATAGAAGGATAGTGAAATACATATCAAAATATATGTATCTCAAAGAAAATATGAAGTTTTAAACACATATTAGAAAATAAGAAAGTCAAAAAAATCTATGATTTAAAATTCTACCTATTAAAAGAAAAACAAAGGAAAAAGAAAGGAAATAATCAAGAGCAGAGATCAATGAAATAGGAAATAGACAAATGACAAAGAAAAGTTTAAAATTCTGAAAGGCCTCTTCCCATGTACACAATCTACAGCCATATACAGCACAATTCCTGAAAAGAATCCAGAAACTAGCTGAAGAGCAATTTCTACAGAATTGAAGAATGGAAAAAAAACAAAACACTGAAATGGGTAGAAAAGTCTGAGACACACTCTTGGCATAAACCCTACCTTGCACAGCAACATACAGTCATACGTGTACATGTGAGTATACACCTCTGACCTCCCTTCACAGAGTTAGGGGTTGTAAAAAAGTGAAAGTGTTAGTCGCTCAGCTGTGTCTCACTCTTTGCAACCCCACGGACTGTAGCCCACCAGGTCCCTCTGTCCATGGAATTCTCAGACAAGATTACTGGAGTGGGTTGCCATTCTCTTCTCCAGGGGATTTTCCCGACCCAGGGATCAAACGTGGTCTCCCACGTTACAGGCAGATTCTTTACAATCTGAGCCACGAGGGAAGCCCATGAGACCCAATATCTAATGCCCCAACTTTTACGACTCCTACCTGAGGTAGTTTTGATATACTGTATTTTCATAATTTATTCTCAAGATCATGCATTATGGTCTAATGTCCACTGTGACTTCCTCTTTTACTAATAATCAATTTCTAAATATCTGGAGAATTTTCTAATCACATTTATATTATTAATATCTACTTTAATTATAGTACAGTTTAAGAATTTTTTCCGTATTATTTCCATCCTTTGAAAATTGTTGTGTCTTAACTATGGTCCAGCATAGGATATATTTTGTAAATTTCTCATTGACATTGGAAAAAATACTCATTCTGAATTTGTTGATGTAAAGTCCTATATGTGTTCTATAATTCAATTTCTTATTTATAAAATGAGAATCTTCTATATATTTGATGATTTTTTCTGTCTGACTCTTTTGTCCATAACCAATAGGTATATTAAATTTCATTGCTGATTGTATATTTATCTTTCTATTTTCATTAACTTTTGTTTTAAATATTTTGAATATTGTTATTGATGATGTACAAACTTAGGACTTTTGTATCTTCTTATGGAATTGAAATTAAGAACTATGAAATCTTATCTCAAGTAATATTCTATCTTAATATAGATATTAATATATTAGTGGTGTTAGTGTTTGAATGTATTTTTTCCATGCTTTGCCTTCCACCTATTTTTCTGCCAAATTATTTTCAGTATGTTTTTTAATAAAGAATATATATTTGTGTTTTGAGGGGTTTTTTAAATATTATTCAGATTGATAATTTGCTAAATTGGATTGCTTAGTTTATTTATATTTATACAATTTAAGAAAATAATTGAGATTATGCCTAGAACCTTATTATTTATTTTTTACTTTTTTTTTCTTTTTTGCTTTACTCTTCTTTTCTAATCCTCATTTTAATGAGTCAAGTACTTTCTATTAGTGTCTTTCACTTCTCTTAAACACTTTTGCATTATTATTTAGTGATTACCCTAGAGTTTACTATGCACATGGTTCACTTATTACATTTTATATTAATTAAAATTCCCAAACAATGTAAGGAACTTACAAGCATTTGATTCCACTGATATCCTTCTGCCCTTTTCCTTACTGTTTTTGTATATCTTACTCTAACATTTGTTAGAAACTTACATTATCATTGTTGTTGCTTTAAAAATTCAATATTATATTATCTCTACCCACACATGTATCTTTTAATTGCATTTTACTGTTTTATTGATTTATTCCTTCAAACAATTTCTGTCAAAAATTACTTTTCTTTAATCCAAACTTCTGTGAATATTTTTGTATTATAGGTTTGCTGGTGTCAAATTGTCTAATATCTTCCTTGTCTTAAAGAGTATTTAGCAATCAATTTTGAAGGATATTTCCACAATGTATATGATTCCAGGTTGGCAGTCCATCCTTTCATCTTTTTAAAGTTGTCATGAAATTGTCTTCTGGTTTTCATATTGCCTGCAGCAAAGTTGGTCATCAATTTTATTATTGCTGTTTTTTGGGTAAAATGTCTTATTTTTTTCCTCCCTACTTTTTAGATTTGTCTCTGGTGTCTGGCAATTTGACAAATTCAGCTTTTGTAAAAGTTTTTTATATGAAGATGTTTTAAACTATTTTATAAAACTTTATCTAATTGTAATACCTCTAGTCAAGCTGCCCACAAGATAAGGAAAAGGAAAAATGTAGACCTCAAACTCAGTTAATTCCATTATCCTTTTTCAGCAAAAGAATTCCTAACCATTGAGAACTGTACTTCTAAATCTCATTTTGAAAAGATCTAAAAAAATTGTGACATTTGGAAAAATAGTCACCTTAAGAAAACTACTAGAAACTTCTGAATCCTTTCAGTAGTCAAAGTCATCTTCAAGTCCATCCTCAATTCATACCTTAGCAGAAGCAGAACTACTGTGTTTTAATCAGATACAAAGGCAAATACATAGAATCGGCCCTCATTACTCATGGATCTGTATTTTTTAAATTTGCCTACCCATTGAAACTTATTTATAACCTCAAAATCAATAGCTATGGTGTTTTCATTGTCATTTATGGGCATGTGCAGAGTAATGAAACATGAGTCACCCACTGTGTACATTCCCAATGGAGATCAAAAATAGTGAACCTTTGCCATGTTTCATCTCTCAGACTGTGAGCAGGTGTCATTTTCTTGGTCTATTTAGTGTGAGGATTTTTGACAGCTTCCTCCATGGTGGCTTAGACAGTAAAGTGTCTGACTCCAATGCAGGAGACCCAGGTTCGATCCCTGGGTCAGGAAGATCCACTGGAGAAGGAAATGGTAACCCACTCCAGTACTCTTGCCTGGAAAATCCCATGGATGGAGGAGCCTGGCAAGCTACAGTCCATGTGGTTGTAAAGAGTTGGACATAACTGAGCAACTTCACTTTCTTTCTTTTGCATTTTGGGGCTTTTTTGCTTTTTGTGATATTATGCTATTTTGTGCACATTTTGCTTATTGTGCTATTTTAAATGGTCCTCAGGCATAACACTTAAGTACTGTCTAGGGTTCTTAAACACACAAAGGCTAGGATGTGTCTAATAGAGAGAATATATGTGTTAAATAAGATTTGTTAAGGCATGAATTTAGTGTTTTTGATTGTGAGTTCAATGTTAGTGAATCAACAAAATATATTAAATATATATTTATTTTTGTCTTTAATATATATTTATTTGTGTCTTTAAAAAGGAAAAAAACACATATACATAAGATTACATGTTGATTGAATGACAAAAAATATTGTATCCAGAAGCTCACAAGAACATAATTCTATATGTCCCCTAATTCAGTGTTCATGATGACTTAATGGAACACAACTACCAAGAATAATAAGAATTAACTATCAGTAGAAAAGTTTTGAGAGAAGTAGTAAAATTGAATATCAAGCAGAATATAAATATTCACAGATTTAAAAAACACTCTCTAGTTATGAACTGGTGAAGTTCAACTATTATTAAAAGACTACAAGAATATACCACTGAGTATTTTCTGAAGAAAAAAAATGAAATTAAACCTCGTTTGTAACTTATTTTTGGAGGAATCGGACTTCCTTACGTTTTTAATACATTTCTGAATGGAAATACATTCTCTCTCAAAATGCCAACAATACCTGGACTTGCTATGTCTATCTTTCAGTCCTTCTTCCCATAGACTGAGCTTACTTACAAGGTCTGTATAGCTTAAGCTATGGTTTTTCCAGTGGTCATGTATGGATGTGAGAGTTGGACCATAAAGAAAGCTGAATGCCATAGAATCAATACTTTCAAATTGTGTTGCTAAAGAAGACACTTGAGAGTCTCTTGGACAACAAGGATATCAAACCAGTCAATCCTAAAGGAAATCAGCCCTGAATATTCATTGGAAGGACTGATGCTGAACCTGAAGCTCCAATATTTTGGCTACCTGATGTAAAGAGCAACTTACTGGAAAAGACCCTGATGCTGGGAAAGATTGAGCGTAGGAAGAGAAAGAGGCGACAGAGGGTGAAATGGTTGAATGGCATCACTGACTCAATGGACATGAGTTTGAGCAAGCTCCAGGAGTTGGTCATGGACAGGGAAGCCTGGCATGCTGCAGTCCATGAGGTCACAGAGTTAGACACGACTTAGCGACTGAAAAACAAGTGACATGAGGAGCATCTATGACAACCGATGAAGTAGAGGTTACTTTGTACATGGTCATATTAGGTGATATTCATTCTACATTGTTTTGGCTCTTTAGGAATAGTGTAGGAAAGAGGTTCAGAGACCATACTCTAAGGCCAGACCTCTGAGCTGAAGTGCAGCCCTTTCACTTACCAGCTTATCCTTTCACTTACCTTTTCACTTAGACATGTGTGTGTGTGTTAGTCGCTCAGTTGTGTCCAACTCTTTGCAACCCCATGGACTGTAGCTCACCAGGCTCTGCTGTCCATGGAACTCTCCAGGGAAGAATACTGGAGTGGGTAGCCATTCCGTTCTCCAGGGGATCTTCATAACTCAGCGATTGAACCCAGGTCTCCTGCATTGCAGGCAGACTCTTTACCATCTGAGCCTCAAGGGAAACCCTAATGTTGGATATACTACTTAAATTATGTGTCCTTGAGTTTCTTCATTTATAAATCATGATGAAATTAGTATTATCTCAAAGAGTTATGAAGATAATTAAATAATTAACATTTCTATATCACATAGAAGAGTGTCTGCAAATCACACATGATAAAAATGGCTCAACTGAGGTAGGAGATAGACTCCCTGGGCTGGGTTGCTGGTGTTTGTCACATGGAGTAAAATGGGAGCTTTGCTTTCTCCCAGACACGTCAAGGACAAATCTAGTGGCATAAGATGAGCTCTGCTGAAATAAAGAGGTGAGAGGACCACTCCAGAGGTTAAGGAAACTTCCCCAACTGCACAGGAACAGAAAGACTCCTTGGGAGTCAAAAAGTAGGGGTGTGACTCCATAATAGGTGATGCCAAGACCCTACAGGTCTCTATGGTGGAATCCATCTTAGCCAAACGTTGTGCACACTTGTTGGTGAGGGTCCCAAAGCAGGGTGGGTGTGAAAAAAGAAACAAGATAATTGGCCAGAGGTAATGAAAGACCCAGAAGAACGGTCCTACATAAGTGATTTAAATTACCTCTTCCTGTGCTCCTCTGTCAAGGCGCCTGGTGCCTCTCCGGTTGTGTATTTCTGCCTTGCTTATGACTTTGTTTTTCTGTGCAGCCTCCTATAGGTTGTGTTATAGCTCTAATTATAAACTTTGTACTTGGTTTCACATTTTTGCCTCCTTGAAACATCCTTGCTTTCAAACAGGGCAAGAGTCAGGGAACTTTGCTTCTAGCTTCTAGTCCCTGGTGAACTAGTGCCTAGGTGCAATTTCTGGGCAGGGAAATAAGATCCTACTTCAAAACTGCTGTCTCTCTGAGAATACAGCTATCATCATTTTTATTAGCAGTACTGTGTATAAGATAAATTTGCACTAGGTGAAGATGTGAGTGTCTGAATTATCATACTGAAGAAGGTGTAATGACTTGGAAGGGGGAGCTTGGTCCACCCTGTGGGACTGTGTCTTTCTCCATTTTCTGCTCAGCATCCAAATTATAATGCTATGTCTTAGATGTAGACATTGACTGCCTATAGATCAAAGTTACTTTTATAAAACTTGAACCTGATTTTATAATTTCCCCTTTAAAACCTCTCGATTCCCCATGCACACAGAACATGTCAAACTTTACTGCAATCTGTCTCCAACCAAAGATATCCTGATTCAACTGTATCAAGAGAAAAAGATGATAGTAAAGATTTCTAGCATGTTCCATACAAGGAGCACTCCTAGAGTATTGAGTTCAATTCAGTTCAGCTCAGTACAGTTGCTCGGTCGTGTCCGATTCTTTGCGACCCCATGAATCGCAGCACGTGTTGAGTGCAGCTCTAGATAATGTACTGCCTAAACTTCATCATCTGAACACCACCAAAGCAGAAAGAAAAGAAAGGACTTCCCTGGTGGCTCAGGTGGTAAAGAATCTCCCTGCAGTGCGGGAGACCCAGGTTCAATCCCTGGGTCAGAAAGATCCCCTGGAGAAGGGAGTGGCAATCCACTCCAGTATTCTGGCCTAGAGAATCCCATGGACAGAGCAGCCTAGCGGGCTACAGTCCAGGTGGTCGCAAAGAGTCGGACACGATGGAGCGACTAACACTCACTCACTCAAAGCAAGAAGAGAGGATTCAGAATCAGGTCCTTATGAACAAATCAAGGATCAGCCTACAAACAGATCATTTAACGGGAAAGGCAGAGGAGGAGAGTCACATGTCTGTTCCTGTTCTGCAGGAAGTGTTCTGACCTGGCTCTGTGTGAAGGTGGAGGACAGTGAGTAAGACCATGAAGATTAATTTCCATTTACCTGTATGAAAACACAGCAGGCTGCCTCAAAGGAAGTCTATGACTTAAAAAATGAGCTTAAAATGTTACCTCGCCTCTTAGAACTGTATTCATCTTTGAGTAGTTCTGATGAACGAAGTGGAGAATATGTAAAACAGAAGCAGTAGTTTAAAATCAAATTCTAAGCTTACCCTTTATGGATAACAATGAATATGTAGTGTTCATGGGCAGTCTCCAAACACCTTCCAGAAAGTAAAAGAGGAAATTAAAAATACATAAAGAATTTTATACATATTGTAATACTCCTTCTGTTTGCAAGCAAAGAAGGTTTCCAAGCTTTTCAAATCACACAATTGAGTTCTTACTTCTAAAACTCATGACACTGCAATAGTCCGTCATCAAAGATCAAAGATCAGTTTAAATCTCATTCTTTATCAATAACCAAGTTTAAAAGATTCAAAGAATATTTTGGCCTTCACAATTCCATTTCCTCATTTTAGAAAAAGCAAAACTTGACTGATGTTCAATTAAATCTGCAGACTCAAATGTTTCCCATTTTTGCATAGGGCCTTTGCAAAGGATCAATATACCAACTATTGTTTCTTCTAATCTTAGAAAAGCCTTAAATAGGCAACAGTGTATCAGGGACAGAAAGCATTACTCCCTTGCAATTTGCAAAAGGAATCTCTGAAAGCAAAACAAAACAAACAAAAAGTCTTCTGCCTCACAATGCTGAGAAAATGTTTAAGGAAGGGAAGAGAAAGAAATTTTTATACATCCTCTTGTTAACATTCACAAATTACTTTTTAATGACATTACAACAAGATAAATTTAAACTTAAATTTACATCAGTAAACTTAACTAATGTAATAATGTTAATCATCACTCTTACGGTTGAACAAAGGCATTTTCACAAGAGAAACATTTTGTCATATTCCTTCACAAAGTTTCCTCCAAATTGGCTCTCATGAATTTGTTCTCTTTGCAGAGTTGCTGATATTAATATCCTGCAAACTTCCTGTCTCTACAGAGTGTTTTTCATAGTGAGGTGTTGAAATAGGGGCGAGCACAGATTATCTCCTAAATCAGTATTTCTCAAACTTTGCAAGCTTCACAATCACCTGGAAGCCTTGTTAAAACCAAGATAGCTTCTACATCCTGGCTACCATCAACAGATGAATGGATAAAGAAAACGTGGTACATATGTACAGTGTAATATTACCAGCCATAAAAAGGAATGCATTTGAATTAGTTGTAGTGATGTAGATGAACCTAGAGCCTAGTATACAATGTGAAGTAAGTCAGAAAGAGAGAAACAAATATCGTACAATTAGGCATATATATAGAATCTAAAAAATGGTACTTATGAACCTATTTGCAGGGCAGGAACAGACATAGCCTTGAGAACACAGAGGGGGAAGGGGAAGATGGGATGAATTGGGAGAGCCGCATTGTCATATATACTATGAAAAGTGAAAGTGAAAGTCACTCAGCCGTGTCTGGTGTCTGAGTCTTTGCGACCCCGTGGACTATACAGCCCATGGAATTCTCCAGACCAGAATACTGGAGTGGGAAGCTTTTTCCTTCGCCAGGGTATCTTCCCAACCCAGGAATTGAACCCAGGTCTCCTGCATTGCAGGAGGATTCTTTACCAGCTGAGCCACAAGAGAAGCCCAAGAATACTGGAGTGGGTAGCCTGTCCCTTCTCCAGCAGATCTTCCTGACCCAGAATCAAACTGGGGTCTTCTGCATTGCAGGCAGATTCTTTACCAACTGAGCTATCACGGAAGTCCTTATATACTATATCATGTGTAAAACAGATAGCTAGAGGGGAGCAACTGGATAGCAGAAGGAGCTTAGCCAAGTGCTCTGAGATGATGGGGGGGCGGGGGCGTGAGATGGGGGTGGGTGGGAGGGAGGTGCAAGAAAGAGGGGATACATGTAACTTATAGCTGATTCATGTTGCTGTATAGCAGAATCTAACACAACACTGTAAAGCAATTATCCTCCAAAATAAAAATAAGCAAAAAGACAAAAAAGAAGATGATAATATGGAATACATGTAATATAATGTAATAAACAAGTTGGGTGAAGAATCTGCCTGCAGTGCAGGAGACCTGGGTTCGATCACTGGGTCAGAAAGATCCTCTGAAGAAGGGAATGACAACTCACTTCTGTATTCTTGCCTGGAAAATCCCATGGACAGAGGAGCCTGGTGGGTTACAGTTCGAGGGATCGCAGAGTCAGAGACGACTGAGCAACTAACACTACTATCACCACCAAAAAAAAAAAAAAAAAAAGGAGAAAGAGATTTCTGACCCACCCCTCCTCCAGAGTTTCTGATTCAGTATCTCTGCAAGGGGCCAGACAACCTGCATTTCTCACAAGTTCCCAGGTGTAATAAGGCTGCTGATCCAAGGACCACAGTTTAAGAACCATAGCCCTAAATTCCACTTCTGAGTCATTTATCAAGAGCTCTCGAGCCAATCTCACTCAAACCTCAAAGACAACCATTTATTTGGGGGCTCTTTTGCTTACTTAACTAGGAAAGAGGATTCTAGTCACCATAGTATTGTGCTAGACACTCATTTTTTTTTTCTCCTGCTCACTTTTTAAACAGTGATTCCACAAAATCAAAACCATCTTCTCTTTCTCTCTCTCTCCCATTTCTCACTTTTTGCCTCGTGGGATGGTATCTTTGGTTCTCTAAGGATGTCATATCTATCCTTCCCATTTTTAGGTACAAAGATTTGGTCAGGACCCAGCACACTGTTTCCATGAGCATCACGATTAGATCAGAGACCTGTAATCTCCTCAGCCTCTTTCATCTTCCTGGTGGGTCATATACTTACTCTTTTGCCTTTTCAGTCTCATATCCATAATTGTATGCCAAGACTAAAAATTATTCTGTTAAGTAGGAACACAATACTTCCTGCCTCTCAGCTCTTACTCATTTCCAGCACTTTTTTCCTCAGTTGAGAAATGATTCAGAACTGCTTCTTACATTTGTTACATCTATTAATTGTTAGCTTCAAAGCCGTCCAGCATCTTGCTCACTTCCATTGTTAACCCTGCTAACACGCCACTCTCTCCATCTGGAAGCCTTGATCCTCTTCTTCAAAGTGAGCCCCTCTGTTTCCTAAGGTGAAAGCTCTTAACATGACTTAAAACTGGCCTCTCCCACAAAGACTTTCTGGACCCAACTCAAGGTAATAATTTTAGCAATTCTTTGATAGTGCACACAACCCAAACATATTTGTGTGTACATGTTTCTGGTGATGTTGCCTAGTTCAACTAGAAAATTTCTCCATGTAAGGGACTCCTTCCTTACTTCCTTTGTTACTGGTACCATGGACAGGATTCTGACCACACAACTGTGTCAAGTAATTAGAAACATCTTTTTTTTTTTTTTTTTCGGTCTGTGTGGCATGAAGGATTTTAGTTCCCCAAACCAGGGATGGAGCCAGCACCCCCTGCAGTGGAAGTGTGGAGTCTTAACCACTGGACTGCCAGGAGATTCTCAGAAGCATCTTCATTTTAGAGATGGACTACTGTAACTCCAGTATTCTTGCCTGGAGAATTCCATGGACAGAGGAGCCTGGTGGGTTACAGTACATAGGGTCACAAAGAGTTGGACACGACTGAAGCAGTTTAGCACACACACAAAGTGGCACAAACACTCGTGCAAGTGACTCTTCTGTTCCATCCAATCCCCCTGGACCACACAGGCCTCCTGTGACCCTTGTCACAAGCTCTATTACTGCAATTATGGGAAATATTATCCTAATGCCATTTACCTGCTTTTAAAGAACAAAAAGCCACTTCCCTGGTGGCTCAGATAGTAAAGAATCCGCCTGCAATGTGGGAGATGTGGGTTCAATCCCTGGGTTGGAAAGATCCCCTGGAGGAGGGCATGGCAACCCACTCTAGTATTCTTGCCTGGGGAAATCCCATGGACAGAGGAGCCTGGTGGACTACTGTCCATGGAGTTGCAAAGAGTCGGATATAACTGAATGACAACACAGAGTACAAATTATTTTGGATTGAAAACTAGAGCATAAAAATATTAAGTTAATTTATATAAACTTGAGAAAATTTCAAGAAGTAAGAATATATAGATAGGTGGATAGTTAGGTGATAGACAATTAGGTAGACAGACAGTTACAGAGACAGACAGAAAGGCAATCTCTTTATAAGTTTTTATTTTATATTCAGTATAGTTGATTAACAATGTTGCATTAGCCTCAGGTGTATAGCAAAGTGATTCAGCTATACAAATACTTGTATCTATTCTCTTTCCAATTCTTTTCCCACTTAGGTTGTTACATAATGTTGAGCAGAGTTCCCTGTGCTATACAGTAGGTCCTTCTTGGTTATTCATCTTTAATATAGTAGTGTGTACATGAAAGATAGACAATCTTAATGAATGCTAAGGGAAAGGAAATGTAATAGTGAATAACTCCTAGGAAAAGGTGTATTGAATTTCTGTTACTCTCAGAGCCAAGGAAAGATGAATTCATCTTAGGTAAGTGTAGGTGAAGAATGGATGAGGCTTCATCGTACAGTGCTTGTTGAATGAATTCATTTTCCTGCATACACATTCTGGTGCCAGATGCTATGTATGCTGAGACTGCAGCTAAAGCACACACAGTCGAACAGAAAATTATAAAATAAACTACAGTACAACGCGTCGAGTGTTTTAAGTTATGGCATCAGACGCTTGCTTGCAGGAGGTTAATGGGAGATTGGGAGATGAGAAAGTGAGGCTGGAGTATTTTTTGAGGTGTTTGCTGAGGACTGATAGGTGTGAGATAGATTAGCAGAATAAAGAGAAAGGAAGATTTAAGTGGGTAAAGAAGATACATGTGTGTTGCATGTGTGTGTGTGTTAGTTGCTCAGTCATGTCCGACTCTTTGTGACCCCATGGACTGTAGCCTCCCAGACTCCTCTGTCCATGGAGTTCTCCAGGCCAGAATACCAGGAGCTAATGAAAACAGTAACAGAGAATTAAAAGAAAGAAGAGAAGTGATGGGGAGTGACAAACACACTTTTATTTACCAAGTCCTGGTCAAAGTGTGAAAATATAACATTTCAATCATTAGACTCATTCCTAACAAGACACTGATGGATTTTTATTGCCTTATTGCCTTCCATTGCATCACTGAAATCTTAAGGTAAAATGGTAAGCTATCCCAAGAAGGCTTATGAAAAGGTTAACTAAAACATTTAAAATTATTGAGGAAATGACTCAAAACATATGAATAGCTCAATGTAAAAATATCTATCAGAGCATAATGTATAAGAATGCCTTTGACACCAAGATCCAAAAGAAGAACTGTTAATTATTATAAAGCTACATGATGAAATGTGATACAACCATTGACATTTTCATAAAGATTTTTATAATACTATAACAAGCATTTTTACTGCATAGGACATAGAGAGGAAGAGAAGAGAAAGGAGGGATAAAAAGAGGATGAGAGGAAAACAGTAAAGGAGATGGGAGATGAAGAGGAAGATAAAACATGAAGAAAATAGTACTATGGTAGATAGAAAATACACCAAAAATCTTAAGCAGTCATCTTCAGTTAGTTATTTTTGTGGTGGAACAACAAAGAAACTGTTGTTGCTATTTAGTCATTAAGTCATGCCAAAAATTTTTGCAACCCCATATACTTTAGGCTGCCAGGCTCCTCTGTCCATGGGACTTCCCAGGCAAGCATACTGGAGTGGGTTGCCATTTCCTACTCCAGGGATATTCCTGAGCTGGGGATTGAACCCACATCTCCTGCATTAGCAGGAGGATTCTTTACTACTGAGCCACCAGGGAAGTCCAACAGACGGACACCTACCGGCTCTCTGAAATGATTTCCTTTTAGACCAATTATTTTAACATTTGACCGTTACTCAGCTGCCTAATGATAAACAAGATTTATTCCCATGTCTTCCAAGATATGTTTTTGGTAACAATCATTCTAGAGGAGTATTAACAGATGTTGCATACACCAAAATTAGTTTCCTAGCAAGTGAAGATTGAGCAATAGTAGGTTAAACTGGCTTCTTATTTGTAGCAGAAATTCTCAGAAACTTAGGGTAATGGGCAACATGAATCTCCAATTAGGTATACATATTACAGCATTTCACAAATGTATTTGACCACTAAATATTTCAGTGTAGTGTAATTATTCCATGAAGCTAATTTAATGCCAAACACATGTGCAGGAATTTTTCACTTATAATGAAAGTATTTACTTTTAAGGAACAAAACAAAATTACTTGAAACATTAGCAGCATATGCCTCTGTGACATTAGATTAGTGAAGATTTTCAGAACCCCCCTCTATTACCTTGTTTTCAGCTCTGACTCTGCCAAAACGTCTTCTCTTCCCAAGGATTAGCTGAATACATTTGCCAATAATTTCAATGCCCTGCCTTCCACTGCACCAATCTACATCATTATTTTGGCTCAGAATCCTTCTTGAACTTCATATTCAAGTGTCCAACTCCTTCCTAAATAGCACTTTCTCAGTATTTCATTGTCACAATATGACCAGCTCTCTCATATCACAGTATGACCAACTCTACTAACCTGTCTTTTTTATCTTAATGATAAAATAGCTCCCTACCCAGTTACTCAAGCTGGAATCTAGTGGTCTGCTGTCTCTTCCACAGACTGTCCCTTAATGACCAACTTGTTCCCTCTGCTTACTCATAGTTTCTGACCCTTCATTACTTGGCCTGTGAGACACCAGGCCAAGACCTATCTCTCTAGCTGATTCTTTTTGGTAAACTCTCAGCCAATTATTGCAAGCCTTACCTGGATCATTTGCTTAAATTTTCTTACTTGAAACATAAAAAAATAGGTTCAGTTTATTTTTTTAATGCCACCACACAGATTGCTGTTTAATCTATGAATTTATTGGAGAAGGGCATGGCAACCCACTCCAGTATTCTTGCCTAGAGTATCCCATGGACAGAAGAGCCTAGTGGGCTACAGTCCATGAGGTCACAAAGAGTCGAACACAACTGAAGTGATTTAGCACACACGCACGCACTATGAATTTATTAGTCAGACTCAGGCACTTCTGAAAGAAGTGGGAGTTTTAAAATCATAAAATATGTCACTTCAAATCACTGATATTGGAAAAACTGGATATAAATTCTGGAATAAAGTAAAATAATTATTAGCTACTTAGTGAGAAGTGAGTGAAGTCGCTCAGTCGTGTCCAACTCTTCACGACCCCATGGACTGCAGCCTACCAGGCTCCTCCATCCATGGGATCTTCCAGGCAAGAGTACTGGAGTGGGGTGCTATTGCCTTCTCTGATTAGCTACTTACTTCACATCAATAAAGAAAATATTCCAGATAAGATTAAAGATCTAACTGTACTTAAAATAGCTTAGTAATATTGAGATGAAAAATGTGGAAAAGACTTTCTAAGGTGAACTTGAAAGCAGGAATAATAGGCATAATTATAGATATAACATAGGAAAAACTCCTGAAGTAAAAACCTGAACCTGCAAATTTAAATGGCTTCCTTTGTAGCAAGCATAGTGATGATAAAAGGCCAGCATCTAGAAACGCCTTTAATATTTTCTGAATTCCAAGGATAAGGAGAGAATTCTAAAAGGAATTCAAGCAGGAAAAAAAAAAAAAAAAGTTTCCCAAAGAAGAGAATACATTTTATTTAAGATTTCTTTGAGCGGTAACAAAAACTGACTGTATAATTAAGTAATAAAAATAACTTCAAATTCTGAAAAGTAGAAACAGTACAGTTTGCTTTGACCAAGAAGCAATAAAAGAAGGAAAAGATTTTAAAGTGTAAATTTTTAAACCCAATCAAATAGGAATTGGGGAAAATAAAACTACATTGTTCTACATAATTCCTGGGGCAAAGAAGACATCCAAGATCTAATTACAGACTATTTAGAAAATAAGGATACTAATAGGGAAATTCTGGTTCCCGACAGATGATGAAATAGCTTCAGCTCCTGGCTGCCTCAAAGAAAAAATTAAGAAGTAAATAGTAATGAAAGAAGAGCTCACATCCAAGAACTCATCTGCAAGAACCCCTGGTAGAGAAATAAAGGAATAATCTCCTGAAATCTTTCACCTGGACAAAGAAGAGGCCATCCCTGTTGATCTTCTTAAGCTCACCAAAAGATGTAGAAGCTAGTGCTCAGGTTCACCACACTTCCTTACATATAACAGAAAGACAATTACAGCCCTAAGGGAACCTGAGCTCACAGGTAAAAAAACAAACAAAAAAACAGCTAGACGATGAGAACATGACAAATTCTATCTTACAAAGATGCCCACACCAAGATGTTCATCCAGTCCCACACTCTTCCTGCAATATAATTGACATTCTCTCTCTGCCCAAAATATATAGTCTATATTCTTTACTCTTGAATTTGAGCAAACTCATGCCTGCCTCAAACAGAGGAGTAGAACAGAAGTGATGCTCTATGACTTCTAAGGTTAGGAAGAGGAAAAAATACAAATCTGCCTGGTTCTTTCTCTCTGTCTCTGTCTCTCTTGGAACCAAGCCACCATGTTACAAGGAACCTCAAGCCAAGTGAAGAAGCCGCGTGTGGGTTTTTCTGCAGACAGTCACAGCCAGGCCTCGAGCCAACACCTATATCAATCACCAGAAATGTGAGAGATTGTAATTCACATAATTCCAGTCCCCAACATTCAAGTCTTCCCAGCTGAGGGCGCAGACAACATGAGGCAGAGACAAGCCACCCCTGCTGTACGTTGTCTGAATTCATGAACCACAGAAACCATGAGAGGCCAAATAAATATACATATTATTGTTTTTAAAATCATTAAGTTTTGGGGTAATTTGTCAAGAATTTTTATAGGGCAATAGATTACTAACTCTGTAGTGCATTCACTACAAAGAAGAGTTTTATTGCATAAAGCAGAATTAAGAGCAAGAATAAAAGTCTCAAAGAACTAGGGTAAGTTTTAAATAATATGAAACAGACCACAAGTTAAAAGGAAGAACCAAGTGGAATTACTGGATGTTGAAAATATAATAGTTGAAATACCAACTGTAATAATGAAATAAGGAATCTACAAAAACAAAGGAGGGATAAAGAAATGAAAATTTGCAGAGAGAAAGGATAGAATAAGATGCCAGGATACAGATAATAGAAATCCCAGAAAATTACAAAGAAAAAGACGAGAGAGATGTTTAAAGGGTATGTATATTTCCCTAAATTACAGAATGATTAAAGATCATAAATCCAAAAATTTATACAATGCAAAATTTATGGTTAAGGGAAAAAACACTACATACATGTTATAGCAGGGGGCTCCCAGGTGGCACTAGTGGTAAGGAACCCACTTGCCAGTGCAGGAGATGTAAGTGATGGAGTTCAATCCCTGGGTCGGGAAGATCCCCTGGAGGAGGGTCTGGCAACCCACTCCAGTATTCTTGCCTGGAGAATCGCCATGAACAGAGGAGCCTGGTGGGCTACAGTCTACAGGGTCACAAAGAGTTGGACATGATGGAAGCGACTTAGCATGCACATTTTATAGCAAAATTTAAGAACATCAAATTCATAGGCAATGGATGATTCTTGCTTTTTTGTGTTTTTCATTGGTTTCCTACATTAAACTTATGATTAGAAAACAACACAAAAATATTTGGAAAGGTTAGGAATCACTTTCTCCAGAAATCCTTCCCTATCCATCTCCCTCTGAGGACAGATTAAGTGTCCCTATTTTTGCATTTCATAGTATCCTGTTCACATCTCAGAAGCTCTTCTTACCATGCTGCATCTGTCCCCACCTGTTAGCATGTTGTTGTATGTTGTTGTATGTTGTTGCTGTCTTGTCCAACTCTTTGGGAACCTTGACTGTAGCCCACCAGGCTCCTCTGTCCATGGGATTTCCCAGGCAAGAATACTAAAGCGAGTTGCCATTTCCTTCTCCAGAATATCTTCCTGACCCAGGGATTGAACCCCCGTCTCCTGCATTGGCAGGCAGATTCTTTACTGCTGGGCCACCAGGGAAGCTCATTAACAATGTTGAGTGATTATTAACCAGAGTGACACATCAAAACCCCAGGGAACTCGTTTTGTTATTGATGACGGAGTTTCTTAATCTACTTGCTCAGATTCCACTGCAGGGCTTCTAAATCTAAATCTCTAGGAGTGGAATGCAAGATTCTTAAAAATACAGCAAGATTTACCTTCTTCAGAACCATCGGTCTAGTGGAAGGGACTATATGTTTGTCTCTGCGTCCTACAACTTTACACAGTACCTGGTATGTAGGCTATGATCTGAAAATATCAGTTGAATGAACACGTGAAATATGACTTTCAACATGTACAAGCTTGTGACATTTGTGTCTCCAGAAACCACAGAAGTTTGTTTTGTTTTGTGGTATGATTGCTCAATTTCATTTATTAATCCCCTCGTTGTCTTCTGCACTGTCTAATACTCTTATGTATTTTGTCACAGATCAAGCTTTATTTCACTATTAATATACTATCAAGGACTTTGGTTTCAAATGAACATTTTTCTCTCTAATCCTAGATATTGGACAGCTTAGACTGACATTTCTCGTGTATCTCTGCATTCCAAATTTAGGTGTGGTACAAAGTTGTTTTATTCCATGGACTAGATTTCTCACCTTCTTCCAGAATAATATTATGCAGGTTTCTGGGTTTTAAAAAAAAAAGCACTGAGTTTGGACCTCAGAAATAGAAAAGGGATTAAAATTGCTAAATGTATCAAGGAACCAACAACTTGTCCTTCTTTAGAATTTCAAATAAGAGTGGTAAATACTATCATTAAATGTGGAAGTTTTTATAAAACAACTGCTTATTTTCCACTATGCTTTTTGAGAAGAATCCACATGTGGGTCTCCAGCCACAGTGATTATTTTAGCTTTGAAATGGTTAGGAAAATCTAGACAATCCCTTGGCAGTTTTAATACCTTATACTTGTGTAAAATCTTCCAAATTTTTAAACCTTTTTCACATACATCATTCCATCAGGACAACACAGCAACCCAATTAGGTTTATATAGCATTAGTATTGTTCCTACTTTACAGATGAAGAGCTAGCTTGAGATTTCAACCTGTAAGTGGTTGACCCAGACACTCACAGCAGAGCTGAGATTAAGACCAGGTCATATGCTTTCCTACATGGTGTTAGTAGATTCCACCCAAAGAATCAACAGTTACTTATAATTGTCCTTTGCTTTGAGACTTCCCAAGTGGTCCAGTGGCTAAGACTCCCTGCTCCCAATGCAGGGGGCCCGACAGTTTCGATCCCTCTTCAGGGAACTAGATTAACCTCACATGCCACAACTAGGACCTGGCACAACCAAATAAATAACTATTTAAAAAAAAAAAAAAAACTAACAATTTTACTGTACTCTCAAGTTCACTACTCACTTCTTTCCGTTGGAATCTGGAGAAGAAACATATTCATTGGAAGGACTGATGCTGAAGCTGAAACGCCAATACTTTGGCCACCTGATGTGAAGAGCTGACTCACTGGGAAAGACCTGATGCTGGGAAATATTGAGAACAGGAGGAAAAGGGGGCAACAGAGGATGAGATGGTTGGATGGCATCACTGACTTAATGAACATGAGTTTGAGCAAACTCTAGGAGATTGGGAAGGACAGGGAAGCCTGGCATGCTGCATGTAGTCCATGGGTTGCAGAGAGTCAGACGTGACTCAGCTTCTGAACAATAACACATCCTCAATCATAGAAATGGTGAAAGAGAATAAAGGACACAATATCAAGAAAAGAAACTTCATATCCTGATGTGATGTGCTCCCTATGTGTTATATTCATGTGAAGAAGTGTCTCCTTTTCATAACTTAAAAAATATTTACAGTTTTAAAAGTCAAGTAACATATCTCAAAGCACAGTCAACTCTACACACTATCGATAGAACAGAAACACTTGCAATATGCCAGGAACTTTGATGTTTTCTATAAATCCAATTTAACCCTCACTTCTGTACTATGAGGATGACATTCATGCTATCCAAGCTTTCATAAGAGGTAAATGCAGAGCCTATGCTCTGTGCTAGCAATAATTATGAAAATATGTTAAACATGACCCCATGCAAAAACTAGATTGCATAAAAGTGAAATGTCCACGCTTCAGTAGAGAGGTGGGGGCCTGCATGGTGGACTGATATGGAAACTTGTAGGAAGTTAACACCCAGAGGAAGTATATAAAACAGATGTGGAAATTCACAGAGGAGTTCATGGTGGAACTCTGTGTTGTGAAAATGGGAGAAAAAATTTTCCACTTACCTAAGTCAAAGGACTGTGACAGGAATGAAAAAGTTCAATGAAATGCTGAACCACTTAGATGAGAACAACTGAGCCACCCCAATAAGACAAAAGGAAAGTTTAAGATTCATCTAAATTCCAAATTTCTTATATATATTGGCCATGCCATCTCTTACTTGCCACATCAGGGGGTCTTTTTATTTTTTTATTCCAGTTTTAGCAAGCGAAGAGTTAGTTGTGACACATGGGATCTAGTTCCCTGACCAGGGATTGAACCTAGGTTCCCCGAATTGGAAGTGTGGAGTCTTAGCCACTGAACTACCAGGGAAGTCCCTAAATTCCAAATTTCTTTATAAAACTCTGCATAACTGACAATGGGCTTCCCTGGTGGCCATTCTTTAGATGGAGGCAGACTTCTTTAGATGGTAAAGAATCTGCCTGCAATGCAGGAGACCTGCTCCCTGGGTCAGGAAGATCCCCTGGAGAAGGGAATAGCAACCCACTCCAGTATTCTTGCCTGGAGAATCCCATGGACAGAGGAGCTTGGCGGGCTATGGTCCATAGTGTCGCAAAGAGTCAGACATGACTGAGCGACTAACACTTTCCCTTTCCTGTAACTTACTAGATAGGTAGGAGAGACAGATTAATGACTCTTCCAGAGGTTTCTTGTTTCTAGAGTTAGAGTTATAAAATTTTATAAATTCATACTTGATTTTAATACTTAAAATAAATCCCAACAGAGAAGGAAGGAACAGCTGGTTCACTCTGTTTTGGTAGACTATTTTCCATTAGATTTTTTTGTGAGCAGCCATTAGCAGCGTTCCAGGGCAGTGAGGTCAGAGAATATATGCCATGCAGACTTTGCACCACACTGGTGGGCCAGCAGTTCATTCTGCCTCACACCCCCATACAGTGGAGCCCAAGACAGAGCTCCTGTCAGCCTTGAAACCTCTGGCTGACTCATTCTTGGGTTTTCTCTATAAGATCACAGAGCAGAACAAGAAATGCCTGGGGGTAAGAACTCCACACAACTCATTCCAGACCAGCTCAGACACCTGGGTCTCCACTGACTCTCGATGTTCACACAGGAGAGAAACAGCAGAACTCCCTCATTAAATGATTTCCTCTCCTATTAGATCCAAGGTGAACCCAATAGCACTCACCAGGGTTTCTTCCTTAGCCATCTGCTTCAGCTGCACTTGGAACTCTGGGGCAAACGGACTGTGGAGACCCAGATTGAAACTGCCTTTCGTCTTAGTCTCATGAGCCATGGTTTTCAGCAGAATTTGTAATATATTTGAATACAGGCAGAAGAATTAAAGTAAAAAGGACATATTCATTCAATATTCATTTATTGAGTGTATACCATGAGCCAGGCACTGTGCTCACACTATTTTATAGATTTACATCCAATTTGAATCATTTCAAACATATGTTAAATCATGCACGTGCAGCTGAGGTACAATAAGAAAGAGTCATGACTCTTAAAACAAACTGCCATTCAGAAAATGACCATCTAACTGCAAATGGTGTAGCTTTTACATCAGGAATTGGAAGGAGGAAAGCAAGAGACTACTACTGTGGGCAAGAATCCCTTAGAAGAAATGGAGTAGTCATCATGGTCAACAAAAGAGTCTGAAATGCAGTACTTGGATGCAATCTAAAAAATGACAGAATTATCTCTGTTCGTTTGCAAGGCAAACCATTCATTATCACAGTAATCCAAGACTGTGCCCCGACCAGTAATGCTGAAGAAGCTGAAGTTGAACAGTTCTATGAAGACCTACAAGACCTTCTAGAACTAACACCCAAAAAAGATGTCCTTTCATTATAGGGGACTAGAATGCAAAAGTAGGAAGTCAAGAAACATCTGGAATAACAGGCAAATTTGGACTTGGAGTATGGAATGAAGCAGGGCAAAGGTTAATAGAGTTTTGCCAAGAGAATACACTGGTTGTAACAAACATCCTCTTCCAGCAACACAAGAGAAGACTCTACACATGGACATCACCAGATGGTCAATACTGAAATCAGCTTGATTATATTCTTTGCAGTCAAAGATGGAGAAGCTCTATACAGTCAGCAAAAACAAGACCAGGACTGGACTGTGGCTCAGATCATGAACTCCTTATTGCCAAATGCAGATTGAAATTGAAGAAAGTAGGGAAAACCACTAGACCTTTCAGGTATGATTATACACTGGAAGTGACAAATAGATTCAAGGGATTAGATCTGATAGACAGAGTGCCTGAAGAACTAGGGATGGAGGTTCGTGACATTGTACAGGAGACAGGGATCAAGACCATCCCCAAGAAAAAGAAATGCAAAAAAGCAAAATGTCTGTCTGAGGAGGCCTTACTAATAGCTGTGAAAAGAAGAGAAGCCAAAAGCAAAGGAGAAAAGGAAACATATACCCATTTGAATGCAGAGTTCCAACGAATAGCAAGGAGAGATAAGAAAGCCTTCCTCAGTGATCAGTGCAAAGAAATAGAGGAAAACAACAGAATGGGAAAGACTAGAGATCTCTTCAAGAAAATTAGAGATACCAAGGGAACATTTCATGCAAACATGGGCACAATAAAGGACAGAAATGGTATGGACCTCACAAAAGCAGAAGATTTTAAGAAGGTGTGGCAAGAATACACAGAAGAACTATACAAAAAAGATCTTCACGACCTAGATGATCATGGTGGTGTGATCACTCACCTAGAGCCAGACATCTGGGAATGAGAAGTCAAGTGGGCCTTAGGAAGCATCTCTAGGAACAAAGCTAGTGGAGATGATGCAATTCCAGCTGAGCTATTTCAAATCCTATAAGATGATGCTGTGAAAGTGCTGCACTCAATATGCCAGCTAATTTGGAAAACTCAGCAGTGGCCACAAGACTGGAAAAGGTCAGTTTTCATTCCTATCCCAAAGAAAGGTCAAGCCAAAGAATGCTCAAACTACCACACAATTGCACTCATCTCACATGCTAGTAAAGTAATGCTCAAAATTCTCCAAGTCAGGCTTCAACAGTATATGAACCATGAACTTCCAGATGTTCAAACTGGATTTAGAAAAGGCAGAGGAACAAGAGATAAAATTGCCAACATCCGTTGGATCATCAAAAAAGCAAGAGAGTTCCAGAAAAACATCTATTTCTGCTTTATTGACTATGCCAAAGACCTTGTGTGGATCACAACAAACTGTGGAAAATTCTGAAAGAGATGGGAATACCAGACCACCTGACTTACCTCTTGAGAAACCTGTATGCAGGTCAGGAAGCAACAGTTAGAACTGGACATGGAACAACAGACTGGTTCCAAATAAGAAAAAGAGTGTGTCAAGGCTGTATATTGTCACCCTGCTTATATGCTTTAACTTATATGCAGAGTACATCATGAGAAACGCTGGGCTGGGTGAAGCACAATCAAGATTACAAGAGAAAAATCAATAACCTCAGATATGCAGATGACACCACCCTTATGGCAGAAAGTGAAGAACTAAGGAGCCTCTTGATGAAAGTGAAAGAGGGGAGTAAACAAGCTGGCTTAAAACTCAACATTCAGAAAACTAAGATTATGGCATCTGGTCCCATCACTTCATGCAAATAGATGGGGAAACAGTGGCAGACTTTATTTTTTGGAGCTCCAAAATCACTGCAGATGGTGACTGCAGCCATGAAATTAAAAGTTGCTTACTCCTTGGGAGGAATGTTATGACCAACCTAAACAGCATATTAAAAAGCAGAGACATTACTTTGCTGACAAAAGTCTGTGTAGTCAAAGCTATGGTTTTTCCAATAGTCATGTATGGATGTGAGAATTGGACTATAAAGAAAGCTGAGTGCCGAAGAATTGATGCTTTTGAACTGTGGTGTTGGAGAAGACTCTTGAGAGTCCCTTGGACAGCAAGGAGATCCAACCAGTCCATCCTAAAGGAAATCAGTCCTGAATATTCATTGGAAGGTCTGATGCTGAAGCTGAAACTCCAATATTTGGCCACCTGATGCGAAGAACTGACTCACCAGAAAAGACCCTGATGCTAGGAAAGATTGAAGACGGCAGGAGAAGGGGATGACAGAGGATGAGATGGCTGGATGGCATTACCAACTCAATGGACATGAGATTGAGTAAACTTTGGGAGCTGGTGACAGACAGGGAGTCACAAAGTCCATGCTGCAGTCCATGGGGTCGCAATGAGTCGGACACAACTGAGCGACTGAACTGAACTGAACTGAAGCAAGAGAAAGAAACTTGCTCATTGCTGCTTGCATTCATTCACATTCCCTCATTAAAGGGCTAATCAATGATTTGATATTCCAAATAAGTTAAAACTTCATTAAAAAACAGATAATCTCAGGACTTCCCTGGTGGTCCAGTGGCTAAGTCTCCATGCTCCCAATGCAGGGAGCCCAGGTCAAACCCTGGTCAGGGAACTAGATCCCACATGCTACAACAAAGACCTGGTACAGACAAATACATTAAAAATAAATAAATAATTTTTTTAAATAGATAACCTCTAAATTGTTGCTGTTGTTTAATCACTAAGTTGTGTCCGACTCTTTGCAATCCCATAGACTGTAGCCAACCAGGTTCCTCTGACTATGGGATTTCCCAGGCAAGAGTACTTGAGTGAGTTGTTGCTTACATCTCCAGGGGATATTTCTGACCCAGGGATCAAACCCATGTCTCCTGCTTGGCAGGCGAATTCTTTACCACTGAGCTACTCTGGCAGCCCCAACCTCTAAATACTAAGACTAAAATCATTTCCCAATTTACACAACCCCCACATTTTTTTTTTTTTTTTTTTTTTGCAGCATACCGTTAGATGGTAAATTAACAGAAGCCACGTCTGCAAACCATGAAAGAGTTAAACAACACATTTTTGTTTATTATACACAGGCTGACTTAAAAGAAAATACACCCTCCGCAGTTAAACCAGATAGAGATAAACTTGAAAGGACAGTGCTGAATAAATATACAGATGAATAAGAAGAGAGCAAGTCTGAGATCCTGATCTATCATACATCTTCCTTCACTATGAATGATTTCATTTGCTTTTTAAATAGATAAATACAAAAACAGCATTTTTCCCTTGGCAAGAGCGTAACTGTTTTGTATTATTTACCTAGACTGCATCTGTGTTTCTAAAAAGAACAGTAAATACATTTCTGGAGCAAGACATGTTTCTGTGATAATGTGAGTAATGCTTCTTAAATACTTTGGAGATTATTAGAATGCTTTCCAGAAGCTGCTATTGAACTCGCTTTAGCAGGAACACAAGATAAAGATGAGGAGACACTCTCAGCATTTTTCACTAAACTATTAGTAGAATAATGCGATTGGAAGTCTGCCAGGAGGGTGACTGCCAGAAGGTGAGGCCCAGGACTCTGCCCAGACATTCGGAAGGCAATCTGGTCCCACGCCAGTCTAAAAACTCCATAGGACCAGAATGCCTTCCTCAAGAAGGCCCTATAAATAAATAATCCAGTCTGAGTGACACGGCCCACCCAAATACTGGGCTAACTTTCAGCCTCCCTGAGAACTTACATTCACAATATGGCTGCTGCAGAGTCTTCCAATTGGTGTTCAAAACTTAATTGGGGATCACTTCACATGAGTGTCACAGTGAAAGAAAATAGCTGTTAAGTTTAGGTCTTGTATACACTCCCTTCCAAGCCAGGATACACTTGGAAAAATTACAGCCCCAAGCAAAAGCCTTCTTGGATCTCTAAGATAACCTGGAATTTATGGCGGTGGTGGTTGTATATATGTACTCACCATTCTAAGTCATTCTTCTGAATACAAGACAGATTCATTCATTTGTTCAACAATATTTATTGAGCTGCTATGATATCCCTTCATGGAGCGTATATTCAAACATGGGGAGATGGAGAGACAGAAAAATAAATGACTAATAAATACTCATATAATAATAACTTGATTGATTTCATGGGTTAGGAAGAGAATGAGCGAGTACTGCTAATCTGAATACAGATGGTCAGAGATTTTGCTGAGAATGAGCCACTTATAATAAGAATTATATGAAGCATTTGTTTGTTCTAGTTAATCTTTTTTATTTTTTGTTTGTTCTAGTTACTCAGGTCTTCAAAGAATTTTTCTAAGTCATCACATCATATAGATATATTTTTCAACTTTGACATTAACTTACATGAAAGTTTCATTAATTTTTTCATCAGTTCTTTTAACGTTAGTTGAAAAAGTGACTCCCTCCCAGATTTTTCGTTTATAATATTTTCCTAAAAAACTCTTATGTATTCGGCAAGATTTGCCTGCTTGGTTCCACTTAATTGAAATATTTTTTCTAATGATGGCCAAAAGGTACATGAAAAGATGATCAACATTGACAGTTATTAGAGAACTATAAATCAAAAATACAATGAGGTATATCACTCCACACCAGCCAATATGGCATCATTAAAAAGTCTACCAATAACAAATGTTGGAGAGGGTGTAGAGAAAAGGGAACTCTCCTACACTGCTTGTGGGAATGTAAGCTGGAACAGCCACTATGAAAAACAGTATCAAGGATCCTGACAAAGCTAAACATAGAGTTGCCATTATGATCCAGCAATCCCACTCCTGAGCACACACCCAGATAAAACTATAACTCAGAAAGACACAGGCACCCTATATTCACAGCAATAGTATTCACTATAGCCAAGACATGGACACATCCTACATATCCACTGACAGATTAATGGATATAGAAAATGTGGTACATATATACAATGGAACACTACTCAGTCATAAAAAAGAATGAAATAGTGCCATTTGCAGCAATTTGGATCGACCTGTGGATCACCATACTAAGTGAAGTAAGTCAGAAAGAGAAAGACAAATACAATATAATATCACTTATATGTGCAATCTAACATGTGACTCAAATGACCCTCTCTATGAAACAGACTCACAGACATAGAGAACAGAATTATGGAAGCCAAGGGGGAAGCAGGGTAGAGGCAGTATAATTTGGGAATTTGGGATTAGTAGATGCAACTATTGCACAGCATGGATAAACAACAATGTCCTACTGTGTAGCATTGGGGATTATTTAATATCCTATTATAAGCCATAATGGAAAAGAATATGAAAAAAGGAACATATATGCATGTGTAACTGAATCACTCTGCTGTACAGAAGAAATAAACACAACATTGTATATATACTATACTTAAACAAAACAAAAATTTTTTAACTGTTTGTTTCAATGAGATCTCTACAGATTTTCTTTGACCCTTTGTGGCTTAGTCACTAAGTTGTGTCTCTCTGCCACCCCCATGAATTGCAGCATGCCACGCTTCCCTGTCCTTCACTATCTCCCAGAGTTTTCTCAAACCCATGTCCAGTGAGTGGGTGGTGCCATCTAACCATCTCATCCTCTGTCATCCCCTTTCCCTCTTGCCCTCAAGTTTTCCCAGCATGGGGGTCTTTTCCAATGAGTCAGCTCTTCACATCTCTGACCCTTTAACCCAGTGCTTATTGATATGCTTCCAGAATTTACTAAAATAAATAGTTTCTCTCTGTTCCCCAGGCTTTTTCTGAGAAATCGATTCCCAGAGCTGTGACATCAGAACATCATGACTTTCAAATTCACCTTACCTCCTAATTCAACATTTCTAAAATTAAATATACCACCCTATCCTCCACCATCCTTCCAAACTACATATTCCAGCTTTATTTCATTGTTTCTGTTAATGGAATCACCATTATCCCTTTCACTGAGATTTAGAACTTCTGAGACACCTTTGAGGAAGAATGGCACTTCAAGTTGTTGCTTTGTCTGTGTCTGTGGGTGTGTGTGAAGTTATTCCATTAGAAACACATTTAATATTTGCTTATATAAACTTGCTCTTAGAGTTGTTGTTATTCAACTGCTAAGTTATGTCTGATTCTTTGACACCGCATGGACTGTAGCACTCCAGGCTTCCCTGTCCTTCACTATCTCTCAGAGCTTGCTCAAACTCACGTTCATTGAGTCAGTGATGCCATCCAAC
This sequence comes from Dama dama, assembly GCF_033118175.1. Lineage (NCBI taxonomy): Eukaryota > Metazoa > Chordata > Mammalia > Artiodactyla > Cervidae > Dama > Dama dama. Next base: position 52,443,790 of record NC_083710.1, read on the forward strand.
CATCTCATCCTCTGTCATCCCCTTCTCCTCCTGCCTTCAATCTTTCCCAGCATCAGGGTCTTTTCCAATGAATCAGCTCCTCGCATCAGGTGGTCAAAATATTGGAGTTTCAGCTTCAGCATCAGTCCTTCCAATGAATATTCAGGGTTGATTTCCATTAGGATTGACTGGATTGATCTCCTTACAGTCAAGGGACTCCAAGAGTCTTCATCAGCACCACAATTTGAAAGCATCAGTTCTTTGGAACTCAGCCTTCTTTATGGCCCAACTCTCACATCCAAACATGGCTATTGGAAAAACCATAGCTTTGACTATACGAACCTTTGTTAGCAAAATGATGTCTCTGCTTTTTAATAGGCTGTCTATGTTTGTCATAGCTTTCCTTCCAAGGAGCAAGATTCTTTTAATTTCATGGCTGCAACCACCATCTGTTGTGATTTTGGACCCCAAGAAAATTAAGTCTCTCACTGTTTCCATTGTTTCACCATCTATTTGCTATGAAGTGATGGGACCGGATGCCATGATCTTAGTTTTCTGAATGTTGAGCTTTAAGCCAGCCTTTTCACTCTTCTCTTTCACCTTCATCAAGAGACTCTTTAGTTTCTCTTCACTTTCTGCCATAAGGGTGGTGTCATCTGCATATCTGAAGTTATTGATATTTCACCTGGCAACCTTGATTCTAGCTTCTGCTTCATTCAGCCTGGCATTTCTCATGATATGCTCTGCATATAAGTAAAACAAGCCAGGTGATAATATATAGCCTTGACATACTCCTTTCCCAATTTGGAACCAGTCTGTTGTCCATGTTCAGTTTTAACTGTTGTTTCTTGACATGCATACAGGTTTCTCAGGGGTTAGGTAAGGTGGTCTGCCATCTATTTAAAAACTTTCCAGTTTGTTGCGATTCACACAGTCCAAGGCTTTAGTGTATGTAGTCAGTGAAGCAGATGTTTTTCTGGAATTCCCTTGCTTTTTCTCTGATCCAAAGGATGTTGGCAATTTTATCTCTGGTTCCTCTGCCTTTTCTAAATCCAGCTTGTATATCTGGAATTTCTCAGTTCACATACTGTTGAAGCCTAGCTTGAGGGATTTTGAGTGTTACCTTGCTAGCACGTGAAATGGGTGCAATTGTGCAATAGTTTGAACATTCTTTGGCATTACTCTGCTTTGGGATTGGAATGAAAACAGATTTCACTTATCAGTTAACTATAACTAGATCAAGAAAACTATATTCAACAGGTAAATTTCAAAAGGTGGTTGAACAGATTCAGACTCCCATGGTAAACATAGTTTATTCCACCAAGAGAATAAACATAATTCTCTAGAGTAAACATCCTAACAAATGTAGTTGTTTGGTTTTTTAAAAACAATCAATCTGAAGTTTATTAAAATATCAGTCCTTGGACCTGGTAAAACAAACCGTTGACTCTTACAGGGAAACCCTGTTTGCAGTACACAAATTGACAGAAATTCAACTTTAGAATGACAAAATAAAGAAGTACATTTAGCTTACATTTGCGAGGTAATGCGTTTAGCTTCTATTTCTGTATGGAACCTGTGGATATTGGAGAAGCCCTGGTAGCTCTGTGGTAAAGAACCCGCCTGCCAATTCAGGAGATGTGGGTTCAATCCCTGGGTTGGGAAGGTCCCTGGAGTAGGAAATGGCAACCCACTCCAGTATTCTTGCCTGGAAAATTCCACGGACAGAGGAGCCTGGCAGGTTACAGTCCATGGGGTCACAGAGTTGGACATGACTGAGTGACTAAGCATATACCATGGATATTATTTATTCAGTCACTAACAAAAATCAATGTATTTTTATTCCTTTTTTAAGTAACTTAGTGAAAACTTGATCAACTCACTACATTAACCACGGGGGCTTTCCCTCATAGATTTGCTAACTAATAGGAAAGCTTTGCTCAGGCTATCTAAACTCAAGATGCAAACAAGAATGCTTAAAGATGTCTCCATTATTTCTTCAATGACACAGGTGTTCCCGCACCAGCCCACCCATACTCACACAGCTCTACTCAATATTTTGTTCCCTCCCCAAAGTCATCATGGGATTCAAGATGTCATTTTGTTTTTATTTTTTTTAACTTATCTTTTTTAAACTAATCAAGAAATTCTCTACCTTTTACACACACACACACACCTCCAAGAAAAACAAATTTCAGAAAAGTCACATATGAAATCTCCCCACTGGAAGAATATGATGCTCATTAGGAAGTCTGAAGAATGTACTTCCAAGAATCTGTTTAACATCACTTAACATCCTTGGACAATAGAAATCTTTTTTCAAATAACACCTTGAAGATATCCAACGAACAAGAGCTTGAAGGAAAATCCTTTGGGAAACCCTTTCCCTAAAGTTTGGATTCTTTTACTTACTGATCCTTCCTTCCTAGAACTTCTCCATCACCTTCTGATCATGGCCAACTGCTTTTCTTTATCCCAGAAATGCACCTCACATCCAGTGCCCCTATTTCAAGATGTCTGGCAGCTTTCCACACAGCTAATATTTCATGCAAAGCTAAGAAAAGAAAATGAAGAAAAACAGAGTGACCTTATATCAGAGGCATGATGTTCCTGGAGAACTGAATACATTATGGTATCCCTCATACAACACATTTCATAAGGCATGGCACATCTGTCATCTTTAGGGCAGGATCACATCCATCTTACAAATTTAATTGCTCAATAGTTTCATGCTCTAAAAGGTTTACTCAGTAAACAATGAGTATACTGTTAAATGCTGATTTTTACTTATTTAGGTGCTAGACAAAATAAGTTACAAATACTGTTCTTGTCTTCAAAAAGCTTACAATATGTGAGACAGATAAAAACAGACTCTACAGAATAATATAAGCATCCAGTGATCAACTGAAATCATAAGTTACTTAACCCACATATGTGCACTAAGTCACTTCAGTTGTGTCCAACTCTTTGAGACCCCAGTAGCATAAACTGTTGAGATCATGGAGCTAAAATATTTTGTAAAGAGAAAGTCAGATTCTTAAAAAATGTGAGAGACATAAACTATATCATAAGAGAATGGGAAGTATAATACGGAGTGTGGCAGACATTCTAAGAAGGCTCCCATGATCCTTAAGGTATTCACATGTTTAGTTGCTCAGTCATATCCAACTCTTTGTGACTCCATGGACTATAGCCTGCCAGGCCCCTCTGTCCATTGGGATTCTCTAGGAAAGAATACTGGAGTGGGTTGCCATGCCCCTTTGTGTAATTCCTTCCTCTTGAGAGTAGAAATGACCTGTGGCTTACTTCTAACCACTAAAAAGTGGCAAAGTTGATTGGATGTGAAGATTGCAGGAGCACATAGAGCCCATTTATTTGAATCCCCTTCTCTCTGTTGCTTGCTTGGAAGGAGCAACCTGCCATGAATCCTGCAACTATAAGGAATAAACTCTGTCAACAATCTGAGGGAGCCTGGAAACAGATCCATTCTCAGTTAATCCTCTAGATGAGGACCCAATTCATACAGGCTGGCATCTTACCTGTATCTTTATAAGACCCTAAGCAGAGGATGAAGTGGGTTGTGCTGGAACTCCTGATCTACAGAAACAGTAAGATAGTCTATGCATGTTGTTTTAAGCTATGAAGATGGTGGTAATTTGTTAAGCAACAGATAACCAATACACAGAAGTTCAAAGAGAATGATACATGATTGCAAACAATAGGACTGTTTTTATAGAGGAGGTAGCCTTGTTACAGATGCAAGGAATGTTAAGAAATGATTATGATTTGAACCCTTAGAGAGCAAGCATTAAATGTCTCAATTTCAGTTCAGTTCAGTCTCTCAGTCGTGTCTGACTCTTTGCAACCCCATGGACTGCAGCACTCTAGGTTTCCCTGTCCATCACCAACTCCTGGAGTTTACCCAGACTCATGTCCATTGAGTCGGTGATGCCATCCAGCCATCTCACCCTGTCACCTTCTCCTCCCACCTTCAATCTTTCCCAGCATCAGGGTCTTTTCCAATGAGTCAGCCCTTCACATCAGGTGGCAAAAGTATTGGAGCTTCAACTTCAACATCAGTCCTTCCAATGAACACCCAGGACTGACCTCCTTTAGGAGGGACTGGTTGGATCTCCTTGCAGTCCAAGGGACTCTCATGAGTCTTCTCCAACACCACAGTTCAAAAGCATCAATTCTTCAGCACTTAGCTTTCTTTAATATACAACTCTCACATCTATACATGACTACTGGAAAAACCATAACCTTGGCTAGACAGATCTTTGTTGGCAAAGTTCTGCTTTTTAATATGCTGTCTAGGTTGGTCATAACTTTCCTTCCAAGGAGTAAGCACCTTTTAATTTCATGGCTGCAGTCACCATCTACAGTGATTTTGGAGCCCCCAAAAAAACAAAGTCAGCCACTGTTTCCACTGTTCCCCATCTATTTGCCATGAAGTGATGGGACTAGATGCTGTGATCTTAGTTTTCTGAATGTTGAGCTTTAAGCCAACTTTTTCACTCTCCTCTTTCACTTTCATCAAGAGGTTCTTCAGTTCTTCTTCACTTTCTGCCATAAGGGTGGTGTCATCTGCATATCTGGGTTATTGATATTTCTCCTGGCAATCTTGATTCCAGCTTGTGCTTCATCCAGCCCAGTGTTTCTCATGATGTACTCTGCATATAAGTTAAATAAGCAGGGTGGCAATATACAGCCTTGACATACTCCTTTCCCCAGTTGGAACCAGTCTGTTGTTCCATGTCCAGTACTAACTGTTGCTTCTTGACCTGCATACAGATTTCTCAAGAGGCAGGTCAGGGGTCTGGTATTCCCATCTCTTTCAGAATTTTCCACAGTTTGGTGTGATCCACATAATCAAAGGCTTTGGCATAGTCAATAGAGCAGAAATAGATGTTTTTCTGGAACTCTCTTGCTTTCTCGATGATCCAGTGGATGTTGGGAATTTGATCTCTGGATCCTTTGCCTTTTTTAAAACCAGCTTGAACATCTGGAAGTTCACGGTTCAATATTGTTGAAGCCTGGCTCGGAGAATTTTGAGCATTACTTTACTAGCGTGTGAGATGAGTGCATTTGTGCAGTAGTTTGAACATTGCTTGGCATTGCGTTTCTTTGGGATCAGAATGAAAACTGACCTTTTCCAGTCCTGTGGCCACTGCTGAGTTTTCCAAATTGGCTGGTATATTGAGTGCAGCACTTTCACAGCATCATCTTTTAGGATTTGAAATAACTCAGCTGGAATTCCATCACCTCCACTAGCTTTGTTCCTAGAGATGTTTCCTAAGACCACTTGATTTCACATTCCAGGATGTCTGGCTCTAGGTGAGTAATCACACCACCATGATCATCTGGGTCATAAAGATCTTTTTTGTACAGTTCTTCTGTGTATTCTTGCCACCTCTTCTTAATATCTTCTGCTTCTGTTAGGTCCATACCGTTTCTGTCCTTTATTGTGCCCATCTTTGCACGAAATGTTCCCTTGGTATCTCTAATTTTCTTGAAGAGATCTCTAGTCTTTCCCATTCTATTGTTTTCCTCTATTTCTTTGCACTGATCACTGAGGAAGGCTTTCTTATCTCTCCTTGCTATTCTTTGGAACTCTGCATTCAAATGGGTATATCTTTCCTTTTCTCCTTTGCTTTTCACTTCTCTTCTCTTCATAGCTTTTTGTAAGGCCTCCTCAGACAGCCTTTTTGCTTTCTTGCATTTCTTTTTCTTGGGGATGGTCTTGCTCCCTATCTCCTGTACAATGTCACAAAGCTCTGTCCATAGTTCATCAGGCTCTCTGTCTATCAGATCTAGTCCCTTAAATCTATTTCCCACTTCTACTGTATAATCATAAGGTTTTGATTTAGGTCATACTTGAATGGTCTAGTGGTTTTCCCTACTTTCTTCAATTTCAGTCCGAATTTGGCAATAAAGAGTTCATGATCTGAGCCACAGTCAGCTCCCGATCTTGTTTTTATTGACTGTATAGAGCTTCTCCATCTTTGGCTGCAAAGAATATAATCAGTTTCAGGGAGCCGTTAAATTTAAAAAGTTAAATTAATAAAAGTATGGTATTTACCTAAGGAACAACTCATACTTAATTGTGACAAACTCAGATTTCCCACTAAGATTAGATACAAGGCAAGGATTCCTCTTTCAACATCCATTCCATTTGGACATTCTATTGTAACTCCTTGCTAATGAAATATGGCAGAAAAGAAAAGAAAAGATATACATATTGTGAAGGAAGACAAAAAACTGTCTTTTTCACAGATGACATGAGACCATCTATGTAGAAAACCTAAAAGAATCAGAAAAATAAAACTCTGGGAACTAATTAGCCATTCTAGCAAGGTTTCCAGATGTAAGGTTAATCTATAAAAGTTGACTGTGTTCCTACATACCAACAATGAACAAGTGGAATGTGATTTTAAAATACAACACCATGTATATTAGCACCTAAAAATTAAATTTTTTGTTGTTCAATTGCTAAGTCCTGTCCAACTCTTTGCAACCCTATGGCCTCTGTAGCCCTCCAGGCTCCCCTGTCCATGGGATTTCCCAGGCAAGCAGACTTGAGTGAGTTGTTGTTTCCTTCTCCAGGGCATTTCCCCAACCAGTGACCAAATCCACATTGGCAGGCAGATTCTTTACCACTGAGCCACCTGAGAGGCTCAGTGCTCTCTGCAGGGAACCTTAATTATTACCCTGAAGACTTCGTAATTCATTCGAAGAGCAACTAGAAGCCACTGAAGATCTTTGAGCTGGCAGTGATGTGACCAGATGGTCTTCAGAGAAGATGATTCTGGAAATACAAAGCCTAAATATTATGTTGGAGAAAGGAGAAAGCCCACAGGAACTACAGCAACTCAGGTAATAAAGGGTTGAGTTAGAGGAGAGGGAAGGAGGAATTGTCGTGGGAGAAGTTTCCAGAAACGTTTTCACAAGTGGAAGTGAAAGAGCTTATCAGGTGCTTAACATGGAAGGACATAAATGATTTGAAGGTTTAAAACCTAGCTTTCTTACCTCTCAAAAACAGATAAAAAGATCCATAAATGGAAAGGAAGGAGAGAAGCTATTAAACTATAAGATGGTGTGGCTGCCAAGCAATTTCATGAGCATATCTTGATGAAACAATCTTATCCAAATATCCAAATACCTCACTGAAAATGTTTCCAAACAAAGTAAAATAATTCTATGTGGCACTGTTGGAAATAAGAGTGAGTCAAATACTGCTATCAGCTATGTCCACACAATGTCCCGTAATCTTTCATATACATGACTTTGGATAAAATATGAGCTGAAGTTAATAATTTTGTTACCATTAGACTACATTTCTCAAATGTATAAGCAGTGTGATTTTTTAAAATATAATTAGATACCTGACACCTATCTTCAGTGATGGGTAAAAAAAAAAAAAAAAATGAACCGAGGGCTTCTGATTTTCAGCAAGCTAATTACAGGTCACCAGATTACAGGTAATGCAGAAGAGCTACAAAACCCAACGTCTCTATTTCCTCCCTCACAGGCACTGAAAGCAGCCGTGACAATGCTGTCATTCTCCTTTGTGAGGCCGAGGCGGGATGGCAGGTTCTAAATAATGCATAAGCTACTAACATGCCTGCTCATATCCCTTTCAAAAAATGGTGGAGTGTCTCTTTTATAGTCCACAAAGAATTGAAATCATACGGTGAATCCTGACAATTGCTTTCAGGAGGAGCTCTTGGCATGAGCTGCAGGTTCTTCAGTTTGCCCATGGCGGGAACGCAGACTGCCACTGCATACAGATGATCACAGGGCCTGGAGAGCCTCCTGGCTGCAGAGTTTTCCCAGGGCAAGACGAAGCCATACCAGCTTAAAATCCTGCCTCTGCTGCCTTCTCAGCAAATGGCATTTCCCTCACCCGTTTCATGCCTATCCTGTGAAGTCAGGTTAGTATTGTACACAAATCAGCAGTGCTCTTAGAGAAATGGATAATTCTTTCCTTTACCTCTGAATATAGATCCCAGGCTAAGTAGATGGAAAACAAGAATTAAAAAAAAAAAAAAAAAGAATAGAATCGATGTATCAATTAGCACTAGCTCTCAACTGCTGGGCTGCACAGATGAGCAAGGACATTTCAGTGTTTCCCTGAGAATTGGACTAGAGAAAATCTAGGGGCAGAGATGGGGGAACCAGTCTCTGCCCAGTGTAATGGGCCCCCTACCCCGTTTCCTCTCTTCTCTTTGCCTCTGGTTCCTCCCTAGCCTTTCAACTTTCAGAACAAATTATTCCAAGATCATATGAACCCAAGCATCTCACTGTGATACCCGAATTCAGAGTAACTCTAAAAGCAAGATCCTCCTACATGAGATTTCTCATACTGTTGCTTTGGTTTTCCATGTATCAGGTGTATATGACTTTCTCCACCAGGTTAAAGCCATGAGGAAGAGAATGTGTATGATTCCCTGGTTACCACCTAGATTCCTTCCTGGACACAGTGCTAGGAACATAACAGATTTTCAAGACATACTAGTGAAGCAAAAACCTATTTTAGAATAAAACATTTTTCTTAGAGGAAGAGATTAGCTAAGATGTATCTAAGGTTTCCCAGATATAAACATAATTCCTTTAAGGGAAAGAGGAATAGGAGTCAGTCATGTCTGACTCTTGTGACCCCATGAACCATAGCCTGCGAGGCTCCTCTGTCCATGGGATTTTCCAGGCAAGAACATGAGAGTAGGTTGCCATGCCCTCCTCCAGGTGATCTCCCCAACCCAGGGATCAAACCTGCAACTCCTGTGTCTCCTGCATTGCAGGTTGATTCTTTAAGGCTGAGCCACTGGAGGAGCCCCAAGCTAGGGATCAGGGGCTGAAAATTCACTGTCCATGGTGCATTCATTGCTAAAGCCAAATGTCTTAATTTAGCCGAGGCCATGGAAAACTCTTAATATTACTCAATGGAGAGTTACATATTAGAGATGATAAAGAGAAGACAAATCAATTTTTCAGGGCACATTATTTTATTATTTGCATGACTTTCTTTTGGAAATGTACTTTCTAGTCATTTATCTTCCTAGTCACCTAGGACAGCTTAGTCTCTTGTCTCATAGCCCTGGGTGCTAACGTATTGGTTGGCTGATCTCACAGGCACAGTGGTAAATGATCCTAAACCTTAATTTGTGTATGAAAAAACATGCACAAAGGGGTCAAATACGTAGCTCAGGGCCTCAAAACATAACAGCAGAAGTTACGAACTGAGCCTTGTTCTTCTGTGACATGGTGTATATTTAGTCTTCAGTCAAAACGTACTGCAGAGGTGCGAAGCATGTTACAGACCTCTTTTTGAGATCCTAGACCTGCCTGATTTGGGGCAACTCACTTTATTTCTCTCCTATCCAGTTCTGACATCATAAAAGAAGACAATTCCTAACAAGCAGATGTATTAGAGACACATCTAAATCAATGGCTGTTAAACTTCAGAATCCATTAGAATCACCCATAGACTTCTTAAATCATAGGTTCCTGGACCTGCCAGCCCTCAGTGTTCTAATCCTGTAGCTCAGGACTGTATGTGTGAGTGCTCAGTCACTAAGTCCTGTACAACTCTTTGCAACCCCATGAATTGTAGCCCACCAGGCTCCTCTGTCCGTGGGATTTCCCAAGCAAGAATACTGGAGTGGGTTGCCATTTCCTTCTTCAAGGGATCTTCCTGACCCAGGGATTGAGCCCACATTCCCTTACATTGGCAGGCAGGTTCTTTTCCACTGAGTCACCAGGGAACCCATTATAATTGGAGATATGTCTCAAACAGTGGTTCTCAAACATCAGAGTCCATTAGAGTCACCCGCAGCCTTCTTAAGATGTGTTTCTGGGCTCTGGCCCTCAATGTTCTGATTTTGCTGCTCAGGAGTAGCAGCCAAGAATTAGAATTTCCAATAAATTCTCAGGAGATGCTGATACTGAAGGTCTAGGTACCACACTTTGAAGAGCTTTGGTCTAAAGCAACTAACATAGATTAGATATTCAATAATCAGTGGCTATGATTATTTCTGAAGCATGGAAAGCAGTTTAATGAAATACTCGATGATGGAGAAGATATTGGATATACATAGATGATATAACTAAGAGTACAAGTCCTGCCAAGTCAGAGCACAGATGGAAGGTCGTCTCAGCCAGAGCAATGCTGAGAGATTTAAGAAGGAAGTGCTGCTCTGTAGCTCTTATGACAGAAAAAAAAAAAAAAAAAAAAAAAACCCTTCACTTTACAAATGTCTTCTAGATGTTCTTTAATGGCTCATACAATACACTGTATGGAAATGATTTACATGCCTCTCTTCTTCCTCTTCATGTGTGACCTCTTCCTCTGAATGTGGTGAAACTTTAATGACCAAGGAATTGAATGCTTAGCTTTAATGGGAGTTGCCCGTGTTAATCCCTTGTGCATAACTGGAAGAATGAATTTTATCTATTAAACTTTTCCAGATTTAGCCCTTACATATGTGATATAATGTCGTGTCAGAAAAAATTCTGTCAATGTGTTTTATATAACAGTGAACACATGGAAGTTGGAATCTTGGCTCATAAATACTACTGAATATCTAATAGTATAATTTTAAACAATGCATGCACACATGTAGGGGCAACTCAAGAAAAAAGAAACTGCCTAGTAACACAAAAATGTCTTTTGAAATTGTACAGTTAAAAAAAAAAAGCAAGTACTGAACCAGATGTAAGTTTGAGATTTGGGGCCAAACCTGTGTTCCCTAGTTCTATTAATTCTTCCAGTCAAGAAAACTCAGAAGGAGTGAAGATAGTACAAATATTCCTATTCACCCACCCTTCATATATGAGATTCACTGAGTCTGTCCCTCAACTTCTCTCTCAAATGTCCCCTCTTTCCATCTCCACTTCTCCAGTTCAGAGTCTCAGTACTTCTCACCTAGATTATGTCAATAACCACTTAATTCTTCATAGATCTAGTCAAGGACATCTTATACCTAATGCCATATAATTTTTTCTTATCACGTCAAGCCTCTATCCATAAGGCAATCATTTGCCTTAAGTATAAACCTGGCCTGGCAATCAAACTTTCATGACTTAGACCCAACCCCATTATCCAGTGTTTCACTGAACAAGATATTTTTACATTCCTCTCACCCTTGCCATATTGAACAATCGATGACTTCTAGCAAATCTTGTGCTCTCATTCTTCTATGCTGTAGCCTGCATTATATCTCTTTAAATAATAAAAACATTTAGTGTTTTATTATTTATAAAACAATATCACAAGGATAATCTCAATTTATCCCCCAAACATTAGACCTGTAAACTAGACATTTTCCTTTCCATGTAACAGAAGAGTAAATAGAAAATTAGAGAGATTACATATTGATAGAAATAGCCCAGGAGAGCTACCATTACAATAATTCTAAAACAAAATCAAAACACACACACACACACTTGGGAATCATTCCAGACTTGGGCAATCTCATCTTGCAGATCATAATAAAGAAAGAAGTTACAAGATCTATACATCAAAAGGGTTCATCTGAGAATGTGTCTTGATAAAATGATAGAATGTGAATCAATTCAATGATAATTACATTTAAGGCAGGGTGATGTAGAATGAATCCCAATTGCCTGAAAATATGGACCTTCTATGGAGCAACCATGTAGTCTTATTGACAAGATCATAACGAGTGGATATGTATTCTCTTCAAACTTAGGCAGTTTTGCACCCCCAGAAAATAGAATCTTCTCTTTTCTTCCTTTCCTAGGTTTCTACTCTTTGGCTTTTATATCTTCTTACTCCTCAAAAACGGAACTGAAAAGTCTGGGATAATGCTAGCCATCTTCTTGCTGTTTAATGTTGTTTTCAATAAAAAATAAATTTATTTTATCACAAGGGAATAGGTATATAGGTGTTTTCAACCTATAGACTCTAAAAAAATACAGGGTTTGACTGCAGGACCAAAATTATGTCAAAATTATCTAGATCTTTGTTGAAAATGCAGATAAAAATCAGAATCTTGAGAAATGGGGCCCAGAACTATGTTTTTCAAATGCTTCAAAAGATTGTCATTGTCACTAATCTTTAAGAAACCAGAGATCTTCTACTCAAAACCAGGGATTGAACCCAGGTCTCCAACATTGTAGGCACACGCTTCACCATCTGAGCCACCAGGGAAGCTCTCAACAATGGAATAGCATGTATGAAATCAAACTTTCTGCATGGACAACCATAAAAGATATTTAAAACATAAAACCCTAAGCAGCTGTACAAAGGCATATGTACAGTAAAAGCAACCAAACAATGTTGGCTTAAAGAATTAACATCCAGGAGAGAAGAACATTGAGGTAAACCCCACATTCACTACCTTTTTTAGCTTTGATAAATAAACCAAACAAAAAACTACAGCTTCAAGTTTATGGCAGTCACACTGGGCTTGGAGGTAAATTCTCAAGGCAACCTGGACTTGGGAAGCCAAAATTCAGGAAAAAAGAGAACTATAGAGAAGTAAACTGAAGTTCGGCTTGACTTTTGGCCTTTCAGATAATGGCAGAACAGAGCGACAGGTAGAAAAAGCCAGCATAAAGCTGCTAAGATCTTCGAAAGCTAAGTGGAATTTCACATCCTCACAGAGCTTGGAAGCCAAACTGAATTTAGAGACCTCCAAAGTACCAGGGTTATGGTAAATTTCCCAGGCTTTCAAGTAAGACCTCAGAAAGATAATACACTAGTAGTAGGAACAAATCAGAAGGAGACCTGTCTGAAAATCACCACCCCCACTCCCAGTTCATCTCATCATTGATCGGATGTAAATGATTGGCCTTTACTTCAACTGCCTTCTGGAAAAAAAAAAAAATCTTATAAAAACATAATATTATTAATATCTTCAATTTAGATGCATAGTATCAAGCATGTAATCCAAAACTTCCAAATATGACTGGAAGTAGGGTCAAATGAGACGAAAAAAAAAAAAAAAACAGATAACTGTAACAGACCCATAGTGATACAGGTATTAGAGTGACCATGAGAAGATATTAGAATGACTGATTTGTACATTAAAGAAAAAGTATAAAATATAGAAAACTTCAAAAAGAACTGAATCTATGAAAATAATTATCTAGAACTAAAATTAAGAAATTAAGAAATGAGTTTAATAACTAATTAGACACAGTATAAGGGAAGTTCAGCTGAGCGGGAAAGAATCTCCTGCAATGCAGAAGACACAGGAGATGTGGGTTTGATCCCTGGGTCAGGAAGATTCCCTGAAAGAGAAAATGGTGACCCACTCTAATATTCTTGCCCAGAAAATCCCATGGACAGAGGAGCCTGGTGGGCTACAGTCCAATAGGTTCACAAAGAGTTGGATCCGAATGAGTAACTGAGAAGGCAAGGGGATATTAATGAACTGGAAGATAGATCAGTATAAAATATCAAAACTAAATCACAGCTGGATTCTAAAGAGAAAAGAAGTGTGTAAAGAACATATGGGACAAGGTAAAATTACCTGTGCTGTGCTTAGTCAGTGATGTCCGGCTTTTTGTGACCCCATGGACTATACACACCAGGCTCTTCTGTCCATGGGGATTCTCCAAGCAAGAATGGGTTGCCATGCCCTCTTCCAGGGGATCTTCCCAACTCAGGTATCGACCCAGGTCTCCTGCATTGCAGGCAGACTCTTTAACCATCTGAGACACCAGAGAAGCAAGAGAAGAGAAAAAATGTGACATAAATATTCAAAGAGGTAATGACCTGAAGAAAAACAGATCCAGCAGGGGAAAAATTTTTAAAAAGAAGATGCATCCCCTTCAAAGGAGCAGCAATAAGGTCTAAAGCTAACCTGTCAACAGAAATGACAGAAGGCAGGAGACAAGGGAAAGAAATATGTAAAGTGTTGAAAGAAAATAACTATAAATCAAGAATTCTTTATCCAGTGAAATACCCTTAAATAGTAAAGACTAAGTAAATAGAAATCCTTTAGACAAAAACAGAGAAAAATTATTGCCAGCAGGTGTGCCCCAAAATAAATCCTAAAAGAAGTTCTTCAGGCAAAAGGATAGCAGTTAGAAACATGGTAATAAAAACAATGAAAATCTTTGGAAAAAATTAAAATGTTGGTAAACATAAATGAATACTTAGTATTTAAAAAGCAATGATAATTTTTTCTGGGGTTGAAAAATACATGTTGGTTAAAATAAATGACAACAATTGCACAAAGCTTGTGAAGAACAAAAGTACTTATTACATACTGGGTCAAGTATACAAGTTGCAGTCTTTGGGTAAGAAGAATTGAACAGTAAATGAGTATACACCTAACAGGCTATGGGTCAAATAGGAAAAATAATAAATATGTGGGTTTAAATACACTGATTATATTAATTGTAAATGAACTAAATGCCACAATTAAAAAACTTATTAGACCAGATAAAATAAAATATATGCTGCTTATTAGAGACACTTTAAATATAAAGATACAGAAAAGTTAAAAATAAAATGATGGAAAAACATCTGCCATACAAACACTAACCAAAAGAAAACTGATATTACTATAATAATATTAGACAAAATAGTCTTTAAGATAACAGGAGAACCAGTGGTACATTTCATACCAATAAAATGATCGATTCTACAGGAAAAAAAATGACAATTCTCAGTGTGTAAATGTCTATCAGCACATTCTCAACAAATATAAAGCAAAAACTGCTGGATATAAAGGAGAAATTGACATATCTACAATCATAGTTGGAGAATTTCATTCAGCAAGTGGAAAAAAAAGCCAACAAAAATTAGTAGCAATAATTAAGATAAATGACATGACTGAGGGCTAAGCGCACAGCACAATGTGACCAACAAATTTGACTGAACCGGCACATACAGAATAGGATACCTGCAGCTGAGGAAGGCACAATCTTTTCAAACACAGAACAATTACCGAAACTGACCATGAGCTGCTCTGTGCTTAGCTGTGTCCGACTCTCCCACCCCATGGATAGTAGCCCGCCAGGCTCCTCTGTCCATGGGGATTATCCAGGCAAGATTACTGGAGTGAGTTGCCATGCCTTCTTCAGGAGATCTTCCTGACCCAGGAATCGAACTGGGGTCTCCTGCATTGCAGGCGGATTCTTTACCAGCTGAGCTACCAGGGAAGCTTGACTATGTATAGGCCATAAACTAATACTAAAAAAATTTAAAGGCTTCAATTCATACAGAGTTCATTTTCTAAACACAGTGGAATTAAGCTAGAAATCAATATTTTTAAGAAGATAGAAGATCCAGAGCTATCTCGAAAATAAGCAATAGACTTCTAATTAACCCATGAGTAAAAGAAGAAATCGTGATGAAAGTTATTAAGTCCTTTGAACTAAATGAAATCGAAGATATGATACAACAAGAATTACTGGATATAGCTAAACTCATAGTTAGAGGGGAATGTATAGAATTAAATGACTATATTACAAAGGGAAAAAATGCTTAAAACTAATGATCTAAGTATTCAGCAATAGATGCTAAAAGAAAGTGAAAGTGAAGTTGCTCTGTCGTGTCTGACTCTTTAAGACCCCATGGACTGTAGCCTACCAGGCTCCTCCATGGAATTTTCCAGGCAAGAGTACTGGAGTGGGTTGTCATATCCTTCTCCAGGGGATCTTCTCGACCCAGGGATTGAACCCGGGCCTCCCACATTGCAGGCAGACGCTTTACTGTCTGAGCCACCAGGGAAGCCCCAGGGAAGCCCCAGGGAAGCTAGAAAAGAACAGTATATTAAATCTGGGGAAAGTATGGAGTAAATAATAAAGATCAGAATTTAATAAAATAAAAATCAAATATACAATAGGGAGAATTTTTAAAGTTTCTTTAAAAAGATTAATAAAATTAATAAATGACTAATAAACATTACTGAGCCTGACAGAGAAGGAGGGATGGAGAAAGCAGAGGAGTAGGGGAAAAAAAAACAAATTACCATTATCAAGTGTTTAAAAAAAAATGGATTCTTACTCTAAGGATATTGGAACGATATAGTGGATAAACAACTTTAAGACAATAAATTTGAAAATTTAGTTGAAATGATCAGAAAATACAACCTAAACTGAAAGAGGAAAAAATAGAAAATCTGAATAACTCTTTGTTTAAGAAATTAAATCTGTAATTAACATTTTTCACAAGGAAAATATTAGGGTGACATAATAGCAATCTTAGGAAATTTAATCAGTGAAATTCACCACATTAACAGAATAAAGAAAACAATGTTATATGGTCTTCTTAACAGACACACACAAAAAAACTTTAATTAAAATCCACTCTACATCATGACAAAAATCCTTCAAAAACTAGGCATATAAATGATCTTCCTTAATGTATAAAAAGTATTTACAAAAAAATATAGAGAAGACATACTTATGATAACATATTAGAAGATTTCCCCTTGCAATCAAGAATGAAACAAAGGTGTTCCTCTGCATTATTCCTTCTGTCATTATATAGAAGTCCATGTGGATGAAATAGGTCAAGAAAAAGATTTAAATTACAAGGATTGGAAAGCAAGAAATAAAAGTATCATTATTCACAGACAAGATGAAGAAAATTCTAAACTACAGAAAAAGTATGAGAATTAGGTAATAAATTTAACAATGTGAGACGCACAATCAATATATAGCAAAAGCAGTATATTTCTAAGAATATCAAAACAAAATATATAAGAATAAATGTACTTACACGTCTCAAGTTTTTACACACACACACAACTTTGTTAAGAGAAATTAAAGACAAAAAATAGACGTGGTATGTATCATACTCATAAACTGGACAATATATAAACATAACTCTCCAGCAATATGACTGATTGATTCAAAGCAATCCCAATAAAAATCCTAGCAGTATTAAAGCATCTGTTTTCTAGACCAACTGCCAGTACCAATAGTTGTCAGTAAGGATTCCTTGAAAACAGAAATAAATTCTTAAAGATTTGCAGGCAGTAGACTTTTAGACAGTGCTCTCAGGAACAACTCTGAGGAATGAACGCCACAATATGGGGCACAGGAATGGGTTCAATTGCAATGCAATAGCACCAGACTCAGTCAATCCTGTGATTCTGGTTTCAGTCTGTTTGCCCTCTGATGCCCTCTCTCAGCGCCTACCATCTTACTGGGGCTTTTCTTACCTTGGATGTGGGCTATCTCCTCTCTGCCACTCGCCATCCCAGCGCCTTCATGCTGGTTTTAGAAAAGGCAGAGTAGTCTACAGCCATACCACCCTGAATGCACCCGATCTCATCTGATCTCGGAAGCCAAGCAGGGTCAGGCCTGGTTAGTACTTGGATGGGAGAAAAGGCAGAGGAACCAGAGATCAAATTCCCAACACCCACTTGGTCATTGAAAAAGCAAGAGACTACCAGAAAAACATCTATTTCTGCTTTATTGACTATGCCAAAGCCTTTGACTGTGTGGATCACAACCACCTTTGGAAAATTCTGAACGAGATGGGAATACCAGGCCACCTGACCTGACTCTTAAGAAATCTGTATGCAAGTCAGGAAGCAACAGTTAGAACTGGACATGGAACAACAGACTGGTTCCAAATAGGAAAAGGAGTATGTCAAGGCTGTATAATGTCACCCTGCTTACTTAACTTATATGCAGAGTACATCATAAGAAACACTGGGCTGGAAGAAGCACAAGCTGGAATCAAGATTGCCGGGAGAAGTATCAATAACCTCAGATATGCAGATGACACCACCCTTATGGCAAAAAGTGAAGAACTAAAGAGCCTCTTGATGAAAGTGAAAGAAGAGAGTGAAAAAGTTGGCTTAAAGCTCAACATTCAGAAAACAAAGATCATGGCATCCAGTCCTGTCACTTCATGGCAAATAGATGGGGAAACAGTGGAAACAGTGGCTGACTATTTTGGGGGGCTCCAAAATCACTGCAGATGGTGACTGCAGCCATGATATTAAAAGGTGCTTACTCCTTGGAAGGGAAGTTATGACCAACCTAGACAACATATTAAAAAGCAGAGACATTACTTTGCCAACAAAGGTCCATCTAGTCAAGGCTATGGTTTTTCCAGTAGTCATATATGGATGTGAGAGTTGGACTATAAAGAAAGCTGAGCACCAAAGAATTGATGCTTTTGAACTCTGGTGTTTGAGAAGACTCATGAGAGTCCCTTGGACTGCAAGGAGATCCAATCAGTCCATCCTAAAGGAAATCAGTCCTGAGTGTTCATTGAAAGGATTGATGTTGAAACTGAAATTACAATACTTTCGACACCTGATTTGAAAAGACCCTGATGCTGGGAAATATTGAAGGCAGGAGGAGAAGGGGACAACAGAGGATGAGATGGTTGGATGGCATCACCAACTCAATGGAGATGAGTTTGAGTAAACTCCAGGAGTTGGTGATGGACAGGGAGACCTGGCATGCTGCAGTCCATGGGGTCACAAAGAGTCGGACATGACTGAGCTACTGAACTGAACTGAACTCAGCCTAAGGGAGTTCTGGAGCTGGGATGCCCAGTCATAATCCCTCCAACTGTGGCATGAGGGCTAGATCTTTTACTCCTGCCAGGACCCATCACTAGATACAGGATGCCCCTAAGGAAGAGGGTGTATTCTTGAGTTAGGCAACTTTCTCTGTTCCAGAGAAATTCTTGAGAACCTCAGCTATAAGCCCTCAGCAGCCAACATTCCAGGCATTTGGGGGAATAAGTGCCTCAGTCCTGAAGGAGGAACATTCAGGGACATACCACAGAGTCCACTACAGTACATTACATGCACAATTTCATTTATTTCTTACAACAACTCTACAAGAAAAGTGCTTTTATTTTCAAATGGCCAGTACAGAAAATAAACAGCAGTTAAACAACTTATCCAGAATTGTACCTGTACAATAAAATAAAACCTGTACTATTTACCCCTCATTATGACTAAGGTAAAATTGATGAATGCATACATCCTTTTAATCAAACTTCAGTACAGTCACTCAGTCGTGTCCAACTCTTTGAGACCCCATGGACTGCAGCATGCCAGGCTTCCCTGTCCATCACCAACTCCCGGAGCTTGCTCATACTCGTGTACATCAAGTCGGTGATGCCATCCAACCATCTCGTCCTCTGTCATCCCCTTCTCCTCCTGCCTTCAATCTTTCCCAGCATCAGGGTCTTTTTCAGTGAGTCAGTTCTTCACATCAGGTGGCCAAAGTATTGGAGTTTCAGCTTCAACATCAATCCTTCCAATGAATATTCAGTACTGATTCCCTTTAGGATTGACTGGTTTGATCTCCTTGCTGTTCAAGGGACTCTCAGAAGTCTTCTCCAACACCATAGTTCAAAAGCATCAATTCTTTGGCTCTCATCTTTCTTTATAGTCCAGCTCTCACATCCATACATGAGTATGGAAAAACCATAGCTTTGATTAGACGGGACTTACTAAAGAAAAAAAAATTGTCCTCACATCTGGAGAGTTAAATTTATCAAGAAGAAACTGCTATTTATCTGAAGTCTAAAAATACTTAGTCTGTTACTTTGAATGTCTTCCACCTAGTGCTTTTAAATTATTCTATACCCATAGAAGGGTTTTCTCCATCAACAGATATTTTAATAAGCAACTGAGAGTACATTGTTCAGGCCTTTTAATTATACATTAAGTCAAGGCATTTATTAAACATCCACTATCATCATGGCCTTATTGTTCTAAGCACTGAGGGTATGGAGGCTGGGCAGGGGAATTAAAAGCTAAAACCACACAAAATTGAGGGAACTGATTCTTGCCTCTTAGTTTTGTTTATTCTCCTCAGCCAAGCAAGCAATAAAACTAAAATTGCTGTAGTTCTCATAGCATGAGGCCTCCTGAAATATGAGATTATTTGTGAAAAACAGCATTTAAAGTCAATTTAAATTTTGTTATTACAGGGATTCTAATGAATGTTAGTTACCCTAAAACAATGCAGGAAATTGGATTACTTGCTTTTCTTTGAATCATAACCAGTCATCACATCTTACAGTTTTCAGGCATCACAGCTTTTTTTGTATATTATTTTATTAGTGCTATTGAGGTATAATTTATATTCAGTAAGCTATACACATTTGAAGTGTACAATTTGATAAGTTTTCACATATATGTACACCTGTGAAACCGTCCTAAAAATAAAGACAATGAACAAAATAATCACCCATAAAATTTTCCTCTTGTTGCTTCGTAGTCCCTCTTCCCATCTTCATATCCTACATCCCACGCCAACGTGAGATTTATCCATGTTGGGGGACTATCATTCCTTCTATCACTGAGTGGTATTCTATTGATATTTTCAAATATATCACAATTTGTTTATCCATTCACATGTTGACAGACATATGGGTTGTTGTCAATTTGGGACTGACAGAAGCCAAGCTGTCCAAGTCTTTATTTGGACATAGACCTTCAGTTGTTTGGGATAATTATTATTATTTGGGAGGGGAATGACAGGATCATATGGTAGGTATATGTTTAACTACTTAAGAAATTGACAAACTTTTCCCAAAGTGATTGTACCATTTTCTAGTCTCTCTAACAACAGGGGAGAGAATTTACTCTTCCCATCCAATTGAGAGAGGCAGGAAACACTACAGATATTCACCGTGGAAAGATTCTTCTTCCTGCACCAAGATTTCTCCCCACTGACCAGATTGCTTCAAGCCAGTATGGTTTGTCTGTGTGATTCCCGACTCGGCCCTGCCTTCTCCACAGAGAAATACTTCATGCTCCAAGCTTCATGCCCACAGGTTCTGTACTTACTTTTCTGCAAACAGGGAAAGTTCCTCTCACCTTGAAAAAGTGTGCTTTACTGGTCTGTTTAGAACCAAATACATATCTATAAAATATTTTCAGTAGTTCTAGAAATAAATGCCTTGGATTTTTACATCCTTCTCCAAACCAATAGATATGTGTCCTTGCTTATGTGACAAAATATTTAATAAGACATGATCCCTAAAACTACATATAGCTCTTCAGTAGACTCTGGTCCACACCCAACTGAGTAGGATCACAACCCCACTTGCCTTAGACACTTCACATTGTTAAAGTAACCTAAA
This sequence comes from Dama dama, assembly GCF_033118175.1. Classification (NCBI taxonomy): domain Eukaryota; kingdom Metazoa; phylum Chordata; class Mammalia; order Artiodactyla; family Cervidae; genus Dama; species Dama dama. The sequence continues at coordinate 52,464,821 of NC_083710.1, forward strand.
ATACCACTAGCATTCTTGGTAACCACCTCATATCACTGGTCAGCTGTAAACACTTTAGGCAGTTGCTCTGAGAATTTTCCACATGAATAACTGCCAGGCAAAGTCCCCCTGTGTACTTCCAGAGTGCTTTTTCAACTTTAGGCCCAACTTTATATTTATTCTACTAAATTTCATCTTTCTCACTTTTTCTCACTATTCATCCATCAAAATACCATTTGAATCCCTATTGTCCAAAATATTAGCTATTTCTCATCAGTTCTTATTGCTCATGACTTGCCTTCTATCTCATCAACACTGCTGACAACAATTTTGAACAAAGCATATTCACAGATGGGACCCAACAGCACACTATTAGAGACTTCAGTCCAAGTTGATCTTAACCAGTTATTTAACACCATAATCCAGGGGTCAGTGAACCACAGCCTATGGGCCAAATTGGGCTGGCAATCCTTCCACAGAGAAAGATTTATTGGAACCTCTGCCATTCATTCATGTATGTCTACCTATGGCTGATTTCATGCTACAATGGCAGAGTGGAGTAGTTGAAACAGTGACCATGGACTACGAAGCCCAAAATAGTCTCTGGCTCTTACTTGCTGTATAGCAGAAACAAACTCAACACTGTAAAACAACTATACTCCAATTTTTAAAAATGATGAACTTAATATGAAAATATGACCCAAAAAATTGTCAGGATGGAAATTATAGCAATGGCTTAATAAACATGTGAATGGTTTAATGGTTTAATTAGATAGTTTAATGGGTATCTAAATAATAAACTTTTAAGTGGTTTAATAAGTGTTTTTTTATTAAACATTTATAAAAGTTGAGCTTACCCTACTTCTCTGGAAAGTCTACTATTCTCCATGATAATATACAGGGGTTCCACAATCAGATAGGAAAGACATTGCATTTAGCTACTGTAATACTAGAGCAAAATAACTCCTGTGCTATTTCTATATTTAATACCAAAGTACTGATAGCAATATCAGTGTTTTACCTTTTAAAATTATTTAATGTTGTGAAATTTAACCAATCAACTGAATTGTGCGTTTATAAAATATAAAATTTTCTAAATGTTATGAAACAAGAAGACAAAAAGATAAATGTATAAATGTGTATATTACCTAAGCATTATCCTTTTAACATAAATTATTATCTTCTCGTGGCTCTGATGCCTGTCAATCCTTACCCGCCTCTAAGAGGGGCCTCTTGGGTTGCTATCATTCATGTAGGTCTGAATGGGTTTCAGAAGTTTGAGCTGAGCTGACTCCCTCACAGAGGTCTCAGGACTGCTACCTTCCAACAGAATTCTGCTCTGCAAAGTGGGGACTTGTTGACGTAATTATTATTCATCTTCCCACCAGCCCATGGGTTCTGGTATTGGTTTGTTCTACATTTCCCCCCAAAAGAAATATCTACCCATATCAAAGGATTTCTTCTACCAGCTCCATGCTTACTCTTCCCCATATTTTTTAAAATGTTTTTATTGGAGTATAGTTGATTTACAATGTTCTGTTAATTTTCTACTGTACAGCAAAGTGAATCAGCTATATGTATACATATATATCCCCTCTTTCATATTTTCTTCACGCAGAGCATTGAGTTGAGTTCCCTGTGCTATATAGTAGACTTTCCTTAGTTGCCTATTTTATACATGTGTTAGTAACTCAGTCGTGTCCAACTCTTTGTGACCCCAAGGACTGTAGCCCACCCAAGCTCCTCTGTCCATGGAATTTTCCAATTAAGAATACTAGTGTTGGTTGCCATTCCCTTCTCCAGGGGATCTTCCCAACCCAGGAACTGAACCTGAGTCTCCCACATTGCAGGCAGATTCTTTATCACTGAGCGATTACTAAGAGTCCTCATTTTATAAATAGTAGTGTATATATGCCAATCCCAAACTCCCAAATCATCCCACCCCCACCATTCCCACTTGGTATTCATATATCTTTCTCTATGTCTGTGTCTCTATTTCTGCTTTGTAATAAGATTGTCTATACAAATTTTTTTTCAGATTCCATATAGATGCATTAAAATATATTTGTGGTACATATATACAATGGAATATTACTCAGTCATAACAAGGAATGGAATTGGGTCATTTGTAGAAACATGGATGGACCTAGAGACTATCATACAGAGTGAAGTAAGTCAGAAAGAGAAAAACAAATATTCCTCCTATTTTTGAGTCAGGAATCAGGCTGGGGAAATGTGAGGGCCTGGAGTTGTTGCCAGAGCTGAGGGAGAGAAAGAATATGAATTTGTGACAAGAAGGGGAGGGGAGAGGGTGACTGGAAAAAGAAATCAAAGAGTGGAGGAAACCACTGACCAGTGGTTGGAAAAATGGTATCACACCAAGGAAAGTTCTTTCACTTGGGTCCTTAAAAACAGTAAGTTAAAAGTATATGGAGACTTTTATTTAGGTACTTTAAAATAGCAAGCCATATTGGAACTTTAAAAAACAATCATGAGAGGCTTCCATGGTGGTCCAGTAGCTAAGACTCTGCAGTCCCAATGCAGGGGGCCGGGGTTCAATTCCAGGTCAGGGAACTAGATCCCACATGCCACAACTAAGAGTTCACAGGCTGAAACTAAAGAACTTCCAGGCTGCAACTTAAAAAAAGATTCCACATGCTGCAACTAAGACCTGGTGCAGCTAAATAAATAAAATTTTAAAACAATCATGAAATAGTTGAAGACTGTACTATTTTAGGCCTCCTCCATTCTGCTACCTTACTTCACACCTTCATCTCTCACCTACACTAACACAGTGACCTCTGAAGCATGTGTTTCTGCCACACTGCCCTAGGAAGCTCTTAATGCTTCAGATCCTCTCCAGGTTCCTCGCCACCCGCAAGTACAATCCCAAACTTTCTAAGGCATTGCTCACAGTGTTATAATCTATCACTTCTCCCACAGGCCCAACACTCCAATCATAACACACCATTATCTCCTTGAGCAGAGGCTGTCCCAGTGTCTTTTACTTACTTCTTTCCAGAATGACCCTCACCCACTTTTCAGTCAGAATCACTGCTATTGATCCTCCAAGAAGATGATCATTTAATTTGTTAAGCAGTCCTTTAGTGTTCTTCAAGGCTACATGAAGTGGTTCTATTCTGTATTCCAGGAACATTCTACACAAGGCTCTTTAGTGGGACTTTCAATGTCATATTCTAGTCACTCATTTATACATGTTTCCTCGAACTCCTTGAGAAAAAAAGCCTTTCTTTCTTCAGCTTTGTGTCTCTAATTGCTATCACAGTGCCTCCCACATGGCCAGTGCTGAGCAGTACTTAACGAATGAGGAAATGGATGGATGAGTTCATTCAAAACAGCCTGCTCCTTTCTCATAACCTCTCTATCCCTGTTAAACTCCAATTATGCTTTAATCATATTTATTTGATCCTTTCCATAGTTGGATGTGGTCAGATCATCCGCAATTTCTATACCTGCAATTTGAAGCTTCTTTAATTTCATAATTTGAAATCCATTTTAAATAGATCTCTTCTTCTAGTTTACCTCAAGTCAAATAAATGGTAAATTAAGCCAAAAGATGGCTCTGCTCACTTTCACATCCCTCAACGCCTCCCTTCCCACTGGGGCTGGTTCCGCTTCATGGCCATTCCCCTGCACACATCACTGCATCCTCCCGAGGGGCCCTTCTTGATCAGCCACGTACCCATCATTACAAGTATGCCTGTCACTGCTGACTGCTCCCGCTCTCTCTCCCCTTTGCTCTTCCTCCTCTGCCTGTTTTTTGTTTGCCCCACAAGGCCCTTCTCTCTGTATCACATAGCAACATGAGGAGGAGGAGGGAATCAGAAAACCTAGATTGCAGACCCAGGCCCACAGTAACCAACAGAATGTGTGCTTAGCCCCAACCCACACTTTGCAACCCCACGGACTGCAGCCTTCCAGGCTCCTCTGTTTATGAAGATACTGAAGACAAGAATACTAGAGAGGGATGCCATGCCCTCTTCAAGGGGATCTGCCCAACCCAGGGATCAAACCCAGGTCTCCCACATTGCCAGCAGATTCTTTGCCATCTGAGACACCAGGGGAGCCCATGAATACTGGAGTGAGTAGCCTATTCCTTCTCCAGGGGATCTTCCCCACCCAGGTATCAAACGGGGTCTCCTGCATTGCAGGCGGATTCTTTACCAGCTAAGCTACCAGGGAAGCCCACCCAACAGAATCACTTGGAGTAACAAAAGCACCCATCACTGCTGTTGAAACAGCTAATGTTATCGTATTAGCTGTTTCCCTTGTGTTCTGATTTAATGGTCAAAACACCCTGCAAGGTACGTATGAATATATCCATTTTAAAGATAAGGAGGAATTTCCCTGATGATCCAGTGGTTAATAATCTGCCTTGTAAGGCAGGGAATGCAGGTTTGATCCCTGGTCAGGGAACTAAGATCCCACATGCTGCAACTACTGAGCCTATGCAACACAACTCGAGAGTCCTCTGCACCAAAAGGAAAGATTCAATGATGCAACGAAGATCCTGCATGCCACAATTAATTCCTGATGCAGCCAAATAAACAACTAAATAAGAAACTGAAACTGAATGCCTCATGCTTACTTGGCATGGAAGCTGTGAACTCCAATGGGGCAGCATGGAGGAAGCCAGGCAGACAAGGGTTCAACTCTTGACTCTGTCATCTATTAGCCGGCTCATTGCCAGCCAATTCCTCATTATAAATAGCAGTTTAGTATTTATTAAAATGTGGATAATACTACCAGCCTTGCAGCACTGTGTATGATTGATAGGTGAGAATTTGTATAAACAGCATGGTAACTGGCTCACAGTACTTGTTCAATAAATGGTAACTCAAGATGACATGATGACACCAGGCTTCAAGCTTGCTTATAAAGCCTGGGTCCCCATGATGTCCTGCCTCTTGAATGGTTAATTTCTCCATTTAGGAACGAACTAAAGAAGATGGCGGTAAGAATTACAAAGCCTTTAGCCACTTGCTAAGACAGGCTTGTCATTTAACCTTTGAATTTCAGTTTCTTCATCTATAAAGTGAGGAGTTTGGCGGGTCTTCTTTCACAAATTCCTTGGGATTTCTGAGGGTCTGGTTACATAAAGCAGAATATTTTTGAAAGGCCCACATATCAAGGAATCTCTCTATAGGGATTAATTGATTAGGACTCCCTCACACCACCACCTCAGAAATGTTTAGTTTAGAAACTAAAACAAGAAAGCTGGAAAGAAAAAAGTATAAATTTCAGGCCTTAGATATCAACAGGTAGTGTAAGAAGACAGCCAAGTGGCAGTGAGGCCCTCAGATAATCCCATGTCAGTATATCTGCTTCCCAATTCATGAAGCCAGACCTAAGACTGCATCTGTTTCTATGGTCTGAAAACTAGTTGGTTCCTTTTCTTGCCTAAAGAGTAGATCTCAGTTAACTAGGGAAAAATGGTTCCCTACCAAAATACAAAAAATATAAATGAACTGCAGCGTGCTGGAAATAGGGTCCAACATAAATTATGTGCTGCTAACACTGACTGCAGTGTAACTATGCCTGGACAGAATTCTGTGCTCCTGAGAAACCTTATACTCCAGAAAGAGTGTGGGATAATTGCTAAAACAGCTTATTATGATTGGTGCTATAATGATAGCATCCACTGAGGAAGATTTGCCTGAAGATGGGTGAGAAGGCGGGGTTAGCATGTACATAAGGCCCTGCATCACCTGTGTTTCAGCCTCTGCTCTCTTGCCCATGCTAGATTAAGATACAAATAAAGCTGACCTGTAGAAACAAGTCATGTTTTTACATTACTCTGAAATGTTCCTACATTCAGAAAAGCCATAGCTATTTTATAAAGTAGTCCTGGAACTACTGATTGTGGCCAAATACTGGGAACGAGCTCAGGGACCTACGGGTGCATGGGGGCATGATTCCAGTGATCCAGTGATCAGGTCTGACTTATTTACCGCTACAGAAATATGGAGACATGTGTGGTACCAAACAGTAGTCAAAACTTCAATGCAGAGTCAGATCAACATGGAAGCCCTCCCTCCAGTTCTGCCTGGCAGTGGGCTCCCTCCCTCCCAAGGCCCCCTAGCTTTTGGAGCTCATCCCCTCCCTTCAGCTTTCCCACATCAGGGATGTTTTATCTCCAGTAGATCAATCCTGCTGTCTTTATTATTCCTCTCTCTTTGTCTATAAGAAGATTCTCAGGTCCTATTGACCCCTCGAGTTAGTCCCCATTTGCTTCCTTCAAGGTCCATTAATCCTCAACAGCAGCTGATTCTCTGCAGTTTCTACCTTCTCATCAACATTCACCAATGCCTCCTCTAATATCATTTCTATTTCCAATATTCCACTGAAAATGCTCTCCCCAAATGCAAACCATGATCACTAAAATGTTAGCTCCAATCCCTCTTCTCAGACTTCAGACTGTTGAAATTTGGCCCTTTGCCACAGCCACCTTCTTGGAACATTTCTCCTCTGCTTTGGGATATGATTTCTGCTGATTCTTGACTTACTTGTGACCATTTATACTTCATTCTTCTCTGTCTCTGCCTAGCCTTTAGTGTCAGTATTTACCAGCATTCTATCCTCAGCCTTCTTCTAATTATTTTCCTTGACTATAATTATGAACATAGTCACAACTTAGTTGCAGCAATCAAGGTAGCTGCACAATACCTGACATGCATGCATGTGCTCAGTTGCTCAATCATGTCCATCTCTTTGCAACCCAATAGACTGCAGCCCATAAGCCTCCTCTGTCCGTGGGATTCTCCAAACAAGAATACTGGAGTGGGTTGCCTTTTCTTCTCCAGGGCATCTTCCTGACCCAGGAATCAAACCTACATTGGATCCTGACAATCCTGCACTGGCAGGCAAATTCTTTACCACTGAGCCACCTGGGAAGCCCACGATATCTGACACTAAACATTCAATAAATAGCAATTGTTTTAACAAATCTTTCCCACTTAGGCTCCTGCTGTACTTGGTCATAAAATCTATGTTCCAATACACAGATTTTATACTTTCCAACAAAAAACCTGGTGTTTCCTAAGACATTATTTTCCTCATGGTGTGTCTTGCCTCCTCACACAAGGATTTCTTACAGCCTCCAAAAATCTGTTTAAATATTACCTTCTCCTTTCTCAACATCCCAATAAAAGTTTACTCTGGGCCCATAGAGTGTGCCGTTACCTCCATTAACTAGTTGCTTTATGTCTCCAGTTATAATGGAGCCTGTTAAATAGCCAGAGTTCCATGTGAAGTACATTCAAAGTGTAATCCAACAATCAAAATATTTAAAATATAATTCCAATTTGTATTTTCATTTCTCCATTTGTACTTGCTATCCAATTTATAACCCGTGATAAATCTTCTCAAGTTCTTTTGCCACTTCTAAGTTCTTTCCCATTATCTCCAATGTCTCTAGAACAATTCAAATGCTAAGCCTTCCAAAATTCTTCCATTCATGCTGTGAGTTTCCCATAGAATTTCTTGCTTTACCATAGAATTTCTTTCTAAATTAGCCTCTTATTTATTTGTGAGTTTTTTTATGTGTGCCAGTCTTCAGATACTCCTGATAATATATATCCCAAAGCTTGGAAATTCCCTGGAAAAGGTAGATGTGGATGATACAAATGTAGGACAAAGAGAAAACTGGTAACACTCACATATGAAGAAATTACAACATCCCAATTTTAATTCTAAGTTTTATTCTCCTTAATTTAAAGCAGCACTTAAAGGTTTTGCGTTCTTATAACACCAAAGCACCCAAAATTTATGCATTTATTTGTAGAGCATGTAGTATATGTCATACAGTAATGATACAAACTGAGATATCAGAAGTAGACAAAGGAGAAGGAGGAGGTAGGGAGGAAGAGTGGAGATAGAAAGAACAGGATCAAGAAGGATATTGCTCTTGCAAAGCTTATGATAAGTGATTGAGATCAATATACCCAGCACATTAGAGATGCTCAATAGTTATTTGCTGAATTGATTGCATTCCCCCAGCTACTCATTTACATATAGAAACTATTCTTTATTTTGTACCAAACTGGCATATAAAATTCCATAAGTAACTTATTGAGGATGTCCTCAACCCAAATATCATAATTGGCTATGAGAATTCTGAAAAGTAATTTACAATAATAACAGTCAAATGTTCAAGGATTTTTAAGATAAATTAAATGCATTATTTTTATAACAAGATCACTTTTACCTGTTTGCTTATAACATACCTTCTTAGCTGAAAGAGAAAGGAGCAGAATTAAAATTAGTGTGTTGGAAATTTCTCATAAACCTGGGAACTTCCATGAGAGTGTGCCTTGCATGTGACCACCATTCCCACATGGGTTCACAGTGAAAAAAAAAAAAAGAAGAACCGATAGTCAAATAAAGACCCCATATTTTCCACTCCTCATAACAAACCAGCAAAAAAAGGCAATTTCAAAACAACTAAGAGACTCTGGCATTCTCATCCTTCCTCTTCATGTTTTCCCTCATCCTTTCCTCTCCCTCCAACATCATTTTAAACCTTTCACAAACTCCATTTCTTTCCAAATTTCCCTTTCCATTTGAACTCTTGTGCGTGTGTTTATGTGTGTTCATCTTCCCCCCTTTTATAGTTTCCTTTTCTTTCCCATGTTTTTCTTGCTTCCTGCTCACCCCACTTTCCAACCCCCACTGGGGAGTGGAGGCAGCAGAAAGTAGCAGTTGTGGCTGAGAGGCTGGGCAGGAAGGGGCAGAATGAAACAAAGCTGATGAGCTGTATGAATATGTCATTCAAGAGAGCTTGTTAGCTTGAGCTTACAACACAGGCAGTGTTGGGGGAGATGACATGAAGAGATTTAATCCAAGAAGAGATTAAGCACACACTGGCTAACTGGTCAAGGCCCATCTTGATCTCATTTTTCCTGGAAAGACATTTTGGATGTCGAGAATTAAAACTCAAGCTTCTAGGACTTCCCTGGTGGTGCAATGGCTAACACTCCATGCTCCCAAAGCAGGGGACCCGGGTTCAATCCCTGGTCAGGGAACTAGGTCTCCCAGGCTGCAACTAAAGATCTTACATGCCACAGGATTGAAAGATTCGAAATATCGAAGACCAACATGCCACAACTAGGACCTGGAGAAGTCAAGTAAATAAATAAATATTCAGAAAAAATATGATTCCCTTCATGCAATCTCAGTCAGTTTCTCCTGTACAAATATTGGAGTACTCTCTTCACTCCACCATCTCAAAACTTCTTCCTTTGTCATCCTTCAAACCTTCCTGAAGTCTGCACATTTTCTTAAGTCTCCCTCAACTTTGAAGCAGTAGAGGTCATATGTCCTGATATTCAACTTCCAATACATTATTCCCCATTCTAAATATGTTTATACCTTTTCCTTATAGGTAATACAATTACTCAAATAAAAACTAAACATACTTACAACAAATCTCAAACGGACTGGGCAATGCAAGTTATTTCATTGACTAAAAGTTTACACCTCAACCTTTTTTCACTAGCAAGCTTCTAAAATCTCTTTTACCTAAAATTTTTCTTCAACCTTGTGGATATGAGAAATGGAATATTTCCTGCCATATCAGTAAACAAAGGATGTCACAGTCATTAGCAATTGCAGCCACCATGGATGGTGAACTGGGGAGTCCTGAGGGATCTCAGGAAAGAATATCTACCATCCAGACTGCAACAACTCCTCACAATGAGCCCTGAGAAAACTCAAGATATGAAAATACAGGATACTTGTCATAAAGAGGTGAGTACATATCAAAAGAAATTATTTCAGTGAAACCAGACTCTTGCATCTTCCCATACATAGAAAAGCACTAAATTCTTTAACTTGAGATATCTAGTTTTCCTTTAATTCATAATAATCTTTTGGCTTTCAGACTATCTGCCCTTTGTTGCAAAAATTCTGTATAACCTGGCTTCCCCCCTAGCCTCCTCAGAGCATTCTCTCAGGGTTACTTAAGATGCTATCTCCTGGGCTGGAAGTCTCAAAAATTCCCACCAGATAAAACATAACATTCAACTTTTAGGTTGTGAATATTTTTAAGTCCACAGATACTATGAACCTCTTGAACATTCCATTTTCTAGATGTCATCCCCTTCCCTCTCCAGGCATAGCCATTTGGGTTTATCTCTTTCTAATACCTGCAGTGGGGTCCTTTCATCCAAATCAATTCTAAACTCCTCAACCCTCATCTTAACTAATCATCCCTCTTCTCCACTCTCCTATCCAGACTACTGAGTGCTCCTGTTCTGTTCAGAAAGGGAGATCACCTGATGGTAATGGTGGGAATAGTTGTATTCCTTAGTGGCTTAAATATCACTGAGCTCTTCAGTACCACTTGTTAATTTGATACATGTCAATACTAACTTCTAAACCCTCAAGCTGCTATTTCAAACCTTCACCTTTCTCCTAAAGAACCAATCAACACATTTCATAGAAGATGACCCTGTCTCATTCTCAGCTTAGAGGTTTATCAAAAAGAAGAAAAATCCTCAGCCTCTCATCTCTCTTCATAAAAACCTACTTACATTCCCATTCTTATAGCCCTCCTTCCAGGCTCAGAGAAAGAAGCATCTTTTCAGAGTACTCAAGCTTTACTCCCTCAAATTTTCTTATCATCTATTATTCGCTCAGCTTACATACACTCTAAAGTTTTTTTTTTTAAATAAATATTGGACATTACAGCATACTAACACATATATATGGAATTTAGAAAGATGGTAACGATAACCCTATATGCAAAACAGAAAAAGAGACACAGAAGTACAGAACAGACTTTTGAACTCTGTGGGAGAAGGCGAGGGTGGGATGTTTCGAAAGAACAGCATGTATATTATCTATAGTGAAACAGATCACCAGCCCAGGTGGGATGCATGAGACAGGTGCTCGGGCCTGGTGCACTGGGAAGACCCAGAGGAATCGGGTGGAGAGGGAGGTGGGAGGGGGGATTGGGATGGGGAATACGTGTAAATCCATGGCTGATTCATGTTAATGTATGACAAAACCCACTGAAATGTTGTGAAGTAATTAGCCTCCAACTAATAAAAAAAATAAAAAAATTAAAAAAAAAATTTTTTAATAAAATAAAATAAATATTGGGTAAATGACTTGGTCCAATCACTAATCCAACATTCCCCCTACCCTCTATTTTTCTTCTCCCTTCCCAGTCAACTTCCTTGAAAATTTCCTAGAAAATGTGTTATACTGACTTACACTCCTTCAATTTCCAGCCTCATATTTAAAACACTTCACTAAAACTAGGCTTAAAGTTGTCAGTGTTTACCTTCATCTAGTATAAACAGCTATAGTTGAAAACACAAATAGCATTATAACACACACATGTCATCTGTCTTCTTTATCTTCCAAAGGGCAACCATCTTCAAATTTTACTTTTGGAATTTTAGTTCAAAACTCCTAAATAATATGCCCATGGTGCCATCTCTTTATCAATTTCAGACAGTATTTGTTAAATTGTTATTATGAGAATTTACACTCTGCACCTTATCTTGTTATGCAGTTATAACACAAATTTTGGTTATTTTCATTTCAGTATTTATATTTCTACAGTTATACAAGCTGTTATTTTATATTGAGCCAAGTAACAAACTAAAACTAGATCCCCTTTCTTGAACAACTTCTGTTTTGTTTTTACTTCAATTTTAAAAATTCCTAATGTTTTCATTTGCTCATTTTCTCTGTATCTTGGGTAACATCTCAACCTTACCATCTCTGTAAGAAGTCTCTTCTAACAGACTTTTTCATCATAAAACTTTACATTTTTTCATAAGTTCTTATTTCTTCTGAGAAATTCCTCTTAGAGCCCTCAGTCCTTTTCCTCCAACCTGGACTAGTTATTCCACAATAACTAGTTTACTATATAGCAATTGATCTGAAACTTCTCATAGAATTGTCTCTTTCCAGCATTTCATGTCATTCTTTTTCTTGGTTTGCTCTCTCATTTTCACAAAGCCTATATTCCCATATATGAGAATATACTTGAGAAAGGTTACTTAGGAGGCAAATTTTAAGATGTTACATATCTGAAAGTGTCTTTATAATCTCATTTTGTGCAAAATTCTCGGTGCTCAGTATTTTGAAGACATTGCTTCTTACGTGTTTTAATCAAATGATATGTTGAAAGGACTGGTGACATTACAAGTCCTCACCCAATCCAAAGGAATTTTTTTTTTCTTATGGAAACTGGGAATGAAGGATTAAAGACTTCTAAAAAGAAGAAGTCATTTTCATTAAAGACTTCTAAAAAGAAGTCATTTTCATTAAAGACTCGAAAAAGAAGAAGTCATTTTCCTCCATAAAAGCAATGAAAACACCCACAAAATTGTCAAAATCAACTTTCCAGCAGTCTGAAAACTAACCAAGGCTACTAACAATATAATGAGTGTTCAAGAAAAATGATTGAATCTCAGTGATAACAATGACCTTTATAGAATTTTAATGTATTCTAATCCTATTCCTTTCTTCCCAGCTCTATGATCCTTCAAAATCAACCACTCCATAATCATAGTAAAGTAAGCAGCAGTCACTTGTGGGTAGAATAGGTTTAGAGACCCTCCAAATACCATATTCAGAGAACTGCCATTATTTGACATGTCTGTCATTTAAGGGAAAAACCTATTCTCAGAATTTGTTTTTATTTGACCTGACTCAGCCCTCATTCAGTGCCTGCAGCCTTTTCTATGGAGCATTTGTCAAAAACAATCAGCAGCAATTGTTTAACATCACAGCTGCCTGAGGCAGCATTACCAGTTGGGGTAAATAAGAGACTTAAAGGAAAAATCTGGGGAATGAGATGTTCAAACTTTGAACATTTTATTACTGGAAATCTAGAAAGCCATGGGTATATGTAGGACTAGACATGGTCACAGAGTCATGTATATATCCAGGAAAGAACTTGAGAAGGTCCTAAATTGATCTTGACACACTGCAAAAGCAATGAAAGCAGAAATGTAGACTGTCTAACTGAGCATTGAATGAATGTTCCAAAACACAGTCAGCCTGTTGCAAAGGTTGTGTGTCTTATTGAACTAAGGCATTAAAAAAAAATCTTTATTCAATCATTAGTTTACTACAGAATTAGCCGATGAGGATTACTAAATAAAGAAATAGCAACAACAAATCTGAGTAGAGAGGAAGAATTTGATTTCCCAAGTTGTCAAATTATATTATTTTAAAAGTCTAATTTTCAACAAAAAATGATGAGACACACAAAAATACAAGAAAATGTGGCCCATACACAGAAGAAGTAGAAATAGAAACTACCCTTAAGGATCTGAAGATGATTAACTTAAAAGACAAATAAATTAAATCAACTATTTTAAACATTTTCAAAGAACTAAAAGAAACCATATCTTTTTCAATAAGAAAAGCTAAAGGAAAATAAATAAAATTTGAACCTGGTTCCAAATTGGGAAAGGAGTATGTCAAGGCTGTATACTGTCACCCTGCTTATTTAACTTATATGCAGAGTACATATGCAACATGCCAGGCTGGATGAAGCACAAGCTGGAATCAAAATTTCCAGGAGAAATATCAATAACCTCAGATATGCAGCTGATACCACCCTTATGGCAGAAAGCAAAGAGGAACTAAAGAGCTTCTTGATGAAGTTGAAACAGGAGAGTGAAAAAGCTGGTTTAAAACTCAACATTCAAAAAACTAAGGTCATGGCATTCAGTCCCATCACTTCATGACAAATAGATGGGGAAACAATGGAAACAGTCATAGACTTTATTTTCCTGGTCTCCAAAATCACTGTGGATGGTGACTGCAGCCATGAAATTAAAAGACACTTGCTCCTTTGAAGAAAAGCTATGAGAAACCTAGACAGCATATTAAAAATTCCAAAATAAACAAGCAGCTCATACAATTCAATACCAGAAAAACAAACAGCTCAATCAAAATTGGATAGAAGATCTAAACAGACATTTCTCCAAAGAAGACATACAGATGGCTAACAAACACATGAAAAGATGCTCAACATCACTCATTATCAGGGAAATGAAAATCAAAACTACAATGAGATATTACCTCACACAAGCAGAGTGGCCATCAAAAAGTCTACAAACAATAAATGCTGGAGAGGGTGTGGCGAAAAGGGAACCCTCTTGCACTGTTGGTGGGAATGTAAATTGATACAGCCATTATGGAAGACAGTATGGAGACTCCTTAAAAAACTAGGAATAAAACCGCCATATGATCCAGTAATCCCACTCCTACACATATACCCTGAGGTAACCAAAATTGAAAAAGACACACGTACCCCAATGTTCATTGCAGCACTATTCATAATAGCTAGAACATGGAAGCAACCTAGATGTCCATCGACAGATGAATCGATAAAGAAGTTGTGATACATATACACAAAGGAACATTACTCAGCCATAAAAAAGGAACACATTTGAGTCAGTTCTAATGAGGTGAATGAACCTAGAGATTATTATATAGAGTGAAGTAAGTCAGAAAGAGAAAGATAAATATCGTACACTAAGACATATGTATGGAATCTAGAAAGATGGTACCAAAGAATTTATTTGCAGGGCAGCAATGGAGAAACAGACATAGAGAACAGAGTTATGGGCACAGGGAGAGAGGAGGAAAGGGTGAGATGTATGGAGAGAGTTACATGGAAACTTCCATCACCATATGTAAAATAGATAGCCAATGGGAATTTGCTGTATGTCTCAGGTAACACAAACAGGGGCTCTAAATCAACCTAGAAGGGTGGGATGGGAAGGGAGATGGGAGGGAGTTTCAAGAGGGAGGGGACATATGTATACCTATGGCTGATTCATGTTGAGGTTTGACAGAAAACAACAAAATTCTGTAAAGCAATTATCCTTCAATTAAAAAAAAAAAAAAAAAAGAAAGCAGAGACATTACTTTGCCAACAAAGGTCCATTTAGTCAAAGCTATGGCTTTTCCAGAAGTCATATATGGATGTGAGAATTGGACCACAAAGAAGGCTGAGCACCAAAGAATTGATGCTTGTGAACTGTATTATTGGAGAAGACTCTTGAGAGTCCCTGGGACTGCAAGGAGATCAAACCAGCCAGTCCTAAAGGAAATCAATCCCGAATATTCGTTGAAGGGACTGATGCCGAGGCTGAAGTTCCAATACTTTGGCCACCTGGTGCGAAGAGCCAATGCCAAAGACCCCGATGCTGGGAGAGATCGAAGGTAGGAGGAGAAGGGGATGACAGAGGATGAGATAGTCGGATGGCATCACTGATTCAATGTACATGAGGTTGAGCAAGCTCCAAGAGACGGTGAAGGACAGGGAAGCCTGGCCTGCTGCAGTCCATGGGGATCACAAAGAGTTGGACACAACTGAGCAACTGAACAACAGCAACAAAAGGAAAATAAAGTATGAGAAAAATATCTTGGCAAATATAGAATGCCAATAAAGAGATAGAAATTATAAAAAGAACCAAATAGAAATTCTGAAATACATTATAGAATAAATTCACTAGAGGTACCCAACACCATATTTGAGCCAGCAGAAGGAAGAATTTGCAAACTTGGACTGGGATTGTCTAGTCTTAGGAACAGGGAAAAAATGAGTGAAAAAAAATGAACAAATCTTCAGAAACCTGTAGAATACTATTCAAGCATACCAACATATGCATAATGGGATACCCAGGGGACAGAAAAGAAAAGGCAGAAAGAATATTTAAGAAAATAATGGTTAAAAATTTCCCAAATTTGATAAAGGACCTTTACCTACACATCCTAGAAGCTCAATACAATTCAAATTAGATAAATTCCAAGAGATTCACAGCTTAAAACAGCATAAGCATAGTAACACAAAGAATGGGAAAGGGAACCAAGCTAAAGAGAAAATAAAATTATATACTATTGAAATTAAGTTGAGCATAATCAACTTCATTTAAATGGCAGTTTCCCAATCTCTGCTTAACAGAACCTCCTGATTTGCCTCAAGTCCTCCAGTGCATCCACCTCATTGCTCTTGGTGTGAACTAGCAACACAACTATCTCCCCCTCCTGCTCAAAATTCCTTAAAAGGCTATAAGGTATAATGTGTTACTTTGTGTGGTAGTTTATCAAGATGTGGTCTCTGTCTACCAAGTTCCTCTTCTCCTTTAGCCCAAATCCCATCTTACTTATACTCATGCCAGATTAATACACATGCAGTCAGAGAACTGCAAACACCTGCACAACTTTTATGCCTTTGCACATGATTTTCTCTGTAAAATATCCTTCCTCCTTGTTCCCTTCTGGAAAACAGCCACTTAGCCTTCAAAATTCATTTTAAATCAGATGTCTAGTCTGATGTGATGGGACACACATACACACATCCTTCTCCTCTGCTGTCTATTCCTGGTATCTGAGGTCATCAACATGCCACAGTAATTATTTCCTTGTGTAAAATTCTCACTCCTTTAAAAGTCTATATCATGTGCTCGCTTCGGCAGCACATATACTAAAATTGGAACGATACAGAGAAGATTAGCATGGCCCCTGCGCAAGGATGACACGCAAATTCGTGAAGCGTTCCATATTTTTTATCAAGCTACCAACGGTATTTTTCACAGAACTAGACCAAAGAATTTCACAATTTGTATGGAAATACAAAAAACCTCGAATAGCCAAAGTAATCTTGAGAAAGAAGAATGGAGCTGGAGGAATCAACCTGCCTGACTTCAGACTCTACTACAAAGCCACAGTCATCAAGACAGTATGGTACTGGCACAAAGACAGAAATATAGATCAATGGAACAGAATAGAAAGCCCAGAGATAAATCCACGAACCTATGGACACCTTATCTTTGACAAAGGAGGCAAGGATATACAATGGAAAAAAGACCACCTCTTTAACAAGTGGTGCTGGGAAAACTGGTCAACCACTTGTAAAAGAATGAAACTAGAACACTTTCTCATACCATACACAAAAATAAACTCAAAATGGATTAAAGATCTAAATGTAAGACCAGAAACTATAAAACTCCTAGAGGAGAACATAGGCAAAACACTCTCCGACATAAATCAAAGCAAGATCCTCTATGACCCACCTCCCAGAATATTGGAAATAAAAGCAAAACTAAACAAACGGGACCTAATGAAACTTAAAAGCTTTTGCACTACAAAGGAAACTATAAGTAAGGTGAAAAGACAGCCCTCAGATTGGGAGAAAATAATAGCAAATGAAGAAACAGACAAAGGATTAATCTCAAAAATATACAAGCAACTCCTGCAGCTCAATTCCAGAAAAATAAATGACCCAATCAAAAAATGGGCCAAAGAACTAAACAGACATTTCTCCAAAGAAGACATACAGATGGCTAACAAACACATGAAAAGATGCTCAACATCACTCATTATCAGAGAAATGCAAATCAAAACCACAATGAGGTACCATTACACGCCAGTCAGGATGGCTGCTATCCAAAAGTCTACAAGCAATAAATGCTGGAGAGGGTGTGGAGAAAAGGGAACCCTCTTACACTGTTGGTGGGAATGCAAACTAGTACAGCCGCTATGGAAAACAGTGTGGAGATTTCTTAAAAAACTGGAAATAGAACTGCCATATGACCCAGCAATCCCACTTCTGGGCATACACACTGAGGAAACCAGATCTGAAAGAGACACGTGCACCCCAATGTTCATCGCAGCACTGTTTATAATAGCCAGGACATGGAAGCAACCTAGATGCCCATCAGCAGATGAATGGATAAGGAAGCTGTGGTACATATACACCATGGAATATTACTCAGCCATTAAAAAGAATTCATTTGAACCAGTCCTAATGAGATGGATGAAGCTGGAGCCCATTATACAGAGTGAAGTAAGCCAGAAAGATAAAGAACATTACAGCATACTGACACATGTATATGGAATTTAGAAAGGTGATAACGATAACCCTATATGCAGAACAGAAAAAGAGACACAGAAATACAGAACAGACTTTTGAACTTTGTGGGAGAATGTGAGGGTGGGATATTTCAAAAGAACAGCATGTATACTATCTATGGTGAAACAGATCACCAGCCCAGGTGGGATGCAAGAGACAAGTGCTCCGGCCTGGTGCACTGGGAAGACCCAGAGGAATCGGGTGGAGAGGGAGGTGGGAGGGGGGATCGGGATGGGGAATACGTGTAAATCTATGGCTGATTCATATCAATGTATGACAAAACCCACTGGAAAAAATAAATAAATAAATAATAATAAAAAACCAAAAAAAAAAAAAAAAAAAAAGAAACACATTAAGGAAGAGAGTACTATGTCTTAGAACTGAGGATACTACTTTATGCAGGTTTCCAAATGTATGACATTACTGGAAATATTAATCTTATTTGCTCTTTAATTTTGTAAGTGAGAATAATTTCTCACTTCCTTTTCATGAAAATATCTAAAATCCCTTTAACATTTCAGAAAATTTAAGTACTTATAATTTTTAATTTCAATAGAAAAATTAATTTTCCCACACCTTTCCTGTAAGAGTTCAGTATTACTGGAAAATGGTTTATCAGTGAATGACTTCTATACAGGGAAAATTTCTCTCCTACACATACTACTTTTAAGCACATTTTCTGAAGTCCATCAACTTGCAGGCCCCCTTCACCCTCTAATTTGATGATATCCTGGCATACCTTTACATTTTTCTCTGATCGTAGAGATAGCATCTTTCCCTCAAAGGCTAATCTCTTGATCTTGTTATTCTCTATTCTCAAGCTTTCCATTGTTCAATCCTGATCAAAGCTTTTCCAATGGTATATTGAGATCTCCATGTTATGTGTTTTCATTATCTTCTATGATAGGAATTTAAGACATGTGATGAGTAAATAATGGCCGTACTTGAAATTCTGATACTTGTCAAAAATATATATATATGATTTGTTTCACTAAAAAAAATAAAAATAAAAAAATAAAAGTCTATATCATGTATTCATCAGACAGTCTTTCAACTCATTTATTCTTTCAAACATTTACTGAGCAACAGTTCTGTTCTAGGTATGAAATACTGAACAAACCAAAAAACCTCATGCCCTTAAGGAAAAAGAAGATCACATATTTATTTAATTTTAGATTTTATGCCATATATCTCTAAGTATACTCTATACCTGGATGCAAGAACCATGTCATACACATTATTCTAGAATTGTCAGTGTTTAACAGAGAATCTTGCATGTT
The DNA here is from genome assembly GCF_033118175.1 of Dama dama. Lineage (NCBI taxonomy): Eukaryota > Metazoa > Chordata > Mammalia > Artiodactyla > Cervidae > Dama > Dama dama. Next base: position 52,483,994 of record NC_083710.1, read on the forward strand.
GTGGTCATTTGATTTTGCCATAGTTTATGAACTGATCTTCTATCTTCAGTTTTGCTGACTCCCACCCCAAGCTGTTCTTCATTAGAAACTCAAAATAATATTTCTAAACTATAGGGCTACATAAGTCATGCCCTGGTTTAAAATATTACTCCCCTTTACTTTTAGAACAAAATTTGTCTTCCTCATTAGACTATAAGCTCATTAACAAAAGCTTCATCTTCCTTTTGTAACCTCAGTCAAGAGCCTGGGACCCAAATATTTGATAAAAACATATTGGTTGGATTTGTTTAAATATTGGTTGAAATTAATGGATGAATCTTAGGATTTGACTGTATGTTTTATTCAAAGATGTTTTAATGTCCTTGGCTTTGGAGCAATTAGATCATGACTTGTATAATATCTATCTTCTTCATTTTTATGTCACCAATATCCTGGGCCCATCAGTCTCACCTGACCTAGTGGAAAGGAACCATGACTTATCTACAGCGTGTCAGATCAAGCTATATTCAAATACATAGCAACAGTTCACAACTTTGTTACACTTAGGCTAACTGCCTGGTGTTTGAAAAGTAGACAATAACAAAAAAATAGATGTTCCAACACCACATTTTTTGCTTAAGAATCTTTGCAGTTTTACAGTTCCCTGGATTCTGATAAATATCTTACAAATAAAGACACACATCTTTCTCTAAAGAACTTAAAAGTAACTGTCATTCTTCTTCATCAAAGGAGGGTGTTGAGACAGAGAGGGTGAGCTATATAACCAAGGTCACAAATATAATCATGAGAGCAGTTGGTAGTGACATAAACAGAGTCAGATAACGATTCACAGAACACAGCGAGGAAGGCCAGGAATACTAAGCAGGGGAAATGATGGGGATATTAGACAGATAATTTTACAAACCAACATGCCTCATCCTAAACAATAAAACCCCTGACCACACAAGCAGAGAGACCAAGTCAGGAATAAGAGAAGTGAAATCTGAAGCCACATGTAAAGTCACCGTCTTCTCCCTGAGGTTATAAAATAAGAAGAATCCTATGGACAAAAATCAAAGATGCTGCTCCTAACAGAGTCTTTCCCCACAGACCATGCTCATCAGGAATCGGCATCTCTATTTTCTTAGACAACCAAAATAACCTAGTCCATTTAGCACTGTCTAATATGCAGACTCTTCTCATTTTTCATTCTGAAGCTATGGCCTGGTGGTCAATCTCATGGTTGATGAACAAAGCTCCAGATTTAAAATTTTTTTTAAAAGGGCACAACCTCACCCCACTTTGGGGGTGAATCTATATTCCTTTATTTTCCTACAGTGGATTTTAGTTTCCCAAGTCTCTTTATCCTTGCTCTGCAAGGTCCTAATCAGCTGTATGACTCTGGTGGTTAAAGTCACAGCCTTGACAGTCCTGACCTGGGGAGAAGCTGTGCTTTCTTATAGGCTCTGAAACTTCAAGGAAATCTATATTGTATAAGGGCTTATGTTGAATTTATGAGAAAGATCAAGCAGTGTTAAAGATCACTGACCTTTGGAAAATATTTCTCTCTGGCCTGGCAACTAAGAAAATCATCCTTTAAATTATTTCTTATAGAATTCACTTGCATGGGTTGGAGAAGGAAATGGCAACCCACTCCAGTATTCTTGCCTGGAGAATCCCAGGGACAGGAGCCTGGCGGGCTGCCGTCTATGGGGTCTCTCAGAGTCAGACACAACTGACGTGACTTAGCAGCAGTAGCATAGAATCACAGAGAACAAATATAAAGAAACAATCCCTATAGATAGAGCTCAAGTCAGGAAAAAAGAAGAGGGAGGGTAAATTCTGTTCAGCTATACTAACTGTTATTACTAAATGACATGTGGGAAGAAGCTCTAGATTCCCTCTTTCCACTAACCAACTCTATTGGTTATATTAGTGGTCAACATGCACGTCACTGAAAATATGTGAACCTCTAAGTGCCACTTGAGAGTTGATTCTTCAAGAAGGAAGAATAACCTGTTTCATACTGTAACTAACAATGATTCTAGCAACAGCACTCATGATACTACAAGAGATCCCATTTTGTGTACATTTCAGGACTTAAGCTAAGTGAATCCTACTCTTAAGTACTCTTACTTTCAGCACCTCTTATCTTCAGAAGATAATCCCTACCATAGTGCGTGTGGGTGGGGGGGGGGGGAATATTACTCAATCATAAAGAAGAATGAAATAATGCTATTTTCAGAAACATGGATGGACCTAGAGAGTGTCATACTAAGAGAAGTCAGAAACAGAAACACAAATACCACATGATATCACTTATACATGGAACCTAAAATACAACACGAATGAACATATCTATGAAACAGAAACAGACTCACAGGTATAGAGAACAGACGTGTGGTTTCCATGGGGGAGGGGCAGCAGGCAAGTGAAGGATGGGGAGTTTGGGATTAGCAGATGCAAACCGTTATACAGAGAATGAATATACAGCAAAGTCCCACTATATAGCACAAGGAACTACACTCAATATCCTGTGATAAACCATGGTGGAAATGAATGTGACAAAGAATCTATGTGTATAACTAAATCACTTTGCTGTACAGCGGAAATTGACGCATTATAAAGCAACTATGTTGGTTGGTTGTTTAGTCGCTAAGTCAAGGCTGACTCTTTTGTAACCCCAAGGACTGTAGCTCGCCAGGCTCCTCCAATCACTGGATTTCCCAGGTAAGAATACTGGAGTGGGCTGCCATTTCAACACTTCTTCTGAAATTCTCTATTAACCATTTGAGTTCTTCTCTTTCCTCACATCTATGCATCTCAACCAGCAGAGCATTTGATTACAATTGTTGAATCGAATGCTCTGAGTAACAAACTATAAACTCTACCAAGTGTGCCCCTAAGGTGGGGACAGTCAGCCTTTGACACTGTCAGGCCAGCATATCTGTACACCTTCTTGTTCCCACTTCGGAGCAGGAAGTGTTTCTGCTTTCAAGAGGGCCTTCGGATTGAGGGCAGTGCACAAATATGCTGGAGGCCAGTCCTCTCTAGCAGAATAGACTATGGCTAATACAATTTGGTTTGAAAAGGCTTACCAAAAATGTCTCTCCCACTCTGCCTAACATCCTTTCATATTGTCACACAGCTTGAGAGTCTGCAAACTAGATTTGTTTGGGTTACTAGCATTTGCTTTCAAGATGCCAACACTCCCAGGAGGCTCATTCAATTGCTTTATTCCTAAACTCAAGCTGAGATCAACCTTCACACATAAAACATGAATATGGATGCGGGAAGAAGAGAACAGATTTTGCAGCAAACAAGACCTCATCATAGAATGTTAAAAATAAATAAATAAATAAAAACTAAGGACTTTAGACAGTCAGTGGTCAGGAACAGGGCAAGAGGAACAGGAGTGGGAGGGGAGCAAGAGAAAAACTGAGCATATTATGTGCTGGAATTAGCGCATTTTGTCCCCTGACAACACTATAACATGTTATATTCTTATATACCTTTTTTTTTCATGAATGGAAAAATGGAGCTCAGAAAAGTTGTCACTTTTCCAAAATCTCCTAGTGACAGATCTCCGTCCAGGATGAGGATTTAGGTATGTCTGACTCCAGAATCCATGCTCTTAACCAGAGTGAGTATCAACCTGGAACTGACTAGTGGGAAGAGGCAGCAGGGCTCCAGAGTCAGAATAGGAGTAAGGACCACCAAGGCCAGGCTGTCTCTCACATGTTCCCCAATTGCCTTGGATAGCTAAATTCTAACTCAGCAATATTGTCTTTAATTGCTTCCTAGGGGTTCAGTGGTAAAGAATCCTCTGCCAATGCAAGAGACACAGGTTTGATCCCTGGGTTAGGAAGATACCCTGGAGAAAGAAATGGCAACCCACTTCAGAATTCTTGCTTGGGAAATCTCATGGACAGAGGAGTCTGGCAGGCTACAGTCCATGGGGTCACAAAAGAGCAGACATGATTTAGCGACCAAACAACAGGGATCAACAGGTCAGTGAACTTGGGGAAATGACAATTTTTCCTTCTATGATCTTACTCTGATAGAGTGTGATCAATTTAGCATAAGCAGAGTAACAGCATTTTTTAAGATTCTGGGTTCTATTTATTTTTTCTGGTCCCTCAAGCATCTACTCCCCAAGGGTTAAGAGCATGGACCATAGAATCAGAAGAGTTCTCACCCCTGCTCCATCATCTACCAGTTCCTTCCCTGGTAGCTCAGATGGTAAAGAATCCACCTGCAAGGTGGGAGACCCAGGTTCGACTCCTGGGTTGGGAAAATCCCCTGGAGAAGGTAATGGCTACCCATTCCAGTGTGCTTGCTGGGAAATGCCATGGACAGAGGAGACTGGTGAGCCACAGTCTATGGCATGAGCTTGCAAAAAGTCAGACACAGCAGAGTGACTAACACTTTCTCTTTCACTTTTCAGCTTCTCTAAGGCTCAGCTTCCCTGTTTGAAAAATGGGGTCGATGAAAATGTCTGTCTCTTAGGATGAAGGTGATGATTCAGTGAGATGGTTTGCTGGGCATCCTGGGCACATTGGGCATACAGCACTTGATAAATATATGTCAGTTATAGATTGCTTTACTTGAAAACTGTTTTTAGTTCTGGATGCATGGCTGTGTGCCTACTCAGTTGCTCAGTCGTATCTGACTCTTTGCGGCCCCATGGACTCCCCACCAGGCTCCTCTGTCCACGGGATTTTCCAGGCAAGAATACTGGAGTGGGTTGCCATTTCCTTCTCCAGGGTATCTTCCCAAGCCAGGGACTGAACCCATGTCTCCTGCGTCTCCTTCATTGGCAGGTGGATTCCTTACCACTGGGCCACCTGGCAAGCCCCGTTTTTAGTTCTTGTGGTATTTTTAGGTTCCAAAAATTTAGAATTATTTCTATATGGATACAAGACATATTTTTTCAATTTTGCAAAACTATTTTAACAGTTCATTTAACATAACAATATATAAGCCAGAATTTTAGAGACAAGGGGAAATTGTGTCTTTTACAAAGTTTTTTTTTTTTCCTTCCTCAATGGATTGAAAATTAAGCAGTGAAAGCTGTAGCTAGTTTCTCAAATTTAGAAATATTCTTAGGATTATGGGGACCTGTGGTATAAGAGACTAAGTATTGCAGTTTGGCTTATACTGTTCAAGTTCAGTAAAAATCTAGACATTATAAATAGTGCTATATAAATAAATCTTGATTGACCTACAAAAGTATTTCTGCAACTTACATCTTCTTAAAATCAGTCCCATTCTTTAATACCATTCTATTAAGCTTTAACGTGTAGTTTAATGCTTTTTTCTCCCAAGTGTAAAACATAAGCTAAGAAATAACATGCTTAAAGCAGCATTTTTGATCTGGCAGTCTTCAATTTTGCAGTCAAAAATTTGTTCAACAGGCCAGAGATGGACAATTCCCTAAGCAGGTGAAAAAAAGGTGATTGTGAGATGACAGTTCTCATACCATTTTCAATGCACATTTTGTGCATCACTTTTATGCACGGGAGTTTGTTTTTATATATTTTCTGGAGAAATTTAAATAAACATTTCTACATTTAGCTTCCAGTTATCGTAAGATATATGAAAGAAAATATGGAAATTAAAGGTCAAGGAGATACTTATCTAAGTGAAAAGCACTAAGATTTCAAGGCCGATTATGACCTTCAGGAACTTTTGTCATTCTTACGAGTGTCTGTCTAAACAATGATGAACTCACTCTCCACAATGGGTACTGAGTAGGACCTTGTGTTTATGGGTAAAGTGAATAAGTTCATTCATGTACAGCTTGTTGCTCATATCATTTACAAATATTTTCTCCTATTCCATAGGCTGTCTTTTGTTGATGGAGAGAAATATAAAAACCTTAGGAGGAAGATGTGAGTGTTAATTGACAGATTACATTACTAATGTACTTTCAACAATGTTAGACACCCAGCCATCACTAAAAACACGCAAGTGACTGTTCCAGTTTTTCTTGTAATTGTTTACAGAGGAGAATGCAATGAGTAGGGAATCAGTCATCTAGCTAGGTTTGAAACACAGGATCCCATTTCACAGTAATTTTCAATCACAGGATGCTGAGATATCAGGTAGCCCCTAAAAGTGTAATACATTTAATTCATGTAATGTCAGCACATCCATTGAGCACAGACCTAGTACCTAAGCCCTCAGATTACATTTAGATGTGGCTCTAAGCATTCAGTTCCACAAAGTAAAGAGTAACTATTGTATTTGTTCCTAAGATGATGGTCTAAGGGGCTTCCCTGTGGCTCAGCAGTAAAGAATGAGAATTTTCTCCAGAATCCCAGGGACAGGGAGCCTGGTGGGCTACTGTCCATAGGGTTGCATAGAGTTGGGCACAACTGAAGCGACTTGGCATGTAAGCACACATGGTGGTCTAAAACATGAAAACAGCTAGAGCTTTATTTTAAATAGACTAGATACACCCTTGGTATTCTGAATGCACAGATATGGTACAATTTCTTCTGTATTGAGACCTCAAACAAATTTGCAGACATCTGTCTATAAACTTTAAAAATTGGTAACCAGGAAACTGCAATTATTTTTGCAAACCCTAAGTCAGACTTTCAGCCAATGTCCATCTACAACCATGGATGGTCACCACACCATCCCCAGAGCCTGAATGTAAGCCATAAACTGAAATGTCAGGCACTACCCTGGGACTAGCAGTGATATCATCAACAGCCCTGGCCCTGGGTAGATTTTTAGCCTTAATGTTCTAAGTTTGCTGCAAAAGCAACAGAAAGAAATTTGTCATTGGGATGTTCTAGATCAGGCTCTGCTAAAAGAGTGATGATTAATATAAATACATCAGTCGAAGGAGACAAGTGATTTCTTCTGGCATTGCTTCTGAAATACCTGGTGAAAGACTCCACAGAAATATGGAGAGAAAACATGGAAACCGAAAGAACTTTTAATTTTTTCCTGGAAGAGGGGCCAAAGGATGTTGCTTATCAGATATCAAACCAGAGAAACTTTCACCTTGATAAAGTCAGTCACCATCTGACGACCTTGGGCCACAGCTCAGCCAAACCTCAAGACAATGCCATAATCTGCCAAATTTGGCCATAATCCTGACAAAGCCTAAGTAACTGAGGACAAGTATTCTCCTTAACACCATAGAAGTCAAAAGCCTAGGGCTTAGAAATAATTTAATCAGTGTCTTCTGTGATATCTATAACAGGGAGCACCAAGATGATAGGGACAAAGTAGGTGATTAAATAGTTAATCCCACTAGGGTATTATAATTAGAAAAAATATGGAAGACCCCTGTAAGTTCATGATTACTCAAAAGAGCAGGTTCGCTTAACCACAAAATCAAGCAGGCTTGCTTAGCAACAAAAGCACACAACTCTAGAAGCATGAGACATGCCCCCAAACAGTAAAACAATGGTGGCATGAGACTCACATACTGCCCAGTGAGCTCAGAAAGTTAATGATCCCTTAGACATGGTCTCTGCACACATAAAATGCAATAATTTGTGGACCTAGCTTGTCATACAAGGACAAGAAAACTCCCCTGGTCAACCTGGGGGAGGAGCTGATGCTTGAGGCATGATGTTTACTCAAGAGAGACAAAGAAGGTCTTCTCCACCTCCCCGGTTATCCTCTGATTATAAACCTGTAGCCCAGTAAGTTCTCAGGGCACAGCATTTCTCACGTGCCTGCTTGTAAGCCTATACCAAGAAATCATTTCTTAGCTATCACTTTACTCTCCCTAAATTCTTCTCTGCACTGATACATAAAGGGTTACATACCAGAGATCTCTGGAGCCCCTAAATGACACCAAATGGTTCCGAAGATGGACTTTTAGCATCAGCCACAGGACTGGAAAAGGTCAGTTTTCATTCCAATCCCAAAGAAAGGCAATGCCAAAGAATGCTTAAACTAACTCACAATTGCACTCATCTCACATGCTAGTAAAGTAATGCTTAAAATTATCCAAGCCAGGTTTCAGCAATACATGAACCGTGAACTTCCCAATGTTCAAGCTGGTTTTGGAAGAGGCAGAGGAACCAGAGATCAAATTGCCAACATCCGCTGGATCATCGAAAAAGCAAGAGAGTTCCAGAAAAACACCTATTTCTGCTTTATTGACTATGCCAAAGCCTTTGACTGTGTGGATCACAATAAACTGTGGAAAATTCTGAAAGAGATGGGCATACCAGCCCACCTGACCTGCCTCTTGAGAAACCTGTATGCAGGTCAGGAAGCAACAGTTAGAACTGGACATGGAACAACAGACTGGTCCCAAATAGGAAAAGGAGTACATCAAGGCTGTATATTGTCACCCTGCTTATTTAACTTATATGTAGAGTACATCATGAGAAACGCTGGGCTGGAGGAAGCACAAGCTGGAATCAACACTGCCGGGAGAAATAGCAATAACCTCAGATATGCAGATGACACCACCCTTATGACAGAAAGTGAAGAGGAACTAAAGAGCCTCTTGATGAAAGTGAAAGAGGAGAATGAAAAGGTTGGCTTAAAGCTCAACATTCAGAAAACTAAGATCATGGCATCTGGTCCCATCACTTCATGGCAAATAGATGGGGAACAGTGGAAACAGTGGCTGTCTTTATTTTTCTGGACTCTAAAATCACTGCAGATGGTGATTGCAGCCATGAAATTAAAAGACACGTACTCCTTGGAAGGAAAGTTATGACCAACCTACATAGCATATTAAAAAGCAGAGACATTACTTTGCCAACAAATGTCCATCTAGTCAAGGCTATGGTTTTTCCAGTGGTCATGTATGGATGTGAGAGTTGGACTATAAAGAAAGCTGAGCATCAAAGAATTGATGCTTTTGAACTGTGGTGTTGGAGAAGACTCTTGAGAGTCCCTTGGTCTGCAAGGGGATCCAACCAGTCCATCCTAAAGGAGATCAGTCCTGGGTGCTCATTGGAAGGACTGATGTTGAAGCTGAAACTCCAATACTTTGGCCACCTGATGCAAAGAGCTGACTCATTTGAAAAGACCCTGATGCTGGGAAAGATTGAGGGCAGGAGGAGAAGGGAACAACAGAGGATGAGATGGTTGGATGGCATCACCAACTCGATGGACATGGGTTTGGGTAAACTCCGGGAGTTGGTGATGGACAGGGAGGCCTGGCATGCTGAGGTTCATGGGGTCGCAAAGAGTCAGACACGACTGAGTGACTGAACTGAACTGAACTGAATTATAGCAAGAGAGGACAAAAACCAACTCTGACTTCTCTAGAGTAATCAATGGAGTTTGGAAATAATTCAACATAGATCAATATTAAATGATGACAGATGATCATCATTTAATGATACCATGGTATATTTTATTCAGTATTTTATTATTCCCTTCTATGGTTCTATTATTCTGTTTAATAAACACTTACATCAAAACAGTTACTTTGCCAGGCATACTTCTAAGGACTTTCCAAATATCAGCTCATTTTCTCCTCATAATAACCTTATGAAATAAACACAATTGTCATCTTCATTTTGCAGCTTGTTGATGCTGGCAGCTATGTGCCTTGAATTTCTAAAAGAGTTTAAAATGGGTGAAATAAAGATATTCAAGAAGACTTAGATTTCTCTAAAAGTGACATTTTAAAACACAAATAAGTAATCAGTAGTCCTATCAGCATAAAACAGGCTCAGGAACCTGAAGACAAAAGTATAAAATAGCCCCCCTAAAAATCCTCTATAAAGCCAAGCCCTAATTATTTTAATGTTACAGACTGCAACTAAAATATAGGTGTGTGTGCATGCGTGTTGTCACTCGAGTCATGTCTGACTCTTTGAGACCCCATGGACTGTAGCCCACCAGGCTCCTCTGTCCTCGAGATTCTCCAGGCAAGAATACTGGAGTGGGTTGCCATGCCCTCCTCCAGGGGAATCTTCCCAACCCAGGGAGTTAAGATTCAAATGCCAGTGACTTTCAGGCTCACATTCCAGTTCTCGCCACCTTCTGGAGTTCTTGCTCTCTCTCTCTCTCTTTGTCTTTGTTATCTCCTTCTCTGTCTCACTTTTCTCTGACTCCCTCAGAGAAGCAATTACCAGAGGACTCTCCTCCCTCTGATAAACTGCAGGGGCTAATGATGAAATTGCAGGATAGGGGTGCCCACTCTGCAAGGGTTTACTTCAAAGGTACAGCACATCAAAGGGACTTGCCAGGAAGCCCTGAGATCTTGCTGAGCTGGGCTGGCCCCCTTTCCCTCTCACCTTCTTGCTCAAACTTCCATTTAGGGACTGCAGTGGAAGGTATTTCATAGCTAGCTCCAGACGGCTGCCTCGCTCTGTACCATCCGGGGAGAGGGAGAGATTCATACCAGGTTTCCCAATTTTGTTTTGATTAGGTAAATGCTCTCAAAAGATATCACTGAATAATATTATCACTTAATTCTCCTGGAGTTTCTTTGTCCTCAGGGTATTAGACAGTAGTTTTTAAATTAGGTAGCGTAAATGCAATGAGGATTAGTGCCAGTGTGGCCTGGTGCGTGAGTGATGGAAGACACCAGCGTGCCGCCTCTGTGACATCATCAGAAGTATATTACAGGAGCAGCTACAACACGTGTTACAGGGAAGAAACAAAAGAACCTGAAAGCATCTATCACACTACAAAACCAAATGAAGACTTTCTCTTCCAAACTGGGCCCTGTTGACAATACAACAAATATCCAGATGGAAACTGAAAGGTTCTGATTGTCACGCCGATTATTTCAAATGTATGGGCAGATGTTGTCACATCAGTGAAGCATTTGGATGCTTTTCTTTGTCACTTTTCATCCACATCTTGGCTGTGCTTTAGCTTCAGCCTCACAGTTGTTTATGCGTCTCTCTTCCTCCCTAATATCAAAGCCCACTGCACGCTTCCCTCCACATTCTTTCCACTTCCCAGCCCAAGCCCTGCCCAGAAGAAGAACCACGAATGTTGCCTGAATGAACGATGATGAATAACACAGAATGTAAATGAAGTCCTTTCTATGCAACTTTTTCAAGACCTGAAGTCGATCTGGAAGATACTTTCTCCCGCATGCATTGCCTAATTCCAGGACAAATGGACCCCAAAAGTCCATTTTATGTCAGGGTGTGGAGAATTTTTGCTAACCATTTGTTTTATGTCTTATTGTCTTATCTTCCTAAGAATGTGAACTTGGACTATAAACAGTTGATGACGATAAAAATCTAGATTACTTTCTACACAATCTACCCATTTGTTATTCTACAGTACAAACAGGGTAATAGAAAAGAACTTGGAGACAAAATACCTTTTTCTTCTCTCTAAAGATTGAAACATATGATTGACTCATGCCCAATGTCATGTTTAAGGGAGTTAGAAAAATTCAACATCAGACTTACAGTGCTGTCATCATTGTTACACATGCTGCTAAAACCCATCTTTTTCTAAACCTCCTACAGCTTTGGATTTGCAGGGCTATCTACAATAGAGATTTACTTTCTAACGCGTTCAGCAACTGCAATAAACCACTGTTATTTTCAGCTGAAACTCACAGAACCCAATGTAGACTCTGATTCTTTTCCTTTGCCTCTGAAGACAAAAACAAAAAACAAAAAACCAACTAATTGAATTATATGGTCATGTTATTTGATGTAGAAAAAGCACTGGACAAAATCCAAGACCATTCATGATAGAAACTCTCAACAAGTTGGGAATAGAGAGGTGTTAGCCTCTACTTGGGGCTTCCCTGATGGCTCAGTGGTAAAGAATCCACCGGCCAATTCAGATGTGAGTTTGATCCCTGGGTCGGGAAGATCCCCTGGAGAAGGAAATGGCAACCAACTCCAGCATTCTTGCCTGGGAAACACCATGGACAGAGGAGCCTGGTGGGCTACTGTCCATGGGGTCGCAAAAAGTCAGACATGACTTAGTGACTAAAACAACAGCAGCAAAGCCTCCACTTGATAAAAAGCATCTACAAAAAAACCTGTGCCTAATGTCATACTTCATAGTGAAAGACTGAATGCTTTGTAACATCAGAAATGAGGCAAGGAAGTCTGACATCTACTTTTACCACTCTTACTCAGGGCACTACTGAAAATCCTGGTCACTGCAATAAGGTCAAATAAATAAATAAAAGGCATAAAATTGGAAAGGAAGAAATAAAACTGTCTGTCTTTGCATATGACATGATTATCTACATAGAGTGCCCCAAGTATTAATAGTTTATAGAAATCATCCTAGAACAAGTAAGCTCAGCCAAGATCAAAGAATACCAAATCAACACAAAATCAATCACATTTCCACATACCAACAATACATATGCAGAACCACAATTAAAGTCACAAATGCCATTTACAATTTCCCCCAAAAGTAAATAAAATACTTAGGTATATGCAAGCCACAGTACGTGCAGAAATGATATGCTGAAAATTACACAAAGAAATACAAATCAGATACTATGACATCAGAGTTTAAAAGAGTTCAAAGCTAAGAGGAAAAAGATTTAAGGTAAAGAACAAAATGGAGACTTGTTATCTCAATTTCCCAGTAATCATCTCAGTAAGCTGACCTTTCATGCAAGCAAATATTTGAGCAAAAAGAACACTAGTGTTAGAGTTTAATAATATTTGGATATTAATCTTAGCCCTGGGAATGCCAGTTAAGTGCTCGGTGATTCTGGATAAGTGTTATACACATTCAGCTTCCTCCTCTGTAAGTACGGAATAACTGGACCTCCCTCAGAAGTATATTGGAAGATTGAATTATAAAGTAAACAGAAGAGCAGCTGACCCAGAGCCACTCAGGAAGAATGCGGTATGTTCAGTCCCTGGTAGCTATCATTTTATTGATGCTAATTGAGACACCAAGCAGTGGTCAGTCTCCAAGTGATGGGGAACATCTTATTTTCACTACCAGAAAGCAGGAGGAGTGAAGATGGTGGGAATTACCATTTACTGAACATTTACTATTGGGTTTCCCTGGTGGCTCAGATGATAAAGAATCCACCTGCAATGCAGGAGACCTGGGTTCAATCCCTGGGTTTGGAAGATTTCCTGGAGGAGAGCATGGCAACCCAGTCTGGTATTCTTGCCTAGAGAATCCCCATGGACAGAGGAGCCTGGCTGGCTATGGTCCATGGGGTTGCAAAGAGTCAGACATGACTTAGCGACTAAGCACAAGCATCATCCAGTACCAGGGCTTCCTAGGTGGCTAGTGGTAAAGAACCTGCCTGTCAATACAGGTAGATGTAAGAGACTTGGGTTCGATCCCTGGGTCACGAAGAGCCCCTGGAGAAGGAAATGGCAACCCGCTCCAGTATTCTTGCCTGGAGAATGCCATGGACAGACGAGCCTAGCAGGCTGCAGTCCATATGGTTGCCCAGAGTCAGACACGACTAAAGCAATTTAGCACGCACGCATGCACACCCGTCCAGTACCAAGAGTTTTACAGGTATTCAAACATTCCATCCCCAGGCAACACAGAGAGGAAGGCACCATTAACTGCATTTTAGAGACAAGACAACTGAGCACAGTCACACTGCTGCAGGTCATTCCATGCGTCACTAACAGAACCAGGGTGAGGGCCTATCTCCATGGGCTCCCTTATCCACACGCCTTTACTCCATTCCCCTCATGGCAAGAACAATTGCCCGCACCCCTTCTCCCTGGTTTAACAGTTTAACCTAAAAGCTGGCCTGCAATCTCTCCCTCCAACTCCTGTTTTAGTTGCAGGGGCCTGTAGAGTTCACAGCCCATTTTCAGAGAACTGAAAGTTGGTGCCTTTGAGCTCTAATGAATTTTTAATGCTTCCTTGAGCAAATCCCTTCTTTTATTTTGTAAAATTTGAATTAGCTTCTGCATTAGCAGAAGTGACTAAAAAGTTCTGAGTTTTATGATATGGAAACCTTTGTGGTTTGTATATATATTGTAAGAAAAATACATTAGAAAGGTGACTGCCATGGGATTAACCTTAAATCTTGTCACTAAAACTCAGTAAAGACTGTTGAACTCTAGTGGGCATCTCACAGATGAAGGGAACAGAGAAATAGAGAAAAGCAGAGGAACAGGTTGGAAAAAATGAAAGGAAAATTTTGCAGGATTCCAAACTGAAACCGGGCCTGCTGAACAAGATTGCCAATGATAATTTTTTAATATTTATTCATTTTTTGCTCTGTCGGTCTTAGTAGCAGCATAGGGGATGTTTCCTTGTGGCACACGGGCTCTCTAGTTGAGGTGCACAGGCTTAGTTGCCCTTCAGCATGTAGGATCTTAGTTCCTCGACAGGGTATCACACCCTCATCCCCTGCATTGGAAGGTGGATTCTCAACCACTGGACCACCAGGGAAATCCCAACCAATGCTAATTCTTATTCCATGTGATACCTCATCATTACCTTCATCCCACTACTCAGAGCTCTCCTCTATATTCTCACCTGTTGTACACTAGCCATTAGCTTTATAAATGCATACAAGGTTTAAATTGTCCACACTTCCTTTATACTTGTCAGTTTTGAAACTTTTTCTGAGATGGTTGGAGGGTAGATAATAGATCATACTGATGAAGAGTGTAGGCTCTGAGTCTCTATTCCAGTTATGTTTCTTATTAAATAGATAACTTTGTGGGGAGTTATTTAACCTCTCTGAGCTTCCAGGTCCTCAACTATAAAAGGGATTCTAATAATAGCATCTACTTCATTAGACTGTTACAAGGATCAAATGAGATAATGAAACACCTCCAAAGGACAGAGCCCAGGATTCTGGACATTCTATGTACCTAACATGCATCATCAACGTTGGCATCAGCATCAAATCGTGAGCTCAAAATTGCGGTGATGCAAATATATTTTATACAGAACAGAATCTTCTGTGATGCTTGATGGTATTAGTGATACAAGATGATGACACTCCAAGAACCAACCAGATGGAGAAAATGTCTCAAGAGAAATTGTTTAAAGTGTAATTGGAAGACAGTTCACAATAGCCCACTGAATACAATGGGAGTTAAGAGCAAAGCCTTGCCCTTACACTTCCTGTTTTTGTATATTGCACCTTTTCTATTTCCTTCTTTAATTGTCTCAACTGATAAAATATTCCATCTTATTAAATAGTCAGTATTCCCCAGTTACCCCATGAGAAATAAGAATAGTAGAGGAAGAAATAAAAAAGATGACAATAGCACATGCTTTCATATTTTTACTTCATTTGGTATCTTATTTTTCCCCCAAATGTGATATAATTATATGTCTGAAAAGATGTATTCTTCATGATTTCAGACTACAAGAGCATGAAAAAAGCTCTCCCATTAATTTATGGCAGTTTATTTTACATACATATGGGAAAGTTCATTTGGCTTGAGCTTTTATTCAGACCCCAAGGAGGCTGCTATTGATTTAGTACTCTACTAGAATACAATCCTGCAAAACACATAATATGGGAAAACCTAATTATGGTAATAAGAATCAAGCATGCATAATTCCATTAAAAACAGTCACCGCTCCTCATACATCATGATATTTTTTTTTTAACCACTCTTACATTCATTAGGAGAAAATTATCTGTTAGTGTTAAGTGGACTATAAATGCACTGTTTATACTGAAAGTGGGAAAAAGCTAATGTCACGTTTCATGTCAAAACAATTACTGCTATTGGTGTTTCCTTACTGTATTATTTTAAAAGAATGTGTAATGAAAGCCAAAGTTTGCCCACGCTGAGTCATTATCTGAGTTTCCACTGAGGAAGAAGCTCCCCCTCACTATTCTTTCTTTGTGGGTAGATATTTGACTTTAGTCTCACATAAGTTATCAAAAGTTACCTTACTGGTCCTTACTATCTATAATGGGCAGCTGTCTTCTACCTGTAATCAACTATGAAGACAAATATTTTTTTTTAATTTCTGCAGAGAACAAACAAGGAACCATAATACAAAATGCTTTGAACAAAAGTTCAAAGGGATCCCACAGTTTCAGAACAGATAACTAAGTTCTATTCCAAACTTCAAGCAACCAAAAGAATCTCCAAAGATAGATGTTTCCAGTAAGGAGCCCACTGTCTCAAAAGATAACCTATTCTACTTATGAATAATCCTGTGAGGAAGTTCTTTGCTGGTCTGAACAGCTTTGTCACTCTTATCTGTTGGACAAGTTCTTCTATGTAAACATAGATTAGGACCAGGTAGACACAGATGAATGACATGAGAGAGATGGAAAAGTTAAACAAATTAAACAAATACCATGAGTAGGAAATATTTATGTACCATAAAATATGAAAAATTGGCTCCCTTTCTAATATCAAAGAGACATAAATGAATACAGTAAATTGCTATTTTTATCCATCAAGCTGATAGATATTTCTGAAAAGTAACACATGTTGGAGAGTTGGATGAAGAATGAGTGGGGAATAGGATCATTAATACAATGACAGTGGAGTGTAAACTGTTATAAGTTTTCCTATGTGCATTTTTGCAAAGTGTCAAGAGCTTCAAATATATGTTTACCTTTGACCTTAAAGTCCCATTTCTATTAATGGACCCTCAGGAAAAAAGTACATGATATAGTTCATTATAGCATTATATCAATATAAAATTAGAAATTATATAAATATTAGCAATATTTTTGTGACCCTGTTTAATGAAAAAGAGTTCAAGGGGTTCTCAGGATCAAGGCTGGTTTATACTGGACGTCTGAAACTCTCCTGTCAGCTTGTTTAAAAGTCACTTTTGTGGAATTAGTCAAAGCAGGTCCAGAAATGCACAAAAAAAGGAAGTAAGAAGTTTTGAATTGTCATCCTGCATCACCTTCCTTCACACTGTGATCATGAAATTCCGTCTTTGCTAACCTGATGTCCCCTTACTCACAAGAACCACCATCATTTGAGCCTCTTCATGAAGAGTTTCAAAATTAGTTTCCAATAAGATAATTAAGAAATCTTACATGTCATTATTACCTAAGTAGCTGAAATTCCCTTTTAACATTTTAATGTGGACTACACTACAATCTCAATAGGGGCATTCTACTAAAGGTAATTATGTTGCCGTTACTTTAAATTACATTAATGTTCTTGAATACTATATATTTTGCTTTTTCTTTATTCAGAACTTAACTTTTCCAAAAATGATTTAAGGAAAAAATGTGTGATATTAACTGTGATTTCATTCGAATACATTAAGCAGGAAGTAAATGTCCACTGAATTGAATGTAGGTCCCAGACATGTGGGAATAGAGTTTATATGGTTGAATGTAGGGTACCTTAATTGACAGTCCATAAATCCTCTTTATTTTACTTTGCTCATGGTAAATGATAATAATCATGGTAGGAGTCACAAAATAATAAAATTTCTTACAGGAAGCACCCACTACTTAAATCACAGCACTACTTAATTAAAACTAGAGCTCTCAAATGAGAAAAAATTACTTGCTGAGTACAAAGAGTGCACTGTTCCTTCATCAAGTCACCTGTATGAATGAAAATGCCCACATATTCCATTAAAAGCAATGCAAATAAAATTGAGCTAAAAATCATTACAGGTAAAACTGAAGGGACTAGAAAATTGTGCTTCTGTAATAGTGACAAGATTTGTAATAACCTGGGGGAGGAAAAAATAGGCATTTCTTTATAGGAGGCAAGGGAGAAATATGACATGAAAGCCAGAGGCTCTGCTGAGCCAGTGAAACTGTCCATTATTTAAACTGCATGTGGTGACACTCACATAAACTGGTGTAGCAAGATGCATCTAAAAGCAAATGGTGTGAGGGATTTAGTGTGAAATACACTGTGGAATCCTGTACTTGACAGGAGGTACAGGTGTGTTCTGCCTTAGGAGAATGTGGTGCTGGAAATGCAAACCTTGAAAGAAGGCAAAGTAAAGGCTAAGTGCACTAGATCTATAATCCCAACCCTGTCTAAGACTATTAACAACTAGGAAGAAAATGTGGGAATAAAGACTCTTATAGGAGAAAGAGAAAGCAAAGCTGGAAGGGCAAAGGAAAAGAAAAAATGAGACAAGAAGATGAGAGGAAAGCAGTGCAGTGTAAGGGATGACAAAAAATGAAAAGGTGGGGGGAAAAAGTGAAGACTATGGCAAGGAGACATATCTAGGAGACAGGTAAAAGAAGGCGGGTCCACCACCTCCAAAATGTTGAAACTGTATTAATCAAACTGGAGTAGGAATTGGCAACCCACTCCAGTATTCTTGCCTGAAGAATCCCATGGACAGAGCAGCCTAGTGGGTTACAATCCATGGGGTGGCAAAAGAGTTGGACACAACTTAGCAACTAAACAACAACAATATTAAACAAAATCCCCAAAAAAGTTTTCCCGTTTCCAGACAAAACTGTAAAATCAATGATGATGGTCTTCCTCATACCTACTCTAAGCCTATATTTCATGGATCACAAGTATTTTCTTAAAGGGACTGAAAATAAATGCTCTTGGCTTTAGGAACTACTCAACTCTGCCCTTCTGGCATAAAAGCAGACATAGACAGTGTATAAGCAAATAGGTATGGCTGCGTTCCAATAAAACTTCATTTACAAAAACAGGCAGGAGGACAGATTTGTCTAATCAGCCCATAGCATTCCAATCTTACTATATTGTATTGCTCCCTTTAACACTTAACTGCTAAGCTTTGCCCCATCACTCAATGCCCCTCTGAGTCTCCATAATTTTTACAATTATGCTCTCTGTCTTCAAAACTTATCTTCCAATTTCTCCTTGCATTATGGTAAGTCTTTCTGTATCTTTCAGTTTGCAACTAACCACCATGATAAAAATTTCCTGCTTAGAAACTCAGGCAAGGGAGAGCATCACAGCCTAGCAGGCACCACAAGATCCATCTATCACTAGATAGACATATCCCAGTTGAACTGTGCTTGGCTCCTGTCCAATATCTACACTATTATTTGTTCAGTTATTCAAGAATTGGTACCTGTTATGCACTTTAACCTATACACAAGGTTAATTGTAAAAAAGAATTCTTGATCTTAGGTGATTCAACCTAAAGTTGGGTAGAGATTACTTCCACACCCATTACCTTCCTATCTTCTCTCATTCATCAAATCATTAGGTAGCCATGAGTAACCTCAACAGTGAGAAAATCAATCTGAAATGGGGGGGGGGGGCACAAAAACTGGGAAAGACTAAGATAAGTTATTTGAGGGCCAAAGACTTGATAACTGAGCAGTTACTTCTCCTCACTGGAGTTTCATTTCTGGTGGTCCTTCACTTCTAGGCCATGTTGGGTAGTAGGTACCAAGGAGCTCTGCCCCAGTAAAACCAATTTATCAGAAGAAATACTGTCTTGATTCTTTCTTCTTTAAGTTTATGTCATTTTGCAAAGAACTTCTGAACAGAAATGGTTTATGACTGCCAATCCTTGCTACCAAACTATAGTAAAACTTTTGTTAAAACAAGTAAGATTCAAGAGTCTGCTTAAGTCTACAGAACATCAGAGTATATCAAATTAATCTTCCCATCAGGAAGCCATATAAGGATAAAATATAAGAACATCTGCTTGAAGGCAACAAATGGCTACCATGGCAACAAGGACAGCTATGGTGATAGGCACTCGAATCTGCTTCAACAGAGAAAAGAAACAGCCTAAATGTCTATTGACAAATGAATGGTAAAGAAGATATGGCACATTGAAATATTATTCAGCCATAAAAAAAAAGAATAAAATAATGCTACTTGCAGCAACATGGATGGACCTAGAGATTATCATACTAGGAGAAGTAAATCAGAAAGAGTAAGACAAATACCACATGACATTACCTATATGTGGAATCTAAACTATGAAACAAATGAACATACCTGTGAAACAAAATCAGACTCACAGATTTAGAGAAAAGACTTATGGTTGCCAAGGGAGGGGTGGGTGGGGAAGAAAAGAATTGGGAATTTGGGATCAGCAGATACAGAACATTATATATAGAAAGGATAAACATCAAGGTCCTACTGTATTGCACAGAGAACTATATTCATTATCCTGCAGTACACTAAAATAGAAAAAAATATGAAAATTTGTCCAACTCTTTTGCTATTCCATGGACTATATGTAGCCCACCAGACTTCTCTGTCCATGAGATTTCAAGAATACTGGAGTGGGTTGCCATTTCCTCCTCCATGGGATCTTCCCAATCCAGGGATTGAACCCATATCTCCTGCATCTCCTGCATTAGCAGGCGGGATTCTTTACCACTGAGTCACCAGAGAAGCCCACTTCGAGTCACTCTGCCATACAGCAGAGAGTAAATACAATGTTGTAAATCAGCTATGTGTTTGCATGTGTGTGTGCATGCTCAGTCGTATCTGATCCTTTGCAATCCCATGGACTGCAGCCTACCAGGCTCCTCTCTCCATGGAATTTTCCAGACAAATACTGGTGTATTCTCTACTCCAGTAGAGAATTTATGGAGTAAAAGGCAACTCTACAAGGTCCTACTCTACAAGATCTTCCCAACCCTGACATCGAACTGGCCTCTCCTTGGTCTCCTGCATTGGCAGTGGGATTCTTTACCACTGAGCCACCTGTGAAACCTGTAAATCAGCTAGACTTCAATATAATTTTTTTAATCAAAATAAAATCTACTGGGGAAAAAGAGAACAAGGTGCAAAGATTGCAGTTAGCCAACAGCCGCCACATCACAACGTGGAATCTAGGGAAGCACTCATGCTCGGGCCATATCCTCTCCTGGCTACTCCTGTCCAACATGGAAGTCTCCTAATGGGCATTCTCCTTACCCTGAAGCTCCTTAGCAACCTAGCTGAGCCTATCTGGAAGCTGTTCTGGTCTGAGACACTTCCTACTCATCTTCTTCTTTGCTTTCTCCTCTGCTCTCATAGGCATCAGACCCGCCTCGTGGTCTGTCCATTCACTCCTGCTCTCTCCACCATATGACACACATTCACCAACCTCACAAATGATGACACTTCCGCAGTAGTGCAGCCACATTCCACAGGAGCCTAAGAAACAGTATTTTAATCAAATACTTCACTATGCCTGTCACCAACAGCTTGTATAAGATAGAGAACTGCTTCCCACCATGTGAACCTTTGGTGTGTTTTGCCAGCAAAATGGCTGCAGTTTTCTATTAGTGGACATGTTTTTCCTGAATGGAAATGCATAATTTAGGTTTAATAAGACTTTTCAACATAAGCTGTACATACAAATGTGTATTTTCTCCTTTCCTTGTGTTTACAGCATGAGATAAGCTGTAGACCAATTTTATGTAGCTATTTTATATGCAAATAGGAGGTTATTTTTGCATGTTTTTGGTTTTATAGGAGACAGGCAAGAGAATTTCAAGTTATGCAGTTTTCCACTCTAGTCAGAGAATTGACTTTTCTATTTTCTGCTTTCTGCAGGCAGCTTTATCTCTTGACAGCTGATGAAAAATATTTAAACATTAAAGTCTTGAGAAATCAATACAATTTGGTAAATGATTTCATTATTTCAAAATGAAATGAGCTCATTTTGGCATTTTGAGCATGAGCTGAGATGGTCAGTGGACCTCTTCCTCCATTCGAAGGCAAGAGGCTGGATAATTCCCAGGCTCCCCACATGGACAGATGGGAAGATGCTCTATGGTAATGGTAACTCAGGTCAACGATGGCACCTTCCTCTGTCCTCATAGAGTGGGAATGGAGATTTCATTTATTGGCTGGCGTTAATGACCATGAAAAGAGTTGAGAAGTGGATTCTGACATGAACAGACTACAAATTCAAGGCTGGAGCTTTGTTTTTGGCAAGAGGAACAGATTTGGAAGAACCCACAGGCCTAACAGAGCTAATATAGAAAGCATGCTGTTGATCCAATGATTCTCCGGCAGGGACCAAATCTGCCTTGGCCAGTGGCACGTTGAAGGAGCCAACATGCCATTAGGCAGAGGCTCAAGTAAGCAGGTGGTTTCTGTCAATGGATGGCCTACAAGTGGACAAAGCAGAGTGCAGGGGAGGAAAAGAAGACAATAGGTGAACAAGAGGTAGAGGTTTGAGGCAGTCTCTATGGATGTCTTGCAGCAAAAGGAGACAGAAATTGAGAGTTCAGCAATTCTCCTATCCTGAGATGACTGAATGGAGGCAGTACTCCAACTGAGAGGACAATAAGTTCTAAGCTCAATCACCAAGACTGAGCAAAATCTACTCACAGAATGCAATAAAGGGCCATAGCAAAACACCAGCAATTCTTCTGGACTACTTATTTGGAATTCTTCAAATCCCTGCTGAAGAGTAGTACCTGGTCTTTTGGGGGTGGATGGCTAAAAGGGTAGCTGGAATTTAGCCCTGTGAATTCTAGGGGACTCTATAACAGAAAAGCAGACAGAAGGTGTAGGTGAAGGGACTATGTGGGATTGGAAAAGAATGGGTCCTGATGAACCTCATTGCCATCATCTGAAAACTAGGATATAATATCAGATCCTAGAGTTGTTAAAATGACTGAATGCAAAATGATTAGCTCAGAGTTAGAACTCCAAGCATATGGGTAAACCAGCCATATCAGCTACTCACAGAACTATACTATGACCAAAACCATCCTCTAAATTTGGGAGCTTTCAAAAGGTTGTGAACATCGTGACAACAGTAGCTGACATTTACTGTGTACTTATCATGGTCCAATGACTGTCTTGGTTCTTTACAAGTATTATCCCATTTCATCCTCTCAACCCTAGGAGGTGCGTAGTAGGACCAACTCTACTTTGCTGCCGCTTAGTCACTCAGTCATGTCCAACTCTTTGCCACCCCATGGACTGTAGCCTGTCGGGCTCCACTGTCCATGGGATTCTCCAGGCAAGCATACTGGAGTGGGTTTCCATGCCCTCCTCCAGGGAATCTTCCCAATCCAGTGATCGAACCCAACGTCTCCCACATTGCAGGCAGATTCTTTACTAGTTGAGTCACCAGGGAAAAACAGAGAAGTTAAGTGACCTACCCAAGATTATACATTAGTGAGTAGCATAGCAGGATTTTAATATAGGTTCAGAGGAGCTCTGCTAATAGTTTAGCTACACGTAACACCATACTTCCACCATGGCGGTCTGGCGCGGAATAGAGAAAACTGTGCAAGGGCAAGAACTCGTCCATTCAATCTCTATTTGGAATACCAGTGGTAAACCACAATGAGACACTGTGAAAGTAGTCAAACCATGGCAGGTCCTTTTCATATCAGTTTTTCCAGTAATTGTTTTCCTGGCTCTGCTCCTCATGGCGCTCTTTCAGCACAGCCATGACAGGAGCAGGGAGTTTATGGCCAGGGACTTTTTATTACCCATCATGAGCAATGACAGTGTTTGGCCAGCATCACTTCTGGGTGGTGGTCCTCTGTGGTATACACATACAAGCAGCAGCTGCATCATTTTTCCCCTGATCTGTAAATTCCACATATTAGATCATCATATAACCTGTCGACAGACACTTTAAATATCAGCTTATGCCCCTTCCCAAGCATCTGAAAGATTTCATATGATTTCCAAAGGCATCCACTTAAAAGGACTTTTGATGGTATTCACTAAAATAAAATAAAAATGAAAGAATATTTTAAGCAGCAGCGTGACACTCTTTATATATCCGGGATGTATTTTATACACTTTGATGTAATTCTTTGTACTTCTACATGAGTAATTCATGCTCATTTTAGACAAATTAGATCATCTAAAATCACCTAAAATATTACCAACCACAGTTGATCATTATACTTTATGTTTTCACCTTCTAAAGTTTTGTCCTAATCATTTAACATTTACTAAAAATAGAAATATATTTATCATATTTCTTTTGTGTAACTGCCTCTCTTATTTAACTGTATTCTGAATATCTTCCCATGTTCTATATGAAATTATATTTTTATGACTACATATTTTTATTTTGCTTAATGGATGCCCATAACCTATTTCATCAGTCCCCCATGGTTGGGTACTTAGGTTTCCAATTTCCCCTATTTCTTTCTAAAAATACATCACACATTTAGCAAATTAACATTTAACTATCATGCAAAAACATTGTTTCAGTTTCCAGTTTGCCTTTTAACTCTATTGTGGGCTTTCATTCAGAAGTTTGTTTTTAATTTTGATTTAGTTGCAACACATGAACATTTCAATTGTGAATTCTGCCTTTTTGCACCATGCTGAGAAAGCCTTTCAAAAAAAAGAACACTCCTCCCCACCCTCAATTATATAAACACACATAGCTGTTTTCCTCCAACATCTTCATGACTTTAATTTTTTCAGTTAATATATTTCTGAAGGAGTGGATACTATTGATAATATAATTGTGGAAAATCACATATCAAAAATTGCCGGATTGCTTGCTTTCTAAGAAAAATACAAAGATGAATCTGCCTTGCAGGAGAAAGGGGCCCTTGTATATTACAAAACTCAAAAGTAGAAGACATTAGAGCTTCTTCTGCAAAATGAAGAATTTAGATTACATTGCCATAAAAGCTGATAAAACTGTGGGAATCCTTTATCACGTTATCCTAGAGACATGGACTATTATGTCCAGTACAGGTGTGGCTGGACCACCTATGACTAATAGGTATATCCATTCCCTTCATCAGTTGGAAAAACTGGCTTGAAGTCATCCCTTCTCTTCTCCACGTCTACGGTGTCTCTGTGGATGCTCTGCCTTCCCACCAGCTTATTATAATTCAGAGTTCACTACCTCTACAGTTTCATCTATTTCTGCAGAGGATGGGAAAGATATTTTTAATCAGAGGGTACACTGGTCAAAAGAGAAAATAAGTGCCATGGCACTAATAATAGCACTATATTTCCAAACCATGTAATTTGACTACAGAGATTTTTTTAAGTAGCAGCTAAGAAACCAACATGTAATGTGCAAATTACAAAGCCTTGACAAGATATTACATGCTTTTTCTTTCACTTATTTCATTTCTAAAGCAAATTTTTTGAGGTCCTACAACGCCTCTACAGTAAAACTTTAATAAGTTTAAAATCTATTCATTATTCCATGGCCACCTTTACGCCATCAGTCAGGGATATCACCAACTTCCCCAGGTAAGAGGTTTTTCCCCTTGGAAGAATCTGTTCATTACAGTAGTTAACAACTAGTCAGTTAGCAGGGAGCCCTAACACAAAGCGTGAGACAAGTTAATGGTGTAACATATCAGTCGTTAAGCTAAATGGTCAGTTTGTACAGTACAGTATTATTGCTTTATTGAATCCAACTTGAAGATTTACAACAGTTACATTTTATTTCAGGTACAAGATGTACAAATGGAACACAGAGGGGTGAAATTTTGTTTTATGCTGCTTTCATTAAGAACCCAATTGCATGGTGAAATCAGTTAGTATATATCTCGTTCCATGGGACAGCCAATTTTCCACTGAGATTGGAAACTCTTGGAGCTTTTTAATCCTAAATCTTACCCTGGGAGCACAAGGGAGTTACAGCATGCTTTGAAATTGTTTAAAGTAAAGCATCGGTGGTAACAAGTATTTATCCCTTTCTCCTGAGCAATGGACCACCTCTTGATGGATGGCACATAAGCCTTGAATCTACATCTACTTTGATAATCAAATCTGTCTGGGGTTTTTTGGCCCCAAATGCTAAGGTATTTTTTTCTTCCAGTGAAATATCTTTTCAGAGAAAATACATAGCATTATAAACATAGCTGTCACCAAATAACCTGTGACACAATCAACTTTACCACCTAAAGGCCCAAAGCTAATGACATCATGATTTATTTCATAAATATTTTTTTTCCATCCCTATTATATGTCAAATACTTTCCAAGATATAGGAATAAAGCTGGTACCAGTCTTCTTGGAGTTTATATTCTTATGGAGAAGAAAGATTTGTTTTTAAATAAATATATTAAGATAATTTTACATATAATAAGGGTTATAAAGAAAATAAAATTTACTTAGAAGGGGTTCTGGGTGAAAGATAATTGCCAGTGTTAAGAGTGTAAACTTTGTTATTTGGAGAACTGTAAAAAATTAATCAATCAAGAGTCCCATAAGTAAAAAGAAAGATAAATAAGTATTTCATTGAACACTTAGAAAACATCCTTTTATATATCTTCAAAGTCCTGCCTGCTGCTTTTAGTTTCTCTGAGCAAACCTTCTTTCTCTTCAGAACAGAAGAGTTACAGCAAAAGATTAAAGCTTAAGAATTTAGGGATAGTGTGTGCTTAAGATTCCTGCCCAGTACCCAGTACTATGTACAAAATGCTTTTTATAGCAGGAAAAACAATGATGAGAAAGGTCAGAATAGCTGGGGTTTGGGAATAATTGCTTGGCTGAGATCTATAAAAAGCTATTAAATCAATGTGCTAGAGGATAACACATTTTTGTTATTCTATATGAGGATGAGCATAAAAGTTCAACTCCAGGAGCTGGTAAAGGACATGGAAGCTTGGCATGCTGCAGTCCATGGGGTCGCAGAGTCGGACATGACTGAGCAACTGAACACTAAGTGTACAGACTGATTCTGGGCTTCAGCATATTATCACTTAATATATTTCTGTTCTAGAATTGCAAATCCACTAACTAAATTTTAATGTCTTTGTTGTTCAGTTGCCAAATAGTGTCCAACTCTTTGTGACCCCACGGACTGCAGCACACTGGGCTTCCCTGTCCTTCACTATCTCCATATAATAAACTACTAGACTTTGTCTGTGAAATAATATCTGAAAATCCTTACTGTCCAGGCGGGGTACTCATGAAACAGCAATGAAAAAGAAAAGATTTTAAGAAAGCCTGTGTTCAAAAAACACACCTACTACTTGAAACATTTTAAGAATTAATTCTTCCAGTGTGGGTTATTTCATTCTCATATTGTGATCAGCAAGGTAAAAGTTGGCTTTGACAATATATAAAAAGTTTATGTAAGACACATATAGCTCAGACCCTATGATATGTTTGCATAAACATTATTTTAAGATCCCTTGTTCCTTGCTTCACTGATACTCTTCCCGAAGACAGACCAACAATGTTCCTACATTAATTAATCCATTTATAAAAACAGACAGAGCAAAACAAAGCCCATTGTCCTTGCCCTCATGGAACTCATCGAAAATTAAATAAGAATATCCTGTAATAGTTCTCCTGCCCTTGGCAGAGGAAGAGAGGTGTATCAATCAGGGACCCAGTAGGAAACAATTGGCAGGTTCTAAAAGGTGGTTGAACAGAGTGTGAAGAAGGAAACACCTTGCAAAGATGGAGTCAGTTAACGGAGACCACCGAGGAGTGATGAAGACATCTGAAGGCCAGGAACCAACTTATCTGTGTCAGGGACTGAATTAGTGTCATTTCTAGGCTAAAATCTCTGCAGAGAATTTAATCCATGCTCCCCGAAGTTTTAAATCTCAGGAGAACTTGCCTTGGCTCCTGGTATTTCACTCATCACAATATTTAGACCCCAAATAACCCTTTGAGCAAAGCCCGAGGAGCAAACATATTATAAAAATGTATGTCATAAGTGAATTAATACTTACATTTTGAAGAATAATAATCATTGCAAGTTATTGTGGGTAGTAGGAATTCTAAAGACTACCTCACCTCATTCCCATTTAAAAGTTAATAAAAAAAATATTCTTTGAATAAAAGAGCAGAGAAATGTAATGTAAAACTCCCCCACACAGAAGATGGTTGTGATATAAATGTTTTGGTCTACAGGCACAAAATAGGCTATTTAATCAGAAGAGTTTCAAATGACCTTGATTTCTTTTCTTTCCAAATTGATTATAGAGTAACTCTTACACAGAGAAGCATAGCCACAGAGGAGCCCTCTTAACCCAAAGCCTACATGAAGAAAATTGCTGCTATGGCTGCCAGGGGCCCAAGAACCATGGGCAGGAATGGGATGCTCAGCTGACTACACAGTAAGACTCTTTTCTCACCTTCTTCTGCCAGACTTGATGGTCTTATTTGCTTCCCTCTTGCAAGGAGAGGGGTCTGGAAACTCATGACCAGTGGCTGAAGATCTGAGAATGGATGAAGAACAAGGGAAAGATTCAATAACAAAAATGAAGAAACTGAGATGGACAAAGATGAATCCACATTTGTCAGAAGAAGGAAGATGATGCATTGGGAGAACCTGAAGTCTCACCAAGGGCAGAGACATCTAAATGATTCATAAAGAAGATAATAAAAAGGCACTGTGACATTCATGATAGACTTGATAGACAAGGGTACAGAAAATTTTGTTGTTAACAAGATGCCTCATTTCAATATCCTCAGGAGCATTAGTTTTATATCCAGAATATCACAACTTTTCATATCTATACTGTAAGGCCACTCCAGACACAGGCAACTGTGGTTCCCCTTTCATTCCTCCTTGTGAGCTCATGGGTGGGTGTCCTTGTGATCTAGTCATGAGCCTAAATTCAGTGATTTGAATGGCAATGCACTGTATTTTAAGATGCTATCTTCAAACAGTTACAAGGATGGGTTAGATGAAGACATGATCTTTACAGGTGTTTATTGCTGATTTTGTTGCCCTTTATCAACTACTACTGGTTGCTCTACTTTTCCAACTTGTAAAAACTAGAAATGAAAAGAGAACCATATAGAAAATAGAAATGGATGCCTCACACCAGAGGGACGCTAATGTGGACTTCTTCATCACAAAATTTTCAATCAGGTTGATAAAGATTCAAGCAAAAGTTTTTCCCAGAAAACAGGCACAGTAGAGATCAAGGGAATCTGATGTAAAAACTCCTGCAGGCAACAATTCAGTCTTATCTGTCCTAGTATTTTTCATTTTGAAG
Source organism: Dama dama (assembly GCF_033118175.1). Taxonomy (NCBI): domain Eukaryota; kingdom Metazoa; phylum Chordata; class Mammalia; order Artiodactyla; family Cervidae; genus Dama; species Dama dama. The sequence goes on from NC_083710.1 coordinate 52,512,678, forward strand.
GGAATTAATGCAGAGAAGCACCATTGCCATAGAAGGCAGCTGCAACAGATGTGAGGACAGAGCAATCAAAGTCAGTGAAAATAACACCCAAAATACATCACATTCACTTCTGTAAAGTCACAAATTTTCATCTTCTAAAACCACTAGAATCAGTATGTGTGTGTAAGCTGTGTGTAAACAATTGGTTTCATCAGAATCATACTACCTGAAGAATGCCTTCAGGATACTAAATATAGCGCCTGTGTCTCTTCTGACTGACAGTTTCTGATAGTTCTTTCCCAAAAAACAATATATATATATTTTCCCAACATGATAGCAGATTTCACACCTAGAACTGCATGACAGAAAACTCTCTGTGTCTTCATCCAAATAGTTCCAAGTTCACAGGGAGGATCCAGATTAACCTGCTGTCATTTTCTTTTATAAACAGTATTTTAAATACACAAGGTAGAGTAGCTTTTTTTAGCCATTAAGAAAAGCTTTTTGTTTATTCTTGTTCCTTAATATGCATGTTGAGAAATCTTCCCAAGGGTTCAAAAAAATTGGGGGACCCTTCCCACAGGAAAATTGTGAAGCATGAAAACTTTGGCTGACTTTGCCATATGAACCTCATCTTTGTTTTTTAACAAGAAAAATAGTACCAAATACACACATACACACACACACACCCCCCAAACTCTGGGTTAAGTAGAAAACATTGACTTAGGTAAGAATAATTTATAAAAGGCTTATGATTAAACCAAGATTGATTAGTAAACATTTGTTACAAAAAGTACTCACTAGTTTTCATAAATTCTCAAATATATAATAAATTATATGTTATAGCACCTAGTATAAAAGCTAAACTGATAATTAGGTAACTTCACTGGAAAAAAAAGTCTCAGGGACATATATCCAAATTTAAATCTATCCTTTCCCTCTCCAAATGTTCCTCCAAGTACAATTACGTGCATCTTATTGTGCAGACAGAAGGGACCAAGTGTCTCCATGAAAAGTCATCTTAAAGGCATTTGGTTCAAGATAGCCATCTGAAGTCACATCTCTAATTCCACTTCCTCTACAGATTCCCATTCAAATATCTAAAGAAATATAATCAGCAACTACTGCTGGAAATTAGGTAGGAGCACCACCCACTTACTAGAAAGTTTCAATGGCTTTCCAAAAGAACAAGATTGAGGCATAGGCCTACCAAACTACAACTGCTAGAAGTGATTAAAAAAAAAAAAAAAAAAAAAAACCTGTGCAGGAGTAGTTGAGAGAACCCCATCATAACTTAATTAACCCCTTCTTCACCCCTCCCCTGTAGCCCAGCTAGTGAAGTATCTGCCTGCAATGCAGGAGACCCCAGTTTGATTCCTGGATCAGGAAAATCTGCTGGAGAAGGGATAGGCTACCCACTCCAGTATTGTTGGGCTTTTCTTGTGGCTCAGCTGGTAAAGAATCCACCTGCAATGCTGAAGACCTGGATTCAATTCCTGGGTTGGGAAGATCCCCTGGAGAAGGGAACGGATACCCACTCCAGTATTCTGTTCTGGGGAATTCCACAGACTACATAATCCATGGGGTGGCAAAGAATCAGACACGATTTAGAGATTTTCACTTTCACTTTCACCCCTCAAAATAGAAGAGGAAGAGGGTTATTATCTCCTAGAAGGCAGTGATAATCTAATCAGTCACACAAAATGTCAGGAAGTAGCCAGACTCCAGAATCCTCATAGATCCACTTAAGCATCTCTGGCTTCTACCTGGCACTGAGCAAAATGGTCAGTTGAGCAGTTGGGGACATTACTGTTCCCAATATGGGTCCATTTCCCTGCTGGGGCAGTTACCTTCAGGAGACTGAGGAAGTATCCTGAGCCAATGAAAGAAGGGGAGAATTTTGCCCTTCTGATTTCACCTTCATAGGTGATATGACTTTTCTGCTTAAATACCAATGTATTTCATATTTATCTTTATTAATAAAGATTAAAAGCTGAACAAAATTAATTAGAAAATAGAAAACCAATAAAATCAACTAATCAAAGAGCTATTACTTTGAAGCAAACAGACAATACAGTGAATAAAGCCTTGATAAGACTAACTGATCAAAAAGAGGAAAAACAGAAATATAACCAGAATTATCTTATTTCTGAAATATAATTATTTAAAATTTATCTCAATATATTTAAAAATAAAGAATCTTCCAGGAAAATATGATATATCAAAACTATGGTTTTGATTTGACTAAAATGGTTTGATATGACTAATTAAATAGATAGTAATTCAGAATGGTCCAATAATCACAGATTTTAATTTGCCAAAGAAATATCACCTTCCCCACCTCTGTTCATCTAGTCTAGATATTTTAATGGTTTAAAAATCTGATCATTTCTGTAGTATTACTGTGCTGGAGCACAGAAAACAAAACAGAAATAATTACAATTGTTTTTATTTAGTTAACTGGCTAAGCCTACTACCAAAACCCAAAAAAACACCCATAAAATAAAACTACAGAGCAACTCCATTTGTGGATACATATTAAATATTTCCAAACTATTATCAATGGTGTCTAGCAGCAAAGTAGGTATAGACTGATAGGTAGGTAGATTGACAAATAGTTTTACTGTTAGTATAAAAGATATACATTCTCCTTATAGAAACCAAACAACTCAAAAAAACAAAACAAAAATCACTTGAATTTCCATTATCAAGGTACAACCACCGCTAACATTTCGATAAACATTCCTCCATTTTCTCTATATATATACATACATATAGTTGAGTGTAAACAATTTTGTGTGAAGGGAATCATTATATATGTACATAATATATGAAAACTGATAGTTTTACTCAACAGTATGTCATAGACATTCATCCATGTCAATAAATATAGATCTGCACCATTTGTAATGGTCACCTATTATTCAATTGTTTTTATGCACCATAATTTATTTAACCAGTTTAATGGATGTATGGGTTGTTCCCAATTTGGTGCTATTATGAATAACTCTATGATATACTCCTTGGGCATAAATCTCTCCCCATTTTGTGATTACTCTTTAAAAATAAGGTTGCTGCAGGGAACTCTACTCAATACTCTGTAATGAGCTATATGGGAAAAGAATCAGTTATATATATATATAAGTGATTCACTTTGCTATACACCTAAATCTAACACATTATAAATTAACTATATGCCAATAAAAATTAATTAAAAATAAAATTAAATTTAAAAGTAAAAGGTTGCTTAATCATATAGCATATATGTCTAATACTTTTCTACTACTAGATTGCCCTCTGGAAAAGCTAGGAAAGTGAAGGTGTTAGTTGCTCAGTCATGTCTGACTCTGCAGCCCCATGGACTGTAACCTGCCAGGCTCCTCTGTGTATGGAATTCTCCAGGCAAGAATACTGGAGTGGGTCGCCATTCCCTTCTCTAGGGGATCTTGCTTACCCAGGGATCGAACCCAGGTCTCCTGCATTGAAGCTGGATTCTTTACAGTCTGAGCCACCAGGGGTTATGCCTATTTATAGTTCTATCAACTATGCTTGGGAAACAATCGCCTCACACCCTCACCAGCCCATGGTATTGTCAGTTGTCTGGTAGCAGACAATGACTTGAGAAAGGTTAAGGCCAACTGTGTAGTAACTTTACTCATCATTTTTAACATTTATTTATTCAAGAAATAATATATTAAATGCCCATAGGTACCAGAAGTTGGGCCAGGCCTAACCACTGCTTATAGTCAATAATTAACGAGAGAGGTGTGGTCACTGGCCTCAAAAAAAAAAAACATTTCCTGAGAGGGGTGGGAAGACACTAAATTAACAAATGAATGACAAGAAAATAATCTCATGTTGAGATTAGTGGTTGGCAGGAAACTAAGGTATTTTAAGAACAACAGGAGAAGGACCTACTTTGGACAGGAGAGTTGGAAACTGCATCTCTGAAGAAGTGATGCTTAACCTGAGGTAAGAATATGGAGCAAAATAGGTCCTAAAGCAGAGGGAACCACCCAAAATGGATCTAAGGCCAGAAAAGATTCTAAGGCAAGGAAGAAAGAAAGTATATTCAAGGAAAGCAGGGAGGTCAGCATAGCTAGAGAATGGCAGAATAAAGAGAGACCTGAGGGGAAGGCAGGAACCAGGCCAGGCCCAGCCTTGAAGACCACAGTGAAGACTCTGAGCTATCTTCTAAGTACTGTGGGAAGATGCTGAAGGACTTTAAATAGGATAGAATTAGATATACTTTGTACAAAGTCTCATTATCAACTCTCTGAAGATTAGTTGAGTGATTCTTGGCTTAGAGAGATGAGTAAAGAGTGATACTACTCACTGAAATGGGGAGGCCCGGGTGAGAATAGGTTTGAGGGTAGATAAATAGCCATTTTACATGTGTGAAGGTGGCTTCCCCAGTGGCACTAGTGGTAACAAACCCACCTGCCAATGCAAGAGACGCAAGAGAAGTGAGTTCAATCCCTGGTTTGGGAAGATCCCCTGGAGGAGGGCACAGCAACCCACTCCAGTATTCTTGCCTGGAGAATCCTATGGACAGAGGAGTCTGGCAGGCTACAGTTCATAGGGTCGCAAAGAGTCAGACACGACTGAAGTGACTTGGCATGCACGCATGGACAAATGAAGGTAGAAATGTTCGTGAAACGTCTAAGTGAAGATGCAACATTAGCACTGGCATGTATGAGTTTGGGGCTCAGATCATGTGGTCAGTGTTTTGATCTTTTAGATTTCATTACTTCAGACTTTGGGCGAAATGGTGTTGAGTCCTCTGAGGTCACCTTGGACCACAGAGAAGATGAGAAAGCTGTCCACTCCCTCTGATGTATTAAGTGGCTGAGAGCTCCTCAGTGGGGGGCAGAGAGGAGACAGAAGGAAGCTGGGAACGTGCCAGGGATGGGGGACTGGCTCCCATCTCCTTCCACCAAGAAAAGCATGCAAACATTCTCCATAACCATGACCTCCAGTATCAGTGGTATGAGAAGAATCCACGCTTCCTACTGGGGAACGGGAAATCTTTCCTTCCTTGAGAAAAATGTAAAGCACTGGGCATCTTAGCACACCTCATCTGGCCTATTCACTCCTGTAAGTTTCTGATAGAAAACACCAGCCTCTGGCAAACAATAATCTTCACACATGTAGCCTCTGATGAGTTAGGAAAATTTCCGTTATTGGTTTTCTGGCTCCTCATCAACATATAGCTGGGAAAAGAGAGCTCCAGGGGGATTCCTGATCAGAAGCATGAGTCTTTATAATAAAAAGATGCAGCTACAGAGGATGGCACCTGTAGAAGCAACTCTAAGACATTGTAATACAGCAGATTACAATGTTTCAGCCAAAACAACATTTAGATAATGATCAATTCCTATTACACTGGGTCAAACATAAGCCCCAAAGAATGGGAGACACATTTATCTTTCAGTGGCCTGTGCAAATCCCTTGGTGGAGGGTGGGGAGGGGATGCGAAAGATCACTTTTAAAAAATCAATATCTTTATTGATTAATCAAGCTACTGTGATTTATCGGGCACTCATTCATTTGTTTGTTACAGTCATCTCAGGCATTGCCTCTGACTGTGATAAATGGTCTGGACTCTTCTTCGGGAAAGAAAGAAGATTTTTAGCTGTTGTTCTTGCAGTATGGGCCTTTTAGATGCCTGCATATCTGGTTCCATGACAAGTTCAAATTTGCAGACTGCTGTGGAGTATGGCCTTGAAAATATCAGACTCTCCCAATGTAAGGAGATCAAAGAGCAGCACACACAGACATCAACTCTGGATTCTTCCAAAAGGAAAACAGGAAGCTGAATCAGAAGCATGCTTGATAGCCAGGACATATGATACTAACCTGGTGAGGAGTTACTATCACAGAACAAGCCTGACTTTTGGGGGCTTGTTCTGTGTGTTCCCATTATGTTGTGTGTGCTCAGTCATGTTCAACTCTTTGTGGCCCCATGGATTGTAGCCCTCCAGTCTCCTCTGTCCATGGAATTTTCCAGGCAAGAATACTGGAGTGGTTGCCATTTCCTCCTCCAGGGCATCCTCCTGAGCCAGGAATCAAACACATGTTTCCTGCATTAGCAGACAGATTCTTTACCACTGCACCATCTGGGAAGCCCCTCTCATTTTGTTACAAATAGACTGATTTCTATAACTGCGTTGTTTTACAAACGTTATACATCTTTATTATTTTTGTCTCCAAGGTCCCTTTTAACTGCACTCAGTAAATATGATCCTTCTTTGCCTCTGGATGAAAAGTCTATTTATTGTAAGGTATTATGGCTTATTCTTGGGTAATTGCTTCACTCTGATCACTTTAAGACAATGCAGTAGTAAATGCAGTCATAAGAATGTCCAGTTCAAGATATCCAAATTCCAGACTTGGAAGCTCCCTACTGGTCTAGTGGTTGGGATTTGGCACTTTCACTGCCATGGCCTGGGTTCAATCTGTGGTGGTTGGGGAACTGAGATCCCATAAGTCCCATGGTGCAGCCAAAAAAAAAAAAAAAACCCAAAACACCTCCAGACCTGACTTAGTGTTCTAGCTGCTCTCCTTTATGTAAAGGAAGGAAGCAAGGTACTTTCTGTAATCTTACCCCACAAGCTCCTGCCCCTACTTAAGTCCCAGGTGCTGGGTCACAAGCTGAAGCAGGAGGGGTGAGAGTGGATCAGTTCTTCCCCAGGGAGGAGGCTTTGCATGCTCTGGCCCTGCCACATGGTGAAAGCTGCATCCCCAAGACCCTGATGCTGAGAAAGATTGAGAGCAGGAGGAGAAGAGGGTGACAGAGGATAAGACGGTTGGATGGCATCACCAACTCAATCAACATGAATTTGAGCAAACTCTGGAACATGGTGAAGGACAGGGAAGCCTGGCGTGCTGCAGTCCATGGGGCTGCAAAGAGTCAGACAAGACTGAGCAACTGAACAAGTGGTATTCAGCGGACAGATAAAGGTGACATCTTCTCTCCAGGGATACTTGCACTGGCTCCTCAGAAACTCCCTGCTAGACTTGCTGGCCTACAGGTACTCTGTCCCTGGCCACGTCAATATCCATTCCAAGAGGCCTCTTGGAATCCTTTCTCAGCCTCGGCTATGCTTCAGAAGGCTTTCTGCTCACGTTGCCCCCACTCTTCCTGCTGGCCTACTGGACCCTCAATGAGCTCCTGGCCGATCTCTGTCCCTCATGGCCCACATCTAGACTGCAGGAGGTGAGACACCCAGGCCTGCCTTCCCTTACAATCAGGAACTACAGATCAATTTCAATGGGACATCAAAGATGATCCAGCATCCTAGGTTGCCCAAGTCAAGCCTGCTTTTACTACTGAAAGTGTCACGAATCAGGAAGCCTCACAGTCCTGGGCAAACTGAGACCCTAGCATCAGGTTTCCTTGGATGCACCTCTACTTTTCACCCTCTGATGGCCTCCGACAGTCAAACCCACCCAAGGCTGCCAGGTACTTAAGCTTTCTTGGTCCTAAGCCTGGTACTAGTTCCTGTGTGTCTCCTAACCACAACGCCTGGCTTTGAAAACTCAGGGAAATCCTTTTGAAGACCCTCTTGTTTGAGAATAGAAGGTAGCACCCCTCTCTGCTAAGTCAGAGGGCAAATCTCACATACCAACAAGGAGAAGCTACCAGGGTTCCAGGGAGGCTCTCGGTTTCTAAGATTACCCTCACTGGTGAACTGATGTGTTGAAAGCATCTTCTTGAGGATTTATTTCCAATTAAGTTCAATTAAGTGGAAAGCTTACATCTTATTTAATTTGTATGACATAGATTCACTCTTTCAAATTCAGGAAGCTGTAAGCAACATACTCATTCCAGTGGGCTTCCCTAGTTGATCAGATGGTAAAGAATTTACCTGCAGCACAAGAGACTCAGGTTCAATCCCTGGGTGGGGAAGATCCCCTGGAGAAGTGTATGGTTACCCACTCCAGTTTCTTGACTGGAGAATCCCATAGACAGAGCAGCCTGGTGGGCTACAGTCCATGAGATCTTGAGAGTCAGACACGACTGAGCAACTAATACTGCTGCTACTACTATAAGCAACATACACCTCTGGGCCTCACCCACCATCCCTTCCTAAAAAAAGGTGCCTACTCTCCAAAGCTGTCCATCTCCTTTCCAGCTATATATCAGTGAAAATGACAATGCTTGAGGACCTAGTGTGGATCACGAAGTGTCCATCCAAAGTGCCTCCTTGGTACCATTACACGCCAGTCAGGATGGCTGCTATCCAAAAGTCTACAAGCAATAAATGCTGGAGAGGGTGTGGAGAAAAGGGAACCCTTTTACACTGTTGGTGGGAATGCAAACTAGTACAGCCGCTATGGAAAACAGTGTGGAGATTTCTTAAAAAACTGGAAATAGAACTGCCATATGACCCAGCAATCCCACTTCTGGGCATACACACTGAGGAAACCAGATCTGAAAGAGACACGTGCACCCCAATGTTCATTGCAGCACTGTTTATAATAGCCAGGACATGGAAGCAACCTAGATGCCCATCAGCAGATGAATGGATAAGGAAGCTGTGGTACATATACACCATGGAATATTACTCAGCTATTAAAAAGAATTCATTTGAATCAGTTCTAATGAGGTGGATGAAACTGGAGCCCATTATACAGAGTGAAGTAAGCCAGAAAGATAAAGAACATTACAGCATACTAACACATATATATGGAATTTAGAAAGATGGTAACGATAACCCTATATGCAAAACAGAAAAAGAGACACAGAAATACAGAACAGACTTTTGGACTCTGTGGGAGAAGGTGAGGGTGGGATGTTTCGAAAGAACAGCATGTATACTATCTATGGTGAAACAGATCACCAGCCCAGGTGGGATGCATGAGACAAGTGCTCGGGCCTGGTGCACTGGGAAGACCCAGAGGAATCGGGTGGAGAGGGAGGTGGGAGGGGGGATCGGGATGGGGAATACGTGTAAATCTATGGCTGATTCATATCAATGTATGACAAAATCCACTGAAATATTGTGAAGTAATTAGCCTCCAACTAATAAAAAATTTAAAAAAAAAAAAAATGAATGAAAGCAAAAAAAAAAAAAAAAAAAACAAAGTGCCTCCTTGGGTGGCACAGAACAACTCAGCACACCCCAGCAAGTCAACTTGGCACCAGGCTCACTATGGCAAGAAACTGGACTTGGTGCTGGAGATGAAACATGGTGCAAAAACATAACAGAGACTCTATTTGTATGGATAACAGTTCAGTGCCATCATCTAGAGTTTCACAAATAATTTTTTCTCCACAGACCAAGGATTCCCAGCTCTTTCCATTTCATATCATTACTAAGCTTAGCTGAAGTGGGGAAAGAAAAAAAAAAAAAAAAAAGATGCCTCATTCAGCTACTTTTTTTCTCATGCAGCTAGTAAAATAGCTCTGCTAGAACTATAGTTGACACTTGGGTCTCTGGGACTAACTTGTAAATTCCCTTAAAATTCCACCATCAGTCAAAGGCTGCACTATTTCTCACTGCCATTTTCATTCTAAAAACTTGAAACCTTTTGCTACCCGGGCCCAGATTCACACTAGAGATTCCAAGCACCCAAACTGCACTGTTCCCTGGACACCCCTCATGAAATTCTTCTACCTCTCTTATCCTGGGCTCCTAGCCAAATTCCCACATCCCATGACTTTGTCCCTTCAACCCTGCACATCTGTTCCTGCTTTAGGATTTTTTTTTTTTTCTAGTAGGCTGATTGCTCAGATCCTGCCAACCAGAAACAACTCTTCCTGATTCTTCCCAAGTTCTATTTGTTTCTGCATGCAGAGAAAAACCTTCATGTGTTCCAGTTACCTACCTCAGCATCATTCTCATTAGCAATGGTTCCTACTGACCTCTCCAAAATGACCATACCCCCGCTCAGGATGCCACTACTCCAGGAGTTGTATTTGAGCACACAGGTCTTCCTAGGCAGTACTAATATAAAACCACAAAATATCAGTAATCAAAAAAACTTCAGTTCATTGGGTTGCAGCCAGATGAAGATAATCTAAATTTCACATATGACTTTATGAAGGCTGTAATATGCAAAAGAGCTGATGCCAGAGCTCACATGCATAGCGGGCAGTATAATGATGCATTTTCTTCAATCATCCTTAACACAAGCTGATGCCATAGTGACCCCAATCTCCTCTATGAGGCCAAAAAGAGAACAAGAATGTCAAGGTCATGTCACAACCTATACGAATGTTGAATCACTACATTGTACACAGGAAACTAATACAATATTGCATGTCAAATATACTTCAATAAATTGTTTTAAAATAAAAACCAGCAAACTCAGATTTTAAAAAATGAATCTGAAGGTGTCTGTCTGATGAGTGCCACACATCCCAATATGTGCAATAATAAGGAAAATGAATTCTGGTACAAAGACTCTAAGTTAAAGAATGGGAGGTTACGGAAATTTGGTCCACAGCTAGTTCACTGACGACCTCTGAGGAGAAATGCCTCCAGTAAGATAAATGAAGAGAGTAGGGGGCTGAAGCCCACTGTGCCTGCCAGTCTATTTAGTCCAGGCTATTATTTCCCTAGAAAGGGCTTCCTTGACCAGCCACCATCCCTGTTTCATTCCTTACATATTTCTTCTTATATGTTCTCATAAAACCCTACCTGTCTTGTTAAAAGAGTGATTGTGTGTTATAATAACTGCTTGTTTAACACTAGTTTACCACTAAGCTAAGCTAAGCTAAGTCACTTCAGTCATGTCCGACTCTGTGCGACCTCATAGACGGCAGCCCACCAGGCTCCCCCGTCCCTGGGATTCTCCAGGCAAGAACACTGGAGTGGGTTGCCATTTCTTCTCCAATGCAGGAAAGTGAAAAATGAAAGTGAAGTCGGTCAGTCGTGTCCGACTCTTCGCGACCCCATGGACTGCAGCCCACCAGGCTCCTCCATCCATGGGATTTTCTAGGCAAGAGTACTGGAGTGGGGTGCCATTGCCTTCTCCAGTTTACTACTAATTTACTACTAGTTTACTACTCTGGTATGGCCTGTAAGCATTGAGCCCACGTCTCTCTTAGTTGCCACGCCAACCCTGGGGCTCTGGATACCTCCTGAAAAATGGCACAAGTGCCACACTACTGGATGGAGGGATAGATGAGTGAATGAATGAACAAAACTACAAATAAGCTAAATACCATCACAGATGTTCAGGGTGCTTGAACTAAATTTTTGCTTCACTATGATCATTTGATTTTGAGACTATGTAAGTAAATAATATGTCATTGAATTGATATAAGCATCCCTCATACACTGATCCTTCAAACTTACCCATTCCATTAGGGGAAATAAGTATAACATGCTTATTTAATTATTGTGATGAATACATCTTAACACCTATGAACAGCTTACAAATATTCGTTTTGCTCTATATCAACTTAGTAGTTTGTAGTTGAATTTAGATGGAGATTGTTCTCTTTCACCTAAATTTTCCACTTACTTAACTTTAAAAATATATTCCATTAAGAACCATAAGACTCAGTTGCAATGACTCAGTATATTCTTAACGAGAGCTGTTTACATCTCTGGAAAATTTCAACTAGTAATGCTTTGTTTCAAAAAGTGCAGAAAAGCAAAAACGAATACTAGCAGCCCCATGAAAATGGAGAGAGGGGAGTCCTCCAACAAAAGTACAAAATCCTTTTAGTTTCACAGTGTGTCACAGCCCCTGGCTACGTGCCTCAAGTATGCGGGGTAGCTGGAAACACGGCCCATGCTCACTGCCAGCGTCACTCCACCTACCAACAGGACAAAAATGTTCCCAGAGACTCAACATGTTTCAGAAAGGGTAAGCATTCTTCATCAGTAGTTTGTAGTGTCTTTTTCTACCTAACCTCTCTCCCTAGTCTTTCGGGAGCACAGAGGAAAGTGGGTCTCTGAGGCATTTGCGTGTTTATTCCTTCCAGATCCTGTCAAAGTGACAGGAACAGCCAGCAATCATTTGAACTGTTCTCATGAAGACGTATCTCCTCCCTGCTTTTGGCTTAGGAAGGCCCTCCTTTCCTCGAGTGGATGATGATGTGTTAAATAACCTATAGCAGATGGTGTAAAACTATCAGCCTCACTAGAAGAATTCTGGATGTGTTGAAAATGTCACCCTAAAGGCATTTGCTCTCAAGTTTCCTTTCCGCTCACTCCAGCCAAGGGCTCATAGGGTTTCCTTGGGGTTCTCAAGTCAGCGGCGACTAACAATCCTCAGCCAGTCAAACATCACCCACGGTTGCAATGAACACTGTATTTAAAGACATAAAACAGGAAGCTCACCTTCCAGAAGAAAGATGTTACTGACAGTTGTTTCTGGATTAAAATCTCCCCTCAGGTCTAACAGTGCTCTCAGAATGTTCTTCCCATGACCCTTCTCAGTGCCCAAATGAATGGCCTAAAGAACCATCCAGACTTCCCTGAGAGCTCAGTTGGTAAAGAATCCACCTGCAATGCAGGAGACCCCAGTTCAATTCCTGGGTCTAGAAGACCTGCTGGAGAAGGGACAGGCCACCCACTCCAGTACTCTTTGGCTTAACTATGGCCCAGCTGGTAAAGAATCCGCCTGCAATGCAGGAGACGTGGGTTTGATCCTTGGGTTGGGAAGATACCCTGGAGAAGGGAAAGGCTACTCACTCTGGTATTCTGGCCTGGAGAATTCCATGAACTGTATAGTCCATGGGGTCACAAAGAGTCAGACACGACTGAGTGACTTTCACTCGCTCACTCACTCAAAGAACCATCCAGCCTTCATCTGAAGGAACTTCCAGTATGTGGCAGGGAAGTGATGAGAGATTTCCATCAGAGGCATGGCTTAAGGACATGAATCAATGAGTATGTATGGGGAGGGGGGATCGGAATGGGGAATACATGTAAATCCATGGCTGATTCATGTCAATGTATGACAAAAACCACTACAATATTGTAGAGTAATTAGCCTCCAACTAATAAAAATAAATGAAGAAAAAAAAAATGAGTATGTATGGGGGCTTCCCTGTTGGCTCAGTGGGAAAGAAGCCGCCTGACAATGCAGGAGACATGGGTTCGATCCCTGGTCTGGGAAGATCCCACATGCTGTGAAGCAACTAAGCCGGTGCACCACAGTTCTGAGCCTGCGCTCTACAGTCTGTCCTCCACAACAAGAGATGCCACTGCTGAGAAGCCCTCACACCGCAACTAGAGAGCAACCCCCACCCCACCACAACTAGAGATAAAGCCTGTGCAGCAACAATGACCCAGCACAACCAAAAAGTAAAAAATAAATATTTTAATAAACTGAGTACATATGACTTGGAGAATTGTTACCTACAAATACGTCCCCTTGGGATGGCAGAATTCATTTTTATTATTAACGGTAATAATTATCTCTAGTCAAAGTTTCATGAAATTAGTAAAAGTTAAGTTGTATTTAGTGGCTATCTCATGATTTAGTAAGAAAGTTCTTTTATTAATTTAATTTGCATTCATTATTCAGAGAGCCACAGAGCAGCCAGTGTGGAGAATCAGTGTGTGTCTGACCAAAATCATTAGGTCAGCAGAACGGACTTTCATCTCAATCTCAGTCTAACGGGAAATGATCCCGTGTGTAACGTGCCAATGTGATGTCCAGTGGGAGTCTGCACTGAATGTAACCCATCTGTCTGACAGCCTCCAGTCTCCACGATCATGACGGACACTCAGAACCCTGGGAAACTCTCGCAGCCAACACTCACAGCCTGGCCACAATTAAAGCACCTGGACACCATGAACTGACCATAGGATCATCACATGATGTCAGTTTCAGAACCCCAGGCCATCCCTCCCTCCCAAGACCCTCATCACCAGATGGCTCTTTGCTGCACTGTCTTCTCCTCAAAGTTCCCACATCTTTTCCCCATCCTCATTCTCTGCAATCACCTGGCTTCCAATTTCACTGTTAGTTGAAACAATTTGAAGAGAACTCCATTGCTCCCATCATCACATCCAAACACCCTCCTGTATCGGGGTCCAGATCCTCTGCTCTTGTCACTGTCTTCCGTGCTCTGTCCATACCCCTAAAGTTGTGGCTCAGCTGGTAAAGAACCCACCTGAAATGCAGGAGACCTGGGTTCAATCCCCGGGTTGGGAAGATCCCCTGGAGAAGGGAAAGGCTACCCACTTAATTCCATGGACTGTATGGTCCATAGGTTCACAAAAAGTCGAACACAACTGAGCGACTTTCACTCTCAAAGTCAGACAACCAACGTATATGCTGAACCCCATTCTCATTTATCCAGCATTATCACTCTAGCATTTCTCTTTCTCTTGCATCATCAATTCATCACTCTCACTGATTTTTCCCATTAGCCTAAGAATACTCGTATTTCTCCCACTGTAAACTAAAAACAACCCTCTCACAATCCCACTTCACCCTTCAGCCACTGCCCATGTCTTTCCTCCTCCCTTTGGAGCAGAATTCCTTCAATTAGTTGTCGAACTCATTGCCCGCAATTCTGTTTGCTCTTAGCCTATGTCATCAACTTTTTGCTCCTACAACTGCACACAAAAAAATGTACTTACTATTGTCACCTTTATGTTCAACTACACTTTTCACTTTCATGCATTGGAGAAGGAAGTGGCAACCCACTCCAGTGTTCTTGCCTGGAGAATCCCAGGGACGGGGGAGCCTGGTGGGCTGCCATCTATGGGGTTGCACAGAGTTGGACACGACTGAAACAACTTAGCAGCAGCAGCATAATGCCCAAATCTTTGGGGACCATCCTTATCAATACATAAGCCAGTTCTGGGAATTGAGAAACAATGAAAGAATCCATCATCCATCTTGATAAATTGAAGATTATGTCTCTGGGTCCTCTGCTCCCCCTGTGATGCAAGATCTTTTTTCAACTGCAATTTCCTGAACAAACATTACACAAATTAGCAGGTATATAGGTCAATGAATATCACCCTGAATAACACAAAATTGAGTTTACTCCATTCCCTGCTTCTTGTGTGCATACACAGTGAAGGGATTGGTGGGGCATGTCAGCTGGCATCTAAACCTCTTCCTGCCATATGGGGCAGTCATCAAAAAAGCAACATTAATTTATTTGAACAGATTTGTGTCACTGTCTCTCTTAGGAAAAAGGGTCAGAAGAAAACTACTGCTTTTGTTCAAAAATATTCCCCTCCACTAGCCAGGCCTATAACTGACATTTGTTAAGTATTCATCTTTAAGGGTTAAAACGTTGCTGTCCAATAAATTTATCAGTTACCTAGCCATCACATTAACAGATTCTTAAGGTACTTAATAAGTGATTGACATTCATTAATACATATCAGAGAACAAGGCCCAGAGGAGGGAAAAGAGATTGGGAGAGAGGAAGGACCCTAGTGGCATGAGGTCCTGGTGAGGAGTGAGGGGGAAACTGTCGCTTGGAGAGAGGGTTCGCTGGCCATGGCATCTGAGGAGCCAACACCACCAAAGGATGTGAAGACAAGACATAGAAAGAAGGGGCAGAAGAATACGGACACACTCAGTTTTCTGAACACTTTTGCCCAAGAGTAATCCTGCCTTTAAGATGCTTGACCTTCATTCTTGCCTCTCAAGGATACTGTCTTATTTTTAAGCTCCTAAGAGATTACATTCTGATAGAAATGATAGCCCCCAGAACCTTATAATACCTAGTTTGAGTAAAGGAACAATAAAGTAGGTTATATTTGTTGACTTGAACTGGATTTGCATCATCTTTTTCCCATTTAAATGTATATGCCCTACATTTTAAATGCATCCTTCCTCCCCTCTTTTGGTCTTTGTGTCTAATATCCATTTATTTTGCTCTAATGTTGCCTTCCTTTATAGGATGATGAAAGTTCTCCACCTTCCAACTTAATATTCTCTAGTTCAACATTTTCCATTCACATGTATATTATTTTCCCCAAATTACCTGATCACCTGTACTGCTTAAGCAAATATGGCTGTTTCGTTTGCTTGGGGTTTTACTTTCTTTTTTTTTGGCCTCACCAGTAATCATGTGGATTTTAGTTCCCTGACCTGCAATTGAACCCACACCTCCTACACTGGAAGGATGGAATCTTAACCACTGGATCGCCAGGGACAGTCCATGCAAAAGGTTCTAATAAAACCAATGTATTCTTAATTTCTGGTATATCAATTACCCTCATCTCAACGAGTAATAGAGATAATTCCTTAAAAAATCAGGTGGAGGTATTGAGGCCAAACTTGGAACAGGACAGAAATTAATCTTCTCAGGACTGCAGTTCACAACCTTAAACTCAATAGAAGGGTTAGAGCTGGGATCTTAGGATGTTAAAATCAGAGTGAAATTTAGAAAGGACTGACACACACCAACACCTCAGCATGCTGATAACGAGATGGATGGCCAGAAAAGTTGGAGAGATTTTTGTCCAGAGTTTTAAAGCTAAATTCTCACAAAAGTTTTTACTAGGTAATATTTTTTTTGGTCAGAGACCCCAGAAAAGATTCTGGGACAAGGATTTATATGCAAATGATAAAGTAATGTTCCCAGGAGAAGTGGTGAGGTCAGTAACTAAGGTCTGGCTGGTGAGGGGTAGGAAGTATTGAACTCTTCCAGGGCCTCTGACTCTATCCGCGAGTGCGGGCAAAGCAATCCAGAAGCCCACAGGCAGCAGGCTGAGAGCAACCAGGAGGAACAGGCCATTATAAGCAAAAGCTCACCTGTACCATTTTTCATAGAGAATAGACACACGGACACAGCAGGGGAAGAGGAGAGTGGGACAAAATGGGAGAGGAGCATTGACATATATACACGACCACGTGTACAACAGATAGCTAGTGGGAAGTTGTTGGATAGCACGTGGAGCTCAGCCAGGTTCCCTGGAGGGGTGGGGTGGGGGTGGGTTGGGAAGGAGGCTCAAGAGGGAGGTGTTCTGTGTATACTTAACGCTGATTTGTGTTGTTGCGCGGTGTACAGCAGAAACTCCCTGGAGGAGGGCATGGCCACCCACTCCGGTATTCTTGCCTGGAGAATCCCCATGGACAGAGGAGCCTGGGGCTACAGTCCACGGGGTCGCAAAGAGTCGGACACGACAGGGCGACTGACCACAGCATGGCGGAAACTAACACAACACTGGTAAGCATCTATACTCCAACAATAAAATTTAAAAATAAATTTCCAAAGACAAAGAAGCAAAAGCTCATAGGAGCTGAGGCCGCCCCACTCAGAAGGAAAAGAGATCCCAGGCAAAGCATCAACAGTGTCTGCTACAGGCATTGTCTCCGGCCCCACAAGTGTCACCTCATCCTATCACAGCAGGATGGGAGAAGGATATTTTCCCCTTTGGTCCCCTCCTAGGGCTTGTGCAATTACCTTCTAGTATTCTACATTTAGGGAATACATGTAAATCCATGGCTGATTCATATCAATGTATGACAAAACCCACTGGAAAAAAAAAATAATAATAATAAAAATAAAATAAAATAAAATATCAAACTCAGATTTACCTTAATCATGTTATTTGCCTGCTGTGGCTCCCTGTTGTTTAGAGATTCAAGTCCAAACACTTCAGCCCGATAGTCAAGGTTTTCAAAGACATTATCCTAAACTCTACTTAAAGGCTAAGTACCAAAAATGAGGAAGGATGTGTTTGAAGCAAAGCATTAGCCATCTCTCTTACATCTGACACCTTTCTACCTCGATCCTTTACTGAAGCCAACCAACCTCCCAGCACTGCCTAATCAGCAAATCTCCATCCATCCAAGTCAACCTTGCAAAATCTCACTTATGGTGTGTTATTTGGCACAACCCTTTCTGATCACATTTACTTAAAATAATACCTTGTCCTCTGAGTTACCATTACTAGTTTTGTCTGAACTATGCATTTGGCAATACTATCCTGTGAAATCTTTCCTTTGAAGCTCTTTACTGATTTTAAATAACAGACTTCATTTTTTAGGCTAGTTTTAAGTTTATAGAAAAACAGAGCAGAAAAGTAGAGAGCTCCCATATATTCCCTGTCTCCTCTGCCTTCAGTTTCCATTATCATCAACTTGTATTTGTGTGGTACACTTGTCACAACTGTGGAACCAATACTGAGCCAAAGTAATCTATTAGTTTACATTAGATTTCACTCTTTGTGTTGTCTAGTTCTCTGAAATTTGACAACTGCACAATGTCATGTGTTCCCCATTACATTCTCATACAGAAGAGTTTTTCACTGCCCTAAAAATTCCCCTGTGCTTCACCTGTTTACCCCTCTTTATTCTCCATCTGAACCCTTGGCAACCACTGATATTTTTACTGTTTCCATAGTTTTGCCTTTTCAGGAATGCCTTATTCAGCTATTTTTAAATCTCACTACTGTTTAAAAGTTCATGCACTTGTTTCCTACTTCCTCAAACAGATGGGAAATTTCTCATTATATATCCATTAGCATTTGCTAGAGAAAGAGCCACGTGCCTGTAGACCTTAGTAAGTATGCTCTGAGTTTATTTGAATGAACTTGGAATTACCTTTTCTCTCTAGGAAAATTATTAAAATACCTATATTTTGAAGTGGAGAATTGCCTTTCCAGTATGAGACAGATAATGGTTGTTAAAGATAAAGAAAAGAAATCCTACCAAACAAAGTGAACAACAACAAAAAAAACGTCGGCAGATGAGGATAAAATACACTAAAGGTGACAGAAACAAACTGATTAAAAATACAGTGGGGAAACCTGTGAATAATATTAACAAGAAATTTCAATATTTTAAGAAAATTGTAACTGATAATTTATGGGGAGGCATGAGAAAAAGGACTTCTCTTGTGGCTCAGTTGGTAAAGAATATGCCTGCAATGCGGGAGACCTGGGTTCGATCCCTGGGTTGGGAAGAAAGACCCACTGGAGAAGGGAAAGGCTACCCACTCCAGTATTCTGGCCCACAGAAGTCCATGGCATCTCAAAGAGTCAGTCATGACTGGGTGACTTTCACTTTCATGTATGGATGTGAGAGCTGGACCATAAAGAAGGCTCAGTGTGAAGAACTGATGCTTTGGGCTTCCCTGATAGCTCAGTTGGTAAAGAATCTGCCTTCAATGCAGGAGACCCCAGTTCAATTCCTCGGTCAGGAAGATCCCCTGGAGAAGCGAAAGGCTACCCACTCTAGTATTCTGGCCTGGAGAATTCCATGGACTGTATAATCCACAGGGTTGCAAAGAGTTGGACACAACTGAGTGACTTTCACTTTCTGACTTTCTTTTCTGATGAAAAAAATATTTGAATAATGATGAATAAGCCATATTAAAGGATGGAAAGATTCAGCAATATAAAAAAGTCAATAATTCCAAAACTAGTTTAGGGCTTATTTTTAAGTACTTGACAACATATTTCTCAAGCTCATCTGAAGAAAATAAATGATATGAATACCCAAAAGAGACTGTTAAAGAAAAACAAGGAGGAGCTTCCCTAACAGATATGAAAACATACTAATGATAAAGGTAAAAAGTTTAGATTCCAAAATGCCTATGATCTTTGTTTTCTAAAACATGTCAAAAGCCAAAATAAGTTTCATAATTTTTAAATCACAAGGGCAATTATGACATAGCCTAAAGAGAAGACATAGAATCTAGAAAATAGAAATTTTAAAAAATCATGACGTAAATAAAGGATTGTTGTTGTTGTTGTTGTATATTGCTAAGTCATGTCCAACTCTTTGCGACCTCATGGACTGCAGCACACCAGGCTTCTCTGTCCTCCGCTATCTACCAGGGTTTGCTCAAAGTCATGTCCATTGAACCAATGATGCTATCTAATCATCTCATCCTCTGCCACCCTCTTCTCCTTTCGCCTTCAATATTTCCCAGCATCAGGGTCTTTTCCAATGAGTCGGATCTTCCCATCAAGTGGCCAAAGTATTGGAGCTTCAGCTTCAGCATCAATCCTTCCAATGAATATTCAGGGTTGATACCCTTTTTGACTGGCTTTTTTAATCTCCTTGCTGTCCAAGGGACTCTCAAGAGTCTTCTCTAACATCACAATTCAAAATCATCAATTCTATGGTCCTCAGCCTTCTTTATGGACCAACTCTTACATCTGTACTTGGCCTCAGTAGCATATTGGATACCTTCCAACCTGAGGGTGCTCATCTTCTGGAGTCATATCTTTTTGCATTTTCATGCCATCCATGGGGCAAGAATACTGGGGTGGGTTGCCGTTTCCTTCTCCAGGGAACCATGTCTTGTCAGAACTCTTCACTATGACCCAGCTGTCTTGGGTGGCCTTGCACAGCACGGCTCATAGCTTCACTGAGTTACACAAGCCCCTTTCGCACTGCAAGACTGTGATCCTTGTGTGTGCCTCAGTCATATCTGAGTCTTTGTGACCCCATGGAAGGGGAAAATAAAGGATACTAATAGATATATTAATACTAAGACTAGGGTATAGTAACTAAAAACCCTTTATGAAGAGGGCTATTAAATACTTTTATTTTTTTGCATTGTTGTGCAAAAAAATCACTAAAAGTCCTCAGTAAAATGTGTACATAGAACCATACAATCAGGCCACAAGGAAAGAATCCTGAAGACTTGAGGAACAGATGATGTATCAGCCATGTTTCCATGCAGTAAACAGTACCCACTTTGTCTATTTTTAAAAGAAGGGAGTTTAAGAGAGAATATTATATACCTTCAAAATCTTTGGAATGGCTGAAGAAAAGGAAATCAGAGAGCCACAACAAGGCTTTCTCCTTGAAGATCATAAATACTAGTGCGGCCAGGACCCAAATTCTGCTCTGCTGAGACCTTAGCTGCTAACATCATAAGCATCCTACATCCATGAAACTGGTGACTAGACTGTGAAATGTGCATGTGTGCATACTCAGTCATGTCCAACTCTTTGCAACCCCATTGGCCGTAGCCTGCCAGGCTCTTCTGACTATGGAATGTGGAATCTGGGCATTCCCAACACTCACATGCTGGAGGCCACTTTCCACCAGCCGCCACATAAAGGTAGCATCGGCTCCCATTTTCACCTTTCAAAACTTATGTATCTAACTGGCACAATCCAATTCACATTTAGGAACAAGGGGCCCAATGGATTTTACCTTCCCAATCACTCTTAACAGAAGGAGGATAAAATGGAGCCTTTTGAAGCATACAAGACATTTAAGTTAGAGAAGAAATATGAATGGTACATTTTTATGGAAAAAGAATGTTCCATTTTGCTTCTCATTAAAGAAATAGAAATTAAACCAAAATCAGTATGATTTTCTTCTAACATTTTAATGATAAATCCTGAGATGAGTACAGTGAGATGAAAATTCTCATGCACTACAAATGAAGAGGAACCAGATACAATCTATCTGCACAGCAATTTGGCAATAGGTATCTAGACCCTTGGGCTTCCCAGGTGGCACTAGTGGGACCTGTCTGCCAAAGCAGGAGACATGGGTCCGATCCCTTGGTTGGGAAGATCCCCTGGAGGAAGGCATGGCCACCCATTCCAGTAGTCTTGCCTAGAGAATCCAATCCCATGGACAGAGGAACCTGCTGGGCTACAGTCCATAGGATGGCAAATCAACCTAGCACAGCACAGCATATATCCAGATCCTTACACATGATTACACCCTTTCAGACAGTAACCTAGTTTAAGGAATCTACCAGGAAATAATATGGTCTCAAGTTTACAATCAGGAATATTGGCAATCAAAGAAAACAGGCAGCTATATTTATAAATGTGAAATATTAAAACTAGTGCCCAACGGAAAGGGAAATACTTAGATAAGTTGCATTACTTCTATGCAACAGATTTTTACAAAGCTTTGTAATGATGTTGGAAAGCGCTCACAGGAAGTAGGGCACAAAAATATTTAGAAGACATGGAGCTAGCTTTTCTGACTATTCACAAACTTGATGTAACAGAGAGAAGAGAACTAGAGGAAAACACGAAAACATGCTAACACTCTATCTCTGATGGAGGAGGGATGATGATGACTAAACTTAATTTTCATCTTGTTAGTGCTATGCATTTTCCAAATAGTCTAGAGTGAAACTACACTTTCTATAGCACTACTAAAAACCAAAAATATCATTAAAAAATGAAAGTAAACTTTTGAGAAATTAACTCTTCTCTTCCTTTCTCTCTAGTTTGAAAATGTTTAAATATATTTTAGTAATTAAGGATCTCATCACAATTTACAATTAAGTCATAACATGCCCTGAATTTGAGGAAAAAGGAAAAGGAGAAGAAGGCGGAAGAAGATGAGATGGTTGGATGGCATCACCGATTCAATGCACATGAACTTGGGCAAACTTCAGGAGATGGTGAGAGACAGGAAGGCCTGGCATGTGTCCATAGTCTCAAAGAGTTGGACATGACTTAGCAACCGAACAACAACAATTTGGGGAAGTTGTATTTTTAAAAGTCACAGAGGGGAAGATAGGGCAAGACTGAACTGAAAGTGGGCAAAGATACTGCGTCAAGTTCACAGCTGCCAGACTTCTGAGCCTCCTCACCTAAGACTAACCAGCAAATGCATTAGACCCGTTTGTTTTCACATCTATTTCACCAGTTTAAATCCTGCAAAGCATTGAGAACCTCAGAAGAAAGACCAAGAAATGAGATTTCTCCTTTTGTAAGATAATATTTGCTTTTTGGGCTTTCCTGGTAGCTCAGATAGTAAGGAATTTGCCTGCAATCTAGGAGATCTGGGTTCAATCACTGGGTGGGGAAGATCCCCTGGAGAAGGGAACAGCCCCTCCAGTATTCTTGCCTGGAGAATTTCATGGACTGAGGAGCCTGGCAGGCTACAGTTCATGTGGTTGCAAGGAGTGGGACACATTTGCCTCTTACAGCGAAACTTCCGGAGAAGGCAACGGCACCCCACTCCAGTACTCTTGCCTGGAAAATCCCATGGACGGAGGAGGTTGGTGGGCTGCCGTCTATGGTGTCGCCCAGGGTTGGAGACAACTGAAGCGACTTAGTAGCAGCAGCAGCAGCAGCGAAATTTCATGAACATATAAATCTCTCAGATGTCAAGATTTTGTGTTACCTCCTTAAGAAACAAGTTTTAGAAGACGGTGAATACTAATCCTTCCATCTTCAGAGACAATTTCACGAGAACTGAATGGATCCAGGGTGGTCAAATGAGAACCGTGAACAAAAGTGAATCAAGAGCACTGCTCTGCAAGCAGACGTCAACACTAGAGGCCTCGCAGCCAACCCGCCCCTCCATGGGTATCCAGGGTCACTTCCTGCTTCCCCTTCCCCCCAGGCCGCTCCCCTCTTCAAGTATCCACAGCGCCCTCTGCTGTTCCGGATCTCCCCTGCACCACACCAACGGGTAACCGCACAGAAAGTGAAAATGTTGAGTCACTCAGTGTCCAACTCTTTGCAACCCATGGACTGTAGCCCGCCAGGCTCCTCTGTCTGTGGAATTTTCCAGACAAGAATACTGGAATGGGTTGCCATTCCCTTCTCCAGGGTATCTTCCCAACCTGAACTCAACCATATATACGTCTAAACCCAAGGTCTTGATTGCCTTTTCCAGACTATTTCTAGGTCTCTGGCCTCCTTTTGTTACTTACATGGCAATTAATTCGCATAACCAAAAGCTATATCCTATTAGTCTCATTTATTGCCATTTTGTTAAGCTTATTTTAAGAATAGCCTGTGTTACATATTCCAAAGAATCCTGGCTTTGGCTGAGGCAAAGTTCCAACAAACACACAGACTAGACTTTGTTACCAACCTGGGAACAAGATGTTTGAGCGTTTGCTCTAATGTTGACCCTTTGTAGAGGTTCTGCTGTGAGTCTGAGGAATGAGTGTAGTCTGGCTGACGGTTTTGTCTCTCATAAAAAGCTGAGATGATTATTTCCATGTACAGTCCTACAACTATAAAGACAAAATGCCATTTTCCAAAACTCCATTTTTCTGACTTTCTAACATACTGTTGAATTAAACCATCATAGTTTATCGATCAAAATCGCTCTCCCTCCTTATGTACAATTGTAACTATATACTGGTACACTAATGGAACCTAAAACCATGGCGTAGTCTTATTGGAACGAAAGAATCTTCATTGTGTGAATTTTACCTCAATAATAAGCCTCTGTGCACCAAATTGATTAGATTTCTTATAAAAGACTAGCTGCTGTTGCAAATCCAAAATAATAGATGGTTGACATGTGACACTACTAGTAGCCAATAAAACAGCTTCAGGAAAATTTTCCCAAATGCTTTGTAAATTGATTATCTATAATACCCTATGATAAATTGCCCCATAATGTCATCTGATGGCTATTTATTTAGGCAGAAATTCAGTCTAGGGAATTTGAGAAACAAAATCCCAGCTCTGCAATGATGATGGTGATCCAATTTACAGTCTTCTGGAATAGCCAATATTAGTGTGGCTTACTAATCTTTGTCTTTGCCCATTTGCCTGAAAACAAGACTCCTAATATAAGTTTGGTCAGGAGATAAAGCTATTACTAAGTAGTAATTTGTTAGACTCTCTAGCAGAGCCTCAACAAAATCAACATTTTGATTGCCCTGTTTCACTAACAGGACTAGCCATTAGCCCAGGCTTCCAGGGTCAGAATGTGTTATCTTCGAGTTGTCCTTTTCAGGTAACAGACACTTCAGTTCTAAGAGAATTGTTCCTTCCTTTCAATGTCTCTCTCACACAGCCCATCCTTTGACACCTCACAACCCAAAGACAGTTTGTCATTATCCCTCATTCTCATTCCTGCAGCCTCTCCTTCACTTGTCCTCTCTGCCTGTAGATTACTCCTCCATTCTGCCTTATGAATTCCCACATGAATCTTCTGTGAGGGGTTACTCCTCTATTTGTAATGCTTCAGTGAGCCTTACTTACCCAAAACAGCAATTTTACCATTGCTTTTCCACATGACATATGTATGTGCCATACAAGCTGGAATGTAAGATAAGTAGTCTGGCACCAGCAGTCAAGTCTTTACGTCCCATCTTCATTCTGTGCCTCCAGCCAGAATTAGTTCCTCACCCTTGTACATTCCTTTTTGCTTTATTCCCTTGAAATGCATCATTCATTGCTCTGTATCAAACATATTTATATATGTATCATATATAGAAGGCAGATTTAGAAAATGACCTCCAATGATTCCCATTTCTCGATATTCATGATCTTGTTTAATTCCCTTTCCTTGAGTGTGGGCTAGACATAGCAACTTGCTTCTAGGAACAGAATATGAAGGTAACAATGCAATGTGGTATCATTTCTTAGTTATACAAGAGTGAGACCACAGTCTTGCTGGCAGGCTCTCTCGATTGCCTTCTCAGACTGCACACTTTGATCAAGTGGGATGTCCCATTGAAAAGGACCACGGGGCAGGCACTGTGGGTAGCCTAAGGCTAAACTCCAACTAGGAACTGAAGCCTTCAATCCAAAAGCTTTGAAAGAACTGAATTCTGCTGGCAACCATGTGAGTAAGCTTGGAAGTGGAACTTTCTTCTCAATCAAACTTTCAGATGCCACCAAGCTTTGGCTGACGCCTGATTTCAGCCTTGTGAGGGACCCTGAAACTTAGGACCCAGCTAAACCATGACCCACAAAGACAGAGATAAGCACTCTAAGCTGATAAATTTTAGGTAAATTGTTACACAGAAATAAATAAAATACACGCATCTTACTTCATCTGTTTAACTGTAGCCTTCCCTAGGCAGAAACTGAATGGTAAAGCTAGGCGTGAGCAGAGTACCCAAAGTAAATGTTAATGCAGAGAAAATGCTAATGTGTGTTGAGTGCTAACTGACAAGATGACTGAACAAAGGACTTTTTCAAAACAAGCCCAATTTTCCCAGTTGTAGAAAGTAAATATCATTTAACTCTTTCTAAACATGTGGATTACATATAAAGTTTATACTATCCTTTAATATCAGACTCTCTATTTTGATTTTTGCCTATTTCTCTACCCCCTCTGATTTACTTTTTTCTGCTTTTAGCAGAGATGTGTTCAGGTCATCTTACCATCTACTTAACTAAGGGAATGCATAGGTCATAGAATGATAAACAGTAGCAAACTTAAATTTATTTTTGAAAGATTATACCAAACAAATACAAGTTTCTGATAAAATAAATGCTCTTCAATGATAAAAGGAATAGAGATGTCCTCAATACCAGTTAGGAGGCCTTGAGCTGCAAATAACAACAAAAAAAAGGAACTTGTGATTCACAGCAGGAATGTGTTTATTTCATACATTATAACTCTGTTGGCTTTCAAGATTGAAAATTTAGTAGGACATCAAGGACCCAATATTTTCCCGTCTTTCTACCCAGCTCTTCTCAGAATAGCTCACTCATGGTTGCCAAGAGGCTGCAACTATTCCAGTAATCACATCCAGATACAAGAATATCCAATGAAAGAAAAGCATATCTCTTCTTATGTGTCTCTCCTTTAATAGCAAAGAAACCATCCCCAGAAGCATCCAACTACTTCCCTCCACATCTCAGTGACCAAAACTGGGTCATAAAACAAGTCCTAAATTAAACTCTGATGAGGGAACTAAAATGGCTGTCATTGCTAGGGAAGGGATGGACTCCTTAAGAAAATTGGGATTTCAATCAGCAATCAAAAGGGAGATGTCTGTTTACACCCACAAGAGATGACACAAAGTAATGTATAATTTGTCACAAAAATGTGCTTATATGAATTCAGCAAAAGAAACAACTATTATTACCTTGAGTGGCTTGGTATTATGATAAGAGACTTACAAATTAGGATTAAAATCATTACCCATCCATAAAAGTTGTCTATGTTTTAATAACTGTATTAAACTTTGCAACTGCAGCAATGGTACCATCAGATGTCTTTTAAGTCATTTAGTTCTTATTTATGAACAATATTATGGTCTTAATTTTTTTCCAATCACTGTACTAATGGATTTATAAAAATTCATAAGGCTGTAATCAATTTTGAAACTTTTCTTTTCCTAGTAACCCTGGGTGACAGATAAATTACTTTCCCATTGATTTCATATGCTCTTAATTACCTAGGTTTATACCTGGTTCAAACAAAAGAACAGAGGGGCTTCCAGAAACCAATGGTGCAACTAAAAGACTTCTAGAAGAGGAAATACACTCTGGAATCAGATAAGCAGTCAAGTTCATTGACTTGTCTAGTTGCTACTTGAGAGGCAGTAGATCATTGTTAAGAACGAAGAATTTAGAATCAGATCTAGATTTAAATCTCTACCCCATATTGTATTACAGATACATGCTTCTAACCTTTATAAGCCCAGATTTCTCCATCTTAAAAGGATCATCAAACCAACCTCATGGAGTTGTTAGAAAAGTTAAATGATGTCTGTAAAGCACTTAACAGTAAACAGTAAATGTTAGCTATCATTATTACTTAAGCTGTTTTAATAAATATTTTCCAACCACAGCCCATAAACTAGTCTCCTCCCACTATCTTCTAGGGCTGGGCTGTAGGAAAAGATTGGAAGCTAAACTCCCTTGGCATGGGAAGGATGCAGAGGCTCTGGGAGACTCACATCCCTTTTCATACTGGGTTCCAACAGGTGACATCTCTCTCCTGCTGGCTGAGAACAGAGGCAGGAAGAAACATGAATTTAAAAAAATGAAAGTGCTATTCACTCAGTTGTGTCAGACTCTTTGCAACCCCATGGACTATAGCCGGTCAGGCTCCTCTGCCCATGGGATTCTCCAGGCAAGAATATCAGAGTGGGTAGTCATGCCCTCCTCCAGAGATCTTCTCAGTCCCAGGGATGGAACTTGCACTGCAGGCAGATTCTTTACCATCTCAGCCATCAGGGAAGCAACCTAGATGGCCTCAGACACTTGTCATCATGAGACATGGCTCATATATTTGCTTCTTCGCCCCTCGCCAAAAGACTCAGATCTCCTCTTGGACTTCCCTGACTGACCTTCTGCACGTTGGGTTTTGCTCTTCCAACCTAGGTTCCTTATCTTCTCAAGTGGCTTTCAGTTCCCTGGCCTTGGACATGAGAAATGTAATGTGAATATGCCCTGTCCTACCTTCCTTCTGGAGCAGACAGATCTAAAAGCATCTTTAAACCTCAGCAGGTATTTAATTCTATGATGTCTTAACCAGAGTCACTAACACCCTCAGGGAACACTGAACAGGGCCAAGGGATAAAGGATTTGAAAAGATGCTTCTTTCTTTAGTTTTTATTTGGATTGACAATTGAGTTTTTGTAAGTGAATCACGTTTACTCCACTTTAAAGGAATCTGAATCCATTCGAGGTCACTTAATTTCAAATTCAATCAGTTAAATTGATTTTATCCACCACAATCATGGGGTTCTGATCTTAGATCTTATTTCATAGGCTGTAAAGAGCACTCAGTTCTGCTCCGGTTATTTGTGTTATTTATAGCCCCCAGACTGGTTGTTCAAGGTGATGACATTCCCTGATATGCTCTTGTTATTTATGTTCTAGTCTATTTTATTTTGTTCCAACATCTTTTTCCCAAATATCTTTTATTAAAGCAATATTAGCATATTTGATTATGAAAGAATCATCACTACCCATTTTCTAAACTGATAAGAAATTTCAACTGTCAATACAAAAGTTAAAGTCAGCATCTTGGGATGCTATTACTTCAATAATTATCTTCCCATTTTAAAAGAATCATAATAGAAACATTAATTAACATACAAGACTTCTTTAAGAACTTTTTGATAAAGAGTGTAATAAAAAATTGAAAGTGTGTGGTTTGGATAGGATGTACACATTAACTCAGTAAAATATACAAACATACGCTGATTTTTCAAACAGTCTTAACTAAATGGGTAAGTTGTATACCAAGATTTTTTTAGAAAATTTGGTGACTAAATTACAACCCAGATAATGTAGATGGGTAATGGTATCCCACACATGGTATCATTCCAGTATGAATGAAACATATTTTGCAAAAATGTGTCGATGCAGATTTTTTAAAAATTGTGTTGCTGTAAGCCAAATCAACCTTTTAAGGGTGAGGACAGGATCTTCTCTGGGGAAAAGAAGCCTACTGTCAGTCTTCTGGGAGGAGGTCTATCATAGGACAGAATGAAATTCAGCGGAATGTGATTAGATTAAGGGAATCCCATGCCCATTTATCTGGGTGTGGAAGTCAGTAAGGCTGGAATTCCAAGTTATGAAGACACCTGGCATACTTCTGGTGGAAGGAAAGATCACGGAAATGAAATGCTGGCCTCTACCACATAAATCCAGGCAGGCGGCAGCCAGATGGTATCTAAAGCTGTGTAATTGTGATAAGTTATTCTCTGTCTAGATTTTCTCTTTCCAAATCCCTGAAACTTTGGGGGTTGGGTAAAGTTACAGCCTGACCTCTACTGCCCACTGGAGAATAAAGAAGAGCTTAACGGATGCTAAGAACTGACTCAATGGAAAAGACCCCGAGACTGGCAAAGATGGAGGGCAGGAGGAAAAGGGGATGACAAAGGATAAAATGGTTGGATGGCATCACCAACTCAATGGACATGAGTTTGAGCAGCTCCAGGTTTTGGTGATGACAGGGAAGCCTGGTGTGCTGCAGTCCATGGGGTCACAAAGAGTCGGACACCACTAAGCAACTGAACTGACCGACACCACTGAACTGACTGACCTTACACTTTGGGCGCGACTTTCTTACAGAAGGGCGTGCACACACACACACACACACACACACACACACACGGACAGAGTGATTGCAGCAGCTTTGGTCCTCGGATGAGGAGAAGCACCCGTAGTAAGCAAGCAAGCTGTGTAGGTTGAAGTCAAGGAACCCCAGGTATCCACTGGCGAACTCATAGAAATCAAACAATTTAACTGCTGTTTTAACCAATTTTACCAGATGATTCAATTTAGTCAAGCTACAATTTAGTCTTTCTTTTCCTATTGAGCTGGCCTGTTGTTTGTTTAAACTTATTGTATTAACTGGTTCTCTTAAAGGTTTGCAGATTTAGCCTATCAGAATGAAGAAGTGAAGAAGTGTAAGGGGAGAAACCTTTTAGGCTTCTTAATGTTCCTCAGACTCTTCAAGTCCCTAACACTCCAGGACAAGATATTTTTCCCCTGAGCTCTTAAATCTTTCTACTGCCACACTTCTTCCTGTATTACTTGAGACAAGTTGAAAGAAAATTGGTGAAATGGTTATCCTTGAGTTCCCAACAAGCCAATGACAAAGAGAGAAGTCGGAACTTGTTCTAAGGAAACTATTCTGGTTAAGATCAAGTGAAATGTTAATATTTCACTCAGTGTTTTCACATTTATTACTCCATTGGGCTTTCCTGGCGGTTCAGATGGTAAAGAATCTGCCTGCAGTATGGGAGACCGGGTTTGATCCCTGAGTTGGGAGGACTTCCTGGAGAAGGAAAGGGCTACCAACTCCAGCATTTGGTCCTGGAGAATTCCATGGACTGTATAGCCCATGGGATCACAAAGAGTCGGCCACAACTGAGCAACTGACACTTTACTTCTCAACATAAAATGCATTTAAAGACAACAAAATAAAGATATTCAACTTAGGTCCTTATTTTATCACCTCAAGAAACCTATTTAGGGAAAACAAGTGCTTCCTTAAGCATAGTTTATTTTCATAAAATAAGACATGTATTTCAGCTTGCTTGTGAACCTAATTTAGATTAGTAAAAGCTTATAACCAACACAAGAGTGATAGAAGTTGGAGTCAAATATCTCACCTGGGATGTTTCCACATACTGGTTCAATATATTGCATGTATGTTTTATTCTGTTTTTTAACCTCCTTGCAGACAAAAGCTTTAAAATGCATAGGCAAAACTGGATATAATGTAAACCAAAGATTTTGATGACACACCTTATTAATTCTATGTATATATATATAGCCTAGTCTTCAAAACATAATTCCTTTTAATATATAACAAAATAAAGCAAGTGTACCACTGAAATCTTGATGAGATTAGAAGAAGGGACAAGCTGATTCTGTACATCAACAACTAATAGGGCCAACTGTTAACCTGTTTGGTACGAATAAGAAATGCCAAGTAACGAGTTGCGCACCTTTAAATTGTTTTCCTCCTTTAGGGGCTGTATGTTTCCACCTTAATTGTTTTGTATTTTCTGTCTAGAAGGAACAGCCACCAAATAGGGAACAGCCATCAAACAGAGACAAGCTTCTGTTAATGTTTTCAATAGGATCAACTGCATTCCCCATATTCAATAAAAAATAAAAGGAATAATTGGCCAATGAATGGCTCCTGTGGGCTAGAACTCTTCCTTGTATGGTATAAAGCTTGCTGCAGAATTCAAATCATCTTAAATCTTAGTGTGGCAGTATCTCTGATCTTAAGAAAAGTTTCATTTTCTTAAATCTTACCCTGAGAAATCAATTCCTTCTTGTTGTCCCAGGTAACAGCCAAAGCAGGAGAAATTGTGTAGCACACAAATTGAGCATAATGCTTGACGTTTCAGAAAGTGCAGTAGAATCCCTAAGGGGTAGTAACTCAAGTCTTCACTGCTTGCATGTTGCATGTCAGTAACCAGGTTAAATCTCAAACAGGAACCTTGTTTTGGTGTAAATGATCACCTCGATATCTACATTTGTGGCAAAGCTACTCCTTTTCATTTTGTTTTTGAGACAATCTGAAATTTCTGTATTGGCTTCCATCATTGAACAAATAATTTAGAGAGCCTGGCATGTGACCAGCAATATTGTAGGAACAGAAGAAACACGCCAGAGAAGGCCCTTGTTCTTACATGGATCATATCCTACTGAGAGGAAGACAGACAGAAAACAAGCAAATAAATTAGGAAGCCAATTTCTGGAGACGGTAAAAGTGCCATGCAGAGAACAAAACAGCACAGTGACAGAAGGGAGCTTTTGCTTGGGCTGCAGAGTTAAGGCTTGGATGATAAAGGAGCTGGCCCCTCAAAGAACAAGAGGAGGAGTGTCTCATGGAATCGGGAGGGCCCAAGGTAGGAATGTGGTGTCTGCTGGAGGAAAGATGGAAGCAAGCCAGTGTGCCTAGAGCATGGTGTGAAAGTGAGGGAAAGAGACGGGCAAGGTCCTCCACTTTCATGATCTTCAATCCCCAGCTCCACTGAAGTCAGAGTTCCAACAGCATTTCTTGTACTGCTGTGGTAGCACTCACTGAAGGCAGTTGGTGACTACTGTAGATGGAGGTGTGTCCCTGCAAAATTCACATATTGAAGCCCTAATCCCCAGAATGACCATTTGGGAGATAGGGCCTCTAAAGGAGGCAAAGTTAAATGAGGTCCTAATTCAACAGGACCGGTATCCTTATAAAAAGAAGGAAGAGGGACTTCTCTGGCGGGCCAGGGGTTAAGAATCCGCTTTGCAATGCAGATGAGGTGGGTTCAATCCCTGGTCCGGAACTGAGATCCCACTTGCCTAGGAGCAACTAAGCCCATGTGCTACAACTACTGAAGCCCTAAGCACTCTGGGGCTTATGCGCGGCAACTAAAGAGGCCGTGTGCAGAGCCAAAGATCCAGCAAAGTGCAACAAAGCTCCTGTGTGCCACTGCTAAGACTCGATGCAGCCAAATAAATAAATAAATATTTTTTGAAATAAATAAAAACAAAAAGAGGGAGAGACAACAGAGAGCTCTCTCGCTCACTCTTGCTGTCTGCAAGCATATAGAGAAAAGGCCATGTGAGGAGATGGAGAAGAGGCACCTGTCTGCAAGCCACAAGGATACGCCTCACCAAAACCCACCCTGCTGGCACCTTGGTGTTAGACATCCAGCCTCCACACTGTGAAAATATAAATTTGTGTTGCGTAAGCCATTCAGTCTGTGGTATTTTGTTATGGCAGCTCAGGAAGACTAACACAGTTACCCTACCTGAAACCCATTTTACAAAAGGGAAAAGAAAGTGATGGCCACTCAATCATGTCCGACTTTTTGCGACCCCATGGACTGCAGCATGCCAGGCTTCCCTGTCCCTCACCATCTCCCGGAGCTTCCTCAAACTCATGCCCACTAAGTTTTTCTTCAACATATAGAAAATATAAATGTATAGAAAATAGAAAAATTTCAAACATTGTAGGAGGAAAAGATATTACAGATATTCAAATAGAAAAAACATACATCTTGTCATAATAAGATATTTCTCCAAAATGAAGAAATTAAAATTAAAACAAATTCAAGAAATTACTTATGCTGATAACAGTAGTAATAATTTTAGAACATGCTGATGTGATTTGGGTTAATTGATACAATGAATCAATGCTGGTGAAATGAATCAAAACAGTCCCTTTGTGGAAAACAAAATTATAACATGTAGCAGGAGCACTAATGATGTTTAATCACCTGAGTTAGATTATTATTCCTTAGAATTTCAATAGAAGCAAAATGATAAAAAAAAAAAAAGCATACAACTCATCACAGAACTGTTTAACTAAACAGAAAGAAACCTACCTACATCCTTAATATTAAAGAAATAGTTTAAAGAAATTATATATCAGGATGCTAAAATACTATATGGTTGTTCATGCTCAGACACTTCCGACTCTTTTCAACTCCATGGATTGTAGCCCACCAGGCTCCTCAGTCCATGGGATTCTCCAGGCAAGAATACTGGAGTGAGTTGCCCTTTCCTCCTCCAGGGGCTCTTCCTGTCCCATGGATCAAACATGTGTCTCTTGCATCTCTATCACCACCTGGGAAGCCATTATATGGTCACAAAGGTTATAACTTTAAAGATCTTTGAGAGACTTGGAAACAATATAGCATAATGGTTGAAAACACAAGTGTTGAAATCAGATGAACTCCAGCAAGAATTGAATACTATCTTTGCAACACACAAATAATGTGAACTAAATTTACTCAACTGTAGAGTGGAAAAAAAGGGGGGCACAGTGTTGAACACATGGTGTGCCAAGTAATGTTCTAAATGGATTACAGTTAGACCTTCATTGTGCATGAGATTTTGTATTGATAATCTTCCTATTCCATAACATTCGTGACCCCTCAAATTAATATTCCTGGAGCTTTCAAGATCATTGGCAGACATGAACAGAGCAAAGCAAATGTCCCTGAAAATTGCTGCTTAGCCTTCCTATTCAGCTCTGATAGAAGGCAAGCAGAGGGTGGAGATGGTAAGGGGGCAGTGCGGACTGGGCAAGGAGCTTGGGATCTGGGGCCAGTGGGAGGGGATTTGAATCTCACTTGTAGCAACTGTTAATGGGGTGGCCTGGGGTAGGTCCAGGCAAGTCATATGAATCTGTAATATAAAAATTGCATCTTCCATGATGAGCTGTTTTTAGGATTTAAGATTACAATCTAAGTGAGAGAAGTATGGCACATGTGTGGGTGTATACGTGTTTCCCCCAGCGGTGATGGTTCAGTATTCATCCATGTAGTGTTCCAGGGACTTGACAGGATCTAATTACCACAAATGACAGGAGTCAGATGTTTGTGTATGGACTCCTGTAATCCTCTGAAACAATACAGAGATAAAAACTGGGGGAAACAGCTACCTCCCCCAAGGCTGTGGGAAGGGGAAGGAAGGGATGCATGACAGCAGGGGCCACCTAGGAGCTGGAGGAGAGCTCCTGGCAGAAGAAGGAGCTGCCACCCAGGCATACTGCCTCTCCTCACCTAAGGCCGGGATGAGGCGAAAGAAATGCTAGCTGGTCGGTCATGGCCGACTCCTTGTGACCCCATGGATTGTAGTCCGCCAGGCTCCTCTGTCCATGCAATTCTCCAGACAAGAATACTGGAGTAGGTAGGCATTCCCTTCTCAGGGAAATCTTCCCGATTCAGGGATCAAACCCAGGTCTCCTGCATTGCAGGCAGATTCTTTACCATCTAAGCCACCAGGGAAGCCCAGGCAGGAACAGCAGATAGCAATAGGTGGAGGCTGGGGTCTTTAACCACTGTTGGAATTAACTGCCCCTGCTGTGGCTATACTGTCAACCAAAACAACAAAAATAAGAAGAAATCCCTTCTTCCTGCTGCTGCTTTTTCAATTCGAACTGCCCTCCTGATTTCCTATGGGCAGAACCTGTAAACAAACTGGCAAAGAAGTCTGGGAAATGCACCCTGCAGAGTCCCTGCTCCAGGGTCTCAGAGGAGAGTAAAAAGGTAGGCGTGGAGCTGAAAGATCTGGGGGAGCATTTATTAGCACAGGTTCCTGAGAAACCAGAGCCCGAAGCAAAATCTTATGTGCTGCTATGTTCTTACAACATTCAATCCTAGGAAAACACGAGGGATACAGCAGGACAGGAGAAGGCAGGACAAGAGAGAGAGGAAACAGCAGCGTGTCTGCAGGTTGCCCACCACTTGGGATCACATGCAACAGGTCACTCCATCTCCTGGAACGATCTTCCAAGAAGCCTATGAGCTGTTGGGTCTCAGGAGGAGAAAAGGAGTAAAGTGTATCTGCTTTCTCCTCTCTTGCATTGGTCAAGTCTTGGCCACATGAGCGTAAAGTCCCCACATGATGCCACATTGCCCAAGCACAGGGGCAGAGTGGGTTTTGCAGAATCTCTTGCCTCAAGGGTGCTAAAAAATTAATAAACAGAAATCCAAATTAAACAGAATTGGGGGACTTCCCTGGTGGTCCAGTGGAAAAGACTACATGTTCCTAAGGCAGGGGGGTGGCCTAGGTTCGATCCCTGGTCTGGGAACTAGATCCCACATGCCAGCATGGAAGACCCAGAGCAGCCAGAAATAAAGAAAAAGATTCGGGAGGCCAGAAGGGGGCGCTCTCACGCCCTATGAATGTAGCCCAGCGAAGGAAGAAAAGGGATTCCTCTTATCTCCTGGCAACAACTCAGCCAATGGAAAGCCATGGACTCTGTTGACTAGAGCCCTCCCAACGTTCTTCCCCTTGTTATAAAAGGATGTTTCTTCCCTTCCCATGAGGGATTTGTGCATAGCTCACTGTGGCTGCAAACCCTAAATGGTAATTCTCTACTGATCCCAAAAAAACCCATTTTTTGCTGGATAAATAACCTGTGATTTACTTGTTTTCAGGCAACAAGGGCAACAGAGAAAAACAAGGCTGGAGGGGACAGGCACCACTGGGTTGTACTCAAGCAAAATCTTTTGCTTCAGATGTCGTCATGAAGAGATACACACTGAGGCCTTAACTGTGGCTGCTATAAACCAAGCGGCCAGAGGCTCAAAGACAGTTGGAGAACCAAGGTGGTGCAGAAGCATCTCATGTAGTCAGTGGTGAGCAGGGGCCTTCACACAGGTGTATGTGCTTCAGTATTTGGGTATATCCAACATCAGGCAGGGCTAGAGGAACACATATAATTCACAGTCCAAACCAGACATTGAGCTAAGCTTGACAGGGCTCTGGGATAAATGCCATAAACCGTGGCTGCTCCAGACAAACTGGACAGTCTGATTTCTTTAGGTATAGCTAGCAGAATGTAAAAACTGAATTTTTGTTTAGTTTAGGCAGAGGAAAGGTTTTTAAATAGGTTTTCTTTTTAATAAATTTTACTTTAACATTAGTTTTGTAAAATTGTCATTATGCAGATAAAGTTATGGAGATGATAGGCCATATTTATACTATTCTGTATTTATTGACATCCTTGGCACTCATATTAGGAACAATATGGATGTTTTCTGGCTATGAATATAATTCACCTTCTCATGATCCTGCCTCCTAATTCTTAGGGCTTCCCTGGTAGCTCAGCTGGTAAAGAATCCACCTACAATGCAAGAGACCCTGCTTCAATCCCTGGGTCAGGAAGATCTCTTGGAGAAGGGAACAACTACCCACTCCAGTATTCTGGCCTGGAAAATCCCACGGACAGAGGAACCTGGCAGGCTACAGTCCACGGCTCAAAGAGAGTTGGACATGACTGAGGAACTTTCACTAAAGACTGTTTCTGAATCATCCAAAGAGAAAACTAGCACCTCTGTAGTTTCCTTCTAAATATATTCTCTCTTTTTTTTAACTTTTGTTAATTACTACCCTGGTGGCTCAGTTGTAAAGAATCCGCCTGCCAAGGCAGGAGGCTCAGGTTCAATCCCTGGGTCAGGAAGATTCCCCTGGAGAAGGAAATGGCAACCCACTCCAGTATTCTTGGCTGGAGAATCCCATGGACGGAGGAGCCTGGTGGGCTACAGTCCACGGGGTCGCAAAGAGTCGGACATGACTGAGCGACTTCACTTTCACTTTTCAAGATGGTTAGGAAGACTTTCTCAGGACTACTGCAATGGGGTTATCACCACCGAAGAGACAGGTGGGGCTCAACTCCAACTATGACAAGGACAAGTGGAGATTTATAGCCAAGGAGCCGAGTGAAGGGGTCAGTGGGTGAAAAATTACAAGAGAAGACATCAAAAGTAGGGAGAGTTTTGCTACATCTACTTAACAGGATCCTTGCTGAGAGCAGACCAGCATGACCAGGTATCAAAGGTGATCAGAAAGCAAGAGTAGGGGTATTTTCTCCAAACTGACTTGGCAACGTTCCTGCTAAGACTGGTCTTGGAAAGGACAGATGTGGAAACCTGAGATGAAGATCCAGTCAAGAACACTTGCGTGCATGTGTGTGTGCTAAGTCACTTCAGTCACGTCCGACTCTTTGCGACCCTATAGACCATACCCTACCAGACTCCTTTATCTGTGGGATCCTCTAGGCAAGAATACTGGAGTGGGTTGCCATGCCCTCCTCTAGGGGATCTTCCTGCTCCAGAAATCAAAGGCATGTCTCTTACATCTCCTGCATTGGCAAACAGGTTCTTTACCACTACCACCACCTGGGAAGCCCTGAAGAAAGCATAAAGGAGCCTAACAAAAGTTTGACCAAGGAGAGGTATGTTTTGGTCAGAAGATAATTAATGGAGAGAAACAACATGGAAAACTCCCCTCTCTGAATGCTAATATACTGATACTGGTTCCTACTACCAGCTTTCATTAAATAGGTGACCCCATCTTTATCGACAGCATTCCATCCTTATATTCGTTGTTTTAAAGGCTACAATTTGCCTTGCACATATTCATGGGCAGGTATTTCTGATATGATTTCAAGGAGCACAAGTCCCTTTTTAAGGAAAGAAGAATGGGCTGTGCCGGGGCCCTAATGGATTGCAGCGGGAAGCCCACTGCCGGGCATTCTGTCTGCAGGGTGCTCAGCTGGACAGCGCTCAGGAGCCCAGATGCAAGCTTCAGACAGTCGTCTCCAGGCAGCACCATCTGCTTCCATGGGAATCTCCCCAGGCGCTGGGTTGGCAGCTTCAGGGTGGCGGTGAGATTGGCCCTGTGGGGAGCATGTTGCTGGGAGGCTGTCAAAACTTTTCTCAACACTTGAGAGCTCATTTCCTATCATCTACCAGAGTCAGCATTTGACTAGACTTTTTTCTTTCAGGACAATAGCAGACTGTTGAGTTTCCTTAGCAGGAACTTAGCAGAAAGTTAAACTGAGCTCAGTTCTCTCTCCTTACTATTGGGAGAATCATGTTTCTCCCTTTGGGGCTTCCCTAGTGGCTCAGGCGGTAAAGAATCTGCCTGCAGTGTGGGAGACCAGGGTTTGATCCCTGGGTCAGGAAGATCCCCTGGGGAAGTGAACCACAACCCACTACAGTGTTCTTGCCTGGGAAATTCCATGGACAGAGGAGCCCGGTGGGCTACAGTCCATGGGGCCGCAAAGAGTCAGACACGACTGAGCAACTAACACTTTGACTTCAATTTGACTCCTGGAAGATTCATATTTCTTCCTTAGGAGAGTCAAATGCAATGTGCCTGAAAGGGTGTACTGCAGACCTCAAGTTTTCGCAAAATGCTCCAAGAAAAAAAAAGGGTCCAAAAGCTTGAAAATGCTGTCTATCACAACCCCTTCTTAGAGATTCACCATGCACATTCAGTAGTAATGCCCCTATAGTTAAAAACAATCCCTTTAGGGACTTCAGTGGCCCAGTGGTTAGGAATCTGCCTCCCAATGCAGGGGACGGGAGTTCGATCCCTGGTTCAGGAGGATCCCACATGCTGTGGGGCAACGAGGCCCACATGCCTCAACTAGAGAAAAACATTGCAAGCTGTAATGAAGAGCCTGTGCTCCACACAGAAGTATCCTGTGAGCTGCAACTTAGACTCGACACAGCCAAAAAATCAAATACATATTTTAAAAATCTCTT
This sequence comes from Dama dama, assembly GCF_033118175.1. Taxonomy (NCBI): domain Eukaryota; kingdom Metazoa; phylum Chordata; class Mammalia; order Artiodactyla; family Cervidae; genus Dama; species Dama dama. The sequence continues at coordinate 52,551,721 of NC_083710.1, forward strand.
TAACATGGCTTAATCCAGTATTTCCCAAATTTAGAAGGACACAGAATTTCAACTTAATTCAGCTACATGGCAACATGTAAAGAGTGTAGCTTGCTCCCAGAAAAGTGATCATCAGAATACAGCAAGGCACAATCAATCATCAAAAGGCCTTGGTAGCCTTGGGGCAGCCAGAGAGAGCGGCACAAGAGAGGACAAATGTCTTCCATTTCTTTTATTTTTTGTGGTTGTCAGAATACGGCGTGTATTTTATGAGATGGGCAGAATTCATTTATTCTTTTCTTCATTTCCAGAAATATTCACCATGGCCCTGCTGACCCCACCATGGGGCCAGGTACAAGCAATCTAAGTCCCATGGCCATAGGTTATACTCAAACCAGAAAGACACACATTAAAGAGGCATTTATAATGAAATGCAATGAGTGTTACCCTAGAGTCAGCATTTGCCTGTGGGTGTTGTCTTTAGAAGTCTTTCTGATTAGTGAGAGCTCGCCTCGTCTGGAGACCAGGTAAGCCCTCTCACCGGGAAGGCTTCTTCCAGCCCAATGAGGCAGCGACAGCAAGTACATCCATCAGATGTTGGCTCAGAACAAGGGAAAAGGCAAGATGCAAGCAAAGATGAAAGATGAGGAACCGATAGTGAGTGCTTCTGTGGACTCGAAACACAAAACTCATGACAGCCCACTACTGCGTTTAACAACTCAACAAATCTCTGCAAAAGGAGAGTAGACAATCTTAAAGACAGAGACCATTTCAAATAATTTGGTATTTTCTTCATCACTTAACTATGCCAGGCATATCATAGACACATTATGAATTTTAAACAAAACATAAAACTGTATTTCACAGAGGTACTAGTAATAAAGCTATATTCACACAATAGGCATTCAATAACTATTTTTAGGAATGCACAAAACTCCATTTGTTTATTTATACAGATTATTACCAAGCCATATAGCTATAGGAACAATGGATCTGCTATATCCGAGACACTCCCCAGCACCCAGCTACAGTAAAATCCTTGATATATAAAATTCAAAGTCCTTTCCTGTGTCATTTAGAACCTTTCACGTCACAAAAGAAACATTTCATTTCCATACATCAGGATCATTTGCAGCTTTACAATTTTAAAAAGTTATTTTTAAAAGATAGCTCAGATTATAAAAATTGAGAATGTAACAGAAAGTCGTACTTGTTGAGCCTCTTATATGCCAAGCAATTTGCTCAGATCAATACGTTTAATCTGTGTACCCCTTGAGGGTGACAGCAAAGTTTACTCAAATTGCTTCCTGTAACCCTAGTACCTGGTGCTATGCTGGTCCTAGTAAGGGCAGGGTAAAAATTTGTAGAATGGAGGAAAAGGAGAATAAATTAATTTTGTCCATTTCACAACACAATGCTCAAGATAAGCCTGTGAATGAGATACCACACTCTCAAACACTTTCAGGAGGATATTGTCTTGAATTCGTCTCAAGATTGACCAATCTTAGAACTAGAGGTGCTCTGTGAAACTTCTTAATTTCCTCCTGAGTAATGGTTTACTTCATACTGTTATTCCACATGAATGGAGCATTAATAAGTATATCCACTTCACCTTGTCAATCATAGTTTCAAATTTCTAGGTAACTATGTATTTAAGTTCTTGGTAAAGATTTGTAGCATTCATGGTTCAATACATGCAGGATATTATTCTCCATAACCATGAAAACGTATCTCCTCCTACTCCATACCTTGACTACTCTCCTTTTCTTACCTTGCATTGGGTCAGCTGCTCTGACCCTCCTTATACACATAAATGCACACATGTGCACACACACTACTTCCCAGTGCTTTATCTTAGGCAAGCTCCCTGGATACTTTGATTCTAAATCTTAAATTTGACTATAGGGAATTATAAAGCACAGAAACAAACTAACACAAAACAGCAATTGAGCAGGGTAGGTCTCCTGCCATACTGCTAGTTAACTCTCTCAGTTTTACTTAAATCTTCTCCTTATTTTACTAACTAAAGGCCTCCTCACCTTATTTATGCAACAGGATACCTCCTTCCTAGTCCCTCAGATATGAGGTTACTTATCCTGCATAGCCAATGGGATCGTCCCTTGAGTATCACATCCTTCATTTTGAGAGATGTCTGACAGGGCAACCACTGCAGCCATTAAAAGATTTAATCCTTTAGCCAAGAAAGGTGGACTTTTCTTCCTAGAGACTGAAGTTTGCATCGCAAGCTTCAGGGTTTTTTGAATGCCTCCGTTAGGGATGTATTATTTAGCAGGCACATTAGAATTCTTCTAATAATGTACAGCAATGAATTCTGTTGAGTACTGAATAAAAGAAAACCTGATTTGACTTTCTTAAAATTCTATTCAAACAATGATAGGTGAGAAATTAAATGAACATCTTATATCTGTGCATATATCAACTCTCTCAAAACACAGAGTCAAATTGCTTGGATTGAGTACAACCTATTTTCTCGCTTCTGTATGAAAGAGAAGTGTTAATGAGTACAGAAATGTCTCTCAAAGTCAGGCAGCCAAAAGGAGGAGGGAAAAATTAAGATGAGGAAAATTCTCATCAAGACTTTTGCTCCCTGAAAAATTAAGGAGTGACATTCAGTATGAAAGGCAGGCTTTGCAAAGAACAGATTTCTTTGCCCACATATCTTTACATGACTGCTCAAGACTGAGATGTGGTCTTTCCTCCCCTCCTTGATATGGAGGGACAGATGAACAGGTGAGTAGGAGTCTCTCAGACTCCCCCTTCGGGAATGGGCAGTAATTCCCCTCTTTGAAAGAGATTTAGTTCTGGGAAATCTATACATCAAGGAGGACAAGGCAAAAATCCAGGTTGTTTCCTGCAAACTCAAAGCATTCTGTGTCCTTTGTTAAAAGATACTGATGGAGTAGTGGCTGCAGTCATCTGTGGCCACCTCCCGTCGGGTGATTGATGTCAAGGCGGCTTGTGTGGCCTGGTGGGCTGACAGGCAGGCTCGCGGCTCCGGAGGAGCCCGCGGCTCCCACCCTGCAGCACCTTGGAACAGGATGGATTTGTGGGTAGAAAAAATCGACAGCTATAGAAAACAGACTGATGGTGGAGACAAATCAATAATGATTTTAAGAAAATTAAACCTGGGCTGAAAAGGGGTGAAAAGCACCTTTGAAAGCCCTAAGGCTCTAAGTAGCAGAGAAGGGGGCTAAATTTAGGACCCCTTGGTGTTTTGAGTTTTTTGTTTTTTTTTTTTTTTCCCAGTCACCAGCACTTTGATTCCATGTGGACTTTCTCTAACTCCTTATCAGCTCATTATCTCAGATGACAGGGTTCTGGGCCCTCACAGTAGAAACAATTGCTCAGAAAAGAGAAGTAAATGGAAGTGGACCTGGGTTATCTTTTATTTGTATCTGTGGGCTTTGAAAGAATTACTAAATGAAAGTCCTAGGGTTCTGCTGTCAAGGCCACACACACACACACATACACATACACACATAGAGACATTTTTACAAAAGGAAGGAAGGACACAAACACTGTAATCATTGAAGATTTTCTTCTCCATGTCTGCGGCCATCCAGTCATCATGTGTTACCCTACTGGCCCCCCAAATACCTATTTTCAAGACATGCATGTAAGTGAATGAAGAACAAATTCTGAAGAACACTCAGCATTGAAATCCCTCCCCAATGACACAGAAAAGCCCCTTAATAACACTTTAACTAGATGGTACATGCTTTGTAAACCCAGTCCCACAAATTAAGGCCTTTATTTTTATTAGCACAGTGAGGATCCTCAGAGATATAAATATCTTTGGGCTGGAAAAATCTCTCCAGTGTTCCATACAATTCCTCAGAACAGGAAATGATGTGACTCCCAAAGAGAGTCCTGCCCGCTCACAGAAACCCACAGAAAGGTTCAAATCTGCCCTAGCCCCTGTTCACAGCTCTGCCTGCTCCCTCTGGGGTGAGAGTGGGGGGCCTGGGGTCTGGCACCATGAGGAGGGCTCTTTAAAAGACAGTGTGTTGGCCTCACTGTGTCTGGTCTGCCCCAGGTGCCTTGCATGCCGCTAAGCCTCTTCAGTTGTGTCAGACTCTTTGCAAACCTGTGGATAGTATACCTCACCGTAAACCCCTCAAACGGCACATCTGAATACCAATGGCATCTCCAGTTTGGCTCCAGGCATCTTACAAAGCTTGTCTTTTCATACTATCCAACTGATGAACAAAGCAATCCTACAAGGTAGGCAGGGCAGGTATTTTTGCTGACCACATAATTTACATATTCCTTAAAATGCTAAGTGTTTCCCCTAAGGCACCACAGCTGAGGCAGAGTCTGCAGGAGAACCCAGGCTCTGATACCTGGTCCAGTGAGGTTTTGGCTACAGGCTCACCCTGACAACTCAGTTGGCAAAGAATCTGCCTGCAATGCAGGAGACTCCAGTTTGATTCCTGGGTGGGGAAAACTCAATGGAGAAGGGATAGGCTACCACCTCCAGTATTCTTGGGCTTCCCTGGTAACTCAGCTGGTAAAGAATCCACCTGCAATGTGGGAGACCTGGGTTCGATCCCTGGGTTGGGAAGATTCCCTGGAGAAGGGGAAGGCTACCCACTCCAGTCTTCTGGCCTGGAGAATTCTGTGGACTAGTCCATGGGGTCCCAAAGAGTTGGACACAACTGAATGACTTTCATTTTCACTTTTGCTTCACACAGTCTACAAGAGGAGGCTTGAACTACTCTCAGGGCACAGAGAGAACTACTCTCCTGTAGGAGAGCGAGGCAGATGGCCTGAATTTTGTCTCTCTTCCTGAGAAAGTTCAGTGGCCATAACAAAAGAAAGTGAAAGTGTTAGCTGTTCAGTCGTGTCCAACTCTATGCGATCCCATGAACTGTAGCCTGCCAGATTCCTCTGTCTGTGGGATTTTCTAGGCAAGAATACTGGTGTGTGTTGCCGTTTCTTCCTCCAGGGGATCTTCCTGACACAGGGATCGAATTCTGGTCTCTTGCGTCTCCTGCATTGGCAGGCAGAATCTTTACTGAGCCACCCAGGAAGGCCCATGTTAATGAATACTGGAATGTATTCCCAAGGGAGGTACAAAGATCAGAGGAGGCCATGTAACCAAGGCAGCAGACTCTGGAAAGATATGAGAGAAAAAGAGACTGGAAGATGCTAGCTCTGAAGATGGAGGAAGGACGGGGGCCAAGAGCCAAGAAATCCAGGCAGCCTCAAGATGATGGAAAAGGCAAGAAAATGGATTTTTTCCCACAGCCTCCAGAACAAATGTACCCCCGCCAACATGTTGACTTCAGTACATCAATATCTCTGTCAAACTTGTGATCTGCAGAACTGTAATATCATAAATTGATGGTGGTGGTGTAGTCACTAAGTCATGTCCAACTCTTGTGACCCCATGGACTATAGCCTACCAGCCTCCTCTGTCCATGGGGATTCTCTAGGCAAGAATACTGGAGTGGGTTGCCAGTCCGTTCTCCAGGGGATCTTCCCGACCCAGGAATTGAACCCAGGTCTCCTGCATTGCAATTCTTTACCAACTGAACTATGAGGGAAGCCCCTAATATCATAAATTAGTATTGTACTAATTCATGAAATTTGAGGTAATTTGTGGCCAAAGCAACAGGAAACCAATATACACATGTGCCAATGTTCCCACTCAGTATAAATAAAATATTTCCATGAGCGAAGTGAAAGTCACTCAGTCATGTACGACTCTTGGCAATGGAATTCTCTAGGCTAGAATACTGGAGTTGGTAGTGTTAGGTAGTTAGAATAGGAAAAAGGAGTCCAGAATGGCAGTGGTTAAAAGACAAGGAAAGGAAAAGCCCTCGAAAATAGGACAAAGGAAGGCCCGAGGACCAGAGTGAGGACCTCGGGTAAAACAAACAGCCCTCCTGGCTAGCCCAATTTACATAGGGCAGGCTCAGGGGGGAGGAGAAAAAAAACATAAAAAGAGGAGCCAAACTTGGGCGGGAGGCCTCTCTTCTCTTTGTGTCTTTTGGGTTGGCATGCCCTTACACCTCAAGGATATATTTTCCTTTACTTTCTAAATAAAATGGAGTTGTAACATGGAGCTGTAACACTGCTCCATCCAAGGGCTGTAACACTGGTCCATTGGTTCAAATTTTTGTTGTGACGAGACAGAACCGAGGAAATTACAACTCCCCCTACAGTAGCCTTTCCCTTCTCCAAGGGATCGTCCCAACCCAGGCATCAAACCCAGGTCTCCCGTGTTGCACGTGGATTCTCCTACCAGCTGAGCCACAAGGGAGGCCCTTGTGTTTCTGTGAAACTGGAACTAAACCCACAACTTGCCATATTGACCTACTGACATTTGAAAACAACGCAAAAGGTAATGATTTTTACTTACAAGAAATAACAGGGAATATTTATTGCTTCAGTTCAGTTGCTCAGTGGTGTCCAACTCTTTGAGACCCAATGGACTGCAGTATGCCAGGCTTCCCTGTCAAACACCAACTTCCAGAACTTACTCAAATTCATGTCCATCAGGTTGGTGATGCCATCCAACCATCTCATCCTCTATTGTCCCCTTCTCCTCCCATCTCCAATCATTCCCAACATCAGGGTCTTTTCCAATGAGTCAGTTCTTTGCATGAGGTGGCCAAAGTATTGGAGTTTCAGCTTCAGCATCAGCCCTTCCAATGAATATTCAGGACTGATTCCCTTTAGGATGGACTGGTTGGATTTATTGCTTAGTGTGGACCATATGGTCTGTCTAGCAAAGCTATGGCTTTTCCAGTGGTCATGTATGGACGTGAGAGCTGGACTGTAAAGAAGACTGAGTGATGATAGATTGATGCTTTTGAACTGTGGTGTTGGAAAAGACTCTTTGAGAGTCCCTTGGACTGCAAGGAGATCCAACCAGTCCATACTCAAGGAGATCAGTCCTGGGTGTTCATTGGAAGGACTGATGCTGAAACTGAAACTCCAATACTTTGGCCACCTGATGCAAAGAACAGACTCACTGGAAAAGACCCTGATGCTGGGAAAGATTGAAGGCAAAAGGAGAAGAGGGTGGCAGAGGATGAGATAGTTGGATGGCATCACTGATGCGATGGATATGAGTTTGAGCAGGCTCCAGGAGTTGGTAACGGACAGGGAAGCCTGACGTGCTGCAGTCCATGGGGTCACAAAGAGTTGGACACGACTGAGTGGCTGAATTGAACTGATGGGACATTTGGTGTTCCAGAATCTGTATGTGTGCATCATCTCACTGAATCCTCGCCATAAACCAAGTTACTTAAGCTTTCTGTGCCTCACCTCCCCCCGATATAAAGTGGGTACAACAAAATCACCTTTTTCATATTCTGTCATGGTGATCAGCCTCCCAACCTGGCCCCCAGTGATCACAGTGATACTGTGATTTATAATATGAAATACATATTTGATCTTTGTCCCATTCCCTAGCATAGAGCTCCCAAAACACTCAGAATTTCATAATTGATTAGAGCAATAAGGTAATCTTTTTTTGTATAATACTTGGGTTTTGTCCTCAGTTCATATAATAGTGAGAGTGAAAAAAAAAAAAAGACTTTTGTTCATCATAGCAAGCCCCTCACAATTACATCTGAGTTTATGTTAATGGAGTGACTTTTGGAAAGCCCTTAAGGATGGGAGGTGGTTGCCAGGGAAACCAAATGGATTAGAGGGTTGAAAATTTCACACCTTCTCCAATTCCTTCCCACCTGCAGAGAGGATGCTTGAAGTGGAAGAGATCATCCATGGCCAATGATTTTATCACTGTGCCTATATAATAAAGCCTCCAGAAATATCCAAAAGGACAGGGTTCAGACAGCTTCCAGATCAGTGAGCATGCGGCAGTGTTGGGAGGGTGGTGTCCAGAGAGGGCCTAGGAGCTCTGCATCTCTTGCCACATTCCTTGCTCTATGCATCTCCTCCAGCTGACTGCTCCTAAGTTTCAGCCCTTTATTCAATTACTAAATCTAGTAAGAAATCTAGCTTTCCTGAGTTCAAGGAAATGAATGGAACTGGAGAAGGAGATAGTGGAAACCTCCAATTTATAGCCAATCAGAAGCACAGGTAACCACCTGAACCTAAAAATGATATGGTCAGAACTGAGGCCTCCAGCCAATAACCAGCACTAACTCATCCAGTGTGTGAGTGAACCACCTTAGAAGTTGATCCTTCAGCCCTGGCTAGGCCCTTAGGTGACTGTCGCCCCAGGCAAGATCTTGACTATCACCTCATGAGAGAACCTGAGACCAGAACCACCAGGCTGCTGCTGCTGCTGCTAGGTCACTTCAGTCGTGTCCGACTCTGTGCGACCCCATAGACGGCAGCCCACCAGGCTCCCCCGTCCCTGGGATTCTCCAGGCAAGAACACTGGAGTGGGTTGCCATTTCCTTCGCCAATGTGTGAAAGTGAAAAGTGAAAGTTAAGTTGCTCAGTCATGTCCGACTCTTAGCGACCCCATGGACTGCAGCCTACCAGGCTCCTCTGTCCATGGGATTTTCCAGGCAAGAGTACTGGAGTGGGGTGCCATTGCCTTCTCTGAACCACCAGGCTAAGTTCTCCCAAAGGCCTGAACCTCAGAAACTGGGTAAGACAATCAGTATCTGTGATAACTTTAAGCTAACAGTCATTAATTACACAGCAACAGATAACTAACACACTTGTTATGAGAATAAAATTAGTTAATATTTTAACCAATATAAAGGGTACTTAAAATAGTACATGGCATATGGTAGGCATTATTTTAAGGGTTCATTAAAAAATATGGATGCTATGAACTGGCTTCCCAGGTGGCACAGTGATAAACAATCCACCTGCCAATGTAGGGAAGATCCCCTACAGAAGGAAATAGCAACCCACTCCAGTATTCTTGCCTGGATAATCCCATGGACAGAGGAACCTGGTGGACTACAGTCCATGGGGCTGCCAAGAGTCAGACATGACTGAGCACGCATGTCACATCACATCATGAACTGGATCCTCATAGGTGAGGAGATTACAAAGATGACAAACACATATTCCCTGCCCACAAGTAGCCCACATTGAGGGGGCAGGGGAAATTAACATATGCACAATTGATGTGCTTTGCACAGCACAGCTGCAAATGAATTTGAGAAACAGTCAAATGTATGGAAGATTTAATAAGCCATTAAAATGTACATATTTCAGTAAATTTATATCAACATAAAATGTTTCAACAATTAAAATGAATGTGCCAAGTAGTTTAATTTTCCTGTAATTGTTTTTCTCTCACTTCTACTTACTTGTCCCCTTAAATTATACACCAAATAAATTAAGACTAGGTCATGTCTCCATGTATTAATAACTTGCAATTGGTGTTTTCAAGGAGCTTTGAATATTAAAATTGCCATTGTTAATTTATACTATTAATTTCTGCACTATCTTTAAGTCATGTGTTGAAGTCTTTTAAAAAACATTCAAAAGCACTCAAAAGGTAAAATGAGGAATACTTTTAAAGGAAGCTTATTGTGTTCTTTATTTTCTCCATATCTTATGAGTCATTCAAAAATGAATCTACCACACCAGGTTTTACCAAAGTAACATTGGAAACCAGGACTATTTTTTTTTGTGAAACATGAATCAAAATCATCCAGATGAGTCAATGAGACAGAAACACCACATCCATACATATCTCTGATATTTTTGAGCCAAGATATCCAACAATTAAGAACATTTATCAGTACAATAAGTATCTGCAGGTTGTTTTTTTTTTTTAGCACCTACCTCTGAGGTTCTCACTACTTTTTTGCAAAGTCTGTCACTGACAAAGTCAAAATATTCTTTTTGCTGCTAAACAGTATATACTGAACATTTATTTTAGCGTGTAGAAATGTCCCAAGAAAAAGGAAGGTAAAAAAGAACACCTGTGACTACAAGGACACCCTCCAGTTTCATGGAACACTGACGTTGTCGGAGCTGCTGTCGGCTCTTATAATACCTGCCTGCAGTTAATTTGATTTCTCCATTCAAGTTAAAATGAATTGCATAACTGAACAGCTGAATACTTTCCATCTTATTAAGCCAATGAGTACGTTATCCACTGTGCCCTTCCAGTCATCCTAACTGAGCTCTCCACTCACGGCCCAGAGGTTTTAATTGCACAACCAGCTGTTATTGTCACTTGAGGCCCTGTGTGGAGTAATTAGTGAGAAGACATCAAGTCAACCCAAGAGAACTCTGGTAGAATTACATTCTGCCCACAGATGTGCAAATCATTGGGCGGGGTGTGTGTGTGTTTGTGTGTGTGTAGACAGAGACACAGTTTTAGCCTTCAAAACCACCTATATTCCTTCAAAGCTATGTGTTTGGGAATGGGGACAATTAATTCCCGGCCAGAAAAAGTTGACCCACTCGAGGGAGTGCTCCAAGTGATGGAGCAATTCACATGTGTGTGTAGACACAAGGACGAGAGAATTGTGGAAAGATCAGAGGTAGGTCAGAACAGCAGGAAATGGAGTCCGGTTAGAGGGGGGCAGGAACTGAATCTAGAGTGGTTCCAGTAGGACTGTGATGGGCTTATATGTGAAGTCAAGGAGGCTGGATTCCAACTTGGATATAAGGGCACAGCATGAATGTGTATATGTGTGTTATGTGTGTGGTGTGCTTTGGTGTGGGGTGTGTGTGTGTGTGTTGGTGGGCAGATCAGATTTGTCTCTTAGAAAGATAATACTGGCAATGAGAAGAAGAGATGAGGATGTACCATGAGAAGAAATGAGCCAAATAAATAATTGGGAATGTTAAGTAAACAGAAAGACTTTATTTAAACCTATTTTTGAATAATGAAAACAGCTCTTATTAAACTAAATAATCCAGAACAAGTAGGAAGGGTGGGAGGGAGGAAAGACAATAGGGGAAGGAAGAGGAAGGGAAGGAAGAGTATTAATGGGGAAAAGGAACAAAATGGGGAGATTTCTAAAATTTAAAATCAAACATATCTGGTGGTCAACTTTTTTGAGAATGAGTGAAAAGATAGAAACACTATGTCTTGATAATTAGTCTAAGAGAATGGAGAAGATATCTTAAGGAGATGTAGTTGGATATATGCAGTCTGCAATTGAAAATGCAGTTCTGGGGCTTAGGAGAGGTCAGGGTTAGAGAGGAAAGATTTAGTCATCATCAAAAAACAGAAAGCTCCTTGTAGTAAGCATTTATTGGGAGGAAAAGATTTTCTCTACCTTTCTAGGTTCTTCTGGCTGCTCTAATAACTAAATTGACACAAGACAGATTAACAGGAAAAATCAAATTTTAATTTTGGCCATAGGGGAATTGGCAGCACTTGGAGGATCAGAAAAGTGACCAAAGCAGGCAACTTCTATACTTTTCAGACAAAGAAACAACACATTTGTGAAGAACCATCAAGACAAAGACATTTCCACCTGGGAGTAGTAAATTAGGGAAGAAGTAATAGGACTGTTCATGCAGCTTCTCGGCCCTAATCTCTCTAACTTCTCGTGATAAGGGTGACTTCTATCCTTCTGGCACAAAGGGTACCTTCATATGGGAAATTTATTTCCTGATTTCGGTGGGGCAGAGGGGGAACAGAGTGCCCCTCTTGAACCAGCTGTTTCTTAAGTAACTTTAATTCAAAATAATCTCTATGCTACTTTGGCATATTTTGGGGAGGCCTGCCCTCAGTCTTAATACAAGCATCCCCTTCTAGGACCTCTGCTATCTTCTTTCTATACGTGGTCTCGTTAAATCTTTTTTTTAAAAACTCATTAATGAAAAATTACCTTTCACAAATGAACTACCAAGATTCAGGAAGATAAGTAACTTCTTCAAAATCATAAGGTTATCAAGTGATTAAGCTAGAATACCAAATCAGTGGATATTCAGCTTAATTTCTGCTGAATCCATGTTAATTTCTGCTGAGTTAATTTTTCTAAGTATGTTAGAAGGCATCACTCTTTCAGGATGAATAGCTGTTAGTTAAATCAGAGAATTGTTTTTTAAAATGTTGCTGTATGATGCAAGGAGCTCAAATCCAGTGCTCTGTGACAACCTAGGGAAGTAAAACGGGGTGGGAGGTGGGAGGGAGGGTCAAGAGGAAGGGGACATACGTATACCTATGACTGATTAGTGTTGCTATCTGGCAGAAATCAACACAACATTGTAACCCAATTATCCTCCAATTAAAAATAAAGTTTTAAAAACAAATAATGTATGGTAAAAAAAATGTTGCACATAAACCTTAAATAGTTCATTTTAACTTGAAGTATATATGTATATACAGACTTCATACTTCATATCTGTATATATAAAGGTAATTTTACATATATATATATATATATATATATATATATATATATATATGCTCTTCATATATATATATATGAAAAGAAGTGAAAGTGTTAGTCACTCAGTTCAGTTCAATCGTTCAATCATGTCTGACTCTTTGGGACCCCATGGACTGCAGCATCCCAGGCTTCCCTGTCCATCACCAACTCCCAGAGCCTACTCAAACTCACGTCCATCATGTCGGTTATGCCATCTCATCCTCTGTTGTCCCCTTCTCCTCCTGCCTGCAATCTTTCCCAGCATCAGCGTCTTTTCCAATGAGTCAGTTTTTCGCAGCAGGTGGCCATAGTTTTGGAGTTTCAACTTCAGCATCAGGCCTTCCAATGAATATTCAGAACTGATTTCCTTTAGGATGGACTGGTTGGATTTCCTTGCAGTCCAAGGGACTCTCAAGAGCCTTCTCCAACACCACAGTTCAAAAGCATCAATTCTTTGGCGCTCAGTTTTCTTTATAGTCCAACTCTTACATCCATACATGACCACTGGAAAAACCATAGCCTTGACTAGATGGACCTTTGTTAGCAAAGTAATGTCTCTGCTTTTTAATATGCTGTCTAGGTTGGTCATAACTTTTCTTCCAAGGAGCAAGCGTCTTTTAATTTCATGGCTGCAGTCACCATCTGCAGCGATTTTGGAGCCCCCCCAAAATAAAGTCTGTCACTATTTCCATTGTATCCCCATCTATTCGCCATAAAGTGATGGGACCAAATGCCATGATCTTAGTTTTCTGAATATTGAGCTTTAAGCCAACTTTTTGACTGTCTTTCACTTTCATCAAGAGGCTCTTTAGTTCTTCACTTTCTGCCATAATGGTGGTATCATCTGCATATCTGAGGTTATTGATATTTCTCCTGGCAATCTTGATTCCAGCTTGTGCTTCAACCAGCCCAGTATTTCTCATGATGTACTCTGCATATAAGTTAAATAAGCAGGGTGACAATATACAGCCTTGACGTACCTTTACTGACTTGGAACCAGTCTCATGTTCCATGTTCTCTTGTAGCTCAGCTGGTAAAGACTCTGCCTGCAATGTGAGAGACCTGGGTTCAATCCCTGGGTTGGGAAGATCCCCTGGAGAAGAGAAAGGCTACCCATTCCAGTATTCTGGCCTAGAGAATCCCATGGACTGTAGCCCAACAGGCTCCACTGACTATGGGATTCTCCAAGCCAGAATACTGGAGTGGGTTGCCATGCCTTCCTCATTGTCTATGATTTCCAGTTTGTATTTCTAAAGACATTTGTGAAGCAAAATGAGTACAGATGGTTTTCCCAATATACTTCTGTTACATTTCCCACACCTATTTTGACAACAATTTTTAGGAACTCAGGTTTATCAAATCTTTCCAAACATTCAACTTAATTTTCAGAAGAAAATAAGAATTTTTCATAGGAAAATTTTCAGAACTTTTCTGTACTCAAAGTTTAACAGTTTATTCAATATTTAAATAAATATGTCACATAGCAAGTACAATACAACCAGAATTAACTGGTCTGGAAATAAACACAAGTTGCGGGTAAGAAGACAAATCAACTATTAGAAGCATAAATGTATTGACATGCATGAAAATTGTGGCCTGCAGTGTTCAAGGGGTGCCCAGTATTACCTGCAGAACAGGACTTATATACCATAAGAGAATGAGAGCATAGTCAAGCTGGTGAGGCAGTTCAGCAAACATCTGCTAAGAGTGCTCCTACTCCAGGCTTATGGCATGAGAATTAATATTTGGAATGATAATCCTAAATTATAAATATTTTCAGCACATAAATCATTGTATACTAAAAAAAAAAAAAAAAGAAGAAAGAATACCCTATGGGGAATTTAAAATCTAGTCCTTGGCCTGAAAGACCCTTAATCATAAAAGTATGCAAACTAATATCTACTGAATATCCCAGGCACTATTCTAAGTGTTGTTCCTATTGTTTAGCTGCTAAGGCATGTCCTACTCTTTGTGACCCCATGGACTGTAGCCCGCCAGGCTTCTCTGTCCATGGGATTTCTCCAGGCAAGAATACTGGAGTGGGGTGCCATTTCCTACTCCAGGGTCTCCTCCTGATCCAAGGATCAAACTCGTGTCTCCTGCCTTGGCAGGTGGATTCTTTACCACTGAGCCACCAGGGAAGCCTAATCTAAGTGTTATGCATGTATTATTTCATAAGTACTAGTAAGACCTTCACTTGTCATGCAAAAAAAAATGAAGCACAAAGAGGTAAAACAATTTCCAGAAGGTGACCCATTGGGTAAGTGATGGATAAAACTCAAATCCAGGCTGTGCCAGGCTATTAACCCGAGTTATTAGCCACCATTGTATATCAATAACTTATCATGTGCCAGGAACTGGACTGTGCCATTCATATAGTGTATCTAATTTTGATCCTCAAATAACACTTAAAGATATATATTAATAGCCCCATTTTACAGTGTATGTCATGTCACAGAGATATGAAGTGGAAATTCAAATACAGATTATTTAACTTAAGTTTTCATGTTTTTATGCATCACTATCTCACAGTATTATCTATAAATTAGCATGTACAAATGTGTAAGGAAAATCCCTGAAATCAGCAGAGAAGCTAATAATATATATTATATTGCAAACATATACATATTTAAATATATATATATATAAAACTCAAAAATCAGTTGGCATGCTTCAAAGAATCATGGGGTGCCATAACACTCAGATTAACTACCCTTGTTCTAAACAATAGAAAACTATTTTCCTCACAAAGAAAACAATTAAGATAAATTTAGACAATTTTGTGATTACAGAAAAATTCCAAATTTATAAAAGTGAAATGAAAATAGGAAAAATTATCCATAGATCCATTAGTAGATACAATCTCTGCTAACATTCTTATATAATATCTTCCAAATTTTTGAGTGTTTGTGTGCATAGAGGAATTCCTCCTACAGGTAATGTTTTTAATGTGAATTGGCAATAATGTAATCAAATAATTAGGGTATTTCATGATATTATGAGGAGGAGTGTTTTGGTGACTTTGTGCTTTGTTTATCATCCTTATGGGTGACTAATGTGATAAGAATTTGAAATAAATTCTTACTGAGATGGGAAACATATCTTGGCTTTGTTCCTATCTCTCTCTGGCTGCTGCCTCTGATTTGCTTTGGCACATTCCTCCTCCTCTAACAATTAAATGCTGGTTTGCCTCAGGGCTCTGCATTGAGCACTCAACTCTTTTTACTCTGTATTTTTCTCCAAGGTGACCTGATTCACTCCTGCAGTTTCCATATTACTTATGATCTGATATTTCCCTCATTTGTATTTCTAGTCCATTCCTCTCCTCTGAGCTCAAGCTCTGATATCTGCAAACATCTCCTTGACATCTCTAGCTGGCGATGTAAAGTCCGTCTCAAAGCCAGCTCTTACAGTGCCCCTTACCTCCTTTCTCCTTCTTGTCTTTACTCACTAGTGCAGTTCATTAAGCCTGAGCTTTAAGACTCTTTTGTGGCATGTCCCTTTCATTCCTATTCCAAAGCCAAGCATTCCTATAGTCTATACCTAATGCCTTCAAAATCTGTCTTAAATCTGTCTACATCTCTCTAGGTCTATCTTTGATCAAGTAACCATGTTATCTCAGTCTAGGAGGCAACAGCTTTTTAAAAATTATTTAATTATTAATTTGGCTGTGCCAGGTCTTAGTTGTGGCATGCAGAATCTTTAGTTGTGGCATGTGGGATCTAGTTCCCTGACCAGGGATCGAACCCTTGGGAGCACAGAGTCTTAGCCACTGGACCACCAGGGAAGTCGCTAGCAAGCAATAGCTTTATGTCACATATTTTTCCAAATAGAAACTGAAAGAATCTTTCTAAAATAAAAACAGATCAAGTCATTCCATTGCTTAAAACCTTACCATGGTTTCCCACTGCACCCAGACTAAACTCCAAACTCCTTAACACAATCCATGTTGTTTTATATGATCAGCCCTTCCTACTTCTCCAACCTCATTTCACTCCATATTCAGTTTGCTCCTCTTAAGATACCTTCTTCCAGTTCCTCAGACACAGTGGACCCTCTCCAAAAAAAGAAAAACAATTCTGTGTTATCAAAAGTTGAACAGTGGCTTCCAATCTGGACAAGAAGGCACAAACCTGTTTCTCTCTCTTCCTTCCCAAGAGACAATATAAACCTGGAAATAAGGCAGGCAGGTTCCCCCCAAGCCTGGAGGAAAAACACAGAGGTTTGATGCCATGTGTGTCTCCCTGCATAGCACAATTTGTAAGTCACCCAGACCTAGCATGATTTGACCTTCCATTGTTGTTCAGCCGCACAGTCATGTCTGACTCTTTGAACTACAGCATGCCAGACCTCCCTGTCTCTCACCATCGCCTGGAGTTTGCCCAAGTTCATGCTCATTGCATTAGGGATGCCATCCAGCCATCTCATCCTCGGACACCCTCTTCTCCTTCTGCCCTCAATCTTTCCCAGCATCAGGAACTTTTCCAATGAGTTGTCTGTTTGTACTAGATTAGCAAAATACTGGAACTTCAGCTTCAGCACATCAGTCCTTTCAGTGAGTAGTCAGGGTTGATCTCTCTTAAGATTGACTGGTCTGATCTCCTTGCTGTCAAAGGGACTTTCAGGAGTCCTCTCGAGCACCACAGTTCAAAGGCATCAATTTTTTGGCATTCTGCCTTCTTTACAGTCCAGTTCTCACAACCATATGTGACCACTGGGAAGACCATCGCCTTGACCATATGGACCTCTGTTGGCAGAGTAATGTCTCTGCTTTTCAACACACTGTCTACATTTGTCATCACTTTCCTGGCAAGAAGCAATCATCTTCTGATTTAATGGCTGCAGTCACCATCCACAGTGATTTTGAAGCCCACGAAGAGGAAATCTGTCATTACTTCCACCTTTTCCCCTTCTATTTGCCATGCAGTAATGGGGTCAGATGCCCATGATCTTAGTTTTTTTTAATATTTAGTCTTAAGCCATCTCTTTCACATCATGAGAAATGCTGAGCTAGATGAGTTACAAGCTGGAATCAAGATAGGCAGGAGAAACATCAACAACCTCAGATATGCAGATGATACCACTCTAATGGCAGAAAGCCAAGAGGAACTAAAGAGTCTCTTGATGAGGATGAAGGAGGAGGGTGAAAGAGGCAGCTTTGACTTCCTATCCAGCGCCAAAAGCCAGGTAGTCTGCTTCCTCCCCTTGAAGCAAAGAGAGTCCCTCCGACAATATCAAGCAAAACCAGAAGAATGGGTAAGAGAGACCCATCAGGAGCTCAATTAGGATTAAGTGGCCTGAAAAGCCATTCTCCTTTTCCACTGGGCCTAAACCTCACCTTTCTGGGACTTCCTTGGTGGTCCAGTGAGTAAGATTCCATACTCCCAGTGCAGAGGCCCAGGTTCAATCCCTGGTCAGGGAACTAAGTGTTCCAATGCCACAACTAAAGAACCTGCATGCCACAACAAAGATCAAAGATTCTGCATGCTGCAGCTAAGACCCAGCACTGCCAAACAAATACATAAATAATTTAAAAATAAAAAAATAATAAAAATAAAATTCCCCTTCCCCACTGAAAGATACCAGCTACCTAGGGGATACTGAAAGATACCCAAGGGTGCTGGAAGATGCTAGACACCCAGGAGTGCTGAAAGAGGAAGCCAGGCACAGTAGGTAGCATGGTCCAGGATGCCCCCTTGACCCCAGAGGCCTGAGACTCCTCCCCCAGCTAGAATATACCTGGCATCCCAGACTGGGGAACCCTCTCCATCCCCTCAGCAAGCACCAGCAGGTACCAGCCCCAGCAGCGAAAGGTAAGTCAAGCTAACCAAAAGAACAGTGCAACAACTCTGAAAATTAAGCTGTGATTATAACAACAGCTTCCCTAAAAGGAGGCTGGGATCTGCACGCTAAACAGCAAGACAGCCTGCCACTAAAGAAAAAATTTCCAAGGTACAACTGCATTCCTTGGCTCATGGCCCCTTCTTCCATCTTTAAAGAAAGCAGCATTGCATCTTCAAAACTCTCTGACTCTTCAGCTGCTTCTGTCATCACATCTCTTTATATAATTCTCTGTCTCCTTCAGTAAGAACTTTTGTTTTTATATTGGACCCACTGGTTAATGCATGATGTTCTTCCCATCTCAAGAGCCTTAACTTAATCACATCTTCAAAATCCCTTACTTACTCACAGGTCTCAAGGATCTGAACATGGATATCTTTGGAGGATGGGGTGTGAGGAGCATTCTGCTTTCTATACCAACAGATTGTGATAAGACATTCTGTATATCATAATACTGAAAGCAACCACTATAAAAACCATATAAAGAAATACATTCAGAACCACAATAAACACATAAAAAGATATACTTGGAAACACTATAAGTAAACCAATTTTTTAGCTATTTATTTTTTATTTTATTTATTAATTTTATTTTTTTAATTTATTTATTTTATTTTATTTTATTTATTTATTTATTTAAGCTATTTATTTTTTAGCTATCCTAAAAAATAGTCAAGTAATCAAGAAAACAAAACAGAGGAACAGAATAAAAGCAAGAAGGAAAGAAATGGAGAAAAAAAAACATTAAAAAGGCAGACAAACACTTAACATATCAATATCACCTTATATATAAATGGCCTAAATGCACCAATTGAAAGACAGCAATTGGCAGAATAGATTTTTCAAAATGACCTGACAAGTGCTGTTTAAAAGAAACTTACTTCAAATCCAATGACAGGTATACTGAAAGTAAAAGGATGGATAAAGTTACATAAAAGATACAGAATCATGTAAACATTACACTTAAAAGGAGTGGCTATATTAACATTTGATAAAGTACATTTTAGAGCAAAAAAAAAAAAAAAATACCTAGAGACAGAGGACATAATGATACAAGTATCAATACACCAGAAAGACACAACCCTAAATATATACTCAACAAATAGCAGAGTCTCAAAATACTTGAACCAAAGACTGACAGACTTACTAGACAGATAATTGGCAAAGATATAGGAAATGGGAACACTTTCAACCAACTGAACCTAATCAATGGAAAGGAAGTGGCATCCACTCCAGTATTCTTGCTTGGGAAATCCCACGGACAGAGGAGGCTGGTGGGCTATAGTCCATGGGGTTGAGAAAGAGTCAAACACAACTAAGCTAAACAACAACCACTCAAAAACAGCTATATATATATGTATATGTATATACACACATATATATATATCTTTCTCATCTAGACCATATCCTAGGATTGGGTGGAGAGGGAGGTGTGAGGGGGGTTCAGGATGGGGAATACATGTAAATCCATGGCTGATTCATGTCAATGTATGGCAAAAACCACCACAATATTGTAAAGTAATTAACCTCCAACTAATAAAAATAAATGGAAAAAAAAAAAGAAAAAATTTAAACAATATACTTCTAAATACACTATGAATAAAAGAGGAAGTCTCAAAAATTTAAATACATATAGAATTTAATGAAAACAAAAATGCAACATACAGTTTCTAAAGCGATGTTAAGAAGGAGATTTATAGTATTAAATGCGTGTATTAGAAATGAGGAGACGTCTTAAGTTAGTAAGCTAACTTCCTACCTAAAAGAAACAAAACACAAAGAGCAAAAAACTTAAAACAAGAAGGAAGGAAATAACAGATGAAGATATTAATAAAATTAAAAACAGAAAAACAACAAACAAAAAATGAAATAGCAAGCTATTTCCCAAAATATCAATAAAATTGGTAATACCCTAGGAGGACAAAAATAAAAACAGAAATTACACAAATCACTAAATATCAGACTATTATTACAGATTCTGCAATCAATAGAAAGATAATTAGGGAATATTATGAATAACTTTCTGCACATCACTTCAAAACTTCAAAGAAAGGAACCAGTTCCTTAAAAAAAAAAAAAAAAAAAAAAGCACTATCAAACCTCAACCAAGATAAAATAGATAACAAAAACAAAGACAGAAAGAACAAAGAAAACTGTAGGTCAATAGATCTCATAAACATGGATGCAGAAATCCTTAAAAAAACAATAGTCTGAATCATATCAATTGATACTGGAAATGCATTTGATAAAATCAAAATCTAATACCTGTCAATGATAAAATCTTCAGCAACTAACAAACATAGTGCTAATATTTCAACTTGATAAAACCATCTACAAAATAGTAAAGGTAATATCACATTTATTAGTGAAAGACTGAATGCTTTCCCAACAAGTTTGGGAGCAGAGCAAGAGTGTTTACTCCCACTACTCTTATTCTATATAATACTGAGTTCCAGTCATTGCAATAAGACAAGGGAAAGAAATAAAAGGCCTGCAGATGAGAAAGGAAGAAATAAAACTGATTCCATTTGCAGATGATATGACTGTTTACGTAGAAAACTCCAAAAATACTACATTAAAGAAAAATTCCCAGAACTAATAAATGATTACAGCAGGTTCATGGTAAACAAGATCAACACACAGTCAGTCGTATTTCTATGAACTATCCTTGAACATGTAGAAATAAAAACACAATACCATTTACTATCTTTCTAAAGCATATGAAATACTTAGATATACACTTAACTGTACAGACTGAAAGTGAAAGTAGCTCAGTCGTGTTTGACTCTTTGGGACCCCGTGGACTATACAGTCCATGGAATTCTCCAGGCCAGAATAGTGCAGTGGATAGTCTTTCTCTTCTCCAGAGGATCTTCCCAACCCAGGGATTGAACCCAGATCTCCTGCACTGCAGGTGAATTCTTCACCAGCTTAGCCACCTGGGAAACCCAACTGTACAGCCTAACATGTTACAAAATGGGAAAGAAAGAAATTTTAAAAGATCCAAGTAAATGGAGAGATATACCAAGTTCATGGGTTGGAAAACTTAGCAAAGTTGTCAATTCTTCCAAAATAGACCTATAGGCTTAATATAATGCTTACCACAATTCCTACAAGGCCTTTTGTAGTCATAGATGGGCTTATTCTAAAATTGATATGAAGAGCCACAAGCCCCAGACAAGCTCAACAATCTACAACCATGATAGAGAAGTATCAAGTAGGAGGAATTACTCTACCTAATTTTACTGGGCAGATTATTAGCTCCCAAAATACTGAATATATGTCCATGTCCCTGAAGATACTATATGGAGAAACAGCAAATATTATTTTACATTTCAGAAGATGTGATGAAGTTAGAAATCTTGAGAGAAAGAGCTCAACCTGGAGCATATGCGCACATGTGCATACTCAGGTGTTTCCAACTCTGTAGCCCGCCAGGTCCCTCTGTCCATGGAATTTTTCAGGCAAAGAGTACTGGAGTGGGTTGCCATATCCTTCTCCAAGGGATCTTCCCAATCCAGGGATCAAATCCTGGCAGGCAGATTCTTTACCTCTGAGCCACCAGGGAAGCCCTGGTTTATATGAATGGGCTCTAATTACAATTACACATATCCTTATAAGAGAGAGGGACAGAAACACAGAGGAGAAGACATATTCAGAGGAAACGTGATGTGAAGACCGAGTTAGAGATTGAAGTGAAGCAGCTACGGTACAAGGAAGGAAAGAACTGCCAATAACCACCAGAAGCTAAAAGAGGCTAAGAATAATTCTTGCCTAGAGCCTGCAGAAGGAGCAAACACTACCTACCTACACTATGATTTCAGACTCTGGCCTCCAGGACTGTGAAAGAACACTTTCCTATTGTTTTCAGCCATGAAGTGTGGCCCCATGAAATTAATACATGACATTAAGACTTACTAATATGGCTATAGTAATCAAGAAGGTGTGATGTAGACAGAAGGATAGAAATATAGATCAGGGGAATATAGAGAATTCCATGAATAGATTCATACAAATATGAATATGCTCAACTGATTTTGGACAAAGGTGCAAAAACAATTTAATGGAGCAAGAAGAGCCTTTTTAAGAAATGGTGCCAAAGTAACTGGACATTTAGAGACAAAACAGGAACCTTGACTTAAACTTCACATCATAGACAAAAATTAACTCAAAATGGATTATGGGATTAAATGTAAACTACAAAACTTTCAGACAAATGAGTAAGAGAAAATCTTTGGGATTTAGGGCTAAGCAAGAAATTCTTTTCACACTGTTCATGGGGTTCTCAAGGCAAGAATACTGGTTTTCCATTGCCTTCTCCAGTGGACCATGTTTTGTCAGGCTCTGACTAGCAGGGACATACCCTTCAAATGTTCCACGTAGCCAGAGGACATGCCCAGCACCCTGGTTGTCTCACTGGTGGTCCTCTTGAGTATGTAAACCCTGGTCAATGTGCCAACCAGGGGCCTGGGCAAAGACCCTGCTGTAGTTGTTGGCTGGAACAGAGCAATGTTGGAGGACACCCAGGAGAGGAGGGCTCCCCGGCCCCTCTGCTGCTGCTGGCCACCCTGGGATGGTCCGCCACCCAGGAGTCGTGTGGAGTAGAGAGCTCCCCACCCCGACCATTGCCGTTGGCCGCCCTGGGGAGATAGTGAAGGACAGGAAAGCCTAGTGTGCCATGGTCTGTGGGGTCACAAAGAGTTGAACATGACTGAGTGACTGAAGAACAGTAACAAGTTTTTAGACGTGATATCAAAAACCCTATCCATAAAAGAGTATTTTCTAATCATGCGTGTGTGTTAGTCACTTAGTCATGTCCAACCCTTCGTGACCCCATGGACTGTCAGGCTCCTCTGTGCGTGGAATTCTCCAGGCAAGAACACTGGAGTGGGTAGCCATTCCCTTCTCCAGGGGATCTTCCCCACCCAAGGATCGAACCCGGGTCTCCTGCATTGCAGGCAGATTCTTTACTGTCTGAACCACCAGGAAAGCCCCTTTCTAATCATAAAACTGATAAATTGAATCTTATCAAAATTAAAAACTTTTGATCTACAAATACCCAGGTAAAGAGAATGAAAAAATAAGCTACAGGCTCAGAGAATATATGTGTAAACCACATATTCAACAAAAGACTAGTATCTAGAAAAGAAAGGATTCTGAAAGTTCAACCATTCTTTTAAAAATCCAATTAGAATTGAGCTGCAGGAGTTGCTTGTATATTTTTGAGATTAATCCTTTGTCTGTTGCTTCATTTGCTATTATTTTCTCCCAATCTGAGGGCTGTCTTTTCACCTTACTTATAGTTTCCTTTGTAGTGCAAAAGCTTTTAAGTTTCATTAGGTCCCATTTGTTTAGTTTTGCTTTTATTTCCAATATTCTGGGAGGTGGGTCATAGAGGATCTTGCTGTGAATTATGTCGGAGAGTGTTTTGCCTATGTTCTCCTCTAGGAGTTTTATAGTTTCTGGTCTTACATTTAGATCTTTAATCCATTTTGAGTTTATTTTTGTGTATGGTGTTAGAAAGTGTTCTAGTTTCATTCTTTTACAAGTGGTTGACCAGTTTTCCCAGCACCACTTGTTAAAGAGGTTGTCTTTTTTCCATTGTATATCCTTGCCTCCTTTGTCAAAGATAAGGTGTCCATAGGTCCGTGGATTTATCTCTGGGCTTTCTATTCTGTTCCATTGATCTATATTTCTGTCTTTGTGCCAGTACCATACTGTCTTGATGACTGTGGCTTTGTAGTATAGTCTGAAGTCAGGCAGGTTGATTCCTCCAGTTCCATTCTTCTTTCTCAAGATTACTTTGGCTATTCGAGGTTTTTTGTATTTCCATACAAATTGTGAAATTCTTTGGTCTAGTTCTGTGAAAAATACCGTTGGTATAAATGACCCAATCAAAAAATGGGCCAAAGAACTAAACAGACATTTCTCCAAAGAAGACATACAGATGGCTAACAAACACATGAAAAGATGCTCAACCTCACTCATTATTAGAGAAATGCAAATCAAAACCACAATGAGGTACCATTACACGCCAGTCAGGATGGCTGCTATCCAAAAGTCTACAAGCAATAAATGCTGGAGAGGGTGTGGAGAAAAGGGAACCCTCTTACACTGTTGGTGGGAATGCAAACTAGTACAGCCGCTATGGAAAACAGTGTGGAGATTTCTTAAAAAATTGGAAATAGAACTGCCATATGACCCAGCAATCCCACTTCTGGGCATACACACTGAGGAAACCAGATCTGAAAGAGACACGTGCACCCCAATGTTCATCGCAGCACTGTTTATAATAGCCAGGACATGGAAGCAACCTAGATGCCCATCAGCAGATGAATGGATAAGGAAGCTGTGGTACATATACACCATGGAATATTACTCAGCCATTAAAAAGAATTCATTTGAACCAGTCCTAATGAGATGGATGAAACTGGAGCCCCTTATACAGAGTGAAGTAAGCCAGAAAGATAAAGAACATTACAGCATACTAACACATATATATGGAATTTAGAAAGATGGTAACGATAACCCCATATGCAAAACAGAAAAAGAGGCACAGAAATACAGAACAGACTTTTGAACTCTGTGGGAGAATGTGAGGGTGGGATATTTCAAAAGAACAGCATGTATACTATCTATGGTGAAACAGATCACCAGCCCAGGTGGGATGCATGAGACAAGTGCTCCGGCCTGGTGCACTGGGAAGACCCAGAGGAATCGGGTGGAGAGGGAGGTGGGAGGGGGGATCGGGATGGGGAATACGTGTAAATCTATGGCTGATTCATATCAATGTATGACCAAAGAAAAATAATAATAATAATTTTTAAAAAAAATAATTTAAAAAAAAAAAAAAGAAAAACACCAAAAAAAAAAAAAAAAATCCAATTAGAAAATGGGTCAAAGTTACAGGCATTAAACCAAAGAGAATGATGCTTGTATATTTTTGAGATTAATCCTTTGTCTGTTGCTTCATTTGCTATTATTGCTATTAGATGACAAATAAGCACATGAAAGTATTTCAATATCATTAGCAATTAGGGAAATACAAATTAAGAGATACCGCTACAAGCCTATCAGAAAGGCTAAAATAAAGAATAGTGTTAGTACCACATGCTTTTGAGAATGAAGAGAATCTAGATCATTCATACATTGCAGGTAGAAATGTAAAATGATACAGTTGCTCTAGAAAATAGTCAGCGATTTCTTACCAATCTAAACATCCAATTACCATATGGCCCAGCAACTGGACCCTTTGACTTTTATTCATAAAAAACGAAAATCCATATTGCACCAAAAGCAACACATGAATGTTTGTAGAAGCTTTCTTCATAACAGTCAAAATCTGGAAATAGCCCAGATGTCCTTCAAAGGGTGAATGGTTAAACTGTGCTACATGGATTCCAAGGTGTAGTACTCAGCAGAAAAAAAAAAAACAAAAAGAACTATTGATTTATACAACAATCTTGATGACTCTCCAGGGGTTAGGCTGCAGTGAAAAAAGCCAATTCCAGAAAGTTGCATAACATGTGATTCTATTGGTATAACATTTTAAAACGACAATATTTTAGAAGTGGAGAACAGACTGATGCCTGCCAAGGGTTAAGGTGGGGAGAGGGTGACCCCAAGGGGAGAGGAGGGAGGGAGATATGGTGATAAAAAGGCAAGACTTGGAACTTCCAAATAAAAATATTTTACAATAAATAGAAATTGTTTAAAAAGAAAAGCAACCTGGATAATAACTCTAGTGAGTATTCTGAAGTGATTTATCAAGCTACATAGATAAATTTTACTAGACTGTGAGAGTCACCCATCATTTTGCTTTGTAGAGAAAGAGTGAATTTACATCAATTAAATTCCTTCTAATAGATGTCTGCTGTCAAATAAAATAAATCTTTTGAAGGATTTTTTGAAACTCTCATAGCACTTACTATTTGAATATTAATACTATATACGCACTCTGCTACATGATTAGTTTTTAATTTTTATTTAGAAGCAAATCTAAGAAGATGTCTTTCATTTTTGCTCCTCCAACCTACGCAGTTGTCTTGCAGATCTGAGAACACTTATAACTGTTGGGAACCTATTTCTTCTCACACTTGACATAGGGAATACTTGTTCACACATCCCCTTATGTGTTTTTAAAATTGCTAAATGAACATCAATTATGTCTATCTCTGGAGTATATCAATCTAAACAAAAATGCACTGTTTTTATTGACATCATTACTGCAGAGTTGTTAATTAATCTGCCACTACTGTCACAACTTTATATATAGATGAGTGCCAGTTGAGAAATCAGTGATTTAACTAGGCATTCCCCTAAAATGGCAGAATGTTAAGTCTTTTACTAAATGAAATTTTTGCTTTCAAGTACAAAAGCAGTAAATTCTCATTACAGGAAACACAAGTAAAAAATTAAAGTGCAAAGAAATCCAGAAATTTTTCTACCCATAGAAAGTCACCACTAATGCACTGGTCTCTAAAATTCAAGATTATTTTTAAGCCTGTGTGTACATGTATCCATCATTATTTTAAAAACAATTTAATAATGTCTTGTATATTATTTGATAATTTGTTTCAAATAGCAATACATTATAAAACATACTTCTATTCAAAAGAAGCATTTATGTACTATCTCAACTATTTATATAGTATTCTGTTAGATAATACATCTTTAATTTAACCAATCCCCAATGATTGGACATTTAGGCTTTTTCATTAGTTGGCTATGATCAACAGAACTAGAGCTAAATATTTTACACATTATTAGTTATTTCCTTAGGATAAATTGCTAAAAATGGAATTACTTTATAACTTGGTGACAAAATAACTAGCAGAAAGAGAATAGCAATTTGTAATAACACCAGTGATTTTTTTCAAAAGGCCAGAGATGGAGAATAACTCTGTCCTTACCTTCACTGGTAAGGACACTGATAAGGTGATGGTATCCTTACCATCACCACATATATGTGTATATATATATATGAAATTTATGGCTGCCAATATAAAGGCTAGAAATACCATGTTGTTTTTATTTTCTTTAATTATTAATAAAGTTGAACATTATTTTCCCTTGTGCATTGGATTTTTCAATACTTTTTTGACTGTATTCTTAAACAACATCTTAAAGATTTTAAGTGTTTCATATAATGAAGACATTAATACTTTGTCACATGTTATGATATCTAACATTTAATTTTTATTTCTACCATTTGGATATTTATTGGATATACAGATGTTTTTCTGTTTTGTGTTATCCAGTCTATCATATTTTCTCTTTGGATTTCTTCTTCAGATGAGGCAAGTTCTTCCTTGTTTCTAGATTATATAAATGCTCTCATATAGAAAATCAGGAATTGGAAGCCACACTGAGACACTATATAATTCAACCCCATCATTTTACAGTTAAGGAAAATATAATCCTTTCATGAATGTCCTAAGGCAATGCCTTTAATTTCTGCTACTGTCAGGACTAGAATCCAAGTCTTTGTCCCTCTGGCTGTTGGAGAACTAAGCAGATGAATGGTCTACTTCCTTGTGAAAGAGCTAGAATGAGATGCTTTGGCTGTTGATAATGGGGTGGGGTCAAGTTGGGAGGAAGTCTCCTTGCTCACCTCCCACACTCTCTACCCCAACTCAGGCTCTGCTTTCAAATCCTCTGAAAGGTGATTGATTCAGAGACCCAAGAAGACCATGAAACAGTTCATGGGTAAAGAAAGATACAGTCTTCTAATGGCCACTGAACAGTGCAGAATGCTGAGAGAGGTGAAGACTGGAGTTTTGCAGATGTCCACTGCAGTTTCATTAAATTAAAAAAAACAAAGACATCTTGGCTTGGAGATGATCACAGGGTATTTGCTTTTAACATCTGTTAGATGTGGTCCATGTCTTCTGGATTGGGCAATAGGAAGAAGGCGATTTACAATGACAAATTGCAGTGATTCTTGGCGACCGGAAGAACTCTGATGTGTTTCCTCGGCCAACACATGCCCATTTGGTTCTGACAAGCTACTTCTTCCCTGGTGGGAAGACTCTTTACTCACACAGTAAAGAATCTGCCTGCAATGCGGGAGACCGGGGTGTGATCCCTAGGTCAGGAAGAACCCCTGGAGGAGGGAATGGCAACCCACTCCAGTATTCTTGCCTGGAGAATCCCAAGGACAGAGGAACCTGGCAAGCCACAGTCCATGGTGTTGCAAAGAGTCAGACATGACTGAGCAACTAACACACACACACACACAAGCTGCTTCTCTCAGACCCCAAACCACTGAACTTCCTTAAGTTTGTCTTAAAGGAAATGTTTCCAAGTCTTCATGCTTTCCATCAGGCTGATAATATTAAAACTGCAGTTCTTTTCTTAGGATTTGGGGATTAGTAGAAGCCAACCATCCTCTGTTGCCCTTGCCAACCAGCTACAGGGTGAGTGCTGAGGGAAGATTACATGGTATTTTAGAAGCAAGACGCATTAAATACCAAGAACAGCCCTATTTTTTAACCAACACCTGTCCACCTCATCAGACAGCAGTGGTGATTAAGATTGATTTAATCTGCATTGGAGCAACTCTTTCAGTGAAGGCAGAAGGCGTCTGCAGATAAATGTGGCACCAACAGTAACTGCCGCATCCTCTGCTCACTGAAATCAGCTAATGAGGACTGCAAAGCTGTCTCCACACTGCTGAGAAGAAAGCTCGGGAGGTCAGGGCAGTCACCACCTGCTTATCAGGATTAGCGACCACTGTCCAAGAACTTGACTTTAAAGTGCTCCATTATCCAGCCGGAGCAAGAAATTCTCCAAGAGATTATGGAGAGGGAAAGTGGTTTTGCTGTGCCCCGGTTAAAAACTGAGGCAGAATGAAAGGCAGACATGGGGAGGAGAGAAAGGGCTGATCCTGCCATGAGTTACTGGAAAGAAAGGAGGAGCCAGACAGCAACTGATATTTTCAGATGAAACAGAATAAACCTGAAACTTTCATATTCATTCACCTGATTTGCTATGGGTATGGGGTCTTTTGAAACAACTCCATCTCTGAACTAAACTAAAATTATTTTCCCTCTTCCCTTCCCCTTAAAAAAAAAAAAAAAAAAGTGATCTTGAAAAAAAAAAATCCTTCTCTGAACCATTCTTGCACATCTAATTATGGCACACACCACTTAGTGCTGTGATCGGAACCATTTTAAGGAGATGAAGATTCTTTTTGCTCAGTAGGGGAGGGATGGAAAGGTCTGGCTTTTCAGGAAAATATAGATGGCCAAATGAATGTGACTTGAAATAAAATCAGCTTTGGCTCTGCTGGAAACTGACCCTCTGACCCCTTGCTTCCCAGTCCTCCACCACCACACCCACAGGCCTCCATTTCATGTTTCACCCTGGCGGGTCCCCAGGATACCCAGCTACAGATCTCCCTCCCATTAGCTGCAGGAATCCAGAATATCCATGGCAACCGGTCTCTAACCCCAGGGAGAAGGCAACAGAATTGAAAGGCTCCATTCTGTTTCTACATCTACAGCTCAGCGAATTGACAGCTTGGTGGTTCCCTCCGTTCCATTAGATTAGGAGACCCTTTTCTCCCTTCCTTTGTGTCATCTTTTTACCTGGGCAGGTCTTGGCTAAGGTTAAGGGATTTTTCATAGGGGTATCTCCCCCCACTTCCAGCTACTTTTGCGCCTACCTTGAAGCCAGCTCCTTAAACCATCCTGGCTTGGCAGCATTTTTCCGAAATAAAACATAGCATCATCCTGCTATGGGTCTTTTTACCTTACTACAAAAACACCCCTCATTTGATGTGCACGTTGTGCAAATGACAACAGATATCTGATTTTGAGCAAACCAAGTCCTTTGTGAAACAAGATCTTATAAAAACCAGCAGAGAAATAATAATTTTGTCATGAAATTAAGTTGTAGCATCAAATAACTATAATCATGTCTATGTCTAAGTGATTGTTTGTGCCACAGACACTTAGATGGGGTGGCAGATTGTGTAGTATTCTTGTTGTTTGCCAATGGAGCCTGAATAAGTAATTTGCACTCCATGCCCTGCAGAATGGCAGCTGAGTCCCCACTGGAAATGGGGAGACTTGACAGAAGCAAACCATTAGGTCTGCAGAATCAAAATGAGACAGTAATATTATGTACAGTACACAATCTAGAGACTTATGTTGCGTCCATAGTTGCCCAGTAGGATTATAAAACGAAGCCAATCTGCCAGTCAGCATTTCTTAACCCTTTGGAGTAAAGGAGACCCCTTATGAAACCAATAATAGCTATAGATTCTCCACCCAGGAGGACGTATATATGTGTGAAATGGGAAGTTACATGGCATTTCCTGTTGTTCAGAGTTTGGGCAGAAACCTCAAAGGATGAGTATACAGGTCACATCAAGAACTTGGCATGTTCTCTGTGATGACCTAGAGGGGCAGGATGGCAGAGCGGGGAGGTTCAAGAGAGAGGGGATATATGTATACTTATAGCTGATTCACTTTGTTGGACAGCAGAAGCTAACACAACATTGTAAAGCAATTATACTCCAATAAAAAAAATTAAAAAATAGAAAGTTCTTCCAGTTTAGATAAATTATGTATAGATTCTAACTATACATAGATAAGCAATAGTATGTTTCCCAAATTATAAAGTATATGTATTGTATATATATGTATAAAAATACATATACTTAAAGTATATGTATAAATATAAATACATATAGTATAAACACATATAGTATAGTATACATATAGTATAATTACATAAAGTATATGTATTGTAAAGTATATGTTGTATTTGTGTGTGTGTGAGGCTTGATAGACGGGATAGAAAAGATTCTTTCCGGTTAATGCTAAAATAGAAATTCTTGCATTTATTTTGAATATACTTAATAATATGCTCTTTACGCTTTCATTCTCACTAAATAAGAAGGAAAAAAAGAACTTTGCACATCCTAAATAGGGAAATCATTCCCTAAAACAGTAACTCCTGAAGTATGGGGACACACGGAGGTACACTAAAACTTCTAAAGAGGCACACGGCCACAGATGGCTTCAAGAAATTAAGTTCTAGATTTTATATGTGTGGATATATTCTCTTTCCACACTATCCCTTCACTACTGTTTCATGAGAAAGGCAAATGTCTCACCCATCTCTAGCTCAACTTTGGTGTTCTATCTGGGCTGCGAGCAACTCCATGATTCCAAAGAGACTATATATATATTCATATCTGTTAAGCTGCCCTTCACTATGCCCCAGGTTTGGATCTCAGCAGCATATTTTACATGATTTTAAGAATAAAAAAGTGGAAAATTCCAAGTTTACTGCTAATAGATGAATATTATATTTTTGCGTTAAAAGAATTTAGAGTATTGTGTTTTCTTGAACATATATTCAGATTGCTGATTTTTTTTAACTGTGCCAAAAGATTTTTTTTAACTTGTGCCAAATATCTATTCAATTTTTTATTGCTTTCTCTCATTCTGTCTCTTCTCAATTACTCACTACTACCCTGTACTTTTGTCTGGATTTACTTAATGGGAAGGCATTGTCCATTTCAGTGCAATAATGCAATTAAGAGTTGAAATGAACCTTGTGTAACCCCACACTTACTCAGGGTCCAATACTTTCTTTTATTGTTCTTGCTGAAGTCCACTAAATCCTTGCTCATCCTCAAAACTGAAAGACACAGAAGAAAGTGAAGAAGGTTGTGGAGGAAGAGGAGAAGAAAAAGAAAGGCCTCATCTTTTTTTAGAAAGCTCATGTCTGATAACAGTTTATTTTTATGATTAGGATGCATTTATAAGAATTTGTAATATTTTTATGCTTTTATCAAGTGAGTACTAATAATTGTTGTAATAACACATTTTAGAAGAAATTTTCTAAAAGTATCTTATGATTACAAGAATTTAAAATTTCAAACTTAAATATGCATTTTTATTGAAGAAAATGATGAGAATAATGGACTGGAAAGCTTCAAAACTTATTACAAGAGGAAAAATTCTTCAGGTGAAGTGAAATTGAAAAAAAAAAAAGAGACTTCTAGGGGCAAAATAGAACAATGTAAAATCTCTGTTCAAAAAACAAAGTTATCCATTTTATTTGTGGGAGATATTTATTGAGGTGGGAATAGGTCATTGTGATTTATCTAAAAGATGGAAGAGGGCATCAAATTACTATGTATCCACTAGTTACATTTAAAACAACAATGTGGTAGCTTTATTTTAAAATACATTTGTAATAAGTAAAAAATTACATCCTTTGATATTTAAATTTATGATTAAAACTTTAGATAGCAACATAAAAATGTGGAAGAAGCACACAGTTGAATTTTCAAAATAAGTTTCAGTGGTAAGTGAAAGAGCTGGCAGATCAGTGACCTAAGATGGGTGAACAGTGGTGCCAAAGTCCACCCATGAACACCCACCAGGCTATTGAGAGAAAGTGAAGAGACTGAGGTTTCCTTGGAGAGATTTCAGTGTGATGGGCTTCATGCTCACCTTGCAGGGGAGAGTAGAGGACCTTCCTCATCTGAGCAAGAAAGAACTTGTGGCTCCAACTACAGTGGAGAGAAGACGAAGGGCAGTGTTGGAACAGCCACGCTTCCAGAATTTGACATGCAAATGCTGTATGGCTTCTCAAATGGGCCAGAGGTACGCCTCATGGGAGAGCTGAGCTGGATCGTCTTGAGAGAAATTATCCCAAGAAACTGTTGGAAGAACAACACAGAGAGGCAAGTCTCAGGACCCAGGGGACCTGGGGAAATAGGGGTAATGGTGATGATCAGATGTGGCCACCAGAGCAGGCAAGCTTGAAGGCAAGCAAAATGCAACTTGGCAACCAGCCATGGGGAGGTCTCTAAACACACACAAAAGAGCCCCACAAGAAAAGGGCCAACTTCTGATCTCTCTCACAGCTGGAGGACATCAACACCAAATAAGAAATGAATCCAAGGTAAAATCTCTTTTCTTTTTCTTACCTCTTTCCTTCCCTGAAGACCCTTCAAAAACAGCTGGCCAAGAATGAAAAAAATAGAGAAGTAACCAATCCTTCCTCCCACTGGAAGACCTAAATGTAAGACCAGAAACTATTTAACTCCTAGAGGAAAACATAGGCAGAACACTCTTCAACATAAATCACAGCCAAGATCTTCCATAACCCACCTCCCAGAGTAATGGAAATAAAAGCAAAAATAAACAAATGGGACCTAATTAAACTTAAAAGCTTTTGTACACCAAAGAAAAGTACAAGCAAGGTGAAAAGAAACCCCTCAGAATGGGAGAAAATAACAGCAAATGAAACAACTGACAAAGAATTAATCTCCAAAATATATAAGCAGCTCACGCAGCTCAATACCAGAAAAATGAACAACCCAATCAAAAAGTGGGCAGAAGATCTAAACAGAACTTTCTCCAAAGAACAAACACAGATGGCTAACAAATACATGAAAAGATGCTCAACATCACTTACTATTAAAGAGATGCAAATCAAACCACAATGCAGTACCATAACACACCAGTCAGAATGACCCTCATCAAAAAAGTCTACAAACAAATGTTTGAGAGGGTGTGGAGAAAAGGGAACCTTCTTACACTGTCGGTGGGAATGCAAACTGGTACAGCCAATATGGAGAACAGTGTGGAGATTCCTTTTAAAACTGGGAACAGAACTGCCATACAACCAGCAATCCCACTGCTAGGCATACACCCCAAGGAAAACAGAATTTAAAGAGACACATGTACCCCAAAGTTCACTGCAGCATTACTTACAACAGAGAGCCTATGGAAGCAACCTAGGTGTCCATTGGCAGAGGAATGGATAAGAAAGTTGTGGTATATATACACAATGGAATATTACTCAGCTATAAAAAGGAATGCATTTGAGTCAGTTCTAATGAGGTGCTTGAACCTGGAGCCTATTAAACAGAGTGAAGTAAGTCAGAAAGAGAGAGACAAATACTGTATATTAACACGTACATATGGAATTTAGAAAGAAGGTACCGATGATCCCACGCACAGGGCAGCAAAGGAGACACAAATGTAAAGAACAGACTTTTGGACTCAGTGGGAGAAGGTGAGAGTGGGATGATTTGAGAGAAGAGCAACGAAATATGTACATTACCATGTGTAAAATAGATGACCAGTGCAAGTTCGATGCATGAAGCAGGGCACCCAAAGCCAGTGCTCTAGGACAACCCAGTGGGGAAGGTGGGGAGGGGAGGTGGGAGGAGTGTCAGGATGGGGGGGACACATGTATACCTGTGGCCAATTCATGCTGATGTATGGCAAAAACCATCACAATATTGTAATTATCCTCCAATTAAATAAATTAATTTTGAAAAAGAAAAAGAAAAAAATTCAATAAAAAGATTCAAAAAGGTTCCAGCTTTTATTCTCATTTTACCTTCCTTATTATATTTAATATGCAAAAATACATATTAAAATTTATTTTTTATGTCTTGTGATCATAAGGTACTGTCTATTTAGAAAATTTCTTCTGAAGTGTGTTATCATAATTCTCAAGAATCACTGATCAAAGCATAACCACCAGGAGAAACAAATTGGATTGGAGTCTGGTGTTAATATGATTAAAAAACTAGACTGGACATTTTATTATCTAAGTATGACCAGAAAACACCTTGAGTCCTTACCAAATTTCCTTCAGTGAATAGAGATTAGAAGAAAGAGTCCAAATGAATAAGGTAGTGATGAGAAACTTTCCTCTTCTACTCTATTGTATCTAATATATCCTTGATCAATACATTGTTATATGCTTCCATCAGCAGGAAAAGACTTACAGGCACCCACTACATCTGGACTCACTCGTGAGGCAAGCAGTAAAGAGGAGGGAAGGCTCTTTGTGAGGGAAAAGACAGCATTAAAAGGAAACTGAGTTTAAAAAGGGCGGGGGGGAGTGAGTTGACTTACTATTTATCTGAAAGAGACATCAGAACTGGAAGAGAATGAGTTCATTGAATGAGCTAGTTTAATTTTCTCTACCACCAATAGGAGGATCGGCAGAAAGAAGATGGAGAACAACTGCATCACTTACTAGAAATAAGGAAAGCTACACTTTTGTACATTGAGGTTACACTCCTAAGTTACTACAAGCATGTGGAGCATGACTGGAGGATTGAAAGTGATGAGGTCATTCAGGAAGGTGTATTTACATCTTCTCCAACTGGAGAAAGGGATGGACAAGAGACAATAGCACCAACATCTAAGGGGCTGCCCCCCAAAAAGAGCCCACTTGGAAGAGTGAGATTAAGCAGCTATCGGATAGGAGAAAAAGTAAAGGCATGGATTCCAAGGAAAGAATTTCTAAAAGAGAGTGGTCTACAGCCTCAAATCCTGGCCAAAGTCCAAGAACTGTATGAACTGAAAAATGTCCTCTAGGTTTAGGAACAGAAAATAGAGTCAGTGGCTTTGACGAGAACAATTTGACTAGTGTGGCACAGGCAGAAACTATATCTAAGGGACTGATTTTTTAAATGTCTAGCAGTAGAGATGCTTAAGAGTAGACAACTTTTTCAAAAAGTCTGGCAATAAAGAGGATGTGGTAGATTGTATTTGGAATCATTCACTTCCCTTATCAGAGGATGTCTGTGCATCCCTAGCCATTAACTTGTAACTTGCAGTGCTTCCCTATAGGAGGAGGGTATCTCTCCATCCTATCGATCCTGTGCCCAGTCAAATAGCTGGCTTTGGGAAACCAAGTGTGAGTAGGGCAGGAGAGAATAGTTAGAATAGGAAATTTTCCCACAAAGATTTTTCTATTTCCTATGATGGGAAAGTGTAAGGCATGTTTAGATGCAAATAGGAAGGGACATCCCTGGTTGCCCAGGGGTTACCTGGTTACCTTCCAATGCAGGGGACATGAGTTCCATCCCTGGTCCAGGGACTAAGATACTACATAGTAAAAGTCATTCAGTCGTGTCCGACTCTTTGAGACCCCATAGACTATACAGTCCATGGAATTCTCCAGGCCAGGATACTGGAGTGGGTAGTCGCCATTCCCTTCTCTGGGGGATCTTCCTAACCCAGAGATCAAACCCAGGTCTCCTGCATTGCAGGCGGATTCTCTACCAGTTGAGCCTCCTGGGAAGCCCCAATGTCACGGGGCAACTAAGCCCATGAACCACAACTACTGAGCCCTCCCTCCCTGGAGCCCTCACGCCACAACTGGAGAGCCTGCACATCACAACTAAAGAGAAGCCCTCCAGCCACAAGGAAAGATCCCACATTCTGCAGCTAAGACCTAACACAGCCAAATAAATGTGTGAGTGCCTGCTAAGTCATTTCAGTCATGTCCAACTCTGTGATGTTATGGACTGTAGCCCACCAGGCTCCTCTGTCCATGGGATTCTCCAGGCAAGGATGGTGGAGTGGGTTGCCATGCCCTCCTCCAGCGGATCTTCTCAACCCAGGTGTCAAACCCACGTTTCCCACATTACAGGCGGATTCTTTACCATATGAGCCACCAGGGAAGCCCCAGCCAAATAAATAAA
The DNA here is from genome assembly GCF_033118175.1 of Dama dama. Taxonomy (NCBI): domain Eukaryota; kingdom Metazoa; phylum Chordata; class Mammalia; order Artiodactyla; family Cervidae; genus Dama; species Dama dama. The sequence continues at coordinate 52,588,333 of NC_083710.1, forward strand.
TATTTTTTTAAATGCACGCTTAAAGATACAGAAGAGATGGAATCATCAATGTAGCAAGAATCTTGAGAAGACAGAGACTGACCTCCAGGAAGAATGAAGATGACTTGCCCATTGGAGGAAACTCACCTCTCCCATTCACAAGAAATAAGGAGGAAAGGATGGGTGTGAAAAAAGATAAGTCTGCAGATTAAAAGCTGGCACAGAGTCAAGATGGTATCTAATGTCTCCTCAAACTCACTTGATGAGGGACAGGGGTAAAGACAGACCAGGATGGGAAAAGGGAAGTGGTATTTGGGGAGAATGGTGGACAAATGTTTTTTGCTATTTTCGCTTTTTTTTTTTTTAAGATACCCTAGAAAACCAGAGAGAGAAAGGCACAGAAAAGACCGTGCCTTTTATTATAGGTAACTTTAGTCTTAAACTGAGGGGTATTATCGAGACAGAAGGAAGGAAGGAGAAAGAAAGGAGAAATAACAATGTTGTGATGGGAAAAAAGTCTACTGAACTTGGAATCATACAACATGGGAAACTGAGGTTGGTGATCACAACATTTTGGGGCTGTAATATTTACTGTCAGTGATTTTTCCCAGTCCCACTCAGCACAGAGACGTAGGAATGGTAGAGGCAAAATTTGGGCTCCATGAGGCACATGGGATGGAAGTTAACTGGAGAGGGACTGAGGATATTGGTAAGGAAGTACTGAATCAGGTTATCACAAATGTCAGATTTTTATACTAGCCCTTCAATTTTCCTATTATACCAGCTGCCTTAGTGTACATTATACACTGAATTCTTTATTCTTTGCAACAACCTTGGGATTATGACATTATCATACTTCACATAGATAAGGAAATGGATACTCAGAGATACTGCACAATTTGGCTAAGATTACCCAGCAAGCCACAGCTTTGGAATTTAAACCCATGTTGTATGATTCCAAGTTCAACAGACATTTTCCCCACCATAGCACTGTCATTTCTCCTTTCTTTCTCCTTCCTTCCTTCCTTCCAAGTCTCTGTAACACCGTTCAGTCCAAGACTAAAGTTACCTATTATAAAGACTTTTATAGGAGACCCAAGTTGCTGATGAAAAGCGTGGAGCTTTCAGCTACGATTTGTAATTTCTTCCCTAAACTGTATGAAGCTAATCTATAAAGACCTCTAGCCATGTAGACTCAAAACAGAAGCCTGGTTGTCATTCCATTCCCTACCCTCCCTCTCATTACTCTTTTTCACTCTTGTAAGTTCCCTTGCTGAAGAAACAGGATACAATGAACTAAACCCTTAGAAGCTCATTTTAAGCTACCTGCTTCTGTTAGGTCCCTTAAAGAAGATCACAGTGTCAGAAACCCCAGGTGACAGCAGGCAGGGCTGTTGTGTGTTGGTTTCAAGAGCATCACTCATGGGTATATTCTGCATGAATGGTGGTTAGGGTTAGGGTTAGGGTTGTTAGGGTTAGGGTTAGGGTTAGGGGTTAGGGTTAGGGTTAGGGGTTAGGGTTAGGGGTTAGGGTTAGGGTTAGTGTTAGGGTTAGGGGTTAGGGTTAGGGTTAGGGTTAGGGGTTAGGGTTAGGGTTAGGGTTAGGGTTAGGGGTTAGGGGTTAGGGTTAGGGTTAGTGGTTAGGGTTAGGGTTAGGGGTTAGGGTTAGGGGTTAGGGTTAGGGTTAGGGTTAGGGGTTAGGGGTTAGGGTTAGGGTTAGGGTTAGGGTTAGGGGTTGGGGTTAGTGTTAGGGTTAGGGTTAGGGGTTAGGGGTTGGGGTTAGGGTTAGGGTTAGGGGTTAGGGTTAGGGTTAGGGTTAGGGTTAGGGGTTAGGGTTAGGGTTAGGGGTTGGGGTTAGGGTTAGGGTTAGGGTTAGGGTTAGGGGTTAGGGTTAGGGGTTAGGGTTAGGGGTTAGGGTTAGTGGTTAGGGGTTAGGGTTAGGGTTAGGGTTTGGATTAGGGGTTAGGGTTAGGGTTCGGGTTCGGGTTCGGGTTCGGGTTAGGGTTAGGGGTTAGGGTTAGGGTTAGGGGTTGGGGGTTAGGGTTAGGGTTAGGGTTAGGGTTAGGGTTCGGGTTAGGATTAGGGTTAGGGTTAGGGTTCGGGTTCCCTGGATTAGGGTTAGGGTTAGGGTTAGGGTTCGGGTTCGGGTTCGGGTTAGGGGTTAGGGGTTAGGGGTTAGGGTTAGGGTTAGGGTTTGGGTTAGGGGTTAGGGTTCGGGTTAGGGTTCGGGTTCGGGGTTAGGGGTTGGGGTTAGGGTTAGGGTTAGGGTTCGGGTTCGGGTTCGGGTTCGGGGTTAGGGTTTGGGTTCGGGTTCGGGTTCGGGTTCGGGTTCGGGGTTCGGGGTTAGGGGTTAGGGTTTGGGTTAGGGTTAGGGTTAGGGGTTAGTGTTCGGGTTCGGGTTCGGGTTCGGGTTCGGGTTAGGGTTAGGGTTCGGGTTCGGGTTCGGGGTTAGGGGTTAGGGTTAGGGTTAGGGTTAGGGTTAGGGGTTCGGGTTCGGGTTCGGGTTCGGGTTTAGGGTTAGGGTTAGGGTTAGGGGTTAGGGTTAGGGTTAGAGTTAGGGGTTAGGGTTAGGGTTAGGGTTAGGGTTCGGGTTCCCTGGAAGGATGGAGCGTGCAACTGCTCTACCAGCCTCCCTTGGTGTAGACTTGTCACATGTCCAGTGCTCAACTGTTAACATTGTAGATGGGAGATTTTCCAGATGGGTCAAATTTGAAAATATTCTAACCCTCAAACTCTGAAATCCCTGTGTTTGTTTGTTTTTTTTTTTTCCTTCTCACTGTACAAATTTCTCTTTCGTAACATTCATGGACACAAAGTCCGGTACCTCTCTCCTGCTTTGCTAGCAATGGAGCTTTGGACATATTTCCCATAATTAAGTTATTCCAAGTGGGGAATAGAGACTGCTCATTGCCTTCCAATATTCAGTCCTTTCTTTCTCAATAGTAAGGTTGGATTCCACCCTATTAATTATAGAATGCTGATACTTTAGCTGAGCACAATGCCTCCAGGAACAAAATATTATACTCCTCAGAGTTTCTTTTGCAGATACAACATGTGGTCACATAACTAAATTCTGGCCAATGAGATAAAAGTAGAAGTATTGTGGGTAACTTGTAAGAAGTATACTTAAAGGAAGTGCTTCAGAATATCCTCATTTTTCCTCCTGCCTGGAATGTGAAGAGGATACCTCGATCTCCAGCAGCTACATCAGACCCTGAGGTAAACTCAAGGATGGAAGCCATTTTCTCAACATGGTGGTGCCCAGAAGAGTCTGAGTCCGTAGAGATTTCATGAAACTGCCTACAAAGAATTCCTTTGTGCAAAATAAAAAACTCCTTGAGTGTTTAGCCCATTGTATTTTTAAATCTCTATAACCTGCAGTTGAACACAATTTCTAAGTGGTAGAGAAGACAGATGAATTTAAAGGTAGATTCTCATTTTTAACTAAACAGAACTTTTTTCTACAGTTATTTTATAAATGATTCAATTTTTTAAAAATACAGAACAACAACAACAAAAATAGCGTATCCAGAAGGAAAAGAATTCTCAGGTCATCTTATCCAGTAACATGCTTTCCACACAAATACCCTGACACTTCTTGGGCTGTTTCATCCTTCCTCTGACTCCACCCAGTCTTACATTTAAACTTGACCATTGTTTCATTTATCGGAATTTTCCATGGACAATTCGATGTCCAAAATAAACTGAGATGGAAAATATTTCTCTACATGGATTGGCCATCCTTTCAGTTGATTCTGAACATTTTATTTTTCTTCATCTCTGAGTAAGGCACTCAAGCCAGTTGTTTAACTCCTTAACCATATATGAAGAAAATATGTTTTCCAAGTTACAGAGTGGATTTGTCATGGACATCAGCAAAAAAAATAATAAATAAATAGTCAGTCCTGGCATTAAATGATGAATTTCCCAAAGCATATTTATGTCAGGGCTCCCATAGACATAATGTCCAGGAAACAAATGAGCATAACATAACAGATGCACATAGCATAACATTTCCATGATCTGACCCCAAGCCACACCAGCCTCCCATTTTTCCTGCAAGCCTGGGATGGTACAGGGTCCTCTTCTTCAGATCCCTCTACCCTTCCCACTCCAGCCAAAAACATTCACTGGAGCCCATACAATTGCTGAAAAGTCTTCAGGGAACATTTGAAAGTCCTCCTCTCCCCCAAGAAACACACCAGATGTTCTGCTCTAGAACAGCAGAGGCCCTCGCTGATGAGCATCACACTGCCCGCCAACCCCAGCCTTCCTTTCTAAGAGCTCACACATCACATCGACCAGTGACCGCTTCCCCTCCCACTGTCAATATTCCAGTCCTCAAGGCTCCTGCCTTGCCATCTGATTACCAAAACACCATGTTCAGAAGTCATTTTTCCAGGTGTAAACTTGAAAAGGGTTCCTGTGGTCTAGCTCCAAACACTTTAATCTGCCATTAAAAATTCTTCATGGTTTGATACCCACATCTTCAACTTTACCTCCCCCATTCTGTGAGATACAGGGAGGCTTTGGTCAAATTGACCTCTTTGCTCCAAACTATTTTGTCCCAGTCCTCTGTGACTGAAGTCACGATTTGCCCTTGATCTTTCATTTTATTTACTTGCTTTGTTGACAACATCTCCTACACTGAGGAAGCTACATAAATAAAAGAAAGGTTTTACTTTGTTTGGGATATATTGTAGTCTAGCAGGAAAAGCATGGACCTTCCCAACCTACCACATTGGAGATCACAAGCTCTCTTTAGTTGCTTGTTTTATTTCCTGGCTGCTCAAGGAGGCTACAATTGCCAGTCTAGTTGAGAGCATGGATTCTGACTACCTATGTACTGTTGAATTCCTACCACCTGACAAAGTGTTTGACAGAGCAGGTGAATGAATAAATGCTGCATGTCTGTATCTGCTAAGTAAGTTGCAGAAGCACAATGCAACCTAAATTTTTGACACAGTTTCCTTGGGTCTTTTTTTTCTCTCTGTAGAATAGGAAACACTTTTCATACAACAAATAAAACTTCTCCACCCAACCTGTACTTTCTCCCTAAGATTTCCTAATATAGTAAAGTATCTTTGTCCTCCAGATAAATGATGGTAATGCAGAATAAAGTACTGAGGTTATAAAACATTTAATGCAGTCCCTGGTGTACAGTCAGCCCTAAATGATATTGGGGGGATGAATGAAGGTAAGGAAGAAACAAGTTAAAATAGGAAGATGAAATCAATTAAAGCAGAAAGGAAGATGTAAACAAAGACAACTCATTGTTCCCAATAATTATTCTTCCCTTAATCACGAGAATAAAGTTATTAGCTGAGTAAACATGGCTGGCTAGAATAAAGACTTATTTTCTGACTTCCTTGCAGTTGGATATAACCATACATTTACGTAGTGGCTGATATATAAAAACAAGTTTTTGTGGGCCATCTTCCTGGAACATTTTCCAAAAACCAACAGCAACAAAAAAACCACTAGAATATATCCTTTTCTAAACCTTCCATGGCTTCCCAACTGACTCAGTGGTAAAGAATCCACCTGCCAATGCAGGAGACATGGGAAGATCCCCTGGACACAAGAAGGAATCACGAGAAGATTTCTCCTCCCATGGGAGAAGGAAATGGCAACCCACTCCAGTGTTCCTGCCCAGTAAATCTCAAGGACAGAGGAGGCTGGCAGGCTACTTTCCACAGGGTCAGGAAGAGTCAGACATGACTTGGCGACTAAACAACAATCCTTCCATACCTCCGCTTTCATCCTCCCTAGGGACTTTCTGAGGCAAAGCCACTGTAGCAGACCTAGATAACTTACCATTGGCTTCTTGCATGAAAGGAAAAGTAACTTCGACCTTGCTTGAGAGTCACAGTTAAACCTTCATTCTAACTAATAGAATCAACAAGATAGGGAGAAGGGCAGAAACAAGAGAAGGAAAATAGGCCCCGAGGCAAATTATGATCCTACCTTCAAGAAATGTATGGTCTGGAGGCATAAACATTGAGACATATGCTTCCTGTCTCAAAATTAACCCTAGCAAAAGTCTTAGAGAGGAAGGTAATTATTCAACTACCAAGACCAAAAATTGTGAGAAGTAAGGAAGAAGCTGAAAACTGACTTGAATTGGAGGAGGAGGGCTGGGTGACTAGACGGTAAGCTCTTAAATTCTGGTTTTATCTCTCCCAAGCCTTGCTCAGGGACAGTCTTTGCCTGGTACTTTACTGTAGAAATTGGTCCCAGCACGGGTCTCTTGGTAACATCAGCTTAAAGCAAACACCACAGATGCCTGGAATGTTAATGAAGGTACTCGGGAGCCTTCCTCACTCCTCAGTCCTCATCTAAGGCAATGCCTATCTGCCTCCTCCCATGGCTGCTCCTCTGAGGGTTTAAAGATGAAAACTTAACCCAAGACTTAGGTAAAATGCCATCATTGGTGACTGGGTGGAATCAAGGGCTGGGACATGAGATCATAAAGCACAATAACTAGACACCTGAGGAGCACAATTACTATACAGACAACAAAAGGAACAATATCTGATGCAGAATTACAGGAGTGACAAAGAATTAAAAATAAGCATGGCTTTCAATATCTTTGAGAAGATAAGAGAAAGCATTGGTAACTTGAAACATCAACAGGAAGTCATAAGGAAAGGAATCCACTGGAAATACTAGGTATGAAAAAAAATTTAAGAGTTGGATTTTTAAACAGAGCAACAGGATAAACAGTGGGATGGAAAGTGCTGGAATACAAATTTGTGATTAAACCGAGACACTCCCAGGAGGCAACAAGATAAGAAAATATGTACCCAAAGAAATTTGGCTCACCATCTTCATTATCTGACAAAATGTTTATCAATTTGGTCCACCAGGTCTATTCTCTGAACCTCTGTCTATGTTATAAGCTCCTTTGCATATGACGTCCAAAAGTAGGTAAAGATGAGAGGAATAAACATAGCTCTTACATGTGCCTTGTTTCTTCTGAACTTTCAGGCAAAAATCTCAGGGTATAGTCAGACATCAGGATAGTTCAGTAGAAGCAGGTTGGTAACACGAACTCCCAGTAATTTCAAGATCCTACTGCCTAAACAGACTTCCCAGGTGACACAGTGGAAAATAACCTGCCTGCTAATGCAGGAAACTCAAGAGATGCAGGTTTAACTCCTAGGTCTGGAAGAACCCCTAGAGTAGGAAACAGTAATCATGCCACTATTCTTGCCTGAGAAATCCTATGGATAGAGGAGCCTGGTGGGCTAAAGTCTATGGGGTCGCAAAAGACTTGGGATACAACTTAGTGACTAAGCACTCATACACTGCCTGAACATCCATTTTGGCAATATCTCAAAAAATACCATGAGGCAATGTCCTCTTAGCTATCTGTCTGATGAAAATAAGGAGGACAAGTGAGGGAGTGTCTTTCTTTCCTCTCCAGATTCACCCTTCCAGAGGGATGCATACAGATATACCCTTCCAGAGGGATGCGATACATGATGATATGCAAGATTAGACAGTGAGCTATCCGAGGTCATGGACAAAAGCCTGTCTCTAAGAAAGCAGTCAACACTGAGTGTTAAATTCAGCTACAGGGCACCCAGAGAAGTCATTATGCCTCAAAGCACTGTTGGGATGTGAAATATACTATATGTCTCAATAAAAATCAAGTATAAAAGATAAATTGACTCAAATATTTTTTTTAAAAAAAGCACTGCAGCAGTTAATGTGATAGAAATATACTTGATACATTACTGTGAACACAGAGGATATAATTTGATTCAAGTATAGTTGTAGCCTACTACATGGTTTTCATGACAATTGATCTGAAGCACTTTTTTTTTTTCCAAATTGAACCAAAAATTCAACTTTAGTTATAAATCAACAAGCATTTCGGAACTTCAACTTTCAAATATACTATAATTTTCAGACCTCAGAAACATGAGAAAATATTTTTGCTCACTTTTCAAAAACTGGTCAAACAGTAACTATGGAAAACCTACTTTAGAAAGATCACCTCTTATAATTTCCAATATCCACACAGCTTTCAATGGCTGGGCATCTGTTTTCAAAAACATCAAACGTTCAACTAACATCTTTCAAATGTACCTGCCACTTGGGCACGACTGATGGAAACATTTGTATGATGGGTTTGGGGACCTTTTCCTACACTAGCAATAATAATCTGTGTTTTCTTCTGCTGTCATCAAAGCAATTTGGGTCTGAAAAAGAGCTTCTCCTGCATAGAACCTGGTTTCTTCTTCTCCTGGATCCTGCAATGAAGTCATCCCACTCTTGTGTTTACGACGCCACAGTCTGTTACCATGAAAATGATTGCAATGTCATAAATTCAGCATTTCAACTTTTCAGCAGGATCAAGGAGGAAAAGATGATGAGGTTGTTTGAAAGGAATGGTACAAGTGCTTCTGGTAATTAGCTGGAGGGACAAGGGAAAAGCATATTTATAGGGAGAATGAAAGCTTTTATATGGGTCCAAGTCCTCTAATTTAAGCCAGAAAACTGCCTAGCATGCTACCCATGAAGGTTCTAACATATGACCTCTGACTTCTTTTACCGGTAATCACTGTGTGACCATGACAAAACCAGTGGACTTCCACGCCCTTCATGAGCTAAAACTTCTGTTCTTTCAAGTCAACATGAATACCTTGGACCAGAGCTTGAATTTTCAAGTTATGGTCTCCAAAGTTTTGAGAAGAGAATGGCTTGAAATGTTGCCTTTGGAGTTTTTTCCTACCTAATGGTCTTTAATCTCATTTTTAGTAGGAATTCAATATCACTTTCTTTTTTTTTTTTTTTTTTGGCCACACCACACAGCCTGTGGGATCTTCGTTCCCCAACCAGGGATTGAACCCAGGCCCTTGGCAGTAAAAGCATGGAGTCCTAACCACTGGACCACCAAGGAGTTCCCTTGATTATCACTTTTGAGCAGGAATTTTATATCACTTTGGGAAAGTAAATGGAAAATAATTGGTGATTGAATTAAAAAATAAAATTTTGAAGATCAAAAGAAAAACATTACTCTCAGATTCGTGAATCCTCAGAAGTAATCATTCTGTATTTTGCTCTTTCTGGTGCATGGCACCAAGGCCCCCTTGTGTGACACAGTCATTTTGATTCTTGTCTCTTTCTATTTGTATAAAACATTCTTCACAGGGACTGTGGCAGAGACAAGAGTTAACCTAAGACCCTAGCACATAATACAAGCACAGGAACCATAAGTACCCTCCTGACTCCTGACCTTCCGTCTAATCCTCCTTAAGCCACAACGTGGTCTAGTGTCTGAAGTGCTCTGTAATAGCTTCATTGTTTATTCTGGTTTGGCCTTCATCCTAATGTCAGTAACCTCGTGAACTTTCACTACCACACTTTCACGGTTCTTCTCCAAGTCTTCTCTTTTCAGATTCATCGTTCCTGACTTGATCATTAAATACTGGAGTTCCCCAAGCCTCCTCAATGTTCATCAAAGCCCTCATCCCTTCTCTGCACAATTCCCCCACCCCAATCTCATCCAAATCCACAGCCTCAAGTACCACCTCTACATTGTAACTCATAACTGTATTCCTAGCCCTGATCTCACAACTCATCCACACAGATATATTTTGCATGGTGTGCCCATTTGGATGACTCAAATGTATCTCAGACTCAACTTCTGAAAATAAAATTTGGCCTCTTCCCCTAAATTTGGCCTTGTCCCAGGGGTCTGTGTGTCAGCAAATGGCACCGTGATACAAGCCAGGAATCTAGACCCTTTATGTGCCGCACATATTATCTTTCTCTAGTACCAGTCAATTTTATCTCCCATCCAGCTCTCAAATCCATCTATCTGATGATTTTACCATGTATATCCAGGTGGCTCAGTGGTAAAGAATCTACCTGTCAATACAGGAGACACAGGAGACACGAGTTTGATCCCTGAGTCAGGAAGATCCCCTGGAGCAGGAAATGGCAACCCACTCCAGTATTCTTGCCCTGGGAAATCTCATAGACAGAGGAGCCTGGCGGGCTATATAGTCCATGGGGTCACAAAGAGTTGCACACGGCTGGGCAACTGAGCACAAACACGGCATGCACACCACCGCAGCTCACACCAGCACCACTGCAAGGGTCTCAGAACTGACCTCCCACATCCATTCTAATCTCCTGTCATCTTTAGTCGATGCTGCAGCCAGGGGAATCTTTTCAAAATCCAAATCGGAACATATTATCTTCCTGCTTAAAACACTTCCACATTTTCTTGTAATAAAAGTCTGGTTGTGATGTATAATATAGGTAACTAATGAGAACCTACTGTAGGGCACAGATAACTCATGCTCTAAATGGGTGACCTAAATGGGAAGGAAATCCAAAAAAAAGAGGAGACGTATGTATACATACAGCTGATTCGCTTTGCTGTACGGCAGAAATGAACACATCATAAAGCAACTATACTCTAATAAAAATTAACAACAATAAGTTGAAGCTTGTGAGGACTCCACTGCTGACTGGTAAATTTCATTCCTGTTGCATAAAATAAGAAGTCATTAGTTTTGTCCCCTCATGGTTTATCATCAATTTGAAGAATTATATTCTGATGCCTTTGTTTCTCTGAAATCTGTAGCTGCAGGTACACTTTCCTTATCTGTTTGGTCTTCACTGCATTTGCAGCCTTTTTTAATATACTGAGAATAATAAATTTGTTTTAGCTTCATTAAAGATGAAATTTCAGTTTAAAATAAAAAAAAATTTTTTTAACTCCCCAGACTTTGCCTCTTTTTTGTATTCCAGCCACTCAGACTTTTTCAGGTTTCTAAATACACCTGTTTCCTTTCACCTCAGGGACTTTTCCCATGCTATTCCCACTTTCTGAAACATTCTTCTAACCTCTGTACCCTCCACCCTTTACCTAGTTTATATCCTCATTCATCTTTAGATGTCACTTCCCCTGGGAAGCCTTCCCTGACTCCAGGTTTAGAAGTCACCTATTTACCCTATTATAATCCTTCACAGAATCACATTCCTTCCCTTCAAAGCACATGTCAAAGTACAAGTGTACAATTATTATAATAGTCATTTAGCTAATTATAGTTATTGACATAACTCTAAGCTACATGGAAACAGACAAGATATCTACTTTTGTTTCCAGGGTCTCCTAAGCTCTTGGCACAGCATCCAGCACATACTATGTGCTCAAGATAGTTTTTTAATTTATGATTGACATTCTAATTGCAAATCATTGACATGTAATCACAAGTGACATTGCAAAAACTATTTTTATTTTTTAAAAAAGGTAAACATACACCTACCAGCCAGGCTTCCCTGGTGGCTCAGTGGTAAAGAATCTGCCTGCCAATGCAGATGTGGATTCAATCCCTGGGTTGAAAAGACCTCCGCTGGAGAAGAAAATGGCTACCAACTTCAGTATTCTTCCCTGGGAAATCCCATGGACAGAGGAGCCTGATGGGCTACAGTTCATGGGGTCACAAAAATGTCAGACACAACTTAGTAACTAACCAACAATAACAACATCTACCAGCATTCCACACCATTTCACCCTTCCACCGCTAGGTACTTTTCCATAGCAGCTTTATTCCCAATCGCCAAAAAAAAAAAAAAATGAAAGAAAAAAGAACTAGAAACAATCCATTGCACAACAGTAGAATAAACAAAATGTGAAATATATAATAAAATACTAATTAGCAACAATATACGCTTGAGGATATCTTTTATGCTCAAAAGAGGTCTTTTTAAGAAAAATGAACTACTGATACACATAACAGCATAATGAATCTCAAAATCTTTATGCTGACTTAAAGAAGACATGCATAAAAAGTATGTGTATCCTGTATGATTCCATTTTTATGAAGTTCTAGAAAATGCAAACTAAACTATAAGGACAAAAATACAGGTAATGGTTGCCTGGGGACAGTGGGGAGGGAAAAATGATTACAAAGCAACAGGAGAGGATGTTGGGGGCTTTGGGGGATTAAACAAAATGTTCGTTCCTTTCATGTGTGTACACATATGTCAAAAACCATCAACAGTACACTGGTCAGACTTCAATCTTACATATAAGACTTAAATCTTACATAAAAGATTTACATAAATTTATAAGTATATAAATTTATCATAGCAAAGGAAAGATGTGGGGATAAAAAAGGAATATAAATTCCAGGAGTTTACTATTACTTCATTATTTAATTATTCAACAAATATGTAAGATTTCTAATAAGAACCAAGAAAATAAAACTAAGAAATCCTAGAATATGTAACTTGAAAGCAACTATAAAAATATTATGGCCTCCCATAAGCTTTAAGTAAATTCACGATAGGGCTTCCCTAGTGGTTCAGACAGTAAAGTGTCTGCCCACAATGCGGGTAGACCTGGGTTCGATCCCTGGGTTGGGAAGATCCCCTGGAGAAGGCAATGGCAACCCACTCCAGTACCCTTGCCTGGAAAAGCTGATGGATGGAGGAGCCTGGTAGGCTACAGTCCACGGAGTCGCAAAGAGTCGGATACAACTGAGCGACTTCACTTCACTTCAAATTTAGGATAGCAAACAAAATATTTCTTCTTAGATATTTACTTGCTAGGAGTTATTGGAGAATATCATGACTTTAGTCTCAGAATCTTTGAGAATATATTATACATAATGACTTTGAAAGCTGCCATGACCAGAAATTAAAATATATCAGAAGAAGCATAATTGTTTTAAAGGCAGTTATTTCTAGCAATAACATTAGAAAACAACTCTCCCACTCTTTAACTTCCTTTCTGTGTAGTTTTCACTGGAGTTTAGCAATCTGTGTGTAAGTAAAGGCTCTAAACATTTTTGCTATAGTCAAAATTTTATATCCTCTTAGTTCTGCAATATGGAGGAGTCAGCCATTTCAAATTTTTGCAGACTAAATAGAATATTAATGGCCCTAATGATTTTTAAATACTAGTTGCAAGGTTGTTTAAAATGACTGTGTCATAGTAGCGATCAATAAGATAATGAATGTGAAACTACTCTGTACATAGCAAAGGGCTACCTGAGCATAAGGGAAGAGATAAAAATATTTCAAAGCTATCTGTCATTTGAAAGAATAGAATGGATGGTAAACAATCATCACTTACTCAAATACAGGAAGCATTAAAAATCAAAATTAGATTGGCCTAGGTCATTTAAGAAAGGGGAAGGCCAGAGTCTTAAAATAGGGTGAGATGACTTCCTAAGTAGGAAAATAAATCTTTCTGAAAGTATTCCATTTTTTTAAAGGGCCAGAACAAAATGTTCCCTCAATATCTTCAATGCAAGACTCCAATATCTAGAACAAAATGTTTTCATAGATGGTTCACAGGAACAAATAGTTTCTGAGTCAAGTAAGTCTCAGTCACTCTGAGTTAAATTTAAAAGGCTACTCCAGTGATTTTCATAAACTCTAATATGATAACAATATGAAAGAGAGGATAATAGGAACAGAGAAAATATTAGTGCTTTCAAACTTATTTGACAATAATTATTTTTGTCTCAAGGCCTGTTCTGGGTCTGTGAAAGAATTTTATTCTTAAATGGATAAGGTGAGGGATAAGAAATAGAGAACTTCATGCATGTGGCCTCAAGAAAAGGAAACGAAGGCTGAGTGAATGGCCGATTTACAAAAGATAGGAACATCTTCCCATCAATGAGCAGCCGCCAAGAATCTCTCTCCCATCTTGGAGCCAATGAACTCGCTGGGTGGACCGCAAGGGGCCGTTCCTTTCTCTGCACTCCAGTAGGCTAAAAGCCACCTGCCCCAGCACCTCACGGGACTCCGAGCCACTTGTTGAAGTCTGCCTGTTTCCAATTAACTGGGATTCCTCTGCTATCCTCAAATAAACTATTTCTGGTTTACCTCGAACTTGCATCCACTAACATGGTCCGTCCTTAACTAGAAACAGCATGAATGAACCAATACAGGTGATTTAGGAACTCAGGAACTCTGATGAATTTGAGAGTCCCTTGGACTGCAAGGAGATCCAACCAGTCCATCCTAAAGGAGATCAGTCCTGGGTGTTCATTGGAAGGACTGATGCTAAAGCTGAAACTCCAGTACTTTGGCCGCCTCACGCAAAGACTGACTCATTGGAAAAGACCCTGATGCTGGGAGGGATTGGGGGCAGGAGGAGAAGGGGGCAACAGAGGATGAGATGGCTGGATGGCATCACCGACTCGATGGACATAAGTTTGAGTAAACTCTGGGAGTTGGTGATGGACAGGGGGGCCTGGCATACTGCGATTCATGGGGTCGCAAAGAGTCAGACACAACTGAGCGACTGAACTGAACTGATGAACATCATGGTATATCAAGCTGGCAAAAACACAGCAGTAACTTTGACCATGTTGGTGTGAGTGACTAAGATTACTGATTACCAATGCCCTGCATAACAGGAGCACTGCAGAAAAAGGGTCTGGTTACCGAGAAACAAAGGAGAAGCGTGTGTCTAAATGGCAGAGCAAATTGAGGGAGTAAGAGTTGCTATTACGTTGACCAAATAACGCCTTTTTAGTGAAATCCACCTTTTGAACTGTGGTGTTGGAGAAGACTCTTGAGAGTCCCCTGGACTGCAAGGAGATCCAACCAGTGCATCCTAAAGGAAATCAGTCCTGAATATTCATTGGAAGGACTGATGCTGAAGCTGGAACTCCAATACTTTGGCCACCTGACGTGAAGAGCTGACTCATTTGTAAAGACCCTGATGCTGGGAAAGATTGAGGGCAGGAAGAGAAGAGGACAACAGAGGATGAGATTTGCATGGCATCACCAACTCAATGGAGATGAATTTGGGTGAACCCCGGGAGTTGGTGATGGACAGGGAGGCCTGGCGTGCTGCAGTTCATGGGGTCGCAAAGAGTCGGACACGACTGAGTGACTGAACTGAAACTGAAACTTTGTGTGAAAATGGAGAGCTGCAATGAAAGCAAATTTCAAAGGCCAGGAAACGATGAGAATTGAAGAACCCAGTGAGAGCTACAGGTAAGCGCTCCTCAAACACGTATTCCTGGAGCCCTGACCACCTGCATGGTCTCTGTGAAAGCTGTATTGCCCAGTCCCTGGGTGCCTGTGCAGAGCGGCAGGTTCTCACACCCTTGCACCACTTCCCTGAGCACGCCTCGCCTTCTTCAGCCTAGGAAATCAAAGTCACTTTGTAAACACTGTGCTGGAACGTGGAGACCCTGGGACGTGATTCCCGGGCACAGGGCTTCTGTGTACAGCTGAGCGATGGGACCCAAAATCCAGTCTGTGTTATGCTCACCAAACCATGGGTCCTGGCATCATGCTGTCTGGAGGAGAACAGTCTTGGACTTCTGCAAAACAAACAAACAGACAAACAAAAATAGTCTTTTGACTTTTACTGGTGGACTGGCCAAGTCTGTTTCTCCTTCTCTCCCTCCATGCACGGAGGATGTCTTTGTCTACCTGTCAGACAGCCACCCTATCAGTTTCTCCTACCCTGCTTCATCGGCCTTGGAACCCTTGCCTTGGACCCCTGGATTCTCCTACCCTTGGACCATCAGCCTTGGACCCCTTGCCTAGTTTCTTCCACTCGACTTGCTGGAAAGGGCCTTGTGGCTCTGGAGACATAAAGAAAGGGCTTCTGTTCAACATACTTGAGCCTGAACCTGTTAGCCTGGAGAGGCTAGAAAGGCTAGAAAGGCTTTTCCTCCCTCCTCCTCTTTTCTTGGCAGAAAGCAGCAGAAAGGGTTTCAGAAAAGGAAACAGGACTGCTGAAAAGTGGCAACATGGCCAGGTACATTTCAAAAATAAAATTCCTGTTACAGAATTGATTGGCATAATCCAGCCTCTGGGTAGAGCATTCTTGGGCCAAAAGTCATTCTTTTCGGTCACTCATCACAGCCGGGGAGAAGAGGGTGGGGTTACAGGATGCACAAGGGGCTGACCGCTGGCTGTGGGCAGAGGGTTATCTGTTCTTAAAGGAAGAGAACTCTGTCCAGGCAGACCCACCCTGAGAAATCCACTATGGCTCTCTAGCCTTGAGAATAACAATTGTTACATGATTTAAAGACACCCTCCCTCTTTGACTGTTCACACTGGATTTTATATCCCAACTCTTTGGACTATAATTTTCATCGATAACCTTGTTTGAGTTTAAAGTCTCCTTTTAGGTGTGAAGGGACTTCCCTGGTGGCTCAGAGGGTAAAGCGTCTGCCTACAATGCAGGAGACCTGGGTTCGATCCCTGGGTGGGGAAGATCCCCTGGAGAAGGAAATGGCAACCCACTCCAGTATTCTTGCCTGGAAAACCCCATGGATGGAGAAGCCTGGTGGGCTACAGTCCATGGAGTCACAGTCGGACACGACTGAGTGACTTCACTTCACTTAGGTGTGAAACTGAGAGGGTTTGTAAGCATTTTGGTAAAGACACAGGGGGGGAATGACAGTGACTTGTGGGAGTGCCTGTGGGACTTGTGGGAAGTGACTTGTGGTCTGTGCCTGTTTCCAGTTCCTAACAGCAAGCACACCTTTTAGGATGTTATCACATTGATAGGCATGTGGCCTCCCCCTCACTGGAATCCATAAAGGAAAAAATAAGCAAATCTATCAAAAGGAGGCTAGCTTGACAGAGAAGTGATTCCTTCCCCCACTTCCCAAATTTCTCTACCAGTCATTATGCTCACCTACACCAGGAAATGATCTGGTGAAACCGATGACTCTCACAGTAACATTCAGGAAGGAAAAAACAAAAGATGTAGCTAGATACTGACAAAGTAATCAGCTTTTTCCCAGGAAAATTCAAGGTCTGCAGTGCTATATGTCCCCTTTTATGATGCTTCATATCCCTAATAGTGGCGGTAGCTTTCAGACAGAAAGCTTTGACTGAGAGTAGGAACTTCCCTGGTGGTCCAGTCATTAAGATTTCACCTTCCAGGGCAGGGGGTGTGGGTTTAATCCCTGGTCGGGCAGCTAAGATCCCGCAGTCTGGTGGCTAAAAAAAAAACAAAAAAATCAAAACACAAGACCGAAGCAGTACTATAACAAATTCAATAAAGCCTTTTTAAAAAATGGTTCATATCAAAAAAAATTTTTAATCTAAAAAAGAAGGCTTTGACTGAAGGATGGTGAGAGATTGGAATGGCTAGAATAAAAGAAGAAATAAGAGAGAAAACATCTCCTGCGCTCATCAAGAACCCTATGCACCAAGGCCAGCAGTGAACTCCCCCAGTCTTCTAAAAAAAATGTGATTTGGGGACAAACACCGAAGGAAAGTGAGACTTTACAAGGTGTGATGGCGAAGCTCAGACAACACAAATTAAATCAGACTGGCTCCTTTGGAATTTCACTTCCCATTCATTCCAAGAGAATTCCCAATGCTGATTTCTTCCATGTCAGGATGTGTTTAGCCCTCATTTCTAAGGTCTCTGCCTGCCAGGACAATTTTCATTCATCTCCAGGACATCCGGCTATTCAGTGGTTTCATTCTGGGAAGAGAAAGCACACACGGTGACCTGTGTAGGAGCAGGACACTGCTGACCTCCTCCTGGAATTCTCAGTAGATTTCTTCCCAGCTCTCTGTACAAACTGTTTGCAGCTGGGTATTTTCCTTCTTGTGAAACAAGACTGTCTTCCCAGCAGAACAAGACCTATTTGATGAATGGTGGCAGAGGGCTAAGGTGGAAGCAGGTTTTGATTGCCTTGATTGCAAGAATCCGGGCGTTTAAAAATGACCTAGAAGGCTTAACTCCTTCTTATCTGTGCTACAGTAAATGATAGAATAACAAAAATATTACGTATATACTCTGACACAGGGTAAAAGACAAAAATAGGTGTTTTTCTCAGTGTGTTTGAAGCACTTTGACCATATTTAGAAACACTCTTTAAAAACAATTTTATTACAGAAATAATTCATTCATATATCAGAGCAAAAAAGATTGAAGCAATGCGTAAGCATAGAGTGAAAGATACAAGTCCATTTTTCACCCTTCACCCACTCCTGTTTTCTCCTCAAAGGTAACCAGATTTACAGTTTGCTGTAGTTGCTTCTGCTTAAATAACACATTTTTCCTGAACAATCTTTTCTGCCAGTTGCTTTTTTCACAGAACAGTGTATCTTTTAGGTCCTTCCATGTGAATGTCTATAGGTCTGCCTCATGGTCTTTAATGGCTTGGCTGCAGAGTTGTGGTGGTTTGATACAGAAGAAAATTCTAATTGTGTCCCCGTGGCTAAAAAAGAATTTTGAAAAACAAGTGTTTTATTTGCCTGGATTTACACTAACTTTTTGAAAAATTAAGTGGGAACTTGCAGAGGTATGCTCAAATTGCTCGTCACTGAAAAAACATTCAGCGAAATGAACCACAGAACTCACTGCCCTGGGAAGGCAGGCTGGCATGGACCCTGCCCTGCATCTGCCTGGGTCTGGAGGGAGGGAGCTCTTGGGCAGCACTTCTCTGCTATTCCTCCTCCAAACATATTGAGTTCAAGTAACTTCCAATCTTGACACTGCTTTCCAACTTTCCATATTATCCTGTAACCCTGTGAGTCCTTAACCCAAAGAGAAGGTTGTTGGTGGGAAAAATCAAAATGAGAAATGGAAGAAGAGCAATGGTGATGTGTTACATTGATTTTTCTCACAGTGCTTACTTGCTTTCCATAAATCTTGGAATGACTGGACAATCTTTCAATAAATTGGTGGTGAAATCTTTCAATAAATTTAGTCACTAAGTCGTGTCCGACTCTTGTGGCCCCGTGGACTGTAACCCTTCAGTCTCCTCTGTCCATGAGATTTTCCAGGCAAGGACACTGGTGTGGATTGCCATTTCCTTCTCCAGGGAATCCTAGGTGTTCTCTTTTTCCAGGGATTGGACCCAGGCCCTCAGCAGTGAACGCACAGAGTCCTAACCACCAGACCACTGGGGAATTCCCAAATCAGGTGTTCTCAATTGGGTAACTCATCTCCTGACAACATTGGTCTCTCTTTTCCCCATGAATGATTACTCTCCTGCTCTGAGCAAGCGAAAGTTTCCTTAACCTTTTTGGTAACCAAGTTTCAGTTCTGGCAGCAGACTTGCACCTATAGGAGTTTTCTAGTGAAAAGTTCCTTTTTCAGAAAAGCAACATGAGAGCCTGAAGTTTAAGGGAAAAGAGAGAGGAAAAAAAAAAAACTAATTGCATCCTGTAACACACTAGGATCCCACACTTTTAAGAGCAAGCGTATTTTAGCTTCTCCCCGGGAGCTAAGAACACAGTCATTTCATGACAGCTTGTAATGAATTAGCACAATCCTTTGATCAATGGCATCAAAGGCCATTGATAGCACCAATAATATAGACGTTATAAAACTTTGCATTGATTTAATGCCTGAAATCAATCAACCTTTCACCATTCTGTTTCCCTTCCATTGCTCTTGCAGACTTAGAGAACATTTAGCTTCCCAATTTCCAGGAAGGGAGTGGGACCCACTGGAGGGTCTAGTTTTCTATAGCTACTGGATTTGAAGTCCCTGAAAGTTACAAGGGATAAACTTTGCAGTAAAAAAAAAAAAAAAAAAAAAAAGAGAAGAAAAAAAAAACTCTTTCTGCAAGAAAATGTCAAAACTCAAGTGGCCATTGCTTTTGAAATGGCCTTATTTACAGAACTTTCCGGCTTCGTCTCTCTTGCAATCTACTTTGGTTACTCCAGGCCAATGGCCGAGGTTGGCAGCCAGGTCTCCCAGCCAAGATTGAGGCCGAATGCAACTCAGGCTCCCTCCACATTCCTTTTGTTCAAGTAACTTTTCCAGGGCTATGCAGTCAGGCCAATTATCTTAGAAACAGGCAATTATAACCAGATTCACAGCTCCCTAAAAGGGTAAGTGCATTCCAGTAACAATTTCTCATGAAACAAAACAGTAATTGAAGGATTGGCAAGGCTATTGCAACAGACCAAGGCCTCTGGAAAGACATTTAATAACACACATACACACGCCTACACACATACACACACACACACACACACACACACACACACACAGAGTCCACTTGCTTTCCCACTGGAGGAATTTTTCCTTTCCATCCAGATCTACTAAATATTTTCTGGGATAAAAATACAGGCACTAAAAAGCAAAATAGATGATGCTATGGCTGGTATTCCAGGATCTGGTCATGCATTGTTCCTTGATGTCTGTATCTGTTCATCTCTTGCTCACATATTGTTAAACTTAAGTCATAACATAAAATACTTGTGAAGTACCACTCCTGAAATAATACATGTGTGAAAGTACTTTGGGAAAAGTAAGTTGTTCTATGTATTGAAGGTAAACTTAGATCCTTTTGGAGCCTAATTCACATCTTCATCAATAAAGCTGAGTACCTACTCACTCCAGGCATGAGGCAACCAAATCTACTTATCAAGATATTTTGCTCTAAGTCAGTAATAACCCTAGACCTCAACCTTGACAGAATACAGCACACGCTTGAACGTGCACACACAGCTTGTGTGCACACATTCAAATCCATACACATGATACTTCGGCTTCCTTGTCCAAAGGCTTTTTCTCCCAGGTTGTTGTTTAGTAGCTATGTTGTTTCGGACTCTTGCAAGCCCCTGGACTGTAGCCTTCCAAGCTCCTCTGTCCATGGAATTTTCCAGGCAAAAATACTGGAGTGAGCTGCCATTCTCTTCTCCAGGGGATCTTCCCGACCCAGAGATTAAACTCACATATCCTGCATTGGCAGGCAGATTCTTTACCACTGAGCCACCAGGGAAGCCCTTATTTCCAGAACTAGTTGATAAATTGTTTGAGCATAAAGAACTTACTCATCTAAGTATTCCCAACAACACAGACTATACAACTTTGCACATCACTGCCGTCAGTACCTAGTTGTGGAGTTGATTAACCATCAGATATTCATGATAGTTTTTCAGATATTGGACCTCTGAAACATGTTATAAGCATATGCTTTGAGAAGAGGGGTAAATACATTGCCCACAAACATTTGTTTTAGCCAGAAGGAAAAAATTTATAGAATTATGTTTCTTCATTTATGTATTTCTTCCTTTGGGGCAAAAGTAAATGTTTGTGGAATATATTCACCTAGAGTCACCCACATAGCCTGTGTCTATGTGTCTATCCTCTGGGTCTTCTTCCCAAGGATATGTGGAGAAAGAGAGCTAGAGAAGGAATGGAAAGGGTGTGCACTTTCTCCTATGGGTGGCAAGGGCACTCATTCCATTTGGTTCTGGAAAATAAGAAAGACAAACCATTCTGGGTGAGAGAGGGGATGTCTGACCTTGCAGCTTTGTTCCCCACCCCCACCCCCCACCGAAGTATTAGGACAGCAGGGAGACAAAAGGTAATTGAGCTGGGATTCTGGGGGAAGCATTTTGTAAGTGAATAAAAGGCCACAGTGATGAATTCAGTGGCAGAGGGGGTTTCCAAACACATCTCCAGAGAATGTGGAGTGAACCCAAACAGAAAGGCTTTCTTTCTCAACATGCATAAAATACTGGGTTTAATATTTGCCTCCTGCCTGCACGGGTTAACACCGGCTTTAGGCTTGGACCGCAGAGCCCAGCGCGGTGCCTCGGCTCCTGAGCGGCTGAGAAGGGACCGAGCGCCACCTAATGGCGGCAGGTGCAAGGCACGCCCCGCATCCTTTTGTCAAGAGGACTTTTGGACCCCGCTGCTCCAAAGTTCGGAGCCAAAGAGAAAGGAGGAAGTGCCCACTCTTTCCATCCCTTCCCCAGCTCTCCTTCTCCAGATATCCTTGGGAAGAAGCAAAGAAACAGAAACGTTCCTTTGGAGAAGCAAGGCATGACCGGCTTTGGTTTCTCTGGGGGAGAGGATAAAAGAGGGCAGATTCCTGTCTCTGTAAAAAAGGCTTAAATCTCCTCCCCAGTCTCACCCTGAGAGAGCTAGTGAGGTTGCTGGTTAACTGAGAGAGGGCTCGGGGTGACCTGGAGCAAAGAGACCGTGGGACAGGGCTGCAAGCAGATGGGCGGGGGCTGCATTGTGACCCTTGTCTAACCCTGGACCAGAGGAGTTTTCACTCCCAAACGGAGCGAAAGCCCCACCTTCCTGAGCGTTGCAGATTTCTGCTGGCTCGAAGGACAACCCCAGTGTCTCCCCTAGACTACCAGGAGCTCACCTACCCCCAAGAGCTGTGCATCTCTGCAGAGGGACCTATTTTCAGACCTTAAAATAGTTTGACCTTCAGGGCATTCCCTGATTCCTTTTCTTATTTTTTTCTAGTATTTATTTATTTACTTATTTTTGGCTGTGCTAGGTCTTCCCTGCTGCCTGTGGACTTTCTCTAGCTGCAGTGATGGGGGGCTACTCTCCAGTTGCATTGCACAGGCTTCTCATTGCAGTGGCTTCTCTTGTTTCAGAGGACCGGGCTCTAGAGCAAGTGGGCTCAGTAGTTGCAGCCCACAGGCTCAGTTGCCCTGTAGCTCGTGGAATCACCCCCAACCAGGGATTGAATCCATGTCTCCTGCGCTGGCAGGCAGATTCCTAACCACTGGACCACCGGGAAGTCCCAGCCACAGGAGGGGCTGCTCCACCACAAGCAGCCACCCCCACCCCACCCCCTCCAGCTTACTGAAGTTCCATTACAGAGGCCTCACTTCCCAAGAGTCCGAAGACCCACAGAATTTGCCATTTCAAAGGGCTGGCATAAGCGAAGCCATAATTCACAATAAGCCCCAAATTAGGGACAATGATGTCAAGTTAGCAGGTGTGAAGTGAGCAAGGGAGTTCATATCCATCGTGTCTTCAGTCTGCCCTTCCCTCGTGTCTTCAGACTTCCTCCTCAGGGAAGGGTGAAGCCAGCCCTCCTCAGACTCCTCAGGGAAGGGTGAAGCCAGCCCTCCTCAGCTCCCTACTCTTCAGCAAAGTCCCTCCGAATCAGTCTTAGAGGCTAGCACCTCTGACTCCATAGATGGGGCAGTCATCTCAGAAAGGCCACAAGTGGACACATATGTCAGGACACATCTGTGTCCTTCCTGCTGGACCGCTTTCTCATTTCATCAACATCCCTACACACACATCCACACTTACATCTGGCATCATTAAATGAACCTACTAGAGGTGACTAAGATTTAGCTTCCTAAAACAAAAGTTTTAAAGAGAACCCAAAACCCGGGTTTTTAAAGGATGTGATGACTTTTTCAAAACATGATGCAAGAGACACTGCATTAGGGTGCCTTCATTTTGCCAAATACTCTTAAAAGTCATCCCAAGGAACAAAGCAGAGAAGTACACCGCTGATGTATGTTTTTAGCCTTACAAAACTTAGCAGAAAGGCCCATACAATCTAATTGCTTGGGTTTGGGTTTTAAATTACTTTTAACCAAGGAGCAATCTCTGTGTGAAAG
Source organism: Dama dama (assembly GCF_033118175.1). NCBI lineage: Eukaryota > Metazoa > Chordata > Mammalia > Artiodactyla > Cervidae > Dama > Dama dama. The sequence continues at coordinate 52,611,633 of NC_083710.1, forward strand.
AATTAAGCAGGAATGATTCTAAGAATGGTGGTTATAACATAAAGTAATATCTAGTATGTCTAGGATGTAAAGAATGAGATGAAAACACCTATTCCTTATATGACACCATGTCCCTTCTCACAAAAACTGCAATATTTCAGACCCTTTTCAGGAAACTAAATCTGAGCTACCTGTAGTAGCGCTGTTGTTCACTCGCTCAGTTGTGTCTGACTCTTTGCAACCCCATGCACTGCAGTATGCCAGACTTTCCTGTCCTTCACTATCTCCTGGAGTTTGCTCAGACTTATGTCCATTGAGTCAATGATGCAAGTAGGTTCCATTAATGAAGCAAAATGCCTGTATGTGGATGGGTGTGTAGTGATGTTGATAAAATGCGGAGGTGGGCCAGCAGGGAGGACGGAGTTTCCTCCCAAAGTATGTGTCCACTTGGGTCATTTCTGTGGTGACCATATCTCTCTTATTAAAGCAGCAGTTTCTCCTGAAGAGAAAGACTTCACTTTTCTTCCTACTCCAAGGTTCAGGTTCCTAGGGCAGTGCTTTATGAAGAGCAAGGACTCAGCTATGGCTGGCTCCAGTCAGCCCAGCCTATTCCCTTCTAAGCAAGTCCATACTTCAGGGGAAGTCATGAAAACCACTCTGCTGGCTCACGGAGGCACTTAAGTGACCACCTCAGACTTAGAATCAGGTGGCTCATTGCAAGAACAACTGCATTCTCTTAGTTCCTCCTTAGGACCTGGATCCTCAAGCAGTTCTTTCCTGTGGCCCCAGGGCCCACAGGCCCCCACCACCACCTCCCCACGGTGACCGGGCCATCAATGCACTCCTGCTCTGGGTCTTGTCCTAGGTTCTGGCTGGTAACTGCAGCCTGAATCTCTATCATTCCTGAGCATGGAATTTCATCTTGCACTCCAGGATCACTGAGCTCCATTCTTGAATGCTGATCAGCCATCTGCGTACCTGGACCACTAAACACTAAATGCCCTTCTCTCTCTGACTGGGACCCCTGGCCACTTTCATCTCATCTTGATCTCCAGTGATTTGTTGATTTTAACTGATAATGCTGTGGTTCTTTGTACAGTGTGCCCAAGTGCACACACAAGAGATACATGTACAGGAAATATGGAAAAAGAAATGTTCAAATTAATAAATAGATGATAGTGGTATGACCCAACTGACATCACCCCATGGGCAGCTCTCCAGAACAAATTCATCCCAATAGGTACATAGTGTGCCTGGTCCTGGGGTCCCCAGCCCCTGCCTTCCTTGTGTAGATATTAAATATGGATTGAATCTAAGTTAGTGTTCTAAGTCTTCCTCCCCAGAGCCTGTGGTGGATGGTGATCCAAGTTCTGGGTCTTTCAGAAACATCATCCAGTTACAAGAAGGCAGCCATATCCCTGGTGGGTTCCCAACTTGTGGCAGATGTGGTGAGAGACAGGTTCAGACCCCGCATCCCTAAAGACCACCATTGTATTTTTTTTTTTTTGGTTATTTTATTTTTCATTTATTTTTATTAGTTGGAGGCTAATTACTTTACAATATTGTAGTGGTTTTTGTCATACATTGACATGAATCAGCCATGGATTTACATGTATTCCCCATCCCGATCCCCCCTCCCACCTCCCTCTCTATCCAATCCCTCTGGGTCTTCCCAGTGCACCAGGCCCGAGCACTTGTCTCATGCATCCAACCTGGGCTGGTGATCTGTTTCACCCTAGATAATATACACATTTCGATGCTGTTCTCTCGAAACATCCCACCCTTGCCTTCTCCCACAGAGTCCAAAAGTATGCTCTGTACATCTCTGTCTCTTTTTCTGTTTTGCATATAGGGTTATCGTTACCATCTTTCTAAATTCCATATATATGTGTTAGTATACTATAATGGTTAAAGACCACCATTGTATTTAACTACCACATATAGAGAACTTACTTCTTTGTGCAAGTGAAAAGTGAAAGTTTAGTCACTCAGTTCAGTCGCTCAGTCGTGTCCAACTCTTTGTGATCCCATGAATCGCAGCACGCCAGGCCTCCCTGTCCATCACCAAATCCTGGAGTTTACTCAAACTCATGTCCGAGTCGGTGATGCCATCCAGCCATCTCATCCTCTGTCGCCCCCTTCTCCTCCTGCCCCCAATCCCTCCCAGCATCAGGGTCTTTTCCAATGAGTCAACTCTTCACATGAGGTGGCCAAAGTACTGGAATTTTAGCTTCAGCATCAGTCCCTCCAATGAACACCCAGGACTGATCTCCTTTAGGATGATCATCCCTAAAGATCATTTTTAGGTCATTTAGGTCATCCCTAAAGACCACCATTGTATTTAACTACCACATATAGAGAACTTCTTTGTGCAAGTGAAAATTGAAAGTTTAACCACTCAGTTCAGTCACTCAGTCATGTCCAACTCTTTGCGACCCCATGGACTGTAGCCTGTCAGGCTCTTCTGTCCATGGAGTTCTCCAGACAAGAATACTAGAGTGGATAGCCATGCCCTCCTCCAGGGGATCTTTCTGACCCAGGGATCAAACCCGAGTCTCCCACATCGCAGGCACATTCTTTATGGTCTAAGCCACCTGGGAAGTCTCCTTTGTGCAAGACCTTCGTTGAATCCTGATGATAAGACTATGGTTATCATCTCATTTGACCCAGGTGAAAACTGAGACACATCGATATTATTACCTGTCCAAGTCCACACAGTGGCAAGGCTAGGCACTGAACTTTCGAAGACTGACTCTAAGAGCCCATGTTTTTATTCTCTGGCTCTCCATTCTGTGACCAGCCTATGGCTATTCTAGAAGCCCTGTCAAGAAGACAAGGATAATCTGACACAAGCCTAATTATAAGAAAAACCAAACAACAAGCTGGTCTCTTCATCTGTTCTCTGCCCCCAACAAAGTACTATTTAACTCAGAAATGGGTCTAAGCCATGACCATCTTTCTGGAAAGAGGTAATTCCAAGGTAGGGACTAAGTAGGTAAGTCTAAGTAGGGACTCAGAAGAAGAGCAGATGTCCTTCAAGAAATAAAATTTTAAGGATATGATGATTCGTTTGGGGGAGGAGTTAAGAGAGAGAAAGCAAAGCCTAGAATGTCTCCAACATTCTTAGTACTGTTGACTGTACATGATGGCACTTTTAATAAAGACTAGGAATACAGTGAAAAGAGTGGGTTTTGAAAGAGCAGGAGTGAAAGTAATGACTTACTTTTATATATCTGAGAAACACATAGAAGATTAAGACAGGCTTTTCCCCAAAATTACAAAGACTATAAAAATAGAGCCTTTACAGATCCACAAAACAATCTGAAAACATCTCAGACCCACAGAAATGTCCATTTACCTAAAATTTCATTATGTTCTGCTCACAGTCTCGATCCAATTTATCACTGAATGCACTCATTTGCACACAGTTTCACATATGACTTCACAATTTCAAACTTCCACAAGGACCTGATTACCCCTCCAATGTCAAGGCCATCCTTCTGGCCAGGGTAGCCCAGGGGGCAGGGTCCCATCTGCCCTCCAGATTCCGCTCTCTCCCCAGGAGGCCTCTGGGAAACCAGGCTGTGTCTGGGGAATGCCTGGCAGGCAGGCCCCAGGTGTGGAAAGCAAGCACAGATGCTGTCTGAACCTCGCCCAGGACAGGCAGGGCCAGCTGGGCCCTGCTCAGAGCAACTCAGGAGGTTAAAAAATTGATTTAAAGTATGAGTAAAGAATTTGGAGTAAAGGCATCACAAGGTCTAATATTAGATGCCGGTGAATCTCCCCTAAGACTTCAGTTGGTGGTCACTGAAAGCAACAAATGGTACAGAAGCACTCTGTGCAACCCCATGGACTGCAACCCGCCAGGCTCCTCTGTCCATGGAATTCTCCAGGTAAGAATACTGTAGTGGATTGCCATTCCCTTCTCCAGGAGAATCTTCCGGACTCAGGGATCGAACCCCTGTCTGCTGAATTGCAGGCAGATTCTTTACTGTCTGAGCCACTAGGGAAACCCAGAAGAATATTAGGGTGGCACAACTCAGAAATCCCCTTCTTGAAGAGATATTTCACTGTAGATGATACACAACAGACTTACTTCCATGGTTGGTATCATGCAATCACATTTAGCCAATTTTCCACAGACTCACACTCAACTCTTTGCCGTCATGGCCCCCCCATCCCTTGATTTCCCGACTCCAGCCTCACTGGAAACTCACGTGAAGTCTAGACCCACACTTCCTGTTACAGACAACCTGTGACCATTCCAGTGTTCTATCAGCAGGAACTACACTGAGGATACTCTAATTTAAGTGCAGCCAATCAAAGGTGACTCTGTAATAAGTACGTAGGAGGACAGGGTTGCCAAAAATAAAAATACAGGAAGCCCAGTTAAATCTGAATTTCAAATAAACCATGAATTCTTTTTAGTATCAGAAGATCTTCTGCAATCATTGAACATACGTATACTAAGAAATTATTTGTTGTTCACCTGAAATTCAAGCTAACTGGGCATTCTGTATTTTATCTGGGAACCCAGTGGATCTCCAAATAGTGTGGATTTTGACAGCTTTAGGGCTGGAAAAAAATCACCTACAATGTACAAGAGTCCACAGAAAAAGCAAATAATAATATTAATAAGCTACTGATGAATGTAATTTTATAAAGGACTGGGAATTATATCCTCTCAAGCTGTGCCAGAATCTCCTCTTCTTTATGTTTTCCGCATCTTAATGAAAGGCACTATCAATCACCCAGTCTGAAATTCTGGGAGCCATCCTAGACTCAGCCCTTGCTGTTAACCCCGACTCTCACTAGACTAAAAATCCACCTCCTAACTAGCTTTTGAACTCACCCCTTCCTTCTGTTGCACTGTTCAAATCTCTTAGACAAAATATTTCCACAGTCTTCTAAGTGGATCTCCACCTCCATGTGACCCTATTAAAGTGAGCCTGGAGACAGATTCATCTAAAATCCAAATCTAATTGAGTCGCTTTGCTTAAAGATCTTTGACGACTCCTTGCTCTGACGATGTGCCTCAGCGCTCTGCAGGAGCCAGCTCACATGGCTGTTTGTCTCAACTCTGCAATCCGTGACACCAGTTGGGAGCTTGTAACTGATCCAGGTGGGAATATTCACACCACAGGAAATCGACCAGTGCTACAAATTGAGGGCTTTTTTTTTTTAATTGGAGAGCCAGTTGTTAAATATTTACATCCCAGTCCTGCTAGGTCAGTTAGGATATACTTGGCTGCAAGAAATAGAAAACACGACTGATGATAGTACATCTCAAAACACGGTCCCAGACTAGAAGCATCAACAGCATCTGGGAACGTGTTAAAAGTAAAAATTCTCAGGGCTTACCTTAGTCAGACCCTTTGAATCCAAAGTGGAAAAGCAAGGGTTGGGCCCAGCATGAATACATGAATATATGTTCATGTACTGGGTTGGCCAAAAAGTTCATTTGGATTTTTCCACACCATCTTGTGGAAAGACTCAAACGAACTTTTTGGTCAACCCAGTGCATTAATGGGAGAGCTTGTGGAAGTGCAGAGTCTAATTCAGTGGGTCCAGAATGAAGCCTGAGATTCCACATTTTTAACAAGCTGCCTGGCGATGCCAGCCAGTACTGCTGGTTTGCCAACCACGTTTTTAAGTAGCAAGGGCTTAACCACAAAAACATTAGTCATTTATCTAATGAGAAGACTAGAAGCAGGCCACGCAGGACTGGGTCAGAGGCTCAGAGACACCATCGTGCCCCTTTCTTCTCGATTCATTCAAGTGTAGGCTGATAAATGTTAGCAACCAGCTGGGCTGGGGGCACCTGCTGATTTGCAGCATTTTGATTGTAGTATTTGCCACTTTTCCGTGGTATAGATACTTCCATATTAGTTCATTTCAATCTACCCAATGTGATGTTAACTAGTTTGTAAAGTTCCTGAAAATTTAACAATCAGATCTCATAAGCCAGTGTGAGCTGGCTCTGGTACACCACTGGCTGTAGAGCTGTGACCCAGGTCAAAGGGATGGGGACCACCTCACTCATGGGGATAAAAGTGCTCTGAGCGTGGGGGGTCCATGGCTTTGCAGATACACGGCAAGTCAGCAACATTTCATCAAAGGCCTGTGGATGAACAGCAAGCCGTATTACTGGTTTAACTCATCCTAGACAGATGAGAGGCTTCCCAGTGGTCACTGGTGGAAAATCACCTGCCAATGCAGGAGATGCGGGTCTGATCCCTGGGTCAGGAAGATCCCCTGGAGGAGGGCATGGCAACCCACTCCAGTAATCTTGCCTGGAGGATCCCAGGGACAGAGGAGCCTGGCGGGCTACAGTCCACGGGGTCACCAAGAGTCAGACACAACTGAAGTGACTGGGCACACACACAGAGACAGATGAGGACTGTCTGATACAGTACGTCCCCTACATGCGAAACCTCAAGTAGCAAACTTTCACAGACAGGAATGAGTGTTAACATGCCAAATCACGTAAATTAGCTCCCATGCCTGGCATATACTGTCACATGGGTGCTTCCTGGACGAGTGGTTGTCCTTTCATGAACTTTTACTAGAGAGTACTATAGATGGTGCTATAGTGCCATATCTTCATTTCAAGCTTAGGATGTATCCAGACATCACTGGATTGTTTTTTCAAAAGGGTGGATAGAATTTAATCCAGCGAGGAACCAGAACCTGTGCCATCAGCAGCAGGCATGAGTGAAATCGCAGCCTGCCCTCCATCTCCTATTGCTGATGATCCTTCAGCTCTACCATCCCCCACCTCTTCTCCCTCCTCCAGACAGTAACTCTTCTTGCCTGTCCACTCAATGCCAGCCCCTGTGTGCCAGCTATTGTACTGTACTATTGTACTTTTCAAGGTACTATATTGTAAGATTCAAAATGTTTTCCTTATTGTGTATGTTTATTTTTATGTATTATTTGTGTGAAAAGTATTATAAACCTATTACAGTACAGTACTATATAGCCATTGTGTTGGTTGGGTACCTTGGCCAACTCTGTTGCACTTACAAACAAATTGAACTCATGAACGTGCTCTAGGAACAGAACTCATTAGTATGTAGGGGAGTTTGTATTTAGAAATACTGGATTAATACATGAATAGTGAAATATAGAAAACTTATGGAAGGTGAATATTGTTGACGGGGCTTGGGGCCGGCCACCACTCAAAATGTATACACACACACCCACACGCGCACACACACACGTATCTCAATAGCTTCTTAGCTGATCTTCATATATCATGGTGAAAGGCTGAACGCTTTGCCCCTAAGTTATGGAAAAGACAAAGATGTTCACTCTCTCCATTTAATTCTTCTCCTCAACATTTTTACTGAAAGTTCCAGTCAGGGTAATTAGGCAAAAGGGGAAAAAAAGCATCCAGATTGTAAAGGAAGAAGTAAAACTATCTCTATTCACAAATGACATGATCTTACACATAAAAATTCTCAAGGAGCCCATGCTATTAGAACCAATAAACAATTTCAGCAAGGCTATAGAATACAAAAATCAATTATCTTTTAAACACTGGTAATTAATTATCCAAAAATGAAATTAAGAAAAATATTCCATTCATAATAGCATAAAACAGAATAAAATACCTAGGAATAAATTCAAAAAAGAAATGCCAGACTTGCCCACTGAAAACTAAAACAGGGGGCGGGGGAATGACTGTTAATAGGTAAGGAGTTTCTTTTGGCGCTTATGAAAATGTTCTGCAGTTTGATACTCTGATAATTGCACAACTTTGCAAATATACTATAAAAACAACCAACGTGTATAACTTAAAAGCTGGAAGTTATGGGATGTGAATTATATCTCAATAAAATGTTATTTTTCTAAATAGGGGCAAAGAAAGCAATAAGACCTATACTCATTCTACATACATTAAAAGCACCTATTAGATGGCAAGGGCCTTCTGCATAAGAATATCCCAAGTGCCTGGTAAACATATAAAGTCCAAAGAAAACAGATAGAGAGAGAGACCAGAATCTACATTTTTAATAGCCCTACATGCAGTCTTTACATACACTGCTATCAGAGAACAATTCATATATTAAAAATCTATAAAATGTAAAAGACACTGTCCTTACCCTCAGGAGGTTATCAAATAATATGGGATAATGTGTCCCCAGTCCTTAGATTCTCTGTCATTAGTCATGGCCTTTGGAGTTACCAGGGGTAATTTAAGCAAAGATCAGGCTGAGAGTATAGACATTTGATTATACTCAAGATGCTTCACAAGAAAAGAAAGCCTAGCTCATAGAGTACATTACGGACCAAAATTTTCTTAGGTCATAAGGAACCCTACCCCCCAGCAAAATATTTCACACTTGTCTACCAGTTTCTAGTCCTTCTTCATAATTATAATTATTGGAAGAATAGGTTATTATCAGAAGAGCTGGAGGATTCAAAAACTTCACCTCAAGTTCAAAAACCATTATCTTCTGCAGTCCTTGACTATCTTCTCTCTGTAAGTGTTTGGAATCTCATGACCTTTAGTATAAAACACTGAACGTCTCAGCTCCAAAGGTACGACACAAGCTCCTTCTTAAGGTACAGAATCAGTGTGCAAGCAGAAATTTAACTTTCTAGCATCTACATATCTACAAGCGTAAGGAATGTAGGAGCTTCCCTGGTGGCCCAGTGGTCCACCTGCAATGCAGGAGATGTGAGTTTGATCTCTGGGTCGAGAAGATCCCCTGAAGAAGGAAATGGCAACCAACTCCAGTATTCTTGCCTGGGAAATCACATGGACAGAGGAGCCTGGTGGGCTACAGTCCATGCGGTCACAAGAGAGTCAGACATGACTTAGCGACAAAACAACAGCAGCAAGAAATGTCGATCTTTTTTTTAAATTGGAGCATCATTGCTTTTACAATGTTGTGCTGGTTTCTGCTGCACAACAAAGTGAATTGGCTATATGTCTACATATATCCCCTCCCTCGGGAACCTTCCTTCCACCACCCCCATCCCACCCTCTAGGACATCACAGAGCACCAAGCTGAGCTCCCTGAAGACCTTTATCTCACATAAAACTAAGGTAAAAGCATACATCCTATGAAAATGGCTGCCTCTAAGTGACACAGTTTAACAGAAACAGAGAATTATAACATTGCTTAATGTACAATCACAAGAAACTTACTGAATGCCTAATTTTTGAAGCTAAAGAAAGGGAACTTTTCCTCCAAGTCAATGTGACACCTCTTTAAGTGGAAAGTCTGTTACATTTCCCCATTTCAAGAAGATATTTCCTCTGTTCCCTACTCCCCCACAGATACAGCTTAAGCATAAATATAACGAAAAAATAACAATGCCACCAGAATGGGAAGTGAAAGTGAAAGTCACTCAGTCGTGTCCAATTCTTTGCAACCTCTTGGACTATACAGTCCATGGAATTCACCAGCCAGAATACTGGAGTGGGCAGCTGTTCCCTTCTCCAGGGGATCTTCTTAACCCAGGGATCGAACCCAGGTCTCCCGCATTGCAGGTGGATTCTTTACCAGCTGAGCCACCAGGGAAGCCCCAGAATGCACAGTCCCTGTCTATCTGCAGAAGCCAAGTCTGTGAGGGAGAATTCGGCCTTGTGGTTACAGGAGAGATGGGCCAAGCCATGCACCAGGGTACTGAACACTGGATGCAGATTCTGAAGTCCTGAACTGGAATTCTAAGTATTATAGTTTGCTGGGTATTTAATGATTATGTAAAATTGCAAAATTCCCTTAAGGGCCCTGAGCTCCATTTCCTTGTCTGTGAAATGGAGCTCCTCTATGGGTTCTTCTGAGGATCAGAGGACTTAGCGGATGCTGTGTGCACTGTCCCTACCTCCTGCCTTTCCCTCAAGATGGAAGCACCTATGAGTTTCCTCAGGTGCTAAGACTGTAGAACTGACATCTCATCCAGAGACTGTCCTGGGCTGAAGACGGCTGCTCTGGGGGGATTGAGGACAGAGGGACTAAGCAACGTGCATCCATTAAGAAGAGACTGTGTGTGTGTGTGTGTGTGTGTGTGTGCACACGCTGTGTGCATGCTGAGTGCTAAGGCGTTTCAGTCGTGTCCGGCTCTTTGTGACCCTATGGACTGTAGCCCGCCAGGCTCCACTGGCAAGGATACTGGAGTGGGTGTCCATGCCCTCCTCCAAGTGATCTTCCCCACCTAGGGATGGAACCCACATCTCTTACATCTCTTGGATTGGCAGTGGTGTTCTTTACCACTGAGCCACCTGGGAAATATTCAAGTCCAAATTCCTGCCCCAACGTCCTGCAGCTCTGCAGAACCATCCCGGCACCAGAGCTGGGTGGGGAGTGGGGTACCGGGTCCTCACTGCACTGCAGCCGGGCTCCTCTAGGCTTCAGCTTCCTTCCTCACTCTCTGAATTCCCTGCCTGCCTGCCAACCTCAGAGTCTACTTCCAGAAATGCTGCAAAAAAAGAGAAACAGTAAGTCCCCTATGAACAACTTGCATCGTGAGATCACATTTGTTAGGCCAATTTGTTCATAAGTCCAACAAAGTTAGCCTAGGTACCCAACCAACGCAATCTGGCTATGTAGTACTGTACCGTAATAGGTTTGTAATACTTTTCACACAAAAAAAATCAAACACAAAAGAGGGGCCGGGGGTGTAGGAGGGAGATTCAACAGGGAGAGGACATATATATATATGTATGGCTGATTGATTTTGGTGTATGGCAGAAACCAACACAATATTGTAAAGCAATTAACCTCCAAATAAAAATAAATTTAAAAAATAAAGACATTTTTAATCTTACAGTAGAGTATCTTGAAGGGTACGTTAGTAAAGTATGCCAGCTGGAATACTGGGGCTGGCATCGAGGGAACAGGCAAGAAGCTGTACTGACTGGAGAAAGGAGGGGAGGGGAGAGATGATAGAGCTGAAAGATCATCAGCAATAGGAGATGGAGGGCAGCTGCGATTTCATTCATGACTGACACTGATGAAATGCACATTCACATCTTTGAAAGTTTGCAACTTGAAGCAGATTTACTATAAAGTAAATGAGTTATAGTTTGCGAACCAGGGGTTACTACTTAAATGTTTGACATGGTAACCCCACCCTTTGGGTGCATTACAGTAAATCAGACACAAAATGGCAGCCCTGCACCCCCAAAAGCTAAGAGGATCCAATGTTCACTCTTTACCATCCTGGGCTGCTGCTGAGACTGCTGCCCTTTTATTTACCTACACTTGGAAAAGCCCCGCCTGGCTCTGCAATCTGGTCCCACCATTTCTGCAGGAAAAGACTTGAGATCTGCCTATAGACCAATAGCTAGGGCTTCCCTGGTGGCTCAGTGGTAAAAAATAAATAAATAAATAAATAAAATCTGCCTGCAATGCAGGAGAATTTGTGGTTCGATCTCTGAGTCAGGAAGATCCCCTGGAGGAGGAAATGGCAACCCACTCCAGTACTCTTGCCTGGAGAACCCCATGGACAGAAGAGCCTGGCTGAGCTACAGTCTATGCGGTCACAAAGAGTCAGACACAACTGACGTGACCGTCTCTCTACTGAGATACGGGGAGAGAAACCTCTAGAGGTGCAGGCAGGAGTGTTCTATGGCCAAATAAAGCATGGGAAACAGAACCAGCAAAACCAACATCTTCTCAAACATGTTTGAGGCTCATAGAAACTACCAACCCCAAAACTAATCTGTTTTACTTGTTTTCCCCACTGCTTTCACATCTGTGAAACCTTTATATTAGTTAAAGGCAATTACCACATTCTGTGAGAGCATGCTTTGGGAAATGTTGGCCTAAGTTAGTAGTAACCGAAGATGGCTGAAAGAGGAAACTGACATAATTAATCCAACTGGCAAATTAATTTGAAGTTCAGGACGTACTAGAGAAGAGAAGGGAGAGAGAGATCCTCAAAGAGGTTTAGGAAAAAGTCAAGATCAAGGGGTACAGATCCAGGCCAAGGGGGCTCTAGTAAGAATGGAAAAGAGTAAAAATTAGTAGAAACTATTGGCTGGAGTTAGCAGAAATTTTTTACTGACTGAATTTATGAAGATGCCAAGGGAAAAGGTAGGAGATATGGTTTAGAGCCTGGTTTCTGGTGAAAAATTTCATGGCTGAGAGAAACAGGCAGAGCAGAGGGAGAAAGGTAACAGAGTGGATATCAGATATGGAAATTTTCTATTCCATGTTCGCTGGAAACTTGTTTCTCTTCTTTTACTCTGTATTCACCAAGCCTGAGTCATGAAAGCTCTCAATTAATATGATTGAATGAGAAGGACTCCAACAGGGAATATTAATAAAATATGTAAGAAAAAAACAAAACAAAACATGGGACTTCTGTGCCCAAGAATAGTACTGAGTCAGTGAAAAAGGCTGCATATAAACCAAAACTGAGTCATCTTAGTCATGCACGTCATTTAACTAAATCCACATGTAAAATAGGAAATGAGGGATCCTGAGAGCCATAAAAAGCAATGATGGAGAGTAGAGTGTCTCTTTTCAAGCACTAAATGAGTTATATTTTAAAGAAGACAAACGGGAAAATAGACACATCAAAGAGGATAAAAACAGTCATCAGTAGGGTGTAGGAAGGAATAGAAAAAGCTAAGATAGTGACTGAAATTATGTCCAAGAAAAAAGAAGTGACTACAGCAAAACCCCTAAATGTAGATTGGATTTTAAAATATATTTGATATGTTTATATGCTTAAAGCTTATTATTTTGTGTGTGAAAAATACTCTCAACCTCAAGAAAGAGGAGGAGAAAAGAGGAGCTTTAAAAATTGCATGCTTCAGGTTCGTGGAAATCTATTGTCTGCCAGCATCAGACATGGTATTTACTTCAAGCCATATTCAGCCATGTACAGTATTTCAAAAGTGCCACCTAGTAATTTAAAATGACAAGAAAAATAATATAATGGATGCATGCCTGATTTCTCCTTCTCCCGTCCCACAATAAGGGTGAGGGGTCTGAAGGCTCTTGATTATTCTCTCAACAGAAGCAGCAAAGACTCTGAAAAGAGCAATGTTGGATTTGATTTCTACTTGGATATTTCCTTTGATGACCTGAAACTCACTGATTCATTCCTCGAGAAGGGAAGGAAAAGGCTTTGAGAGCATGAGTATGGGGCAGGCCAATGGCCTGGTGGGGCTTCTGTTTTACCCTCTGTGTGGAGTCCTTTCGTTTTCAGGAATGTGTGCTTAGGAACTTGTAGAATACTACAACCAAATCCAACCTAGTCACTTATTGAAAGAGGAAGCCTAAAAAGCAAGTGAAGCCCAGAATATCTTTTTTTAATGCAGGGCTCATCCTTTTTTTTTTTCTTTTTTTTTAAACCAATCTAGGTAATGATATGTATCTGTGCTCAGTTGTATCTGACTCTTTGTGACCCCATGGACTACAGCCCACTGGGTTCCTTTGATCATGGAATTTTTCCAGGCTAAAATACTGGAGTGGGTTGCTCTGTCCATGGAATTTCTCCAGGCAACAGCACTGGAACGGGTTGCCTTTTCCTCCTTCAGGGGATCCTCCCAACCCAGGGATTGAGCCCACATCTCCTGCATTGGCAGACAGATTCTTTACCACTAACACTTCCTGGGAAGCCCCTAGGAAGTGATAACTAATGACTAACAGTATCACAAAAACTGAGTGAACCAGATTTTGATAGAAGTACACAGCACCACCTTCATAAGGATTCTTGCCAAAAAATTCAACCCACGTCTGATCAATCCCTTAGATCTAAAGCCTATGCTACGGGAAACACAGCCAACAACAGCACGAGGATGTAATCAACAAAAGTCAAGTTATGGAAAAGTCTACAAAATGAAGGATCACATTTTGTCAACAATGTAATAATGAGGAAATTAACAGACATGGCAGGAACGTTTCAAATTAAAAGAGACCTGTGCTCGCTTTGGCAGCACATATACTAAAATTGGAATGATACAAATTAAAAGAGACCTAAAAGACAGCTAAACCAATTGCAATGTATGGACTTTATTTGGAAAGTCAAACAAACTGTTTAAAGATATGTAAAACATCAGGAATCTGGGAATGTTGGATATTTGTTGATATTAAGTAATTGTTACTCATTTTTAAGGGGTTAGTATTGGCGTTATGGGCTCCCTTGTTGGTTCAGAAGTAAAGAATCTACTTGCCGATGCAGTAGACTGGAGTTTGATCCCTGGGTACAGAAGATCCCCTGGAGAAGGAAATGGCAACCCACTTCAATATTCTTGCCTAGAAAATCCCAAGGACAGAGGAGACTGGAACGCTACAGGTCATCAGGTCACAAAGAGCTAGATGACTTAGCAATTAAACAACAACACATGTTGTTATGGCTATGTTTAAAAAAAGGACTCTTAGAGTCTCATTTGACTCCTCACTCCACTAAACTCATGCCACCCCAACAGTGAGACCCCACAGCTTACGGATATCAATGTAGAACCCAAGAAAAAAGCAATAAGTTCTTGACTTTTAAAATCAAAAGGCACAATCCTAGTGTAAGAGAGCAAATATTTGAAAGTGGATACAAAAATGTTAAAAGATAGTTCTCCAATTATTTAAAACATGATGCAAATCAACATGTGTCAAATACTTTATTCAACTAATTCATTAATGAGGGAACCACAAAGATGTTAAAACCAGTTCTAAACAGAATCTGAAGAACAAATATATGTATATTTATACATATATGTGGGCTTCCCCACTGGCTCAGTGTTAAAGAAGCCGCCTGATAGGCAGGAGACACAGAAAATGATGGTTTGATCCCTTGGTTGTGAAGATCCCCTGGAGAAGGAAATGGCAAGCCACTCCAGTATTCTTGCCTGGGGAATCCATGGACAGAGGAGCCTGGCAGGCTACCGTTGGTGGGGTCCCAAAAGAGTGGAACATGACTAAGTGACTAAACAACAACAATACATATATGTACATGTATACAAACACACTCAGGAATGCTGAAATAAATTTGCTCACAGATACAAAACTATTATCGTATAGAGCAATAAAATATAATATTTGGGGTCATGTTTCTGTAAGCGAAGACTAGCAGTTGCTCTAGGTTTGTCTAGTGATAAAAAAGAATTTGTATTGCCTTGGACAAGAATAATTTGCATTACTAATAGCTTTCTAACAAGTTAACTTCTTCCCTACAGTGACATAAAAGAGAGAAGTCAATAGAGAGGCAATCAAGAATCACACCCTTATACATCATGCCGTCCCCAAAGGGTCCACCAGACCACAATTTCTCAAACTTGGCACCATTAATACTTTGGCCCAGGCGACTCTTTGTTGTGAGAATCTGTCCTATGCCTTGTATGATGTTTAGCAGGCTGCCTGGCCTCGACCACTGGGTGCCAGTAGCACATGCCATGCCCAGCTGTGACAATCAAAAATGTCTCCAGGAACAGTATGGACATTTCTTAAAGAACCAGGAATAAATCACCATATGATGCAACAATACCACTCCTGGGCATACACCCTGAGGAAACACAGCAGCACTATTTGCAGTAGCCAGGATACAGAAGTAACCTAGAGGCCCATTGACAGATGAATGGGTAAAGAAGTTGTGGTACATATACACAGTGAAACATTATTCAGCCATAAAAATGGAATGAATTTGAGGCAGATGAACCTGAAGCCTGTTATACAGAGTGAAGTAAGTTTGAAAGAGAAAAACAAGTATCATATAGTAACACAAATACATATGGAATCTAGGAAAATGTATCTAGGATACTGATGAACCTACCTGCAGGCCAGGAATAGAGACTGAGACATAGAGAACAGACTTATGGACACTGCAGGGGCAGGAGAGGGTGGGACAGATTGAGAAAGTAGCATTGAAATATACATATTACCATCTGTAAAATAGATTAATGGAAAGTTGCTATATAACACAAGGAGTTCAACGTGGTGCTTTGCGACAATCTAGAGGGGTGGGATGAGGTAGGAAGTGGGAGGGAGATTCAAGAGGGAGAGAATACATGTATACCTATGGCTGATTCACCTTGATGTATGGCAGAGACCAACACAACATTGTAAAGCAATCATCCTCCAATTAAAAATAAATAATTTTTTTAATGTCTCCAGGTAGATCCTAAGAGTTCTCATCACAAGGAAAAATACTTTTTTTCTTTCTTTCTGTGTGTGTATGTGTGTGTGTGTGTGTGTGTAAGACAATGAATGTTAACAAAACTTATTAACAAAACTTAATCATTTCACTATACATACAAAAATTAAGTCCTTATTCTGCACACATTGAACTTAGTGCTGTATGTCAATTATATCTCAGTAAAACTGAGGGGGAAAATGTCTCCAGACATCACCAAATGAAAATCCCTCTTTAGACAATGCTTCATACTCCATTTAAAATACATGTAGTAGTCTCTTTTGCCAAATCCAAGTCCTAGACAATGTTTCCTGACAAGTCAAAACCAAATTTTCCCCTGTCTTTTGTACTCACTATCTACACTAGAAGCTGCTTTCTAAAGTAGAGAGAGTCCTCAAAGAAAGCCAGAAATATATTGAATTCCCACTCTCTTGTGTTAAGAACCAGGACTGGGACAAGGGAAAGTGCAATGACCTTTAAGTAAAAGGATTCAGTGCTACATTAAATCTTTAATCCATTTTGAGTTTATTTTTGTATATGATATTAAAGAATGTTCTAGTTTCAACAGTTTCAAAACTATCTCCAGTTTTCCCACAGCACCATTTATTGAATAGACTGTCTTTTCTCCATTGCATATTCTTGCCTCCTTTGTTGTAGATTAATTGACCATAGATGCATCGGTTCATTTCTGGGCTTTCTACCCTATTCCATTGACCTACATGTCTGTTTTTATAGCAGTACCATATTGCTTTGATGATAGTAACTTTATAGTAGAGTCTGAAGTCAGGGACCCTATTCTCTCCAGCTCCATTTTTCTTTCTCAAGATTGCTTTGGCTATTTGGGGTCTTTTGTATCTCCATACAAATTTTAAGATTTTTTGTTCTAATTCTGTGAAAAAATGCCATAAAGACCTAAATGTAAGACCGTATACTATAAAACTCTAAGAAGAAAACACAAGCAGAACACCCTTTGGCATAAATCGCAGCAATATCTTTTTCTATCCTTCTCCTGGAGTAATGGAAATAAAAACAAAAATAAACAAATAGACCTAATTAAACTCAAAAGCTTTTGCATAGCAAAGGAAACAGTTTAAAAAAATGAAAAGACAACCCACAGAGTGGGAGAAAAATATTTGTAAACAATGCAACCAACAAGGGAATTAACTCCAAAACTTACAAACAGTTCATGTAGCTCAATATCAAAAAAATAAAACACAATAAAAAAATGTGCAGAAGACCTAAACAGACATCCCTCCAAAGAAGACATACAGATGGACAAGATGCACATGAAAAGATGTTCAGCATCACTAATTATTAGAGAAATGCAAATCAAAACTATGAGATACCACCTCACACCAGTCAAAATAGTCATCATCAAAAATTTTACAAACAATTAAAGCTAGAGAGGGTGCAGAAAAAAGGGAACCCTCCTACAGTGTTGGTAGAAATGTAAATTAGCTACTCTGAAGAACAGTGTTGAGGGTCCTGAAAAAACTAAAAGTAGAGCTACCATATGGTCCAGAAATCTGGGTATATATCAGGAGAAAAACATGGCTTGAAAGAATACATGCACCCCATGTTCACTGCAGCACTGTCCACAATAGTCAAGACATGAAAGCAATTTAAATGTCCATTGACAGATGAATGGATAAACCAATACAATATTGTAAAGTAAAATAAATAAATTAATTTAAAAAAATAAATAAATGTCCACTGACAGATGAATGGATAAAGAAGATGTGGAATATAGATACAATGGAATATTATTCAGCCATTAAAAAGAATGAAATAAGGTCATTCACAGCAACATGGATGGACCTGGAGATTATCATACTAAGTAAAGTCAGTCAGACAGAGAAAGACAAATATCATATGATATGACTTATATGTGAAATCTAAAAAATGATGCAAACAAACTTATTTATAAAACAGAAACAGACTCGCACATTTAGAGAATGAACTTACAGTTACCAGCAGAGGAAGGGTATTTGGGACTGACATGCACACACTTCTATATTTAAAACAGAAAACCAATAGGACCTACTGGATAGCACAGGGAACTCTGCTCAATACTCTGTAATAATCTCAATGGGAAAAGAATTTGAAAAAGAATAGATGCATGTCTATGTATAACTGAATCATTTTGCTGTACACTTGAAATGAACACAGCATTGTTAATTAATTATACTCCAAAATGAAATTTAAAAAAAATTTAAAGGATTTTGGAGGAGAGAGAAACTGAAGGTTTTCTCACAGGTATAGTTCAGAGAAAAAGCCCACCTCTGAGAAAAGTTTCCCACCTATGCCGTGGAGAGTAGAAATACCAGAGGATTCACCTAGGCGAGGGAGAGCTGGAGACAACCCCTTGAGTCTGATAAGATCTAAGAGTTCAAACACAAATTGGGACCTAGCTTTGGTGGAGAGAGATTGAGTCAAAAAGCATAAGTTGAAGTGTTTACCATAGAGTGTAGCCTGAAGTTCATGGGGAAAGGAAAACAAACCCCAAAATGCCCTGTGACTGGGTCAAGTCTGAACAGACTCAAAAATCACTAAATGTGACTGAAATTCCCAGGAGAGTCTGGATTGAGTTCTACTCTACATTCAGACTGGGAGTTCAGGGCACCAAAATAAAATTTTATAGACAATAACATTTTATTTTTGCACACTCAGGTTGGTGACAATAAAATCTGTGCCAGTACAGGCATAGGAAAGCTGGTCCCTGGACTGAGAGAAACCTGAGGTTTTTCCTCAGATAGACATGAAACTTGCTCAGTTAAGACTGAACAATAACCAGCAGAAAAATCTGGCCCCTCTAGGAACTGAACCACGCCCCGAAACTGTTGAAGCCGTTGGCTAATGCGCATTGCACGGATGTGAACTCTCACAAAATGCCTGCAGCATAGAATGTAAATAACAGCTGGTTATTTTTCTAGATTCTTTCTTTTTCATCCTTCTTGGCCACCATCTCACAAACAAATGAGTTACTTTCAGAAAATAGGAACATCCGGAAAACAGAAATTCCAAGAGTGCAATCTACTGATGGAGATCCAATTAGAAATGTAAATCATATATAGAGAGAAGCACTAACATATACACATTACCATGTGTAAAACAGCTAATGGGAAGCTGCTGACTAGCTCAGGAAGCTCAGTTCTGTGCTATGTGATGACCTAGAGGGGTGGGATAGGGGCAGGGTAGGATAGGAAGTGGGGTGGGAGACTCAAGAGGGAGAGGATTTATGTATACTTATATCTAATTCCCGTTGTTGTACAGCCGAACCTAACGCAACACTGTGAAGCTATTATACTCCAAATAATAAATAAATAAATCATACATAAATTCAACGACTGTCCGCTGAGCATTTCATGTGCTAGATGCTGGTCTAGGCACCAGAGACAGAGAAGTGACAAGTGGGTTAATATCTTGCCTTCCTGATGTTTATGTTCTAGAAAGAGAGACAGACATAACTTCCCTCAAAATAAATATATAATATGATAGGTACTAAAGAAAAATAGAACAAGGTAAAGGGACATAGAGTAACATATGTTAGGTGAGAATTCTGGGAAAAATTTGAACAGAGTCATGGATAAAACAGGAACAATTTACCGGCTATCAGGGAAAGAGTGTGCCAGATGGAGGGAAGAATGAGTTGGAAAACCCAAAAGTATGAATGTTCTTGGCCTATTTGAAAAGCAGAAAGGAAGCCACTGGGTAAAGAACAAATGAGCAAGGGCAGAGTGTGAAAGGAGTTGATGACAGAGAGGTAGATGGCAGCAAGTTTAGGTAGGTCAAGGTAAAGACTTTTGGATTTTATTCTGTGTGTTTTAGTCACTCAGTCCTGTCCTACTCTTTGCGAGTCTGTGGTTTATAGCCCTCCAGGCTTCTCTGTCCATGGAATTCTCCAGGTAAGAATACTGGAGCGGGTTGCCATTTCCTTCTACAGGGTAACTTCCCGACCCAGGGATCAAACCCGGGCCTCCTGCTCTGCCATTCTAACGAGATGGAATCTTGCTGGAGAGACGCACAGAATGATATGACTTACTGCTGATTGAAAATGAACCACAAAACTCACAAATGGAAGCAAGGACACTGCCCAGGAGTTTTGGCAAGTGATCATCTGGAATTAGTGTGGTAACAAGTGGAGTTGGAGAGCAATGGTTGTATTTAGGATACATTCAAAAGGTAGAGTTGACACAATTTGCTGATGGATTGAACATGGGGTGTGATGAAAACAGAGAAGTCAAAATAACTCCCAAATTTTTGGCCTGGAGTTGTCATTTATTAAAGACTAAGAAAAAAGTAGTCTGGCAGGAGAGTCAAGAATTTGGAAATGTTAGATAGACATTGGATATTTGAGTCTAGAATTTAGGAAAGAGGTTAGGGCTGAATATATTATATTTGTGAAAGTCATCCCCATATGGATGGTATTTAAAATCATATTCTTTCATGAGTTCCCCAAGAATACTTTTGTCCTGAAGGATTTCCAAATGTATGAGGAAAATATCATCAATTTGCAGACCAAAATTCAAATTCATAGAATATTTTTTAATCTTTAACATCTGCTAAAGAAGAATCCCAACTAGATATGAAATAATTTGTTTTTATCATGACAAATGGTGCTCCAATTAGGTCAAAAATCTGTATTTATTAAAATTTTTAAATGATAGACTGACATTCCACATTTTATTACTTCGTTCCATTGTATGATACATATTGAAAATAATTGTGCTGGGTTTTCTGAAGCAGACTATACAAAGTGTCACAAATACAGTTGTTAAAAATCATTCAGTAAATACATGCAGATTATTAATCATTGTTAGTTAATAGAACTGTTAAAATAAACAGCAGGCAAAAGATTAAATGATCTTGCGTTCTTGGCAAACACTCTGTGAATCATGAAAGCACTTCACAAAAATTACTATATTCTTAACTCCTATTCAAGATTTTCCTGTTCAAGGAAACACTTGTCAAATATTCAATAATCAAAAACAAAGAGATAATGTGATTTATGGTTACTCATAGATATCACACTGCATATGAATGAGCTAAATTTGAAGCACCAAGGAAAGGAAAATCTTATTTGTAACCTAAACTAGCTATACAAGTGCCAAAATCTATGGTAAAGTTGAAACGTTTCATACTACACATAAGTAATAATTCTACACATTTTTATCATGAATCAATATGCAGAAGGTTTTAATTGTGATTAGCAGTATTATGTAAATTTGCTGTGAAAAATACAAGGAAAATTTAAAGAACCCTTTGCTGATATTGATAAATTTAGAGTTGCTTCTCAATTTATATAATTTCCTCTTTGAATTCAATGTTAACAATATGGCACTGACACAAGAGTTAGTGAATTTACGTAACCTGCACAGATGTCACTTCAAAACTCCTATTTGACTTCAAAGTTAAATTGATGCTTCTCTGAACTAGGAACCACATGAACACTGTGTTGCTGAGACCACCTGCATGGTGATGGCGCTGGAGACAACCCCGTTAAGGCCTCAAATGAAACTCTTAAGATACTGTGAATGCTAGTAGAGATCTCTGCCTTGTGGCTGCCTGGGACAAGCCTGGCACGTATGTTCTCTTGCTTATTAAACATGCCACCTACTAACCAGAAGTGGTTTTTCTGCCTCTGTTTCCATCTCTCCTTGCTCTCCGTACCAGAACTCCTGAGGTGGTTGTTACTGTTCACTCACTAAGGCGTGTCTGACTCTGCAACCCCATGGACTGCAGAACACCAGGCTTCCCTGTCCTTCACTATCTTCCAGAGTTTGCTCAAACTCATGTCCATTGAGTCAGTGATGCCATGCAACCATCTCATCCTCTATTGTCCCCTTTGCCTCCTGCCTTCAATCTTTCCCAGCATCAGGGTCTTTTCCAACGAGTTGGTTCTTCACATTAGGTGGCCAAAGTATTAGAGCTTTAGACTCAGCATCAGTCCTTCCAGTGAACACCCAGGACTGATCTCCTTTAGGATGGACTGGTTGGATCTCCTTGCAGTCCAAAGGACTCTCAAGAGTCTTCTCCAACACCACAGTTCAAAAGCATCAGTTCTTCAGTGCTCAGCTTTCTTTATGGTCCAACTCTCACATCCATACATGACTACTGGAAAAGCATACCTTTTACTATGTGGACTATCCTCAGTAGATTTTAAAGAAAAAAGGGCCTGAGAATAAGGTACGAGACTTCACCCTATCACAGAAGGATGTTATTTAACCTCTCTTTCTTTCCTTCCTTTTCTCATATTATGAAATCAATGGTTCTCAGCCTGAGGATCCTGTCAGAATCCCCTAAGAAATTTTGCTAAGTGCACATTCCCATCTTTGGGGGATTCTTGCCCTCCATGGCTGGGGAGAGACTGAGGGTGATGAGGAAGAGGAATTGCGTGGTTCAAAATTGTCACAAAAAATGATTTTGAGAAGAACTTCCTGGCTGAGTCCCATAGGCTGCACCACTTAAGTGGCCCACCCCTCACCATACTACCCAGCCAACTAAAATAATTCCTGATTCTATGGCTTATTGAATCATAAAAGAATCTAATAGATATGGGATAATACATAGCATCTCTTGCCCACCAAACTCAGTGACATATGACTGCAGCTAGCCTGTGGAGGTCAATGAAGTCCCTGTGACCACACACTCCCACTGCCCCCCCTCCCTTAAAATACCCTTAACATCCTCCCCTTAACTTATTCAAATCAGTTTCACATGCAAACCAGAGCCAAATTAGAAAATTAAACCTAGCAGACAGAAATGTGCTAAACATTTGCAGAATAAGCACATAGGAAAGTACAAAAATCAGTTTTTATTATGAAATTTGTAAAAGCAGCTTGCTTCCAATTTGGACTCTTTTTGCTAATGAAATCATTTTTCTCATCCTCCCAGCTGTGCAGGCAGGAGAGTGAGTTGTCACGGTCCCCGCTGTCAAGCTCCAGTCCCACTGAACCCAGAGCAGTCGCTGAGGCCTCTCTCCCCCCATATTGAATTTAGGAGGTCTGGAATTTTCATCAGCCAGAGCACATTCTGCGTATGTTGTCTGTCTCAAATGTTTGGACACCAGTCAGCATGTATGACAGGGTGACTGACAAGTGGCAGTTCAACCAATAAAGGGTTGAAAGTGTTCCTCTTTTCCACTTTGCATTTATAGAGTCAAGTGTTGCTCCAGGATTATTTTGTTTTGAGGCTACATTCTGAGATTACATCTCTAGCTAAAAATTGCATTTCTAAATAATAATGTGCGAAAGAGATTGCCTGAAAGATTTTGCCAGCCTTTCTGAAAAGATGCCAATGGATGAGCCATCTATCTTAGAAAATTTTAGATTGACAGTAAAATGATATGTAAGCACAAATGGAGACAACACTTTTGTTCACTTTCTGCAATAGAAGTTTTGAAATAGCTCTTTCATGTATATGCTTTATAAAACAAATTCCAAAATGGAGGACAAAATATAATTAAAATTTATATTCAGAGTACCATAACAAAAACAATATATAATCCAGTGTCACTAAATTGAATGCATGGCTTGTCACCAGCACCTGCATTTCAGAAAGTAAGCAAGAACTGTAGGTAACTAGAGCATGCACATTCAGTCGTGTCTGTTCTTTGTGACCCCATGGACTGTAGCCCTCCATGCTATTCTGTACATGGAATTTTTGCAGGCAAGAATACTGGAGTGGGTTGCCATTTCCTTCTCCAGGACATCCTCCCAACCCAGGGATCAAACCTGCATCTCCAGTGTCTCCTTCAATGGCAGGCGGATTCTTTAGCACTGAACCACCTGACTAGATCTTTCTGTAAAGTTACCTGTAACTGAGTTTGAAGTGAAACAGGATAAAACATATAGACAAGTCACATTGTTTTTTCAAAGATATTCTAGTTATGGCATACTTGGTTTATATTTTTATTCTAAAGTTATGGATTTATCTTCTTTATATATTTTTATTTTTCTAGCTTAATATTTTATTGGGTTTCCTTGATGACTCAGTGGTAAAGAATCCACCTGCAATGCAGAGGGTATGGGTCCAATCCCTGGTCTGGGAACTAAGATCCTGTGGGGGAGGCGGGTGCTGGGGCTCCGGGTGGGAGGCAGGGCTGTAGGCTTCCCTGGTGGGTCAACTGTAAATAATTCATCTGTCAATGCAAGAGATGTGAGTTCAGTCCAGATGCGGGTTCAATCTCCAGATCCCCTGGAGAAGGAAATGGCAATCCACTCCAGTATTCTTGCCTGGGAAATCCCATGAACAGAGGAGTCTGGCAGGCCACAGGCCATGGGGTCACAAACAGTTGGACATGACTTAGCAACTAAACAACAACAAAAAATTACATGTATATTTTGAGGAAAATAAGAAAAAATAAAGTCATGCCTTGAAATCTTGTTATCTAGAGATGGTTCTTGGTAACATTCCCTAAAGTGGACTTTAAGAGTATGGACATGTGTGCACACATGTATGTGTGTTGAGAAGAAATTTTAAAACAGCATTTATTCCAAAAACTCTTGCTTCTATAGATGAACATAACAAAGTGTCCTGGAGTAAATTTTCCTTTTTCAGGAAAGAGTCACTAGACAGACTTCTCATAGCTACTCAAAAGTAAAGGTTAATAATCACCTACTGCCTGATGAAGAGATACAGCAGAACCTTCGGGAATCTGACAGTCTTGCCCTCCCCATATCCTTTGATGTGCAGAGTCATCCTCTATGGGGAAGGTAGACAAATCTGCATACAAGTCAAGGAGCCTCCTGGGAGGGAGAGAATGTGAGCATGGTATTTTCCTGTTTGAAGGTCAAATGTTAGAATACTTGGGATGATCCTGACAATGGTCTGGTGATAGGAAAAGACCACAGAGTTCCAAATGGAGTTCTCCAGGCTGGCAGGGAAATTGTGGGGTAACCCATTCTCTAAAAACGAGAGCCTGAGGTCCAGGGGAAAAGTTTTACTTTCCAGGGGAAAAGCTTGTTCTCAGCATGGCATGTGGTTGAACTTAGAAGAGCCAGGAGATTCAACAAGTGAATCTAATTAGATGCAAAAGAGGCTACCTTGAGATTCAGAGCTTAGAACCCCATGTGACCTATGGAGATATCTGAAGCTACAGACACAAGCTGCCTCCCAGGGGACAGAGGCATACAGGCGAGTACAGAGACGTGTGACCTAGAGATGGAACTCAATAAAGGATCAGGGAGGAAGGCAGACACATGGACCCAGTCAACCAAGCCAATGGCTGCTAAAACAAGGCCCAACACGGAACCAATCAGACTGTGCACAGACTGTTTTAGACGGAATAAGCCACTGAGGTTCTTGAACAATTTCAGGTGAAATAATCCTCAAGAAACTATGAAACTTCTAAATTATATCTCTGGAGTCCCAAACTGTCTTAGAAATGAGAAGGATGTGACTAGATCTGTAACCCAAGCTGACAAATTGACCATACCAGTGACATGAATGCATATATGTGTATGTGTGTGTGTGTGTGTGTTTTGAAATAGAGCATCACATGAAACATAAATCCTTATCAATTACTGATTTTCTGTTAGGCTTATTATACATTGACTCAAATATCCATTCAACAAGCATTTATAAAACACTTATAATATACAAGGCACTGTGTATACTGTGTTGAATAAGGCACTGTCTAGTGAGTGTTTCACAGGCAAGAACAATAAATTATAGCACAATTTGATAAGTGTGCTTTCGTTGAGAAATAAACAAAGCATTGTGGAAGGCCAGATTAATACTATATACAAGTGATTTATATTCCTTTTTCTCTGACTACTACCCAATCTCTCTTTTCTGATTTGCCCATAAGCAGGGAAGCCACAGAAGGAAAGTAGGATAATCTGCATGTCAAATGGTCAAGTCAGATGAAGACTGATGCCTTGATGACATCAATGGATTTGGTACTTAGAAGGTCACTGGCGAATCATTCAAAAAACCTTTTTTTGAATGCTGCAATCTTTGCATCTCAGTGAGTTAGGACCTAAAATAAAGGTGTCTTTTGGTAGAATTTAATAAAGAAATGTTGCTAATTCTAGAGATTTACAGAAATAGTAGTTTTTATTAGTCTGCTTGTATATCTTCCACTGTCCCTCTCCATCAGAGCAAAGGGAATCATCTTCCCTCTCCTTTTGGAAGGGCTTCCCTGGTGGCTCAGACGTAAAGAATCTGCCTGAAACGCAGGAGACCTGGGTTCAATCTCTGGGTTGGGAAGATGCCCTGGAGAAAGGAATGGCAACCCACCCCAGTATTCTTGCCCGGAGAATCCCATGGACAGAGGAAGCCTGGTAGGCTGGCAAAGAGTTGGACATGACTGACACTATCACTCTATTCACTGCTTTTTGAAACCTCCTTCGTTTCCCAGGGCAAAGGAAGGGATGGTCTTGCCTCACTCAGATGACCCCACTCCCCTCTTCCTGGGCAGACATGGCCCCTCCACTCTAGTTGATACAGTTTGCATATGTGAAGGTTTTGTCTAAGGAGTTTAAGGGGTTAGAGCTCAGCCTTGAAAAAAAACAAAGGGAATTTTTTCTTTTTTCACTCTAACCATTACTTCTGTCAACCAACCCCTCTAGAATGTGTTCCTCTGACTTTCCAGATTCAATATGGTACCTGTGTACTGAGGATGAGGAAGACAGAAAAGGATTTACAGTCCTCCCAATTCCATCCTTAGAATTATTCCTTCAGCTTCACTTAGTGACTTTCCATCTCTTCGAAAGGATACATTATACAAATTTTAAAATGGGAAACTGGCTTCAGGGACTTGGAGCTCTACAAGCTGATGACATTTCTTTTTTCTTTTTTTTTTTTAATTGGAGGCTAATTACTTTACAATACTGTGGTGGTTTTTGCCATACATTGACATGAATCAGCCACGGGTGTGCATGCCCCCCCACCACGCCCACTGCCCCCCGCCCCCGCCATCCTGAGCCCCCCTCCCTCCCCATCCCATCCCTCTGGGTTGTCCCAGTGCATTGGTTTTGAGTGCCCTGTTTCATGCATCAAACTTGGACTGGTCATCTATTGCACATATGGTAATATACATGTTTCAATGCCATTCTCTCAAATCATCCCACTCTCTCCTCCCACAGAGAAGGAGGATATTTCTTTTAAAACATTACTTGATGGATACGTTCATTTATCTAACTCTACCTGGTTGAAATGGCAGTTGTCCACTCAGTTTCTCTTTCAAAATCCACAAATGTGTGTAGCAATAATTGTAGGTCCACTGGAAGCTGATCTGTTTTTACAAAGTGAAGGAGTTGCCATCTAAAACCTATAAACTGTCACAGTCTGTCATCATTGCAAAGTTGCAGTCATTATTTAAATTAGGCTGTGAATGACTTTTTTTTCCCCTCTGTGATGGCCTTTCAGATGGTGATGAGCCATATAGCCAGTCACAATAAACTGGCACTAAGCGTTCTCAACCCATTAGTCCTGCCCATAATTTGATGTTTTCAGGAAAGCCTATAGATGATATAAAAAAGATTCTGTCCCTGTTTATGCCTGTTAGGGAAAAAAGTCCAAGAAAATGTTTTTGACATAACTACCTGAATATGAGCTAGACATTAGGGCTGCTGCAGATGGGGGGAAAAAAAATCAAAAGCCTTATTTATTACCAGCTATAATACATCCTTGGTGAGAAATCTCTCTTTGAATAGGGCAAAAGTTATCTGTCACCTTTGTTTAGTATTCAACAGTTCATAAAGCCTTAAAGAGAAATAATGTCATTTAATTTTTACAATATTACAATGCCTTGGTAGAGCACGTAGTCACATCCTTATTCTCATTTTACATATGAGAAAAGGGAGACTTAGGACATGTTTGGTGACTTACCCAAAGTTACAACAGAGTTGGTAAATAACAGAACAACCTAACCCCAGCTTGTATCTCCAAAGCTCCTCTCTACTAATGACTGCTCTTGAGTCTTCTCTTGCCTTAACATCTTTTGCATAATAAATTCATTTGGTTCAAAAAGATGAGTAGTCAAATTCAAGAGGCAGACTCTCAGTGCAGCACTTCACACACTTCTCAAGTGCAACCTGCACTTCTCAGGAGGTTCTGACAATCCCAATTCCCAAGCCACATCCTATCTCAAATACATCAGAATATCTGGGGGTGGGACCAGATGTCAGTACTCTTTTAACTCCCAAGAGATTACAATGGGCAGTCAATTACACTACTTCCAAAAATCACTGAGCCCTGGAAATCTCCCGAGAAGCGTTTCAAACAATAGATAGCCCCATCCTAGCCCAGAAGATGTGTCTTCATTTAGATAGAGGTAGAACTCAAGGACTTGAAATTTTTAAAAAGCTCTTCCAGTGATCCTGATGCATGCAAAGTTTAAGAACAACTGCTTTAGTGGGTAGGAAGTTCAGCTTTAGAACACATGTTCTGACAGCTCTTGTGCTCAATTGCTCAGTGGGGCCCAGTTCTTTTCAACCACATGGACTGTAGCCTGCCAGGCTCCTCTGTCCGTGGAATTTTTCAGGCAAGAATACTAGCACAGGTTGCCATTTCCTCCTCAAGGGGATCTTCCCTACCCAGGGATCAAACACGTGTCTCTCGCACCTCTTGCATTGGCGGGAGGATTCTTTATTACTGTGCCACCTCGTACAGTATAGATAAGTTAGTGAATCTACAACTACAGATAAGTTAGTGAATCTCTCAAAGCTTCAGTTTCCTCATCTATATCTCCTGGAGGAGGGCATGACAACCCACACCAGTATTCTTTCCTGGAAAATTCCATGGACAGAGGAGCCTGGCGGGCTATAGTCCATGGGGTGACAAAGAATAGGACATAACTGAGCACAAAGAGGAGGTGATAGTACCACTTTTCTTTTATAGTTGTCTTGATGATTAAGTGAAATAATGCAGCAATAGTCCAAGTGTGGTGCCTGGACTAGCAACATCAGTATAACTGAGGATGTTGTCAGAAACACAAAAATTATCATTACACCCACACCTATTGAATCAGAAACTCTGAGAGCAAGGTTTTATTAGCCTTTAACAAGAACCACCCCCCTCCTACCCAGGTGACTATTATGCATGCTAAAGTCTGCTCACTGACATAATGTTTATAATGTGACTAGTCCAGTGTCCTGCACACAGAATGTGCTAACCACACATACTATTATGTTGTTATTGTCAACATCATGGACGTCATCCACACTTGTGTAAAAGGCTTCCAAACCATGGTAAAATAACTTCCAAAATAACAGCTGGAAATGAAATTACAACCAGCCAGAAAGAGCAAGTTCAATGTCAAGATTACTACTACAATTAAGAGGACAAATGGTCTTTGTCCTCATGAACCATTCAACATTCCAAATAAATTGCAACCACCTGACTGTATCATTTCTCTTTTTAAAAACACATCAATTGTTTTAATTACCCACAGTACGGAGTTTGAAATCAGGCTTTTCCTTCTTCACCAAACTGTGACGTACAACCTTCTCCCTCCCCATCTATGTCCCTGTTTTCTTGTCCGAGTTTTGAATAAGCCACGTTTCTGTCTACCTCCTGATTCTTGATAATTGCCCTTCTAAGAATGATTGTATCTTTGGAAAAAAGAATGCAAAATAAATCAGAAATCAGTCTACTAGTCAAAATAGTAGCTATTACCGTGTGTCTACCGTGTCCCCAGGAAATGGCTGGGGCTTGTGGGTTTAAAAAAAAAAAAAAAGACCTTACCTTACGTAATAAGAGGTAGAAGAAAAGTAAAGACACCAAACAAATGGTCGCATATAATTAGATTACTATGTGGGTGCAAAATTCTACAAGAAAGAAGTGCAAGGTGCTAAGGAGATAAATCTGAGATCCATCACATGGTCGGCAGGAGCAGCAGATGCTGGCAGGGACAGAGCAAGACTCCTGAGAAATGATCTTGAGACCGAAGATGTGACAAGAGCATGGGGTGGGGATGTTGCAGTCATCTCACATAGAGGGAATAACAAGGTTCAAAGGTGGAAAGGAGTATGGTGGATTCGCGGATAGTCTGGCCAGGACAAAACAAAGGTGAGCACCCAAGACCACTAGTCTCTATCAGCAACAGAATGAAATAGGGTGAGATAGGTGGTACTAGTGGCAAAGAACCCACCTGCCAATGCAGGAGACCAAAGAGACACGGGTTCGCTCCCTGGGTAGGGAAGATCCCCTGGAGGAGGAAATGGCAACCCATTTCAGTATTCTTCCATGGACAGAGGAGCCTGACGGGCCACAGTCCACTGGGTCGCAAAGAGTTGGATATGACTGAAGCAACTTAGCACTTAAACTAAAATTAGCTTTATTCTCTAAGAACCCAAGAAACTATTTTTAGCTCATACTGCTGAAGCTTTGGGAAACTAACAAGTGATTCAGACATGAACACAAGTCCAAAGCCCTTGGAGTATTTTGGATCCCATTCGGATTCCAAATCTCATCAAAAAAATTAGGCAGAACAAATGACAAAGACATGCAATAAAAATTTTAAAGAAATTATTTTTGCCTTAAAGAAAGAAGGGTGAAAGCCAATCTTTTTTTCTCCTGCAAGGTTTGTGGGATCTTAGTTCCCCAACGAGGGATTGAACCCACGCCCTGGCAGTGAAAGCACAGAGTCTTAACTATTGGATGGCTAGGCAATTTCCCAAAACCAATCTTATATTGGTCTTCTATATTTGAAAGGCTTTTATATACATGAAGATAATCTGTTTTTCTTCATCTCCATTGAGAATAGAGAAAGAAGAAATGTATTTAGAGAGCAATCTTCAAAATACAGGTCTGGGGTCTTTCCTGATGATCCAGTGGCTAATATTCTGCGCTCTCAATGCAGGGGGCCCGGGTTCCATCCCTGACCAGGGAACTAGATCCCACATGCCATAACTAAGAGTTCACTTATCACAACTAAAGAACCTGTATGCTGCAGCTAAGGCTGGGTACTGCCAAGTAAATAAATATTTTTAAAAATTCAAAATATATATAGGTCTAATAGAAAAGAAAACTAGGTTCTTTAGCTTTCTTTAGGGGGACTTAAGTGGTGTCCCTGAAGACATTTCTAAATAAGCTAGATTTCCCTATACTGAAGATATTTTACCTGGAAGCAGAAACTACATGATTTCTTGAAGCAGCTTGCCATAAAGTTCATTCCAAAGGAAGTTAAGTGAAGTGAAGTCGCTCAGTCGTGTCTGACTCTTTGCGACCCCGTGGACTGTAGCCTGCCAGGCTCCTCTGTCCATGGGATTCTCCAGGCAAGAATACTGGAGTGGATTGCCATTTCCTTCTCCAAAAAAAAAAAAAAAAAAGGAAAGTTAAGATCAATGCAAATAAAGTTAAGATTAATGCAATGCAAAGATCAATGCAAATAAAACTGAAACAACAGTGTCATCTAGCGGAAAGCTCAGTAATAGCACTCAATATATTCAATACCAATCTATGATAGAAAAATTCCCTATATACTCTGAACTTTCAAACTAATTAATTTTTTTAAACCTAGATGCAAACCTGTTTCAAGATCATATTTTCCAATTCATGTCTCAGCCACATATGCTTAAGGGAAAAACAAGCCCCAGATCCTCAGGCCAATGGATGTCTAAACCCTCCAGAGGGGCTCACAGACAGTTCCATAAGTAGTTTGAGAGTTACAGTTTAAAGGCTAAACCCAACAGAAAAGGAATGTTTTAATTAAATTCTTAACAGCTAGACTCCTCATTCATGTCTTGGGTTTTCCAGATTTCAAGACGAGTATAAATCTCTGTTGCTGAGATAAAGGGTGACTGCGGATGAGAAGGATCAGAAGCTAAACTGACAAGACCTTCTGGCGGCCCTTCTGTTAGTCTCTTCCAGGTGACCTCTCTCAGTAAACCTTCTGGGAAATGCCGCATTGTTTTTGGTGGTTTTCCTCACCCCTGCTTTGTTGTCAGTCAGAAAGCTTAGGTTCACAAGACACTACAGACTGAATGTGTCCCACCAGAATTCCAAGGTTGCAACCTAATCCCTAACGTGATGGTATTTGGACATGGAGCCCCGGGGATGTGATGAGGTCATAGGCGCAGCTCTCAGAAATAAGACTCTCGTTGCTGTTCACTTGTTGAGTCCTGACTCTTTGTGACCCCATGGACTGCAGCAGGCCAGGCTTCCCTGTCCTTCACCATCTCCGGGAGTTTGCTCAGATTCACGTCCCCTGAGTCAGTGATGCTATCTAAACCATCTCATCCTCTGCCGCCCTCTTCTTTTGCCTTCAATCTTACCCAGCATCAGGGTCTTTCCAACGAGTCGGCTCTTTGCCTCAAATGGCCAAAGTATTGGAGCTTCCACCTCATTCCTTCCAGTGAATATTCAGGATTGATTTCCTTTAAGGCTGACGAGAAATAAGATCACTACCTTATAAAAGAGACCCCAGGGAATTCCCTGATTGTCCAGTGGTTAGGACTCTGCTTTCACGGCCGAGGCATCAGTTCAATCCCTGGTCAGAGAACTAAGATCCCACAGGTTCATCCAAATTAAATAAAATGATTAATTTGAAAAAATCTTTAAAAAAGACCACAGAGCTCCTTTCCCCTCCTGCCATTTGAGGACACAGTACAGCTCATCTATGAACCTGGAGGTGGGTTCTCACCAGACACTGAATCTGCCAACCCTCTGATCTTGGACTTCCCAGCCTCCAGAACTATGAGAAGTAAATGCTGTTTATATTCCACTCAGTCTGTGGTATTTCTGTTACAGCAGCCCAGATAGACTAAGACACAAGCAGTGCCTCATGCCAGGAAAACATACGTGGGACATACAAGATCTTGTCAAAAGAGAACGAGTTCAGGTATATGTTAAGTCACTCAATCATGTCTGACTCTCTGTGATCCCATGGACTGTAGTCTGCCAGGCTCCTCCATCCATGGGATTTCCCAGGCAAGAATTCTGGAGTGGGTTGCCATTCCCTTCTCCAGGGGATCTCCCCGACCTAGGGATCGAACCCGGGTCTCCTGCATGGCAGGCAGATACTTCACCTTCTGAGCCACCAGGGAAGCCCTAAGCCACCTTGTTAATATGGGCAGAAAGGTTCCAGTTACCAGTGGATTGCTTCTGAGATCTAAATGTACCCTGTATTCTTTGCTCTGCAATAATCAAACTGGATCTTATATTCTACCTTTGCAGTTTGCATGAGGATAAAATTTTAACTTTGTCACAGAGGGTGCTGGGAGGACACTAGGGTAGGAAGGGGTTCTGCCTCCTGGTTGCAGGTACCCCTCTGGGTCTGCTCCTGCAATAGATGAAGCTTTCACAAGCCCCCCTTCCGCAGCACTAGCTGGACACCAGTACATGGCACCTCCCATGCATGGTCTTCCCCACACTCCCTAGGAGCACTTCTCTGTGGAGGGCCACTGGCTTGGCACTTTCCCGTAAGAGCCTTCCCTGGGAGCCCCTCGGGGAGCTTTGCACAGAGCTCTCCCAGGAAGCCTCAGCCATGCCTTCTCCAGTGAAGCTGGATTTCAGTTCTGAGATGAGGGGGTGATGGCAGCAACAGGCTTTTCCAGATTGGTTCCTTCACGGGTGCTCTCCCTTAGCCTTCAGTGGGTGGCCCCTGTATCTGCCCTTCTTTGATTCTCAACAGTTCTCTTTACCCTTTACTAGTCAATTCCCATTACTCTAATTCCCTGTTCCAGTTAATACATGTCTATATTGCAAGCATGCATGCTCAGTCCCTTCGGTCATGTCTGACTCTTTGTGATCGCATGGACCGTAGCCCGCCAGGCTCCTCTGTCCTTGGGATTCTCCAGGCAAGAATACTGGAGTGGTTTGCCATGCCCTCCTCCAGGGGACCTTCTGGATCTGGGGATCGAACCGGTGTCTGCCTGTGTCTCCTGCATTGCAGGCAGATTCTTTACTCACTGAGTCACCTGGGAAGCCCCAAATGTCTGTTTTACATGGTCCCTAGTCAAATTACTTGTGGTTTATGTCTCCTGACTGGATCCTGATGGATACACTATTCAATATATGGTAGTTAAGGGCTTCCCTGGTGGCTTAGAGGGTAAAGCATCTGCCTGCAATGAGGGAGACCCAGGTTCGATCCCTGGGTCGGGAAGATCCCCTGGAGAAGGAAATGGCAAGCCACTCCAGTACTCTTGCCTGGAAAATCCCATGGACAGAGGAGCCTGGTCGGCTACAGTCCATGGAGTCACAAAGAGTCGGACACAACTGAGAAACAACATGACACACACACACAGGGACCTATCAGTTTTGTGTGACCTGGAGTTTCTATAACATGGGATTTCCCCTTCAAAAGAAATAATATGAAATTACTAATAGAAAATTAAGTACACAATTTTGGGGGGATCTCATGCAAATAAGAGACTCTGAAACACAGGCTTCACAGTAAAGACTGTAGCCCGCCAGGCTTCTCTGTCCATGGGGATTCTCCAGGCAAGAATACTGGAGTGGGCTGCCATTCCCTTCTCCAGGGTATCTTCCCGACCCAAGGATCAAACCAGGGTCTCCTGCAATGCAGGCAGATTCTTTACCATCTGAGCCACCAGGGAAGCCCCAGTAAGTCCAGCACTGAGCAGCAATTGTCTTCTTAAGGGAAACATGTGTGGGATATATGTGTCTCAAGTGACCTTCTTCCTCAGCATCATGATGTTGAAGAAGCAGAATTAGTTACCTGGACACGTCACATGTAGAGTCACATGTAGAGTTAGCTCCCTTGTGGCCCAGACAGTAAAGCATCTGCCTGTAATACAGGAGCCCTGGGTTTGATCCCTGGGTCAGGAAGATCCCCTGGAGAAGGAAATGGCAACCCACTCCAGTATTCTTGCCTGGAAAATCCCATAGATGGAGGAGCCTGGTGGGCTACAGTCCATGGGGTCGCAAAGAGTTGGACACGACTGATCGACTTCACTTTCACATTTCACATGTAGTGTGTTTTGAGGAATTGCTCATCAAGAAATGTCAAGACCTGCCCAACAGCCTGTCTTCATGTTTTCACGTGTCTTCCCCCCACCACCCCAAACTATCTCTGTTGCTCCTTTTCTGACTCTTCAAGGTTTTTCCATTCAACTGCTTTTCTGCCTGCCCTCCCAGCCTCAAGTAATTCTTTCCTTACTTCTGCACAAATAAATCTTAAAACATATCTTATTATGGAACTCACCAAACTAAAATGTAAGTATTTTCTGTGTCTCTCTCTCCAAGTACAGTGCACACATTAGATATTCCCTAAATGCAAGTTGAATTAAATGATTCCAGCTTCAGATGTTAAAAAAAAAAACCTGAGGTTAGTCATCACTCTTTAAATCAAACCTTGTGAGTGATGATTCCTTCTATTCAAAGTTCTGACAATGAGATTGTTAATATGAAGTAAGGTACTATTTTCCAATTTCAATTTTATAGACATTAATTCTACATTTCATAATGCATGTGTTAATATAACAAAATAAATTCCCCTAAAGATGATTTGAAGACAAACTAGGTATCAAAGAATCGAATACATCAACACAGTGTTTTGAAATGGCTTTTATTTAATGATATTAACACAGAAGTTACAGCCACAATCAGTCATTTTCCATCTTGTATTCTCCCAATAAAAAGGAAGTCCATTCTGTAGAAAGTTTAGATCATTCTGTTGAGGGAAAATGACCCAATATTTTCTTTTCTTTTCCCCAATATTTTCTAAAAATACTGCTTAATTACTTAATCAAATACCAGTGAGGCAAAACATTGCCATTTCCTCCTTCCACTCAACAAGTCATCCAACCAGTCAACTAACAGAACAATGCTAAGCACAGATCTAATCTCAGAAATCCCACATCTGATCTAATTGGCCCCTTCTTTTTCCACATTGTTTCTTGAAGTTAAGCAAAATTTATTTACTACTTCACACATCCATGTCCCTAGAAATCCCTAGATAGATTCAGATTCAATCAAGTCAGACAGGTTTCTTTTCAGTCATACACATAAAATCTGGAATCATGACAGATAAATTTGATTTATGGCCCATCTTGAGTCTATGTATTCAGAACATTTCCACAGTTTCATTTCCCATCCATAAGCTCATCAGAACAAAACACTGGAACTCTGATTCCTTCCTACAATGACCATCTTTTCAAGTCAGAGCCAGAGGGCAAAACTAGAGAAAAAGATGAGGAGCAGAGCTGGAGAACATGAATATAGTTCCTCTTCTTGACCGTCCCCCCAAATCCCCAAAGTGGACCACCATGTGGGCTTTTGAGTGGGGATGGCACTTGGGGGATACAGGTTCCTACCCAGGAATTTTCTTAACGTTTAAGAGAAATCCATTAGAATGGAGGTGGATATTTCTTTAATTAATTGTGTAGCTACAAGGAAAAAAACAATTCCTAAGGGTTGTGAGTTAGTTCAGACATAGGAATCCAGTAAGAAGTCAAGAGGACTTCACAGTCCCTTTCTGGCTTTCTTTAAGGTCCTCTTCACATAACTTTTGAACACTAAGGTCAGAGACCAGAAAAATTAATTATCTCTCCCTTCTTTCCTTATTCACCCCCCACAACTTGAGCCCACCCTCCAATCTTTAAATATCCTTTGTTATAAAGGCACCATGTGGGTTCATCCCTGCCTAGCTGGCATGAGTGCTAAGTCATTCAGTTAGCCTGTCCATCTCTTTGAGACACCATGGACTACAGCCCACCAGGCTCCTTTGTCCATGGGATTCTCCAGGCAAGAACATTGGAGTGGGTTGCTATGCCCTCCTCCAGGGATCTTCTCAACCCAAGGATCAAACCCACATTTCTTAAGTCTCCTGCATTGACAGATGGGTACTTTACCACTAATGCCACCTGGGAAGCCCGTCTTTGTTCTATGGCTCATTCCCAAATTGATTACCTCAGTAAACCATTATAAGAAGCATTCTCGACTTGAACAAGAAACCCCACACTGCAAGATTTTCTGAGCCTTGAAGATAATGTAATATAAATAAACCTGGGAAGACCGCGAGCCGACCCAAGGAGGTCTACAGTAGATTGTCAAAAAATTGACAGGGAAAATTCTGCAGTCAGAACATGTAGCATTTGAGCCCCAACTCCATCACTTACTAGATGTGTAATTTTATTTTTTTCTTCTGTAAAATAAAGATAAAATTATACTTTAGCTCATAGAAATATCACAAAAATTAAATGAGATAATACATAGGAAGTGCATTGATATGGTTACTTATCAACAGTGATAGTTAATCTTGCTAATGTGCTGTTGTTCTGTCAGAAGCTTTTCATTCCAGGGAGACGCTCTAAGGTGAGTTTAACTATGATTTTTTTCTTATTATCCTGTGGTATTTTTTCATAGTATAACTGTTCATGGATCAGAGCATCCTTCATTTTTCTCTCCCAGTTGTTCAGTGGTCATCTGCTACAAGGACCAACTGTTTCAGGAGTGGCAGAGACAGCCCTCTGCAGAGACAGGACAAACTAGAAACATCAGATATTTCACAACTGCATTTAATAAAGCTGCTTCCCTTGTGGCTCAGCTGGGAAAGAATCCGCCTGCAATGCAGAACACCTGGGTTCAACCCCTGGGTTGGGACGATCCCCTGGAGAAGGGAAAGGCTACCCACTCCAGTAGAGTCTGACAGGACTGAGCAATTTTCACTTTCACTCTTTAATAAAGCTGCATTTACAGATCATGAATC
This sequence comes from Dama dama, assembly GCF_033118175.1. NCBI lineage: Eukaryota > Metazoa > Chordata > Mammalia > Artiodactyla > Cervidae > Dama > Dama dama. Next base: position 52,649,323 of record NC_083710.1, read on the forward strand.
TCTTCTCTTTCTGTGGTCTAGGTTACAAAAAGACTATATTTACAGATTTTACTTCTTGTGGCTATGAATATTAATTATTTAAGACAGCACAGTGGGTGGTGAGGGAGTTGGTAATTCGGGAAGAAGGGGTCCCGAGTAGAAAACACAGCTTCCTAATTTGCAGGTGACATGACTCCTTGGATACAAACAACAAACACCTTCATGATTCCTAACTTTTATGCCTTTGGAGCGGTGAGTGGTGGCTGCATGGCGCTGGGGCAGCCGAGAGGACATACCCCACGTACAATGTCAGGAGCAACAGTCGTGAGGAGATACTCCACGTTCAAGGTCAGGAGCTGCAGCTGTGCTTTGCTGGACCAGCCATGAGGATATAGCCCACATCCAAGGTCAGAGAAACCCCAGTAAGATGGTAGGCACTGGATGTGAGGAAATACCCCACATCCAAGGGCAAAGGAGAAGCCCTAGCAAGATGGTGGGAAGGGCAAATTTGCGTTTAGAATCAAACCCCATTCCTGCCAGACACGCTAAGAGGGCTCAAACAAACCTTGTGCACACCAGGACTCAGGGACCCCACAGAGACTGAGAGAGAAATGTGTTTGAGCATCTCCTGTGGAGGTACGGGTCAGCAGTGGACTGCCACAGGACAGCGGCTCTGGGTGCAGCAGACTTGGGTATGGCAGAAGCCCTCTTGGAGGAGGTCGCCATTAACCCCATCATGGAACTGCCAGAACTTAAGACAGAACTGGGAAAAAGCTTCTTGGAGGGCACAAACAGAACCTTGTGCAACAGGACCCAGAAGAAGGCAACAGTGACACCATGGAAGACTGACCCAGACTTGCCTAGGAGTGTCCAGGAGTCTCCAGCAGAGGCGTGGGTCGGCGGTGGCCTGCTGCAGGGTTGAGGGCACTGAGTGTAGCAGTACATGCCTGGGATCTTTTGAAGGAGGTCGCCATTATCTTCATTACCTCCACCATAGTCTGGCCCCAGGTAAATAGCAGGGAGGGAACACAGCTCCACGCATCAACAGAAAATTGGATTAAAGATTTACTGAGTATGGCCCCCCACATCAGAACAAAAGCCAGTTTCCCCCTCTGTCAGTCTCTCCCAACAGGAGCTTGCATAAGCCTCTTATCCTTATCCATCAGAGGGCAGACAGACTGAAAACCACAATCACAGAAAACTAACCAATCTAATCACATGGACCACAGCCTTGTCTAACTCAGTGAAACTATGAGCTGTGTAGGGCCACCCAAGATGTACAGGTCATGGTGGAGAGGTCTGACAGAATGTGGTCCACTGGAGAAGAGAATGGCAAACCACTTCAGTATTCTTGCCTTGAGAACCCCATGAACAGTATGAAAAGGCAAAAAGATAGGACACTGAAAGATGAACTCCCCAGGTTGGTAGGTGCCCAATATGCTACTGGAGACTGGTGGAGAAATAACTCCAGAAAGAATGAAGAGATGGAGCCAAAGCAAAAACAATACCCAGTTATGGATGTGACTGGTGATGGAATCAAAGTCCAATGCTGTGAAGAGCAATATTGCATAGGAACCTGGAATGTTAAGTCCATGAATCAAGGCAAATTGGAAGTGGTCAAACTGGAGATGGCAAGAGTGAGCATTGACATTTTACAAATCAGCAAATTGAAATGGACTGGAATGGGTGAATTTAACTCAGATGACCATTATATCTACTACTATGGGCAAGAATCCCTTAGAAGAAATGGAGTAGCCATCATAGTCAACAAGAGTACGAAATGCAATACTTGGATGCGGTCTCAAAAATGACAGAATGATCTCTGTTCATTTCCAAGGCAAACCATTCAATACCATGGTAATCCAAGCCTATGCCCTGACCAGCAATGCTGAAGAAGCTGAAGTTGAACGGTTCCATGAAGAACTACAAGACCTTCTAGAATTAACACCCAAAAAAGATGTCCTTTTCATTATAGGGGACTGGAATGCAAAAGTAGGAAGTCAAGAAACACCTACAGTAACACGCAAATTTGGCCTTGGAGTACAGAATGAAGCAGGGCAAAGGCTAGTAGAGTTTTGCCAAGAGAACACACTGGTCATAGCAAACACCCTCTTCCAACAACACAAGAGAAGACTCTACACATGGACATCACCAGATGGTCAACACCGAAATAAGATTGGTTGTATTCTTTGCAGCCAAAGATGGAGAAGCTCTATACAGTCAGCAGAAACAAGACCGGGAGCTGACTGTGGCTCAGATCATGAACTCCTTAATGCCAAATTCAGACTTAAATTGAAGAAAGTGGGGAAAATCACTAGACCATTCAGATATGACCTAAATCAAATCCCTTACAATTATACAGTGGAAGTGAGAAATAGATTTAAGGGACTAGATCTGATAGAGTGCCTGATGAAGTATGGATGGAGGTTCATGACATTGTACAGGAGACTGGGATCAAGACCATCCCCAAGAAAAAGAAATACAAAAAATAAAAATGACTGTCTGAGGAGGCCTTACAAATAGCTGTGAAAAGAAGAGAAGTAAAAAGCAAAGGAGAAAAGGAAAGATAATATCCATTTGAGTGCAGAGTTCCAAAGAATAGCAAGGAGAGATGAGAAACCCTCAGTGATCAGTGTAAAGAAAGAGAAGAAAACAATAGAATGGGAACGACAAGCGATCTCTTCAAGAAAATTAGAGATACCAAGAGAACACTTCATGCAAAGATGGGCTCATTAAAGAAAAGAAATGGTAGGGACCTAACAGAAGCAGAAGATATTAAGAGGAGGTGACAAGAATACACAGAAGAACTCTACAAAAAAGATCTTCATGACCCAGACAACCACGATGGTGTGATCACTCACCTAGAACCAGACATCCTGGAATGTGAAGTCAAATGGGCCTTAGGAAACACCACTATGAACAAAGCTAGTGGAGGTGATGGAATTCCAGTTGAGCTATTTCAAATCCTAAAAGATGATGCTGTGAAAGTGCTGCACTCAATATGCCAGCAAATTTGGAAAACTCAGCAGTGGCTACAGGACTGGAAAAGGTCCGTTTTCATTCTAATCTCAAAGAAAGGCAATGCCAAAGAATGCTCAAACTACCACACAGTTACACTCACCTCACACACTAGTAAAGTATTGCTCAAAATTCGCCAAGCCAGGCTTCAGCAATACGTGAACCTTGAACTTCCAGATGTTCAAGCTGGTTATAGAAAAGGCAGCAGAACCAGAGATCAAATTGCCAACATTCGCTAGATCATCGAAAAAGCAAGAGAGTTCCAGAAAAACATCTACCCCTGCTTTATTGACTATACGAAAGCCTTTGACTGTGTGGATCACAATAAACTGTGGAAAATTCTGAAAGAGATGGAATACCAGACCACCTGATCTGCCTCTTGAGAAACTTGTATGCAGGTCAGAAAGCAACAGTTAGAACTGGACATGGAACAACAGATTGGTTCCAAATAGGAAAAGGAGTACACATCATGAGAAATGCTGGGCTGGAGGAAGCACAAGCTGGAATCAATATTTCCGGGAGAATATCAATCACCTCAGACATATAGATGACACCAGCCTTATGGCAGAAAGTGAAGAAGAACTAAAGGGCCTCTTGATGAAAGTGAAAGAAGACAGCGAAAATGTTGGCTTAAAGCTCAACATTCAGAAAACTAAGATCATGTCATCCAATCCCATCACTTCATGGCAAATAGATGGCGAAACAGTGGAAACAGTGTCAGGCTTTCTTTTGGGGGTCTCCAAAATCACTGCAGATGGTGGCTGCAGCCATGAAATTAAAAGACGCTTACTCCTTGGAAGGAAAGTTATGACCAGCCTAGACAACATATGAAAAAGTAGAGACATTACTTTGCCAACAAAGGTCTGTCTAGTCAAGGCTATGGTTTTTCCAGTGGTCATGTATGGATGTGAGAGTTGGACTATAAAGAAAGCTGAGTACCGAAGAATTGATGCTTTTGAACTGTGGTGTTGGAAAAGACTGCTGTGTGTCCCTAGGACTGCAAGGAGATCAAACCAGTCAATTCTAAGGAAATCGGTCCTGAACATTCATTGGAAGGACTGATGTTGAAACTAAAACTCCAAAACTTTGTCCATCTGATGTGAAGAGCTGACTCATTTGAAAAGACCCTGCTGCTGGGAAAGATTGAGGGCAGGAGGAGAAGGGGACAACAGAGGATGAGATGGTTGGATGGCATCACTGACTCAATGGACATGAGTCTGAGTAAACTCCGGGAGTTAGTGATAGACAGGAATGCCTGGCGTGCTGCAGTCCATGGGGTCACAAAGAGTCGGACATGACTGAGCAACTGAACTGAATGTGTTATGGTTAGCTATAGACTTAATTTTTACCAAATCTGCCTAATCCTTTATTTTAACACATCTTTTCTGTCTTTTGACTGGAACAACTAAACTAGTTGACTGTCAACTGAATGAGAGGCAGAGTTAAGAACAGTGTCAAAATTCCTGAGAACATCAGGCATGCTGACCCTTGGCCCTTTGAATGGTGTCCTATTACATTCATTAATCTGAATGAAGTGAGGATCTCTCCTATTATCCATGAGTCACTAGCCACATAACAGACACACACACACAGACACACAACTATGTAACAGAACCAACCTTACTAAAATATCCTTCTCTTCCTTCTCCTTGGGCTTCTGGAGGGAAGGATTCTTGCTTACTGGATGAAGTGAAGTGAAGTCGCTCAGTCGTGTCCGACTCTTTGCGACCCTATGGACTGCAGCCTACCGGGCTCCTCCGTCCATGGGATTTTCCAGGCAAGAGTACTGGAGTGGGTTGCCATTTCCTTCTCCAAAGGATCTTCCAGATTCAGGGATCGAACCAGGGCCTCCCACATTGTAGGCAGACGCTTTACCATCTGAGCCACAAGGGAAGAAGACAGGGAAAGACTGAAAGGAGCGGAGAGGGCAGTGTGATCTCTAAAATAGAGAACTGGAACGCTCAGGATGAGTGTTGGGGAGATTTTGGGTAGACAGCTGAGAGTGAACGATTCCAGCTGTAGGAGAGTCAAGAGAATTTAAGAAGTAGAGCTGTGGTTTATAAACTGGGTCTTTTTTCTTTTTTTTTCTGAGAAATTATTTCAGTGTGAAATTTGAAACCTATAGCAAGGTAAGAATGGATTACACAGGGCTCTGGCAAAAATTTGGGTTATACTGCCTAAAGTGGAAAATTATTACAGTTTCAGTAGAAGTATGACCTTGTATATATTCACCAAATTTTATTATTTTACCCACAGTACATAAATTCTCTAGTCTTTCCAGAGAGACAATGAACTAGATTAAAAATTATTTTCCAGATATTGCCTTATGATCTAGGGGCCAAACCGCATCTAAAATGCATGGAACACTGAAATTCTGTTAAAAAAAGAAGAAAAAAAGATTTAATTTACATTGCTCTACCTAGATAACCTATGTGTGTGCATACCAAGTCACTTCAGTCTGAATCTTTGAGACCCTGTGGACTGTAGCCCTCCAGGCTCCTCTGTAATGGGGTTCTCAAGGCAAGAACACTGGAGTGGATTCCCATGCCCTCCTCCAGGGGAGCTTCCTGACCCAGGGATCAAACCCATGTCTCTTGCATCTCCTGCATTGGCAGGTGTGTTCTTTACCACTAGTGCCAGCTGGAAAGCCCGAGATAACTTACAGATAAGCTTAATTCACTATATACTACAAGGAGGTGAAGTCTAAGCATTATTTTACTTAATAATGAAGGAAATCCCAAATACAATATAATCTCTAAGGCACAGATTTTAGGAAATAGGAAACAGTTGGTTATTTTTAATTCATTCTTAGTAGGTAGTTGAAAGACTAAAATTACATGAGTCTATCTGAAGAATGTATAAAACTATGTAAGTATGGAAAATGTTAGTAAAATTCAGTTAATTTTAGTAGCCATTTAAATATTAAGCTTATAGATTTTAGAGATTTCTAGAGACCTGTGTACATAATATTAACAATACCAGGTATAGAATTGTGTTTATGACTATATGTTATAATGCACAGAAATGATGACAAAAGGAATATTAGTATATCAATGTACTAATAGTAATTTGTAGATGGTAGTAGTGAAGTAAGTTTTATTAAAAATTTTCAGGGTTTTGTAGTCCCCTGTACCAACTAAGGGCTTTCCTCGTGGCTCAGATAGTAAAGAATCTGCCTGCAATGCAGAAGGCCTGGGTTTGATCCCTGTTGGAAGCTGAGTCAGGAAGATCCCCTGGAAAAGGAAATGACAACCTACTCCAGTATTCTTGCCTGGGAAATCCCACGGACAGAGGAGTCTAGCAGGCTGTAGTTCATGGGATCTCCCAGTACAGGTGACAGACTGGGACCTGCCATTGTTGTGTTCAGTGGATAGAGACTTACAGGCCTGCAGCCCTAGGCTGGAGAATCGAATGCTAACTCCAAGTAAATTGTGTCAGAGTGGAATTAAATCATAGGATTCTCAGTTGTTGTCACAGAATTGATTGCTGAGTTTGTAGAAAACCCACAAATCTGGCATTAGAAGTGTTAGGAGTTTGGAAAAAACACAGGGATGCCTTCCTTAAACACATGGGCCTTTTTCTATTTGCCAAGCTTATTCATTCACAGAATGATGATCATCCACATGACAGAAGTTGAGTATAGATTCATGAGGGCAACAGTTAAGAATTAAGCATTTTAGAAATACACTTGAAGATACAGCATTTATCTGTTCAGATTATAGACTTTTAAAAAATAAACTAAAATTCTCAAATGAAATTTATTTTCTTGGTTAAACTAGAAAATATGTAGCTTTCTTCTACTTTTACCATTCCAATGAAAAAAGGCAAGACTCCTCCCTAAGATGGCAGCAGCCAAAGACGAGTTACTGTTACCGCGGCTCCCTGAGCTGTTCGAAACCAGCAAGCAGCTTTTGGACGAACTGGAAATCGCAACTGAGCCCACCGGCTCCCGAATAATCCAAGATAAGGTGTTCAAGGGACTGGATCTCCTGAAGAAGGCTGCTGAAATGTTGTCGCAGCTCGACTTGTTCAGCCAAAATGAAGATTTGGAGGAGATCGCGTCCACCGACCTGAAGTACCTGATGGTGCCAGCATTTCAAGGAGCGTTCGCTGTGAAACAAGTCAGTCCCAGCAAGCGTCTAGATCATTTGCAGTGGGCTCAAGAACACTTTTTAAACTACTTAACTCAGTGCCAGCACTATCATGTGGCAGAGTTTGAGCTGCCCAAAACCAAGACCAACTCAGCTGAAAATAACACTGCTAATTCCTCCATGGCCTATCCTAGCATCGTTGCTATGGCATCTCAGAGACAGGCTAAAATAGAGAGATACAAGCAGAAGAAGGAGGTGGAGCATAGGTTGTCTACACTGAAATCTGCTGTGGAAAGTGGTCAAGCAGATGATGAGCATGTTCGTGAATATTACCTCCTTCACCTTCGAAGGTGGATTGGTATCAGCTTAGAAGAGATTGAGAGCATTGACCAGGAGATAACGATCTTTAGAGAAAAAGACTCCATAAAAGAGGCATCAACTTCTCAGTCATCTCGTCAGGACAGGCCTCCAATGAAACCGTTTGTTCTCACTCGGAACATGGCCCAAACCAAAGTATTTGGAACTGGTTATCCAAGTCTGGCATCTATGACAGTGAATGACTGGTATGAACAGCATCGGAAATTTGGAGCATTACCAGATCAGGGAATAGCCAAGACAACGTCAGGTAAGGGAAGATCATCATAACTACAAGATCAACTAGTAATGGGCATCTGTGTAAGCAGAAAGAGTTGGCCATCTGAAAGACCTGAAAACGGGAGAATTCCAAAACAGCAAACAGTATTCACTAAAAAGTGTGGCATTCTGACAGGTGTAAGGTGCTGTTTCATTGCATTTGAGGTGGTTTTGATTCACATTTCCCTCGTGATTAGTGATGTTGAGCATCTTTTCATGTGCCTGTTGGTCATCTGTGTGTCTTCTTTGGAAAATGTCTATTTAGATCTTCTGCCCATTTTGTAATCAGATTGTTTGTATTGAGTTGTCTGAGTTCTTAATATATTTTGGATATTAACCCCTTATCAGACATATCATTTGCCAGTATCTTCTCCCATTCAGTAGTTTTTTTGTCTTGCTGATGGTTCCCTTTCCTGTGCAAAAGCTTTTTAGTTTTCATATGGTCCCATTTATTTATTTTTGCTTTTGTTGTCCTTGCCTGAGGAGACTGATCAAAAAAGAAAATATTGCTAAGACTGACTTCAAAGAACATACCACCTATGTTTTCTTCTAGATGTTTTATGGTTTTAGATCTTATATTTAAGTCTTTAATTCATTTTGACTTTATTTTTGTAAGCGATGTGAAAAAATGGTCTAGTTTTATTTTACATATAGCTATCGTGTTTTCCCAACACCACTTAGCCATAAAAAAGAATGAAATCTTGCAATTTGTGACAATATGGGTGGATCTGTAGGGTATTATGCTAAGTGAAATGAGTCAGAGAAAGATGAATACTGTATGTTTTCACTTATATGTGGAATCTAAAATATAAAAAAAAATGAGCCCCCCAAACCCAGAAACAGATGCATAGATACAGAGAACAAACTAGTGGTTGCCAGAAGGGAGAAGAATGGGAGGATGGGTGCAATAGGTGAAGGGGATTAAAAGATATTTACCAGTTATAAAATAAATAAGTCACAAGGATGTAACTTATGGTACAAAGAATACAGCCAATAATATTATAATACCTTTGTATGATGCATAACCTGTACAAATATAGAATCACTGTGTTGTACATCTGAAACAAATATTGTAAGTCACCTATACTTCAATTAAAAAATTTTAATGAAAAAAAAAAAAAAGAAAAAAGGCAAGACTATAGAGAAAATGAAGTCCCTATATGTCAACACCAAGAATAAAGAGGGGAAAATAACTTATTCATCTTCTTTTAAAAACAAGGCTATTCTTTTTGTTGCAATGGTGAATGGTATTGTTTCCTTAATTTCTCTTTCTGTTTTTTCATTGTTAGTATATAGGAATCCAAGGGATTTCTGTGTGTTAATTTTATATCCTGCAACTTTACTATATTCATTGATTAGCTCTAGTAATTTTCTGGTAGAGTCTTTAGGGTTTTCTATGTAGAGGATCATGTCATCTGCAAACAGTGAGAGTTTCACTTCTTCTTTTCCTATCTGGATTCCTTTTACTTCTTTTTCTGCTCTGATTGCTGTGGCCAAAACTTCCAACACTATGTTGAATAGTAGTGGTGAGAGTGGGCACCCTTGTCTTGTTCCTGATTTCAGGGGAAATGCTTTCAATTTTTCACCATTGAGGGTGATGCTTACTGTGGGTTTGTCATATATAGCTTTTATTATGTTGAGGTATGTTCCTTCTATTCCTGCTTTTTGGAGAGTTTTAATCATAAATGAGTGTTGAATTTTGTCAAAGGCTTTCTCTGCATCTATTGAGATAATCATATGGTTTTTATCTTTCAATTTGTTAATGTGGTGTATTACATTGACTGATTTGCGGATATTAAAGAATCCTTGCATTCCTGGGATAAAGCCCACTTGGTCATGGTGTATGATTTTTTTAATATGTTGTTGGATTCTATTTGCTAGAATTTTGTTAAGGATTTTTGCATCTATGTTCATCAGTGATATTGGCCTGTAGTTTTCTTTTTTTGTGGCATCTTTGTCTGGTTTTGGAATTAGGGTGATGGTGGCCTCATAGAATGAGTTTGGAAGCTTACCTTCATCTGCAATTTTCTGGAAGAGTTTCTACCTAAAGAAACAAAAGACCTATACATAGAAAACTATAAAACACTGATGAAAGAAATCAAAGAGGACACAAACAGATGGAGAAACATACCGTGTTCATGGATTGGAAGAATCAATATTGTCAAAATGGCTATTCTACCCAAAGCAGTCTATAGATTCAATGCAATCCCTATCAAGCTACCAACGGTATTTTTCACAGAACTAGACCAAAGAATTTCACAATTTGTATGGAAATACAAAAAACCTCGAATAGCCAAAGTAATCTTGAGAAAGAAGAATGGAACTGGAGGAACCAACCTGCCTGACTTCAGACTATACTACAAAGCCACAGTCATCAAGACAGTATGGTACTGGCACAAAGACAGAAATATAGATCAATGGAACAGAATAGAAAGCCCAGAGATAAATCCACGAACCTATGGACACCTTATCTTTGACAAAGGAGGCAAGGATATACAATGGAAAAAAGACAACCTCTTTAACAAGTGGTGCTGGGAAAACTGGTCAACCACTTGTAAAAGAATGAAACTAGAACACTTTCTAACACCATACACAAAAATAAACTCAAAATGGATTAAAGATCTAAATGCAAGACCAGAAACTATAAAACTCCTAGAGGAGAACATAGGCAAAACACTCTCCGACATAAATCACAGCAAGATCCTCTATGACCCACCTCCCAGAATATTGGAAATAAAAGCAAAACTAAACAAATGGGACCTAATGAAACTTAAAAGCTTTTGCACTACAAAGGAAACTATAAGTAAGGTGAAAAGACAGCCCTCAGATTGGGAGAAAATAATAGCAAATGAAGAAACAGACAAAGGATTAATCTCAAAAATATACAAGCAACTCCTGCAGCTCAATTCCAGAAAAATAAATGACCCAATCAAAAAATGGGCCAAAGAACTAAACAGACATTTCTCCAAAGAAGACATACAGATGGCTAACAAACACATGAAAAGATGCTCAACATCACTCATTATTAGAGAAATGCAAATCAAAACCACAATGAGGTACCATTACACGCCAGTCAGGATGGCTGCTATCCAAAAGTCTACAAGCAATAAATGCTGGAGAGGGTGTGGAGAAAAGGGAACCCTCTTACACTGTTGGTGGGAATGCAAACTAGTACAGCCGCTATGGAAAACAGTATGGAGATTTCTTAAAAAACTGGAAATAGAACTGCCACATGACCCAGCAATCCCACTTCTGGGCATACACACTGAGGAAACCAGATCTGAAAGAGACACGTGCACCCCAGTGTTCATCGCAGCACTTTTTATAATAGCCAGGACATGGAAGCAACCTAGATGCCCATCAGCAGATGAATGGATAAGGAAGCTGTGGTACATATACACCATGGAATATTACTCAGCCATTAAAAAGAATTCATTTGAACCAGTTCTAATGAGATGGATGAAGCTGGAGCCCCTTATACGGAGTGAAGTAAGCCAGAAAGATAAAGAACATTACAGCATACTAACACATATATATGGAATTTAGAAAGATGGTAACGACAACCTTTTATGCAAAACAGAAAAAGAGACACAGAAGTACAGAACAGACTTTTGAACTCTGTGGGAGAATGTGAGGGTGGGATGTTTCAAAAGAACAGCATGTATACTATCTATGGTGAAACAGATCACCAGCCCAGGTGGGATGCAAGAGACAAGTGCTCGGGCCTGGTGCACTGGGAAGACCCAGAGGAATCGGGTGGAGAGGGAGGTGGGAGCGGGGATCGGGATGGGGAATACGTGTAAATCCATGGCTGATTCATATCAATGTATGACAAAACCCACTGAAATGTTGTGAAGTGATTGGCCTCCAACTAATAAAAAAAAAAAAAGAAAGAAAAAAAAAAAAAAAAACAAGGCTAACCATACAGTTTCAACTACTTAACTTGTAATATTAGTAAAAAAAAAAAAAAAAAAAATTTTACTAGGGTCATTAGTTTCATAGTATTTTTTTAGAAAGCCATCTACGAGATGAAGATGGATTATGACAGACTAAATAGTGAAACTAGAATTCTCTTTCCATGTGCCTTAATTTAGTTGGAGTTTTGGAAAATCAATTACCAAAGAAATCACATAACTGAGCAGATCATTAAGTTCTAGTTTGTTATTGTCTTGTTGCTAAATTGTGTCCAACTCTTTGTGACCCCATGGACTGTAACCCTCCAGGCTCCTCTGTCAATGGGATTTTCCAGGCAAGAATATGGAGTGGGTTGCTAGTCCCTTCTCTAGGGGATCTTCCTGACCCAGGGATCAAACCCACAACTCTTACCACATCTGCACTGCAGACAGATTCTGTACCGCTGAGCCACTGTGGAAGCTGATTAAGCTCCAGTTGAAGTCCACCCTTCTACAAATGAGAAAACTCAGCTCTAGTGAGTCTGCTCACTGGCCTCAGGTCAACAAGTACTCAGTGAAGGAGCCAGAACTCAGCCAGGCTTACATGTTGACAAATCCAGGTTCCTGACACTGGGTAATTCATCCTCTTTGTCTAGTCCACACTCCTCCTGAACAGTCAAGGCAGGTTTAAGGTTCTGGGAAGCCCTGTGGTAGAGAATTCTGGGTAATGTTGCTCAGTTTCTTGTCTCCCAAACTTACTTGGCCATAGAAACTGTTTACCTTTTAGCAGCTATAAATGTTCTCCGGGAATAAATTTCAGGGAATCCTGAGATAGTCCAAGGATCCCAGCTACAGAAATACAGGGACTAAATCTCACAGATGCTACCAGCAGTTCATGTGGTTACTGATACCAAAATGCATTGGGGGAACCATTTCTTCTATGTGACTTGCCATGGACACACATACACTTGGGCCAGTGACAATTCAGGTCAATAAAATACCTACGAAAGCATAAGGTGGACTTGGGCTATCAGACTGTGCCAGACACGGGAAAAGGCACCCCCCACAACGAAACGGGGCACAGCTGCCGTGCCCTCCAACAATCCTTCAGAGCACTGGTGCCCTCTCTCAGGAAGTGGTGTTTTGCTTGTGACAAGGACTTTTTAAGCAGAGGACTCTGCTCTTAGTAAGTCTTGCCCACTTCCTCCAGGTTTAGAAAGAGCAGAGGAACAGAAAAATACAACTGTAAGCAAGTATATTTTCCAAATTTGTGCTTGTCTTCTGGTCAGCAATCCTTTCATAGAAACAGCATACACAGTATATTCATTTGACTTTTTTCATATCTAGGACAGTTTATTCAAAGGCATACATGTTTGATAATAAACTTAGCTTCAGAAGAAATGGGAAGAAAAACCAAGCATATTAACCCATTCATGTCACTGGTACATCCCTTTCTGCTTTGCCTAGTGACTTTAAAATAAGTGCTATTAAAGTACTAATGAATGTTCTAACTACATAGCTTTAATAGACTTATTAAACAGTAAATGGTGATTTCTTCTCATAAGTACCCAATTTACTACAGAAAAACTAATAAATTTGAGGCCAGAGAGGACTCAGATAGAGCAATTATTGGCCAAACAAAACAGAACATAAATGTATAAGGAAAACTGAACGTGCCCAAGTAATTCCCACATTTCATTTTGTAAAGTCCCTGAGATGTTCCTGAACTTAGACTGTAAGATGTCTGTTTAACTGAAATGGTTATTTCTGAGTAATATCATGTTGTACTGAAAATAACATTTGTGAATGTACAAATTAACTCAGTTTGAGAAGGGAAACAATATAAGACTACATAAGAATTTTACCTTGTAGGGGAGGAGCCAAGATGGCGGAGGAGTAGGACGGGGAGACCACTTTCTCTCCTACAAATTCATCAAAAGAATAACTGAACGCAGAGCAAACTTCGCAAAACAACTTCTGATCGCTAGCTGAGGTCATCAGGCGCCCAGAAAAGCAGCCCATTGTCTTCGAAAGGAGGTAGGACAAAATATAAAAGATAAAAAGTGAGACAAAAGAGCTAAGGACGGAGATCCGTCCCGGGAGCTCTTAGGCGGCATTGCTTGGGGTAGGGTCCGGGCCTGAGTGCCCTGAGGACAATCGGAGGGAGCTTCTGTGAGTTGCCAACTTGAACTGTGGGAGACCAAAAGAGAGAGAGTAAATTAACCGCCCGAACACACTGCCGGCCGTTCGCAGAACAAAGAGACCGAGAGGGTCCAGAGAGGAGCTCGCAGGCTGCGGACCGGCCCAGCCCCGCCGGAGGCAGGAGGCAGGGGGGAGGGGAAGGTCGCGGCGAGACCCAGGGCGCAGCACCCGACCGGCGCGGGCGGGACTGGGGCTGGGGATGCGGAGGGCAGAAGGCGCGCGCACCCGACTGGCGCCAGCGGAAACTGAGACTGGGTCCGCGGAGGGGAGGGGGCGCGCCACACCTGGGGAGAGTGCGCCCACCAAGCCCCTGGCTGCCTGGACCGCTCTGACGGGGAAGGCACCGAGAGCAGGCGCAGCTTTTCCCTCCGCGCTTTTGTGGAACACCCGAGGGCTGGAACCTCGCGCAGCGCGGGGCGCGCTCCATATAGAACAGCCGGGAGCCTGAGCGGGGCAGACGGAGAGTGCAGCGTCGGCCCCTCCCGGCAGCCCCAGCCCATCCCCGCGGTGCAGGCCCGTCCCCACAGCGCCAGCCTCTCCCTGCAGCGCAAGCCCCTCCCCGCGGAGCGACGGAACTAGCTGCCTGAATAAGAGTCCACCTCCGCCCGCCTGTGTCAGGGCGGAAATGAGGCTCTGAAGAGACCGGCAAACAGAAGCCAAATAAACAAAGGGAACCGCTTCAGAAGGGACTGGTGCAACAGATTAAAATCCCTCTAGGAAACATTGACTACACCGGAAGGGGCCTGTAGATATCGAGAAGCGTAAGCTGGACCGAGGAGCTATCTGAAACTGAGCCGAACCCACACTGACCGCAACAACTCCAGAGAAACTCCTAGATATAATTTTACTTTTTTCTCTTTTTTTTTTATTTTTAAATTTTTTTCTTTCTTTTCTTTTTTCTTTTTTATTTTTTCTCTTTTATTTTCCTTTAAAATCCCCTATTACTCCCCCGTTACTCCTTAACTTTCATTTCCATAGACTTTTACGATTTTTTAATTAGGGGGAAAAAAAAAATTTTTTTTTCTTTCTTTTTTTCTTTTTTTTTCTTTTTTTTCTTTTTTTTCTTTCCTTTTTCTCTTCTATTTTCTATTTTTCTTTTTCTCTTATTTCTTTTAAAGTCCTGTAGTACTCCTCTACTACTCCTTAATTTTCATTTCCAATACACTATAACCCTACAAAAAAAAAAGAAGAGAAGCCCTATTTTTAAACCGAAGATTATTCTCTCCCAATCTTGACTCTCTGTTTTCTACCTCAGAACACCTCTATTTCCTCCTTTCCCCTTCTCTTCCCAATCCAATTCTGTGAATCTTTGTAGGTGACTGGGCTACGGAGAACACTCTGGGAACAGACAGCTGCGTAGATCTGTCTCTCTCCTCTTGAGTCCCCCTTTTTCTCCTCCTGTTCATCTCTATCTCCCTCCTCCCTCTCCTCTTCTTCATGTGACTCTGTGAACCTCTCTGGGTGTCCCTAACGGGGGAGAATCTTTTAGCCATTAACCTAGAAGTTTTCTTATCAGGGCTGTATAGTTGGAGAAGTCCTGAGACTACAGGAAGAATAAAACTGAAATCCAGAGGCAGGAGACTTAAGCCCAAAACCTGAGAACACCAGAAAACTCCTGACTACAAGGAACTTTAAGTAATAAGTGACTGTCCAAAAGCCTCCATACCTACACTGAAACCAGCCACCACCCAAGAGCCAATAAGTTTTAGAGCAAGACATACCACACACATTCTCCAGCAACGCAGGAACATAGCCCTGAACATCAACATACAGGCTGCCCAAGGTCACACCTAACACATAGACCCATCCCAAAACTCATTACTGGGCACTCCATTGCTCTCCAAAGAGAAGAAATCAAGCTCCACGCACCAGAACACTGACGCAAGCTTCCCTAACCAGGAAATCTCGACAAGCCAATCGTCTAACCCCACCCACTGGGTTAATCCTCCACAACAAAAAGGAACCACAGACCTCCAGAATACAGAAAGCCCACTCCAGATACAGCAATCTAAACAAGATGAAAAGGCAAAGAAATACCCAACAGGTAAAGGAACATGAAAAATGCCCACCAAGTCAAACAAAAGAGGAGGAGATAGGGAATCTACCTGAAAAAGAATTTAGAATAATGATAATAAAAATGATCCAAAATCTTGAAAACAAAATGGAGTTACAGATAAATAGCCTGGAAACAAAGATTGAAAAGATTCAAGAACTGTTTAATAAAGACCTAGAAGAAATAAAAAAGAGTCAATTACAAATGAATAATGCAATGAATGAGATCAAAAACACTTTGGAGGGAACCAAGAGTAGAATAACGGAGGCAGAAGATAGGATAAGTGAGGTAGAAGATAAAATGGTGGAAATAAATGAAGCAGAGAGGAAAAAAGAAAAAAGGATCAAAAGAAATGAGGACAACCTCAGGGACCTCTGGGACACTGTGAAACGCCCCAACATTCGAATCATAGGAGTTCCAGAAGAAGAAGACAAAAAGAAAGGCCATGAGAAAATACTCGAGGAGATAATAGCTGAAAACTTCCCTAAAATGGGGAAGGAAATAGCCACCCAAATCCAAGAAACCCAGAGAGTCCCAAACAGGATAAACCCAAGGCAAAACACCCCAAGACACATATTAATCAAATTAACAAAGATCAAACACAAAGAACAAATATTAAAAGCAGCAAGGCAAAAACAACAAATAACACACAAAGGGATTCCCATAAGGATAACAGCTGATCTATCAATAGAAACCCTCCAGGCCAGAAGGGAATGGCAGGACGTACTGAAAGTAATGAAAGAGAATAACCTACAACCTAGATTACTGTATCCAGCAAGGATCTCATTCAGATATGAAGGAGAATTCAAAAGCTTTACAGATAAGCAAAAGCTGAGAGAATTCAGCACCACCAAACCAGCTCTTCATCAAATGCTAAAGGATCTTCTCTAGACAGGAAATGCAGAAAGGCTGTATAAACGCGAACCCAAAACAACAAAGTAAATGGCAACGGAACCACACCTATCAATAATTACCCTAAATGTAAATGGGTTGAATGCCCCAACCAAAAGACAAAGATTGGCTGAATGGATACAAAAACAAGACCCCTATATATGCTGTCTACAAGAGACCCACCTCAAAACAAGAGACACATACAGACTAAAAGTGAAGGGCTGGAAAAAAATATTTCATGCAAACGGAGACCAAAAGAAAGCAGGAGTCGCAATACTCATATCAGATAAAATAGACTTTCAAATAAAGGAAGTGAAAAGAGACAAAGAAGGACACTATATAATGATCAAAGGATCAATCAAAAAAGAAGATATAACAATTATAAATATATATGCACCCAACATAGGAGCACCACAATATGTACGGCAAACACTAACGAGTATGAAAGAGGAAATTAATAGTAACACAATAATAGTGGGAGACTTTAATACCCCACTCACAACTATGGATAGATCAACTAAACAGAAAATTAACAAGGAAACACAAACCTTAAATGACACAATGGACCAGCTAGACCTAATTGATATCTATAGGACATTTCACCCCAAAACAATCAACTTCACCTTTTTCTCAAGTGCACACGGAACATTCTCCAGAATAGATCACATCCTGGGCCATAAATCTGGTCTTGGAAAATTCAAAAAAATTGAAATCATTCCAGTCATCTTTTCTGACCACAGTGCAGTAAGATTAGATCTCAATTACAGGGAAAAAATTGTTAAAAAATTCAAACATATGGAGGCTAAATAACACGCTTCTGAATAACCAACAAATCATAGAAGAAATCAAAAAAGAAATCAAAATATGTATAGAAATGAATGAAAATGAAAACACAACAACCCAAAACCTATGGGACACTGTAAAAGCAGTGCTAAGGGGAAGGTTCATAGCATTACAGGCTTACATCAAGAAACAGGAAAAAAACCAATTAAATAACCTAACTCTGCACCTAAAGCAATTAGAGAAGGAAGAAATGAAGAACCCCAGAGTTAGCAGAAGGAAAGAAATCTTAAAAATCAGGGCAGAAATAAATGCAAAAGAAACTAAAGAGACCATAGCAAAAATCAACAAAGCTAAAAGCTGGTTTTTTGAAAAAATAAACAAAATTGACAAACCATTAGCAAGACTCATTAAGAAACAAAGAGAGAAAAACCAAATTGACAAAATTAGAAATGAAAATGGAGAGATCACAACAGACAACACTGAAATACAAAGGATCATAAGAGACTACTACCAGCAGCTCTATGCCAATGAAATGGACAACTTGGATGAAATGCACAAATTCTTAGAAAAGTATAACTTTCCAAAACTGAACCAGGAAGAAATAGAAGATCTTAACAGACCCATCACAAGCAAGGAAATCGAAACTGTCATCAAAAATCTTCCAGCAAACAAAAGCCCAGGACCAGATGGCTTCACAGCTGAATTCTACCAAAAATTTAGAGAAGAGCTAACACCTATCTTACTCAAACTCTTCCAGAAAATTGCAGAAGAAGGTAAGCTTCCAAACTCATTCTATGAGGCCACCATCACCCTAATTCCAAAACCAGACAAAGATGCCACAAAAAAAGAAAACTACAGGCCAATATCACTGATGAACATAGATGCAAAAATCCTTAACAAAATTCTAGCAAACAGAATCCAACAACATATTAAAAAAATCATACACCATGACCAAGTGGGCTTTATCCCAGGAATGCAAGGATTCTTTAATATCCGCAAATCAATCAATGTAATACACCACATTAACAAATTGAAAGATAAAAACCATATGATTATCTCAATAGATGCAGAGAAAGCCTTTGACAAAATTCAACACTCATTTATGATTAAAACTCTCCAAAAAGCAGGAATAGAAGGAACATACCTCAACATAATAAAAGCTATATATGACAAACCCACAGCAAGCATCACCCTCAATGGTGAAAAATTGAAGGCATTTCCCCTGAAATCAGGAACAAGACAAGGGTGCCCACTCTCACCACTACTATTCAACATAGTGTTGGAAGTTCTGGCCACAGCAATCAGAGCAGAAAAAGAAGTAAAAGGAATCCAGATAGGAAAAGAAGAAGTGAAACTCTCACTGTTTGCAGATGACATGATCCTCTACATAGAAAACCCTAAAGACTCTACCAGAAAATTACTAGAGCTAATCAATGAATATAGTAAAGTTGCAGGATATAAAATTAACACACAGAAATCCCTTGCATTCCTATATACTAACAATGAAAAAACAGACAGAGAAATTAAGGAAACAATACCATTCACCATTGCAACAAAAAGAATAAAATACTTAGGAGTATATCTACCTAAAGAAACAAATGACCTATACATAGAAAACTATAAAACACTGATGAAAGAAATCAAAGAGGACACAAACAGATGGAGAAACATACCGTGTTCATGGATTGGAAGAATTAATATTGTCAAAATGGCTATTCTACCCAAAGCAGTCTATAGATTCAATGCAATCCCTATCAAGCTACCAACGGTATTTTTCACAGAACTAGACCAAAGAATTTCACAATTTGTATGGAAATACAAAAAACCTCGAATAGCCAAAGTAATCTTGAGAAAGAAGAATGGAGCTGGAGGAATCAACCTGCCTGACTTCAGACTCTACTACAAAGCCACAGTCATCAAGACAGTATGGTACTGGCACAAAGACAGAAATATAGATCAATGGAACAGAATAGAAAGCCCAGAGATAAATCCACGAACCTATGGACATCTTATCTTTGACAAAGGAGGCAAGGATATACAATGGAAAAAAGACAACCTCTTTAACAAGTGGTGCTGGGAAAACTGGTCAACCACTTGTAAAAGAATGAAACTAGAACACTTTCTAACACCATACACAAAAATAAACTCAAAATGGATTAAAGATCTAAATGCAAGACCAGAAACTATAAAACTCCTAGAGGAGAACATAGGCAAAACACTCTCCGACATAAATCACAGCAAGATCCTCTATGACCCACCTCCCAGAATATTGGAAATAAAAGCAAAACTAAACAAATGGGACCTAATGAAACTTAAAAGCTTTTGCACTACAAAGGAAACTATAAGTAAGGTGAAAAGACAGCCCTCAGATTGGGAGAAAATAATAGCAAATGAAGAAACAGACAAAGGATTAATCTCAAAAATATACAAGCAACTCCTGCAGCTCAATTCCAGAAAAATAAATGACCCAATCAAAAAATGGGCCAAAGAACTAAACAGACATTTCTCCAAAGAAGACATACAGATGGCTAACAAACACATGAAAAGATGCTCAACATCACTCATTATTAGAGAAATGCAAATCAAAACCACAATGAGGTACCATTACACGCCAGTCAGGATGGCTGCTATCCAAAAGTCTACAAGCAATAAATGCTGGAGAGGGTGTGGAGAAAAGGGAACCCTCTTACACTGTTGGTGGGAATGCAAACTAGTACAGCCGCTATGGAAAACAGTGTGGAGATTTCTTAAAAAACTGGAAATAGAACTGCCACATGACCCAGCAATCCCACTTCTGGGCATACACACTGAGGAAACCAGATCTGAAAGAGACACGTGTACCCCAATGTTCATCGCAGCACTGTTTATAATAGCCAGGACATGGAAGCAACCTAGATGCCCATCAGCAGATGAATGGATAAGGAAGCTGTGGTACATATACACCATGGAATATTACTCAGCCATTAAAAAGAATTCATTTGAACCAGTCCTAATGAGATGGATGAAACTGGAGCCCCTTATACGGAGTGAAGTAAGCCAGAAAGATAAAGAACATTACAGCATACTGACACATGTATATGGAATTTAGAAAGGTGATAACGATAACCGTATATGCAGAACAGAAAAAGAGACACAGAAATACAGAACAGACTTTTGAACTTTGTGGGAGAATGTGAGGGTGGGATATTTCAAAAGAACAGCATGTATACTATCTATGGTGAAACAGATCACCAGCCCAGGTCGGATGCACGAGACAAGTGCTCCGGCCTGGTGCACTGGGAAGACCCAGAGGAATCGGGTGGAGAGGGAGGTGGGATGGGGGATCGGGATTGGGAATACATGTAAATCCATGGCTGATTCATATCAATGTATGACAAAACCCACTGGAAAAAAAAAATAATAATAATAATAAAAAAAAAAAAGAATTTTACTTTGTAAAAGACAACTTGAATGTTAGCAATATCTGGGTATCTCTTAGAAAAAATACTCTTTCCTTGTGTTTTTTAAAGCAGCAGAACTTTTAAGAAAACCAATCTGCCGAAGAATTGATGCTTTTGAACCGTGGTGTTGGAGAAGACTCTTGAGAGTCCCTTGGACTGCAAGGAGATCCAACCAGTCCATCCTAAAGATCAGTCCTGAGCATTCATTGGAAGGACTGATGTTGAAGCTGAAACTCCAATTCTTTGGCCACCTGATGTAAAGAGCTGACTCATTTGAAAAGACCCTGATGCTGGGAAAGATTGAGGGCAGGAGGAGAAGGGGATGACAGAGGATGAGATGGTTGGATGGCATCACCGACTCGATGGATATGGGTTTGGACGGACTCTGGGAGTTGGTGATGGACAGGGAGGCCTGGCGTGCTGCGGTTCATGGGGTTGCAAAGAGTCGGACACGACTGAGCAACTGAACTGAACTGAATCTGCTCAACATCCAAGCTACACATTCTAGGGTTCTTTTTGTATAATGAAAAAATCATCTAAAACAGGTGGGAAGGGGAGGGTGGGATGAACTGGGAGATTAGGATTGGCAGTCAGCTCAGTCACTCAGTCGTGTCCAACTCTTTGGAACCCCATGGACTGCAGCATGCCAGGTCTCCCTGTCCATCACCAACTCCCAGAGTTTACTCAAACTCATGTCCATCGAGTTGGTGATACCATCCAACCATCTCACCCTCTGTTGTCCCCTTCTACTTCTGCCTTCAATCGTTCCCAGCATCAAGGTCTTTTCCAATGAGTTGTTCTTCACATTAGGTGAACACAAAGTATTGGAGTTTCAGCTTCAGCATCAGTCCTTCCAATGAATATTCACGACTGACTTCCTTTAGAATTGACTGGTGCTTCTTGCAGTCCAAGGGACTCTCAAGAGTCTTCTGCAACACCACATTCAAAAGCATCAATTCTTCAGCACTCAGCTTTCTTTATAGTCCAACTCTCACATCCATATATGACTACTGGGAAAACCTTAGCTTTGACAAGATGGACCTTTGTTGGCAAAGTAATGTCTCTGCTTTTTAATATGCTGTCTAGGTTGGTTATATGTCTTCTTTCAAGGAGCAAGCATCTTTTAATTTCACAGCTGCAGTCACCATCTACAATGATTTTGAAGCCCAAGAAAATAAAGTCTGTCACTGTTTCCATTGTTTCCCCATCTACTTGCCATGAAGTGATGGGACCAGATGCCATGATCTTAGTTTTTAGATATACACATAGTTTGTAGATATATATACTACCGTGCATAAAACTAATAGCTAGTATGAACCTGCTGTATACCACAGGGAGCTCGGCTTGGTGTTCTCTGATGACCTAGACAGGTGGGATGGAGGTGGGGTGGGATGGGGGGTTGGGAAGAGTGTCCAAGAGGGACGAGATATATGTATGCATATAGCTGATTCACTTCATTGTACAGCAGTAACTAACAACATTGTAAAACAATAATACTCCAATATAAAAAAAATTTAATTGTTAAAACATGTCACTTACCTTAATGAGTTTGGCTCTATTTCAGGGCCCTGAGGTTCAGCAATTGATTTCATTAGCACACAAACCACAGATTCACCTCTCATGGGTGGACTTCCAAAAATTCAGTCCTGAGACTGATGTTCAAAATCAGAAGCCCGAAGAGAGATTTATACACCCATGTTCCTAGGAGCATTACTCACAATAGCCAAAGGTAGAAGCAACCCAGGTTGCAATACACTGACAGGTAAATGGGTAAACAAAATGTAGTGCATGCATACAATGCAATATTAGCCTTAGAAAGGAAGGCAATTCTGATGTATACTACATATGAAAGATCCTTGGAGACATTATGCTGACTAAAATAAGCAGGTAACAAAGAAACAAGCAAAAATACACTGAATCCACTGAAGTGAGGTACTAGAGTAGCTGAAATCCTACAGTCTGAAAGTACAATGGTTTCCAGTGACTGGTAGGAGGGATGTGAAATTACCATTTCAAAGGTACAGAGTTTCGGATTTGCAAGATGAAAAGATGGATGGATGGTGGTGATGATGGCAGGAGGTGAATACTTCATGCCACTGAACTATACACTTAAAATTATTGACGCTAAATTTTATGTGTATTTTATAATTTTAAAAATTCAGAATTCCTGTTTTTAACTTACATAGAAAAACAGATTCTGGCAGGGGCTCCAGTATCCGTGCTTGTGTAACTAGACTGGTTTCTATAACACAGTGAATCGCTAAATCATAAATGAAAGACTGCTCTCAGGACATACATTCACACAAGGGGAGTATAATGAACTGTACGTTGGGGGCCTCTGTCCAACACAGACACATCATTCTCACGTTGGGAACAGATTTGTGAGAGCCGGCCAGAACACTGGGATTCTGGAGGTCAGGACTTGCTGTGTCCATTTCACCAGCGAGGACAGCTTTGCCAGGGGTCTTGGCTAAGGGTCTCTCCTCTGGACTGCCTAAACCTGCCTGGTTTTCTTTCTTCTGTCTTTCCAAGACTAATTAGTCCTCTTCTGATTAACCCTATCATTCTTTAGCTCTATATATGTGTGTTCTTAGTCACTCAATCACATGCGACTCTGCGAGCCCAAAGACTGTAGCCTTCCAGGCTTCTCTGTCCATGGGGATTCTCCAGACAAGAATACAGGAGTGGGTTGCCATGCCCTCCTCCAGGGGATCTTCCCAACCCAGGGATCGAACTCAGGTCTCCTGCATTGCAGGTGGATTCTTTACCTTCTGAACCACCAGGAAAGCCCTCGTAAGCTCCATAAATTATATTCAGTTAGATCACAGTTGAAGCTTTCAGACTCAAGTGCTATTCAGTCCAAAGTAACCTTACAGATGAGAGCAAAAACTGTTGATTTCACTTTAAAAGATCTCATGTTTCCTTATATGAAGTTTCGGGGGATATTTCCTTGGAATGCCCAGGTATTGAAATTAATAGATTTTACCCATGGTAGTAAACCAAATATTTAGTTCAAAGCAAACTTTTTCCTCTGTTTTATACTATTGGTACTGAAGGTCAACACTTAAGTTCTATTTTCAGAAGCCACCAATTATGGTATGAAATGTTGATGGGAATTACCAGGAAATCTGAGACGAAACACAGCTTAGGGAAAGGGGGACCAGAGTAAAAAATAGAAATGAAGCATGAGATACAACACAAAAGGATAGAGAGAAAATAAAAGTGTGTGTGTTATGGAGTATATGCGTATAGAACAGATAATATTACTGAATGCCCAGCAGCTCCCAACTCTCACCAACATAACCTGTTGTTAAATAGAGCTGAGCTTATCATCACAGTAAGGGAGAACATCAGCCCTATAGAGCTTTGTTTGTATCTCAGAAGCCAAGTTTAGTTTCAGGTAAGTATTTCAATGTAGAACTTGATTAAGACTGATAAAGATCGGGATATAATAGTTTAAGACTGGTGAAAAAGCAAGGTGAGAATTCTGAAGCGAGAAATTCAAAGTGTTTCGGGGTATAAATTTTCTATTGAAACGCTGGAGGGTCTTTTGGGAAGTTCCTGTAACGAAAAATAAATTAATTTGCCTGAATAAGAGTCTCCCAGAATAGTAAAATTATGCCAATGAAAACAATGCAATAGTAAAATCATGTTCATGTAGCCCATAAGCTGTGTAGGGTATATGATCTCAGTTCTCAGTATAATACATAAATGTGTAAGTATTTAATATGCAATATCCTTTATCAACTGCTATATTACACAGCTCCAGGGACCACTGTCCATATCACAGTCTGGTAAATAATGTTCCTGAATTAGGCAATGTGAGAGCCCTATTATAGCTGTATGTATTGAAATAAGTTTAAGGTAGAGTCTAATACACTGCATATGATCTAAATTATTTATAGCACATACCATTTAGCATATATTTATGATAAATGTAAAGCACCAGAGTCCCCTTACAACTTAATGAAAATCACTCCATATATTCTGATTTTTTTCCCCATAGGAACTGTGAATTTGTCAGGTAAGAAATTACTCAAAGAAAAAAAAAAAAAAAAGAAATTACTCAAAGAAGCTAGGAGAGAGACATTTTTGAGGTTCCAACATCTAGCAAAATATGTGACCCATACTACACCACCAAGGAACACAAATGCTAAGTAATATTAAGCCTACCTCTCAATGGACCTAAAATCCATTAACATGTTTTGTTTTTTTTTAATAACAGAGTAATGATGATGCTAACTTTTAAAAAATATACATACATAATCCCCTCTGGGGGCACTGAGTCCTATGTGAAGGTCAGCAGGACCCTCAGGGTAACCAATGGCCTTACACCCTGGGCTACAGTGGGGGTGTTCAGTTCCTCCCACAATACAGTACAGACGGAAACATGTCCTGAAGGAGTGAGCCGGACAGAGTACAGGTCCACTTCTGGACCACCCAGGACAAGAAGTGGCCAGTGCAAAGCTAAAGGGTGGCTGGTTCAGGAAAGGAGATGGAGCTTAGCCATTTGACTAGAGCAGAGGACAAGCTGGACAGGTGACAGGGAGACACTCACGGAACGCCAAGTGTGTGATCTCAAAGACCGGATGATCCTGGGAAGAAGGAGGAGCCTTGGAAGGATTTTAAACTGATGATAAACTTGATGAGAGTCACGTTTTAGGAAGGTCCCTCTGCCCGAGGTGAGCACAGTTCGGGTACGTGGTAACAACCCGTATCTGGACAGGCTCCCTTTGCCATGCCCTCTAAGTAGGATTTGTGGCAAAGCTGGTTCCTCATGGATCAAAGAAACACCAAGAAGCTCAATATCTGTGACTCTGGAACCCCTCGAAATGGGGGCTGGTCTCAGTTTAAACTCCAGCAAGGACATGAACAAGGCACCTACCTGCAAGAGCGATGGTGGTGTTGTCAGTGAACCACGTTCTTCTTGGATTCACAGCGAGCCAAACGCTGAAACGCTGAGGTTTGCACCAGAGAAAGGGCTTGTCCCTGAGACCGCCAAAAGAGGAGATGGCAGAACAGACCTCAAATGTGCCTCGCAGGTGAGAGGCTCGGGATGAAGCTGAGACGTGGGGAACGTGGAAAGCCAATTGGAGAGAAGGAAAACGTGCGGTAATTGTCATTCTGCGCAGGCGCAGCTAAGCTGCAAGCTTAACAGGGGACCCGTGTTGTGTGGGTGGAGTTTTTGGCCCTCTGAAACCTCACCCATCTGATACTCGCACATGCCCAATTGGAGGAGCATTGATCCCAGCAAGCCCTAAGCTGGAGCTCTAACTGAACACAGCTGATTCGAAGTTCCTGAAAACGAGTTTGCAAAAATGTCATATTGTTTAGGCTACCTGACGCTTGGAGGACATGCAAGTTTTTGTAAAAACAATTAAATTTACCTTGATTAGTGTAGTCACGTTAAATTTGTTATGAAGTAAGTTGTTTAACGGATCAGGTTTCCCATGTGGTAAAGAACCCACCCAAAGCAGGAGACATAAGAAACACGGTTGGATCCCTGGGTGGGGAAGATCCCTTGGAGGAGGGCTTAGCAACCCACTCCAGTATTCTTGCCTGGAGAATCCCATGGACAAAGGAGCCTGGTGGGTTATAGTCCTTGGGGTCGCAAAGAGTCAGACACCACTGAAGCAACTCAGCAGGCAGGCACAGTATAACGGATCTGTCTGATGACTACCCTTGGTTTCAAGGATTTCAGGGGGAAATGGACGAATATTTAGCAGACAAAGCTAGCAGATTTCAGTGACCAACTATATCAAAGAGAGAAGTCTAGGCTGACTTGCTTTCCCAAGGTCACTGCCACAGACCAGGCTTTTACTATTTTTTGGCCTAGATTTTGAATGCATTCACTTAACTGCAGTCTCCCAGTCCCCAGCTTCTGTCCAAATATACTAGGTGGATTGGAGCAAATCGAAGCATGTCTCTTGCCAGGTTACTGACCTTAATAGCTCCCATTTCTCAATAGGTAAAGTTCAAACTTTTCAAAATATCAGCTAGACCTTCATGATGAGAGCCCTTGCTTGTCAGGAGACTTGTCTCCCACCAGCACCCTGCCCCTCTTCGACCCCCTACCTTGGGAACACTAACTGTACTTTGGGATTAAGGAATGAGTTGTCATCTCAGAAATACGCCATCCTTCCTCATTCATCTATTGTTCAACAGAGCCCACTCCACTTCTGCTGGCTCTTCCAGGCTCAGGGAAAGCATCACCTCCTTTGAGGACTTGCCACCCACTCCAAAGCGCTGTGAGCCCCTCCTGGCAGCTTGCGTGTAGTGAGTCTGGTCTGGATTACCCAGCTTACCTGTTATAGTGTAAATTCTCTTGTTCTCTAATTAACTCCTTGCAACTACACCACAAGCTCGTGGAGGTCAAGGACTGTATCTTCTCCACCTCTGAATACTCAGCATCTAGCTTGGCTTACAAAAACTATTTGTTGAATGAAAAAATAAAAGGGGTAGAGCCAAGACTCCACCCCCACCTTAAATCTAGTGCTTTTCTTAACATATCACAGCAAATAAGAGTGATACATCATGGTAGAGTACTAAATAATTCAGATGGCAGATTTGCTTTCTATAATCTAGCAGAGTAAAATGGTGACATACTGATAGAATGGGTAAATTAGTCTGGATATTAAGAGACCATTTTATTAATACACCTACACTGACTCCTCAAAATGCTTAATTACATGTAGTGCAAAATATTTCAAAGTTTTAGCCCTAAAGTTAGCAAGAAGATACAGTATCCATTTATTGAATTACAAACACACTTGAAAATATTCTGATGATACCTATTTTATGTAAACACATTCATATCTATCAATAAATGCCCTTAATCTTTTTATTGAGGAGATAACTCAATTTTAATTTTGTATTTTCTTATCCTCTTTCTCTCACTTGCTATCTATGTGGGTAAAGAGAAAACAAAAGGGTTTGTAAATACAGATCTGTCTGTATGGTTATCTTTTGTCTTTTTATACCTATCAGCAAAAGGTTCCTTTGGGAAAGCAGCTGAAAATTAATAACGGACAATGTACTTTCATTGCAGCCTTGAAATTAAAAGACGCTTGCTCCTTGGAAGAAAAGCTATGACCAACCTAGACAGCATATTGAAAAGCAGAGACATTACTTTGCCAACAAAGGTCCGTCTAGTCAAAGCTATGGTTTTTCCAGTAGTCACATATGGATGTGACAGTTGGACTATAAAGAAAGATGAGCACCAAAGAATTGATGCTTTTGAACTGTGGTGTTGCAGAAGACTCTTGAGTCCCTTGGACTGCAAGGAGATCCAACCAGTCAATTCTAAAAAAAATCAGTCCTAAATATTCATTGGAAGGACTGATGCTGAAGCTGAAACTCCCACACTTTGGCCACCTGATGCAAATAACTGACTCATTGGAAAAGACCCTGATGCTGGGAAAGAGTGAAGGTGGGAGAAGAAGGGGATGACAGAGGATGACATGGCTGGAAGGCATCACCTACTTGATGGACATGAGTTTGAGCAAGCTCCGGGAGTTGGTGATGAACAGGTGTGGGGCAGTCCACGGGATCCCAAAGAGTCGGACACAACTAAGCAACTGAACTGAACTGAATTTACTTTCATAAATGTTTCTAAAAATTATCTTTGTTGTCTCTGATTCAAAAAATTATCAGTGAACAAAGTTTAAGTAGCAACAATCCAACGATGCAGATTTTGTAAAGGACTCTAACCAAGGTCTTCTCTCTTATTACAAAGGTAAAACCAATAAGCCAAGGAAACAGGCAGCAATGTATTTATTGGAAATGAACTAGACATTACATTAACCAAATGAAGATGTAACAATGCATGAAGCACAGTCGGTGCATTTAAAAGATCACAAAATAAAAAGAAAATTCATTTTCAAAAGAAATATTGTATCCAAGGCGAGTCCTGAACACCATAATGCAACTGATAACATTGACTGTGAAGATCCAGAATAAAATTTAAACCGAACAACTGAAAGAAAATGTTTCTTTTCCCAACTTGAAGGTTCCCCGGCTACCACCTATGTATCATACACACCAGGTAATTTTCATCACCAGACAGTAACCAGATGATATTTATCATATTCCTCATAGGAAAAAATACCTCTCCTACAAATAGAGAAATTTGAGGGAAATCCAAGCAACAAAACAGTTGGTGGCCCCAACTGATTAGGTCCGCATTTTCTAGAATCTAGAAATTACATTAACTTTACTAGTAAGACTTCATTGTCTTCTGAGAAACTGCCTGGATGAGAGGGTGTGCTGATTGTAACATTACATTAACTACAGTACACTGAGCACTACATTCCACAAGTAACTGGTCGGTTGGGGGTGGGAGGGGGTGTTCAGATGCTTATCCACTCATGAAATGTTTCTGAAACCTTTAGAGCTTTACTTTTCTACTCTGTAATACATTGTAGCTTGTGTATAACAAACTCCCTTTGAAGAAAATTATCCCAGATAATCCATCTGTGACAAAACAAGTACTGCAAAAAGTAGTGATGAAAAATATTGTTTGGAAAGGCAAAATTGCTGCATCTACTTTCCGAGGCACTGTCATAGAATCATCTCTGAAATGGAGAAATTCCATGTGTAAGTTAAAAACTGTTTTCCTTCCATTCACCCAGCATGCATGAATGTCTTCTAATAATCTCTCTGTAGACTGAGAAAGTCAGGAGTCCAAATGCAGAATTGTAGGTTGTAGAAAGGCTTTCTCCTTCCCTTCCCATGGATTTCAAGTTTGTTTTAAATATTCCACAGTTCTCATAAACTCTCATGTGGAAGGGGAGAATGATTACAACCTTATCAGACCTGTCAATTGACAAAAAAAAAAAAAAGTATCTCAACACAGTATCTCATCTTAGAAAACCAATCATAATTGCATTTCCTTACCTTCCATTTAAGCTAGAGAGAGCTAAGACAAGAGCTCCCACATTTTAGTGGGAAGTGGCAAATCCTTGTCACTAACTATGGCATCAAGTAGTTCATTCAGGAGAAATTTCAATAAAAAGGTAGAAAGTTAATCCAGACAATTTATGTATGCTCAGTCGCTCAGCCGTGTCCAACTCTTTGTGACCCCATGGACTGTAGTCTGCCAGGCTCCTCAGTCCATGGGATTTTCCAGGCAAGAATACTGGAGTGGGTTGCCATTTCCTACTCCAGAGCTAGACAATTTAGGTCCTAACTTAATTTTTAAGGACTGATACATTTAGTTTAACAAAATGCTGGTCTAATTTACTAGAAAATTAGTAATGTTCTCTTTCACCTTGAGCTGGATGGGCAGACTCAGCCACCGTCTTGGTTCCTCCTTACACACAACTGAAGTAATGCCTGACCAGACTCAAAATGCATGTAGATGCGACATGCTCATTGGCACAAAGCAGGCAGCAGGGGAAGGCCCCTACTTTCCTGAAAAACTCAGAGGAGCTTTACTGGCAATCAGTCATTTTCCTCATATATATATAATGTCAGGAGATTTTAAGACAGATGCACGTAAAGTTACACAAATGTTTCCACCTTTCTACCACTGAGTGAAACATGCCATTCTTTGGAGAAAAAAATACATTCATTTTTTTCAAGTATATTTTAATATACAAAGATGTTCTAGCTTTGTTTCACTACAAAGACAAGCTGATTTCACATGAGTCCAAGGGGAACTTCACTTTAACTTCCCTTTGGTGTGGATTTCATGAAGTTTTGATTTCTTTTTTTAAAAAATTGCTCTAAATATGCATCTACTTTTATCTGAAAGCATGAACTCTTTATGTCCATTTTTATATATATGTACATAGTCAACAAGGACAGCAAAAAACAGTCTACATATGTACAATGGTTTAGAACTGGCATGCTCTGAGGAGAGCAAGGGCCACTGGCTCTGACATGGGCTCACAACGAATTCAGTGATTGTCAGCTCTGGTGCCCAGCGCTGGGCCAGCAGCATGCAGAGTCCTCCAGACTGTAGCGTCCTTGAATGGTCACGTCCTGCTGGGGTGGCAAGTCTTCCATTATGGCTTGTTTCCTGTCTTGGCTTTGTTGTTAGGGTTGCAGTTTAAGTCTCTCAGCAGTGGTTCGCAGTTAGCTAGAATATCTGCAGGCAGCAGCTTCCAGATCTGATCCACTGCCTTCTGATAAGCCGTCTTCTCCTGTTCCAGGGTCCGGATCAAAGACTTCATTTTGGTCTCTCTAGTTAACAGATTTTCCAGGTTGGACTCCAAGGTCTGAATTTTAGCATGAGCTATCTGTTTGGGTCAAAACAAAAACACAAAATCCACCAAATCAAAAATCTGAAGGTTTTGGTTCATCATCACAACAGCAGTCAGAACTTACATATATATATATAAAAAAAAAAAAGAACTTACATATATTAGCTAATCATATCATATTACTTAGTACAATAGTATAGGAAGCAAATGCTCTGAAACCATCCATGACATGGCGATTTTTTATAGTTCTCAAAAATATAACTAGAGTTCTAACAAAATACATCTCATTTCACTGAATACACCAAAAATGCAATATTAAACATCATCCCTCACTCCACACACAGGTCTTCTCCTCGAGGGACTGGGATCTGACAGGGAAAAACAGGAGATTCCCGACACTGCCCTAAGGTATTAAAAGAGGTGTTTTTTTTTTTTTTTTTTTTTTTTGCCCTCTGAGTGGAAATACAGGGTTTGCGCAACACATTAATGGGATCTTATCCATTTTCACACATGTTGAATGTGCCCACATAACTTGGGAACCCAGAGGTGATGACAACATTGGACTGTGAATGAAAAAATCTGTAACCATTAATAAAAATCATTATAACATAAAGCAGGTGCAAACCCACTTTCCCTAAATAAAGAAATGTTCAACTAATCATCACTGAAACATCCTAGTAATACAGGACAATAGCCTGTTTATTTTTCTTTCTGAAAATAGACCCTTGTCTCTTTTTAAAAAATGTTTATTGGAGTATAGTTGCATTACAATGTTATGTCAGTTTCTGCTGTAAAGTGAATCAGTGATACATACACATACATCCCCTCTTTCTTAGATTTCCTTCCCTTTTGGGTCTCCACCGAGCACTGAGCTCCCTGTGCCATACAGTAGGTTCTCGTTAGTCATCTGTTTTGTACACAGTACCCCAAGTGTGTACATGTCAATCCCAATCTCCCAGTGCATCCCCCTCCCCCTCCTCCACCTTGGTATCCATCACACACACACAATATCTACAAACGATAAATGCTGGAGGGCTTCCCTGGCAGCTCAGCTGGTTAAAGAATCCGCCTGCAATGCAGGAGACTCCGGTTCAATTCCCGGGTCTGGAAGATCCCCTGGAGAAGGGACAGGCTACCCATTGCAGTACTCTTGCCTAGAGAATTCCATGGACAGAGGAGCCTGGCAGCTACAGTCCATGGGGTCGCAGAGTCAGACAGAACTGAGCAACTTTCACTTTCATATAATTAACACCTGAAACAAAGATATAATTTGGTAAGTAAATGCTGGAGAGGATGTGGAGAAAATGGAACCCTCCCACACTGTTGGTGGGAATGTAAATTCGTACAGGCACTATGGAAAAAAGTACAGAGGTTCCTTAAAACACTGAAAAATAGAGCCTCCATATGATCCATCAATCCTACTCCTGGGCATATATCCAGTGAAAACCATAATTCAAAAAGATACATACACCCCAATGTTCATTGCAGCACTATTCACAATAGCCTGAACATGGAAGCAACCTAGATGTCCATCAGCGGAGCAATGGATAAAGATGTGGCACCTGTATACAATGCCATAAAAAGGAACTAAACAGTACCATTTGCAGAGATGTGGATGGACCTCGAGACTGTCATACAGAGTGAAGTCAGTTCGAAAGTCAGTAAAGCTTCAAGGGAGCAGAGGGGTAGGGGGTAGGGAGTGTGGGGAGAGAGATTTTGAGTTAGAAATTAAGTACCCAGTGGCTTGGTACAAGCCATTTGGAAAAACAAGTATCACATAATATCGCTTATACGTGGAATGTAGAAAAATGCTATGGATGAATTTATTTGCAAATCTGGTTTAAAAAATGATCTTTATGCTCAACATCACTCATTATCAGAGAAATGCAAATCAAAACCACAACGAGGTACCATTACACGCCAGTCAGGATGGCTGCTATCCAAAAGTCTACAAGCAATGAATGCTGGAGAGGGTGTGGAGAAAAGGGAACCCTCTTACACTGTTGGTGGGAATGCAAACTAGTACAGCCACTATGGAGAACAGTGTGGAGATTTCTTAAAAAACTGGAAATAGAACTGCCACATGACCCAGCAATCCCACTCCTGGGCATACACACCGAGGAAACTAGATCTGAAAGAGACACGTGCACCCCAGTGTTCATCGCAGCACTGTTTATAATAGCCAGGACATGGAAGCAACCTAGATGCCCATCAGCAGATGAATGGATAAGGAAGCTGTGGTACATATACACCATGGAATATTACTCAGCCATTAAAAAGAATTCATTTGAACCAGTTCTAATGAGATGGATGAAACTGGAGCCCATTATACAGAGTGAAGTAAGCCAGAAAGATAAACACCAATACAGTATACTAACGCATATATATGGAATTTTAAAAGATGGTAATGATAACCCTATATGCAAAACAGAAAAAGAGACACAGATGTACAGAACAGAATTTGGGACTCTGTGGGAGAAGGCGAGGGTGGGATGTTCTGAGAGAATAGCATTGAAACAAGTATACTATCAAGGGTGAAACAGATCACCAGCCCAGGTTGGATGCATGAGACAAGTGCTCAGGGCTGGTGCACTGGGATGACCCAGAGGGATGGGATGGGGAGGGAGGGGGGAGGAGAGATCGGGATGGGGAACACATATAAATCCATGACTGATTCATGTCAATGTATGGCAAAAACCACTGTCATATTGTAAAGTAATTAGCCTCCAACTAATAAAAATAAATGAAAAATAAATAAATAATAAAAAATGATCTTTAGCAATGTGCTAACAATATTGTTGGCTTTGTTTTGAATAGGAAAAGGCATAAAATGTTCTATGGGCCAGAGCTAATGTAGATGAAATGAAGGAGGCCAGTGTTTCTTCTTGGGGAGCAATTACTCTAGGAACCCCTCATTTCTAAGCTATTTCTCTCCCAACTATCCTTCAGAGGAGTTACCACACATCAAAGCAGGGTTTTAGCGTTCCCTAGTTTGGAGACATGTGCAGTGTTAACAAAGTCACAGGTAAGCAGAAACCACGGAGCCACTGGGCACTTAAGTTCTAACTCAGAATCTCTCTCCCCACACTCCCCACCCCCCCCACCCCCAACCCCTCTGCTCCCTGGAAGCTTTACTTTCTCACCTCCCCCTCCCCTGATCACACTGAAACCCCACTCCTTGAGGCT
Organism: Dama dama; assembly: GCF_033118175.1. Taxonomy (NCBI): domain Eukaryota; kingdom Metazoa; phylum Chordata; class Mammalia; order Artiodactyla; family Cervidae; genus Dama; species Dama dama. The sequence continues at coordinate 52,683,697 of NC_083710.1, forward strand.
TAGATACACAGCACACTTCATATAGGTTACAGACGTGCAATATTACTTTACACTAAATCACTTATCACATTTGTAAGAGTGCACTGATAAATAAATACATAGTTTATATTCTGAAGTAACTGTGAGAGAGCTCATCCTTAGGTAGGTTGACAAGGAGTCTGGGGCCCTTGAGGAGAAAGGGGCCCAAGGCCTTGGAGAAGGAGAAAGGGGTCCCAAGGCTCTCAAGGAGCAGAAAAGGACAAATATTTTTTTCTACATTGCTTTGTCTTAGTCAATATAACAATGCATCTTGCTCAAGGACATGTTTCTCCTTAACAAGAACCTTCTGACTAATCTTGTTATTTTAAGATGTATATTAAATATACATTAATATATATCAGTGGGTCTGATAAGACCTTTCTTCCTATTGTTAGCTCCAATCCTGTTATCTTAAAATGTAAATTGTGGGAGTGGGTCTGGTAAGACCTTTATAACCTTGAGACATTTTTTTGATTTACTGTAATAACCAATTGAAAAAGTATATAACTCCCTTGCTGAGACTAGTGAGGGGGGCACTCTCCGCCCCTCTTCTGATGTCTATGTCAGAAGCTTTCTCTGTCCCTTTTTCACTTTAATAAAACTCTGCTACACAAAAGCTCTTGAGTGATCAAGCCTGGTCCCTGGCTAAATCTTCTTTAGAGATCACAACATTAAGCTATCAGCTGTAAATTCCTTCATGGCAAGGATTATATGTTACTTGTTTTCATTCAATTTTCTCCATTCCATTTCTGTTTTACTCTAGACAGTTCTCATCTTCCCCAATCAGAATTCTAAGAAATAATTGCTAGCTGGTCTCCCTACCTTCTCTCCCCATTCTAATCTGTCCTCATCAAGGTTTTTCCAGATTTATCTTTCTAAAGTATGGTTGAAAAATTTTGAGAGATTTCTTTCTCAACATGATTAAAAGCTGTGTTCTTCTTCTTGACCCTGAAAGTTATTTACAAATCTGCCTCCATCATGTTTACCCCACTTCTCCCCAACGTAAATCTTAAATGGATTTAAGTTTCCTCTAAATTCTGCCTTACCATCCGGCTTTCAACACTCCCCACTCCTCACTCATTCCTCCCACCAAGCCTCTAGAGTCCAGCTGAAGCCCCAAGACCCCCAGAGCTTTTCCAGTTTCCTCAAGTCAATCCCTCCCAACTTGAACTTAAACCAAACATGTGCAATACCCAGTAAGTTTTGAATCAGATTCTGCTGAGAACTGCCATTTAATTATTTTGTGAGAGGAGATTTTCTCTCCTAACTGATACTTAAATCAGCATGTGCATTTGTAGCCCCCAGGGCACTTGGACACAATGTGATACACAGGTCAACAGTCAGCAATGGCTCAATGACACCATAGCTCTATCCTTCCTGGTATGGTTCAATGCAGGAGAGGAGGCACTCAAGAGCTTTTTTGGTCAAATCGTTATCTCTTTACCTGTAATTTTTCTAGAAGGTCCATGTTCTGTCTTTTCAGTTGGCTGTTGGCCCTCTCTAGCTTCTCCATGGGTTCGCTCTCCTCGCAGGCATAGGAAGATTCTTGGAGTTCATCCTGCAGCACGTGATACTCCACCTCATAGGCGTGTAACTGTTTAGAAATATCCATCTCAAAAACCTGCAGTGAACACAGGGGTCAGTCTGACCTTCAGGATGTTCACAAAGATACATCTGTGTATCTGAGGTACATTTCCCAATACTTCTTAATAAGGAACAGCATGACATACCAAACAAAGGGAATTGTAACAAGTGTGACTGTCAAATAAGGACAAACAGATGATTTCTATACAACTGAAACAGTCTCATGAGGAGGCCAAGACACTAGAGAAAGTTAATGTCCAAAGATATTTTGCAACCAAAATATACATAATCTAGGAATGGTCTCCCAAAGTGTAGCCTACAAGGTAAACATGAGTTACTGAGTAACTCTTATACAAGTTGGAGATCATCTTTGCTGGTTAGTAAGAAAAACTGCATAGGGTATTTCTATAATAATAAGATCAAAAACCCTTCTAATTATTTGTCAAGGAGGTAGAAAGGGCTTGTACTAAATATTTTCATCCATTTTCTAATCCATGCAAGTCTCCTAGAATTCACTAACATATCATAACAGAGAGAGAATCTTTAAAATTGCACACCATGGGAACTATACATACGTATTCAATCACTCAGTCGTGTCCAACTCTGTGACACCATGGACTGTTCTTCTGTCCATGGGGTTTTCCAGGCAACAATACTGGAGTGGGTTGCCATTTCCTTCTCCAGGGGATCTTCCCGACCCAGGGCTCAAACCCACGTCTCTTGCATTGGCAGGTGCATTCTGTAGCACTGAGCCACTTGGGAAGTGGGCACTGTACAGAGCTGTTTAATTGCAGCTGCCTCTGCCGTCCCATATTGTCACCCATTAGGAAGACAGTTTGCTTCGAAGTTAGAGAACAGGTAACTCCTCCTTAGTCTAAACTTGCAAGAGAAATTCAGCTGCCATTTAAGCATTGGTATCCACATTAACACTGCTGGGAGAGAAGAAACCACAAAGAATCTCACTGACTTACTTGCACTGCTACTATTAGAGATACTCAAATCTTAGAACTGAAATGATATTTCGAGACAATATGGTTACTCTTTTTAAATAAGCGTCTTTCTCCCCCCTACCCAGTGAGTATGAACACAGTGGACTGCTATACAACCATTAAAAATGAGAGCATGGATATATTTATTGGCATGCAAAAATGTCCAACACTCTACAAATATTTTAATAAAAAATCATTACACAACAGCAGTACAGTATAATTAGAGATTGTAAGAGTATGTTTAAGATGTTTTAAATCTCAAGTTATTGAGATTTGTAACTTTACTTTCTTCTTTGTGCTGCTGTACATTATTTACATTTTTACAGTAAATAAAATTCATCAAAGTCTCCTTTAATATTAACAGTTCATTTTTGTTCAATTGCTAAGTTGTGTCCTACTCTTTGAAACCTACTCTTTGCAGTATGCTAGGTGCCCCAGTCCTTTACTATCTCCCAGAGTTTGCTCAGATTCATGTCCATTGAGTCGGTGATGCTATTTAACCATGTCATCCTCTGCTGTCCCCTTCACCTCCTGCCTTCAATCTTTCTCAGCATCAGGGTCTTTTCCAATGAGTCAGCTCTTCACATCAGCTGGCCAAAGTATTATTCCATAGTTAATCAATTCTATTGGCTAGGAAGTTATCTCTAATATCAAATCCAAATCTACCAGCCTATAACTTCTATCAAATAACCATAGTAATAATCTCTAAAGCTAGGCAATTCCCTCATTAATCTTAGAAAAGAGAGGTGATCTAATTTCAAATCAGACCTCATCTCTCTCTAAAACCACAATCTCTGACTACTTGCCAGCCCCAAAAGATATTTCTGAAGAATTAGGGAGTAAGTGAATATGTAAATAAAATTTATATTTTTCTATTTCCAGAGCATCTTCACAAATAAAAAATATTCACAGGTATTTACAGAATAATCTACTTGTGATTTCAATTCCACATATGTGGTAGAAAGAAAGTTTCACATGTAATAAAATGAATAAAATGAGTTCTTGTTATAGACTGAATGATACAAAATTCTTCAGCTGAGTTGATTACATTTACCCCTAAAAACAATGTTATTTCCATTCTGAAGAGAAGGAAGTTGAGACTCAGAGAGGTTGCCCTCACTTGCCCAAAGTCACACAGCTAGTAGATAGCTGAACAGTAGCACAAGATCTCAGACTCCCTTTCTCTTAGTCTAAACTCTGTCTTTTATCTGCTATCCCAAGGGCCTCTTGGAAAGGGGTAAATTTTATCAGTACTCATAAGGCATGATTGCTTCATTTACAAATCTGGTCTTGAGTATATACATATTATCTGAACAATATATAACTGCACCTTACCTGGTCCCTATGAAGAATGAGGGACTAGGTATATGATATGCTGATTACCCTCCATTTGCTTCCATTCTCTGCCCTCATTCATTCTTGGTACCCTAGGAGGCAGACCCCTCTGACCTGCATTCCCCACACTTTCCTTCCTGCTGACTTCTGGTTTAGTTCAGCTCAGTTGAGTTGTTTCAGTCATGTCTGACTCTTTGTGACCCCATGGACTGCAGCACACCAGGCCTCCCTGTCCATCACCAACTCCTGGAGTTTACTCAAACTCATGTCCATTGAGTCGGTGACGCCATCCAACCATCTCATCCTCTGCTGTCCCCTTCTCCTCCTGCCTTCAATCCTTCTCAGCATCAGGGTCTTTTCCAGTGAGTCAGTTCTTCGCATCAGGTGGCCAAAGTTTTAGAGTTTCAGCTTCAGCATCAGTCCTTTCAATGAATATTCAGGACCAATTTCCTTTAGGATGGACGGGCTGGATCTCCTTGCAGTCCAAGGGACTCTCAAGAGTCTTCTCCAACACCACAGTTCAAAAGTATCAGTTCTTCGGCAGTCATCTTTCTCTATAGTCCAACTCTCACATCTGTACATGACTACTGGAAAAACCATGGCTTTGACTAGACGGACCTTTGTTGGCACAGTAATGTCTCTGCTTTTTAATATGCTGTCTAGGTTGGTCATAGCTTTTCTTCCAAGGAGCAAGCATCTTTTAATTTCATGGCTTCAATCACCATCTGCAGGAATTTTGGAGCCCCCCAAAATAAAGTCTTTACTGTTTCCACTGATTCCCCATCTATTTGCCATGAAGTAATGGGACCAGATGTCATGATCTTAGTTTTCTGAATGTTGAGTTTTAAGCCAGCTTTTTCACTCTCTTCTTTGACTTTCATCAAGAGGCTCTTGAGTTCTTCTTCGCTTTCTGCCATAAGGGTGGTGTCATCTGCATATCTGAGGTTATTGATATTTCTCCTGACAATCTTATTCCAGCTTGTGCTTCATCCAGCCCAATGTTTCGCATGACTTCTGGTTGGGTACAGCCAATGGCGAAGGTCATCAGGAGATCAAATGGGGCAGAAGAAAGGTGGGTAACTTCTTCCCCGCTCCTTCCCTGTCTTGCTCACCAAGAGCACAGAACCTCCGGAGAGCCTGCCTCCAGACTTCGGGCACTCATGGGGCCTGGCAGCACCATCATATCCTCCCTCTCCTGATGCAGTGCCAGGGATAGGAACAGTTCCCTCTGTCACTGGTCCCTAAGCACCTGGACATCGTGTCTTCTTCCCTTAACCTTGCCTGCACTCCTGTAAATGGTACCCTCCCTTGAGTTACTGGACGTAAATTCTGTTTCCTGCAAGGGACCCTGACTAATAAAGCAAGTCTCATTTAAGCCTCACAAAACCTCTTGGGTCAGAACTGTCCCATTTTGCAGGTGAGAACACTAGGGTTCAGAAGGTTATAGTGACAAGACAGACAACTAATAAAAGATCTGGAAGTTGATGGGGAATCCAAGATTGTCTAATTCCAGTCTTAATTCCTGTCATGTGTACTCCTTATATATTCTAAAACAGAATCGGTGGTTCAGACGGTAAAGAATCCGCCTGCCAATGCAGGAGACTCAGGTTCGATCCCTGGGTAGGGAAGATCCCCTAGAGAAGGGAATGGCAACCCACTCCAGTATTCTTACCTGGGAAATCCCACAGATAGAGAAGCCTAGTGGGCTGCAGTCCACGGAATCATAAAGAGGCAGACACAACTAAGTGACTAACACACACAACAATATTACAAAGCTAAGTGAGTCTCAGCTTATTCATTTATTAGGTCTTCCTAATTCTCTCAGTTCAACCTTCAGTCTTACCACCGATCTAAACTGAAAAACTCATGAATCATCACAGGCAAGGACTGAATCACCTTGCCTGGGCACAGCCACACGACGTCACAAGGAGAAACTACACAACAGCTTCATTTCTAGATAAAATGTATCTGATCAAATTTAAAAATGGTCAAGCAAAATGCATGCTTATGCTAAAACATTTAGTAACATAATTAGTAGAGAAACCGCTATATGATCTTATACCTTATTATTATCATTTAAATCATACCTGGGTGATTATTTTTTCCATTTCAGATGAATTCATATCGGGGAGTGTGACTTTAAGGAATTCAACAATATTTTCAAAGTTTTCACATTCCATTATGAGTGTCTCTTGGTTGCTCAGCAGGCTTAGGGCAACCTTAAATATAACTTCAGTTCCCTGAAGAAAAATAATATCTGAAAAAAAAAAGATATATAATTTTCATGATCAAAATTAAGCCTTTACTATTGTAAAAAGTGACCTCTGTGTGTTAATGGGTTTTTTTGAGTGGCTGTGTGTGTGTGTGTGTGTGTGTGTGTGTGTGTGTGTATAGCAGTTGTTTTAATTACTGCAACAGAACTACAGAATATTTATGCAAAATAAAACTGGTCAAATTAGCCTAGATTTGAAATAAATAATAATATGACCAAAACAAACAAACAGTTGTTTAACTATTCTTCTTACTTATTTAAGAACCTCAGATAAGGTTAGGATAAAAAGAAAAAGATACATTATGTATTTGTTTGTCCACATACTTCTAATTTTTAGTTGCAAATTTAATGGAGACTGACATTTAGATTTTCTTCATGAGGAGAATACAAAAACAAATCAACATAATCAATAGCTTAGGATTATTTAAACTCTCATTACTATAATAAAAAACTACAAGAACCAGTTAATATGTAATTAAACCTGTACTAGAGAAAAAAACTAAAGAAAAAAAAAAAACCTTTAAAAGAAAAATCAAAATCAGTGTATAACCTAAATCAGAAGAGAAAAAGAAAGGCTACCCTAACTCTGAAAGTGAAAGTGAAGGTGTTATGTCTTGTCCAACTCTTTGCGGCCCCATGGACCGTAGCCTACCAGGCTCCTCTGTCCTTGGGATTTTCCAGGCAAGAGTACTGGAATGGGTTGCCATATCCTTCTCTGGAGATCTACCTGACCCAGGGATCGAATCCAAGTCTCCTGCAATGCAGGCAAACGCTTTACGTCTGAGCCACCAGAGCCTCGCCCTAACTCTGAACTTTGCTCCAAACAAATGTAAACACACAATAGTTTTGAAAAGTACTAAATAGTTTTGTATGAGCGTTCCTCTCAATCCATGCCATTCTATAGTCAGTAACAAACAAGAGGGGGTTGTTAAAAGTGAGGGAACCATGAAACAGTCACTTCAAACATGGTCATTCTTCTTGCTCACACATCTTTCCCTTTGCTGACAGTCTCTGTTCTTCGCTCAGTTCTAAGAATGGAGTGGCCATTGCAGAGCTGACAGCATCATTCATATTCTCTTAGCAAAAAACAGATGACTGGGGAGATATGTTTCCTGAATTCAAGCTTCCTAGGTTAAGTCAGAGAGAGATACCCTAAATATCATTTTAGATTTGATAAGCTATTTCCTGATAAGAAAATATATAAATGAAAGGATTTATAGAATCCTATCTATAAATTATAAATCCTATAAATATTGAGTCCTATAAATAGGAACCCAAGCTCCAAAGAAGACTTCCCTGGAGAAAAAGCAATCGTGTACACTAAATAAAAAAATGGAAATTTGCTAAATATTTGATTCTGGGCATCCTCGTTTTACTCGTTTGTTGCACTTTGTCTATAAATTGTATCCACGCTAATGCAGTGTCTAATTTGTAAAACCACAGCCCCCAGTAAGAATGACACGGTACACTGTAACCTGGTGTTATGTATACATATTACATGTATTAATATATCTTCAGGCTTCCCTGGTGGCTCAGATGGTAAAGAATCTGGCCACAATGCAGGAGACCTGGGTTCAATCCCTGGGTTGGGAAGATCCCCTGGAGCAGGATATATCTTCAAATTTGAAGTTTCTCCAAATAACACTTTTTCCCCTATAACTGATATATTCTCTTTATTCTATTTTAGTTCATTTTTTTAAATCCTGGTAATGACCTACAATCAGGCCAATACTTACAATTTGACTAAGAGCTCTAATTTGGCAAAAGCACAGTTATAAACACTGTCTACTTGCACTACGGGTACCAGATAGATGAGTGGAACATAAAAACTGGAAGCCTCTTCTAAGGTCATCAAGCTCTTAACATTAGAATAAACCTCTGGTAAAGAGTAGTTTTTTAAAAAGCTGGTTTGCTTTTTAAATAACAGATTTAGACAAACCTAACTAAAGAGGTGTGATAGATTTAAAAGCCTCATAAGGTAACAGAAGCTGTGTTACACTCTCTTTTTACTACACTGTGGAGCAAAGTGGCAACTCAACAACTTGCCCTGGGTCCAACCAGCTGTGCACCCAGGGTTGGAGATGGGCACCACCCCTGTACTGGCATGACAGGAGGGCGCTTAAAGCAATAAAACAGGAATTCCAATTACCTTGTTAACAATAAAAAGTCACATTAACAAGTGCCATTAGAAACAACATCGAAAGACGTGCTTCCATTAACCCAATCAGAGAACATGTTTCTCTGTGTTTTGAATCCAGGTTGAAGAGGACAATGGGGAAGGAAAAACAAAAGCAGTAGGAAAGATGTATACAAAAATCTGAAAAAATTATACAGTAGAAATCCTTAGTTCATATTTTTTAAAAATTATACTGTGATTTTTTAGGTATAAATGAAAATAAGAATTCCATTATAGTTTACTCAAATACAGGAGCTCAACTCTTCTTTCCCTTTGCATTTCAATTTAAGACCAATATGGTTTCAAATTACTCTCAGAATGGAGCCAGGCATATTTATTAAATTCCATTAGCAATTTGTGATTCTGTGTGATGCTAGATAAAACAATTGGAGCACCTTATGGCTAGAAGCATACCCCTTGGAATAAATAACACTGTTCCAATTGATCATCGGCATCTCTTACCAAACACTCTGGCTACAAATCCTAATGGAAATTGAGAGGCAAACAATGTGAGGAACCAGGGGGCAGCATAAAGGCTGGGGCTGATTTCATTTTCTTCAAGATGATTATAGAGATCTCTGTGATAATCATGAAGGAGCCTGGACAGCTGGTACATTTGAATCTAAAGTTAATTTGGAGAAGAAAAATAAAATATTATGCATTTATCTGAGTACACATAAAATACTGTTTAATTTCATTAATATTTAATAACTAATTCATATATATTAGAGAAACAAAAGCAGTATTATTTTTATTATGTTAAAGTTGACAGATCCAAGTTCATTTAACTGAGATCATAAAGCAAGTCACTGTAAGTCCATCTACGACTAGAGAGCACATTTCTCTATCATGTGTGTTTTGGTATTGCCATGTATACATGGAAATGGTAATTATTCCTCCTGTAGGAAAGTATGGCTTTTGGAATTTAATCACAACTGTCCTGGCTCAGGACTCTCATGGAAGGTCCATTCTAATTTCAGGCCAGTTCCAGAAAAGCTTCCACTTAAAAGAATCTACCACATTCTAGTTTAGAGGCAAGACCTTGTCTCTCTTTGCAGGGTCCAGCATTGAATTTATGACAGAACCCACCAGGCAATCTGCACTGCTAGGATACTGTCGGGCTTAGAAGGATAAGGAGCCAGAAACCTGAGCTGCGATTTCTAAGATATTCCAGCAGCATATTTTCTCTTGACAAAGGAGATTAAAGCAAAAAGTGCAGTCCGAATGTTTATAGTACTGAAAGAAATTATTTTACTTGGCTACTGAGCTGATTACTCATATTTAAAAAAATTATAAAGACAGCTTATAGTAACTTTTAAAGTCTTACATGTGGGTAGTTAAAAGTACAGCAGTAGCAAACAATAAACAAATCTATGATTTGTGCTTTAATTTAAATTTTTATCTACACAGTAACAGATTGAGTTGTGAGTCCTTAATCAGTTATATCAGCTTAACTTTTTGGTGTGAAATACATTCAACATTTTCCTATATCTAGCAGATATCTAGATATCATCAAAATATCATTCTTAAGTAGTATAAAAATGGCTTAAAATAACCAACTATATTATGAATTCAACTGTTTTTAAGAGCATAAAACTAAAAATCAAAGTACTCTACACAAATATAGCAAATGTTTGATCTCTATCTGTGGAAACTAAGGTTCCACACAAGCTGTAAAAGGAAAGAAGTAAAGAGCCACTGGAAATCATAAATATAAAACAAGTTTAGCAGCAGTCAAGCAAAGAGGTTAAAAAAATGAGATTATAATCTCATTAAGTCATGTTGAAAAAACATCATAATTTATTTCCATTAGGCCACTTACAGTTTAGAAACTAGACATACTGGCTCTAAGTATTGGTGGTATTGGTAGTACAAAAATCAAAAACATCTAATTAGCAGAATAAAAAGAAAGCTTATCATCAAAAACATTCTGTCCTTGTTCATCCAATATCTTAACACAGAAGCAATATGGTTTTTTTTTTCCTTGTTAGTAGAACCTTATTTTTTCCCTACATTCTAAATTGGGGGTTAAGAATATTTCTTCCATCAAGGTATATTTACATTAAATTTCTTTTGACAAATAAAATATAATTCAGTCTTCCTCCCAAAGAAACTTTCATAACAAGATGCCATTTGCTAATAATACATAATTTTTCAATTCTATCTTAGAGATAACATGAAAATCTTCCAATGGAAGAGACAGAACTGGAGGAAGGGAGATGCAGAGACTGGGGGAGAAAAAGCAGAGACCAAAGACTTCAGATAAAAAGATGCTTTACACTTAGCACAGAAAAAGGAAGACACAAATATCATGGGCTGTCCATAGTTACAAGAGCCCTCGACCACCTCATTTTACAGATAAGGTGAGTGCCTGCTGGAGAGAAGGAAAGATATACCCATTTGAATGCACAGTTCCAAAGAATAGCCAGGAGAGATAAGAAAGCCTTCCTCAGTGATCAATGCAAAGAAATAGAAGAAACCCAATACAAAGAAAGAACAGGGAAAGACCAGAGATCTCAAGAAAATTAGAGATACCAAGGGAACATTTCATGCAAAGATGGGCTCATTAAAGGACAGAAATGGTACGGACCTAACAGAAGCAGAAGATGTTAAGAAGAGGTGACAAGAATACACAGAAGAAATAAACAAAAAAGATGTTCATGACCCAGATAATCACGATGGTGTGATCACTCACCTAGAGCCAGACATCCTGGAATGTGAAGTCAAGTGGGCCTTAGGAAGCATCACTATGAACAAAGCTAGTGAAGGTGATGGAATTCCAGTTGAGCTATTTTAAATCCTAAAAGATGATGCTGTGAAAGTGCTGCACTCAATATGCCAGCAAATTTGGAAAACTCAGCAGTGGCCACAGGACTGGAAAAGGTCACTTTTCATTCCAATCCCAAAGAACAGCAATGCCAAAGAATGCTCAAACTACCACACAACTGCACTCATCTCACACGCTAGCAAAGTAATGCTCAAAATTCTCCATGCCAGGCTTCAACAGTATGTGCACCGTGAACTTTCAGATGTTCAAGCTGGATTTAGAAAAGGCAGAGGAACAAGAGATCAAATTGCCAACATCCGTTGGATCACTGATAAAACGAGAGTTCCAGGAAAACATCTACTTCTGCTTTATTGACTACGCCAAAGCCTTTGATTGTGTGAGTCACAACAAACTGGAAAATTCTTCAAGAGATGGGACTACCAGACCACCTGACCTGTCTCCTGAGAAATCTGTATGCAGGTCAAGAAGCAACAGTTAGAACTGGACATGGAACAACAGACTGGTTCCAAATCGGGAAAGGAGTACATCAAGGCTGTGTATTGTCACTCTGCTTATTTAACTTATATGCAGAGTACATCATGAGAAATGCTGGACTGAATGAAGCACAAGCTGGAATCAAGACTGCTCAGAGAAATATCAATAACCTCAGATATGCAAGTGACACCACTCTTCTGGCAGAAAGTGAAGAAGAACTCAAGAGCCTCTTGATGAAAGTGAAAGACAGTGGAAAAAGTTGGCTTAAAGCTCAACATTCAGAAAACTAAGATCATGGTATCTGGTCCCAACACTTCATGGCAAATAGATGGGGAAACAATGGAAACAGTGAGAGACTTTATTTTGGGAGGCTCTAAAATCACTGCAGATGGTGACTGCAGCCATGAAATTAAAAGATGTTTGCTCCTTGGAAGAAAAGTTATGACCAACCTAGATAGCATATTAAAAAGCAGAGACATTCCTTTTCCAACAAAGGTCCATCTAGTCAAAGCTTTGGTTTTTCCAGTAGTCATGTATGGATGTGAGAGTTGGACTATAAAGAAAGCTGAACGCTGAAAAGTTGATGCTTCTGAACTGTGGTGTTGGAGAACCTTCTTGAGAGTCCCTTGGACTGCAAGGAGATCCAACCAGTCCATCATAAAGGAAATCAGTCCTGAATATTCATTGGAAGGATTGATGCTGAAGCTGAAACTCAAAAACTTTATCTACCTGATGCAAAGAACTGACTCTCTGGAAAAGACCCTGATGCTGGGAATGATTGAAGGTGGGAGGAAAAGGGGATGACAGATTTTGAGATGGTTGGATAGTATCACTGACTCAATGGACATGAGTTTGAGTTAGCTCTGGGAGTTGGTGATGGACAGGGAAGCCTGGCGTACTGCAGTCCATGGAGTTGCAAAGTCAGACATGACTGAGCGACTGAACTGAACTGAACTGCTGTGCCCAAGCTCACACCACGCAGGTAATCAGAAATCCCATCAAGTGATCCTAAGCCTGTTGCCACTTCCAGTTCTGAACATCATATTGATTGGAAAAGAAAGACTTTCTGTTCTAGAAAGTAGAAAAGTGTTGCTTCTCAGTTTACAAACCAAAAGGCTCTATTTTCCAGTTAAGATTCCCAGTCTCATGGCCTCTAAGAACACTGTCCCCAAAGATTCTTAAACATCTTCATTTTCATAACCATGGACAGGAAATATTTCTTGGTAATTGCAGGTGATATTAAATCAACATATAAATCCAGTGTATATGAATTTTTATAATGTCAAATTGATGAGGAATTTCTTCAAATTGGAAAAAGGTTGCATTTTTAAAGTGATATCTGTATCTACCCTTTTAATTTATGAATCAAGACCATGTGACTCCTTTCTTTGAAATTTTAATGGCAGATTCTAAACTGTTACTTCTGAAAATCAAAGCTACTGCATTCTTACAAGGGTACGAAATGCTTCCTATCCAATATGGCACAGTAAACTATTTAGAAATAAAGTAAAAAATAAAACCTTTCATAGTCATTACTATTTCACTTGCAGAATGTTTATAGACCTACGAATAGTCCTCAACTAGGAATCAACTGTCAGCTGGTAAAGAATCCGCCTGCAAGGTGGGAAACCTGGGTTCAATCCCTGGGTTGGAAAGGTCCCCTGGGAAAGGGAAAGGCTACCAACTCCAGTATCCTGGCCTGGAGAATTCCATGAACTGTGTTAAGTCCATGGGGTCACAGAGTTGGACACGATTGAGAGACTTTCACTTTCATGAGCTGCCCCACATCTGAGGTCAGGGGCGGCAGCCGAGAGGAACAAACTCACCTCCAAGGAGCCGCGGCTGCCGCAGGAGGGCTGAGAGGAGCTACTCCACGTTCAAGGTCAGGAGGGGCGGCCGTGAGGAGATATCCCACGTCCGAGGTAAGAGAAACCCAAGTAAGAAGGTAGGTGTTGCGAGAGGGCATCAGAGGGCAGACACACTAAAACCATAATCACAGAAAACTAATCAATCTGATCACAGGACCACAGTCGTGTCTAACTCAATGAAACTAAGCCATGCCGTGTGGGGCCACCCAAGACGGTCAGGTCATGGTGGAGAGGTCTGACAGAATGTGGTCCACTGGAGAAGGGAATGGCAACCCACTTCAGTATTCTTGCCTTGAGAACCCCATGAACAGTATGAAAAGGAAAAATGATAGGATACTGAAAGAGGAACTCCTCAGGTCAGTAAGTGCCCAATATGCTACTGGAGATGAGTGGAGAAATAACTCCAGAAAGAATGAAGGGATGGAGCCAAAGCAAAAACAATACCCAGTTGTGGATGTGACTGGTGATAGAAGCAAGGTCCAATGCTGTAAAGAGCAATATTGCATAGGAACCTGGAATGTTAGGTCCATGGATCAAGGCAAATTGGAAGTGGTCAAATAGGAGATGGCAAGACTGAACATCGACATTCTAAGAATCAGCGAACTAAAATGGACTAGAATGTGTGAATTTAACTCAGATGACCATTATATCTACTTCTGTGGACAGGAATCCCTTAGAAGAAATGGAGTAGCCATCATGGTAAACAAAAGAGTCTGAAATGCAGTACTTGGATGCAATCTCAAAAACGACAGAATGATCTCTGTTCATTTCCAAGGCAAACCATTCAATATCACGGTAATCCACGCCTATGCCCCAACCAGTAATGCTGAATAAGCTGAAGTTGAACGGTTCTATGAAGAACTACAAGACCTTTTAGAACTAACACCCAAAAAAGATGTCCTTTTCATTATAGGGGACTGGAATGCAAAAGTGGGAAGTCAAGAAACACCTGGAGTAACAGGTAAATTTGGCCTTGGAGTACAGAATGGAGCAGGGCAAAGGCTAATAGAGTTTTGCCAACAAAATGCACTGGTCATAGCAAACACCCTCTTTCAACAACATAAAAGAAGACTCTACTCATGGACATCACCAGATGGTCAACACCAAAATCAGATTGATTATGTTCTTTGCAGCCAAAAATGGAGAAGCTCTATACAGTCAGCAAAAACAAGACTGGGAGCTGACTGTGGCTCAGATCATAAACTCCTTATTGCCAAATTCAGACTTAAATTGAAGAAAGTGGGGAAAACCACTAGACCATTCAGCTATGACCTAAATCAAATCCCTTATGACTATACAGTAGAAGTGAGAAATAGATTTAAGGGACTAGATCTGATAGAGTGCCTGATGAACTATGGATGGAGGTTCATGACATTGTACAGGAGACAGGGATCAAGACCATCTCCAAGGAAAAGAAATGCAAAAAAGCAAACTGGCTATCTGAGGAGGCCTTACAAATAGCTGTGAAAAGAAGAGAAGTGAAAAGCAAAGGAGAAAAGGAAAGATATTGCCATTTGAATGCAGAGTTCCAAAGAATAGCCAGGAGAGATAAGAAAGCCTTCCTCAGTGATCAATGCAAAGAAATAGAGGAAAACAACAGAATGGGAAAGACTAGAGATCTCTTCAAGAAAATTAGAGCTACCAAGGGAACATTTCATGCAAAGATGGGCTCAATAAAGGACAGAAATGGTATGGACCTAACAGAAGCAGAAGATGTTAAGAAAAGGTGGCAAGAATACACAGAAGAACTGTACAAAAAAGATCTTCACAACCCAGATAATCACGATGTGTGATCACTCACCTAGAGCCAGACATCCTGGAATGCGAAGTCAAGTGGGCCATAGAAAGCATCACTACCAACAAAACTAGTGGAGGTGATAGAATTTCAGTTGAGCTATTTCAGATCCTGGAAGATGATGCTGTGAAAGTGCTGCACTCAATATGCCAGCAAATTTGGAAAACTCAGCAGTGGCCACAGGACTGGAAAAGATCAGTTTTCATTCCAATCCCAAAGAAAGGCAATGCCAAAGAATGCTCAAACTACCTCACAATTGCACTCATCTCATACGCTAGTAAAGTACTACTCAAAATTCTCCAAGCCAGGCTTCAGCAATAAGTGAACCGTGAACTTCCAGATGTTCAAGCTGGTTATAGAAAAGGCAGAGGAACCAGAGATCAAATTGACAACATTCACTGGATCATTGAAAAAGTAAGAGAGTTCCAGAAAAACATCTATTTCTGCTTTATTGACTATAAGAAAGCCTTTGACTGTGTGGATCACAATAAACTGTGGAAAATTCTGAAAGAGATGGGAATACCAGACCACCTGACCTGCCTCTTGAGAAACCTATACGCAGGTCAGGAAGCAACAGTTAGAACTGGACATGGAACAACAGACTGGTTCCAAATAGGAAAAGGAGTATGTCAAGGCTGTATATTGTCACCCTGCTTATTTAACTTATATGCAGAATACATCATGAGAAATGATGGGCTGGAAGAAGCACAAGCTAGAATCAAGATTGCCAGGAGAAATATCAATAACCTCGGATATGCAGATGACGCTACTCATATGGCAGAAAGTGAAGAGGAACTAAAAAGCCTCTTGATGAAAGTGAAGGAAGAGAGTGAAAAAGTTGGCTTAAAGTTCAACATTCAGAAAACTAAGATCATGGCATCTGGTCCCATCACCTCATGGGAAATAGACGGGGAAACAGTGGAAACAGTGTCAGACTTAATTTTTTTGGGCTCCAAAATCACTGCAGATGGTGATTGCAGCCATGAAATTAAAAGACGCTTACTCCTTAGAAGGAAAGTTATGACCAACCTAGATAGCATAATAAAAAGCAGAGAC
Organism: Dama dama; assembly: GCF_033118175.1. Taxonomy (NCBI): domain Eukaryota; kingdom Metazoa; phylum Chordata; class Mammalia; order Artiodactyla; family Cervidae; genus Dama; species Dama dama. Next base: position 52,700,052 of record NC_083710.1, read on the forward strand.
ACTATTTTGCCAACAAAGGTCTGTCTAGTCAAGGCTATGGTTTTTCCAGTGGTCATGTATGGATGTGAGAGTTGGACTGTGAAGAAAGCTGAGCGCCGAAGAATTGATGCTTTTGAACTGTGGTGTTGGAGAAGACTCTTGAGAGTCCCTTGGACTGCAAGGAGATCCAACCAGTCCATCCTGAAGGAGATAAGTCCTGGGTGTTCATTGGAAGGACTGATGCTGAAGCTGAAACTCCCAATACTTTGGCCACCTCATGCGAAGAGTTGACTCACTGGAAAAAACCCTGATGCTGGGAGGAACTGGGGGCAGGAGAAGGAGACGACAGAGGCTGGCATCACCGACTCCATGGACATGAGTTTCAGTAGACTCCAGGAGTTGGTGATGGACAGGAAGGCCTGGAGTGCTGCGATTCATGGGGTCGCAAACAGTCAGACACGACTGAGAGACTGAATTTAACTGTCCCTGAAATCAGGATTTCTGTACACCCTTCATAAGAACTCACAGCTGAAACCCAACATTGAGAGCAAAGCCCTATCTCCCTGCCAAAAATTCTATCTTGAAGAAGTATTAATAATAAAAAATGGAGCACTCCCTCTCTACTCATTTGCTCAAGAAAATGCCACTTACTGTAACATTCATAAAGTGAAAATAAAGTCCCGTTTTGCCCAAGGATTGGTAAGATTGAAATACTACATGTAAAAACTGATCACTGGGAACCAGGAAAATGTATACTTTAAAAGCAGTTTAAAATATTTTAGTTCTTATCTAAAGTATAATATTAGACGAACCTGGCATCATGTCTACCTCATTTCACGGGAAGAGAACCCTGACATATTTTTCTCTTTAAAGTATTCCTTTATATTTTTATGTCTGAACGCTTTAAATTACAAGGTAGTGGTTGTTTAAGATATCGCATCTACAGTGAAAATTTTGAACTTTTTGTTTGAAAACAGCACACTAAGGAAAGTGAAGTTTAAACTAGAGAGGAGAAATATACAAATAGAATGTTTGAAATGTAACAGTGGCAGTGAACACACTACCTAACTGAAAAATCTTAATGTTCTTCTTCAGAACATAAGAAAAGCAGGCTGAGAAAGCACCACTGGACACTGAACACCTTTTCCTCTATAAAGGCCTGTCTACTATTAAGTTAAGGTTGGGGGGAGACAGAAAGTTTGAGAAGAAACACGATATAGATATCTGCCATTGATGCACTCAACATAAAAGAATAAGACATTATAATTTTAGATTTTTAAATAAAAGATCTATGATTGTTTTCAACTGATAAGGTGAGGGAAAGTGAGTAAAGATGATACTTTCTCCAGGCAACCAGTAGATTTAGGAAATAGGGACTTGAGGACACACTCGAATGGCTTATTTATCTGCTTCAGAAACTGTGGAAAAGTTACTCTGCATATGGGTGTCAGACACTTACAGCTTTAGCAAAATCACAAATCCCACACTAAAACCATGAACTAAAACATGCCTCTTCATATATCCACGTTCCGAGACAATGGGCCCAAATTTCTTTAAATCTTCACTGTAAATCAGAAGAGGGCTCTGCTAAGATTTTTACCCACTTCTTGTGAAGAACCACCACTCACCTGCAGCGACATCATGTCAGGTCGGTACTGCTTGCGGAAGCCCAGGTCATACATGAGGAATTTCAACATTTCAAAGGCTTGCTCTTCACTCATGTGCAGAAGCAAGACTCCAGCCACAAAGCTGATCCCCTGACAGTAACCCACTTCTTTGTCCAGTAATGAGTAGGCTTTCAAGAGATTAAAAAGCGACAGCTGCCCTGCCCCAAGCTGTGCTGAAAAGTAAGGATGAGTAGGAAATGTTCTTCCTGCAGAAGAAAAAAGAAAAATATTTTTGAGATGCCCTGATGGAGTCCAGAGTGAAACTGCAATTAAGCAATTTCAAGGAATAAATCAACGCTCTTTTCCAATATTGAATACCGCCTGGAGTACCTACCCCTCTAGAGAGTCCCAAGTCCTGCCTGCCAGACCATCACCCCATCTCCATGTATATGATAGAGGAGCAAATAACTGATGCTAATAAGCACTTATTTTTAGGAGGGGGAAGTTCATAAACAAATCAAAGACATATTCAGGAAAGATCTCAGGGAATAGAATATAAAACTTATTCTGATTATAAATCAAGGCTAATTCTAAGTTCACATAGAAATCACCCACTAACTGAAATCAAACCAGTCAATCCTAAAGGAAATCAATCCTGAATATCCACTGGAAGGACTGAAGCTGAAGCTCCAGTACTTTAGTCTGCTGATACAAAGAGCTGACTCATTGGAAAAGACCCTGATGCTGGGAAAGATTGAAGGCAAAAGGAGAAGGGGAAGATTGGGGATGAGATTATTTGATAGCATCCCCGACTTAATGGACATGAATTTGAGCAAACTCCGGGAGATACAGGAAGACAAAGGAGTCTGGTGTGCCACAGTCCACGGGGTCACAAAGAGTTGAACACAATTTAACGATGAACTACAACTGAAATCAGAATTCTACAGATGATATCATATAATTAAAGAAGAAAACTTAGTAGTCCATAGCAGATTCCTTCCTGCTTTTCTTATGTTATGACAGACGAGGGACTTTTTCGGGTTGTTTTCTTTTATAATCAGTCTATCATTCAGGAAATACCCCAGCTTTTGTTTGTTTGTTTTTTTTCAAGTATTCTTGACTTTCTGTTTCTTAAACTACCTCCATGCATGAGTCGGACACGACTGAGTGACTGAACTGAACTGAAATGAACCATGAGCCATGCAGACCTCTTTTCTTTTCAGTATAATCCAAAAAGGCCAAAGATAGTGAAGGGCCAAGCTGATTTAAAATAAATTCCCCTCTAAAATTCACTTCTGTGTACAAAATTACCAAAGAGACACTTCAGCAAGCAAGTTAGTCCTGGATCACTAAAACGTTGGTACTAACCACTGAAACAAACCCATCTTCACCCCTAAAGCTGTATACAGTGGTTTGGGACTTTCCTTGTGTCATGAAAATGAAGGGAGTGTTAGCTTCCTTGTGCAATGATTACTCATGACGGTTAGACCTTGTAAGAAGGCCAGATTTTTTAATGCTTTCCACCAGATTTGCTTAAAATTGATTCGCCCACACACACACCCAGGAACTGATAAGATTATTTCTGCAGAACAAATAAAGGGGAAGACATGAGAAAATAACAAGAACATGCTGAGGAAAACACAGATGACTATGAGCAAAGTTAAATAAGCAATTTTTAAAATTATCATTTTACTTTTTCACTTAAAATGCTTGCTACAGAAAACTATAAATATGTTGTCCATCCAAGACATTAATTCTGGCTCCATTTTTTTCTGACCAGGCTTTTTTTTCCCCTATAACATGATCTCATCATCTCCTTATCTTTTAGGATATCTTGACTAGCTCTAAATTCGACATCTCAATTTCTAGATTCATTATCCATTTCCGGTCACAGAATCACACATCTGCAGGGATTCACAGTGATTGATTGGTTCACTGTCCTCATTTAAGAGAGAGTATTGAAACTCAGAAGCAAAGTAATTTGCCTAAAACAACTGTTCAGTGGTAGCATCAGGACAAAACCCGAAGTTTCCAGTTTCTCAGTAAAATTCTTCTTTTCAATTCTACTGGGCTTCAAAAATATTAACTTAATTGGCCTTTTCCCAACAGAAGTTGTTTGTCATCCAACCAAGCAGAGCTCAGTTTTGCCCTGTAATTTTTATATAACCTGAAATGAAGTGACCTCTCAATGTAAAGTAATTCCTTGTTTTCCCATATGGGCTGAAATAACATATCTGGCCACCTTAAATAAATCAACTTTTAGGGATATATATAAGATAATTCAAATGTCAATGTCAATTTAATTCAGTAAGTTACATATTTTTAAATAATAGAATATAACATTAATTTAGAGAAAAATTAGAGACAACATAATTTTTTAAATTATTACACCATTTTTACTTTCCATAAGTTATTTGAAACTCAGCTTTTAAAAGGGTGACTTTATAATGCTGCCACTGGAAAGTCACATAACAGTAGGACAGCTAATTCTTATTTCATCCTCCAAAGATGTATTCATGATTTCCCACAACCTAACCACATACTGTATTGCTTTTTAAAGCCTTATTCAAAAGCTTGTTTTCAGCAATATGTCCAGGAATACATAGCAGGCTTTGTTAAATTTTCTGGTGCCCCTTTAAACCTGCTCTAGTTTATTTCAAGACCAGTGCTGACTGAAATAATAATTGTCTATCCCAAAGAAAAGTCAGTTGCTCAAAAAACAAGAACTGAGAGCACCTGAGAACATGGCCTTTATAACGATTCAAATACAAGAGGACTCTTTTCAGAGTACAAGTCTAAGGATAAAGACTTCACTCCACATGCAGGCATTTAGGGTATCTTCAACCAGACATAAGGCCGATATGCCCTCAGGAAAGAACAAAGTCAGCAGCTCTGCAGACCAACAGATCATCTTTATCAACACCAAAAACCAAATTAAAAAAAAAAAAAAACTCAACAAAAGGACCTACTGTTTACTTTCATAAATTAGAATCAATACAGCAGACATACCTAAATCTACGAGGATAGCATGCTGCTGAGCCGTGAGCTGTTTTAAAAGCTCTTTATAGGATATGTCGGGAGGTTGTTGTTTATTAGGCAATCTGTGTCTCAGACGATATTGCAAAGCTAGGAACTGCCAGATTTCTCCCCGTCGACTTTTGGGAACACCTGCAATCAAAGAGATAAGAAAGCAAGGCCTTGAAGACTGGAATGAAGTTGCTAAATCACAACTGATTAGCTATAATGCTTCAAATAGGCAGCCATACTACTACACACAGACAGCCATATATACACCTGTCCTGCCACGCTACAACCACACAGTATGCAAGCATATTTTGACAAGTTTAATCCTCTAGCTGCTGCCTTACTAAAAAAAAAAAAAAAAAAAAAAAAAAAAAAAAAACCTTCAAATAATGAAGAAAATAATGGCAATATTAACAACAACACCAGCCACTACTGATTGAGAACATAATACAACATGTATTGAGGACGTGCTTTTGAGCATTACAATTACAGAAACTGCACCTCAACTATTCACAGGTGCTCAGAAAATAACTTAATGAGACAGGTAGTTACTACTATCTATACTTTACAGAGGAGAAGGCACTGGCGACCCACTCCAGTACTCTTGCCTGGAAAGTCCCATGGACAGAGGAGCCTGGTAGGCTGCAGTCCAGGAGGTCGCTAAGAGTCGGATGTGACTGAGCGACTTCACTTTCACTTTTCCCTTTCATGCATTGGAGAAGGAAATGGCAACCCACTCCAGTGTTCTTGCCTGGAGAATCCCAGGGATTGGGGAGCCTGGTGGGCTGCCGTCTATGGGGTCGCACAGAGTCGGACACGACTGAGGCGACTTAGCAGCAGCAGCATACTTTACAGATGGCAAAGCTGAGGCAGAAAGAGGCTAAGTCACTTCGCAGGTTCTCACAGCTAGTGCAGTTGAGAATCCAAACTCTAGTTTCAGAGGCCAAATTCTAAACTACTGAAATGTATGACTGCTTATTTTCACCTTTTATTTGGTTTGAAGCTAGTAACAAATGCTAATATTCATACTCTGATTTCTAAATATCTGTCATTAAAAAGTAACTTTGTAAAAGAGAATTAAATAGCATTTTTATGGTCCACAAAAAAATGAAATAAAAATGGTAAATACAATACAAAGGGAGTGCTCCAGAATGTCACTCAGTCTTTGAGAAGAAAGTGGCTAGGCTATATAACGCTTCATTCATGTATAATGAAATAGTAACTCCAGTGTGCTTGGAAACCAAAAACAAGCAATTCAAAGTATGTTAAAACTGTTTTTTATGCTAAGGGACATGAAGTAAAGCACTGGGAGGGACATAATTCAATTCTCTGCAGGAAAAGTAATTTTATTACACTGCTTTCAGTCCAAAAAAACTAGATATGGGATAGGTTCCTGAGTGGGGTAGAGGAAGGTTTAATGGCACTAATCTTTTTGGAATGCAATGTTACAGTCTGCAGAAGCTGGAAGTATTCTTGCCCAAAAACTACACCTCAGGCTCCTGAACATGTATGCCTTGAAACTACTATTTTTAGTTCCATTACCTCCCATTCCCTGCCACATTAAGTATACACTAAGTATTCACATCCTCAAGAAGCTTATGGTTATTTTCAGACCTCCAGTTTCTTGTTTCTATTGTTACGTTTATGGAATTCCAAGTTCCTCCAGTTGATCGCCTAATATATCTCTATTTGTCTTTTAGGGATGAGCCTGAATGTCAATCTTCTGCAGACACTCTCCCTAACATCTCTAGGAGTAAGACTCCCTTCTCACATACTATGTGACTCAGACTATAACATTAGCATATTGGATTAGAGTTAGTGCTACACTGTATGTCTGCCTAGTTTCCTCACTTAGACGGTGAACTCCCTGAGAATGATCAGCATATGTTCATCTCTGAATGATGAAATCCAAGAATATACCTTGCTACTGATATATTTGTTGAATGAATGAATGATCTTACATAAAAAGTCATGTTTAGAGGGTAACTTTCATTAGCCCATTAAACGGATCACTGTTAAGGAGAGGGCTGTTGTGTTAACCATCCAATAACAATTTCTAAAAGGTAATTCACTTCATTTATTTATTTTTGGCTGTGTTGGGTCGTCATTGCTGCATGCAGGCTTTCTCTAGCTGCAGCAAGAAAGCAGTTGTTTTCTCTTTGTTGCAATGTGTCCACTGCTAATCGTGGCTACTACTCTTGCTGCAGCGCATTGGCTCTATAGTGTGGGCTCGGTAGTTGTGGTGGGTGGGCTTAGTCGCCCCACAGACTGTAAAATCTTCCCAGAGTAGGGGACAAATCCGTGCTCCTGCACAGGCAGGCAGATTCTTAACCACTGGACCACCAGAGAAGTCTGGTCATTCACCTTAGTTAAATATTTATTGAGCATCTAATATATAACAGAGCATAGAGCATGGCCTTGAAGAAACCTCATCGAGAGATGAAAAAATCCATTTTCAGGAAAATTAGTCTCATTCATTCATTTAGTAAATAACATGTAAGATACTGTCTTAAGTGCTAGGAGTGTGGGGGGTGGTGAGAAAGCATTTAACAGATAAACACACAGATACAAAATTATAAACTATGATAAGCACAATTAAAGGGAAAAAATCATGAGAAAGAATAACAAAGCAAAACTAATTTATTTTGGGTTGGGGGGGAGGGCACTGTGAGGAAACGGTATTTAAACTGAGAGCTGAGGGAGAGCAGGATTCTCCAGGCTGGGAGTGTAGGCAGCCTTCACTTTGGCAAGAAGAATGTATGGAGGCCCTGAGAGGAGCAGAGAAAGGGGCACAAAGGAGGAGTGAGAAGATGTGATGGAAAGAAAGGGAGCTGGGAAATGGGGAGAAGGTAGACAGGACAGAAGAGGGAGGGAAGGGAAGCTGGAGCATCTAATCAAGAAAGAGCCGCTGAGATTTCCCTGGTGGTCCAGTGTTAAGAATCCACCTGCCAATGCAGGAGACGTGGGTTGGATCCCGGGTCCGGGAAGACCCCACCTGCTGAGAAGTAACTCAGTCCATGTGCCACAGCTACTGATGCCCAGTACCCTAGAGCCCACGCCCTGCAACAACGGGAAGCCAGAACAATGAGAAACCCACGCACTACAGTTAGAGAATAGTCCCTGCTCACCACAACTAGAGAAAGCCTGTGCGCAGCAATGAAGACCCAGCGCAACCAAAAATAAATAAATAAAAATTATTTTTTTAAAAGACTAGGGGTTAATATGGAAAGCAAAAACTTAAAGCTTTTTAAAAATATAGAATATCTTTATCTTGACAAAACCCACTGAAATGTTGTGAAGTAATTAGCCTCCAACTAATAAAAAAATTAAAAAAAAAATATAGAATATCTTTATTTAAAAAAAAGAAAGAAAGAAATGACCTGTGCCATACTGGGATGCATATTAGTTAGCACCTTCGGAGCACAGGCTACAAGGTAAGGAAAGGTAGAAAGTGAGATGAGAAATGAAAGAAGGAGAGATCAAGGAGAGTTTTGGGCACAGTGCTAAGAAGTTTCAACTCTGTTTTATAAGAAATGGGAAGATGAGCACCTCTAAAACATCTCTGTAAGTCATACCGAAGAACAGTGTGATCTATATCTCACACACATTTGATTAGCCACTATTTTGTCTCCCGAGCAATGCATTCAGTGGAAATCTTTGGGATTTCCATATCTTCAAGGAAAAAGAACATGTGCCAGGTTTGTAAACACAGCATCTTACAAAATTAATCTTAATTTTAACTTAATCATGCAACAGTTTCACATTATCATAGGCTTTTAAGATTCATGATCAAGTTACACTGGGATCTTTATTTTATACCCAGCAGGTCATAGAGATTCTCATTTTAATATATTGAATCTGAGTCACAGAAACTGCAAGTAAGCAATTCACACGTTAGTTTTCTTTTTTTCTTTTCTTTTTTTTTTTCTTTTTCATTTATTTTTATTAGTTGGAGGCTAATTACTTTACAATATTGTAGTGGTTTTTGTCATACATTGACATGAATCAGCCATGGATTTACATGTGTTCCCCATCCTGATCCCCCCTCCCACCTCCCTCTCTACCCGATCCCACACGTTAGTTTTAAATTTAAGATGTTTAAATGTCATTTTATATGACAAAGCTGCAGTGTAATTTAAGGCTGAATAAAAGCAATGTTTCAAAAATAAATAAAAGAAAAAACAGATGGTAGGACAACTGATTGCTAGCTAATAATATAGATTTGTATAAACACATACATATAGGTGAACATATATATATAAACAAGTACTTCTGAGCAAATAATGGGAACGAGTCAAGTTTATAAGTTCGAGATATTTTTATGGATATGATCAAAGATTTGTACTAATGCATATGCTCTTTCCTCAGTAAATGATAACTCTTGAGTTGAAAACAGCTGACTGAAGAGGCAGGAAACTGTAGAAAACGTGTCTGCTATCTCCTCAGGGATAGGACTGCCATTAGCACCGTTCCTACCAACATAGTCACTAACTACAGGAGGAAACAAACTACTTTCCTTTTTTTACAGGCAAAGACAAAGAGAAAATTATGCTTAAGCTGGACGAATCAAAACAATCTCTGAAACTTTTCAAAAAAAGAAAAAGAAAAAGATTAAGATGATCCAGAATACCTTCTTTAAGAGAAGTATGAATATCTTCCATATCGCATCTGATTTTAGCTCTGCAGTTTAACAACTTCTTATCCCAGATTGTTAAGACCTCCTTCTGACATGCACCAACTTCTTCATAATCCAATTTAACTTTTCTGGACTGCAGTTCATCTCTGCTTGCTAAGAAAGAAAGAGTTTGCATTAAGACTAATACGTTTTAAAACACAGAATTTGTAATGTTTTATTGCCTTTGTAAAACCACAGCATACGACTTTTAGGAATCAACCACTAACATTTTCTCAAAATGAAAATTTTTGTAAAAAATGGAAGATACTGGAAAAGTTCTCAAATTTTGAGTCATTTCCTATATTAAAAAAAAGAAAAACAGGAATAAATTCTAAGGAGGTTTTACTCTATATCTTACAGATGACAAGTCTCCTAAACATAAAAAACAAACCATGTTTTCCAGGCTAGAAATTTCAAATATTTGACAAATGTGATAGAAAACTACAAAAGTGACAGTTTGCATCATTGTTAATACCATTAAAATGTTAATATTTTATATCCTATATCTATGAGAAAATAATGCTTCATGCTAACCTTGATTTGAGAAATATTTGATCATGATAGCCTGATAAATTTCTATAACTATTTCCAGAGTTACCCACACTGTCTTTAACCACACTGACACTAGGTTACATATTCCTGTGTCAATTTTTAATAATCTTTAAGAGGAAAGTCCATTTTACTGAAGTTAACATTTTCATTTTTCAAAATACAAAATTTTCTCTTGACTTGATGGTCTAAAATCTAAGCCCAGAGGTCATTAAAAGAAATGGTTATAAAAGCAACCAGTATCTACACCTCAGCTTTATCTTGAAGAATTGATTCCAAAAGGGGAGAAGGGTGAAAAAACATGGAAGCATATTTCTTCTCTCTCATTAGGACCACATGGAACAGAAGCTCTAAATGTAATCTGTAATCACTGAAGCTCCAGGGCTCAGCCATCTTACCTCCTGCAACACAAATCTCTGTCAGGCATCCAAAGTCCTCGACAGCACAAAAACAATAGCAGAATGAGTATTACTCTTTACTCAGTGTTCGAAGCCATTTCAAAAGAATTAAACCATCTTATAATAGACTACTATTCTGGCAGGGCAGTAAAAATTTCTACTTAAAAGTCCACACATAATCAAAAGATAAATCAAACTACCAAAAATTCCTCCTAGATACCACTAGATGGCTTTCTAGCATAGTTTAATTTTGCTTTTCAATATCTGCCTAAGAACTGATGTTTTCGAATTCTGATGCTGAAGAAGACTCTTGAGATTCCCTTGGACAGCAAGGAGATCAAACCAGTCAATCCTAAAGGAAATCAACCCTGAACATTCATCGGAAGAACTGATGCTAAAGTTGAAGTTCCAATACTTTGGCCACCTGATGCGAACAGCCGACTCATTGGAAAAGACCCTGATGCTGGGAAAGATTGAAGGCAGAAGGAGAAGAGGGCAACAGAGGATAGGATGGTTGGATGGCACCACCGACTCAATGGACATGAACTTAGGCAAATTCTGGGAGATAGTGAGGGACAGGGAAGCCTGGGGTACTGCAAAGAGTTGGACATGACTTGGTGACTGAACGGCAACAATTTGTTTTATATTTCTCTAGGATCATCATAGAGAAAGCTAATAATTAACATAATCCTACATATAACTTTACTAATTATATTTTTCATAATGGATGAAGCATAATATTTCCTCAGAATTTTTTTTCTCCAACCTTCTCTGGATCATTATTCATTTAAAATAATAATCACCATCATCTACACCCTGAGGATAAAGTGCTAAGTAAGAACAGTTAATATCTGCCCTGGTTAACCAGGCAAGAACAAAGAACTATGAAAAAATGCTTATCCATTGACTAGCATTTGTAATGTGTTAAGCTATTTATTTTTGTCTTTGTTACTTAAGTACAGAAATAAAAACAGAACTGACAAAGGTTTCTGATCATATATTCTAAATGTCACCTCTTCTCTTATTCTGTCAATTTATACAGCCACATATAATACACAGAATATGCAGTCATTTATAGTAAAATATTCCATTTCTTTATATTAACATATATATTATATGCTGTACTGGGAAAAAGCCTAAAAACTGTGGTAATAAACTGGAATTTTCGTACTTATTTGCCAGTATAACACTGTTTGACCTTAGGTTAATTTTCTTAGTGTCCCCAAGCTAGTCACTAACTCAGCTGCAGAATGAAGAGGGGAGCTAAATAATCTCTAAGACCATTTCCAGTTCAAACAGTCTATGATTCTAAAATTAGCCATTAATATTTAATATAATACTCTATGGCACATACTCCTGTTAATGAAATCCAATTTCATGCTTTAAACGTTTTAAGAAAATGACAACCATCTTTTTTCAAACTCTTCTTCTGTTTATGAGTTAGTTCAAGATATAATCAACTACAAAAAACATAAATTCAATTCCTTTCAAAATCTATGGAAGCTTGAGTGGGCATATCATTTATCACATCAAACTTTTAAAATTTATGTTAATAACAATTAATTGCTTTTTTAATTTGAAAGAAAAGAAGATTTGTTTCCTACAGATATTTAAAAGTCTTACAAACTTTTCATTCTGCTAAGAATATAGTGTTAAGCAAAAATAAATTGTGCCCTAGCAAACTAAAAAGTAAAAAATTTAGTTGAACAATAGATATAGTAAGAGGAATCTTTAGATGGTGAATACAGAAATGTGAATACCTGTCTAGACTAAAAGAAGCTTTATTGAAAGACAACATAATACAAGCAAGTCAGAGAAAAATCTAGATATCTTCCAATAATCTTAAAAGTCAAAGGCCCACATAAGCTAAACCATTCATTTTATAAATGTGATAAAAAGGCCCTTTATATTAAGTGATTTGCTCAAGATAAGGGCTTTAATACCTTTTTCAGATTTTGGTACTGTCTACACACCTCCCTCCATTCTATCAGCACTGGGGTAAATGACATTATTATTTCAGAGTCTGGAAAACACATTCTAAAGCATTTGGTATTCATAAATTTAATAGTCAAGTAGTATGAATAGCACAATAGCTGTTATAAACTGTCCAATTAAAATTTTAATGACTTCAATATGATTTTTAAATAGAAAATTTATAAAATAGTAATCAAACATAGCACTTTCGATTTGTTAATAGGTAATTAGTTGAACTGGATACAATATAATTTATTTGAAATAGGAATATTTCTCATATTATGAATAACATTGGCCTGAAGTTTGAAAATCACATTTGAAGAGAACATACTTTTTCATATTTAAGTCTTTTTAAAATTACACACAAAGAAGTTAAACTTTCAGTCATATTAAAGCCACTGACTTCATATTATATACATTCTATTACCTTCTATTATTCTATCACCCAAATATACTCAAAAGACACCTGATGTTTTAAATCTGTCAAACAGAAATACAAATTTCTTAGGCCAACTTTCCCCTGTCATAACCACTTCACGAACTAGAAACAATTTTCATCAGTAGCTATTCTAGTAAAAGTGTGTATACAGTTGGAGAATGACTGTGGGGGAGAGTATTAACAAACTACACCTTTAAATTACAGTATCATATCATGCCCTCTAGCCCTGTTTGAATAGCTAACCTTCAAGTTTCTGGTTTTCTTTTTCCATTCGAAGCAACAGGATCTGCTGGTGTATAGCTTTTCTCCACAAACACCTCAGTTCCTCCGACTTGTTTCTCTCGTCACCCTTTTCTGGGTCCTCCTCATCAGACATGAATATCATCAGCGGTTCCTCCTCCATGGTTGGAGCAAGAGGGGACAGAGGCAGCAGCTCACTCCTGTCCAGGCCATCTGCAGAGAAGAAAACAGTGAGAGGCATTCCGGAGTCGTGACCCAGACCACACACGTTCTCTCTGGACTTGACGCTTTCACCTCCTGTGTTCCACCTTTAAGTCTGTACACAAAGCTGCCCTCCCAGTAAACTGTCAGTTTCTGGAACTAATGATTTGAGTCAATTCACTAGACTGAATTCCCCTTTCAGATTTCCCTCTCTGGTGAAATGAAAGCATGTATGATGTCACTACTTCCTCTTTCCGCACAAAATGACCTATAAGATAGGTGCTCCAAAATGACCTGGCCTTTCCCGAGGGCTCAACACTTCCGCAATTGACAACATCTACGTATATTCTCTGAGTGTGCAAAACAAAACAAAACGAAAAATAACTGAGTGACTCTGGGAACAGCCTGGCTCAGAACTCTGCTCACTCCTGAAACGAGGGACTCAGTCATGTCCAACTCTTTGCAACCTGTAGCCCTCCAGGCCCTTCTGTCCATGAGATTTTCCAGGCAAGAATACTGGAGTGGATTGCTATTCCCTTCTCCAGGGGATCTTCCTGACCCAGGGACTGAACCCATGTCTCCTGCGTTGGCAGGTGGATTCTTTATCACTGAGCCACTCAGGAAGTCCCTGCAACACTATTACCCAATTTCTGGAGTTCATTCTCACCCTCCATTCCAAGCTGTCTTTTGCACTGTTAACCAATTTATTTTCCTATTAACAAGCATGATTCTGTGTCTTAAAACATTTCAATGGTTGCGTATATCCCAAAGTCCAAACTCCTGGGAATAGCACATTGATCGCTTCAGACTTTGGCCTCAATCTTTCCAACCTCTTGTCTCCATCCTCCATCCTCTGCTCTCATGATGCTGATTTCCTCATGACTTCCTGACCCACAAAGTCCTCTGCAATGACTCTAAAGCTTTTCTGGTCCCTCTTTTCCAAAGATGCTTCTCCCAGCAATGAGTTTAAATAAAATACTTAACTTTTATTGAAAAACATTCTCTGACCACCCCAGCAGAGTTCATTTTTCCTCCTGAAATGTTGTTTTCTTGGGTTGTTTTATTAATTGACCTCTTCCCTACTCTTATTATTTACTTCCTTAATATTTTTTAAAAAATCTTACTGTATGAATTTAAAACTTAGTACATTTGAATTTTGCTTTCTTGGTTTTAGAACTGCCCTCTAAATACCACTCAATTTTGACACATAGGGTTCCAATCATATTTTCTTCCTTCTAGTTTCTAGGAAAACAGTTTTCAGTTTCTAAACACATGAAATTTTTTAGTTATCCTCTAATTCTTCCTCTTCTTTTCCTCCTTTCCTTCCTTCTGCACTGTGATCAGAGAATATAGTATGAATAATCAAGATTATCTGGAATTCATTTTAAAATCTTTACAGCCAAGTACATAAATAGTTTTTACAACTATTCCATGTGTGCTGAAAATAAATAAATTTTCTCCATAGATGACAAGATTCTATTCAAATATCAGATCAAGCTTGTTCAATTGTGTTTCTCAAATATTACCTACATTTAATTTCTCTAGATTTAAAGAGAGGAGTATGTTAAAACCTCCCATGAAAGTTATTCATTTCTCTCTCAAATTGTCTTTAGTATTATTTTAGTGTTCTCATCATTGTTAAATCTTTCTGTTCCTTGTTACACTTACTTTGCCCCCTTGTATATTTTGCTTTAACTTCTTATAGGTCTAATATGGAAAGAGAGCTGCAGGGGCTCTCTGCTGGCTACTGTCTGCCGAGCGTACCTACATCCACTTCCTTATCATTCTATGTGACTTTGTTTCATGTGTGACTCGTAAAACAATGCTGCTTTTCCAAAAATAAAAAGATCTCCGACTTCTTTTCTATCACCACACTAGTTGCCTCTGCATGATGAAGGAGGCCCCCAGACAGGTTTTGGAAATTCCTTCCTTCCTTCATTCACTGAACAGCATTCACTATGCCCAGATAGTGGATATCGAGATAGTCTAACCCTAATGATACCTGACTATCTCGATATCCACTATCTGGGATGTAAAAAAAGAGACGTTACTTCTCTACTGTAATCCCTTAATTCTCTGTACAAAAGGCATCGCCATCCATTCCCAAGTAGTGAGGGCTAGGGGACTGGCGAACGAACCCTGCTGCATCGCGGAGGGAGATTTGCTCATGGGCGAGGCAACCCTGAGGAAGATGCGCTGCCGCCAGGAAACTCGGCGAGGAGTCACAGGGGTTCCTCCGGCGTTTAGGGACTCATTGCTGCAGGTGGACGAGGTCCTTTTTCTCCCCTCTCCATCGCTGTGGAAAGCACAGAAATAGATAACTTGTAAAGGAAACATCGTGACGTGATCTTTCCTAACAAAATGGTAGCGCAAGCCATTCACAAGTTCTACCAGGAGCAAGCACAAGCCACAGGCAACATGGAGCGATGCATCGCGAGGCACACGGATCACCAGGCCCCGACATCCCGGGACAGGTGCAGTCCAGGCACAGCCCACCTATCAGAAGCTCACCTGTTTCTACTCTTTCCATAGGAGCCAACCACTCCAAGTTCTATCCTAAGCAAAAGAAGCACTTACACAGAGGAGCAAAGGCTGCTTAACTAATGACCTCAACACTTCATAAAAGAATTTTAATTAGTAGTATATTCTAAACGTTGTAAATACTTTATTGAAAGATCATAAAGAGCTTTTCTTATAGCTTTTATAGAATGGGCTGATAAGATAGCTTCTAGTTGCCTGTAACTGTTACAATCCATCTAGAAAGTGTTAACCACCAATAGTTGGATCATGATAGAAAGTAACCTGAACAAAGACAGGGCAGTCAACCTTGGGATTACTGTTAAGTGATATATTAAAGAAAAAAGTGTGGTCAAATCAACTGGATAGGTTGCATTTTAAAATGCTAAACAGATTTCTTTAGAGCAGGACTTCTTAGAGACCTTCTTAGGAGAAGGAAATGGCAACCCACTCCAGTACTCTTGCCTAGAAAATTCCATGGATAGAGGAGCCTGGTGGGCTACAGTCCACCGGGTCGCAAAGAGTCAGACACGACTGAGCAACTTCACTTCACTTCTTAGAGACCATAATATGCAGGCATGCCCTGTGACTCTCCAAAGGCAAACAGTATACAGAAATTCCCTAACTTGCTTAAATTATTTGACCCTAGAATCACCTTCCTTAACTTTCTTGGGGGGGGCAAAGTGAGGCAGGCAGTTGGGGATGTCACATCTTTCTACCTTAATGCTTTGTAATATGAACATACAGTAATGCTGGTCTGCTCTAAGGAGTTCATTTTCTAGAAAAGGGTACTCTAAATTCTGCTGGGGCTATCTGAAGGAAAAGGTCATTTTTTTTTAAAAGGTCATTATGACTCAAACTTAACTTTTGAGACCAATTATGGTAGCAGCTGAAACACCATGCAATAACTGTTGCCACTCATGGTGGTGGGAATATTTTGCTTTTTTACATTTATAGTCTCTGAGCTTCCTGAGAATGATGAACAATATTTGCATGTGGTGATCCCTACAAGTGAAGGTGTGAGATTTCTGACGAAACCAAGCAGTGTTAGTAGTTAGGGCAGAAATAAAACTCAGCTAGAAAAGCCATCACCTCACTCACATACTCAGAGGAACAAACTCCCTAAGTCTGAGACAATCAGAATTCAGAAGAGCCAGTCAGCCTTGTCTGTCGTATTTGTATTTACTTTGCATATCCATACTCACAGTTATCAGGTCATTCAGTTGTTCCTAATCTTGATTTATCTTTCTAGATTAGGTAAATTAAGGTTAGGAAAAAGACATACTTTTGAGCTAGCTCACAGACAGCAAGTGACCCGCTGTACCATGATACTTCAGGAAGTAGCTGCTGCACATCCCAGTAGAGTCAAGCCCATTTTGTTACGTATCCTGGATAATGTCATAACCTTAATATGTGTCCACAGTTCACCACTCTCTGTAATACTGACTGAATATGTCCACCTTTACTTCCCCTTTGGAAAGCCTTAATTCAATATTTTCCTTTTGGGAACTATAATTCATTCTATATATAATAGCTATATCCTAAGAAACACTCTTAATGTACCCTGTATCTTCATTTGTATAACCCTGTTTGTATAATGGTTTGGCAGTTGTATGCTAAATGCCCAACTCAAGGATGTATTTCTAGCTTCTAGAATAGCAACTGGTAATTAATGGTAAGCACTCAGTAAAAGGGGTTTCCCTGGTGGCTCAATGGTAAAGACCCGACTGCCAATGCAAGAGACAGGGGTTCAATCTCTGGGGCAGGAAGACTCCCTGGAGAAGGAAATGGCAATCCACTCCTGTATTCTTGCCTGGTAAATTTCATGGACGGACGAGCCTGGCGTGCTACGGTCCATGAGGTCACAAAGAATTGGACACGACTTAGCAACTGAACAACAAACTCAACAAATATCTGTGGAATACATTGATATTGCTGTTGTTGTTCAGTAGCTCAGCAGTCTCCAACTCTTTGCGACCCCAAGGACTGGACTTCACTATCTCCCGGAGTTTAATCAAACTCATGTTCATTGAATCATGATGCCATCCAACCATCTCATTTTCTGTGGTCCCCTTCTCCTCCTGCCCTCAATCTTTCCCAGCATCAGGGTCTTTTCCAGTGAGTCAGCTCTTCACATCAGGTGGCCAAATTATTGGAAATTGATACTGTAAAACCATAAAAACATGAACTCAGAAGGTTAAGTAAAATGGACAAAAAATATTGGCTTGGCTTGTCAGGAATAAATTCCTTGACAGCTCAGGAATAAATAAAAGATCTACCTTCTTAAAACCTTTTGTTGATAGTCATGATTTTCAAGTTTTTCTGGCAAAAAGTTCTAATAGCTTCATTTCCCAAAAGCACAGACTAAGGTGTCAATGGTAGGTACTAACAATGAAGACAATACATAATAAACAATGTAAGGCATCTATTTCCAGATAGTAACACATTGACATAAGAGTATCCAATTTATAAGTTAATCCTAGGAAGCTAAGTGACTTATGTAAAAGCAACAATGCCTCACAGGGTAAGTTTTCAATAAATAGTAGTTTCTTTTAACTCTCAGTATATCTAACAACAAAATTACAATAAACCAAAGCAAAGGGATTCTGAAACTTTTGTATTTTAATGCTAGAATTAAAAAGATCTTTTCAAATTCAGTGTTAATAACATAAGAAGTGTCTGGGTAGTACTAAAAGTACAATTGAGAAGAACCCATGTCATTTTCATTATTTCCTGTAAAATATACAATTTTGGGGGAATAGGTTATAAAACTGGTGCATAATGTCCCCTTATATCAGCTCGCTGTTATAAATTTAAAAATTTCATAACATCTAAAACTTAAAATTCTGTAATGAAAACAAACTGCCAAAAAGACACATTTTCCTCATTTGTCTGGAATTTAATAAGCCAAAAATTAACCATCAAAATATAAGATAATGTTATATGAAAAGGAAGAACTTACATAACAGACCATTGACCCTTTATCATGTGCTAGAAAACGACATCCTGATAAAGCAGCTTGGTGGCCGAGATAAGGCAAAAATTGCCGTGCTTCATCTACTAAGAAAAACGTGTATCCAGAAGTCCAGGTCCAGAAAAAGGTTTCAACAGGCAATGCGTATGTGCAACTTATGGCAGTTTACTTTTTGATTCAGATTTAATCAGCAACCTAACTAACCTTCCTAAGGCAGTAATTTTAAGAATCAAAACCGTGTGCATCAAAGTTCTTAATCTCCCTGTGGTCGATTCTTGTTGATGTATGACAGAAAACCACAAAATTCTGTAAAGCAATTATTCTTCAATTAAAAAATGTAAAACAATTATGAAACTCATAAAAGAAAATGTATGAGTAAATCGTCAAGATTTTGAGTTAGATTAAAGCTCCTTAAATATGTCACCAAAACCACAGGTGAAAAGAAAATTTTTTTTTTTTTTAATTCTTTATCTCACTTTGGAAACTTCACTGGGCTGAGGGGGTAAGTTTTGGTTTGAAGTTTTTAATTTTTGTTTGTTTTTTGCTACAATATTAGTTTTCACTTCAGTTTCTCCTTTAAGTAATCCTAGGCAATGTCTACCTTTGGAGTAAAATTAAAAACAAAACAACATGTGGTATTTTTTTTATAGTAATAATAAAGCTAACACAAATAGACATACCATGTGCCAGGCACTGTTCAAGACATTTCATAAGTATGAACTCATTTCAACCTCACAGCAACTTTATGGGGTAGATGGTATTACAGTTCCTATTTTTAGTGAGAAAACTGAGGCAGAAAGAAGCTAAGTCATTTGCCCACAGTCTCAGGGATATAGTGGGGGAGTCAGGATTCAAACCCAGGCAATCCAGAATCCAGACACTTAGGCTCTGTAGTTTACTATGTCAAGGTAAATACCCTTTGCATTAGTTCAGACAAAGCCCTATTGGTTCACAAAAATAAAGCTGCCAGGACTCCCAGGTTCCCCTGTATTTCTAGGGTAAAAAATCAGTCTGTAATTAGCATTAAGTCTTTTAGGTCAGTATTTCTCTTTCCTTTTTTTAAAATGGAATAATGTCATTTTACATTATTATAGGGTATTATATTATGTGTTCATTTATGTAAATGTCTCACTTCATTTTCTTTTGAAACCATTGGATTTCAAAATGTAAACACTTTTTTATTTTTAAATATGAGGATCAAATAGAAACACATTAATATGTATACCAGCTTATATTGGAGAAGGAAATGGCAACCTGCTCCAGTATTCTTGCCTGGGAAATCCCATAGACAGAGGATCCTGGCAGGTCCATGGGGTCACAAAAGAGTCAGACACAACTAATCCACTAAACAATAACAACAAAAAGAAAACCATTTAACAGAAATCTGAAAAGGCTTTCTCTTTGTAAATGCCTCAAGAAAGGCTGCATGGAATAACAGTGTTGCAATTTGAGAGTTTTTCCCATAAGGCCCATAGTACGATTTAATTCATAATTACTTTAGGTGGACTAACAGCTTATGTAAGCCCTGGTTTCAACTGGGTACCCATCTATCATCCTATGGAATATCTTCACTAATTAAATAAAACTGAGAATGAGCTAATCGAGTGGAAATCAATTGAGCTGAATCAAATGAGCTAGATTCATCAATGTGTAAAACAAAAAAAGAACAAGAACAAAGAATTTTATTTCCTAAACTATATACTGAATGAAAAAAAGTTTTTTTAATTAAGTTCTTTGCATTAGAATTTAAAATATCTCTGGAGAGCTCATTTGCTTACTCACATTCTTATAACTTAATGTTATATAAATTATATCAAGCAAGATATTAAACATTTCTGGGGTTCAGTCTAATCATATATAAAATAATAGGCCAGATGACCACTAAGGTAAAACACAGACCTAGCTCCATGCCTATAGTAGAACCTTCTAGAAGAACACAAAATCTTAACATTTCTGTTGGGCTTTTGGAAGTAGATGAAATATTACTGAAATGATCTTACATGCATCCATTAAAAAATGTAGGTCAATTAAAAGTCTCAGTCACTTTTTATCTTATCAATGTGGCCCCAAATAATTTTTCCTCTTTGAACATCTCATGCTAGTCCAATCTTTTATACTGGATTTTAACTCCCATTAGAAAGAAATCTAAATGTCAGTGACCCCAACAGGAAGATAGGAATGTATGTTTTCCACTGGGCTTGTGATATGAGCAAAGCATAGAAACTAGGAAAGAATAATCATTTTCAGTTAAGCCATTCAGCAGTGATTCTGGACATTTACCACAAAAAGCATGTGTGTCAGGAGGAAGAAATGTCATCACAGATATGGTCAGACTTCCATAGAAAGGAAGTAGGTGTTTTCCTGTGTCCAGCCCAGTGGGAGGTCTGGAAGGCCACAGCAGTGTCTCAAAGTAACCCATGTGCCAGCAATTAAGATGAACAGAAATAGACTAAGAATATTTTTCAGTGAAAACCAGATTTGATTTTATGAGTAAGTTTCTTTTAGGATTCTTATTTCTGCATCTACTTGGGATTTGAAATAAACTCCTTAAATGTACATATGTACCTCCAAACTAGCAAATTAATTTACTTCCATTAGTTCCAAATTTGAATTAATCTCTGCTGAAGGCCACAGCACAGTCCTAAGGAAATGTCAATGTGGAACAGAGTAGAAACAGGACTTGTTTACAATCAATCTTTTATATGATCATTCATAATCTTTGATTACACCAGAAGTCATTTTTCCCCTACTATATCCCCCTCACATCACCGAAAGGATGGCATGCATGGAGAAGACAGCCAAAACTGATTTTTAAATGAATGGTAATAATCAGCTGGAAGAATTAATAAATTTTTAAATGAAAATATTTAGACCTCTAATCACCTTGATTCTGAAGCAGTGTCTTGTCTAGTACCACAGGAAAACAAGGAACGGCATTAGCACAGAAAAAGAGTGATGTCCAAAACCAGGATTTAGAATAAAAAGGCATTCCCATAAGACATCAATATAGTAAAAACAATTTCAATATTGTACCATGAGTAATTACACTATTTTTATCAGATAATATGAGAAAACTATAGAACCAAACTATACCACAAAGTACTTGTCAGCAAAAGCCTATTTTGTCACTGAAAACTTTTAGAAGTAGATGTAATGACTATCATTTGACCAGTGAATTTCAATATAAATATTTTTTAAATATAGGCTCAAAAGCTGAGAAGCAACAATAAGGAGGAAACAGATGCTTGTTTATAAAAGGATATATTATATTTGCTAAATGGATGTTATGTAAATATACCATCTGATTATGCATAATTGTATTTCAGCTACTCCACAATGAAATAACATTAAATTTTTAAGAATTAGCTTGAAGGTAAAACAAAACATATATGTACTCCCTTTCCTTTAGCATTTCACTGCTGTACAAATGATCCTACTACTAAGTAAACCATGATATTAAAAATATCTTGGCTTTTTTTCTCAGCTTGCTTAACAACAATAATCTACATGTTTTTAATAATTCAAAATAGTGGTCCTGGAGAAGGATGCCTAATCTGAATTTCAAATTTCAAATGATCATGCTCTTTAAATAGCATTTGCTAACCTATGTGCTAACCTACTCTAAATACTTAACTATGAATATTTATAGATCCACACCATGCCTCTAATAAGAGATGAGCTACCCAAGTGAAAAGAAAATTATATTACATAGTTTTATAGACCTCTTCCTTTCTATTCTGAATAGCTGCAGATATCATGGCAATTGTGTGCATATGATGTTTTCTCTGAAACCAGTGATAATGAGAGATGTAGGAGTTCAGAAATTCCTGGCTTAAAGCCACACTCTTGAGTATCTTCATTCTTAGCAAACACACACTGAAGGATTCAGAGTAAAAGGACATGTTATCTGCAATCTACTCACAAATGGCTTAGAATAACAAAATATATTTGCATATACGTATGCATGTATACATGGAAACAGAATGATAGAGCAAATGTGGCAAATGTTAAAAATGGATGAATCTGGATAAAGGGTTAGCAGTTCTCCATAATAGTTTTGCAATTTTCCTATAAATCTGAAGCTATTTTATAACACTAATTTAAAAAAAAAACTCTCTCCAAGGCTGTAGTAAATTTATGTCAAAGTGACTAATTTAAATAAATCTATTAAGAGTGAATTCTGTCCAACAATTTTGCTACTGTGTAGATAGTTACTAACAATGCACAAGCATGTTAGTAATTGGTACAAGCATGTACCAATGTAGACATGGATAATATCCAGGGAGCGTGCATGCATGCTCAGGCACGCAGTGGTGTCCGACACTCTGTGATCCCATGGATGGTAGCCCTCCGGGATCCTGTGTCCGTGAAATTCTCCAGGCACAAATACTGGAGTGGGTTGCCATTTCCTCCTCCAGGATATCTTTTCAACCCAGGGATAGAACCCGTGTCTCCTGCATCTCCTGCATTTGCAGGCGGATTCTTTACTACTGAGTCACCTGGGAAACCCCTATCCAGGGAGAGTACTCCATAAAAACCAAAAAACTAGAAATAACCTACATGTCCACTGGAAAAGGAATGAATTGTGATGTAGTACATGAAATACTAGTCAGCAATACAAGCTAGTAAACTGAAGTACACATAAAAGAATACATCTCATAAACCAATACTCAGTGAAAAAAGCCAGATATAAAAGAATTTATGCTGTATCATTCCATTTATAGAAAGTTCAAAACCAGGCAAAACTAAACTATGGTATTGAGGTCAGGATGAGGGGTAGAGATTGGGTGGGAAGATGGGAGGAGCTGCCTGGGTGCCGGCAGCATTCCATGTGTTGACTGAGTGGATTGATGTGGGGTGTTCACTCTGTGATAATCCATGGAGCCAGATGCTTACAACTGGCATAATCTTTAATGAAATTCTAAGTGTCTTTTTGGCCTACTGATTCTAAGCTGTCAAATTACAAAACACTGTACCAAAAGGAAACAAAAATATACCAGAAAATGCTGTCTGATTTTTTATAATTTCTCAGAACCAAGAAAACACTACAAATTTCAGAAGATAGGATGTTTTTAATGATCCTATGAACTTAAAAGTTCTCCACATGTCTAAATACAGCATTTAAAATAAGATCACCACAAAGAGGGACATTTTTTTCAATGCAAAATTAAATATTTGCCCTCTGACTTCAATATGCTCCTATTAGAACGAGGTGTAGAGGGTTAAGGGAAGCTTGGCACAAGAATAATACATACACTTTAGCAGAAATTAACAACTATAATAATCTTTTATAGTCACTGTTTTTGTACTCTATAACCTATTCACAGATAATCCTTGACCTTCTTGGTGACTGTCCCTAATTGTCACCTTCAGACATGGTTCTGTTTCTGGAAGAAAAAGGAATTCTCCAGATGTTCTCTTTAACATAATAGCAGGAAACTGAAAATGGGTATCACTGAAAGTGCTGTATTCTTATCAATAGGTAGAACTATAGGGCTGAGGTAGACTGAAATTTTTAATGTTAACGTGTAAAATGTTTTATCGGTTCTCAATTACCTAAACTATCATTCTCTAAATTCATTGCATATTCCATATACATATGTAATTTTTATGGCTTTCTTCTTCTCACATAAGGCTGATCCTGTAAAAACCTTTTAAAATCAATTCTTTGTCAACTTTCTTCAATAGAAATTCAATATTTCAGCATAATTTTGTACTAACTCAAAGGACAGTTCAGATTCAAAATTTTATTAATCCACTATTACTTGTCTGCCTTGGGATGAAAAGAGCTTGACATACATGGACAAAAGACATTCAGAGATAATTCAAGGGTTATTATAGTTTACCAAGTCAATGCACATTGCCTAATTATACTAACTTTTTGAATTCCATATGCCTAAAAGAAAGGAGGCCAAAAGAATACCCAAGAAGATTTTAGTGGCATGCAGGCTGGTTGACAGCACGTATTCCTCTCCTTGACTGCAAGAATTATCAATTATCAAAAAATAGAAACAATCCAAATATCCATTAGCAAGAGAATGGATAAATTGTGATGTAGTAAATGGAATACTATACAGCAATAAAAAAGAATGGCTCAAGCTGCACATAAAAATGAATCTCAGAAAATTCTAAGCCAACAACAACCCCTTGAGAATTTCCAGCTTAATCCACTGCTTTCCAAAGGCTAGAATATCCCACTGAGAATCTGCAAGATCATAAGAATTCAGAATTTCAAAAATTATCTAATGGTAATTCTCAAAAAATCACCACACTTAATTTTGTGTAGTTATAAGAGCAAGGAACAAGATTTAATAAGTTATGCATTTTCAATACTGGGGACAAAAACAAAGTAAAACTGAACATCTACACAATTCAAGAGATCCCTCATGCTGCCAGAAAGAGTTGTTATCAATATGATCCTGTAGCCATTATGTGACTTACACTGAGATTTAGAAAAGCAAGTCTATGTCATTGAAAAACCAGTGAAACACCTAGGAAATATTCTA
This sequence comes from Dama dama, assembly GCF_033118175.1. Taxonomy (NCBI): domain Eukaryota; kingdom Metazoa; phylum Chordata; class Mammalia; order Artiodactyla; family Cervidae; genus Dama; species Dama dama. Next base: position 52,725,135 of record NC_083710.1, read on the forward strand.
TATACTTAATAATAAAAATATATAATATCCATTACTTTAGTACAGCTGTTTTAATAAGTGGCTTTATATGTCCAGAGAAGCTAAAAATAAAAAAAGAGAGAGACATGATGGGGGAGGTTTGCTTAGTATGTGTCTGCATAGGTCTTGCCCCAAACAAAATAAAGCTCAGACTCTGGGGCCCAAGGCAAAGAAACACACAAAGAGTACAGAAATATAGTCCCCAAAGTAAGATAAACATGTTATTAAAACGCTTTGAAACACTGTTTGTAAAGGTTTTCTTCAAATTAACTGGAACTGAAACCAATATATTAGGAACTGGTTAGAACAAGCACAACACACACATGCATTCATGTCACTCAAATTAATTAGCCACTTTTTAGTAACATATCAGTATATCACTGCAGAAAGGTTGCTTTGCAAACAGAGGACACTGATCTCACCTGATTTCATTCTCATACTGTGGGGATAGTCTACCTGAATTCTGGTAAAAGCTTTTCAGGAAAGAGGGGGCAGTGAAGGAAGGGGCAGAGAAGGAAGTGTGAAGACTTGGAAGACTGGAGGAAGAATTACACTCCTTGTGCATGCGCCGAGCTGGTGGAAGGATGCTGAGTACAGAAAATACAGCAAATTCATCTTAAGTTACAGTCTGGAACAATCTTCATTCACTATGAAATAGCATATACACAGGTTTTTGCTATTAATGTAATCAAGGTTGAATTTATATGGAAAAAAATTGTATGCATGCAGTTCTCTATTAGATGATGATGACCTGGTTCATTGTTTCACAAACTGAATTCCTCATCTATGCAGTGTTTCTCAGCATAAGTGTTTGTCTCTAAAATGCTCTTAACAATTTTAGGACAAAAAGTGTTTATTTTGACTTGCAAAAGATACTTCAAGGGGAAAAAGTAGGAAAGCACAAATAATTACAGGAAACAAGCTCCAGAAGGAAAAACTGATTATCAGTAGTTCAAAGACTTAATCATTTTAAAGATATAAACGCTTCTAAAAATTTAAGAACAACATGTTTGGTTGTTGGGAGTCATCATAATACCTTTGGCTTAATGAATGTTAATGTCCATGTTCTTTCTTGCAGCCTGTGGAATTGTGTAGCCATGGTTTTATCTGAATCCTTAAGTCACCTACAAAGATTTTTTTCCATAGCAAATTTCTTTTCATAGCAAATTTTTACCTTGATATAAATAGCATCTTCTCATATTGACAGAAGTCCTTTGAGTATATACATTACAAAACATGGAAAACATAAGAAAATACAGACATCATTTATCCTTTAATATTTTAAATTCTTGAAAATAACTTTTCCTGGAAAAAGATATTTAATGCCTTGGATAAATATAAATGATCATAAAAAATGTTTGCTATATACATGAATACTTAGTTCTTTTTCACAAAAGAAAAATCTGAGGATGATTAGTTCTACTATTTTTATATATCTTAAATATATATGAAATTATTAAACAAAACAATGAGGATTCAATTATATTTTTAAAAGAAATACTGGTAAATTTAATAGCAACTAATTTAAAAATTAATCTTCTTTTTTACTTAGAGTTCTGATTTTATTTTTTTCCCTCTGACTGGAATCCCCATCAAACTATTTCCTAAACCAAACTCATAGGTAAAGAAGAGAAATAAAATTAGTTCTAGGATATAAATTCTGATTTGTACTACACAGTAAGAAGTATAATCATTCTACAATTTTTGCAAACTTTATCATCTCTTATCAAATGCTAAATTATTTTGTTAAAGTATTTCCTAAATATCATGAGATAATTTCTAATGGATGCTTCCTGTCAATTATGGTATATGCATTCTTCTTTATAAACATCACTTTATTCTAGATAAAATTTTTAACAATTTTCACATTTGGTGATAATTTTTTATGAAATTAAATAACAGCAAAATTTTACCCCACGTATAAAGGTAATATGAGTGATTCTTTTTAACCCTTGTGTTTTTCATTGTAAGCTTACAGGAAGCTCTGTTATGTTATTTTCAAATTTGCTGCTTCATGAACACCTTCATCAAGGAGACACGGAGGAACATGTATTGTCAGCAGGTTTTTCAGATAAAACAATGGCATGATACCTTATTCTTTCCATTTTTTTCTAGGAAAAAAAAAATACTTGCATCCAAAATGTTTGAACCCTGCTCTTTGGGGGTGCCTTAAAGCTTGCCTGCTTCCCTTAGTGACGAAGGTTTTGATAATTTATTTTTCTGGTCTTCCTGAAAACTAAATACTGGCTACAGCAGGAAGTCACAAAAACTCTTGACTCCACAGTGGTCAGAACACAGGGACAGGAGAATTCGGTTCCAGTTTCTGGAGAGAGGTTTGGACTCACCTGCACTGTTCGCTGGAGCTCTGCCTCAGAAGAGGGGAGCGAACCCCATGGGCCTTCCCATCCTGCAAATTCAGCTTCCTCTTCGTGCTTGAAGGTGGGTGGCTGAATGTGTGGGCCCGTCTTCGAAACTGCGGGGAGTCGGAATCCTCCTCAGGGAATGTCTGCCAAGCTGAGGACAGGGGGGAGGCTGGCGGGGTCCCTGGCGGAGAGTCTCCTGGCGAGTAGTCCTGAAAAGCAAGGAGTCAGGCCTTTCTTTCCTTCATGGATCATGGCAGACCTGTTCAGACACAGCTCAGAAGGGACGAGGTGTCTCTTCTGCCTCCTGAGTCATGACAAACTGTTGTGTGTGTGTGTGTCTTTTTTTTAACTCAATCCATGCTGAAGCCTAATCACTATCACCACAGCCCATTTCTACTGATAAGCAGCTGTCAGACAGCATCCGTAAAGATAGGCCAGAAAGTGAAAGGGGTGATAAGAAAAGGTATTCTTCCCTCTCACCCCTTATGGTAAAATGCTACAAAGCTACTGTACTCTCCTCACTGTTACCAGAAAGATGAAAAGAGATCCGGACCAAAAGAGGGTGGAGTCTGTATTCACATATCTACTGATTTCCGTGACATCTCAGTTGCATGCTTCCTGTACTGTCAAACAATATAACAACGCTTAAGTGTCCAAGTCTCATGGCAAAGACGTCAGGAAAATAAAATAAAGCCTGTTAAGTATCCTCCCTCACAGTGGATGTTTCTATCTAACTATGTGGTCCCTGAGGTAAAAAAAATTTTAAAGACATGAAAAACAGGAAATGAATGAAAAGTGAGCTATGCCGGAATGCCTCTCATGCTGCATGGGTCGACAACATAAATCTTTCAATTTAGACAAGTATGCTGTTTATACTCTCCAGAACAGGCTCCGCTGTAGAAATCTGTAGCTTGATAAACATGGGTTAGGGCTCATGGACTCATAACTGTCCTCAACTCTACCGACGAAAAGTTTAATGAAAATATTTTAGTATTTTTCCATTAAAAACAAACAGGTTGCATCTGCCTCAGGTTACATGTTACAGGAAACAGGAAACCAAACCTAGTGAGAATTGTCTATGAGATAAAGAAGAGCCTAATGTTGCAGTTAAAAGGGTTAAACATAGGGGAGGGAGAAGTAATATGAGGAAAGAACAAAAGAAAAAGATCGCTATATAAGTACAGTAATTATATGGTTCCTTTTTCTATGGCTTTGGATCAATAGTTGCTCAAATACTGTTCCCCAAAGTATATACTATCCCCAAACAGTCAAAACCCTGAGAGAACAGTCAAGAATGTGCTCTGTCCCACCAAGAGAAAGCTTCAGTTGAATAGATAGAAATGTCGACTAAAAAAAAGATGTACAACTTGAGAGTTGTGAATTAAGTTTTATTTGGGGCAAAATAAAGACTGCAGCCCAGGAGGCAGCATCTGAGATGTATGACCTTAAATTCATGGTTTACACCAGGCTATGGTCATTTAAGTTTAAAGGCTCCTCTATGTTGGGAACGGTTAGATCATGCTAAAAATGATCAATCTGGTAATTATGAGACAAGGCTGGGTGCTTTATGAACTATGCCTGTTATTACCCTTAGAGAGAGTGATTGGTATAGAACTCAGTGGATTTGTGGTACTAATTTATGGCCTTGACATCTACAGGGATGGATACAAAGGTGAAACCTGGGATTCCCATGAATTTTAGGTCATACATGTTAACAAATTAGAGGTAACCCCAACCAATCTATCATTGGTATGATCCCAGTGGGTCAAAGATCTGTATTCTACTAGTATGACCATTAAGCAGCTTTTGTGTGTGTGTGCATGTGTCTTCAATGGGGTTAGAGGATGTAATTGACCATATCTAAGCCTTAACAACTTTCATAAGCTTTAAATGACAGTAATCAGGCTATTAGCCTACTGAATTCTGAGATCTTTATGATGAGAAAGGCAGTGTTACACAATTGCAAGGCCATTGACACCTTACAGCATCTCAGGGAGATATCTGTGCTACAATCCAAACAATGCTATATTTTCATACCTGATCAACCCTTTAATGTAACACATTTGATGACTCGCATGAAAAATCAGATTTCTGCTTTAAGAGACCCATTCCCTAGTCTTGAGGATCTTAAAAAAAAAACTGGCTTGGTGTGGGAGGCTCATGGCTAAAATATTTACTTTTAATTCCACTAATGTTATTAATTATACCATTAGTATTTTGCTTGTTTCACAAGATTATTATTTCTTGTATTGCTAAGTGTATGGCTGAGCCTCCAATGAAAATGATGACTAGACTTGAAGCAGTTGATCAAATGTATAGCTCAATATATGACCAATGATTGTAATAGTGTAACTCTAGGTATGAAAAGATGCAACGAGAGGGAGTACTTTCCTGGACCATAACTAGAAGACAGGTGTCCAGAGATCTTTGACTATTAAGACCTAGTCCAGGAATAGCCCAATGAGTGTTTTATCAACAAAAACCTTCTTCAGAACTGGGAACAAGCCTTCCCAGCAATGCGGGACAAAATGGTCATGAAATGCCCCCTAAAGTATGGTTGGATTTATGACCACAAGGGGTCCGTATCAACTACAAACTGGCACTTACCAAGAGCATTGCCAACGACTGAACAACAAAGGCATTTGCCATCTGCCTCAATGGAGATTGAACCCCATGCTGCTATAGCTGTTGACCTTCAACAACCCCTGAAGGAGTTCAGGGTGGAGTGAGGCACTCTGTGCTCCAGGGAATTGGGTGGGACAGGTCTTTAGATAGTTGGATGTTTTTAGGAACATATTTTATGATCTCAATCCTTGCATCTCCTCATATCTAGAGGAGCACTAAATCCCCTTATGGTGACATCAGATCCTCCTAACAAAAACCCTTTTGTAAAATGAGTGCTTCATGGTATTGAACTCCCCCTTCACCAAAACCTTATATATCGACTTTCCCCCACTGCTGCTTTGGAGCAGTCTCTCAGAGCTATCTGAGATGCTGCCTCCAAGGCTGCAGTCCTCATTTTGCCCCAAATAAAACTTAACTCACAACTCTCAAGTTGTACATCTTTTTTCAGTCAACAGAAACAAGCTAATACACAGAATCTTCTTTGAAATAATAAAGGCTCATGAGTTATTTTTTAGAAATTATAAGGACTCATAACAAAATAACTAAGCAGGCAAGTGTTTGTTTTTGCCAAGTTGCAATAGCAGAAAAAAGGAGAGCTCTACTTACATACCTTCTCTGAAGCAACACTGTTGGATCGTTCAAAGCTGTCCACACTTCCAAGCCGACCTCTCATTCTGTTAGCTCCCTGTGTGAAGAGAGTAAAATTAAATCATTCACATGGTTCGAATTTTTACATTAAAATTATAAAAGGCAGCTATCCGTTTGTGTTAGCATGAATCCACCCTTTGGGGTTTCACTCAAATTTGTTGGCAGCACTGGTCATAGCAAACACCCTCTTCCAACAACAAAAGAGATGACTCTACACATGGACATCACTAGATGGTCAATACAGAAATCAGACTGATTATATTCTTTGCAGCCAAAGATGGAGAAGCTCTATACAGTCAGCAGAAACAAGACCGGAAGCTGACTGTGGCTCAGATCATAAACTCCTTATTGCCAAAGTCAGACTTCAAAATTGAAGAAAGTAGGAAAAAACACTAGACCATTCAGGTATGACCTAAATCAAATCCCTTATAATTATACAGTGGAAGTGACAAACAGATTCAAGGGATTAGATCTGATAGAGAGCCTGAAGAACTATGGACGAAGTTTGTGACACTGTACAGGAGGCAGTGATCAAGACCATCCCCAAGAAAAAGAAATGCAAAAAGGCAAAATGCTTGTCTAAGGAAGCCTTGCAAATAACTGAGAAAAGAAGAGAAGTGAAAGGCAAAGGAGGAAAGGAAAGATATACCCATTTGAATGCACAGTTCCAAAGAATAGCAAGGAGAGATAAGAAAGCCTTCTTCAGTGATCAATGCAAAGAAATAGAGGAAAACAATAGAATGGAAAAGACTAGAGATCTCTTCAAGAAAATTAGGGAATATTTCATGCAAAAATGAGCACAATAAAGGACAGAAATGGTATGGACCCAACAGAAGCAGAAGATATTAAGAAGAGGTGACAAGAATACACAGAAGAACTGTACAAAAAAGATTTTCATTACCCAGATAACCATGATGATGTGATTACTCACCTAGAGCCAGATATCCTGGAATGTGAGGTCATGTGGGCCTTAGGAAACACCACTATGAACAAAGCTAGTGGAGGTGATGGAATTCCAGTTGAGCTATTTCAAATCCTAAAAGATGATGCTGTCGAAGTGCTGCCCTCAATATGTCAGCAAATTTGGAAAATGCAGCAGTGGCCACAGGACTGGAAAAGGTCACTTTTCATTCCAATCCCAAAGAAAGGCAATGGCAAAGAATGTTCAAACTACTGCACAATTTCATTCATCTCACATGCTAGCAAAGTAATACTCAAAATTCTCCAAGCCAGGCTTCAACAGTACCTGAACCATGAACTTCCAGATGTTCAAGCTGGAATTAGAAAAGGCAGAGGAACCAGCGATCAAATTGCCAACATCCACTGGATCACTGAAAAAGTGAGAGAGAGTTCCAGAAAAATATCTACTTTTTCTTTATTGACTACGCCAAAGCCTTTGACTGTGTGGATCACACCAAACTGTGGAAAATTCTTAAAGAGATGGGAATACCAGACCACCTGACCTGCCTCCTGAAAAATTTGTATGCAGGTCAAAAGCAACAGTTAGAACTGGACATGGAAAAACAGGCTGGTTCCAAATCGGGAAAGGAGTTCGTCAAGGTTGTATACTGTCACCCTGCTCATCTAACTTATATGCAGAGTACATCATGAGAAACGCTAGGCTGGGTGAAGCACAAGCTGGAATCAAGACTGCTGGGAGAAATATCAAAAACCTCATATATGCAGATGACACCACATTTATGGCAGAAAGTGAAGAAGAACTAAAAAGCCTCTTGATGAAGGTGAAAGAGGAGAGTGAAAAAGTTGGCTTAAAACTCAACATTCAGAAAACTAAGATCATCGCATTTGGTCCCCTCACTTCACGGCATATAGATGGGGAAACAGTGGAAACAGTGACAGATTTTATTTTGGGGGGTTCCAAAATCACTGAAGCCATGAAATTAAAAGATGCTTGCTCCATGGAAGAAAAGTTATGACCAAACTAGACAACATATTAAAAAGCAGAGACATTACTTTGCCAACAAAGGTCCGTCTAGTCAAAGCTATGGTTTTTCCAGTAGTCATGTATGGATGTGAAAGTTGTACTATGAAGAAAGCTGAGCACAGAAGAATTGATGCTTTTGAACTATGGTATTGGAGAAGACTCTTGAGAATCCCTTGGACTGCAAGGAGATCCAACCAGTCCATCCTAAAGGAAATCAGTCCTGAATATTCACTGGAAGGACTGATGCTGAAGCTGAAACTCCAATATTTTGGCCACCTGATGTGAAGAACTAATTCACTGGCAAAGACCCTGATGCTGGGAATGATTGAAGGTGGGAGGATAAGGGGACAAGAGGATGAGATGGTTGGACAGCATCACTGACTCGATGGACATGTGTTTGAGTAAGCTCTGGGAGCTGGTGATGGACAGGGAAGATTGGCATGCTGCAGTCCATGGGGTCACAAAGAGTTGGACATGACTGAGCGACTGAACTGAACTGAACTGATTAACAGCCATTCCAGCATGGCAAATAGAACTGTTCACCATCTATTTCTGTTATTTCTAAATCAGCCATCAGAGAACCAAATGCTCAGACCAAGCTACTGAAGTGACTGTTTACAAGGTTAAACATTATTCACATATGAGAGAGTACCATGAACTTGATGTCACATACAGATAAACACATGGAAAGTAAAGCAGAACGAACCACAACAGTTATAAACACCATGGCTTATTACATACAGCTCCCTATAAACTAGATCATAACTTACATTATCAGATGATAATAAGTACAGGCTAAAAAAAGAAAATTGCATCCTAAAATGTATGGATTTATCTTCATTCATTATTCCATAAAACAAAACTATTTCAGGAAAGCATTTCCCTCCAGAAGACTAGATAAAAGTCTCTTTTGATATTGGTGAATTGGTTCTTGACTTTCTTTTTACACAGTCCCTTTGTATGGATTTCACAGATGATCTGAGAAAAGAACCAAAGAGATAATCTCATCTATTTCCCTCACTTTACATAGGAAAAAACTGAAGCCAAGTATTGAAGGAAAGAAGATGGAAATGCAGGTTGGGAACCACATCACATAGAAGGTCTTAGGAGACATAATAACAGACTAAGAAATTCTACATAACTCTAAAACACATGGGAAAGTTCTGAAAAGAACAACTAGAAATACATCAAGTTGGTGTTATTTTTATAAAGCTGTACAATATTAAAGAGTGTCTCCAAACATTCTTGGGTTTCATTTGGTGGGGAGGGAAAAGGCATCAAGCTTCACTTTAATTTTTAATCAAAGAAATGGCAACCCACTCCAGCATTCTTGCCTGGAGAATCCCGTGGACAGAGGAGCCTAGTGGGCTGCTGTCCATAGGGTTGCACAGAGTCAGACATGACTGAAGCGACTTAGCATGCATGCATGCAATACCTACATAAAATTTCAAAAGTCAAACTGGGGACTTCCCTGGTGGTCTAGTGGTTAAGAATCCACCTTCCAATGCCAGAGACACAAGTTTGATCCCCAGTTGGGGAACTAAGATCCCACAATGCCAAGGGGCACCTAAACCCACATGCCACAACTGGAGAAGCCCCCATGTGCTTCAACGAAGACCCAGCACAGCCAAAAAAAAAGTCAAACTGTACTACAAAACTTATAAAGGACAATCACCAGATCTGTCTCTCACATACTGAATCCCATTCTTCAAAAGTAAGCACTTGAAATTAAATTTATGTTAATGCTTCTGTTGTTCAGTTTACTAAATTACAGTTGTTGTTGTTCAGTTGTCATGTCCAACTCTTTGCAACCCCATGGACTTGCAGCACGCCAGGCTTCCCTGTCCCTCACCATTGAATCGGTGGTGCCTTCCGACCATCTCATCCTCTGTCATCCCCTTCTCCTCCTGCCTTCAATCCTTCCCAGCATCAGGGTTTTTTCCAATGAGTCAGCTGTTCACATCAGGTGGCCAAAGTATTGGAGCTTTAGGCACTATGTATTGACCTCCTACTCTGGAAGATGAGACTTTAGAATTCTAACTTCATTACCCATCACCATACACAATTCTCTCTTCCCTTCTTTTCCCAATTGACTTAGATCACAAGTTTCAGATAAACTGATATTTCCTTCTTAGATTTTTATGACCTTGTAAATACTGTCTGCACCTGAGCTACACACATATTTCACTATTAATACAACTCACATCAGTTAATCACCTGAAATGTGCGAAAGTGTTAGTCATTCAGTTGTGTCCAACTCTTTGCAATCCCATGGACTGTAGTCCAACTCCACCAGGCTCCTCTGTCCATGGAATTCTCCAGGCAAGAATACGGGAGTGCATAGCCATTCCCTTCTCCAGGGGAATCTTCCCGACCCAGGGATTGAACCCAGATCTCCTGCATTGAGAGCAGACTCTTTACCATCTGAGCCAGCAGGGAAACCCTATAACTACCTGAACAATCACTAATTTATTACTACTAATTTATTTATCACCAACAGGGCTTCCCAGGTGGTGCTAGTCATAAATAACTTGCCTGCCAGTGTAGGAGATATAAAGGAGGCAGGTTCAATCCCTCGGTCAGAAAGATCCCCTGGAGGAGGGAATGGCTACCACTCCAGTATTCTTGCCTGGAGAATCCCATGGACAGAGGAGCCTGGAGAGCTACAGTCCATGGGGTCGCAGAGAGTTGGACACAACTGAGGCGATAGCACCAACAAACCACATTATGGGCATCCATCACATAATCCATCAATTACATTTTTTCTTTTTCTTTGAGCAAACCATTCTTGAGACTTCTGTCTTCTTGCCCCAGTCTGGAATGGTAGAAATTCAGCTTTGCAAAACAGATGTTTCCAGTATTCTCCTTCACTATCAACCTAGAAATTTCCTTTGATGCTATCCTATGTTGAAATTTCTGTTTCCCTGGGCCATGTCTTCCTCTTTTTCAGCTTACTTCTTCATTTTAGTGGAACACAGATTCCAGGTGCTTTCTGAGAAAGGGAGACTGGGAAGTATTTTTTTTTAATTTATCAGCATATGTCTGTAAATGCCTTTGTTCTTTATTTATACTACATTATTAGTTGGGCTGAATATACAGTTCTGCTTGGAAACATTCCTTCAGGCTATGCTAGCCCTGCTCAAGTGTCTTCTGGTATAGAAGTCTAATGTCATTGTGATTCCTGACCCGTACAACCCTGTTATTTCTCTATGGAGCAGAATCTAAGTTGACCCTTGGGCATTATGAAATTTCACAATGAAGTGCCTTGGCATGGCTTTGTTCAGTCTTTCTATTGTGTATTCCCTGAGTCCATTAAATTTTGAAACACGTCCATTAGCTCTGAGAAATTTTTTAAATGATTTCTATGAAAATTTCTGCATGTATTTTCTTTCTGGAACTCCTACCCCTTGGCTTTTGAACCTCCAGACAGATTCTTTAACTGTTTACATTGTTCTCTTCTTTTCCATTTCTTTCTCATTTTGCTTTACTTTCTGGAAGATTTTTTTCAACTTAGATTCATTGCCTCCTATTGAATTTCTCTTTTTATATTCACTATCAGAAAGTTATAAAAGTTCTGTCGTTAACTGTCCTGTTCTTAACTGACTCTTTTGTATTTATGGTAGCCCATCTTGTCTCATAGAAGCAATACTTATTCTTATGTGTATATATATCACATATATATAGGTGTGTATATATGTCAATTACAGTTTTCTACCTCTGGTGGCTCTGTCAATACCAACTATATCAATCATAAAACTAATAGCTGCATCTAATATTACCAAATGCTTACCATGTGCCATGTATTATGTAAAGTATTCTATCATGCATTACCTCATTAATTCCCACAACAGTTCTAATGAAGTAGATACTTAATTTGGCTCAACTTTACAGATAAGGAGACGGAAGTTCTGGTAGCTGAAGTAGCCAATATTTACACAGTTAAAGAACTGAGCAGCAATTTGAATTCAGAGAGGACAACTTTAAAGTGAGGCTCTTGAGCTCAATACTACTTCCTAAAGATAGAGCTTTGTGAAAGTAAAATTACGAATAAAACCAATTAGCCTACATTAGTTGTGTTATTTTGTAAATGTCCTAGAATTTGATCAAGGCTCTTTCAGTTCTTCAATTCTATACTATAATATGACATACTTCCAAAGATAAACTATACATGTGGCTGATAAATTATGGGGTTCGAGTTTGTGGGCAAGAAAAATGGGCCATGTTGCTTTCTGCTATTTTTTTAGCTGCTACTTATATGCCAACCTGCCTGGTTATTTCACACAGGCTATTTGCTCACCATAGAGAAAGCATTTAGATGGATATCAAACCATTTCCATCATTAAAAAACATTGTCACAAATATTACTCGTAGGAGTGTTTTATCCACAAGTTTTTCTTAAACACAAAGAAAAATAAACTTACTTTAAAATTTACTCTACCACAATTGTTAAATCACACATTTTAACAAATAAGGACAATGGCTATTACTCTGAAGAAAACATAAAATAAGGACTTTTTTTGGACTCACACTTTATATTAATAGACAGTTCTCTTTTAGAAAATACGCATGTAATAATTAATATATTAGTAAATATTCCTCTTTTGAAAAACTTCAATTTGAGAAAAAGCAACAGACAAACAACAAGAATACAAGACTCCGTCCTCTCATCTTTGAACAGACAGCTTTTTCAGTTTTACTACATTATGATTTAGTAACGCATGTGTCAAGGCTTGTCCGTTGGACTCACTTTTTAATTGTTTCTAGACTGAGCTTTAAAGCATTTTGAAAATGTATCCTATTTCATAAACAGCTATAGTTCATTAAATGAAATATTCCAACATTTAAAAATAGCAGCACTTATGAGCCAAACTATGACTGGAGAGTCAACTTTCTACTATATCACTCAGAGAGAAAAATAAATAAATAAACTGACAAGTTTTAGAAGTAGGCAAAACCCATTTTCCATGTAACCTCTGAAACAACATGGTTAGCTGCCAGCCTTTCCAAGAAGTCCATTCTTCTGCATATGTTGCAAGTAAGACCTTGTTAGGTCACATAATTTATGGCATTTGGCAGCACTTTGGGACACAAAAGCCACAGTATCCACCTTGACCAGAATAGACCGGCAGTGCCCTTGCTGGAAATTCATTACAGCTGACCAAGGCTATGGAGCGGCACTTCAAAGTCCGTCACGTAAGTACTGTGCGGAATGCCAAGGTACTCAGTAGGATAATACCCTTCTGTCATTTGTCAATGACAGGTTCCAGGGCTTACCACTGCTGTATGTACCACCTCACATTCACAGTGAGACAGTTTCCTAACATACTGACATTTCATCCTCACGGCAATGGGCCCTCATCAGAATGGATGGGAAATGTTTTCCCATTTCACAAGTGGAGAAAAAACTGTTTAGAAAAGGTAAATAATTTGTCCAAGGTCATAAATATAAAATGTGCTTGGGCAAGCTCTTGAATTCAGATCCCCTGACCACCCCATAAATGACCAGACTACTAAAATTCTCACTAAACACTATGGGAGAGAGGGAGAAAAGGAGAGAGGGGAGGACTGAGAGAGAAAGAAAGAACCTAACTGATTTATAAATGTTGAAGACAAGAAGATAAGGATGTTTTATGAGAAGTTACATTAACACACTTCTGACAAATCTTCTAAAGGCTTTTTCCTAGGTTCTGTTTTCTGCTAATAAAATAACAGCATTGTCAGATGACCATGACTGCTGTAGGGCTTTTGTTAAAATTAAAAGACTCTCCATCATTAATAGAAATATCCATAAAGGATTTTGATTTCTAGCAGAGAAATAAAAATAAGAACACCAGACATCACTGTGAACACCAGAAGTCACTGTTCCAATGCCCTACTGCGTTGGCTTTCCTGCTTTTAACACTTTGGAAGATAACAGGTAGTTATTTTGTAGACTGTATCTCAAAGTGGGTTTGTTGATGTTTCCTTATGATTAGATTCAAGTATTGCCCCTCTGGCGGGAATACCACAGAACTTCCTCTGTATTCTTTGTAGCACAGGATTTCAATTTTGTCCGTTGTTGACGACGTCCAATTTATCATTTGATTAAGAAGGTGCCTGTCAGCCTTTTTCATCATAAAGTTAAGCTTTGTAATTACTAAGTATTCATTCTATCCAGTAAATATCCTGATAATGATCAAATTGTCAATTTATTTTTCACACCAGAAGAGACTGTTTCCTTTCATACAGGAAATGGATACCCACTCTAGCATTCTTGCCTGGAGAATTCCATGGACAGAGGAGCCTGGCAGGCTGCAGTCCATGGGGTCACTGAGAGTTGGACACAAATGGGCAACTAAGCACCTTAGTACCTTCCTATTATACAACAGGCTACTGTCTGTTGCTGTCAATTATTATGGTGCTCAAATTGTCTCAGATGTCACCACTGGAATCCTTCAAGGTGTTTATGTCTTTGTGACAGCCTGCCATCTCTCTTCGACAACTTCTTTATTATCTAGAATGCCAAGGTGCTCTGGACTTATCTCGTAATTTCCATATAGTCCTGGAACTCACCATTTCTGCCAGGAAAAAAGGTTCCCTCTTTGTTTCTGTACAGAAACCGAAATCCGAGTCCTAAATCAAAAATCTGGTCACCCAAACAGACTTTAACCTGGTCACCCAACCAGGCTTAATTTAGTATCTGACATGGATAAAAAAGCTGTTCCCAGTGCCTATCAGTGGACCATATATATACATTTACACACATACACATATATTAATACATATATTACATACATATTATATGTATGTGTATAATATATGTATATATTATTCTATTGCTCAAAGCAGAGAAAACAAGATTCCCTACTGCTACCTCTGAGTTGAATTCAACAGCAGCAAAATTCATTCTAATTCCCTCTCCCCTTTTAACTTTGTAATTCCCTTCCTCCAGAATCCCACTATCCTTCAACGTTTACATATTTGACCAGTTCCCTGTATGTAACCGATCTCCACAATTGGTAACTCACCCTCTCCTCACCCCCCGCCCCGGCTCCAGCAGCCCCACACATCGGTGCATCCTTGTACTGGGCACCTGGAATGCTTTCTCCCCTCCACTCCACCTCTGACACCCCAGGCTGAACCATCCTGATCAGGGCACCCTCTTCACCTGCTCCTGCTCCACTTGTAGAAACCAGATCGCCCCCATGGGCTGACACCCTCCTGACCTCACTCTGGTTTCTGCACGCTGCATTGGGCCACCCACCCCCGCCACCACATACAGCGCCCATTCAGGCTGTCTCCTCACCCTGAGACACTGTGTCTCCTCTGCCTTACAGACCCTAGACATATACCTTGCTATGTCTTGTCTAGTAGCTTCAGGAGTGAACTGTTCAGGAAGAGGAAAATGAAGAGGAAGAGAAATCACTATGCTATTTTTTGTGTATCTACACCTAATGTTTTTTCATTTTATTTTTAAGTGGAGGGTAATTATCATATTGTGATAGTATCCTTCCATGGAAGCAACCTAAATGTCCATCGAAAAAGAAAGGATAAACAAGTTGTGGCAGATATACACAATGAAGTATTACTCAGCTATAAAGTGAAATGTGTTTGAGTCAGTTCTAATGAGGCGGATGAACCTAGAGTTTTATCATATTAATGCACATATATGGAATCTCGAAACGCTTAAAGTTTGCAGCATTCCCTCTCAGCTCCTAAGAATCAGTAAGAGAAAGACCCCCATTATAACTTTAAGTGGTAAATGATAAAAAGTTCATACAGGATTGAACATCAGTATTCTATTTCCCCTCTTCTATACATATATCTCAACTACTAAATGTTTACTGTTCAAATTCAGATAGAAGACGCACAAGAATAAATATAGATCTGAGAATAAAACTTATTTTGAGAGATTATTTTAAATAAACATTAACTAACTTAAAGTTAACTTGGTAGTTCTTTTTAAAGGAAATCTTCTGTAAGCCAGTTAAGAATGAAGCCGAGTAATTAGAAAACACATAATACCTTGAAGAGCCTCAGTTTAATCTTACCCTTGAGAAGATATTTTCCAGGGAGCTAGTTAAGGATCTCTTAGCTTTATTTTTCAGAATGTCAAGTTTGAACCTTCCACTGCTTGTCGCATTTTCCGGGATTGTACTATTTGAAACAGTCTATGGAAAGAAAAACATAAATTTTGGTTTGGCAAAACTCAAGATTAAATGAAGCTTTAAAGACGGGCTTATGATTAAGCCATTAAAAAGCACAAGAATTCTTCTGGAGCTCTATTAAAGAAGTAATAATTTAGGTTCCACATCATAAGCACACAGATTATAAGCAAATGGGTTTAATTTTTAATATTATAAGTAATAAAAAAGACAGAAATAAGATCTTTCCTTTATGCCTTTCCTCTCTGCTAATATACTCCTGCTGCATTTAACAAAAGCTAAACTTAAGATGTCACTTTTTTGCTGCTGTTATTTTGATTAATAACTATAATCATCCCTTTCCAAATTGCATACTTTATATCCAAATTACCAAGGAAAACACAAGAAACAGTTTTCAAAAAACAAAGGCTCTTTTAGTAAAGCTGGATTCTGTTAATGCCTTTGTTATAACTCGCTTTTCATTTGCGAATGGGTCATTTATCTTTTCGGTCAACAAGTACTCCCTGACAGTACTAAACTGCATGAGAACCTACAATGTGTCCACTATATAAATTGAGATTCTCTAAATATTTAATCCTATACAGAAATAAAAAGCTACTATGTATATCACATGATTCTTAGTGCCAGAAAACTTCCAAAAGAGAAAACTCATCCTTTGCTTGTGGAGGAAATATCTCCACATGTAACAGTGAAAAGAAGCAACACATAAGTGTCAAACATGGAACCATGAGCTGTGGCTCTCAATGGTTAGGAAGAAAAAGATACACAGGATTTAATGTAGGGAAAGGTGAACACTTTCCCAACACTGGGGATGATGCTGGCAAAATCATAACGGCTGGGATGCTCACAGGACGGGATGTCAATACAGATAGTTGACTAAAACAGAAGGAAGTGAGTGGAAAGTGGGAAAGTGAAGCTGGAGATAAAACCTTGATCTTAAATGCTGGGTAATTAGGAAGAATCACTGATTACAATTTATAAGCAGAGGGGCATCACTGTGAAAGTAATGTTTGGGGAAGATCTATGTGAAGAGAGTGATCAAAGTCACTCAAAGAACTGGGAAATCAGAGACTGGAGGATCACATGGGAGGATTCAGCACGGTCTACACAGGAGGCAATAAAGGTCCATAGTGGAGCTGGTACCACAGGATCGTCTAAGGAGTTCCTGATGAAAGAAACACGGCTGCCATCCAAAAGGAGAGCAAACAATGGGTAGGGATGCGGGCTGGACTGGGCTCCGGCTGTGTGTGAGGACTAGGCTGACTCATTACTCTAAGGCTTTGGGATGAATGACACGACTGAAACAGGGAAATTGTCTTGAGCACAAAGTCCTGAGCACAACGCCTGGCAAAGCAGCTGCTCAGTGAACTCGCTGTTGTTTAGTCTCTCAGCCACGTCCCACTCTTTGCTACCCCATGGATTGGAGCCTGCCAGGCTTCTCTGGCCACGGGATTTCCCAGGCAGGAATACTGGAGTGGGTTGCTGTTTCCTTTTCCAGGGGATCTTCCCGACCCAGAGATCGAACATATGCCTACTATACTGCAGGCAAGTTCTTTACCACTGAACCACCTGGGAAGCCCACTCAGGGAGTACTAGGTGAATAAATGGAAGGAAGAAAGGAAAAGAAAGAGCAAGGGAGAGAGAGGGGGAGGAATTTCATACATAAATTGTTAAAACCTCCTCTGTGACCTTGAGTTCTCTCCATCATATAGAAAATTTGTACCACTACTCACATACTGCCTTTGGCCTTCTGGTCAACATGACTATTACCATCAATGACTGATATAAGCAAACCCATTGACAGATTTTACTCTTGAAGTTTCTTGACCTTCCTGTGTCATTGGACATCACTGATCTTACGTGAACTTTTCTCCTACCTTGGTCATACCATAATAAATCTTTCTCCCTCATTACTCCCTTTCAGTTTTTTATTACTGGCTCCCTTTTAATTTACTCATTGCCTAAAATGTGAGTATCCCTCAGAACACCCACCTTTGACTTCAAACCTGTGCCAAAGCTCACTGTCTTCTGTATTTATAATGTCAACTCAAATTCCACGAGCACCAAATCCATTTTCTAATTAGATCTCAAACACACTTGCAAAATTGAATTCTTCTTTCTTATTTCCATCTTCTGCCCTACTCTTTTCTTCTTTGTGTATTTCTTAGCTATTGCACCCAGTTCTTCCAAATCTGAAACCTTGAAGTCTCTCCCAGCAAGACCCTCTCCCATCCTAAACATATCTATCCAGTCAGTCACCAAATCCTAAGGATCATGCTTCCCAAATCACTCTTGACTCAGTGCCTCCCTTACATCTCCAGGGCTCCAGTTTAGCTGCTCTCTAAGACAAAATAAATTTTTCAAGATAGAATCATTCAATCTATTTATGTCCCAGTGCTATCTCTGTCTAGAACACACATATATCACTGCGCCAATCACACTGTACTTCATTTTCACTTCATTTGATTACATGTTGGTTTTTCCTTCTAAACAGTTAGAGGTCAGAAAAGAGCTGTCATTATTCATCTCTATTGCCTAGTACATAGTATGCACTTGATAAACGAATCACTTCTCACATAGTCTATTACCAGAGTCTCCCAATTCGAAAATGTAACTTCAGTCCTGGCACTCACTAACCAGCCCCACAAACCAACCATCACTATGACAGAAGAATTATCTCTTTAAAGTACAAATCTGATTTTCTCTTGCTCTTACCTGAAATCCTTCAATGACAAAGTCAGGCATAGCACTTAAGGCTCTTTATCATCTCACTACTGCTTAGCCTCCAGCCTTATTCCCCATCAATCCCCAAGCAAACCCTAAAAAGCCAGTATGTCCTTGGAGGGCCTGCAAGGAGTATATTCACTCATGGTCACAAAGTTACCACTTAACTGCTCAGTGTTCCTTCTTAAAATACAAATCCTCCACTGTTCTGATTAGAACACTTTATCTCCCCTAAAACTCCAGCCTCCCCCTCCCCCAAAAATCTCTTCCTCTCCAATTCTTTCATGCTCTCCTCTACCCTCACTCTCTGCTCCAGCTGGAAAGCAAACAGGAAGCTACTTATGTGTTCACTGCACATTCTTTTAAAAAGCTATTTTGTTGCCTCTACTACATGTATCTATTAATATTTATGGTCACAAAGAGTCAGACAGGACTGAGCAACTAACACTTTTCACTTTTAATTTGCATTCCCTTTTGGATTATTTGAGCTCTTCTCTGCAGGCTACATCATCCATTGATGTCTTTTTTGTCACATTATCATATAGCTTGGCTCATAGAAGGTCCTCTAGAAGTACTTGTACAATAAATAATTAAGGAATCACTTATCACATGGCATGTGATTTGTTCTGAATAGAATGAAATGAAAATATAACCTGAATTAGTGCTATTGAGGTAAATATGTCATAATTTCCTTAGATGTCATTGCCGGTGGTCTGGCTTTATCTACATGCAGCTGAGAACACATTCTAAACCACGAGCACAGAAATATCATCCCTTCGTTTGCAGTCAGGAGAGCCGTTTCCATGACATTACTTCTTGTTTGCATGTTTGCCTTCTACCACTCAAGGCTGTGTAAGTTTTTAATGAAATAAGATGTTCATATGGATTTGAAATAAAATAATGGATTAGTATTACTAAAATATGTACATTCATTCTAAATCATGAGCATTTGCTATCACTGGTTTTCTATCAAAATTCACAATTTTTTTACATTTTAAAAGCATCACAATTTTATCTCCATGTGCCAATGCCTGCTAAAATTTACTATAAAATTTCTAAGATGCTAGGAGGAAAAGGATGATTAGGGCTTAACCCTAAAGATGAGAACACAAAGCAAAGAAACTCCTTTTACAACTTCTATGAAATTTTGAATGAATATATGAAAAAAAAAAAAATCAGTTAGGGAGCAAACATCTCACCGATGGGCCTTCCCCAATATGAACGTGTGTCTTCTGCTTGGCTTCACATAGCTGCCTCAGGTGTAAAATCACAAGTTCATTCTCCTCCTGGTCATTGACTGCCTTCATTTTCTGTTGAAGACAGACCAACAGCACATTATGGGAAGACAGCGTCTACTGTTTTATTCTCATTTAATTTTATCTGTCTGGTAGACAAACACAAATAAAGCTAAGCACTTAGCTGCTCTTAGGAACAAAAGGGAGTTCTACTATCAGAGAATATAGTGGGATACCTATCTTTCATTTCAGATAGAGAAATGGAAAAAGGAACTCGAAAAACAGGATCCAATTCTCATTCTTTATATCTTATTTGTGAGGACTACAAATCATGTTACCTGAACACGTTCAAAGATGTCAGCTTGCTCGTTATCTGTCAGGGATGAGAGATGCCTCTGTATTACCAGCTTGGCTCTTGGTGGGTAGAGACCTAAGGGAAATTATGGGGATTCGTGTTAAACAGGTTCCAGCCACAGAGATACATATGTTAGTCACTCAGTTGTGTCTGATTCTTTGCAACCCCATGGACTGTAGCCTACCAGGCTTCTCTGTCCATGGGATTTTCCTGGCAAGAATACTGGAATGGGTTGCCATTTCCTTCTCCTGGGGATCTTCCCAACCCAGGGATTGACCCAGGGAATTAGAAAGAAGAAAAGCTTCTAGAAACTTCTCAGCTCTACATTTTTTTGTGCAATATACAACAAAATGCTGGGAAAATCTGTGATCATGTTCAGAAACACTAACCCTGGGGACTGAACCCTGCAATGGGAGGCAGATTCTTTACCACTCATGTTTACATATAAAACGCACTGCAGCTTGTCCCTTCACCAGCAGGCTCTGAAGTTAAACCTTCTCAAGGAGCTGTGTTCCTGCCTACAACAAACCTTGGAACACTGCAATGAAATAATTAAATGGAAAGTCTCCTCATCAAAAACAATGACCATTATGAGTGATCTTGAAGTCAGACTTGTTAACAAAAAATGTCTCAGTTCAGCTCAGCTCAATTCAGAAACTCAGTCATGTCTGACTCTTTGCGACCCCATGAACCACAGCACACCAGGCCTCCCTGTCCATCACCAACTCCCGGAGTCCACCCAAACCCATGTCCATTGTGTCAGTGATGCCATCCAACCATGTCATCCTCTGTCGTCCCCTTCTCCTCCTCCCCTCAACCTTTCCCAGCATCAGGGTCTTTTCCAATGAGTCAGCTCTTTGCATGAGGTGGCCAAAGTATTGGAGTTTCAGCTTCAACATCAGTCCTTCCAATGAATGCCCAGGACTCCTTTAGGATGGACTGGTTGGATCTCCTTGCAGTCCAAGGGACTCTCAAGAGTCCAACTCCAACACCACAGTTCAAAAGCACCAATTCTTCGGTGCTCAGCTTTCTTTATAGTCCAACTCTCACATCCATACATGACCACTGGAAAAACCATAGCCTTGACTAGATGGACCTTTGTTGGCAAAGTAATGTCTCTGCTTTTTAATATGCTGTCTAGGTTGGTCATAATTTTCCTTCCAAGGAGTAAGCGTCTTTTAATTTCAAGGCTGCAATCACCATCTGCAGTGATTTTGGAGCCCAGAAAAATAAAGTCAGCCACTGTTTCCACTGTTTCCCCATCTATTTGCCATGAAAAATAGCTGCCCTGGTTAGCTGTTGGTTTGGTATCATGTAGGTCTACATGATACCACTATACCACTGAAGGTCCTAACAAACTTAGCCATCCTAGAAACTCTTTAGCCTTGCCCAAAATCTCTAAGCTTAAAATTGGACATTCAAAAAGGAAAAAATAACTACTAATATTAAAATGCAGAACTGGAGTTTATTAGGTAGGAAGCTCTCCCCTTTATGCAGGTCTTGGTAATGAAACTTCAAGGACATCATTAGTACTTAGGGACATTTTTTAGTGTTACAATTTTCCCAATAAACTGTTTATATTCTTATGTTATTCATATATTCATTGCACTTCTACACATAATTTAGATTAAATCCTCAGGCAAGCATCTTTTCCATAAAAACATTTCTGCTTTAATTTTTTAAAAGGGGAAGTGAAATTCATATTAATAATGATTTGCCTGACCATCCATTTTTAAGAAACAGATCTACATAGTTAGGGGTCACTTGTAATATTTCTACTGTACTCTGATTAGAAAAAGGATATCCAGCTATTCATATGTAATGTATCTTATAGGTAGACTGCACTTTAAAATCCCTAGCAGAGGTTTACCTCAAAATAGGCATTGTTTTAAAAAAAAAAACAAACTAGAATTCCTACCATGGTGTGTATAACATGTATAGGGCCACCGCTGGACCTGTTTTAAACCACTATGTGGTATATGATGGGAACTAGAAAGAAGAAAAGCTTCTAGAAACTTCTCCGCTCTACATTTCTTTGTGCAATATACAACAAATGCTGTGAAAATCTGTGATCACGTTTAGAAACACTAAAATTCATTTTGACAGTGTGATGTCACCCACTACCACAGCTTATTATTTGCTGGCAAAGTCTCCTGAGGCAGTATATTAAGAAACTGATTCACATGAGTGGGGTTTTCTTGTTTGTTTGCTTTATGTTGCTTATTATTCCAGTATGTTACTAGCATGGGTAGAAGGATAAAAGATTAAAAAGGAGAAAAGTAAAGAGGGTACTTACTTGAAGTATGTCACTAAACCTATAGCCCAGGAAGTTTCCTCAGTCTTTTATTTCAGTAGAAGAATTGCAAACAGCTGTATATTATTTATGTTCAAACTATGCATGCACCCTACACTACCTTGAATCTTATTTGACTTCCAATTTGGAATCACTGATTAGTGAATTAACCAGTCCTAAGAGGTAAGTATATTATTTAGCCCTCACACAAGTTATTGTAGGAAAACAAGATTGAGGGTAAATTGCTCCATCTCCGCAATACTCAGCATCACTTTAGTTTCACATGCTGAGGATGGGTCCTCGAGAGATGGTGCCCTCAGACACTGCTTCCTGGATTCACTCTGGTCCACCCACATGACTGTGCTACTCTTCCCGGTCTATGCCCTTAACATAGGCATAGATTATGTTAGCATACATATCTACTCCCTTTCTTTCTTTCTTTTTTAGTACAAAAAGAACTCCATATTAATGCAGCCAAATGTATTGACAGGACTCTATAATTCTGAGTAAGTTATGTGAAATACTAATATCTAGATACTGCTAAATACTTGTATATACTATTTTTCTCACTTTCTACTCCTATTAATTTGTGTTGAATCTGAATATAGTCCTTTTTCCAGCGTTATACTTTGTACCTAACACAAGTTCAGAATCCACAGTTATCTTTCTCAGATGAAAACAGCTTTTGGGGAAACACACTGATGCCATGGCTTCAGGACAGTGTGACCCTGAAAATCCTTGCTTTCTGATATTCTTTCAGAAAGAAGCACCCAGTTGCTGTGGAATCAGATTGAACAAGTTCAAATCCTGATTTTGCCCCTCCTAGGCAGTGAGGATGTGACAGTTATTACCCACTATGCATCTCAGTGCCTGTTCCTCATGAGTAAAATGAGGATTAAAAACAGCACCTATCTTGTGGGATTTCTATACAGATGAAGTGGTCTAAGATATGGAAAACACAATAGTGCTGAGACACGGTAAGTCTTATTGAGAATATCTGTCTTA
The DNA here is from genome assembly GCF_033118175.1 of Dama dama. Classification (NCBI taxonomy): domain Eukaryota; kingdom Metazoa; phylum Chordata; class Mammalia; order Artiodactyla; family Cervidae; genus Dama; species Dama dama. The sequence continues at coordinate 52,748,490 of NC_083710.1, forward strand.
CTGTTATTCCTTTCATTTTTACTGTCAGAGCACTGCCCTATCTTATGTTCTCTTAGCCTAATGTCAAAGACAAGGGTAAAAAATCATATCAGAAGGTGTTAGCCAAGGCCTTAGGAAAAGAATCTGTGTGAATCTTTCTCAGTCAATATGAACCCTTCCTTTGCACCTTTCAGATACATACATACCTTGAAGGTTGGGGACCTTAAATTTCAGTTCATTCAAGATCTTGGGAGGGCCCTACTAATTCTGGATGTATAGTTTGCATTCTGTTTCTTTACACAGGTCTCTAAAACTAAAATTTTTAAAGGAGCTTTGTTTTAATAGGATTTGCATAATTTCCTACTGGTGGTTTTATCTTTTTCTTATAGATAATAACAGTCCTCACAAATTCCGAAGAGCAATCTGCTATCTCCTCATTTGTTGCTTATCATTTAACGTCCAAGTAAGCAGTTGTTGTTTTGTAAAAATGTTAAGATTTTATGAAATCAAATCTGTCAATGTCTTCTTTTGGTAGTTTCTGCATTTCTGTGTCTTAATAAAGGTTTTCTTGTTTAGGGACAAAATAACATTTTTATTTTCTTTTAATGGTTTTAGTATTTTGCTAGTTTACATTGAAGACTTTGATCCCTCTAGAATGTATTTTCAGTAGATATGTGGAAGGAATCTTTGCCTCTTTGGATGGCAAACTGATCCAACACCATCTCTTGAATCACTCAGCCTTTCCTCCCCAGATTTATATTACCTTTACCATACACCAAAAACTGTTCCATTTTTGTAAAGGTTATATATATATATATATGTTTGAAAACAAGGCATGTTCTTTAAAATATTATAAATTTTTTAATTTGACTGTTACATTTAAATAGTCCTTATTCACACAGTTGAGTGGGCATTCAATAAATTTTGCCATGTGCCTATGATTTTCCTGCCTACTTAACAGATATCACAATTTACACTTACTATGGCTCATACATTCTCTGCTTTATTCTACAGCTCAGCCTCTCCCCATCAACACTAACATCTATCATACTGAATTACACGTACTTGCTCCCAAGCCTGCCTTCCCTTCAGACTATAAGCTTCCTGAAGGCACAGTCCGCATCTCAATCATCTCTGCATCCCCAGTGCTGAGCACACTACCCAGCACATGACTTTGGGTAGGCCAAAAAGTTCATTTGGGTTTTTCCATAAACAGATTTAGAAGAACCTGAATGAACTTTTTGGCCAACCCAACAGATACTTAACAAGTGTCTATTAAATTGTGTGTCCTCTTGGGTGCAGTAGCTTTCAACCTTTTTTATTAGGGGACAAGGAGAAGAAAGGAAAACTGAGTCAGAATCACCTCTTCCTCATGTCCCTCCCCCTCTTCAAAACACATTTTTTTTTTCAATGTGCTTTATGACATCATGTCTATTATCTGGGTGATTTTCAAATGTCCCTCAAAAGTTAGGAAAGTTTCATTCCTGTTCTAAACCTTTAGGAAAAAAAGAACACATCATTAAGTGAGAAGAGAAAAAAATCTACAGTCAACATTCTGGGAGGGTTTGTCTCTCTTCATTCATTCAACAAATATTTGGTCAGTTCCCACTGTGCACACAGAAGAGTCTTAAGAACTGTGGGAAATGCAAGTTCCTCCCTGGAGTCTGCCTCTGGAAAAAAAGTTAAAAAATAAAAAAAAGGAAAAAGAGCCAAGCACCTAGGAGAGACTGACCGCACAAATTTGACTAGATGTGAGAAATGATTCTTAGGGCTCTTGGTTCACCTCGAAACAAAGAAGCATTCAAAGACAGTAGCAACTTTCTCACTTCCTCAACGCCAAAGCAAACTCCTCTCTGCCAAGGCCAACTTATACTGTACCTTCGATCCTTTCACAGAGCTTATGCAAAGAGTGCATGGGACAGGCCTCACACAGCTTAATCTGGGTCTTGGCACTCTGCAGGGCAGCAGCCGTGCTGAAAGCCTGCTTCAGAGTCAGCATTACCTCATCAACCTACAAGAAAAACAGAGGCCAGGTCTGCAGTCATTTGCCTTCAGGGTAACATGTTAAAAGCCCAATGTGAGGCTTTGTTGATGCCTACTAAATCTTAATGATGTAATTTTGATGATAGAGAAAAAACATCGTCTTGAAGTTAGACCTTCAATTAATTATACATAAAATTGGAAACTGGATGAAATAAGACTATTTTAATGTGTATAATACAACAATACTGACCTGTTATTTGAATGCTGTTTTTGAATCCCACTGAGTACTATGCTATCAGTTAAATGATAGTCAATCAGAACTTTGTTTTTTTTTTAATTTTATAGAATTATAGTTGATTTAGTTTAGTTTCAGGAAGCAGCAAAGTGATTCAGTTATACATATATATATTCCTTCTTTATCAGATTCTTTTCTCATATAGGTTATCACAGAATATTGAGTGGAGTTCCCTGTACTATACAGTCGGTCATTGTTGGTTATGTAAGGTCTTTGTTTAATTAAAGTACTTTATCAGATAAAGATCTCTTTGGAAGTTTTGCCTGCAATACATACGGAGCAACAAAATAAGTTTAACATTCACTTGTGTTAATAGGCATCTTATTGACTTTATCCTTTTGGATCATCTTTAGTGCAACAACAAGTGAACATGTGTTTAACCAAAGTTCTGGGGAGAAACGAGCTCAAAAAATAACATGGTAAGTGGGAGGGAGGTTCAAGAGGGAGAAAACATATTTATACCTGTAGCTAATTCATGTTGATGTATGGCAGAAACCAAAACAATATTGTAAAGCAGTCATCCTCCAATTAAAAATAAATATATGTTTTAAAAATTAAAAAAAAATAATCTTGGGGAAATTCTATGAAGGCTGCTGGTTTCTTTTCCTAGAGTTCTACTGAGATATAATCGATATGCAGCACTGTTTGAGTCTGAGATGTACAGTATGATTTGACTTACATGCATCATGAAATAGTTATCACAATAAGTTTAGTGAATGTCATCATCTCACATAGATGCAAGATTAAATAAGCAGAATTTTTTTTTCCTTGTGATGAGAACTCCTGTCTTTTCTCTACGGCTTCTATTTACTAACATTTTGCTTCTGATTTGTGACATTAAGAACTTCTGACATCTTCCTGTCTAATAGCTGGGTCTCACCACTAGATCAAGAGCCTGAAAACTGCCAGCCTGTTTCATCCTTGCTCTTCCAATGACTTAGTCAAGGAGTTGGACTCTAGCATTCTGATTTCCTGATTGCCTCTTTGAGGTCACCCAACACTCATCCTCCAGGCATTGTTAAGCCAACTTGAGGCCAGATTTCCTCCTCTGTGGCACAATCATCAGAGTAAAGTGTAGTGTTCTCACCCACTGTAGAACAGAGGTCAAAGTCTAAAACCTGCATGGGGAGCTGTGAAGTACCAGGGCCTCCATCCAAACTATCTCTGATATTCAAAATCATTTACATGCTTTATAAACTATGCTTTGTTTTGTTCTGTTTTTATTGAGGTAACATTTGTTTATAACATTATATAAGTTTCATGGTACAACATTTAATTCAACTTCTGTCTACACAGGGCACTTAGCACCAAAGTCTCACTTACATCTGTCACCATACAGTTGACCCCTTTACCATTCTGCTCTCCCTCCCACCCCTGGTCCCTCTGGGAACCGCCAATCTGTTCTTTGAGTGTAATGTGTTTGTTTTTGTTTTATTTTTTATACTCTGCATATGAGGGAAATCATACTTATTTCTCATAGCATAATACCCTCAAGGTCTAGGTCCAGTCATGTTGTCATTAATGGCAAGATTTCATGCTTTTCTATGGCTGAATAATAATCCATTATATGTATGTGTATATATATATATATATTCCCTGGTGGCTCAGATGGTAAAGAATCTACCTGCAATGCAGGAGACCTGGGTTTAATCTCTGCATTGGGAAGATCCCCTGAAGAAGGAAATGGCAATATTCTTGCCTGGGAAATCTCATGGAGAGAGGAGCCTAGCAGGCCACAGTCCATGGGGTCACAAAGAGTCAGACATGACTGAGCAACTAAGCATAGCACATACATGTCTACATATATACACATACATCACATCTTCTTTATCCATTCATCCATTGATGGGCACTTCCACTGATACCGTATCTTGTCTCTCGTAAATAATACCACAATGAACAGAGTGGTGCTTATCTTTTCAAATTAGTGTTTTTAGTTTTTTCAGATAAATACCCAGAAATAGAATTGCTAGACCACATGGTAATTCTATTCTTAATTTTTTGAGGAATCTCCATATTATTTTAAACAGTGGCAGCACCAATTTATGTTTCTACCAAAACAAAAGGCCAACAGGCACATGAAAAGATGCTTAACATTACTAATTTTTAGGGAAATGCAAATCAAAACCACAACTGAGATATCACCTCACACACATATCAGAATAGCTATTACCCAAAAGATAAGAAATACTTAATAACAAGTGTTGGAGAGGATGTTAAGGAAAAAGAACCCTCACACATAAGCCATTTTTAAAGACCTTTTTCTCCTTTCTCTAATGGCCTGGTTTAAGCAAAAGTTATTACTTAAAGGAGTTACTCCACTGCTGCATCTGAGTGTATGAAGAACCTGGAATAAAAAGAAACTTTATCCACAAGTCCATTCTCTGTATCTCTATTTCTGCCCTGCAAATGGTTCATCAGTACCATTTTCCTAGGTTCCATATATATGCATTAATATAAAATATTTGTTTTTCTCTTACTTCACTCTGTATAATAGGCTCTAGGTTTGTCCACCTCAGTTCAACTAACTCAGATTTATTCCTTGTTATGACTGAGTAATATTCCACTGTATATATGTACCACAACTTCTATATCCATTCATGTGGACATAGTGGGGGAAGGAGAAGGTAGGACAAACGGAGAGAGTAGCACTGAAATATAATGCATGCATGCATGCTAAGTTGCCGCAGTCATGTCTGACTCTGTGTGATGCTATGGATTGTAGCCTGCCAGGACCCTCTGTCCATGGGATTCTCTAGGCAAGAATACTGGAGTGGGTTGCCTTGCTCTCCTCCAGGGGAATCTGCCTGACCCAGGGATCAAACCCAAGTCTCTTACCTCCTGCATTGGCAGGTGGGTTCTTTATCACTAGCGACACCTGATATAATATCATGGGTAAAATAAAAAGCTAGTGGGAAATTGCTACATAACACAGGGAGCTCAGGCTGGTGCTCTGTGACAACCTAGAGGGGTGGGATGGGGGTGAGATTCAAGAGGGAGGGGATATATGTATATATATATAGTTGATTCACATTGTTGCATGGCAGAAATCAACAAAACATTGTAAAGCAATTATCCTCTAATAAAAAATTTTAAAAGACATCTTATTCTTCTGATATTGCTTAAAGGACAGTTCAAGCACCAAGTAGCCAGTGATTAGTCAGTTATGTTTTACCATAACTTTTTAAAAAGCTTATCAATAATTTCATATCATTCTATGTACAAAAAATGAATTATTCATAATCTGCTCTTTTATACTATAATTTAAAAAAATAAAGATTTCTAATGCTCAAAAATAAAAGCACTACATGTTTTAGTGACTTTGCATTTTCATTTCATTTGCCTTCTTATGTATTCAAAAGCAATTTCAATGACTTACAGATATTTACTATTTTTTTATACATATATTTTTTTCCATTTATTTTTATTAGTTGTTTTCTTGTTTCTCATTTATTTAAGGCAATGAAGGGGTTAATCATCTGTTTAACTTTCAGGTAGGTTTATTATTTGTTATTTGGTAATAATGTGATGTAAAAGGTGTCCAATGGAAATACTGAACTTTCATGATTTTTTAATCCATTTCTAGATGAAATGAGATCATTTCAATGGTGACTGAAAAGTAGCTATTGATTTCTCCCAGCCACAAATATTACTAAAATATTACTTCTAAAATTTTAAGTGTTTTACTTTGTTTTAATCTACCATTTTTTAGATGGCTTATAAATTCTATGATGGTATCAGAGCAACTAAAAGTTAAATTAGTACTATGAAGTTAAATTCCTTTCAGTTCAGTCACTCAGTCATGTCCAACTCTTTGCAAGCCCATGGACTGCAGCACGCCAGGTTTCCTTGTCCATCACCAACTCCCTGAGTTTGCTCAAACTCTGGGGAGTTAAATTAGTACTGCGAATAACTTAATTGTTTTAATTTAGATTCAGCAACAACAAAAAATCCTAGGAAGTGTTAAAAGGTTAACAGTAAAGGAATGAGTAACGAGAAATCAACCATATGGAACAAAAAAGAAAGTATACTTAGTGTGACTGACCATCAGGGAAAATTAAATTTCCAGAGAAAATTATGAGATGGAACAAAGAAAGCTAATTTATGATATTAAGGGGGAATTCCATAATGAAAATAGTGCTCATAAACATTTCCCTACCAAACTTAAGTTCTCTATAGCATTTAAGAATGAGAATCACAGAATATAATAAGGACTTCAAAAGATTATCTAGCCTAATTACCTGGGAAAATCTATACTCTTAACCCCACACAAAGCCTGGGTCTTGGTAAAGTGGATTTTGGGGGGGTTGATTTGTTTTACTAGTTTTACTTTCCCTGGATACTGTTGTGTGGATCTGTGGATCTGAGGAGATCTACTTTTTCTGTCTATGAACAGTAGTCACTTCCATTTTTTTCATACCTTTTAAACCACTTTTGGAGAAAGCAGAAATGTTATTTTCCAGAAATCTCAAATGTGGTTTGAGATTAAGCCACTTGCTTTGCATTATTTTACAAAAGAAGGAAGGGAGGGAAGGAGGAAGCAAGGGAAGGAGGGAGGGAGGAGCATCTAAACTTCCCGAGTAACCCTCCAGCGCCCATCTGAACTCTATACAGTAAGTCCCCTAGACAGGAACCCTTCAAGGTGGGAACTCTCAAAGACATGAACGTGCGTTCACACGTCAAATCATGTGAAGTGAGCACACATGCTTGGCGTACACTGTCACACGCGTCCACCCTCCACAAGTGGTTGCTTTTGTGTACTTTACTGCACATTACTGTTGTGAGCAACAAGGGGAGCTACCTAGTGAAGACCTGATAGAACTGCAGGCCCAGAAAAAAGACAAAAGACGAAAGGAAGAAGTAACTGAAGAACGGAAGAGATTCATGACACCAGAAATGGCAGGGGTATTTTCTTTATCTGAGGAGGCACTGTTCGTTTTTGAGACCTAGGACCCAAATGTAGACCGGTACACAAAGATTGCAGCAGCCGTTCAGAGATGCAATCCAGTGTTACTGTGTCATCTTATGGTGAGAAAAAAAAAAAAAAGAGCTATTACCCAGACATCACTGGATTGTCTGGATTGTTTTTTCAAGAGGGTAGATGGAATTGAACCCAGCAAGGAAGCAGAACCTGTGCCATCAGCGTGAGGCATGACTGAAACTGCAGCTTGCCGTCTCCTATTGCTGACGTCCTTCAGCTCTGCCATCTCCCACCTCCACTCCCTCCTCCAGACAGTAACTCTTCTCGCCTGTCCACTCGATGCCGGCCCCTGTGTGCCAGCTATTGTACCGTACTATTGTACTTTTCAAGGTACTGCACTGTAAGATAAAAAGTGTTTTCTTCGTTGTTTTTTGTCTTTTTTTATGTATTATTTGTGTGGAAAGTATTAGAAACCTATCACAGTACACTACCATATAGCCCATTGTGCTAGTTGGGTACATAGGTTAACTTTGTTGGACTTAGGAACAAGTTGGACTTACAAACACGCCCTCAAAATGAAACTCATACGTGTGGGACTTACTGTACTGTTTATCAATTCATAACAATCTCTACAAAGAAATAAGAGAAGAAGCTAGCTGCATATTCTCTGTGCTCAGAGTAGATAAGTCAGCATGTGCAGTTTTGCAATATTTTGTCTTTCACAACTACCAAGCCACATCAATCATAACATTGCTTAGACCGATATAATATTTGACTGCTTTATTCTACTTGTCAGCTGCTTGAACCATCTTCCTTTATACAGGAAATTTACATTTAATTTTTCCTGTAGCTTGCAATTCTGATGCCTCACCATTCAGTTAAGATGGTTATTGATAAAACAAGTAAAAAGGATTTCAAAAATTCCAGCATAGGCCCCTTCTTAAGAATAATGATGCCAGCACTAATATTCTGATGCAACTTCAATGTAATATGAAGACATTCTCAGCCAGTCTCGTCTGTTGCCTGAGCCACAGAACTTCTCAAGACAGAAAAAGGCAGCATGTTCCTAGTCTTTCGACTCTGACTCCCTGTTCTGAAAATTCATCCTGTGTTCATGAGGGAAAAATAAAAGTGCTAAAAAATACAAACAAAACAAAACTTGTAAAAGAGGTTGGAAATCAGAAGGTTTTACAGTTTTCCTCTTGGTGGAGGTTATCCAGTAATCAGAGATTTGTTGTTCTTCTTGTTAGCTGCCCAGTCATGTCCAACTCTTTGTGACCCCATGGACTGTAGCCTACCAGGCTCCTCTGTCCAGGCAAGAATACTGGAGTGGGTTGCCATGCCCTCCTCCAGGGGATCCTCCTGCATTGCAGACAGACTCTTTACGAAATGAGCCACTAGGGATGCCCTAATCAGAGATTAACCAGCACCTGTAAAAAGATTACCTGAAGTTAAGAGTAACACACTCTATCAATCAAAAAATACATTTAATAAGCCTCTGCTCTTCTAGAAACTATTGGGGGATACAACAACAGTAAGGACAGCCTAACCTTGTAGGATTCACCATCCAGTGGGGGTGGAAAGTTATGTGAACAAACACACAAGATAATGGATTTGCAGGAACTATTAGAGATCTATGAACAAGGTCAGCAAAAGCACTGACAACAAAGCAAGAAAAATGGGTCAAATCCTAGAAAAGGGCGTCAGAAAAGGTGTTACTAGGAGTTTATCTTTAAACAAGGTCCTAAAAAGTACATAGTGGAAAAGAAGGGGAAGGGGACTCAAGTCAGAGCAGAGCAAAGGAGGCCTGCTTCCCGTGCAATGAGGCAGGCAGGAAGAGAATGTGAAAACAGATACAGAAAGAGAACATACACGGTCTCCTTGTCTAGTAGCCGGGTGGACCCTCAAGGCTGGCAGAGCTGCATTCCCCACCTGATGGTATGGAAGCAGTGAGCCCTGGCTCTGGCCTCCTCTGACAGGCAGGCCCCTCACTCCATACAGCTAACAGTCAGCTCAGAATTTCAGCAGCACTTCTGTGAGCTGCACCACCCACGAATCTCCTTGATCTCATGTGTCCTGTGCATGAACATTTGTTGCTTCAGTAGCCAGCCAAATAAACGCAACCTCACATCAGAAGTCACAGCAGTCTCTGGAATCTGGCCTAGAGACAGCTAAGCGCAGGGGACAGCATGTGGGAGGACGCAGTGGTGAGAGGGAGAGCTTTCGGGGGGACTGGAGAAGCACGAGGTGGGCCCTTCTGCCATGCTAGACCATGTAGATTTTGTCTCTTAATAAGGAGGCATAAACTGGTCCTTAGTGAGAAAAAAACTACAACATAAGGTAGGACATAGACAGATGACAGATTAAACCAGTGGCAGGGAGACTAGTTAGGACACTAAGGCAATTGTCTTTCTAAAGAAGGTCCAGACTTAGATACCAGACAGAGGGAAAAAGGAAAGCGAGATGGACATAAGGGACATTCCACCTTCGAGTTTATAGCAAGGGTCCCCAACCGTGGGGCCACAGACTGATACCGGTCCATGGCCTGGTATGAACTGGATCTCACAGCAGCAGGTGAATGGTGGGCAAGTGAGCAAAACTTCATCTGTATTTACAGCTGTCCCCCATCACTCGCATTTCCGCCTGAGTTCTGCCTCCTATCAGATCAGCGGTGGCAAGAGATTCTCATAGGAGCACAAACCCTACTGTGAACTACACATGAGGGATCTAGATTGCATGCTCCTTCCTTTTTTTTTAGTTGGACGAAAACTGCTTTACAATGTTGTGTTGGTTCCTGCCATACAACAATGAAAATCAGTCATAATTATACCTATATCACCTCCCAGTTACAAGTCCTTAAAGAATTATCCCCAAACCAATTCCAGCCCCCATTCATGAAAAACTGTCTCCCATGAAACCAGTCCCTGGCGCCAAAAAGGTCGGGGACGCCTGGTTTGTAGGATTTGGTAAACAAGTGGATATAGATGGTGCAAAAGGATGCATTATGATTTCTAAATATGGAAGTTGTGTAAATGGAACAGTCAAAACAAACTATGACAGGTTTTGGAAAGATAGGAGAGGAAGGATCTGCAATGGAGGAAGAATCAGTCTTAGGAGGACGGACTGAGGAAGGAAGGAAGAGGGGCAAGTGGGGCAGTGGATGGGTGGGAAAGGGGGCAAGATTACCCTACATTCTCATTTTCTACCTAAGTCTTATTCAGTTGGCATTTCCCAGGATTGTGTCCTTGGCGCTCTTCAGCCTTCTCTCTTTTTCTTCCCTCTGTGTGCTCATCAACCCCCACACCTTCAATCATTCTTTACACAATAACTCTTAAATTTCTATCCCAAGCCCTAAACTAAACCTATATAATACAGTGGCCACTTGGATATCAACATGTGGTTTTCATTGGTATGGCTAACTGCCTAAAGTGAGAACAAAACTTTAAAAGGATCCCTTTTGGGTAAAAACTGTTGAGTGCTACATTCCCTAGTCAGAAAGTGTCTTGGCACCAATTCGTCTCCATTTCTTCATTATTCCTCAACTCAGTCAGTGTCCATGCTGGGAACACAGAAGGCAAGAGTTACTAGGGAGGATTTAAAATGGATGACCAACAAGGTCCTATTGTATGGCACAGGGAACTCTGCTCAATGTTATATGGCAGCCTGGATGAAACGAGAGTTTGGGAGAGCAAGGATACATGTGTATGTATAGCTGGGTTCCTTCTCTGTTTACCTGAAACTATCACAACATTGTTAATTGGCTATAGTTTTAAAAATGAGTTAGCAAAGAGGAGGGCAACATGCATTAAGGAAATGAGGAGAAAGCAGCCTGGCTTACTCTGTTGTAAGTGGTGGTATTTCCCTGGGGAAAATCGAGGGGGAAGATGTACGTCTAATAAATGCTGTGCTTCCAAGAATGGTAATGTATACATCTAAAGATTTGTGCTAAAATGGTTAGGAGAGGTAACTCAAGTGGAAGAGAATACGTAAAAAAAAATTTAGGGGAAAACATTGACATATTTTTAGTCACTCAGAACCATTTCCAACTTCGCCTTGCATATTTCTTCGAAAATTCTAACTGTTCCCATTAAAGGGGTGGGGTGAGGGAGTGAGAATGCTGGAGAGAAAAACTGGCTTCCAAATTCCAAAGAAAGAAAATCAAGGCTAAAAACAGACCATAAAGAAAGTGTTTTTAAAGTGAGGACAGGGGCTGATGAAATACAGAGAAAAAAACAAAATTGCTGTCTACCCTGTTGAAATAAGCATTATCTACTCTGAGATGTTAGAGCAACTGAGAGAATAAAAGGTCTTCTTTATCTTCTTACATGAGCAATGGAAAAAGTAACCACTCTTCTTCCACGATCAGGCTTTTCCTACCTTTTTAAAAAAATAGCCGACTCATTGGAAAAGACCCTGATGCCAGGAAAGATTGAAGGCAAAAGGAGAAGAGGGTGGCAGAGGATGAGATGATTGGATGGCATCATTGATTCAATGGACATGAACTTGGGCAAACTCCGGGAGATGGTGAGGGACAGGGAGGCCTGGCATGCTGCAGTTGATGGGGACTCAAAGAGTCGGACACGACTTAGGGATGGAACAAGAGCAACCACCACCTTTGAAAAATACTCCCAGTAGTATTTCTGGATTTGTTAAACTCAAGAAAATTATCTAGGTTGAAAAATTATCAAGATAATCTGGTTTTGTTCTTCTACTGTGGTTCTGCCTCAAAGAGCAGAAACTCATTCCCGGTTGCCCTCCGCTTTTTCCTCTGATGGCCATTCTGTGAGGCTTGGGTCTGTCAGGGACAAGTCTCCCATGAGTCAGGGGTTTGGGGAGGAGTCTGTGGACAACAGTCACCCCACTTACCAGAGACTCACTAGCACACTGGAACACGTAGCAGATATACTGGCTCAGTCCAGGCTCCGCGGACTCCCGACAAATAAAGCCGAAGTGATCAACATGCTTTATACCCTGGAGAGGGAAGAAGTGGGCTGTTTACAAGATTATGTCCATTTAACCAACACTATGGAAACAGTTCTGTGCTTTCACACTTTCATAAATTTCTCCCTCACAGCACTGCGACAGGGGACATAATGGCAGAGCAAACGTATATGGCAGACTTTTGATACATAAAATAAAGGGTGAAACCAGCTCAGATTACTTTCTTTCTGGCAAACACTCTGTGACTCAGGGCCACAGAAGGAAAAATAGGATGGCACGATCCATTGTCTCCTGTAATAAAACCACTACCGAGTGTTTGGCAGTAATGGAGTTTTCAATTTATTGGTCGTCATTGAGCAAGCAGTCTGATGATTCATCATAAGCCCTGTTCTTATTTACTTGAGATTAAGAATCATAAAACTGACAATGCTCTACTGAAATGGCATACAATTCCCTAAAGTATGCATTAGAACTACTAGAACATTTGTCTATTTATAGACATTCAAGAAGTCACAACTGTTAGAAGATGAATACATTAAAGAAATTACTGCAGATGTCAATGATCCAAATTCACCAATCTGTACTTTCTGAACATAGGCTAAATAACCTCAGTTACACTTTATAAAAAAATTCTGAATCATTTGAGAACTTCAATCAGCCTAAATTACATACACACCAATTAGCAGCCAGTAACACCCTGTGGTCTGGCGTGCTGCAGTCCATGGGGTCGCAAAGAGTCGGACACGACTGAGCAACTGAACTGAACTGAACTGAACTGAGCACCTAGTTACTTTAACAGAAAGCATGGTATTTTGAAAAGTCAGGAAAACCAAAAATTTAAAGTTGTCCTGCAATCACTTAAATTCCAGGGAAAAGAAAACAGGCTTTGGAATCAGATTTGTGCTTCCACCTTGGCTCAAGCAATTTACTAGGTATAAGATATTGTGATGTGTTGATAAAAAGTATCTTGGAAGTTCCACTTCTCATTATAAAATAGTAGTCATGGCACCTATTCCCAGAAATTTTTGAGATTCAGAACTAAGAAACATCTTAGTTCCTTGCATGTTTGATAAACAGTAACCACAATTCTTGTATTAATAAGCTTCACCATCCAATGGATATGGAAAAAGGAAATCAACTCTATAAAAAGAAAAAGTTAATAGGAGGAATGAAGTTATACAGTCCACGTTCAGTTCAGTTCAGTCGCTCAGTCGTGTCCGACTCTTTGCGACCCCATGAATCACAGCACGCCAGGCCTCCCTGTCCATCACCAACTCCCGGAGTTTACTCAAACTCATGTCCATCAAGTCGGTGATGCCATCCAGCCATCTCATCCTCTGTCGTCCCCTTCTCCTCCTGCTCCCAATCCCTCCCAACATCAGGGTCTTTTCCAATGAGTCAACTCTTCACATGAGGTGGCCAAAGTACTGGAGTTTCAGCTTCAGCATCAGTCCTTCCAGTGAACACCCAGGACTGATCTCCTTTAGGATGGACTGGTTGGATCTGCTTGCAGTCCAAGGGACTCTCAAGAGTCTTCTCCAACACCACAGTGCAAAGGCATCAATTTTTCGGCACTCAGCTTTCTTCACAGTACAACTCTCACATACAGTCCATGAGGTGAAAGTAAATACCATCTGATACAACTCATTCATGATTATAGAATTTCTTTGACTTGGGACTTCCCAGGAGATCAAGGTTAAGAATCTGTGCTTCTACATGAGGCATGGGTTCGATCCCTGATTGGGGAACTAAGATCCCACATGCCTGCACAGTGTGGCAAAAACCAAATAAATAAATAAAATAAAATGGAGAAATAGCATCATCTTAAGAAAAAAAAAATCTTTGACCAACTTGGCATTAAATGGGAAAAATGCATAGTACCTCATCAGCTCACCAAGTTTTCAGGCAGTGGCAATGTTCCAGTAAAGAAAACCACTCCCTTATTCCTCACGCTTGCCAAAAATCCAGTCCTACTGAGTTTGAAGAAAGAAACTTACATAGGGGTACATGTGAGGAGCCTGGTGGGCTACAGTTCATGGGGTCGCAAAGAGTCACGTCATGTCGTGTGTTAAAAAGTATGCCTGTTCCCAAATGCGGCCAATTCTATCAGTGCAATTCTGTGGAAAAGTAATAGGAGTTGGCCATGCAGTGAGGGGCAGAGATTAACCTGACAATTATTCTGATCAAAGGCCTTAACACAAAATTTCCTCACATTTCAGTCAATTCTTTTTCTTAATGCTTAATGTCAATACAAAGCTTGCTTTAAAAAAAAAAAAAAAGAAAGGAAAAGGAAAAATCTTGTTTGAACTGCCAGTTTATATATTTGGTTTGGCTGCTTCTTGTTTTCTTCTTTTTCAATCTTTTTTTTTTCCCCTTAAATGTTCAATGAGCATTGCTAGTTTTCTTCCTGCAAGAATTGGGGTGGGGCTAGGGAGACGCACAGCCTTTTCCAATGGCGACTCTTGCTCTGGGAAATAGGAAATACACAGCTTTGCACACAACTCTCAACACTGGGCCTGAGGCCCAATATACAGAAATATTCATTCAACATTTATTGAACAACTAAGCATTAAGCTCTGTCTTAACACATCTTATTCTCTGATGCTCTACAGCATAAGACACCCACCCTCACAGACTTTATGATCATACAAAGACCCCCCCAGGAAACATGTCGTTACACGAATGCTTAGTAAATACTATTTTTCAGTTAAAATGAATCATCTTTCTACCAAATTTTTTGTCCCTTAAATAGGAATTTAGAAATTTTCAATATATTCACCCTAGAGTCAGATACTGCCTTTCTCAATTATTAGAGAAGAAAGCTTTTATCTTCAGAACATAATTTTAGGTCTCCATATAATAGAACAAATATTAAAATAAAACACTAGAAGTGAAACTACATTAGCTGAGTCTAAGGGGAGTAATTAACAAGATGTACAAAAGGTTGTCATTTTCCAACAGAAGAATATCTGAACATCCTACTTATGGCAGTGTTAACTTCAAAATTCAAAAAAAAATTTTTTTAAAATAAGCAGCCTTGATTTTTCAACATTAAAATGTAGGAAAGGGCCTTGGCAAGATCTAAGACCCTGAAGGTACATCTACGGTACACCTATTAGGAAATAAGTTATTGCTTCTCTATTCCAGGGACCTCCTCAGAGGCATCCTTGCATTTTTAACTTTCCCATATTCGGATTTAGATACTCCCTCCATTCCAACATCTTCAGAAATTCTTCCTAGGTTTGCCATATAGTGAGGCAGCTCTAACTTTTGGATAGCTGTACTAAATTATTATATTACTATGGTACTTCGAATACTACTTTATGCCTGATATGACCTCAACCACATATAATTGTATTGATTATTTTTAAAACTTTCATATACACAGTATAAGAATTAACAACAAGTAAAAGGCCAACGATACATACACAAACCGTCTTTTCAAACTTTAACATTTACATCAATAAACTTGAAAGTACTAGTTCTCCTTTTATTACCTATTACGGTATAAAGAGCAAATATGACTCAGTGAATGCCAAAACCCACTGCCCAAGATTTTGAGGAAAACTAACTGAGAAGATATTTCCAAAAGAACTCACCACCACAAAAATTCCACTCACCCCTTTGATGAAGGGATGCCACGAGGAGACCAGGTTGATGACAGTGAGGACAAAATATTATGATACTGAGAGACCTGGACAGGATTCTGTTACTGGCAGAGACCCAAACACATGAACACTCTTAAGATAAATCCACTTGGCAAAAACCACCACAATATTGTAAAGTAATTAGCTTCCAATTAAAATAAATAAATTAGTTTTTAAAAAATAAATAAAATTTGAAGGGATTCAACCCCAGTTACTTTATGGTTAATTGAGAAACAAGCCTTAATTGGCTTCCTCAAATACTATAATCTACTTCAATACATACCTGGGAACAAGAAGAGATGTCTTTAAAATTCTTCTCAAGCACAACTGATTTAGTGTCTGGACTGATAAGGTTAATCTCAAACCGTCCAACCTTAAAAATAAAGCACTCCAATTAATTTCAACTTACCAAGAACCTAATATCTTACTTTACAATTAAATATTTGACTAATAATACAGATTCAAATGCTCTATACAGGAAATATGGGCTTCCCTGGTAGCTCAGCTGGTAGAGAATCTGCCTACAATGCAGGAGACCCTGGTTTGATTCCTGTGTTGGGAAGATCCAGTGGAGAAGGGATAGGCTACCCACTCCAGGATTTTGGGGCTGCCCTTGTCGCTCAGTGTAAAGAATCCACCTGCAATGCAGGAGACCTGGGTTGGATCCCTGGGTTGGGAAGATCCGCTGGAGAAGGGAAAGACTACCCACTCCAGTAATCTGGCCTGGAGAATCCCATGGCCGAATAGGAACCATGGACTGTGTAGGAATATACAGTGTCAATACCCAACCCCATCAAATTTACAACCTCAGTTATCAGGCATCTGAAAACATTTCTTCCTTTCATCTAGAAATCATGAAACAAGCTGCTCTTAATTTAAAATAAACCATTTTTTTCCAAATTAGAAATTGTCTTTTCAAAAAAAATGCAATCTTTCCTCACTTTATGTTTTCTAAAAATACCAATTATTTAATTATAATTTAAAATCTTACTTTCTCACAAAGGATCAACAGAAAGATATACTTGCAATTGGCAGATAATTTTTTTTTTTGTTTTTTAAATAAACAACCATTTAGAAAAAAATTAACAACATGGACTCTGGCTAGCTAAGAAAAAGAACAAATCAAGAGAGGAAACTCAGGGGACTTCCCTGGTGGTCCAATGGTTAAGACTTCACCTTCTAATGCAGAGGATGCTGGTTTGCTCCCTGGATGGGGAACTAAGATACCACATGCCTTGCAGCCAGAAAGCCAAAACATAAAACAGAAGGAATACTGTAACAAATTCAATAAAAACTTTAAAAATCATTCACATAAAAAAAAAATTTTTAAAGAAAGAGAGGAAACTCAGTTAATATATTACCAAAGAAAAGACACTTTAATCACATGCCTCGAGTTATCAAGAACAAAACAGAACAAAACAACCATGAACTTCTGATAAAGCAAATACTACATCCTGGGACTATTTACCAAGGTACACAGTGCAATTTCCTTCTTAAGGACTCTTTGCAATGGGATAAAAGGACCGTCACTCCTTTTTTCAAGAAAGCTCAAATCTGAGGAAAACTCTAATCCTCAAAGCTGAGGATTAATTAAAGAATCTCTACAGGGCATTGTTAGGAATTCAGTTCTTTCAAGTGGAACTGGACACTTTCTATACCCTGTACAACTTCCAAAACTACTTTTTAGAATTAAGAATCGTGTTTTACACCTATAATATAGCTTGCACCCAATCATTTTAACAACTGATCCAATAAATTATCAGGGCTATGATGTTTCCTAAACCTCTCCTTTGTATGACAGAGTAAATTGGTGTATCCTCATCTGAAGATATAACCATGAGTCTCTGGACTTTTCTTTTTTTCTCTCTAGAAAATTCTCTCTCCTTCAAGAAGACTCACACTCTCCTAGATTCACATCTTCAAACCCTTCTGACTTTCTGCAGTCATTAAAAAATAATAATAATAAATAGCAACATTTACTGAAGAATCATGTGTGGGCTGAGTCATGTCCAACTCTTTGCCACACCATGGACTGTAGCCTGCCAGGCTCCTCTGTCCATGGAATTTCCAGGCATGAATACTGGAGTGGGTTGCCATTTCCTACGCCAGGGAATCTTCCCACCCAAGGATTGAACCTGCATCTCCTGTTTCCTGCACTGGCGGGGAGGATTCTTTACCACTGAGCCATTTGGGAAACCCTAGTGAAGAATCAAACTAAGGCAAACGCTGGTGATGCTAAGACTGCTTCAGTAGTTACCAACTCTTTGAGACCCTATGGACTGTAGCCTGCCAGGCTCCTCTGTCCATGGGATTCTCCAGGCAGGAACACTGGAGTGGGTTGCCATGTTAACCCCCCAGGAGATCTTCCCCACTCGGGGATGGAACCCCTTCTCTCAGGTCTCCTGCATTGGCAGGCAGGTTTTTTGTGGTTGGTTGGTTTGTTTACCACTAGCGCCATCTGGGTTGCTGCTGCTGCTAAGTCACTTCAGTCGTGTCCGACTCTGTGCGACCCCATAGACGGCAGCCCACCAGGCTCCCCCGTCCCTGGGATTCTCCAGGCAAGAACACTGGAGTGGGTTGCCATTTCCTTCTCCAATGCGTGAAAGTGAAGTCGCTCAGTTGTGTCCGACTCTTCGCGACCCCACGGACTGCAGCCTACCAGGCTCCTCCGTCCATGGGATTTTCCAGGCAAGAGTGCTGGAGTGGGGTGCCATTGCCTTCTCCATCTCTGCTAAGTTCCCCAAGCAACTTTCCCTGATGCTCCTTCAAGCGCTTCTCTCTCTTTCCCTCCTGCCCTGCTCCGTCTTCTCTTCCATTCCCCGTCTGCCTCTCACCCCTTCACTACCGTCCTTTGCTCTCTTTATCCAACCTGCCTCCTCTGCTGCCTGGGGGACATGACAGAAAAGTTGGATGCTTCCAGATGGAGGACCAGGGAGAAGCTGGTGGCCGGGCTATTTCCGGCTATGGCAAAAGATGGGGAAACACCGGGAGAGCTGGCGGCCAGGACAGCACCTGAAACAGCATGGTTCTGTTCTTCTCCGAGTCCGAGGGCTGCACGTGGCTGGGCGCGCTGGCGTGCCTCCTCCGCGGCTGCGGCTTCTGGCTGTTCTCGTGAACTTTCCTTTGCAGGACCCCCGTGACGCTGCTGCACCGAGACCGGAACTCCTGCTGTTCATCGAAGCCCGAATCTTCCAAAATCCTCTCGGGGCAGCAGACTCGCGAGCTGGACGGCCCAGGCTGGCTGGGCGCCGCAGGGAAGACGGGGTGGACGTCGGCGACGCCAGCCCCTTCCTCCAGCAGCACGTCCGCGGGGGAGGCCGGCGTCCGCGCCTCGGATCCCGCCTGGTCCTCGCCCGAGTCCCCCGCGCGCGGCTCGCCCTGGAGCCGCAAGCGCTGCTGCTCGTGCAGGCTGAACTTCTCGATGCAGTCGTCGATGAGGCTGGACGGCGCCTTCTTGTGGGTCACGGTCACCCTGCCACGGTACAGGACCTCGAACTTCTGAGAGTTGTAAAAGGCGTCCTCGTTGTCTTTGCTGGGCTTGGCATCCTCTTTCATGGCAGCTTTCGATAACTGCCTTATGCTGCTGATAACATCGGGAACCTGGAAAAGAATTCAGAACAATTATTACTATCACACGGAATGCATTCTCATGGTAAATGATAAAATACTGCAAGTAATAGACCCTACATAAGATAAAGTATGGGCTTCTCTGGTGGCCTAGTCCGTAAAGAATCCGTCTGCAATGAGGAGGACCTGGGTTCGATTCCTGGGCTGGGAAGATCCCCTGGAGGAGGAAATGGCAACCCACTCCAGTACTCTTGCCTGGAGAATCCCCATGGAGAAAGGAGCCTGATGGGCTACAGTCCATGGGGTCACAAAGAGTTGGTCATGACTGATCAGCTAAGCACCCAAGACAAAGCATAAACTGAAATTACACTATTGGATATAAGTGATATAAAGAGATTGAGATTTTTTATCACTTTTATAATTTCCCCTTTTAAATGTATTCATTTCCCCAAAACAAAGTCATGAGACTCTACAAGCCGCTGCAACCTTTAATAAATTACCACAATATAGCCTTTGAGTTCTTCTAAAAGGTATTATTATCACTGATTCAATGGACATGAACTCTGGCAAACTCCAGGAGATGGTGAGGGACAGACAGGCCTGGCATGCTGCAGTACACGGGCTCGCAAGCTGTGTCAGACACAGCTTGGCGACTGGACAACAACAAAAAGGTATAAGGAAGCAAAAGGTTAAGATTAAATTTTAAAAATAAAGTGTAACATGGTTAAAGTACCAACCACCACAGAGATAAACTAATTAAGTTATTATGAGCTTCAGCTGAAAGGAATCAAAATTTCAACAATAAGACTAAAATTAACTTTCTGAATGAAGAGAAAATGCACCTTTAAACCATAGAAAGACACTATTACACACCTAATAGAATGGCTAAAATCAAAAAGACCAAGTACCCACTAGAATATGGAGCAATTGGAACGCCCATACATTGTGTGCAGAAATGTAAAATGGCGCAAGCACCTCAGGAATTTGGCAGTTGCTTAGAAGTTAAACAGATCTATCTCACAACCCAGTCATTCCACTCCTAGATATTTAGGTGAAAGCCCTGAAAATACATGTTCACAGAAAGCCTTGTTCACAAATATTAACAGATGTCTTTGTCACAACATTCCCAAACTCGAAATGACTCAAATATTCATCAACAGGTGGATGATCGCTAATTGGTAAGGAAATGTAAAGCACAACACAATAAAATATCAGCTTATACCTGATAGAAAGATAATTGTCAAAAAGATAAGTGATAACAAGTGGTGGGAAGGATGTGGAAAAAAGGAAACGCTTGAGCACTGTTGGTAGGAATGTAAATCAGTGCAGTCACTATGGAAAACAGTATAGAGATTCCTAAAATATTAAAAATGGAACTATCATACGATCCAGCAATTCCACTTCTGTGTAAATATTCAAAAGAAACAAAGTTACTCTCTCAAAAAGATACCTACACCTTCATGTTCATCACAGAATTATTCACAATAGTAAAGACATGGAAACAACCTAAGTTAACCTAGTGAAAGTGAGTGAAAGTTGCTCAGTTGTGTCTGGCTCTTTGTGACCCCATGGACTTCGCCAGGCCAGAATACTGGAGTAGGTAGCCTTTCCCTTCTCCAAGGGATCTTCCCAACCCAGGGATCAAGCCCAGGTCTCCTACATTGCAGGCGGATTCTTTACCAGCTGAGTCACAAGGGAAGCCCAAGAATACTAGAGTGTGTAGCCTTAAAATAATAATAATAATTATATATATATATTACTATATGACTTGAACAAGAAGCTAAGTCACTCATCAAATATTGTTTAACTAGCTATGATTAAAAAAATCTGAGACGAACAAAATATTTTGGGATATGAAAGCAGAAAGCTCAATAGAAACTTGAAAATATAAAGTACAAACTTCCAGTTACAAGATAAGTAACTATGTGGCATATTATGTACAGCATGGTGACTAGAGTTAATAATACCATATTGTATATTGAAAGTTGCTAAGAGAGTAGATCTTAAAAGTCCTTCTCACAAGAAAAAAAAAATCTGTAACCATTTGAGGTGAGTAGTGTTAAAACTTACGTTAATCATTTGGCAATATATATCGTATCAAATCATTATGTTGTACCCCTTGACCTAAATACAATGCTATATGTCAATTATATCTCAATAAAACTGAAGGAAAAAAGTGAACAGATAAACTAAAGGTGGTACTGTTGCTGTTTAGTCACTCTGTCGTGTCTGACTTTTTTTCGATCCCATCGACTGTAGCCCGCCAGGCTTCTCTGTCCATGGGACTTCTCATGGAATACTGGGATGGGTTGCCATTTCCTTCTCCAGAGGATCTTCCCAACCCAAGGATTGCATCTGCATCTCCTATATTGACAGGCCGATTCTTTATCACTGAGCTAATTGAATTGAACTGAATTGAAAGTCGCTCAGTCAGACTCTTTGTGACCCCATGTACTGACTACACAGTCCATGGAATTCTCCAGGCCAGAATACTGGAGCGGGTAGCCTTGCCCTTCTCCAGGGGATCTTCCCAATCCAAGGCTTGAACCCAGGTCGATCCACATTGCAGGTGGATTCTTTACCAGCGGGGCCCACAAAGGAAGCCCAAAGGTGGTACATTCACATAAAATGGAATACAACTCATTATCTCCCATCTGGTTTTCTGCAATAGTCTTTTAACTGGTATCCCTTGCCCCCTTTAACGAACTCTCAAAAGTAAAAAGGATCCTTTTTAAACTTGTCATGGTGCTCATCTGCAAATCCTCCAAGCTCCCCATTTCTTGAGTAAAAGACAAAATCCTTACAGGGTTCTGCAGGGCCCTCACTCTCTGCACATGACAAACAGATGAAATGTGCACTGTGGCTACACATCCTCCATGTGACCTTTAGATGGTCAACTTGCATTTCATCTTTTCATCCTTGCCTCGTTTCCTCTGACCTTACTCCCCCCACCCCTCTCCCTCACTGGCCTCCTGGCTACTCTTTGGACATGCCAGGCACACTCTTCCCTGAAGGTCTCTGAACTCCAAGCTCCTCCTCTAGATAACTGGACAGTCACTCCTCACCTCCTTTAAATCCATGCTCTAGTATCACCTCGAGGTGGCATCTGTCCCCTACCCCAAAAGACACACACACATGCTCTGACAGCCAGCATTCCCCTGGAATTCCACCCCCTCTCCTGCGTTTTATTACTGTCTATAGCACTCACCCCTTTGAATATTTTGTGTAATTGATTTGCTAGAATGTAAGCCCTAGGAGGGTGGTGATTTCTGGGTTTTTTTCCCACAGTTTTCCTTGTATCCCCAAAGCCTAGAATAAGTTCCAGTACAAAGTAGATCCTCAGTATGTGGACTTAGGACAAGGGAAACCTTTTTTGGTAATTTTTACCTTTGGGAAACAGAGATCATTTTATATGCAGGGTTGCTTCACCATCAGACATATATGGTATTTCTTTAAATCTACCAATAACCATTCTAAAACCAGAATTTCTTCTTTTTCACACAATTATTTGGGATATATGGCCAGAGTATTCATGGTTTAAAATTACAAGACTTTCCATTTGCTAGCAGACTATTTCCTAGGAAAGAATAAAGTCCAAATGCTATAGTTTCAGTGACTCACCCTGAACACTTGACATATCTCCAGGGAAGTCAGATGCCTTATACTAACACATGGTCAGCAACTTAGCCCTCTGTCATTTTCTTTTTGTCTTAGTATCTGACAAGGGCCAAAACTATGGAGACTGACCTAGACATTCAACCCTGTAGAATGTCTATACAGTGACTCTAGTGGATTAGGCAAAACCCTAAAACAGATAGCCCCCTCCTTCCTCACTAACTGTATTTCATCTAATACTTTGCATCCGATTTTGCAACTCTAGTGCACTAAAATTTCCAAAGTCTCTCTATGGAGTGCAGAATAAGAAAAATATTATCTGTAGGATGTTTTTGAACCTGCAGAATTTTTATCTTGTGACAAATATTTTAATGATGACTAGTTATATCCTATCACTGAGACTGAAAATATAGTGAGTTCGACCTTAGTTGTACCCATTCCTCAATATTATATGTTTGTACTTTTTCTCTACTATTATATTGAGAGCTATTATGTGAAGAACTGATTAGTGCTTGAATTTCTATAGTCCCACAGGACACTTCCCTGTGACCACAAGTAAAAGCTCAACATCTAAATATAATCCAGCTAATGATCCAGTTGATAGAAGCAAAGCTTATCACTTTGACTAAGCTGAGTAGGTAATTTAATACTCCAATAATTTGAATTATTAATTGTACCATAAGACATAGATTCTAGTTGCCTTTAATATCCTCTCTGAGGTCATGACTAAATGCAGCTTTCAATGATCTGGGCTGCAAAGAGGCTCTAACTATGAAACTGATCTGACAACTTTCCACTCTGTTTTTTTCTTCTAAGTGGAAGACACACATGTAAGTTAACATTATACAGCCCCTGCCTACACTCAGCACCCATGCCAAAGGAACACACTGATAACGCAAGGACAGCAAAATGTCCTTGGTGAGGAAAAGAGTTATCAGAGGACCATGAAAACTTTCTGCTGAGACATTTATTTAAGAGATCAATCAGAAGCAACACAAGAGAAAAAAATCTCTATCCAGTACTTGCACATAGACAAGGCATTTGGGGAAAACAGTATTCTTCCATGTTATATGAGTGCTCGGTCATGTCCTACTGTTTGCGAATCCCTGGACTGTAGCCTGCCAGGCTCCTCTGTCCATGGACTTTTTCAGGCAAGAATACCAGATTGGATTTCCTTCTCCAAGAGATCTTCCTGACCCAGGGATTGAAGCAGTATCTCCTGCATTAGTAGGCGGATTTTGTACCACTGAGAGTGTTAACTGACAAATATTTAGGTTTATATGTGCTTTTGAATGAATTTGACTCCTTGCATGTATTGCATCTTACAACATCACTTTTTCTAACATTATACTATAAGCCCTTAAGTGAAAGACTGAGTTGGGATGACTTTGTGTCTTAACTAGAGTTTTTTTTCCACGTGACCAATGGGAGAGAATTTCATGCTCAGAAGAAACTGCGTGACAGCTGTCAGCAAACAGAAGTATACAAATAGTGAACAGCTACCAAGAACCCTGATGAAAGTTCTCCAGGATGGAGATGGGTTTAGTCCATTCCTGTTGCTAATTCATGGGAAATCTGGCGCTCCCCAAAATGAAGAGCTTTCTACTTTCCTCAGGGCTCACTCCAGCTAGGAAGTGAATGTGTGTGGCAGGAACGGCTCCAGATGCTAAGAGACACCTCGTTAAAAGTATAACTCTAGTTATTCTTACTCTTATCGTGGACACACCACTGCTCAGAATCTGCCTACATATCAGAGTCTGATGCAGATTCAATGCCAATTCAAGGCGAATGGTTTATTTTATGGCAGCACATAATTTTAATACACACACACAAAAAAAAAACAATATTAAAAAGGGAATAAATAATCCCTCTACTCAGGAATTAAAAGATTTATGGGCTTCCCTGGTGGCTCAGAGGGTAAAGAATCTGCCTGTAATGTAGGAGACCCAGGTTCAATCTCAGACCTGAGACTGGAAGGAAACTGATTGGAAGGGAATGGCTACCCACTCCAGTATTCTTACCCTGAGAATTCCATGATCAGAGGAGCCTGGCGGGCTACAGTCCACAGGGTTGCAAAGAGTCTGATGCAGATTCAATGCCAATTCAATCAAAAGTTTTATTGTATGGCAGCACACAATAACAATATTTTAAAAAGAATGAATAATCCCTCTACCCAGGAATTAAGAGGTTTATACTCTATCCCAGATCTGCCAGGAATTTGTGTCATTCTGCACCCGAATTTCTTCCCCAGTAAAATGGAAGACTAGATAGATGCTCAATAAGATCTCATCTAAATCCAGATTTCTATGGGCTCATTTTTGCATTGATGCCAACATAGGAACAAAATAATATATATTAAAAGGAGATGGAAAATCATCTCTGTCATTAAGCCAGAAATATTGTAAGTTATTGACATTATTCATTTCCATTAACACACAATAACCAATTCAACAGGTGATAAAATAAATTGTGCTTTTTTCAAATGCCTCATGATATTTAGAAAAAGCACGGTGCCACCCTTAGCCAGTGTTTTGTCATTACATCTTCAGTGATCTCATGTCGATGTATGGCAAAACCATCACAACACTATAAAGTAATTATGCTCAATTAAAATAAATTAATTTTAAAAAGAAAATAGAAATTTATTAAAAGTATAATTTCTAAGAGGAAAAAAATATATAAGCTCAAATGTCAAAATTCAGACATTAAAGCAATTCCTCACTCTAGAGAAAAAAAAATTGCCACTAGGTCCCTGGATCTCAGAATGTTGTTTCTCATTAATTAATTACTATAATTAGTTATCACACTCCAAGAAATCCAATGGTATGGTAAAAATAACTCTCCACTTAATTTCAAAATAAAATAAATTCTACAGCCAAACCATGCTGATGTCTAAAGGCCTGAGCAAACCCAGGGGTGGAAAAATCATCTGGATACTGAAAAACACAAAGGAAAAGATACCTTTGGTCAGGAAGCCAGCAGAAAATTGCAGCAGTTCTCTAAGAGCTGTGAATATGCCAAACTGATACAATCCTCAGTATTAGCACTCTGTCGCACTTAAGAAGTTCTCTTTCATTCTAGATAAGCTAGCAGTAATTTTGCTGTATTTGTTCAAGTCCACGTTATCACTGTGCAGCCAATTATAAAACTTCCCGGGATAACCGTTATTGCTTCAAAAGTAAAGTATTTCCTGACTGTGCAGTCAGGAAACACACTGATTGTTCAGGGCTAAAGAATAGACTCTCTAGCTTTCTTTTAAAAGAAGCATTTTAAATTGGAGTACCATTGTCTTTCTTATGCTGTTTAAATAACCATAAGTGTCCAAGGCTTATTAATTATGAAAGTAGGAGAAAATTAATCTACAATGTCTTCTTTCCTCATAGAATTCACTGATAAACAGATGAACTTCAGCAAACATTTAAAAAGTGGATACAAATTTGAACATGAAAATAAGCTTCTTAAAGTTAAAAAAAAATTCAAAGTAAAAAAAAAATAACTGGGTAAATTGTTTCACAACTAAAATGATCTTAGCTGCTTGATTCATTATCAATCTTTTTATAATAATTATAGTAGACACAGCAAGATTTCTGTCAGCACAAAAAAGAGGTGTGTGCCAAGTTTCTTCAGTCATATCCGACTCTTTACTAACCCATGGACTGTAGCCCACCAGACTCCTCTGTCCGTGGAATTCTCCAGGCAAGAATACTGGAGCGGGTTGCCATTCCCTTCCCGAGGGGATCTTCCTGATCTAGGGATCGAACCCATGTCTCTCCTGTATTGGCAGGTGGGTTCTTTACCTCTAGCACGGCATGGGAAGCCCTCACAAAAAATAGGGGAAGGGTATTTAAGAAAAGATGAGGAAGAATACTAGGAAACATTTCAAGTAAACTGAAAAAACCTGACAAATGAGAAGAACTGATCATTTAAACTAGACCCAATCAAAGAGAGACAGTAAGGAAAAGAAAATGTATTTGCTCTGAAACTAGTATATGACATTAGGGAACAGGTAGATTTCCTTTCTAATTCTGTTTCACTTAAGGAACTATTAAGATTAGTTCAGCATTTTAAGAAAGGACTAATTTGGTCTTTAAATATCATAATTTCTTTTTGGCTTTTAAAACTTCATCTTCAACCAATGGAAAGTAATTTTGGAAGGTATATATGTGTCCTGAAATAGCTTACTTACATCAAGGAAAAAAATCACCATTATTGAAGAACCCATGAAGATGTTCCAGCTCCAGTTACTTGGGAAGCCTGCTCAGTCTGTGTTATCATTCTTAAGGTGAGGTTTTCTGAAAATCTCACTAAGAAATAAAATTGGTTTTTAAACCATTTTAACTTTTATCCAAAAGTATTTCAGTGATTCTTTGTATTTGGTTAAATACATGTTATTAGTCTATAGTAAATTTGGCACAGTAAAAAAGGTATCTGATTATCACTAGGTCTAGAGTCAAAACTGACTAGAAAAATGCAGTGATTTTAGAATCACAGAATTTTAAACGTAAAGGCTCCCTTATGGAATCATCAGTCCCTACTATCTTGTTTTACAGATGTGGAAAGAAGCGGTTTACATTAAAAGTTAAACCAAGAAAGAAGAAAATAATGAGATTACAAATAACGAGACTCTTTGGAGCCAAAGAAAGTAAGAATATCTCTACCGCTTACACAGCAGTCAGACAAGTTGCTTGAATTGGAATCTTGGGCTTCAGCCAAGGCAGTTTCCTCTCAGACTAGACTTTGGTTCTTAGATATTCTCAGCTCTTTGCTCCAAATGGATTTTTGGCTCACCTCTGCTGCTTTCCTGGTGCTCTGCATTAGCTCAAGCATCAGAGCCAGAAAGTCCTTAAACTTCCTACCAAGAGCTCCCCTTCCATTCCGTCTCACTCTGCATATCTTTGAATTCCTTCCCCAAAAGATATGACTTGTGCCTCTATGACCATTCAAAATTTGAAAAAGTGATCAGATGTAAAATAAATAAGGGTAACTCACAGGAAATCCAAGGACTCATGTTTTATATAGATATATTTTTTAACTTATTTTTAATTGAAGGATAATTAACAATACTGTGTTGGTCTCTGCCATACACCAACATGAATTAGCCATAGGTATATCTATGTCCCCTCCCTTATGAACCTCCCTCCCACCCCCCACCCCATCCCACCGCTCTAGGTTGTCACAGAGCACCAGTTTGACCTCCCTGCAGGGACTCACGATTTTGATTAAGCGAATGGAATATCCTTTGTAGTGGCTGACTTTAGGGAAATAAGAAAGGGAATAAATAAATAGAGAAATAAGACAGAAGATGGGATGGGTGAGAAGTTAGATGGCAAAGGACAGACAAGAACAGTCCTTTTCAAATTCCATTTCAAAAACAACATCACTCTTATGGATTAGTCCATAGCATAGCATATTAGAAAAACATATAACATGCAGTTAGAGGTCTAGCATTTAAAGCTCATTCTAGTAGCTATGACTGTCTGTAGAAAAGATGCCATATCTTTCATAGTCTCTTGGTTTTTCATCTGTAAAATGAGAATCATAATGTTTATTTCAAAAGCAAACTGGAAAAAAAAAAAGTAAACTGGGAAAATTAAACTAAATGTGCAAAGTGCCTGACACAGTGCTGAGACAGTGAAAGCATTCAACAATGTTTAATTAAATCTAACATGTAAGTCTGATATGTGCTGTGCAAGGAGATGGAGGAAGTGAGAAGCTGCTGCTTAAAAAAAAAAAATCCCTTTATGAAAGTTAAATTGTAGTAGGGGGTATAGAATGAATAAATGAAACATAAAGAATCTGAGATAGTGAAAATTGCCAGTGAGAAAAATAATGCAAGGAAAAGGGTACAGAAAATTTGGAGGAGGTGTCAGAATAGTTGCAATTTTAAAGAAAAGAATCTGTATAATACATTTGAGTAAAAAGCTGAAGTCAGCAAGAAGGCGAGCCTTACAGGTATCTGGGGGAGGAACATTCCAGGCAGATAGAACACCAAGTACGAAGGCCATGAAGCAGAGATTCGTCTGGTGTGTTCAGGGAAGAGTGAGGAGTCAGTGTGGCTGGACGCAAGTGAGGGGGCAGAAGATTATTGGAGGCTCTTGTGGGGAGCAGGGGGCATGTACATCCTGCAGGGCCTTGAAAGGACTTTGGCTCTGACCCCTTGGTGAGGCAGAAAGCCATTGCAAAGTGCTGAGTTACATGTTTAAAGAATCCCTTTGCCTGACTCAGATGATAAAGAATCCACCTGCCAATGCAGGAGACCGGGGTTTGATCCCTGGGTTGGGAAGATCCCTTGGAGGAAGAAATGGCAACCCACTCCAAAATCCTTGCCTGGAAAATCTCATGGACAGAGGATCCTGGCAGGCTACAGTCCATGTCTGACTCCAAAGAGTTAGACATGACTGAAGCAACTAAGCAGGCACATATGAATGTATAAGAAATAAATTTTGGAAAAGGTTTGCATGTGGTAGGGAAAAAAAAGTGTTCTGTACCTTACTAAAATAAGAATAACACACTGTGAATATAGAATATTTGTATCACTTGTGAAAAGTAACTTTATATTTCTTTTTTTCAGATATGGATATTTATACAGATACAACCAGAAAAGGTGAAGTAAGCAAAGTCATCAATGCAAGAAAATCAAACTTATTACAACCATGTCATCAAGAAAGTTAATCTTTCATTTTTAAACTGTAGAAAAACAGAATGAGGCATCTAAGAAACAATCCTGAAAAGTTGCTATTTTTTTTAGTTTTTTTTCTTTTATTTTCCACTGGTGAATTCCATAAAACATTTTTTGGTTTTTGGGGGTTTTTTTTCCATTTATTTTTATTCGTTGGAGGCTAATTACTTTACACCATGGAATATTACTCAGCCATTAAAAAGAATTCATTTGAATCAGTTCTAATGAGATGGATGAAACTGGAGCCCATTATACAGAGTGAAATAAGCCAGAAAGATAAAGACCAATACAGTATACTAACGCATATATATGGAATTTAAAAAGATGGTAATGATAACCCTATATGCAAAACAGAAAAGTTGCTATTTATTTACTTATGCTGGCACTATGAAATATGCCCACTTTCAAATGCAGCATAACCTTCCACCCAATCACAAAACATTTCCAAGGTGAGATCAACCCACTATGTGTTTATTCAACAGAAGACTTTCTATTCATCGAATCAGCCCTATTATTTGCTTAATGCTGACATTTTTAAAAATATACAGTTCATAATCAATGAGTGTCTAGCAAGGCTAACTAAGATAAGAGAGAGGACACAAATTACCAATATTAGAAATGAATGAGGGGACAGCACTACAGATCTTATGGAAAATAAAAGCATAATAAAAGAATACTATGAATCACTTCATGACCAGAAATTTGATATCGTAGATGAAAGGAAAAATTTCCTTAAATGACACAAGCTGCCACAACACAGACAAGAATAAATAATCTGAATAGGCCTAAATGGAATAACTAGTCACTAATCTTCTGAAACAGAAAGCGCATGGCTCAGATGATACCCTGGTGAATTCTGTCAAACCCTTAAGTTTTTTTCTTAAGGGTTTGACACCAATCCTCCATAATCTCTTTCAGAAGATGCTGCTGCTGCTGCTAAGTCACTTCAGTTACGTCCAACTCTTAATGATCCCATGGACTGCAGCCTACCAGGCTCCTTCATCCATGGGATTTTCCAGGTGAGAGTACTGGAGTGGGTTGACATTGCCTTCTCCGTTTCAGAAGACAGAAGCAGAGAAAATACTTCCTAATTCATTCTATGAGGCCAGCATTACCCTAATATCAAAACCAGGCACAGACATCATAAGAAAATTACAAACAATATCTCTCATGAATATAGATGCAAAAATTAACAAAATACTAGCATAACAGATCCAAAAAATGTATAATAAGAATTATACACCAAGACCAAGTATGTAAGTGGTTCAACATTTAAGAAATCAATTAATGTCACATCACATCAACAGACTAAAAAAGAAAAATCACATGATCATATCAATAGAAGCAGAAAAAGCATTTGATAAAATCCCTCAGCCAATGATGGTAAAAACTCTCAACAAGAGAAATTTCTTCAATGATTTAGAAAAAAAAAAAAACTACAGCTAGGGTCATACTTAATGGTGAGAAATTCAAGGCATTCCCACTGAGATCAAGTACATGCAAGGCTGTTCCTCTTGCCATTCTTTTCAACATATTAGAAGTCCTTGCTAATAGCCAAGAAAAGGAAACAGAAAGTGTACAGATTGGAAAGGAAGAAATAAAACTGTTCTAAGATGACATGATTGTCTGCAGAAAATATGAAATAAAAATTTACCAAAACAATCCTCCTGGAACTACTAAGTGATTATAGCAAGGTTGCAGAAGGGACTTCCCTGGCATCCAGTGATTGAGACTCAGCAGTTCCACCTTAGGGATGCAAGTTCTATCCCTGGCTGGGGAACTAGGATCCCACAGGCCAGGTGGTACAGTATAAAAAAAAAAAGTTGCATGATACACAGTTAATATAAAAAAGTCAACTGCTTTTCTATATGTGAGCAATGAGCAAGTGAATTTTGAAATTAAAAGCCCAATATCATTTATATTAGCAACCCAACAATGAATACTCAGGCATAAATCTAACAAAATATGTATAAGGTCTATATGAGATTTACACAACTCTGATGGACATGATCAACAAAAAAATACATAAATGGAGAAATATTCCATGTTCATGAGTAAGAAGACTCTCTGTTGTCCAGATATCAACTTGATCTGTAAATTTAATGCAATCACAATCAAATCCCAGCAGGTTATTTTACAGATACTGAAAACTTATTTTAAGTTTATATCTAGAGGCAAGCAACTCAGAATAGCTAACACAATGTTGAAGGAAAAGAACAAAGTTGGAGGACTGGTGCTATCTGGCTTCAAGACTGACTGTGAAGCTATGATAATCAAGACAGTATGGAATTGGCAAAAGAATAGAGAAATAGATTCATGAAACAAAATAGACAGCCCAGAAATAGGCTCACATAAATATAGTTAACTGAACTTTGACAGAGGACAGTACAACAGAGCAAAGATAGTCTCTTCATTAAATGGTTCTGGAACAACTGAACATCTACATGCCAGAAAACATTAATCTAGACACAGACCTTACACTCTTTATAAAAATTAACTCAAAATCTAGAAAACTCAGATAGCCTCGGGTAGGGTGATGCTTTTTTAGATACAAAACCAAAGATGCAATCTATGAAAAAATTGATAAGCTAAACTTGACTCAAATTAAAAACTTCTGCTCTATAAAAGACAATATCAAGAGAATTGGAAGACAAGCCACAGTTTGGGAGAAAACCTTTGCCAAAGACACAGCTGATAAAGTCTTGTTATCCACAATACACAAAGGACTCTTAAAACTCAACAATAACAGAAGACCTGATTAAAACATAAACTGAAGACCTGGACAGACACCTCCCCCCAAAAGATATTCAGATGTCAAATAAGCATTATGAAAAGATACTCCACAGCATATGTCATCAGGGAAATGCAAATGAAAACGAGATACCACTACACACCTATTAGAATGGCCAAAACTGGAGCAGTAACACCACCAAATGCTATGAGGATATGGAGCAAAAGGAACTTTCCATACACTGGTGGTGGGAGTGAAAAATGGTTCACTCACCTTGGAAGATAGTTTGGTGATTTCTTGCAAAACTACACATATGTTTTTTTAAAACAATTTGACTTATTTATTGGCTGTGCTGGGTCTTTGTTGCTGTGTGGGCTTTTCTCTAGCTGCAGCAAGCAGGGGCTACTCTCTAGTTGCAAAGTGCTGGCTCCTCAGTGCTGTGGCTTCTCTTGTTGTGGAGCACAGGCTCTGGCGGGGGGTGGGGGGTGCGGACTTCAGTAGTTGCAGGTTCTCGGCTCTAGAGCGCAGGCTCGATAATTGTGGCACCTGGGCTTAGCTGCTCCAGGGCATGTTGCATCTTCATGGACCTGGGATCGAACCCATGTCTCCTGCATTGGTAGGCAGATTCTTTACTATTGAGCCACCAGGGAAATCCAATATATTGGGTTTCTTTTTACAAAACTAAAC
The DNA here is from genome assembly GCF_033118175.1 of Dama dama. Lineage (NCBI taxonomy): Eukaryota > Metazoa > Chordata > Mammalia > Artiodactyla > Cervidae > Dama > Dama dama. The sequence goes on from NC_083710.1 coordinate 52,781,535, forward strand.
ATACTCTTACTATACAATCCAGCAACCTTGCTCCTTGGTATTTAGGAATTGAAAACTTCTACCAACACAAAAATTGGCAGGCTGATGTTTTAAGCAGGTGAATTCAAAATTACCAAAACATGGAAGCAACCAAGATGTCCTTATGTAGGTGAATGAATAAATAAACTGTCATACATTCAGACAATGGAACGTTGTCTGAATGGAACGTTATGCAGGGCTAAAAAGAAATGAGCCATCAAACTATGAAAAGACATGGAATAAAATTAAAAGCATATTACTAAGTAAAAGAAGCCAACCTGAAAAGGCTACCTGTTGCATGATTCCAATTATATGATGCTTTAGAAAAGGCAAAGACCATGGGGACAACAAAAAGTTTCAATGGTTGCAGGAATGGAGATAGTGGAGACAAAGCAGAGAGAATTTTGCAACAGTGAAAATACTCTGCATGAGACTATAATGGTGGCTGTATGTCATTATAAATGTGTCCAAACCCAAAATGTACAACACCAAGAGTGAGGCCTAAGGTAAACTAGGGACTTTGGGTGACTATGAGGTGTCAGTGTAGGCACACATGGACATTTCTGATAAGTGATGCTGACAGTGAAGGAGCCTATGAATGTGGTGAGGCAGGGGCATACAGGAAATCTCTGGACCTTAAACTGCACTAAAGAAATAAAATCTGTTTTCAAAAAGTATACAGTTCAACATCATTTGTATTTACTACAGTAAACACTAGAGGGAGCTTTCCCACATGAACTAGTTTACCTAAGCAAAAAAAAAAAAAAAAAGAAGAAAAAATTTTAAGTTTTTTATAATACTGAAAAATACCACTGTTTATGAAATACCATTTATTACCACTGCTCCCATTTTAGTCTTAGAACATTAACCACTGGCTAGTAAATTAACTGGAATTTCAACTGATTAGATAAATTAATAAGTTGATAAATGGAAAAAATTAGAGCATGTCAATATCAACCCTTCAAAACATTTAATCTGTTAGATATTTTCAAACAGGACATAATAAAGCTAATAAAAAAGATATGTCTTGGTTCTTTATCATAACACATGAGAGTATAGTCATCTAAACAAAACACTAAAACTGGACACTTGATAAGTAGTTTTAACTTATGAAACATCTGAACTCTTGAGAAGAGAGCTTTTCTGAGCAATGCTGGGTTGTGAAACAGAATGAACTCTGGAAAAGAGGCCAGAGACAAGAGGTTAAACCCAGAGGGACCTGGACGGGACCAGCTCCAGCTGAGATTAGACGATAAAGCTGTAATGTTATCAAAAAGCAAAAAGTGTCATGAGTTTCTCAGAAACCTATTTTTGTCCTGGCCTTCCTTATTACTTCAGATATTTATACCCCACAGCAGTGATGAATGAGCATCTTGTGAAGGACAATAATCCAACATTCTTGAACTTGTGTTCAGAGGCATTGGTGACTTGCAGACCTTATCATTAACCCCTAAATGTGCAAATGTCTTCCTTATACACAGAAGAAAAAGTCCTAGCCGCCTGCTATTCAAGGACAAAAAGGAAAATGTACATTTGCTACTCTCCAAAATTAAGATTGAAGGAAAGGCAATCACAAGCATCCAGGGGACTCCCCTGGTGGTCCAGTGGTTAAGGTTCCATGTTCCCCATGCAGAGGGCCCAGGTTCCGTCCCTGGTCAGGGAACTATGATCCTACATGCTGCAACTGAGTTCACAGACTGCAACTAAGCCAGTGGACAGCAATGCAGACCCAGCATAGTCAAAAGCAACAAGCAACCAGATTCTGGATCTCTGATCTGACCTGTCCTCTCTGTGGATGAAAGGAAAAGTGTGTCTCCACATAGCAACTGTACACCTTGGAGTGCTCTCTGCACTCTCCAACCCTCCCAGTGGAGGTAAACTCCTGAAAACAATGTGTCATAAGGCATTCTTTCTCTCAGAGAAATGAAAAATTGGTACAATAAAATCTTGCATCAAGACTCGCCTTTGGGACCATCATTCCTTCTTTCTCTGTTAAGGACATGGTGATTGTACCTAGAAAAGTTTCTCACCGGAAAAAATATTTTTTTTCAGAGCTTATATAAGCTGTTTAAAGATATGCTTCTTTGTTCAGTAAATATCAAAGATCTCCCCCTTGCCCTTCTTTGTGTGATCTGGCTAAATGATACCAAAGGAAACCATTTAATGATTGCTGTTGATCAGTCGCTAAGTCATGTCCGACTCTCTGTGACCCCACAGACTGCAGCACACCAGGCTTCCCTGTCCTTCACCGTCTCCCCAGGTTTGCTCAAATTCATGTAATGATTAAGGGAATGCAAACCATTCCAGGTTCCTGTCATCTTTGATTACCGAAAACAATGAACACTTTCTGACTATGCACCTTACAGGCATCTGACTTAAAATCAGATTAATAAATACAGTACTCCCAACCTTTACCTTTGAGCTCTCTGAAATGTCACCAGATTGTTTGAAAACCACCTGGATGAGTGCATTGTGACATGACCAGCCTTTACCCAGCAGAAGCACAGTCCTATCCGCCCTTGGACATGACCTGTGGACAAACATCCCTTCTCCCCTTCAGAACTCAATCACATGACACTGTTACCTTTCAATTAATTGATCTTTCATAAATTTGTTAAGATATCAAGAAAACATTGGTAACTCAAAGCCTCTACCCCCAAAATTATTTTTACCTACCAGATTTCATGTATGTAAAACGTTTAACTGGTAAATTTTAATTCTTTGAAGGAAACCCTCATTTGAGAATTCTAACTAGAAGGTTTGGCACTGAAATATTCTTCATGTTTTAATAGTCTTAATTTTTTAATACCCCAAATGCATTTTCATATCTATTTCAAAAAGATTAATAGTTACAGCAATGCTTCATGGCTAACATTATAATCAACTTGACTGCAGATAAAAGAAATTAAGGAAATCTGTTTGGTGGCAACTAATAATTAGCCTGTATAGTGTGATAATTGGCCAGAATTAATTTTCATTAAAATTTTCCATGGGATCTACCTGTGTTATATATTGCAAAAATTCACAACTTCAAAGTCAGAAAGCAAATTCAAAGCAAACTAGCAGTCCTCATACTAGCAGTCCTCATTTTTCATACATGTGATGGCTTTCAAGAAAGAATAAGATGATTCTTATCACTTATCAGCTGAAACAGGCACTGTTTTATCTAAATAGCACCCACCTCAATTTAGAACAAATGGTTCTAGTGGATGCTGTCAATGTTTGCACCCTTCCCCAGCCCAATCTCCCCACCCCCTACAAAGCAGACCACAGTGGACAGCATGTAATCTCAATGGATCCAGTGACAGATATAGGGGTGGGCACGTGACCCAAGCCAGGTCAATCTGAGTAACTCCCTAGTATTTTTCAAACAGGAAGTGAGATATTAACCCAACTGCTTTCCACGTGAGTTCTCAAGCTGTTGAGGAAGATAGTCTGGTTAAACAGATGGCCATACCACTTCATTGGAGAAAATCAGTCTAGAGTAACACAAAATGAAACCTAGAGAAAATCAGAATTAAAGCCAAGACTTAGAGAAAGAGAGTCCTAGGATCTCAGGCTGTAGACATCCTTGGAGATATCACTGAAGTGTTGTTGCATGCATGCTAAGTCGCTTTGGTCATGTCCAACTCTTTGCAACCCAATGGACTGTAGCCTGCCAGGCTCCTCTGTCCATGGGATTCTCCAGGCAAGAATACTGGAGTGGGTTTGCCATGCCCTCCTCCAGTTTATCTTCCTGACCCAGGGATTGAATCCACGTCTCTTACATCTCCTGCATTGGTGGGTTCTTTACCACTTAGCGCCACCTGGGAAAGTGAAAAGCAAAAGTCACTCAGTTGTGTCTGACCCTTTGTGACCCCATGGACTATACAGTCCATGGAATTCTCCAGGCCAGAATACTGGAGTGGGTAACCCTTCCCTTCTCCAGGGGATCTTCCCAACCAGGGATCAAACCCAGGTCTGCCACATTGCAGGTGGATTCTTTACCAGTTGAGCCACAAAGGAAGCCCAAATGTGCTCTCGTTCTCCTCCAATTCTGGGGTCACTCAGGATCTTTTCATAGGGTGGAGAGTTTTCACCCTTTGCCTCTAGAAGTCCTGACTAGTATATAAGTCTATGAGAATATACATAAACATAGATGTTAAAAAGCTGTTAATATTACATATAACCTGTTGGAATGGGGTTCATCTGCTGGGACTGAAACCCAAAGCAACAGGTGATTACACAAAACAGAAGTTTTTTTCTCTCTCATAAAAACAGTCAGTTGACAGTACAGGGCTGTTTTGTTTTGACATTGTGTCATTAAATATCAAAGACTCAAGTTCCTTCTATCTTACTGTTATGCCCTGGGGGACTCAACCCCATTGTCCAAAACAGTGGAAACTGTATTGCAGGCAGCAGGAGAAAGAAGTAAATAACAGAAAAAGAGAGCAAGAGGTATGTACACACACACACACACACAAATATAATGGACACTCTTAAGGTTTCTTAAGGAAGTTGCCCCCTCAAAACAATCTACTTACACCCCCCTGGCCAAAACTTAGAGAAAGCTTTGGCAGTAAGAAAAGCTAAGAAATGTAGTTCTGCTTCTGGATGGCCACATACCTAGTTAAAATTCTGTTTATCAAAAAAGAAGAGAGAACAGAAATTAGGAACAATCTGCATTCTTGTCATAATCATCAATGATTCATCAGGAAAAAAGGCATCAGTCAGAGCTGATCAAAAAAGAAAAGTGGAGGTTAGCTAGGTCATAGTGTTTAAATCATGTATTGGTTCTAAAAAGAAGGATCTTATGTCAAAACTGAAGAAATACATACTTAAGAGTGGACAAGGTGTCTCAAAAACTTTCCCAAAGGGAAGAAGCAGAAAATCTTCTGACCAACCCTCCCAGACAATCATGAGATTACAGCTTTTCAAAGATAACAGAGCACTTCTGATGGCCATGACAGTAAATCCCATCCAAAGCCAACACTGCAATTTATAAATATTTTTTCCAAATAGAACCATGTTGGCTGGTGGTTTCAAAGTCAACTTTTACAGTTCTTAAGAGGTAGCAATGGGGCACCAATGTACAAAATAACCATATAAATCTTATTTCAACCTGAACCTACCCCTTTCATATTATTCTGGTGCAGTCACATAGAAGATTTCAAGCACGTAGTATAGAAATGTAATAGAACTCATTAATAATTTTTCCACTGATTATATGGTGAAATTACAATATTTTAGATATACTAGATTAAAGTATACTATTAAAACTAATTTCACCTATTTCTTTTTACTTCTTTTTAAAATCCCTTGATTCAGCAAAATTTTATTGAACAAATGTTATGAGCAAGGAGGTACTGATATATTAACATATTATACTAGTTTCAGGTATATAACATAATCAATAACCTCAGATATGCAGATGACACCACCCTTATGGCAGAAAGTGAAGAAGAACTAAAGAGCCTCTTGATTAAAATGGAGGAGGAGAGTGAAAAAGTTGGCTTAAAGCTCAACATTCAGAAACCTAAGATCATGGCATCCAGTCCCATCACTTCATGGCAAATAGATGGGGAAACAGTGGAAACAGTGGCTGACTTTATTTTGGGGGGCTCCAAAATCACTGCAGATGGTGATTGCAGCCATGAAATTACAAGACACTTACTGCTTGGAAGGAAAGTTATGACCAACCTAGACAGCATGTTAAAAAGCAGAGACATTACTTTGTCAACAAAGGTCTGTCTAGTCAAGGCTATGGTTTTTCCAGTGTTCATGTATGGATGTGAGAGTTGTACTATAAAGAAAGCTGAGCTCAGAAGAATTGATGCTTTTGAACTGTGGTGTTGGAGAAGACTCTTGAGGGTCCCTTGGACTGCAAGGAGATGCAACCAGTCCATCCTAAAGGAGATCAGTCCTGGGTGTTCACTGGAAGGACTGATGTTGAAGCTGAAACTCCAATACTTTGGCTACCTGATGCAAAGAGCTGACTCATTTGAAAAGACCTTGATGCTGGGAAAGATTGAGGGCAGGAGGAGAAGGGAATAACAGAGGATGAGATGGTTAGATGGCATCACCGACTCAATGGCGCATGAGTTTGGGTGGACTCTGGGAGTTGGTGATGGACAGGGAGGCCTGGTGTGCTGCGGTTCATGGAGTCACAAAGAGTCGGACATGACTGAGTGACTGAACTGAGCTGATAAAACATAATGATTCGATGTTTGCATGTATTGTGAAATGATTCCAACAAGTCTAGTTAACACCCATCACCATAAATTACAAAATGTCTTTCTCTAGTGATGAAAACTTTTCACATCTACTCTTTAAGCAACTTTCAATAATACACTATTACAAACTACAATGTCCATGCTATACATCACATCCACACAACATTTATCTTATAGCTGCACGTTTGTACTTTTTAACTTCCTTTTTACTTCTTGTAAAGTGGTTACTAGAACTTTTATTTATTTATTTTTTTTTTTTTCCTCTTTTTTTTAATTTTTTTTTTTAATTAGTTGGAGGCTAATTACTTCACAACATTTCAGTGGGTTATTTTATTTTTTTTCTCTTTTTTTTAATTTTATTTTTTTTTAATTAGTTGGAGGCTAATTACTTCACAACATTTCAGTGGGTTTTGCAGAACTTTTAAAATGACATATGTGGCTTACATTTTATTTCAATTGAACAGCACTGCCTTAGAATTCTGTCCTCTGTATACCATTCATGGGCAAGTTAAATTTTACAAACTCTATCAAAAGCCTATCCTGAATTCTTCAAATAGAAATTATCTCCCTCCCACTCATGGCATAGAGTAGGCACTCAACAAATATCTACTGAATAAACTGCACGAACACTTTGTATTTAGCCTCATGGTACTTACATTCTGACTCGTATGTAATCTGTCTTCTTCCATGTGTCTCCTACAAGATTCTGAAATTCCTTGCTTAAAACTCTCTCTTAAAAAAAAAAAAAAAAAAAAAACTCTCTCTTATCACATAATCTATTTCCTGGACACACCGTCCACCTCCCTGAACTGTTCTTTCCCATCTCCTGCTGTCCAGCTCTTAAGTCACTTCTAAACTTATCTCCAGTGAGTTATATTCCTTCCTGGACACCCCTGCAGCACTGCTTCAAATCAACTTGGCAGGAAGTCTCCAGTTTCTTGAAAACTCTACTTCAGTTTGGCAACACGAAAAGATGAAGGGGGAAAAAAAAAACAGTAAAAAGACATACAATTGTGAAAGATAAGAATATGAGCCCACATTTATGAAAATTCAATTATAATAAAAAATATTTTCTTCTACTAATGCCAGTTGAATGGTTTTCTTGGTTTTCTTGTGATTCATCTATGAGTTTGTAGACTGATTCAGGAAAAAAAATATTTTAAGAGAGGCATTTCTTCAACATTTCTGAAATAAAATTAATCTCTAAATTATATTTAAAAAAAAAACCCTCAAGTTATGGTATGATTAAAAGAACCTACGGAACAATCTTTCAGAAACCTCCATGCCTTTCTGAAATACTCCTAAAGATTTTGATGACCTATAAATATTGGATAAACACAAATGCTGTCTTTTAGCCCAGTGAACAGAATGTGAGGAACACAACCACATCACAAATAAATCTTCCCTGCACACTGCCTCTAGGGCATAACTGCCATATCAGCAGAGATAAGATGTCCTCAGAGAATTGGAACAAGTGAGACCAAGAACAAAGCTATGCTGTTCTTCAGCCTGGGAGGTCCTTTGCCTACATTCCCCTCTGACTAACACAATTCCCCTGGAGAAAATTTCCCTCCAGAGCCCTTTCCAATGGGTGCCTGGCCCAAGAGCCCAGTAGCCATAACACAGCCCTTCAAATCGCCCACAGCATTCACTGTGTCCCCCCATGAAGGAGACTTAACATACCGTTTTTAGTTACCAATGGCTTCTGCCCAGATGTGTCTCATGCCTCTTTCTCTGTCTCTAGCACAAACCCTAGCACATATAGCTCACAATCAATGTATGTTTGCAAAAGTGAGTGTACAAATGAATGAAAAAAGAAAGAAAAAATGGTGGTTGTGCCCACCTTCCTAGATCAGAATACTAAATAAGTTTTTGCTCAAAACCCGAGTGTCTTCACTTGGAGAAACAGTACTAATCAAATTATGAATGCCACCTACTCTAAAACCAGGTGCCCACTCTAAAAGGAAAAGCTGATAAGAGGCTTTGCATAGCCATCACTAAAGTAAATACAGGAACAACTTGCAAATGAACATTGGGAGAAGTCAGCTCTTTGTAAGTACTATTTGCTTCCTACTTACTTTGTGCACTTTCTAGAAAACAGTAGCTTTTATCAAGTACTTGAAAACAGTGTCAGGCACTGTTCTAAATGCTTTACATATTTTATCCCTTTAATCCTCACAATCATCTTGGAGGTAATTCCATTATTATCCTCATTTTACTGATAAGAAACTGTCCTAGATTCTGTAGATTTACATAACCCACACTCTAAATCATGCTAATTGGATCAAGACAGTGAAGATAACAATTTCCAACCTTGAGAGAAGGATAAGATCAAAGGCGATTTCATGATTAACAGTAAGTTGATATCAAACACTGGGTTTCTTATGATTAACTGTGTATACTACAAAGTCACTGCAACCTGCTATGATCTTAAACAATCTGCAGTGCTTTTATAAACATCATCAGTCTAATTCTCTCTTACAAGGATTATCTACAAATACTAGACAGAAAACAAAAAGGTTAGTAAAATTGCTAATGTACAGTCACATTACCAAATATCTAAATACCAAATATCAGTATCTACTAAGTCAAGCTACCAATAATACCACCTTAATTAAACATGTAGATTCAAATGACTACATTAAAGTTTAGGGCAATAAATTTGGACCACAAACCGCAGCTACTGTTTAGCATGTCTAAAAAGAATGCACTATAAAAACAGTTTTTGCAAACACACTATACATGCTTTATATGGTTTCCTATTGGTCTTCCCTGATGGCTCAGATGATAAAGAATCCTCCTGCAATGTAGAAGACCCAGGGTTGATCCCTGGGTCAGGAATATGTTTTTATAAAAACATCTGCTGTAAAATAATAAAATGTGGGTTTATATAGCTTTGTTGTTTTTTGAATGATACACGCTCACTGTAAAATAATAAAATAATAAAGATAAGTACAAATGAGAAAAAACTCATCCAAAAATGACTGAAATTTTAGTGAACATCCTCCAGATCTCTTTTATGCACATATAATTAAGGAATAATATTTTGAATAAATAGGATGGCTCTAAGTATCAGTTTTGCGACCTCCTTTGTGCTTGAAAACATGCCCTAAGCATTTTCCATGTCAATAATTATAGATCTTTATCATCCTTTTTAAAGTGCTCTCTAGAACAGCAATTCTCATTCTTTAAAATGAGAGACTTCAAAGAACTTTTGTGCTTGTGGTTATGTTAATATTTGTCATTTTAGAAATTACAGTTGAGAAAATTTTAAATATTTTTAATTCATTTAAAATACATTTAAATAAAATACACTTAAAATTACATTTTAATACATTTAAATTAAATACATAAAGTACATTTAAAATAACAACAAATCATTTGCACATGAACTTAAATGATGTAATTTCACTAAAAATAATGAATAATCCCACTCCTTGGTTTGTGGCTCCTGCCTCCACCTACAAAGCCAACAACAGGGATCCAGTCCCTCTTATATCACATTTTGTAAGCCCTTCTTCTGCCTTCCTTGTCTCTTTTTAGGGACACATGTGACTACACTGGGCCCGCCTGTATAATTCAGGATAAGCTCCCCATCTCATGATCCTTAACCTTAACCACATCTGCAAAATCAGTTTTCAACCTAAAGGTGATATAGTCAGAGGTCCCGAGGAATAGGGCACCAAAATATTTGGGGTCATTATTCTGCCCACCATACAACCCACACAAATGCACAAATGCTTTTCCTCTAGACAACCACTGTATTTGTGTATGCAGTTCCCATTGTGTCGCATATATTAAAAAGATGTGTTCTCAATGGGCAAAATTCAATAAATTAGTAATTTCTACTGATCCATCAAGGATATTCTCAAATGACCCTGGCCTTTTTTTTAACTGTGAATTCTTGGTGCTAACAAATAGAATGACTACTAGTAAAGTTTAGTGCCACCACACTGGTTCATGCTAAGTCATCAGTAGTTTCATCTGCACTGCTTTCAGACAAGCGACAAATGGTAACATAGTGAAAAGGACACATTACATTTTAAAGTTATGATGAAAGTAGTTTTGCTGACCCACTGAAAGCATCTCAGGGAACCCAGAGATCTACAACCACATTTGAGAATCATGGTTAATAGAGTATTCTACCATGCCCACAGCAATAAAGTATAAAAACATTAACCTAAGTTATCGCCACTGAATTCAATTATCTGTTAAACTTAAGCACATATAGGTTATAATCAAATTTTAATACCTTCCAAAATTGTTCAAACAGGCTCCAATACCTGCTCTCCAATTTATGACTCTGTGGTCTTATACAAATGTATTGTTAACTTCTCTAAAACTTTAATCTTTTTTTCATGTATAAAATGGCTTAATGAGACCTGCTTCAAAAGATTACTGTAAGGATTAAATGAGAGAATATATATGGTTGGCACATAAATGTTCACTAAATGGTAGCCATTGTTTCTCATCATCTATTCTGGGTTCAAATATTTTGGTTTTTTAATGGACAGATTCCAATATTACAGATTCTTTTTCTCATACTTAAAACAGGAAAGCAATATGCCTACTTGAATCCTGTCTTTCTGACAGCTGAAACCATAAGATGTATTTCCAGGGTTGTAGATATTCCTCAAGGATATCAAGGCTTGGAGTGAAAGTTTAAAGATGCTGCCCGTGAACTTCAAAGAGATTTACAAAGAGATCAGAAAATTACAGCAGATCTTACAGTATTAATATATGAATCAGCAGTTATCAAAAGAAAAAGCCTCATCTTTCTCTATGACTTGTTTTGTCAGAATCATTGTATATGTGTATGTGAGTGTATGTGTGTGTAGATAGATGGATAGATAAATAGACAAAATACATATTATCTTTGTATATATATCCAAAAAAAGTTTTCACCAGTTCCTCTTTCCACATCTAATCACCTATCTGCATGTTTGTGCCTTTATATTCTGCCTTGCCACCCATACTATGAATGAACACATTGCTGGTGAAGGCAGAAACACACATACACACACACGCCTTGGACATCAGATGCCATCACCTCTTGCTTACTCCTGAAACCTGTGCCTTCTGAGTTTTTGACACTCATCCTACTAAGTTGGTCTCTGGAACGCTACACTTAACTACCCTTTAACTACAGCAATTAAGGGTTTCTTGGTTTTCAATATTTATATAATAAAAAGTATATAAGGCTTATTGTGTGCCAGGCCCTGTTCCAAACATTTTGACAAATATCAACTGATGGACAGGCTTAGCTTATCAGATCTACCAGGTAATATAATGCCCACTACCACCCATTTGGTTGCTATGAACAGGCCAGGTCTACAAAGTGTAGACATACCAATACCTTATAAAGTGCTTTTCAATTAATTCTAAGTTGACTTGTAAAATTACCTTATAAGGAAAACATGTTATAATTAATTTATAGAACCAAACACAAGTTTACTATCATCTCAGACCCACTTATTTTGAGCTCAAATTCATACTACCATATTATATTCTTACTTACTAACCTAGCTTTAGCAGAATCATCATATAGATTACACAGATTTTAGATCTTGCCATGGTCCTTATCAACTCTGAAAAATAAACAACATCATCAAACACAGAAGGTCATCAAAACCACTGACATTCATGAAAAGAACAATGGTAATTTTGGCTGTTTATGAAATCAGTTGGTTAGATGTTTCAAGTGTGATAGCTTAGAAAAATCAGAAAAGAAAAAATGAGTGCACAGCAAGAATCACCTATGTGTCAAATACTTGCTAGAGTATTACTAAATAACACAAAGAATTATGTTTCATATTTCAAATACAATAGAAGCCAGATTTGCCAGCCAATCTTTAAAAAGAAAATTAAAGAGAGTGTAGCTAGCTGTTTTGTCTAGTTCCTATTTTATTTCTCAGTATAAGTCAAATCAAATATGTTTTTACCAGTGACTCTGAACCCTGGAAGCAACACAGCTGTGCTTTTACTACACAAACATAATGTAAACTGTGAATTGAAGAGAAACAACAATAGAAACAGGACTATATCTAATTAATTTCATTCAACAAACAGTATCAAGCAGTTGCTATGTGCAAAACTCTTGTTAGATTTGGCAGAGTGTACAGTGGGTGGAAATATCACCACATTCAAAAAGAGTGCATCCAGCTACAAACAAATGTTACCTCAATTTTAAAGAATAAGTTTTAAAAGATGATTATCTCAAGAGGAAAAAAAAAATTGCATTATTAGATTCAGTATAAAGCTTGCCAAGTACACTAAAAACCATTTACAGAGAAGAGGCACTAAATGCAGAGATTTTGCACACAGAAGTGTGTGAATTAAAAAATGAATTTATCAAATTTTAATTTATTTTCTGAAAAATATTGTCATTCCTTTAAGTATTAAAGTAGTCCTGTGAGGGAAGTGAAAGGACAAAGTATAAGTTTTCTAAAATCCAAAGAGAGCTTCCCTGGTGGCTTAGTGGGAAAGAATCTGCCTGCCAATGCAGGAGACACGGGTTCAATCCCTGATCCAGGAAGATCCCACATGCGATGAAGCAACTAAGCCTGTGAGCCACATGCAAAGAGTTGGACACAACTGAGCAAATAAGCAGAGTGCACTATAAGACCTCTTACACACTTGTGAGTAGTGAAGTTCAGTAGTCATAATATGAAATGCATTCTTCCAACATTATAATAAAAATAGCTTTATCCTATCAAGTGTTAGCTGCTCAGTCCTGTCCAACTCCCATGGACTGTAACCCATCAGGCTCTTTTGTTCATGGGACTTTCCAGGCAAGAACACTTAAGTGGGTGGCCATTCCCTTCTCCAGGGGGTCTTCCTGACTCAGGGACCAAACCTGAGTCTACTGCATTGCAGGCAGATTCTTTACCATCTGAGCCACCAGGGAAGCCCCTTACTCTATTATAGGCTATGTATATAAAGAGTCTTTGTTTTATATGATGAGTTACTAGAAGTAGCAAACCCACAAACAGTTAAAGCAGTTCACAATCCACTAAAGAAAAAAAAAAAAATGACACCTTGGTATGTATCCTGGATCACTCCAGATCCAATTAATTTTTGTGTTTCTTCCATTTCCATTGGTTGGCCTCTTTATGTTTCCTCATTTGTGTACAGGATCAGATTGTTTTCGCAACGCACTGGCTCTGCACTTTCCAATGGGGCACCTTGTTTGTCTCATGACCTGCTATTAATGTAGTTCCTGCTTTCAGGCAATGTTTTCCACAGGGTTATTTCCCATGCTGATAACCTAGGTAAAGGGTAAATGCTTAATCCAGTCTCCTTCATTAAAAATCACAAGCTTCAAATCTCACACCTCCACAGGTGCAGAAAAAATTCAGTACAGACTCAACAGATGTTCCAGTCACTTGTACTAAAACAATAAAATGCATTTTTCTTCCAGGCATGAATGCTGTTAATGGAGTTTATATCTCAACCTTTTACCATCTGAACAGTGTTTTCAAAGGAAGGATAATAGAATTGACCCAAGAGCAGCACCACTACCACTGCTCAGAAACCTTTTCAGATCTTGTTAACTGTGTTTGAAAAAGATAAAGTTCAAGTTCATCTACAGAGACAAACTGTTTTGAAACAAGCTCTGAACAATGTGCCTTTATCTCACCAGGGAAAAAAGTAAAGAGATTCTTAAATAAAGACTGAAAAAGGATACTTCAAACCTTTTGGCATTTTTCCCCCCTACAAGAGGCTTATCTATTTGCTTCACAAGAATGATTTCCATACAGGAAAAATTTTTACAAGTTTGTCATCTAACAGAATTAATTATCAATAAATAAACACAACAATGAATGTCTGAATGCAATTCCTACAATTCAAAAATATGAATACCAAAAAGAAAAACTAAACAATGATGAAATAGACAACTATAACATAGATTTTGGAGGAAAAAACATAAAACCAAGTAGCACATCCTTTACATTTATTAAGAGCATAACTGCAAGGCATTTAGAGCATAGAGTGTTCTGAGTACTCAGGTATTTCTTTTTCTACAGTGTTGCAAAAATATTCTTGTCAAAGAATAGACACATTTTCAGATGAGAAAAGAGTTGGGTTTTCAGCAACTGAATCTGGAAAGATCCCAGCTTTGGGATCTTTGGACATTGGATCTCATTGTCATCCCGGTCCTTCAACCCTCCCCGAAAGCCCCTCAATCATATGTCTTGATCCCCACCCACCCAAAAAAGATTCAGAAGGTTCACCCATACAAATGTTTTGGAGAAGCTATTTTAAAATACGTTTAAACAAAACAACACAGTAAAATAAGAAACAGGAAGTCACGGGATGAAGGAAACAGTGACTCCAACCTCAAGGGCTGTGGCACAGGCTCGGGTCCCATCTGTCCCACTGAACAGGAGAGCAGAGGGAGAGGAGTACCTAGGAAAGGAAGGGCTTCCAGGCTGGCTAGGAGGCTTGAAATCTTAGAAGAATTTAGGGATATAACTACAGCAGAGAGGCCAAGAAAAAATTGGTAGAGATTCCAGGAAAACAAAAAGCAAACCAAAAAAAGCTGCAAAACAAAAGACATATATTTATGGCACATTGATGCTTTGGTGAATGTTTACCAAGTTACAACAGCATGACCTATTACTAATGACCAAATCTTAGAATCAATCTAAAAACAAAGCATGAAATTAACTATGGGCACATCATGCTGTAATGACATCAATTTTATCAACATCAAAAAGTACAGACACCAGAAACTAGAAAGTGGAAGTAGAAGAGATTTTTAAAAGGCAAAGGTTGTAGAATTGACATAGAAATTTTAATAAATACTGTTAAAGAAACACTAATTTGAAAAGATACATGTACCCCAATGCACATAGAACAATATTTACAAATGCCAAGATATGGAAGCAACCTGAGTCCATCAACAGATGAATGGATAAAGAAGTGCTTTAAAAAGATAAAGTTCACAGCTTTCTTATCCATTCATCTGCCGATAGACATCTAGGTTGCTTCCATGTCCTAGCTATTGTAAACAGTGCTGCAATGAACATTGGGGTACATGTGTCTCTTTCAATTCTGGTTTCCTCGGTGTGTATGCCCAGCAGTAGGATTGCTGGGTCATATGGCAGTTCGATTTCCAGTTTTTTTTTTGTTTGTTTTTTTTTTAAGGAATCTCCACACTGTTCTCCATAGTTTGCATTCATACACCAACAGTGTAAGAGGGTTCCCTTTTCTCCACACCCTCTCCAATGGAATATTACTCAGCTATTAAAAATAATGCATTTGAATCAGTTCTAATGAGGTGGATGAAACTGGAGCCTATTACACAGAGTGAAGTAAGTCAGAAAGAAAAACACCAATACAGTATATTAACATATATATGGAATTTAGAAAAATGGTAACGATGACCCTATATGCGAGACAGCAAAAGACACACAGATGTAAATAAAAGACTTTTGGACTCTGTGGGAAAAGGTGAAGGTGGGATGATTTGAGAGAATAGCATTGAAACATGTATATTATCATATGTGAAATAGATTTCTAGTCCAGGTTCAATGCATGAGACAGGATGCTCAGGGCTGGTGCACTGGGATGACCCTGAGGGATGGGACGGGGAGGGAGGTGGGGGAGGTTCAGGATGGGAAACACATGTACACCCATGGCTGATTCATGTCAATGTATGACAAAAACCACCACAATATTGTAAAGTAATTAGCCTCCAATTAAAATAAATTAATTAATTTTTTAAAAAAAGATAAAGTTCAGAGACAAACTCTCTTAAAACAAGCTATGAACAATTTCCCTTTATCTCACCGGGTAAAAAACAAAAGACTCTTAAAGACAAAAGGGATACTTCCAACATTTTTGCATTTTATTTCCTATAAGTGCAATATATAAGTTATGTAAAAAAGAATGAATGAATATATTAAAAAAGAATAAAATTTTCCCATTTGCAATGACATGGGTGGACTCTTTACTCCCACTTAGCTCATGCTAACTGAAATAAGACTTACAAAGAAAGACAAATACTATATGATACCACTTACAAGTGAAATTCATTTTATATTGGAGAGGAAGATCAGGTAACTTCTCTTAGTTCACAGCTTTCTGCATCTGAGAAATCATACCCAATACACTTCATCTGCACCTAGACATGATTTAGCAAATGAGATTCTGCTATTTGAGTCTGAGTCACAACATTCTCTATCTGTCGTGATAGAATGAGACTGCTGGGCATCTTAGAAATGGGTGAGTATATTTTTCCTGTCAAAGGATGTAAATAATTTGTGGCCAGAGTTCAGACTGTGGTGGATTAAATGTATGTTCATAAATTATTTCATGGGGCTATTTCCCATGTCTTAAATCTTGCCTGGACCTGTGACTGCTCTGACCAATAGAATGCAGTAGAAATAACGTCCTGAGATTTCTACACGCATATATTAAGAAAGCCTTCAGCTTCTATTTTTGTACGCTGATGAAAAACCAGTTGCCATATAAGAAGTCAGACTACCATGAGGCTGACACGCTATGAGGAAGCTAAAACTGGCCATGCGGAGACACCACAGAGAGATTCCTGGCCAACTCCGAGTTGACAGTGACCTCAGCTGAGGCACCAGACAGAGAAGAAGCCATGCTGAAAATTCCAACTCTGTCAGACGCCACATGGAGTAGAGAGAGCTATCTTTATGAAGTCCTGCCCAAACTGAGAAATAGTGACAACTAAATAATAGGTATCGGCTTAAGCCAATTGTAAGGTGACCTGTTATGCACCCAAGAAAGTAAAAAATGTCTAATTTCTCCCTTTCCCTTCACCCTGCAGTTCGTGGGGTTGCAGAGTTGGACATGACTTAGTGACTGAATGACAACCACCAACTATATACAAAATATCATTAATTTCTCCCTCTCTACCTCCCCAATATTGTTATAACGAGTTCACCCTCCTCTTTATTCCCACTGTTTATATTCAGTCTCAGCACCTTTTGAATGAATTACTCCAGCAACTTTCTAATATCCTTTTACCACTCACCACCACCCTGGACATTATTCATTCTCCAAATTACAGTCAAAGTTGCCTTTCTAGATGCAAATCTAATGTCACACCAGTGCTTAAAATTATCACTAGCTCTCCCACACCCACAAGAGACATCTCAGCGTGCATACAAAACTTTCCACAATTTGGATTCAGACCACCTCTTCAGCTCCATAGCCCAACATCTCCCACAGGCAATGAGTGCTCCAGAAAAAGAATAAGTGTGAAAAATCCAAGCAAAGGTTCTGGAATCTGGAGGCATATATGCTCAGTCACTAAGTCATGTCCGACTCTGCAGCCCCATGGACTTGTAGCCCACCAGGTTCCCCTGTCCATGGGTTGCCATGTCCCTCTCCAGGGATCTTCCCAACCCAAGGATCGAACCCATGTCTCCTGCATTGGCAGGTGGATTCTTTATCACTGAGCCACCAGGGAAGTCACAGATGTTATATAGGCTGCTACCAATTGACCCTATGAATTTGGGCAATCACTTGAAATAAACTTTAGCTTCCTTTACATACACATTAAAAGGGAAAAAGGAGAGGAGAAAAGTTGGCTTAAAACTCAACATTTCAAAAAACTAAGATCATGACATCAGGTCCCATCACTTCATGGCAAATAAATGGGGAAACAATGGAAACAGTGAGAGACTTTATTTTCTTGGGCTCCAAAATCACTGCAGATGGTGAGTGCAGCCATGAAGTTAAAAGACACTTGCTACTTGGAAGAAAAGCTATGGCCAACCTAGACAGCATACTAAAAACTAGAGACATTACTTTGCCAACAAAAGTCCATCTAGTCAAAGCTATGGTTTTTCCGGTAGTCATGTATGGAGTGAGACTTGGACTATAAAGAAAGCTGGGTGCAGAAGAATTGATGCTTTTGAACTGTGGTGTTGGAGAAGACTCTTGAGAGTCCCTTGGATTGCAAGGAGAACAAACCAGTCAATCCTAAAGGAAATCAGTCCTGAATGTTCCCTGGACGGACTGATGCTGAAGCTGAAACTCCAATACTTTGGCTACCTGATGCAAAGAACTGACTCATTAGAAAAGACCTGATTCTGGGAAAGATTGAAAGCAGCAGGAGAAGGGGACAATAGAGGATGAGATGGTTGGATGGCATCACCAAATCGATGAACATGAGTTTGAGCAAGTTCCAGGAACTGGTGATAGACAGGGAAGTGTGGCATGCTTCAGTACATGGGGTCGCAGAGTCGGACACGACTGAGCCACTGAACTGAACTGACATACACATTAGTGTTAGACAAGAACTAGATGATTTCTCCTTCACTTTCCATCTCTGTGTGCTGTAATTCCCCCCAATTTTTTGCTGCTGTTGCTATTCAGTCGCTCAGTTGTGTCCAACTCTTTACAACCCATGCACTTGCATTTTGGAAATTAGAAGGAAAAAAAATATGTTTCAAAGGGGAACTTATACATAACATCCTTCTCCTTGGCCCCAAGCCCTACCCTCCTGCCTGCTTGTCTCAAGGATCAGCTCTCCTTATCTGTTCTTAATCCCCCTTTTACTTTGTCTGAGTCCTGTTATCTTCACAAAGCCCAAGCTTCCTTCTCATGGTCACTCTCGTGATATTGCGGTGAGCGGAGTGGGGGAGGGTACTTGCTGGTATTTGTACGCATGACTGTTTATGAGTCATGTACCTCACAGGCAAGAATCACCTCTAGAAATATTTCCAGTCAGTATATGATACTGAATGATCTTGACATTAGGCAGTATTTCAATAGCTGAAAGTAAAGTACAATCAGAAAGAACACAATACTTTAACTTCAGAGACATAATCAATTCTTTTCTATCAAGAGTCATGTATAAAGTTTTAAAATACAATACTCTGGCAAGGAGACATTTGCTTCTTAAAAATAATTAGTAGCATTTGCAGATTAATCTATAATTTCTCACCCACAGAATGCAGCATATTTATTTGCCAGATTAAGGAAGATGTTTTTATACATTACTTTTTTTTTAAACTCCTAGAAAGTAAAGGCAACAAATTCAAACTACTTTAGAATATGTCTATAATACTTGAAGTCGTAAATAAAACTACATTGTAAGCTCCATGAAGATGGACACTTTTTTAGTTCTGGAGACTAGGCTATTTGTGAAATTAATGAACGAGTTAATGAAAGGGAACATGAAGCAGTGAGGTGTTACTCAAACTATGAGAACTTGTGGACTTTTGCTCAAAAGGACACTTCACATAAAAATTCAGACTATCATCTCTGAAAACATGTAGATCTTGAACTGTTCTTCTTCTTTCTCTTATAAATTTACTTAAACACAGCTCTGCATATTCTGTAGGATGTCTAACAGATGTCTAACGATGTCAGTCAAGGGGTGCCCAAAGTTAAGGATATACATGACATGAATTCTAGCAGAATCTATCTTACTTATAGATTGGAGGGAAGGGGTTGAATAATTTTACTAGTAAGCAATTTAAAACATTTTTATATTAAAATAAACAGGAAGTATTAAAAAATAGACTAAAATCTGCATTAATTCTTAACATAAGCAAAGCTTCAAAGAAATTTAGAGCTTGTAGCAGACGGAAAAGTTGTCACCCCCATTCTCTCCACATGTACAGCTTCACTTTCCCCTTGACTTTTAGCTTTGGTTGAAAAGTTCAAAAAGATTGAATAGAACATTTCAGCATTCTTTCAATATAGGAAAGATCCATTACATAATAATGACTCTGCTCTAACAAAATGCTTCCATTCTCAGGTAATGGCAGCAAAGAAAAGGATAAAATATTTAAAGGTAAACTTCTATCATTGGAGAAGGAAGTGGCAACCCACTCCAGTACCCTTGCCTGGACAATCCCATGGACAGAGGAGCCTGGTAGGCTACATTCCATGGAGTCAGGAAGAGTTGGACATTACTGAGCGACTTCACTTCACTTGCCTGATCACATTCCCTGTTTTAAAGGTCATCTGCCTACCTGGTTCTATATATTTTATTTGGTACCTAAAACTTTAACTTTACAAAACATGTCCCATGTGGTCTTCCACTCTGTCGTTAACACATGCACGCATGAGTGCTCAGTCACTTCGGTCGTGCCCGACTCTTTTTAACCCTATGGACTGTAGCCTGCCAAGCTCCTCTGTCCATGGGATTCTCTAGGCAAGAACACTGGAGTGGGTTGCCATGCCCTCCTCCAGGAGTAAACATATACTCACACACAAAATATTATAATCTGTGATAAAAAGATTTCTGTAAGTCATTTTACATAGCAATTTTAATTCAGATGAGCACAGAATAAAGGTACCCCAATAGACTGACCCAAAAAATGTAAAAGTAAGAGAGATACAGGACGCTTTTATACCTAAAAACATACACTGCCTAAGAACAAAAAAGAAAAACAGAACTCACAGAGAGGTAAAGTTACACACACAAGAAGTCTGAACTTCTGCCTCCAGCCAAAAGCATAAGAAGTGTGAAGCATGCCAGCCACTGGGCCTTGGGTGAATGAAGTGCGCAGTCCAGCGTCACAGAATTTCTGGCATTTGCAGTCATGAGGAAAGAGCACACAGGTCCCATGCTCCAGAGCCCCTCTCCTAAGGCCTGCTCCAGGAATGCAGGTCCAAAATAAACCAAACTAGAACACTGAACTGCCTTTCACCCATGGATGACGACCTACTCCTATACCTGGCCAGGTATCCTAGATCCAAAATCAACAGTTTTAATTCCCCCCTGTCCACCACATCCTCAGCTTCACATCATCACTATTTTTCAGAGAAAAATGTGTGGATTCTTTTGGTGGGAAAACAGCATGAAAATAATTATTAGTTCTGATTTCACAGGTAGTAATAAAACTGCTTACTAACAACTGGTTTTTATCATTGCTAAACAAAATGTTTTTATTATGATATCCATTATTTACATTGCTTAAAATACATTCTGAAAGACTATGAGGGCTCTGTGGGTTTTTTTTGTTTTTTTTTTTGCATATTACCATGTTCACAGTTTATTAAGTTTTTACTAATTTTGATCTGGTAGATACCTTAATGAATAAAGACAAGTGTAAAGAATTTTGCTAAATACTCCAGCATTTTCAAAATTCACATGCTGTGCAAAATAATTAATACATATATATACAAAAAAAGTGATTTACTACTTACTATTATTTGCTTTTTACCTAGTTTTGAGATATCTATATTGAGATATAATTGATATACAACACTGTTTTAGATTTACAACATGATTTGATTACTATCATTTCTATATCTCTTATGATACGAATTTCAATTGCATTTGATTTTATCATGGGAACTTATACTTTTTCCTCTTCCTAGGTGTACTATGACATCATTATAAAAGAACCCAATACTTCATCTTTCTGTGTTTTCTGTTAAATTTGTTTTGCTTACCATTTAAAGAACTCTAACAAATTGACAAGAAAAACACATATTTAAGTGGGACAAAGGATATGAATGTATAATCCTTTTTTTACTGATGTATAGTTGATTTACTGTTATATTAGTTACAGCTGTATAACATTGTGATTCAATATTTTTATAGATTATACTCCATTTAATAGACATGGATTTGGGTAGACTCCGGGAGTTGGTGATGGACAGGGAGGCCTAGCGTGCTACAGTTCACGGGGTCTCAAAGAGTCGGACACAACTGAGCAACTGAACTGAATTGAACTGAAACTGTTATATAAAATATAAAATATCCCTGTAGCTTATTTTTTAATACCCAGTAGTTTGTGCCTCTTTATCCCTGCTCCTAACTTGCCTCTTCCCCTTTCTCTCTTTCAACTGGTAACCACTAGTTTGTTCTCTGTGAGTCTGTTTTGGTTTTGTTTCATTTGCTTTATGTTTAGATTCCACATATAAGTGATAACAAACAGTATTTATCTTTCTCTGCATGACTTACTTCACTAAACATAATACCCTGTAGGTCCATCCATGTTGCTGCAAATGGCAGAATTTCATTCTCTTTTACAACTGAGTAGTATTCCACTATGTATATATACCATATTTTCTTTATCCATTCATCTGTTGATAGACACTTAGGTTGCTTCCACATCTTAGCTATTGGAAAAAATGCTGCTATGAACACTGGAGTGCATGTGTCTTTTTGAAGTAATGTTTTCATTTCCTTCAGACATACCCAATCACAGAATTGCTAGATCATATAGTTGCTCTATTTTTAATTTTTTGAGAAACATCCATAATGTTTTCCAGAGTGATGGCACCAATTTGCAGTCTCACCAACAGTGTACTAAGGTCCCCTTTCCCCACAACCTTGCCAATATTTGTTATTTGTGGTCTTTTGGATGATAGACATTCTGACAGGTGCAAGGCACTATCTTATTGTGGTTTTGATTTGCATTTCTCTGATGATTAGTGATGTTGAGCATCTTTTCATGTGCCTGTTGGCCATCTGATGTCTTCTTTGAAAAAAATGTCTATTCAGGTCTTCTGCCAATTTTCTAATCATGAACAGATAATTCTTAGGAGAAGTGGTAAAATAAAGATAATTGAAAAATAAAGAAATATAGATTAAATCAAGAAGGTGTTAGTTTTAGAAAAGATTATTTTAAAAAAATTATACACAGTGCTGGAGAAGATTCAGTAAAATGAGCCATTGATGGTATAACTAAGTAAGAATAGGCTTTCATAAAACAATTGGGCAAAATATTTAATACCTTCATACAACTTGACTTTTTAACTTTTTAACTCCACTTTTAGGACTCTAGCCACCACCATTTCAAATTAAATATAGAAATATTTCTGAAAATTATTAAATTTGTCTTAAAAATAAATTATTTTTTCAAAAATCCTTTTAGAACAAGGTATAAGCAAATGATACAGCCATTCATCAGAGCATTACTAATTATTAGAAACAATTTATATGATATATATCTCCCACATGAAAGAATAGTTAGGTGAATTACAGTGTACTCATTCTGAATAATAAAAACAATCATTAGTTTTTGAAAAGATGACACAGTAAGAAAAAGTAGAATACAAAACTGTATACATGGTATTATTACAACATAATTCCTTTTTGTTTTATTCTAGAATAGTTTCAGATTTACAGAAAAAATGTCAAGCTAGTATGAAGGCTTTCCATATAATTTAAAACCAATTTCTCCTGTGGTTAACAGCTCCCTCTAGCATGGTGAACTTATCACTATTAATCAGCCCATAATGATACATTTTTATTAACCAAAGTCCATGCTTTATTCAGGGGCTTCCCTGGTGCCTGCAATGGGGGACACCCGTGTGTAATCCCTGGGTCAGGAAGATTCCATGGAGAACAGAATGGCAACCTACTCCAGTGTTCTTGCCTGGAGAATCCCATGGACAGAGGAGCCTGGCGGGCTACAGTCCACGGGGTCGCAAAGAGTTGGACACAACTAAGCGACTAACATTACATGCTTTATTCAGATGTCCTTAGCTTTTCCCAAATGTCCTTTTCTGTTCCAGGATCTCACATCACATTTAGTAGTCGTATTTTCTTAAGCATCCCTTGGTTGTGATAGTATCTCATATTTTCCTTGTTATTTATAGTTTTAAGACATACAAGGCATTTTGTAAAACATTCCTTAACTGGGACTTTCCTTATTTTTTTCTCATGGTTATGATGGGTTTTGAGGAGAAAGGTCATGCAAGCAAAGTACTGTTTCCAACAACATATTTAAGAGAAGACATGGGAAAAAAGAAATATAACAAAATGTTAACCAGAATGTTAACAATAATTAAGTTGAGTGATGAGGGTCTATGAGTAATTTTTTTCTTCTGTCATTGACCTAAATCACTTTTTTAAATGCTTCACTGAAACCATTTTTATTATTATAAAAGGAAACACCTAAAAAGAAATCATATAGTCATAAATGGAACAATAGCAGAAATATGTCATCTGTTGTCCCTCCTCCCATGCTCAGAAATGGGGTGGCTACACTGGCCTACCAGCTGCTGCCTCTCCTCTTGTCACCAGCAGCCGTGTAATTGATCTGACAGCTGTTGAATGACTTCTAGGTACTGGTGCATCGATTCAGGCTAGAGACAGAGAAGGGCAAACTGTTTGGGCAGGGCTGTCATTCTTTCTGACATCTTTCTTATATATAGGCCAACATGAAATATACCATTATGTCTATGAAAAGGGAGAATTCAGCCCATCTAATCTATGTGGAGAAAAGATCATGAAATACTATGTGAAAAAAAATCAAGTTGCAGAACAGTGTAAATGGTAGGCACAATTTTTATAAATAGAATATATAAATGTATATATAAAATATATATGTATTTTTTAAGCCTAGAAGGGTGTGCATCAGTCTGCAACTTCCTGAAGGAAAAGAGAATTAAAAGGGAAGTTGATTTTTGGCTTTCTTACTGCTTATACATTGATATAGTATATAAACTTCACCATAAAGCTTCTCTATATTTTAAAATGCTCTTTAAAAATGATAAAAGATGCTTATGGAAAGTTGATATAATATGAAAAAGTGAAATGACTAACACTTTCATCATTTCACTTTTTCATATTATATCAACTTTACCATAAGCATCTTTTATCATTTCAAAAAACACTTTAAAATATAGAGAAGCTTTAAGCCAAAAATTAATCTATTTAAAGAGTTAAACTAACCACCATATACAAAATTGGGCAGAGTTGCAAGGAATAAACCAAAAGAAGGAAGTTTCAAAAAGTTTCAGAAGTGGCATACCAGGGTAACAATGCTTCACTCAACTTTTAAGAATGTAAATGCCATTTTTGTGTGTTCAGTTCCTTTTTCAAATTGAAAATAAATGCAGCTGTCTGTATTCTTTGCACATCTTTCTCTCCCCAACCACCAGTATTTTAAGAAGGATGTTCATGGCAAGTACTAGCTAACGTCAGAGAGAGAGGCTTTTCAGCCATAATTTAATTAGTTCACTCAGGCCTTTCCAACAGCTGCAGTGTCTAAAGACAGCCAACTGTTCGGGCAATATGCCCACATCTTCCTTCGTATTTTAATAAGCTGATTTGATACACATATCTCAAGAGAATCTGTGAAGAAACCTATCCAAGAGTCTGACCCAGAGATGTAACAGTAATCATCTTCACAGCTACTCACAGTGAACGCTGTGCTCCTTATAATTGTATTTTTTTACATTTTTTATTATGTCGAAGATCATCGGACATCATCTGAACTTGAAAAATGGCAAAGGTATCCATGTTTCTACTCAAATCAACTTTTCTGAGTTAAAGCATTTCAGGTCTTTGTAAAAACACAAATAACAGACAGCACATTTTATGCCTTGAAACTCCATTTCTGTCTCAGCACAATTTCATCAAACTAAATCAGTGAAAGACAGAGTACCGTGAAAATGGAACCCTGGGGAGTAAGTGGTGACGAGGCTAAGAGACTCGGGAAAGACGTGGCATGGCCAGCCCAAGGCAATGCAGAAGTTTCAGAAGAATGATGGGACCTGAGAAAATTCTTTTTAAGATATATAGCTCTATTTACTAAGTTTTCAAAGCTCCTATTCTAGGAGAATAGAATAAGTAAAAGTGATTTATTAGA
Source organism: Dama dama (assembly GCF_033118175.1). Classification (NCBI taxonomy): domain Eukaryota; kingdom Metazoa; phylum Chordata; class Mammalia; order Artiodactyla; family Cervidae; genus Dama; species Dama dama. The sequence continues at coordinate 52,807,312 of NC_083710.1, forward strand.
GAAGCAGAGAGCTCAGGAAAGATCAGGCAGTTTGCCCCTGTATCAGACTGAAAAAATCCTGCATGGCAAGATACTATCTCACACGTGTGGTTTATTTACCCACAAGAAAGGTTGGTTAGGGTAGTTTAGGGTTAGAAAAGGAATCTAAGGCTATGAAGGACCTAAGGGAATGTAAGCCTTCTGGGACAGAGACCCAACACCTCGGGGACAATGAAGGATTTAACACCTTCATTCAGGTACATCTAGAATCCAGGCAACCTAGATCATCAACACCCTAAAGAATACTGAAAACATATCATGAGAATTCTTATCATTTCACAATAGATCTTAATAAACTGAAGCAGGTAATGCAGTTGAATAGCTGCCCAAAGCTTCAGACATGTTTCTGATCTACATGTGTAAGGAGAGGAAGCCATACAAACAGGCCCCCATATGTCAACACTGGTAAGAAGGTGCTGGCTACAAATTCTAGCCTGCTCTCCTTCAAGAAGTCGTTCATCACTCTGCACTTCTATTCACTCAACACATGTTTATCTGGGTGTTATCCTATGCCACGGCCTGTGCTAGGTGCAGGATTTAGAAGGCCAATGAGCCACAGGCTCGTCCTTCAAGGATATTTAAATCTCCAGGAGGATGCCCTGTTTTTGCCAGACTAATTCTTTCCAAATATCCTCCTCAAGTAGTCAGAAAGGTTACATTTCTGAATTCTAGAAAAATGGTAGTCATAGCAATGGAAGCATAGCTTTGAATCTTCCCAAATCTCCACATGAAAACAGAACAGCTGATACCAAAACCAAAACCCCTGGACAACATCCCCAACAAAACCAGGTGGGAGAGTATCTTCTTGAATCCCATAATACAAATTATTTGGTAGAAATCACATGCAACTACAAGACTTGCACAGTCCCTGAATCTCTAAAGAAAGAAAGAAAATGAAGCAGTAAGGTGACTAAGGAGCCTGAGAACCAGAGTAACTAACAGGTACTTACTGTAAAGCCTGTCTGGCCAACGTCAGAGCAGCAGCTGAAACTGGAAGGCTTTTGGCTACTCCAAAAACAGACGAATGAGAAAGCCGATGGCCAAGTCTAAGGGGCTAAACTCTGGAAACTGCTCCCCTCAGCACTCACACTCAAGATGGGAACTCAGACTGACAAGAAACTGCTAGACATGAAATCAAACTTGAGTAGAATAGGAAAAGGAGAGAGAAGGTCTGGAGAAAAGAAGAGAATAAGCCAGGAAATCTCACAAAATAAGCTACTGCATTTTTTAACAGTCTTATGAATATATAATTTACATATCCCAGATTTTGCCTTTTTAAAGCATACAATTCATTCATTTTTAGTATATTTACAAAGTTACACAGTCATTAGGTCAGTTTAGTTCAGTGGCTCAGTCGTCTGACACTTTGCAACCCCATGGACTGCAGCATGCCAGACTTTCCAGTCCATCACCAACTCTGGGAGCTGGCTCAAACTTATGTCCATCGAGTCGGTGATGCCATCCAACCATTTCATTCTCTGTTGTCCCCTTCTCCTCCTCCTTTCCCAGCATCAGGGTCTTTTCAAATGAATCAGTTCTTCACATCAGGTGGCCAAAGTATTGGAGCTTCAGCTTTAGCCTCAATGAATATTCAGGACTAATTTCCTTTAGGATTGACTGGTTGGATCTCCTTGCAGTCTAAGGGACTCTCAAGAGTCTTCTCCTATACCACAGTTCAAAAGCATCAATTCTTTGACGTTCAGCTTTCTTTATGATCAAACTCTCACATCCATACATGACTACTGGAAAAACCATAGCCTTGACTAGACAAACCTTTGTCAGCAAAGTAATGTCTCTGCTTCTTAACATGCTCTCTAGGTTGGTCACAGCTTTTCTTCCAAGGAGTAAGCATCTTTTAATTTCATGGCTGCACTCACCATCTGCAGTGATTTTGGAGCCCAAGAAAATAAAGTCTTTCACTGTTTCCATTGTTTCCCCACCTATTTGCTATGAAGTGATGGGACTAGATGCCATGATCTTAGTTTTTTTAATATTGAGTTTTAAGCCAGCTTTTTCACTCTCCTCTTTCACTGCAGTCATCACCATTACCCAATTTTAGAACATTTTAAACACCCCAGAAAGAAACCTTGTACCTATTACCAGTTACACTTCCAAATCCTCAGCCTTCCTCCTCTCACCCAACTCCTAGAAAGCACTAATTTATTTTCTCTATTCACAGTTTTGATTATTTTACATAAATGGTTGTTACACAATATGGTCTTTTATGACTGGTTCCTTTCACTTAGCACTTTTTGAGACCCATCTATGTCATAACATGTATTAGTAATTCATAAACTTCATTCCTTTTTATCACCAAATAATATCCCATTGTATAAGCATACCACTTTTGTTTCTCTGTTTATCACTTAAAGGGCAGTTGAGAGGCTTACACTTTTCAGCTGCTATGAACAATGCTGTTATGAACATTCATCTATAAGTTTTGCATACACTATGTTTTCATTTCTCTTGGAACTGCTGAGTCATATGGTAACTCTATGTTTAACCTTTTGAGCAATTCCAGACTACTTCCCACAGTGGCTGTATGATTAACGTTTTACATTCCTGTCAATAGTGTATGAAGGTTCCAAAGACTCTACTTCTTTGTCAACACTTGTTACCGTACTGTCTTTTTTGTCATTGCTGTTCAGGTGGTGTCAAGTAATAATTTGTGGGTTTGATTTGCATTTCAATAATGGCAAAAGATATTTAGCATTTGACCATTTGCATATCTCCTTGGGGAAAATGCCCTTCAAATACTTTGCCCATTTTTAATTGCATGATTCGTCTTTATTATTGAGTGATAATAGCTCTTTATATATTCTGATTATAAGTCCCTTTAGATATATGATTTGCAAATATTTTCTCTCATTTTATGAATTGTCCTTTCATTTTCTTGAAGGTAAAAGTGCACAACCTTTTAATTTTGATCAAGTCCAGCTGAGTGTTCTCTTTTGACCTTTATATTTTGGAGTCCATATCTAAAAAAACATTGACTAAATCTGAGGTCATGAAGATTTGTTCCCACATTTATTCTAGGAGTTTTATAGTTTTACCTCCTACATTTAGATCTATGATCCACTTTAAGTTAATTTTTGGATAGTGTGTGAACTAGGCTGCAAGTTCATCCTCGTGGCTACAGTCCATGGGATCACTAAAGAGTTGGACATGACTTAGCAACTAAAACAAAAACAACAATACAGCTTTCCCAGCACCACTCGTTGGAAAGATAATTTATTTCCCCACTGAATTGTTTTAGCACTCTGGCCAAAAGTTAATTTACAAAAAATGTAAGAGTTTATTTCTTGTCTTGGAATTCTGTTCTATAGATCCATATATCCAGAGTACCACACTGTCTTGATTACTATAACTTTGTAGGAAATTCTGAAACTGATAAATGTGAGTTCTCCAACTTTGTAATTTTTTTTACTGCTTTGATATCCTAGGTCTCCTGAATTTCAGGATAAGCTTGCCAATTTCTGCAAAAAAAAAAAAAAAAAGCCCTCGGGATTACAAAAGGGATTGCATTGAATATGTTAATCAACTTGAGGATGCCATTTTAGCCATATTAATTCTTTCAATCCACGAACAAAGATGAATTGCCATTTAGTAGACTTCATTGTTTTTCAATGACATTTTGTAGTTTTTAATGAACAAGTCTTGTACTTCTTTTCCTAAATTTATTTCTATTTTGTTCTTTTTCATACTAGTGTAAATGTAATTGATTTTTAACATCATTTTTGGCTTGTTTATTGCCAAATGGAAATTTCTGACCTTAATCATTTCACCTAGAGCAAACTCTAGATTCTCTCTCTCCATTTCTCACTCCCTTGCATCCAAATATATCGAAATTCCAGTTTTTCAGAAAGAGCACCTGGTAAGTTATCAGTCTTACCCTCAAGAAAACTTTTATTAGAAGTTTTACTTTGAATGTAAGCATGTGTGTGTACATAATTATACACATATGTGTTTCTTTTTACAGTTAATGTATCTACAAACAGAATCTTACCAACATTCATATTACAATGATGGTAGGGTATGGGCAATTTTTTTCATCACTGCTCAATTTGTTTTCAATTTTTTTTCTATAATTAATATGTACAATTTGTTTCTATTTTTTAAATTCATTTTTAAGTGTTTTTTCACTTCTGTCAAGGAAGTTTGTCAACTGCCCCAACTTAAGACTAAGAAAATAATGACTATAATTTCAGTCAGTATAAATTCATTTCAGTAGTCTTAGAAAACATTTGATTCTTTTCCAGTGTAGATTCATTCAAAAATACTCATTAGACTTTTTTTCCTTCAAAATACTCTAGTTGATAGATAATTCAAAGTATTTGAACCCTTCCTGAAGTTTTACAAGTTGGTTAGTTCACTCCAGCTTGAAGTGCATGGTTTGATTCAGATTAATCCTTGGTGAAGTTTCACAGTAAAATAAGCAAAATCCTAAATATAACTTTAAGGGACAAAACCATAAATCTCTTTAACAAACTAATATTCTGCCGGGCCTAGAAACACCTTCAAAGAGGGCATAAATGTTCTCTGTAATCCATCTTTTAGATATCTGTATAACATCAATTAATGAATTTTACAACCCCCTTTTCCAGATAGCTATAAAAGTCCCTTCTAATCTTAGGATGTTAAGATACTACTGTCAATTTATCCTTATCTTGTTCTGTCACCTCTGGGGGAAATGAATCTGATGCAAAACTTTTAAATGTTCCTATCTACTTCACAGAATTTTTAAAAAATTTCCTCAGTTCCAGGATTTTAATATTTGTTCCCCAAATTCATTCTTGTTTACTTTATCCCTAATTACCACAGACCTAAACTTTAGTTGCCTATTTTGTTCAAAGGAAATCAAAGTCCTCTGGGAATACTGTTGTGAGCTTTAAATAAGCTGATATACATAAAGCTCTTAACACAGTATATGCTCGTGATAATCACTCAATAAATGGTAGCTCCAATTAGCTCTATTTAATACATTTTCAAAACTTTTCTATATTATCTCCCCATCTCACACTCAGAGTTCCTCAGTCTATCTTCCTTTATGGTCCGCTGGAACCACACCCTCCCTTAACGTGTATAGTAATCCGAGGGTGGACACACCTCAGTGTTACACACAGTAGGACAATGCGCCTTCTGTCTCTTTCACCTCAGCTGACTCTAACAACTGCAACCCATAGCCCTAGTGAATTACACCCCAAGTAAACTAGGAGCCAATGAAGGCTAGAGGTCCAAACTATAAATAAACTCCACACGTGCTATATTTGCTTAAGAAGATGGGTCGTGGCACACCACGAAGAATACTACTACATGATGTGCAGTCCTATATTTGGTGACCAAAAAATTGAACACCTGTTTTGTTTGTTTCAGAACAACCACATGGAAATTAATAGTGAAATCAACTGCCTTAGAACTACTGAAAGGGGAAGTTCACGACCTATATTACAAGCATAGATATAAAATATTTTCACCAATCTCAAATGCCAGACCATGACTCCAAGTGGCAAAGGCTACATAAGTCCACAGAGATAAAGAAGCCAAAAGTACCCTAATGCTGTGCAATGTATTTTGCAAGTCATTTAAATATTCTTCTTCAAAGCTGTGCTTTACTTTGCTTTACTGAGCCCAAAAGGCAAGCAGATGGTAAACATGACAACAACTCAAATTGTAATGCAGATAATTAGAGTAAATAAAATACACACTATCATTCTTCCCACCTTTACAATGTAATGTAACGAAATGAAACTAGTTACCACTTGGTAGGAAATGTGAGGTTTTCCGTAAAACCCAATTAACATTATCAGTATTATAACTGATATAATTATATATCAATATATGATATACCAGCAAAAGCCTTTGCCCCATGAGGATCCCTCTCAAACTGACAAACATTTGAGGGAAAGGACTCTTCCAAAAATGCTTCAGAAGCTGGGACATTTTGAACAAAGAAAGTGTTTAGAAAGAACAGTACTGGAGTTGTTGTATAATACTGTAGTAATAGCCCCAACACAGGATGTTAACAGTGTTAAGACCCTTAGGGCTCAAAAAGTATTACCTCTACTTGCAATACTAACTTTCCTTAATCCTAAAAATGTTCAGAAGACTAAGGGTGGTTTCCCAGATAGCTCAGTGGGTAAAGAATCTGCATGAAATACAGGACACAAAAGAGACCTGTGTTCAATCCCTAGGTTAGGAAGATCCTCTGGAGAAGGGCATGGCAACCCATTCCAGTATTCCTGCCTGGAGAATCTTGTGGACAAAGGAGCCTGGAGGGCTACAGCCGGGATCGCAAAGAGTCAGGCAGAAGTGACATGACTGAGCACAGAACAGCAAGGATCAATCAGTCAGCTTGCCTGAGTATATTCTCAGTTTTTTATGTCAGACAAGGAGGATTCCACACCTAAGCCAGTGGACAATTCCAACTGAGTCCTAGATGATGCTGTTAAAAGAGCTGACTTTATTAAACAAACACTAGTTCACTGTAGAAAGTCTCAATAAAGAGCATTGAAATCTCCTTCTACATATGAAAAAACTTGCAAAAGAAGAGTTCTCAATGAAGTGGACTAAGAGGTGGACTGCCTACAAAATCAGACTGAGAAGCCCATATCACATTCTAGAAGAAGGAAGAACCATCCCCTGAAAGATGTTTAGTATGTTGAAATGATGGAAGTACTTAGAGAAAATAGACACAGTTAGACTAGTTAGGATACTATGTCAGTAATCCAGATTTGAGGTGATCCAGCCCTGGACTAAGGATTTGGAAGTAGAGAGGAAGAAATGCATACAAAGACCATTCAAAGTCAAAATGTGAAGAATGTTTGAATGCAAGGGTGGAAAGAAAGAAAATCAACGGTAAAGTATGAGGTTTGAGGAGAGGTCACTGAATTACTACAATAGATTAAAGAGGGATATCATGTTAAGTAATTAGCCTCCAACTAATAAAAATAAATGAGAAAAAAAAAAAATAAAGATGACCCTCAAAATTCAAAAAAAATTAAAAAATTAAAAAAATAAATTTAAAAAAATAAATAAATAAAGAGGGATGTCAGAAGAAATAATCAAGACTTTAAGAGATGAATTCATTTTAGACATATTGAGTTTGGAGAGACGTAAGACATTCAATCATAGGCAGTCACCAGCACTGGTAACTGTTATGATGTAAGAGACCCAGTGACTACCACACTGCTGAGAATGGCTAACACTAGAAAAAGTATTAGACTGATGAAATTTCCCTCAGAGGTCATCACATTGTCTGCAAAAACAAGTTTATCAAGCCATTTTTACATAGACATACCATTTGAGAGTACTTCTAACCTCAGCATTCTTCACCTTAATGTTTTAAACTGTGTTCGTGAACACAAAAAATTAAATAACAGATCACCAAATGCAGTTCTGGCAAACAGCAAAGTGTGTATCACATTATGAATACAAAATTCATTCTGTTGCTTGAACTTATTTTAGACTTTGGTTTTTCAAATATTTTTCTTACATTAAATGACTTTTTCTTTCCAATTATCTTGTGAGGAAGATTACACAATTTGTTTGGATCAAAAATATTAAGGATGGTATAGAAGGCGGAAAATTTCTTAGGTTAAAGAGTTTTACTTGATCATCTCCTGATATTTTTGGTTTGGTATACAACCACCTGAACCAAAAATAATCTTAACTTTTAATTCGTCTTATTTCTGGCAGCAACAGGAAGCAATCCATCATGGAATAAAGAAAATGACAGCTCACATAAATATCAAGTTCCTCCTTAACCATTTTAAAGAAAAGCATAACTACTTTGTGAAATTCAAGGGTCAAGGGATTGAGTGATATGACTTGCTAGGAATTTTGCAATATATTTTGATTTATAACTGAAATTAGGAAGCACATTACTTATACAAAGCAAACTCATGAAGAAGTTTCACAAATACTTGGTATAAACCCTTGATCCACAAATCAAAATGACTACTCTTTGCAATAAATACTATGGCATGTTTTCCTTTATTTCCTCCTACTGTAAGAAGTAGAATTTGCACATATAAAAAGCAATCACTAGCTCATCAGTAGTGACAAAAATACCATACTAAAATCAAAAATGTTAAGGAGAAGCTGAGCATGAGGAATGTAGGAACTCTATGTGTTATCTCTGTAATTTTTCTGTAAATCTAAAACTACTCTAAAATTTTAAATTCTTTTTAAAAAATCACTGTACTTTTATGCTTTTTAAAGGCCATGTTTTGCTTTAGTCTCACAACCAAATATTCATTCAATACATACATGTTGAACAAATGAGTATATTAAGCTTTGCATAATATACAAAGATGACTAAGATCTGGGACTAAGAAAAACATCAGGGCATGCATGCTCAGTCACTCAGCCGTGTTCAACTCTTTGTGAGCCCACAGACTGCAGCCCACCAGGCTCCTCTGTCCTTGGGATTTTCCAGGCAAGAATACTGGAGTGGGTTGCCATTTCCTTCTCCAGAAAGACATCATCTCCCTCTAATTTCCAAGGTCTCACTCTCAAGGACTTTAATGTCTAGGAGAAGAGATATGACTGAGGACACAAAGTACAATACACAAAAGTCATCAAGCAACTTCTCCCTTCTGGTGGTTCAATGATAATCCGCCTGCCAATGCAGGAGCCACAGGAGATGCGGGTTCAATCCCTGGGTTGGAAAGATCTCCTGGAGAAGGAAATGCAACCCACTCCAGTATTCTTGCCTGGAGAATCCCATGGACAGAGGAGCCCTGTAAATCTATTCAGGCAGGCTGAATCTTCCTCTGAATTTAAATCCAAGGCCTCACAGTTGTGTGCCAGGTGTTGTTGGATAATAAAACGTCTCTAAAAGAGTGTCAATTCAGGAATTAAATACCCAGTTCACATAGAAACCAAATTCCGTACTTCATTCAAAAGTATAGTGTCACCCTCCCCTGGCTCAGACCTGCTGTTCTCCCTTCCCTTGACTAGCAGCTTTCCTCGGCACATCCTACTGACTCCTGTGCAGTCGCCTGAGACCCCCCTGGGGGAGGCAGAGAAAGTCTTAATGTGTTGGTCATTCAGTCGTATCTGACTCTCTGCAACGGCATGGACTGTAGCTTGCCAGGCTCCTCTGTCCATGGAGAAAGTCCAGCCATTCACTTCTCCAGGGATCTTCCTGACCCAGGAATCAAGGGTCTCCTGCATTGCAGGCAGATTCTTTACCATCTGAGCCACCAGAGAAATTCTTAACTGCCCTACAAATACCTATATTGCTTTGCCATTCAGATGCCCAGAGATGTCTGCATCACCCACATGTGGGCTCCCTGACCCATCTGTGACCAACACCAGCATACCTTCTCTGGATGGTCACTTACGATTCCATGGAATATCTCTGGCCCACTGTCAGTGGGAAAACAGACTCCCCACCCACTGTTCTCTACTCTCTGCCACTGTCTCCATCAGCCAGCTTCTTCCCCTCGAGATTCCTCTGGCATAAATGTTACATGGTCCTCTCTGTTCCCCAAGCTCCAGAGCACACGTATCAGGCTCCCTTTTCTTTCTTCCTCTCTGCCTCCCTCCTTCCCACCCTCACTCTCTCTCATAAGCACAAATGGATATGATAAGTATAAATAACTCAAGGCACTTTTATAGTAATTCAAATTTGAACATGAATCTTACCCAAGGAATCCCTTTACTATGCAACTGACTTTAATTCCCTCAGATAATTGCTTCAGAAAGTTTGGATGGAGTTTATTCTGCTAGTCAAGTTCTGTTGCAATCTAAGAAGTGTTTTTAAGCAATCATCTGGCCTCTTTACAGTTCTGACCTCTTCCAATTCCAGTGCTGGATTAAAAAAAAAAAAAAAGTTGTTGAAGATGTTGCAACATTCTTACCCCCCTAATTCCTTGGACTGCTACCTAAAAATGCATATATCTAGTTAAGATCACAGATTCTACCGACTTCATAGTCTTATAGCCTATTACCAGCTTTAAGAAAAAACAGACCAGAAGAAGACAAATCTTAGTTCAGATTAAGCACCCCCTGATGTTATATGGGAAAAGCTATTTAAAATAATATTAAATGAGGCAAAGTATTCTTCCTAATACTCTAACAGATGTTGTTTCTTACATTACAGAAGGGAATGAGGGGGGACTTCCCAGTGGTCCAGTGGTTAAGAATCTGCCTGCCAATGCAGGGGACACAGGCTTGATCCCTGGTCTGAGAGGATCCCACATGCTGCTGGGCAACTAAGCCCATGCACCCTAGAGCCCGCGCTCCCCAACAAGAGAAGCCACTGCAATGAGAAGCCCATGAACCACAACTAAAGTAGCCCCTGCTGGCTGCAAATAGAGAAGGCCCACATGCAGCAGTGAAGACCCAGCACAGCCAAAAATAAATTTTAAAAAATTTTTAAAAGGAAATGAGGGACTTCCTGGTGGTCCAGTGTCAAAAACTCCCCACTGCCAGTGAAGAGGGCTCAGTATCGATCCCTGGTCAGGGAACTAGATCCCACATGCTGCAACTAAAGAACAGGCATGCCTATGGAAGATCAAAGATCTGCGTGCTGAAACTAAGACCCAGTGCAGTCAAATAAACAAATGAAGGAAATGAATGGGAACCACATGGTGGTAAATGGGTGAATAACAATTTACAATCTTCTGAAGGATGACACTGAAGCAAGCATCATATATTAACTGTGGCCTCCCAGCCATCGCTACCTTACAGGTGGTAGTACATTTGGGATTCACAAATTACATTAAATTCAAAAATCTTTACTGAGTGCTTACCATGTGCATGATACCAGGCTACATGCTATAAGAAATATTTTAAAAATTATATGATACAATGGCTGTCCTCAGGGGTGATAAGATATATACAAATAATCACAGAATACCACATACGATAAGCACTAAAAGAATAAGCCACTATGAGATTACATTTTTTGAAAGGATTAGAAGACCTCATACAGGAAGAGGCTTTTTGCTAGATTTTATTTATTTATTTATTTTTGAATATTCAGAACTGATTTCCTTTATTTTTTTTCAGTGGGTTTTGTCATACATTGATATGAATCAGCCATAGATTTACACGTATTCCCCATCCCGATCCCCCCTCCCACCTCCCTCTCCACCCGATTCCTCTGGGTCTTCCCAGTGCACAAGGCCCGAGCACTTGTCTCATGCATCCCACCTGGGCTGGTGATCTGTTTCACCATAGATAATATACATGCTGTTCTTTCGAAACATCCCACCCTCACCTTCTCCCACAGAGTTCAAAAGTCTGTTCTGTACTTCTGTGTCTCTTTTTCTGTTTTGCATATAGGGTTATCGATACCATCTTTCTAAATTCCATATATATGTGTTAGTATGCTGTAATGTTCTTTATCTTTCTGGCTTACTTCACTCTGTATAATGGGCTCCAGTTTCATCCATCTCATTAGGACTGATTCAAATGAATTCTTTTTAACGGCTGAGTAATATTCCATGGTGTATATGTACCACAGCTTCCTTATCCATTCATCTGCTGATGGGCATCTAGGTTGCCTCCATGTCCTGGCTATTATAAACAGTGCTGCGATGAACATTGGGGTGCACGTGTCTCTTGCAGATCTGGTTTCCTCAGTGTGTATGCCCAGAAGTGGGATTGCTGGGTCATGTGGCAGTTCTATTTCCAGTTTTTTAAGAAATCTCCACACTGTTTTCCATAGCGGCTGTACTAGTTTGCATTCCCACCAACAGTGTAAGAGGGTTCCCTTTTCTCCACACCCTCTCCAGCATTCATTGCTTGTAGACTTTTGGATAGCAGCCATCCTGACTGGCGTGTAATGGTACCTCATTGTGGTTTTGATTTGCATTTCTCTAATAATGAGTGATGTTGAGCATCTTTTCATGTGTTTGTTAGCCATCTGTATGTCTTCTTTGGAGAAATGTCTGTTTAGTTCTTTGGCCCATTTTTTGATTGGGTCATTTATTTTTCTGGAATTGAGCTTCAAGAGTTGCTTGTATATTTTTGAGATTAATCCTTTGTATGTTTCTTCATTTGCTATTATTTTCTCCCAATCTGAGGGCTGTCTTTTCACCTTACTTATAGTTTCCTTTGTAGTGCAAAAGCTTTTAGGTTTCATTAGGTCCCATTTGTTTAGTTTTGCTTTTATTTCCAATATTCTGGGAGGTGGGTCATAGAGGATCTTGCTGTGATTTATGTCGGAGAGTGTTTTGCCTATGTTCTCCTCTAGGAGTTTTATAGTTTCTGGTCTTACATTTAGATCTTTAATCCATTTTGAGTTTATTTTTGTGTATGGTGTTAGAAAGTGTTCTAGTTTCATTCTTTTACAAGTGGTTGACCAGCTTTCCCAGCACCACTTGTTAAAGAGGTTGTCTTTTTTCCATTGTATATCCTTGCCTCCTTTGTCAAATATAAGGTGTCCATAGGTTCGTGGATTTATCTCTGGGCTTTCTATTCTGTTCCATTGATCTATATTTCTGTCTTTGTGCCAGTACCATACTGTCTTGATGAGTGTGGCTTTGTAGTAGAGTCTGAAGTCAGGCAGGTTGATTCCTCCAGCTCCATTCTTCTTTCTCAAGATTACTTTGGCTATTCGAGGTTTTTTGTATTTCCATACAAATTGTGAAATTCTTTGGTCTAGTTCTGTGAAAAATACCGTTAGTAGCTTGATAGGGATTGCATTGAATCTATAGATTGCTTTGGGTACAATAGCCATTTTGACAATATTGATTCTTCCAATCCATGAGCATGGTATGTTTCTCCATCTGTTTGTGTCCTCTTTGATTTCTTTCATCAGTGTTTTATAGTTTTCTATGTATAGGTCTTTTGTTTCTTTAGGTAGATATACTCCTAAGTATCTTATTCTTTTTGTTGCAATGGTGAATGGTATTGTTTCCTTAATTTCTCTGTCTGTTTTTTCATTGTTAGTATATAGGAATGCAAGGGATTTCTGTGTGTTAATTTTATATCCTGCAACTTTACTATATTCATTGATTAGCTCTAGTAATTTTCTGGAAGAGTCTTTAGGGTTTTCTATGTAGAGGATCATGTCATCTGCAAACAGCGAGAGTTTCACTTCTTCTTTTCCTATCTGGATTCCTTTTACTTCTTTTTCTGCTCTGATTGCTGTGGCCAAAACTTCCAACACTATGTTGAATAGTAGTGGTGAGAGTGGGTACCCTTGTCTTGTTCCTGATTTCAGGGGAGATGCTTTCAATTTTTCACCATTGAGGGTGATGCTTGCTGTGGGTTTGTCATTTTAAAGGATTTTAAAGGAAAGAGCAGGATTTCATGGGGCAAAAATGGGAAGAAGATTGCATTAACAAACACAAAGGAAGAGGAGAAAATAAAGAATGGCTCATAACACGTTTTAGAAGAAAGGATAGACCAGAGAATGACAAAGAGCTTGGATCTGGAGAATTCCCCCAAAAAGAGTGAGAGGTGAGTGCTGGGTGGAGCAGCAAAACAAAAGGGGAAAGGGACTCTTCTTATTTGAAAAACACTTGATCCCAGAGAAGGAAGTTCCACTGACTGAGGGCTGCCAGCCACTCCTCACCAGCTGCAGCCAGTCCTGCAACAACAAAGCCCTATCTATAATATGTAAATCCTAAGCATGGAGTTTGGGATTTTAAATTTTTGGTTTTGAGCATAAGTTTTGAATTTTAAAAGGTTTGAATTTCTTTTCAGAGTGCTGCTGCAGCACATACATAGTCACAAAATCTACATGTGCAGCCTTCCTTCTGTAGTTTGAAACTACCCAAGTCTCAAGGGGGATTTGATGAGGTAAGTAAATGAGAAATTCACAAGCGCTAAAAACAATCTGAAATGCAGATACCTCTATTTTCAAGAAGATAAGCGGGAATCTTAACCAGATGGCTATTAAAGCTCCCTGGAACATAATCAGAAGTAACGAAAGTTTCAAATAACCCCATACAATTATGCCTTGTGAGATCCTTGTGAATTCTATCCAATGAGAAAGTAACAAGTCACATCTCATAGACTGAAGTACCCAGATGCCATGAGGACAAGGAAGAGAGCAAGAAAACATAAAAGCAGGGAATCGTCCAGGAAGGAGTGAACAACTTCTAGAGAAAAAACATAGCACATGCAGGAGTTGAACAAGGCCATTAGTTATTAATAGAACACGGAACTTGAGTGAATAGAAAATGCCAAGAAGTTAATAAAAGTAGGAATGATTTAAGCAGGCTTACACACTTGGCTATTATTAAGAGCCCAACCTCAGGTATTCAGACAGTCAACAAATAAAAATCTCTCTCTTCATTCAAAATTTAGATGTGTACCTCTCAACAGAAACCCTACCCACTCACCCCAAATGAGGCCCTAAGCACGTCTTGGCAGCCATGTCACACTGGCTTTCCAAGTTTCTTTCAGAGAAATGATGAGCTACAGGAACAGCTGGGCAGCACAGCACAGCACAAGCATCGGAGATGCCTCCGCCAATCTTTCGAGGGCACAAATGATGCCTCAGAACATGGACAATAAAACAAACCCTTGACTTCACAGTTTTTCTGGCCATTTTATTTGGCCACATACAATCTCTCCACCCTTGGATTCATCGTTGGTTTCGGTCTGTGACTGTCATTGATTTTGGTCTCTCTGACCTATTTTCAGTCTCCCTAACTGTGGGGTCTTATCCCCAAACATGTTGACCAAAGTCCTTGAGGATAGGCATTGAGTCCCACTCATCTTGGCAACCCCCCGAGGGTCTAGAGTCTTCAGGTATTTCTTGTAGAATTGGAAGCCCTGTTGCTAAATATTTCTTTGGAGTAGATTTATAAATACTTTCCCATTACAAAATGTTCTATAACCAAGGATTGCAGAATAATTGTTTTTGCTAGGAACAATTACACTTCAAAGGAGCACAGCTATTCCACTGGTTGTGTGTAGTGTCTTGGAAGAAAAACATGATATGAATCAGCATATCATAGACTAGACAAATAGAACTTCTCTAATAAATCTTGTTTTCAATACAGAAATTGTGGGCTTTAGAAATGTGCCTCATTTCCTTTATTATTAAAAACAAGCAAAAATTTTTTAAAAATGAAAAGAAGTAAGGAAGTATTTTGACAATATTTTGAGCAAAAGAGAAGATGAAAGTTATAGTGGCTCAGTAGTATCTGACCCGTTGCGAACCCACAGACTGTAGCACACCAGGCTCCTCTGTCCATGGGATTTCCCAAGCAAGAATACTAGAGTGGGTTGCCTTTTCCTTCTCCAGGGGATCTTCCTGACTCAGGGATTGAAACCACATCTCCTACATTGGCACATGGATGCTTTACCACTAGGCCGCTAGGGAAGCCCCCAGCATAGGTTCATGGGTTATAAAGTGCACTAAAATACACAGTTAGTAAACAAAGGACTGTTTTTTCATTTTTTTTTTAACTTTTTGTTTTGAGTTGGGGTATAGCCAATTAACAATCGTTGTGATAGTTTCAGGTGAATGGTGAAGGGACTCAGCCATACATATATATGTAAGCTAAGGGCTGTTTTTAATGACACCCATTGTGCTTCCCTGGTGCCTCAGCTGGCAGAGAATCCACCTGCAATGTGGGAGACCTGGGTTCCATCCCTGGGTTGGGAAGATCCCCTGGAGAAGGGAACAGCTACCCCCTCCAGTATTCTGGCCTGGAGAATTCCATGGACTGTCTAGTCCATGGGGTCACAAAGAATCGGACACAACTGAGCGACTTTCACCTTCACTTTCATTGTAATACCTCCTTGGTGGCCCAGAAAGTAAAGAATCTGCCCGTAATGCAGGAGCGTGGGTGAGTACTAAGTCTGACTCTTTGCAACTCACTGGGCTGCAGCCCACCAGGCTCCTGTGTCCATGGGGATTCTCCAGGCAAGAATACTCGAGTGAGTTGCTGGGCCCTCCTCCAGGGAATCTTCTCAGTCCAGGGATCGAACCCATGTCTCTAATGTCTCCTGCACTGGCAGGCGGGTTCTTTACCACTAGTGCCACCTGGGAAGGTCATAATGCAGGAGATCTAGGTTCAATCCCTGGATCAGGAAGATACCCTGGAGAAGGGAATGGCAACCCACTCCAGCATTCTTGCTGGAGAATTCTGTGCACAGAGAAGCCTGGTGGGCTACAGTCGGTGGGGTTGCAAAGAGTCAGACACAACTGAGCCACTAAAACACATTGTAAGACACACAGACCTTATTAACACTTAGGGGGTTAATATTGCTGATCTACATCCACTGTGAACTACTGAGCAAAGATGAGTCCATCTGTCCCCTGACTTCACAGAGTTCCTTGGGATGCTGTCTGAAAAATACAGTATTAAGGGAAAAAAAGTCAAAATAATTCAGGCCTGAAATCAGAAAGCCACTGCTTCTGGGACAACTACAGGATAAAATTAAAGTGAAAGTGAAGTTGCTCAGTCGTGCTCAGAAGTGCTCAGTCTTTGCAACCCCACTGACTGTAGCCTACCAGGCTACTCCATCCATGGGATTTTCCAGGCGAGAATACTGGAGTGGGTTGCCATTTCCTTCTCCAGGAGATCTTCCCAACCCAGGGAATGAACCCAGGTCTCCCGCATTGTAGACAGATGCTTTACCGTCTGAGCCCCCAGGGAAGTCCACAGATAATATTAGAGCATCCTTTTCCTTTCATAACCAAGATGAGACGCTATAACAAACAATCCCAGATAACGATTTCCTTTATCTCCATCTTAAAATAACATTTGATAGCATGTTATTATCTAGTTTTTCAAGCCAAGATCCATTAATCATTTCAAATGGAAAATTAATTACTTTTGGATCAGAAGAAAAATCAGAAGTCCTTGGAAAATATTGAGAATTTCTACTGTATATTCAATATCAAAGAAAATTCTTTCAAAAGTTCAATCCTTTCCAATGTTTAAATCCATCTTTTAAAAATTGCTATACTTCTATTACACATTTATTCAGTTATCTTTTATAACTGTCCAGGAAGACAGTGAAAAGGACCTTTTCTGGGCATTTATGTTAAAGGTAACATCAACGTAATGTGTCTTCTAAGAAAAATAGTCTTTTCTAATAAAAATAAGGATGGAGGGATCTTCAATGCATTTCTAAATGTCACAGAACAGGAGATATTTAATGTGATACTTTGTCTATAAAGGAAAATACAGAATTCAGTCAACTATTTTTAAGTTTTAAAATAATTTTTGCTTTAGTGTTCCATCAGTTTGTAGGTCTAGCCACCATCTGTTTACCAGTTTTCCTTTAATTTACCTTATAGTTTTAACTCAAATTATATTTTCAAAAAGTCAGGCCAATTTTAGAGCTGCAATCCCTACTAGTTAGACTAAATGACATAATTGACAGAGAAAATGTATTATAATGGCATTATACCAAAGCTAATCTTTGGAGGGAAAGTTTCAAAAACCAATAACACTCTAAATTAGAAACTAAAAACATTAGCCCCAAGTAATAATCACAAACTAGATCTACACAGGCAGCTGGTATTTGTCCTCAGTCAAGAGACAGTTGCTACCATTTTATTGTAATTTTACCTATACTAATGCTTAATTTATATGGATATCAATATATTTAAGGGTCTCTTCTCTGTTTAAAGCTAACTGGTAAGTTTTAGGGAAATATCTCAGTAAATTTCCATATAATTGATTTCCAAAAGAAAGGGACACAATAACATGTATATTTTTCCCCTGGTTAATACAACAGTAAGAACAAAAGGAAGCACTGTTTTAAACAAGAGGTGATTTGTTAGGACTAGTAACTTGCTACAATTTATGAAAGAGAGAGGGTTTTCTTTTCAAATTGAAAAAATAAATATATAAAAAGGCAATAAAACTGTAAAAAAGAAAGAAGATTGAATAACCAAGTTGGAGGGGGAATAAACCAAAGCAGGTGAAGACATCAATCAATTTCACACACTATTTACTCTACAATTCTAGGTACTGAAGGCTGGGGAAGGAAGGTTTCTCTGTGAGACCATAAACAAAATCGTATATGATCCAGTAACACCACAGCTACTTCAGTTCTGTCCCCATTTTAAGACTTCTCTAGTATAATTCCTTTGGGAGCAAGTGTTTGCTCAATTTTTATACCACAGGTTTTATTCTCTCTCAATATAAATTAATTTTTTTAAGTTACAAAACATTGATCCAAGACATAGTCATTTAATGAATTTTAAATCTTTTAATTATATTGGCTTTTTGGCAACGACCTTTTAAAAATTATTTTAGATAATGCTTAAGGCAAGTCATTTTCTCAAAATTAACACAGTGATTGATTCCTATCACTAAATGATTTCACAAGAAGCATCAGGCATAAAGCTAACAGCTGGGTAGAGGTTAAGCTTTTTGTGTGTTATGTTTGGCTACTGCTAACCCTGTGATTCTAGACATCTTAGAATAAACACATATAAATCAAATAATGCTTTTCTTTGTCACCTCAAATTTAAATCTATTTCCAAGCAACACTAGTTGAGATTCTAGGAACTACTCAGCCACTGGCTCAAGTTCTTACCTCATGGAACAAATGTCTACACAGGCTTGAAAGCAGTCTTGCTCAACCCCATGTCTGGTAATAACCACAAAAGGCTTTTGATTGTCCAAAAACTACATGAAAGGGGAAACATCCCAAAATCAAAAATCCTTAAACAAAAGGAGAAAGAGTGAACATCGGCAAAACATTAACTTTGAAGTACCATGTATATCAACAGTATTAAGACAAATCTTTCAAAGTAGCCCATCAACCTCACACTGCTGTCACCCACTCTTGAAGCTTGAGCCTGGCCCCTGCTGCATGGAGACCTCATGGGCACTTGCCCTTACTCCCACATTTACCTTCTCAAATTATTCACAAACATCACTCTCCTCCAGACTTGATGATCACGTAAGGGCTGGAACCACTGGTCTCATTCATCTTTGCATCCACTACAGCATTTACAACAGTGCTTTATTTACAATTTAAATAACTTTCTGTTGCTTAGAAGAGCAAAAAGAAAATGCTAAATTATGTTTCTCCTAATAATTAATTTTGTGAACTATTCATCAATTGCTGATGCACTTTGGTAAACACTCCCCTAATGGTTTTGAAGTAACTTAGAATGCACCCCTAATAGTTTGTGTGTGTGTGTGTGTGTGTGTGTGTGTATGTCAGTCACTCAGTCGTGTCTGACTCTTTGTGATCACATGGACTGTAGCCCACCAAGCTCCTCCGTCCACAGGATTTTCCAGGCAAGAATAATGGAGCGGGTTGCCATTTCCTTCTTTAGCAATAGGAAAAAGAGCTGAACAAAAGTATGAACCACAAAAATAAAGTCAGGAAGCAAATAATATAAAACTTGGTTTTTAATACCTGGTATTCTCTATAGGTATAAAAACTAAAGAGATTGTTAAAATGCAGCCTTTATTAAAGGAGTGCCTCAGTACTGTTTATTATAGTTTGGGAGGGGTTTTTTTGTGTGTAGTGGGGAGGGAGGACAAGGAGTAAAATAAGCAAAGCACACACATTACAGAATAAAAGCTTCATCCCAAGAGACAGATCTCAAACATACATCAGTTTTGTACCATTCTACACTAAGGTCTGATGTTAACTACCAAATCAGACTTTTTATGGGGAAAATTTTGAAAATTTACCTAGGAATCTGTCATGTGTTTTGCATACCCCTCCAGCACATTTCTGCTCTATCTTTACTTTTTAAAATCATATATATAATAACAACTATTGGAAAACTGGAATACTATTTACTGATCTGAATCTGTGAGAGACTTTTCTTTAAAAAAAAAAAAAGGTCAGGAATTGATGTATAACCATTTCATTAAACTCTTATGAAGAAAACTAATATTCTTAGAAGCTAAGTCACTCTGTGCATTGAATCAATGACCGAACAGAACAGAAACAAAAACATAATAGGCAAATGAGAAACAATTTTATTCCAAAGTAATTTTGGAGACACAGTTCCCTGAATGAGTTCATTGGTTCATTCTGAAATGGAATCATACAGCATATGAGGCAGTATTACAACGTCTTTGCCTTCTTGGAATAAAGCCTGTCACAAACATCCACAGGGCAGATGGAGAGAGAAGTAAAGAGGAGAACACAAGTTGTCACTGAGACCCTCTTCATCACACGTTTCCTGTGGCTCCCTTATTTCCAACCATTACAGCTTTGGTCTTTAGTGGTTAACTTTAAGAAAAATAATGATGATTGGTGCCCCACTAGCTAGAAACCAAAGCGTCCTAAAGATAAGAATACATTAACTGCGGAAACTGCCTCTGCTGAATCACCTATCACCAGATCTCTCAGACTACATGTCCAGATTACCATTCAGTTCAGTTCAGTTCAGTCACTCAGTCGTGTCCTACTCTTTGCGACCCCATGACTCGCAGCACGCCAGGCCTCCCTGTCCATCACCAACTCCCGGAGTTTACTCAAACCCATGTCCATTGAGTCGGTAATGCCATCCAACACAATCTCATTCTCTGTTGTCCCCTTCTCTTCCTGCCCTCAATCTTTTGCAGCATCAGGGTCTTTTCAAATGAGTCAGCTCTTCGCATCAGGTGGCCAAAGTACTGGAGTTTCAGCTTCAACATCAGTCCTTACAATGAACACCCAGGACTGATCTCCTTTAGGATGGACTGGTTGGATCTCCTTGCAGTCCAAGGGACTCTCAAGAGTCTTCTCCAATACCACAGTTCAAAAGCATCAATTCTTCGGCACTCAGCTTTCTTTATAGTCCAACTCTCACATCCATATATGACTACAGGAAAAACCATAGCCTTGACTACAGGGACTTTTGTTGGCAAAGGAATGTCTCTGTTTTTTAATACGCTGTCTAGGTTGGTCATAAGTTTCCTTCCAAGGAGTAAGCGTCTTTTAATTTCATGGCTGCAGCCACCATCTGCAGTGATTTTGGAGTCCAGAAAAATAAAGTCAGCCACTGTTTCCACTGTTTCCCCATCTATTTGCCATGAAATGATGGGACTGGATGCCAAGATCTTAATTTTCTGAATGTTGAGCTTTAATCCAACATTTTCACTCTCCTCTTTCATTTTCATCAAGAGGCTTTTTAGTTCCTCTTCACTTTCTGCCATAAGGGTGGTGTCATCTGCATATCTGAGGTTATTGATATTTCTCCCATCAATCTTGATTGCGGCTTGGGCTTCCTCCAGCCCAGCGATTCTCATGATGTACTCTGCATATAAGTTAAATAAGCAGAGTGACAATATATAGCCTTGACATACTCCTTTTCATATTTGGAACCAGTTTGTTGTTCCAAATTACCATTACATGGAGTCAAAGTGGTTACAATCCTAGCTTTGCATGAGAAAGTTTTTGGTTTTTCATTCTTAAGCATCAATGAGAAAGTAAAACTACCACACCATGCCTTCATATCATAAAATCACCCACTAGAAAAAGGAACTCAAGGAAGGTTACGTAGGCTGAAGTCTTTTTCCTGCAAATAAGAAGTGGGACACAGAAAGGATTTGTACCTGAAGAGTCCCATAGGATCTCACTCCATTTCATTGCCAGCCTGATTCTCAGAGATTTGGAGAGAACTGGCAGAAAGAAAAGGGTGAAGTCATATTCTGAGGGGTTCACACAATTTGCTTGCCAATGGAAAGACTAAGAGGAGACTGGGTATCTTCTCCTGTGAAAACTCCAAAATTACAACTCACTGCTGAACAATCATCAACAGGAGAATGTTGGATCCCACCAAAAAAAGATACCCCACATCCAAGGGCACAGGAGAAGCCCCAGGAAGATGGTAGGAGGGACGAAATCGTGTTTAGAATCAAACCCCATACCTGCCAGAGATGCTCGGAGGGATCAAACAAAACCTTGTGCATTCAGGAGACCCCACAGATACTGAAGCAGAGCTGCCTTTGAGTGTCTGAGTGTCTCCTGTGGAGGTACGGGTCAGCAGTGGCCTGCCACAGGGCCAGGGACTCTGGGTGCAGCACTCCTGGGTGTGGCATAAGCCCTCTTTGAAGAGGTTGCCATTAATCCCACCATAGAGCTACCGAGCTGATGACCCACCAACTGCAAAACAATTATACCAAACAAATTCTCACACTGTTAAGAAAGTTCTAGGATCCACAGCAGATTTCCCAACCTGGGGATCTGGCAAAGGGACTGAGAATCCCCAGGGAATTTGAGTTTGGAGGCCAGTGGAATTTGATTACAGAACTTCCACAGGACTGGGGAAACAGACTCCTGGAGGGCACAAACAAAACCTTGTGCACAGCAGGACCCAGGAGAAAAGACCACACAAGAGACTGACCCAGACTTGCCCGTGAGTGTACCAGACTCTCCGGTGGAGGCTTGCGTCAGCGTTGGCCTGCTACAGGGTCAGAGGCACTGAGTGTGGCAGCGCATGCATAGGACCTTTTGAAGGAGGTCGCCATTATCTTCATTACCTCACCATACTTTGGTCTCTGCTCAAAGAGCAGGGAGGGAACACAGCCCTGCCCATCAACAGAAAATTGGATTAAAGATTTACTGAGCACGGACCCGCCCATCAGAACAAGACCCAGTTTCCCCCTCAGTCAGTCTCTCCCATCAGAAAGCTCCCATTAGCCTCTTATCCTTATCCCTCAGAGGGCAGGAATAATGAAAACCACAATCACAGAAAACTAATCAATGTGAACACATGAACCACAGCATTGTCTAACTCAGGAAAACTATGAGCCATGCCATGCAGGGCCACCCAAGATGGATGGATCATGGTGGAGAGTTCTGACAGAATGCAGTCCACTAGAGACGGGAATGGCAAACCACTTCAGTATTCTTGCCTTGAAAACCCCATGAACAGTATGAAAAGGCAAAAAGAGATGACACTGAAAGATGAACTCCCCAGGTTGGTAAGTGCCCAATATGCTACTGGAGAAGAGTGGAGAAATAACACCAGAAAGAATGAACAGATGGAGCCAAAGCAAAAACAACACCTAGTTGTGGATGTGACTAGGGATGGAAGTAAAGCCCAATGCTGTAACGAACAATATTGCATAGGAACCTAGAATGTTAGATCCATTAATAAAGGTTAATTGGAAGTGGTTAAACAGGAGACGGCAAGAGTGAACATCGACATTTTAGGAATCAGTGAACAAACTGAACTGGAAATGGGTGAATTTAACTCAGATGACCATTGTATCTATTACTGTGGGCAAGAATCCCTTAGAAGAAATGGAGTAGCCATCATAGTCAACAAAAGAGTTTGAAATGCAGTACTTGGGTGCAATCTCAAAAACGACAGACTGTTCTCTGTTTGTTTCCAAGGCAAACCATTAAATATCACAGTAATCCAAGACTATGCCCCAACCAGGAATGCTAAAGAAGCTGAAGTTGAATGGTTCTATGAAGACCTACAAGACCTTCTAGAACTAACATCCAAAAAAGATGTCCTTTTTGTTATAAGGGACTGAAATGCAAAAGTAGGAAGTCAAGAGTTACCTAGAGTAACAGACAAATTTGGCCTTGGAGTACAAAACGAAGTAGGTCAAAGGCTAACAGAGTTTTGCCAACAAAACGCACTGGTCATAGCAAACACCTCTTCCAACAACACAAGAGAAGACTCTACACATGGACATCACCAGATGGTCAACACTGAAATCAGATTGATTATATTCTTTGCAGCCAAAGATGGAGAAGCTCTATACAGTCAGCAAAAACAAGACGGGGAGCTGACTGTGGCTCAGATCATGAACTACTTACTGCAAAATTCAGACTTAAATTTAAGAAAGCAGGGAAAACCATGAGACCATTCAGGTATGACCTAAATCAAATCTCTTATGATTATACAGAGGAAGAGACAAATAGATTCAAAGGATTAGATCTGATAGACAGAGTGCCTGAAGAACTATGGACGGAGGTTCCTGACACTGTACACGAGGCAGGGATCAAGACCATCCCCAAGAAAAAGAAATGCAAAAAGGCAGAACGGTTGTCTGAGGAGGTCTTACAAATAGCTGAGAAAAGAAAAGAAGCAAAAAGCAAAGGAGAAAGGGAAAGATATACCCATTTGAATGCAGTGTTTCAAAGAATAGCAAGGAGAGATAAGAAAGCCTTCCTTAGTGATCAATGCAAAGAAACAGAGGAAAACAACAGAATGGGAAAAACCAGAGATATCCTCAAGAAAATTACTGATAACAAGAAAACATTTCATGCAAAGATGAGAACAATAAAGGGCAGCAATGGTATGGACCTCACAGAAACAGAAGATATCAAGAAGAGGTGGCAAGAATATACAGAAGAACTGTACAAAAAAGATCTTCATGACCCAGATAATCACAATGGTGTGATCACTCACCTAGAGCCAGATATCCTGGAATGCAAAATCATTTGAGCCTTAGGAAGCATCACTATGAACAAAGCTAGTGGAGGTGATAGAATTCCAGTTGAGCTATTTTAAATCCTAAAAGATGATGCTGTGAAAGTGCTGCGCTCAATATGCCAGCAAATTTGGAAAACTCAGCAGTGGCCACAGGACTGGAAAAGGTCAGTTTTCATTCCAATTCCAAAGAAAGGCAATGCCAAAGAATGTTCCAACTACCACACAATTGCACTCATCTCATGCACTAGCAAAGTAATGCTCAAAATTCTCTAAGCCAGACTTCAACAGTACGTGAACTGTGAACTTCCAGATGTTCAAGCTGGATTTAGAAAAGGCAGAGGAACCAGAGATCAAATTGCCAACATCCTTGGGATCACTGAAAAAGTGAGAGAGTTCCAGAAAAACATCTACTTCTGCTTTATTGACTATGCCAAAGCCTTTGACTGTGTGGATCACAACAAACAGTGGAAATTTCTTAAAGAGACGGACTATGAGACCACCTTACCTGCCTCCTGAGAAATCTGTATGCAGGTCAAGAAGCAACAGTTAGAACTGGACATGGAACAGCAAACTGGTTCCAAATCAGGAAAAGAGTACATCAAGGTTGTACACTGTCACCCTTCTTATTTAAATTATAAGCAAAGTATATCATGCAAAATGCCAGGCTGGATGAAGCACAAGCTGGAATCAAGATTGCTAGGAGAAATATCAACAACCTCAGATATGCAGATGGCACCACCCTTATTCAGAAAGCAAAGAAGAACTAAAAAGTCTCTTGATAAAAGTGAAAGAGGAGAGCAAAAAAGTTGGCTTAAAACTCAATATTCAGAAACCTAAGATCATGGCATCCAGTCCCATCACTTCATGGCAAACAGATGGGGAAACAATGGAAACAGTGAGAGACTTAATTTTGGGAAGGCTCCAAAATCACTGCAGATGGTGACTGCAGCCATGAAATTAAAATTGAAATTAAAAGACACTTGCTTCCTGGAAGAAAAGCTATGACCAACCTAGACAGCATAATAAAAAGCAGAGATATTACTTTGCCAACAAAGGTCCATCTAGTCAGTTCAGTTCAGTTCAGTTCAGTCACTCACAATTGTTCGACTCTTTGCGACCCCATGAATCGCAGCACCCCAGGCCTCCCTGTCCATCATCAACTCCTGGAGTTTACTCAAACTCAAGTTCATCGAGTCGGTGATGCCATCCAGACATCTCAACCTCTGTCGTCCCCTTCTCCTCCTGCCCCCAAACCCTCCCAGCATCAGGGTCTTTTCTAATTATTCACCTCATCACATGAGGTGGCCAAAGTACTGGAGTTTCAGTTTCAGCATCAGTCCTTCCAATGAACACCCAGGACTGATCTCCTTTAGGATGGACTGGTTGGATCTCCTTGCAGTCCAAGGGACTCTCAAGAGTCTTCTCCAACACCACAGTTCAAAAGCATCAATTTTTCAGTGCTCAGCTTTCTTTATAGTCCAACTCTCACATCCATACATGACCACTAGAAAAACCATAGCCTTGACTAGACGGACTTTTGTTGGCAAAGTAATGTCTCTGCTTTTTAACATGCTATCTAGGTTGGTCATAACTTTCCTTCCAAGGATTAAGCATCTTTTAATTTCATGACTGCAATCACCATCTGCAGCGATTTTGGAGCCCCAAAAAATAAAGTCTGACACTGTTTCCACTGTTTCGTCATCTATTTGCCATGAAGTGATGGGATTGGATGACATGATCTTAGTTTTCTGAATGTTGAGCTTTAAGCCAACTTTTTCATTCTCCTCTTTCACTTTCATCAAGAGCCTTTTTAGTTCCACTTCACTTAAAGCTATGGTTTTTCCAGTAGTCATGTATGGATGTGAGAGCTGGACCATAAAGAAAGCTGAGAGCCAAAGAATAGATGACTTTGAACTGTGGTGTTGGAGAATTCTCTTGAGAGTCCCTTGGACTGAAAGGAGACAAAATCAGTCAATCCTAAAGGAAATCAGTTCTGAATATTCATCGGAAGAACTGATGCTGAAGCTGAAACTCCAATCTTTGGCCATCTGATGCAAAGAAATGACTCATTGAAAAAGACCCTGATGCTGGAAAAGATAGAAGGCAGGAGGAAAAGGGGACGACAGAGGATGAGAAGGTTGGATGGCATCACCGACTCAACGGACATGAGTTTAAGCAAGCTCTGGGAGTTGATGATGGACATGAAGCCTGGCGTGCTGCAGTCCACGGGGTCACAAAGAGTCGGACACGATGAGTGACTAAACTGAACTGAGAAAAATAATCAAGCCTATAACAGACATCAAGTCCCTATTCATAGTTTGTGAATATCAAGAAATATCACAGCAGTAATTTGCTCAAACTTAGCATTTTGTGTGCCTTTGCATGTGTGTGGATGCATACTTAGGAAGAGGAATGCACATATAAATGCATAAACATAGAGGAAAACAATGCAAAGATGCATAAGACATTTACTCATATTATAATATCCATTATCAAAGGTCATGGATGGAAAAGAGCAGATATGCATACATCTTTATATCATTTCACCATTTCATCATGTACCATCACATGGAATAAAGAACACAAATAGCAAATGTTGGTGAGGATGTGGAGGATTGAAAGCCCTCCTCCACTGTTGGTGGGAATGTAAATTGGTGCAACCACTGTGTCTAACAGCATGGAGGCTTCTCAAAAAACTAAAAGTAGATGTACCATATGATCCAGCAATTCCACTTCTGCACATATATCCATAAAAAACAAAAATACTGTTTCAAAAATAGTTTCCAGAAGCCAAGGTAGAAAAGCAATCTAAGTGTCAATCAACAGATGAATGGATAAAGATTAAGTCCATATATGCCGTGGAATATTACCAGTCATAAAATAGAATGAAATATTGCCATTTGCAGTAACATGGATAGAATTGATGGTATTATTCTAAGTGAAATAAATCAGACAAAGATAAATATGTATGATATCACTTATATGTAGAATATAAAAAATACAATAAACTAGTAGCTAGAACTAAAAACAAGCAAACTCAGAGATATAGAGTTTGCTTGTAGTTACCAGTGGGGAGAGGGAAGAGAGGAGGGCAAAATAGGGATAAGAGATTTAGAAGTATAAACTATTATGTATAAATAAAACAAGCTACAGGATATATTGTACAGCAATGGGAATATAGCCAACATTTTATAATAACTATAAATGGAGTATAACCTTTAAAGACTGCAAATCACTATATTGTATTCCTGTAATTTATATAATGCTGTGCTGTGCTAAGCCGCCTCAGTCACGTCGGCCTCTGCGACCCCATGGACTGGAGCCCACCAGGCTCCTCTGTCCATGACAGTCTCCAGGCAAGAATACTGGAGCGGGTTCCCATGCCTCTTCCAGGGGATCCTTCACACTCAGGGATCAAACCCACGCCTCTTATGTCTCCTCCATTTGCTGGCAGGTTCTTTACCACTGGTGCCACCTAGTAAGCTAGAGCCACTAGCTTCCCTATAACTTAGGAAGCCAATTTATATAATATTTTATATCAATTAGGGCTTCCCTGGTGGTTCAGATGGTAAAGAATCCTCCTGCAATGCGGGAGACCTGGATTCAATTCCAGACAGCTGAATAAAGATGCGTCCTCTTCAAATGCTAGCTCTCCACTGGCAGGTTCCCTTTTGCTACTGGCTGTAAATGTCGTTTTTTGGTTTTTTCACCATTTGACCAATGAAGAATCAGTTCCATTTCACTGTGCCCAAGAATTTAGACTTGTTTCTACAAAAACTGTACACAAGAAATAAAATCTAATCATTCTTATTCTGTTCAATGGCCAATGCTCATTTTCTAATACCATTTTTCATCTTAATAAAAGATATATAGAATATATCAGAGACTATAACAGTACAAAATTAAAGCAAACTAAAATTTTTGAGGACAATAAAATTTTGATACACATTCTTAAGTATTACTTTTGTTTAAATTATCTGTCTGGTGATAAAAATTTAATTCTCAAAACTGAGGTATTTTGTGACTTTTCCAGGAGGGCTCACTAACCATAAGTATGACATTCATGGTTGTAAAATTTAATTAATAGTAATCTAAGAGTATTCTGAGCAACCTAAAATATTAATTATTGTTTTACATACTCTGAAGAGGAACTCTATGATAACTAGAAAGGATAGTCTCAAGAGAAAATTACCATACCAAAGAAGAAACTGAGATTATCATACTAAGCGAAGTAAGTCAGAAAGAGAAAGACAAATGCCACATGATAACATTTATATGTGGAATCTAAAATATGACACAACTGAACTTATCTACGAGACATACTCACAGACATAGAGAACAGACTTGCAGTTGCCAAGGGAAGTGGGGTGGGGAAGGGATGGATTGGGAGCTTGAGATTAGCAGACGCAAACTATTATATACAGAATGGATAAACAACAAGGTCTTACTGTATCACACAGGGAGCTGTATTCAATATCCTGTGATGAACCATAATGGAAAAGAATATGAAAAAGAATATATATATATATATGTGTATATATATATATATGTATACACACACGCACACACATGCATAACTGAACCAGTCTGCTATACAGTAGAAATGAATACAACATTGTAAATCAACGATACCCAAATAATATAAAAATTTTAAAAAGAAACTAAGAAAGTTCCCGCCCTTTTTTTAAACAGATAAGCCTAGAGAAAATACAAAATTGATTGGAGGAATTACCAGATTAAAAAATTTAAATGTCTTTTAAAGTGATCAACAAATGAACAAATGAGGTGGTCAAGGGACAGATTTCAGAGACAACTCTTTTAAGGTGGAACAATGAAATTCTAAAGCTACACAGCAATTAACAGATGCCACACCAGAATTCCACAACACTGCATCAGGATTCCTACCACCATCCCCTGGTCATTTCATTCATTAGGTAAAAATCTTAAAAGCCAGATTGAGTGGGGAGGTCCCACTTAAGAAAGGGTACACATTTTCACTACAAACCTCAACTGATCATGCCATCAACACCGCCTTTAAAACTCCAGTGTGAAAATAATTCCATCACCCTGTTAATAAGACATCAATAAATCAAGTTATCAATGTTTATGGAAATTGGTTATTTAAAGAAATCCTATATAGCAATTTACGGTGACCTTGAATATCTTTCTATAAAATGAATAGTCTCCATTGTAGAGGGAACATCAGTGATTAAAAGAAAAAAATCAAGCCAAGCAAGAATTCTGTGTTCTAATCTCAACTGTATCACTGAAGCTGCT
The DNA here is from genome assembly GCF_033118175.1 of Dama dama. Taxonomy (NCBI): domain Eukaryota; kingdom Metazoa; phylum Chordata; class Mammalia; order Artiodactyla; family Cervidae; genus Dama; species Dama dama. The sequence goes on from NC_083710.1 coordinate 52,836,914, forward strand.
GTGTGATCTCCAGCATGAAATTTAACTCTCAGACAAAATCTATTTTCCTATCTATAAAATTGAGATAAGGACATTTGTCATGACTACTTACCTGGCAGTTGAAAGATTCATATGACATGACTTATAAAAAGGTGCTTTAAAAATCATATCCAAATATATTAGCTACTACTTTCATTTCTTTCTAGAGTTAAAGAAGATTAAGACAGACTGTCAAAGACAAATACTCCAATTTTGATGCCTGAGCAACTACTAAATTGTTATCCCATGTCAATGTCTAAAGAAAATTGCATAAGAGTAGAGCAAATAGATTCAGGGAAACCACACTGCGCAGTAAGAATCTATAAAGTCAGTGAAGTATCATAATCAAAAAGAATCAATATCTTTTAACATTTTACATGGGATGTCTAAGTCATCATTACTATTTCTTCTCTATGATATCCTTAGGTTTGATGATGTTTTCTTTCAAGTAACATAGCAGACAAAGTTAAAAGTTTATAAATGGCTTACCTTACTCTTTAAAGTAAGTCAGTATGGAAATCAACAGCCCAGAAAAGATAAAGCAAACCTCCCCCTCCATAACCTCCATCAGTGAAAGCAAACCTTACTTCCACCTGATCACAAAAAAGAATCCAGTTACACAGCTCAGTTAGTAAACCCAAGGTCATACCATGGAACAGAACTTCTGGGCTGTGTCTATAAAACAGTGATCCAGGCTTAACCCAGCACTTTCAGGATCTTCTGGTCTGACCTTGCACATCCAAGGCTTCAAGGCAGAACAACTGTGGTACAATCTGCCAGGACTTCCATGCACAGGAGTTTACACTTCTGTCAAATAAGAAAGCCTATACAATTTTTCTTCAAAAGAAATCCCTGGTAAAATAAAAGTTATCAATTTAAATGATCCCCAAATCTATTTATGGTTAACTGCTCTCAAAATGAAAAAAGAAAATCTCTGGGCCAAACCAGAAAAAATGGGGGGGAAGAAAACTCTAATATACTTGCTATAAAACTGAATGCTGGTGACCCTTCCAAATTCATATGTTGAAACCTACTCTTTCGACATGATGGTATCTGGGAAGTGATTAGGCCTCATGAGGCTCTGCCCTCATGTGTGAAGACACCCCAGGGAGGTCCCTTACCCCTTCTGCCATTGGAGGTTATAGTAAGAAGACAGCCACCTATGAGCCAGGAAATGGCAACAATGAATCTGTCACCACTTTGATCTTGGATGATCTTGGACTTAACAGGGACCAGATTGCAAGAAAAGGATTTATTTCTAAGCTACCCAGTATATGAAATTTTTGTTAACGCATCCTGAATGGACTAAGACAATTGTGAAATGCAAAGACAAACCCTGAAAAACCACAGGTTGAGAACCCAGAGAATGGAGTAGTCCTGAAGAACTTGTAATCTACACAATAAACTTCCCCCCAAATGGGGCTTTCCTGGTGGCTGAGATGGTAATACCAGGATCTGCCTGCAATAATGCAGGAGACCTAAGTTCAATCCCTGGGTGAGGAAGATCCCCTGGAGAAGGGAATGGCAACCCACTCCAGTATTCTTGCCTGGACAATCCCATGGACAGAGGAGCCTGTTGGGCCAAAGTTCTTGGGGTCACAAAGAGCTGGACATGAGGAAGCAACTAACACATTCACTTTCACTTTCATTCCCTCAAAATATCCATATGGAGAAGGAGGAGAATTAAAATTAGTCTTAGTTTATATAGAATGATCAATAGTGGCTAAAGGGACTTCATTCTAAATCTCCAAAGATTGAGCAGAACAGTTTATTTATTATTCTATGAGTGAGCACCCTGGTGAAAATAAAATTAGAACAAATGCATGTGACAGAGGAGAATCTGAGTTTACAGGTAACATTCTCACAGTATCTGTAGCTATATCTTATCACTGATTTACTCTGTAACTGGAAATTATAACACTTTATTATCTGGATGAAGAGAGGACAAAAATTATACTTTAAGTTTGAAGACATTCCTTTCTCACTGTGAAACGCACATGTCTTTAAAGGCTGAACACTTCCTAGTCTGCAAATGGAGTTTAATTTAGTGTGGTTCCATTGCCTCATTTTTTTTTTATATTGTAGTGGTTTTTGTCATGCATTGTATTGCTTCAAAATGAAACAGATGGGATTTTTGAATTCTAAACTAAAGAAGCCTTTTCTCTACTTTGTTCCCTCACCTCACCTAAGCACACACTTCAAATCTCTTTTCTTTCTTATAGCCCCATCTTTTTTCCAGGTAGAATCAAAGGGTCAGCACGTGAATTTAGGAAAGAGGTCATCACAAGGGCTTTTCTTGTGAAGTGTTGTTGTCTTACACCAGCCTAGTACCCCAGCTCATCAGGAGGCAGATGGAGAAATCACAACTTACCAAATGTTTATCATACACACAGATGGCTGTTTCTGTTTTGAATCTTGCATTCCTGTATGATCCCATTTGATCTGAGTGGATGCAAACACGTGCTCCCTCAAGGCATAGCAACCCCACCTCTGTCCACCCACGCCTCCCTTTAATATGGCCAACTGGGTTCCTTCCCTGGGTGTGCTTGCTCAAACTTGCCTTCCCACACTACTCCCACAGTTCTGTTGATGTAACAGAAAATCCTTGCTGATTCTCATTCAAAAACAAGGTGAACCAAAGTCTTGTGGCTTAAAATGGGCTGGGCTCAAAGTCAGGTCCTGGGGAACACTGGCAAACGAACACCCGTGGCTAGCTTAAGCTGAGCTAATTCTGGGGGTGTTCGGAGAAGGCAATGGCACCCCACTCCAGTACTCTTGCCTGGAAAATCCCATGGATGGAGGAGCCTGGTAGGCTGCGGTCCATGGGGTCGCTAAGAGTCGGACAGGACTGAGCGACTTCACTTTCACTTTCACTTTCCAGAGAGAATAAAAGGGAAATGAGGTTGCAATGGGCTTTGAACAGCTTTCCTAAACACTTCTAAACAATCAATTATAAAAGACGGCCTAGAAATTATAACTCGTAGAATTTTCTAGTTGATTCGTAGAAGCAAGTAATATGTACCAATTATTATGAGCAATCTGGATGTTGGTTTTGTTTCTATGCAATTTTCAGTCTTGAGAACTCTAAGGAAACACATGTCATAAGACTATTAAGCATATGGGTGATAGGATTATAGGAAGATTTTTGGTACACTTTCTAAATGATTATCATTACTTTAATGGTCAGAGTTAGGCAACAACTGTAATGACAAAAACAAAAGGCATTTTAAGTTGCATTCTTGTTACCAAAGATCTTTATTAAGGAATTATCTGCATATAATCCAATTGTCTGCTGATGAGTGGGGCTGTGCTCCCTCCCGGTTAGTTATTTGGCCTGAGGTGACCCAGTCCAGGAGTCTATAAGCTCTACAGTAGGGCTACTGGCGATCTCCAAAAAGGACTTATGACAACACACTTAGCCCAGAACTGCTGCTGGCCGTGCCCCCATCTCCATGGCAGGCCACTGCCGACCCACGCCTCCGCAGAAGACCCTCAAACACTCACGGGCAGGTCTGGCTCAGTCTCTTGTGGGGTCTCTGCTTCTTTACCCTGGGTCCTGGTGCGCACCAGATTTTGTTTGTGCCCTCCAAGAGTCTCTGTTTCCCCCAGTCCTGCAGGAGTTCTGCAATCAAATCCCACATATAATTAGCAGTCAGCAAATCCTTCCCTTATCGTTCAGTGACTAAAAAAAAAAAAAAAACCACAATTATTAAGAATCCACAGCATACCTGAATCTGAATTGGTACTACAGGCTTCAGACTACGTTCCAGGAACAGAATACAGTGGAAAATATAAACTTGTGCACATATAAATTTCAAAATAATGTGTGAAACATTAAGAAAGCAGTACTGAGAGGAACTATGAAAAGAGAAAGGCAACTTGGTTCAGTCTCAGGGTTAAGAATGGACTTTTTCGAAGAACTGAATTAGCCTGAAGTGAGCCTACTGCATGAGTAAAATGTAGTCAACTGGAGTGGAAGAGAGAAAGATTCCAGGCAAATATTCTCTGGTGAAAAGTGGCAGAAACCCAACTTAAACTGGCTTAAGCAAATAAAGAGAACTCATTTTCTTTGTTTAACCAGAAAGGGTCGGTGAAGAGCTGGTTTTATAGACAGCTGAAACCAGGGACCCTCCATTCTCTTGCCACCCTTGGCTTCCTTCCCTCTTGGCTGCAGGAGCCCCTTCTAGTCCTGTCACAGAAAAGCATAGACTCGCAAGTGAAATATATCCAGAGAAGAGTTCTATCTGGTCTGGCCCATGCCCAGAGCTAGAGCGGTGGGCAAGATGTACGTGAGCCATCTGCACAGAGGAGGCTCTCCAGCCTGGGAGCCAGCAGAAACCATGACTGCAAGTTTCGCTAAAACCACATGTCCTGAGGCATAGGTTTCTGTAGTGGACCGCAGCCCCGCACAGACAAAACAACGCCCATGACACAGCAGGAATGTCAACAACCACCCAGTGAAATGTGACATCACGGATGAGGCAGAGAAGAGCTTGAGGGAGGACAAAGAAGACAGAGGTACCAGCACTCAGCACGATATGGGAAGCGGAAGTTTGGACTGGGGAGGTGTGGGCATTTACAGCCACTTTCAGATAAAAATGAAAATGGCACAGAGAAAACATTTCAAAAGGTAACACTAACATATAAACTGTTTAAGAGGGTAACTGATGTTTTTGAGTTGGACGTACTTTCTATCTCCTCATAAACATAGCATCATCTTCCATTTATGGACAAGTAAACTGAGATGGGTTATCCGTAAATGGAAAATGGTAATACCAACCATATGCTGGGTAAACTGAGATTGTGGAGAAGGAAATGGCAATCCACTCCAGGATTCTTGCCTGGGAAATCCCATGGGCAGAGTAGTCTGGCGGGCTACAGTCCTTGGGACAGCAGAGAGTCCACACAACTGAGTGACTAAACCACAACAAAACTGAGATTGAAGATTTAACCTGTAGCAGGAGTCCCCAACCTCCGGGCCACAGACTGCTACCTCCTGTCAGGTCGGTGGAGACATTAGATAAGAAATAAAGTGCACAATAGAATTTTAAAACAACTTATAGATTTTTTTGCACAATCTGTTCCCACTTCTGTTCTAATATTTTCATCATCGCATGCACACACAGTATGTCATAAAATAAAAACAATCAACTTTTTTTGTGAAGAAATGAAAATGCCAAGATTTTTTCCTCTTTTACAAACATTGAGGTGTACAAGTGTAACACAAAGGCAAAGAACATTCTTTAGTCCAGTAAATAAATTACCTTTAATCCAGTAAATAAATTAAGAGAGATAGATCTTTCCTAATATATTTGAATCATTTGTATACCATATATAATATTATCTTACACAGACTCATACTAAAAGGTAAAGAAAAGACTCACTGGCAAATTATAAAGCTTCAAACAGATAACTAAAAGATATTTAAAATATAAGATTGCAAAACACTTTAATAATGCAGATTCAATCTAAGAAAGTATATGAAATACTGTATATTTTTTAATCAGTAGAATGAAAAAGTTCAGAGAACTTTACAGACCTATAAATGGTTACTTTCAATACTTCTAATTACATTTACCACATAGAGAGGAGAGAGAAAACATACACAACACAATTACAACACCTAAAAAAATAGTCTGATATCACTGATATACTCAAAACCTCTTCAAATACAGACATGATTCCTTCACGATAACTTCAAAAGAAGATTTCATCAATAAAAACTCTAACAGAGGTTTCTAATTTGATCTTTACAACCTTTAAATATGAGATTAAAATGTTAAGGCAAGCAATAAACCATATCACAAGGGTATCATGTTGTTTCTACTGCTTACTTTTAAAATATGAGATTAAGTTTCTCAATGCAACAAGTTTAAACCTGCCACAGAAAACAGAGATAATACCTTATTCCTAATGCATTTGCCTATCCATGTGAAGTTGCCAGGATGAGCATCTACTTGGCTGGCGTATCTGACATGTTCATTGAGGCTGAAGCTTCAGCCGGTCTGGTTGTGGCCAAAGAGGTATTATATGTGATCAGGGGACTACATGGTAAAAATGAAGAAAGCAGCCAACTCAATTGAAAGGTTTGTTACATACAGGGAGATTAAGCAAATATGTAAATATTTGAGAATATTAACAGTTGAGGATAAGGAAAGACAAGTTTCCCACTGATGAAAAAGGGAGTAACAAATTAAAGTGGGAGTATAGAATAATCTGCAGTGTTGGGTTGGAACTGGAAGTATTTGTGTGACTACATGGTTTTAATATTAGTAAATATCTTTAATAATACTAAAAAATCAGTTTTTAACAGACAAAAAATATGTACCACAGAAATTGTTGCTTAGTCACTAAGTCGTGTCCAACTCTTTGAGATCCCATGGACTGTAGTACGCCAGGCTTCTCCATCCATGAGATTTCCCAGATAAGAATACTGGAGTGGGTTGCCATTTCCTTCTCCAAGAGATCTTCCCAACTTAGGGGTTAAACTCACATCTCCTCATTGGCAGGAGGATTCTTTACCACTGAGCCACGAGGGAAGTCCAGTCCAAGAAACAGATGTATATAAATGTATATGTATGTTATGGACTGAATTGCATCTCCTGAAACTTCCTATGTTGACACCCTAATCTCCAAAGTGATGGTATTTGGAGATATGACCTTCAGTAGGTTGTTAAGCACAGATGAGGTCATGAGGGTAAAGTCCTCATGACGGGATCTGTGCCCTTAAAAGAAAAGAGAAAGCCCACCCTCGTACTCCCTCCCTCTCCTCATCCACCACAGGAGGATATAACAAACCCTCTCACCAGACACCAAATCTACCAGCCCCCGGGATCCTGGACTTCCCAGTCTCCAGAACTCTGAGAAACAAACTGTTCTTTAAGCCATCCAGTCAATGGTATTTTGTCATAATAGCCCAACTTAACTAAGACAACACATACATACATATAATTTACAAGTCTGTCTGCTGAGAGATCCTAAAAGCTGAGACGCCCAGGAGCAATGAGCACACCAAGTGTCCAGGCCTTGACTTCTGAACACCACTCTCCACTACAGGAATCTGGGGCTCCTTGAAGAAATGGCTGATTCTCAGACTGGGGCAGGGTGAATGAGCCTGAAATGTGCTTCCGTACCAGAATAAAACATTTGAAGAATGATGAGGGCATCGAAAACGAGACAGAAGTCAGTGTGAAGGAGCTGTAATGGCCAAATCTGAGACAAGTTGATCTCCAAAACAATAATGTCAGCAACAGATATAGCCCATTGCCCAAAACAGGAATCCATGAATTTCTGCCAGTAGAAAAACAGAAAGATAGAAAGATACAGATAGATAGACACACAGACAGACAGAGTATAGCGCTACTTGATACAGAATGCCAACTAACTCCAGAAGATAGAAAAATGGAATAAAAAAAATACCATTTCCCAACCATCATAGTAATAATGGATTCAGGTGAGAATCATCAATAAAAATTAATTTAATTTTAAAAAAGAGTTATCAATGAAAGCTAATACATAAGAATCTGAAAAGTATCTCCTCACAAAATTTGTTGTTGTTCAGTTGTTCAGTCATGTCCAACTCTTTGCGACCCCATGGACTGCAGCCCACAAGCTTCCCTGTCCTTCACCATCTCCCACAGTTTGCTCAAACTCAAGTCCTCACAAAATACTAACAGTTAACTGACAAGTACAAATTCCTAACAAAATTCTCTTTCTGGAGAAATCTGGCAGGCACTATCTTGACCAAGTGACAAAAGCTATCATTACCAAATCTACAGGACAAATCAACATCCTGTGTCTCTGGGTATGATAAAGGACACACCTCTGTGGTATTCCTTCCAAAAATGCATAAATTGAATCTAATCAGGAGGAACTATCAAGTCCAAATTGAGGGACATCCTACAAAATAAATGGCCTCTTCAAAAAGTAAGCAAAGCTGTGTAAAAATGTCAAGGTAAGAAAAGAGAAGAAAAGATTAAGGAACTACTTCAGATTGAAGGAAACTAGAGAGACATTAGATCTGGATCCTGGGCCTATGAAGGGTGTTATGGAGATCACTGATGAAATCTGAACGAAGTCGTGGATTAAATGGTAATAATAGATCAATGGTTTTTCCTGAGAGTGATGCTAGCGCTTCTGTTATATCGGCGTGTCTGTTTTTAGGAAAAACACACAAGTATTAATTGGGTAGGGCAACTTGCTCTCAAATAGTTCAAAAAGTCACTAAAAAGTGTTAAAATATGTAAAGAGAGAATTATAAGTCAAACTTGGCAAAAAGTTAATAAGTGGAAAATCTGAGCGAAAGAGATGGGAAAGTTCTTTGCAATTTTTTAATGTTTTCATAAGTTTGAAATTATTTCAGAACAAACAAAAAACTTTTTAAAAGTAGTTTTTAAAAATTCTACTTCAGTTGGCTGAAGTACACACATTCCTTAAGTCCACAGGAATATTATTTCCTTCAAGTAAATTCCTTGAAGTTATACTCTCATTAGAGTTAATAAAAAATGTGGAGTTTTTTCTAACTCTTCTACAAAACATCAATATGCAACTTTTCAGACTTGATCCCCTAAAAAGCAGCTGATGTCTTTAAAGTTCTCTGGGCTTATAACAGAAGCCCAGAGAATAGCTAATTCACCAGTAGCAGCTAATTCCTCTACAAACCAAGCAGGCTGTCACATGTCCTGACCTAATCACTGAGAAATCACTACCATTCCCTGTGAACTATTGGAATATACTGTAACTTTGGTTACAGGCAGAGGTCTGCCTAAAGAGTTTTTACTGGTGCTACAAATCATTTATAAACCTGATTTTTAAAATCTTTTCGAAATAATTTTAGAGAAAATATATCTGCAGTGATTGCAATTCTTGGGAAACCTAGTGTTAGCCTAGAAGATACTCAAAAAAGCTAAACTAATATGCAGAAGGCTTCCCCAATGGCTCAGTGGTAAAGAATCCGCCTGTAATGCAGGAGACACAGGAGACGTGGGTTCAATCCCTGGTTTGGGAAGATCCCTTGAAGAAGGAAATGGCAGCCCACTTCAGTATTCTTGCCTGGAAAATCCCACGGACAGAGGAGCCTGGCGGGCTACAGCCCAAGGGTTGCAAAGAGTCAGACACAGCTGACCACAGCCCAGCACAGCAAAAGGAAAATCTGTGGACTTCCCCATCACATTCCAATTTACCATCATAAACTTTCTGTCACTCCGCTTCATCCAATAGTAACAATGCTGGTGACCTGCTCTTTCAAAAGACAACTTCCACCTTCTGAATTTTCATAGTCAGACTTTTCTCTTGAAGTTGTATATATTCTGTTCATTAAAATTTCCTGGAACTACTGGAAACTTACAACTGATAAAGAATAAAGCAGATAAGCACCTCTATTAATTTGACCATTAAAGAAAAACACATTCCAATTTATTTCAGCAATGCTTACATTCTGTTTTCTCTAGAAACATGTCTTTGAATATTAGCTGTTCCTAAAATACCCACCTTAAGAAAGCCTAGTCACTTGTAACTGCCTAAAGATGGGGAAATGAAAGCGCCTCACCCCAGTGTAAAAAATGAGGCAAACCCAACAACATCCTCCCTGGCACCTATAGTTTCAGGAAGCACAGCCATCAAACTTGTAACTGAATTCTATAACATGGTAGATCTAAAAGGCAAGCACATGGAAAGCCACATAACACTCAATATCCAAGTTACAAATAGTAAAATATTTTGGAACATTTTTACAATGTTAAGATTTTCATCCAAAAGCATGCAAGTCTCTTCACTTACTCTTTGTAGCAGATTAATACTGCCTTCCTCTAATATAGATAAACAGTAGCTAATCCAATTCCCTTAGATTCATATTTTAGAAAATGTAGAAATAGTTTCCCACAGTTATATGCCTGTCTAGTAAAGAAGGGCATAGGATGAGATAAAAATATTTATGGTTTGAGGTAATTTAGGTGGAGAGCTACATTTTTTAGTACCAAATATTTAACACACTGTAGCATTCTGTGCACCATACATTTTGAGAGCAAAGAGTTTAGCTGCTGCCGCTATAGATAAGCTCAAGCAACATAAGGATCAATGCTTCTCTTTGAACGTTCTCTAAATATATTTCCCAAAGAGAAAATCTCTAGAAAAATTGTCTTGTTCCTCACCCAAGAGCTAATTCCAGTTTCTTGATGGAAACTTCAAGTGAAATTTGCCATCTTCATGCTAAATTTACACATAAATTTTAGCTCTTACAATATCTTATGCTGATTTGTATTCATTTAAGGCCAAATATTGTGATAAAAGTTATGTTTTTTACTTTCAACAGTTCATATTTAATACTGTGTCATCAGCCTGAATATGTTACTTGGAACTCTGAAAACCAATATGCTTGATTGTTTACCCTTGTGTTCTGTCGCTAATAAACAAATTATACTACTTACTCACTCAAAGATAATATATATACAAAATAATAAGGTTGTCTAACATGGAGAATGTTAAACAGAAATTATAAACCGCTGACTATATCTAAATCTCCGCATAGATAAAGTCTTCACTTGTGGTTGCTTAGAATCCACCTCTGAATCTAGTCTTCTTTCTGTCAATTACTATTTCTGCTTTATTGCCTGTTTAGGAAAACAAGTTTTTAAGAGAATTTAACCAGTGATAGACAGAATAATGCCTCCTCTCAAAGATGTTCATGTTGTAATCCCCATTAACTTACAAAGCAAAAGGGACTTTGCAGGTGTGATTAAATTAAGGATCTTGAGATAGATTATCCTAGATTACCCCAGTGAGACTAATGTAATCACAAGGGTCCTTATAAGGGAAGGAGACAGGCAAGGGAATCAGAGAAGAGACAGAAGGGTGGAAACAGATGTGGAAATGATGCAATGGCTGGAAGGGAGCCACAAGCCAAGGAATGCAGGCAGCCTCCAGAAGCTGGAAAAGGCAAAGGACAGATACTTCCTTCCACATTCTTCTACCTCCAGAAGGAAAGCAGCCCTATTCACACTTTTGTCTCTTAGACCTATTTCAAACTTCTGACTTCCAGAACTATAATTCAATAAATTTGTGCTGTTTTAAGCCTCTAAGTTTTCACTAATTGGCAACAGTAGCAATAGAAACAGATTCATTTTTTTTAATTACCTACAAATGGTCAGTATGAAATAAACTTGTATGTATAAAACATTCAAAACTACTTAGAAAATAATACGCTAAATGTTGAAATTAATGTCTGATTTTATGAGGAATTCTAAGGACAGTTCACTATCTTTAGACAAGCATTTTTTGATCCACTATTTGCCAAACCCTGGTATTTAAAAGATGTACAATATAAATGTATCAAGGCAGAAATTCTCACCTTCAAGTACTTCCAAAAAGTCACACAAGTGAACGAACATTTACAGTAAGTTGATAAGCACTTTGGAAACAAGAGAAGGCCATTTCCATTGAGGGTGGGGAGTACACAAATGAAATGGCTAAATCTCTATGGAGTACGTCCCTTGGGAAAGTCTGAGGCTATGCTGAGCCAGGTCCCATGTGAAGTGGGCTGTAAGCCATGCGTAAACTTAGATTTCACCTTTCAAGTGATGAGAAACCAGATGGCGGGGGTTAAGTAGTGGAATGACTGACTGAATTAAATTTTAGAAGGAAAAAAAAGAAAACAACGTGTGCTCTGAAAGTGCAAAGTCTAGCCTAAAAGCAAGAAATGTACAATGAAGCCTGAACCTATGTTTGTAACCACCATATTTTAATATTCATTCACAAACATTCAGTGATCAAATGATTACCTTCTATCAACCAGGAGCTTTGCTAAGTGCTAGGTGATAAAAAAGAAACTAGGACATAATCAGTGCTTTTAAGAAAAAAAAACTATACCTCTGTATACACAATAATATACAAAATGGATACAGTGGAAATATCTCTAGGGACTCATCTAGAAATCATATTTTCAAGAGTAGGCACCAAATTCATTCCACAGGAACCACAAATTAATATGAAGCAATGATTACAATGTGCTTACTTTTCAAAAATCAAAAGCTAATCAATCTCATGGTGCTTCCCAGGACTCTTTCCTAGGAAAAACCCCTTGGACAAAGGAGCCTGGCAGGCTACCATCCATAGGGTCACAAACAGTAGGACACCACTGAAGCAACTTCACTTACACACACAATCAATCTCAAAAATAAAAACGGAGGTAACTGCTTTCTCACAGAAAAATTTAAATAGCTTCCCCCACACACGCAAGTACCTTATAAGCATTATATATTTTAATCTCTCTAAGGAGATTAAAAATATACCTTCTTCTTTGCCATAACTCAAGAAGGCCTGTGTAACACAGTACACAGACAGTGTTCAACATCGACTTTGCTGGAAAATTACAGAGTCGTGACAATTTGAACTAATTTAAAATCACAAGCTTTAACAAGATCAGTTAAATACAGAGACAGACTCTATAGCCTTCCCCCATCCTGCCAGTAAAAATCAATCACCACATTCTCTCTGTTCCCACCGCAATTTCCACACACACCCCCAAATTACAGCAACCACCACAATCTGATCTGTGATACAGTTTATGTGTCTGTTCCACTCATAAAAAGACAAACAAGACTCCATTACACATCGTGTACCTAACAGTGCAGTGTAGCTACACTCAGTCTTTAAGCTCAATCAACGTGACAAAGAGAACAGAACTAAATATAGCTAATAATTATTAAAATTTCCATTTTAAGGCTACCTAAATAATGATTTCAGAAAACATTTGAATACTTTATAAACATCACAATATACACTATACCTGGATACTTTTGGAACTTCCTGAATGATATAATGAGTAACCTCAAAACAAAAATGTCAGGTCTCCAAGAAGAGGAAGTGGTATCTGGCTTTTACCAAATGCCATTTCACATTTAACCACTTAAAACCTCAGTTTTTTCATCTATGAAACAGTGCTAACAATAATACCCATCCACAGAATAATCTTAGAACAAAATAAAATATTTAGTAGAGAATCTAGCATGTAATCAATGTTAATAAATGTTAGTCATTGTGGTTGTTAGAACTAATGTTTTTATAATGAAAATCCTAATGTAACGTTACTATAATGAAGAGTCTAATGATCATCAGTAACAAAATACAGCAATACTAGAATACCTCAACATAGAAAACAACTGTAAAATCACTTATTTTGGGTTTGAGAGTATAATGTAAAACTAACATTTAGATTTAAGTGTGACTGATTTGGGAGGGGGGTGGAAATGAAGAGAGGAGAGTGAAAGGTGACAGAAAAAGAAAAAAGAAGAACAGAAAACAGTGCAGACTCCCTATTGTGCCAATACTGAGAACTGTTTTCTGGGGTCCTATACAAGCGTTAGTCTCTCAATCGTGCCCTACTCTTTGCAACCCTATGAACTGTAGCCCACCAGGCTCCTCTGTCCATGGGATTCTCCAAGCAAGAATACTGGAGTGAGTGGATAGCCATTCCCTTCTCCAGGGGATCTTCCTGACGCAGAGATGGAACCTGGCTCTTCTGCACTGCAGGCAGATTCTTTATCATCTGAGCCACTACGGAGGCCCCTTTGCTGGTGTCCTGATCTCTGCTAAAAGCAGCAGCAACACTCAGCCCGATGGAGAGCACCTTTGCAAATAAACTGCTACAGGTAATCACTTCTCTGTTTATTTTATAAATATCATCATAACTTCTCTGGGCTTACATAAATAACTAGTTACTTAGGCTTAGAGGCCCCTAGTTGAACGTGGGCAGATGAAAAAGAGACAGTGGCCACAATTTGTCACTTACAAATAACTTTGTAAAGAGCTTTGTTTCCTGTTGAGTTTAACCATCAAGAAATTAAGGGGCAAGTTCCGCCACAGAGTTTCTACAGTTTACTAAAAGAACATGAACATTAGAATTACAGACACAAAGGCAGTTAGATTTGTCAGATGTCTGGTTTTTAACAAGATAATGTTTGCACTTCCATATGAATTCACAAAATGTTTCAGTATTTTGGTTAGAATCATTTGAAAGTAGTAAAGATGGCATTACATGAAACAAAAACACATATAAATGAAAGCACGCTGCCAAGTGTAGGCAAGATCAAGGAAATGGTTGGAAAAGTTCTCATCACAGCATTTCCAGATTATGCGGGAGCTGGGTGTCCCTATTAGAGGTCAACCAAGCACTTATGAAGCTCTGCCTTTCAGCCACCATTCTAGAGCTGAAGCCATAACTGAAGCAGCAGAAGCGCTTGCTGCTCTTTCTTTTTTCTACATCGGTGATTACCATCTAAGGGGAAAGAAAGAAAGCTCATCAGAACCCCCAGGGAGGTTCCATCCCTCACGGAGCAGAGAGATGCCTTCTTCTTCTACCTCATCCCTGAAACTACTTTGTATTTGCCAGGGAGTCTTGCCCTATCAGAACAAGACCCAGTTTCCCCCAAAGTCAGTCTCTCCCAGAAGATATTAAGAAGAGGTAACAAGAATACCCTGAAGAACTATACAAAAAAGATCTTCATGACCCAGATAATCATGATGGTGTGATCACTCACCTAGAGCCAGAAATATTGGAGTCTGAAGGCAAGTGGGACTTAGGAAGCATCACAATGAACAAAGCTAGTGGAGGTGATGGAATTCCAGTTGAACTATTTCAAATCCTAAAAGATGATGCTGTGAAGTGTTGCACTCAATATGCCAGCAAATTTGGAAAACTCAGCAGTGGCCACAGGACTGGAAAAGGTCAGTTTTCATTCCAATTCCAAAGAAAGGCAATGCCAAAGAATTCGCAGACTACCACACAGTTGAACTCATCTCACACACTAGCAAAGTAATGCTCAAAATTCTCCAAGACAGACTTCAACAGTACCTGAACCATGAACTTCCAGATGTTCAAGCTGGATTTAGAAGAGGCAGAGGAACCAGAGATCAAATTGCCAACATCTACTGGATCATCAAAAAAGCAAAAGAGTTCCAGGAAAACATCTACTTCTGCTTTATTGGCTATGCCTAAAACCTTTGACTATGTGGATCACAACAAACTGGAAAATTCTTAAAGAGATGAGAATACCAGACCACCTTACCTGCCTCCTGAGAAATCTGTATGCAGGTCAAGTAGCAACTGTTAGAACTGGACATGGAACAACAGACTGATTCCAAATCGGGAAAGGAGCTCATCAAGGCTGAGTATTGTCACCCTGCTTATTTAACTTATATGCAGGGTACCTCAGGTGAAATGCCGGGATGGATGAAGCACAAGCTGGAATCAAGATTGCCACGAGAAATATCAATAACCTCAGATACCCAGATGACACCACCCTTACGGCAAAAAAAAAAGTGAAGAAGAAATAAAGAGCCTCTTGATGAAAGTGAAAGAGAGATGAGAGTGGAAAAGCTGGTTTAAAACTCAACATTCAGAAAACCAAGATCATGTCATCCAGTCCCATCACTTCATGACAGATGGGTAAAAATGGAAACAGTGAGAGACTTTATTTTTCTGGGCTCCAAAATCACTGCAGATGGTGACTGCAGCCAAGAAATTAAAAGACACTTGCTCCTTGGAAGAAAAGCTATGACCAACCTAGACAGTGTATTATAAAGCAGAGACATTGCTTTGTCAACAAAGGTCCATCTAGTCAAAGCTATGGTTTTTCCAGTAGTCATGTATGGATGTGAGAGTTGGACTATAAATAAGGCTGAGCATCGAAGAATTGATGCTTTTTGAACTGTGGCATTGGAAAAGACTCTTGAGAGTTCCTTGGACTGCAAGGAGATCCAACCAGTCCATCCTAAAGGAAATCAGTCCTGAATACTCATTGGAAAGACTGATGCTGAAGCTGAAACTCCAATACTTTGGCAACCTGGTGTGAAGAACTGACTCGTTGGAAAAGACCCTGATGCTGGGGAAGATTGAAAGCAGGAGGAGAAGAGGATAACAGAGAATGAGATGGTTGGATGGCATCACCAAGTCAATGAACATTAGTTTGAGTAAACTCCGGGAGTTGGTGATGGACAGGGAGGCCTGGCGTGCTGCAGTCCATGGGGTTGCAAAGTGTTGGACACGACTGAGCAACTGAACTGAACTGAACTTGCCCTACTTAGAATCACGTGTGTGAAAGTGTTAGTCTCTCAATTATGTCTGACTCTTTGCAACCCCATGGACTGTAGCCCACCAGGCTTCTCTGCCCATGGATTCTCCAGGCAAGAATACTGGAGTGAGTGGATAGCCATTCCCTTCTCCAGGGGATCTTCCTGACCCAGAGATCGAACCCAGGTCTCCTGTATTGCACAGCCATCAGTAATCACAGAGACCAGGAAAAATGAATCTAAAGGTAAGACATGTCTTCACCTGGGGCGTCAAGCACTTCAGGCCACCAACTCTGAAATCCAGGTGGAGGGAATTAGGACATAAGGCACGACAGGGCTTCCAAGGCAGTGCTGGTGGTTAAAAAAAAAAAAAAAAGAAAGAAAGAAAAACCTGCCTGCCATTTCAGGTAGACCTAAGAGACTCGGGTCCGATCCCTGGGTCAAGAAGATCCCCTGGAGGAGGGCAGGGCAACCAACACCACTATTCTTGCCTGGAGAATCCCATGGACAGAGGAGCCTGGTGGGCTACAGTCCATAGGGTCACACAGAGTCAGACACCACTGAAGTGACTTAGCACACACATAGAGGCATGAAGGGGTAACTTTTGAAGTTTGTGTAAAGCATTTATAAGCAGATAAACTAGGAAAAAAATAAACACCTGAAAAAATCACTAGCTGTCAGAGTAACAGAGAACAAAGGCAAAGTAACCACAGATTTTAGGCATTCCCAAATGCTCAAGGAAGTAAAATAATATTTAGTTGCTAATAAAATAATATTTAGCTGCTAGTATCAATGGTGCTCCTTAGTAAATAAATACTGTGATCATCAATTTATAAGGGAATAATAAAGTGCAAAAGAATAGGAGAAAAAGCTTTAAAAGTTTAATAATTTCATACTGTAAATAAGAAGTCAAGTTTTGTGCATGTTTCATTTATTTTATTGAATACCTTGATGGAAACTGGGATCTTGGGTTTTAAAAAAAAAACTATGATGTATTCTACAGCTTTTCTATAAGCGTTCTAAAGACCTGTAACACAACTCAAAGGAGAAAAAAAATAAAATGTATCTGGTTCTAGGGTTGATCATTTTATCCCTGCAGTCTGTATGTTTGTTTATAAACCTAATTTCAAGTTTTGTGTTAGTATTGTGTTAATACATTAATTTATAATGTGAATTAATTATGACTTTCCATATTTCATTACTGGAAGGAAATTATATTAATGACAACCACTTATTGATTCCTTCCTATGAAATGAACCAGAAAATTTTCCAGTTCCTTTTTGTACATGATCTCATTTAATCCTCACAAAATCTGTGACTAGATACAATCTTCTCTATTTTTCAAACAACACTCAGAAAGAAGTCACTTGCTCAAGGTCAGAGACATTTAACCAATGAAAGAGCTAAATGTTGGCAACAAAGTTCTGTGAATCCATGCTTTTTCCTCATACTATATTGAAGCTAGAATTTTTGAATATTTCTTTGCTATAACCACACAGATAATGCTATTTCTCACTTTTACATCTTTACAGAATTTGAAAGAATCTTCAGGTATATGCTGTAGTTCTCTGTGTCCCACATAGCACATAGAACATACCACTGTTCTGGAAAATGCTCAAGTTGTTGCTGAATAACTTCATTTTTACTCAAAATGGCAACAATCTTAATTTTTATTCTCTTTTTTATTAATTTCTATTGGAGTACAGTTGCTTTACAATATTGTGTTATTTTCTGTGGTAGACTGCTACAGAATAATTAACATCTTGAAATGTGCAGAACAGACCATTTCCTGGTCCACGTGGCCCAGTGGACTTCTTGTGGAGATGTGAGTATGAACTAGATATGGACCTTGAGCATGTAATTGCCTCATTTGTACCAAAAGGCATAATAACATCTAGTCATCTATTGCATTTTTCCCAGAAACCACTGTGAGCATCCAGCGACATAATATATGCATAATGCCTTCTGAACTGTTAAACCATCAATGAACATAAGCACTAAAACTAGCAGGCTCACAGCAGCTACTCACCCAGAGTAATATCCAGTACTGCCAATATTCACTTCATCTAATTTTGGGTTTATGATTGCTACAAAAACAAAGAAAAAAGTCTGGATTGGCAAATTTACAATTTATTAACACACAACATGCAAGGGCATGTTGATTGATGGCACAAAAGTTTTCAAGCCTTGAAAAAGTGCCATCAAGTGGTAAATGGAACTTACCACTGCTTCCCGGAAAGTTCTCAAATATTGCTGCCATCTTACTGTCATATTTGCAGTTTAGTTCAATGACTGCTAATTCAATAAGCTTGACTGAAAGTCTAGAAACTTCTATCTTTGAAAAGTTATTTCAGGTAATCCTGAGTCACGGTTGCCTTGAAAACCATTTCAGTAATCTCACCTTCCTATAATTATTGTCCTTAATAATAAGCCTGTCCTTAACCAGGCTTTCCTGCTGGCTCAGATGGTAAAGAATCTGCCTGCAATGTTAGAGACCCAGGTTCAATCCCTGGGTAGGGAAGATCTGGAGAAGTGAATGGCTACCCACTCTAGTATTCTTGCCTAGAGAACTCCATGGACAGAGGAGCCTGGCGGACTACAGTCCATGGGGTCTCAAAGAGTCAGACATGACTCAGCGACTAACAAATACAATCAAATCTAAGATGTCATAGACAGTAAGACACATCCAGATTGCAGAGATATTAAAGTGGGGAAAACATAGGTATCTTAGAACTAATGAAATATACTTAAGTCAAAGACTAGAGTCTTTATTTCAGAACAAACCGGAACACTAAAGGGTGTCTAGTGTAGTAGCACCATGGTCATACTTGTATAATCTGAACAGTGGCAGGGCATTACTATATCACCAGTCACTTAGTTAAAATTACAAATTATTTATTATACACACACACACATATATATATATAAATATTGGGGCTTCCCTGGTGGCTCAGACAGTAAAGAATCTACCTGCAATGCAGGAGACCCAGATTTGATCCCTGGATTGGGAAGATCCCCTGCAGAAGAAGGGAATGGCTATTCACTCCAGTATTCTGGCCTGGAGAATTCCATGTACAGAGGAGCCTGGCAGGCTACGGTCCATGGGGTTAAAATTAAAAATTATTTATAATATAAATATATAGGTTAATATTATATGTGTTAATGCTATATAATATCAATGAACTGGTACCTAATTATAATCAGATAGTATATATAATTATATGTATTTAGTTCAAATATGCCAAGGCATATGCAAAATTCTTATGAAAGATAGGAATCTCACAAGCTGTGAGATGAGTGACATTTTCACATTTTAGGAGTCATAATTGAAGCAACTTGTACTAAAATTTACATAATATGTTACATCTTTAAAGACTGGTTTAGTTTGTTTTTAAAAGATGAGGGGGTAGTTTGATAAAGTTTATTAGTTACTAATCATAACCTGGGAAAGTGTTTTAGCTCACTGAAGAAAACTGCCTGTTTATTATCTTATTTTCTCATTACCAAAACACTTGGTTTCTCTGCAAAAAGCCTACTCATTTCACATGCTTTATGATTTACATTTTAGCACTTCATCTCTTTAGCTAAGAACCATAAATCAAATACTTATTTTAATTAATATGTTCAATATAAAGTATAAAATGTTTTTTAAAAACTAAGAAATCAAACTAATAAATGAATTCAGTAAAGTTCCTGGAAATAAAAATCAGTTGTATTTACATACACTAACAAACTATCTGGAAGAGAAATTAAGAAAAAAACCTCGTTTACAATTGCATCTGTAAATGATCTGGCAATATTACCTAACTTAGTTATCAAATGCAGCATCACCAAAAACAGAACAAAAGACACTGAATGTCTCTGGTGCGATGAGATGGAAAGAACACAGTCTCACTTATAGAATATTCTAGTCATAATATTTAATCTGACTGTAACAGGAAATATAATCTGACAAAACCAAACTGGAGGCATTCTATATGAAAACTAGCCTGTACTCTTCAAAACTATCAATATTATGAAAGATAAAAGGCAGCAGGGGCTTTTCTAGATTAAAGGAGACTAAAAAGGCATGACAACCAAATGCCAGATATGCTCCTTACTTGAATTTGTATTGGGGAAAACTGGTAAAGGACGTTTCTGGGACAACTGAAAAAATTAGAATACAAACTGTATACAGTTAACTTTATTATACCAGTGTTAAATGTCTTAGCTATCATAACAATAGGGTGGTTGTGCAACGACTAAAATTGTCTTTGTTTTTAAAAGATACATGCTGACATACTATGTCTACATCTTACTTTCAAGTGGTTCAGCATTTAATAAAGGAAGTAATATAAAGGTCCCCAAATGTTAAAAACTGGTGACTTTACATGAAGGGATACTGTGTCCATGGTACTGTTTTTTCCACATTTTATAGACTTACTTTTTTTAAATAAAATTGAGGTAAAAAATATATAGCTTATGTCTGATGTCACTATGTCACCATGGCCTTCAGTTTCCTCCTCTAAATCTTTTTTTTGTATTAAATTAGAAAAAAGTGTTAATGATCATACTTGGTGCTTATGAAAATATTCAATGAAACTAGATTCAAACTCCTAGTTGCACTATAAATTAGCAAAACTTTAGGAAAGGCAACTTAAAAGTAGGTGTACAG
Organism: Dama dama; assembly: GCF_033118175.1. Lineage (NCBI taxonomy): Eukaryota > Metazoa > Chordata > Mammalia > Artiodactyla > Cervidae > Dama > Dama dama. Next base: position 52,857,648 of record NC_083710.1, read on the forward strand.
AACCAATCAAAACTACTCTAATTCTTTCATGCTTACACTGCTGGTGATAAATTTAAATTAACCAAACATAAATAAGGAAATTTTTGCCTGTAATATCTCCCAGTTACTTCTAGGTTTGCCACCCACCACATCCATTGGCTGAAACAAGTAACCTCTGGAACCATGTGCAGTAGTAGTATAAATTTGTGCACAGCATGGTTTACACTTTATATCATCTAAGCCTCATTAAAAAAAAAAGACTTTAGCTTTGAAACTATATTTTACTATTCACTTAAAACTTACCTCTGGGCTCCCCTGGTGGTCTAGTGGTTAAGAATCTGCCTGCCAATGCAGAGGACATGGGTTCCATGCCTGGTCTAAGAAGATTCCACATGCTGTGGGGAAAATAAGCCCGTGGGCCACAACTACTGAGCCAGCATTCTAGAGCCCCGGAGCCTGGACTAGTGAAGCCCATGCCTCTAGAGCCCGTGCTTAACAAGAGAAGCTCTGCAGTGAGAAGCCCGCACACTGCAACCAAGAGTAGTCCCCGCTCGCCACAACTAGAGAAAGCCTACACACAGCAACAAAGGCCCAGGGCAACAAAAATAAATAAATAAATCTTTAAAAAAGAAAACAACAAAAATACTCCTGGCTCAACCAGGCTCCCATCCCCTCTGGACCTACTGACAGAAGTCTTCTTAAGGCCTCACACTCGGCCTTTTTCTAGTTTAAAAAAAAAGTATCTGTACTAATTGGAGATCAAGCAAGTAGAAGTCAAACACGTGTGATTCCGCTATACCTACCATCATCTCACAGAATAACAATGTGCCCTCAGCTTTTATTGAAGGTTATTTCACAAAAGTCATATTTAAAATGCAAAACTGTAAAACTGCAGTCACTCCAACATCACATCAAGTCTCAAATGACAAATTTCATTTAGAACCAAGTGTTGAGAAAAACTGTTTCCACTGAGAAGCTGGCATTTTTCTCTGCTTTTAGGTTACTTATCAGATGTACCTTATTGCTCTGCTGCTGGGAAGCCTAAGAATCAACCCTGACACTGAATAAACATGATATTAACATCTGTAAATTACATAATAGCCTCCTTCTCCTTTCCTTGGTTCCAATTGTCCACTTCTGTTTTATTAACAGTCTTTCAGTTCAGTTCAGTCCCTCAGTCGTGTCCGACTCTTGTGTGACCCCATGAATCACAGCACACCAGGCCTCCCTGTCCATCACCAACTCCCGGAGTTTACTCAAACCCATGTCCATCGAGTCGATGATGCCATCCAACCATCTCATCCTCTGTCGTCCCCTTCTCCTCCAGCCCCCAATCCCTCCCAGCATCAGGGTCTTTTCCAACGAGTCAACTCTTCACATGAGGTGGCCAAAGTACTAGAGTTTCAGTTTCAGCATCAGTCCTTGCAATAAACACCCAGGACTGATCTCCTTTAGGATGGACTGGTTGGATCTCCTTGCAGTCCAAGGGACTCTCAAGAGTCTTCTCCAACACCACAGTTCAAAAGCATCAATTTTTCGGCGCTCAGCTTTCTTCACAGTCCAACTCTCACATCCATACATGACCACTGGAAAAACCATAGCCTTGACCAGAAAGACCTTTGTTGGCAAAGTAACGTCTCTGCTTTTTAATATGCTAACAGTCTTTACTAGGTGCCACTTCCTAGCACTTTTAAGAAAGAAAGTGCAAGTCGCTCAGTCACGTCCCACTCTTTGCGACCCCATGGACTACACAGTCCATGGAATTCTCCAGGCCAGAATACTGGAGAGGGTAGCCTTTCCCTTCTCCCGGGGATCTTCCCAACCCAGGGATGGAACCCAGGCCTGCCGCATTGCAGGCTGATTCTTTACCAGCTGAGCCACCAGGGAAGCCCAGTAAGAAAGAAGAAAGTTTTAAGAAAGAAGGTCAGTATAAATAAAATTTTAATGTACAACATAGTGATGAAAATGTTTTAGAGCTAGACAGAGGTGATAGTTGCACAACATTATGGATGTACTAAATGCTACTGAATTATACATTCTATTTAAAATAGTTCACTTTATTTTCTGCAAATTTTATGTCAACTAAAAAAAGAATACAGCATAATCCCAGCAAGTAGCATACAGTTAGCTGCCAAATAATCACACTACCTTCTTCCCATTTTCACTGCACTGTGTGGAGAGAAAACTAATCTGCTTTCTGCCCTCTGTATTGTTTCTCCCTCCCTTCTGCTCCGTTACACTTCACTACAATTCTCAGTTGCTCAGTTTATGTTAAGCCTTAAACATTCTCTTGGACCAGCAATTTCTGAATGAGCCTGCTTTGGGGGCTCAAAGGAATTCTTTTTTTCAAAGATTTTTTTCATAGAACCCCAGTACATAAATCAAATAAAACCAGCTGCTCCAGTTGAAGATCGTTCGTGAGGGGTCTAAGACCTCCAGACAGTACAGCCCTGAGGACCCTCCTCAAGTTAAAACCACAGGCTCATAGAAAGCTTGAAGCAGACACTTTATGAGCAGAAGAAGGACTTTCATATGACATTTCTAGAAAACCACAACTAAAATGTTATCTCCTGTGATCCAGATAATTACTTCTCTCTACCTTACACACATATGAAGGACTGAAGTGTTTTAAGATATAGTTTGACTTCCACCAGTTTCTCTGGTGAAAATTACTTGTTGGCAATTTGCAACAACTTTTATAGACAGGTTAGGCAACGGAATGTGGAATAATATTTAATCAGAAAAAATTAATTAATAGTTCTTCAGTTCAGCTCTGTCACTCAGTCGTGTCCAACTCTTTGCGACCTCATGAAGTGCAGCACACCAGGCTTCCCTGTCTATCACCAGCTCCCGGAGCTTGCTCAGACTCATGTCCATCGAGTTGGTGATGCCATCCAACCATCTCAACCTCTGTGGTCTCCTCCTCCTGCCTTCAATCTTTCCCAGCATCAGGGTCTTTTCCAAGGAGTCAATTTCTTTGCGTCAAGTGGCCAAAGTATTAGAGCTTCAGCTTCAGCATCAGTCCTTCAGATAAATATTCAGGACTGATTTCCAAATAGTTCTTAGAAAAATATGAAAAAAAAGATGATTTTTCTATAAATCACTGTTATTATTTTTACTGCTACAGATAATAAAGATTTGAAATGATAGTTCATTTTTAAATTGGTATTTTAATTCAGCTTTTCCAGTCAATGTGATAAGATTTAGGAAGGTATGCTCATAGTTTCCTAAATATATGCTCATACCATGTGCTCATAGTTTGAACATGTGGAGCTTTCCTATATTAATTTGGGTATTTTGGTCATAAACTCCAAATATTCTACGAAGGAGGTACAAAAGGTAATCAGATTTCCCACTTCTGAGCAGACAATAGTACATTCTGAGTAACTCCAGACATTATAAGCTGCATTCCAGTATATATTCCTTGGTGGCTCAGATGGTAAAGAAATCGCCTGCAATGCAGGAGACCTGAGTTCAACCCCTGGGTTGGCAAGATCCCCTGAAGAAGGGAATGGCAACCCACCCCAGTATTCTTGCCTGGAGAATTCCACGGACAGAGGAGCCTGGCTGGTTACAGTCCATGGGGTCGAGGACACAATTGAGTAACTAACACTTTCACTTCACTTTCATATGTATTTCTAACTATATGTTTACATTATAATATAAAACATGCTGCATAAGTATTAATGTATTTACATATTTAATATAACATGTATTTATAATAACATAGATTTTATATATATATTACAAATAGGAAACAAATTACGCAAAGACAGACTTAGCTGTATGTTTACACATTGCAATTAAAAATTATCTATTGATTCTTAAAAAGAGCACTTGATATCAGTGCAAATGTGCACATAATAATGGTTATTATCTTATAGACTACCTTTTGTTTGTAGACACTGTAAAGCAATTTGCTTCTTCTCTAATAACAGTCCTATTACCTCCATTAATATAGACAAGAAAACTGAGACTCAAACAAGTGAAGTGATTTACTCATATACTTTCGGGGGGAATCGAAGAGTCTGTAATAAGAATTTGTCTGGCTTCTAAATTCCTGGAGTTTCCCAAGTGACATGAGTATCCTTATTCACAGTGCGTCCTTCAGTCCTGACTCGATAGTTTACGCTTCTAAGGTGACGAGTGGTAAACCCAGCAAGAAGACTCATGAGAAGGACCAGTCACATAATTAGAGGGTGGGGCTTTGTGATAACCTGAGAGGGGAGGGGGCTGGAGACTGAGCTCAATCATTCATGCCAATGTAGTGAAGACTCAAGGAAAACTCTAGCCAACTGGGTAAGCTTCCCTGGCTCACCCCAATACACAATCCTCTGTGTATCGCCACATACTTTTTCAGGATGTAAATCAGAGTTCTGAACACATATCAGAAGAAGGTAAAGTTACCAATATTATCCTTTTCATTTGTAATTTTCCAGGAGGAAAAAATATAACATATATATGTTAAAGATGAAAGAAATAGCCAAGGTGTTATCAAAAGGTTTAGCACTAAAGGGCTTGACAATTCTTTCTGAAATTATAAAGTAAAGGAAGGAGTAATATTAAAATATGATACATGCAGAGTCTTAGGAACATTGTTATTGCATTAAATGAAGTGCACCTCTAGAGGACAGATGGCAAATCTGACAGCACAAAACAATGAAGAAAAAACAAGGGGAAAAGGCACAAGAAATGAATGGCAACTGTGACCACTATGATGTAAAAGTAGCAGTTCAATACACACAGGTTTAATGAACGCATAAAATGAGAATTATGAAAATACTGGTTTTAGTAAATTACAGTCTTCTCTATAAAAAAAAGCAAAATTTCAAGAAAATTATTTTCAAATGTATTTAAACTCTTACTAGCTTGCACAAGTTTTATTATTCACATCTCCAATGCCCCTTCCACAAATTAGTCATGGTGAATGACTTCTGAATTAATTAAATCTGATATTACATTGCTTTATGAATAATATAAATAAGATTTTTAGGTAGACTGGTTTTTGTTTCCAAGTATCCTTTAAGCATAGAGAGCATAGTTAGAGTTAAGCTGGCTACAAGATTTTGTTGGTTATTCAAATCCGAATTCCCTAAGACTCTCTAATAAGCAATACATTTCATATATCATAACCTTTATTTTCAACACAATAAATTATACAATTAAAACTCAAATTTGGATTGTGCACCAATTCCTGCTTTCGCTCCCAAATACTGCCAAATAACTGAGTTCCACTCAGACATATTTAAACCAAGTTATTCAATTTTCTTGCAACAATATTAATTATAAATATAGTAATGCCTATGCTTCCACTAGGGAGAAAAAATTTTTTTCTATTTTAAAAGATGCTCATTTAATGATGTGAACAAGAAAAAAATCATAGGGGGATTCTGATACTCTGAATTTCCAGCAATAAATAATGCAAAAAAGAAAACAAAAGGAATATTTTGTGAAATACAGTTGTTTCTAAAAGTGAATCATAAAATAAATCTCAATTGTGATGTTTTAAGTATATAATCTACTAATTCAAAATGTAGCTTAAACTATCTACTTATATTATTTAATATGGTACTTTCTAGTTTTTAAAATTGATACATATTCATGTGGACTTAAAGCTTCATGCAAAAATTGTTTCCAACTTTCAACTCAAGGATTTTAAGTAAAAGATACTATCATTTCCAAAATTAAACACAGACTTTTTTTTTTAACACACACTTTTATCATGCTATATTTATTCAGCTTCTACAGAAAACATATAGCAAGAAGCTGCTAGACTTTATTAAGCAACAGGCAGCTTCAAATTGGCAGACAACTTTTCAATAGAATTTATGGGTGGAATCTGGCATGTTGGTACAAGGCTAACTCCAAATACAGACAAGCAAGAACTGACAAGAGGCTGCAAGTCCCTGGTCCTTTTTCCCAGGGTTTACAATGATTTGACCTAAAGGTACACACCTTTAAAAGATATATTTTGCTTTTGAAATATATCTGCAAGCTACTTTACATAATTACATTGAAAACATACTCAAATATAGTCTTTTATATTTGTCAGATTCATCTATCTAATCCCAAACTATTCCTTCTACTTTGAAAATTAAGTACTCTCTAGGAAAAATGCAAACATGAACACCTGTTTTCCCTAATTAAATATATGGCTACTTTTTTTTTTTTTTTTTTTATGGCTACTTTTTTAACCTACTTCTGATTCTTTTCGGAAAATATGAACTGGTGAAAAATCCAAATTTAAATTTTCATTGTCTAATTTAGAGAAGTTAGAGAAAGTAAAGACTGTTTCTACGTAATTAATCAAAAAGATCAAAATATCTGGTTTTCTCTCCCTCCCATCCTGTCTTTCAAACTACATGACTCACTGAAAACTGAAGGACCTTTCTCAATCAGCCTTCCCGTAAATAAGTTAATGGATTAACCCTTACCTTCAGTGCCTCTGTAAAACATGCAAGTCCCACATGCCCACAACCCAGGCCAACTAGTATTTAGGGGCCCATCTTCCATGCAGGAAAGCTTATCCATGCCCCTGGTTAAATCTTACAAGTCTGTTGTGTTTGTCCCCAGTGCTGTTTGTACTCACTATACAGCTATTCAATAGCTGCAACTGTAATCATATTCAAGTAATTACAATATAAAAACTGATAAAATTTTTCTAAATGAAAAAAAAAAAAAGATGTCTTACAGGACTGAGGCAAGTCGATGAAACAAAAAACTGCTATCAAATCAAGTACAGAAGAAACAGCCATAAAGGCAAATGAGGAAAATTGTAAAACTTTAGGATGACTTAACAGTCAAACCAATTCGTAAGTGCTTTTACATTCTGATTCCATTTTAAAGGACTCTTTGAAGGATGATTTACTTAAAAAAATTGAAAAAAGACTCCACTCCAATTAACATATCCATTCACAAAGCAAGGGCCTTGAGGTGGACCTACCTCAAAGTCTAGCAAGTGTTCAGCTTTACTTTTACTTGACATATTCTTTTACAGAGAAATGTTCTACATCTTAATATGGATGGTGATCAAAGAAGATATATATTACACCTCAACTTAAGACAAATTAATTGACTTTAATTTAATTTAATTTAATTTAATTAATACAGACAGACCTTAAGGGTTAACCAGAGAGTCTCGACCTTAACACTATGGATATTTTCAATGAGATAATTCTTTTTGGGAGGAGGTTTTGTTCACTGTAGATTGTGGGTGCCTAGAGAATCCCATGGACAGAGGAGCCTGGTGGGCTACAACCCAAGGGGTCAAAAAGAGTCAGATACAACTGAAGTGACCTAATATACACACATACACACACAGAGATAGCACCCACAGCCCCAGTATGACAACCAAAAATGCCTCTGTGCCGTGCGTGCTCATTTGTGTCTGACTGTTTGCAACTCCATGGGTTATAGCCCACCAGGCTCCTCTGTCCATGGAATTTTCCAGGCAAGAATACTGGAGAGGCTTGCCATTTCCTCCTCCAGGGGATCTTCTTGATCAAAACCACTTCTTCCACACTGGCAGGTAGATTTTTTACCACTGAGCTACCTGCCTGCAGACATCACCAAATGCTGCCTGGGGGATAAAAATCCAGCCCCCTCCCCAGCCGAGAACCACTAGGTTTAATTCCTCATCTAACTAGAAGAATATAGTAAACCTTTCTTATGATGTCTCAAAGCCTGAATCAGAGTACAATCAGACTATGACTTAGAAATGAAAACTAGAATCCCTAACCTACAAGGACAGGGAATTTAAAAGACTTTCATTTGTCACAATCAATATTTATCCAAGTTGCCTGATGAAAAGAAATATTTAGGATGCTTATAAACATGCATTCCAAGATGCTTTCACTAGAAATAAGGTAGGTCTGGAGTGCGGCCTATAAATCTAAATTGTGTAACCAGCACCTCAGGTGATTTTTTATAAACATGCAAGTTGGAAACATACTCTAAGACTCCTGTATACACCTTAAGTAGAAAATGTTTTGGTTATACTGCATGACAAAAATCCTCAACATTTCCACAAGCATAATAAATAAGGCTTTCTCTTTTTCAGCTCATACTTAAGAATATAAAGTAAAGTATAATAAAATAAAGATCTACTAAAGCTGAAAAGAATCTGCATGCAATGCAGGAGACCTGGGTTTGATCTCTGGGTTGGGAAGATCCCCTGGAGAAGGAAATGGCAACCCACTCCAGTATTCTTGCTTGGAGAATCCCATGGACAGAGAGAGGAGCCTGGCAGACTTCAGCTCATGGGGCCACAAGAGTCGGACACGACTTAGCGACTAAACCACCACCGAAAAGCTGAAACACTGGGCATAGGAAATGTCTAATGTTTTGAGAAAGACCAAACAAATTACTGAGGACTACCCTGGGGCCCAGGAGACAGACGGCATCTCTGGACTGCAAGCCCTTGCCTTTCAAACCTAGAGCAGCAGAAAGAAAAAGCCCTATGTTGTTCAGTCGCTCAGTCACATCTAACTCTTTGCGACCCCATGGACTGTAGCCCACCAGGCTCCTCTGTCCCTGGGATTCTCCAGGCAAGAACACTGGAGTGGGTTGCCATTTCCTCCTCCAGGGGGTCTTTCTGACCCAGGGATCAAACCTGCATCTCTTGCGTTGGCAGGCAGATTCTGTACCACTGAGCCACCAGGGAAGCTCTAGAGAAAGCCCTAATGTAAACTGAAAATGGGATCCTGTTTCCAATAAACCTTTTGGCCATTCTTTTGCCTCAACAGTCTCCCATTCCTTCCACCATGGCCTATCTGCCATGGTGGAAGATTGTCACAATTTGCCCTTACAGCAACTCCCCACTGTCCACAAGTGCCCTTAATGAGCCGCTCACTCCTTTGGGACACTTGCTCCTACCAGCAGGCCCTCTGGCTGGGCACGCTCAGTGATGGGCTCCCGTCCCAGCAGGAAGTAAATCTTTTTTTATTTTAACCAGCCTGAGGCAAGCACTGCTTCGCTTCAAGGTCGTCATCTTTTCACCAGTTCTCTGTGTTCCCTTCTCATCTGCCCTTCACATTTCTCTGCCTTCCCTTCCCCACAACACTGACCAGACAGCATCTTCATTCCCGCTTGCATCTGATCCCTGACCTGTTACCCTGCCTTTATTTCTCTGAGTTTCTGACAGATTGTCTGGCTTAGTTTTCTATGGTTCCCTCATAAAGGTGTGTTTTTATGCCTGACCACTCCAAAATAATCACAACTATAATCACAATCATAATAATGGATTACCATCATGAGAACCCTTCCTCTGTTGCAGGCATTATGCTGCATGCTTTACATGAATCATCCTATTTCTTTTCCATAATTCTGTGACAGAGGTACAAATATTATTCCTACTTTATAGAAAGGGAAAAGACTTGAAGGAATTTGCTAGCTCTCCTAATTCCATGCGGTCTCTGCACTCTGGCACTGTCTTTTTTTCTTGCTTTTCTTCCTCCAAAATATATGCACACTCTTTATTTCACTTCCCCATACCTCTCCTCTTCTGTATAAAATATAACATCTTTTACCTAGTTCTCTATGGAGGACCTATATGCTTTCTCCATGTTCTTTGTGTAAAATAAAAGTAGTACTGTTCTCTGTCTTTAATTATTTAATGTTTTTCCTTTGTGTCTTTTCTCATTCAATTACAACATAAACCCCTAAGGCCCTGGTCAACTGTCACACTTCTTAGACACACAGAAACACAGCACAATCCTACTCAGGAAAGAACCACTCCACACAAGAACAAAAGTATACATTTTGTTGAAACCATTTCAACAAAGCATACAGTGAATGCAAAATACATACGAGTCATTGTGTCAGATGCTAACCATGGAAAAATGGCATTGTCTCCACCTTCGATGCCTTTACAAACCAGCAGTGGAGAAGGGCTTGCAAAGGAACACTAAGGATGTAAGACAACTTTCATCATACAGAAGGGTGGGAGCCAGAGAGGCAGAAGAAACCTTGACCCGGGGGCTGGGGGTTGACCGCAAAGATGTTATAGCAGAAATGAGTTGAGTAGCATTTGTGATGATTAGGACACCACACCACCAGGAGAGTGGATAAGAGGACATTCCCAACAAAAAGACCAGTCTGTGAACAGAGAGATGCGAAAGGGCAGGTGGGCATTCTCAGAGTAACTGGGTTAAGCATCAAAAAGGAGAGAAACAAGGATTGAAGTCAACAGTCAGATCAAATTTACCCCATCGATGACTAGAGTCTTAGGGACTAGACCCTAGCATTCTATAAGATGAAGCCACAGCCATTCAGAGTGTTTCCATGAGTAATCAACATGACTTTTCATCATCACCTTCAATACCATCAATGATTTCTTAAGTCACTAGCTTACAAAAGAGTGCCTCTAAAATTCTGCTGTATGGGAATTCCCTGACAGTCCAGTGGTTAAGACTCTGAGCTTCCACTGCCAGGAGACCAGGCTCAATCCCTGGTTGAGGAACTAAGATTCCACAAAAATAAAATAAAACTCTGCTCTAAGTTTGGGGGCCAGTGAGTGTCTGTACCACAAAAAGTAAGCAGTAAAGCAATGAGGAGCTCATTATCACCTTACTACTACTCTTTTTTAAAATGTTTTTTACACCTCTTGGAATATATAATACATTATAGCCTAAAAGAAATGCAAGTGATAGCTCAAAAGAAAAGAGACTTAAAGACAATGTTTATTTGTTCCTCACCACATTCCAGAAAGGACTCCAAGTGAAGGACTGTCTGTGGATTTCTGTTACCATACAGTCTTGAGCTCTCATTTCCTAATATAATGAGGCTATCAATCTCTTTAATACTACAGTTTCAAAAAGTACGAGGTGCTATACACTCTGTAGCTCTAGCTGTGCTTTCAAAGTGGCGTGATTACATTTCTGAGCATGTAAATCACCATGAAGCCATTTAAACAAATTTTTTACTTGATTAAACACATAAATTCCACCTTCTTTATAGAAATTTATGAATGACAAAAAAAATCACTGTCATTAAAATTTCCTAATCACTGAGTTCTTCACTGCTACATCTACATAGATGTATTGACTTTAACAAGTCTCAAATTAACAGTCACATTTCATTAGGAACATAAATGCATCAAAAAAAAAAAAAAAAAAAACCTCTCTCTTATTATTTGCCATTTTTAAAATTCTAGAACCAGGGCCTGAAATTTTTGCATTCCTGGAGACTAACTGCACATCTCATATCAGGGGATACAGAGAGGCCCAACAATTGTGTATTCTCCGAGGAGCTTTCCCAGGTAATCAACACAAGCTTAGGCTACTATATCTGTTTATCTCTTTCTGCAGAAATCACTTAAACCTTTTATCCCCAGTGGCTAACTCACTAATCTTACACTTGATTAGCCTCAACCAATATCTGTAAATGGCCTTGCTGGAGCTGATAACAATGGTGGTGACAAGGAAACTAAAACTCTGACAACTATGAAATTTTCATGGCTTCCACTGTCTAACAAATAACCCAAAATCATGCTCTAAAAATCCTACACTGACGCCATTATTGTTTTTGCTCTTCTCCAGTGGACAAATGCTTAAATATAAAAGCCAGCTCAATTAGGGAGAGCAAATTGAAACCAGAGGAAAAAACACGTATGTGTCCAATGTTCTAAAGCTTAATATGACACTTAACACAACTACCAATATCTAAAATAAGCAAAGAAAAAGTTATTATATTTACAACCTGTTTTCCTTCTGGGGAAGTTAAAGTAGAAATCTATCTCTTAGGAGGTAGAAGAGTTAATATGCTACCTCCTTCCAGGATTAAATGTTCTTCCTCTGCCACTCATAATCCTGTGACAGTAGATGTTGGAGGGGAAAAAAAAAAAAAGATGTGGCAAAGTAGAGCTGAATCGCCCCCAAAATGCCTGAAGCATCATGTTCCAAAGCTGAGAGAATCATTACTGCCTTGGGCAAACTGCCTGACTGCCAGTGCAGCCCCAAATGACCATAAATAAAGTTTTAATTACATTAATTAGAGAAATTGCTTCCTGCAGAGCATCTCTGCATTTGGGGGCCCTGTCTCAGCTCTGGAGCCAGTATCCTCCCCCTGGGCTCACCCACTCCCAGACATCTCATCCCCCCACTGCTTACAACGCAGCACCTAATTGTGCTTTAGTGTGTCCCTGACTCATTTCTTCTCCAAGCCCCCCTCTCATTGTTGACAACAGGCATCATCCACTGCTATTCTATCCCCTAACTTGGCCGAGCATGGGCAATAATGTCTACACAATGACTACAGAACACAGCCTGTGGACTGGAGGTTGATCTGCCACCTGATTTCTCATGGAATTGCCCAGCTACTGATATGTGAAGTGATACTGTAACTGCTGTTCAAATATCAGATGCTCTAATAATCATCCATCAAACACCTAAGCATCCGGCAACTGTTAATATACTCACAACATCGCCAGCAGCCAGACACAGTGTTCTGACTCTCACTCTAGAAAGAAACCATGATGACAATTCGACTAGAGGTAGCGTCAAGAAGCAGTAGTGTCCTGATGGCAGCTGAGGCATTTGGGGCTGCAGCCACCTCTATGGTACATGCTATTTCCTAGGCTTAAGCTAACTAAAGTTGTTTCCTGCAGTTGTCATCAAAAACCCTGGACAGACTTGGGAACACAGTGGGAGAAGAAGATGGGATGAACTGAGAGAGGAGCATTGAAACATACACACCACCATATGTAAAATAGATAACCTGTGGGAATTCGCAGTATGATATCGGGAGCCCAAACTTGGTGACAACCTAGAGGGGTGGGATGGGGTGGGAGGTGGAAGGGAGGTTCAAGAGGGAGGGGACATAGTATACCTATGGCTGATTCATGCTGATGTATGGCAGAAACCAACACAATATTGTAAAGCAATTACCTTCCAATTAAAAGTTAATTAATTTAAAAATAAAACCCAAAAACAAAAAATTGAAAAATAAAACCCAGTACAGCAACAGTCCCCAATCTTTTTGGCACCAGGCACTGGTTTCATGGAAAACAATTTTTCCAAGGACCAAGGGGAGACGGGAGAGTTTCAGGATGATTCAAGCGCATTACATTTATTAGGTTGCTGCTGGTCTGACAGGAGGCGGAGCTGTGATGCGAGCAATGGGGAGCAGCTGCAAACACAGATGAAGCTTCACTCATTAGCCCAGCACTCACCTCCTGCTGAGCAGTCCAGTTCCTGGTTTGGGACCCCTGCCATACAGGAAGGGACCTGGCACCCCCTAAAGCAGAGGCTCCCCAAATCCAAGCTGTATGCAAGTGCCAAGCTGGCTGCACCCCAGGTCCCAGTTTTGATATGGCTTTCCAAGTCTCACCCTAGAGATTCTGAGGCAATGTGTCTGGAGAGGGGCTCAAGAATCTAGTAGACTGTATACTTCTCTTAAACTCCCCACAAGGTTCTCGTGCACAACTGGGTTGAAAAACATCCTCAGACCACCCTTTATAACCCCTGCTGAGATTCTGATCAGACCCAGTGTTGGTCAAAATGGTTGCTAGTCTAGAAATCACAAATACTGATGGAAGGATGTCATCAAGAAAGGGTGTGCAAATCACTGCTAACATTCCAGCCCTCTCATTTTACAAATAAGATTTCTGACCTAAAATCTATTTCTCCCCAATTCCTCCAACCAGCCTTCTTCTTATCTGTAAATGCCAACAAACTCATCCATTAGTTAAAAAAAAAAAAGTCAGGGGACAACCCTGGTGGTCCAAGGGTTAAGACTCTGCCTTCCAATGCAGGAGGTGTAGGTTTGATCCCTGGTCAGAGAACTAAGGTCCCACATGCCATAGGGTAAGGCCAAAAATTTAAAAACAAAAAAAACAAAAAAAACAGAGTCAGCAAACTTGGAAGTCATCCTTAATTATAATCTCTACAATAAGCCTTCCTTGACCCAGCTCTTACTTTTGACCACAAGTAGAAGAAAACATGGGCTTCCCTGCTGGCTCAGTCAGTAAAGAATCCATCTGCAATGCAGGAGACATGGATTTGATCCCTGGGTCAGGAAGATCCCCTGGAGAAGGAAATGGCAACGTACTCCAGTGTTCTTGCCTGGAGAATCCCATGGACAAAGGAGCCTGGTGGGCTACAGTCCAGGGGGGTCTCAAAAGAATCAGAACAACTTAGCAAGTAAACCACCACCACCATCAAAAACACAACTCAACGCACCTAAACTGAAAAAGCCTGCAAGTCGGTGGTTATCAGGCTTGTTCCTATCAAAGTTCAGGGACAGTTTTTCCCAGATGTCTCCAGAGCCCTTTCTTCTGTATCACATCACTCTGGCAGTGAAACAACAGTTCCAGTTCCAGGCTTTAACTCTGCACAAAACAACTGAGGAGAAAACTTCTCTCATCTCGCCCTGGCACAAACGGGTGCATTCCTTGGGACCACTGGGTCTCCAGGTACAAAGCTTATAAATTGGCTTTGGACCAGCGTTAGTTGCTTAGTCATGTCCGACTCTTTGTGACCCCATGGTCTGTAGCCCATGAGGCTCCTCTGTCCATGGAATTCTCCAGGCAAGAATTCTGGAGCGGACAGCCATTCCCTTCTCCAGGGACTAGATTCCTGGACAAATCCTAGAGCTGCAGAGGAGACCAGCCTTCTGTAGCATATGGGCTGAGTGGCAGAGGGAGAGATAGCTTAAGAAAATTATAAGATTTGATTAGGAAAAGAGAGCTGGAGAATCTACTTCACAACCCAGTCTAAAGTTTCCCCCTTTTATTCCTTCATAGCCTCTATCACCTTCGAAACTGGACACTAGTAGACACGGAACTAACATTTACAGAGTACTTTGAGGTGGCACTGTTTTAAACAGTGTATATCAATGGACTCACTTAACTTTCACAACAACGCTACACTTTCCATGTTACAGATGAGGAAACCAAGATACAGAGAGAGGCAGGAACTTCCCCAGAGCATGGAGCCCAACGATGGTAGAGCTTGAGTCTCAGTGATCAGACTCCAGACACCAGGCGCTCAGCTACTACAATGTGCTATTCTCTTTAGTCACAGTTTTGTCTGACTCCTCCACAAAACTCTAAGAAACATGAAGCAGGGAATGTGTTTATTTTATATAGATCAGTCTCAATGGAGGGCCAGAAACACAGGAAACATTCAATTCCCCTGATAACTGAACAAATGAATACATGTTGAAAGAATGAGTAAATGAGTGAATGAGGTGATGAACAAAAGAACTAGTGGTAAAGTCATGATCCAGATTAACAGAGGGCTTCCCTGGTGGCTCAGATAGTAAAGAATCTGCCTACAATGCAGGAGACCTGGGTTCGATCCTTGAGTTGGAAAGATCCTCTGGAGAAGGGAATGGCAACCCACTCTAGTATTCTTGCCTGGAGAATTCCATGGACAGAGGAGCTTGGCAGGCTACATACAGTCCATGGGGTCACAGGGAGTTGGACATGACTGAGTGACTGAGACTAACTAACTAACTAGGTTAACAGAGTGTTCATGCTACATGATTAATCACAGAAGAGTGGAGCCCAGAGCTTTAATTTCCTGGGTCCAATCTGCCTTCTCTAGTTGTAGTCTGTTATCTCTGTTCCACATGGTCACTCCTGCCGAGTCAATAATCTTTTCTTCTTTGCAAAGTCATCAAACAGCAAATGAAAACTCCAGTGGGAGACAGTCACTTCTTTTGAGAGAGATCATATGTGAACATGTCCAAAATAGAGAATGATTTGAATAAAGGATGGGATTTTTCCCACATTTAGCCTACCCGCATTAGACAAACACTTTGTTCATTAAGAGTGAGACCCCCAAACTGAAAACATATACAAAGTCCCTTGTAGTATCAGGTACTGAGGACATTTAAACATTTTTTAAGTCAATAATTTTAGTAAGGTAATGAAAGTCTCCACTTGATTTAGGGAGACCTGAGTATCTGCAGACCATTTGTTTTAACTCCTTTTCATGGTGACAGCATGACATTTAAAAATAATTCATCTGGAAAATGTAAATAGATAAGAAAAAATTACAGGGCATACACATGTCAGTTGCCACTGTCAATGTCCAGAAATGATTCCACTCAAAAAAAAAAAAAGAAAGAAAGAAAATAACAGCCTGATCACAGCAAACAAGGTCTCCAGAGAGACAATAAATTGGTACAACCACATTCACACAAAAGCTATCCACCTTCCTGGTTCCTAAGTAAATGGGGGTAATGTGAATAGGGTAAAAGGAATCCACTGCCAACAAGCACCAGCCTTCAAGCTTAGTATGTACATTACAGCCTCTCCTTCCTCAGAATAGGCTTGTGAGTTTTTCTTCCACTCTGGGAGCAAAGAAAAACAACATGCTAAATAGGCAAACCTGCTATTAAACTATTTACATGTTTGCCTTTTGCCATAATAAGCAGCTACTTGTGCTATCTTGAAAAGAGGCACCATCAGCGACTTCCCTGGTGGTCCAGTAGTTAAGACACTGCACTTCCACTGCAGGGGGCATGGTTTCAATCCCTGGTCAGGGAACTAAGATCCCACAGTTAAAAAAATAGAAAAAGCAAAATGCACCATCAGCAATATCTACGTCTTAAAGCCAAGCCTACTAATGATGAGTTGGCTTTCAAAGATCATTTCCATCACTTAAAAAAAGGGAAATGACAAAACAGAGATGCTCATTCAGTAAATACACAGGGCTCCATCAATGAAGCAGAGGCATCTCCTACCCCATACAAGGGACAAAATGTTCAAAAAAAGGCAGAAATGCTCATGGGTGGACAGATTATGCCTGAAGGTGAAGAAGGAATAAGGAGAATATGCCCTTTCTGAGGAAGAGAAGAGACGGGCATCTCTATAAAGGTAAATAACTCTGGCACATTTTAATTTTTCCTGGAAAAATAAGATCATCTTTCCTTGTGTCATTTTTTTCTTTCTTTAAAGTTGACCTCCAATCCATGGAGATACAGCTGCCAAGCATGAATACTACCTTATGTGTAGGTTGGTACATACCTAAGTGGCCACTGAAAACTAAAACTAACCTATCAACTGCTCTTATTACAAACATTAGATAAAAAGAATAAAAAAGAAGTAAATAGACAAACAAACCAAAAAACACTCTGTCACAAGGGCATGCTGTTTAAGCAAATAAAGAAATCCAGAATACAAATCATACATTTTATTATTGGTCAACAGTTAACCGTGGACATGGGCCATATTTTTTTCTTTCCCATCCCTGGTTACCCTGGTGTCTTCTTGCCATTCATTCACTTACCTTTTTTGACTTAAAAAAAAATTTTTTTTGAGACACCTCTTAAGCACTTCCCTGCCCCATTAAGGATAAGGTTTAAAAGGTCTATTTTAGATTTGGGGGTAAAACACAGAAGCCATTCAAAGTATTTGGAAAATAAATAGCCTTCCAAATGAAACCTTATTTCCATGGAGAAGCCTAAATAACATCTGAACTGAAACTAAAATATATCCAAATCTTGCAAGGGTATATTCATAACACCACTCTTGCTGATCATCTTCCAGGTGCCTGAATGTTTAATTCATGTTATTCAAAGAAAAGGCTGTGAAAACTCCTGTTTTCATGTTGGCAGCCTCACTAAACTTCCTGTTTTGATATGGGAGGGGAAAGGTCCATCTCAAATGAGTTTACAATTTTGTTTTCAGAAACTGCATAATTTACTTACTTTAAAAATATCTGCTTAAACCACATTTAATATTGCAAGCAGATGATGTCTTTAAAAGTATAAGTATTCATAAAAAATAATATTGTGCAACCAATAAAATCAACACTTCTTAAAGAAAAGCAACAAGTATGACAGCACATGCATATTATTGCCAGTAGACTTTAAGTTCTCACCAGTGGGTTTAAATTTCTTGAGGGTAGGGGCCAATTCTTACTCTGC
Organism: Dama dama; assembly: GCF_033118175.1. NCBI lineage: Eukaryota > Metazoa > Chordata > Mammalia > Artiodactyla > Cervidae > Dama > Dama dama. The sequence goes on from NC_083710.1 coordinate 52,875,501, forward strand.
TTAATTTCAACTTGTTAGCAGGAACTTTTACTATAGGACTAGATCTGAGGATACAACCATGACCAGACAAGATTGCTATCTCTTTGGAGCTTACCTTCTGGAGGTGGTGACAGTATTCCGAGAAAGAGTTTTTAAAATTAATTTTAAATGTGTGAGTGCCAAAAGGAAAACAAATAAAGGGCTGAGAGAGAAGTGAAAAATTGAGATATCTACAACTTTATTAGATAGAGCATTATCAGAGGCCAATCTGAGGATGTGTTATTTATGAGTCAAGCAAAGAACTGAAACCTGAGAATGGCTGAGAATGGAAACCACACTTGCGAAGACTGAAGTGATCTCAGTCGGACTTGGCTAAGGATGACGGAGATGTAGGGAGCACGGGGAGAGGAGCAGTCCAAGAGGAGACTTAGGGGGGGCGGCCAGGGAGCAGGGCGATGAAGGGGCGGAGCCATGCAGGGTCACATGAGAAGAATTTGGATATTACTCCGAGCACAAAGGGAATTTGCTCTGGTGTGTGATTCCACTGAAGAAGGGGCTGATAAGAGAGCAAGAGGAGAGCAGGGAGAATAGTTGAGAGGAGTCTAATAGTCCCAGAAAGACCTGACGAGAATTAGACCCAGGCGGTGGCAGCGGTCTTGGAAAGACATGGACATACTAAAAACTAAGTTTTGGACTTCCCCTCGCAGTCCAGTGGTTGGCTCTGGGCTTCCACTGCAGAGGACACAGTTCCATCCCTGGTCAGGGAGCTAAGATCTCACATGCCCTGTGCAGCCAAAAATTAAAAATAAAAGTCAGTGTTGAAAGCAGAGTCAACACGATGACTTCCTTCAATGAGGACTGTCCTCCATGAGGACTGTACTTGGGAAGTGAAAACTAGGACTCAAATATAATTCCTAGGCTATAAACATCACCAACTGCACATTCACATGCAGATGTCAAATAACATGCAAATGCTGAACGAAGCTGGCCCTCTGAGGAGAGGGCTGAGCTATACGGACACATTTAAGGGCCATCAATAAAAAATGTACAAAGTGGGCTTCAGAAAGGGAATGAGGTTCGGAAATCCAGATCTGCTGCTACTGCTGGCTTGCATCCTTTGGAGAATTACTGACTTAGTTTTCTCATCTATTAAATGGAGATAAAAATACCTATTTTTAACAGGATTGCTAGAGAAGAGGTCAGCAAACATTTCCTATAAAATGTCAGATAATAAAAACCTGGGACTTGGTGATCATATGGTCTCTGTCAAAAACACTCAGTACTGTCACTGCAGAATGAAAGCAGCCCTAAACAATATGCAAATAGATGGGGGGGGGGGGGCTGTTCACATAAAACTGTGTTTACAAAAACAAAGGGAAGAGTGTGTCAGCCCCCAGTCTACAGCTGTGGTTGTCAGAATGTGGTTCTGCACCAGAAGCATCAGTATCACAGGGGAATTAGAAATGCAAATTATGGCCACACCCTAGACTCACTGAATCAGAAACTCTGGGGATGCAGATCCAGCAATCAGCATGAAAATGAATCCTCCAGGTGATGCATGCTAAAGTTTGAGACCCTCTAGTCAAGAAAACAAACATGTTTGTATCCTGCTGCTGTGTGAAAACTGTATGCATCTTAATTATGTTGAATTGGTTCACAGTGCTTTTCAGGTCTACTATACCTACTACTTTTCTGTCTGCTCATTCTATTAATTTTTGAGTTTGATATTGAAACTCCAACTAAAAAAATCTTAATTTGTCTACTTAAAAAATAATTGTATTATATAGTGGAACTATATGTAACTTGGCTCTGTATTTTCCAAGTCTACCATTAAATGTGCTATCATACTTTCACAATTTAAAAAGGAAAAAAGAAAGGAAAAAAAAGAAATGAAAGGTTGAAAAAGAAACTAAATACTGCTTAGAGCTAATATTATCATGAATGTATATCTATTATTTTTTAACCTGGTTCCTAGAAGCTTAGAGCATCCTTTCTAAAGATAGAATCAAATGCTGGATAATTGTGGTGGATCAAGCAAAAGAGATAACAAACTCTGTTAAACTACAAGATGGGCTTAGGTATGAATAGTTGAGAAACTAAAGATTTTTTTTAATATATTTTATTCCAAAGAATTTCAATACTACCTCATAGATTAATTAAGCTAGATTTAACTTAGTCATGTTCATACTCCAGTTATTAAAATGAACAATATAATTTCAACATATCTTCATCCTAACTTCCAACAGAAATGAAGGTTTAATATCAATTAACTTCCAGATCCCACATGTCATACTAGTTATTGGTTAGAGGTTTATTGCTATAACTAACACACTTTTTTAAAGTAACATAGAGCAGGCAATTTTATCAAATGCCATTATTATTTTAACAGAACAATTTGGCCATTTGAATTGAGGATCAATGGGGGAAGTTAAAATATAAAGGGCTGTCGAAAAATAAAATATAACACCACCCACTTTCATATTGCTTTACCAGTACTATTAGAAACTAGACAGAAATCTAGTTTCCTAAATTCAGCCTATTGAATCTTCCTCAAATTAGATACAGAATTATGGGTAAATATAGAGGGATCGTGCCTACTACCTATCACCATTAGGCTATGTTCCTGCCAGTAGATCTTAGCAAAATTCCATATGAAAACCAAAATAAAATCAGTAAATAATGGCTAACAGCTTTGGAGGGAAACAACAGGAAGGGGTAAGGACCAGACAACCAGATCATCCCTCAGAACGGGGAAGACCAGCTTCCAAAAGTGGAAAGAAGTTCAATCAAGCAGGCAGTGCACAATATTTAAAGAGTCCGACAACAGACCCTGGGTAGCCTCCAAAGCGGAGGATGCAGCACATGCAACGCAGAGTAATGGGGTGTCCCACCAGGCATAAAGAATGTGCGTGCATGCTAGGTTGCTTAAGTCCTGTCCAACTCTTTGTCTCCTCTGTCCATGGGATTCTCCAGGCAAGAGAAGTTGCCTCGCCTGGAGTGGGTTGCCATGCCCTCCTCCAGGAGATCTTCCCAACCCAGGGATCAAACCCACATCTCTTACATCTCCTGCATTGGCAGGCAGGTTGTTTACCACTAGGAAACCCAGTATTAAGAATGTGTCACTGGAAATCTAAGGAACAGAAATATTTGTAGAATCAAGCAGGAAAGCCATCACTTTAATTTCAGGTAAACTCAAGAAAATCCCTCGAGCTGCCAAGATAATGAGAATTAAATGGCTGAAATCAGGGCAAGAGGTGAACTGAAAAAACTGGGAGCTGTCTGAGGCCAGAAGACAGATTTGCTTATTGCTTTGTAAAACCCTAAGCCATCAATGTATCTGTCCACATTGTATAACCTATTATGGAAAATGTGAATGAAGATACAATTGTGAGATATAAAATATTACTTGATTTGCTCAACCAGAAACACTGACTTGCAAATATGAAACTGATTTCAAACTACTCAGAAGTTATATAATACTGACAGTACAAAGTTCCAATGTTCTAACTTTGACAATTTTAGAAATTCCTGTAAAAATTCTCAAGAGTTCCAAAGTGAGGACTATCCAACTGGTTAAGGGCATCCACAAAATAAAAGATCTGAAGCAGCAAATTTAGGCTTCTATATTTAACCAGGAAGATCCCATTACAAGGAGATCCTCTTTCCAACCCAACCTCTTACAAGAAATGAAACTTGAAAAGGATCAGTAATTTGGAGAATACCTCTGTATCTTTTTCGTAGAGCTGCAAAAACCTGTGTTAAGATGATCTGAAATTAAACCCACCAAAATTTTAATCTCACACTTTTTTCCCTCTCTGTCATAGGATCATAGATGATTAGAGTCATATTAAATAACACCTGAAAGTTTAAGCCAGTTTACTGAACTTACTGTTGGTTGTTAGAATACTTTTGAAGATAATTAAGATGTTAACATAATTATTTTACTGTTACTTTAAATATGTTCATAAAAATCTAGACATAAACTTTAGATACTTATAGCTCTAGCTTTTAAACAATTTTCAAACCAAAACCAACTTAGAAAATACCCACGAACACAAGTATAAAACCAGTAACAATTACACTAATGAGCTAAATTCAATGTGATGAACGATGTTATTTTCCCAAACACATGCCTATGGCACTGGCTGCCGCAGCACGGGTTCAACAGGCTGATGGTACTGTGGACCTGGGAATGCGTTTTTGAACCACCTTTCCCGACTTGAGCTCCTGCAAAACCATATATCAGCCCATCAGGTCACTGGGATTAATGTAACCTTAAAATTTACATATTATTTCCCTTTAACCCAAGGTAATTAAAATAGCACAACTTGATACCAATATTTTTTGCTTTATTGCATATGTTTTATAATGATGGTAAGATGCACTACTTTTATATTTTATAATTTCACACTTTATAATTATATACTTTGACATTACAATACATTTTTATAATTTATACTTTCTACTTTGTTAAACTTTACAATATTTATATCCTTTATGGGTCAATAAAACAAATGCATGGTTGTACCCATTCTTAAATACATAGCCTAAAGACTTTTTATTCTAAACTAAAGTAGTTATCAGGGCTATCCTGGTGGCTCAGACAGCAAAGGATCTGCCTGCAGTGCAGGAGACTCAGGTTCGATTCCTGGGTTGGAAAGATCCCCTGGAAAAAGAAATGGCAACCCACTCCAGTATTCTTGCCTATAGAATTCCAAGGACAGAGGAGCCTGGTGGGCTACAGTCCATGGGGTTCCAAAGAGTAGGACATGACTGAGCAACTAACACTTCCCGTCAGTCAGTCATTACAAAGGTTGCAAACAAGACTCACAGTTCACTTCCCTGCCACTCCTAAAGACACTATGTAAAAGACTAGAGTTCAGCTTCACCAGTCTAACAAATCATACAGACTTTTCACTTTTCATTAAAACAAAAATACACACTGGCAAAACTATATCCAAGCATGCATTCAGCATTTCATTATTATTTTACAAATTTAATGAGTACATTTAAATGTGGAGATTTTTAATTAAAAAGTTGGGGGGGGGGATGGACAAACACTGCATGATCTCACTTATACATGGAACTTAAAAAGTCAGACTCATAAATGCAGAGAGTAAAATAGTGGTTGCCAGAGGCAGGGGGATGGGAGACATGGGGAGATGTTGGTCAAAAGAAACAAATTTCAATTATGCAGGATGAGAAAGTTCTGAACATCTAATAGACAGCATGGTGACTACAGTTAATAATACTATATTGTATACTTGAAATTTGCCAAAAGAGCAGATCTTAAGTTTTCTCACCATAAACACACACAGAGAAAACAATACCTATCTAAGTTGATGGATATGTTAATTAGCTTGATGTGGTAATCCTTCCATTTGATATGTATATCAAAACACTACAATATACCTTTAAATATGTACAATTTTTGACAGTAAAGAATCTGCCTGCAATGCAGAAGACCCGGTTTGATCTCTGGGTCTGGAAGATCCCCTGGAGAAGGTAATGGTAACCCACTGCAGTATTCTTGACTAGAGAATTCCATGGACAGAGGAGCCTGGCAGGACCATGGGGTCACAAAGTCAGACACAACTAAGCAACTAACACACTTTCACTTGTTAATTATACTTCAATAAAACTGGAAAACAAAATAAAAAATAAAATAAAATGACTTTATTTTTTTTTTTTAAATGGGGTTCATCGCAGCACTGTTTATAATAGCCAGGACATGGAAGCAACCTAGATGCCCATCAGCAGACGAATGGATAAGGAAGCTGTGGTATATATACACCATGGAATATTACTCAGCCATTAAAAAGAATTCATTTAAACCAGTTCTAATGAGATGGATGAAACTGGAGCCCATTATACAGAGTGAAGTAAGCCAGAAAGATAAAGACCAATACAGTACTTATTGAATTTAGAAACATGGTAACAATATATATATGGAATTTAGAAACATGGTAACAATAACCCTATATGCAAAACAGAAAAAGAGACACAGATGTACAGAACAGACTTTTGGACTCTGTGGGAGAAGGCGAGGGTGGGATGTTTTGAGAGAACAGCATCAAAACATGAATATTATCAAGGGTGAAACAGATCACCAGCCCAGGTTGGATGCATGAGACAAGTGCTCGGGGCTGGTGCACTGGGAAGACCCAGAGGGATGGGGTGGGCAGGGAGGTGGGAGGGGGGATCAGGATGGGGAACACATGTAAATCCATGGCTGATTCATGTCAATGTATGGCAAAAACCACCACAATATTGTAAAGTAATTAGCCTCCAACTAATAAAAATAAATGGAAATAAATAAATAAATTTTTTAAAAATGGGGAAAAACTGATAGCATAAAGCTTCCTATCACTAACAACAAAAATCAGATTTTTAGAGTAGCAGATAAGAGAACTATTCATGCAGACTGGAAACTGCTTCTACCATTACAAGCTTTGTGTCTTTAGGGAAATATTTAAACTTTCTTTAGCTTAGTTTTCTCATCTGTAAAATGGGAGGAAGACTGGTGCACACTTTACACTGTTATTGTGAAGATAAAATGTGATAACCTAGGACAAGCACTAAAGGCAGTAATATCATCCAGCAAGAGCTCAACAAAGGTTAGCTTTTAAGCATTAAAAAGCTATTTAGATAGACATACTACGGTGTATGTTAGTAATCACATTACACCCTTAAAGTAACAAGCCAATGGCATGCTTAGTTGATGCCTCCCAATGAATTACTAAATTTGTGTTAATATTTTATATAGACCATAATTCAAGCAAAATCCTTTATCTGGTCAATGATTCTGAATGTACTACAAAATTAGTTTACAATTGATCTGTCCCTCATTTTACAGGGGGATATATCTAAGTAAAAACATGGCATGTGGTGGTGCATGTCCAGCATGTCCAGCTCTGGGTGACCACATGGACTGTAGCCCACCAGGCTCCTCTGTCCATGGGGATTCTCCAGGCAAGAATACTGGAGTGGGTTGCCATGCCCTCCCCAGGGGATCTTCCCAACCCAGGGATTGAACCTGTGTCTCTTACGTCTCCTGCATTGGCTGGCGGGTTCCTTACCACCAGCGCCACCTGGGAAGCCACAACAGCATGGCAACACAGCCCAAAAGAAATGGGCATCTAAAATCACTGTCTAGATGATTTTAACAAAACAAACAAAAGCCATGAGATTTTAAAAAGAAGAAGGAGGAGGAGGAAGGAGAAGGAGAGACAAGAAAAGTTTGCAATAATCATCAGAGCCGTCATAATCTTTTTCACCAAATTGTCAGTTCTATTTCTTCTTGCCTGATTTTTTTCTTATTAGACAGTATATTAAACATACTGATGTTTTCTCATGTTAGTCCTGCAGATTTAAATAAATAAAGCTTTGATTTTTTCAAAAATTTATCATAATTGAACATTAGAATATATTCCTTATAAATTGATTATGCCATCTGAAGAACCTAAAACTTTGGCTTGAAAGGTAATGTTTTCATTAAACATATGGCTAGTCTCAGCATGTCTGGCAGAATAATGTCTATCTAGCAAAGAAAATATGCAAAGCTATTAGGCTATAAAATGAAGAGTTTCTTAAAAATCTGCTGTAGATATTATTCCTCCCCACATTTACCATGAACTTCAAGTGTGAAAACAGCTGCAAAAATAACCAAGAAAATAGAAGGGATTATATACCCAACCAGATGAACAGAATCATTGAGGGCAGTGGGTCTCAAACTGTGGTCCCCAGAACAGAAGTCTGAACATCATCAGAGAACTTGATAACATCAGAAACTGAGGGTGGGGGCCACCAGTCTGTTTGAACAAGTTCACCAGGTGATTCTGCCACACACTCAAGTTTGAAAACCTCTGGTTTATGATAAACAAGCCTTGATACCAACCACCACCATCTTCAATATAACACGCCACTCACAAGTGGGAGTCTCTGGGTATGAATCTATCCCCTAGATATTGTAGTCAGGATCCTACGACAAAGCCAAGGCAGATTAGATCCACCTCAGATAAGAAAGGGAGAGAACAAAAAAAGTGACCACAGCAAACAGGAGGGAAGAGATCAACCTGTCTAGAATACCACAAAGAACTTGGAAAGCATAGAGAGAAATGTGAAAATTTCCAGATTTCTATTTCTCTGGTTTCCTTGCTTGTATATTCCCAGAGCCACTGATCCTCAACTCTGACAACATTAAAAATGATCTTTTGAAAATATATGGGTGAAAATTGGTTATCTGAGTAAAGTTCAGAAAATACTAAATATTTTAAAAGAAGCAAAAAACCCACAGGCTTAGAGAATTTAGAGTTGAAAATAAACCATATCGAGTTCACTTTTTAATTTTAAGAACACAATTTATAAAATCTCTTTGAAAGTACATTCTTGTGAGCTTCAAGGAACATATACACAAACAAAACCAATGAAAATTACAGCAATCATGTTTTTGTTTTAAATGACTACTCATTCTATAATCTGAAACATATGCTGTTGAGTCTCATGCAATGATAACATGTAATCTCTAACAAGCGTTATAAACACTAACAATTCTTATTTTTAATATCATAAAAATATATACATAAAACATAAAACAAGTTCTGCTTTTCAATGGGGAAATGGAGATAATGCTAAATATGTAGTATTTTCTGAATGCTACATTCAGGCTCTTTCTGAAAGTAGATAAAGTACTTTGAAGAATATTAGTGACCTTCCCAAGATTTTAGGTATAGAATCAGAGATTCTTGGTTTCTCCAACCAGTTTTAAGTCTACGACTCAATTTATGCCAGTGCAATTGTTTTTTAAGTTTTGCAGAGTTAAGCACTTTTCAAATATTCAACCTTGGCTGATGCGTGCTGACTGACATTCCTACCATGCAAGACTACACAGGCTTGAATAAATGGGAAGCAATCTGTATTGGCATATATTTGAACTGGAACTAGTTCACTTGCTCCCAGCCCACACCTCTCTTTGCACCTGGGAGAAATAGCTCTGCATCAGAGCATTATGGCAGAGCACTCCTCCAGGCTGACTAAGGTTTAACATCCTTAGGCTGACTCTTACCCACCAGGAAGGCGTGGAGCCAGAGGGCACATCACTACGGCAACTCCCCACAACAGACCCAAGCTACTCGCATACACAGAGCACTCCCATCTTTGAGGACACATAGAGATCCACCCCCCAAAAGATGTGTGCGTAGATATGCTGCAAAACATCATCATTTTATATACAGAAACCACTATCCTCCATTTCAGTGACTTGGCAGAAACACAAACTTTTCCATTTACCTATGGTCATCTATGTTCCTGTTTGCCCTAAACGGTCCAGTTTTATAGTTGTTATGCTGGTGTAAGTTTAACGATGCCTCCTTTCCCATAAAAATTGTCCTGCATTAAACAATAAGTTATATGGTCATCCGACAGACAAGTCTATTTCAGAAAAGGGACAGGCAAGAGAGACAAAGCAAAGGCTAGTTTACTTGGAGATGTTTGCAGGACTTCTGCTCCAGGCTACCTTCAATATGTTGTTCAGGGACTGTAGAAAATACTTAGGAGATTTAGCCATAATCTTAAAGTCCAACTAAATAATTCTCTGGGGTTTCCGGATGGCTTAGTGGTAAAGAACCCGCCTGCCAATGCAGGAGTTGCAGGTCCAATCCCTGGGTTGGGAAGCTCCCCTGGAGAAAGAAATGGCAACCCACTCCAGTAGTCTTGCCTAGTAAATCCCATGGACAGAGGAGACTGGCGGGCTACAGTCCATGGGGTCGCAAAAGAGTCAGAGATGATTTAGCGACTAAACAAGAACAAATAAGTCTCTACTTCAAATGTAGAATTCAGTGGCAAGGCAAACAGCAACTTTTCTTCCTTCTCATTTCATAGGTGCTCAGAAAAATCCAGAGATTCTACGCTATATGAGATATATTGCTGGATGGAAATAATGTGATGAATTCATCCAAACAAGTTCAACTGAGGAATCATCACTACTGGGAATCTAACTTATAAATTCTGCCTTCCAAATCATTCTAACTCTCCTCACTATTTCAAAAGGAAATGTGACAAAGAGCACACGGTATCTAATGACTGCACTTGGCCACTCAACAAATATTTATGCCCAAGATCAAAAGTGGCCGTCCTTAGATCTCTGAAGCCAAACTTCAGATGTGTTTTGTTTAGCCCAGATAGGATTCTTAAATGTTTAAAATACTGGCTAATACTTTAAAATGTGGACTCAAAGTAAAAATCCAAATTTTCATTTTCCCTTTAGAAATCAGAAGTTTGGTCAACACTGGGCTTATATTCTGTTAATGTAATTTCCATCTGGAACTGAGCAGCACCTTGGGAAAGAACTTCCCTATTTAGTCCTCCATGGACCTCACTCAACCATCCGCCCAGCCGTTGAGGTTTGTAACCCTTGATTTATGGCTGGAAAGAATTCTTAAGTAGACAACATCTGGCCTTTCAAATTAATGATCCTCTGCCAGGGGCTCTCTAGGTTTGGGGCAAATAGGAATCTACATCTTTAGATCAAAGACTCAACAAGGAAATGACAATAAAACAGGAAAAATTTGTTTCTTCTTTTATCAAAAAGCCATTTGGCTTCCACTGCTCCTGCATAGCAGGTACATAAGCTTACACATGCTATTATTTGTAAAGTGACAGCACATTCAGCCTCTCAAATCTAAATACAAAAAGGAAGGTAAATAAAATGGGATATTTTAATTGAACTTCAATGAGTCCAGGGAAAACTAAACAGCTACTGTTGAGAATTTAAGGTGCTGTAACCCAGAGACGAACTTTGACCATCAGTGAAATTAGCAATGATGTGTCATGCTTCAGACCTGAAGAAAAGAACCATCAAGAATCTTGAAACATTCCTTAAAGTCCTAGAAAAATGCCACTACTTCCATCTTACTCAAAGAACCCAAAAATCTTAAAACAATAAAGATAGTGATAAATACAATACTACAACAGTGGAAATAAAGAACATGCTGCCCTCCAACTTCAACATAGCTGACAGCTAAAAATAAATTTTGAACAGATACGTATGAAATGAAATTCATTTTAATCATGGTTAGGATTCTGAGATCATCTGTAATAAGGTATTTTACCATAATGTAACAGAGGTCCCACAAATCAAAATTGCTCTCTTCACATTGGGAGTTCTGAGCATATTAAATAGCTTACAAAGTAACTGATGGAATCAGAAGATATTGAACTTTTATTTTCTTCAGCTGAACTATAGGCCTTTTGTGGAAAGCTATTAAACAGTCTTTCTGTTACAGATACTGCTGCTGTTGCTGCTAAGTTGATTGAGTCCTGAGGACTCTGGGCGACCCCATAGACGGCAGCCCACCAGGCTCCTCTGTCCCTGGGATTCTCCAGGCAAGAATACTGGAGTGGGTTGCCATTTCCTTCTCCATTACAGATACTACATAACATGATACTAGACTATATGAATTTTCAAAAATTAAAGCCTTACTTACAGAATGTTTTTCTCGTCTATTAATTGGCCAGCTGCTAAAGAAACTGGCCACATAGTACAACTGAGACTTTATTGATTTATATTTAGACATCACTATTTTCCCAAAGAATCTAAAGTACTTTACCCAAACAAATAACTCAAAAATAACAGCATCTCAGGGACTTTTGACACGGTAAAAAAAAAAAAAAAAAAAAACAACTCCTTACACATTTTTTTTAAAGGAGGGGAGGGGGTGCTGTTTTTCAAGACACAACCAAAATGTGGTAAAGATTGTTTAAATATCTCTCTCCAGAAGAAAAAAGGGCTCTGTCCTTTTCTTAAGGAAGTAAAAATGTACTGTTTGGTAACAGGCACCTCGATTTCGTAAACTCTAGAGAAATGATGTTAGAAAAGAGATTTTTCGCCTCTTCTAAGACACTGATTTTTAAATCACCCAAGTGGGTATTGGTTCTGTCTCCAAATCGTGTGTAAAAAACTGCAAAAAAAAAAAAAAAAAACACAAGTCTTTCCGCTCAACATCTAAACGCGGGCTCGTATTTTGCTGACACTCAGGCAATGTCTAGTAACTTCTCCCTAAGCCCGGCTCTGAAACATCTTCCCAAATCGGAGACCTGCAAGTGTTATTAGGACGAAGATGCGACCATCCAAGAGGCCAAGGTACATGACTCGACCAAGACCCAGAGTGAGTGCGGGGGCCTAAAGGAACCCAACCGTCTCCCGCGTTCACTCAAACACACACCTGCACGCACTCACACACTCGACCAAGGCCGGGCATGCCATCTCTACAGTCACACCCCAAGACGTCGGGATCCTGCCAGGATGTGCGCTGCTCCCCGCATCGTCCTAGCTCCTCCGCCGTCTCGAAGCCACTCAGCCTCCCTCCCTCTTCCTCGTTCCTGCAGGTCATCTGCTCCCGCCGCCCCATCCGCCCCCAAAAGCCAGCTCCCGGACTCGGGGTCGGAACAGCGGGACCAGCAGCGCTCAAGTGCGCCACGTGGAGGGCGCGCGCCAGCAGCCGGACCAGAGCCCGTCCTTAACGCGTGGTACCGGCGCCCGCAGCCCCGCCACTCCTCCCGTGTGTGCCGGACCCTCCCCGGGGCCTCGGAGCCGCGCGGTCTTGCCTGATTGGGGTCTGCTGCGCGGAAAACGTGGCAGGCCATCTGCGACTCCGGGTCGTCGGGCTGCGCCTTGATCAGGTAAGCAAAGTAGGTGAGGTCCTGGCTGTTGTGGATGAAGCGCGAGATGTGTTGCGCCTTGTGCTCGAAGATGAACACGGCCGGGTTGGGCTGCGCGGCCGTCGGGCCGGAGCCCCCGGTGGCCCCGGCGCCCGGCGCGGGGACGCAGCGCAGGAAGGGCGCGCTGAGCACCAGGAGCACCTCGCGGGCCGCCGGCGCCCCGCAGCCGCCCGCCTCGGGCTTCTGGCTGCGCCGGCGGATCTCGGCCATGAGCCAGGGCAGCATGGGTAGCGTGGTCCTGCGGTCCAGGCACGACCCCCCCACGTACCACAGCCGGAACCTTTTGTCGCTCGGCTTCCCCGGGCCGGGCTGCGCCGGGGCGCCGGGCTCGGGCTCCAGGGGGTGCGGGAACGGCTCATCCTGAAGGCAGCTGGGGGGCTCCATAACTCACTCCTCCCGAGGAGGGCACGGAGGCGGGGGGAGAGGCCCGCCGCGCCCCCCAGCCCCCCAGTTCTCGCGTTGAAGGCGCCGCGGAAACTGTGCCAACTGCGGCGCCGGGCCGTGCGCCCGCCTCGGCGCGACCCCGAACTCCGCGCCCTAGCGGCCCTGCCCCATGCGGCACTTCGGGCGCGGCTCCCGGGCTTTGGCGGCGGGCACCCGGGCAGCGCTGGGCAGCAGGACTGGCTGAAGAGGGCGAGTTAAATCGCCATCCTCCTTTCTCGGGCTCGCGCGTGGGGTCAGACCTCCCCGTTCCTCGTCCGCGGCCCCGCGGGGTCCGAGGGCCCTCGCCGCCCTCTCCGGCGCTGCAGAGCCGCTGCGGCCGCCGCTCGCCGCGGGCGGGCACGGGGAGGCTGGGCGGGGAACCGGCTGTGGGCGGGCGGGAGGGGGTGACTTGGGGCGGAGCTGATTCCTACCAGGGTGACCGGCTGTCACCTGGAAGGTCGGGGCCCCTGGGCTTCGGCGCGATCGGTGCTCCCGGAGGGCCTGCGAGAACTATTTCGGTGGAAAATAACAAAAACGAAACGTGGCCTCGCCGGGGCCGCTCCTCCTCCGGTCGCTGCAGCCCAGCTCGCTGCTCCTCCTCCTACTGTTCCCGTCCCTCCCTCGCTTCTTCCTTCCTTCCAGGCTGGCTGCTTCTTTAATCGGGCTGCCACCCCGCCTCCGGACGGGCGGGCGGGCGGAGAGCGTCGTCTCTGAAAGCTTATCTGAGAAGTCACCTCTTTGCCTCTTTTTCCGGCCACGGTCCCGACCGCTCCTCCAACCCGCCCCTCGGGCAGCACTCCTGCGCCCAGCGCCGGCCCTGCCCGGACCAACTCGTCCTCTCTTGGGTCGCCGAGATCTCCGTCTTCTTTTGGGCGTCTCTGCTGCCCCCTGGAGAGGGGACCACTCTCAATGGGACCCTAAGACTTTCTTTTTTTTTTTTTTTTTTTTTTAAGTAATCATATTTGCTTGGTTTCAATTCTTTCTAAAGTCTACATGATTTCTGAATCTTATTTCCTAATAATCTTAAAAAATGCTCATGTTTTAACTCACGAAATTATGATTAATTTTCCGTTTCAAAAGAAATTTATTTATGATTCTTTTATTAACACACACAGGGGCTTTGGTCATCTGAACAAAGAATATTTTTTTTAAAGGAAGGTTTTTTAGGTCTTTGTTTTTCAAGGGAAATGAACACTTGTAACACGTTTGATTTTGACCTCAAGCCCTAATCAGATCTACTACCCTGGTGACCTAGAAGGAACTTTGTTGGCTCTGATACGATTTTCCCTTTCTCAAGGCTCTCAAGGCTTTTGGTAGATTGTCTCTTTGATGCTATTCTCTTAAACCTCTCTATTGTGTGAGAATATTACAAGAGTAAAGTGTACTCCATCATTCTTTGTCCTTTAGGGTCAGGGTTGCGCTTAGTCGCTCAGCCGTGTCTGACTTTCCGCAAACCGGACAGTAGCCCGCCTGGCTCCTCTGCCCATGGGGATTCTCCAGGCAAGAATAGTGAAGTGGGTTCCTCCTCAAGGGAATTTTCCCAACCCAGGGATTGAACCTAGGTCTCCTGCATTGCAGGCAGATTCTTTACCGTCTGAGCTACCAGGGAAGGAGTTAAGAGAGGGTTATTGTAAGATTGTATATTTGCTGCCTCCTCAACCCACTTCCCCTCACTCAAAATGCTTAAATATTATTACCCCGTATCTGTTTGGAATGGGTTGTCTAAATAAACACACCTGACAGGTTACACAGCGTGCACAAGACAATATGCCACAAAACATAGCTCTCCCTTTCTCTCACAGAGGTATTCAAGTTCCAAAATATATTCCCACCATGTTCCCCGTCCATCTGTCTTTTGATTTTTCCCAGTCTTATCCAAAGCAGTCTCATTCCTACATTCTTCACCCACTACCTCCAAGTAGTGCCTTCCACTGCATGTCTAAAGTTGGAAGATTGTGATCCCAAGTCTTCAAAATTCCAGAAAACAATCCGGTCACATGGTAACAGCAAAATACAGGCCTTGCCCAACATTTCAAAAACACCGCAAACTAACAAAAATAAACTGAAAAAAAGTTTTAAGTCCTGTTTCCCTTGTGAGAGCAGTTCCCAAACAAAAGTTATTTTTTATGAACCAAATACATTTGACAATCTACACCCATATCAAGGTCACCAATCACTGATCCTAGGGGAGACTGTGCTTGTGCCTAGTCACTCAGTCCTGACCAACTCTTTGGGACCCCATGGACTGTAGCCTGCCAGGCTCCTCTGTCCATGGAATTTTCCAGGTAAGAATACTGGAGTGGGTTACTCCAGGGGATCTTTCCAACCCAAGTAGGGAACCTAGGTCTCCCTCATTGTGGGTGAATTCTTTATCGTCTCAGCCACCAGGGAAGCCCAGGGGAGACTGTTGCATGAGTGAAAGAAAAATACATATAAAAACATAATAGAGAAAATAAAGAGCTGTTTCAGTTTCCTCCAGGTGTCAACCCATTCTTACTAACTGAGTGCAGTCCAACAGCTGTAAATGTCAACCCTCCTTCAGGACAATTTGCTTTTCTCTATCTGCCAGACTAGCTGCACCAACATTCTTACTGAGTGCAGTCCATCAGCTGTGAATGTTAACCCTCCTTCAGGATAATTTGCTTTTCTCTATCTGCCAGACTACCTGCACCAACATTCCCTTGGCCTTCTCCTCTGACTTCTGGCACAACCCACACTCTCATCAGCTTCCTCACTAGGATGCTAAAGGTGATTCAAGACTCTCCTCTGAGGTCTCCCCCCACGTTTTTGTTTGAATGAGTGTATTGTCCATCCCGTGGCTCAGATGGTAAAGAATATGCAGGATACCCGGGTTCAATCCCTGGGTCAGGAAGATCCCCTGGAGAAGCAAATGGCAACCCACTCCAGTATTCCTGAGAATCCTATGGACAGAGGAGCCCGGCGGGCTACAGTCCATGGGATTGCAGAGTTGGACGTGACTGAGCAACTAACACTTTATTGTCTATCTTGCAGCTTCCCAGGAGGCTCAGACAGTAAAGAATCTGCCTGCAATGCAGGAGACCCAGGTTTCATCCACAGCTTGGTTGGTCTTCAGATATGCTCTCTAGTGCTCTCAGGTGAGAGCCATGACATCCTCCAGCAGCCTGTAGATGACAAAGCAGAAAATGCTCCAAGTCTTCCTATAGAGCCAGCACTACCACTTCCACCCATGCTTCTACCTAGCCCGTGTCCAAGGTGAACATATTTCCTGCCTCCTCTTCAGAAATACACCCCCACCACCTGCCCTGGGATGGCTGATCAACAGTTACTGCTCAAGTCAAAGCGACCTGCACTGCTTGTCAATAGTATTTCAGAATTATCTTTTTAAAAATCTCCCTGTACTTATTTTGCTTTACCACTTCTCTGAAAGGAAACAGAGTTGCATGCAAACTGCGTGCAAACACAATCACGATAAAGTATTTTTAACTCTAATTTCACTTTAAGATATAACATGGTATGACAAACTTCTTGAGTAGAAGCATTTATGGCCAGTAGCCACAGCCCTAGCTCACTCTTGCTGTCCAGCCAGACTCTTCCCCTTCAGTGATCATGGAGGAAACGTCCACCATGGAGGTTCCTTGTGATCATAGCATCAGCACAGGAGGACAGCTGTCCTGGAGAACCTCCCAGGCACACAGCACACTTCCTATGAGCGGGAAATAAACTTTTCTCACTTTGTTAAGCCACTGGGATTGTGGAATTGTTTGCTACCTCGTTGTAAATCTATTCTATCCTGTTCAGTAAGGTTATTATACTATGGCATATAAGATATCTTAGCTTACATAACTTGCTTTATTATCATTTGTGGTCTCCCAGGTCGAACAGAGTCGGACACAACTGAAGCGACTTAGCAGCAGCAGCAGGTGGCAGCAGGTGGTGCTAGTGGTAAACAACCCATCTGCCATAAGAGATTCCAGTTCCATCCCTGGGTCAGGAAGACCCCCTGGAGGAGGGCATGGCTTCCCACTCCAGGGTTTTTGCCTGGAGAATCCCCATGGACAGAGGAGCCTGGCAGGCTACAGTCCATGGGGTCGCACAGCGTCGGGCACAAGTGAAGAGATGTAAGACACACACACGTTATCATTTATACATTTGGTTTATTGCATGAATGAACTACATGGTAAACTATTACTTTCTTACTATCATTGTATTGCCTGCAGAAACTTAGAGAATTGTATGCACGTTAAAAAGTGTTCAGTTATAGTTTAACCACTTGAGTTTAGAAAAGGACAAGAGTATGAAGATACAATTTAAAATGTTTGATGGCTATTATACCAAAAATCTGTACGTATATGATGTTTACTAAATGGTGGGGTAATAAATCATCCTCTGACACCCCCAACCCTTTCACTTCCACTGCTACCCCTCAGAAAGGCCAAAGCATATGTTCATGAGAAGCATCTCTGACAATCTGAAGAAGTACCTACTAAATAGCCCTGTAGGCACCGTTACTAATGTATCTGAAAGTGTACCTTATATATTTTTTTACAGTACTCTTTCAGTACCCCAATATTATAATGTTTTCAGCACTGATTAGAAGTTGTAACATTCAGTCAAATCCTAGTTTAAAAATTATACTACATGAGAATCATAAGAGCCCAAGCTAGCATATAAGATTGGAAAGATTCATTGCAATCTCTTAGCTTGTTTCCTTTCTTCCAAGCACTAGTGTGCTCTTTGTTTCTCTCTCTCTCTCACTCTCTTTTCTCTCTCTTGCATTCTGTGCCCTCCCCAGACATCTACTTTTTCTTCCCTGCTTAAAAATCTCTAACTGAAGATACATATTTCCTAAAGCTCAAAGCACAAATCTTTCTAGTCTTATATTTGCTGACCATGGTCCCCCCATTCCCTCGCCAAATAATCCTTCGATTCCCAGATGTATTACATGCTCAGTTCTTCATGGGGCTTCATAAGTTTCTTTTTCTCCCTGATTGCCCTTGCTTCCTGCAGCCCACAACTTGAATTTCCATCATCTTTCACAACGGAAATACTCATCTATTGTTCATGACCCAAGTCAAGAGTCATGTCTTCTGTGAAGTTATTTCTTACTTCCCCAGTCAGAGTTAGTAGCCGTCTTTTTTTTTTTTTTTTTTTTTACTATATTTACTACTGTAGCTCTTATTACATTTATAATTACTGGGTGATTTGTCTGTGTCCCGCTGCCCCACGCCCCCCATGAAGAGAGCATCTTGAGAGAAAGGATTATTGGTTTTGTGCTGTATTTTATTCCAGCTGAAACTACAGTAGCTGACACTTATTAAGGTCTTAATAAATTCATTCCAATCCCAAAGAAACACAGTGCCAAAGAATGCTCAAACTACTGCACAATTGCACTCATCTCACACGCTAGTAAAGTAATGCTCAAAATTCTCCAAGCCAGGTTTCAGCAATACGTGAACCGTGAACTTCCAGATGTTCAAGCTAGTTTTAGAAAAGGCAGAAGAACCAGAGATCAAATTGCCAACATCCGCTGGATCATTGAAAAAGCAAAAGAGTTCCAGAAAAACATCTATTTCTGCTTATTAACTATTGTGTGGATCACAATAAACTGGAAAATTCTGAAAGAGATGGGAATACCAGACCACCTGACCTGCTTCTTGAGAAACCTGTGTGCAAGTCAGGAAGCAACAGTTAGAACTGGACATGGAACAACAGTTCAGTTCACTCTCTCAGACGTCTCTGACTCTTTGCGACCCCATGAACCACAGCACTCCAGGCCTCCCTGTCCATCACTAACTCCCGGAGTCCACCCAAACCCATGTCCATTGAGTCAGTGATGCCATCCAAACATCTTATCCTCTGTCATCCCCTTCTCCTCCTGCCCTCAATCTTTCCCAGCATTAGGGTCTTCTCAAATGAGTTCCATGTCCAGTTCTAACTGTTGCTTCCTGACCTGCATACAGGACTCTCATTACAGGGGACTGGAATGCAAAAGTAGGAAGTCAAGAAACACCTGGTGTAACAGGCAAATTTGGCCTTGGAGTACAGAATGAAGCAGGGCAAAGACTAATAGAGTTTTGCCAAGAGAACACACTGGTCATAGCAAACACCCTCTTCCAACACAAGAGAAGACTCTACACGTGGACATCACCAGATGGTCAACACCAAAATCTGACTGATTATATTCTTTGCAGCCAAAGATGGAGAAGCTCTATACAGTCAGCAAAAACAAGACCAGGAGCTGACTGTGGCTCAGATCATGAAATTCTTTTTGCCAAATTCAGACTGAAATTGAAGAAAGTGGAGAAAACAACTAGACCATTCAAGTATGCCCTAAATCAAATCCCTTATGACTATACAGTGGAAGTGGGAAATAGATTTAAGGGAATAGATCTGATAGACAGAGTGCCTGATGAACTATGGAACAACAGACTGGTTCCAAATAGGAAAAGGAGTACATCGAGGCTGTATATTGTCACCCTGCTTTTTTCACATATATGCAGAGTACATCACGAGAAATGCTGGGCTGGAGAAAGCATAAGCTGCAATCCAGATTGCCAGGAGAAATATCAATAACCTCAGATATGCAGATAACACCACCCTTATGGCAGAAAGTGAAGAAGAACTAAAGAGCCTCTTGATGAAAGTGAAAGAAGAGAGTGGAAAAGTTGGCTTAAAGCTTGGCATTCAGAAAACTAAGATCATGGCATCCAGTCCCATCACTTCATGGGAAATAGATGGGGAGACAGCGGAAACAGTGGCTGACTTTATTTTTCTGGGCTCCAAAATCACTGCAGATGGTGATTACAGCCATGAAATTAAAAGACGCTTACTCCTTGGGAGGAAAGTTATGACCAACCTAGACAGCGTATTAAAAAGCAGAGGCATTACTTTGTCAACAAAGGTCCGTCTAGTCAAGGCTATGGCTTTTCCAGTGGTCATGTATAGGTGTGAGAGCTGGACTATAAAGAAAGCTGAGTGCCGAAGAATTGATGCTTTTGAACTGTGGTATTGGAGAAGACTCTTGAGAGTCCCTTGGACTGCAAGGAGATCCAACCAGTCCATCCTAAAGGAGATCAGTCCTGGGTGTTCATTGGAGGGACTGAGGTTGAAGCTGAAACTCCAATGCTTGGGCCACCTCATGTGAAGAGCTGACTCATTTGAGAAGACCCTAATGCTGGGAAAGATTGAGGGCAGGAGGAGAAGGGGACGGCAGAGGATGAGATTGGATGGCATCACTGACTCATTAGACATGAGTTTGAGTAAACTGCAGGAGTTGGTGATGGACAAGGAGGCCTGGAGTGCTGTGGTTCATGGGGTCACAAAGAGCTAGACACAACTTAGCAACTGAACTGAACTGAACTGAAATATTGAGTGAATAAATGAATTGAATAAATGGCAAATGAGAATTTAAGAATCTAAAGTTGAAGAGGGGATTTTTAATATCACAGAGGCGATATGCCAAAATGATCCAATTAGCTACTTTCAGCTATATGTACTAAAATTATATCCATCAGCTAATTAAAAATACTAGAAAATAACAGAATTCTTTTCCAAAATTGTGGTAGATTTTGACTGGAGATAGTAAGCAGAGCACCAGTGTTTATGACTGAATAACAATTTCAGATACTATCAGGGCCTTCCCCTTATTGTTCCCTGTGACCTTTTCCAACCCAGGCAACCGAAGTATTGCTTATTCAGGAAAACGATGACACAGCAGAATACAGAGAAGAAAGGAATCCATTCTTAGCTTTCAGGTTTAGAAAGCTAAGAACCTGGCAAAGGCAAAAGGTTTTGAATATTATGTGCTCTCAGAGTCAGTTTCTGTTGCTCTTCATACTGGAAAAAAAAACAAAAGTTTTCCCAAATTTGGGAGATGGAGATGAAGAGAGAGGAAATAAATAAAGGACAGTTACTAGAAAACGAGATATAAAAAGTATGGTTTTCAAGTCAGTAGAATATTGATCTATCTAGTAGGAAAGGAAAGGGAATTTTAAGAGAAAAAGATGAGAAAGGAAACAAAATAAAAGTGTGGTAATTAGGAAACTTAAAATAGTATGGCTACAGTAACTCCATACAGTAATTATAGTAAATGTAAGTTAGTTACTATAATAGATCAAAAGATAAAGACTTAAAGGTCCAGAAATATGTTGTCTACAGAATCACCTTTAAAACAAAAGGATATACAAACAATTGAAAATAAATAGAAGAAAATATACTAGGCATACATGAATGAAAAGAAAATCAGGGTTGTGGTTTCAGTGTCAGATTAAATAGAATTTAATGTAATGAAGGGGGTCATGAAGAAATACCTGCCATTATAAGTATTAAGAAGATGATATTATACTTAAACATTTACACCCTAAATTGCTGTTAGATACAAAAAAAACAGCAACAAAAATAATGACAGAAAAAAAATAGTGATTTTAACAAATCATTCTCAGATACTATAAGGTTAAATAAACTAAATATAAACAAATTTATAAATTTTAATAATATGATTTACAGTTTAAATATATGTAATGAATAAATGAATAGATAATACAAATTTTTTTATAAAACACCCGTGAAAGTAGCTAAAAAATGGGTATGAACCGCATCACCCAGGAAGCCCATAAATTCCAAAGGATTGCTATTATATACAATATGTTTTCTGATTAGTTTTCAAGTTAATTAGAAATTGAGAACAAAGGTTTATAAATCCATATATCTGGAAAGTAAGAAACATGGCATTGAATAATCCTGGTTAAAAAGAAAATTTTAAATGTATAGAATTAAGTTTAAAAAAGAATTGTCTGTCAAAACTTATAGAATAAAGATAAATGTATTGACTAAAGTATTAGTGAAGTCGCTCAGTCGTGTCCAACTCTTTGCAACCCCATGGACTGTAGCCTACCAGGATCTTCAGTCCATGGGATTTTCCAGGCAAGAATACTGGAGTGGGTTGCCATTTCCTTCTCCAGGGGATCTTCCCGACCCAGGGATCAAACCCGGGTCTTCCACATTGTAGGCAGACACTTTACCATCTGAGCTACCAGGGAAGCCCAATTAAAGTATACTTATCAAAATAAAAAATAGACAATGAATGAAAATAAATGAACTAAGATTTCAACTTAAAAAAAAACTAGAAAAAAATGTTATGGAAAACTCAAGGAAATAATAAGTAAAGAAGGAATAAAGTTAAGTCTAGAAATCAGGAAAATAAGGAATAGGAAAACAACAGAAAGGAATAGCAAGGAAGAACATTTACATATCTACTGAGCATCTGTGTTGTTTTAGAGGATTTGGTGATCATATTTTTTGTCTATTTTTTAAATTAGGGCCAAATCATAGAATCTCCCCATATTAGGAAGCATAAAATTTTGTTCAACTTACATTTTCTATATTTCTCCCAGTTTATCATTATCTTTTTGGAACATGACAGAAAGAATACAGTTCTTGTTGTTTTTTCCAAACAGTCATGGAATAGTCAAAGAAATTAACTGCACCTTGTCTTTTAACATTGTTTAAGATGTCTTCACAAAAATTGAGATAATTATTCATTTACTTGGAAGGAAAGTTATGACCAACCTAGATAGCATATTAAAAAGCAGAGACATTACTTTGACAACAAAGGTCCGTCTGGTCAAGGCTATGGTTTTTCCAGTGGTCATGTATGGATGTGAGAGTTGGACTGTGAAGAAAGCTGAGTGCTTAAAAATTGATGCTTTTGAACTGTGGTGTTGGAGAAGACTCTTGAGAGTCCCTTGGAGATCTAACCAGTCCATCCTAAAGGAGATCAGTCCTGGGTGTTCATTGGAAAGACTGATGCTGAAGCTGAAACTCCAGTACTTTGTCCACCTCATGCGAAGAGCTGATTCATTTGAAAAGACCCTGATGCTTGGAGGGATTGGGGGCAGGAGGAGAAGGGGACGACAGAGGATGAGATGGCTGGATGGCATCACTGACTCGATGGGCATGAGTTTGAGTAAACTCCGGGAGTTGATGATGGACAGGGAGGCCTGGCGTGCTGCGATTCATGGGGTCGCAAAGAGTCAGACACGACTGAGCGAGTGAACTAACTAACACCCCAAATACTAGTGCTACTTCTTAATGCTCTTGATAGATAAATGGATGGCAAGAATTATAAAAGCAACATTTTTAATTAGGTAATTGAGGCATCAAATAAGTGAGTAATGAGAATAATGTTGTAGAAAATGAACACAATGAATAGCAAAAGATTGCTAATCAATTGCACAGTGCTTGGCACACAGAAGGTGATTAATGAAGTCTGGTGAATGAACATGTTTAGAGCTCTCTTGAATGCCAAAGAACAGAATCAGTTTCAGAAGTTAAAAATTTCTGCAGAGGAAACAGTTTTTTTCTTCTACCATAAGGCTGGGATAATTTTATAATACCCATTTTTGTCTTACTGCATAATTCAGAAGTGCCTCAAGTGGTCTGAAAAACTCTTGTTATCATAAAAACCATTTGAGGGATGAAAAGAAAGAAACATAGGGTTAAAAATGAACATTTGTTTTAATGCACATTTTCAGAACAGACAGCTCCACACCAGCCAAACATATGAAGTCAAGCACAAGTTACGAAATACTATTTGAATGAGGATATTATTATGGAGAGATTAATCACTTCCTGCACTATGTACTCTTTTATTATTGAGTGAAATTTCACATTTATGTTCTTCAGAATTATGTGGATTTACACTGATGTTATTGATGCTGCAATAAAATTGTCCCCTGTAAAAATGCATCCTTTTTAATTAGTATTTCTAATGGTCCCTAAAAAGCTTAAAAATAAATCTATTTTAAATCTATCATGGGAAGTTATTCCACATTTTCCTTGCTGATTTTAAAATGCATCACTCAAGCCACTAATATAATAGAGATTAAGGTGAACAAATATACATGTAATAGTTTTAAACCAATCTTAATTTTGAACTGGTAATGTATATAGAGGGTAGAAAGTTTGAAAAGTATAAATAGATAAATACACCAAAATGTAAGTCTCCCTTCCACTCCCTTCCCCAGATACACATTTCTTTCGGGAAACAGCCATTGTCACAAGTTTATTATGCATGGATCTAAAAATAAAGTAATAATAATAGCCATCATCTGTTGAATATTCAATTCTGCACCAAGGTTCCTCACAAAAATCATATGAGATAACTATTATTATCCTCACTTTACAAATATGAAAACTGAGTCATACAAACATTAAGATTTTTTTTTAGGGTCATGCTTTGTAAGTAGGAGAATTTTGATTCAAACAAGGGCCATTACTCATATCTGTACAGGTTGTACTCAAACAGATACTATACTAGAGAAAACAGCTAAGAAGAAACTAGCTGACCAAGAGGGCTTCCCTGATGGTCTAGAGGTTAGGATTCTGCCTGCCCATGCCGGGAATGTGGGTTGGATCCCTGGTTCAGGAAGACCCCACATGCTGTGGAGCTACTAAATCCATGTACCCCAACCACTGAACCCTCAATCTAGAGCCCATACTCTGCAACTAGAGAAGCCACCACAATGAGAAGCCCGCACACCGCAAGGAAGGGTAGCCCCCACTCACTGCAACTAAAGTCCTCACACAGCAACAAAGATCCAGCACAACCAAAAATAAATTAGACAATTAAATAAACCTTAAAAAAGAAAAGAAACTAGCTGAACTGATAGTGAAGAACAGGGAAGCCTAGCATGCTGCAGTCCATGGGGTCACAAAGAGTCAGACACGATTTAGCAACTCATCAATAGGGTAATTGAGAGGGCAGCAGCAAGAGGAGCAACCCCACATCCAAGGTAAGGAGCAGCAGCTGTGCTTTGCTGGAGCAGCTATAAAGAGGTACCCTACATCCAAGGTAACAGAAACCCAAGTAAGACGGTAGGTGTTGCGAGAGGGCATCAAAGGGCAGACACACTAAAACCACAATCACAGAAAACTAGCCAATCTGACCACATGGACCACAGTCTTGTCTAACTCAATGAAACTAAGCCATGCCATGTGGGGCCACCCAAGAAGGATGGGTCATGGTGGAGAGGTCTGACAGAATGTGGTCCACTGGAGAAGGGAATGGCAAACCACTTCAGTATTCTTGCCTTGAGAACCCCATGAACAGCATGAAAAGGCAAAATGATAGGATACTGAAAGATGAACTCCCCAGGTCAGTAAGTGCCCAATATGCTACTGGATATCAGTGGAGAAATAACTCCAGAAAAAATGAAGGGATGGAGCCAAAGAAAAAACAATACCCAGTTGTGGATGTCACTGGTGATAGAAGCAAGGTCCGATGCTGTAAAGAGCAATATTGTATAGCAACCTGGAATGTTAGGTCCATGAATCAAGGCCAATTGGAAGTGGTCAAACAGGAGATGGCAAGAGTGAATGTCGACATTCTAGGAATCAGCAAACTAAAATGGACAGGAATGGGTGAATTTAACTCAGATGACCATTATATCTTGTACTGTGGGCAGCAATCCCTTGGAAGAAATGGAGTAGCCATCATGGTCAACAAAATAGTCTGAAATGCAGTACTGGGATGCAGTCTCAAAAACGACAGAATGATCTCTGTTCGTTTCCAAGGCAAACCATTTAATATCATGGTAATCCAAGCCCATGCCCCAACCAGTAACACTGAAGAAGCTGAAGTTGAACGGTTCTATGAAGACCTGCAAGACCTTTCAGAACTAACACACAAAAAAGATGTCCTTTTCATTATAGGGGATGGAAATGCAAAAGTAGGAAGTCAAGAAACACCTGGAGTGACAGACAAATTTGGCCTTGGAGTACAGAATGAAGCAGGGCTAAGGCTAATAGAGTTCTGCCAACAAAATGCACTGGTCATAGCAAACACCCTCTTCCAACAGCACAAGAGAAGACTCTACACATGGACATCACCAAATGGTCAACACAGAAATCAGATTGATTATATTCTTTGCAGCCAAAAATGGAGAAGCTCTATACAGTCAGCAAAAACAAGACCGGGAGCTGACTGTGGCTCAGATCATGAACTCCTTATTGCCACATTCAGACTTAAATTGAAGAAAGTAGGGAAAACCACTAGACCATTCACGTATGACCTAAATCAAATCTTATGACTATACACTGGAAGTGAGAAATAGATTTAAGGGAACAGATCTGATAGACAGAGTGCCTGATGAACTATGGACAGAGATTCATGACATTGTATAGGACACAGGGATCAAGACCATCTCCAAAGAAAAGAAATGCAAAAAGGCAAAATGGTTGTCTAAGGAGGCCTTACAAATAGCTGTGAAAAGAAGAGAAGCAAAACGCAAAGGAGAAAAGGAAAGATATTCCCATCTGAATGCAGAGACAGCAAGGAGAGATTAGAAAGCCTTCCTTAGCGATCAATGCAAAGAAATAGAGAAAAACAACAGAATGGGAAAGACGAGAGATGTCTTCAAGAAAATGAGAGATATCAAGGGAACATTTCAGGCAAAGATGGGTTCGATAAAGGACAGAAATGGTATGGACCTAACAGAAGCAGAAGATATTAAGAAGAGGTGGCAAGAATACACAGAAGAACTGTACAAAAAAGATCTTCACGACCCAGATAATCACAATGGCGTGATCACTCACCTAGAGCCAGACATCCTGGAATGTGAAGTCAAGTGGGCCTTAGGAAGCATCACTACGAACAAAGCTAGTGGAGGTGATGGAATTCCAGTTGAGCTATTTCAGATCCTGGAAGATGATGCTGTGAAAGTGCTGCACTCAATATGTCAGCAAATTTGGAAAACTCAGCAGTGGCCACAGGACTGGAAAAGGTCAGTTTTCATTCCAATCCCAAAGAAAGGCAATACCAAAGAATGCTCAAACTACTGCATAATTGCACTCATCTCACACGCTAGTAAAGTAATGCTCAAAATTCTCCAAGCTTCAGGCTTCAGCAATACATGAACCATGAACTTCCAGATGTTCAAGCTGGTTTTAGGAAAGGCAGAGGAACCAGAGATAAAATTGCCAACATCCACTGGATCATCGAAAAAGCAAGACAGTTCCAGAAAAACAACTATTTCTGCGTTATTGACTATGCCAAAGCCTTTGACTGTGGGGATCACAATAAACTGTGGAAAATTCTGAAAGAGATGGGAATACCAGACCACCTGACCTGCCTCTTGAGAAACCTGTATGCAGGTCAGGAGGCAACAGTTAGAACTGGACATGGAACAACAGACTGGTTCCAAATAGGAAGAAGAGTACGTCAAGGCTGTATATTGTCACCCTGCTTATTTAACTTATATGCAGAGTACATCATGAGAAACACTGGGCTAGAAGAAGCTCAAGCTGGAATCAAGATTGCTGGGAGAAATATCAATAACCTCAGATATGCAGATGACACCACCCTTATGGCAGAGAGTGAAGAGGAACTAAAAAGCCTCTTGATGAAAGTGAAAGAAGAGAGTGAAAAAGTTGGCTTACAACTCAACATTCAGAAAACTAAGATCATGGCATCTGGTCCCATCACTTCATGGCAAACAGATGGGGAAACAGTGGAAACAGTGACAGGCTTTATTTTTTTGGGCTCTAAAATCACTGCAGATGGTGATTGCAGCTGGGAAATTAAAAGACACTTACTCCTTGGAAGGAAAGTTATGACCAACCTAGACAGCATATTAGAAAGCAGAGACATTACTTTGTCAACAAAGGTCTGTCTAGTCAAGGCTATGGTTTTTCCAGTGGTCATGTATGGATGTGAGAGTTGAACTGTGAAGAAAGCTGTGAGAAGGGGACGACAGAGGATGAGATGGCTGGATGGCATCACCGACTAGGTGGACATGAGTTTGAGTAAACTCCGGGAGTTGGTGATGGACAGGGAGCCCTGGCGTGCTGCAATTCACGGGGTGGCAAAGAGTCGGACACGACTGAGCGACTGAACTGAACTGAGAGACTTAGAGCAGTGGGGAACTCATATTACACCTATGACTGAAAAATCAAGAGTAGGAAATGGTGTTAATGGAACTTGAAGGGAGCACTGCCCAGCAGAGCCTATACAGTAAATCTACATACAAATGAATTCCACTCCAAGAGCAGGTTCATAAGTCAATTTGTCCATAAGTCAAGCACAGTTAGTCTAGGTACCCAACTAACATTATCAGTTATATAGTTCTGTACTGTAATGGGTTTATAATATTTTTCACACAAATAATGCATTAAAAAAAAGCAAAAAATTAAAAAAAACTTTTTTTAATCTTACAATGCAGTACCTTGAGAAGTACCGTTGGCAACCCACTCCTGTATTCTTGTCTGGGAAATCCCATGGACAGAGGGGCCTGGTGGGCTGTAGTCCATAGGATCGTAAAAGAGTCAGACAAGACTTAGCAACTAAACAACCACAGTATGACAGCTGGCATACAGGGCCTGGCACTGTGTGAACTGACAAGAAGAATTACTGCCTGGAGAAAAGTTACTGACTAGGAGATGGCAGAGCTGAGAGACCATCAGCAACAGGAGATGGAGGGCAAGCCGCAGTTTCACTCACCTTTGCCATGGCATTGGACACGTAAATCCATGTTTGAGTCTTTGGAATTTCACAAGTTGAAGGTTCACATGTAGGGGACTAACTGGGGGTGGGGAGAGCAGCTTCTGCCAAAGATCCAGCATAGAGAAGGGAGCGAGCAGAGAAGAAATGCCCTGATCTTGCTGTCCTCTTGTATGACATCTCCTGCTGGTATATATGCACTGGACAAGCCAAAGGGGCACAAGTCCTCACAGAAGACAATTTTCCAAGGCAGAAGGCAAGTGGTTATAATTCAAATATCAAAAATGCAAGCGTATGTAGCACTAACCAAGTGGGGAGAAGGCCATGTCCAATTTATATATGCAGGTTCTGTATCATAAATATGAATCACTGGGCAGTTTGCTCAGGACAAAAAGAACCTTTTTGTGATATGCTATTTTTAATTGCAAAAGGATTACCATCATCATCTTCTCCTTCAGAAAGTAACATTAACTCAAAACAATAGATTCTGCAGTTTATTTTTCATGTTTGTTATGATAATACCTTTATCAACTACATCAGTATTGCATGAAATTGTATCTGTTAGAATGTTTGTTGTAAGAACTGACTCTACACTCCTACTTTGTGATATATACCGAGCATTGTGACGCCTAAGATACTAACAATAAACCTAATAACTGCTCTGTCACTTCACTGGTATTTCATTAGCATGAAATAGATTGCTAATTGGGATTCATTAAAACTTTATTTTGGCTTTCTCCTTATAGACCTATTTACACAAAACAGGCTTTGTGATCCCAACAACTTCATGTCTAAACACATGTCAAAGCATTTTTCTTACATGATGTGGATGATAGTTTCAGTCTGAAGAGCTGATGACATCAGCAACAGAGGGCTGACAATGAGAAGAAGAGATGTGTGGGAAACCCTGAAGAACATCAACATTTAAGGGAAATACAGACCAAAATGTAGCATGCAAAAAGGCTGGGAAGGATGAACCAGAGACATAGGAAGAATGTGGTTTCCCATGGAAACCCAGGAAAAAAAGAAGTGGTCCATATTTTAAAAAGGTACATACAGATCAAATAAGGTGAAGACTGAATTGGTCCCCCTCCATATTTAGCCACATGCCATGTTATTGGTGACTACAGAGAATGTACTTTTAGTAAGAGCAGGACAGTGAATGAGAAATGCAGACATTAAAATGCTAAGTATAGACAAAATTTTAGAGCTTGCTTGGCTGTACAGAGAAGAATAAAGGCTTGTAGCTGAAGAAGGAGGTAGGGGGACAGGAGATGATTTTCAATTTGGTTCAGTTTAGTTGATTTTTAGCTAAAAAAATCAACTATTTGATTGAGACTATTGAGCACAGTTAAACACTACGGGGAAGAAACAAATGAAGTGAGAGAAGTTGAATATACAGAAGAGAAAACAGTTACTCAAAAAATGGAACAAAGCATCTGTTACAAAGTAGATGTTTGGCAGGTATCTATTAAATAAATGAGTGAATTCCTCTATAAGTAGGGAGGTATTTAAGCCAGCAACCAAGTGAAGGAATTATTTGTAGACATGAGGCATGAGATCTCTTCCATCAAAAAGGCAGAAAAGGAAGACACAGTTGTAGATGCACGTCATTTGGTAGGTGTGAGGTCAAGAATTTGAGAAAGTTCTATTAGATGATTTCTATTTTCTCTGTGAAATGAATGATGAAATCATCTGAGAGATAAAATCCGAGGGTGGCAGATTGGAGTGACTGAGAAGAATGAAAAAAGATTTCTGAATCGTATTCTGAAAGGATGCTTCAGAGAGAAGCCCCTTTAAGCAGCTGCCAGCCTCTGCAGTGTGCGTGGTGGCTGGTGAAAGGGGTTGCGCAGTGCATGCTCCCAGTACAGGGCCTCAGGGCCCCACCAGGTCAACTCACCATTACCTGGCAACCTTCCCTGCTCCTCCCTCACTTGAAATTTTTGGCCACGGTGTTCAGTATTTTTTCTCTCCTTTGTTCTTGTCACTGTTCCACCAGATTTGGTAGATATTGAAAGCACCATGGGGGCTCCTCTGGGGGATCAGACAGTAAAGAATCTGCCTTAAATGCAGGAGACTGAGGTTTGATCCATGGATAAGGAAGATCCCCCTAGAGGAGGGCATGGCAACCCACTCCAGTATTCCTACCTGGAGAAGTGCATGGACAGAGGAGCCTGGTGGGCTACAGTCCATGGGGTGGCAAAGATTCAGACACAGCTCAGTGACCCTGAGTGCGCGTGCACACACACACACAGAGCTAGTTCATGACCTTGGACCATTCTGCCTCCTAACCTGGTCAATGTCTCATGGTTCCACTGGAGGACATTTTTAATAGCTCATTACAATTCTGAGACCTGCTGAGCCAGATATGACCCTATCACCAAGGTACCCGCCAGTCTTCAAAGGATCAAACTGGGCACAAGATCTAAGAAGAGAAAAACGTCAAAGTGAAATTCACTCAGTCATGTCCGACTCTTTGTGAACCCATGGACTATACAGTCCATGGAATTCTCCAGGCCAGAATACTGTAGTGGGTTAGCCTTCCCCTTCTCCAGGGGATCTTTCCAACCCAGGGATCGAACCAGGTCTCCTGCATTGCAGGCAGATTCTTTACCAGCTGAGTCACAAGGGAAGCCCAAGATTACTGGATTAGGTAGCCTATCCCTTCTGCAGCAGATCTTCCCGACCCAGGAATCGAACCAGGGTCTCCTGCACTGCAGGGATATTCTTTACCAACTGAGCTATCAGGGAAACCTGGTAAGAAGGCATGGAAGCCTACTTCATTGTCTACTGAGTCTCTCCGCACAGAACCTGAGTCATCTTTGCACTGACACCCTTGCTCTAACCTGCTTATGTCCTAAGGGCTTCAATCCCTCCACTCTCCCAGGTACCTGGCAGTGGAAAGGACTTGTCCCCTTGAGAGGAGATGCTGCTTGAAATTTACATCAATATGACCTTAGCAAACAGCCTCAACCAGGAAACTTTATTAGGATATAACATAGAAAGCCTAACATGCTCCTAAAAGAGAAAACAGTCATAAGATAAGCAGTTCTGTTACAACAATCAGAGGAACTCCTAAATCTGTATACAGCTAAATATTACAGTCCAACACAAGAGTTGAGCAGACATAAACTACATGTCAATTGTAGTCATGAAGAGGTGGCAAGAATACACAGAAGAACTGCACAAAAAGATGTTCATGACCCAGATAACCAGAGTGGTGTGATCACTCACCTAGAACCAGACATCCTGGAATGTGAAGTCAAGTGGGCCTTAGGAAGCATCATTACGAACAAAGCTAGTGGAGATGATGGAATTCCAGTTGAGCTATTTCAAATCCTAAAAGATGATGCTGTGAAAGTGCTGCACTCAATATGCCGGCAAATTTGGAAAACTCAGCAGTGGCCACAGGACTGGAAAAGGATTGGATTTCATTCCAACCCCAAAGAAAGGAAATGCCAAAGAATGTTCAAACTACTGCACAGTTGCACTCATCTCACACTCTAGCAAAGTAATGCTCAAAATTCTCCAAGCCAGGCTTCAGCAATACATGAACCATGAACTTCCAGATGTTCAAGCTGGTTTTAGGAAAGGCAGAGGAACCAGAGAACAAATTGCCAACGTCTGCTGGATCATCAAAAAAGCAAAAGAGCTCCAGAAAAACATCTACTTCTGTTTTATTGACTATACCCAAAGCCTTTGACTGAGTTGATCACAACAAACTATAATTGAAAATTCTTTAAGAGATGGGAATACCAGACCGTCTGACCTGCTCCTGAGAAATCTGTATGCAGGTCAAGAAGCAACAGTTAGAACTGGACATGGAACAACAGACTGGTTCCAGATTGGGAAAGGAGTACATCAAGACTATATTGTCACCCTGCTTATTTAACTTATATGCAGAATACATCATGCAAAATGCTGGGCTGGATGAAGCACAAGCTGGAATCATTGCCAAGAGAAATATCAATAACCTCAGATACACAGATGACATCACCCTTATGGCAGAAAGTGAAAAAGAACTAAAGAGCCTCTTGATGAAATTCAAAGAGGAGAGTAAAAAAGTTGGCTTAAAGCTCAACATGCAGAAAACTAAGATCATGGCATCTGGTCCCATCACTTCATGGCAAACAGATGGGCAAACAGTGGAAACAGTGTCAGACTTTATTTTGGGAGGCTCCCAATCACTGCAGATGATGACTGCAGCCATGAAATTAAAAGACACTTTCTCCTTGGAAGAAAAGCTATGACCAACCTAGACAGCATATTAAAAAGCAGAGACGTTACTTTGCCAACAAAGGCTTGTCTAGTCAAAGCTATGGTTTTTCCAGTAGTCGTGTATGGATGTGAGAGTTGGACTATAAAGAAAGCTGAGCACAGAAGAATCGATGCTTCTGAACTGTGGCATTGGAGAAGACTTTTGACAGTCCCTTGGACTGCAAGGAGATCCAACCAGTCCACCATAAAGGAAATCAGTCTTGAATATTCATTAGAAGGACTGATACTGAAGCTGAAACTCCAATACCTTGGCCACCTGATGCAAGGAACTCACTCATTGGAAAAGACCCTAATGCTAGGAAAGATTGAAGACAGGAGAAGGAAGGGGAAGACAGAGGATGATATGGTTGGATGGCATCACCGACTTGATGGAGAATAAGTTTGAGTAAGCTCCAGAGTTGGTGATGGACAGGGAAGCCTGACGTGCTGCAGCCCATGGGGTCACAAAGAGTCAGACACAGCTGAGCGACTGAACTGAACTAATTAACAATGTATATATAAAGTATTTTTTAGAAACTAGGTAATTTTAAGCCAGTTCTCAACAAAATTTCAGAGAATGCAATTCAAAGTCTTGGATAATATATATAGCTTCATGAAAAACTTTGCCAAATAACTGATAATCTAGTATTGAGATTATGTAAGAGAAAACACTGACAAACGTGGCTTAGGAAATTTATTTTAAGCAAAAGTGGAGGGAGGAGGTGGAAGAAAGGAAAAATGACGTCTGAAAAGTTAAAAATACTCTGAGAAGGAGTGAGACCACCTCTGGATTATATAGTTACAAAATTTTTCCTTCACTTTGCTCTAATGTCTATGAAACAGTTATTTAGACAACACAGTATTTTTTACGGTTATGGCTGTAACTCTAGAGGAGAACTAGTCATGTTTTGGATCATTAAACTCAGTTGTACCTTTGATTAAAATTCCACTCTTCTCTCAGCTATTCATTGCGATACTCCCTGTTTTAAAGTAATTCTCCCTTGTTAAATGGTGCATTGCTTCCTTATTAAAAAAATAAAAAAGGCAATGAGAGGCAGATCACTGAAAGAAGCTATTATTTTCTTATTACTTTGCAAAAACAATAGAAGAAGAAGTCCTGGAACAGGGAAGCTAGAAAAACTGTCATTGGACTTCCTCTCTTATAAAAGAAGGAAAAACTTATTTTCAAAATAAGCAAAGAAAAAAGCTACACAAATCTCATGCAGAATTTTCATCAGAAAAAAGAGAAGGCACAGAATAAAATCCTCACAAACCGTGACAAAAACACTTCAAAAAGACATGCTGACCAAATGTGAAACTGTAAAATCTAATATTTCAAAACAAGCTAAAAGAAATTAAGAAAAGTATAGAAGCTGTGAAAGAATAATATAAATTAGCATTAGAGAAACTCAAAAATAGCAAATGCAGAATCCAGAGTTATAAAGCAAGGAAGCTGAGACCTTTGTTGAGTTTCTGTCTGCCCTTTCTTCCATCTGGCCCGTCAACTTAGCCCATTATTTTCTAGGCTAATTCTGTTTGCCACAGGCCTGTGCGGTGCTGATAGAAATAGCAGATTAACCACATGGTAGCTTTCATTGAGCAAGAAGCCAATGAGAAAGAAAAACAGCAGCAAAGGCAAAGAAAAGGTAAAAGCTGAGAAAAGTTATCTTGAGCAAACAAAGAGGGTAATTACATTCAGCTGTAGTCAATTATTGGCATGGGACAATGTACATGCAGTATTTTGGGGCCTGCTAATTTTTTAAAAGACTCTCAAATTGAAAAATTTTATGGAGTTCAAAAGCAGATTTCTGCTGGACAATTAGTTGTGTGACTCTTAAACTGAGGCTAAAGAAAAACCACCTATTTATTTATTTCGCTATTCACTCATTCAATATTTAGTTTTATTGTTTGATGTTTTAGTAATGATTACATAATTTATAATAAGGCACTTTAAAGGATGATCATTTTATTTTATTATTTTACAACTTCATTCATGTTTCACATATATTAGAGTATGATTCCTGTCTTCAAATGTATACCATGACTTGGGAGAGTTTTAATGTTTAGATTATTTATTCTGTTCATCTTAACATATCCCTCAGTCTTATGGTCAGTTTCTTTTAAAATGTTTTAAATATTTTAGTCAAATTAGTTTTTCCAAATGATTTGTACATAAAACTACTTTTAGAAATTTATTAGAGTCAATCAAGCATCTTTTACTGCCTATTATGGAACAAGCTGCTTACCAATTCATGTATCACTAATCAGAATATAAAAAGCACATTATCTGGCGGAAAGTATACTTTAATTGTGGTAGTATGTTTGATTTAGGTCAGCTGTATGATAAAAATTGCTCTATGGTGTATCCTGGTCTCCCATCTTGAAGTAAGAACAAATATATTTACAGAGTAAAAGTGCTAATGTTTTTTAATTTTTTAGTAAAACATGGTAAATTATCAGGATTTAAACAAAACCAACTTACCTATTGTACAGCACAAGGAACTCTACTCAATATTCTGTAATAACCTATATGGGAAAAGAATCTAGAAAAGGATGGAGATATACATATGGAGATATATATATGCATAACTGAATCACTTTGCTGTACATCTGAAACTAACATTGTAAATCAACTATACTCCAATATAAAATAAAAATTAAATTAAATTTAAAGTAAAATTTTAAAAAGAAAATACAATTTTTAAAATATGATTTTAAAATGTAATACAATTATAAATTATATATAATTAAAATTATAAATTATTTATAATTTTATAAAATTTAAAAATTTAAACATAATGTAATTTTTAAAATAAAATATAAATCTATATGGAAATTTTCACACAAATAAAAAGGACAATGGTATAATGAACCCAAATATACACATCATCCAACTCCAACAATTATTAATAAATGGCTAATCTTTCACTTACACTCCAACCAATATCTAAATGTTTATGGGTAGAAAAAAACTCCTCAGCCTGTTTGTACTCACCCTGTAATTTCAAAATCACTGCCACAGGAAATCTTTTTTTTTTTTTTAGGAAATCTTATCTCCTCAAGGGCATGACCAATGTTATTCTCCTCAGTATCGTTGACTCTTGGTATGTGTGCTACAGAGGAGACACCAAATATATGAATGATGAATGGTTAGATGTCTACACTAAAAGCAAGGGGTTTTTCACACCCATCTATGAGTGGCATTTTTAGCAAGAAATAAAAAATACCCTCTTTTCTCATCCTCCAAACTAAGTTACTGCTTCTACATTGTGAAGGGGTTTGCACATGTTGGGAGGAGGCAGTCTGCTTCTCCAGGGTTTCCCACATGCACTGCCATTTCTTTGTAAACTCCTATGGGCCAGAATGTTAATATCTGTCTGAATTCCTCAAACCTGTTGCTTAGTCATCATGGGTCAGAATCTGAAATCAACCTACATCCTGCAGTTATACCCTTAGTAATAACAGTGCTTTAGTAGCACATCTTAAATATTTCTTTGCCCTTTCCCTTGGCACAGAAATGTGAAACATAATGAGATATGTAAGTGCTTTTCTTTAACAAATGTTCCTCATATGCTGAAATAGTAACTAGATGAAGATTAATAGCTACTTTCTCCTGGGGTACTTGGAATTCAAAAGAGAATAAATCAGGATCAAGTTAATCAAGCTATGCAATCCATAATATTCAGTATTTCTTTGTGCTATGAAATGGCTGGAATATCCCCCTTATCAAATACTGGACTAGTCAAATCAGCACCCTTCATTGGAAAATAACACATAAAATAGTAAAATTCCATTTAAATGATGGCGAATAAGTTCTTGTTCAAATTTGAAAACCTTAATACTTAAATTCTGAAATTCTTGATAAATATAGTAGAATGAGGTCTTCCCAGGTGATTCTAGTCGTAAAGAACTCTCCTGCCAATTCAGGAAACCTAAGAGATGCGAGTCAATCCCAGGGTGGGAAAGATCCCCAGGGTGAGGGCATGGCAACCTACTCCAGTATTCTTACCTGGAGAATCCCATGGACAGAGCATCCTGGTGGGTTACAGTCCATAGGGTTGCAAAGAGTCAGACATAACTTAAGCAATCTAGCATGCATAGTAACAGTAGAATGAATAGGCTAAATTTATAGTAGCATCATTCATTTTGGGAGAATTAATACTAATATTAATGAATGATCACAAAAGTAAGTAGATTATTTCTTTAGGCAATATATAAGAAGTTATTTAGTAAGTTACCTCTAGATTTTTTAGATGAGTTGACTTATGCCTGTGCAGAGAAGAGTTAACATAGCACTCCTGACTGCTTATACTTAAAAAGGACAGCTGGCAAGGTTGGCCCTTCATTGGCATCTGGGAACTTGGATTCCAGGAGAATTCCCACCATTGACTGATATGAGCGGTTCACTGTGTCTCAACTGTTTTTACAAACAATATAATTATGCAACCCTCTGCATTCCTTCTGGGAGTTTGAAATCCAGGTACATGCCAGGCAGGGGTGCCCATATGATAAGCTCTCAGTAAAAAAAAAAAAAAAAAAAAAAAATATCTAGGTATTGAGTCTCTAATGAGCTTTCCTGGTTGGCAACATTTCACACAATTAGACACAACTTGTTGGGTGAGGGATTAAGCACATTCTGTGTGACTCCACTGGGGGAGGAATCTTGGAAGCTTACACTTTCAAAAATACATATATATTTAAAAAGTAACTGAAGGAGCAGCAAACCATTTCTAGATGTAGCCCCATGTGCCTTTTCATTTTGCTGGTTTGCTGGTATGATTATATGCTGAGTCCTGTGATTACTCCTAATGAATTACTAAACTGAACATAGTCTTGAGTACCCCCCCAAACAATCCCCTAATCTACTTTGGAAAGAACCACTTAATCTGAGAATTAGTAATCTGTGCCCCAATATGAGAAATAGCTTCTAAATGCATTACTAATGAATATTTAAGTATTTCCTAAGCATTGTAACGGAGAAGGCAATGGCACCCCACTCCAGTACTCTTGCCTGGAAAATCCCATGGACGGAGGAGCCTGGTAGGCTGCAGTCCATGGCATCGCTAAGAGTCGGACACGACTGAAGCGACTCAGCAGCAGCAGCAAGCATTGTAAATCAAGACATAGGTAACAATTGTGATTATAATTTGTTCTGATTTTGGTTACAACATTGCAAGCCATTAATAAGGATTTTTTTTCCTAGTTATTGTCAGAACAAGTCACCCGTGATTACTGCTGTCTGCATCAGGCAGGACCCAAGGACAAAATTCAGATCTCTTTTTTAACTATTTAGGCTTATCTTGAACTCTGTGTTTTGCTTTTACCTAACCATGTCTCTCAAGAATGCTTGGGGGTTTTTTTTGTTTTGTTTTTTAACTTTGAAAACTAATAGCTAATTGCAACCTAATCTAAACCATTGCAGAGGATAGTGTCCTATATACATGTTTCTCTGCACTGAATCTGCACTGAACTCAGCTGTGTGTTCTGAACGGCTTTCCTGTGTGTGTTTGCTCTGTCAGTTGTGTTGAACTCTTTGTGACCTCATGGGCTGTAACCCACCAGGCTTCTTTGCCCAAGGAATTTCCCAGGCAATACTGGAGTGGGTGACCACTTCCTGCTTCAGGAGATCTTCCCAGCCCAGGGACCGAACCCTTGTCTCCTGCACTGACAAGCGGATTGTTTACCGCTGTGCCACCATTTTCCTACTCATCTTTTATGTGTCCTAACTTCCACAGTGTTTCTCTCGCTCTCTTATTGCAAGTATAATTGCCAGACATTTCAAAACAGTTTAGATAAACCATATAGGAAGGAAGGGAGTACTGAATATACAATACATCCAAAGAAAAAATAGTGGGAAAAGAAGGGTAAGCACTTAATATTGGTAAGTGAAAATTAGTCAATATACAACTAATTTTGTATGTGTCCATAATATCCATGTGGCTCTTCCCCTCCTTACTTTTGTAGTTCTTATAATCTCTAGTAGCACAGACTCTTGTAAACAACGTTGAATTTGAAGCCATGGGTAACTCCACCTAGCTTACTAAAGGATCATCGTGAAGACTAAGATACAGTAAAAATGGGGAATTTCCAATTTAGAGTTTCTTTTCTTTCATTGGCCTTGCTTGACGCGGAAGTTCAACCTCAAATGCTGTCTCCTTCTGGTTACCACAGAAGACGCTGAAGGCCAACTGTTTCTTTTCAGGCACTCCTTCATTTCATGAGGAAACCAAAGAACATCCGTGCGTGCTAAGTCGCTCCAGTTGTGCGCCCACCAGGCTCCTCTGTCCGTGGGATTTTCCAGGCAAGAATCCTGGAGTGGGTTGCCATGCCCTCCTCCAGGGGATCTTCCCAACCCAGGGATTGAACCTGCATCTTTAAAGTCTCTTGCATTTCCAGGCAGGTTCTTTACGAGTGGCACCCCCTGGAAAGCCCCATAAAGAACACAGTAACCATGGTTGACAAACAAGAGAGACGTACCAGCACTCAACCTGACGAAGTCATCTGAGGAGGCTCATCTCTTCAACAACTCTCCAGGTAGTGAGAGAACCACCACTTGGTTTTAATTTGGCTTTTAACTGGGGAAGGAACTTGATCTTGTAAAGGAGCTCTGTTTCTGAA
This sequence comes from Dama dama, assembly GCF_033118175.1. Taxonomy (NCBI): domain Eukaryota; kingdom Metazoa; phylum Chordata; class Mammalia; order Artiodactyla; family Cervidae; genus Dama; species Dama dama. Next base: position 52,914,973 of record NC_083710.1, read on the forward strand.
AGACCAATAGTCTATTTTCCCATCTCCCTTTCAGGAACACTCATGCTCACTGCAGCCACTGCAATCCCCACAGCAGCAGCCAGCTGAAAACCCGCAATTTTCAGTGTGAAATATAAACCTGCCACTTACTACCCATATAAGGACAAATAAAGCAGAAAATTGACAAAAAAAAATCTTTATCCAAGTGCAGAGTCGCTATATGGTGCAAAGTTGTCTCCATCACATCCTAATACAGACCTGTGTAGGAACCAAAAGCCAATATATCTGCCCAGCCCCGTCCACACCCAAAACACTGGTGGAAGAGACAGGAAAAGATGAGGAACAAACTCCATCTTACTTGCTTGCTTACTTATTTGAAAGATGAATGGGAGACACAGCTCTCCTGATCCACAGCAGTGATGAAATCCTGCCAGGAAGGAATAATGAAGACCTTCTGCCCAAGGTCACATAACTTACTCAGTTTCTTCAGATTTCAAGACAGAAAATAAATTCTCCACTCTATCACTCTGTGTAAGAGGCTGACCCATTAATGTTTGTTATTAGTTATTAACTATCTGACTCCCCCAATAGATTATAAACTTTGTGAAAATTGTCTGTGCACCACTATAGGCCAAGTGATTAGCAAAGTGTCTGACTTTGCTAATATTCAAGAAACATTTGCTGAATGAGGACTTCCCTGGTGGTACAGTGGATAGGAATCCGCCTGCCAATGCAGGGAACACGAGTTCAATCCCTCCCTGGCCCTGGATGATTCCACGGGCTGAAGAGCAACTAAGCCCGTGTGCCAGCACTGCTGAACCTTCACACTTACCGGCTATGATCCACAAGGCACCGCGATGAGAAGTCCATGCACCGTAGCGCGAAAGGAGTCCCTGCTCTCTGCTAGAGAAAGCTCACATGCAGCAATGAAGACCCAGTACAACCAAAGATAGGTAAATAATTTAAAAAAAAGATTTGGTGACTGAATATTACAGACTATTTAGCCATTATATTTTCAGTGTAAAGTAATAAATATTTTGAGTTATATACCCATCTTCACTGAATTTGGTCAGCATGAATCATTCCTCCTAAGGCAAGATCATTGAATTGATTTTCTTGAGATGTTGGCCTAATAGACCCACGTACATTATCTAGAAAATGCTGTGTATCATATGTTTACTTATTGTTTGTTTGCTTGCTATTACTTCAGAAGCGACTTGAATACTGGATTAATCATTTAATTGCAGTCCTTTGTTTGTGAAACACTTTCATCATTGTTCTAAATCTAGCTCTTTTTTAAATTTTTTAATTTATGTATTTACTTAATGACATAATAAAGACCATGAACTTACTTCCCAACATGAACAACTAGACATGACCAGTTTACATCTACTTTGGTTCCTCTTCTACCCTGCTTCTATCTTCTAGCTTGAAAACTAGAGGGAACCACGGACCCTTTTGGTTTTCATTCCCTTTATTTTTATGTTTTTATATGCATATATTGCTGTTGTTTAGTCACTAAGTCGTGTCCAACTGTTTGTGACCCTATGGACGGTAGCCTGCCAGGCTGCTCTGTCCATTGGTTTTCCCAGGCAAGAATACTAGAGTAGGTTGCCATTTCCTTCTCCAGGGGATCTTCCCAACCCAGGGATCGAATTCATGTCTCCTGCACTGGCAGGCAGGTTCATTACCACTGAATCACTGGGGAAGCCCTGACCAGTTTGAGTACTCCTCAAAACTGCCAAGGTCAACAAAAACAAGGGAAATCTGAAACACTGTTACAGACAAGAGAAGCTTAAAGAGAAGTGATGGCTAAATGTAACATCCTGTCCTATACAGGATTCTGGAGTAGAAAAATATATTAGGTATAAACCAAGGAAATCTAATGTATCAACACTGGTTCATCAATTGTAACAAATGTACCACACAAAGGTAGTAAGATATTAGGGCTTCCCTTGGACTGCAAGGAGATCAAACCAGTTAATCCTAAGGGAAATCAGTCCTGAATATTCATTGGAAGGACTGATGCTGAAGCTGAAGCTCCAGTGCTTTGGCCACCTGATGCAAAGTACTAACTCATTGGAAAAGATCCTGATGCAGGGAAAGACTGAAGGCAGGAGAAGGGGACGACAGAGGATGATACGGTTGGATGGCATCACTGACTCGATGAACATGAGTTTGGGCAAGCTCCAGGAGTTGATGATGGACAGGAAAGCCTGATGTGCTGCAGTCTGTGGAGTCGCAGAGTCTAATGAGCTACTGAACTGAATTGAATGTAAGATATTAAGGGAAATGGTGTGGAGTATATGGGAACTCTCTGTACTATCTTTGCAGTTTTTCTAAAATTTAAAACTTTAAAAAAATTTTAAATACAAAATAAAGTTTAAAAATTATTTGAAAAGATAATTCTGCTTAAGCACTTTTAAAAATAAAGCACAAGCATGTTGGAAGTTTCAACTATCTTGTCTTCTGCTCACATAAATCTGGTGTGTATGTTAACCTGTCTCAGTAGAAATGAAAGACAAAATGAAAATATTTGGGTTTGAGCTTGGGGATAATCTGTTTCTCTTTGGAAACTAAATGATCATTTATACATTTTCTAACTAGAGAATGAGGGATTTTCTGAAAGTTTATATTTAAGTCAAATGTTTGAAACTTGAAACACATTTTCCCACAGAAATGTTGTTACACAGTGGTTAATTCCCAGGCTAACCACTGAAGCTCCTTAAACTCATAATAAGCAAAATAGATGTTTTCAATGAAAAGTGTAAAAACTGTACTATGGGGGAAAAAACAAACAAACTTGCCTTTGAAATTCAAAAGATAAATTTAAACATGCAATTTAAATTTATTCTCATTAAATTCATCACCCAGTGCTTGGATTAGAGGCTTACTTTGGGCCTCTTTGCACATAACCTTAAAACACCAAGAATGAGGGTGGGAGAGAAGAGTGGAGGGTGTTAAACTCAAGTGGGTGGGCGATGGAAAGATTCTAAGCACAGCCTGGGAAGCCAAGTGTATGGTTTTAACTCAGATTGGGCGGGCAGGTTTCTACTCTGATTTTGGGGGGAGGGGGAGGGTGGACGGGTACAGTGAAGTTGCTTGAATATTCATTAGAAGGACTGATGCTGAAGACTCAACCCTTTAGCCACCTATTGCAAAGAGCCAACTCGTTGGAAAAGACCCTGATGCTGAGAAAGACTGAGGGCAGGAGAAGGGGGTAACAGGATGAGATGGTTGGATGGCATCATGACTCAATGGACATGAGTTTGAACAAACTCCAGTAGATAGTAAAGGACAGAGAAGCCTGGTGCACTGCAGTTGCAAGGGGTCGCAAGGTTGGAGACAACTGAGCAGCCAACAACAAAATGAAGTTGGTACCCGAAAGGACAGAAGCAGGGACAGAAGAGGGCTTTGCCTTCTCGTAATCCTACAATCTTTAGTGTGCTACTTTGCAAAGGGTAGATAACGGAGTACATCTGTGGGCAGCTGCTAAGCACGAACGACCAGTCGGCTAACCCTTCATGCTGGTGGGGTCTGAGTATAAGGGTGGGCAGCCGCAGGCAGCAGACCTGGGCTCCTTACACTAGGTGTGCTACCAAGCAGAGGATCAAGAAAGTGGATTCACGTAAAAGACCTGCGGGTATGCTAACAAGGTGTAAAGTGGACATAAAATTCCCAGCAGGGAGGGTCAGAAGAGGAAACAAAGGTGAGAGGTAGAAATGAAGTTTCTGGCAGTGGTGCCAGCCAAAATGTCAGACCCCAGCTGGGGTCACCATTTCTATAGCACAGTGAGGCCTGTTTGATGTATTTCAGGTTTGTCTATCCTGGTTTGGAGATGCACTACACATTTGTTAAAGATACAACATTATACCATAAAAAGAATTGGACTTTTCAGAAGCATACATAAAAATCAACATTTTTATCAAGTATTTCTTTTAACAATTTTTTTCAGTATTTTTTGGCCACACCATGTAGCATGCTGGATCTTAGGTCCCTCAACCAGGGATGGAACTTAAGCCCTATGCATTGGGAGCATGGAGTCTTAACCACTGGCCTGCCAGGAAAGTCCCTCAAGTATTTTTTTATAAAATGGTGTTTTTAAATAATGCAATATGAACTTAAAAATAATTTTTTAATTGCTCTTCCTCTCCCTCTTCATATACCCTCTCCATCAATGCTTACAATCCAATAAATATCTTTCCTTGATTTCCCTAATTCTATATTAAGAATTCAAATATATACTGAGTACATTTTACGTGGTTTTATGAAATAACTGTAGGTGTTACCAGCAGGTGTATTAATACATATTGATAATGGCAGGTGAATGATATGCTGTAGCAGATACAATGAATTTATTCAACCATTTATTCTTTATTATAGACAGTCGCTGCTTCCTTTATTTTGCTTTGTACTGCTTGAGGAAATGTTACAAAAAATCTTCATACAAATACCTTGTGTTATTCAAGTTATGTTCACTTGCTGTTCTAACGAACACTTTAAAAATCTCACTAGCTTACCACAACAAGAGTTTGTTTCTAGCTGACATCATTGCCTGGTGCAAGTCAGCCTGTTACCATGAGGAGTGTGCCTCCAGTCGTGATTCAGGGGATCCATCATAATGGGTTCACTATCTCAGATTTCTTCGTTTCCAGCAGTCAACATGACAGAAAGCTTGGAAGACAAGGAAAGGTTCATGACAAAGACTGGATGTCACTTGGGACACGTCTGCCCCAGATTCCACTGGCTACAAACCAATCAGAGGCCCCAACCTAACTGCAAGGGAGGCTGGAAAATGCAGCCTTCCTGTGTGCCCAAACTGGAACTGGGTGAACATTTAGCCAAATTTGCAAATGTTTTTATATAGATTAGTGGCTTTATTCCAAAGGTTGTATTTCTCAACTGCAATTTCTAAGTTGCAAAATTTCTACATAACGTGTGTGTCTATATCACTTTGCGAAACAGACCATAACTCCTGTCAGCGGAGTACAAATACTCAGCACCATTGTTGCTTTTCTACATCTCCCTTCCAAAGGCGCTGAAAGACTAGAAACTCAATTGAACGGGATCCTGGTTTAACTTCCATCAATCAGAGGCACTCTCACTGAAACTAGAAGAGTGAAGAAAGCAGGCAGCCTTTATTTCATTCGAACATGCTGACAGATGGCAGAAATGGCCTGTGTAGTGGCTTCCAGGTGACATCCTGCACTGTGCAGATTACTGGCAGGGGCTTTCCCTGAAGTTCCTGCACTACTGGATTTTCTAAAAGCCAGCAACAATTTCTCCTCATTCCCTCAGTCTTTCTGACAGTTAAGTGAACATCTCATTTCTTATATAAAAATCTCTTCTTACTTCAAATATTTAAAGCAATTTGTTTATAGACTAGGAGCTAACTTACACATCAACACAGCAGGTCTTTTATTTTTGCTTAGGACCCATTTTTTTCTCACATATGATTTTTTAATTCTTAAATTTCAAATATATTTGTTTCATATTACAGTTGTGGAATTGCTGTCTTCCCAATCATTAGTTAACATAAATATTCTATAACACTTCTAATTTTTATATTTTATAGTTAAATTGTTAACTCATCTGAAATTTACTTTTGTATGTGCTGTAACTGCTAGTATCATTTATTAAATTGTTTTCTCATCCAACTGAAATACCATCTTTGTCTCAAATATCTTGATCTATTTCTAGGCCACATAGTCTATTCCAGTGATCTGTTTAATTGAGCAATGCCATATAGTGTTGACTGCTGTGGTTTTATAAAATATGTTAACTGGTTTACAAATCCAAATTCAAAAGATCACCTAACACAATAATCTGTGTTACCAGGTCAACTCATTTGTATATAAATTCTTAATAAAATTTACCTTTCTATGTCTGCATATACTTGAACTTTCTACAATATTAATAACAGAAACATCTGAATGCTTGGCTAATACAAGGGAGCAATGGCCAATCCTAACTTGATTCCAAATTTTTGAGAAGCAGCAGCCTCACTCTTCTCACTAACTGCTTTCATAGCAAGTGAATGTTATAAAGCTGAATTTGTAAAGTAACATTATCCTAATCAAATACTACTTTTTCCATTTATATATACTTTATATATAAGACTGTATATAAAGGCATCTATGTAAGAGCTTGTTTATAAAATGGGTAACACTACGAGCAATTTTTAAAACTGTTGGTTTAATACATAAATGTGTTACTTTTACTATTATTCAACTGTTTGATTTATTTTTTTATTAAGATATAATTCATATACCACAGAATTTACCCTTTAAACTATCCAAATCAGTGGTTCTTGGTACATTCACAAAGCTGTGCATCAATCACCACTTTGTAATTCCTGTTTGTCTGATTTTTTTTATTATTATTTAAAAAAGTAGAAAACCAAAAGTATAATTTTCATTCAATAAATATCATTCGATCCTTAAGCAGCTTTGTTGCAGAACGTGAAGTCCATGATTTTAGATTATTTTCGGTTTAGAATCAGTTTTCACACAGTTTCAATAATTGCAGCAATTTCCTTGAATTGTCTGTAGAAATTCTGAGGAGAAAGGGGGAAACAACATTAATTTTGCTTTTAGAGGATTCTTTAGTTTTTTTAATTATGTCTGTCCAGCGGAGGGTCTATAACTTAAGTCTGCATTTTAATGTTAAATCCTCAACTATTATTATTCGAAGGTTACCATAAGAAGCAAAAGGTGTAATCTGGTGCAAGCAAAAATACTACTGTAGGACTGAATAATTAGCTCATAAATAAACTTTCTGAAAGCATCCAACAAAGTTCTTTGAGACCACACCAGAAAGATTTATTAAATGTCCAGCGCTGTCATAGACAATAAAGACTTTTAAAAAATGACACATTGGGTCCCAGGTTTTGAACCAGTTTTAATTTAGTGAAAGACTGCATTTCAGGGTGATTGATAGAGGCTGTCCTGTCAGTTACAATAAGAGAGACCCTACATTGATAGCAGCTTATAAGCGTGTGTGCTCAGTCGTGTCTGACTATTTGCAATCACATGGACTGGGGCCTGCCAGGCTCCTCTGTCCATAGGATTTTCCAGGCAAGGATACTGGAGTGGATTGCTGTTTCCTTCTTCAGGGGATCTTTCTGACTCAGGGATGGAACCAGCATCTCTTGCGTCTCCAGCATTAGCACGAGGATTCTTTACCACTAGCGCCACCTGGATTTATATCCTATTTTCCCTCTTCTTTGGACTTAATTATCTATTTTGCTTCTTAAAAGAGTATCTGTATTTTAATTCATGTGTAAATTTATTATGAAGGAGGAAGTAAACATTTGTTCAAAAACATATACTGATGATCATAATTTCAGCTACTAGAAAGATATTAATGAAAAGCTCAGAGAATGTTCCTTCATCCTTAGTTCTGTAATGGGACTAACAGGCTCTGACTGCCTGGTTAGCTATCAGCCATGTAAGAACTAACTTTAAAAGAGCTGTCCCATTTGTGATCTTTTTCCTGAGAAAATTTTAAGAGGTGGAATCTGGAAGCAAAAATGCAGCAAAGAAAAATAAGAATTAGGCCAGTATTATAAATTACAAAAGGACTGAAACCTGTATTCCTTTTTGAAGTGGATTTGGCCTTTATATTCAGCTGAAGGCTACTCATATATCACAACACACTGCATTTATTTCTTTTCAACCTAGTCTTAATTGCTTCCAAGACACCACTTCACATGAATAGTGTTGAAACATGACACTTTTTTGATCTAATGGACATATCAGTTCTAAGAGAAAGAAATTAAAAGGAAAGAAAATCCTTAAAATCACTACCTCAAAAAGATAGCTGCACTCTCATATTCAATGCAACATTACTCACAATAGCCAAGGTATGGAAACAACCCAAGTGTCTCCTGACAGATGAATGGATAAAGAAAATGTGGTGTGTGTGTGTGTGTATATATATATATATATATATATATACACACAGTACTATTCATTCTTTGAAAAGAAGGCAGTTGTGCTATTTTTTGACAATATGGGTGAACCTGGAGGACAATTTGCTAAGTAAAATAAGCCAGACACAGAAAGACAAATACTGCATGATCTTACTTATATGTGGAATCTAAAAAAAGTGGGATTCATGGTAACAGAGAGTAGATAGCAGTTACCAAGGCTGGGAAGGTAGAGGACATGAGGAAATGCTGGTCAAGAGGCAGAACTTTTCAGTTACAAGGTAAGTAAGCTCTGGAGACCCAAGGCATAGGTACTGGCCACAGTTAATAATATAATAATGTATTACATACTTGAAATCTGCTGGAGAAGAGATTTCAAGTTTTTACCACACACACACAAAAGGTTAACTACGTGAGATGATGGATATGTTAATTAGTCTTGACAGTGGGGATCTTTTCATAATATAAACATACACCCAAACATCACATAGTATACCTTATGTGTATATAATTTCTGTCAATTTTACCTCAATGAAGCTGGGGGAAAATACAGTTTGTAAAAGAAATCAAAAGCATCCCAGAGGGCTTTCCCTTGTGGCTCAGTGATAAAGAATCTGCCTGCCAATGCAGGAGTCATGGGTTGGATACCTGGTCCAGGGAGATCCCACATGCCTTGGAGCAACTAAGGCCGAGTGTCACAACCACTGAAGCCCATGTGCCTGTCCTCCATAACAAGAGAAGCCCATGTACTGCATCTAGCCCCTGCTTGCTGCAAATAGAGAAATGCCCGAGCAACAACAAAAATAAATAAATTACAAAAAAGCATCTTTGAGTGGTATATGAGGAGCTTTTCTTAAAAAAGAAGTCTGGGGTTCCAGTTCAAGATGGTGGAGTAGAAGGATGTGCACTCATCTCCTCTTGCAAAAGCACCAAAATTGCAACCAGCTGTTCAACAATATTAGCCTTCAACAGGAGGACGCTGGAACGCACCAAAAAACAATACCCCACATCCAGAGGCAAGAAGCCACGGCAGAGGGAGGGGCACAATCACAATAAAATTAAATCCCATACCCACCAAGTAGGCAACCCAGAAACTGGAGAACAATAATACCAAAGAGGTTCTCCCACTTGTGGAGGTTCTGAGCCCCACATCAGGGTTTCCAGCCTGGGGATCTGACAAAGGGACTAGGAATTCCCAGGGAATCTGACCTTGAAGGCCAGCGGGATTTAATTTTAGGACTTCCATAAGAATGGAGAAAACAGAGACTCCAGTCTTGGAGGGCACAAACAAATCTTCCACACACCAAGACCCAGAGGAAAGGAGCAGCAAACCCACAGGAGACTGAACCAAAACTACCCGCGAGTCTCAGAGGGCCTTCTGTGGACGCACGGGTTGGCAACTGCTCGCCACAGGGATGGAGGCACTGGTAGCAGCAGCCCTGGAAGGTCCCCCTTGGCATAAGCCCTCTTGGAGGCGGCCATTAACCCAACCATAGAGCCCACAGACCCCAGGGCTGGCTCACCTCCGGCCAAATGACTAACAGGGAGGGAGTGCAACTCCACCCATCAGCAGAAAATTGGATTAAAGATTTACTGAGCAAGGCCCTGACCACCAGAGCAAGACCTAGTTTTTCCCACCTTCTCCCTCCCATCAGGAAGCTTATAGATGCCTCTTAGCCTCATCCACCAGAGGGCAGACAGACGAAGCAAGAAGCACCACAGTCCCACGGTGACTAGGACAAAAACCACATTACAGAAAGTTAATCACGATGAAAAAGCACAGTTATAACCCAGATGAAGGGACGTGATAAAATCCCCCAAAACAATTAAATGAAGTAGAGATAAGCAACTTTCTAGAAAAAGAATTCAGAATAACCATATTGAAGATGATCCAGGATCTCAGAAACAGAACAGAGAAAATCCAAGAAGTGTTTACCAAAGATCTAGAAGAATTAAAGAACAAACAAACAGAGATGAACAATACACTAGAAGGAATCAATAGCAGAATAATGGAGGCAGAAGAACGGATAAATGATCTGAGGGACAAAATGGTAGAAATCACTACCACAGAACAGAATATAGAAAAAGAACGAAAAAAAAGAAAAAAAATGAAGACAGCCTAAGAGACCTCTGGGACAACATTAAAGCACCAACATTCACATTACAGTGGTCTCAGAAGGAGGAGAGGGAAAAGACTTGGGAAAATATTTGAAGAAATAATAGCTGAAAACTTCTCTAAGATGGGAAAGGAAATAATCAACCAAGTCCAGGAAAAGCAGAGAGTCCCAGGCAGGATGAACCCAAGGAGGAACACCCCAAGACACACAGTTATTAAACTGACAAAGATAAAATATTAAAAGCAACAAGGGAAAAACGACACGCAACATACAGGGGAACTCCCATCAGGTTGTCAGCTGATTTCTCAACAGAAACTCTACAAGCCGGAAGAGAAAGGGCACGAAGTATTAAAAGTGATGAAAGGGAAGAACCTACAGCCAAGGATACTCCACCCAGCAAGACTCTCCTTCAGATACGATGGAGAAGTCAAAAGCTTTCCAGACAAGCAAGGGTTAAGAGATTCAGCACCACCAAACCATCTTTACATGCTAAAGGAACTTCTCCAGACAGGAAACACAAGAGAAGGGAAAAACCTACAGAAAATACACCTAAAAGAAAATGGAAATAGGATCATACATACCGATAATTACCTTAAATGTAAATGGATTGAATGCACCAACCAAAAGACACAGACTGGCCAGGCAGATGAAAACATATGCATGTACGCATTTCGACTTACTACATCACTCTCCTTGACCCCCCAATTTGTATGTAATTATTTTATACTGTTAGGTTAATCATGTTCCCATTATGGCTTGCAACTGTAATTATTATTTTTTGTCTGGCTATTGATTGTGAAAACTGATAAACATCTTTTACTATTGTGATTATGTAATTATTACTCACTTAAAACCACTGTATCATGATTGGTCAACAGAAAAATAATAGAATTCTGTATCACCAAAATTGTTATTTAATAGAAAAACTCGTAATCACTTTTTAAAATCCAGATGCATGTGAGAATTATCTTGGAATTTGGTAAAAAATACAAATGCCCAGGTACTACTTTTTTTCTTCAAAACCCTAGATATGTTTCTAATGAGCAGCCATGTTTAAAAACAACTGGACTATATGATGATCTTTTATTTTTATCTAGTTTGTTCCATTTTTTTCTATTCCATATTCAGTGCTCCCATTTCACTTAGTTTCTGTTTTCCAATGTCTTCAACTTTTCTCTTTTTTTTTTAAGTTCCTTCTCAAGCTCAAGTGTAGTAGAAAAGCTTTCGTATACATATATATGTGTGTGTATATATATATAGTATGTGTAATATATATATATTTTAGAAAACATAAATTTTGTCTAACTAAAAAATTATGACATTTTGATTCCACTTGATTTTGTATGAATAGAATGCTAGATTTCTAATTTAAAAGAAATAGCAGATATACAACAAGCAACAAAGGTACACCATATAGCACAGGGAACAATAGTCCATATCTTGTAATAACCTATAATGGAAAATAATCTCAAAAATAATATCTGTATATGTATAACTGAATCACCTGCTGTGCACCTAAAACACTGTAAGTCAACCATACTTCAATAAAATATATATATTAAGGAGGAAAAAAAGAAGTCTGCGACAATATATTTTCAGTTTTATAAAGAATTCTCATTTCCATTTCATTCATCATGGTGGCCTTTCTTAGATTATTTGACTTTTTTAGAGTAGGAAGAGCTGTAAGTAAGAATTCCTATCTATTCGCTCACCACAGGTATCAAAATGAACAAACAAAAACAAAACTCTAAGGTCAGTTAAATTAGCCAAAAACAAAGCATTTCCCTGTATGTACACTGAAGAAAATTTGATCTCTCATCTACCTTCTTTCTCCCTTTCTTGCTTACAGAAAAGAAGTAGAATAATAATATATATAATGGGCTTCCCAGGTGGTGCAGTGATAAAGAATCTGCCTGCCAATGCAAGAGACTCAACAGTTACAGGTTTGATCCCTGGGTCAGGAAGATCCCCTGGGGGATGAAATGGCAATCCACTCCAGTATTCTTGCCTGGATAATTCCATGGACAGAGGAGCCTGGTGGGCTTTACTCCACGGGCCCCCAGAGAATTGGACACATCTGAGCAACTGAGTATGCGTGTGCACACACGCACTATAAATAATAATAATATATACAACTTGATTCTAAATATAAACTACTAAGTTACTCAAAACCCTAGCGGATAAAATTAGCTATCAAGTACTAGTACTAGTGGTCTGATCTGCATTTAGTAAACATTATTAGTCAGAAAATCCAAGGTCAATACTGTTCAAAGGTAAGATTCATTTAGCTTCATCATTCTTGAATATTAAGCCTAAGAAGAATAAAACAGTTAAATACAAAGTAAATACCCTGCTAGAAAAGATGCAAATTTCTTAAATACACTCACAGATGAGTACTACGGAAGTGATGGAGTGTCAAAGTATACAAATTCAACATATTATATTGAAAATAATATATTAATAATTCCCAAATAAAACAAATTGAGATCTTTTGTATGTGTATACACATACAATAATAATGTAAATAAATGTAAAGCACTCAAAATTGCAAATAAAAATTTTAAATTTTCTCTTAAAAATGATTTTATGTATCTTTTTAAGCAGTAGTTATAGAATAATAGCTAAAACTGAATGAGTTATATCACAAACCTGAAACTGTGGGATTGTCATTTCAAAGGACTTGTTCTTCACTTGGCCTGAATGATCTGCCACTTTCAGCATCACTGCAACATAAGGATACTTAAGAGATCTGCAACTGTCAGAGCTCACAGCCATACCCAGCTTCCACTGAAAATCTATGAGCTGTAATGAAAGAATTCACAATAATACACCAGTTATAACATTGCCCTGAATGCAGGTATTTATTCAAATTTACTGCTCTCGAATTCAAGTTTTAACTTCAAGGCCAATCATAATAAAACAAAATGTCTTCAACTTAATATTGTTAGGGGGATAATAATCAAATGAACATGGAGAGAGGCAAAGGGACACAAACAGGGTTGGAAAACAACAACACTGTCATGATTACAGAAGGGAAAACACAAAAACAAAATTTTCCACCAGATGCGTAATGGAGGTAAATGTGTCAATATCATTTTCCTTTGTTTTTTCAGTTTGCTTCTGTCCTTAAGGGGACTTTTGAATCATCTCTTATCTCATTTTCCTGTTCCACATATGTCCTTCCTGCATTTCACAACCCGAAAGTCCTAAAATGGAACATGAGTTATATACCATCTTCATATTTGACTGAGGCACACATGAGAACCATTCCAGTTTCCTTCCTCATCTCAGTCCTTGACCTGAAACCTTACACTATCGTAAATACTGGGGAAGGTGGTTTTAGATTTCATCACTGCTGACGGATACCTGTCAGGTGACATGCTAGGCAGTTTACATGCATTAAATGCCACACTGAATCATCATAACATTACAGACTATTATTTCCATTTTGCAGATGATAAAACTGAATTTCAGAGAGCTGACATAATATGCACAAGGTCACACATTTCTGGACTCATAGCTGAAACCAAAGTCTTTTGACTCCAAAGATTACATGCTTATTGACTACTGGTTGTCTCAATACTTTCCAGCTAATTCTTTTCTGATTGCTCAGTGTTTCCATGACATAAAACAGGACTGGATAAATGCAGCCCTTAATACAGAGCTCAAACCTTAAGACAGTATACGGAAGAAAATTTTGTATCTTGTACCCAAAGCTTAGGCAGATAGGTAGGACGCAGTAGGCATTTACCAAAAATACCTATTGACCAATACCTTTTACGACCAAATGAATGCTTACTGGGCAAACAGCTTTACTTTTTATAAAAGGTGGGTTTAGTATAAGGACCAAACTTTCCTCCCATCTTCAGACTGGCTTTAGACAAAATCAGCTGCAGTATGAAGGCCAGGCTGGTCTTGATAAAAGGTTAACATCTTTTGATAAGTAAAAAGACTGTACAGGTCCTTTTTAAATAAAAGTTTCCCACACAAAAATAGAGAAAGGATAATGGGTAGACAAGAAAAGAACTACAAGCTGATAAATATATGGAAAGGAAACAGGAAAATGCACATTTAAACCACAAAGAGATATCACTACACACCCACCAAAATAGCACAATTTTGACGATTCTAAAACTGGCATGGAAGGATGTCACAGTGCACTGATGGTAGTCTAAACTGGGCCAGTCTTTCAGAAAATTAGCTTCACTTAAACTGAAGTTACACATGTCCAGAGATTCAGTGAGTCAATTACTAGGGATAAAACCTAGAAAAACAAGATACTTATATAATGAAGTTCTCAGAAGTTATATTCAAAATAGCCCTAAACTACAGATAACTCAGATGTTCACCAGAAATAAATAAAATGCTGCACAGAGGTGAAAATGAATGAACTTCAGCTACCCTTAACACAAAAAATCTTGAAAGAGACAAGTCAAAAATTTAATTAGATGGAGAAGGCAATGGCACCCCACTCCAGTATTCTTGCCTGGAAAATCCCAGGGACGGGGGAGCCTGGTGGGCTGCCGTCTATGGGGTTGCACAGAGTCGGACACGACTCAAGTGACTTAGCAGCAGCAGCAACAAGATGAGAGCAGGAACAGACTGGGAACACTGGATCTGGAGTTGGGAAGATGTCTTCTAATTCAGCTACAAAATGTCTAGTACTGTCTTACTAGGGTATGTAAACTGGGGGTATATGAGTTAATTTTAGGTGATAGATGGAGAATCATTTTACTTCAATGATTATTTTAATGTGTGCCAAAAGAATTTGTTTTTACACTCAGACCTTCAAATTTTATTAAATAATAAATTTCTTCTTGAAAAAAAAAAATTTAATTATTCCATTCACTTAAAACTTGAAAAAAAGGAAATATGATTTTTTACAGATGTGTACACAGATGGCAAAACAATGGAAAAAAGCAAGACTATGAAGATCACAAAAGGATAATCATTACCTCCAGGGAGGAAAGTGGAGAATATTTGATTGGCGAGGGGCATATGGTGAGCTTCTAGGGTACTGTGTGGCAGTGGTTTAGTCACTAAGCTATGACCGACTCCTGCGATCCCATGGACAGTAGCCCGCCAGGCTCCTTTGTCCATTGGATTTCCCAGGCAAGAATCCTGGAGTGGACTGCCATTCCCTTCTCCAGCCATTCCCTTCTCCAAGGCATCTTCCTGACCCAGGGATCGAACCCTCATCTGCACTGCAAGGGGATTCTTTACCTCTGACCACCAGGGAAAGGTAGTGGTACTGTTGTATTTCTTGCATTTTGATTGTAATTACACAGATGTTCACCTTTAAATTACTCATTTTTTTGGTAACTATTTGAGGAGATGGAGGTTAATTAAATATACTGTGGTAATCATCCTGCAGTATATGTATGTCAAGTCATTATGCAGAGCTGTATTTCAATTATATCTCAATACAACTAGAAAAAGTAAAATTATTCATTAAACAATTCATATGTTATGTATGTTTTGGTATATATGTTACCTTCCACATGTAGCAGAAGAAGGGGAGGATATGTCAGTGAGCTCCACATTTCTGGTTGAAAGGAAAATTTTATTGAAAGGAAAGCATTAGTGGGGATAAAGTTCAGGTTTGAAGAATAACAGAACTGAAAATGAGAGGGAAAAAATGTTTTATATATTCCTTAAATATACATTGAGCAAAGATCTAATGCTTGGTAAATATTAAGCTGAACCAACTAGAGATGAAGACAGTTGATATCTGGCTAAGGGGCAGAGCATTATCTGTCTTCAAGTGAAAGGTTCTTATAAGAAAGTATGGAAAATAAAGCTGACAAAAGTTCAAGAATCAAGAAGCCGTAACTTTTTGCAAAATTGTACAAGTTTTCAAAAGTTTTCAAAATACTCTCATTTAGAGTTGACTTTTTAAAAATGTGGGTTTGAATGCAGGGATCCACTTACACACAGATGCTTTTTAATAGTAAATAGCAGAGTACTACACGGTCTGCAGCTGGTTGAATCCACATATAGGCAGAGGAACCCAGGATATGGAGGACCAACTATAAATTACATATTGACTAATCCCTATACTGTTCAACAGTCAACTGTATTTTATCTTATTATGAAAAACATTATCATGTCAGTCATTTAAACTTTTTCAATTGGCAATGGGTACTCACTAAAAGTTTCTGAGTACAGAGGAACAGTATGAAAGGACTGATTTAAAAATATTCATCTGGTGGCAGCAGAACACAGTAATCCAGGTTCAAGGTTTTCTGTACTGGGACTACAGTGGTGACAAGTAGGATTAAGCTTATCAATAAAAGACTGACTTGACAGGTCTTGATGATTGTCTGCAGGGTTAAGGGAGGTATCAAACACAACTATAAAAGTTTGAGCCTGAATGCTAGGAGAATATATCATATAGGAACCAGGACTTTTTATATTTTAAGTCTAAAAGTATTATCAAAAAGTAATAATTAAAATCTATATGAGAAAAGAATCTAAAAAACAATGAATATACGTATATATAACTTAATCACTTTGCTATACATCCAAAACACAATATTGTAAATCAACCATCCTCTAATAAAATTAACAAAAAAAAAGGGGTAAGGACTATCTAAATAGGAATGTTCGCTAAGCGGCTAGAAATTCCAGAACAGACTTCAAAGGAGTTCATGATTAGAGATATCATTTTATATCAGTTAGATGGTGACATTCAGAAACCTAACCAATCATTTTTTAAATGTATTTGGCCATACAACTCATTGATGCAAGAAGTTATATTTTTACTGTCCACAACAAAATGATAGAGTAAAATATTGAAAAGTCTGAAATAAAACTCTGGATTATCCAGAACATTTCAAGCAGAACAGCAATTAAAGAACACAATGTTGGAATTCACTGACCATTACAATGGTGGAACTGGCAGATAGGAAAATAGGGAGAGCTGTCATTTACTGTGGGGAAAAGAACTTTTTACATGGGGAAAACAGCTGGGATTAAGTTTATGGGATGACAATTTCCCAAATTCTAAGCTGAATATTTACATGCAAATTAAAAACAAGACTTGTAATAAGAGTGGTTAAGCCTTAAATAGGAATTAGCTGCAGTGATTTTCAAAAGAATAAAAAAAACAAAAAACAGGGCTATGGAGAATATTAAAAATAAAGCAATATAGTTCAAATTTCTTATAGAATGAAGGAAATGATCTTAAAAGAAAAAATACAGAAAAACCCAGTAGTAAAATATTAAAAAAAAAAAGAGAGAATATCCACAAGTAACATGATTACAAAGAAAAAAAAACAATCAAGATGCAAGTATAGATAAAAAGGTAAACAAAGAAATTAGCTGTAGTCTGTCACACTAAAATTAGTTGACAAGCTGGCTTATATCTCAACATTCAAAAAACGAAGATCATGGTATCTGATCCCATGACTTCATGGTAAACAGGTGAGGAAAAAATGAAAACAGTGGCAGATTTTCTTTTCTTGGGCTCCAAAATCACTGCGGATGGTGACCTCAGCCATGAAATTCAAAGACACTTGAGAAAAAAAAAGAAAAAACAAAAAATAAAAAAAAATAAAAATGAAAAGAAAAAAAAAAAAAAAACAAAGACACTTGCTCCTTGGAAGAAAAGCTATAACAAACTTAGCATATTCAAATATTCAAAAGGAGAGACATCATTTTGCCTACAAAGGACCATATAGTCAAAGCTATGGTTTTTCCAGTAGTCATGTATGGATGTGAGAGCTGGACAATAAAGAAGGCTGAGCATCGAAGAATTGATGCTTTTGAATTGAGATGCTGGAGAAAATGCTTGAGAGTCCCTTGGACAGCAAGGAAATCAAGCCAGTCAATCCTAAAGGAAATCAACCCTGAATATTCATTGGAAGGACTGATGCTGAAGCTGAAGCTCCAGTGCTTTGGCCACCTTGCACAAAGAGCCAACTCACTGGAAAAGACCCTGATGCTGGGAAAAGACTGAGGGCGAGAGGAGAAGGGGTTGACAGAGGATGAGATGGTTGGATGCCATCACCAACTCAATGGGCATGAGTTTGAGGAAACTCCAGGAGATAATGAAGAACAGGGAGGCCCAGCATGCTGCAATACATGAGGTCACAAAGAGTTGGACACAACTTAGCAACTGAACAAGAAATTATGGCTGAAGTTATCAGTAACATAAAAACATCACAAAACTGTGTACAAAGAAAAAAATTTTAAGACCATTTAAGTTTAAATTTAACTTTTATTTTTCAAAACACAACCTAGGAGAACAATTAAAAAATAATCATGCAAAACTCTGTCATCTGAAAAACTATTGTCATATTCCTGTATCCTCATTCCCAGTTTTTGTATGCAAGTTTTATAGCCAGAATCACAAAATACACACTTAAATGTTCTCTCCTTTTTTAAATGAAAGTTTTCAAATGGAAAGTATTCTGTACACATTAATTGCTTTCTAAAGTACTATAAGGAGAAGATTGGTTAAGCAACTCATCCAAGGATACAAAACTAATGGAGCTGGTATTCAAATCCAAATTTGTCTGATTTCATATCCCAGCCCTCTTCATTCTATCAATATTTAGCTGCAACAAGACAATGATTCAGAATTACATGAAGTTCTAATAGGTAAAGAAAAGCAGACAGGTCTGGGATGGGGCAAGAATGTTTAGCATCTTCTAAATGCTAGATCTGAACTGTCCAATACAGTAGCCACTAGCCACCTGTGAATATTATTAGCTCCAGTCTAAGTAGACAATGTTTGCTAAGCCTTTCTCATCGTGCTCAGCAGCACCTTCATCCATGCTTTGATTTTCTTCATAGGACTTACTGATTTTGTTTAGCTGCTAAATCGTGTCCAACTCTTTGTGACCCCATGGACTGTTAGCCCGCCAGGCTCCTCTGTCCGTGGAATATCTCAGGCAAGAATATTGTAGTGGGTTGCCATTTCCTTTTCCTGGGGATCTTCCTGACCCAGGCACTGAATCTGGGTCTCCTACATTGGCAGGCGGATTCTTTACTGCTAAGCACCAGGGAAGCCTTTAGAACAGTTTCTAAAATCATGTTAATTATGGTTCATCCCCTATGTCCCCATAGGGGGAAATGGCCTTATCAATCTAGTTACTACTGAATCTACTATAACATTATCTGATCAGATACAAACTGAATGTTCAAATAAGTTATCTGTTGAACTAATACACTTAGAGATTCAGGGGTATATGGTAAGTGATCTCCAAAGACAGTTTCCAACAACTAATTCCACTCCCCTCTGTAAGTACACGTCACTCCTCACATCAAGAAGGGGGCCTTATTTTCTCCCTGCACAGATCTGAGCCGTCCCTGTGCTTGTTCTGACAAGTAGAATGTGGCAGAAGAGGTGCGCTGGAACCTGTGAGCCTGAGCCTTAGGAGAACTGGAAGCGTGTGCTTCCTTCTTCATGGGATGCTGGATCTTGGGACCTACCCACTTGGAACCCAGCCACCATGATGTGAGCAGCCACATGAGGAAGAACCAAATCACGCCTATGATCAGCTCCAACTGAGCTCTCAGGCCAGGTCGTGACTAGCACGAGAGTGAGACCTCTTCACTTCCTGCCCAGTTAGGCTCCTGGATGACTGAAGTCCCAGCTGACCTGAGAGGGCGTAGAAACCACCACCCAGCTAAGCCCAGTTAACCCACAGACTCATGAGAAACAATTAAACAGCTGTTTTAAGTCACTAAGTTTGGGGTGGTTTGTCATGCGGTGACAGATACCTCAAACAGAGCAAACACAACTAGCTGAAAATAGCTTTGTTAATAAACTTACTAAGATATATGATGATTTATCAAAAATGAATTCTCAAAACTAGCTAATCTGAACTCTATTCATTTATAGAACCTGTAGCAAATACAAATAATTAAAACAATGTTTTAATGACCTATTTTCCAAGTGGCTCAGGTTTGAAACTTCAGTTAACTTTGATTTTTCTCTCTCTGCAACACAAAACATTTACGAATTCCTAGGTATTCAAGATGTGATTTCAGTCAATGCCACTGACATTTACTCCCTCCTTCCCAATCTCACCATTACAAAGTCTTTTAAAAAGCCCGCCTTCAGACTTCCCTGGTGGTCCGGTGGTTGAGACACCACCTGCCAATGCAGGGGACACAGCTGCAATCCCTGGTCGGAGAAGATCCCACAAGCCATGGGGCAACTGAGCCTGTGCACAACGACTGAAGCCCACACTCTAACGACCACGAGCCACAACTACTGAAATCTGTGTGCCTAGAGCCCGTGCTCCACAAGAGATGCCACCGCAATGAGAAGCCTGTGCACCGCAAGTTGGAGTAGCCCCCACTCGCAACAACTAGAGAAAGCCTGCATACAGCAACGAAGACTCAAGAGCAGCCAAAAATGAGATAAACAAATGACTTAAAAAAAAACCAAGCTTGCCT
This sequence comes from Dama dama, assembly GCF_033118175.1. NCBI lineage: Eukaryota > Metazoa > Chordata > Mammalia > Artiodactyla > Cervidae > Dama > Dama dama. The sequence goes on from NC_083710.1 coordinate 52,935,409, forward strand.
TCAATTTTACTGCGGCCTCCTAATCAGTTTCTTGCATTTGGTCTTTCTCAGCTCCAACCCAGAGGAGACTCTAAACACTACTTATAAATGAACCTAATCTAGCATCACAGGTCAAAACCCTACTGCCTTGGGAACTAGTTACAACCCTTCCCTTAGCAGTTAAGTCCCCTCACAGTATGGTCCCAAATCACTTTCATGCTCAAGCTGGACCACATCCTTTCTTTACGTTATCTTTCAGTCTTTACACTTTTTTCATGCTGCCTATTCCTCTAGAATACAACTCTCAAACGTCTATCTAAAATTCAAAATGCCTCCCAGTTTTCCCTGCTCTGTGAAGTCCTTCATGGTTTACTCAGCCTTTCTACGAATGTTCATGTCACTTTTTACACCGCAGCACTTAGAACATTCTGTCTTGAAAAGCGCTCATCTGTGAATCTGTCTCTCTCCCCCTCCATCTACCAGACTGTAGGTCCCTGAGGGGAGTTCACACATCCTCATGTGACTTGTAGCTCCCAATACAATATACAGGAGAACAAGAACAGTCATGCATTTTATAAATTACTACACAAACTGTACAAAAATTTAAGCCACTGTCTCATATATATTATGTTAGGTGATGATAGTGGTAAAGAACCCACTTGCCAGTGCAGCAGATTCAAGAGATGCAGGTTGAATCCCTGGATTGGGAAGATCCCCTGGAGAAGGGAATGGTAACCCACTCCAGTATTCTTGCCTGGAGCATCCCATGGACAAAGGAGCCTGGTGGGCTAGAATCCATGGGGTCACAAAGAGTCAGACACGACTGAAGCAACTTAGCTTGCACACGTATCTCATAAATAGGAAGAGGGAAAATGGCACTAGATGTCATGTGTCAGTATACACCCTTCTATTGATTTACACTACAAAATTAGCAAGAAGGAAAGCAATAAAATGTGGCAACAATCATTCATCAATGATAAGGAGTTCTAATTAGACATCTATAAAAGGGAACCATGAATTAGTTTAAAACAATGATTTTAAGTATCGGAATGTGAAGCAAAGAGTAACCTTAGACCTCCTGGTACTGGACAAGATAGGATGGTTTGTTAAATTTAACAAGTTCAGACTCAAGTCAACAGACCTGCGTTTGAATTTCACCTCTGCATCCTTCTACCCGTGTGGCTTTGGACAAGTTACTATGTCTCTATGCCCCAATATTCAGTGAAGTATTTAGGAAACAATAGCAATACTATGTTCTAGACACTGGGACTATAAAAAACAAAAGTTCCTGACCTCAGAAACTTACATTCTAGTAGGGAAGACAGCCAATAAGCAAATACATATACAATATGGTTGTGTGAAAAAAAATTTTTTTTTTGCCACACGTCCTGGCATGCAGTCTCGTAGTGCCTCAGCCAGGGATGGAAAATGCACCCCTTGCAGTGGGAGCTGAGTCTTAATCACTGAAAGTCCCAAAAGAGGTTTTTAAAATGCACATAAAGGGACAGAGTGACCAGGAAGGCTATTTAGTTAGAGCCTTGGGCAGATGTCTATGAGGAGATGATTTCTGAATACAGAGACACCTGAGTCAAGAGAAGGAAAAAGCCAGATGGATACCTGGAGAAAGAAGCATTCTGGACAGCGGGAGAAGCGTGCCTAGCATGTGCAGGGAACAACGAGGCTGGAGTGGCATGAGCTAGAAGAGTGTGGAAGAGACAAAGAGTCATTTTTTGAAGAGCCTTTAGGCCAAGGAAAATACTGAAGACTTTTTTCTAGTGAGACAGAAATTCTCTTATAATTGGCTTCAAGAAGGGAAAAGACCTGGTCTAGACGGCAAAAGTCCCTCCAGATCGATGAATAGCACATGGAAGTTTTAAGAAGGAAAACAAAAAGACTACACTGTGAGCCAAATGTAGTATCTATGGGTTTCCCTGGTGGCTCAGTGGCACAGAATCCGCCTGCAATACAGGAGACACGGGTTCAATCTCTGGGTCATGAAGATCCCCCGGAGGAGGACATGGAAACCCACTCAACTATTTTTGCCTGGGAAAGCCCATGGACAGAGGAGCCTGGCAGGCTACAGTCCACAGGGACACAAAGAGCTAGACATGACTTGTGACTAAACAACAACATCTACGCAAGAAGATGGTGGCAGCAAGGGGAGATAAATTTAGAGAATGATTGAGAGAATGATTGCTGATGGACTCTATGTGGGGTGTGAACTCTCACTGGACGTATGGTCCCAATTAATCTTGCTGATTCTTATACTGGTGAGATATATTTAAAGACAGAAGGTATTGGAGAAGGAAATGGCAACCCACTCCAGTATTCTTGCCTGGAGAATCCCATGGACGGAGGAGCTTGATAGGCTACAGTCCACGGGGTTGCAAAGAGTTGGACATGACTGAGCGACTTCACTTTATTACAGCTCAAAGAACTTAAACTAGTATTAGCCCTAAAAATGAGCTATATCTGGTACACTGAAAAAGCATATAATACAAACAGAAAGTGACTTATTGCTAGGTCAAGGATTTTTCCCCTTACAATACTACTAAATACACATAACCATTTTGTCTGTATTTTAAAACATACCAAAAAATACATCATGAACTATGAATAAAAATGTTCCATTTGGGTTCCTGGAGGTAAAACAGAAGTGTGAGGTCCCCCTAACGACTCGGGGTAGGTGGGGTAACTGAGATTTTTAACTCACATCTGTCTACACTGAGCCTCCCAAGAATTCATCAATTACAGTTCAGGTTTTCCTACCCTGGCACTGGATTTTATGGAGGTTTCTGTTGTGGCAAGCTGTGATTCTCTGTATTCACCTGTCTCTCCAATTCCAGGCACAGCAGTTTGCCCTGTGACCTCACTTTTCTGACATTCCAGGAAGAGCTGTTCATTTTTCAGTCTGTTCAGCTTTTCACTTATTTTAAAGCAGAGTGATGACTTCTAAACTCCTTACACACTGGACCAGAAACCAGAAGTCAGTCACTTTTTATAATTTTATTCATAAAAGTTCAAACATCTTTTGTTAGATTTATTGCAAGGCACTTCTGACCTACTAATGTTATAAATGACATCTTTTCAAAAATATTTTTCAACTCTCTTGTGTTTGAACTACAGAAAAACACTAAATCATCTTCCTAAACTCTAATATCATTTCTAATAGTCTACTTGTAAATTATCTTGGCTTTTTCTATGCACAATCATATACATGTGAACGAAGGCATGAAAGGGATGTGGAGCGGACTGAATAACAATCCCCAAAGATGTCCACTTTGCAATTCCCAGAAACCTGTGAATATGTTACTTTACATAACAAAACAGACTCTGTAGATATGTCTAAATTAAAGATCTTGATGTGGAGGGGTTTTTCTGGATTATCCAGCTGGGCTTTAGAAGAAAGTAGAGAAGGGTCAGCATCAAAAAAGGCAATATGGTGATGAAAGCAGAAAGACAGGTGATGACAGAAGCAGAGGCCGGAAGGATGCACTTTGAAGATAGAAGAAGAGGCCACAGGGAAGGAATGCAGGAAGCTGAAACAGACAAGGAAACAGATTCTCCCCTAAAACTTCCAGAAGAAACACAGCCCTGCTGATACCTTGACTTTAGTTCCACAAGACGAATTTTGGGCTTTTTAAAAATTTTTTAATTGGAGTAAAACTGCTTTACAAGGTTGTGCTTCTGCCGTACAATGCAAATCAGTCATAATTATACACATATCCCCTCCCTCTTGATAATTTTGAACTTCTGATCTCCAGCACTATAAGAATAAATGTGTTGTTTCAAACACACCTCCCCCTTCACCCTCTCCCTTCAAAAAAAGGTTCAATGTTTAAAACTGCGTAATCCAGTATATCAGTCCTGGGTGTTCATTGGAAGGACTGATGTTGAAGCTGAAACTCCAACACTTTGGCCACCTGATGTGGAGAGCTGACTCATTTGAAAAGACCCTGATGCAGGGAAAGATTGAGGGCAGGAGGAGAAGGGGACAACAGAGGATGAGATGGCTGGATGGCATCACCGACTTGATGGACATGGGTTTGGGTGGACTCTGGGAGTTGGCGATGGACAGGGAGGCCTGCCGTGCTGCAGTTCATGGGGTCGCAAAGAGTCAGACACGACTGAGCAACTGAACTGAAACTGAAAATCCAGTATACTTCAGTCTCAGGATGCCTTACTCAAACAAACATATGATTTAATTTAAGAGAATGGTTGAGATGATTTATGGCAGAATGAATCAAAGTTATTAAGCAATAACTCTGAGCAAAGCCAGACAGGGGGTTGATTACAATCAAGAGTTTCCAGCAATCTCTCAGGAATCCTCAGAAACAACAGCAAGATCAGCTGGAGCCAGATGTCAGAGCGCAGTCAAAGAACATCTCTCAGTCCCTGTGGTTTCGTTATTTATCTCAGCCTTTTCTTATATTTTTGTGGTCCTGGGTAACTTCTGTGTTTAAAATACTATAGTTTTCCTACTCTTCTGGGTAGTGTTACACGTTACTTGCTAAAAAGAGTTTATTAGTTGAAACAAGACAGGAACTCTTGCAACAAAGAAACAGTTCTAAGATATACTTAAAAATTCAAATTCTTATCCCAAGCATAAAAAATACAAACACCGAAAGGTTAAAGAAATAAACTCTTCATCTTCAACAAACTGCTTTTTAACGGCTAAGAAAATGTTTGCGGTGCTTTGTAAATTTTAACAATTTTTTCTCTGTATATATTACATGCCCAAATACTGTGCATCTAGTGTCGCACCAACGGCGCTTAACCAATAAAGAACAGTATCTGGTCTGTACCCTTTGGGCTGGAGTGGTTGGGGGAGATTAGTGGCTACAAGCTCAGGAGCAAAGTGGAAGGAGCAATCAGGAAGGCGGGATGAAATTCAGGGGCTCGCGGACACAGGCCTTGGCAGAAGGGAGTACTAGAGAAGGCTCACGGTGGCATCGTCCCGCGCGCGGCTGCCGGCGGCGGGCGAAGGGCCAGGTTCAGTCGCCCGTCCCGAGCCCAGCAGAGCCGGGCGGAGGACGGGACTGGATGGCCACTCACTCACCTGGTTGGTGACCTGAAACGGAAGCAGAAAACACAATTCAGGCAACAGTCTTTCCTGCTTTGGAGCGCGCTGCCCCAGTTCTTTCCAAGCCAGACCTTACCTTGGACTTAGCATCCAACTGGGGGTCACCGGAACCCTCCATAACACGGTTCAGGGCTCCCACCATCCACTCAGGTGGTCGCTCCCAGGAGCCACAAACACTTCCGCTTCCTCTTCCCGCCCCTCGAGGCCCGGAGCACGCAGGGTACGTGGGGGAGGAATAGAAACATCTTTGTATTAGTCTCCTTAGTCTCAATCAGACATTAGTTTTATGGAGCCGATCAGTAATAAAGAAAATGCTGTAAAGGAAAAGGTTTTAATATTTGGCATATAACCTGTGAAGGGAAGGAGCGATTATCTTCAGGATGCCGCCGCCCCCTACCTGTCCCATAGACATGGACTCATCCTGTCTGCCGCCCACAGCGCCTTCTGCGCAAGCGCACACTTGTGGCGGCGCAGACTGGTTAGAAATCGATGCTAGTTCAGTCCCTCAGTCGGGTCCGACTGTTTGTGACCCCCTGGACTGCAGCACGCCAGGCATTCCTGTCCATCACCAACTCCCGGAGTTTACTCAAATTCATGTCCACTGAGTTGGTGATGCCATCCAACTATCCCACTCTCTGTCGTCCCCTTCTCCTCCCGCCTTCAATCTTTCCCAGCATCAGGGTCTTTTCAAATGAGTTAGTTCTTTGCATCAAGTGGCCAAAGTATTGGAGTTTCAGCATCAGCCCTTACAGAGTCTCATTATAAAAAGGAGACCTGATAGGTTAAATGCCTGGCTTATAGAAACATGATAATATTACACTAGTCATGATTTCTTATGGGGGTACACTTTTTTATCCATACTGCCAACAAATGAGGCCAAATTATATTAGGTTTTGATATGTTCTTAAGAATTGCAAAAAGACTGTTTTAGGATGGTTGCTTGGCAATGAAACAGAGGCTAAAGGCAGATGACAGGGTCTCTACACATAAAGAAAGCTGGACGTATTCCTACTGGGATAAATAATATAAGACAGTAATCATAGTGGTGTGCCATGAATAAGTTATAGGTGTGCAGAGAAACTGACCCTCTCCAATAGCTCCAGGGAAAGAAGGGTGGCGCCTTGTCTTAGAAGATTCCCTGGGCTAGTTATGACTGCTTTGTCAACCTTATTGATTAAGTCAGGTGCTGAAATCCCAGATTTCATCAATTGTTAGCACATATTTTTTCTCATTTGACTCCTCAGAAATCATACTGCACGTTGCTTCAGATGGGTCCTTACAATGGCAGATAGCCCGGCAGCAGGTGTGACTCAGCTGTTTTTGCAGGTGTGTGCATGAACTTGGTTATAGCTGTTCAACACTTCTATTGAATTATGGGTATTGTTGGCTGTGTACATACTATGTTCAAATGCCATGTGAAATGCCTTTTAAAAGATTATGCTGTGATTTGGCATAACAGAAAGCTACCAGGAATGGAACCAGGCAGGAAAGAGAACAGTGGGTTGGTTGTAAACTTATACCAATAAGGCAAATATGGGTTATTGGAAGAAGGACCAAAATTCCACATATTCTTACAAATCAACCGAATTACAATTTCCAAAAACCTGAATAGACTTAAGTAAATAAAACAAAAAGGTTGGGAACTTCCCTGGTGGTCCAGTGGTTTAAGACTCCTCACCCCCAATGCAGGGGCCCTGGGTTCGATCCCCAGTCAGGGAACTAGATCCCACATGCTGCAACTAAATAAATAATTAAAAAAAAAAAAAAGGGTTGCTTATTTCAGTTCAATGTTGGAGAAGTTGCCAGATCCCTCAGAATACAAGAAAGAATTTGATAAAAATAAGAGCAGTTTTAGGGTCTCAAGTACTTTTATTAAGACATCAAACATCAATTTGTCAAAAACTTCCTGATGTGTTTGAATAGAAGCTGCCAAATTTGTAATAATTGCTGGGAAAATGAGACTATGAGTTTAGTCATGTAGGAAATAACGTTTTTGGAGGTAACAACTACATGTTTTTATTTGGTCATTTGAATTTGGGGCAGCTGTATCAACTGACACCTGGTTACTCCTCTGGATTTGAGTATGAAAATCTGGGGCAGATCTAGCAATTGGGTGTTGCTGTATAAACCCTGCCACCACCACCACCACAAATTCCCAATGTCACATTACAAGCAAACATTTCTTTAGCTTACATGTCTTGGGGGTTAGCAGTGGTTGGGCAATGGAGGCTGGGCTCAGCTGAGGTGCTTCTGCTGTGTTCCAAGTGTCTATTACTCTCTTCCCGGAGCCAGCAGGCTGGCCCAAGCTCATTCTGCTCCAGGTGAAGATACAAATGCAAACAGCAAGCAGAAGCTTATTTAGGCCTGGACTTGGAACTGGGATACCATTATTTCTTCTCCACTTCATTGACTGTAACGGATCATGCTGAATTCGAAGTCAAGAAGTAGGGAGATATACAGTTGATTCTCACCATAACGAAACCACGAACATTGAGTTAGTAAATGCCGAACCATTGCTCCTCATGGGAACAGGTTAAGTTCTTATGAGCCTCTGGTCACATTTTAATCAACTGATCAATACATTTTTATGTATATTTTTGTTTAAAGTCACCACATTTAATCTATATTATTGATTCATTAATACTGATCCCAGGGCTAACAACACTATCACTCATGCCTGAAAGAATTTACCTAATATTTGTATTTTCTATACAAAGCACATCACAGTCTTCCTGTATGTGAGAACACAAAACAGCACATGAGCACAATGCTTGGGGCCATTCTGTACAGTGAAATCATCAACAAAAAGCACAAAACTGCATATATATATATATGTATATGGCATTAAATAGACTGCATAAAGGATACATTTCCAATACAAGACTTCAAACAAGATAGCAGAGGACAGACTTGCTTCACCTCAGCTGGGAACTCAATATTTTTGCTACTCCAGGCATGTCTGTAAATGACCTTGAAAGTGACATGAGTAGCGATTTGGGGGTTACAAATAAATGTAGACAAGTAGATAAACCAAAACACAGAACCTATGAATAATGAGAATTGACACTACTTTGCTCCTAGTGGAAAACACTTCACTGTTATATGGCAAAGGGTACAGATAAAGGAAGACTTTAAAAATGGGGGCCTTACATATATGTATAACTGAATGACTTTGCTGTATCCCAGAAAATAACACAACATTGTAAATCAACTCTACTTCCATTAAAAAAAACAAAAACAAAAAAACCCCAAACATGGGGGCTGATACTGCATCATGGGCCCCATCTTAGACTTACTGAATCAAAGTTTGCATTTCATATTCCCCAGGTATTTGTATGCACATTCAAGTTTAAAAAGTACTGGCCTTATGGATACATGAATGCATGCCAGAGGCTGGGAGTTAAACCCTACAAACTTCAGAGGCTACTACATTCATGAAGCTTTTATGGGTCCAAAGGCCTAGGGCATAAGAGGACAACCTCTCTAAGGTGAAGGATTGACTATTGCACCCTGCAATTTCTCTTAACAGGCAAAGATGGAGCACTTGGTGGGTTTCTGGCTTTTGGAGGCAGCAAATGCCTCATTTGGGAATACAGGTGTAACACATTTATGGGTGATATGGCTGGCTGCCAGTTGCAGTAGGTCCTTGAGCAAGACAGTGCTCTGCACCAAGTCCATGCTGGAATACAAGCTGCCTTCTGTTTGACCCTATCTCTCAGCAGATCCAATGGCACTAGAGAGGTCCATGCTGCTGGGAATCCTAGGCAAGCCATAAAAGGAGCGTCAGAGTGCAGGACCTCATGATTCTGGAGAAACGTCATTCCCCTGACAACAGGTCATTTGAAAAACAGCCCCTGGCATGCCACTAAGAGCCTGGCTGTGCAACTGAAGTGATGATGCAACTGTGGCTGCTCATCATGAGCTGGGCATCTCAGATTTAACAACTCGCAGCTGGATGGATATAGCAACAGTTTCTCAGATGGATAGAGAATGGGGACTCGGAAATTCCTTGGAAGTTGAAGAATGGTGGCCAGAAGAACATAAGTGGGAGAACTGGAAGTTCTCCAAGCAAGGCCAACTCAATGTAATAATCTTTTGCCCACTCCCTAACTGCTCATCTTCCTGCTTTCCCTCTGTTGGGTGCAGCAATAATACACTCTATCCCAAGTCAGATCTCTGGTGTCATCAATGACAACCACGGCTCAACAGAAGGATACCCTCTTCCAACAGAATCTCTTTAATCTGTGTCTGCCCCTCCGTCTCCATGGCTATTGCCTTAGTTAAGTCTCTCATCATTTTACTCTGGCAAATTTCCCACATTACTGAAAATAGCATTTCTGCATATCTGATTATTCCATTCATTCCTCAAATATTTATTCAGCATCTACTGTGTATCAGGCATTGGGTTAGGCTTTGAGGAAAACAATGTGAAGAAAAAAAAAAAAGTACTTCAGGCCTTATGGAATTAACAGTGTGAAAAGAGAGATGAAAATACTTCTCAAAATCCTTCAGTGGTTCCCCCTTGTTTTCAGGATGAAGCCCTGATGTCTGGACCAGCTGAAAGTGAATGTGTTAGTGACTTAGTCTTGTCCCACTCTTTTGTGACCCCATGGACTGTAGCCCACCAAGCTTCTCTGTCCATGGAATTCTCCAGGCAAGAATACTGGAGTGGGTTGCCATTTCCTTTCCCAGGGATCTTCCAAACCTAGGGATCCAAGCCTGTCTCCTGCATTGCGGGCGGATTCTTTACCATCTGAGCCAGCAGGGAAGTCCCTGCCTATCCCTCCAGCATCGCTTCTAACCACTGCCCTTCAGTCTTGCAGGTTCCATAGCCACAGTGCACACTCTCCCTTCTTCAGAGCACCCTCTTCTCTGAATGACTAACATCTACTTTTTTAAGGGCTCATTCCAGCTGTCCACGTCCTCCAGGAAGCCTTCTGGAAACTCCCTTCCCCCTTTAGCTGCCTTTTTCTGTAGTTTCACCCACCTCATGCTAACATTATAACACACGTATCACATGTACTGTGATTCTTCGTTCTTTTGCCCACTTCTTTTACACTATGGTAAAGCTCAGCTTATTGTATCCAACACTTAGTTACAGCGTCTGATTCATAATAGGTACTTGACATTTTTTTGTCAAAAGGAACTGTGTAGGTACATACAAATACCCCCCACTCTGTAACAGCAGGCAAGGCCAAGACATCACTTCTGTACCGTGGTAAAGGAGCTTCTTGGCATGACTCCGTCACCCTCTGGTTGTGGGGCCTCCTGGAGGGCAGTGCCCGGCTCCTCCCTGGATGAATAGGACTCAGCGGCACGCCCCCTAGCGCCTCGGGCTGACTCTGCAGGAATGGGAGGGCGCCGGCGAGCACGCGGTCTTAGACTCGCGCTTGGCGCATGCGTGGCACGCGAGCGGACCCTTGGGCTCGGAAGAGTCCAAGCGTGAGGGGAGAGAGCTGTGGAGCGAGCTAAGATTCTTTTCCTTTCTGCAATAGGAAGCTGGATCCTATTTTTTAGTCTCTCATTGTTTGTTAACTTAAAGTTTAAGCCTTGAATTATGGTTCTATAGGGAGCTAGAAAGGATCTAGAGTGTCATTAAACTTTTCTTCGTCTTCGGACACCCCTCCCGGAGGGCGCAGGTTGGACAGTCCCAGGTCAGGGCGGCGGGGGCGGAAGCGGCGGCGGCGACGGCGGCGGCTGTCAGAGCTGGAGAGGGGCCGGGCGGAGCGGCCATGGAGGGTCAGCGCTGGCTGCCGCTGGAGGCCAATCCCGAGGTGAGCGCGGCTCCGGTCTCGGCCTGAGGCCGCGGGCAGGGGCGGAGGGAACCGGGCTGTTGCAGATCGTCCCGGGCAGTTTGTCGCTAAATCGTGTTCTCTGTTTCGTTTTCAGGTCACCAACCAGGTGAGTGAGGTGTCTTGTCGTTCGGGACCCGGGAGCCTTCCTTGGCTGCCTACAGCCCCGCACTCCCTTGGAGTCTGGGATTTAACTTCGTGCGGGTCCCTCTTGCTCAGCTTTAGACGGGCGTGCTTTTTTTTTTTTTTTTTTTTTTATGGCTGCCTCCATCCCGCCTGGTTCCTGGAATGATGCTCCCAGCTGTCTCTGGTCCTATTCCCCGTCATCACGTTTCCTGGGATTTCGGGGTCAGAGGTTTGAGGGACATTCACCCTGTATTCCTATTTCTCTTCCTTCTAAGTCTTGCCTCCTGCTAGTGCGAATCCATAATTGTCCCACCCCTGTACCTTCCAGGTGACTAATTTCCCTACAGTACCTGACTCTAAGCTTTGTAAACTCGCCCACCCAGTCCTTGTAATTTCCTGCGCCACCTGCTCCGTGAAACCATCTTCAGTCATCTCTTGCCCCATCAAGTCAACTTCTCTTTCCCACCACACCCCCTTTCTCTTCCAGTTCCTTAAAAGTGGAATTCAATTTTTTATGCCATAGGAAAGCTCAGTTCCCACGTCATCCTTTGCCACCTTCAACTCTTTAAATTCCTTTGGGTGTTGGATGGGGAGGGAAGAGGTAACCTCTCCCAGCCACTTGATTAAAAGGACAATAAGTACTACCAGGTATAAACTTTTTATTTGCTTAGGTGAATTTTGTCTTATCCTCTTTTTCATTCTCAACAAAAGGTTTACTTTTTACTGCCCTCTTATTTTATCGCATGGTACAGTTTTCCACCTCCTTAACCTTCCTATTCATCACCAAGGAATAATGATTCATTATTTTTGGTACTTAGTTTTTGGTTTTGAAAGGTTGTAGAAAATTCCTTATATAAAGAAAGCAGATAGAATGCTTTATCTCAGGGTAGTCAACAAACCCTTTATTTTTTAATTCAGCTTTATTTTACACTTCTGAAATGATCATTTGTCCCTCAACTTTTGTTTCTTTACTAATCTAGAAATGTACAAAGCTTGGAACACAGCATATATCTTTTACGTTATTATTAGGGTGGCGTTTCCAATCAGTGTTAATTTTCTTTTGTTTTACCTCCTTTGGTTGTTGTTCATTTCCCCCCCTACAACATTTTGATGCTTTTGTTAAGAAAAATCTTGAGGCCAAAGAAGTTAGTATTTCCAACTTCTGATTTAGTGCCATAGGAAAGAAGCATATTTCTCTCAGACTTAATCCCTCAATTTTTCTATAGCTTTAGTGAAAAATCAACTTGCCATATATCTGGACTCTGTTCTGTTGATCTGTGTGTCCATTTTCATTATTGTAGTTTTATAGTAAGTCTTGAAAATAAATAGTATGAATTCTCAAACTTCACTCCTTTTCAAAATTGTTTAGGCTGTTTTAGCTTCTTTGTCTTTCAATATAAATTTCAGAATCAGCTGAGAAGCTGATGGAAAGATTTGTGTAAATTAAGAAATTTATACAAAAAATTCTGCTATGATTTTGATGGTGAATGTGTAACTAAGTCTATAGGTACATTTTGGAGAAAATTAACATCTTAACTGGAGAAGGCAATGGCAACCCACTCCAGTACTGTTGCCTGGGAAATCCCATGGACGGAAGAGTCTGGTGGGCTGCAGTCCGTGGGGTCGCGAAGAGTCGGACAGGACTGAGCGACTTCACCTTCACTTTTCACTTTCATGCACTGGAGAAGCAAATGGCAACCCACTCCAGTATTCTTGTCTGGAGAATCCCAGGGACAGGAGCCTGGTGAGCTGCCGTCTGTGGGGTCGCACAGAGTTGGACACGACTGATGTGACTTAGCTGCAGCAGCAGCAGCAACATCTTAACAGTATCGAGTCTTGCATTTCATGAAGATGGTTCATCTCATCATTTGTTTGGGTCTTCTTTGATTTCTTTCAAAAGTAGTCTGTTGTTTTAGCATGTTGGTCTTGCACTTTTTGTTTGTTTATACCTAAGTATTTAATGACTTTTTGGCACTACTGTAAATGATACTGTTTTAAAATTTTATTTTCTGGTTGTCTGTTGCTGTATAGAGAAATAGAAGTTATTTTTGCATATTCACTTTGTAGCCTAATGCTGTGCTAAATTCATTTACTTTAGTGGCTGTTTTTGGTAGATGCTTTGAGATTTTCTAAATAGACAGTCATAGTCTCTGTGATTAGACTGTTTTATTTTTCCCTTTTCAGTCTGAATGCCTTTTATTCATTCTTCTTGTTGCACTGGTTAGGACCTTTAATACAAAATTGAGTAGAATGGGGAGAGAGAGGACACCCTTGTCTTGTTCAGGATCTTAGAGGGAAAACATTTGATCTTTCGTCTTTAGATATGTTAGTTGTAGGGTTTTGGTAGATATTTTTTATCATGTTAAGGAAGTTCCCTTTTCTGAATTTGCTGAGATTTTTTATCATGGATCAATGTTGAATTTTCTCAAATGGCTTTCCTGTGTCTCTTGAGGTTATCATTTAAGGAAGAAGTAATACCAGTCCTACAAAAACATAGAAGGAGGGGCACTTCCCAACTCTTTTTATGACCAGCATTCTCAGGCAAGCCATAATAAGAAAAACTGCAGATTAATATCCCTCATGAACATGGATGTAGAAATCCTCTACCGAATATTTGCAAAGAGAATGCAGCAATATATAAAAAGGATAGTATATCCTAAGAACAGTTTATTCTGGTATTGTAAAGCTGGCTCATTATTAACTATCAACAGACTTAAAAACAATCATTTTTAGACAATATTGTTACCTTAATAAGATGGAAGCTTTTATAATTGGAAACTTAGATCTTGGTAGACTGTGAAACCGATTCACTTATTCACATCAATTAAATGATATTTGGGGGACACCTTTTAGAATACCAGGTACCTGAGCAGGAGCTGGTTATATTTGGTGATGAAAACATTTATGGTTTTCTGCTTTTCAGTCCTTTGGGAGGACAGACAATAAACAAGCAAGTAAAAGAATAAAGGAAACAGCGATTGTTATAAGTGCAGTGGAGAAAATTAATGGTACAGTGATGAAGACCATCAGGGAAAACATACTAAGTTGAATGGTGACAGGAGGCCATTCTGAGTGACATAAACAGAGAAAGATATTATTAGTATATGATTGTACAGTTTCTGGCATGCTTTGGTGTGATTGCGTTTGTTTTAAACTTATTATTTAAAGAAGTAATGCACATTTAGTGGGACAATGGACAAGTAATCTAAAAAGTGATTAGTTTTAACCAAAATTTTTGTAGTTGTTTCTTTATTCTCTTTGTGTTAGTGGCAGAACTGAGAATCTAAAATGAATTGAAATTGAATTAACTCACAGCCATAGATTAATCCCAACAACCATATCCACCTCCACCTTTTCTTATTTCCTCAATTTAATGGAACCCTTGGCCTTTTACTTATCTTGGTTTCACTCTGTTACTATTTGGTGGTTGCATGTGTTATTATTGTACTCAGTGTCAGCAAACACTGTTTAATGTTGACTAGTTTTTATAAGAATGATTAATACATGTCAACTATATGAAGATCATTATTAACTGTTGCATGTTAACTGGTAACCACATGTCTCGGTAGGTGTGGTAAGTAGTAATTTCTTTTGTTGCTTACTATGCTGTCATCAATCTCTTCTCAGTATATTTTATCTTACTCTAGGTAGAACTTACCTAGAATAAAATCAGTTCAATGACAGAAAAAAATCATTGGAAAAACTTAAGCTCTATTCTGTTTATATATGCATTTACAGAACTGATAGCTTAAGGCCAGTGGAAAGTTACAAGTAATTAAGCATCAGGAATTATAACATTTTTTACAAAGAACATTCTGTGCTTTGGGCAGTCATAGCATTTATTTTTATGATCACACTAGATTTTCATCTTGATTATGTTTTGTGATTTGAGTATTACACAGCCACAGTTTATAATTTTGAATATTGTTGTGTTTTAGACCCATTGATTTCTGATATGACAATTTCCTAGAAATATTCCTAATTGTGGATTTTATTGAAGAGGCCAAAAGTGAAGAAAGTGAAAGTCACTCAGTTGTGTCTGACTCTTTGCAGCCCCATGGATTATACAGTCCATGGAATTCTCCAGGCCAGAATACTGGAGTGAGTAGCCTTTCCCTTCTCCAGGGGATCGTCCCAACCCAGGGATCGAACCCAGGTCTCCTGCATTGCAGGCAGATTGTTTACCAGCTGAACCACCAGAGAAGCCCAAGAAGAGGTTGAAAGAAAAGAAATTTACTTTAACATTATTATTGTATTTAGTTTAGTTGCTTAGTGTTGGAAAAAGAATTAGAAGTGATGTGCTGGATAGTTGGCATGAACATGAAAACATTTGTTAGTTGGGGTTTCCCTTCTTGGGAAAAACATGCTTGTTACCCTGTCCTCCTCTAGCTGCTATCTCCTTTCTGCTTCCCTTCTTTGTAGAATTTCCACAAAAGAATTGTCCGTAGATGCTCTTGCTGCTTTTATCTGCAAATTTTTCCTGTATTCACTCCTATCCTCACCATTTCACAGTAACTACTTTTCTCAAGTTTACTAATCACCACTTTGTCAGATCCAGCATTCACTTTTCTCTCACCACTTTCTTGATCTCTCAGCAACACTTGGTAGAGTACCCACTCCGTTGGCTTCTGTGATAATTCTGCTTGCCTCCTATTTCTCTGACTGTTTCCTAGATTTGCTATTGCTGGGTCATCTCCCTTCCAATTTCTGAAGAGTTCCTCAGGGCTTTGTCTAGATTACTAATCTTCTCTGTTGTAGAGCATTAATATCATCAGCTGTCGCATGTTTGATCCCATGTTCCCCCGAGTCCTGACTTCTGTACAGAATTGGAAACTAATATATTCAGCCACCACTTTGATATCTCCATTTAGATATAGGTATCTCAAACTTCACATGGCTGAAAAAGAAATCTGGATTTACATCCTCTCATCTCTCCTCCATATCTGCTTCCCCAGTCTTTTCAGGGTGGTACCGTTTATCCAGTGCTCAAGTTAATGTCATTGATTGCAGTGCTATACTAATTTAGAGAGGCCATTCATGTATTGATTTTAATTTCTTCGGTTTGAATCTCTGCTCTGAGATCATGGGCAGTTATCTAACCTCTTTGTACCTCAGTTTCTTAGTTTCTCATGGGTACTAAATCTCTTCAGTCATGTCCAGTTCTTTGCAACCCTATGGACCATAGCCCGCCAGGCTCCTCTGTGCATGGAGTTCTCCAGGCAAGGATACTGGAGTGGGTTGCCATGCCCTCCTCCAGGGGATCTTCCCAAACCAGGGATCGAACCCAGGTCTCTGGCATTGCAGGTGGATTCTTTACGATCTGAGCCACCAGGGAAGCCCAAGAATACTGGAGTGGGTAGTCTGTCTCTTCTCCAGGGGAACTTCCTGACCCAGGGACGGAACCTGCATCTCCCCTGCACTGGCCCGTGGGTGTTTCACCACCGGCGCCACCTGGGAAGCCCTAGTTCCTCACAGTCTCTCCCTATCTTGCAAAATTGTAAGGATTAAATAAATTTTTCTTTTTTCCTAGTCTTTCAGACCCAATGATCTGCAACTCTGGTAGACTTTTTTCAGAATCTATCCCAAATCTGCCCATTCTGTTCATTTCTACTGCTGCATCCCAAGCCACTGTCATCCTTAGTCTGAACAATGCAATATCTTCCTAACTAGTTTTTCTGCTTCTCCGTATGCCACCCTAAAATCTGTTCCCAGTGTTTATCCAGGGAGATTTTATAAAAATGCAAGTCACAACTTGTGTTTCCCTGCCTAAAACACTCAAAACACAAAACAGCCTTCCACTGCTTGTCCTTAGAATACATTCAGGCTGCTTACTCTGACTTGATAGGGAGGTACTGTGCCTGTCTCCCGCTTGCGCTGGGCTGCAGCCTTTGAATGCCAAGCCTGTTGCTGCTTCAGTCTTCATATAGCTCATCCTTTGCTTGAATCATTACGATCTCAGTTATTTCATGGCTGATTCTTTCTTGTTGTTTGTATATTAAAGTTACCTCCTCAG
The DNA here is from genome assembly GCF_033118175.1 of Dama dama. Classification (NCBI taxonomy): domain Eukaryota; kingdom Metazoa; phylum Chordata; class Mammalia; order Artiodactyla; family Cervidae; genus Dama; species Dama dama. The sequence continues at coordinate 52,952,402 of NC_083710.1, forward strand.
TAAGTCTTTCCTGATTATTCAGGTAATGTCCCTTCCTCCTCCCACCATCCACCCTGAGTCTCCACTGACGTCATCTCTTGTTTTATTTTCTTCATAATACTTAATCACCTTGTGAAATTACCTTGTCTTTGTGTCTGCTTGTTTATCGCATGTATCCCACCTCTAGCATGTAAGTTCTGTGAGAGAAGGGACATGTCTGAAGTACTGAGAGTGGTGTGTGGCCCATAGAGGGCTCTCAACAAATAGTTATTGGGTGGAAGAATGACCAAATCTTATATAGCTGCTTTTGTGCTCCAGAAAATCTTTCTGAAGATTACCTTTAATGTGGTCATGAATCTTTTGCTTGAATATTTCAGTAACAGTATTCTATCTCATTAAAGTGGTTTAGTCTTTTTTTTTTATTATAATGAGAATTAATGTATAATACATAATTAGAAGAATTATATTTCTTTATATTGAAACAAAATCTGCTCTTCTGTAACTTCCTCCAGTTGTCTGTCATCCTCCCATTGAAATCATGCAGAGTAAATCTAATTGCTCCTTTGTGATGTTACTGAAAATATTTGGGGAAAAGGATTATAATAATTTAAGTCTTCTCAGAACATGCCCAGATTCTCCAGCTGTGATGTCTTCCAAAACCTTATTATTCCTGGTCACCTTTCCTTGAGCCTGCTTCTGTTTGTCGTCATCCTTCATAAAATAGGCCTCCCAGAGCTGATTCATATTTCACTCTGCATAGTCTGTGTTGAAATAGTGGATTACTACATTATCCTGAGTAATCCAACTTTTAAAGCAGATCCAGCATTGCATCATTGTTTTCACAGTTGTGTAGTCACTCCATATTGAGCCTGCAGTGACGTAACCTTGAACTCCCCTTTTTTCGAGTCCCTACATAAAATATTTTTACTATTTCCCCGTTCTGTACTTAAATAATTTTATTATTCTTTGTTTATTGAATATCTATTAAAATTCATTTTACTCATTTCCAGACTTTAGGAACCATTGTTTTCTCATTTAGCTCTTGGTTATTTTCCTAGTCGTGGTAACATCCAACAGTTACTACCTAGTATATTTTTACTAGTGGTGATATCACACAATTACTGGATAAGTATAATTTCTGTCATAACCCAAAGGATTAGTAAATTAGTAGTGAGGCAGAATTATTGCTGTCCTGAACTGCCCGTTAGAGATCAGAGCAAGTGGCTTTAGAACAGATTTAAAAGGAAGGTAGATTTAATTTTTCTCTCTTTTTTACATAAATGTAATCAGAGTTTTTGCTAACCTGACTCTCACCTAAAGAATAAGGAGGAATTCATTAAAAATGGCAAGGAGAGGCTAACAGTTTTTCTGATAGAGAGAAGTCCAGTTCACGTGCAAAAACAAGGTAAGCGATGGTTGTCGACCCTTCGAGAACTGGAGGCGAGTTCATTGTGTCTGTGGTTAGAGAACCAACTACAGAAAGATACTTCAGGCCGTGAGAGACAGGTAAATAAGAGCTGTGTGTGGCAGCCCTGGCAACATGACCTTGCAGAGTCACAGAATTTCCCAGGCTCCATTTTCTCGTTGGTGAAAGGATGTAATAAAACCTCTTTTGCCAGTTGCGGTAAAAGTAAAGTGCATTAAAGCGCCTAACATAGTTTCTGTTACAGGATACTCTGTAAAAATGTTGACACATGATTTAAAGAACTCTGCATCTAGTGGAAATACTCTCTTTGGCCCAAAGAATAAAAAGAATGAGTTAACCAAGATCTTTTGGGGGCACATAATCTATTTTATTAATTATTTTTCTTGATAAGCCAAACATTAGTGGCATTATGAAGATTCAGTGAGCTAGTCAGTCAGAATTTTTTGTTATTTTATTATCCAGTGTTTAAACAAGCCAGAAGACTAATGTTAGCGGTTACAAATCCCTTTATTATACTTGATACAAGCAGGATGTTTTCTATTAATAATTGTGTACAGAGGTCTGTGCAAGTGCCTGTAGCACGTGGAATACTTTGTGAGTGGTCTGAAGAGTTTTTTGGAGTAGTTTTACTACTAGTATTTTGTTTTCTCTCAGTTTTGTAAATTTAAAGAAGATACATGCGTATCAGTTCTGTAGATTTCATCTTAGAAAGTACATCTAACTATTGTAAAAATGACACTTTTTGAAAATACTGGAAAATAAAAAGCTGAGTTCATACCGCCCACGCTTGTTGCTGTTAATATTTACTAATTTAGAGAATTTCTTTTTAACCTTTCTCTGTTTTTGATTATCACATTGCAGGTAGGTTCTTTTTTTTTTTTTTTTTTTTCCTTTTAATAGTAAAAGTAGGATGCTCTGTAAAGTGGAAAGCCTTTTCCCTCACCTTTTTTCCCCTGCCCAGAGGTAGTTACTGTAAATAGCTGCTTTTATTCTTTCTGTTGGGCTTCCCTGGTGGCTCAGACGTTATAAAGAATCTGCCTGCAATGCGGGAGACCTGGGTTCAATCCCTGGGTTGGGACAGTCCCCTGGAGGAGGGCATGGCAACCCACTCCAGTATTCCTGGGTTGGCTACAGCCCCTGGGGTTGTAGAGTCAGACACGACTAAGCGACTCAACACAACATTCTTTCTGTGCTTGTGATGACTTCCTGGGCGAGTCTGACTCGTGACAATGTCTGCAACAAAGCTTGCATTGATGTACTTCATATATATTAACTAAATTGAACTTCTTTTGGTCAATCTTATTTGATAAACTATGAGTAAAAAGTTAAGGAGAAGTATGATTCCAGTTAAATTTTAATCATTTTAATATATTTAATTGTTAATGTGTCCTCAGTCCAGTACTTAGCACTCTCACTACAACCAGCCGCCTTTGGAGCCTGGTGATATTTATACTCTTTAGCTTTGGCTGGCATGGAATAAGTTTACAACTTCAAGGTAATTTGCCAGTTTTGTCCAGATTGTTTTTTCCCTAAAATGTTTAACTGTTAACTTTCTGTTTACAGCACAGATGTGAAAATTTCCTGTCTTACATGTACATTTTGTTTTATAACTTTATAGCAATATGACTTGGGGTTACATAAAATTAACCAATAAATTTAAATTATTTTATGAGGGTTTATGATACTTTTCCTTGACAGTGTGCCTTTTAGAGCTGTTGGTTCTGTGCAGGTAGTATTTGGTATCAGGAGTATGTGGAGCTGATAAAATAAATGTCTGGTTTCAGATTAGAAGCCAAATGTATCTTTCCTACCTCTTTAACTTGGCACAAATGAAACCAAATATATGTTAAATATTCATTATTAACACAGCTTAACAGACATATGCCCACATACAGATGACTAGATTTAAAATATACAGTTTTCAACAAATTCAACAAATTTGTTACTGGTTCCATAAATATAACTTGAGTGTCTGTGGTATGGAATTAAAAAGATGAATAAGACGTAGTTCCTTCCCTGGGCTCTGCAGTCAATTTTAGTCCTTTTTTGGTTTATAGATAGAATTGAATATCGAGGAGGGCTAAGACGAAGAATTTCAGAGGCAGTGGAGAAGGGAGAGGAAGTAGTTTGGAATACTTCATTGAACTTTATTAAAGTCTGGAATCAAAAATAAGAATCAGATGAAGAATTGGCATTAACTAGAGGAGTCTGTTGATTTCTGTGGCCCCAGACTGTTGCAGAGCATGTTAATGAATCCATGAATGTTGAGCACATTCTGCTGAGAGAAGTTTTTAAATTCAGTATGTTTCTTATTAAACATTATCAAGGACATTATTTTTGGCCAACCATATTATCATTAAGGAGTGTTTCTTTTACAAGCCAAGAGATGGAGGGATGTGGACAGTGGTCATCTTTTCATCAGAAAAGTCATTTCTTGGAGAACCTGACTGAGATGACTAAGACTGTTCATGTAATAGGGCATGGCTTCCATTGATTTTGCAAAGTGTCATTATCTAAGTACCTGTGATTGTTCTTTAGGGAGAAATACCCAAGGTACTTTTTTATTTTTAAATCTCACATAATGTTAGACCAGTAGATACTATAATGTATTCTTGAGGTAAGGTATAATGATGCATTTTTAATAATTTTCTTGTTTCCTCTGCTCATTTATTTCTGTCATGTAAAATTTATTTTGTGATGGTAAAGATGGTGGACTTTTTAAAAGCATCAATTTCATTCCATACAGACATATGAGTTTATTGTGAAATTGACATCATTCTCATTATTATGTTCTTTTTCTCTCTGCAGTAGGTTAGGGTCTGATATTTTATTTCCCTATGAATTCTCCAAGAGTCAAGAAACCACTTCTCTTTTGTTACAGTTGTTTTATCACATGTAAGCGAGACAGTGAACTTGAGTAGGTTTCATTGTGTACTGGAAGTTAGAGAGCCAGTAGGTGACTTTATATCAAGCACTTTCTGGTATTCACACAATTCACTTGGATTTTTTGGCTTTATATACTCTTTTGCTCATTGATAAAACTTGTGATATTGATCTAGCATTTGTCTTTAAACCCCAGGCATCATTTTTTATAATTAGGATAAACTGCTGATTTACTACTAAAATAAGTCTTTATATACTAGAACTTAGATGCATTTCCTTAAAAATCAAATGTTGAGAATGAGTTTTAAGATATCAGCCAAGCCACCTTGTATATGTTTGGGGAAGTCCTGGCTGTTCAATCCTAAAGTAATGGATTGGGTGGGAGTGGGGAAGGAGTTTTGCTTCATACGTTATAATTTTTAAATGTTTGTTAAGTGAATGAATAAATTGCTATCTCTTCTCACATAATTTATGAAGAACCTGCTTTATTTTATTCTTATTGAACATCAGTAATATTCGTACCTTCCATTCCCTTTTGTATATCAGATACATAGTATATACACATTGGTTATTTCCCTGTTATAAAAATACTTTTCCTGTTTCTTTCCTCTTTTCCCAGTTTCTCAAACAATTAGGTCTGCATCCTAACTGGCAGTTTGTTGATGTGTATGGAATGGATCCTGAGCTCCTTAGCATGGTACCAAGGCCAGTGTGTGCAGTGTTACTTCTCTTCCCTATTACAGAAAAGGTGATTGTTAAGTAAGAGTTTCTGGGAAATGCAGAGTTCTTTTTCAATGTTGAATTAAACCTGTGCTCTTCTTTGAGAACACATAACTCTATTCTTGCGTAAAATGAGGAAATCTAGGAGTGGGGACATCTTAAAAATCTAATTTTATTAAAGAGATGTATTTAGATTTTGATTTGTAGATTGACAGAGAAGCCCTGGGTAAGTCTTTTAAACTTGGATAGTTTTCTTTTTTTTTTTTTTTTAAATATGGTTAATATGCCTCACCTGTTTTGATGTGACATTTAATCACATTTTGATGTATATACTTTAGAAATGGATAGTCTTAAATGTGTCTTAGAAAGTATATGAATACAAAATATCTATTCAAATTTTCACTATATAAAATATGTAGATTTTTTCAACACATCATATATATATATATATAAACAAATCTTTGTTTTAAGGAGGTAAATATAACTAATGACATGGGTTACATTATTTTCAGAAAAAAACTTGATTTGGGTGGAAATCTTTAAGCTTAAAATACAGTTTAATCTGCAGGTTTAGACTGTGTTGGGGATTCTGAATAGCTGTTCTTAGATCTCTGTATCCACATTCAGATCTGTCATTTCAGCCTTCCTTCTAGAATGATAATCATGTAGGTGTTGGTGTTATGGAGCCAGAAATTTTAAGCCCATTTTAAAATGACTTTGAAACTATAGCCTTCTGATTTTTCTTTTTAAACTTCGAGATAATAGGATGAGCTCAGCATTGTAAAAAATGGAGTAAGTGCTTGGGAAGATGTGAGAGAAATGAGTAAGTATTTATACTTACTTACATCTGCCACTTTTTGGTCTCTCTTACAATTTGGTAGATCCCTCTTTCAGCTCATAACAAGTGACATAATAAAGTCACAGAGGATATCTATGGATATTTTAGGAGCTATAAAGTGTTTTAATTTAGAAACTGATTATGTAGTTGTGAATGGCTTCAGCATACTAATAGAAAAAGAACTGTCATGGATACCTCATTATGCTTTAAATAAAGTCAGTTACAGTGTTTTAAATATGCTTCGTTGTAGTGCTTACCAACCAATGAATCACAGGTGAAGAAGCTGTAAATTCATTTCTCTCTATATTAATATTTTTGTTGTCTTTTGACTCTCTGTTTGCACTGTAGTCTGCTACAGTTGCTTTTCCTTTTTTCCTAAACTGCTCTGTGTCATTTTAGGATATTTTTTCTAAACATTAAATCTTAAGAAGTTATCAAATCTCATTTTGCTTTGTCACCAAGGAGAATTGATGTTAGACAACAACAATAACAGACTAAACGGAAGGATTGCATAAACATTTCAGCACAAGACCTTACTGTATTGAACCTTTCAGATTTTATCAGTTGGACTATATGCCTGAATTAATGGTTCAGAATTTATTCAGAAAATATTATTTTAAAATTTGATTTAGAAGCACATTCACAGAAATTATTTCTTAAGGCATAGGTGCATTTGTTGTTAAAAACAGTTCCTTAATTATGGGTTTTTAATAGACATCATTTATTTCTGTTACTGCAGGGGTCAGCAGACTTTTTCTGTGAAGGGTCAGCTGGTAAATATTTTAAACTTTGCAGGCCTAATAATCTCTGCTATAACTATTTAACTTTGCCTTTTAGTATAAAGACAGCCATAGACAAAACAAAGCTAAAACTTTATCTGTGAAACCAGGCAGTGGGCCAGATGTGGCCTGTAGCTTGTGGGCTATAGTAAGACTCCCTACTCTATTGGAATCTGAAAATTACAGGAAAACATCAAAACAATAAAATTATCTTTCTACTCTCTTCGTTCTCTTTACTCAGTTTTTAAAACTCCATTTTCTTCAGGTATAATTGATGTACAACGTTTTATTCTGTCCCCCCTCATTTTTTAACCTCATTATTTTTAATGCTTTTTACAATTGAAAAAATAACTTGCTGGAGTTGCACAGCTTATAATGGTGCTAGGTTCAGGCAATCAGATGTGGAGCACACACTTTGACCTGATTGTTCCGTATTGTTTTTACTGTCAATTGTTATAGATAGTGGTTAATGTTATGAATATCATATGGTTATAAAGGTAGTATGAATTTTGTTAATATGATGTAACAATACAGAAATGTGAAAAATAGAAAATAAAAATTCTCCTGTAATATCTTAGCCCAGAGATAACCTCTGTTAAGTTTATATCCTTTATCACTTTTCAATGCATATATAAATATTTTTAAAACATAATTGAGAATCATATTAATATATACTGACCTAAAACTACTCTATAATAATGGACAGATTTCTGAGTCAGAATATGTAAATCCATCTTATTCTTTTTAAAATGCTTTATAGTGTTGCATTAAAGTATGCCATGTTAATTATATCTCCACCAATGTATAGAGTTTTTCCAAATTTACATTTGAGTCCTTTTTAATGTATTATTTTTCACATGTAGACCTTTTTTTTTTAATAGTATGAAGTATTCAGAACAGAAGAAGAGGAAAAAATAAAATCTCGGGGACAAGATGTTACATCGTCAGTATATTTCATGAAGCAAACAATCAGCAATGCCTGTGGGACAATTGGACTAATCCATGCTATTGCCAACAATAAAGACAAGATGCACTTTGGTATAAACAGTTTTTCATTACTGCTCTCTTCCCCCTCCTTAAGTTGTAAGTTAACTTATTGAGCAGTAGGTGGTGCTCTAGTTCTTTCTTTGAAATAGTAAATAAAGCTTTTCCTCCCTTGTTTCTTTTATAATGGGAATGTACATATTTCCTATTAGAGAAAATTTTCATCCTTCTGATTCTTCTATATTGTTGATAAACAGAGGTTTAAGCCCTGTCATTTATCTTACATTCCTTACTTACCAATGAAAGGGCTTTAACCTGAAAAATAGTTAGCTTGCTTCTAATATTTTCATGTCTCAGTCTCTTTGAGATACCAGGCCTTTTCAATTTTATCATCTTTAATATTCTCAGAATCTGGATCAACCTTGAAAAAATTCCTGGAGGAGTCTGCATCAATGAGCCCTGAAGAACGAGCCAGATACCTGGAGAACTATGACGTCGGTACCTTTTTCTGCCTTGCTCTCATATGTGGGCAAAGTTCTGTGGAATTGTAGCTTCTGTTTGGGAGTTTGTCTTGAAACTACAGTTTTGAGCAATTAAGGATTTGGTCGTATCCATTAAAAAAGGTCTTTTGTACTTTTCAGGTAACATTATCTGAAATAACCATAAATGTTGATAAATTGTCACTTCTATGTGCAGAGCTGAATGAGAGGAAAAAGGCAGTTTGATTTACAAATTTATAAAATATCTTATAGTTGACCATTCCTTACCATTCCCTTCCTGTGGTAAATATATCTTTGGCAATACCCTGTGTGTCTTTCACTGGGAATTTGGAACAAGGCTGAAGACCAGTGAATGGAAAAAACAAAGGTTTAATGGTAGATGTCAGAACATTCTCTACCTATTTTATCAGTGTAGTAATATTTTTTCATGTGTGAGGACACAGGCCACATAGTCTAGTTTTAAATGATTATACCATATCATAGAATTTTTTTAGAGTGGTATTTACATTTATTATATTTGAAATCTATTTTGCTTTTGAAGGCTTTTTACTTTTTAATGACATTATTAAGTGGATTGTACATTCTTTGAAACTGTAAACAGTATTGTGTAAAAAATTACTTGGCTAGAACAATGTTATGCAGAGTTTAAGCCCAGTAAATCCATTGATTTGATTATGTTGTTTTAACATTCTCATATACATTGATTAAGTTATTTTCTTTAAAAAACCTGCAGATCTCATGAAACGTCTTTATTTTACATAAAAGTAAACAATATAAAATTCACCAGTAATCCCACCAGTGAGAGATAGTCATCATTAATACTTTTTATAGGGAGTATATAAGTATATACACAAAATTTGATCACACTGTAATATTGTTTTATAACTTGCTTTTTTCACTTATCACAAACGTATTACATACCAGTAAGTATATATTTGACATCATCATTTAATGGCTGCCTAGCTTTCCATTGTGTAGTATTTTATTTAATCAATAAATTATTGTCAGAAGTTTAATATTTTTCCCTCTTTTTTCAACATTTGAAAAAATACTGCAAGGTGTATCATTGTAGCTAAATCTTTGCAAATATTATTAGTTATGTATGGTTGTGTAGAGTTATAATTAAATATATAAACTAGAAAAGAAATTGATAGATCAAACAGATTGCATGTTTTTTTAAAGCTTTGACATTATTGCCAAATTGCCATTCGTAAAGGTTCTACTTTCACCTGTAATTTACTTCTTTGTCCATTTCTCTTCATCTTTGCTAATAGTGGATATTACAAGAGCATTTTTTTTCAAGTTCAGGAACCTGAAATCTCTAGCTCTGATAAATGCATGCTTTTTGCTCCACATTTCTAAAGTGCTGACTGAAGCTGCATGATTAAGCATAAAGAGACCCAGAGCTGCAGAATAGCATGTAACCTGGAGAAACAGATGAGCTAAGCTTTTTCCAGTCTCTATCTGTGAGATGCTTACTTTATTCTAGTCTCAGTTGAATAAAGTGTTAAATGTTAGTTCTAACAGTTAAACAACGTAAATGACCCCCACTTACCACTGGCAATTGCAAATAAGCAGATACTCAGTTTCCCGAGGCTTTGGAGATTTGTGGGTTGGAAAGCAGAGCAATTCATTTGGTTACTCAGAAGCCATTCTTAAATATTTAGTGTTAAACTGTTCCAGAAATCTCCTCCAGTCTGCTGTTTCTTAACAAGGCTTTAGATGTTAAAATTTGGCATTGTTGTTTTCATTCAAAAAGTTGAATATAATCGTTTTTTCCTATTAATACTTTATATTCTTATTACAGGCCATTCGAGTTACTCATGAGACCAGTGCCCATGAAGGTCAGACTGAGGTATTTCACATTTTTCAAAACTTTTCCTTCCATGTGTGAGTTTAATCACAGTATTATTGTATGACACATAATTTGGAAAATTACTTGGATATTTTTTTTTCCTTTGAGGGAATTTGCTTATGTAAAAGTAGTCATGAAGTAGCCCAAGAATGTGTGTTGACCAACCATGAACATGATCTTTGATAACAGCCATTTCAGTCTAATCATTGAGACAGATTGCAGACTGTATGCTCTTTGCTTTGTCTAACAGATGGCCTGAGTCTTCCCCATCAGTTTCCTTTGACTTGCAAGTATTAAAAAAAAAAAAATACCTGCACTGTAGTAAAGGTAGATAGCTAGTGTGATTTTCAAGAGTCTTTATCAGGCTCAGTTCAGTTCAATTCAGTTCAATTACTCAGTTGTATCCAACTCTTTGCAACCCCATGGACTGCAGCACGCCAGGCCTCCCTGTCCATCACCAACTCCCAGAGTTTACTCAAACTCATGTCCATTGAGTTGGTGATGCCATCCAAGCATCTCATGCTCTGTCGTCCCCTTCTCCTCCTGCCTTCAATCTTTCCCAGCATCAGGGTGTTTTTCAAATGAGTCAATTGTTCGCATCAGGTGGCCGAAGTATTGGGAGTTTCAGCTTCAGCATCAGTCTTTCCAATGAACAGTCAGAACTGATTTCCTTTAGGATGGACTGGTTGGATCTCCTTGCAGTCAAAGGGACTCTCAACAAGAGTCGTCTCCAACACCACAGTTCAAAAGCATCAATTCTTCGGCGCTCAGCTTTCTTTATAGTCCAACTCTCACATCCATACATGACTACTGAAAAAACCAGAGCTTTTGACAAGACGGACCGTTGTCAGCAAAGTAATGTCTCTGCTTTTCAATATGCTCTCTAGGTTGCTCATAGCTTTTCTTCCAAGGAGCAAGCATCTTTTAATTTCATGGCTACAGTCACCATCTGTAGTGATTTTGGAGCCCCAAAAAATAAAGTCTGTCACTGTTTCCATTGTTTCCCCATCTATTTGCCATGAAGTGATGGAGCTAGATGCCATTATCTTAGTTTTCTGAATGTTGGGTTTTAAGCCAACTTTTTCACTCTCCTTCACTTTGATCAAGAGGCTTTTTTAGTCCTCTTTGCTTTCTGCCATAAGGTTAGTATCATCTGCATATCTGAGGTTATTGATATTTCTCCCGACAATCTTGATTCTAGCTTGTGCTTCATCCAGCCCAGCGTTTCTCATGATGTACTCTGCATACTCGGGAAATCAATTCTGGGCAATGTGATGAACTATACCGTCTCTGCTCTCTTAGCTAGTCTTTTATTGAGCTGGGTCACCTTTCTGCTTCTCTTGCCCCTTTTTTCACAAGGGTCTCTTTTTCCTGAGGGCTTCCCTCATTCCCTCCTTCCATTTCTCCTTTTTCTTCCCTACAGACCTCATTCTCCCACTCTTGGGGGAGGTTTATCAGAAGATTTTTCAGTCAAATGAATAAAATTTACTTAAAATCATTTAGTGTATTTATAAAAACATTTAAGTGTTAACACCAGAGAATTATAGACTCTTCATTGTTATCCCATGTGTGACTTGGAGCCATGCTTTTTTATTTACAAAGATAACATTGCCTCTATGCTTTAAAAATACTTAAAAATTACTGATTTAAGAGTATTGAACATAAATATTCCCATGATCTTCAAAAAAGTTTTTTTGAAGGAGAAAACAGGTTGATACTATGATATGACTTCAGTTTTTTATAGCTCTGTTAACTGTGAATGTTTATAATAACAGAAGTAAACATAAACCTAGGAATTTATGTCCCTATAATTATATTATACCTTCTTGGTTGCTCTCAGATTCTGCTTTCAAAGGTGTGAACCATTGCTTTTTATTTTTTTAATTTTATTTATTTATTTTTGGCTGTGCTGGGTCTTTGTGGCTATGGGGGCTTTTCTCTAGTTGCGGCAGGTGGGGGAACTGAGCCCCCAGGGAGGCCCCTGAACCATTTTCTTTTTGACTAAGTTTATGCACACACCCAAAGGGCATGTCCAGGTGATTTCGGCACCAGGTTGGAAATGAATGGGACAGTCCGCTTTTTGTATTGCTTTATATGATCTCTTGCTGCAGCCCATGGCATTGCAAAGACTCAGACATGACTGGGCGACTGAAGAACAACCATATGATCTTGAGCATGTTCTTAATCTTCACTATGCTTTGCCTTTTTGTTTGTAGATTTGTAGTGTTAAAAACAGCAATGCAATGAAGATCAACATGAGATTATCATAAAATATGAAAACCATTATTTGTAATAAAGTAAAGTTGTCTTTACAGTACCCTTTCTTGCCTTCTTTTTGGCCTTTATCCAAATTACGACTTTTAATACCTCCTTTTAGATGATCTTCACATCCCTTTCTCCAGACTGAAACTTCTTGCCTTCTGTGGGCTTTTTTATATGACTCGTACTATTTGCATTTTAGCTATTTTCATACTCTTTTTCATTTTTTTAAGATGTGTATTTTTTCATATTTCAGCAGCTCTAAAGTTATGGTGTATCTTACCATTGATTTCATAGTTTACTTGGTGACAGTACCTTCTTTAGTAGTACATAAGTTGTTATATCTTCAAGCCAGTGGTGCCTTATATGCTCTGAAATGTGATGTTGTATCTCCTGACTCTGGTCCTTAGACCTAGAATTCTTGTTGGATGGATTCCTTTGAGTACACTCCAGAGTACCCAACACCATTCCTGGTACATAGGCACAACACATATTTATTAATTCTCCAGAATTAGCTCAAAACTGTCCTTAGTGGTGTAAGAACTACCAAAAAAGGCTAAATCTTGGTCTTCTGTGGTCCTTGAGAAAACCAAACATACTATTAGCCACTATTCCTCAACAGGGCACTGTTAACATTTTGTGAAGAGTTCAGTTCTTTATTGTAGGGGTTGTTTTGTGCATTTCAAGGTGGAATATAGATTATTATATTCTAGACATTATATGTCAGTGACTCCTAGTCACTGAGAGAACAAAAACCCATACCATACCTTTCCGAATTTTAGTGTCAGCTAGCTTAAAACGCCTGCACCAGGGACAGTTTTTGTGATCTTTTATTTCTGGTTCATCTACCATCTGCGGACGTAAGTCTTTGACATCTTATTATCTCCACTGTTCTCTATATTCCAGTACACTGTTTTTTTGTCAGTTTCTACAAAGCACCTCTGTCTTTCCCATTTGTATTTGATTGGACTGCCATAACAAAATACCATAGACTTGGGTGACTTAGCAAGCTTATTTTCTTTCTTTTTTTAAAATTAGTTTTTATTTTTTAAAATTTTGGTTGCACTGGATCTTTGTTGCTGCCCGAGGGCTTTCTCTAGTTGCAGCTAGCGGTGGCTTCTCCTGTGGTGAAGCACAGGCTCTAGGCACACGGGCTTCAGTAGTTGCAGCTCTCAGGCTTAGTTGCTCTGCGGCTTAGTGGCTCTGTAATCTTCTTGTCCCCTGCATTGGCAGGTGCATTCTTATCCACTGTACCACCAGGGAAGTCCCAGAAATTTATTTGCTCACTGTTCCATAGGCTGGAACTCAATATCAGGGTGCCATAAAGGTTGGTTTCTGGTGGGGCCACTCTTCCTGCCTTGTGGATGGTACCTTTTCACTGTGTCCTTAAGTGGCTTTTCTTTTTAGTGCACTTGGAGAGAGAAGTCTCTAGTGTCTCTTCCTCTTTTCATAAGGATACCAGCTCTATAAAATTAGGGCCTCATCCTTATGACCTCATTTAACCTTGATCACTCCTTAAAAGCCCTGTCTCCAAGCAAAATCGTGGTGAGGATTCGGGCTTCGGCATATGGATTTCGGGAGAATACCGTTCAGTCCTTAATACCATTTTTGTGCTTTGTAAGGTCCAGTCTTTGTCTGGATATACCTTCCTGTTTGCATAGTTGGCACCCTCTCATCCTTTAGGTCTCACCTTAAAAGTCATTTTTCACAGAGGCTTTCTTTCATTACTGTTAAGTAGGGCCATCTCAGTGAATTTTCTGTCATAAAATCCTTTTGATTTTCTTCCTGGGATTTTAAAGTCTACAATACTTTTTTGTTTGTTTGTTATTGCATATATTTACTAGAATATGAGTCCCATGAGGATATGGGTCATCTTTGTCATATTTACCTTGAATCTCCAGGACAATGCTTGGTGTATAGAGGCATTTATGAAAAATTGCACAGTATTAAATAAGGAGCACAGGATGTAGATAGCTTAGACAAGATACTTTCCTCAACATAAAATGAAAATAATAGCATCTACCTTATGGAATTGCTGTGAAGATTCATGAATTAATCATATAAAATGCTTAGAATAGTACCTGGTATTTAATGGGCCTTCAGTAAATACTAGGTAGTAATTTTATTTTACTAGGCTTTCAGAAAAATAAACGTGGATGGCAGAGGATGAAGCTGAACAGTAGAGTGAAGCCAGTTCAAGGGATGGCTTGAATTTTATAAACAACGGAGAGTCACCAAAAGTGGCGTGTTTAGTGTTCAGCGTATCGAGTTTAAAGTGATTTAACGGATCACCTGTGTAGAAGTTGAATGTGGAATCTAAAGCTCCAGGGAGATACCTGGTGTCTTGTATTGGGTTGGCCAAAAAATTCATTCAGGTTTTTCTGTAACAGTTTATGGAAGAACCTGGACGAACTTTTTGACCAACCCAATATCTTGTATGGAAGTGGTTAGAACCATGAGAATTCTACCGAGGGAGAATAGTGTGAACTGTAATAAACCCCTAGGGTACCTGGATGTTAAAGGAGTGGGTAGAAGAAGAGCTGGTAATAGCAGTGTAATAACAATCGACATCATTGATACTGTCTTTCAGAACATTTTCATGGGAATGGAGTAGGTAGGAGCCTCATTGCACACAGAGATTTATAGACTAATTGAGACATCAGTAAAGATGAGCCACCAAAACACAGTAGTCCTTTTAGAAGATAGGCCATAACCTGCAGCCACAGAGGAGTTGTTTACTTGTATGTTTTTTTCCCATCCCATCATGATTGTCCAGCATACTTTGGCTAATCCATAAATTTGGACAGTAGCCCTACCTCATTTATGTTTCATTAGCTTATACTGAAAGTTACTGCTTTCACGTTTCATTTGAGATTGGGAAAATAAAAGAACAACAGTGGGATATGAGGAGGCTAAAGTGTCTTTTAAATTGTGAAGAAATAGCAGCAATGCAATAATGGAAACAACTTGCAAGTCGAATGTAAAGCAAAGAAAATAAAAATCCAGAAGAGTGTTTTATTTGCCTTCAAACTCCAGTTTTATTTCATGGGTAAAGCAATTTCTAATGTTTGTGATTTGTCCATATTAATTTAGGAGCCAGCCCAGGTATGAGTAGACATCTCCTGATAATTTATTGTTTGTTTAACTTTTCACAAAAAAACACAAATTTATTGTATTGTCCAGGAACCTTCATACAAATTTATAGTAATATTGAAGAATAATAGAAACTGGCACAGTTGCTTTATCTATGTATTTAAATAAACTGGCCAATATGGAAAATGTAGCAAAAATGCTTTTAATATTGTGTTTATTTCCTTCACATCTTTTCTTAGGTATTTTTTTTTTTTTTAATAGTTGGGATCAAACACTTTTGTGGGATTTTTTTCTTAATATTTTATCATGAGTATTTTCTTATTTCATCAAAACCCTCTTTAATAAATAATTCCTCATGGCAGTGTACTCTCATGTGAATGCATCATAGTTTACTTTCTAGTTTCCTTAACTTTTGATATTTAGATTATTTTCAATTTTTTAAGCTAAAAATATAACTTCATTGAATATCTTTGTTCTTGTATTCATTCTAGGTCCTTTGTTTAAGGTTATTTCTTGTAAATAGAATTACCTTGAATCAAAAGGATGAACGTTTTTAAAGTTTTTGTTGCATAGTATGAAATTACTGTCCTTCTTTCATTTGACTGACCAAGTGATTTGTTTGAGCACCTACTATGCCAAGTATGGTACTAGAAACTATATATACAGAGATAAATAAGATGCAATTTGTGTCTTCAAGGATCTCTTATTTCAGTGGAGATAGTCTCAAAATTAGCTGTTGTCCATGTTGAATTCTGTTTTTAAATTTTGGCTTGTTTAATAGAGGGAAATAATATGGTTGATTGCTAAGATCATTTGAAGATCTGTTGTTTAAAAGTTTCTGAAATGAATTTCAACCATGAAATTAAATTATAAATGTAATTTATTTTGGTTAGAGTTGTCTTAGAAGGTTTTTTTTGACTGTTAGGTAAGCAGTGGGTAAATTCTGATTTCAGGTGTATGTATACACAATTTAAGATAAATTGTGTGTGTCTGTGTATGCAGTTGGCTTTTTTGGCCCAGTCGGTGTAGACTGTGTGCAATGCAGGGAGAGACTGTGTCAAGTTTTATCTTCATTAGATGTTTAAGAATTATTTGCATGACTTCATTTTACTCTGAAGTATAGTTTTTCATTATTTTGATTATGTTAGAGTTACAAAGAGTCAAGATGTTTACATTTATTTTCCTTTTTTCAGGATTTATTTTCTTTCCTTGACTTTGAAAAAAACTGAAAATATTAGGAAAAAATTGAGTTCTTATATAATGTATAATTTAAATACCTGATTGTCTTGGGAGAATCAGATGGGAACAGTAAATGAAATTCTGATGAAAAGTATCTTGCATTTTAAGCTATATTGTTTTGTCAAGAAACCTGAAATTGAATCTTTCTGATCTTTCTTTTTTCCCCCCATTTATTTCCAATATCCCTTTTTCATTATTTCATTCAAACATGAACAACTTTATGTCATTCTTAAAATTGAGAAATGCTATGGAACTTTTAATTTCATACTCTTTTGCCTTTTTCTTTGTTTCTGTTATCATTTTTTCGGTATATCATTCCTGAATAGAAGCCAGTTTAGATTATGTGTGGAGTTGAGTGGGAGAGCTAAATTTGAAGGTGGAAGTACAAATTAAAATTAGTCATAGTGGGGGGAAATATTGAAATGGTTGTTTTTTTCTGGTCTTTTGTTTTCACGCAGTGATATTGTGCCTCCATACATGTAATCAGTTCTTCTTTATCTAATATCACTTATAGACGATGGTTATGTAAATTAAATTTGTTATGAAAAGGGTCAGAATGTAGTTACTACTCTGTCCTGTTTACACTTTTTTCCCTTTCTTTTAGGTTATCAAGTATTTTGTTCAAATGAATTAGAGTAGTCTGTTTTTCTTTTTTAAGCTTTCTGCATCATCATCTTTTTTTCTCCAGTATCAGGGCTTTGGAAATGGAGATATATTGCTATTATTACTTTAAAGGAAGTTCTTACATGGAGTAGGAAATGGCAAGCCACGCCAGTATTCTTGCCTAGAAATTTCCATAGACAGAGGAGCTTGACGAGCTACAGTCCATGGGGTTGCAAAGAATCAGACATGATTAATCGAGCACAAGTTCTTGTATTGAACTTATGTTGAACTTGGTCAGTTTACTCTTCCAGACCTGACTAGAAGTAACTCTTCTATTTAAAAACATCTTCAACAATAAAAATAGACTTGAAGTTGTATTTGAGGATGGGGGGCTTTTCTGTTTGTTTGATTATAAACCTCAGCTTTCCAAAACAAATGGTTATTTTGAGATTTATTTGTTTTTGTTTGTAGTCAGCGAGAGTCTTATTTGGAGCTACTCTCAAATTGTAAAAAAAAAAAAAAGAATTTCTGGGACTTAGTCTGGTCAGCTAAACTATGGTAAGCTTGAGTTTAACGTAATATATATAGGTCATTATATTGACAGAGATTTCTGACATGAAGAATTGTTAATGGAAGTGAGAAAATACAGTTGTTAAACCAATAAGAGAAACAAATCTCTAAATAATATCTAGAAATCTGTGGGTATCTTGATTTATTAGGTGAGCAAAATGAAGACATTTGCCCTTTTCCATGGAACAAGTAGTCATATTTTGTGTATTTTGATATCTAGCCCATGTTTCACTTTGACTTCTTTGCCAACTGAACATGGATACTTTGTAGGAAATTTGCATCTTTTGCAATGAATCTAGTTAATCCTGTTTTAAATTTGTACCTCAAATTTAGTGTGATTCAATATATTACACTGAAATTTATTCAAGTCTACAGGAATTCCCTTGGAATTAATTTATAATTTTGATTCTAAACTTTTAAAGTTTTATATATGTGTACATACTCTCATACGCATATGGCCACCTTTGTAATTTTACTTATTTTCCTGGCATTTGACAGCCCTAGAGAAGTTCCTAATTTTTTTTTCCTTTCCATGTGCCATTTTTTAGACTCAGTGGTGTCTTTAAAGCTGGAAAGGACATGTCCTATTCTGGAAATAAATTTAATTTCACGATTAAGTACATGTTTTATCAACAAGTCAATTAAAAGAGTGATTTAGTAGGTAGGTATTCACGCCAAAAGATTCTCACCATGAGATACCTGGAGTTGCTGGAAACATTGGGAATCACTTTGGGATGTCACAGGATCAGTCATGACTCTTCTTATGTCAATTATGGGTGAATACAATTAAAATTGACTGCTGACATGCGTATCATTTTCCAAGTATTCTCTTCAATCTCATTGCTTTTAAAAGTATGTCTGTCTTCTTATAACGATGGTTACCAGTTACTAAATACATCTTATGTGGTGGGCATTATATTCAGCGCTGTGTGAATCCTATTCTAATCTTCTCAGTTCCGAAAGTTAGATACTATCCCATTTTACAGACTGAAAGACTAAGAAATTATTAACTTGTCAAAGTCACACAGCTCATAAGTACTGCCCATGCTCTTAAGGCAACAAAATGTATTGGTGAATCAAAATTTGCTAAAAGAAACAAAAATAAAGTGAAGTTTTTAAAATTTTTAGTTTGTCCTAAAAGCAAGGGTAGATACAGCAAATAATACCACTGTGTAATGAATTATAAATGACTGCTCGGCATTGTGCCGAATACTTTGTTCTTTGTTGCCCTTATAGTTCAATTAGCTCTTAGTCAATAATAGATTTTTCCTTATGTTAAACCTAAAATCTTACCCATAAACCAACCAGTCTTTTGGTAATTATGTTATGTATATTTTGGAAAATAGTCATTAAAGTGTCTACCAACCAATGATCCCTTTATATTTAGGAAATTACATGGTTATAATGATATTTTTCTTAATAACAGGTTGCCCTTTTAAATGGGAAAACATTTTGGGAAATGTTTAAATGGGAAAACATTAAGCCAAAAATATATTTACTTTATTTTAACATTTTAGAATAATTTAGATTTAAGCACTTAAGATAAACTACCAGTTGATGCCTTATAGAGAATTAACATTAGTCCCACCCTCTGCCCCCTTTGTTAAAAGGTCCATATCATTTCTTTTTAGTGTTTATTGCATTTCTAATTCTTTAGTTATTATTAAGTACTTTAAAGAGTAATCTCTTTATTTTTCGTACTGACAGAGACATGTATACTAACTGAAGGAAAAGTAATTTGACTTTTTAAATCACACACTCAAAAGAAAATCTTTTTATTAAAGGCTTGAAATATTTTTTAAGTCTCCATGGCATTTCTAATTTTGTGGTTATTAAACAGTTTATAGAGTAATTGACTCATTTTTTTCATATACAAAATGACATACGCATTAACTGTGAAGGGAGAGTAATCTGACCTTTTAAAACTCAGGTATTTTTTTTTTGTTGTTGTTGTTTTCTGAACTAGTTGTAAGTTTGAACTCCTTTTGCAAAATTCAGACTTAAAGTGAAGAAAGTAGGGCAAACCACTAGACCATTCAGGTCTGACTTAAGTCAAATTCCTTACTATTACACAGTGGAAGTGACAAAGAGATTTAAGGGATTAGATCTGATATGCCTGAAGAACTATGGACAGAGGTTCGTAACATTGTATAGGAGACAGTTATCAAGACCATCTCCAAGAAAAAGGAATACAAAAAGACAAAATGGTTGTCTGAGGAGGGCTTACAAATAGTTGAGAAAAGAAGAGAAGCTAAAGGCAAAGGAGAAAAGGAAAGATATACCCATCTGAATGCAGATTTCCAGAGAATAGCACAGAGAGATAAGAAAGCCTTCCTCAGTGATCAGTGCAAGGAAATAGAGGAAAACAATAGAATGGAAAAGACTAGAGATCTCTTCAAGAAAATTAGAGATACCAAGGGAACATTTCATGCACAGATGGGCACAGTAAAGGACAGAAATGGTATGGACCGAAGAAGCAGAATATGTTAAGAAGAGATGGCAAGAATACACAGAAGAACTATACAAAAAGGCCTTCATGACCCAGATAATCACAACAGTGTGATCACTCACCTAGAGCCAGGCATCCTGGAATGTGAAGTCAGGTGGGCCTTAGGAAACATCACTACGAACAAAGCTAGTGGAGGTGATGGAATTCCAGTTGAGCTATTTCAAATCCTAAAAGATGATGCTGTGAAAAGTGCTGCACTCAATATGCCAGCAAATTTGGAAAACTCAGCAGTGGCCACAGGACTGGAAAAGGATTGGATTTCATTCCAACCCCAAAGAAAGGCAATGCCAAAGAATGTTCAAACTACTGCACAGTTGCACTCATCTCACATGCTAGCAAAGTAATGCTCAAAAATTCTCCAAGCCAGGCTTCAACAGTACGTGAACTGTGAACTTCCAGATGTTCAGGCTGGATTTAGAAGAGGCAGAGGAACCAGAGATCAAATTGCCAACATCCGGTGGATGTTGAAAAAGCAAGAGAGTTCCAGAAAAACCTCTACTTCTGCTTTATTGACTACACCAAATCCTTTGACTGTGTGGACCACAACAAATTATGGAAAATTCTTCAAGAGATGGAAATACCAGACCACCTTACCTGCCTCCTGAGAAATCTGTGTGCAGGTCAGGAAGCAACAGTTAGACCTGGACATGGAAAAACAGACTGGTTCCAAATTGGGAAAGGAGTACGTCAAGGCTGTATATTGTCACCCCGCTTATTTAACTTCTATGCAAAGTACCTTGTGCAAAATGTTGGGCTGGATGAAGCACAAGCAGGAATCAAGACTGCCAGGAAAAATATCAGTAACCTCAGATACGCAGATGACACCACCCTAATAGTAGAAAGTGAAGAGGAACTAAAGAGCCTCTTGATGAAAATGAAAGAGGAGAGTGAAAAGGATGGCTTAAAACTCAACATTCAGAAACCTAAGATCATGGCATCTGGTCCCATCACTTCATAGCAAATAGATGGGGAAACAATGGAAACAGTGAGAAGACTATTTTCTTTGGTTCCAAAATCACTGCAGATGGTGACTGCAGCCATGAAATTAAAAGATGCTTGCTCCTTGGAAGAAAAGCTATGACCAACCTAGACAGCATATTGAAAAGCAGAGACATTACTCTGCCAACAAAGGTCTGTCTTGTCACAGCTATGGATTTTCCAGTAGTCATGTATGGGTGTGAGAGTTGGACCATAAAGAAAGCTGAGTGCTGAAGAATTGATGCTTTTGAACTGTGGTGTTGGAGAAGACTCTTGAGAGTCCCTTGGACTGCAAGGTGGTCCAACCAGTCCATCCTAAAGGAGATCAGTCCTGAATATTCGTTGGAAGGACTGATGCTGAAGCTGAAACTCCAGTAGTTTGCCCACCTGATGTGAAGAACTGACTTATTTGAAAAGACCCTGATGCTGGGAAAGATTGAAGGCAGAAGAAGGGTGCGACAGAGGATAAAATGGTTGGATGGCATCACTGGCTCAATGGACATGAGTTTGAGCAGGCTTTGGCAGTTGGTGATGGACAGAGAAGCTTTGCATGCTGCAGTCCATGGAGTTGCAAAGAATAGGACACGACTGAGCGGCTGAACTGAACTCTGAGTTTGAAAATAGAAAGATTTGAGCCATTGATTGGCAATATAGATAGAGATAGTAATAGGTTTGCCTCTATGAATAAGGTACTTGGCAATTGACAGGTGGGTGGATTTGTGTATGATGAAAACACTGAAATTGGAGTCAAGAGTCATAGGTTCTGCCTCTACATTTGGTCACTACTTACATGCTTTGGGCAAGTCAGCTGAGCCCTTGTGCCTCTGAAAAGTGCTAACACGGTCATGATGCTTGTGGACTGTATCCAAATAGCTAACTGTAATTTTTTTAAAAACTCCGAGGGTTAAGTCATAATCAGAATGGTTAAAAAAAAAAAAAAAATCTCAAAATGAAAGTCTATACCTAATTCCTTTATGCAGAAATGGTTAAACTCAGAATTCTTTCTGAAGAACAAAGCATTTAATTCCTAGGGTTTCTGAAAAGACTATTTTGGGATTTTCCAAACTGTAATGAAGAGATAGATTTATATTGCATGGGCAGTGGTATGTATGAAGTCATATTGTATTGTTGCAAACCCCCACAGTAAGCAGAGGGGGCATGGGTTCAGTGTTAATGTTCTGGCAGACATTGATATTATTAGTAATTCTAATGAAGTACATAATTTTTAACAATTTCAGATTCTTCTACTAGAGCTGAAAAACTGAGTAAATGAGTTCTTTATTCAGGTGCTCCAGAAAGTGAGCTCTTGATTAAAATCTTGAGAAAGACTCAAGAATAAGTTGTCAGTATCTGATCTTTTCCAATTAGTATGGAAAGGAAATTGGATATTTATTCTGAAGATTCTGCTCACAGTTTAAATTTTCATATTTGAAAGCAAAGCTCACTTAGCTGTCAATGCAGTTGCTTAAGTAACTAATACTACAGTGTAAAAGTTGGTGAATATGTCTTTAATCTTTGTAATTCTAAGAGAGAGCCTATGAAGTTTAAGATGCCGTAATAAAATTCTTCATATCAAAGTCTTTTCATCTCTTAAAGTAATGTTACTTGAAAGTCCTTTCTGAATTATCATATAAACTTTTCATTGGAATTGAAAGTATTTATGATGTACACTGTTATGTCTGTATTATGAGTTAAATTATCTTTATAAATTGTGCAGTTGGAGAAAATGTGTATATATTGTGTTCCTATAGCTTTAGGCAGTAGAAATAAGTATGAGTAAAAATTTAAAATTATTGGTTCTAATGCTTAACATCTCAACATAGTCATTTACTTACAAAAACAATATTTAGTATGCTAGCAATATGACAGTGGATAAAAGATTTTCCTAAGTGCATTACAAAGCAGTTACAAGTAAGACAGTCATAATACAGTAATGTATTTGATACTGTAGAATACTTGCCAAGTAGAAATACATGCATACACTCATGAACTTTGGTGTATGAAACTTATTCAGGAGGTTGTGCTTTTGAACATATCCTATCTTTTTTTCATTCCTTTCCCTTATAAATGGTAAACATGATGAACAAAAAGGGCTAAAATTACCCATAGATAATCTGATCGTGTTTGGGAAAAAATAGTATCTTCATCTTTATTGTTTTTTAACAGTTTTTCTTTTTTTAAAAAAAAAAAAAAACAAAAAACACACATTGTTTAACACTGGCTCTTAGCTGCGACACATGGGATATAGTTCCTTGACCAGGGAGTGAATCTGAGCCCCTGCATTGGGAGCACGGAGTCTTAACCACTGGATAACCAAGGAAGTTTCCCTTAACAGTTTTTTTTTTTTTTTTTTTAAGATAATTTTATTTATTTATTTATTTTTGGCTGTCCTGGGTCTTTGTTGCAGCACAAGCTTTTCTCTATTTGCAGCGAGCAGGGGCTACTCTTTAGTTGCAGTGTGCGGGCTTCTCATTGCAGTGGCTTCTCTGGTTGTGGAGTCCAGGCTTTAGGGCACACAGGCTTCAGTTGCGGCTCCCAGGCTCTAGAGCACAGGCTCAATAGTTGTGGTATACAAGTTTAGTTGCCCCAAGGCTTAGGGGGTATTCCTGGGTCAGGGATTGAATCCATATCCCCTGCTTTGGCAGGCAGATTCTTTACCATTGAGCCACCAGGGAAGCACATATGTTCATCTTTAAATAGAAATGATCGTAATCTCTACCTTAGTGGGATCATTGTAAGAATCTATATAGAACATTTAGTATGCAGTGGTAAGCGCTCAGTGTTAGCTGTTAATATTGTTGACTAACGACCATATGAACTAGTGTGACTATTTACTACTGCGTGTGCTTAGTCATGCAGTCGTGTCCAACTCTCTGCAGCCTCTGTAGCCCGCCAAGCTCCTCTGTCCATGGCATTTTCCAGGCAAGAATCCTGGAAGGTGTTGGCATTTCCTACTCCAGGGATCTTCCTGACCCAGGGATTGAACCTGTGTCTCTTGTGTCTGCTGCATTGGAGGTGGATTCTTTATGATTAGTGCCACCTGGTAAGCAGTTTAATATGTTAAAGGCTCAAGTAGAAAAGGTAGACAGTATGTACCAACAGATAGGGAATATCAGCAGAGCTGGAAACTATAAGAAAGAATCGAGTGGAAATCTAGAAATGAAAAGCACAATACCAGAGACAAAGAATGCCTTTAATGGGTTTGCCAATAGACTCAACAAAGTAGAAGAAAAGATGTGAACTAAATGTGAAAATAAATTATGAAATTTCTACTTTATTGACTATGCCAAAGTGTTTGACTGTGTGGATCACAACAAACTGTGGAAAATTCTGAAAGAGATGGGAATACCAGACCACCTGACCTGCCTCTTGAGAAATCTGTATGCAGGTCAGGAAGCAACAGTTAGAACCGGACATGGAACAACAGACTGGTATCAAATAGGAAAAGGAGTACGTCAAGGCTGTATATTGTCACCCTGCTTGTTTAACTTATATGCAGAGTACATCATGAGAAACGCTGGGCTGGATGAAGCACAAGTTGGAATCAAGATTGCCGGGAGAAATATCAATAACCTCAGATATGCAGATGACGCCACTCTTATGGCAGAAAGTGAAGAAGAATTAAAGAGCCTCTTGACTAAAGTGAAAGAGGAGAGTGAAAAAGTTGGCTTAAAGCTCAACATTCAGAAAACTAAGATCATGGCATCAGGTCCCATCACTTCATGGCAGATAGATGGGGAAACAGTGGAAATAGAAGACTTTATTTTGGGGGGCTCCAAAATCACTGCAGTTGGTGACTGCAGCCATGAAATTAAAAGATGCTTGCTCCTTGGAAGGTAAGAAGCCAGAATTGAAAGAGACACATGTACTCCAGTATTCATTGCGGCACTGTTTATAATAGCCAGGACATGGAAGCAACCTAGATGCCCATCAGCAGACGAATGGATAAGAAAGCTGTGGTACATATACACAATGGAGTATTACTTAGCCATTAAAAAGAATACATTTGAATCAGTTCTAATGAGGTGAATGAAACTGGAGCCTATCATACAGAGTGAAGTAAGCCAGAAAGATAAAGTATACTAACACATATATATGGAATTTAGAAAGATGGTTACGATAACCCTGTATGCGAGACAGCAAAAGAGACACAGATGTATAGAACAGTCTTTTGGACTCTGTGGGAGAGGGTGAGGGCGGGACGATATGGAAGAATGGCACTGAATCATATAAGTTATCACATGTGAAACAAATCGCCAGTCCATGTTCGATGCATGATACAGGATGCTCGGGGCTGGTACACTGGGATGACCCAGAGGGATGGGGTGGGGAGGGAGGTGGGAGGGGGGGGTCAGGATGGGGAACACATGTACACCTGTGGCAGATTCATGTCAATGTTTGGCAAAACCAATACAATATTGTAAAGTAAAAAAAGAAAACTGAGATTTTAAAAAAAATTACACAAAAAATGTTTTCTAACCACAGTGGAATTAAACTAGAGATAAATAGCAACAAAAAGTATCTGGGAAGTTCCCAAATATTTAGCAATTAAACAGCACATTTCCAAGTAGCTCATAGGTCAAAGAGGAAGTCACCAAGACAAATAGAAAACATATTAAAAATATTACTTTAATTGAATTATAGTTGATTTATGATGTTGTGTTAGTTTCTGGTGTACATCAAAGTGGTCCAGTTACACATATTTTTTTTTCAAACTATTTTCCATTGTGGTTTATTACAGAATACTGAGTAGGGTTCCCTGTGCTCTCCAACAGGATCTTGCTGTTTATCTTTTTTATATGTAGTGTCTGTATTTATATGTAGTATTTTATAGTTCATGTCTGCCAATTCCAAACTCCTGATTTATCCCTCCCCACTTTGGTAACCATAAATTTATTTTCTAGAAAACACTTTGAGTGAAAACAAGTTAAATATATTAATTTGCAAGTTACAGCTAAAGCAGGAATTAGAGAAGAATCTATAACATTAAGTACTTACAGTAGGAAAGAAAAGGCAGGGGTTAGAGAAAAGTCTATAGCAGTAAATGCTTATAGAAGAAAAGAAAAAGTCTTCAAGTCAGTTTTTACCTTAAGGTAGCAGAAAAAAAAAAAAAAAGCAACTTAAACCTAAAGCATGCAAAAGGAAGAAATAATTGAAAGTGAAATTCATTATTCTAGAGGTCCTGTAGCCAATGCAGTAAGGCAAGAAAAAGAAATAAAGGGCATATGGATTGGAAAGGAAGAAATAGATAACTGTATTCACAGAGAGCATGAATTTTTATGTAAAAAATGGGGGAAGGGTTTGTGTGTTAATGTCATAAAAGATTAAGGCTATTGGAGCTGCCTCCTTAAAGAATACTAACAAGACATGAGAAATTCCAGTACCTGCTCCCAGATTTGATCCTGAAGAAAAATGCTGCAAAGGACATGAATGGATCAACTGACAAAATTAAAATATGGATGGAAGGTTCAGTTCAGTTCAGTTCAGTCGCTGGAAGGTTAGACCAAAGTCTCATGTGACACCGAACTTAAATCCATCCTAACACAGCTCATATCTATATGAAATTTTGCAGATGATAACTGCTGTTACATAAAAGTATTTCAGGGTAAAAGACCATGATATATGTAACTTACCCTCAAGTGGTGCAGGAAAGAAAAAGAACTGTGTAGAGAGACAGGAAGAGAGAGTGTAGGTACAGATGGTAAAGGAAATTGGGATAAAATGTCATAGGTAAATCTAGGTGTTTCCTGTGTACTCTTTATTTTTATGAAACTGAAAGTGTTAGTCATTCAGTCGTGTCCAACTCTTTGTGACCCCATGGACCGTAGCCTGCCAGGCTAATCTTTCCATGGGATTCTCCAGGCAAGAACACTGGAGTGGGTTCCTGTGCCTTCCTCCAGGGGATCTTCCCAACCCAGGGCTTGAACCTGTGTCTCCTGCACTGCGGACAGATTCTTTTCTGTCTGAGCTACCACATTAAGCACTCAATAAATACTAGGGATGCAGCCCATTGTGTATGCAGCCATCTGTCTGGCCCTCTGTGTTGCGCTCAGACTATGTGAGTGAGAGCAGACACTTTATTATATACACTTTTGTTCCCATGAAGAGCCAAGAAAAGCATTCGTTTGTGTTTTTCTAACTGATTGATTATTATTATGAGCAGCTAAAGTGTTCACAAACAAATACAAAACCCTCATCACAATGATAGCTCTCAGTTGTTGTATTGTTTACATAGATCAAAAGTGCTAAGTAGGATCATAGAATTTTCAGGGTTGAAAGAATCTTAGAAATCATTCAGGGAAAACCCCTTCATCTTCCTTAAGAGAATAAGTTGTGGTTAGTGAAACCCATTATCACTAAGCCAGGATTTATACCACTGCTCTTTTTACTTCTCACTATGGTTGTTAATGACTGTAACTTTATCATACTGCTTTAAACTTAGTTTCATGTACTGGTATCATTTACTGGAGGTGACAGTTGTCAAATTATCATTTGGATTACCATGAATAAGTTAGTTACTATTCAGCATGTACATTTCATGGGAAACTCTTGGGTCAGATTGCCTCTTGTGGTACAGTAGTGTTTGGTAGGATGACTCCCAAAAATCTAACTTTAAGAGGATTACATCTCTTGTGGAAGCTAGTCTAATAATTTAGTATTAAAATCTTTTTCTTAGCCACTTAAGTTATACACCCTGGTGATTAAGATCGTTGGATTCTAGAACCAGATTTCCTGTGTTTGAATCCCAGCCCTGCTACTTCCTGGCAGTGTGACCTGGGTTATGTTACTTCACCTCTTTGTCCTGATTCTTCTTTTACAAAATGAAAATAATTACAACTATCTCATGGGCTACTGGGAGTTTAAATGAATTCATGTAAAGTGCTTAAAAGGATGCTTGGCACAAAATAAACGATGCATATTTTAATACTAAAGTGAAGTCGCTCAGCCGTGTCTGACTCTTTGCGACCCCATGGACTGTAGCGTACCAGGCTCCTCCGTCCATGGGATTTTTCAGGCAAGAGTACTGGAGTGGGTTGCCATTTCCTTCTCCAGGGGATCTTCCTAACCCAGGGATCGAACCCAGGTCTCCCACATTATAGGCAGATGCTTTACTATCTGAGCCACCAGAGAAGTCCTAATAACTAAAAGATGGCTAATAAGCCATGATAGTTTCCATTTAACTTGTCAGCATAAGTAAGAGGATAATTTATGCGTAGCATCCTGTTTCTGAGGGATTTTGAAGTGACTTTTTTTCACTTATTCCTTCTAAGAAAATCTTTTTACCAGTGCCTATCACCATGCAGTCTTTTTTTACACGTAATTCTTTGTATGTGTTACATGTTTTGTGTGTGTGTTCTTTTTTAAAAAGAATTCGCTATAATAATTCCATGTTAGTGGCTTTTAAGTAATTCCATGAATCTGTGCTATACAAATGAGGATATGTAAATATTTTAGATGTGCATTTAATAGAAGCTGTGGAATATAACCTGATACTGTGGTTATGTATTTCCACTTTATATGCCTTTAACTAATGTTCATTTACGATCCTTTTCTAGATTATGATTGGTTAAAAGTACTGGACCATATAAATCGAAGTATGACCATACGTTGCTTTTAAGAATAACTGATCTCCCAGTAACGTGGTCTAAGTAAAATGTTCTCTTTTTTAATTATGTAGTCCTCCTCGCCATCCTCATCACAGCCTCATTCTAGCCACTGCAGAACGAAGGCCTCATCATTGTGTCACCATGCATCCCTGCCCTGGGTCAAACGTAACCATGTAGGCCCTGCAAAGGCTACCAGTCCATCTCTCCGTCTTCGTCGCTGGCGACCCTTCTTACGTCTACCACCTTTGGGTCTCCATTCTGTTGTAAGTGTAGTCAATCTTCCATCTCTTCTTCCAGTGACAAGGGGTAGTCCATTTTTTCCCTTAAATTTCTTCAGTCTTCAGAGTGCTTGTCTCTTGGTTCATCAGCCATTAGCTTTTTCTCCCCTGATAAGATTGCAAGCATACCTCTATGCTTTGCAGTTCAGCTTGACTTTCACCAGCGCCTTGGTGAACATCCATCTTTCCACTCCATATCCTGCCAACATAAAGGTCCCTGTCTTTTGATGAGTGCTGATCGACATTCATGATAATGTTTAAGTTCCTGTCAGTTGTTCAGGTGAATATGTATTCTCTTACCCTTCATCTTTCCAGTTTCATTTAGTTGACTCAGGTCAACAAATGCTGTGTGCCTTCTGCGTTCCTTGCCATCTCTTACTTTATTTTTTTTTCCCTGTTTCTGAACGTGACTTTAGTCTCTTGTCATGCTCTGGGGTTACTTTTACTCACTCTGTCCTTAATCTAATCCTTCATGGTGTAGGGTGTTCATCTAAACTATTTTATTCCCTGAGGTGGCTCAGGTACTTGGTTTAATCTTGATCCAATCTTCCCTGCCTATTCAGTTTCTGAAGATCTTTTCTCAAGCAGGAAATGAAGATTTTCTCCTTGTGAATTGATATAGGATTCCCACAAGTTTCACAATTTCTTCTTCTTAAGTTGGTAATGTTAGCAAACTTAAAAAGTACATTTGTTCTTGTAATTGTGCTAATTACCTTAAATGTTGAGGTTGATGATGGAATTCTAGTAATTCTCATAATTGAAATAAAATGCAGTATTGGCAACTATAGCTCTTGTCTTTCTGATGTTTTAGAAAATGGTAATGATTGCTGTTTGGCAGAGCCTACCTAGAAATGCTACATCTGAAAGACTTGGTGTATGCTATACATTTATAAGAAACTTAACACTTGAGGAAATCATTGTGACTTTTGAAGCCAGAGGAAGTCTGATTACACATACCTTAATGCTTAAAAAAATTAAAAATTGGTGTCAAACATTCTTTACTTCTGCTTATTTACTGTTTTAGAGCTATTCCTACAAAGTGGAGTCTTGGCACTTTTCCTTAAGTATCTTCCATCAGATACCAGTATGGTCACCAAAAATAGCCTTTCATCAGCAGACCGGTGTCTCTCTGTTTCATTATCCTCATTGGGTCACAAACATGCATTTGTCATTTTTCTTTATTTATCCACCTGATATTTATTGCTTTCCTACCGTGCCATACACTGGCACAATAGGAAGAGATGCAAGTGAATCAGATGATCAGAGTAAAACCCTAATTTATAAATTCTTACTTGGGCACAATTGATTCTAAATAGGAATGAATTCCTTTATACTTAAAAATATTCTAAATATCAATGAACATGTCATAAAAATTGACATTTCCAGTTTTATATTTTTATGTAATATTAATGTTTGCTCCATATTAATCACTGTTTTGTAACTTCATAAGTGTTTTCATAGCCTAGTGACTAAGAACATGTATTCTAGAATGACATTGCCTGGACCTGAAACCAGGTTCTATCACTTACTAGCTTTGTGATCTAGAGCATGTTACTTAATGCTTCTGTGTGTCGATTGAGAGTACAGTGGGTGTAACTATATTACCTACCTCATAGGGTCCATATGACTATTAATTGGTCAGTTCTTATAAAGTGCTTAGAACAATATCTGGTATATATTTAGTACCACAATCATAAGTTAAATTTAAGCTATTTCTTATAATTTGAAATTTCTATTTAGTTTTTTAAATTTCTATTTAGTATTTAATTTTCTATCTAACTGACTTGTCACATCACTTTTTGATTCTTCATGGTAGTAAGAAGTGTGTTCTAAATTAAGAAACTTTGTAAAAATAATATATAAAAATGTAGGCAAAGTTTATCTAATCTGGAATTTGTTTTTTACTGATTGTTCTTGCTTCTAGTGGAATAATGCTTAAGCAATTGGATAAGTATAGATTTCAGACCCTGATTAATTGAAGCTGACCAAAGGAAAAGGCTTGTAATAGGTACTGAGGTTTTGTGGAAAGGGTAGAAGTTTTGAGCATTTCTTATCTTTTATAATGGTTTGAAGACTTTTCATACCTTCTTTAGCAGTTTGGATTTTTAGTATGCACTTTTGGATAAAAGGTACAATGACACAATTTTGAGTCACTTAGATTTAGTGATTTCTTACATTTGTGATAATGTAGTGTTAATATTACAATAATATATAATGTTTATAGGGCATGTAACAGTTAACAAAGTACTTTCATCAGTTTCATTTAAACCTGAAAATGGGTAAAAAACCCAGTACTCAGGGGGTTGAGTACATAGTCAGGTCTCTGATTCCAGTTGCATTATTATCTCTAGCACAGTTGTATTTACTGACAAAATGTGAAAAACAGAAGCTATTATATAAGAGAGATTATTCTTAAGAGATGGTGTAAAAATAAGTGATAATTTTTAAAAACATTAAAAAAATAAATAAATAAAATAAAAACATAATAGCTTAAAGGTTCAAAATACTTGATGTCCTATTGGAGAATTGCATCTTTTTTTTTTTTTTTTAATTTTTTTATTAGTTGGAGGCTAATTACAGAATTGCATCTTAAAAGGAGTAAATCAAGCCCCTTTCCTGGGGCTTGATTGTATAAGGAATTCTTTCTAGTGTTTTATATAGAATTGAATTCATAGTTTGTAGAATTGCCTAGATTTAGCCTTGAAAAATTGGGTTCTGTCTGGTCATTGCTAAAATGGGGGTACTAGGTTTGAGGGATCACTAAAATTTTTGATTCTCTGACCAGTAAAATAAGGGAACTCATTATTACTATCTAAGTGTTTGGAGAAATACCATGTTCAAGAGGGATTAGTCTTTTTAAGATGGCGGAGAATACTGGGAAAGATTTTTTGCCTCAGCAGGCGGGATAATTCTAACAAAACTGTCCAAATGGAAATGACTACCTGAAAACCTAGTGGCAGGTCCCTGTTGTTGGCGGGGCTGCCACGAGTGGGGTTGCAGTCCAGAGCAGCCTAGTGTCAGAACAACAGTGATCCTGCATGACTGTGGTTCCTACCAACTGTGGGATTCTTTAGCTCTAGGTCAAGTTTAAGAAGAGCTAGTTTGCCACAGCTGGAGAAGGCAATGACAACCCGCTCCAGTACTCTTTTGCCTGGAAAACCCCATGGCTTCATTCACTTCGTGGGGTCGCTAAGAGTTGGACACGACTGAGCAACTTCACTTTCACTTTTCACTTTCATGCGCTGGAGAAGGAAATGGCAACCCACTCCAGTGTTCTTGCCTGGAGAATCCCAGGGACAGCAGAGCCTGGTGGGCTGCCGTCTATGGGGTCGCACAGAGTCGGACACGACTGAAGCGACTTAGCAGCAACTGCAGCACCAGTTTGCGACAACAGTGTATGTTGTGTTACACCCATTTGCAATTTGAGGGAAGTAATCTCTGAAGAATAATGTGAGCTTAGATGAGTCACTATCTGTAAATATTTTTAGAAGCATCCAATAAATCCATGGTGGCTTACCAGGTGACTCAGTGGCAAAGAATCCACCTGTCAATTCAAAAGTCACAGGAGACATGGGTTCGATCCCTGGGTTGGGAAAATTGCCTGGAGGAGGAATTGGCAACCCATTCCAGTATTCTTGCCTGGAAAATCTCATGGACAGAGGAGCCCGACAAGTCACAGTCCATGGAGTCACAGAGTTAGACACGACTAAGTACCCACCCAGTAAATCCAGGATAGCGGTGTTTATTCTGTACCTTTCAATTTCTTTATCTGAAAACTTTGTATTACTTAAAACTTAAAATTATATAATTATTTGAGGGTGAAAAAATAAAAATTTGAGTTAACAAAGTTAGCAGAAGTTAACTTTGCCTTGTTGTTCAGTCATTGTGTCCGACTCTTTGCAGCCCTATGGACTGCAGCACGCCAGACTTCCCTGTCCTTCACTGTCTCCTGGAGTTTGCTCAAACTCATGTCCATTGAGTTGGTGATACCATCCAACCATCTCATCCTTTCTCATCCCTTTCTCCTCCTGTCTTTAATCTTTCCAAGTATCAGGGTGTTTCCAACGAGTCAACTCTTCACATCAGGTGGCCAAAGTATCAGAGCCTCAGCTTCAGCATCAGTCCTATACTTTGTGTTGCTTACTGGATATTAAATGATATGAGATATAATTTGATTTCTGCCTCTTTAAAACTTTTACCTCTAAAATTTGTACTTGCATTTAGTAGTGATTATATTTCATTTCAAACCAGTTAGATTTTTGAATCTAGGATGAATACAGTTTTTGAATCTAGGATGAATAAAAAATACTCTTAAGTCTATATTGCATTATTCAAAAAATGAGATTATTAAGGTTAAATCATTAAGGGAAAAAACTTACTTTCTTGATGTCTTAAAATTTAACTTGAAAAGAGTTTCTTTAACTCATTTTATGCTATTTAACTTCTAAAAAGTTTATTCGAATTTCAAAAATTAGACAAATTAGTTCATGAATTCATAACATTTAGCAAATATACATTGTACATCTACTGTGTACCAGGCATTGTGCTAGGGGCTGAAGCTTTCCAAAGTGAATAGAACCTTAGGTTTTTAGGTCAGTTGAGATTAAGAGAGATGTAGTTTTCAGTGTAGTTTTCAGAGATGTAGAGTCAGTGTTTTCCTTGTTGATGGGTGAACACATTTGTTATAAATGTAGGCATGTTCACTCTCTGTCCACCGTATCAAAGACTAAGCCTTGAATCATATTGTTAATAAATGTTTTTTCATGTCATTTTATGTTATTTAGATGTGTTTACATGTAAGTTGATTGATTTGTTTTGACTACTAACATACATACTATGTATTTTCCCCTCCTAGGCACCAAATATAGATGAAAAAGTAGATCTTCATTTTATTGCATTAGTTCATGTAGATGGGCATCTCTATGAATTAGGTAAGAACTATTTTAATTTATCCTGGGGAGAAAAGTAGTAAATGGGAAAATCTGTATTTATGAAAACATGACTGTTGATATTTATTGTGTTCACTTAAATTGATTACCTTACAGCACTGAGCTGGCATAATAACAGTTTTCCATTTAAGATTTCTTACTAGAAAAAGCAAAAATGTTTTGTTGTTTAAGTAACTTATTAATATAATTCAAGAATGCTTGCAACCACCTTTGCAAAACAGGCAAGTAAAAATTATTATAGGAAACTCCTATAATCACCTCAGAATTCTTTACTAAATTTTTGAATTGGTTGTCAGCAGCATCTTGGATGACCATTAAAATTAGTTTCTTGATCCTGAAACTAGTTTTAAAACATAGTTTATTATTCATAATGATTAGTGTTTGTGTTCAACAAGGAGTATCACTAGTTTTCAAACTTTTGTAACATCCTTTTGTATCACATCTGATTTTTCAAAAGACTTTACAGGACTCTGTGTTTTCTGGCAACTGTTCCTACAGGCATGTGCCAAAGTCCCCATGATTAATTACTTGGTATTGGCCTATACTTGCGTTTATCTTTTAGAAGTTTAACTATCGGTGGACTACTTCAGGGACTATTCGGAGGAGATTCTTCTAATTTTAATAGGGTCATTCAAGCATAATAAGCTTGTTATGATTCTTTCATAATACAGTACTTATGAGCCCTCTATGAAAACTTCTTAGATTAGAAAAAAGACCAAATAAAGAAAATAAAAGAGTGAAGTCCTTTTCAGTTTCTAGATACCATGATTTTTAGTTCTCTTCTCATTTGCTGTTAAATATTAACTTTACACTTTCACACTTTCCTTTTCTTTAACTTATTTAAAGACAGAAAAGTTCAGAAAGGACTCTGAGTGTGACTGTAAACGTGGTCCGTAAAATTTAGATGGATTCTATATTTGGAATGCAGCAACAGAATCATATACTTTATTTAAAAGAAGGGGTCTGTTAAAGGGGACAAGGAAAGGAAAGAAGTGTACAACCCTGCGGATCATCTACAGTAGTAGAGTGATTTGAGTAGGAATCAAGCTAAAATGAAGTCATTGTCATGGGATTATATAACAGACCTGTGGGGCAATTTAGAAGGTATGCTTTCTTAATTCAGCCTCTGGAACTTGCATAGAGATAAGATGTAATAGGAATTGGGGATTTCAAATGTCCGATTGCTGAAAGCTAGTTTTCTGCTCTTAAAGAGTAACGAGTAGGGCTTCCCTGGTGTCTCAGTGGTAAAGAATGCACCTGCCAATGCAGAAGACACAGGTTCCATTCCTCATCTGGGGAGATACCACATGACGCAGATCAGCTAAGCCCATGCACCCCAACTATTGAGCCTGTGCTCGCAAGCTCGGGAGCCACAACTGTTGCGTCCATGTGCTGCAACTACTAAAGTCCTAGTATCCTAGAGCCTCTGCTCTTCACCAAGAGAAACCTTTGCACCACAGCTAGAGAGGAGCCCTTGCTTGCCACAACTAGAGAAACACAGCAATGAAGACCCAGCACAAAAAAAAAAAAAAAAAGACCCAGCACAGCCAAAAGAAATAAGAAGTATGTGTGTGTGTGTGTGTGTGTGTGTGTGTGTGTGTGTGTGTGTATTTTTAAAGAATAACTGGTAGAAGTGGAGGTCTAAAGAGATCACTGAGACTGATCAGACACATTGTCATAGATTTAGGAAAGGCCAGAGGAGTGATAAATATGACCCATAACCAGAGATTATAAAAATGTAATGGTGACTTTCAGAATGGGAGGCTTAATAATAGAACAAACAACAGTAAAAGATACTTAGAGGAAAAAAATCTGTGATTATCTCAATGGGAAGGAATACGTTGTCTGAAAACTCAGTTTGACTGATGAGCTGGCTCTCTGAGCTCAGAGGCTAAAGGGCAGTGGAAGGAAAGACATATATCAAGGGTTGGCTACATGTGCAGGAATGGTTCTCTTTTGTAGCATGCCAAGATCAACATGAAAGGATCTTGAAACTGGCTTGATGTAAGAAGATCAGAAAAGAAAGGAACTACTAAGGTCTTGTTTGGTTCAAGTATTCTTTCGCAGGAAGAATGATCAATGTGGCTGATAGAGAATTAGAGCCCTTTGGGAATTACATTCTTTAAATGAGTTTAAAAGAATTTCCAAGTTCTAAAGAATAGCAGGAATCTTTGAGATGTCATAGAGCATAGGGATAAATATTAATACAAGACAAATGAAGATGGACAGTTACTGACTCATTGCAAGGGGAATTGGTGGTATCCCTGATGCAAATTCCTAATTTAAAAGGAACATTGAACAAGAGAAGCATTGAGTTAGTTCTTAGAAAATAGTGGTTAAGAGAACAGCATATGGTTTTTAAGGAAAAAATTATTTCTGAATACCTTTAATTTTTAAAATAAGACTGCATGATTATAGACATGGTACAGGTGAATTTCTGCAGGACCATTATATAACAGAGGGTAGTGGTAGCCTTTAATATGTCCATTCTGTACCTAATTGTAAGGTTAACTAACGGGAGGGACTGAGTCATTCATGTTTCTTT
Source organism: Dama dama (assembly GCF_033118175.1). NCBI lineage: Eukaryota > Metazoa > Chordata > Mammalia > Artiodactyla > Cervidae > Dama > Dama dama. The sequence continues at coordinate 52,988,996 of NC_083710.1, forward strand.
TATTACCCCTTCCTTGTCCATAGGGCTTCAAGTAGTTGCTGGCATATGTCCTTTTAATTTGTCCCTGTCATTCTTTGAGCTCTTTCTAACTTTGTAGTAGAACAGTGTTTCCTGGCCCATCTTTTATTTTCCGTGCCTGAGCCCTGTGTTCAGCTCCTTCTGCAAGGAGCCCTGGTTCTTTCTGTTGGAAGGTGATGATTAGAACCAAGACCTGGGCACTCAGCGTGCTCATGGTGATTAAGATGCTGTGACTTTTAGGCTTTCTCAGAGGACAGAGCTAGGAAACACTTGTATGTATGATATAAATAGACACCCATATGTGAATAAGAATATACATGGACACACAATCAATTACTTACATGTTTCTCTATATTAAAGAGCATTTATTTACATCCACGTTTCTAATTCTAAGCTAATATTACACATTTTGTGCTAGTGTTACCATATTTGTGACTTCCTTTCCTAAGCAGGGGAAATCTAGCTCTCATTGTCCTTTATGTATTTTCTGACTTACGCCTTCCCTGATATGTAAACAAGCTCTTGGCTGCTCAGCCTAAAGCTCCGTTCCAGATACACTGCTTCCCGCCCCCACCTGGCCCCCTGATCCTGGCCTGGCCCAGAGAAATAGCCGGAGCTCTCCCAAGTGTGTAGCTGCCTTCTTCCTGGCATTGTGCAGATTCCAGCTGCCTCGGCCTCCTTGACCTCTGCTCCCCTCAAACTCTGCCCTCTTTTTTCTTTGGTCTCCTAATTAAGGTGGCTGTAGGCTGCTTGGGTCTCCCTCCCTCTGCCAGTTCTCTCACTGGCAGAGAGCCAGTATTATTGTTAGGCTTACCTAACAGTTCTGGGTTACATATTTCCCAGTCTGTAATACAACCATTTCAGGTATTTTGTCCAGGTCTTTAGTTGTTTTCAATGGAAAGCCCAGTCCAGTACATTACTTCATCCTGGCTGGAGAAGGAGGTTACCTAACTGTTACTCCTTGGCCTCCCACAGTGAAGATAGGAATCTCTTTCCTTTGTCCCCCTCTTGACCTACTTCTGTCTCCCAATCACAAAATACATACTTACTTTTTCCTGTTGTTACAGTTGTTTAGATTCTTTTTTTTTTTAATATATATACTTTATTGAAGTATAGTTGCCTTACAGTGTTCCAGGTGATTCAGTTATACACATACACATATATTATTTTTTAGATTATTTTTCATTGTAGGTTATTACAAGATATTGACTAGATCCCTGTGTTATACAGTATATAGTTGTTTAGATTTTTATGACTACAGAAATGTTATTCTCAGATGAGCCATAGTTAATATACTTTTTCACTTTTTTATTTCTCTGGATTTAATAACTGTCCTGTTTTGCTTTTTGGTTTGTTTGGTTCATTTTCACTCATATTTTTCTTTAAATGTAGTGTCTTTTAGTCCAGGTCTATCACTGTGCATGCATATTGATTCAAAAATTTTTATTATGTTTAGAAGCCAGGAAATTATAGGGGGGATTGTGTTTTATGGCTTGAACTTGAAGTGCCACTTATAAAACATCTGAAATTATAGACTTGGATATAGAGTATCAGTTAACTTTAGGTTTGCATGAGTTTATGTAATTCTGAACTTTTAAATTTTTTCACAGTGTTGAAAAAGTACTACTTTATTCAAGGTGATAATGCTCTTGGTGTTCAGTAAAATAACCCTAGGTTATTGAGATTGTTGTTCTGTGTTCCTACTTTGGTACATGGTTAGTAGTAGTAATATATAAACCTTGCAGTAGTTCCCTTTCATTGGTATAAATGTCAGTTGTACTTAGGAGCCTTTATCAGAAGGCTTTAAAGTGAAGAAAGAAATTTTTCATATTTCCTTTTTTAAAAAAATATTTATTTGGCTATGCCAGATCTTTAGTTGCAGCATATGAACTCTTGGTTGCAACTTGTGGGATCTAGTTCCCTGACCAGGGATCAAACCCAGGTCTCCTGAACTGGGAGTGTGGAGAGTTAGCCACTGGACCACCAGGGAAGTCCTGAAATTTCTTATATTTCTGATGATTGTAATTTTTTAAAAGCTGACATTTTGTCTTGCATATTCTTTTTAGGAAATGAAAGCCAATAGTGTTTATTTCTAATAGCATCTGTTTATTAATTTAGATATTCAAACATGTAAGCAAGGTTCTAAATAACCATTAGTGTTAAAAATATTCATATGTAGCACTTTTAAAGGGTTTGTTCTAGGATATATAATTTTACCTTTTAACTTTTGCCTCACTATGGGAAGAGGAAAATGGGAGTTGAAAGTATTAATACATTACCCTGTCATTCTTAATTAATGGAGACTAAAGAGATAGGACAACTGAATAGAATATGTGATTCTTGAATAGATCCCACATAGAACAAAACAGCATGAATAAAGGATATTTCTGGGTCAACTGGAAAAATTTCTAAATGAAATAAATGTCATTAATTGTTTATATTATTAAAAAAGCATATTATCCTATACAAACAACTAACCATTCACCTGTTTATTTTTCCACAGATGGACGGAAACCATTTCCAATTAACCATGGGGAAACTAGTGATGAAACTTTATTAGAGGTAACAGTAAAACCTGTTGGCCCACCTTCAGTTCATTAATAGTCTTGTTACCTTTAAAACATCTCTAAAGAGAACTGGTTAACCTTTCTCTGTATATCTTCTTGTCCTGGCTTTCTGGAAAAAAATCCAAAAAGAAAAATTTGAACTAGTGTTAAAAATCTACAGCCAATGAAAGAGGTTTGGAGAACTCTTGGTGTAAACAAGTATCAAATTTGAAAACAAACAGTTGCACATCATATCCCATGTTTCATTAAATCCAAGGTACCATCATTTGTTTCTTGATTTTAAAGATTTTTAAATTTATGAACAAATAGTAAGGCTTAGAATCAATGAAACATGTAATTTTCAGGTTAAAAGCTTCTTAAAAGCCTTTTAAGAAAGAACACTTAGCATTATTTCTTTGTACTAAGCAAGTTAGGCCACCAACTATTCACTTTTCTGGTGTCCTCTGAGTTATTTTGCATTTGAGAGAAGAAGTCTGCAGCATAAAATTACTATGAATTAGGAAGCTATGAAGCATTTTATTTATCATTTGTAAGTAAAACACATGTTTTTAAACTGAAAGATTATGTATCTTTTTTCCCTCTAGGATGCCATAGAAGTTTGCAAGAAGTTTATGGAACGTGATCCTGATGAACTGAGATTCAATGCCATTGCTCTTTCTGCAGCATAGCCCGTCCAGAATGGAAACACCAAATACTGTATTATTTGCAACAAAATTAAATTTCCTCTGCCAGACACTAACTCACAAATTTTGATATTTTCATTAACTTGACTGATTAAACTTTATGTGAACTAAACTTTGACTTAATCTGTGTTTTATATTATTTTTTGCCCCAAAGCTTCAGTTCTTTTCTTCCCTGTCTTTCTTGTGAAGGATTTGCCTTGTTGGGTGACTAGCAATATCTTTCTTATTCTCTTTGAATTTCATAGGAGAGTCTGTATTGGTACACAGGCACGATTTCCATATGCACAGTATGAACATACATATTTATTTAACAGACATTATCATCGATTTGTAATGAGCTGGATACTGTTCTGGGGGCTGGAGTTAACAGTGAACACTATAGCAATTTCCATAGTCATGAAGCTTATGTTCCTGTGAGAACAGACAAATGATAAGCACATTAATGGGGCTTCCTAGGAGGCTCAAATGGTAAAGAACCCACCTGCTAACACAGGAGACGCAGGCAAGAGATGCAGATTCAACCCCTGTGTTGGGAGGATCCACTGGAGGAAAAAATGGCAGCCCACTCCAGTATTCTCGCCTGGAAAATCCCATGGACAGAGGAGCCTGGCAGGCTACCATTCTTTGGGTTGTCAAGAGTCAGACAGTACTTTGAGAATGAACCCTCCACACACACACAGACACACAAGCACATTAATAAGATACATCCCAATAATAACAGCAATGCAGAAAAAGTTAGATTTGTGTTAGTGACTGAGTGGATCCTTTAGGTTATTGTGTTTAGAGAAGGCTTCTGTGAGAGGTAACTTTGAAGTTGAGATCTGAGCAGCTAAACATAGCTAGTCATAGGAAGATGGTGGGGAAGAGTAGAGGGACTATTTACTGCAGAGTTCCTAAAGCAGACAAGTCTTGCTGGGTTTTAGGACCAGGAAAAAAAAAAGTTCATATAACCAGAGCATTGAGAGTAAGGGGGAAAATCCAAGAGAGGAGGTCAGAGTTGGAGAGCTTAGTGATACAGGAATACAGGAAAAGGCATTTGCTTAGCACAGGTGTGAAGGTGAGCCATGAGAGTGTTTTACACAGGAAAGTGACCTGATTTGGTTTATAATTTTAGGTCATTGATTACTTTGTGGATAATAAATTGGGGGAAGGGGGTAAGAAAAGGAGTAGAGAGACTTGTGAGAAACCCACTGCTTTAGTTCAGTGACAGATGATGGCTAGGGTCTTAAAATTAGTAGTAATTTAGAAAGATATCTGGATAAATTTGGGTGTGTTTTTAAATAAGGAACTTTATAGGGGGAAGGTGAAAAGGTATTTGTAGTTAGGTCAATGCACAGGGTTGGTGTAATGGTCCATCTTTTTAGGAGAACATTGGTTACACTGTATACGTTTAGCAAAACTCATTGAATTACTTCATTGTATATATATTTTACCCTCAAAAAAACAGGGCAGAAATGAACTGGGATGAGACTAGCAGTTAGGAAACAAATTAATCCAGAATGAAGTTCTGAACCCATGAAGTTGAATGTAGATGTTGATACATGCTTCACTGAGTTGGGGTGGATTCCTGAGGCTGTAACATGAGATAAGTGGTGTTTTAAAAATATGAAACAGGCTTCCCTGATGGTCCACTGGTTAAGACTTTGCCCTCCCAAGGCAGGGTCCGGTGCCTGGTCTGGAGAACTAAGATTTTGCATACTGCACAGCGCAACCAAAAAAAAAAGGCTAAAAAAGTGTGGATATTTGTACGCGTATAATTAGTTCACTTTGCTACACAGTAAAACTAATACAACATTGTAAACCAACTATATGTCAGTTAAAATTAACTTTAAAGGAGATGGTAGGTAACTTGATGCAGGTGTTAGCTAACACTGTGGTAGTAGTGATTTTGCAATACATACGTTAAATATATTGTATAACTTAGAAAAGTAATAGGGGCTTCCCGGTGGTCCAGTGGTTAGGAATCCACCTTGCAATGGAGGAGATACGGGTTCAATCCCTGTTCGGGGAACTGTGATCCCACATGGCACAAGGCAGCTAAGCCCAGGCGCCCAACTACTGAGCCTGCGTGCCGTGATTAGAAGCTGGTGGGCTGCAATAAAAGATCCTGCGTGCTGCAGCTAAGATCAGACACAACCTAAAAAAAGACCTTTTTTTTTTTTTTTTGAAGTGATAGGCTTGTTGAGTACATGGAATCTTTGTTATTCAAAGTGTGGTTACATCAACATTACCTAGGGAACTTGTGAGACTGAATCAGAACCAGTGTTTTAAGATCCCTGAGTGAGTCATATTAAGTTTGGGAAGCACCAGATTAGAAAAAAATTGACTATAAGTCATTTTGGACCTGTCTATTAAATTTACTACCCATGTATGTTGAAGAGGGCCTGAATGAAATGTTGGCAGTAAGGATGAAGAAAAAATCGGAAACAGTTCTATAAATGGATGGCATACAGAGACAATGCTTTGTCATGCCAATAACAACAACCAAGTGTTCTGCTTTTTTTTTTTTTTTTGTTATACTGTTTGCATTTTGTACACACATTTGTCTTGTATATCATCTTAAATATTTTAAATATTCCTAAGTAGTGTTCTGCCTGTTGCCTTGCTGGGTTTCTCCTATATAATTTCTTAGTTCTTAATGACATATTAGCAAGAATTTATGTAGTTTCTCAAAGTTTTCTAGGTTGAACACTAACTTTAAAAAAATCTTAATATTTTTTATTGTTATATTTGATTTACAGTATGTTTTAAGTGTATGGAGCTTCTCAAGTGGCTCAGTGGTAAAGATCCTGCCAATGCAGGAGACGCAAGAAACATGGGTTTGATCCCTGGGTTGGGAAGATGCCCTGGAGTCGGAAATGGCACCCCACTCTAGTTTTCTTGCCTGGGAAATCCCATGGACAGAGGAGCCTGGTGACTACAGTCCATGGAGTTGCAAAGAGTCGGACATGACTGAGCAACTGAGCATGTTTTAGGCGTACAACATGATTCGAAATCATAGATTACACTCCATTTAAATTTATCCTAAAATATTTGTTACATTTCATGTGCTGTACAGAATATCCTTATAGCTTATTTATTTTACACATGAGAGTCTCTTAATTCCTATTCCTATCTCGCCCCTCCTCCCTTCCCTCTCTTACTCCCAACTGATAACCACTAGTTTGTTTTGTGAATCTTTTTCTGTTTTGTTATATTCATTCCTTTGTTTTATTTTTTTTTACATTCCACATATCAGTTATAACACAGAGTATTTGTTTTTCTCTGTCTGAAATTTCACTAAACATAATACCTTCTAGGTCCATCCATGTTGTTGCAGATGGCAAAATCTCATCCTTTTTGGCTTAATAGTATTCTGTTGTATAGATACCACATCTTCTTTATCCATTCATCTGTTGATATGCAGTTTGGTTGTTTCCATATCTTGGCAACTGTAAATAAAGCTGCTATGGATATTGGGGTGCATTTATTTTTTGAATTAGTGTTTTTGTTTTCTTCAGCTATACATTCAGGAGTGGACTTGCTGGATCATATGGCAGTTCTATTTTTAGTTGTTTGAGGAACCTCCATACTGTTTTCCATAGTGACTGCACCAATTTACATTCCCACCAACAGTGTATGAGGGTTTCCTTTTCTCCACATCCTCACCAACACTGGTCATTTGTGGTTCTTTTCATGGTAACCACTCTGACAGGCATGAGGTGATATCTCATTGTGGTTTTCAATTGTATTTCCCTGGGCTTCCCAGGTAGTCCAGTGGTGAAGAATCAGCCTACCAATGCAGGAGATGCAAAAGACAAGAGTTCAATCCCTGGGTCAGGAAGACCCCCTGGAGAAGGGAATAGTTACCCACTCCAGTACTTTTGCTTGGAAATTCCCATGGACAGAGGAGCCTGGGCTAAAGTCCCTTGGGTTGCAAAGAGTAAGGGCTGACCAAGCACAGCAATGCAAGCAACGCTGAGCACCTCTTCATGTGTCTGTTGACTATTTGTATGTCTAGTTATGAGTCATTTCTGCATGTTGCTGTCAAGGACCATAATATGTTTTGGGGAAGTGAGATTAAAATGAAACTTTAAATGTTTTTCTTGGTGGACTTTTAAGAGCTGACTAAACATCATCTTTCACCGGCCATAGTGATTTGCTTTAAATTACTGAATCAAAGGAAATTTATGAACTCTACAAGGTTTAACTCCTAATATTTTGTGTTCATTTGTGACTAAAACAAAAGTTGTCTGTGTTCTCTGGTGAATCAAACTTTGCGTGTGTGCATGCTCATTTGCTTCAGTGGTGTCTGACTCTGTGACCCCATGGACTGTAGCCCGTCAGGCTCCTCTCTGCATAGGATTCTCCAGACAAGAATACTGCAGTGGGTTGCCATGCCCTCCTCCAGGGGATCTTCCTGACCCAAGGATCAAAACTGCTCATCCTGCATCTCCTGCATTGCATGTGGATTCTTTACCGCTGAGCCACAGGGGAAGCCCCTATATCTTAAATGAAAACCATATATAGTATATGTAATTAAATTATATCTTTAATTCAGTGTAAGAGTTATTTAAACAAGCAAATCTGATTTAAACTTAATTTCCATCTTAGATTTGTGTACAGACAGTGCTTGTTAGGTAAGCTCTATAGCTGGGCTGTGTGCAACAAACCTGCTTATTTCATTTAATGAAAATAATATAGTTTAAAAGAGACTTTTAGCCATTAATGTTTAACTACTACTGTAGTTTTCAAAAGAAGCATCTATAGGCTTAAGAGACATATATTGATGCTTGTAGAAAATTGCAAAGAGGCATAGTTTAATTACTTTTAAAAATACTTTTAATAACTTTTAAAAACTTTTCTATTTATAGAAATTATTTCTTCTAGGGAAAGTTTATATATATGTATATAGGTGTATTTGCATGGGTGTGTATAAATTATCTGGGAATTAACAAGTATATATGTGTATATATTTACATATATATACACATACGTGCATGTATATATGTACATACACATTCATATCTTGAATAGGAAACTAACTTTGGTCTAAAATTCTGCACATTATAATGGAAAATCCCTGACTGAAGTTAAAGTAAAACCACTCTGAAAAGTGTGTAATCATTGTAAAGGTTTTTAGAGCTAATTTAGATGGACTTGTCCACATGTAAATGTTAGTAATGTTTTAATCTTATGAAATTCTCTAGTAAAATCTTAGATTCCTTATGCTCTCAACAAGATTACTACCAAAAACCAAATGTGGAATATACTGAGTTTTCAGATAGCAGAAAATAAGTTTTGTCATTTCCACTGTTTCTTTTGATTTCAAATTTTGACCCCTTACAAGTATTGCATGTCTACGTTCTAAGTTGCTCAGTCATGTCTGACTCTTTGCGACCCTGTGGACCATAGACCGCCAGGCTCCTCTGTTCATGGGATTCTCCAGGCAAGAGTACTGGAGTGGGTTGCCACACCCTCATCCAATAGGTCTTCCATGCCCAGATATTATACAGGAGGCTTTGTAGACAACAAATTCTATAAGTTTTGAGCATTAATTTCCTGTCTAGTGGATAGCATGGTTGGGAATCCTTGATTTAGAGGCACTGAATGTACATAATCAATAATAAAAGCTATTTTGCAAAATGAATGATTTAATATAGTGATTTTAATATGCATAGAAATATATAGTAAAGCCATTCTAATCTATAAAACAGATATGAGTGTAATTAAATTAAAATAAAAACCCACATGTTCAAGAATAAGTCCCAAATGATATGAATGATACATTTTAGTTCATTCAAAATTATGCCTTTATAACATGTAAACATGGTTGGTACTTAAATAACAGTTATATTCAATAGTTTATTCTTTAATAGCTAAAGGATAGGAGCTCTGTCTTGCACATGTTCAGTGAGGACAAGATGAAAACAAATTGCCTGAAATTTTATTTATGTCTTAAACATGACAGAGATCAAATTGCCAACATCCATTGGATCATAGAAAAAGCAAGAGAATTCCAAAAGACTTCTGCATCCTGGACTACGCTAAAGCCATTGACTGTGTGTATCACAAAAAACTGTGGAAAATTCTTAAAGAGATGGAAATACCAGACCACCTGACCTGCCTCTTGAGAAATCTGTATGCAGGTCAAGAAGCAACAGTTAGAATTGGACATGGAACAACAGACTGGTTCCAAATCAGGAAAGGAGTACGTCAAGGCTGTATATTGTCACCCTGCTTATTTAACTTCAATGCAGAGTACATTATGTGAAATGCCGGGCTGGATGAAGCACAAGCTGGAATCAAGACTGCCGGGAGAAATATCAACAACCTCAGATATGCAGATGACACCACCCTTATGGCAGAAAGTGAAGAAGAAATAAAGAGGGTCTTGATGAAAGTCAAAGAGGAGAGTGAAAAAGCTAGCTTAAAATTCAACATTCAAAAAACAAAGATCATGGCTTTTGGCCCCATCACTTCATGGCAAATAGATGGGGAAACAATGGAGACAATGATAGACTTTCTTTTCTTGGACTCCAAAATCACTGCGGACGGTGCCTGCAGCTATGAAATTAAGACACTTACTCCTTGGAAGAAAATCTATGACCAACCTAGATAGCATATTAAAAAGCAGAGCCATTTCTTTGATGACAAAGGCCTGTATAGTCAAGCTATGGTTTTTCCAGTACTTATGTATACAGATGTGAGAGTTGGACCATAAAGAAGGCTGAGCACTGAAGAATTGCTTTCAAACTGTGGTATTGGAGAAGACTCTTGAGAGTCCCTTGGACTGCAAGCAGATCAAACCAGTCAATCCTAAAGGAAATCAATTCTGACTATTCATTGGAGGGACTGATGCTAAAGCGGAAGCTCCAATACTTTGGCCAACTGATGCAAAGAGCTAACTCATTGGAAAAGACCTTGATGCTGGGAAAGATTGAAGGCAGGAGGAGAAGGGGACGACAGAGGATGAGATACTTGGATGGCATCACCGACTCAATGGACATGAGTTTGAGCAAACTCCAGGAAATGGTGAAGGACAGGGAAGCCTGGTATGCTGCAGTCCATGGAGTCACAAAGAGTCAAATAAGACTGAATGACTGAGCAGCAACAAAACATGAAAGACTTGAAGCACATGCAAAAGTTGTAAATTTAGACTATTATTTTAAAATGTGGTAAAACCTATCTGCTGAAAAGTTACATTGCATATTGAGAGTTTACCTATATTAGAAGATGAACAAAAAACTGCATTTGAATTTTCCTTAGGGTTCAGTAGTAGAAAGTTATTTTTCTTTATTCTGCCGTGCATACTAAGTATTTGAAGGCAGAGGTTCCTCCCATCCTCCACCACCACTATAGAAGTATACACATTTGATAATAGTGTATACAGTTAATGGGAATGTTACATTGTCCATCTTTTTTTTTTAACCACTGAGACCAAAGAATATTTTGCGGTCTGGGTATAATTTAAAAGATGCATTCTTATGAAGAACTGATTTCTTTTATAAACAAAATGCACATGCCTTAAATATTTCTTCATTTTAACATGTGAATATTTGGCTTCACAGCTATATTCTGGTGTGACTTAATAATCAGCTACGTATGAAGTATTCAAGATAAGAGTACACAGTGCTGATTCTATTTTAGTGATTTTACAAAATATGACTTGTGGGCAAAATCAACATGTAATATTTAAAGACATTCACTTTACTGTTTTTGTTTTTACCTTGCGTTTTTCCATTTTGAGAATCCATGCATCTTATTTGCTACAAGGATTCCACTGGAGGCTCTTAATTTCCCAAGGCTAGTAGTCATCTAGTGTTTCCTTACTGTGCATGGAATGCCTTGAGAAAGTGATTTCTTTAGCTAAATTAATAAAAATGGGAGGGAAAATGCTTAGGCCAGTTTATTCATATCCCTCCAATATAATTCTATAGTTGATAGCTATGTAGATATTAAGGAGTTTTTCAACAACTAACCTGGTTCTAAAACGGGATCCAATTACTCTCAAACATTTCTATCTTAGAAGCCTTAACACGTAAAATTTTGAGGAGCTCAGAGGACTTTAGTTTTTTTTTATCCACTGGTTGTCAACTCTTTATTATTTTTCTTTTCTCTGTAGTTCTTAACCAGTTGGGCACCCTACCGCACCACTGTTGATGTCATCTACGATGTCGTGAGGGTGGTGACCATCAGCATTGCAGCCCACAGACTGACCAGTTGCCAGGATCTCTTTCATGGTTCCAGAGAGTTCTCTGGGTAGAGACTGATGCCAAATCTGCTGGGCAATGTTGATCATCTCATCGAAAGTGACGTTTCCACTGTGCTTAACGTTTTTCTGCTTCTGTCTCTTGGCAGTTCCTTGAGGGCTTTGAGAAGGGCAGAAGCAGAAGGTACCACCTCAGTCTGGGCCTGTCTGTTCTGAATTGTCATTTTCATTTTAATCCTCAGACCCTTCCAAACACCAGTTGCCTTGGTGGTGTCACCATCAACCACTTTTGGAGACAGACCCAGGGGCCCGATCTTGGGGGCCAGGGCAGACACGACGCCAACTTCTCCACCAGTACACCGCAAGTACACGACTTTGACCTCACTGGGCTTGGTGGCTCAGCTGGTAAAAAATCTGCACCCAATGCAGGAGACCTAAGTTCAAACCCTGGGTCAGGAAGATGCCTTGGAGAAGGGAATGGCAACTCACTCTGGTATTCTTGCTTGGAGAATTCCATGGTCAGAGGAGTCTGGCAGGCTACTTTGTGACCCCATGGGGTCGCAAAGAGTTGGACACAACTGAGTGACTAACACATGCTTAGCCAATATGGTGGAGGTGGGCTGGTGTCAGGTGAACCCAGATTCCGGACCACCGAAGAAAGTTGCACCTTTATCTCCTCTGAGCCTAAAGTTGAAAGCCCAGAGGAACTTTATAAGTTATATCAGTTGATTTGTAAGTCATAAATTTAAGTCATAATTTTAAGAATATTGATGTATTTTAAAGTAAAAGTAAACACCTTACAAGTTAACAGATAACATTTTGATTAAAATAGCTATTTCCTTTAAAAAGGTTAGTGAGAAGAGTAGCATTGTGTTGCATTTAACAAAATGCACAGTCTCTTTGATGTCTGACCTAGGAAGCCAACTGGAGTCTCCTAAATAATGAAAGAAAAGTGCTTACTGAAACTGGTGATTTAGGGAGTCGGTGGTGATCTATGTCAAAACAATTTTGAAGATACTCATTCGAAGGCAAAGACAGTGTTTCTTGTACATCATTTTATCCTGAGTCTGGTTCGGTGCTTCATATGTAGTAGACACCAGATGATATCCAGTAGGTGACTGAACCATCCTGCAGTGGGTTGGGATATGAACAGAGGGTGAAAATACAGATTCAGGGGGCACAGACACCACCTTCAAGGCACTTGGTTGAGAAAAGGGGCAAAACGGGATCATAAGTGGATTCAGGGCTGGATCAGAGAGGGTTGTTTTTTGTTGTTGTCGTTTATAAGAGTGCTTCTATGTGAGGAATCAAAAACATCAGAGAGAAACTGAGAACACAGCAAAGAAGTGGGATGACTGGGGACCGATGAGGGGTAGGGGAGGATAAGATATTCATCATCCAGCAGAGCGTTTCATACTTTAATGAGTATATGAGAACCTAGATCTTCTTAAAATGCAGATTCTGAAATTGTCTGTTTCAAACGAGTACCTGGGCTGCTGGTCTGAGGACCTCACTTTGAGAAGGGAGATTCTAGAGCTCAGATGCAGAGGTGAACCTTGGAGGAGGAGCAGAGAGCTCTTCCATTGAATCTAAACATCCCGGCTGATGGAACTTTTTTAAGAGAGATTTTTTTTTCCCTCTAATATCCAGTTAGTACCCTTTTCCTTTCTAAATTCCCTTTCTAATAGTTTCGAATTTCAGTGTTCTCACAATGTTTGATGGATAGCAAGATACTGAGGTTATGGCATAAAATGCAGTGGTTCTACTATTTTTAAAATGAGACGTTATTAGGATCACTAACAATTATCTAAATATCATTGCTTCATAAACAGAGCTCAGACTTTGGTGTTAGACATGGTTTAATTCTTGGCTCTGATTGAGTGGTTTTGGGCAAACTATTAACATCTTAAGTAGGAGTACTTTCACGCAATTTTTTTCTTTTGTCTCTTTGTGAGAATTACATATGTATCAATAGTACATAAAGACCAGCACACAAGAAGTGGTGGCTATCATTATCACAGTCACGCCACAAGTGCATTAGGCTGTATTGAATATAATTTCAAAGTTGGTTTCATAAATTATCAGATTTATCTAATTTTTCAAAGAATTTAAATAACAAGGTGGAATGAACAGATCAGGCTTTGTCTCTATGCACAAGAGAACTGTGCATATTTCTTCTGTAACTCGGACATGGTTTAACTTAAAAAAAATCTCAAAATAGCTCAAGTTAGCAGGCATGCAATTTTAGCAAGGTTGATTGGAATTTTGGCCTTTCCTGTAAGACTAAGCATACTGCTCATTAGAAAACATTTTTATCTGAATCTTTTATTCTTAGGGGCCAAGAATGCTGTTTTTCTTTGATAACTAGGTTTACAGAAGGTAAATCACCTTAATTAATTATTTCAACATTTCAAGTTATTATTATCATTCATTCTTCATTTACAGCTATTTGAATTTTGACAAATTTCAATATAGTGACAAAAGAAAATATATTCAATATAAGGTTGTGATATCAACCTATTTTAATTTTAATTACAACTGCTATGAAGAAAGGGCTTCCCTGGTGGCTCAGAGAGTAAAGAATCTTCCTGCAATGCAGGAGACCTGGGTTTGATCTCTGGGTGGGGAAGATCTGCTAGAGAAGGGAATGGCAACCCACTCCAGTATTCTTGCCTGGGAAATCCCAGGGACAGAGGAACCTGGTGGGCTATAGTTCATGGGGTCACAAAGAGTCGGATGCAACTGAGTGACTAACACTTCTTCACTTTCTTGCGAAGAAAATGTGGATAGACAATATTTCCACTTTTCACACTTGGACTTCCTCTGCTGAGAACACAGCTCTGAGCTCTGGGAATTTGAAGGTGACTGATCATTGCCCCGGGTCTGGGTCTGTGTGGGCTGACTGGATCTCAGGGAGGGAGCCGGAAGTACAGAAAGTAATAGTTTCTTTCTCTGTTGCTTTGAAAGCACCAAGAAGTAATGTCTCCATTTGTTTATTTTGTTGTTGTTGTTTTATTTTTAATGCTCAGTACTAGGCCTTAAAAAAATTTTTTTTCAAATTCTTTACTTAGCTGCATTGGATGTTAGTTGCGGCATGCACAATCTTTGTTGCGTCATGCGGGATCTTTCATTGTGGTGCGCATGCACTCAGCTGCCCTGTGGCTTGTGGGATCTTAGTTCCCCGACCAGGGATCAAACCTGCATCCCCTGGATTCTTAACCACTGGACCTCCTGGAAAGTTCCTTCATTTGGTTTTCTTTAGGAAACACTTGCAGAGGGAAAAGAGGAGGTTCGTAGAAGGTTAAAAAAATAAATAAATTGAGATTTATTGAGATAAATTTAAGTCAGTTTTCCAGACTATCCCCAGGCACATTTTACCAGAACTTTTATTATTGGTATTGCAAATATTTAGCTCTCCCTTATCAATCTTATAACCATTGTTATCTCTTGCATTGGTAGAATATGCCTGGATGGTGGGAAATATTCATGTAGGACAATGCTGTATTGAAGCTGGTAGCATGCTTTCATGTACAAGGTGATGAGGAGATGCAGAAACGTCAGCCAAGCTACTTGATGACAGTTTTAGTTGAGGTCTGTGGGCCCAGTGTTATTAAGATCCTGCTTGACTTGACTTTGAAAAGTTTTTCTCATTCTTTTTCTAAATCTTATAATTGTCTGTTAAAATACTGCCTTCATAATTCATGCTCCTACTCTAATCATGCTTTTAAGAACTTTAAGAATTATAAGCCCAGGGATCTTTTCAAAAGGATCAGACTAGAAATGGATGTTTATGGTGAGTGTCATGTTAATTTACAACCACTGTCCTAACCTGACATTAGATCTATCCAACAGATATGGCAATAAACATGGAGGATACTGATATCCGATTCTGAAAAACTTAGTTATTCACAAGAATTTATTTTCTCCACTGTGTTGGCCAAATATGTCAGGATAGCAATCAAAAGTAGATCTGAAAATTTATAGCTCCTGTTCTTTTAATTTAGCATCCAGTAAACTTTTCTGTCAGTGAGGGCTTAAAGAACAAAACACTTCATTGGCAAAGAATTTTTCTTGTGGGATTCTGTTGCAATTATTTTGCAAATGATGTGAAATTTCTACAAGCCACTAGAAGAGCAGAAATAATCTTACCTCTAAAATTTGAATTAAAGCCAAAATACTCCTAGTATTTTTTCAGGTTCATATTTGTGTTTGACTTTTGAGGGACCAGTGTTTATGTATCTTGGTATCTCTGCTAGCTAACAACTCAATAAATTTTTTTGTTGTTCAATAAATATTTGCTGATTAATTAATTTTCTTTTTTCACCCATGTTAATGTTTTAACTTTCCTAGTCATGAATTTTTATACAGTTATAAATTTGGATATTAAAAGAAATTCTGGAAGGACAAATCCTATTAAGGTAAAATTTTTCTCTAATTTCTAAGGTAGAATCAGAAAAAGTTAACTTATTAAAATAATTAAATTGGTAACTTATTGCAGGTGTTGTCAAATAAAACTTTTCTTTCAAAATGGTGAAAAGTTTGGCTATTGGAATTTATCAATTTAGACTTGTTTTTATATATGTTACAGGAAAATAAAAGCTATTGAAAATTTGGCCATGGTATAATGATTAATAAGATTTTAGAAAGTGAAGTGATAGGTAAATAACATTCTTCTGGCCTATTCCACCACTAGGAGAGTAAAATCAGTTAATAAATGCGTACGATCCCCAGATATCTCTTGAGTACTCCTAAATCTTTGATGTTTTGGTGTTACAGCTCTTTTAATTTTCAAATACAATGCCTTGAACAACCATCTCAGCTTCCACAGATATCTCCAAGAATTCTTTTTAAAAATTAAAAAAAAAAAGTTTATTTGGTTGTGTTGGGTCTTAGTTACAGCATATGAATTCTTAGTTGCGGCATGTGGGACCTAGTCTGACCAGGGATCAAACCTGGGCCCCCTGCATTGGGAGCGAGGAGTCTTAGCCAGTAGACCAGCAGGGAAATCCTCCAAGGATTCTTAAGAGTGAACATATCTCCAGATTTCTCTGGTTCAGCTGTATACTTCTGCAGAATTCTCACTGCCGGTTTCAGTCTCTCAACTGCGCCAGACACTCACCTTTCCCAGGTAGCACTTTGCTTCACGCAGAGCATTACCATACCCTCAAGACACCACTAACAAAGCTGTGTATCCAACTTTGCTGAAGGTTTCCACAGTTCAGAAGAGAATTAGAATATAAAAATGTTCACTATTGCCTTAAACCTATACTTTGAATACAACTATTTCTGGAACCTAAATGCTTCTGGAAGTTAAACATTTTATAGGTTAATCAGCTTCCCAGCCTTTCTGCCCTACCTCAAAGACCACCCTGTTCTCATTTGTTGGAGAAATACTTTTCATAAATGTTAATATTTCCCAAGGCCAAATTCATGCCAGCTTAAGAATATTGCACTCACTACCTATGGGAGTTGGTTTCTCTCTAGGACTCACCAGATATCCCTAGACACAAGAAGGCACACAGAAATACATCTTCTAAGGTTTGGTTTGTAGTGAAAGTGGTGGAGGTGGTGATAAATATTTCTAACAGAGCAATACCGGATGGCTGTTGGTATAACAAATTCTGTTTCTACCAAGGTTTCTGGGCCAGTAGGAAGTAAGCTAACTCCTTCCTATGTCTTTTGATCTCCTCTGGGTCCCTTCTGGGTAAAACACACTCACCCAAGATCTCTCAAGTTTGAACAATTTTTCTCAGGGACTAGACCATCTAAGTGCATATTATAGAAAGGAAATACATCTCTAAAGCCATTACTTTGTTGACAAAGGTCCATCTAGTCCAAGCTATGGTTTTTCCAGTAATCATGTATGGATGTGAGAGTTGGACTAAAAGAAAGATGCATGCTGAAGAATTGATGCTTTTGAACTGTGGTGTTGGAGAAGACTCTTGAGAGTCCCTTGGACTGCAAGGAGATCAAACCAGTCCGTCCTAAAGCAGATCAGCCCTGGGTGTTCATTGGTAGGACTGATGTTGAAGCTGAAGCTCCAATACTTTGGCCACCTGATGTGAAGAACTGACTCATTGGAGAAGACCCTGATGCTGGGAAAGATTGCAGGCAGGAGGAGAAGGGGATGACAGAGGATAAGATGGTTGGATGGCATCCCTGAGTTTGAGCAAGCTCAGGGAAGCCTGGTGTGCTGCTGTCCATGGGGTGGCAAAGAGTAGACACGACTGAGCGACTGAACTGAACTGAACTGAAAGCCAATACATCTCACGAAGAATTTTTCCTGACGGTAGTAAACAGCATTCTACATTTTACACAGTAAAGTTGCAGGGCCTTTCCCCCCTACTTTTCTTACCTAGATCATGACCAGAGGTCTATGTCTGAAAAAATAAAATGGCACCTATTATAATACTTTTTCAAGTAACAGAGCCATAGACCCCTGATCACTACCTCTACTTATTCAAAGATCCAACAGAAGATATCTGATGTGTGTAATCTATGGGGATATGTGTGTGTGTGTGTTTGTGTGTGTATATATGTAAAGTTCTGTGTGTGCTAGGTCACTCAGTCATGTCCAACTCTCTTTGGCCCCATGGGCTGTGGGGCTCTCTTCGGCCCCACCAGGCTCCTCTGTCCATGGGATTTCCCAGGCAAGAATACTGGAGCAGGTTGCCATTTCCTATTCCAGAGGATCTTTCCGCCCAGGGATGGAACCCGAATCTCTTGTGTCTCCTGCATTGGCAAGTGGATTCTTTACCACTAGCACCACATGGGAAGCCCATGTATAGTCTTGATTCAAAATCAAAGTCTTAGGCAGTGTTTCCTGCCCCAGTACTCTCTACCCACCAATTACTTGTCTAAGCAGAAATGGAGCTGTGGGTATGTGACTTCTTTCCCTGTTTCTGGAAAACCCATGTTATGGATATACGTGTGTGTGTGTGTGGATGTGTGTGTGTGTGTGTATATGTGTGTGTGTGTGTGTGTGTGTGCGTGTGTGTATGAAAGCTTCAGTTACATAGGATTGAAATAGTTTGGCCTGACAGGTCTATTTCTGTCCACAAGTGTCCATGGTACAGTCATGGATGGACCATTCTTAGTCCAAGAACTCCTGGTAGACTGATGATTTACCTCAGAGACCCTTGTGAGCATTCTAAACTGATGTCTACATTCAAGGAAATCCCTTTGTCTTGTTTCACAAAGGATGTTCTGAAGGATCTGAGTCAAAGCTGGCCTCTTCCATGGCTATTTCCAACTCTTGAGGGGACACCTGAGTCTCCTCTGTGTAGACTGAGATTTCATGGCTGTGCTGGAACTCTGAAGAATAGCCAAAGGCTTCGTTTCATAGCTGTTTGTAACATCTCTTCACTCTGCATGGAGGTGAGAGTGAGGTGTGTTGGAGATCACCTTTCTCCCACCACTGACTCTCAGATGTCTAACGACTAAGGGAGAATCTGGGAGCACAACTTGGGTCTCTTGTGCCCCAGGCCAGTCTATTTTATAGTTTTGGAATCCTTTCCTTTTTGAAGCTAACATATTAATCGATATCTACTCACTATTCACAGAAATAGGAAGAATGAAAAATTTGGGGGGGACTTCCCTGGTGGTACAGTGGGTGAGAATCTGCTTGCCAATGCAGGGCACCTGGGTTCGATCACTTGTCCAGGAAGATTCCACATGCCACACAGCAACTAAGCCCATCTACTGAGCCCCTGTTCTGGGGTCTGTGCTCTGCAACTAGAGAAGCCATTGCAATGAGAAGCCTGCACACTGCAAGGAAGAGTAGCCCCCACTCACCGCAGCTAGAGACAGCCCACATGCAAAAACAAAGACCCAGCGCAGACAAAATAAATGTAAAAAAGACTTTTAAACATTTTTAAACTGTTAAACAGTTAAAAACACTTTTAAAAATGTAGTTTGAATTTTCAGCAGTTTCCTATAATAGAGGGCTGTTCCCTCCTGCAAAGATAAAATGAAATATTTTATATTTCAAAATATAAATGCAAATAGTTATTACAATTCTAAGAGCACAGTAAATGCCATGCTTAATTTTTCTTCCTGCTTTTTAGCAGAACAAGCTGAACACACAAAAAGGTTGTTGCTCTGATCAAGTAAACCTAATGAGAGGTCCGGGAGAACTTTCGTACCAAAACATAAAAACAAAAAGGGAAAAAAATGTTTCAGAGAAAACAGGGCTTGACTATTTTTATCTTTGACTATCACTACTAAATATATCCTTTTAGGGAAAACACAGAGTTCATTTTACTCATTCCACTAGGTTGCAGGAAAAAAAGTTTAGTAAACAGACATTCTCTTCTTTTTTCCCAGAAGCCCCAATAGTTTATTTTAAAGCTAATTCTAGGGTAAGTCCTTTTGATCTTCCTGCTATCACTTAGAGAATTATAGTGTGGTTTTGCAAATCTGGCTAGAATGCAGGACCTTAACGACAAGAAAAAAGAAGTCTTAGATTCTATGTTAAATACTTTGAGTTCAATGATAGGAAACTTTTGTAGATGCTGAAAAAAACAAAACAAAACAAAACAAAAAACCCCCAAAGCCTTAAGATCTTTACAGTAGGAAGAAAATAACCAGCTACTCTTCAAATTATGGGGTTGGCCCCATGTTTTGAAAGCTACCATCTCTGCTGGTCTCCAAATGAGCTGTCTGGGCACACAGGGGAAAGTCAGTAAGTACCAAGGGCTTCTCGTCTGTCCATCTCGCCTAGCAGATTAAAAAAGACACGTTTAGGACCCCTGCCTTCATCCTCTGGGCAGAACACTCATCATCATCAACATCATATGTGACGAGTGTCTGGCTCAGTCACCTTGGTACTCTGTGATGACCTAGAGGGGTAGGATGGAGGGGTGGGGGAGACTTAAGAGGGACGGGATATATACATATTTACATAGAGCTGATTCACTTTGTTCTATAGCAGAAACTAACACAGCATTGTAAAGCAATTACACTCCAGTTAAAATAAAAACTGTACTGAAGCCTTCCTCAATGTTTGTCTGCCTTTTGGAGGAGTGATATGAGATCACCTACGGTTTTTTCCTTTTCTGCTTCCTGCACATCTATATTTCTCCCTCTTACCTTCATTTCTTAAACATTGTAGCACTGTGTCTGCGTTTTTCTCACTGGCTCCCATTTCCAAATATAGAATGAAACCTACCTATCTGAATATCATTATGGAAGTACTGACATGTGTAATCCTTTAATTACTGACACTGAAGGATGTATTTTTATGGGTAAAGATGGGATAGTGAGAACATTATCATTATATATGCATATTTTTTCTCTTTACATGAAGTTAATTTTTTTCCAGGTTTAGTGAGATATAATTGACATATAACATTGTGTAAGCTTAAGGTGTACAACATAACGATTTGATACACATGTAATCACGAAATGATTACCACCATGAGATTAGTTAACACTTCCATCACTTTATGTAATTACCATTTCTTCTTTTTTTGTGGTTATAACACTTAAATTATATCTTGGTAAATTTCAAACATATACTATTGCTAACTATAGTCACCATGCGAAAGTGTTAGCTGCTCAGTCGTGTCTGACTTTTTGCAACCCCATGGGTTGTAGCCCACCAGGCTCCTCTGTCCATGGGATTTCCCAGGCAAGAAAGGTGGAGTGGGTAGCCATTTCCTTCTCCAGGGGATCTTCCCGACCCAGGGATTGAACCCGCGTCTCTTGCACTGTAGGCAGATTCTTTTCTGTCTGAACCACCAGGAAGCCCACACGCTGTACATCAAATCCCCAGAACTCATTCATCTTAAATCTGGAAGTCTGTATCCCTTGACCAATATCTGCCCATTTCCACCAGCCTCTGCCCTGGCATTCACCGTTCTAGTCTCTATTTCTATGAGTTCGGCTTTTTAAGATTATATGTATTTTTTTTCTTCATCCACTTAACTGCCAATAGACACTTCGGTTGTTTCCATGTCTTGGCTATTGTGAATGATGCTGCCAGGAACATGAGGTTACTCTTCAAGAGAGTGATTTCACTTCTTGAAAATACACATTCAGAAGTGGAATTACTGGACTATATGGTAGTCCTGTTTTGAATTTTTTGAGGAACCACCATACTATTTCCCACATGTAGCTGTATCGATTTACATTCCCGCCAAGAGTGTACAGGGTTCCCTTTCCCTCACATTCTTGCCAACACTTGTCTCGTCTTTTTGATAACGGCCATTTTAACAAGTGTAATGTCACTGTGACTTTGATATGCATTTCCTGAAGATTAGTAATTATGAGTATCTTTTTGTCTGTTGGCCATTTGTATGTCTTCTTCAGAAAATTGTCTTTTCTTTATATTTTTGTGTGTGTGTTATATGAATGCCTTATATATTTTAGATATTAACCCCTTATCAGATAGATGGTTTGTCAATATTTTCCCTATTCTGTAGCTTAACTTTTAATTTTGCTGATGGTTTCCTTTGCCGTGTGGAAGCTTTTTAGTGTGATGTAGTCCCACTTGCTTATTTTTGCTTTTGTTGCCTATACTTTTGGTGTCATCCAAAAATCATTGCCAAGACCAATGTCAGGCAGCTTTCTCTCTATTTATCCTAGGCGTTTTATGGCTCCTGGTATTACAATTCACTTATTTCCTGTTAATTTTTGTGAATGGTATAGAATAGGGGTCCAATTTCATTCTTTAACATGTGAATATCTAGTTTTTCTGACACAATTTATTGAAGTGAGTCTACCTTCCCAATGAGTACTCTTGGCTCCCTTGTCAAATATTGCTTGACTATACATTTGTGAGTTTATTTCAGGGCTCTTGATTCTCTTCCATTGTCCTATGTGTCTGTTTCTATGCTAGTATCATTCTATTTTAATGACTATAGCTTTGTAATAAAACTTGAAATCAGGAAGTGTGATACCTCCAGCTTTGCTCTTCTTTCTTGAGACTGCTTTGATGATGAAAGATCTTTTGTGGTTCTGTGCAAATTTTTAGGATTGTTTTTTCTATTGCTGTGGAAAATGCCATTGGGATTTTAGTAGGGATTGCACTGAATCTACATAGGTCACTTTGAGTGGTATTAACATTTCACAATATTAATTCTTTAATCCATGAGAAAGGCTATCCACTCCAATATTCTGGCCTAGAGAATTCCATGGACTGCATAGTCCATGGGGTCGCAAAGAGTCAGACACGACTGAGAGACTTTCACTTCAACCCATGATCACTGGATATCTTTTCATTTAGAATTTGTGTCTTCTCTAATTTCTTTCATCAGCTTCTTGTAAATTTCAGTACAGAGCTATTTTACCTCCTTGGCTATATCTAAGTATTTTATTCTTTTATAAATAGAATTGTTTTCTTTCTTTTTCAGATAGTTTGTGCTTAGTGTATAGAAATGCAAATGATTTTTGTATGTTGATTTTGTATCCACAGCTTTACTGAATTATTTTATTAGTTCTAAGCTTTTTAGTGGATTTTTTAAGAATCTTCTCTGTGTAAGAACATATCATCTGCAAACAGAGAAGATTTCATCATATTTAATATGTTTTTTTTAATCTGCCTTCCAGGAGTGATTCTTCCTGTTAATAAAAGTGTTTTATAAGCATGAGAAATATACCTGCAATTCGGATGTTGGCTATCTGAACCTGTAAGGGCTGACATCTTTATGAACCTTATCCAACCAGGATACAAAGCTCAGTTATTTTATTAGAAGTGTTTCCACTGTACCTGTCTCTTCTTGCAATAATTTCCAGCCACAAGGTCCCTTCATTCTTACGATCTTTGCCCCAGGCATCGTTCAGCCCAGCGCTCCCCTGCCCCTTCCTCTTGCATAGCACAGAGTAACTCCCTTTCCCCCTGTTCATCTAACTCCTCTCTACTTGACCCCACCCACTTGCTTCAAAACGCTTGGGCCTGAGTTGCCCATCTACTGAACCAAAGCGCTAACTGACAAAATCAGCCTCTCCCTATAGAGCCGTGGTTCTCAGCTGGTGGAGGTGCCTCCCCAGGAGACACTGGACAATGTCTGAAGATGTTTCTGATGGTCACATCTACAGGGACAACACCACCACCTAGTGGGAGGAGGCCAGGGATGCTGCTAATATCCTATCACACACAAAACAATCCATTATGACAGAGAATTATCCAGCCCAGATTCTCAGTTGTATACCTGTTGAGAAATCCTACTGAAAAAAAAAAAGTTAGATAAGCTTTAGTAATCATTGGTATTTTCTACTCTGCTCCTATTAATGTTTGATTACTTCTGTGCATTAAGAGTTAAATATTTTATACCCTCCCCCCCCCCCCACACACACCAGTCAATAAACAATTGTTGAAAACCAGATACATGTCAGGCAGAGTCAGGCACACCTAAGTTACTCATGGTTCTATGACGAAAACAGGTGACATTTTAATGAAACATACCCAGCTGGATTACAAAGCTCGGTTATTTTGTTAGAAGAGTTTCTACTGTACCTGTCTCTTCTTGCAAGAATTTCCAGCCACAGAGTCCCTTCATTCTTACAATCTTCACCCCAGGCATTGTTCAGCCCAGTGCTCTTGGGTTCCTCCCTTTTTTCAAAACACAGAATTACTGTTCAACCTCGTGATAGAAGGGGCTATGATGACATAAAGAAGAGGTACCTAATGTAGCCCAGGATGATCTGCACATGTTTTTGGAAGGATTCTCAGAAGGAAGAAGTCTGAATTGAGCCTGGAAGAATATGTAGGAGAAAGGCAGGAAAAGGAAGGGAGAAAGGCACATTTCTCACAAAGAGAAAAACATGGGTCAGGACACATGGTTAGAAAAGAGGGCAGTAGCAAGTCCCCAGTGATGTTGATGTGATGGCAACCATCAAGATGGCCCCTAAGCTGACAACTGGGAGTCCTAGAAGGAGGAGTTAATTGGGTGGCATGATAAGACTGAATTTTGGAAAGGTCATACACTTCCTGAAAGCTAGCTGAGAGCTAATGAACTAAAGTGCAAATGAGAATGGGGAAGAGGGGCCAATTGGAGTGATATTGAGGAGACAGCAAGGACAGGACTGGGGATGGGGCAGACATGGAGGTGAGAGATGAGGAAGTCCAGCATGACCTCCAGATTTCAGGTGTGGCACCATTTACAAGTCAGGAAAAGCAAGGGGAAGGCTGTGGGATGAGACAGAAAGTCAATTTTGGAAAATCCTTGTGTCAGACAAATGTTTTCATTTATAAAAGTAGTTTATATGTCTCTACTGCTGAAGAATTGATGCTTTTGAACTGTGATGTTGGAGAAGGCTCTTGAGAGTTCCCTGGCCTGCAAGGAGATCAAACCAGTCAATCCTGAAGGAAATCAGCCCTGAATATTCATTGGAAGACTAATGCTGAAGCTGAAGCTCCAATACTTTGGATACGAAGAGTCGACTCATTAGAAAAGACCCTGATGAAGGCAGGAGGAGAAGGGGACGACAAAGTATAAGATGGTTGGACAGCATCATCAACACAATGGACATGAGTTTGTGCAAGCTTCGGGAGATGGTGAAGGACAGGGATGCCTGGTATGCTGCAGTCCATGGGGTCACAAGGAGTCAGATACAACCGAGCAACTGAGCAACAACATACATGCCTCTTGCCAGAAAATTGTAGAAGAGAGATAAGTATGAAATCTCCATTCAGAAATGCCAGCATTAAACTTTGGGTGGAGGTTTTTTTTTTTTTTTTTGGCTGTGCTGAGTGGCCTGCCGGATCTCAGTTCACTGACCAAGGACTGAACCTGGGTCACATCACTGAAAGCTGGCAATCCTAACCACTAGGCAATCCTAACCACTAGGCCATCAGGAAACTCCTATTTTTCAGGTGGTGGGGTTTCTTCCAAATTATTCTGTGTGGAAAAATTACACATAGAATGCAATCACATAAGAAAACAGAAAATCACAAAAGAAAATGCAATCACATAAGAAAACAGACTCATGTGAGTCATTTAAAGATATGATGTGAATCTAAATCTAAATCACATCTAAATCATACCTTTAAATGTGAAGCATCTAAAGGTGTGATTTCAATACATTTAGACAATGAAATTTCTGCACCTGGTTTTATGTCCTTGGATATGTTCTGTTGTCTACTAGTTTACAGTGTATGGGAGCTTGAATAGAATTTGTACCCTACTGTTCTGTGAAAATTGTATAAATCTTGTGTGTTAGTCGTTCAGTCGTGTCGAACTCTTTGCGACCCTGTGGATTGTAGCTCACCAGGCTCCTCTGTCCATGGAATTCGCCAGGTAAGAATACTGGAGTGGGTTGCCATTTCCTTCTGCTGGGGATCCTCCCAACTCAGGGATCGAACCCGGGTCTCTTGCATTGCAGGCAGATTCTTTTAATTATATTGAATTAGTACATAATGCCTTTCAGGTCTCCTATATCCTTTTATTTT
Source organism: Dama dama (assembly GCF_033118175.1). Classification (NCBI taxonomy): domain Eukaryota; kingdom Metazoa; phylum Chordata; class Mammalia; order Artiodactyla; family Cervidae; genus Dama; species Dama dama. Next base: position 53,014,847 of record NC_083710.1, read on the forward strand.
TCTGTATATTCATTCTAATAAGTTTTGAGAGTTTGATAATGAAACTCCAACTAAAAATCTTAATTTCTCTACTTAAAAAATTGAAATTTATAGTGGAACTATATGTAATTTTGTTCTGTATTTTCCAAGTCTCCTATAAATGTGTTACTATATTTTCATAATTTAAACAATAAAAAAGAGAAAAAAGAAAAATACAATCACAAATTTGATTACTTTATAGATGACTTCCCCCACTTTGTAATATATATATATATTTCATAAGCATATATTTCTTTTTTATTATTTATTTTATGCTGGAGTATAGCCAATTAACAATATTGTGATAGTTCCAGGTGTGACCTAGTCATACATATCCATGTATCCATTGTAATATATTTTTAAACATCCCTCTGTGTCATGGAGGAGAAGGCAATGGCAACCCACTCCAGTACTCTTGCCTGGAAAATCCCATGGATGGAAGAGCCTGGTAGGCTGTAGTCCATGGGGTCTCGAGGAGTTGGACACGACTGAGCGACTTCACTTTCACTTTTCACTTTCACGCACTGGAGAAGGAAATGGCAACCCACTCCAGTGTTCTCACCTGGAGAATCCCAGGGACGTGGGAGCCTGGTGGGCTGCCATCTACGGGGTCACACAGAGTCAGACACGACTGAAGCGACTTAGCATCTGTGTCATGGGCTAGCTATCCTTTTACATTTTTACTGACTGCACAATATCTCATTCTATGGAAAAAACATAATTTATTCCACCATCCCTATTGTTTAGAGTGCTTTGAGGATCTCATTTCTAACAAATCATGCACAATGCCATCACAGGTTGAGTCCTCCAGAAACAGACAGAAATGCCATTTGAAGCATAAGATAGTTACCCAGGACTGATGCCAGGGAAGTGAAGAGGGAAGCAGCAGAAATGGGTGAGGGAGAAGTTGAACTCTGACACAGGCTGACAGCCTCAATAGACCTCACTTATATAGAAAGGGCTCATCAGAGTTGTCCCGAATTGGGTGGAAATGACTGGACTTTTTATGACTTCAAGTCCCTGGGGCCACTTTCAGTGGGCATGGCCTCAGGTGAGGCTGCACTCTGCAGCCAAGGTGGACTTCTAAAGAGAGACTTGGCTAGTGCCTCTATGTGTCTACTGAGGATGCGCCTTTTAGTCATGTAGCTTCACCCATATCCTTAGGATAAATTCTCAGAAGTAGAATTGCTGCAGTAGAGCAAGCCTGTCTTAAAAACTTTTAATATCTATTGCCAAATTACCTTCCAGAAAGATGGTCACTTTTTCCTATCAACAGTTCACTTCCTCACTAATGTATAAGAACATGACAATTGTAGTCTTTCGTGTTTTTAAATATTGAAAGGTACTCCAAATACTGTTGGAAAAAAAATATTTATGATGTTTTGTCATTATGAATTTTATTTTTAAGTCCTAAGGCAGGTTACCTTTCTCTCTAGAGCTGTATAAACTACTCCAGAAGGATAAAACACTCTGACTGATGACAGAAGGCAAAGAATTGGATTTGGGTCTTCTGAATTGCAAATTTGCAACATTAAAGAGACAGAAATGGCTGGTGCCTGAGCTGACTTGAAACAATTTGCAGTACCCTATAGCTCTTTCCATGTGAGTATATGAGTAAACAAATGAAATTCCCACTTATTAGGAAAAATCCATATTTCACACACTACTGATAGAGATGAATGGGAAATAATAATCATTTATTAAGTGCCCACTCGATGCCAAGCAATGCCCTGGGCTTTTACATACACCATCATAATTTTAATTCTCACAAGAAACATTTGAAGTGGTTATTCTAGTCACATTTTCAGGTGAGCAAATTGAAGCTCAGAGGATTTGGTGACTTGGTAACCTCAGTCATCCAGATTCCCAAGCTTGTGCACTTCTTGCCATCTTGGGCTACTTCCCCCATCACTGAAAGTCAACTGACATAGCAGTAGCTTTAAGTGGCATAATATATAAATATATACATATATATACACACATACATATATATATATACTTATATACATATATATGTATAACTGTAGTAATAGTAATTCTCATGAAGCTTGCAGAATGTCTGTCTTTCTGTTGGTTTGGAAGCCCATAGGATTCACCGTCTAAAATTTTTGTATCACTTATGATACACAGCACATTGCATATAAAAGGTGCTTGCTAAATATTTAATATTGGGTTGATTAAAAGTTTATTTGGGTCTTTCCATAAGATATTATGAAAAAACCCAAATGAACTTTTTGGCTAAGGTCTTAAGTAGCCAGAAAGACATTTCCTTCTAGTTTTTTTTAGTCCTTTCATCCTCATTTTGGGTTTGTCCTGATCATGGTGTTGTCAGGAGGCAAGGAGATGATCCAGCCAATGGTTTTTCACTTTAGCAGGAACTGGTGAATTCTTCTGAACAGACCCACTGATTACAGACAATGCCAGTGAAGAAAAGGTTGGATGAAAATAAACATAACAAATAAACACCATCCTCTAGAAGTCACCCAAATCTGGAAGGATGCTGGTGAAATCTTTATTCAAAAGAGTAAATGAGTTTAATCCCGCCTTTAGGTCTAATGTCTAGGTAACAGGAAATAACGAGGGGAGAGAAATATTGTGAAGACACCCAAAAAAGAGCCATCAGACAAAACTAGAAGGCTGACTGGTTTCCTTAAGGCAATGTCCTTCTAAAACAGGGGGTGGATGGTGGAGTGGGAGAGAAGTAAAAAGCCATTCTAGGCTAAAAAAATAAAGAGGTAACCAAAGGCAATATGTGGTTATTGTTTGGGTTCTGGTCTAAGTCAGCGGTAAAAAGACATTTTGGAATCCATTGGAGGAATTTGAGTCTGGACTGGGTGTAGATTAATACTAAGTGATTATGGTTAGCTTTAGTTAAGTGTGAAAATGATAATATGCAGAAAAGTGTTCTTTAAAGAACTAGATGTCTATTATGCTATCTATGGGTGAAATATAATTCTCTCTTTAAGTAGGAAATATATCTTCAGTAGGAAAGGTGATGAAGTAAATAAGGCAAAAATAGATTTTAGTTATTCATTATGCTAGTCTCTTTGCTCTTTGAGGTCGTTTATCATCATATAGCGTAAACGATTCACCAGGAAGAAAAATAAAAAGGATTGCTTTCCTCCACTGGAGTAAGAACTCATCTTGATCGTCTTCCAACCGTGACACCATCAGTGTTTGGCCGGGATAGGGCTTCAAGAGCTTGAAGTGAGGTTCCAGGGAGCCCAAACAGATAAGCAGGTTCCTTTCCGGAGATCTGATTTGAGTATGAAAAGAATCCACAGAAGCCAGCCTTTGAGCCTCCTACCCTCCAGATCTGCGCACCTACCCAGGGCCCCTGCGGATGATGAGTGACGCATCACCTCACTGCTCCGGGCGTGTTCCCTAACCACGCAGGGTGGCGGATTTGACGCTCAGTGTAGGGGCTGACTTTCTTTTCCCCTCGGACCCTTCGCGGAGGGCTGGAGTGGCAAGTACCTTCCTCCTCGCCCACCTGGAAGCCGAGCGGAGCTGGGAGGGCCCAGGCTGGGGCCAATGGGCCGCACGTGCCTAGGCCAGTACCCTCACCTGCCGCCAGGAGGGCCCGGGCCACGGAAGGGGGCGGAGACCAGGGAGAGGGGCTGTCCGCACCTGGCGGCGGGGCGGGCGCGCGGCGGGCTCGGCCGGAGCGGGAGCAGGTGAGGGCGGCTGGCCGGGCCGAGCTCCACCGCGGGGGACGTCTCTTGGCCGGGAAAGGTGCAATTGTGTGCAGCTATTCCTGGTATGTCAGGCGGGCCGGGCGGCCGCGAGCGGTGGGGGCGCCGCTTCCCGGGGCCCCGGGAGAGGGAAGGCGGCCAGGCGGGCGGAGGCGAGAAGGATGCGGACAGGATGCGGGCGCGGGGGCGCCTCCCCTCCGGGGGGAGGGTGGGGGCCCGCGGTCCGGCGGGCGGCGCGGGAGCGGGAGCGTGGCCCGGGCCACGGCCTCCGGGAGGACGGTGGCATCCCCTAGCCCAGACTGTCCGACCACAAAGGCGGCTGCAGCCGGGAGCCCCGGGGCGCCGTGGGGGTGGGGGAGCGGAGGGGGTACGGAAGCGGCGACTGGGCGGCCGCGGGGTGGGCCGGGGCGGGGCATTCCGGGAGGGCGGCGGCCGCGCTGCGACTTTTGAAGTCGAAACAGCCTTCGGGTCTGGTGCCGCGCGCCTCCTCCGGTCGCCCTCCCCGCCTCCCGCGCTCTGTCCGGTCCCCGCGGCGTTTTCGGGAGTTTGGAGAAAGCCACGTCTTCAAGTTCTTGTGGTTCGAAACTTTGCCGAAGTTACAACAACTTCGCAACAAAGGGAAAGAGACAACGTGCCCCGGAGTCTTGCAGCCGGAGAGAGGCCGGGGCATCGGTCCGGTCGTGCGCCGCACCGCCGCCTTTCTGCGCACCCACCACCTCTCTCTCCCCCTAGTTCTGGAAGGGATGGAGGAGGCGGAGGCCGATTGCGCCCTGGCGTTCGCCGAGGCCCAGCGATGGGTGGAGGTGAGTGCCTTTTCTCCTCTCCTTTCCGCACGAGTTGGCCGCTCCTGCCACTCGACTTTCAGCCGTCTCCCCGGACCTTCGCGGGTGCGGCGCGTCAGGCAGGTTCGCGCCGTAGTTGGGGGACTTTCCGAGTTCCGTGTCTCTTATCACTAACGTCCAGCGAAGCTTAGCGCTGCCCTCCCCACAACTGTTTCCCCGAGTTTCCCCGGAGCGCCTCTGCCACGGCCCGGCGGGCTTTGGGGACCGCGCATCCCTGCGGACCATCCCACGTCCGCGGCAGGACGCCACGGACGTCTCTGCAGGGCGGAGACGGCTCAGGGTCCTCGGGTGCCTTTTTCCGGGGGTGGCTAGAAATGGAAACGCCTGCAATACACCAGCTTGGGCAGTACTGTGTGTCGGGTGGGAGGGCGGATGGGGGACCGTAAGACACCTGTGGCGCTCCTGGAGCGATGCTTTCTCCGGGGTAGCTTCCGGAGCCCAGGATGTGTGTGTTAGGGCGCGTAGCTTTCCTAAGTCGGCATTGATAAGACTAAGATCTCCTGAAATCACTCACTCAAGGGTGGTTATTTACCCAGCTATGCCTCAAGGAGATTTTCCACTCCCGTCTTTGCCTTTAAAAGGAAACGGTCTCCTGGAAGATCCAGGATCAGCGCCTTAGGGTTACTTCTGTCTGTGAAAAGTTAACACCAGGTCTAGCCGTTATCTTTTTGGATGTCAAAGATGACTTTTATAAAGATGCTGAAGAAGTTTTCCGAGCAGATGTGAAATCAGGAACCACTGCTTGTTAGAGAAGTGTTGTCTTTACCAGCTTGGCAGTCATTTAGGGGTTATTGATACCAGGTGCTGGGCTATTCAACGTATTTAAATATTCAAATTAGAATTAAAGAGTTTTCCATGGAGAAAAACAGCATATTCAAGAATCCCAAAGCAAACAGTACCTTAATTCTTCTTAAAGAATTAAATATATGTATGTGGGAAAAAAAGAATAAGCTTTAAATGTTACGGTTTTCACACTAAAGGAAAGTGAATGTATCTTTACCACCTAGCCAGTAGGTGGGGGGCATCTAAGAAATTAGCTTTGCCATTTTTTTGTACTGAAACTTTGAGCTGGTTTGAAGGTGACCTAAAGGTGTGAGGCGAGGGCATGGGGAAGTTGGGAGAAGCATAAACACTGTATTCTGAATTGAAATGAGAGTGGAAAAATTCCAGCAATGTAGTTAAGAGAAGTAACTTTCCCCATTCATAAACCTTGACAAGTCAAGCCTTCCAAAGGTAATTTTCCATTAGCAGTATGTGTACTGCATAATTTTAGAAGCTAAACTTGCCCTTCTGTGCTTGAGTGTTGGGGATGTAGAGAGGGAGAAGAGAAGAAATATGGGATACATTTTTGGCCAGACAGGGCTCCAGGGTGGAGGTTGCACCTGCAAGTTCAGCATTTGCCTAAGGGAATCTGTAATTATTGATGATTTTACATCCTTTCTTTTTTCAGTATACAGATTTCGAGATGGCAACATTCCTGTTTTGGTGATAACTTGCTTGTAATTGGATAAGATTTCTCTGAGAAATTTGTAATAAACTTTGGGGTGATGTGTTGTGATAAAAGGTATCTCATGTACATGGTGAATGTGCTCATCTCCCTAACCCCCATCCCACTCTCCCAAAAGTGTTTGTCAGCAATGATTTGGTAACTTTGTAAAGTGTTTTGTTCCTTATTAGCAGAATCTTTCTAAAGGCTTTGCCTTAGAATTTGAATGTGGTTAACTCTTAGGAAATTAAAATTGACTTCTTTTTCTAGTGCCCCAGGGAGCAAGGCAGTACATTCACTGAAGATATGTGAATAATTTACATATTCACCTATACTTTTGGTGTACTGGGGACTTCCACGTGACAGCTTCGTGTTCGGTGCTGGGTTTATGTTTGTCTTCAGTTAGTGTCCGAATGTATCCCTCTTCTTAGCTTTGTCTTTACAACCAGAGCACATATTTTAAAATATTGCTCTTGCCAAAAGGAGCAGGATGAATGACTGTCTCATTGCCACAACATCTTAACTCTGAGAACCCCTAATTTGAAAATAAAATATTGATTGCAAAGTATATGAAGTATTTTGGAAAGCGAGGAAGATTATAGTGTAAATCTTTCTCCTGCTGACTAATATTCTTGCTCTGTTTTTCCATTTCCGTTACACTTTACATACCCTGAAGCGTAAATGTTTCATTCATATATATGCATGTTTTATGTGTATATACATAATGCACACATATGAACATATGTATTATATTATGTAGATTATGCCATATACATGCATTTATGTATATATACATATAAAACACAAATAAATATATCCTTGATATATTATATGCTATCATATAGCGGACTTCCCTGATGGCTCAGTGGTAAAGAATCTGCTGCCGGTGCGGGAGACACAGGTTTGATCCTCTGGAGGAGGAAGGGGCAACTCACTCCAGTATTCTTGCCTGGGAAATCCCATGGACAGAGGAGCCTGGTGGACTGCAGTCCAAGGAGTTGCAGGAGAGTTAGACATGACTTAGTGACTAAACAGCAACAATACTATAATATACATATTATATGTGTTGTATGTAATATGACCTAATTAGCTACCTTTATTTTCAGCTGCAGCTTTGACTAGCCCAAGGTCAAAAGACTCCAATAATCTTGTAAATTTTTGAAAGATGACCAGAGTCCATGCTGGTATGTCCTTGCCATTTCCTTGCTCCCATCAGCGATTTAAAATAACTAATGTATTACTTCCACAACCAAAATTAAAATCATTTTGTTTTGGGAGGAAGAGGAGAAGGGGTAAGGTGAGGACTAGTGCTTGTTATTCTGCCAGTTGTTGTCATTTCATGAATCTATTTCAAATTGTTTCTTGCTATTTAAAAGTGTATATATACTTCTGCTTAGTTTCATATTTGAAATAAAAACAAATTAGGAACATAACCTTCTAAGATAATTCACCATCATGATATTGGATTATTATCTGGTTGAAAATGCAGTTTGGAATATTAATAATGTAGCGAGCTAGTTTATGATTAAACAGTCGTTGAAAGCCAAATAACCTAATGGTTTGAAGGAAATGGCAAAGGGGAAGCTTGATTCTAGCAAGGTCATGGAGTGGGAGAGGAAGTGGTAGAAAATGCAGCCCAGACCCTCTAATTTTAGTCCTTTTCTGCAGTACCTTTTAATTTTCTGTACCAAATAGTTGCCTCTTTCTGTTTGGGGCGGGGGGAGGGGGGGGAAGCATTAAAAAACCTGTAATAAACAGACAAAATACTGATGAGATTGAAAATGAGCATTATTGCTCACTGCATTGGTTGGTTACCCATTTCCAGTCTGTGACTTTCATGTTTCTATCTAGGTTGAGGTTTAAACACAGTAGTAATTTTTATGACTGGAGCAGAACAGGCTAGTTTAATCCCACACCTTCCTGCTCCCCTGCCAGGCCTGTTATCTCTGGGTTTGATATTTTCAGTATCACTGTCACCCTGTAGAAGGACCAAAGAGATGCCAATTGAGCTCATTGTCCTGCCTGGCACCAGAATATGAATCCTTCCCCAGTTACTTCCAGCGGGTCTGTTTCTCCACCTGCCCATTTCTGCCCTTTAGGGATCGTGTGCTGGTCATCACTTTTGTTTGCATTTAGTGCTAAATTTTTAAAGTATTACACTCTGTGGATCTCCCACTGATAGTTACATAATCCACCTAGGTGATTTCCCTCTTTTTCTCTGTAAGCCATTTCCCTTGTATTGGTGGTTTCCCACCGGTGGCCTGGTGTGAAAGGATTTGCTGAGTGCACTTGAGTCCTCGGTGCATCATAGAGTTGCCTGCAGACGAAACAAAGGTTCTCATGATTTGTACTGTTGCTTTTCAGATGGATGTAAAGTGATGAAAATCTTAACTGAGTTCATAGAAGCATTTCTGGTAATAATATATGGTTTCAGTGGACAGATATTAAACTTGAAAAGACTCTGATGGTAAAAATTTGTTTAAAATTTTAAATGTTAGAAAGCAGTTCTTATTGTAGCTGTTGAAACTGGAATTAGTTTTTCAGAACATAACTTGATTTTGATTTTTGTTTTCTGTGGAGGCATGAAAAGATTTTAAAGTCCACATGTACATTAAGCTGTGAAATGTAGCTTCCACAGCCCCTTACAGTCTGGTCTGTGGCTTTATGTCTTTGTTTTTGCTCATTTTGTCCATTACTATTTACATAACCACCAGATAGCATAGAGATTAAGAGCACAGATTTATACATTTATCCCCAGAACTTATTTATCTTACAACTAGAAGTTTGTACCTTTTGACAACTTTCATCCAATTCAGGATAACTATAATTAACATTGCTATATAGCATATCTGAAAGTTGCTAAGAGTAAATCTTAATGTTTTTGTTACAAGGAAAAGCTTTTCTGTAACTATTTGAAGAGATGGCTGTTGACTAAGCTTACGGTGGTATTCATCTCACAATATATGTCAAATTGTTCAGGGATCCACCTTTCACCTATACAAAGCTGTATGTCAATTAAATCTCAATTGAAAAAAAGAGAAAAAAGGCACCATTTTGAAATTAAATCTTTTAAGTCGTGGCTCAGCTTCTCAAATCCTGTAGGCCTCAGTTTTCTTCTTTGAGCCTCCAGTGGTGATTATGCCAGTTGAATGAGGTGCTGACTGTTTAGAAGTTGTGTGTTAGTTGTTCAGTCATGTCTGACTCTTTGTGACCTCATGGACCATAGCCCCCAGGCTCCTCTCTCCATGGGCTATCCCAGGCGAGAATACTGAAGTGGGTAGCCATTCTCTTCTCCAGGGGATTTTACTGGCCCAGGGATCGAACCTGGGTCTCCTGCATTGTAGGCAGATTCTTTACCATCTGAGCCAATAGGGAAGCCCATTAAAAGTGTTCCCTAATCCTTGCTTGTGTTTCCCCATGCTCAGGGTGCTGTTTTCTCTCCTTCAGACTGTTGTGATTAGAGTACTCATTATTCCTTGTTGACCTAACACCCATTATACCTCTTTAATCTCCCACATTTGGGATCTACGGTTGACCTTTGTGTGAGGCCTTTTCTGGGCTACCAAGCCTCCACCCCACCCAGCTCTTCCTCGTCTCTATTGCTTGTGTAGACCTCTCTTTCTGCACTCTGTGGTATGATTATGTCCATTTTCCCATGTTAGACTAGGTGCTAACTGAAGGCGGGAACAACATTTTATCTTGAAGATTTGGCTCAGTGCCCATAAATGTTTGTTGAGTGAAAGCACAGTCCTAGTGCTGTGGCTTTTTAAATTTTTCTTTCTTTTTTTTACCACTTTGCATGGCATGTGGGATCTTAATTCCCTGACCAGGGATCGAATCTGCGCCCCCTGCCTTGGAAGTGCAGAGTCTTAACTCCTGGACTTCCAGGGAATTCCCCAGGCTGTGGCTTTAACAAAACCCATGGACTGGACTTTACTGACTATGCCAAAGCCTTTGACTGTGTGGGTCACAAGGAGCTGTGGAAAATTCTTGAAGAGATGGGGATACCAGACCACCTTACCTGCCTCCTGAGAAATCTGTATGCAGGTCAGGAAGCAACAGTTAGAACCTTACATGGAACAACGGACTGGTTCCAAATTGGGAAAGGAGTACATCAAGGCTGTATATTGTCACCCTGCTCATTTAACTTAAATGCAGGGCACATCATGAGAAACGCTGGGCTGGAAGAAGCACATGCTGGAATCAAGATTGCCGGGAGAAATATCAATCACCTCAGATATGCAGATGACACCACCCTTATGGCAGAAAGTGAAGAGGAACTTAAGAGCCTCTTGATGAAAGTGAAAGAGGAGAGTGAAGAAGGTGGCTTAAAATTCAACATTCAAAAAACAAAGATTGTGCTTCCGGTCCCATCAGTTCACTGCAAATAGATGGGGAAACAATGGAAACTGTGACAGACTTTCTTTTCTTGGGCTCCAAAATCACAGCAGGTGGTGACTGCAGCCATGAAATTAAAAGATGCTTGCTCCTTGGAAGAAAAGCTATGACCAACCTAGACAGCATATTACTTTGCCAACAAAGGTCTATCTAGTCAAAGCTGTGGTTTTTCCAGTACCCATGTATGGATGTGAGAGTTGGACCATAAAGAAAGCTGCGCGCTGAAGAAGTGATGGTTTTGAACTGTGGTGTTGGAGAAGACTTTTGAGAGTCCCTTGGACTACAAGGATATCAAACCAGTCCATCCTAAAGGAAATCAGTCCTGAATATTCATTGGAAGGACTGATGCTGAAGCTCCAGTATTTTGGCCACATGATGCAAAGAACTGACTCATTGGAAAAGACCCTGATCTTGGGAAATACTGAAGGCAGGAGGAGAAGGGGATGACAGAGGATGAGATAGTTGGATGGCATCACTAATTCAATGGACATGAGTTTGAGTAATCTCCGGGAGTTGGTGATGGGCAGGGAAGCCTGGCTTGCTGCGATCCATGGGGTGGCAAAGAGTCAGACACAACTGAGCATCTGAACTGCGCTGAACTGAAGGACCAGGATTCTTCCCTTCTCCCAGTGTCCGAAGCTGAGCTCTTCGCTCTGGCAGTTGGTTGGGAGCAGTTACGCAATGTGCCTTCCTCTGGGTGCCAGTGTGTGCTTGTCTGTTTACTCAGTATTTCCTTTTCTATCCCAAGCCTGTTCCTGAGTGAGGTCACTCTACTCCTGCCTTCTAGTTGATGGTTTCCCTCATGGGGACTTAGATTCAGTCATTTTGTTATCCAAAAATGCCCTTGATGTGCCTACGAGGTATTTGCTGGGCTGTGCGTGTGTGTGATAGTCACTCAGTCGTGTCCGACTCTTTTCAACCCTGTAAATGTAGCCCGCCAGGCTCCCCTGTCCGTGGACTTCTCCAGGCAAGAATACTGAAGTGGGTTGCCGTGCCCTCCTCCAAAGTCTTCTGCATTGGCTGGCAGTCTCTTTACCACTAGCACCACCCGGGAAGCCCAGAGTTGCAGAATCTACCTTTGGTCAAATGTATAGGCCCATGCCCAGCAACCTAATAATGTTATCAAATATTTTTATAGCTCAGGAAGGTTTCCTTCCAGAAGGACACATCAGTCTTTACTGTTCCACTCTTCTAATTTCTAGCATCATAGATTGCTCAGGGCAGTCATGAGCAGCCAAGAGGTGTCTTGATGTCAATTTGTTTTTTTAATTCATTATGCAGCATTTTGCTGTTTCTTGAACATACACCTTTATTTAGCAAATAAGGAGGAGTCTTAGGGCAGGAGGGGTGGTAAGAGATGAGGGCGTTCACAAAATTCTCTTGGGAAGGAACTGATTCACACAAATAGGAACCAGGGTAGAGATGCTGTTAGCATCGCTTGATTCCAGAAAGTGTAAACACATACGACAAGGTATTTCCTGAGGAACTAGGAGGATTCTATCAGTATCAGTCATCCTGATTCCTTTCAAGGTACCGGTATACTGAAAACTAGAAATGGACCTCTTCTTAAAGTGGGGAAAAATACCAGGAACTTGCACCTTTCATAAAAAAGAGTGCTCTTGAGCCAGCTAGAGAAATGAACTTGCTGAGCCAAAGGCAATGAATGATTTTTTGGTTCTTGATAATGTGGGGGCCCTGGGTTCAATCCCTGGGTCAGGGAGATCCCTTGGAGAAGGGAATGGCAGTCCAATCCAGTATTCTTGCCTGGAAAAATCCCATGGACAGAGGAGCCTGGTGGCCTATAGTCCACAGGGTCGCAAAGAGTCGGACACGACTGAACACGACTAACACTTTCTCTTTCACACATCACCAGGTTACCCCTGAAAGCTTTGTGCTAATTTGCAGCAATGAGCAGGGGTAGGGGGCCCCAACCTCTCATTATTCTGACCAGAATTGAAGTTGTCATTTGCATTTTCCATCTAAGTAAATAGATGAAAGATGTATGTTCTACTTTTTCTCAGATCACTAATGGTATTTAGGTAACCAGTAATGAAAAAGTGGAGGCGTTAGTCACTCGGTCGTGTCTGACTCTTTGCGACCCTATGGACTGTAGCCCACCAGGCTCCTCTGTCCATGGAATTCTCCAGGCAAGAATACTGGAGTGGGTTGCCATTCCCTTCTCCAGGGAATCTTCCTGACCCAGGGATTGGACCCCGGTCTCCTGCATTGCATACAGATTTTTTACCGTCTGAGCTGCTAGGGAAGCCCCATCTAACAGATAACTCATTGGGTTTCTTCCAGTGAGGAAGGGTGAAGCTGAAACGAGGAGGGTTCTGTCTTTTCTAAAGGAGGTCCTAAGAGGCTCATAGGGCCCCTGGCCTCCTGAGGTGAGTCTCAGGCTCATGGGCATGGTAGGGCCATTGAGGAAGTATCTCCTGGTGGTCTTACTTTACTTTTGATTGTTTGGAGATAGACCTGTCAAGTTCTTCATCTCATCTCCAGTTACGAGATGACAAATGGAACAGTTCGTCATTGTGAGGGAGCAGGGCATCTTGATGTTGCTTCAGCCATTTGCAAAGCACAGAAAATCTTAAAGCTTCTCTGAGGCGGAGAGAGGAGAATGTCCGGAGTGTGTGGTAGGGAGTATGCGGTTCATTCAACTCATTGGGGCAGCACTCCAGCGCTTGTTCTCTCTGGATGCCAGGGGTGCTTTGGGTGGTCAAGGCTTTCCCTTGAGACTAATTGGCTCTTTTTATTGCCTCCTTCCTTTTAAAATCTCTTCTCATGTGGCAGCCTGGATGAGAGGGGAATTTAGGGGAGAAAGGATATACGTATATCTGTGACTGAGTCCCTTTGCTGTCCACTTGAAACTGTTACAACATTGTTAATCGGCTTTACTCCAACACAAAATAAAAAGTTAAAAAAAAAATCACTTCTCAACAGCGTGTGAGTTTTAGAAAAGCACGTTTTTTTGAGAATGTCAGTTAAGAAAAACCAAGCAACATCAACACAATTACCTTTTAGTTAGACTGTTTTATTTTAGAGAAAATAGAGTGTAGGTTAACTATTTCATCTGCTCCTGTCTGCAGACTGAATTTCCTGTATCCATGTCCCCATGGCCTCCACTCCTGGACAGAAAGGTCTCAAGTGCTTGTTGAACAAATGAAACTTTGCATCCAATCAAAGGGTTGACTGATTTAATTGATGTCTGGAGATCTCCTTAAACCTGTCAACTGTCAGTAATGTATTTGAGCCAGAGGAAATGATAAATTATGTGTACCTGTGTTTACTCTTGCTGAAGGTAATTGTTGGGTATGTTTCTTTAAAAACACTCTCAATGTACCCAAAGCTCTTAGTAAGGATAATAGCTGTCATCTCTGCACAGCTTTGAAACCGAGTTTGAGCACACTCACTCTGCCACTTACAGATCAGTTGCCACACGGCCCCATAAACAGTTTTTTCAGAAAGTGTAAAATCCTCCCCAATTGGCTTCTCAAAACCTGGTTCTAATTCCTGATTACAGGATGCTCAGTTTGGTGCTTATGTGCATTTAGATGGTGGTGCACAGCTGTAGACATCACATCTGTCTCTAAGTACATGGAGGATTGTCTTAAGGAGAGAGGTTAGGAAAGTTTTTCTCTGGGCTCAGAGGGTCAGGTGGCGCAATGGTGAAGCATCTGCCTGCCAGTGAAGGAGACACAAGAGCCGTGAGTTCAATCCCTGGGTTGGGACGATCCCCTGGAGTAGGAAATCGCAACCCACTCCAGTATTTTTGCCCAGAAAATCCACTGGACAGAGGAGCCTGGCAGGCTACAGTCTATGGGGTCACAAAGAGTCGAACATGAGCACACCCACAGAGGGCAGAACTGGTAATAACTAATTGGGCACAGTGAGACTTTCAGCTCACATATTTTGAAGACCTTCTATAAGTAAAGAGCAGTCCTACACCAAAATGGACTGAATTGAATGGTGGGTTGCCTCCTAGTGAAGGTTTTACAAGAGTAGGTGAGTAACTGACCATTGAAGCCGCCACTATTTTTTTTTTTTTAAATCACGAGAAAGACATGTGGCTAGAGCATTATACTTATATGGTCTTATAATGAAGGACTGTTATTTCCCAAAGGGGTGTGTGTGTGTGTGTGTGTGTGTGTGTGTGTGTGTTAGATGAGGAGAAAGAAGGGTGAAAGGTAAAATAATTTGCTCAAGGAAACACTAGGACTCGTAAACGGTGGTCGGGGATTTGAAACCAGGCAGTCTGACTCTTAATCAGTATACCATCTTGTTCGCAAGGCCACTGGTCAGTAAATTGTGGTGAAAGGTTTAGAAATCAGGAAGGGAATGGGCTGTCAGTCTTCATTCCATCTAAAGCTGTGAGATTAGCCGCTTTCTGTTTCTGACAAGTCCTGCGCACCCAACAGGTCCTGTCTTGTGATGTTAGTGCCTGGAAAACTCGTGATCAAATATTTAAGCTACAGCATTGCTGATAGACACTCTTGACTAATTGCAAACTTTAGATTTGTATGTTCTGGTGTATGTTATTTGTTGTTCAGTCGTGTCCAACTCTTGCAATCCCATAACTATAGCCCACCAGGCTTCCCTGTCCATGGGATTTCCAGACAAGAACACTGGAGTGGGTTGCCATTTCCTTCTCCAAGGGATCTTCCTGGACCAGGGATTGAACCTGTGTCTCTTGTGTTGGCAGGCAGATTCTTTACCCCTGAGCCACCAGGGAAGCTCTCTGGTGCATATAGATGCTTCATAAGCCCTTTAAAGTGTTAAAAACGGAAAGATTTTTATATCATGACATGAAGTTATACTTTAAGCTAGAGTAGGAGATAAATGATATCTAACTGATTTCTTCTCTAAACAATGTACAAAAGTCTCAGTTTTTTCTTTCATAATTCCTGATTTTAAATAGCCCATGGTATAGCAAGAATTGTTCAGACTGTTACTATATAGTGCTTTGAGATATATGTCATGGTTTTTGATGAGCATGTGTGTGTGTGTGATCAGTTGCTTCAGCTGTGTCCGACTGTTTGCGATTCCAGGGACCATAGCCCACCAGGCTCCTCTGTTCATGGGATTCTTCAGGCAAGAATACTGAGCGGGTTGCCGTGCCCTCCTCCAGTGGCTCTTTCTGACCCAGGGATCAAACCTGTGTCTCCTGCGTCTGCTGCATTGCAGGCGGATTCTTGACCCGCTGAGCTACCTGGGAAGCCCTTTGATGACGACACTTTCTAGTTAATGTTTTAGACTTGTAGGGACTGAAGCATAGGTCATGATAAAAGATTCCACATTTTTGACTAGGTTTAAATTTGACTTAGGTGTCTGAGCTGGGAAGGGAATACCCGATTTATTTTGTTATAACACCATTTCATAATATTGAAAGGAAGGGCAGTTGTTACCAACCTTGTAACAAAGTTTGATTCTGGAATCCTTTTTCGTTTTAAAGTCTCTCATTCTACCCGAGGAAGGAGAAAATAAACAAGCATTTTTGCCTTTACTTCTTGAGTGCTGTTTTTTGATCAACTTGGAATTTTACCCTGTTGCCTGTAAAAAAATATCATCCATCTATCAGTAGCATCAGACATAGTTGACCACACCTTGCTTCTTGCAACATTTTCTGCAATTGCCCTCTGGGTTTTTCTCCCATTTTACTTAATATTTCTGGTTTTCCTTTGTAGATTCCTAATTCGTTGAGTAAATATTAGACTGTCCTGGGGTTCATTCATCTTTCCGCGTCATCTCTTCTTTGTCTACAGCCTCTCCCTTGTGGGTGTTATCGGATCCATAGCTTTGTACACCTTCTGTGTGCCGATAGCCTCCACATATATATTCTTGGCCCTGACATTGTCTCTAACACCCACCTCATATATGTATGTGTATATACACAGACACACACACACTTACACTCACGATTTCCAGTTGTAGGTCAAATAGGCACATCATGCTTGGTTCGAAACAAAATTCTCAGTTTCTCTCCCTCCCAGCCACTGCCTTCTCATCCCCCCCATGTTTCCCATTTTAGTCAACGACACCACTGGTCACCCGCTTGCTCAGGTTCCCAACTTCAGAGTCATTGTTGGTGCTCATTTTGATCACACCCCACATCCAGGCTGTCAAGAAATCCAAGTGGCTCATATCCTCAGATACACCCAGAATATGACCACCACTTACTGTATCCATCATTGCCTGCTTTTTCCAAAGTAACAGCCAGGTTCCTCCTGAAAAATGTGAACCAGAGATTTTTTTTTTATTCAGCTCTTCCCTCTCTGCCCTCCATAGTGGATACTGTTATGTTGAGAACAAAATCTGAATTTTTAACCCATGTTCTCCAGGGCCCCACAAGACCTATTTCCTTTTTGCCTATCTCATCTCTGCTCCCACTCTCCATCTTGCTTGCCATTCTCCAGTCATCCTGGCTTTCCTGCTGTTCCTCAGATGTGCAGAGGTTTTTATTATAGAACATTTGCATTGCTGTTCCTTCTGCATGAGTATATTTCCCTCACCTAAATCTCAGTTTAAGTGACATCACCTCCTCCTCATCCCCCTCTCTATACAATAATCACACTTGTGACTCCATACTCTTGTATTTCATAGCACTTGTCATCACTTGCTGTTACATGATATATATTTTTAACTTGACTGTTACTCCTATAAGAATATGAGTATTTTATTTAGTAGGCAGTCAATAAATGGAAAAATAAATGGATGAATGAACAAGTGTCTTAATTATGTGTGATATTTTCTAACTCTGATATAACGGGCTTTCTGGCAGTGCTTCACTCAATAAGACAAGTTGATTTGATTATATTAAGTGTTTTTTTTTGGTTTTGTTTTTCTTTTTTAAATTCAGTTCTGGATTGAGCAAGTTCAAAGCATGTTTTTAAAATGCAAGTTTCAACCATGAGAAATTGAGTTTGCTCAACCAATTGTAAAGATGCCCAAAGGTAAGCAAGTATCATAAGGTAATAAACAGCCTAGAAAATTGGCAGGTGAGCCTCCTCAGCTGAATATCCTGCCCTGGGGACAATGTATCATCACGAAACTATGGGTATTGGTCATGAAAAAGTCTTAGAACTCCCTGACTGGTGTCCTCTCCCTTGGGCATGGACTGTCCACAGGAACTAACTGGAAGACAGACTGAAAATAGCTTTACCTTGTTTGGAAACAAGAGAAAATAATTACAAATTAGAGAATGAGAATACTTCTTTCTGCCCAGTTTTAAACATCGGTCTACTTCATACTTTCCAAGTGCTGCACTTAATACCAGTTTTTTAGAAATCACTCTGCAATGGCACATAAAGCTGGCTTTATGTGCAGGCTTCCAAAGAGCTGCATACAGACATGAGGGCAAAAGGGAAGCTGAAACTTTCTGTTTGTTGGATGCAAACTGACTTTCTCTTAATGTACTTAAAAAAACTATTCCTCCTAGCTGTCATGTGAATTCAGTGATAGTGCTTTATTTTATAAATATGATTTTGGTAATTGTTTCAAGTGGACAGCATGATAATTTGACCTTTGTGTACACTACAAAGTGATCACCTCCACAAGTCTAGTGACCAGCTGTAAATATAATTTTTTTTTTTTCCTGGATGAGAAAAGAATGGCTCAAAGAATTTTAAGTTTCTTTCCCAGCTTTTCTGGGACTGATAGAACAGTGTTTGAAGTTAGATTTTTCTAACAGAAAAACCCAACAGTTTCAGTTGTCTTCCTCTGTTTCTCTCCCTCTTTTGTAGTTGGACCTAATGTTATGGCATGTACATGCTGTTTGTACTGTCCTGTATGTCTGCCTCTGTCTCGTGTTTTTCTTATTTCACAATTAAAAAGCATAAGAAAGTGCTCAGACTTAATATAAGTGTAGTGTGAATTAACACTAAGATGTGAATAGGTACTGTTGAATAGCTTCCTGTGTTGGGATGAGACAGACTTAGAGACAGTGTGTGTGTGCGTGTGCCTGTTTGTATTGAGGAAGCGGGGTACAGGGGCACTGACTTTATGGTACTTCCTGGAGCTCATCCTGGCAGGTAAGAGACAGTTCCAGGGCAGCATGGGGATAAATGCCTGCGTGTGGTATGGCATATCTCCGGGGAAATGGGAGAACAATTTGGAAGCTCTTAGAGAAGGTCCTTGAGTTGGGCCAGAGAAATGATGGGAGGAACATGGTGTCCAGGGGAGTTAAGTTGGGTTGCAGTGACTCTGGAGAAGGCAATGGCACCCCACTCCAGTACTCTTGCTTGGAGAATCCCATGGACGGAGGAGCCTGGAAGGCTACAGTCCATGGGGTCGCGAAGAGTCGGACACAACTTAGCGACTTCACTTTCACTTTTCACTTTCCTGCATTGGAGAAGGAAATGGCAGCCCACTCCAGTATTCTCGCCTGGAGAATCCCAGGGACGGGGGAGCCTGGTGGGCTGCCGTCTATGGGGTCGCACAGAGTCGGACACGACTGAAGCGACTTAGCAGCAGCAGCAACAGGAGTGGCTCTGGCATGGGCAGGGTCCCCTTGGATTGTTCTGTTGGCAGGACAGTGAAGCTTGTAGTCTACTTAGCATGGAAGGTGCTTATTTGAAGGTAGTGAGAATGTCAAGCCCAAACTCTGGATAAAGAATTAACATTTTGTAATATAAATGTCACAGAATTTAATATAAATTCTGTCCCCTGGGTTCCAAATGATGTTGGAACCCAGGGGACAGAATGGGACCAGGAGCAGGGAATGACCATATCACCTAGAAGATCAAGGTGTGTATCCTGGCAGTAAATGTCTTCTGTTCAGAGGAAAGGAAGAGGAAAGAGAGGTTGTGGTCAAAATGCTGGGCAGAAAACCAGGAGTGTGTTGGACATCCTAAGGGAAGTGTTGGTTCCATGAAAGATAGAAAGAAGAGAATTAGCAGCAGGGTTCAGGACTGAAAGAAGTGATCCAGGGAAAAGAAGATGAATTTGGCAAGAGAAGTCTCTCACTTGTTGAAAATAGAGCTTCGGCGTGTTAGTGTAGGAGCCAAATAAAGCTTCAGGAAGCCTTCCTGGAAAGTCTTGGTATGGGGGCAGGCATGCCTGGGAGCAGAGGTAGGAAGAGCTATCCAGGAAATCTATATTCTCTTCATTCGTGTTAACAAAATTGCCCCCTACCCCCAGCTTACATATACCAGAGGTACAAACCGGTCACACTTAGGGGAGTACACTCTAGGACAGCAGGTCTGAAGGCATCATTGTGGTCTCCCCATAAAGTACCAAAGTTGAAGTACACAGCTGTCTTTTAGAAGTCTGTGCCCTTGATGTGCTGGAGATCATCTGGAAGCCATTTTAATCTTCTTCTGAATTTATTTCCTCTTTCCTAAATGGAAAGTATCTCTCTTCTCCCTCCAGTTTTGAGCTGATATTAATTTGGTGAAGATACTTTGTTTATAGTATTTAGAATAAATATATCTTAATAGTTATGATTTAGTGACTCTAAGAAGTGATATTAATCAGAAACAGATGGTAGTAGAAGAAGTAAAGCTTTTTTAAGCTTTTAGAGATGCACATTGTTGCCATGAAGGTGTACATTTGCGGCATGTTGGGTTTGTTCCTTTGTTGCATTAGCATGCTGTAGTGATGAGAGGAGCAGAGTTTGGGCTAATACTGCCCAGGCATACCTCATACGTGCCAGGTCCAGATAAAATGTGTGACCACAGACGGGATGCATAGCATCCCTAGGGCTAAATTCTCACTACTGTAAAATGAGGATTGCAAGGTGGTGTAAGATTTAGGGAAAAAAAAGGAAACGAAGATAAGTAGGTACTTGACAGATGATAAGTATCCTTGTTCTTATTTTCCTGTAACAGCGGTAAAGAATCTGCCTGCCAGTGCAGGAGATACAGGTTTGATCCTTGGGTCGGGAAGATCTCCTGGAGAAGGGAATGGCTACTTACTCCAGTATTCTTGCCTGGAGAATCCCATGGACAGAGGAGCCTGGTGGGCTACAGTCCATGGGGTCACAAAGAGACGGATGCGACTGAGTGAATGTGCACGCATACAGGCACAGGTGTATATAGTTAAAAATTAGATGATTGATTGACATCTTTTTTGTTGTTTTTTTCCTAGAATGGCTAATTTTTACAGATGTGTGTGTGCATGTGAGCACATGGATGCCTGTGTGTGTAAATCCCACAATGCATTTAGATAACTTGCTGTGTATTCTGACCTTTGATTTTCAAATTTGAGTCTTTATTAAGTCCCTTCTATAGTGTTCTTAAGCTGTGATAAAAATCCTTTTGTTCATAAGGACTTGAGGTTAGAATGAACAAATGCCTTACAAGTAATGAGTTGTGGTTTTATCGTTTGTTTGTTTTACCCTTTATTTTGCGCTGTGCTGCACAGCTCATGGGATCTCAGTTCCCCACCCAGGGATTGAACCCAGGCCCTCGGCAGTGAAAGCGAGGAGTCCCAGTCACTGGACCACAGGGAGTTCCCTAAATTCTGTTTCTTGATGATACTCTGTCATCTTTTTCTTTTTAGGGACTCTGTACATTTTAGCCCTTCTTTGCTTCTGATTCTTTCCTGTCAGTGGACTTACAGCATAAATCTAAGGCTAATCAACTTGCCTGAGACCTTTTAAGTAAGAAAGAGAATTCTGTATTAATTGTGCTCTTGAAGACACTGCCCTGTGTTCTGTTCTCACCACTGTTTTCTGTTCAGCTTCTAGTTTCGATCAGAGAGTAGGTTATGTAGGTTACTTGGGTTAAGCTTCTTTTCATATAAATTGTTTTTTCAAGTCTCTATACATTAAGTGGGAGTGGGGCAGGGGCCAGTGCATGCTCAGTTATGCCCGACTCTTTGCGATCCCATAGACTGTATCTCTCCAGGCTCCTCTGTGCATGGAATTGTCCAGGCAAAGATACTGCAATAGTTGCTATTTCCTCCTCCAAGGAATCTTCCCAACCCAGGGATAGAACTCGTGTCTCTTGTATCTCCTGCATAGGCAGGCAGGTTCTTTATCATTGGCACCACCTCTATACGTTAACTGTTATTTCAATTATTCTTGGTTCTTCATGCATCTTTTTAATCCTTCAAGTTACTTCTTATGTTTTGTGTGTGTGTCTTTGAGTCCTGTCATTAATTTTGCTTCTCTGCTGTGTTCAATTGCAAGGTCCTTCCAATAAAGACATTTTTTTGATGTCTTCCTAAAAAGGAGCCTAATGGGCTATTCTAGAAAAGAGAAGTTTTTATAGTTTCCATGAAGAAAGGAAATGTATTTTAGGTGTTATATTCAAATGATAACTTTATGCAACTAATTGTTTTTAAGCCAATTTGCAAACATTTTTAGACTTGGAAAATGCTTGTAAGTCCTGAAAGGCATTACTTGCCAAATAGCTGGTACTTTTGAAATTTGGCCCTAGTTCTGGTAAAAGAATGTGGTTGACAACCACACTGTAATTTACAGTAATCCTTTTTGTGTAAGGAAATGAATCTTCGTGGCTTAATAAACTCCAGATGAGTTTCTGGCTTCTTGATTATTACCAAGTCACTTAAAATTAAGGTTTCATTATTCAGTTTAGGTACAGCCATCCTCTCTGAGCTTGTAATGGCCAATGTGATGTTAAATCCTTCACGCAACTAGAGCATTTGGGGGGAAAATTACATTTGGGTGGGTCATTTTGGAGCACAAGTTTATGATGTGCCTTGAGATCATGTAGAAGACCCATAGAAAGTTCTGTTAGTGTCATAAAACAGAATTTTCTTGGAAGCTCCCCTAAATATTTCTACTTTTTATTAGTTACCTTTATCTGTAGAAGAGTCTAAAAATGTAGATGGACACATAACTGCTTCCAACAACTTGGGGGTTTCATTACTAAGGAAGAAGAGATTGACAGTGAAATCTCTGTCACGCTTATTTTCTGATTGTTCCTTTCTTGTATTGCTTTGCTTTATTATGGCTGTAGTCTAGTGTCCTAGCTCTCTGAAGATGCTCTGTCATAGTTTTATTCCCCTTACTCCCTGCATTATCTGCTTCTTGCAGTTTTCCCATTCGGTTTTGTGCTCAGATGCTCAGTCGTGTCCGACTCTGCAACCACATGGACTGTAACCTGCCAGATTCCCAGTGTTTTTCTGGGATTCTCTTAGCAAGACTACTGGAGTGGGCTGCCATTTCCTCCTCCAGGGGATCTTACCAACTCGGGGATCTAACCTGAGTTTCTTAAGTCTCCCGCGTTGGGGATTCTTTAGCATTAGTACCTCCTTTGATCTCTTTTAAATTGAAAGTTTCTCACTGTCTAACTGCTGCCTAGATTTTCTGTCGATTTCTATATGTGGAGCCACGTTCCTCGCTACCCTCCCTACCCAAAGGACCTATTGCCTGCAGACTCTGGGTCTTTTTCTGGAGGAACTTGCCTGCTTTGATTCTGCGCTATGCCCTTTGCATGTCCTGCAGTTGGGATCTCCTCCATTCTCTTTGGTCGATTACCACCCCTCCTACTTTCCATGTCCAAATGTTGGTTCAAAGTTTCCCTCTACTGCTGCCTCTTTTTGAATTCCCTTTGTTTTTGTGGGTTAATGCCTTAAATTTCTGTGGTGTCATTTTGGTGAGGTTTTGGGAGCCAATGGAGAGAAATGTGTAACCACTTCATTGTGTTCAAGCAGAAGTTGTGTGCGTGTGTGTGTATTTTTGTGTGTATCATAGAATAAAAGAGTAGAAAAACATGGATTGAATGAAGATTGCAATGATTGCCTAGGTGAATTTCCTCCATTCTTTTTCTGAGATCCTGGATCATCTTCACTATCACTATTCTGAATTCTTTTTTCTGGAAGATTTTCTGTCTCCACTTCATTTGCTTACTTTTTTTCTGGGTTTTTATCTTGTCACTTCATCTGGGGCAAAATCCTCTGCTTTTTCATCCTGGTTAACTTTCTGTGATGTGGTTTTGGTTATAGCCTCTGTGAGATTGTGGTTCTTCTTGCTTCTTCTGTCTGCCCTCTGGTGGATGAGGCTAAGAGGCTTGCAAATAAGCTTCCTGATGGGAGGCACTGGTGGTGGGAAAAACTAGGTCTTGCTCTGGTGGGCTGGGCCATGCTCAGTAAAACTTTAATCCAATCACCTGCTGATGGATGGGGTTGCATCCCTTTAGTTGTTTGAACTGAGGGGACCCAGCCCTGGGGACTGTGGGCTCTGCGGGAGGCTTGATGGTGACCTCCAGGTGGACTTATGCCGAGGGCCCTGCCGGGACTGCTGCCGCCAGCTCCGTCCTCCCCACGATGAGCCCTTGTTGCGCCATACCTCCACAGGAGAGCCTCCAACACTGGCGAGCAGGTCTGGCTCCGTCTCCTGTAGGATCACCGCTCCTTTCCCCTGGGTCTTGGTGTACACAGGTTCCGTGTGTGCCAAGAGTGGAGCCTCTGTTTCCCCCAGTGCTATGGAAGTCCTGTAATCAAAGCCCACTGACCTTCAAAGTCACCTTCTCTGGGGATCCCCAGTTCTTTTGCCGAATCCCCAAGCTGGGAAGCCTGACATGAGGTTCAGAACCTTCACAACAGTGGGAGAACTTCTTTAGTATTATTGTTCTCCAGATTGTGGGTTGCCCACCTGGTGGGTATGGAATTTGATTTTATCACGATTGCACCCGTCCTACCATCTCCTTGCAGCTTCTTCTTTGTCTTTGGACATGGGGTTTCTTTTTCTTGGTGGATTCCATTGGGCCTTCCCCTGTAGCTCAGTCGGTAAAGGGGCCTGCCTACAGTGCAGGAGACCCGGGTTCGATCCCAGGGAAGATCCCCTGGAGAAGGAAGTGGCAACCCACTCCAGTATCCCTGCCTGGAAAACCTCATGGACAGAGGAGCCTGGTGGGCTGCAGTCCGTGGGGTCGCAGAGTTGGGCACGACTGAGCGACTAACACTTACACTAGTGTCCTTCTGTCGATAGTCATTCAACAGCTGGTTGTGACTTTGATGCTCTTGCAGGAGGAGATGAACGCATGTCCTTCTACATGACCATCCTGAATCAGAAACCTGCCTAGGTGAATTTCATACCAGTAAAATAGATGTCACTTTATATAAATTAAAAAAAACCCTATACATACACTCTAATGAGACAAAATTTAAACCACAATTAAAGGGGTAGTGAATGTGGGCCAAGCAGAAGATGCGCATAAGAAAGATAAGCCACAGATGAGTTGCAGTTTCTGCTGTGTGTTCCATTATCTGCAACAGTAATAGTTTATAAGCTTCAGTCAATTCAGAGACAATCAGGGCCCCTGGTGCCTTGCACAGCCCCAGCTTTTATGCACCCTCTTTCACTCACCTCTGAAAAACTTTGGCCCTTCAAGGGAAAAAAAGGAAGTTGATATATGTTGAGCACTTGGTTCTAGTCACTTCAAACAACTGCATTCTGCAAATAAGAGAACTGAAGATCAGAGAGCTTGAGTAACTTGCCCGGGGAAGAGCAGGCTTTTCTATCTTCTGTCCTTCTGTCTGCAAAACCACAATTTCTTCCAGTGACACCCCTCATGTGAATGTTTTCCAAAATGAGAACAGCCCTTCACTTGTTATAGTTAGTTGTCTGTCTTTGCTGCAAGCTAATATAGATTTAATATTTATTTTATTTTCCCCAGTTTTATTGAGGTATAATTAACATAACTCTGTATTAGTTTAAAAAATACACAATGCAACAGTTTGATATATGGATATTTTATGAAATGATCAACACTATAAGTTTAGTGAATATCCATCACCTCACATAGGTACAGGTATTTTTTCTTGTGAGGAGAACTTTTAAGATCTACTCACTTAGGGATTTATTTCCCTGGTGGCCCAGTGGTTGGTTAAGACTTCACCTTCCAATGCAGGGGGTGTGGGTTTGATCCCTGGTCTGGGAGCTAAAATCCTACATGCTTTGTGGCCAAAAAATCAAAACATAAAACAGAAGCAATATTGTAACAAATTCAATAAGGAGTTTACACACTGTCCTTGTAAAAGAAATCTTGTTTAAAAAATCTACTCTGTTAGCAACTTTCAAATGTACAATACAGTGTCATTGATTATGGTCACCATGCAGTGCACCATGGGGTAAGCTTCTTGAGAGGAGTTGCCAAACCACGTAGGCCCAAGCATAGTGCCTGGATCTGTAATGATTGTTCAGTAGAATTTTTTTGAAAGAAGAAAATGTTGAACAAATTGAGTGCTTTACATGTAATACTGTACTATAAATTCTTACTGAACGAGACCTGAGACTTGGCGACTTAGACGGGTACCTTCTGGAGGAAAGAAATGCTGAGTAAGAGTGGGAAAGCCGTCAGTGCAGCTGGAAACTGTGTGTAATGGTGCTGGTATTTTGTGGTTAAAGGGAGTGTACTTCAAGTCTCTAATGACAGAGTCCAGTAAATAGTTTTCCATTATTTCAGAGAATCTAGACCTGTAATTCTGGCATCATTAGTCAATAAATAATTCACAACTTGACATTAGGAATGTTAGAGATGTTTATGTTATACTCAGATGTAAACTGAGGTTAGATTTTACTAATCACATAATGCAGAATGATCTTCGCGTGCATTTGTGCTAAGTTGCTTCATTCACGTCCGACTCTTTGCCGCCCCATGGACTGTAGCCCACCAGGCCCCTCTGTCCATGGGATTCTCCAGGCGAGAATACTGGAGTGGGTTGCTGTGCCCTTCTCCAGGGTATCTTTTCAACCCAGGGATTGAACCCTAGTCTCTTAAGTCTCCTGAATTTGCAGGTGGGTTCTTTACTACTAGCATGACCTGAGAAGCCCTCTTCAAATGAGCAAATCATTAAAATTCATTTTGTACTTTTCCTTTACTTTGCAACCCTAGTGGTCTCTTTATGGTGAATGTAATGGAATCATAAGACAATATTGGCTCTCGGTTTTTTTTTTTTTTAATATGAAAAATGCCCCCTTCTTATTTTCATCATTGGTACACTATCCTACTCTTTCTCCAAATAAGAAATTTGGAATGTATATCAGGATTCTAGTAGGAAACAGATCACAATTCCCATGATTCAAATGAAGAACTTTTAAAGAAGGCAAGTTCTTACAAATGTGTAGGAAGAGGTAGGGGAACCAATTAAAGATGCCAAGAAACAGAAGGTAGCAAAGGTGGATGAAAAGGTTTGAGAAGGAAATATTGCTGCTAGAAATCACTGAAACAAATCTGGGGCCATTGAGGAGGGCAGGCATGTTTGCATTTTAGTTGTGAAGCTTCTTGAGAGGCTGTGGGAGGGAACAGGGAAAAAAATAGCCCTGATCCTTCTGTTATCATTTGTCTCCTTCATCTGATAATCCCATTGGGCAAATGCAATCAGACCAGTTGGTTCAGTAGCCAAGATGATGCAGTTCTGGGGTACAGAAGGCGGCTGTAATCAGACTGGGGGAAGCAGGAGAATAGATTGGGGCGGGAGTGAGAGCAAACAAACTAACTAGCATAGATTTCATTTACCCCCTCGTCCTCTGTCGTCCCCTTCTCCTCCTGCCTTCGATCTTTCCCAGCATCAGTGTCATTTCCAATTGAGTCAGCTGTCCGCATCAGGAGACCATAGTATTAGAGCTTCAGCATGAGTCCTTCCTGTGAATATTCAGGATTAATTTCCTTTGGGATTGACTGGTTGATCTCCCTGCAGACCGAGGGACTGTCAAGAGTCTTCTCCAACAGCACAGTTTAAAACCGTCAATTCTTGTATGGAAGCCGATTATATTTTTTTCTAGTAATATTTGATCAGAAAATATCATATTTTATTCACCTCAGTAAAACTTTATTCCTTATGTGTAATTATCACACTTATCTCTATGTATTTGATACGCTACCACCTCCACTGTATTTAGAACTGTCTTAGGCTTTCTGTAGATGCACTATTAATATTTATCATGTTTTTGACCATCTATTAAGCAATTCTGAGCAGTTATTCCTCTGTACAGTAGGTTTAAAAGTTTTTAAACTTCAGCATTTTTCAGTGCATAAAGATGTTTTTGCATTTCAAAATCTGGACTGTAACATTTTGTCTCAAATTATGACTTTGGATTAAATGCAGGCAGATTTCATATGCTAAGTGGTTGTCATAGTTATGGTTTTAGAGATGCCATGTTTAGCTTGTGGTTAGTAGACTATAGGACATTTGTAATCAGTGGAGAGAAATCCTAGCCAACAATTTTCATTTGGATGTAAAATATGTGGCTCTTGGAAAGGTTACCTCAATTATTTTGGCTATGAGAAAGCTTAGTTCAGGTCTGGTATACTGGCAGCCTGAGGACTGCCACATGAAGAAGATTAGACTTCAGGATCCTTCTTTTTTTTCCCCTTCTTGAGGCAATATTCCGAGGAGTCAGGCATCCCTCTTTAATATTACACCGCTCTGTGTCGACTTGGGACCAGAATGATAACCCCATTCTTCTGGAGTTATTGATTTTCAACTGGGGGTGATTTTGCCCACCAGGTAACATCTGGGCCTGTCTGCAGACAGTTTTGGCTGTCACTGGGGTGGGGATGCTACTGGCTTCTAATGGGTTGAGGATGGAGATGCTGTTAAACATCCTAAATCCACAAGTCAGCCCCCACACCAAAGGTTTATTTGTCCCCAGGTGCCAGCATTATGGGCGTCAGGAAATCCTGTTCTATAGTCTTTTCCCCCCAATGATTTTTGGCACTGTGTAATTTTTAAAACCTGTAATTACACTTAGTCCTTAAAAATTTATGCTTAGCTGTTATTTTTCTTGTTTCTTTCCCTACAGAGAGCTGTGTGTTTGGGAGTTAGAGTTGGGATAGTGTTATCGCAAATTGAGCAGCACATATTGCAAGCAGCTTGATGTTCTGGGCGCTGTTGGGGGAACAGAGTGAGGAGGGTATAGTCTGTTTCAAAGGAGAGTATGGTCTGTTTCAAAGGCAGTACACTGTGTCTGGTAGTATAATTACCTAGAAATATTCTCCAAGAGTCAAAGGAAAGAGTGAGCCTGGCTCGCATTTGAAATCCTGCTTGATTCCCTAGCCTTGTCCTCTTGTATAAACCAGCTCACTATTGATGACCCAGCATCTCCCCCTTTTTTTTTTTTTTCGGTGTAGAGTATATTTGCATTCGACATTTTAATGATTTTTTGGAAATTAAGCCATATGAAACCAATGCTCCAAGTCTTGCCTTCAACCACCAAACAGAGTAAACAGGGTAGATATTTTAGGCTTTGCAAACCATACGATCTCTGCCAACAACTACTCAACTCAGATTGCAGAAACAGCTATAAACAATATATATGTTTATAAATTGTATAAACATGTTTATATGTTATAAATATTATATGTTATAAAACAAATGTATGAGTATGACTGTTCCAATAAAACCTTACTTATGCACATGAAATTTTGAATTTTATATATTTTTAAATGGCCTGAAGTATTCTTCTTTTGCTTTCTTCTTTTAAGTTATTTTTTGTAATTAATTTAATTGGAGGATAATTTCTTTACAGTATTGTGGTGGTTTTTGCCATACATTGACATGAATCACCCATGGATGACCCAGCATCTCTATGATGAGGTTAATGTGTATTATCAGGAGAGGGAAATGCATTAATTGATGATATGCATATTACACCAAAGAAATATATTAGGGAAATTTGATGTGTTGTTTCAAATACCTCTTTTATCACCTTTTGTGAGAAAAACAAACTTGTTCTCTGATGATTTAAAATAGTATTGGTAGGCAAGTATAATTACATACACACACACACACACACACACACACACATACATATATATATATATATACACACACACATAAAATTTTTAAAATTTTATATTTTAAGAAAAAGTAAAATTAATATCCAATTCACAGGAGCTCATCGTTGTTTGGGGATAGAAATTTTTACTAAAGTTTTTGTCACCCACAGGTAACCTTGATTAGTGTCGTTGAAGAATAAGCTTTAGTGTGCTTCAACTTTGTCTTAAATTTTTCATGGTCATTATATTTTGTTCCTTTAATACATTTTTCTGTCCTATTTTGGACCATTTAAGAAATGGTACAGTTCAGGGAGGAACTGATTAAAAAATCCATTTCTTGCATTTTATTTTGGCATTTCATAAGATTTCAGGAATCTATCAGTTCTCTTTAGATTTTCACATTGTAATTAATAGTTTCCAATTTATAATACTCATTAAAAAACTTAGTGTATTCCCTGAAAAAAAATGTTTATTGAGCACTGACTATATTCCATCTGACATAATGGGAAATAGCAACAAGCAGGTTGCTAGTCGTAAAGAACCTGTCTGCCAATGCAGGAGACGTAAGAGACACAGGTTTGATCCCTGGGTCAGGAAGATCCTCTAGAGGAGGACTTGTCAACCCACTCCAGTATTCTTGCCTGGGGAATCCCATGGACAAAGGAGCCTGGTGGGCTACATTCCATAGAGTCTCAAAGAGTTGGACATGACTGAAGTGACTTAGCGTGCTTGGATGCCCAGGATTGTGTATGTGAATTCAGTTTATTCTTTGTGGACTTTCCTGATGGCTCAGTCAGAAAAGAATTTGCCTGCAATGCAGGAGACCATTTGTAATGCAGGAGACCCGAGTTTAATCCCTGGGTTGGGAAGATCCCCTGGAGAAGGAAATGGCAACCCACTCCAATGTTCTTGCCTGGAAAATTCCGTGGACATAGGAGCCTGGTGGGCTACAGGCCATTGAGTCCCAAGAGTCAGACACAACTTAGCGACTAAACCATCGTAGCTACAAAAACAGTAGGTGTAAGTCACTAGCCTGTGGGGCTTACTCACATTTTGGTGGGGAGAGGTAAAAAGTAAACAGGCTGACATTATATTAGATTTTTGTGTATCGCTCCACTTTAGTCTGTCTTTTGGTTGTTGTAGTTTATCCTTTTCAAATAAAATGAAAAATTCCACCACACTGTCTAGTGGTATGTGTATCTTATTGGTCATTTCCAAGAACCAATTTTGGTTTTATTTACTTCTATTTTTGGTATGCTTGCAGGGGATAGGATTTCCATTTCATTGTTTCTGCCCATCTGTTTAATAGCAATCTTGCTTCTTGTTTCTTGGCTTGTACTCTTGCTTTTCCCACCTTCTTAAATTGCCAGCTCTTGGGGCGCGGTGCATTCAGTTGTTGCTCTGGGAGACTCGGGGTGTCTCTTGCCCCTTCGCTAGTCTCAGGTCTTGTGTTTACTACTTTTTGCTTTTCTTCAGAGACCTCTGCTTGCCAGGGAAGGAGGGGCACTTGGGTCTCTGGAGGTTGTCGAACTGGCCATGTGCCGTCCAGAGAAGGTACCTTGGTTTCCTAAATACTGTTCCATTAGTTTGTAATGACTTCCACCTTTAGAAACCCATTCCCTGGAGTTTTTGAGATTTTGTCTCCCTCCTGAGTGGTAAGAAGAGATGCCTTGTCAGGAGTTGCCGGTGAGGAGCAAGCTTGGCTGGTAACAGATACTTTGTCAATGGAATTTAGGATGTCAGTAAGGGCATGTGGTGTCCCCACGAGTGGGGTCAGGGTTACAAACTTGTATTTTGACGTTTAATCTTCTTTTTCCTTCAGATTCCTTATTCTAAGAAGTATTGATTTTTTTTTCTCCAGCAGTAATTCTTCCTTCTACATGTTATTCTCCTGTATGCCTGTTCCATCGGAGTTCAGATTCTTTCCCCTTATAGTTTATTACAAAATATTGAGTATAGTTCCCTGTGCGATATCATGTCCTCCTTGGTTATCTCTTTTATATATAGTAGTGTGCATGCGTGCTCAGTCACTTTAGTCATGTCTGACTCTTTGCAACCCCGTAGACTGTAGCCCACCGGGCTCCTCTGTCCATGGGAGTCTCCAGACAAGAATACTGGAGCGGGTTGCCATGTCCTCTTCCAGGGGATCTTTCCCACCCAAAAATCAAACCCGAATCATCTCTTATATCTCCTGCATGATCTCAGTTTTTTGAATGTTGAGTTTTAAGCCAACTTTTTCTCTCCCCTCTTTCATCCTCATCAAGAGGCTCTTTAGTTCCTCTTCACTTTCTACAGTTAGGTTGATGTTATCTGCATATCTCAGGTTGTTGATATTTCTCTGTGCAGTCTTGATTCCAGCTTGTAATTCATCCAGCCCAGCATTTCACATGATGTACTCTGCACATAAATAAACAGGTGTCTTACTCCTTTCCCAATTTTGAACCAGTCTGTTGTTCCATGTAAGGTTCTGTTGCTTCCTGACCTGCATACAGGTTTTTCAGGAGACAAGTATAGTGGTCTGGTAGTCCCATCTCTTTAAGAATTTTCCACAGTTTGTTGTGATCCACACAGTCAAAGGGTCTCATGTAGTCAATGAAACAGAAGTAGATGTTCTTTTGGAACTCCATTGCTTTTTCTGTGATTCAGGGAATGTTGGCAATTTGGTCTCTGGGTCCTCTACCTTTCCTGAACCCAGTTTGTACATCTGGAAGTTCTTGGTACATAAACTGCTGAAGCCTAGCTTGAAGGATTTTGAGCATAACCTTACTAGCATGTGAAAAGAGTGTAATTGTATTGTAATTTGAGCATTCTTTGGCATTGCTCTTCTTTGGGATTGAAAAGAAAACTGAATTATTTTTCTCCTGTGGTCACTGCTGAGTTTTCCAAGTTTAGTGATGTATTAAGTGCAGCACTTTAACAGCATCATCTTTTAGGATTTTAAATAGCTCAACTGGAATTTCATCACTTCCACTAGCTTTGCCTATAGTAAACTTCCTATGGTTCACTTGACTTCACACTCCAGGATGTCTGGCTCTAGGTCAGTGACCACACCATCGTGGTTATCTGGGTCATTCTCTTTTAAAATAATGATTTTTGCTTGACTTCCACTCCCATCCTAATGTGGGAACTTGAAGGGCTGAGACCCTGTTTTTTCACCTTTGTATTTCCGTAGTACTGTATATATATATAATACGTACCAAAAAAGTTTGAGATATTATTAAATATTGTGCAGTGCTTAGTCATGTCTGACTCTTAGTGACACCATGGACTGTAGCCTGTCGGGTTCCTCTGTCCCTGGAATTCTCCAGGCAAGAATACTGGAGTGGGTTGCTGTTTCCTCCTTCAGGGGATCTTCTCAACCCAGAGATTGAACCCAGGTCTTGTGCATTGCTGGTGGATTCTTTACCAGCTGAGCTACCAGGGAAGCTCTATTAAATATTGTCACATACTAATTTTAGACAGAAAAGATAGCTTCTTGACAGTGGATGGCCAAGAATAAAATTCACATGTATGAACTTTACATGTGCTTTTAGCTGCTTAAGTGAGACCATGAGAAAGTGACTGAACTCTGGGCTTTAGTTTTATTGTAAAACAGTAGTCAGACCTGCTTCATAGGGTTTGGAGGATGAAGTGATTCAAGCAGAGAGCTATTTCAACTGTAGTTTCTATGGAACGCAGAAGATGAGGACACCAGAAGTAAGGAAAAGGGTGAAATTCTGGAAAGGATAACTAAGACGCTAGGAACACACAAATGGATAAGCAGTGACTCGGAACCTGGGCCAGCTTCCAGTCACCGCTTCCGGTCTCTCTTTTCTCTTGTCTTCTTGTTGGGAAGCTCAGGAGGCATAAAAGAAGTTGATGTGCCAGGATGTCATGTTCAGAGTGCATCTGTGCCCTGTCTCCTTGTATTCTTTGCTCTATTTTATATATATTTTAGCAACTTTTATGTGAGGTTTTAATTTTATATCCCATAAAATTCTATGCTTTATTAAAGATTCTTAAGCATCCCCCCTACACTGTGAAATTATCATAATTACATAGGGTTATACCTTTACAGCTGAACAGTCTTTTTTTTTTTTGAATGGGTGTGCTTTACTACTAGAAATTGTAAATTACAGACGTTTTGTATATGGAATTTATAACCTCAGATTCTTATTTACCTGCCAGTTTAAGTTTTCTTCTTTGGGCTTTCAGGTTCTATTTTACGTGACAAGTGACGCTTATAACTGAATGGCTACTCCAGCCCAACCTTTACTTACCTTTAATCATGTGTTAAACTAAATTTCTTAATGTTCCCAGCATTCTTCTCTGTAGTACTAATGGTAATTTTAGAAACTGATCATTTCACAAGGACTGTAATTTTCAGCTGCTTTTTGTCGTTCTCATTTATCTTTACATTCTTCAAGTATTAGATAGTTTTTTTTTTTTTTTTTTTTTTTTTTACACAATTACCCTGAGGAGATAATGATTAACTCCTGAAAGATGATGGTGAGAGCAAAAGTGTTGATTTAAGTATCCCAGCTCACATGTCTCATACTGATGATAGTGCTCTGAGGCTTATCAATCCTCATCTGATCCTTTTAATCCTTCTGATCCTCATCTGATCCCTCTCTGTTAGGACTGGCAGATAAAGTTCCCATTTTACAGGTAAGGACACTGAAGCACACTTAAGAACTTATACATAGCTTCTGAGGGGTGGAGCTGAGGACCTTTGACTTTAATCCTGATATCATTTATGGATTGAGAATATGTTCCTACGGGTTATTCTAGTCATTAGTTAAAAGTTGAAGTAAAGTTTTTGAATATTCAATTTTAACTCTGTGAGTATTATTGATTTCCTGATGTGTACCTGGAAAAAAGAAGACATATATATCCCCTTGAGGAAAGGAACTGGCTTCAGGGAATAAAACTAAGACCTGGCCCTATTCATGAAGGAGAGGACCTCTTATTAATTCATTTTAATTTTCCCTTTAATCTTTTTTTCTCCCCCATTTGGACATTTTTTAAAATTTTGTTTATTGCTGAGAGTTTTAAGCCAACTTTTTCTCTCCCCTCTTTCATCCTCATCAAGAGGCTCTTTAGTTCCTCTTCACTTTCTACAGTTAGGTTGATGTTATCTGCATCCTTAATAATGTCTTTCAGGGGACCAACACATGAGTTTTTCATTTGCTTTTAATACAGATGATAGATGACTTGCTTTGTATGGGGCAAGAGCTTTTGAGATGGCCTTCATGATCCTGTATACAGTTTACCTGATCATAGCAAAGGCCTTAATCTGTCTTAATTGCTAAGCATAAGACTTCTTTATCTAAGGATTTTCTCTGTGATATCCATCAGGGAAGCCCCTCTATGGATTTTCTCTGAGGTATCTATTTTAAATTTAGATTTACACAAAATATTTAATCATAATTTTTTCAAAGTTCAGGCATAATTTTTATTCCTTTTCATATTACATGTTTCTTTAATCCAACATGATTTAAAATAGAGTTTTGAATTAAGATTTTGAAATTTTAATGTTTTAAACTATCAGTTGAAGAAATATGAATTTAAAATAGTATACATAATAATACTGAAGTTACTAAAATAAAGTACTGATATTTTTTAATTTCCCTCTCTCGGTTAATGTTTTGGTAGAGCTAGTCCTACCAGTTTTAGCTCATTTGGGGTCACATGCTAATTGTAAGCTCTAATGGGTTTAGATTTACCTTTAATTGTCTTCCAGCTAATTGTTTACAAATTACTATGGTGAGGAACACAGAATAAGGACATTGTATTCTGTTGAAAGGTAAAAGCTACAATAAAAATTCTTCTTCCTGGCTGCTGCTGCTGCCAAGTCGCTTCAGTAGTGTCCGACTCTGTGCGACCCCATAGACGGCAGCCCACCAGGCTCCTCCACCCCTGGGATTCTCCAGGCAAGAACACTGGAGTGGGTTGCCATTTCCTTCTACAGTGCACCAAAGTGAAAAGCCGCTTAGTTGTGTCCAAGTCTTAGCAACCCTATGGACTGCAGCCTATCAGGCTCCTCCGTTCATGGGATTTCCCAGGCAAGAGTACTGGAGTGGGTTGCCATTGCCTTCTCTACTTCTTCCTGGAGTGTAATGCAAAAAAGTGACATAAAATTCAACGTACTACAGTTGTAACTATTGCTTTTGTCTTTAAGAATCAAAACAGGACTTATAAATGTTTAAGTAAAAACTTCTGAAGTTTCAAAATCAGCACTAATAGTGAATACTGGTATCCTTTAGTTTGGGGACCATTTTTGGTTTTTATATCAAATGTTAAAGATCAAAATACTTATGTATCACTTCTCACAAAATTGGAAACATTTACATGAATTTTTTTTTTTTTTTTACATAAAATCAAGTAATATGATATCACGGAAATAATATCTTTTTCTTCATGTATTCAGTCTAGAACTTAACATTTACCACATGAAAAGCAAGGTACATGTGGAATCCAATGACAAGGCTGATTTTCATTTAGATAACTTCTGGTCCTTTAAAATATTTCTAAATATCTTTGAAAGGCAACAGTAGATATATGTGTTTCTACTGATAGTGTTTTGGGAAAAATTTATGTTTCATGATTGAAATTGATAGCTGAAAAATATTTCTCTCAATAGAAAAACATTTATTTACCTTGTTTTAGTTATTATAAAAATCTGAAAGTAATTTATGACTTAATTCTTGTTGAATTAGACTCAACTAATTAGAGTAAAATGTGATTTGTTTACTCTGAAAATATTTATCTATTTTTTAGGGTTGACAATTCTCTACACATTTTTAGAGTTTTTTTTTTTAACTTTTTATTTTGTATTGGAGTATAGCTGATTGACAATGTTGTGGTAGTTTCCGATAAACAGCAAAGAGACTGAGCCATGCATATACATGTATCCATTTCCCCCCAAAGTCCCCTCCCATCCAGGCTGCCACATAACTCTGAGTAGAGTTCCATCTGCTATATGGTAGGTCCTTGTTGGTTATCCACTGTAAATATAGTGGTGTGTACACATCCCAAACTCCCTAACTTTCTCTTCTCCACATCCTTCCCCCTGGGGAACCTTAAGTTTGTTCTCTGAGAGTCTTTTGTTTGTTTTGTAAGTAAGCTCATTTGTATCATTTCTTTTAAGATTCCACATATAAAGGATATCATATGATATTTATCCTTCTCTGTCTGACTTACTTCACTCAGTATGACAATAACCTCTAGGTCTGTCCATGTTGCTACAAATAGTATCATTCCATTCTTTTTAATGGCTGAGTAATAGTCCATTGTATGTATGTACCACATCTTAGAGATGTGGTATGACCCTACAGTCTCACTCTTGGGCATGTATCTGGAGAAAAACATGATGCAGAAGGATACATGCACCCTAATGTTCATTGAAGCACTGTTTACAATAGCCAAGACATACAAGCAACCAAAATGTCCATCGACAGAGGAATGGATGAAAGCATTTACTATTCTTGATCACCTGGAATGGTGTAGAGTTGCTGCAGCCCTGGGGCCTCACTGTGTTCCTAAGATCATCCAGGCTTCCACAGGGATGGAAAGGCAGTGCACTGGTTCTCTGATTCTCTCCCCATATTCACATTCATTCAGTTATGAACAGAAATTACTGAACAGCCCTAGGCTGTTAAGAGAGGACTCATGTATAGGTCGTGTAATTTACCAGGCCTGGGAACTGCACCTCTCTGCATCTGCCCTCCTTGACAAGCAAAGGTGTGTTACAGATTGGTTTTATTCCCTGCCCAAACCCTGGGTTTCTCCCCATCTACCACTGCCCTCCACCCCCTCAAATCCACACACGCTTAAATGACTTTTATAAAGTCTCCTGGTTCAGTCAACCCTTCATGTCCTTGGGTTCTGCATCAGTGGATGAGGAGGACTGGCTATACTTATCACTCTGTTGCTGGTCCCTCTCATATTTTCTTCCCTCTTCAACATTTCTCATTGTTTATTTTGTAAACTTTATATAAAAAACATAGAGTGCTTTTTTATTTCTCTGTGACAGCTAGACCATCTTAGCTCTTCATCTGTCACCTTAGAATTTTTTCCTGGTGACCCAATGTGATTAACTAGGCATTTTGAGGGTTGTCCCTCCACCATCAGAAATGATTCCTGTCACCCATCACATTTGTCCCCAAATTCTGAGGTATTGAAATATCAATAACCTCAGATATGCAGGTGACACCACCCTTATGGCAGAAAGTGAAGAGGAACTGAAAAGCTTCTTGATGAAAGTGAAAGAGAAGAGTGAAAAAGCTGGCTTTAAAACTCAACATTCAAAAAAATCAGACTGTAGGGGAGAGGTTAGGAAATGCTTTCAAAACAGGCTGTACTTAATCCCAGTCCATGGGTAGTTGTTAGTTGGGAAATGTGGGACTCAAAGCCTTTTCTTCTAAGGAGAGGGAACAGGGTGAGCAGAACATGAGAGAGTGGTGTACTCAGGGAATTCCTGGAAGGTTGGTATAGCTGGAGCGTTCAGGGACATCTGGACTCCGGAGGGAACCCTTTGAAGCAGCAGTTCTTAAGGTGTGGGTTGAGACCCCCTGTAGGTTCCTGAGACTCTTTTGTGGAAGATTTACAAGTACAAAACTATTAAAACATGAACTATAAAAAATAAACATAAACTATAAAACAGTACTAAGATTTTATTTGCCCCTTTCACTCTAGTTCTCTCAAGAGTATGCTAAGAATTTTCTTGATGCTACCCAGTGCAGGAGATGTAAGAGACATGGGTTTGATCCCTGGGTTGGGAAGATCCCCTGGAGGAGGGCATGGCAATCCACTCCAGTATTCTTGCCTGGAGAATCCCCATGGACAGGGAAGTATGATGGGCTACAGCCCATGGGGTCGCAAAGAGTTGGACATGACTGAGTGACTTAGCGCACACACACCCTATGTATAATGATACCATTGTTCTCATGTTTAATGGAATGCACGCTTGCACATCCTTGTGTTTTAAACATTTCTCACTTTAAGCTTCTAAAACAGTAAGTATCGATAAACAAGCCTATGTAAACAAAAGTTCTTTGGAGCCTTCAGTAATTTTTCAGAGTGTGAAGGAGTCCAAAAGTCAGAGAACACTCTTCTAGAGAGTTTGGATTTTATCTCGAGTCATCCAGTAACTTTTGCAAGAGGGTGACCTGTTAGCTATTCTTAGAGAGCAGATTGAAACAGGAAATGCCTCGGGGCAGCCTGGGGCAGAGAGGCTGTTAAACAGCTGTTGCTATAATTCAGGAGAGACATGGTGATGCAAATGGCCAGACCTAAAGGAGGTACAATCAGTGGTCCTGAGAGGGTTTGGGGATGAGGAAGAAAGTCCAGCTCACTCCTGGGTTTTTGATGTGGGATGCTAGCAGTCAGTGATATTATAAGCTGAGTGAACAGACTTTTAAAAATTTTTTTTTCTTCTTTCAGCATTCTATAGATCTGTTTCACTCTTTTTTGGCTTCTGTGGCCTTTGATGAGAAGTAAGCTGTAATTCAGATCATTGTAGTCCTGGAAGCACTGTCTCACTTCTCTCAGCTTGCTTTCAGGATTTTCTGATTATACTGAGATTTTAGAAGTTTGTTTCTGATGTGCCAAGGTATTGTCTTCTTTGTATTTATCCTGCTTGGTATCTGCTTATCTTCTTGAATCACCAAACTTATTTCCCAGTTTTTGAGGAAATTTTGGCCTTTTATCAGGTTTTTTTTTTTTCCCCATGTTCCATTTGTTCTCTTTTTCTGGAGTATAGAATATAATTGTTATACAATTATATTGGATATTTTAATAATGTTCCTCATGGTCCTAGAATCATTTTTTTCAACCTTTTATCTTTCTGTTCTTCAGGTTAAATCATTTACATTGCTTTGTCTTCAGCATATCTTCAACAGGTTCACTGACTCTTCTGTCATCTTGCTTCTCTTGATCTCCTCCAGTGAAGTTTTTACCTCAGAAACTTTATTTTTCATTTCAGTTTGTCTTTTGTTATCATGGTTATTTGATTTCATAGTTTATATTTCTCTGCTGAGATTGTCGTTCATTATTATTAGCATTTTTTCCTCTCTATACCTGAGGATTGGACCTAAAATATTTGCTTGCTATTTAGCATATCTGAAGCATCTTAGGATTTCCCATGATTGTCTTTGCCTTTGGGAATGAGAGCCTCTTTCCTGGTGCCTTTCTTTTTTTAAATATTTATTTTTGGCTGTGCTGGGTCTTGGTTTCTGTGCAGGTTTCTCTAGTTGCAGGTAGCCGGGGCTACTCTCTAGTTGCGGTGCATGGGCTTCTCGTGGTGGCTTCTTTTGTTGTAGAGCGTGGGCTCCAGGGTGTGCTGGCTTCAGTATTTGTGGCTCCCAGGCTTTCGATCGTAGGCTTAGAATTTGTAATGCACAGGCTTGGTTTCTCTGGGGCACTTGGGATGCTCCCGGACCAGGGATCGAACCCATGTCCCCTGCCTTGGCAGGTGGAGTCCTCACCACTGAGCCACTGGGGAAGCCCTCTTGGTGCTTTTCGGTCAACTAATTTGGATGGTATCCTGGATGTTATCAATGATAAGCTGTGGGAATTCACAGTTCTCTTACATGTTTTCCAAGAAATGGTATTTGTATTTTATTCTATTCTACTTTTATGCTTAAAGCAGGTACTTCATTGGTCTTCCCAGGTGGCTCAGTGGTAAAGAATCTGCCTGCCAGTGCAGGTGAAACAGGAGACTCGGGTTTGATCCCTGGGTTGGGAAGAGCTTTTGGAATAGGAAATGGCAACACACTCCAGTATTCTTGCTTGGTATACCCTGTAGACAGGGGAACCTGGTGGGTTACAGTCGATGGCGTTGCAAAGAGTCAGACATGACTAAGCATGAGCAAGCACACAAGTACTTCATTTGCCTGGACTCAAACTCTAAATTCTGTTTTACTTATGGTGGTGGAAACTTAAGTCTCAGTTCAGCTCTTTTCCCCTTAGTCTGTATGCTTGGATTCTCCTGCACATCTGTGGTTCGGGGGCCTCCAGAGCTTTGGGAGGGTATTTATGCTTCCTTTCTCTAGCTCTCTATGGCCTGGAATTTTCCTCTCATCTTCTAGGGACTGTAGTTGTTCTGGGCTGTATCCTCTAGTTCTGAAGCCCAGTGAGACTGGGTTTTCTACCAGAATTTTAGCCACTTGCACGGCACGGACTCGGGCCTTTCCCCATCTAGTGTAGTGCATTCATTCTTTCGCATGTCAACTCACTGCCAGTAATTGCTTGCTTTCATTTCTTCTCCAGAACATTTAAAAAAAATGCATTAGTCCTAGGTTTATAGTTCTTTTCTCTGGGAGAGCTGATCTGATAGGAGCTCCAGGGCTGTTTCAGAAACGGAATTATGATAATGTATTGGTATTATTTACTGAGAGATTATAGAAAGACAGCCTAATTAAGTGGGAGGTGGGGAAGTGAGGGGAAGGATGATGAATTTGATTCTGGTCACACTGAGTATGATGTTAACCAGAGTAGAGCTATTTACCAAGTGGTAGTTATGGAAGTGTGATTCTTAGAGGAGTGGCTTGGGCTGGAGATACAGGTGTAGGACTTCTAAAGATGCCAATGATGACTGAGATCGAGAGGGTGATTGAACAAGTAGGAGTATTCTCAATGAGAAGATTGACCATAATTCATAACTCTGGGGAATAGTCAGGAGATTCAAAGTGTAAGTAGATACAGTGGACCCTTGAATGACCTGGGTTTAAATTGCATGGGTTGACTTATAATTGAATTTTTTCATTAAATTTTCACTAGAGTACTAGACGACCCATGAGCCATTGGTTGAATCTGTGAATGTGGAACTGTGGGTACAGAGGCTCAACTGTAAGTTACACTCAGATTTTAAACTGCTGAGTTGTTCAAAAGTCAACTATGATTTGTAAGGAAAAATTGTTACAGAAACCAAGCTAGTGGTCAGCTGTTCTTCACCTGGGATCTCTTGACCCATTTGGTCCAAGATTAAGTTTCAGGTGGTTTCTGGACTCTCTGCAGTGTGGTTATGTGTAGGATTTTTCTGGGAAGAGGGTTCATAGCATTCATCAGATTTCCAGGAAGGTGTGTGACCTACAAGTAGTAAAATGTTGAAATGAACAGTATCAAAGCAAACAACTCAATCAAAAAAGGGGGAGAAGACCTAAATAGACACTTCTCCAAAGAAGATTTACAGATGGCCAATAGGCACGTGAATAGATGCTCAACATCAGTAATTATCGGTAATTATTAGAGAAATGCAAATCAAAACTACAATGAGGTACCACCTCACACTGGTCAGAATGGCCATCATCAAAAAGTCTAAACAATGAAGGCTGGAGAGGGTGTGGAGAAAAGGGAACCATTCTACCCTGTTGGCGGGAGTTGGTAAGTTGGTGCAGCTACTATGGCGAACAGCATGGGGGTTCCTCAGAAAACTAAAATAGAATTACCAGATGATCCATCAATCTCACTCCTGGGTGTATATCCAGATAAGGCTATAATTCAGAAAGATACCTGCACCCCTATCTTCGTAGCAGCACTACTCACAATAGCCAAGACATGGAAACAGCCTGAATGTCCATTGACAGATGAATGGGTAAAGAAGATGTGGTATATATATACAATGGAATACTATTCAGCCATAAACAGAATGAAATAATGCTACTTTCAGCAACATGGATGGAACTAGAGATTATCATACTCAGTGAAGTAAGTCAGAAAGAGAAAGCAAATGCCACAGTATCACTTGTACATGGAATCTAAAAAATATGACACAAATGAGCTTATCTATGAAACAAACATTCTGATAGACATAGAGAAGAGACTTGTGGTTGCCAAGGAGGAGGAGAGGTGGGGGAAGGATGGACTGGGAGGTTGGGGTGAGTTGATGCAAGCTATTACATGTAGAATGGATAAAAGCACAGTCCTACTGAGAGCACAGGCAACTATATCCGATGTCCTGAGATAAACCATAACAGGAAAGAGTATAAAAACGAGTGTATATATGTACAACTGTGTCACTTTGTGTGCAGCAGAAATAAACACAGCATTGGACATTAACTGTAGTTCAGTAAAAATAAAAAGGAAGCAGTGTCAAATTAAGGTTCAGGGAAATGACTGAAGAGTGTCTATTTAATCTACACATTTGGAGCTTACTAGGGATTTAGAGCGGTTTCAGAGTGCAAGTGGAAGACACGTTGGAGTTCATGGAGAAGTGAATTGGAGCTGGAGAGGCAGAGGTGAGGACGGGAGTATAGAGTTCTCTCGCTGGAAATCTGGATGATAAGGGGAGGAGAGATTGCCTGATAGAGGGGAGCAAGGTTAAGCAAAGCATAGCAATGCCCCGCCTGGCCTCATCTGTTGCAGGCCCCTTGCCACACTATCCTCTTTGTGCTTACATCCTGAGATTTTTCAGTTTGTAAGAGCTGTTCTGCTGTCCAGCCTTTGAGACTGCTTGTGTGGGCTGGCATACATTCGTTCATAGCTTTTGATCCCAAAGAGGTTTTGAGCTCCATGACAACCAGGATTTCTTTTTCTCTTTAGTTTGGTGTTCTTTCCCTCTCACCCCTTTTATTCTCTGCATATAGTTAATGGCACTGGCATCGATTTCAGGATATGGGATAGGACCACGATCCAGTGGAAACAGTGGTCGAAGTGCCAAGGGTGTCGAGAGCATCTCTGGTGCAGGGTTTCCCTTACAGCTCTCCTTGGATGCCGTCAGGTCCCTGGGGGGGATTCCAGGTTGCTGTGTACCGTAGGCTTGGCTTCCTAAGGTTTTCCCCTTTGGGAAAGGCCCTCAAAAAAATCTGTCCAGGAGGAAAACAGAAGTGTGGAATAGATACCCACTGCCCACGCTCCCCTCCTCCCACTTTTGGGCTTCTTTTCTTAATCTTTTCTTAATCGGACAGAAGATTGATTTGATGGGAGGGACACCAGGCTGAACTGCTGTGGGAACAGAAAAGTCAGCTGGGACTTCCCTGGTGGCACAGTGGTTAAGAAACCCCCTACCAATGCCGGGGCCACAGGTCCCATCCCTGGTCTGGGGAGATCCCACGTGCCGTGGAGCAGCTGAGCCCATGTGCCACAACTCCCGAGCCTGCGCTCTGGAGCCCGTGCACCGCGACAAGAGAAGCCACCGCCTGCCGCATCTAGAGAAAGCCCTCACACAGCAACAAAGACCCAGTGTAACCAATAATAAATAAAGAAAAAGAAAAAAGAGAAAGGTCAGCTGAAGTATGGAAGTTGAGATTTAGCAGCTTTTCTGAATTCATCTGGATGTCCTTCAAT
Organism: Dama dama; assembly: GCF_033118175.1. Classification (NCBI taxonomy): domain Eukaryota; kingdom Metazoa; phylum Chordata; class Mammalia; order Artiodactyla; family Cervidae; genus Dama; species Dama dama. The sequence continues at coordinate 53,058,237 of NC_083710.1, forward strand.
CAAAGGAAACCTGCAAAGTAGCTTTTGTGGCTCATTCCTACCGCTTCTTTTAATTTTCTGCCCTGAGAAGTAAAATATTTTCCTGCCTCCCAGGGTGCCCTCCTCACCCAAGACAGCTACCTTCACGTGAATTCTTCCTGTTCCCTCCAGCCCTAATGAGAAGCCATCCAGTGTCCCTGTACTTCTAATATCAGATAAAGGTGAAAAGAATTGATCAAAGATTAAATGAGAGTTAATTCTCCACCAGGGAAGCCCAGTGTGCTGCAGTCCGTGGGGTCACAAAGAGTCAGACACGAATGAGCGACTGAACAACAACAAATTCTCCACCAACAATCAATTCTTATTAGAACATTCACTTCTTAGCTAGAAACTTGTTAAGAAATGAATCTGCGGTTGGTTAAGTTTGGAGTAACAACATTTTGGACCCTACCCTTCCCAGACTCTTTTAGCCAAGAAGTAAAATAAATCAGCTTAGACATTTCAGGTCCAGAGCCAGCCCACTGCCTTCCTCACCTTCTGTGGAAACTGTGTATCACCTTGAGTGGTCACTGCCTGGTGAGAAAGTGGAAAAAATATTCACATGACTTCTGAGAAGCCTGAATGCTTTGGATAATCTGCATATTCTGTACACGCTTCATTCGTACAAGTTAAATGGAAGCATAGTATATACATACTTTGTTCCGTGATTTTGGTGCTTAATGGACTAGCCTGACTGCTCTGACATATTGGAACCTGCTCATCTGTATGCTCGGTGGCTCACTTCTGTCCAACTCTTTGCCACAACTTGGACTGTAATCTGCCAGACTCCTCTGTCCATGGGATTTCCCAGGCAAGAATACTGGAGTGGGTTACCCTGCCCTCCTTCAGGGGACCTTCCCAACCCAGGGATCCAACTTGCATCTCCTTCACTGGCAGGCAGATTTTTTTTTTTACTGCTGCGCCTCTGGGGAAGCCCATATTGGCACGTAAAGGGCTTAAACAATTTTTTTTTTTGATAGTGCAAAATCTAATATTTTTAATTATAGTATTTTATTGACCAGATGAACTAGAATTTATTTAGCTTGTCTCCTTTTGATAGATGCTTAATTTCATCCTGATTTTTTATAATTATAAGCAGCGCTTCTGTGAATGATATTGGGCATACGTCACTTTGCATGTGTGTGGTTATAACTGTAGGATGGTTCCCAGCCGTAAATTGTTGGTTTTCCTCTCTGGAGGGGTCTGCCAATTTACACTTCCACCAGTCAGGCAAGAGAGGGACTGTTTCCACTATTCTCATTCTTATTAGTTAGAAAGATGAAGATGGTATCTTGCAGTTTTGATTTTGTATTAATCTGATGAGACTGACCATCTCTTCATATTAAGAGCAATTTGTAGCTTTTTTATTAAGTCTTTATAGTCCTCCCTCCTTTTTGTAAGAACTCTTTATTCGGAAATTGCCTCTTTGTGTAGGATGTGTTGCAGGTATTTTTATTGTGTGTGTGTGTGTGTGTGTGTGCACGCGTGCAGGCTGGCTTGTATTTTGACTGTTTTTCTATGAATAAACTAAATCTGTACATAGTTGAGTTTATTAATCTTTTGTGGTTTTGTATCATAGGCACTTTTCTCATTCCTAGAGTACAAAAATCTCCTAGTTTCTTTAGGTTATTTTGTAGGTCTTTTATACTTTACAATCATTGATTTAGTTGGAATTAACTTGCTTTAAGGCCTGAGCTATAGATCTAACTTTCTTTTTCCCTCAGATAGCTACCTAGGTGAATTCACTTTTTAAAATGTGAACTACCTATGGCAAATGCTACAAGCTGTCTATCTGATATCCTTCCTTCTCTTGTCACCCTTTGCATGGTGATATTTGTGGGAATGTTAGTAAATCCAGATGAAAAGGTTTGTCTTCTTAGACACCCTTGTGCTTAGAGGGTCCATGTGTCACAGGTGACTTTAGGATGGAGCTTCCAGGAGAGCTGTGCCCTTGGGGGTAAAGAAGGACAGGCCGATAGACTAACCTTTTGGTTTTACTATTTCCCTCTTTTCCTGCCTGGGTGAGGGTATAAGGTGCAGGTGTCCAGCATTTGTAGGCCATCGGGGAAATGATTGTGGATTATACTTTGAGGATGGATGCTATAAACTTTACAGAGAAATATAACTGAAATAAAACACTTGTTGAAAAAATTCCTATCTCTGGCAGCAGAGGTCAGAGTACCTCTGTGTATGGGTATGTTGGCAACCTTAAAGCAGAGCGTGAAATACAATGGAAGGATGCAACTAAACAGAAGGGCTGAATTCTTAGTTTTCATTCCTAATATATTGGCCTTCCCCAAACTGGACATGGCAGTTGGGTATTCACAGATCTACGCTGAGATCTGAAGTCATCTCAAATCAATATTAATATGTCCATTTTCTCGCCAGGTTGTACCCTGGGTTTTGAAAGGCAGAGAAAATCTCCTCGAAGGATGGATCTATTTGGTTTCAGCTGACAAACAATATCCCGATTAGAGTAATGAAATAAGTAGTGGCCCATATTTAAAAAATAGAGGCTGAATTGTTCAGAAAATGCAAGTAATCATTTACCAAAATTACTGGATTGAATCTGCCAGCAGCAGCAAATAGTTGTGGTGAATATATGGTTTCAACTCCCTTTCTCTGGCATTTATAATTTTATCTTCAGGTTAGATTATAACAGAAGAATGTTCAAACCTATTTGTGGACTTCCCTGGTGGCGCGGTGGATAGGAATCTGCCTGCCAATGCAGGGAACACAGGTTCAATCCCTGGTCTGGGAAGGTTCCACATGTTGTGGGGCAACTAAGCCCATGCCCCACAACTACTGAGCTTACATTCTAGAGCATGTGCTCTACACCAAGAGAAACCACCGCAGTGAGAAACCCAAGCATTGCCACTAAGAGTAGCCCCCACTCACTGCAACTAGAGAAAAGCGCAGCCAGCCAGCAAGGAAGACTCAGTGCAACCAAAAATAAATGCATAAATAAAATTAAAAAAAAAATCTGTATCCTGTATTTTCTTTCAGTTAAAGTCTTTTGTAAACCGGATTTACCTTAGGTCCCATGGCTATAAAACACATGCTTTCATAAAGCAATGTTTAAATCAACTTGTTTACGAAATCGGGCTTTTTTTAGGTTGATATATCCTTTCCCCTCTCCTAATCTTAGCATTCATTTTAGTTCCAAAAATAAACTTAAACACACTCTTTGGAGTATATTCTCTCCTCTGTTGTGCTGATGGAAGTCTGAACCAACGAGACAAATCCGAAGACATCTTTGTTGCTAGAGGCAAGCTCGGGAGGTGGGGGGTGAGCTTTCTAAGAGAGAGAGCTCTTGTGTCTAAATGTTACCCAACCATTCATTGCTGGAATGCTATTCTTCAAACAAAGAATGACTTATTTACTTAGTTGAAGAAAGTGGTCAATGAGACATGAGGCTAGTAACAGAAAATGGAAGAACATTTTATAAATTGGCCTCTCTATTCATCAATTTCTCCTCCTTGTAAAACACACACACACACACACACACACGGATGTCATTTATACAGTTTTTCTTGGAAGAAGCAAAGTAATAAACAAAATGCAGGAGAAAATTTAGGAAGTTTCCCCTAAAACTGCACATGTTTTTCTCTCTGTTCATTTGTTCACTTGTGTCTGACTCTTTGCAGTCCCTTGGACTGTAGCCTACCAGGCTCCTCTGTCCATGGGATTTTTCAGAATACTGGAGTGAGTTGCCATTTCCTCCTCCAGGGGATCTTCTCAATCCAGGGCTTGAATCTGCATCTCTTGTGTCTCCTGCATTGGCGGGTGAATTCTTTTACCCTCTGAGCCATCAGGGAAGGCCCCGCACATGTTTATAGAGTAGAGAGTGTAGTCACATTTTTGTTAAAAGCATCCTTAGCATCCTACCTGGAGCAGAGGAGACCATCCATAAATGTTAATGGAATGGATGAATAAAATTATGCTGTCAAGTACAGTGTATTAATTTTTAAGTATGTGACTTCCTCCAGGCTGAATATTTGACTGACCTGATGGAACAGTGACTGTTGCTAGTCCTTGATCTCTTTGATGGCTAATGGAATTATAGTTAACAGAAGCAGATTTTTCAGCACTTGCTCTGCTGTATCTGAGTTATACACAGAGGAGCCAAGCACTGGAAACTGATTTCCTTACATTAATACGGATACCTTTTCTGGGTGTTTGACTGCAGGGGGAGAGTGAACTTTAGATGCAGTGTAGCAGGTAATGTAACACCAGGGCAGGGAGCAAGAATTTGTGAGGTGTTGATTCTCCTGAGTTCCGTGAATGGCGCTCCCTTTGTATCAATCCACACCTGAAGATTAGGTTTTTCTCCTCTGGATAAAACATTCCTTATTTAATGCATTCCACAGCAACTACCCCCTGAATGTGAAATTTAAACCATGTTTCCCTAGCTAACAAAGATGAGAAGACTTTGCATTATTAAAGCTTTTAGCTGCTAAGAGGGGTGTTAGGTACAGAGGTTGACGACACCCCCTCCCCCACTGTTGTTTTTAAAACAAAAAACAGCTATTTGGGAGTAATAGTTTTTTTGTAATAAGGTGGCCATTCTTTGTGATTGCCCATAGGCCTTTTCCAAGGGCTTTTAACCTATTAGATGGTTAACATTGTAAATTGGACTTACTACTTTTAGTCTGTAATTGAAGATTTTGATATGCAAACTATGAAGTTTTGCTTTTGGATCAAATCCTGGTTGTTCAGTATTCATTTGTGCCCAAGATAAGAGCAACTTATCTTTCTTTTTTAAAAAAGGCTTTTAAGGCCTTGTCTATGGTATAGAATGAGCCTACGTGGTTTTTTTTTTTTTTTTTTTCTGGATTGTTTTCTGTGGTTTTGTTTAATTCAGAAGTGACATGGCTAGTCACACATACATTAAACACTAATAAAGACTTGCATGTTTGGAGTAATGGCATGGCCACTAGTGGGAGATACAGACCTCAGAAAGTCCTTTCTACAAAAATCTACTCTAATACTTTTGGTTAATTAGAGATTTGTTTAGTTAATGTTTCTTTAAAACTGAAGTTATTTTCTGGGAGAATTAACCATTATCATTCAGTTTTTCTAGCATTTGCAATTAAATTTTGACTACACTGGGGATATGTTTTATATTGATATTTATAAGCTGCTTTTTGTTTAAATATCATTCAGTAAGTAGGAGTACCTACTGTGGGCTAGTGACCTTTGTAGGTGCTTTGGATATGTTAGTGAATAAACCAGACAAACATACAGAATAACTATAAGTATTAAGTTTATTACATAATGATGTTAATACTTAATATTGTTTACCTTATAATATTTATCAGTATTATCTCCTCCTATCTGTTTAAACTTAATATTATTCAGCCACATTTACTGAATTTGCAGACACTCTTAAGTAGAAGTTAGATTTGTGTGTCCTAATAGAAGTCCTAATTCCTTATTTTTTAAGGAATATTTTCTTTTTTCATATAAACTTATTTAATTTTGGCTGTGCTGGGTTCTTACGGTTTTGTCATTTTGAGAATATCTCATAAATGGAATCATACTTCTCTCACTTAGCATAATGCATTTGAGACTCATTCATGTTGTTTGTATCAGTATTTCACTTCTTTTCATGGCTAAGTGGTTTTCCTGGGACACATGTACTGCAGTTTATTGATTCCCATTTGAAGGATATTTGGGTTGTTTCTGGTTTTTGGCAGTTATAAAACCATGGTGAACATTCATGACAGGCTTTTTGTTTTCCTTGAGTAAATGCTGAGGCATGGGATTGATGGGTCCTCTTGTAACTGTATGTTAACTTTATCAGAAATTGACAAACTGTTTTCCACAGTGAATCTTTCTCTTTATTACATTGACAGTATTGAGCATTTTTTGTGTGCTTAGTTGCCGTCGATATATGATAGAATGTTCAGATTTGCCCATCTTTTAAATTGGGTTTGTCGGGGGAGTATGTAATTTCCTCAGTTATGTCTTGCTGCAGCAAAAATTTGAAGCGATGGTTGGACCAGTGTTACAGCTTGGTGTTAAAGCTCAGTTTTATTTGGCAAGCAAAGGAAAATACATATTTGAGGCATGTGAGTGGGCCAACCCAAAAGAAACGAAGAGAAGAGAAGCAAGAGGCTCAATTTTGGCTCCTCTTTCACCTGAGATTCTCACTCCGGTGCTTGGACCTTCCTTTGTTCTATTTTCGTGGGCTTTTTCCTTTCTTTGTCTTTTAGCCACTGCTATTTTGGACTCCTTTTTCCTGTTCTAACTACCTAATAGGTTGATTTCTAGCATTTTATAATCTGGGCTTCCCAGGTGGTACTAGTGGTAAAGAATCCTCCTGCCAATGCAGGAGATGCAAGAAACTTAGGTTTGATCCCTGGGTCAGGAAGATCCCCTGGAATAGGAAATGGCACCCCACTTTAGTATACTTGCCTGGAAAATTCCATGGGCAGAGGAGCCTGGCAGGCTACCGTCTGTGGGGCTGCAAAGAGTTGGACATGACTGAGCATACATGCATTCGTATTCTAGATATAAGTCCTTTATCAGTTGTGTCTTGTAAAAATTCTCCCAGTAATTTGATTTTTTTTGGTGTCTTTCCAAGAGTAGAATTTGTGTCACAACACTAATTATTGTCATCCTTTTATTTAATCCAATCATATACTTCTATTTTTCTTAATAGATTCCTATTCATCTGTTCCATTCTTTTCCAGTTCTTTTAAACCCACTACTGTATTGAATATATCTATTAGTACTATGGAGTAGTGAAAAAGAATATTTTCTAGGTATCCAAATTTAGTCAGGTTGAAAATTTGTAGTTTTTTTTTTTTTTCATTTAAACATGGGTTGCTAAGAGTTGGACACAACTGAGCGTCTTCACTTGCACTTTTCACTTGCATGCATTGGAGAAGGAAATGGCAACCCACTCCAGTGTTCTTGCCTGGAGAATCCCAGGGACAGGGGAGCCTGGTGGGCTGCCATCTATGGGGTCGCACAGAGTCGGACACAACTGAAGCGACTTAGCATCAGCAGCATTGAAGGCAGAAAGTCTTACGGGAAGGCTAGGAGTTGGCCATCCTTCTTATGAAAATTTGGTTCAGTAAGAGAAAAAATAGAGACTTAGCAATTCTGTAACTTAGCTAGAGAGTGACAGAGCCTGAATGGGACAACAGGTGTCTGACTGAAAGCCTGTGCTTATTACTGTATACTGCCCATTCTTCACTAACCATTTACTTTTCTTTATCTCTTTCAGTGAAGAGCCTTAATTTTATCATATTTATATTATATATAATTTATCATATTTATATATATGATTTATATGATTATATATGATTTATAATTTACAAAGAGCTTTGGTTGTCAGTTATTAGGAAATCTTAGCCACCCCTTCAAGGTTTGATTGTCTATGACACTGTGATTTATTGGATTGATTCTGGTAAATTCTACCTGTCTCAGTATTTATAAGTTATTGTGTAAAAGTAGTGATAGTTGGGTGGGATAGTCTGGGTGGGACCTGTCTCTTTAGGGGCTTCCCTTGTAGCTCAGTTGGTAAAGAATCTGCCTGCAGTGCGGGAGACCTGGGTTCGATCCCTGGGTTGGGAAGATCCCCTGGAGAAGGAAATGGCAACTCACTCCAGTATCCTTGCCTAGAAAATCTCATGAACAGAGGAGCCTGGTGGGCTGCAGTCCATGGGGTTGCAAAGAGTCAGGCACGACTGAGCGACTAACACCCTAACACCCAGTGATAGTTGGAAAATCTAAGTGCATTTTCTGTAACTTTTCAATCCGTTATCCCACAGGTAATTTTCCTAGAATTTGTTAGATTCCGGGAAAGATTTTTGCCTCTGAGTACCCTTTGGTTTAGATTTTCCATGGAATTTGCCCCCATTTCATTTTTCATAGACTTAGTGAATATCCTATAAGGGTAAACTAGAACTTGGAGTTACCTGGGTATGCAGTTTTTGTGAACCCTGTTGGCCCCTGGGAACCAGGCTGTCACACCACAGATTTGAGTGTTCTTATCCCTTCTGGCCAGGTGGCTCAGTGGTAAAAACCTGGCTGCCAAGGCAGGAGATGTAGGTTCACGAAGGTTCAATCCCTGAGTTGGGAAGATCCCTTGGAGGAGGAAATGGAAACCCACTTCAGTATTGTTGCCTCGATAATCTGATGGAGGAGCCTGGGGGGCTGCAGTCCATGGGGTCCTGAAGAGTTGGACGCAATTTAGCGACTAAGCTAGCAGGCACGCAGCCCTTCTGGCTGTAGTTAACTTGTGTTTGTGTCAAGAGGAAGGAAACTAAAGCCTCATCCCACACTATTGTCTTCCAAAAGCAAGGCAGAGAAAGAGACCAATTAAAAGATGAAAGCCTGGCAGTGCATTTTGATCTTGTCTGCCCACTCTGAGCAGCCTCCAGGCCCTGTCAAGACAGGAAGCAGCAGAGCCTTGGAATACTTACTGGATTTGTCCTATGGAAACTCACTCAGGACTCAGCCGTTCATGGTTTGTACCAGATGGCTCATGAAGCACATGTCGAAATGAAAGCCATGCTTTCTGGCTCACCTTTGAGCTCACACATAACTCTGTGTGGTCTGTGGTGGTGGCTGACAGACTCAAACATTCAACAGTGAGAGAAATTGGAGGAAGCTTTTTTTTTTTCCCCCACATTTTCAGACTCTTTATTTTTTTATTTTTTTTTCATTTATTTTTATTAGTTGGAGGCTAATTACTTTACAATATTGTAATGGTTTTTGTCATACATTGACATGAATCAGCCATGGATTTACATGTATTCCCCATCCCGATCCCCCCTCCCACCTCCCTCTCCACTCGATCCCTCTGGGTCTTCCCAGTGCACCAGGTCCGAGCACTTGTCTCACGCATCCAACCTGGGCTGGTGATCTGTTTCACCCTAGATAACATACATGTTTCGATGCTGTTCTTTTGAAACATCCCACCCTCACATTCTCCCCCAGAGTCCAAAAGTCTATTCTGTACTTCTGTGTCTCTTTTTCTGTTTTGCATATAGGGTTATCATTACCATCTTTCTAAGTTCCATATATATGTGTTAGTATGCTGTAATGTTCTTTATCTTTCTGGCTTACTTCACTCTGTATGGAGGAAGCTTTTAATAGCCTGGATATAGAGGAAGTGTCTGTGGGTTGTGACAAATGACAGAAAATAGTACAATTTAGTATCAAGTTGGATATCTTTATTCGAGGGAAGGTAATCCATGGATTGGGGGAGTACAAGGCCCCACAAGGAGTGGAGCGCTGTCCCTGAGGCATGTGGGCAAGAGTTGCTGGTGCCTCAGATGGTAAACAGTCTGCCTGCAATGCAGGAGACCCAGGTTCAATCCGTGGGTGGGGAAGATCACCTGGAGAGGAAATGGCAACTCACTCCAGTATTCCTGCCTGGGAAGTGCGTTGACAGAGGAGCCTGGCAGAGTACATTCTGTGGGGTCGCAAAGAGTCAGACATGACTGAGCGACTGACAGTCGCTGAGAACCTTACAGGCAGCAGCTTGGAGCATGAGTGACCAGGTGGCCAGGGATTTCCTGGGAAGGCTAACAGGTCCTGCTCTCCAGGGTGAGGTGGACCAACCGAGCCGAGTTGGAGGATTGTGACTGGTGTATGTTAGGTGTCTCAGCAGTTTTCTGTAAGTGCAGTCTGACTTGGATCTAGGTTTGTGATGTGTGTTGGGCCACCGGAGTGGTCTCCATTTTTTTTTAATCAGTTGTAATTATGTATATGAAATAAGGGGTAATAAATTGGGAGAGAGAGTGACTACTCAGGTGTATTAATTCATTGAGAAAGGAGGCTCCAGGAGATCAAAATCTCCCTTTTACTTTTTTTTTTTTACACCCCCAGTGAGAGGTAAAATTCCTTGAAATATTTTATATTTCATAGGACGGACTAATGGAATGTATACAGAAGGATCTAGGCAAGATTTGTGGAAGCAATACCTGAAAGTAAATCCTCACAGGGAAAGAATCAGAGGAACATTTAGGAGAAGGCAGGTTATGTGTGCAATTGGTCAGCTCATGAGGAATGAGGGACAGTCTACAGGTCCTGTCCGCGTGAAGGCTCTTCTTCCCGTTCTGGACTTACTCTTAGTGACTTTCCAGGCTATGTTTCTATGAAGTGAATGCTGGTTATAGGAAAGGGCTAAAACTTGGCTGTATTAAGATTTGTTTTGTCGGTACCATTAGGCTGTCGTGTGCGATTGAAGTCTTAAGTGACTGGAATAAAGGGTGTATAACTTTTGAAGGAAGAGAACTTGGACAATTTTAGAACACAGTATTGTATTATACAATTTGAGTAATTTGGGAGAAAGCCCTGATAGTGCTTTTGGGCCACCAGAGGGCAGTATTTATAACTCTTTATTGAAGCCCTTATTTAAAAAAAGGAGAAGGAAATGGCAATCCACTCCAGTAGTCTTGCCTGGAAAATCCCTTGGACTGAGGATCCTGGTAGGCTACACTCCATGGGGTCGCAAAGAGTCGGGCACGACTGAGCGATTTCACTTCACTTCACTTCTTTCTTTCAAATAAGGGCTTCTCTGGTGGCCCAGATTGTAAAGAATCCACCTGCAATGCAGGAGACCTGGGTTCTATCCCTGAATCGGGAAGATCCCTTGGAGAAGGGAATGACTACCCACTCCAGTATTCTGGCCTGGACAATTCCATGGACAGAAGAGCCTGGCGGGCTGCAGTCCACAGGGTGACAAAGAGCTGGACATGCCTGACGACTGGCACTTTCACTTTCACATTTTCAGATACTATCACTGAAGACTGTGTGAAAGGGGAGTGGCCTCTGGAGTGAAGAAACAGTACTGGCTTTATACTCGTCCAACCCTCTACCTCTTCTCTGCCTGAATAGCTCCAATAAAATGTCATTTTTTGTCTCTCTGTTTTTTCCTTTCTCCCCAAGTGGAGTTATTCCAGTTTTCAGTGCACATCTCTGTGTAGCACTTATTATATTTTTATTTTTTTATGGAAATATTTTATTTGAAGGAACATGAAAATTAACTGCTTTTACCATGTGACTATGGAATATTAACTACACCTTTCCAATAAAAATTTAATTGTTACTTTTTTAACATTAATTAGTCATTTACAAAGACAGTATCAACTGAGACTCATCCAATTATGACTAATCCATTATAAACAAATAACAATACAGAATTTCAGAATAAGTACTATTAAACTGAGTTAGAGTATGGGAAGCTCATTGGCTATGCCATAATAAATGGATGAAAACTAAAATGGATTTTACACTCTAGGGATATACAAGTGTATCATTTTCCCATATGTCTGCTTAAATTTCTTATACAAATAACAGAAAGCTTCATTTCATTCATTTCGTTTTTGTAAGCTCCTTAGAGAAAAATTGAAAAGATTCCATGATTAGGTCCCAAATTTTATGGTTGCCTTTTCCTACTTCAGTCAATTTCCTGACACATTTAATGTAAGCAGGGAAATCTTTTCAGTAAATTGAGCACATGGAGCTCACACATGTAGTGAAGGATACTGGCCAAGTGACATATGTTTCATATTGTTTTAGTTTCCCCACCTCCCCATACAAGTTTATTCTTTTTAAAAAATTAAAAAAAATTTTTTTGACTGTGCTGGGTTTTTGTTGCTGCCTGGGCGTTTTCTAGTTGTGGCGAGCGGAAGCTGCTTTCTAGTTGCGGTGCACAGTCTTTTCCTTGTGGTAACTTCTCCTATTGTGGAGCGTGGGCTCTAGGCGTGTGGACTTCAGTAGTTGCCGCACATGAATTCAGTACTTGCAGCTCCTGGGCTCTAGAGTGCAGGCTCAGTAGTTTGCCTCATGGGTTCAGTTGCTTTGCATGTGGGATCCTTCTGGACCAGGAATCAAACCCGTTTCTCCTGCACTGGCAGGAGGACTCTTTACCACTGAGCCACCAGGGAAACCCTACCACTTTATTCTTTTTTCAAACAACCTGTGAATTTGCAGCATCGTTTTTGACTTTTACAGAATTATGCCTGACAGTGGCTCTGACAATTTTACACTAAACTCGCCTCTAGTCATTTGGTTGCTGGATTCTCAGCTTTCTCCATAGTCCAGTCATCCACAACCTGGTCATTGTTTTTGAAGGCCTTACTTATTATCTTCTTCTTTTTTTTTTCTTGTCTTCAAACCTATCACTGTCTCCAAAATACTGAATGTGTCCCTTCCACTGGGCTTTATTTCAAGATGGTTCCCAACAGGATGCCTCTTCATTCTTCAATTTATCTTTTCTGGAGAGTGTCTGTCTCCTCCATCATCTTCTTCCCAATCTTGAGGTTTGGGTTTTATGTTTGGAATGTTATTTATGCAATTCTTGAACTTTATTCTATTTAAAGAAAATTCCAGGAAGGCACACTTTGTATGCATTTACATGGAGCTCTGTTTCAGCTTTTGGTCCCTCTGAAGAAAAATCTGAAATTTGTTTTTCTAATTATGTGATCTTTCTCTTCCTGTGAGTTCAGGTTTCATCTTTAGGGTCCAATACAGCATCACTTAACTTCGGTCAGGAGGAAGCAGTCTTTTAAGAGAGTAACTCTCTGAGGACAGACGTACCTTCTCTTGTTGGCTGCACACCCAGAAGTCTGCAAGCTCTGGGGCAGAGCTTCTATCTCTTCCCAATGAAAGACTCCCTGCTAGGCACAGCTCTCAGTGGCTAGGTTCTCCAGGGATTTCTAGCCTGTTGACGTTTCCATGAACGGTAAGTGTTTTCCAGGGTTCACTGGTTGTAGGCATAGTCCATTTTCTCAGTGGAAGCATCCTTACCTGCTCACTTGGGTGGGACAGAAAAACCCTTTCCTTAGAAGCTTCCTCTTCTAAGGAAAGTATGGGCCTGGCTGGGTCTTCTCTGGCCTAATCTGCCCATGCTGGGCCTCCTGGCAGGCCTCTGGAACTGTCACCAGGAGCCCAAATCCATATTTAATTTCCTGTTAGGCTTCATGGGTGATAGGGTAACAGATCTCTGTTAGGACTACTTGACTCTCACTCTGCCCATCGTAGTGAGAAATCTTATTGCAGTCAGTTGAAGTTTGTGTTCTGTGTTCTAATAAAACTTTATTTATAAAAACAATTGGCAGCCCTGGGGTTGGCCCACAGACCCTAGTTGGCCCACAGACCCTAGTTGGCCCACCTCTGGTTTAAGGGCTTCCCTGGTGGCTCAGTTGGTGAAGAATCCACCTGCAATGCAGGAGACCCTGGTTTGATTCCTGGGTCAGAAAGACCCACTGGAGAAGAAATGGGCTACCCACTCCAGTATTTTTGGGGTTCCCTTGTGGCTTAGCTGGTAAAGAATCCACCTGCAATGTGGGAGACCTGGGTTTGCTCCCTGGGTTGGGAAGATCCCCTAGAGAAGGGAAAGGCTACCCACTCCAGTAGTCTGGCCTGGAGAATTTCATAGTCCATGGGGTTGCAGAGAGTCAGACACAACTGAACGACTTTCACTTTCACTTTCTGGTGGCTCAGATGGTGAAGAATCTGCCTGCAATGTGGGAGACCTGGATTTGCTCCCTGGGTCGGGAAGATTCCCTGGAAGAGGGATTGGCTACCCACTCCAGTATTCTTGCCTGGAGAATTCCATGTGCAGAGCAGTCTGGCAGGCTACAATCTAGGGTTGCAAAGAGTTGGACATGACTGAGCAGCTAACACATTCACTTTTTCACTTTTCAGTAAATTAAGTTAATAAGTTATCTCTCATGTTATTTTAACACAGTACTAAGCAGATTGATAAAGCACATTGATTTTGTTGATTGTATTTTGAATGTTCTTTGTTTAGTGATCAACAGTTGTTTCCAGTGGCTGAATAATAATTATAGGTAGTTTTTCTGACAATGCTTCAATGAAGTTCTCAGAATATGTGAAGGATCATCTATATTTATATTATATATATAATATATATATTTATATAAATAAATAAATTAAAAATATATATATTTATAAATATTTAAAGTTAAAAACTGGAGATTTGATTGAAAAGTTTTGACAAGTCCATTTGGAATGTTAAAGAAAACTGGAAGGTTTTTCTAAACCAAACTGTGACTGAGAAGAATGTTTTTAAAAAGCTTTAGAAAAATTAGTTTTGCTTCAGGTAATGTGAATATAGCCAAAATAGCTCTCTGTTTATAGAGCAGTGACTTAATGTTTGAAATATTATTCATCCCATCAATCTTCTGGGTGTGTGTTAAATAGAGGATGTTTGTTCAGTGTAGTTTCAAAATGCAGCATGGTTTATCATAAGAAAAAATTTCAGGATCTGTATGGTCCTGGCCTGACTTAGTGTCATGAGTTACTTACTCTTAAATGTAACACAGAAATGTTTAGTATCACACTGAGGTCTTCCCTGCAGCCAGCTAAGCTCAGGTGTCCTTCCTCAGCCTTTGTACGACCAGAATGGAGGCGCTTCGCTCATGGTGCCCAACGCTTGGCTTCTTGGTCCAGTGCCCTGCTCCCTCCCAGACTTTTCCACTCTGTCCCCTGGAACAGTTTTATGGCGAACATGCCAATGTTTAGCCCACCCCTAAAGCCTCCCTTTACCTCTGTGCCATAAGAGGAACCCAGCCCTCTCTTTTCCAGTAGCTTTTCCCAGTGGAGTTGCCATCTCTCCCACACCTCAGGGCTGGAAGAAGTGGCCACGTTCAGATGGTTGGCCTGAAATGCTCACATGAAATATCTGTTCCCTAGACCAGGGGGTTAGGCCGTCCAGTATCTTTCCTGCTCATTACTGGTTGACTGCTGCCCTTCACTTGCTCCCTTCTATTCAGTGAAGACTTGAGCACTTGGCTCATGCCTCCCTCCTGTCCTGACCTGCCATCATGCTGGGTAAAACAATGTAGACTGGGAGGGCCCATCATGTTCTCTCACTTCCCAGTCCACGACTTCGATTTCTACTCCAGCCACTTTCTTTGATGTCCTCATCCTGGATCTCGTTATTTCCTGGGAAGGCTGCACTTTCACGTTATGACATCCCAGCATCTTACTCTTCAGCTTGTCCAACCTCTTACCTTACAGCTGCAACTAAACCTGTTGATTTGAAAACAGGTTTTCAACTTGAAATCCCTTTCTTCCTTCTTAGCAGCTGCCTGTCTCTGCTTCCCTCCCCTGCTTAGCGTAGTCTGTACGGCCTACTACTAAGCCACTAGAGATTGTCTTCAAACTTGTTCCCTTGTCCTATCAACGTCTACATGGGAAAACCCAGCTGGCGACGGCCTGCTCAGGTGGTCTTGACCTGGACACACTCCAGGTTGCCCAGCTAGTTTCTGAATCATTAGTCCTCTTAGTGTCTCTTTCTCTCTCTCTCTGCATGGCACGTGGGATCTCAGTTTCCTGACCAGGGACCGAACCTGGATTGGAAGCACTGAGTCTTAACCACAGACCCCCAGGGAAGTGCATTACTCAGTATCTCTTAAAGGTTATTTACCCAGGACCTGCAGGAGGGCTGATTTTCCCTCAATTCTTTTCAAGTTACCTCTGGATCCTGCACATATGTATACCTACTCAGCGTTCCTTCTGGGTTTTCCAGTCAAATTTTAGGTCTTTCAACCTGGAATGTCACTTCACGCCAGTCATCACATGGCTGTGCCTTTTTCCACAATGTCTTCCCGGAGAAAAACCTCTCCGGGAAATTTAACTAATTTCATCAAGGCTTTTATCGACAGCAGGTAAGACCTGTGACCTCCATCCAGCCTTATTTTGACTTTAGACTTTGACTGGATACAATTCAGAAGCGTCTTGCCTTGCTCAGACAAGCTAGAGTTCGTCCGGCATTGTGCATACTCTTGTATAAGTTGGTCTGCTCATGTTGAGGATTCAGAGTATGTCTTTACAGAAGCTGTAACTTGGCTTGATTTCTCAGGTTGAGATGCTAGAAAGTGGCGTGGAGGAGCATGTGTGCTGTGCTGTCTCTTCAGTTGCGTCCAACTCTGTGACCCCATGGACTGCAGACCTCTAGGCTCCTCTGTCCTTGGGATTCTCCAGGCAAGAATACTGGGGTGGGTTTCCATGCCCTCCTTCAGGGGATCTTGATCCAGGGATCCAACCCACATCTTTTACATCTCCTGAATTGGCATGAGGGTTCTTTACCACTAGCGCCAGCTGGGAAGCCCATGGAAGAGTATGGTTCTCCCTAATCCATGACTCTGGCTCTCGTTTTGGCTCAAGTGTGTGGGTAGCTGTATGACCTAGTCTTTTGTGGTCAAACAATCATCACAGTGGCCTGAACTATCAGCTTAGACTTCAAAAAAGAAGCAGGATTTGTGTCATAAACAGTGACCATTCTCATCCGTGAAAGCACTTATTAAACAGCCACGTTTTGAAAAATGTCCAAATACAGATGAGTAAATAATGCAGGCGATTTTAGTCTTTTTGTTCCACTCTGACATTTGTTCTATTATTAGCCTCTTTCTGGAATATGGGCTTTCGTGGTGTGGCCATGAAGGAATTCATCAAAATTTCATGCGGCCTGCGTGGGTCTCCATTGTCCGCGGCTGCCATCTGGCTCAGCCTCGGGCTGAGGTGATCATTATTTCATGCGCTCTCCCGCCCCCGTCCCTGCCGACACTGAATCTGTTTTCCTTCTGCTCCAGCTTTTCCATCTTCTGATTCTGTTCTCTGTTCCAGGATGTACGATGACTGTCATTATTCTCTGTTAGGGGAGGAAGATATGAGTGCACGCTGGCTTTTGGCTTTTCCACTTCCCCTCAGGACATTAGTCTAGGCTCTCGTGTGCTGCCAGAAGCTCTCAGGTGTTTTTCCCCAGTGTAGGTACCATCTGTCTGAGCTGGGACTCTGGTTTCTGGATCGTGGCCTGAGAGGCAGGGAGGCTCATTGGCTCTCCCATCTCCTCCCACTTTTCCACGGCTGCCAGGTAGTGAGTGCCCTCATCTTTCTCTCATCACACCTATATTTTTTTTTCCCAGAAAGTCAGAATCATTTTTGGCTGAGCTGTGATCTCTGAATCTGAACTCACCATTCTCTGTGTACCTCACGCAGCAGTATCTCTTTACTTTTCTCCTTTTGGCCTTTTGTTGTTACTGTTTTTCAGTAGCTCAGTCGTGTCTGACTCTTCGAGACCCAGTGGACTGCAGCATACCAGGCCTCCCTGTCCTTCACTATCTTCTAGAGTTGCTCAGATTAATGTCCATGGAGCCGGGGATGCTATCTAACCATCTCATCCTCTGCCACTTCCTTCTCTTTTTGCCTTCACTCTTTCCCAGCATCAGGGTATTTTCCGGTAAGTTGGTTCTTCTTACCAGGTGGCCAAAGTGTTGGAGCTTCAGCATCTAGACTTCCAATGAATATTCAGTTTGGGCCTTTAGGAGAAATGAATTGAGATTTTTTTTTTTTCTTTCAAATATTTGCTGTTGTGCATGTTACACAGTGGGGTCAGGCAGGAGAAGATGTGTAACCTGGATGGAGGTTCCTGACCTCCATAAAGTTTCAGTCTATGGCAGAAGAGCAGATGACCACGTGATGGTGATTTGAGGCAGAATGGGGTAAAACTCCTGAATTAGTGGCTCAGAAAATCAGTCTCCCAGAAGAGCAGAGAGAAGGAAGATTGCTGGGGTAGTGGTGTTTGGAGAAGACAGTGGAGGAACATACTCTGAGTTGTTAAGATGGAGGGATGGAAGCATTAGGGGTTGCTGATTTCTTGTGTTTACATAGAATCAAGGATCAAACCAGTCAGTCCTAAAGGAAATCAGACCTGAATATTCATTGGAAGGACTGATGCTGAAGCTGAAACTCCAATACTTGGGCCACCTGATGCAAAGAGCTGACTCATTAGATAAGACCCTGGTGCTGGGAAAGATTGAGGGCAGGAGAAGGGGATGACAGAGGATGAGATGGTTGGATGGCGTCACTGACTCAGTGGGCATGAATTTGAGCAAGCTCCAGGAGATGGTGAAGGACAGGGAGGCCTGGCCTGCTGCAGTCCATGGAGTTGCAGAGTCGGAGAAGACTGAGCGACTGAACAACAACAGAATCAAGGAATCACATGGAGAATCCAGGGCTGAAAGACCTGGAGGGAGAGAGGGTGGGCTTAGTCTGCAGGTCAAATGGACCTTTGGAAGATTCTGAGCAGTGGTTTTTTTGGGTGATAAAGCCCTTTTTGATTTTTAAGGAATGATAGGTAGGTAGCCTTTGAAGTACAGAGTAGAGAAGGGGCAGATTAAAGCAGGGTGATCAGTCAGTTGTTAAAATGCTACATCTGCCAGAGGAGAAGCCCAGAACTGGGGTGGAGCGAATGATGTGGGTTTGAGGGACAGGAAGGTTCATGCTTGTGTTTTGAGTCTGGTCAGCTGGGCATCCTGGTATCAGGATTTCAGTAGAAGTGGGGTGTGGCTGTTCAGTCCTGGGTGAAAGGGAGGTCTGCTTTCCATGCAGGCTGGGTGGTTTTGTAAGTAAGAGCTCTCAGGAGGAAAGAGTCAGCAGGGAGATGAAAAGTGAGGCTGGAGGTGTGCTTGGGGGAAGGGCAGGGCTACCTGCTTGGTGTTTGTAATTGAATGAGCAGAATTTAGGAGGTGGAGGAACACTGAGTAGGTGACCTGAAGAATTTGGAGGGAGTGGTTGGCAGATCAGGCCTCACAGTTTCGGGGAGGTGAAGTAATCACGATGGAGAAGTTTTCCAGATTAACCCTCTCACCTCCCACACATTCTGTCACGCCCAGCCGCCCTCTGCCAGGAACCCTGCTCGGTGTTGTCCAAACATTCAGGCATTTGGTTTTGCCTGACCTTTCAGGCACATCTTCAGTTTGTTATGCCTGCTTTTTAAATAAACAGGGTGACAATATATGGCCTTGACATACTCCTTTCCTAGTTTTGAACCAGTCCTTCATTTCATGTCCAGTTCTGATGCTTCTTGACCTGCACACAGGTTTCTCAGACATATTGAGGTACAATTGACAAATCAGATTGTAAGATATTTATCTTTTTTGTTTTCACCAAATGTAGCTTGGTGTTATATTTTTAAGCTATTTTGTTCAATTTCTTTAAAAAATTTACTTGGATCCAGCCACTGAAAATAGAAAACGAATCCCCTAAGTGTAGTTTATGCCTCTGCAGTACCAGAAACTCGCCAGCAGGTGGTAGAAGAGAACAGGAACGGATTTCCTGCTTGATTTCCAAATTCTTTAACCAAATCAAGACTCGCAAGAACTCGAGATACCTAATGCTAGAGAAGTATTTATTAGAGAGCATTCTTAGCAAGAGTCAGTAATGGTGCTTCTGAAAAAGTTGGGCTGCCGGATGTCTGTCCAGACTGTTTGAAACGGGATCCCTGATGGCTGAGTTGGTAAAGAATCTGACTGCAATGCAGGAGACTGTCTGCCATACAGGAGACCTGAGTTCGATCCCTGGGTCAGGAAGTTCCCCTGGAGAAGGAAGTGGCTACCCACTCCAGTATTCTTGCCTGGAAAATTCCATGGGCAGAGGAGCTTGGTGGGCTGCAGCCCATAGGGTCCCAAAGAGTGGGACATCACTGAGAGACTGAACCATCACCCCTTAGAGAAAGTCCTGAGACCCCTATTGTTTTTCAGGCACTGCAAGTGATTCTTTTACACACCAAATTGAGTCAACAAATGAGAGTCCTTCCTACAAGGCAGGAGTTATGCTGGGCCTTGAGGATACAATGAATAAGCTCCATATATTTTCAAACTGACATGCCTGTGGGGCCAGCCAGGTGGTGAGTGGAGCGAGGAAGGGTGGGTATAACAGATGGGAGGGTAGGCTCTGTGGCTGTCTGCAGAGTGCTCCCGCCCAGGCTGCTGCTGCTAAGTTGCCTCAGTCGTGTCCGACTCTGTGCGACCCCATAGACGGCAGCCCACCAGGCTCCCCCGTCCCTGGGATCCTCCAGGCAAGAACACTGGAGTGGGTTGCCATTTCCAGCTGCCTATCATTAACTCAGGGCAGCCAGCTGTGGCTATGAGTTAATGCATGCCCCGTGTGGCCAGACCATTTCTTTTTAGAGAGAAGCTGGTAAGGCAGATCTTTGCTTCCTGTTTCCCAACTTCAGCATTCTTTGTGGGCCAAACAAAACATGTGTTCAGGTTGGAGTCAGCCTGTCGGCTGTCATATCTGCTATAGGGACTTAGGCCAGTAGGGGGGCCACAAAGGCAAACGTGCACTTGCCTGCATTGGTGTGAGTGTCATGGGCAGCCAGAAGGAGAAGGTGCAGTGGGGGAAGGGGGAGTCTTCAGCACGGCATGAGGGGGTCAGCATGCTTCCGGACATTGAGCTCTCAACGTCGGCCATGTTGTTTTTGAGAAAGACAGTCTCATTCATTCGTGCAGCTGTTATTCCTACCAGGGGACATTCATATCAATCTTCTTATATGTCATTATACCAGAATACTGTTGTCCTTTGGTAACTGCAGGGGATTGGTTCTTGGATCCCTTGGTGATACCAAACAGGGATGCTCAAGTCCCACATATATTGATAAAACGCCCTAGGACAGCCGGCCCTTTGTATTCGTGCATTCCACATTCCCAACCCACAGTACAGAGGGCCAGCTGTTGTCATTGGGTCGCTAAGTCATGTCAGACTGTTTGCGACCCCATGAATTGCAGCAGGCCAGCCTTCCCTGTCCTTCACTGTCTCCCAGGTGTTCCCGGGCCAATCATAGTGTTAAAGAAATTATTCTCAGTGCTTCAATTTTTATAGTCTTGAAACAAGTGATTCCAATAAAAAACTTAAGTTATTACTCAGCCACGGATATGTTAAACTAATCATTAGACATGTTACAGAACCCTGAGCAATATCTAGTTTTGAGATAATCTGGAAGTTTTATTGATATATTAAGGCCCTAAAGAGAACGCAGGAGAAGCTTTCTTCCTACAAGTTGTTTAAAGAAAACAGATTTCTTAACCGTTCTGTTGTGGGGAGGGAGTAATTAATTCACAACAGGAGCCAATGTGGAGGTGCTGTGTCCCTCTTTGTCACACCTTACATATATTTTCTGTTTTGAAATCATTTAGGTAAAGAGAACTATAAAAAAAAGGCCATAAATGTAGTTAACAAAACTTAGTGTTGTGGCATTGTTTAGTGATACTGCAAAGATGACACATTTAAAAATAGGAAGATGCAGATATGTAAATGAAATATCATAATCAAAACATTTCTGTATGTGAGGTACTAAGCTGAAAATTTCCCTTTGCAAATTTACACCTATTCCTATGAAATTACATATAAGTATTTTTTTTAAGGTGCATAAACATTTAGGAAGATAGTAAACAAGTTAATAGTTAACTTAGTTAATAGTGAACTTTCTTTGTGTATGTGGTGTGAGATGGTGTTGAAGGCCTTTTTAAAAGCCATCTTTATTAAACTTGAATAAAATGCACTAATTTTTAAGTGTACAGTTCATTGAGCTTTTTAAAAACATGTTTATTGAGATATAATTCATGTACCATACAGTTCACTCTCTTGAAGTATACAGGTAATTAGTTTTTAATGTATTCACAGAATTGTGCAACCCTCACCACTGCCTAATTTCAGAACATTTTCATCACCCCACAAGGACACCCTATACCCGTTAGCACTCACTCCCATTCTTTCCTTCGCTTAATCCCTGGTAACCACTAATGTACTCTATGTTTCCATGGATTTTCCTACCCTGGACTTGTCACATAAATGGAATTTAACAATATGTGGTCTTTTGTGTCTGGTTTCTTTCATATAGCTTCTTATATTTTTAGGTTTGCCCATGATGCAGGTATGTCAGCACTTCATTCTATTTCATGGCTGAATGGTATTTTATTGTATGGTTATACCACATTTCTATTTATACATTCATCAGTTAATGAATTGGGTTATTTTCATTTTTTTGGCTAATGCGAATAATTCTGCTCTGAACATTTATATACAAGTTTCTTGTGTGGACATGTGTTTTTATTTCTCTCAAGTATGTCCCTAAGAATAGGATTGTCATTATCTCTTTGCTTCTTAGAAATGCATTGTTACGTGGAAGGAAGGCTGACGATTGGGTGATGTTGTTAGCTTGCAGTAAGAAGCCATCGAGAATCATTTAGACAACTCCTGTGTCACAGTCACCTCAAGTTCATCCCTTAATGCCAGACTTACACTGCGGAGGAAAGCATATCCTAGGTCCCAGGGGTGTAACTGCCCATTTGAAGTTCATGTAAAATAAGTAGTGACTCTTACCTGTAATATAGACACACTGTTGCCCAGAATGAATGTTTCCCACAGTCATGACTCTCATAATAATTCACCAGGAGATAAGCAGGTAATTGTTGAGACTTGCTAATGTGTGTGAGACATTTCTACACAAAACAATGATGTCTTTTGACTCTTGAGAACCCATGATTATATTAAGCATTTGAATTCTCCCTAAAATATCCCAATAGTGGATATTCTCATCTCCATGTACCTTGTGTGCTATTTATTCAAAAACTCCTTGATGTAGGAGAAAAAAATAATTCATGCCCCAGACTAGGCTTTTGGTAAGCTTTCTTTCCCTTGCCCTATTGTCTGCCACAGCATAAATTTATGGAGTATGAACCGGTATTTATAGACAAAATGTACTCTATTCTCTAGAAGTCGTTTCTGTGATTGTTAACAGGACAAAGTAGAGCTGTAAAACCTGAGCACATTTTTGTGTGCAATGTTTTTGGTGACTTTAACTAGCTGCTAATAGGGCTCAGATTGTCTTGGATTTTGTATATAGATGAAACCTGGCTCATAAGTTGTCAGTCCTGGAGCAAATCTTTCTTTCCTTGGTTTTATTTAGTTCTTTCCAGTTGTTTTCCATTTGTGGTTTATTAATACTTCTGGCTTAGCAAAAATATTTGGAGACTATAAGCTGAAAGTTGGTAATGGTATTGGTAAGTGGCCACGTCTCTTGGACCAGAAATTATGGTTAAACTCATTCTTTTTTTTTTTTTTTGCCCTACCCGCTCAAAATCTGGGTGTAGTTGGCATTTGGCTTAATGATGATTGAGTGAGAACTTTGAGTGTTTATAAGGATGGTTGGCTTTTTAATTATCTAGGATCACACCAGGAGCTGGGTACTTGCTGTTCATCTTCCCTTTCTGACTGCTTGAAGACTCGGGGAGCTTCCCAGGAGAAGGGGAGTGGAGAGGTGTAATTTACAGTAGCCACTGAGACCAAGGGCTTACTGTGGGCCTGTGGGGCAGAAAATGTTTAGATGTTTAGATATTCTACCACTGTGAGCCTTTTGGGTTCCATTTAGAATTCTGTGGTCTGTGCTGTTCTCATACCAGTACCCTGGAAGACGGTAAGCTGGCTTTGGTTTTGCTATCAAGTAATATTAGCATTGGCAAAAAGAATCCTAGTATATGTCAGGATACTGTGGAGTACAATGCCAGATCTTGAGAGAGGCCAGTGACTTGCGAATTATGTCACTTAAAGCAATGCTGAATATACAATATAAGCTAACCAAGAACTTGTTGTAATTCAAAGGGTTAACCATATTTTAGAGAGATGCCTAGGCTTAAAATACCACTTTAACCACATTTTTCAAAACAGGGTTAGACTTTTAAAGATGAATTTCCAAGAATTGCTTTATCTATTTATATCCCCAGTGCCAAGCACCAGGCTGGGTATGTGCATAGCTGTTGTCATTACATGGTTTTTGAATGAGTGACTAACCAAATGTTTTCTTAGTATTTTAGTTAAAATTAAGAAAGGTTACTTAAATGGAAAGCTGATTTCTAATGTATTCTTCAGTCTGGAAAAATTTTATGTAGCAAGTTAGTGGTGAACAGCTCTCAACATTGAGGCTTTAATTTAAGAATATTCCCTGTTAAAAAGGTGTATCACCAGTGATATGCTTCTGTAGACCCTTGTATGTGTTTGTTCTTGAGCTAGTGCTGAAACTAGGGTGAGTGATTTTGGGAACTGAGGCAAGTTCTTCTTCTAAGACACAGCCATTCCCTACCCACCTACCCCCCAGACACTTGAAGTTTAACCATCAGTTATGCTTTTGGGGGGTCTTGTTCTTCCTTGCCTAAAATATTTGAGTGCAAATATTCACTGCAAGAGTAATTAGATTTAACGTAAGTAACCAGTATGTGTAAGCTGTATTTCAACGAATGAGAAGATGAAAGGCAGTCCTACTCTTGAGAGTGTGCAGAGTAGACTGGGTGGACCTGGTTGGTTCCTGATTACATTGTAAAGCTCCCTCAGTGCTTCCATAGACACTCCTGCTCCCTGCCTGTTACGTAAGGACCAACCTAGGTCCCAATGTAAGCATTCATACTGTATGTGTGGTCAGTTGTGTCTGACTCTCTGCATCCCCACAAATTGTAGCCTGCCAGGCTCCTCTGTCCATGGGATTTCCCAGGCAAGCATACTGGAGTGGATAGCCATTTCCTTCTCCAGGGGATTTTCCGGACCCAGGGATCAAACCCGAGTCTTTTGCACTGGCAGGCAGACTGTTTACCACTAGTGCCACCTGGGAAGTCCCTACCATATTGTAACTCAATTTATTCATGTCAAGAGGGGGTAAGAGCATTCACCACATTGGGCTGCGGTGAAGATTAAGGGAGATTGTGCACAAAGTGAACAGAGTAAATGTTGACTGTTGTAATCCTAGGACCTCTTTTGTAGCTGAGAAGACTGAGGCCTGAGGAAATTGGGAGACTATTTTTTTCAGACAAAGAAAGTCTGACTCCCATCTCAGCTTCTCTGACTTCAAATTTTTTTTTTTCATTTATTTTTATGAGTTGGAGGCTAATTACTTTACAGTATTGTAGTGGTTTTTGTCATACATTGACATGAATCAGCCATGGATTTACATGTGTTCCCCATCCCGATCCCCCCTCTCACCTCCCTCTCTGCCCGATCCCTCTGGGTCTTCCCAGTGCACCAGCCCTGAGCATTTGTCTCATGCATCCAACCTGGGCTGGTGATCTGTTTCACCATAGATAATATACATGTTTCGATGCTGTTCTCTCAAAACATCCCACCCTTGCCTTCTCCCACAGAGTCCAAAAGTCTGACTTCAAATTTTTATTCAGTCAATTCAGTCGCTAAGTCATGTCTGACTCTCTGCGACCCCACGGACTGTAGCACACTAGGCTTCCCTGTCCTTCACTACCTCCTGGAGTTTGCTCAAATTCACTTCCATTGGGTCGGTGATGCCATCCAACATCTCATCCTCTGTCGTCCCCTTCTCCTCCTGCCTTCAATCTTTCCCAGCATCAGGGTCTTTTCCAATGAGTCGACTCTTATCATGTGGCCAAAATATTAGAGCTTCAGCATCAATCCTTCCAATGAATATTCAGGATTGATTTTCTTTAGGATTGACTGGTTGGATCTCCTTGCAATCCAAGGGCCTCTCAAGAGTCTTCTCCAACACCACAGTTCGAAGTCAGCTTCTTTGACTTCAAATTTTTATTAGGGTAGTTTAAAAAGGACAGCCCAGACTCACAGATACTGAAAATGAATTTATGGTAACCAAAGGGGAAATGTGTGGCAGGGGAAGGGATAAATTCCATCCCTGTGGGATGAGCATACACATACTACTGCTGCTGCTGCTGCTAAGTCACTTCAGTCGTCTCTGACTGTGTGCGACCCCATAGACGGCAGCCCACCAGGCTCCATCCTCTCTGGGATTCTCCAGGCAAGAACA
Organism: Dama dama; assembly: GCF_033118175.1. Classification (NCBI taxonomy): domain Eukaryota; kingdom Metazoa; phylum Chordata; class Mammalia; order Artiodactyla; family Cervidae; genus Dama; species Dama dama. Next base: position 53,083,864 of record NC_083710.1, read on the forward strand.
CTGGAGTGGGTTGCCATTTCTTTCTCCAATGCATGAAAGTGAAAAATGAAAGTGAAGTCTCTCAGTCGTGTCCGACTTGCAGCAACCCTGTGGACTGCGGCCTACCAGGCTCCTCCATCCATGGAATTTTCCAGGCAAGAGTACTGGAGTGGGTTGCCACTGCCTTCTCTGATACACATACTACTATATATAAAATAGGTAACCAACAAGGACCTATTGTATAGCACAGGGATCTCTACTCAATATTCTGTAGTAACCTGTATGGGAAAAAGGTCTGAAAAAGAATGAATATATGCACATGTATAACTGAATCACTTTGCTGAACACTTGAAACTAACATAACATTGTAAGTCAGCTATACTCCAATAAAACAGAAGGAATAAAAAGAACGGAGCCCATTCTTTTGGGAAGAATTGGCTTCTCTAAAATTGTGAATAACCTTTTCAATAATTTTACTCTGGGCAAGGAAAGAGCTAGGAGGTAGACACTTTTATCTATTTATATTATGTTTAGTTTTTCCCTAATATTTTCAGCTGTGTGCCATAATCCTTGCATTTTTAGGTTTTTCGCATGACAGTGAGGTTTGTCAAAGTTATTGAATCATAAGTACTATGTACGTCTCATGGAATTCGTTGTAAATATTGGAGCTGTTTTGTGGTGTCATGGGGATTATATAATGATTATATTATATTATAAATGAAGTTTGATGGAACAAGGAGGGAAGGGTGTTTTTATCTCTTTGGCAGCTTCTCAGACTGAAAACATACTAGCTTCTTGATGTGCGCTGGCCTGGGGCGTGTCTCTGGGAACCACACCCTGTAAGGGCACTCTCACTGGAAGGTAAAGGCTAGATTCTGTCCCTAAATGGAACAATTAAGGCAGACCCATTGTTTGTGAATTGTTCCATAATGTGGTTCCTGTGTTCCACAGTGGCTTCTGATGCTGTGTTCCTTGGATTTTTGTTGTTGTTGTTTGTTTTTTGGCATGACTTACGTGAATGTGATTGGTGTGATGATGATCATATGTGTGTATCTTAAATCTCTTGATCTATTAGATGACCAATCAGTAAGTAACTTACCTTGGACTCAACTGTGAGCCCAGCTGAAGCTCATCAGCTAGTTTTTGTCAGCAAACATCCTTTCCCCTCTTTTAAAACAACCTCCAACGGGCAATGTGTTTTTGCACTGCGACTCAACACAAAAACGTGGTCTCGAGTGCTTTGGGGATTCTAAACGTCTTTTAAATGGCTACTTAAAAGGAACTGAAAAATTTAAAACAGGTGAGTGCCTGCTGACTTGTGTTAATGAGTATTTTGCTGATAACCAGTCTGGTATGAAGTAGTCTTTGAGAAGTTCCCAGAATGTTTGGGATTTAAGACATGTGAATTTCATGTCCAGAACCAGAACGGAGAAGTGAAGCTGTAGAGAAACTTGGTGCTTATATACTGGTGGGCAATCTCATCCAGCAAGAAGATTAAAATAAAGCCCCAAACAAAACAGTGAAGGGTATGAATATCATTCCCATTGGTTTACTAAATATATTTCATAGCAAAAAAAAATAGCTTTTTTGACATTTGCCAACTTGGCACTTACTGAGGATGTGTTTGGTTGGTAAGTATTTTCTTCCACAACATATGCCCTTTAAAAATTTCCTATCAGGACTTCCCCTAGTGGTCTAGTGGTTAAGAATCTTCCTTCCAATGCAGGAGACGCAGGTTTGATCTCTGGTCAGGGAACTAAGATCCCACGTACTGTGACCAAGACCAAGGCAGACAAATAAATAAATACCTAAAAACCAAAAAAACTTCCTATCAAGGGTTTCTTGGAGGCTACAGGTGGTAGGACAGGTTTGGCAGCGGTGTTTGTGCAGAGTGAGGTTTCCACCATGCTGTTCTGCCCTTAACATGCCCAGGGAGAGTAATTACAACTTCACAGGAAGCATCTCACCTGAGAACCTCAGACTTGGCCCTGTCACTTCTCAGCTTCTTTCCAGCAGCTTGGCCACTCAGCACACAGGGACACTTGGCTCCAAGATGCACGGGCCTCAACTATCGTGTGTAGTCCTTTTTCTCCCCCTTTTCTTTTTGAAGGGGTCAAATATTTTCACATTACATTTGTAGGCTCTGAAATAGGTATGGCAGATACCTCTTTCCGTTTGAAAATTACAGGACTGAGTAATAACTTAATAGAAGTGTGTGGTATGAGATGGATCCAGGATTGAATCCTAGATGAAGTCTGATGTATGTTTTCGCTTATTTCAAGTGGTAATGATTTTGTTTTAACTTCTTTAGGAAAATATGGAAAGGGACAAGGAAGAGGGACGAAAACAAGTTTTTATAGAAGAGAAGGTGTGGCTGCTTGGTGACTTAGTGATTACTCCTGTTTGTGTTGACTTTTGATAGCTCATTGGGAAACAGGTGGTCTCTATTTAGTCCTATGAATCACAGCCTCATTACGTAAAATGTATCACACCTCAAATAGCTTGCTAATGAGTGTGGTTCAAAATTATTGAAAAACACAATGAGTAATTATTGGATTAGAACTACCAGTTTCTCTTTCAAGATTTTGTAACTGCTTTTAGCATACTGAATTCTTCAAATATAGATGGGTTCACATTTTAAAGTATGATTTCATTTTTTTTTTTTTGGAAAAAAAAGAAAAAACTGCCCTCACTCTGTTTTGAGGTCCTTTCTAGATCTCTGTATTTTTTTAAAAAATAGTTTCCAGGATACAGAAGGTAGTCTAGTGGAGGTTTATCATGTGGTAAGTCAATTTCGTACTTTTAAGCAAAGGATGTTACTTCTGGCGACATGGACTTTTTCATTGTTTGCCATGATGAAACTTTTTATCTTCATTCTGCAGATGCATCGTAATAGCTTAATGTACTAACGTTGGTGAATGCTCTTCCTGAATTGGGCAAGCGCTGAGGGCTGCATAACAGTAATCCATTTAATTCTCTGTGCAACCCTGTGATCTAGGTACTTTGTATTGCATCTGTGAGAAAACAAAGAGGTTCAGCACCCTGGTCCAGGGTTACAGGTAGGAAATGGTGGTGGTGGGGGGTGGGGCTTCACAAGCTCCAGGGCTCTGCCCTGGCCTCACCTGGCCATGGGAGGGGCCTTTCTGTGTGTTTCTTTGGTTTGTTTTTTTCATTTATTTTTATTAGTTGGAGGCTAATTACTTTACAATATTGTAGTGGTTTTTGCCATACCTTGACATGAATCAGCCATGGATTTACATGTATTCCCCATCCTGAACCCCCCCCCCCCCCCCGCATCCCATCCCTCTGGGTCATCCCATAGACGGAAAATCCCTGCTATGAATTTCTCTTTTCAGTTTAAAACTCGTGGAAGAACTTTTTGTTTTAATTTCTTAGGAGAGGTCTTAGATTTATATGGATATGTAAACTGCTAATGGAAAATTTTAGTTCACAGTGATCAGATGTTTTTCATTGTTGAGGCTGAGGTAGATAGTATATACAGTATGAGCATTTTATTATGTTCATGAAAATGTCAGGAGAAATGCTGAAGCCATTTATAGATAACTTTTCATGTTATTAACATTTAGAATACATTTTCTCTCTCTCTAATACATGCACGCATACACACACAAACATGCACAATCATTATGTGTTCAGACACAAGTCTTTTATTTTCAGGAACATTGAAAAAATTAATGCAACATTTTTTGTTTACTGAGGTAACTTTTTCGTACCCTTAACAGTGGGGGATTATTTTTGAAGTCACACAGATGGAAGACAACTTAATTTGTTTTAGTTTAGAAACACTCTGTGTCTGATGCAGTTGAGACATTCTCTTACTGAGGGCTTGTAAAATACTGTAAGTTTTTGGTGTCTGTTCCATGTGGATGGTTCTGTAACTTTCTAGAAAGTTAAACTTTCTGAACCTCAACCTTTTTACTAGTGAAAGGGGAATGGTAAGGATTATTAAACTTTCGGATTGTATGCATTTCATAGATAATGAGAAAATTTACCTACCTGAAAGCTGGTGTCCTTTTCTTTATCCTTAAAATGTAGGAGACACAGGAAATTGACCTAAACCTGATGGAATCTGATTTCTTTTGACTGTCATAAAAAATTAATTTGTGTATCTATTGCATAAGAAACACTGTGGTTACTACAGAATATACATAAGCAAAAAAAAAATACTTTAATTAGCTATAATTCTACAACTTAGAAATAATTGCTGTTAATATTTTCTATATTTTATTTATATAATGAACACATATTTATATATGCATATTTGCATAATGCATAGAATTATGGAAATTGGGATCATACTCTGTACTTTTTCACAAATTGCCTTATAATTAATGTGTTAAGTATTCTTTGTAAGTGATAAATCTACTTTTCTGACATGAGTTTAAATTTCATGCAGTTTTGTTTTATGGTTATATTACAGTTTATCCAGTTTCTTTTTATTGGGCATTCAGAGTGTTTTTACTTGTTGCTATTATGCAAAATGCTGTGAAGCAGTTCTGCTGATGTCTCTGAGTTCTTATCTGGCCTTACCTGTCTTAGTATAAATTCCTAGATTTGCACATAGTTTGCCCCAAAGTAGCCATGTTTAAGATGTCGGATACATTTCATACATTGCCTTCTAGAATAGTGGTGTCATTTTATATTATGTTCACTAGTGTATAGAACATGTCAAATTCCCATGTCCTCAAAATATAAACTTTTAAGAATCTGTTTAGTTTTGTAAATACAGTGTAAATGGAATCTGGTCTTCTATCATTATTTAGATTTTGATGAAGTGTCTATAAATGAATGTGCTTCTGGAATGGGACAGTGGTAAAGAAGCCACCTGCAGAATGCGGAAAACAAAAGAAACATGGGTTCGATCCCTGCATTGGGAAGATCAGCTGAAGTAGGAAATTGCAACCCACTCCAGTATTCTTGCCTGGAAAATTCCATAGACAGAGGAGCCTGGTGGACTATTGTCCATGGGTGGCAAAGAGTCTGACGTAATTGAGCATGCACGCACATGTGCATGTAGAAAGAATACATTCATGTTTTGACATATGGAGGGAGATACTCTTAAATCTGCTGCATACTATGATTTTGCCTTTCTGTTGTCTTTTTGGAGAAACTTACCATTCTGATAGTTGGGTTTTCTGAACATCTCTATGTATTCCATTATTTCTACTTTGTTAATTTCTGAATCTAACTCAGTGTTGTCTATACAGTACAGAGGCATTCTTTTGAGGGTTAATTATTGCAGTGTGTTGCTGGGTGTTACTTGAAGATTGATGCATGTAATGAGGTTAAGCATATACCACTGTGAGCCACCCTTAGGTACTTGATTGCACAGCATCTTGGCCATTATTAACAAATAGGTGAAATTTATCCAGTTTCAGATGAGCAGGCTAGGGTTCATGGAGGTGATTCAACTTGATTAAGATCACACAGCTACACGATAATGAAAGTGCGATTTGATTATGCTTTTGTCTGGCTTGAGCCCTTTCTCTTTCCATTTCCTCACTCATTACACTGCCTCTCGACTGGCCCATCCAGTGCCGTTGACTGTCACTCTTCTCTGCTCTCCACGTGTCTGTGGGGCGCACCCCTTCTTCCTTCTCCCTTACTGCTTCTAATCTACCTTGACCTGGCAACATAATCTCCAGATAGTTTCAGTGGTGGATGATTAAGAATTTGTAGCTCTGAGGGGCTTTCCTGTGACTGACTAGAGAGAATGGACTTTGAAATTGGCTTTGGTTATTCCTGGGACTTTTTAGCTATTTTTTAGCTTTGGGTAGGAGTTCCCAGGGCTTCGCAGGTGGTGCTAGTGGTAAAGAACCCGCCTGCCAATACAGGAGATGTAAGAGACTGTGGGTTTGGTTCCTGGGTTAGGAAGACCCCCTGGAGGAGGGTATGGCAACCCACTCAAGTGTTCTTGCCTGGAGAATCCCATGGACAGAGGAGCCTGGCAGGCCATAGTTTATAGGGTCGCAAAGAGTTGGACACAACTGAAGCACCTTAGCACGCACGCAGGAGTTTCCAGATAAATGAGATGTTACTGTGTTTTCGCTAGCTGCAATCAGTGTTCACTTTGAGTTTTTTGGATCTATTTGGGGAAATTCAGAAGAGTTTGTGCCTCACGGGTTAGCTGGGATAACCCATGAAACACTTGAGGTTACTCCTGAAGGAATGTACCATTCCATTTGGATATATTTTACTGCACTTTTAAACTTTGTGTTTTTTTCTGTGGCTGTGAGCTCCTTGCATTTTTTTTTTTAAGGTCTCTACCCAATATCCAGGTAAGTGCATCTAACGGAGACACTCAGCAAATGTTTAATTCATGCAGTGATGTATCCCTTCTTAGAGAATGCCCTTGTAGGAAAGGATCTGCTACTTCCTGCAGCTGAATGTGTCACCTTCTGGTCCAGGCTTCTGTCCTTATTTATAGAACCAGCTTATGAGAAACTACCTTTAATACTAGACAGAACCATTATTTTGTCAGTTACCCATTGTTATGAGTAGTGATGGCACTCCTGGGTGTTGTGAAAAAGATGCAGAAGACATACAGGGACTGGAAGTGGACTGTAAAGCTGTCAGTGGTGAGTAAGGACAGCAGGAGCTTTATAGTTCACTGAGAGTTTAAGATTAGTGACTTTCCAATCAGACTTCAGAGATTGGATTTTCTCCTGAAGTGGTGGTAGAGCAAGGCCTCTGCTTGTGGGTGGTGGGTCCATCTCTAGGGCCACTGCTGTACCAGCTGCTGTGGTGCATCTGCCAACACCCTTGGCTGGGGTCCCAGACCTAGGAGGTCTTTGGAGCAGCCTTCCCTGAATGGCTTACATTTTTTATTCTACTATTGTCCCAATGTTTTTGAATTGATGCCTTTGAAGTATGGTGTTGGAGAAGACTCTTGAGAGTCCCTTGGACTGCAAGGAGATCAAAACAGTCAATCCTAAAGGAAATCAACCCTGAATATTCATTGGAAGGACTGATGCTGAGCTTCCTAGGTGGCGCTAGTGGTAAAGAACCTGCCTGCCAATGAAGGAGACATAATAGACGCAGGTTCGATCCCTGGGGTCAGGATGACCCCCTAGTGGCAGAAATGGCAACCTACTCTAGTATTCTTGCCTTGAGAATCCCATGGACAGAGGAGCCTGGTAGGTTGCAGTCCTCAGGGTTGCAAAGAGTTGGACACCACTGAAGTGACTTAGCATGCATAGACTGATGCTGAAGCTCCAATACTTTGATCACCTGATGCCAAGAGCTGACCAGGGAAAAGACCCTGATGTTGGGAAAGATTGAAGGCAAGAGGAAAAGGGGGCAGCAGAGAATGAGATGGTTAGATAGCACTGACTCTGTGAACATGAATCTGAGCAAACTGCAGGAGATAGTGAAGGACAGAGAAGCCTGGTATGCTTCATTCATGGAGTCTCAAGAGTCAGACATGACTTAGCAACTGAACATTCTCTCTATGGGATCCCCTTTCCTCCCAACCACTCACCCTCAAACGACAGGAAGATAGAATTGGTAGACGTTTTCTCAGCAGTTTCACTAAGAACATTGTTGGTAACCATAGGCATGGCCTGCTCATATATAAGAGCCCTAAGTGTGGACTTGTCTGTTTAAAGTAATACCATATTCCCTCTCTCTTTTGTCTGTCATTGTCAGGATTTAATGATTTTCTTCTTAGGATATTGCAGTAAATAGCTCTTTACACAAATCAGGGACATTTCATGAGGATGTTTAAGGATAGTCATGCCCTCTGCTATACAGCTTTGTAATGAAACTTGAGGGGTTTCAGAGTGGAATTGAAATTAATGATGTGTGTATATAGTTGGTATTTCAAGGTTATACCTTAATTTGCTTTTATTTACCCTTAGTAGGGTAGATTGCTTTTAGGCTTTTTAAAAATAGAAAATATGCTAGAAATAGAACTTCTAAGTTTTGTTTATCCTGCATAAAATGGTTGTATTATAGACACCACTTGCTGTGGTTTTTTCTGTTTATATTTGTTCATACTAAAGTGGTTAACCGCTGTCTTTGTAACATAGAAATGCATGTACAATTTCCTATGTGGAACAACTTTTGGTGATATCTGCACATTCTTTAAGTATGACTTTGGATGCCTATTAATTAATCTGATACTGAATTTGACTTGTGTATTATTCCCGATTAAGAGAAAATTAATCCCCAAATTTGTCTTTCAGGCAGTAACAGAGAAGAATTTTGAAACAAAGGATTTTCGAGCCTCTCTAGAGAATGGTATTCTGTTGTGTGAGTAAGTATTTAAAGCATTTAAAAAATAATTCAAAAGCAAAGGTGTGTGTGTGTCTGTGTGTGTGTGCATACATGCATGTTATGAGATATCTTATCCCCCACTCCATGGCCACTATAGTCATGGACATGTTTTCCTGGTAACAAGTGAGATTTGATCCCTCAAATTGACATTCCCACAGTACCAGACAGTAGGAAGGGGTTATCAGTCTTTGTATCTAAAGATAGCATTAGTGAAATATATATTATTTTAAATTAGTAAACAAGAAAGATTATTATTGCTTAAGGGGCCAGTAGGGGTGGGTGGTTGAGGAGAAAGCCTTATCACATAGCACCAGCTCTCACTTGCTGTGAGTATTCTACTATATGGAGTTGCCTGGTTTAGAAGTTAGTATGTAACTTGTTTCCTTCATCAGTACATAGTGATGATTATAGAACAAATTTAGTAGCAAATTTCTTCTTTGAACTTTTAAGTGGAGTCATTACATTACCACAATCAGTTTGAGTTATGGGCCAGCCATTCATTCAATTAATATGATGTTTTTAAGAATCACATCTGAAGCTTTGGTTATCCTAAGAGGCTTGTGCCATGATTGATGGTATGGAGCCTAAAGTGTATGTTTAATGTAATATTTTGTTCCCCCGTGGAGGCAGAGTACAATTTGCCAGGTGGTGACCTTTGAGAGTGAGGGGCAAGCAGGCTGTGGAATGCAAGGACGAACTCCTGGGTGAGGGTGCAGATTGCAGATGTGAGCAAATAAAGTATAAGAATGTACTTAAGTATGTACTCACATTTTTGAAAGCACTTAAGTATTCCAGTCCAGACACTTATGACATAAGTATTTATGGAATCTGTCCACAAGCATGCACTGGGAGTGTATGTGCTCAGACTTAAATGATTTCATTTATCCTTTTACAGGAAGGTTGTTTAAAGCAAGGATCAGGAGTTACGTGGCCTAGGTTTGGTTCCTTGCTTCATATTTTCAGACATTTGAGCAAGTGACAATACCTGAGCTTTATTTTCTCATCTATAAAGTAGAGATCAGAGCATCTGGTCTGCCTAATTTACAAAGTTCCCATAATATTGGGTTGGCCAAAAAGTTTGTTTGGGTTTTCCATAACGTCTTACAGAAAAACCCAAACAAACTTTTAGGCCAACCCAATACATAAATCAAGGTTTCTATAAACTATCAAACTTTATGTACATAGAAGTTGTTACTAGGTAGATGGCCATGAAGATAAAAGTCTCTCACCCGCTCTGTTGGTAGGTGTTCAAACTTCTTTGTCTTAGAGCAGTGTTGTTAAGTTGAGCCTTATTAAGTGTAGATATTCAACCATCAATGACCTACAGAAAATGTCCATTTCATGTAATTCTGCACAATAGAGAGTAGGACAGTTATATGAACAAGGGCCACAAGGAAAGTTTAAGGGAGGTTTCTTGTCCTTTTCTGATGTCACATTCAGAGTTGTTGTAGCCAAATAGTGTTTAATCTTGGTTAGGCTATGTGGTCAGCTCAGTTGATCATTCAAAGAAAGTTACTTTATCTTGGTTTGCAAATTATATATATTTTAATGTGTTCAGAAGATGGAGGGAAAAAAAATGATTGTTAGACACGTGATCTGGAACTTTAGCTATGAGTATACATTATTTAGAAGCTTGCTGCAAAAATAACTTTGATGTCAATTGCAAGCCCTGTAAGTCAGGATTGGGGTAGTTGGGTTTATGTAGGAGGCAGACTTGTGGAGCACAAAGTTGTTTTTAGACTTAGGAGTGCACGTCTAACAACCCAAATAGGTGATCTTTTCAAAGAGCTCACTTTGTGATTTTATAGTTCCAGTGATGAGTTATTACCCAACACTTTAAGGGATCTCCCTTTTGGGGGCATCACTTTCCAGAACTAGGTCATTAAACATACTTGTAGTGACACTTAAGTGTTTTATTTAAAATGCAATTTATGTACCAGCCTGGGCTCTGATTTACTTGAGGTGATTTCCAAAAACTATATCCAATTTGAGTAGATTGTCATCAGTGAGGATATTCAGAGTTGATTTTAAAAAAAAACAACTGTTTTGATGACAACAGCATTATTAGATTAAATACATAGTTCTACCTTCATGGCCACAACATACATTTGGATGCATGTTTAGAGACAGATACATTGGTTTTTAAAAATGTCATTTAAATTCACAGCCTCCAGACGCTCATTCTTTGTTTCCTAACTGAAGTAACATCAATTTGGGGTTTTGTACATTACCAAATAAGTCGTCAATCTATTTAGTACCCAGTATTCTTTAAATGAATATTCCCAAAAGTAGTGTAAGTAAATATTTAACTGTGGTAATCAGCAATTTTAGTTTAAGATGAGATCCCAAAGTACTACATGATGTTTGTATTTAAAAAAAAAAAAACTCTTACTGGTGAAATTTCATTGGTTATAACTCTGGTTAATGAATGCATTTTAATCTAATAGATCCAGTGTTGAAAAAAAATCCAGGTAACTATATTCTGTGTAAATTTATAACTAAAGAAAAGCCTAGCTGGTTGATCTGCAAAATGATTAAGCATCGTTGTTTGATCACATCATCCTGAATAGTTGTAGTTTCTAAGAGGAGAGTAAAACCTGCTGCTCAGAAGCCTGGTATTATAAACCTTGACTTTTAAATTAGTGGTAAATATAGCAGGGGTTCCCAGGTGGCTCAGTGCTAAAGAATCCCCTTTCCAGTGCAGGCGATGTGGGTTCAATTCCTGGGTCAAGAAGATTGCCTGCAGATGGAAATGGCAAGTTAGTCCAGTATTCTTGCCTGGAGAATCCCATGGACAGAGGAGCCTGGTGGGCTACAGTCAATGGGGTTGCAAAAGAGTCGGACACAACTGAGAGACTAAACAACAGGAACAAAATGTATTAGGCTGTCTGTCTCTGCTAATATTTTACCCATCTGAGATATCAAATTTTAGCTGAAATATGATTTAAAAAAGGAATTCAGATTTTTAAAATATTCCATAGGAAAAGGCTGACTTCTGTTTAGTTCATTGTCAGAAAAATGACCAATTCTTATGAAATATGGGGTCTGCATATGGCCTCTTTAAAAATCTCTAGACATCCTAGTTCATTATCACCATTAGAGTTTTCTTACTATTTTATCTAGCAATGTCAGCAGCCTTTTATGCTTTAGTAGTAGTCTGAATTGGCATTCTGGAGTATCAAAGAGTTGGAGGAAATGAGCTCATTATAGTTTTTTCCCAACTGGCAGTGTACTGACATTTCAGATAGTTTAAATTGGGTATAAACGCTGCACTGAGGTTTCAGACAAGATACACATCTGAGTAATGAAGGTAGTTATGTGCACTCATTGCCTTTTAATCTGATTGGCTGTTGAAGTTTTTGTCTTCTGTAAATCATTTTAGTATCATTTAATTTGATAGACTGTGGGATCCAATCAGTGGAGGGCTAAAGAGTACTTCCCTGGTTAAAATCTGTTGTAGTAATCATTTTACTGTCTACTTTTGGCATGTAATCTCTCTTGACTTTATTAAACAGTGATATGGGAACAAAATCTAATTTGAGGGATTTTCTAATTAGTAAAAGGATTGACAGGGGTCTAAAAGGTGATGTCAGCTCCTTGTTATAATTTTCTATGAATTTTATTCGTAGTTTCCATTCATCTGTCTCCTCTCTCCAGTGTTTATTAGAGTTCATGAAGACTGCCTTACTATGTACTTAAAAATACTCACAATCTGGTCTTGCTCCATGGTTCTGCAGTATTATTTCTCTTCTCTAAATATATTTAGTTGGGGCATATCCAGCTAGTGATGTGAGTAATGTCATAGGTACTCATCTTGTGATAGCAATCTTGGAAATATTTAAATGAAAACACTCTTTATGTTCCTTATGAAGTAAGAAGATATATTTGGAGGTAATCTTAATAGGTGTGTCTCTGTTTAGTCAGTCTGTACTTCCCATCTCTGGAGTTATGCCAAGTCTTTACTCCATCCCAAGTTAGCCACTCAGACATTGATGCCATTTTGAACTCAGGGCTCACATTATTGAGCAAACTCTTCTCTTACTGTCACCAGGCCTTCCTTTCCCTGACTTGCAGCTTGGAAAGAGTGGAGCAAATTCATCTATTAGTTTGAGAAACCCTATTTCTGTTTATATCTGCTGTGTGAATACTATCCTGTCTTCCTGAAATGATCTGGGATTTTGTTGAAGATGTTTTCAAAAGAAGAAGAAAAAAATGATTAAAATATACTCCTGTGAATTTACCATGGGCTACTCAGGTGATTGTTTTAAAACATCAGACAAGATAGAGAACCTGGCCACTTCTCATTCATGTGAGAGAGCTCTTTCCTTTGTTAGAGTTGGAGACATGCACATGTTGAGTGAAAGTGACATCAGAGGGTTCTTGGGACTTCTATGCGGGGCTCCATATAATGCCCATCCATAAGAGTGAAGGCTTTTTTTCTTAGACCTCTTTCTGTTTTGAATTTCCTGAGGACAGTTGCATTCATACAACTGTCCAGCTCACCAACCTATTGACCCTGATCCATATTATAGCCATTTAAAATTTAGGTAATAAGAACTATTTTTCTTCACTTGAAGTAATACAAGCTTTGAAGTTTCTATACCATTTGATAACCCAATAGTAGACAAACAAGGGTTTCCCAGTGGCACTAGTGATAAAGAACCTCCCTGCACATGCAAGAGATGTAAAGAAATGTGGGTTCTATCCCTGAGTTGGGAAGATCCCGTGGAGAAGGCCATGGCAACCTACTCCAATATTCTTGCCTGGAGAATCCCATGGACAGAGGAGCCTGGCAGGCTATGGTCCATGTGGTCACCAAGAGTTGAACATGACTGAAGCAACTTAGCATCCATGTATAGGCAAACAGAGATGCAAGTATTGGGAATCCCTCAAGTTCATAAAGATAATTAAATAATTTTAAACTGCCTTCTTTTCATGGTAGTGTTTTACGGTTGCCATCTATATGCTTTCTTTTTAAGCTTCACAGTTATTTTTTTCTATAGCTTATTTCCACATATGGCAAAACATAATTTTTTAAAAAAAGAATTAGTTTTTACTAATTGAAGTTGAAGGTAAACTTGGTAAATGTCAATTAAAAAATTGACTTCTGTAATGGTAGTCAGTTTTTCTGTGGAAAATTCTGAAAGAGATGGGAATACCAGACCACCTTACCTGCCTCCTGCGAAACCTGTATGCAGGTCAAGAAGCAATGGTTAGAACTGGACATGGAACAACAGACTGGTTCCAAATAGGGAAAGGAGTACGTCAAAGGTGTATATTGTCACCCTGCTTATTTAATGTCTATGCAGAGTACCTCATGTGAAATGCCGGGCTAGATGAAGCACAAGCTGGAATCAAGATTGCCGGGAGAGATATCAATAACCTTAGGTATGCAGATGACACCACCTTTATGGCAGACAGTGAAGAGGAACTAAAGAGCCTCTTGATGAAAGTGAAAGAGGAGAGTAAAAAAGCTGGCTTAAAACTCAGCATTCAGAAAGCTAAGATCAGGGCATCTGGTCCCATCACTTCATGGCAAATAGATGGGGAAACAATGGAGACAGTGACAGACTTTTATTTTCTTGAGCTCCAAAATCACTGCAGATGGTGACTGCAGCCATAAAATTAAGACGCTTGCTCCTTGGAAAAGAAGCTATGACCAACCTAGACAGCATATTAAAAAGCAGAGACATTACTTTGCTGACAAAAGTCTGTCTAGTCAAAGCTATGATTTTTCCGGTAGTCATGTATGGATATGAGAGTTGGACTGTAAAGAAAGCTGAGTGCCAAAGAATTGATGCTTTTGAAGTGTGGTGTTGGAGAAGACTCTTGAGAGTCCCTTGGACTTTAAGGAGATCAAACCAGTCAATCCTAAAGGAAATCAATCCTGGATATTCTTTGGAAGGACTGATGCTGAAGCTGAAACTCCAATACTTTGGCCACCTGATGCGAAGAACCAATTCATTGGAAAAGACTCTGATGCTGGGAAAGATTGAAGGCAGGATGAGAAGGGAACGACAGAGGACGAGAAGGTTGAATGGCATCACCTACTCAGTGGACATGAGTTTGAGAAAGCTCCAGGAGTTGGTGAAGGACAGGGAAGCCTGGCATGCTGCAGTTCATGGGGTCTCAAACAGTCAGGCTTAACTGAGTGACTGAACAACAAATGGTAGTTGTATTATACAGATGGACTGCAAATTTTTCAGGAGTTTTTAAAACATTGTGGCCTCAAACTTGAAGGTTGAAAGCTTTGGTCCTATTTCATGAACTTGCATGTACCATCTACAGGGCTTTCTCATCCTAAATATAAATTACTAAGAGGAGGGCACATAACATGTCAACATAGGGCCTCTGAGGGAAAAAAATGAGACTGCTGTTCTACTGAAAATAAATGGGAGTAATGTATGTGCTAAATATATGCGATATAAACAGTTTATATTAGATTTGATCCGAGAGAGGTTATTTTTGAAGTAGTTTTTTGATACGTTGAAGGCTCTCAGGCAGGTAAATGCAAAACCATGTGTTGGCCAGTAAATGTTGAAAGTACAGGAATTCTGGTCAGTGCAAATGAGAAGTGTTAGGAAAGGGAATTGAATATTGCAAAAAGGGAAAGTATATAATGATATTACATCAATTAAAAAGCAGAGTCATTGCCTTATATGAGAGACTTGTTCTCTGAAATTTTTACATATTGACAATCATCAGTCAGAAAGTCAGATAAGAACTATGGGATAAAGCAGTAGTGAAAAAGTTTAGAACATGGTTTATTGTTTAGAGAAGTGTGTGAGACTTTTATTTTGTTTGTTGTAAATGTAATGGTAAACTATATGATTTGAGAAACCCTTGTGTACTGTTGGTGGGCATGGGGAAGAAGCTATGCATAAAGACTCTTCATAGTGGAAAATATTAAAAAGAGCTTCAGTATCTAAAACGTGGTACATAAAACGTTGGTACAACTTTTTACATCCCTGACAAGCAGTGCCTATAAAAGCCATTGCACTTGGGGAGATGATGCAGTGAGCAGCTGACAGGCATAGGGGAACGGTGTGGCTGTTCTTCATGCCTGGGGTAGGCACAGGAGTGCCGCCTGCTGATGCCAAAGTGAATTGGTTCATATTACCAAATTCCTTTCTAGACCATTCCTGGTGGCTTCCCTGGTGACTCAGACGGTAAAGAATCCACCTGCAATGCGGGAGACCTGGGTTTGATCCCTGGGGTGGGAAGATCCCCTGGAGCAGGGCATGGCAACCCGCACCAGCATTCTTGCCTGGAGAATCCCCATGGACAGAGGAGCCTGGTGGGCTGCAGTCCGTGGGGTCACAGAGTCAGACACAGCTGAGCGCCTAAGCGCACACACACAGACAATAATACCAAGAGCTTGACATTGATGGTTTCATCTCGAAATAGAATGTAAGGAACGATTCTCTCTTGGAATGCTCACGCTTTGCCAGACTCACTTAAGGATGCTTCAGGCATCACAGTGAGGCCGAGAAGAAAGTCCTGTCACCCTGAAATGATGCTTGTCAGTTGCGTTGGTACTCATTTCTTCCTGCTCCATGTACTTTGCCATCTTAGCATGTATTGTTAACGATTTATTTGTGCTCTATCCTGACTCAGCAGTTTTCAAAATTACTCCCACAGGAATTCTAGAAATTAAAGTTATATTAACTTTACTACTAGTCTTTGAAAATACTAAAGTGATCATAGAATTTTGTATTGAATGCCTTTTAACTTAAAAATGTTAAATTGCATATACTTATTACTCTGCCCTAAATGTGTGACTCCTCCTCAAGGTGGTTTTTATTTTTAAAACATTACCACTTTTGAACCTAGCTGGAGATAACTAATTAAAAATCTTGGTAAGAAATTTACTCAAGGTAGATGCTCTAAATTAATATAACTCATTGCTTACTCTCTTGATCGGCATTTGACAATTGGAAGAGAAGAGTAGAGTTTAACTCATCTGGCAACAGAAGAAAATAGTAAAGGGAAGGTGTCCTCTTTGGAAGAAGCACAAAATCATTTTTAGCATTTAAGTGAAACTAAAAAAAGTTTTTCTAAGTTCGTTTCTACAAAGAAGATAGAAGTTTTGAACCATTCACAGAAAAATTTCTGAGTTGGAAGTTAGACTGTGGATTTATAAAATATTTGATGATGCCAGGTCCCTCGGTAAGTCCTAGGAGATGAGATGTGTTGGGAATGAGAGGACGTGTTTCTGTCCTCTGAACACCTTCCTGCTTCGTTGCTCTGTCTTCAGTTGACACCTATTTGTTGAGCACAGTCTGCATCTAGAAGAAACGTAGGCAAATGATTAAGTGATGTGTAACACATAAAGCAAGGCATTGCTCCTTAATTTGTCAAGAAATATGTAATATCTTTATTATATCTTTTAAACAAATATTTTGCATACTGATAGGAAAAGTTTAACTCATATGGGGATATATATTTAGAAAATGTAGCCAACAGAAAGATTAGAAATAGGTACATGTGAACGACTAACCAAATACTTGAAGGTTAAGAAGTTCATTCTCATTGCATTGATAGGCTCTTTGATGTCAATCTTTCTAATACATTTGGAAAAAATCTTTGGAAATAGGAAGTCAAAAGATGCCTCTCGATTTTCTAACTCTGCCCGAGCTTTCCAATAAAAGGGAAATGAGATTTGGCATTTGGAACTAGTTCCTAGAGACGAGGAGACAGGGCATCACCTTCTAGTTCTCATGAAAGCCTTTAATAACTGAGCCAGACGCCACGCTGAGCTCTATATGCAGTTTTCTTGGGAGTGTCACCTATGACTTATATTTAAAGTCAGGTCATGTTCACTGGTGGCGAGGTTTCTGAACAGAGGCATCTTCCTCACATCTGTAAGTCAGCTCCCTTGGAGGGAGGGAGCAGTGCATTTTGGAGAGGAGGAGGATAGGTGGTAGGAAAAACTAGAGGAAAGAGTGGAGTCATGCCTTTTTGTGGGTGTGTTCTGTCTTGGGAGATAGAAAGTGAATAGGTGTTTCCTGGTTTTACCTCTAGGTGTTCTGGTTTTCATCTTCCCAAAAGAGCAAATCTCTGGTATGCTAGCAAAGCACGTGGCCATATTTATGCCATGGCTTGAGGGAAAGCTTGGGGAGTTGTGGTATGATTCTACATAGGATTAGAGGGGTGGGATAAGAGGCTAAAGTGATCCCTTGACTGCCTGTTGTTCTTTGTGCACAGAGGTAGCTTGAAGGTTAGCATGTTACTTGGTTCCTGAGTAGAGCCAGTGACCTGAAGTCAGTGTTGCCTTTAGGAATTCCACATGTATAATTAAAGAATGCTTATCACACAAAGGGGCTTCCCTGGTGGCTCAGTCAATAAAGAATCTGCTTGCAATGCAGGAGACCCAGGTTCTATCGCTGGGTCGGGAAGATCCCCTGGAAAAGGGAATGGCTACCCACTCCAGTATTCTTGCCTGGAGAATTCCATGGGCAAAGGAGCCTGGTGGGCTACAGTCCATGGGGTCACAAAGAGTCAGACATGAATGAACGACTAACACTGTTGTGCAAAGAAGTTCTGTCTGTGAAAGAGAGTAGGAGCCTCTCGTGTGGCGTTTGTGTTTTATTTGATTCTAAGACTGTGCCCTCCCTATTCATTTAGATAGACTTAAATTTCACGGAAGTTTAAACTTCATGAAACCTATTTTTCGCCCCAGAAGGAATATCCTAGAAGGTCTTCCTTTAGTTGTATATGAATATAATTGCAAACAATTCATTATCAGATTGGATGTTCACTTTTTACCGAAACTGTATGAGAATTATCTTCATACTCCAGTGCTTAGAACTGACACCGTTTTAACAGTTGATGAAGTAAAACCGCATTTTCCTCTAGTGACATCATATTTTAGAGGGTTGTTTGCAGGTTATCCAGAGTGTTGTTTTTCCTTGTGGTTACCTCCATGTTTGTACACATGTGCGGGTGAATGGAATGGAATGGAATGCGTCTTCAGGAATGGAAGACGCCAATCCACTGGGTGTATGTTATTGCTGAGTAATAGCTCTGAAACTTTCTGATGAGGGAGGAGTCCATTAGCTCATTATTGGGAGACATCATTTATCTGTGCTATTTTCCTTTACTTCTATTCCTTTCTTCTTTCTTTGACTTAACTGAGAATAGGCTAGAAACTGTCTTAAAAAATTCTCTTGATAGTACTAACACAGTAATACAAAAATGGTAAGCGAAGTCAACCGGTAAATTGACTATTCTGGCCAATGTCACCAGTGACTCAAATGGGTGGAGGAGGAAGTTACGACTCTGTTCCTTTAATAAGGACAACTGATGTCAGACTTCCCTGACATTTGATAAGTTGCCTCAGCTCATATTGGTGTCTAACTTTTTATATCAGAAAGATTACATTTTAAAACTCAAGTTCCTGTAGGAAAGTCAGTGCCAAACCAGTGATCAACAACTACTGTGACTTTCTTGATTGACACTGCTAGAATTATGTTTCTGTTAAGTGATGTTTCAGTGTTAGTACCATGCATTGCAAAAAGCCACCAGGAATAGAATTCAAGAAATACTTGCTTAGTAGGGAACAACTACAAGAATTAAAATTGGAGTTGTCATTTCTTATAAACTTGCTCAATTCTTTTCTAGCTTTTCAGCTAGTGATTAAAGAAAAATATTGTGACCATGAAGGGAGAAAGCCTTCCTTCCTACATGGTTTTCAGTGCACAAATAAGAAATTAGGAGTCAACGAGGAACAGTTCTAGGAAATGCTTATAGTCGAAGGGTGGTTCTGTCATCTATGTTAAGTTGTTTAAAGATCTTAGTGTGAAGAAAGTATGAAAACAGAAAAACAGCTTTTGTTCACCAGACTAAGTCTTCATAATCCACTGTTTTGTAATTTTGAATCCTGTCGAACAACATTCTGAAGGTCATTAAATTGAGACTTTTGTCTTTTTTTATTTTTAGCACACTCAAGTGTATATATAAATCTCTGGAATGTTGAAGGAGTGACATTCCACAAGTGTCAGATTTTTTTTTTTTTTTTTGTTGCCCATTGTGAAGGGGAGACCAGTAAATTCAGAATGTTTGATTCTTTCTCCTATATTTGCTTTCATTTTGGAGCTCTGGTACAGAATAAAGAATTTTTTTCTTTTTTTTGTGGCAGCATTACTGAATAGAAAAATCACTGTTTCAAATTATAGTTTCCTGGCAGTGATTAATGATTGATTAAACAGGCTAGCCATAATAGAAAAGCACTATTATATTATTAAATTTCTACATGGCTTAGCACTGTTATCAGAGCACTGCAACAAAAAAATAGAAGTCACAAAAATCTAGATTTAGAACCTAAAATTGTACTCTTAAATTTCGGATGTCAAAGCTGCGTTCTAAAAATGTTTCAGGATCTAGAGACTTACAGATATCTTTGCAGATTCTGTAACAACAACAGAAACTTGTTCAATGTTAGATTCTGAGGTAACTGTTATCCTATTTGGGGGCATTCTGATGCATTTAATTTTTACCCAGTCATTCCGTGGTGATAAAAAAGCAATCATAGCCTTGAATGAGTTACCAGTGGCTACTAGTTGGTTGGTTGTTTGAATGAATTCCATCGCAGCCTTTAAATCTGGCAAAACAAACAAACAAAAAACCCCAGACATGGTTTTTGAGCTACTTTTTATTTATTTATTTTTCAATAATAAAAATATTAATATTTTTATATTCTAGAATATTCTTTCATTAGAGACAGTATATACTCAAGAAAACTATATGTGAAATATAACAACAAAATACCTATAAGCTGTAATTATCAGGCTCAGTTATGAAGACACTGTACAGAGCTGGCAGTCGCCCAGCACATGTTAGAATTACAGTGATGAAAGCAACATAATATATTCTCACTTCTTAATGTTTCAGTTGGAGAAGGAAATGGCAGCCCACTCCAGTATTCTTGCCTGGAGAATCCCAGGGATGGAGCAGCCTGGTGGGCTACAGTCCACGGGGTTGCAAAGAGTCAGACACGACTGAGCGACTTCATTCACTTCACAGTGTTTCAGTAGTGGTTTGGAAACAGATAACAACTGAATTTGTTCATCGGTATTGTAATCAGCAGTTGAAATTGAGCTCTGTTTGGGAAATTCCTGTGAATTTTCCTTATGTAAAAATTATACAACAAATGTATTTTAAATAAAATATATAAGAAGGCAAATTATATTTTAAGATATTAGTGAATATGCCCCTTTGGGGTTGAAATTTATCCTTTATTTAGCTGTTGACTGATAGCTTCCATTTACTTTAGGCAACTTTTTTTCCCATTTTTTAAAGTTTGTGTTTTGTATTGAGGTAGAGCCAATTAACAAACAATGTTGTGACAGTTTCAGGTGAATGACAAAGGGACCCAGCCATATATACTCACATACCATCTATCCCAAGGTTATCTGACGGCCTGGATGGGAGGGTAGTTTGGGGGAAAATGGATGCATGTGTAAGCTACCTTTTAAAAGGTGGATAAGTTTGAGAAAAAAATCAGTGCAAATGATTAATAGAAAAAGGTATTCTTAGGTTGAAGAGAGCTAAACGATAATGGAAGAGATTCATAAACTGTTGAAACAGAATCAAATATTACCTTTCTTTAACAAATGTGGAACTGTTTTTAAGGACATGTCCTTCAATGTAGAAATGTGTTTACATGCTCTCAGAGACCTATTCACTATTGTTGACAGCACTGGTTTTTGTTTCTTGGTGTATTTTCTTGGTTGTTTGTTTTTTTCTTGGGCTCTTGGGCCTGAAGAAAATATTGGAAATGGATGAGTGATATGTATGTTTTTTGAAAATGTTGAAAAGAACATGAAGCTAATGTTAGCTTTCTTGTAACTGCATATGTTGTTTCTTTATTTACTTTCAGTTTGATTAATAAACTGAAACCTGGAGTCATTAAGAAGATCAATAGACTGTCCACACCTATAGCAGGCTTGGTAAGTAGTAAATTTTCTTCAAAACTAGATTTGTCTCTGTAAGAAAATGGGTATAAACAGATTCTCTTATTTGGAATTATCATTGAAATCAGGTTTGGAGTCTTTTGCTCAAGAAAAGTATTTTTCGTGATCTCCTTAGAGCCTTAGTTTCTCTTCTGTTTCTGTTCTTCCTGGGAAGCTTTTATTCTATTTATTTAGTTTTTTCTTTGTTTCACATTTTGTGCCCTTGGACTTGTTATGTCCTCTTTCTTGGCCCATTTGTTCCACAGATTGCATTTGTTGAGGATCGTGTTCGTGTTCTTTGCAAATCTCAGCTTCCATACATTGGTTGCTAGGTGACCACAGTTTATGGAAACTGTCCAAAACTGATGCATTGTTACATTTCAGGTGCTTTGTGCTTAGGCATGGCCCTCACTTGGCGCACAGGTCTTGGAGGGTATTTGGACCTATCTGCTCTTTTGGTTTCCTACCAACATCCTGTGTGGTGTTGGGTGAGTCACCATCTTCCCCTTCGTGTCAGTAATATTTTCCATAAGATAACTATTCATGATTTTCTGGATTCCTTCTAGCTTTAAATCCAGAATTTTGTGTATGAAAAATACTCTATCATTGTATAGATTCTCTACTATTGAGAGGTCAGTAGTAAGGTGGCTCTATCTTTGGAGATAAATAATTTATAATGACAGATGAGGGATATTTTTCAAAATTAGCAATCCCAAAGAATCAAGACTAATGATAGGAGTCTGATTAAAAAAAATTAATTTTACAAAACACTGAAGTTTAAGGCAGCTGTTTACTGGAAGTAAATAATATATATGTTATCTTTGGAGTAGTCAAGTTTCTTTATAATACATTCAGGCACCTTCTGTTTGGCCATCCATGTGTTTGCAGATGTTAAAGGCATTAGGGATTAAAGGTAGCAGTACTAAAATGTCTGGGTTTGTAGTTGGCTTGAGGATCTCATCAGAATTTTGACAGGAAGAAGTTGGTGACAGAGTGTATATTATTAGAAAATATCTGTCTAGGAGACAAAGAGTTTTACAGTTCTTTTCTTTGAAAAAAATAACAAAATTGCTATTTTTTTTGAAATATAGGATGCAGTTGACCCTTGAGCAATGCAAGGGTTAGGAGTGCTGACATATCATGCAGTTGAAAATCTGCATGTAACTTTACTCTGCCAAAACTTAACTGCTAATAGCTTACTATTGACCAGAAGCCTTACTGATAACACAAATAGTTGATTAGCAAATATTTTGTGTGTTATATGTATTATACACTATATTCTTACAATAAAGTAAGTTGGAAAAGAAAATGTTAAAATCATAAGGAAGAGAAAAGTACATTTACAGTACTGTACTGTATTTATTGATACCATAAGTTTACATCATCCATTTACAAGATGGATCATCTGTCCACCAGTACATACATCAATATTATCTCACATAATACAAACCACCATGGATAGTATACATATTACTAATGCTAGACATCAAATTCAGAAGGTAATGTGAAAAAGAAATTCATATTTATTTAGATGTAATCATGCATTGGGTTTCCCTGGTGGCTCAGTTGGTAAAGAATCTGCCTGCAATGCAGGAGACCTGGGATCAATCCCTGGGTGGGGAAGATCCCCTGGAGAAGGGAACAGCAACCCAGTCCAGTATTCTTCCCTGGAAAACCCCATGGACAGAGGAGTCTGATGGGCTACAGTCTGTGGGATTGAAAAGAGTCGGACACGACTGAGAGATTTAACCCTTTCACATTCATGCATTGATAACAAAAAATAGCACTACGATTGCTTTACAGTTGCCAAGCCTAAGCACTAATGAGTGAATCATTATATAATTTTTATTTGACATACAGTATTACAGTCATATTCATGATATATAGTGTTAGAAACATTGTTACATTAAAAAATCCACTTGTTGTGATAGTCTGATATGCAGTTTCTCCAATCATGAGAGAGTCATATTGTACTGTAATGTAATTCCTTGAAAGCAAAGTTATAAAACAGTAAGAAAACTAACACATAATTTTATATTAACTACCACTCACCTTATGCCTATGTAAGGACAGTGTCTATGTATATTTTATGCACTCTTGATATGCTTTTCTCTTTTTCTTTTGATATTTGTAGGCTACATGGTTTGTCTGAGTTTTTTCAAATTGTCACAAATCTCCAAACAATTTTCTAATATACTGAAAAAAATCCAGGTGTGAGTGGACCTGTGTAGTTCAAACCTGGGTTGTTCAAGTGTCAGCTGTCTATATATAAAGTTCCCAGAGCAGTTGGGCTAAATATTAATTCCTTCCTTCTTACCAAGTTGTAGCTGTTCTACTTCTGTCATGACTAGGCAACTGAAAGGGTATTTTTATTGGTCTGAAGTTTGGTTAGGTAAAATACTTTAATAAATATGCATATATTGCAATATACATATATGCATGAATTACTTCTGGTAGTATAGGAAGTCAGAGATGTTATTTAAGGAAAAAAAGAGCTTTGATTTCTCAAGTCTTTCCAGAAAGAAAAATTGTTTAATAAAATGTTTTATATGGAAATAACTTTTATGAAATAACTTCTATGAAAATTTAAAGTATGAATTGTATTGAAAGTACTCTTTCTTTTCAGATGGCTTGAGTTATTCTCAGATGGTTTAATGCTTAGATTTTTAAATTGTCATTTCTTGGATCAATTACATGCATTTTAAATAAAATTAACCTTTGATTCCAAACACCCCAAATATTTGGAACACTTGAATTGCGGTGGTGGTTTATTATGGTTGGCCACTAGAAGTTTTATTCCGTCTTCTGAGTCTATGATTAGATGAAAGCACCAATGTATTTTATATTTAAATCCGAAGATCTCGCCAAGTATTTCTATTCCAAGTATGAGAAATTCTATCTAGTTTGGATTTTATCTCTAGGAACTAAAGCAAAATGTATTTCTGGTACACTTAATAGGGTAATTTCACAACTACAGGACACTGAGTATTTTTAATTGGATTTAGGAGCATAAAGAGTGACCAGAGCCATAGAACTGAGCTGAGCGCATTTGGTTTGAAGTCATTATCATGCATCATTTGACTCTTTCTCATGCTTATGTGTCGGAATGCTTTTTTCTATCACAGCTTCTTAAAGCCTCAATTTCAAGTGTGAATTACAGTCCCTGCATCTACCTAGTAGGGTTGTTATGAGGATGGAAAGGGATGATATATAGATAGTCTAGTTTGTTAATATTCTTTTGTATCACATTCATTCTTTTAGTAAATACTTGGGTGCTTATTAGGTAAGAATTTTTCTAGTGTATAGGGATATATATTGGCTTCCCTGGTAGCTCAGCTGGTAAAGAATCTGCCTGCAAAGTGGGAGACCTGGGTTCAATTCCTGGGTTGGGAAGCTCCCCTGGAGAATGGAACGGCTGCCCACTCCAGTATTCTGGCCTGGAGAATTCCATGGACTGTATGGTCCATGGGGTTGCAAAGAGTTGGACACAGCTGAGCAACTTTCACTTTCATAGGGATATATGGGAGAAACAAAGACAAAGACATTACCCCCAAAGAGCTTATGTTCTGTGTGGGAGTTGGGATTGGGCAAATGAGTTAACAAATGAGCAAGGAAGCACCAGATGATGAATATGCTGCAGAGAATTATAGCCCAGTGACACTTGCAGAACACCTATGAGCAGTTGTATCTGGACGAGGGAGCTTGACCTCTAATAATTCCTGAAAAATGGTATGTCAGAAGCCTTAGTTTTGGACACCTAAAGAAGAAAGGTATAAAATTTGAGCCAGACTCTACATACTAGTAATTTTTGTGTTCAAAATAGCTAACATAGTGACCAGTACATACAGGAGATCAACAATTCTTTTGAATGAGTGAGTGAACAAGATTTCCATTGTGAGAAGTAATAGGCTCTAGAATTAGGTCTTTCTCAAAAATAATGTATCTGGCTGCAACAGGTCTCAGGTGCATCGTGTGGGATTTTTTTGTTATGGTCCGTGGACTCTCTGGTTGAGGTGCATGGGCTCCAGGGCACACGGGCTTGGTAGTTGTGGCATGCAGGCCTAGTTGCTCCGTGCATGTGGGAACTTTGTTCCCGACCAGGTATCAAGCCCACGTCCCTTGCATTGCAAAGTGGTTTCTTAAGCCCTGGACCATCAAGGAAGTCCCTAGAATTGGTCTTTGATGGAATAGTGTTATAGGTTGAATTGTGTCCTCCAAAGAAAGACACAATACAGGGATACTTCATTTTATTGTGCTTTGCTTTAGTGCACTTTGCAGATACTGTGGGTTTTTGTTTTTTATTTTAAACAAATTGAAGGTATATGGCAACCCCGAATAGTACAAGTTTTATCAGCACCATTTATTAACAGCATTTGTTCACCCCATGTTTCTGGGTCATGTTTGGGTAATTGTTACAGTATTTCAAAGTTATTCGTTATTATTATATTTGTTCTGGTGATCTGTGACCTGTGATCTCTGATGTTACTTCTATGACTCTCTGAAGGCTCAAATGATGGGTAGCATGCTTTAGCAATATGACATTTGTTCATTAAGGTATGTAGGCTGTTTTATTAGACATACTGCTATTACACACTTAATAAGACTACATAAACATAACTTTTGTATGCACTGGGAAACAGAACAATTCATGTAACTTGCCTTATTGTGGTGGGCTGGAACCTGACCCACAATCTCTCTGAGGTATGTTTATATATTGAAGTCCTAAGCTGCAGCACCTCAGAATGTGACCTGATTTTAGAATAGAGTTGTTACGTGGAGTATGGGAACAGAGGCCAGAGTGAAGTAGGGTAGGCATTACCCTAACCTAATGTGACTGGCGTCCCTAAATGAAGATGACCTTAT
The DNA here is from genome assembly GCF_033118175.1 of Dama dama. Classification (NCBI taxonomy): domain Eukaryota; kingdom Metazoa; phylum Chordata; class Mammalia; order Artiodactyla; family Cervidae; genus Dama; species Dama dama. The sequence continues at coordinate 53,109,957 of NC_083710.1, forward strand.
GTAGGCAGATACATAGAGGAAGAAACCATGTGACAGCTGAGGACTGGAGTGAAGGAGGAGCAGAGATGGCCAGCAAACCAGCAGAAGCTGCAAGAGGCAAGAAGGATTCTCCCACAGGTTTCATGGGATCATGTCTTTGTGAATACCTCGATTTTCCCCTTCTAGTCTCCAGAACTGTGAGACAGTAAATCTCTTTTTTTTAAGCCACTCGGTTTGTGGTACCTAGTTATGACAGCCTTAGGAAACTAATACCGATAGATAAATGTTTTAGTCAATACTTGTTTTTTAAAAAAAATTTTATTTTGAGATCTTAATTTTTTTAAAAACATTTGAGATCCAGAGGAAGTCGCTAGAAAAGCACTACAGGAAAGTCCTCCGTGCCTTTCAGCCCGTTTCCCCCATGGTGACATCTGGTGTAAGTGGTATAATATTGAAATGAGGAATTCACACTGATACATTCCAAGACTTGAATCAGATTCACCAGTTTTATATGTAGCTAATGCTTCTTTTAGTAACTAAGAGCAGAGATGCTTCCAAGCGAAGTGAGATGAAGAGTGTTTTAAGGATTTTCCAAAGGATTCTTATTAATCTAGTGCTCGGGCATAACCATGGCAGCGGCATTCCATGTGATTACTTTTTACTGTCCCTTTTCTGACAGAAAATGGCATCCCTTAGTTGCATTTCCTAAGAGAAGAACCTGAATGGATCAGATTACGTTTTGTTCTCTTTTCATTGGAGTAGAGCTGACTTACCCTGTTGACTTACACGAACCAGCAGGTGTAGAGCGAAGTGAATCAGTGATCCTCTTTTCCCGCTAAATGTTGTTACAGAGAGTTGAGGGGAGCTCCCCATGCTGCACAGGTGATCCTTATTCACTTTCTGTTACATAGCAGTGTTGTATGTTTCTCAGGCTCATAGTTTATCCCTTCCCCTCACATTTTGCCTTCGGTAACCTTAAGTTTTATTTTGAGATCTGTGAGTCAACAATTACCTTTTCTTTCCCGGCTAGAGATGTCATGGGTTAGTGGCCGACTGGTGGATGAGTTCCTTGAGTGAGAGAGTGGTCCTGGCTCTCTAGGCTGTGGTCAGGAGTGTTCATTTCCTTTGGTTTTCTCAGTTCAGGTGTATGGGTTGAGGTGATTTCTATAAGTGAGGTTTGTGTGGGGTAGATACCAAATTAAGTCAAATACAGAAATAATTATGCAATTTCTATGTAAGGGTTTGTTAAGCTGTGTGAGTATAGTGTCCAAGCCCCCTCTTTCCATGACTTCCTTTTTACTCTCCTTTCTTCATCTATGACTTTTATCCGTTTCATGTCCACTGCCATATGTATTTAGCTATGAAGCTAAGGCAGTGGATTTATTCATGGCAGATGGACCTGTGCGAAACACATGGAATATCTCCTGAGAAAGGTAACAGAGGGAGATGTTAAGATGATTTAGAAATATATTGAATGCTTTGCTTAAAACAGTCATATGATTAGATGATTTTTTTTTTCTTGAGGAAGGCAGTAATTATATTCTCATAGATCTTCTAGAGATACAGCTTTTCTTGCTTGACTGAGTCTTGTAAAGAAATACATTTCCCCCTATCATTTAAATTCTCTTTGTTCTTTACAAAGCCATGCTAAAAATTCTAACCCCAGAGTTTCAGCCTTCCAAAAAGTTAGCTGGTGTTAAATGTGGGTGTGTTCAAATCATTGAAACTCAAGACAAAAACTTTGAGAATTAAAAAACTCCACCTCAAAACAAAACCCTGAAACACAGGCCAGATATTCTGACAGTGAAAAGAGCCATTGAACCAGAATAATATTTTACTCTGGGTTGCATTCGTGTGCATGAAATACAGTATGTGTAGAAAACATCAAGCAAGTTATTAACCATAAGACTTAACAGTCATCTTGGACCCCTAGTGGTTTGTTAGTATTTTCTAAAGCAAGGTTTCTCAGCCTCGGCACTATTGACATTTGGGGCTGGGCAGTTCTTTGTTGTAGGCATCTGTCCTGTGCGTTGTAGAATGTTGAGCAGCGTCACTGTGCCCTCCACCCCCCAATTATGACAATTAAAAATGACTCTTGACATTGCCAGTAACCCCTATAGGGTAAATTTATCCAGGTTGAGAACCACTGAGCTAAAGAATCAAGAAAGTAAACTCTACCCTTTTTACATGGGCTAGCTTGCTGGCTGACTGTAGATCAAATTGATCTCACACTTGCCATTTCAGCTGAGGTTTCCCTTTGAGAGCAATGGTATCCTAGAAAATTTTACTATGAATCATTTGTTTGTTTGAATGTTTCTGTCCATCAGTGGACTTAGTAGAGAAATGCTCAGTATATCTAGGCTTGCATGAAAAATATGGGCTCAGTTTGAACATCTTTGCTCCAAAGGGTTATTCTTTCAGGTTCCTTGAAGAGTAGGAATGTGTAAGGTTGACTATTGAGGCTGGGGAAAATTGTCTGCTCATTTAGGAACCATAGAATACAGCAAATGAGCAAAGATGCCAGCTAGCTTAAGCTATTAGAGGTGTCATTTTCTCCTGCCTTCATAATGGTTATTTCAAGAAATAAGACATATCTATGGGTCTGTTCTTGCCACCATTTATTGGAAAGTTATTAGTGGTCCTTGTTCTTATACCTGCGTAACATTAGTTCTGATTCATTCATCTTCACTCACCTGTGCCTGGGTGTCAGCACGGTAGTACAGCCTAGTCTATGCCAAAGTCACTATTGAAACATCTAGTTATTCTCTTCCAGCTATAATATAAAATTCACCTGAGGAATCAGCTATAAAATTTCAATATTCTTATCCAGGTTTTATCATGTACTTTTCTAAAAACTACTCTCAAGCAATGACTTCTATATTTATCCCATTTAAAATAATTTTTAGTAAAATAAGCCCAAGAATTGGGAGAGAGGAGGCTTGTGAGACTCTGAGTCTGTGAGCTCTTTCTACAAATAAGACCAAAATGTGAGACCTTGAGACAGAGTATTTTCAGGAGAAAAAAGCTTTCTTCTGTTTCCTTTCTTTTTCCAAGTTGAAATAATGTAAAAAGTACAAATATAATTACTCTGTCCATTTCAAGAGTGGTACTTTTCTGGTTAAGAGGGAGGAATACATTTTGTATGGTTGAAGAGACAGTACTCAAGGAATATTAATTAGAATGTGACTTGGATGAGTAGCCAGTGTAAATATATACTTTGCTTGAGGGTTGCTCTGTACTAGGTCAAACCCAATTTGCATCTCAGAGGGAATATCTCCCAGGTTGGTAACAAGGACCATTGGTGAAAATATTTGGATGTTGATATATGCAAAACACAGATAACAGGCTGCAGCCTGGGAAGAGAGGGGAAGATGGTGTGAAAGTGAAAGTCGCTCAGTCGTGTCCAACTCTTTCCAACCCCATGGACTGTAGCTTGCCAGACTCCTCTGTCCATGGAATTCTCGAGGCCAGAGTACTGGAGTGGGTAGCTGTTCCTTTCTCCAGGGGACATTCCCAACCCAGGGATTGAACCCAGGTCTCCCGAGATGCAGGTGGATTCTTTACCATCTGAGCCACCAGGGAAGCCAGTTTAAAATAACCATCTCCTGGTAATATCAGTAGTGTCTATTTTCTGGTCTTGAATTTTATTTGCTGATTTTGTAGATTTGTTGAAGGAGATCTTCCACCTAGTGAATTTGGGAAAGGCTTCCACCAAGCAAATTCTTTTTGATTCACTCATCCTTGCCAATTTGATTATTTAGCCAGTAAGAGCAGCATTCATGCTGAGCTAATTCTAATTGCCACAATCCCCATTTTTAAATGGATAAGGGTAAATAAGAGGATCCCCTGTAACCCTCTTTCCTCCACTCTTAGTTTTTACACAGATGATAAATAACGAAGGCTAGATGTTTGTATGAATTGCCATTTCTTGCCTATTACTGTACTGGAACAACTGTATATATGTTGGATCAGACCTTGGGGTTTTATTGAGTTAAAAGATTTTTTACTTTCGTTTCCTAATGGAGACAGTGAAGGTTAAACTATATCAATAAACCTGACTAAAACTGCTCAGTTGTAGTCTCATGATTAAATCTACTTTAAAAATATGTTTTTATTTCAAAGGGAAGTTGAACTGCTGTTCCAAGCTGTGTGATTATGTCTCAAACACCAGTATTTAAACTGTTCTTATTTTACTAGCATGCCAGCCTCAATATTTTCTTTAAAAACAAAACACCAATAACACAAACATAAAGTATACCATAATGTTACCATTTTTATTTTACTGTTACACTTGTACAAGAAATCAGCATAAATGTTAGCTATTTACTGAAAATAAGATCACTTTGTGCCTTTAAAATGATATTTTCTGTGGTTGTATTTTAATGTAAATATTTTTTTCTAATGTATCCTTTACTGGAATTTCTCTGGATCACCATTGGTATTTTGAAATGGTTTGAGGTTATCCAATTATCAGGTCTGAGGAAACAAACTATATTGGATGTCTTCAAGGTAACAAATATTAGATATTAAATATCCAAATGCCTTGGGGATTCCTGGGTGGCACAAGCATCTCCCTGCAGTGAAGGAGACTTGGGTTTGATCCCTGGATCAGGAAGATTCACCTGGAGAAGGGAATGGCTGCCCACTCCAGTATTCTTGCCTGGAGAATCCCATGGACAGAGAAGCCTGGTGAGCTACAGCCCATGGGGTTGCAAAGAGTCAGACACAACTGAGAGACTAACACTTTCACGTTTTTCACTTTTTATCCAGATGCCTTAATACCTCCATGTAAATAGCATGTAATTAAGTCAGTGATGATTTTGAGTTAGTTAGAAAGTATTTTTAGGAGATTTCCTTAAGGTTCCTTATCACCCTACTTCTCTCCAACTCCTAGTTGAAGATAAATGTCACCAAGAGTAGAAACTTTGAAACTTAGTGTCAGCATTGAAGTTGGTTACCATGCCCTCATAATGATGCAGCTCTATAAGTCAGGAAACTCCGGTTTTCTTTCCAGCCATAATCTCTTAGTCATGGCATTGGCACGAGTTTAGGAACACTTCCCTAGAGTTCCAAAACTTTCTTGTTTTTAAATCTAAGATGAACATTTATGTGCCAACTTTCAGCCTTGAGGGCAACTTTTTTCAAACCATTAATGAATTAGAATTCCTAAATCAACACTGTAATTAACTTGTAGAGTTTTAAAAAAATTGATTCAGAGTAAGATTATGTCATACGTGACAGTTTTATTCAGATACAAAACACTTCGAACATTTCTCTTTAGGCACCTTTTAAACATAGACATTGGAATGGGAAGAGCAAATGACAATAAGAACTGGAACCCAGGTGTAAGACTGGTATCAGGGCATTGGTTACTTGATGGGGTTTAGGCCCATGACTATCCCTCCTTTCCTCAAAGTACTTACTGAACACCTACTCTGTGCCAGCACTATTCTAGGAACTTGAGACACAGCTACAAATATTCCCTAGCAACATCATAGAAAAGATGAATGAAGGGATGGTTTGTGATTATTTAACAAGAAGGAAGATCATCACTAGAAGCCAGCCTTGGCCACCATAAACAAATGTTCTAAAGCAACAGGTCACTGAACTGGTCCCATGGGAGGGGGGTCCAGGAGACTCACTAGAGGTCGTGAAATAGCCCATGATGGGTTTTGTTTGACCATCACAGTTTCTGCTTGTTTTAAAAATTTAAACCAACATCTGCATACCTTCAGATTTTAGATAAAATCCTCAGTCTCTGGTTTTTCAATGAATCTGGTAACAGGAGGCTTGCGTTTCCCCAAGGCAATCTTTATATGGAGTATCCTGTAGACAGGATAAGAGTCTCTGGTTTCCTTCTTCTCTTTTGGCATCTCCTTGCCATTATGCCTATTTTACTCATTTATATTTTGCTTATTCATATTGCCATCCTTTTCCTTTCAGATATCTGTCTTAATTCCTGCAATGTGTCTGTTGTTGTGGCCTCCGTAGAGTTGATGGAAAAGCAGACAAGATAATGATGTCTGTAGGCAAAATCTTAAAGAGTTGAGAAAAAATGCTCAATTTTAAGGACCAGGATGTAAATCCATGTAAACTTGGATGGAGGTTTCTGGCAGCTTGCCTTGGAGCTTATACTTGCCCTATTTTTATTTTTTAAAAAAATGTGGGATGAAAACATGGGAAATTTATTTAGTCTAGTTTATAGATGTTGGAGCAATAAGACATAGATCATGTACTGGGTATAAAAATCTAAAACTAAAACAATTCAGATGGGTCTCAGTCTTCAAAGGGATATTTTGTCAGGAATATATTTCAACTATTTTAGTTGAAAAAAAATCAGTCATAAATCCAGTGATTTTATCTACAAATAGAATCATGCATTTTATGCTTTTATCCATGACACCTCACTAATCGTGTCACATGATTTTCAATTCAGATTCTTTGTATCCACCTCATTTTTATTCTAAATTAGACTAGCCTCCTGATCTGTTAAAATTCACAGATCATCTTCCTGTGAACTGTGATGTCATTGTCAACTGGCTGTTGCCATTGTATTGGGTTGGCCAGAAAGTTTGTTCGGTCTTTCTGTAAGATTGTTTGGGAAAGCCTGAATGAACTTCTTGGCCAACACGTGATCTCAGTTTTGTTCCTGTTGTTCAGTCACTAAGTCGTGTCTGACTCTTTTGTGACCCTGTGGACCCTAACCTGCCAGCCTCCTCTGTCCATGGAGTTCTTTAGGCAAGAATACTGGAGTGGATTGCCATTTCCTTCTCCAGGGGATCTTCATTGACTCCCATGATCTCGGTTAGCTGACAGTATACCATAGATGCCACAATACAAAGTAGCCATGGCCTGTAGCGAGAGAAATTGGATAATTTCTATTCACTGATCACTTCCTCAGTGCTAGAAACTGTGCCGATCATATGTCTACTTCCTCACTCCATCCTTACAGTCACTCTGTTATCCTCATTTTACCAGGTGACCGTTATTAATGACCTTTCAAGTGATGGCCTCTGGTCATAATTAGCCACACTTGGAGTCTTGTTTTGAGTTGCAGATGCTTCATGCTGAGAAGGGAGGACATAGCACACAGGAACCTATCTTTAAGGAGGCATGGTAGTTGTAGGCAGACCAGCTCCCAGAGGTGTTCACAGCCTAGTCCATCGCATCTGTGAATACACTGCAAGACGAGGGGGGGATTAGGGTGAAATTGGGATTGCAAGAGAGGAGCCCAGATTAGCCGGGGGTAGGGGGAGCAGTGTAGTCACCAGGATCCTTTAAGTGGAATGTGGAGTGAGAACTAGATAGATGGTCGTGGAAGAGAGTCTTAGCCCAGTGCTTCTGATTTTGAAGATGGAGGAAGTGGGCTTCAGAAAGGAAAAGAAAATAATTTTCTCCCAGAGCTTCTAGAAGGAACACAGCCCTGCTGACACCTTGATTTTAGTCCAGTGAGACTGATTCTGAGTTTCTAGTCTCTGCTATTGTTAAATCATAGAGTTGTCTTGTTGTAAGCCATTAAATTATGGTAATTTGCCACAGCATTAGTGGGAACTTAATACAGTGGTTAAGAGCATGGACTTAAGTTGAACCGCTTGGTTTGAATCTCAACTGTACCACTTACTGGATGACCTAGGCAAGTCACATACCTCTTAAGCCTCAGTTTCACATGTGTGAAGTGGGAACAATAAGACATTGTAAGCTTCTTTTCACGAGAAGTTGAGGTTATTGGGGAAATAAGCTATTAGGGAAGGGCCAGTTGGGATAATAAGAGAACTGAAAAATGTCATGTGAGGGACCAGAGATGTTGAGGAAACCAGGGATATTTAATAAGAAGATGTGAGTTGGGGGGACCATGTGGAGTGTATGAAGCAGGAAAGCTCAAGGGCTCTTGTGGGGGAGGAAGATGAAAAGGTGAGATTTATAGTGCGTTATGTAGGCAGAGTTAGGATCAATATTTTACAATTATAGCAAGGAAGTCTTTGGGCTATTTTGACATAGAAATGACTTAAAGTGAGTCAGCCTAATGAAGCAGGGAGTCCCTGAGGCTGGAGATACTTAAACAAGGGCTAATGATCCAGACACATCACCTGTAAGAGAGTCCCTGAAGCAGGTGGGGGCTGCTGCAGTGAAGGAATACCAATTCCCCAGCAACCTCTGAAGTGTTCCTGTGTAGTTTTTCTCAATTAAATGTGCTTTATTGATTTATACAATCTGTGTTTTAGTGTCATTATGACAGGGTTCTGTAAGCAATTACTTGTTTTGCTTGAAACGTACAACATGGATAACTTGGGGACAGAAGTGTTTTCTTCTGTTCCCGTTTTGTCCCTCTTCCCTCCACCTCTGGCAGCTACCAGTCTGTTCTCTGACAGAACTTTTTTTTTTTTAATAAATCTAAATGTCTTTATTTTTTATTTGAAGGATACAAATTCTTGCTTTACAGAATTGTGTTGGTTTCCGCCAAACATAAGCATGAATCAGCTGTAGGTGTATATATATGTCTCCTTCCTCTTGAGCCTCCCTCCACCTTCCTCCCCATCCCACCCCTCGAGGTTGTTACAGAGCCCTGGTTTGAGTTCGCTGACTCATATCGCAAATTCCCACTGGCTATCTATTTTACATATGGTAATGTAAGTTTCCATGTTATTCTCTCCATGCATCCCACCCTCTTCTTCCTCCCCTCCCACCCCATGTCCATAAGTCTGTTCTCTATTTCTGTGTCTCCATTGCTGCCCTGCAAATAATTTCATCAGTACCATCTTTCTAGATTCCATACATATGTGTTAGTATATGTTATTTGTTTTTCTCTTTCTGACTTTCCTCATTCTGTATAATGGGCTTTAGGTTCATCCACCTCCTTAGAACTGACTCAACTGTGTTTCTTTTTATAACTGAGTCATATTCCATTGTGTATACATACCACAGCTTCTTTTTCCATTGATCTGTTGATGAACATCTAGGTTGCTTCCATGTTCTATTGTAAATAGTACTGCAGTGACCGTTGAGATACATGTGTCTTTTTCAATTTTGGTTTCCTCAGGGTACATGTCTAGGAGTGGGATTTCTGGGTCACATGGTGGTTTTATTCTTAGACTTTTAAGGAATCTCCATTCTCTCTTCCATAGTGGCTGTATCAATTTGCATTCCCATCAACAGTGCAAGAGGGTTCCCTTTTCTCCACACCCTCTCCAGCATTTTTTGTTTGTAGACTTTTTGATGATGGCCTTTCTGACCATTGTGAGTTGATATCTCATTGTAGTTTTGATTTGCATTTTTCTAATAATGAGTGATGTTGAGCATCTTTTCATGTTTGTTATCCATCTGCATGTGTTCTTTGGAGAAATGTCTGTTTAGGTCTGTATGCAAAAGAGCAAATTAGCCAAAATGGCATGGTCAGGCTCTCTTGCCTCATGGTCTCTTGCTCTTGCCCCACGTTTTGTAAATAATTTTGTAAATAGTTATGTAGCAGCTGAGATCACTTATAGCACTGCATATGTGTGTCATAAGGTACTTGCTTGGCCACGGGCTGCTGTTGGTTGTCTTACCCACCCTAGGTTCTGCAAACAGTGGGCACAGTGTGAGTAGCGAGACGGTGCTGTGAGAAGGATGAATAGTAATACAAGGTCTTTTTCTCACTTTTTAAGTTTTTTTTTTTTTCCTCTGGTATTGACTTGTATGAACTGCTGGCAGAACTTCTTAAGCGTCCATGTCAACATCTTTTTTTTTTTTTTATGTAGTAGGTAAGTCTTAGAATTACTTCATTTTTGATGTAAAGTTTAGTTTGGATAGTATGCAGGACTGTATCTTAATTCATGCTGTGGTTTGACAAGCCTATTGCTCCTGTGTAGTTAATCATACCCTGAGTGGATTAAGCATTTCAATAACTAGCTTTTTACTGAAGCACTCAACCCTCTCTTCCTCTAACCTGGTGCAGCCCTAACTTAGCCTCTCTTAGTTCTGTCTCTCTCAGTTCTGCCAAGCAGTGCTGGAGCAAAATCCATTCACCAAGCTGCTGACATAGTTATCATAAATCATCTCCTGGGCCTTCAGTGTCCCTCGGCAGTTCCTATTAAGCATTCCTGGTTGGGTCCTGTTTTCACATGTGACAAAACTACTGCTCTCCTTGTCCTCAGTTCCTTTCTTATCAGCAAATGACTGAGCCTTTTTCACTGTAGAGAAGTAAAGACCCAAGGAGAACTTAAAGACCAGCTGCTTACTTTCTTTACAAATAAGTATGGAAGCTGGATCTCTGTGTATTTACCTACATGTTAGAGACATAAATTGTAGGTGTGCTATTTCACCGCTTACATTTATTAATAAAGCCATAAACTAGAGGATGAGTTTTCCATAACAATTTAAAAAAGCTTGGGCCAGCTGATCGAAATTTTGACTAAACTACTTTCTTAATGGAAACCATACTTAAAATGCAAATTTGGACATACTGTTGTCACTGTGCTTCTTGGGAGTTGCTTTAAAATAATTTTGATCATGATTAGGGTATCATAAAAATGGAATTCAGGCACTTTGGTGGTGGTCTAATGGTGATCTCTATAATCACTAGGTGATTCGTGTCCACACTAAGGAAAAACTCTGTTTTAGATATTTGGAAATTGCTTCCTTGTTATTTGCCAGAAAACTTGTCTATAAAGACTCTAATCACCTGGAGGAGTATCTTAGAATATGGAATCTGATTCAGAGCTGGGGTGGAGATACAGCATTTCTGCATTTCTAACAGGTTCCCAAGTGATGCCAAGGCTTGTGGTTTGTGGACCTCATGTTGAGTATCTACAGTCTAGGTCAGCTCTTCTTCAATTTGTTGTTGCCTCAGCATCACTTGACTTCCCTGGTGCCTCAGACAGTAAAGACTCTGCCTGCAGTGCGAGAACTGGGTTCGATCCCTGGGTTGGGAAGATCCCCTGGAGAAAGAAATGGCAATCCACTCCAGTATTCTTGCCTGGAGAAGCCCATGGACAGAGGAGCCTGTTGGGTTACGGTTCATAGGGTCACAAAGAGTCAGACACAACTGTAGGCGCCTTGGCACAGCATAACTCAGGGGATTACTTTCTGCCTGCCTCTCTGGTGATTCTGACGTGACTGATAGGAGACTGCTATTCTAAAGCATAGACTTTAGAATTAATACATTTCACTTTCCAGCAATGGTCACAACTTCTTCTTGGCACATGCCTGATAACATTCTGGCATTGTTAACAAGTGCCAGAAATTAACAAGCTGATTCTAAAGTTCAGATGTAAATGCTAATATACCTTTTTATTTTATTTATGTATTTTTATTGTAGCATAGTTGGTTTACAACGTTGCCTTAGTTTCAGGCGTACAGCAAAGTGAATCAGTTAATACATATACACGTATCCACATTTTTTTAGATTCTTTTCTCATATAGGCCATTGCAGAGTATTGGGTAGAGTTTGCAGAAGCACCTTTTACACCATGATTTATGGTGGTGAAATTCCCATAACATAAAATTAGTCATTTTAACACGACCAGTTCAGTGGTGTTTAGTACGTTCACAGTGTTGTGCAACCACCAAAACTTTCCATTACTCTCTTACTCTTTAATTATTTTTTCTCCATTTCACCCTCCCTCCTCTCTACCCCCAGAAACCAATAGTCTGCATCCTATCTCTGTTCTGTTTTGGCTCTATCAATTCTGGATACCTGGTATAAATGGACCATGTGATCTTTGTGTGTCTAGCTTCTTTGGTTTATTTATTTAGTGCAGTATTCTGGAGGTTCACCCACTCTATAGCATGTGTAAGTACTTTATTTTTTTTTTTTTTAATGTCTGAATAATCCATTGTATGGATGTATCGCAATGTGTTTATCCATCTATCTGTTAGTTGACGGTTTAGCTTGTTTCCACCTTCTGACTGTTGTGACTACTGCTGCTATCAATGTGTATGTACATATACTGTACTTGTTTGAAAATCAGTTCTTTAGGGTATGTACCTAGGGAGAAATGATCTTTTAATGGGGAGGAGTGTGAGTGAGGAGTGGAGGTATGGGGTGAAGAGGAAGACAGTAAAATAACAAAATATTGACTGATAAGAACTTGCTAAAATATGATTAATTCAACTCTGGGCTCCTGACATGCTCCCCAAGCTGCCATTATCTCACATTATCTCCCACATAAAAGAATGTGGGAACCTACTTAGATGACATGAGAATATGTTACTGGATAAATGCTTTTGGAAAATGGGATGAAAGGCTATAAGGGGAAGTGTTACAAAGTCCTATGATACCTTTGGATCTGCTGTTAGAAAATTTATGTTGGCCTCATGTTACTTTCTCATAACTCTTTTCAGGATTTATAATGGAGTTAGAGAGGAATTTGATCTCCTTTGATTTGATCTGATCTATAGACTCTATAGAAGTGGGTAACTGTGTTCGTGTTTAAGCCAGGAAAATGCTAGAAGGAAGTAGAACATGGTCCTACCTTTGGGTCCAGGAGAAAAGGCATGAGACCTGCTTTTCTCTCTCATCTCCCTTCAGAAACAGAGCAATGGAGGGTCCTAAATTGGAGGGTTGGGAGATGGTAGCTTTGGGAGGGCTGATGGGAAACTCAAATCGAAGACAAGACTATCTGCTGGCACCAAGAAGGGGAGATTTTGGATGATTCTTGCTCTGTAGTAAATGGCTAATCTTCAGTTCAGTTCAGTCACTCAGTCATGTCGGACTCTTTGCAACCCCATGGACTGCAGCACGCCAGGCTTCCCTGTCCATCACCAACTCCTGGAGTTCACTCAAACTCTTGTCCGTTGAGTCAGTGATGCCATCCAACCATCTCATCCTCTGTTGTCCCCTTCTCCTCCTGCCTTCCGTCTTTCCCAGCATCAGGGTCTTTTCAAATGAGTCAGTTCTCTGCATCAGGCTAATCTTCAGTTTCACTTATTTACTCCTTAAACTCCTGGAGTTTATGTTGACTGAGGATTCTTCATTTGATGGTCAGAGTCTTTGGATAGTTTCATTCTTGCCTTGTTGAAACTATTCGTAGCCCCATATGACTATATGACTCTTTCATCTTGAAACTCTCTCTTTCTTTCTTTTTTCTGGCTGCACTGCATGTGGGGTCTTAGTTCCCTGACCAAGGATTGAACCCATGCCCCTTGCAGTGGAAGCACAGAATTTTAACCACTGGATGGCTAGGGAAGTCCTTTCTTCCCTTCTTTTCCGTGATGCTGTTTATTTCTACTTTTCCTCTGATTTCTCTGATTGCTATTTTTCTTTTCCTTTTTTTAAACTGTTTTAAAAATATTGGTGTCTGACTGTGAATCCTTCATTTGCTTTGCTTTTCCTAAGATGGCTCATTCATATCCTTAATTTCAGCTACTACTAATGTGTGCTTGATTTCCCCAAGCCATGTTTTAAGCTCAAAACTTCCCATGACCTCCAAACCCAATTTATTATTAGCTGGGAGTCTTGATATGGATATCTCAAACTCACCATCTTTAAAACAGTTTATCTTTCTAAGGCCTTCTCTTCCTGATTATAGTAAAATGTGAGAGAGAAAGTGAGAGCAGAATGGTAAACATGAGTGGCCACAGGAATTGCTGGTTTTGAGAATTATCAGGCTCTTTATGTTATAAATCATGATTTTTTTTTTTTTTCAGAAAAAATTAGGAAATGAATTTCAGCAAAGATCAAATTCAGAAAACTGGTGGGAAAATAAGGTAATCTAAAGTGAAGCCGAGAGAGAGTGTGGCTGTTAAATCCTTTAAGATCTTAGGAAGATCCTACATGAAGCCTTGGAAATCTGTCCAGTCTAGCAGCAGGACTTCTAAGAAGCTTAAGGGGTGGTGTCCCTTAGTCATCTCAACAGACCAAGGTAGAAAAGGGCTTGTCTTGTAAGGATTTGTGGTTGTGCGCTTTTGACTAATGGAGCGAAGTCCAATAAGATTCACAGAAGACATATAGTATTTTTGACGGAATTGTATTTGCAGGAACTTTACAAACTTAGAAGGGGACAAAGGGCTACAAAATACAGGGACCTTTGGTCCCCCAAACTTCTACAGTCAGGGAGCAGACTGAGAAAGTTCTATCTGGCAAACATAAGCTACTTTGCAAGGAAAGGGAAAGATAATTTTTAAGGTGGAACCAAGTGTCCAGAGAGTGAAGCAAAAAAACCATGAAGGAAATATTCCATGGCCTTGAATTCTAAGGAAGGACTGCCAACCTATGCTTTGCAGGATTTCAGAATTTCTGTGGATCCATGTGCCTTTCATTTTGGCACACATTGAACTAGAGAGCTTACTGGTTATCCTACACCTGTCCCACCATTGTGTGTTGGGTGTGTGGGGCAGTAACTGTTGCTTTAGTTTCCTGGCATTCAAGTTGAGAGAACTGTATTCAAGGGCTGTTTTGAAGGAACCACACCTGAGGAGCCTCCTTCATACCTGGATCTGATTTGTATGATGAGATTCTGGACTCTGAGGTCACCTTATCAAAGGATGAGAATTTTTAGGTCCTTGAGAGGGAGTTGGTGTATTTGCATGTGAGAGGAACTTGAATCTTGGGGCCAGAACATGAGCTATGTTATCAAATCCACAAGACGGTCTCTGGTGATTCTCACCACCTGCTATTGATGTCCTTGTATAGTTCTTCCTACCTTGAATAGGGCTGGCTTGTTAACCTAGACAGCATATTAAAAAGCAGAGACATTACTTTGCTGACAAAGGTCTATCTAGTCTAAGCTATGGTTTTTCCAGTGGTCATGTATAGATGTGAGAGTTGGACCATAAAGAAAGCTGAGCACTGAAGAATTGATGCTTTTGAACTGTAGTGTTGGAGAAGACTCTTGAGAGTCCCTTGGACTGCAAGGAGATCCAACCAGTCCATCCTAAAGGAAATCAGTCCTGAATATTCATTGGAAGGACTGATGCTGAAGCTGAAACTCCAATACTTTGGCCACCCAACGCAAAGAACTGACTCATTGGAAAAGATCCCGATGCTGGGAGAGACTGAAGGCAGGAAGAGATGGGGACGACAAGGATGAGATGGTTGGATAGCATCACTGACTTGATGGACATATGTTTGAGCAAGCTGCAGGAGTTGGTAATGGACAGGGAAGCCTGGTGTGTTGTAGTCCATGGGGTCGCAAAGAGTCGGAAACGACTGAGCAACTGAATTGAACTGATGTAACCTGCTCTGAAGGATAAGAAGTTCGATCATGAAAACCTGCAGCTTCCATCTTGCTTTCTCTGGGATCACTCAGTCAAGCAGCTCTGTGGAGCTTTCCATTTGGTTAAGAGCTGAGGCTCCCTGCCAACAGCCAGCCTTGACTTACCACCTTGGAAGTGGCTCCTTCAAGCCCCAGAAGGTGTTCAGTTGTTTGTAGCCCCAGCTGACCTCCAAGTCAGAACCGTGCAATGTAGTGTTAGTTGCTCAGTCACGTCGACTCTTTCTGACCCCATGGACTGTAGCCCACCAGGCTCCTCTGTCCTTGCTGGGATTCTCCGGGCAAGAATACTGAAGTGGGTTGCCATGCCCTCCTCCAGGGGATCTTTCCAAGCCAGGGATGGAACCCATGTCTCTTGTGTCTCCTGCATTGGCAGGTGGGTTCTTTACCTTTTGAGCCATCAGGGAAGCAACTTAAGCCACCCCCAAATTCCTGACCTTCAGAAACTGTGAAATCATAAATGTCTGTGGTTTTAAGCTGCTAAATTTTAGGATAATCTGCTGTGAAGCAGTAGATAACCAATAGAGGTATTACAGTGGACCCATAGAAACCTAGGAATCTTGGTAAATTTTTGTAGCTTCGTCATCTTGCCTGTCTCAGGCTTCCCAGGTGGCTCAGTGGGTTAGGAACCTGCCTGTGATGCAGGAGATGCAGGAGATATGGGTTTGATTCCTGGGTCGGGAAGATCCCCTGCAGGAGGACAGGGCAACCCACTCCAGTATTCTTGCTTGGAGAATCTCACGGACAGAGGAGCCTATTGGGCTGCAGTCCATAGCTTGCAAAGAGTCAGACACAACTGAAGTGACTGAGTGTGCCTCCTGCCTCAGTTGTTAGTGAGTACCATTCCTAATTCATTAATCTCTCATTTGCCTGGATTCCCTTCACCCGACATCTGTTATGATTGCTGTTATCATTGATTCAAGACTAAGGGGGTGGAAAAGGGATTGCAGAGCATACGAACATCTTCAGAAAAATAACCTTTTCTGTTTATATACTGTCTGGTTTTATTCATGTCATAGAAAAATTTTAAACTAAGGGGAGCTATTGCAGATTTTCAGGGATCATTTATTTGTTTCTGTTTTTTGTGAAGCTACTTTGGGTCCTCATAGGGTAGGAATTGCAGTTATTTAGTTCAGGCTTTTGATTTGAGATTTTTATGCAAGTTAGGCTGTGAGGTATTTGCCTGCACGATTTGGCTGGGGAGAGGTGGGCTTCCCTCCCCCTGTAAGAGAGGTGTTTTCCTTGGTAATGGGTTGGATGCATGCTCAGTGGTTCAGTCATGTCTGTCTTTGTGACCCCATGAACTGTGGCCCACCAGGCTTCTCTGTCCATGAGGTTTACCAGGCAAGAATACTGGAGTGGGTTGCCATTCGATTCTTCAGGGGATCGTCCTAACCCAGGGATCAAACTCATCTCTCCTACATCTCCTGCAGTGGCAGGAAGATTTTTTACCACTGAGCCACCTGGAAAGCCCTTGGTGTACTGGGTTACAGACCCACAACTCACTCATTTCACAGATGAAGTGAATGGGGCCAGAAAGATTGACTAACGTTTCCGGAAGCCACACAGTTGGTGAGTGGCAGAGCTAACTTGTTGTGCTGGCTACCAGTTCAATGAGATAAGATTCGTTTTAGGCTTGCCCTTTGTTTTAACTTTCATTTACCTTTACTAGTTTCAAGGGAAAATGATTCCACTAAATAATGACTAAATCCTTCTCTTTTAATATGTTGAGCTGGGTGTGGCTTCTTGATGTTTCAACAAACATGAAAATTTTATTTAATAATTTTGTCTCTCCCCTTAGGCAACTCTCTGCCTAGGTCCTTTGAAATTACACAAACTAAATTACCAGTGGGCTCAAGTCCAGCAAGCACGATTTAGGTTACAATTCTGATCTTCGTACAACCTGTTCCTGCTGCATAGGCCATTTGAGACTTTGTTCATAAAATTTTTTTTAAAAAACTTGAGCATCATTGAGCTGTTTAAAACGTTCTGCTTTTTAATGTAAAGGCTTTACTTAGAATTTGGTCATGTTTATTTTGTGTTTTTTCTTTGTCTCCAGTGAAATATAGTCCCTTTTGTTTTTAAGTGGTTTATTTCTAAATACTTGGATGGGGTTTTGAGATGTGTGTGGCTTTATCTGTTTTTATCATTCTGTACATATTTGTCAACTGGATGAATGCTATTATATTTTTATAAAATATGTGAAGAATTGGTTTGGCTGTCAGCTCAATGCATTTACTTCCAATTTAACTTTTTTTAAAAATAACATTCAGAAGCAAATTGAATTTGTGGGAAGACTCCAAATGGATTATTTTTCCTTTTTGAAGTGAGATTTACTTCTGTAGGGGCTTCCCTGTGTGCCTCAGATGGTGAAGAATCTGCCTGCAATGCAGGAGAGCTGGGTTCGATTCCTGGGTTGGGACGCTCCCCTGGAGAAGGGACTGACTCCCCACTATTCTTGTCTGGGGAATTCCATGGATAGAGGAACCTGGCAGGCTACAGTTTGTAGGGTCACAAAGAGTCAGACACGACTGAGCAACTAACACCCCCCCGCCCCCAAATCATTTGTTCTTGTCTGCTTCTCTGAAGATCAGTTTTAGAACCATTAATTTGAATTGTTTGGTAATTAGGTTGTATAGGTTTTAAAAGTTATGTGAACATAACATAATAATCACTTTTGCCCGCTTGGTATGTTGCCAATACATTACTATTAACACCCCGGCCCCCTCCCGCCCCCGACCCCTGCCAAAGTCAGATTGAATGCCTTCCATTGAGCTGTTCAACTTTTGAATTAAGTTCCTTTAATCTTTGACCTCTTATTTAAAATGAATCATGGATTGCCACCTTCAGCTAAGTCATTCATGCTGCCTTTTACTGATAATACACTAGAATAATTTCCTGCCATTACAAACAGGTTTTTTTTTTTTTTTTTAAATATTGTCCCTGAGTTCCCTAACAGCACTGCTTTCCTCTGCCATATGTTTGTTCCCCTTTCCCTAAATCCCCTCACTCTTCAAGAATCCGAGCTATTGAATTTAGCATCTTCGCTGTCCTCCAATTCCCTGTCTCTGATCCCCCCTCCTCTGCCATCCTGGCCTGCCTTCCCAACATGGGAAAGAGTAACTGCCTGTCTCCACCTGGCAGCTCCTCGTGGGAGCTGCCTCCCTTCCAGGTCTCTCCTAACCACCTGTCAGGGAGGGCAGCGAGCTCTCAGGAGGCCAATCTCTTGCTGCCCGAGAGCCTAACAAATCCTAGGTGGAGAGTCCCATGGCCGCAGCCCAAGTTCAACCCCATCAAGGGTTTTCTTTCTCGACGCAGAGTACAGACAGAAGCTCCAGCCAGTTCTGCTCGACCAGCGCGTGTCCCTGTTAGTGTGGGTGCGGCCGTTGACGTGAACGAGAAGCCTGGGTCTGTGAATGGAGGATGTGAGTTTTGAAATTAGATAGGAGGGCCACCGAGATTTTCAGGTTGTGGAGGCAACTCCGGAGGCAGGTGCAGGGCGTGAGGCGGGGCCACACCCCCACCCTGCGTCTCAGCCAATGAACACTGGGCTTCTCCCGGGTCCTAGAGTGCGGTTTCCCTGTCTGTCAAGAGCCGGCTCAGCAACCAAACCCAGATTCCAGGTGTGGTATTCCACAGTCGTTCTGTAATTTGTAATCATAGAAACAGAATGTTCCTCCTCTCCCTTCCTCCCTGCCAACAGTTTCTGGGTGGGTGAATGTCAGTAGCTGGAGTTATTTTTAAAGAGGAGAGGTGAAGCTTGTCTTGCAAAGCTGGGAAGAGGGCGTTTGTTTGCAGAGCAACCTGACATCAAAGTGTAGATTACTGCCCAGTGGCCAGGCACTTGTCCTCTCCCAGGTAATGTTTAACGTGCCAGTCACAAAGATCACAGGAACGGCATATGCCTGGCATCAGAGCACGCTGCCGTTTATGCTCTGGAAAACTGAAAGGCTGTACATGCCCACAGATTAGTATTTTTTTTTTTTTTAAATACGTGAATGCATTGGTCTTTCTTCCTCCTTTTTTTTTTTTTTTTTTTTTTTTGCCAGCTGTAATTGGACTTTGACGCTGGGAAGTTATATCATAAAAATTGGTAACCTTTGTCTGAGAGAGAGCTCAGCTAAGCAGTCACTTTCCACTTCTTTTCACAGGATAATATAAACGTTTTTTTGAAAGCTTGTGAACAGATTGGATTGAAAGAAGCCCAGCTTTTCCATCCTGGGGATCTACAGGATTTATCAAATCGAGTCACTGTCAAGTAAGTTTCACTGGTTTGTTATATGTTTTTTTTTTTTTTTTTCCTTTAAACTTAGGGCTTGTAGCTGGTGTGAATAATTTCTGAGAGTTCTGCTTACTGGAAAATCATCTCCTTGTCTTCTTCTGTTTGTATTCCAAAACAGACTATTTAAGAAATAGCTTTGTGAGTGTGAAGCTGTTCTGTAATTGAGACCATGATATGTTATTATTTTAAATCTCATATTAACTGAAATGGTGGTTTATATTTTAATGCCTGTCCAACATGGTTGTGTTTGGTTGCTAATGGTGAGGAGGCTTATTATATGTATAAAGAAAATGGAGAGGTTATAGTCTAGCTTACAGAGTGAAAATAATTATTTGAAATTAAGACATAATTGCTAACATAAAAATGAGAGGGGGATAGTGAGAAAAGAGACAATATTTGGAAAGCAGCAGTGCCTGGGACCAACATGCAACACTAATGACTTTTGTCATTTGTGCCTGATTTCTAAAAATGAACTGGTTTTTTTTTTTTTTTTTCACTCTTTTAATAGTATGGATGAGAAAGTGAAAGTGGGGGTGTATGTGAAAACGTGTGCGGGTGTTTGTGTTGTGTTTTAGATGGAAAATGCTGTTTATGTGTGAGTATGTGGTTTCAGGAAATCTGGTGTTAAACTCTTGTAAGATTTTTTTCTTATAAATCTAAATTTGCTTTCAGTGAATCAGAATAAGCTTGTGTTACTAGATAAATGGGACAGGAAAATGATTTAATTCTCTAATAATGACTTCCTCCTTATCGTGGCTCTTAAACCTCATTAGCATTTTTTCCAAGGGGAAAAACAAACACCTTTATTCTATCTATAGAAATCATAGAAATGGAAAAATTAGCTTTTACCAATTCAGAGACTGAGTTTGAAGGGTTAGTAGCCCTGTTGTGAGCACTTTAAAGTTATTAAAAAACTGTCTGTAAAATCTTAAATATGGCCAATTTTTTCCCTAGTATATATTGTCTCTTAGCAATATAAGCTAAAATTCCCGGTAGGATTAATCTTTTAAAAGCAGCCATATATTTTTTAAATGAACAAGCCATTTTGCATCTGTGTGCTTCTAGTTCTGTTGATTAAGCCTTTCTAAACGGCACAGCAGTGATAATGTACAAGGCAGCGAAGAGTCTGTCAGCGTTTCTGACTGACTGGAAGACTGTGGAGAGATCCTGAGTTTCATCGTCAAACTGGCAGGTTTACGTCTGCAGTATTTGAGGTCATGTTTAATTTCCGTGAAGAATAGCTATATAGATGAATTTATTTTTCCTAATCGCCATTCTGTCATAACACCTATCAGATGGGCAAAGACATTTTTGATTCTGAAAGTGTTTTTCTTCAGTTGTTGCTGTCCATGAAGAAGAAATGTCTCTCCCTCTCAAAATCATACTGTTTTGAACCTCTGTAGCCAGTGTTCAAGTAGACTGCGGGACTAAGTCAAACATGTTTGTTGGCTTCTAATTTCAAAAGTGCCCTGAGCAAGACTTGCCTGCAGCCTGTCTCATGAGACGCCACCTCTAAAGTATTAAGGCAAAATCAGTATCTGGGCTCGGCCTTCAGTGAAATTAAATTACTGACAAGCTGAAACCGAGAGGTCACAAAGTTACAGCCGTAGTAGGAAGTATGCAGCACAACTTGTTTCAGTGGCAACCGCACGTCCATAAAAGCAAGAGGTGTCCAAGGAGTCCTAGGGAGAAGGCCTGTGTGAGGACCTCGGCACTAAACCGAGAGCATCGCCCTGATCGTGCCGTGTTGTTGGACCCAAGAGCACGAGGGTCAGCCGCGGGGCTGCTGCAAAGGAAGCGAAGGGTGGAGACGTGAGGAAGAGGGCGAATGGCTCATCTAAACCTGTTGGTCAGAGCTCCTGTGCCCTGAGATAGCATTTGTATAAAAGGAAGCAGGTTTGAAGGAAAGCAAAAAATTCCTTACAAATTAGTAATTAATGCGTTTCTCTTTAGTTTCAGTTCTTATGTAACGTGGCAGCTTCTGTAGGTCAAAAATCTTGTCCTATACTGACTGTAGGTTAAAGGACTTCGTGTTGGTCAGACCAGTGGTGCTCCACTGGGGGCATTTTTGCTCCCCAGGGGACGTTTGATGATGTTTGGACTTCCCTGATGGCTCAGATGGTAAAGAAGCCGCCTGCAATGCGGGAGACCTGGGTTCGATCCCAGGGTTGGGAAGATCCCCTGGAGGGGTGCAGGGCAACCCACTTGAGTGTTTTTGTCTGGAGAATCCCATGGACAGAGGAGCCTGGCAGGCTACAGCCCATAAAGTCAGAAAGAGTCAGACACGACTGAGCAGCTAGGCTTAGCACAGGGGATACTTCTGGTTGTTACAGCTATGAAGGGGGTGCTGCTGCCATTGAAGGGGTCAGAGATGCTGCTAAAAACCCTTTAGTTAACAAGACCACCCCCATAACAAAGAATTTCTGATCCCAAATATCAGTAGTCCTGAGGTTGAGAGGCCCTGAATTAGAATTTGTAGATTTCCACTCTGCCAGCAAGGTAATTGTGCAGCAGGAAGGATAAACTTTATTTCAACTCAGCTGAAATATTACTTTACTTATGAATATAATGACACATATTTCTGTGTTAGTATGTTTGTTTATTTAAAGGAAAGTTTTGTTGTAATTGGATCATGCAGTACTTGGACATTAGCTTGCTCTTCTGCATACATTAAAATTAACAAAAATGTGGCAAACTGTTTATTATTTTAAATGCTCTATCAAAATTCAACCCCTAAGATACTGTATTCACAGTTCACAGACCTGTTGTTGGTCTTGCTGCAAGTATAATCTAAGATACATGTTTCCAGGACATACTGAGGGCAGATAGGAAAGGACAGTTCATACCTACATGTTGGCAAGGGTGAGGTTTCTTTTTTTTGTTGTTAGTGGACAATAGTGATTAACAGCATAGATGATGTACAGAGCCTGGGAGAGTTGTGTGTTGTAAGAATGAGTGGCAGGAACAGAAGCAATTAATTTAAAGACTCATTGCTGTTAAATAACTTCACTTCAATAATCTGAACCTAATTACAAATCTTGTTTTCCCATAATTTGAGATTTACTGTTTAATTTGTAATAATTCTCACTAGTCAAACAAGCTAGGGTACTCTCTATATTTCTTTAATCATACTCATCAATCTTCTAATTGAATTATCTTATTCAAAGGAAGTAATAGTTTAAATTTTCCAAATATGTTGGAATTACTCCACTTATTTTGGGACAACATATATGCAAAAGTCAGTTGATACTTTAAATTTTGAAGTTACTGACTTGGATGGATAGGGTCTGTCTTCACTTCTTTTTCTTCCCAAAAGTATAGTAGGCAAACTGATGACTTAGCCTCCATGATGGTAGATGGAGGTTGAACCTATCCTAGCTGAGATGTGTAGTGAGGCCGTGAAATGTAGCTTCTCCACCAATGATTAACTGCGTTGTATTATTAACCATTTCCAAGCTATCCATACTGAACTTAGAAACACACATAATCTGCAGAGAAGAGAGGGTGTGACTCCGACAGAGCCGTCTCTGCACAATTTCTATAAAAGTCCTATAGGAGGGCAAGCACAGTGACGGGAGGCATGCTACCCACACTGGAGAGCGCCTACAGCAGATGTCCCGGTCTATACGGTAGCATCTGGACATTAAGAGCCGAAGAGCGATCACTCGTTGTGGGAAGCACCTCAACACAGTAGCCCCGACGTCCTAGATTGTAGGAACTGAAGCTGGCAGAAAGGTAGGGCTGAACATTAAAGGTTTGAATTTTGTGCCTAGCAATTCAACTCAAACTAACTCCTGTACTTAAACCATTGGTCTAACCAAATTCTATATTGAATTTTTTTAAACTGAGAATTGGAACAGATTATAAACATTTTTTTTTTCTTTCCGCCCCCTTACCATTCCAATCCAGTTTTTCACACTTCCTTAGATACATTCTGTTCATAATACAGTTAGAAGATGGCAATGCTTTGGAACATAATATTTTAGTCATGCAAAAAAAAAAAGTATATTTTAGTACACACTCTTATTTAGGACATTGATATGTTAGGTCTAAAATGTGACTTGAAATGTTACTGAGTTTTTTTGTTTAAAGACCTGTTTATCAAGTGGAGGGTGGAGAAATCAAGAATCTGTTATTTTTACACGTGCTAGTTGCCAAAGGAACAGTAGCTGGAAGCAAGATTAGTGTTAGCATATTTCCCTTGTGAAAATAAAGGAGGCTCAGAATGATATTTTAGGGATTTAACTGTTCTCTAAAGCTTCAAAAGGGTGCTTGATTTTGCAGCAATACTGTAAAGTCATGTCTTAGGAATCAAGTTCCCAGATGTCTCTCTTTTACAGTCTGCCAAATTGGACTTGAGATGAATGTGTATGTGTATTTATTTAAAGTTTTTATTCATGTAAGTAAAAATATACCTACTTTGAATTGTAAAATTTTCATCTTTTTCTGATTTAAACCTGGTTTTACTACTTTTTTGGGGCTGTGTCTTTCAAATGAGTTTCTCAATGTCTTAATCTATTAAAAAAAAAAAAAAAACAAAAAGGAAAAAAACGACCTTAATGGTATCCAAACTTGGATCTGTAACTTGAGCATGGAGACTTCCACCTGTCAGTTCATGTCACTATTTAAAAATGTTCCCTCTATTCCTACCAAGTAGTTAGAATAAAACAGAAAGGAAGTTTATTGCAGTGCACACATCTCTATCCCATTCATTCTCTGGTGCTAGGTAGTTTCTGAAAGGGGGGCATTGATTCTTTTGGATTGCCAAGGTCCTATTTAAGGCTAGCAGCAAAAATATATAGTCACATTTTCAAATGACCTTCAGTTGCAAAGTTTGACTATCTAAGATTCTGCTTAGCCACAAAGATGGTGCTGGGATATGAGTTGCAGGGGCAAACTGTAGAATAACTGAAGTTTTATCTGATATTTGTTTCTCTCCATTTCTAGTTCTTAATATATTCCTTTGATAGATCAACATGTCTTCTGGATTTCAACTCTCCTCCCTCAGCTCCTCACTCCCTCAAATCCAGGAAGCCATGGAGCTTGATTCTGTCTTGGCTTGCTGTGTGAGACTTCATGTTGTAGAATTTTATGGCTAGGATCTTTATCTTCAAAAGTAACCCATCCTGAATTCATGGCTCCAAAGAATCTCACTTGGTAGCTCATCTTGATTAGCAGTTGTCTTGAGTCAGTTCATGGGAGGATGGTCAATTAAATTTGCTTCTGCAATCAGATCACATTTGTTTTATAACCTGGTCCTCCAAAGGGTTAGACCAAAGATATATTTTTGTTGAAGAGATTCTTCTTTCACCTAATTATCTGTAGGACTGCCTGTATTGAATTAATGTTTACAGATACATGCACTGTAATATCTGTAGTCCTGTTAGTCATTTTTGAAAATGAGAGCTTCACCGATCACTAGAGATGTTAAGCACATGTTTCCCCAAGTTTTCATGCCATAATCTGGTCTGATTTAACTGATTATTGGAATGAAGCATGTGCGTGTAAGGTACATGTGCTTACACTGTTTCTGGAGCTACAGAGGAGAATGTAGCAGTTAATCCAGTAAGGGGAAATTTTGGTTTCATTCACTTGCCAGTCCTACAACATGCACTGATGCCGTATCTTCTCTGTGGCCGGTACCTGTGTGCATGCTCAGTTGCTCAGTCCTGTCTGAGTCTGTGTGACCCCATGGGCTGTAACCCGCCAGGCTCTTCTGTCCATGGGAGTCTCTAGGCAAGAATATTGGAGCAGGTTACCATGCCTTCCTCCAGGGAATCTTCCCACCCAGGGATCGAACCTGCATCTCCTACATATCCTACATTGCAGTGGATTCTTTACCCACTGAGTCACCTGGGAAGCCTGGCTGGTACTTATACAGACATAAATAAAGTGGAGACATGCCCTTAGAGGGGTTCATATTATAAGCGAGGAAATGTCCTCATGAGTTCAGTTAGAATACATTGTGTTGAATGCACAGGGCTCCCTGAAACTATAGAGATGAATAGTTATTTCCACTTTTTAATCAAGAAACACGTCTCATTGAAGGTGACGTGATCTCTCATCTGGGCTTTCAAAGTATTTTCTGTTTTTACCTAGATCTAGTTTTCTCCAGACTTGAGACTATTTGAGGGCAGAGATGATGCATTACCTACTCCCTTTAATCTCCTTAGTTCCTTCAGGTTCTTATTTGAATGCTTAATGCTTATTTGAGAATCAGGTTTTAATTATGAAGATATCCTGGAAATCTTAAAACCAGGCTTTGATGACGAGAACTGAATTTTTCTTAGCTAAGTTTTCCTCATCTTTCAAAATTGCAAAGCAGATCTGGCAAAGCAGTCACTAAACTTTTGAGATGAATTGCTTTTTATTTATCATTCCAGAATATTACCACATAATTTCAAACTTATATAGTTTAAAAGAACAATATGTGTTTCCTCTCAGTTGTGTGAGTAAAACTAATTGGGAATTTGGACCATGTGCTTTCCAAAGTATTTGGTGGAATTTTAGTTCTTATGTTGATGTCAAATGATAAATACTAATATTATTTTATCTGACATTTGAGAGATGTTCCATGCTTATATTTATATGAAGGTTTAGAAACATTTTAATGTTTTCATATCATCACCCCTTTAAATGCATGGTTAAGACTTGATAGAAAAATATAGTGATTACATAGGTAGTTTTAATATCTTATAGACGTTCAAGGGAACTTCTATAAGGAACAGAAATTTTTAAAAGCAGAAATCAATAGTCGAGGTAACTTACGAGACATCATTGAAGTTACTTTAATGAGGAGCTTTACCACCAAGTTTGCAATAAGCCTTATTTCTTCCGAAGTCAAACTATCTGCCTTGGTACCTCTTACCTTTGCCTAGCATTTAACATCAAAGCCAATGTGAGAAAACGTCACAAATTACCTTTGGCTCTGGCATAATAAAAGCCATCTGAAGAATAGGAGCACACAGAAACAGGAAGATTTCTTGGCGGCTCATTTGGATTGTTTCTAATATACCCCAGGCTGAGTTTCTTTCTCACCCAGGATGGAACAGAAGTTCAGTTGATGCGCATCAGTTCTCATGAATAATCATCTTAGACAAAAGCAGGAATTTAGGTGCCTGCCATGGTTTTAATCCCATCCCGTTCAGTCACCAGGGTTCCCCTGGTGACTCAGATGGTAAAGAATCCACCTGCAATGCGGGAGACCTGGGTTTGATCCCTGGGTCTGGAAGATCCCCTGGAGGAGGGCATGGCAACCCACTCCAGTATCCTTGCCTGGAGAATCCCATGGACAGAGGAGCCTGGCGGGCTGCAGTCCCTAGGGTCACAAAGAGTCAGACACGACTGAGCGACTAAGCACACAGCACATTTAGTCACCTGGTGGCTGAATGACCTTAGACGGGTTACTTTTCCTCCCTGTGATCACTTTGGTTCTTAGTGAACAAGACGAATGAAATTGCTGATCTCCTGGAGCTTACCAAATAATACTGTTTGGGGAATAGCCCTGTCCCACAAGGACACTGTGGCGATTTTCATAAATCATGTATGTAAAGTATATAATGCTTCACACATAGTAGTATTCAGTAAATGGTATTGAATTATCAATTGTGGTCATTTTCATAATTCAGATTCTTGGTCCCATGAAGATATGTGTGCCTTGTAAAAGAACATAGAGGGAAAAATCTGGTCTTCAGGTACTTTAATTGTGATGACTAGCTGTAGGTTTTTTATTTTATTTAATGAGAGTTTTGGCCTTTATAGACTTAATCTCTTCTTTCAATTAGTAGATATTAAAACAGATGTTTTTCTGACATTTATGTTTAATCAACTTTTTACAGTCTGTCTTGTTGGAATAGCATAGCTGGAAACCAGAGAACAGTGTATCTAAGTTATTTACTTTTGCTCCATTTATATGGAATCAACATAATTTTATTAACTTTCTGAGACTTCAAAAATTTTTCTGTGTATATTTTGAAATATTAAAATGTTTTAGTTTGATTTGGATTTTTCTTAAAAAGTTTGTGTTTTCATATTTAAGCAAAAAAAATGATAAAACCACAAGCTGTCTACCACACAAATCCAAGTCCAGAATTTTACTTTATTTACTAGTTTAATTTTTTCATCCCATTTTTCCTTTTTTCCTGTGAAAATTCTTATTGTTTTGGTCATTGGGAGAGGAGAGGTGGTTATCCTTTGGATAGGCAAGATCAGATGCTATTCTCTAAAAGGCTTTTGTCGGGCTTATGAAATTTTTAGGGGGAAAATAGGTGTTTATACTGTCTACAGAACTCAAATGCACACTGCAATCATGTTTTCACTCAGAAATCTTGGTCACTCCTTTTGGGCCTCTCCCATCTGTCCATCGAAAGGTTACTGTACTAATAGCTAACGGTCTTGATTATATTATCTAAAATATTTATAGTTTTAACCCTGGGCACAAAAAAGTCATAAATAGCAATAGCCACTGTTTGTGAGGTCATGAAGAGAAGTGAAGTGAAAGTCGCTTAGTCGTGTCCGACTCTTGGCCGCCCCATGGACTGTAGCCTGCCAGGCTCCTCTGTTCATGAAATTCTGCAGGTCAGAATACTGGAATGGGTAGCCTATCCCTTCTCCAGTGTATCTTCCCAACGCAGGAATCGAACCAGGGTCTGCTGCTTTGCAGGTGGATTCTTTACCAACTGAGCCATCAGGGAAGCCCCATGAGGTTAAACCTTGGTTACTATTTACTTCCAGTTGTACATGGTGAACTGTGTCAAGAAAATAGGAAGTATACTTTCATGTTGAGCCTTTGACATAATGTTATAACTTGATTTTTCTAAAATGAAGACTGTTGCTATCAAATGTCGAATGGGTATAAAAGTTGTATATTGACCACTTACTGGTTATTTTAAAGAGTTTAGGTTAATGGAGTAGTTACATTTTGGGGGTAATTGCCCTGGTATAATTTGTCATGCTGAGCAGACATCCCAGGTGGGATTGGCTACTGATGGACTGTGTTTCCATTTTTCAGAGATACACCTTCTGAGGATCCCTACTGAACTGGGAAGCAGGGTGATGGTCACTTTCTCTTAAGAGCTTAATAGCATCGCTTCAGACACTATTGACCAAATATTTGCAGTAAACTTAACATGTTCCAAAATTGTTACTGTTGTTATTCAGTTGCTCAGTTGTGTCTGACTGTGAGACTCCATGGACTGCACCAGGCTTCCCTGCCTTCCCACTCCAGGCTTCCCTGTTTTTCACTATAACCCAGAGTTTGCTCAAACTCATGTCCATTGAGTCAGTGATAGCATCCAACCATCTTATTCACTGTTGACCCATTCTCCTCCTGCTCTCAATCTGTCTTTTCCAATGAGTTGGGTCTTAACATCAGGTGGCCAAAGTATGGGAGCTTCAGCATCAGCATCAGTCTTCCCAATGAATATTCAGGGTTGATCTCCTTTAGGATTGATTGGCTTGATCTCCTTGCAGTCCAAGGGACTCTCAAGAGTCTTCTCCAGCACCACAATTCAAAGGCATCAGTTCTTTGGCTCTCAGCCTTCTTTGTGGTCCAACTCTCACATCTATCCATGACTACTGGAAAACCCATAGCTTTTAACTATATGGACCTTTGCTGACAAAGTGGTGTCTGACTCTGCTTTTTAATATGCCATCCAAGTTTATTATAGCTTTTCTTCCAAGGAGCAACCGTCTTTTAATTTCATGTCTGCAGTCACCATCCGCAGTGATTTTGAAGCCCAAGAAAATAAAGTGTGTCCCTGTTTCCATTTTTTCCCTGTCCATTTGCCATGAAGTGTTACTGAGAAACCTTTAAGGAAACAGCACACACCTGCTGTGTAAATTTAAGTACACCTGCCACTTGCAATGCATATGATAATATAATAATACTCTATTCAAAGAGAAGTAGATTAAAAACATAGTTTGAATGAACATACTTCAAGTAAACCAGTTTTTCTTGTTAAAAACAGAAAAAGTGGGAGATATTGGTGGCCTGGGTAAAGCAGCTGCTTTGAATTAAGCTCTGTTTGCATCAGCCACCGTTAGTTTAACAAGGGTTTGTGCTGTGTATTTTGAGCAATTTGGGGAGAAATCTCTAAATATCAAGTATCCCTGTTATTGCATTTCACCATTTCATTGCTTTATAATAACATTGATGGCTGCTAGACTTTGAAATGCTTTTATTCTGTACTTTTTTTTACATTTATTGAGATATGAAAATAATCTTCAAGAGAATCTTTGTCTGGGTAGACAATTTTTTTTTTTCTTTCTTTTTTTTTTTTTATTATTATTATTTTTTTTTTCCAGTGGGTTTTGTCATACATTGATATGAATCAGCCATGGATTTACATGTATTCCCAATCCCGATCCCCCCTCCCACCTCCCTCTCCACCCGATTCCTCTGGGTCTTCCCAGTGCACCAGGCCGGAGCACTTGTCTCATGCATCCCACCTGGGCTGGTGATCTGTTTCACCATAGATAGTATACATGCTGTTCTTTTGAAATATCCCACCCTCACATTCTCCCACAAAGTTCAAAAGTCTGTTCTGTATTTCTGTGTCTCTTTTTCTGTTCTGCATATAGGGTTATTGTTATCACCTTTCTAAATTCCATATATATGTGATAGTATGTTGTAATGTTCTTTATCTTTCTGGCTTACTTCACTCTGTATAATGGGCTCCAGCTTCATCCATCTCATTAGGACTGGTTCAAATGAATTCTTTTTCATGGCTGAGTAATATTCCATGGTGTATATGTACCACAGCTTCCTTATCCATTCATCTGCTGATGGGCATCTAGGTTGCTTCCATGTCCTGGCTATTATAAACAGTGCTGCGATGAACATTGGGGTGCACGTGTCTCTTTCAGATCTGGTTTTCTCAGTGTGTATGCCCAGAAGTGGGATTGCTGGGTCATATGGCAGTTCTATTTCCAGTTTTTTAAGAAATCTCCACACTGTTCTCCATAGCGGCTGTACTAGTTTGCATTCCCACCAACAGTGTAAGAGGGTTCCCTTTTCTCCACACCCTCTCCAGCATTTATTGCTTGTAGACTTTTGGATAGCAGCCATCCTGACTGGCGTGTAATGGTACCTCATTGTGGTTTTGATTTGCATTTCTCTAATAATGAGTGATGTTGAGCATCTTTTCATGTGTTTGTTAGCCATCTGTATGTCTTCTTTGGAGAAATGTCTGTTTAGTTCTTTGGCCCATTTTTTGATTGGGTCATTTATTTTTCTGGAATTGAGCTTCAGGAGTTGCTTGTATATTTTTGAGATTAATCCTTTGTCTGTTTCTTCATTTGCTATTATTTTCTCCCAATCTGAGGGCTGTCTTTTCACCTTACTTATAGTTTCCTTTGTAGTGCAAAAGCTTTTAAGTTTCATTAGGTCCCATTTGTTTAGTTTTGCTTTTATTTCCAATATTCTGGGAGGTGGGTCATAGAGGATCTTGCTGTGGTTTATGTCGGAGAGTGTTTTGCCTATGTTCTCCTCTAGGAGTTTTATAGTTTCTGGTCTTACATTTAGATCTTTAATCCATTTTGAGTTTATTTTTGTGTATGGTGGGTAGACAATTTGGTTGACATGTTACTAGACTTCTTTTGCGGAGAAGGCAACGGCACCCCACTCCAGTACTCTTGCCTGGAAAATCCCATGGACAGAGGAGCCTGGTAGGCTGCAGTCCATGGGGTCGGTAAGAGTTGGACATGACTGAGTGACTTCACTTTCACGCATTGGAGAAGGAAATGGCAACCCACTCCAGCGTTCTTGCCTGGAGAATCCCAGGGACGGGGGAGCCTGGTGGGCTACCGTCTATGGGGTCACAGAGAGTTGGACACAACTGAAGTGACTTAGCAGCAGCAGGAGCAGACTTCTTTTGACTAAATATTGAGAAGAAAAATTCTCTACTAGGTGGGTAGCTTTAGTTTGTGTATAATGTGTATTCATCTCAAAAGTGTACGATAGTGAACATATGTACACACACACTAAGAACATATGTGAAAATTTGTAAAAGGCTTTGAAGAGTGAGGCACCGGACCATGAGGGTCCCTAGACCCCGTATATTTTGGTGAAGAATTCATTTCCTCAGAAGGGCTTGGCGCCTGTCTTGGAGGAGAAATAGGAACAGTATGATTAAATATAGGTGTCCAATGGCACGTCCGTTGTCACGCCAATCCCAGATTAAAAATAGAACTCTATGTCCTTTCTCATATTTTCCATTCTCTTTCATTCTGCTTATCAGAAAGAGGCATGGGGGAAACATTCCCTTAAAGATGGACACCCATTGATGGAAGCCTTGAACCAGAGTTGTCTGCTGCTGGGTAGCTAGAAGAAGCGCCATCCTGATGGGCTGAAGGTGGTGGATGGGCAGGTATATGAAGCTTAGCCTAGGGGTATTGAGGTCTCATCTGCATGCCTTGTATCTGTGGCCTGTCAACAGCATCCATTGGCTGTTTAATAGGCACCGTGTCTGACCCCCGAATCCTGGGTGGCTAGAAGAGAAGCAAGACCTACTACCTCATTCTTAAAACCATAAATGGGGACGATGACAAAAGCCTCATTCAGTCTCAATGTTTGCTTTTGTGTCTTAAGGAGCATTGCAATGATCTACAGCGTACAACTCTAAGGGAACAATGGATTTGGACTGATGAATATCACCTAAGTGGGAGTATCACTCTACTAGAGTATCCAGAATATTTCCAGATTCCTCCATCAGGTCTAGGTTTAGACACACTGGAGGATGATATCTGTCTGTCAGGCATTTTACATTAGTTATTTCTAACCTAGTAACAGCCTAGCCAGCTATTTCCATTTTGCTTCAGGTACATGAAATGAAAAGAGTCAGAAGAGTAAGTTGCTTAGCTTATCCTGGACAAATAACAGAGCTAGGATTTAAATTCAGGGGGTGTCTTAGCCTACAGTGCTTGGACTGCTTCCTCTCTATTGTCTAAACAGACTTGAACAGCGTTTAAAAACTTACTGATATTCTTTCTAGTGTTATGGGACTGGAATTGAGTTGCTGTTTAACCAGGCGGGGTATACCCCAGATGGATTTGTGTGTATGATTGATATTATCTCGTTTGATACATGGCAAATATCTTTATGTTATAATTAAAAAATTTCCCCAAGTTTGTAATCTAAGTGACTTCAAATAAATATAATATTGCTATATGCCATCAAATCTAAAATCAGTGATACATAGGGAATTCCTGTAATTTAGGAATGTTAAGTGGATGAATGTGTGCTTTAGAAAAGAAGAAATATGCTATATGTGTGGTCTTTACACGCTGGCTAGTAGAGAAATAATGGAGTATCTGGATTTTATTGATAGGTACACATAAATGCCTTTATAGGCTTTATGACTGTCACACAGGTAGCTGTTGTTCAGTTGCTCAGTTGTGTCCGACTCTTTGTGACCCCATGGACTGCAGCATGCCAGGTTTCCATGTCCTTCACTGTCTTCCAAAGTCTGCTCAAACTCATGTCCATTGAGTCGGTGATGTTGTCTAACCATCTCATCTTGTGTTGCCCTCTTCTCCTCCTGCCCTCAATCTTTCCCAGCATCAGGGTGTTTTCCAGTGAATTGACTCTCTGCATCAGGTGGCCAAAGTTTTGGAGTTTCAGCATCAGTCTCCTTCCAGTGAATATTCAGGGTTGATTTCCTTTAGGATTGATTGGTTTGATCTCCTTGCAGTCCAAGGGACTCTCAAGAGTCTTCTCCATCACATAATTCAAAAGCATAATTCAAAATCAATTCTTGGGCACTCAGCCTTCTTTATGGTCCAGCTCTCACATCCATACATGACTACTTGAAAAACCATAGCTTTGACAAAATAATGTCTTTGCTTTTCTAGTATACTTTCTAGGTTTGTCCTAACTTTCCTTCCAAGGACACAAATAGTTATAAATGTTCAATTGTATTTGCCATGGTAGTGGAACATTCTTGTCAAAGATTGTGGATTGTAAAACCTTACTAATCTCAATTGCTCGGGATCATACTACCACACTTTGACCTTTATAGAGGTGGCATGAGACCTATCTTTAAAATAGAACTGGCAGGAAATTATTCTAAATAAATTATTTATTCACCAGTTTTTGATACTTCATTTTACTTGTCAAAACCAATCTAAGCCATGACTCTCTCTTCCAAACATCCTTGGCTGGGAATAAGTGCTTATAAATTATTTATATATATGTGTGTTTGTGTATATATGTGTGTGTGTGTGTGTTTACATATACATTTTTTCATTAGAGCTTAGGTCATTGTATATTAAATCTCATACAAAGCCTTAGTGATTGATAATTGAAACTCCTGTTTGAAAGCTCAAACTGTAAGCAAAAAAGGTCAACCATGGTCATATTACGTAGCTTACTGAATTAAAGAAGAAGAATTAACTTGAGTACATTGCCAAAAGTCATGCTATCGGTGTGGTGATTGGAGGGTTTGAAACAGGTGGTAGACAGATCACCAAGTGTTACAATAAATAGCACAGTCTAATTCCAGTAAGATGAAACTCCTGGAGGATCAGATAGTGACTCAAAAAAGCAAAGTCCAAGAAATGACTCAAGCCCAGAGACACTTTCAGAATTCCTTTACTAAGACTTCTAACAAATGGAGGGGTCACTTCTTGTACCAAGTCATTAGAAGTTATTTGTTGCGAGTTGTTGAATGTAAACCTTTCATTCATAAGAAGAAATATTTGTTAAACTTTTATATTGTGATGTTTTAGAGGGCCAAAGATAGATGAAAGTCATAGTAGCCTGAGATAGAGATATAGGAGTGGAATAAAAACAAGGATACATTTCCTTTTTAAAAAAATATTTATTTTATTTGAAGGGTGATTGCCTTACAGTATTGTGCTGGTATCTACCAGACATCAGTATGAATCAGCCATAGATGTACCCATGTCCCCTCCCTCTTGAACATCCTTCCCACCCATCTGGGTTGTTAGTGAGGGCTGGTTTGAGGTCCCTGAGTCATAGGGCAAATTCCAGTTAGCTATCTATTTTACATATGGTAATATAGGAGCATTTCCTTCTAGATATCTAGTGGAATGAGTTGGCTGCAATAATAGAAAACACTTGTTTTAAGACTACTGACTCTGTGAAAAGGAGGGAAGGTACTGCTTTTGAGAGAGGGAGTGGAGGAGAGTGGAAAGAAAATAGCACCTGAATGCTTTGCTTAATGCCTTGTATAATCTTAAACCTCTTTATAAACAAGAGTCGTTGCCTGAGTTTACAGATATGGAATCTGAGAGATTTGGTGGCTCATTCGAGGTCACATCCTTAGCGCAAGTAGGAAACCTCATTAGGATTCAAACCCAGAATTGTAATAATTCTACCTCTAAATGTTGGAGAAGGAAATGGCAACCCACTCCAGTATTCTTGCCTGGGAAATCTCATGAACAGGGGAGCCTGATGGGCTGCAGTCCATGGGGTCACAAAGAGTCAGATGCACCTTAGTGACTAACACACCTCTAAATGTGTCCTAATGAAAGACAGAGGATGATCACACAAGGGAATTTTTAATGGGTTAATGTGTATCTGTCAGACACAAGGTCTATTAAGTTGGTTGGGTAGGAAGGAAGGAAGGTAGGTAGGAAGGAAGTTCTGTGGATACAGAAGAATTTGTAATTTTTAGAAGATATGCATGAAAAATTACTCAGACTTGATTGAGTTACAGTGCTTTTAAACTGGTGCTTCTCAAATGTGCGTATAAAACACCTTGGAGTCAAATGCAGATTCTGATTCATTAGGTTGGGACAGGGCTGGGATTCTGTATTTTTAGCAAATTCCCAGGCCATGCCAATGAAGCCCACACTCTGAGTAACAAGGATTTATGCAATCAATGATAGTAATAGCATATTGGAGCAAGGGTTTAATAAAGATAGCAGGGGAGATATAAGACTCGACTGTGGATCTGGAAGATAAGAGAGGTGGGAGAAGGCTGCAGGAAGGTTTGTTAATCCAAAGGCAGAGAGGAGTTCTAATCTGTTATTTCAGAGAGCCTTTTAGATGCAAAGGAATAAGTAAAGTCAAGTAAGACCTCCATTCTTGATGCCTATACTTAATTGGGGGGAGAGGTTGGGGGTGTGAGGCATGAATTTCTAGTCTAGGTTGGATGATTGGAGACAGGATGACAGGTCAGTTTGGACTAGCTTGAGTGGTACTTCGAGTACCACTGGGAAAGTTTGAACTGTCTCTTAGTGGGATTATTAACAAAAGCTTGGTGCAGAAGGTTACGATGTCAGGAGAGATTTATTTATTTAATTGAAAAAATTGGGGCATGCCACTTGATATGTGGGACCCTATTAATAGTTCCCCAGTCAAGGATTGAACCCACGCCCCGCTGTGTTGGAATCATGGAGTCTTAACCACTGGACAACCAGGGAAGTCCCAGAAGCAGAGATTTAGAAAGATGGAGTAATGAAGTAGTATGTAAAGTGGATTGACTGTGAACAGATTAGCATGGAGGCTGTGGGAGATGTCAGGACATTGTTGCAAAACACCCACGAACTGCAACAGTTTCCTGACATCTCTTCCGGCCTCCAAGCTCCTCAGTTCTGTCAGTCCATTTTATATACTACACCATTACCCCATCTTTCCGAATCTCTGCTTCTGAGACTTCCCTGGTAGTTCAGTGGTTATGGGTGTGTGGGGGCTTCCTCGGTGGCGCTAGTGGTAAAGAACCCGCCTGCCCATGCAGGAGATATAGGAGACGTGGGTTCTATCCCTGGGTCAGGAAGATCCCATGGAGAAGGGCCTGGCAACCCTTTCCAGTATTCTTGCCTGGAGAATCCCATGGACAGCGGAGCCTGGCAGGCTGCTGTCCCTAGGGTGGCAGAGAGGCAGACATGACTGAAGCGACTTAGCACACATGGCTGTTTGATAAGGATGCCAACAGCTGAAAATAGTGAAAATGTAAATGAGGAGTAGATATTTGAAGTAGGCATGATGGGGATTGATTAGAGTGAAAGAAAAAGAAGGACCAGTTTTTGAGCTTGTGTAGCTATTAGCAGAAAGGCAGTTTGGGGACAAGATGAAAATGAAGTTTTAACACATTGCATTGGATGTGATAGTGAAGCACCCAAATGGAAATGTAGGAGTTGTTAATACATTTAATCAGAAATTATGGTCTTTTTTCCTTACTTTAAACTCCAACGAGAAGAGGGAATTTTGTTTGAATTCCAAAATCTCTTTTCTGTAGGGCCTTCCAGAAATGTTAGGCTGATTTTTTTGCCTTAGGAACTACTTTGGAGTAAGGGCAGTGGGAATGTCATGCCCGCAAGGTAAACATCATGGGCTTGGCCTCTGGACCCAGTTGTGTATTCAAATCAGTTTAGACAGTCGAGCATCACTGCGTGTCCTGGGCTTGGGGTAAATCGTAAATAACCCTGTTTGTGTGGTAGTCACAGTCTGGGCCAGTGTTGGCCACAACTAACCCCACTCACTTGTTCTGTACATTCTCCTACAACATGAGCAAAAGTTGTCCCTTTTCTATCCATTCAATATCTTTTAAATCTAAGCTCTGCATTTCTTATAAGCAGCTCTTTCAGACAAAAATATCTGCAACCCCCTTAGAATAGATTGTTTCAGGCACACCACATGCAAATTCACATAACAAAATGTACTTGTCTCCCTGTTTTATCCCCCACCAATGCAAACGCTATTCCCAAACAACAGCATTGGAAAACAAACCCACAGAGTCTGCAAAACATCTGATTCAGCTTGACAAGGTTTTATAACCAAACTGCTTCTACTTCTCTTCATCAAGGTTGGAAAATTATCAGTGTTTTAGGACAGGTTCAACACCACGGAATTTGATTCAATAAATGGATGGATAAATGAATGAGTTTAACAAGTATTTATTGAGTTCTTACTATGGGCATGGCACTGTTCTAGGGATTCAGGATCTAGTTTTGTGGTTAAAAGGACAAAGTCTTGCCCACCTTAGGCATAAATTCTAATAGAGAGGACAGTAATGAATAGAAATATAAGGTAATGGGAGCTGTGATAGGATTATCAGACAGAATAAGTCAGTGTGTAGAGATCATGTTTGGAAGGTTCTCTTTGACATGATATTTTAAGCATTTTTTAGATAAAATTCTATGTTCGGTAGATTTTAAATCTACTAATAAAACTAGCTGTTGGGATTAATGTTTGATTCTGTTAGGCTCATAAACCATTTTGGTAAGCTTATCTCCTGAAACACGTCCAGTGATTTGAAGCTTTAGTGTATTTCACAGTAAGGCATCAGAAAGGAGGTGTATTGACCTATGAAGGTTGGGGTGCTTCCGTGTCTGTGCACGTGAGGCCTCCTCTCCTCTGCATCTGCCCCCCCATCTGACAGGCTGCTGGCTGGCACAGCTAGTGGTCTATGCATTTAGATTTCACCCTCACAAATGAATTGATGGTTTAGTTTTTGTTCTTAAGGTTTTATATGGTTTTGAATTCAAAGTAGCTTGCTTTGATCAGATGATTAAATGCTTCGGTGCATGCATGTGCGTTCAGTTGCTCAGTCATGTCCAACCCTTTGGGAACACATGGACTGTAGTACACCAGGCTCTTCTGTCCATGGGATTTCCCAGGCAAGAATACTGGAATGGGTTGCCATGACTCCTCCAGGGGATCTTCTCAACCCAGGGATTGAACCTGCGCCTTGTGCATTGACAGAAGGATTCTTTACCACTGAGCCACCAAGGAAGCCCCATGACAGTGTTAACTATAGGCGTGCACAGAGGAATCTGGCAGGCTACAGTTCATGGGGTCGCAAAGAGTTGGACACAACTGAGTGACTCAATCATCACCATAGGCATAATGTACCAGCAGATCTCTAGACTCATTCATTTTTTATAACTGAGCTATCCTATACTCCAGTATAAAATAAAAAGTTAAAAAAATAGCATTTAATTTCACCTAGCTTTAACCTTTTCTTATTTCAGTGAGTTATTTTCTTTATTAAATTGATACTTTATCTATATTTTAGTTTATTATTCTACATCAGAATTAGTAACTTGAATAAAATAAGAGATATACTTAAAATTTTAAAGACAACTACCTTATTTAATTAGCAGACCCAGTATGTTCACATTATTTCACATTTAGAATAGAATTCACATTTAGAATTAGAATTTCACATTTAGAAATAAAGAAGGAAACTTGCCAGTGGCAATTTGTCTGTGTGCCACTTTCCACATTTTTTAATCCATATTTTGTGC
Source organism: Dama dama (assembly GCF_033118175.1). NCBI lineage: Eukaryota > Metazoa > Chordata > Mammalia > Artiodactyla > Cervidae > Dama > Dama dama. The sequence continues at coordinate 53,148,621 of NC_083710.1, forward strand.
CTGTTTTCAACAAATTGGTCTGTGTCGAGGTTTGCTAGTGGTGCGTTACAACTCTAATATACATAGCTATTTTTATGGAAGCTATTTTGGTATTATAATTTTGTGTGTAGGATTTTCTAATAAGGTGGTTTTAGATTCATGCTCACTTAATCTTTCACCAGATGAATTATTCCAATGTTACTTAATCCAGACCTCCTTGTTAACTGGGGAAAACAAATTAGTGATTAGGTGACTTAAATAACATTTAGACTAGTTTCTCATCAATTACCCTTCTTCAGAGACATACAATAGAAATGCATGAAACTATGAGGAAATTATAAGATGACTGTAACAAAGTTAACTTATTTAAACTTTCTGAATAGCATTCATTTCTTTAAAGTGGCAGGGGCTGACTTTTCAGAAAATTTACAGAAGAAATCACTTCTGTGCTTCTTGAAACATTCTGTTCTTTGGACATGATGTGTTTTTATGTTTGGGTGTTCTCTTCTGGATCCCATGGAATGTTTGTGCTTATGAAGTGTTAAGTAGTGAACTCAGGGATCTTGCCTGTTCTTTAGATCCCTGGACCAAGACCTCCTAAGAGCCAAACTTGGTGACGAGTGACAGCAGGAAATGGAATGCCTTTTCATGGTGCTCTCTTAAGCCCACCCAGGCCCAGTGAAGCACACTGAGGTTTTTCAGTCAACACTTGAAAATCATTGGCAGTAGTTCCAGGCTTTTCACTTAACTCTGAGTTTCTTTGTGCTGTTGTTGTTTTTGATTCTAGTTGGGTGAGGCTAGAGGAATTATGTTTCCATTGAACTTCCTTTTTCAGAGAAGTAGCTAAACGAGTTGAAGCTATAGTTTCAGTTAAGCTGTAGTTTTAACTTTGGTATATTTCTAGGGCAGTGATTCTCAATCACTCGCATGCTTCAGAATCACCTGGAGAGCCCAGATTCCTGGACTCCTAACCCCAGGGTTGCTGATTCATTAGGTATGGAGTTGGGTTTGAGGACTTTTATTTCTAACAAGTTCTGTGGTAATGTACATATTGATGGTGTGGAGACTTTGGTTTGAGAATCTCTATCCTAGGGGATAAATCAGTGGGAACCATTCAAAGAGAAGGTATTATTATTATTATCATTATTATCCTAAGAATATAGGATATTTTTACTTCATCTTAAATAGATAATCAGCAAAATCTCCAGTATAGTTGACCTCTGAGCAGCATAAATTCAAACTATGAGGGTCCATTTACATGTGGAGTGTTTTCACTAAATGCATACTACTACAGTACAGGATGCAATAGTATTTTTAAAATGGTTATTATTCTCTGACTTACATAAATCTTAGGTATAAATCCAAGTCTTCCTCATGAAATTCTACTATATTATTATATTATTCTCTCCATCTAAATTAATAACAATAGAATAAATTTACCATGTAACAAAAAGAATCTTTTAGTATACAATCAACAAATTTTCCAAAATGTAGATAATACAGATGAGCATGGGGAAAATATAAAATGTGATACCAGCCCTGGACAAAAAACATTTTTTCTTCAACGCACTCCTACTGATTGGCACAACTACCTGTGAGTATATACCTATTGTCTTAGAAACCCTCTGGGTCCATCAGAGAACTAGACACCATCAGCTTTATTCTAAATCAGCTATCAGGCTCTTTACCAAATTAGTAAATAGGCATCTCGAATTATTATTCCTTCTGGAGTACTTACATTTTAAGAGACTTTGCTCGTTAACCTAAAAAAAAATGTATCATAAAGGGGAGATATAGGGAATGTCCTAGAAAACTATAAATTTTTGAAGCAACTTTTCCCATGCATCAAAAACAAAATGGCAAAAAACAAAACAAAAACAAAAACAAAATGGCATAAATATACCTCAGAATGCAACTTCCATACCATCAAAGTATTTTGCATACTAAAGGCAAGTAATTTATAGTTATTGTGTTTTAATATGGTCTGCCAGGTTCATTTTGACACTTAGATTATAAAAAAGAGAGGTAGATAATGATTATAATGTGAAGGAAAAATAATCAAAATTATAAAATATAAGAAATAAATTATGAGTGATTAAAAAAATAAAATTAAATGGGGTTTGAAACATCTAATCCAGTTCTGAGTATATAAAGAAATTTTGTGTTGTAAAAAAAAAACAAACAGGAGATTAACATGTGATACTTTGGCCACCTGATGCGAATAGCTGACTCATTTGAAAAGACCCTGATGTTGGGAAAGATTGAAGGCAGGAGGAGAAGGGGATGACAGGATGAGATGGTTGGTTGGCATCACTGACTCAATAGACATGAGTTTGGGTAAACTCTGGAAGTTGGTGATGGATAGGGAGGCCTGGTGTGCTGTGGTCCATGGGGTCACAAAGAGTCAGACACGACTGAGCGACTGAACTGAGCAGAATAGTACTACAAGTTCAGTATTGTTCAAGGGTCAGCTGTATATGAATAATGTTTATGAAGGGAAAATAGATCTCAAGTGTTAACTTTGAAGGCAGTGAGACAAATACACAAAGTATATTAATGTCAGTAATGGATATAAGTGGATGAATAATGGTATGGCTCTATATTTGTAGGATCTACTGGGTCTCTAAAGTGTTTCAGGGACATGGCATTGTCCTATGGGAGTTTCCTGGAATTTGACATTTAAGGGTTAAATATGTGACAATTTCTGGGCATTTGAGGCTGAAGGAATAGAATATATTTAGCTCTGGAGTGAGGGTAAACTGGTCCTGTTGTGTTAGACTTGTTTGACTGAAGTCAGAACAGGATGCAATAGGAAATGACTGAAAGATGGAAATGGAGATGTAACTAAAATTAATTCAAGATAAAGCCTGGAGAGCCCTATGATTTAGTGAGAATGAGAGGGAGTAAATGTTGTGGTCAAAAATGGCCCCTTAGATAGGATTCTATGTGATGGTAGGGTAGATTTTTAGAAGAGGCTGAAGATTAGTCTTTTCTTCCTGATGGTATTTTAGTGCCTGTATTTTAAGTACTTAGCCAGAGATGAACAGAATTCTGTCTCTGATTTCATGAAGTTCACAATCCATGAAGTTCACAGTCTTGTGGGAGAGGCTGGGAAGAGAATTTAATGGAGTGCTTTAAGAGCTTCCCTGGTGGTTCAGATGGTAAAGTATCTGCCTTCAATGCAGGAGGCCTGGTTCGATCCCTTGGTCAGGAAGATCCCCTGGAAAAGGGACTGGCTACCCACTCCAGTATTCTTGATTGGAGAGTTCCCTGGACAGAGGAGCCTGGTGGGCTACAGTCCATGGGGCCGTGTAGAATCAACCTTGACTGATCAAATAGCACTTTTATTTTGGGCTTCCCTGGTGGCTCAGATGGTAAAGAATCCACCTGCATTCTTAGATAAAGAATGCTGGGCTTGATCCCTGGGTCAGGAAGATCTCCTGGAGAAGGGAATGGCAACCCTCATCCCTGCCCCCCCCCCCCCCCCCCCCCCCCCCGTATTCTTGCCTGGAAAATTCCATGGACACAGGAGCCTAGCAGGTTCCACTGTCCATGGGGTCACAAAGAGTTGGACTTGACTGAGCAACTGACACTTTTAAGAGCGATGGGAGTACCCACAGGCTAACATGAGAGAAGCCTCTAGAAGATAGGAAAGCTTCGGAGGCTGGTGACATTTGAGTTTAATCTGAAAGAACAAACAGTTCAAAAATGGAGAACAGTCAAGGGCCTTCCAGGTAGCGAAAACCTCCTATGATCTCTTAACGTGGAGGTGGGAGAGTTCACGACAATTGAGAGAGTGCTAGGGTCGTTTTATAAAGAGTGTTGGGCTTATGCCGGGGCAGGCCAATAAATGTGGTGGCTGAGAGAAGGCAGACGATGAATGTAAATGCCATATTTTGAACTTTACTTGAGGAAATAAACCATAAGAAAAAAAGAATTTCAAGATAGGAGACAGAGAGAGGATTCTATTTTAAGAAGGTTTTTTGGGAATCTCTGGGGAGGAGGAGGAGCAGTGGGTGAAGACCAAAGAGAAATACACCTGAGTGAGAAAAGGTGAATTCCAGAGGGGTTCCCTCCTAGCTTAGTCGGCAAAGAATCTGCCTGAAATGCAGGAGACCTGGGTCCGATCCTTGGGTTGGGAAGATTTCCTACAGAAGGAAATGGCAACCGACTCCAGTAATCTTGCCTGGAGAATCCCATGGATAGAGGAGTTTGGCAGGCTACAGTCCATGTGGGGTTGCAAGAGTCAGACACGACTTAGCAACTCAACCACCACAGAGACATTGAGGAGCTAGAATTGATAGGATTTGGTTGGTGGGGAAGTGAGAGTTTGAGGGAGATGTTGTTTGGCTTAGGTCTTAGATTTCTGGCTCTGAAATTTGGTGCCCTTCACCAGTGCAAAGCATGTGAAAGGATGAATAGGCTTGGGGATTAGATGATAATGTGCACTCAAAAAGATATTAAATTTAAATTCTGGGCTGAGATAATGCCAGTGAGAATATTAAAAGCATATCTGAGAAAACTTGCCTGGTAAGTATTATTTGAATCCGGTTCAGACTGAATGTAGTGGAAGGCAGAGAGAAGAAGAAAAAACTCATTAGATTCATTAGTCTTGGAAGTTTCAAAAGGTATTCACAAATAAAGTGGGAAAATTGAAATTGACTGTAAGAAATGTCAACTTCTCTGAGGGACATCGGGATTGAATGTGTATTGAACTTGAAAGTTAATTGAAGAAGGCAGGGTTATATTAATCTGAATTTGGAAGTAATTATAGTATTCCTTTGAAGCATGTCCATTCTTTTTCGGTGACTCATACAAAGTGAATGGTGATATTTTGATAATCTGAAATTTGAAGTGTTATATGGAAGACTAAGAAAGAAATGGCATATCAATGGAAGGTGTAAATGGAAAATTTAAAATAATGCACGGTATTAATTCTCTAATAAAAGGCAGCTTTATACAAATTGCAAGGAAGATAAATCATAATATGTTTTCAATTTAATATTTTATCTTTCTCGGACAATTAGTCCATTCCTCATACTTCATTTACATCTACCAGTGAGATAGATTGGTTTTGGTTTCAGCTAATTTAAGGCCCATGGAACCTTAAGTATACTTTATGAAGAGGAATTCATTAAATTCTTAGATCCTCTGAAACTGTGGATCTGTGGAACTGTGGTTCTCAACTGTGGGCAGTTTTGCTCCCTCCGTTCCCCCGGGGGGATATTTGGTAACATCTTAGACATTTCCGATTATACTGACTAGGGTGAGGGGAGGTATCTAGTGAATAAAGCCGAGAATGCTGTTTGACATCCTACAATGCCCAGGATAATCCCCCACAAAGAAGAATTGTAAGGTTCAAAAGGGTAATACTGTCAAGAAACTCAGTTTTAAATTTGTGTTGCCCCTGTGAACCTTTGGGTTAAATAAAATTGTGAGAAATTTAGTGATTTTTTTTTTTTTTAAACACTAAGATAAAAGAGGCTTATCTAGGACAGACAAAATTTAGTTCAAAAGTGATTTATGGTGAACTTGGGCTAGAGATTTTTTTTGGGGGGGCGTGGTACTGATTTTTCCCATGGTGGAAATTAAAATTTTGAAACAAGTCTCACCTATAGGCAAGGGAGAATAATGTACATATAAGCAACATGGAGACTTTTTTGAATGTGTAGTTGAATCAATAGTTTGGGATATACTTCCTTGACAGTGTGGGTTTGTATTATATACATATATCATGTTTAATATAAACTACAGCTAAGGAATTGGTGTAATGATGTAATAACTAACTAATAAGAATTTATACCTTATGCTTTCATGTTCATCAGAAAGAAAATAAGTATTTATGTGTTAAGCACTTTAAATATATTTTGTTTAATTTTCACAAATTTGAAGGTAGATATAGTTCTCTTTTTTGGTTTTTTTTTTTAGGTCAGAAAATATACCTCAGGAAATCAACCAAAATGTTTTCCCATTTAATCTTGTTTATGCTTAATTTATAATCTTTTTATTTATATTTGATGGATACTTGCCTTATAGAAACCATACTCATAAAGGTTTAGCTGTGGTAAGAATAGGTAATCTCTGCCTTGCATTTCTCTGAGAATTATTGTGGTATATTTGATTTACTTAGAAGAATTTCATAAAATGCTTTGACAATTTTCTATCTGCAGAATCCCATAGTGAGTTGCATGTTCAAGACAGTACAATACCTATCTAAATTTTGGCAGAAAAAGTGGTAATGGGGAGCTTTTGCCATTCTTTGAGGGACAGATTTAGGTGAGAAAGTGTTACTGCAATAGACAGATTTTGAGCCAACACTTGGAGAGAATATTGAGAGACATTTATATTTCAGGGTATTACAGAAAGACTTATTTTTTAGGATTAAGAAAGAAGTAAGCTATTAAAAATATATTAAGGTAGAAAGGGTGACTATATTACTGCTAAGTCAGGGATCTTAATTCATGGCTCTCAGTCTATGAAAACTATGGATCACATCAAGTCTTAAATAGCTTTGTGACTTTAGGAAAGTCTTTAAGCCTTTGGAGTCCCAGTTTTCTTCTCTGTAAATCATCAGAGTATTGTGTGGATTAAAGGAGATAATGCAGTATGGTCAACATAATGATTAATATAAAGTGCTTAATAAGGCAATTATTATTAATATACATGTTATAATTAAGCATGAAGTGGAGCTAAACAGAACACAATTGGGAAATACTTCATTAATATCAGAGTCCCTTAAGATTTGTGCCAAAAAATGTGACAAATTTTTCTTAGTGTAAGTAAAATGGATCTCTTGTTATAGGATTTACCAGAACTTCAATTTTCTATTATGTATATTTAAGAAGAAAATATGCAACACTTGGCAAAAAGTTTTGACCTTATGCTCCATTCATTCTGTTAGTTTCTCATGCTTCATGATACACAGTTTGAGAAATACTGACCTGAAAAGTTCTTCACTTGGCACATTATTGTTCCAGTATAGAAGATTTATAACAATAGTGGAATTTTCTTATTGGCTCTGCTGAGCATGAACTTAAAAGTCTGCAAGGGCACCTGAGCCATGTAGCTCAGTATTCTCTTAAATTCTCTCATTAGAAACATTAGTGGTTTTGATGAGATTTTTGTTGATGTTAGTACTTCATTCTTTTTCTTCCTTTGGAAAGAAATAATTAGTAATTTAGTAATTGTGTCTATGTGTGTAAGATATTATAAGGGTTAAGAAAGTAATATAGCAGTAATTCCCTAGCACTCATCCTCATTTGCCTCTCTATAACATTTTGGCCTATTGCCTCCGTCTGTCGCTCCTTCCCTCTGCCGTTCACTCCCATCACATCGGCTAGTCCTTCTCTCTGCTTTGCTGGTTTCTCCTCTACTTCTAGCCCTTATGCGTTGGGTTTCCCAGACCTCAGTCAATCCTAGACCTCTTGTCTAGCTATACTTGTCTCATTGTAGCTTTATGACTTTACACTTTATACTGACAACTCCCCAGATTATATTAATATCACCAACTTAGATTTCTAGCTTGAACATCCTCCTGGTATGTCTAATTACCAGTTGCTTCACATTTCTGTTTTGTCTGTAATGTGTCTCAGACCTTCCATGTCTAAAAACCAAACCCACTGTTGCCATTACTGCTGCTACCTGGCATTGTTACCTACAAAAGTAAAATGATGGGTAGGTCTGTAATTGACACCCAGCTCTAGCCTCTGCTATAATTGCTAAGTATCAGTATTGATATATATTTGGTATAATTGAATGCATTTGATACAATTCTTTGATACAATTGAAGGACATAATTCCATTTGGTACAAAGAGCGTGCATCATGGACACTGAATTCTGTATTCAGGAATTGTCTGTTTCTGGGTTACCATCTAACCGGAGGTATGCATGTGTGAGTCTCAATTGTGAAATCAGTTTTATATAATAGCAAACATATTCCAAAAAAGTAGAAGAGAAGATTTGCAAACAGTCTGTGGTTGAAAGAGAAACAAAACCCCCCTTTCAGCTCCCGAGGTAGCACTGTTCAGTCTCATTTTTGAAGGGGGAATGTGTGCCAGTGTCTTGGAATGCATGTTTTTTTCTTTTTCCCCCTTTCTCTTTAAGTGAAACTTAGCTATTCTTAGTAGCATGTGGGAGGGGTATGAAATTTAATAACAAATTATTTTTAACGAGCGGGTACTTACTCATTTGTCATGTTTGGAATAAGTGTTACAGTTGCTAGGGCAAAAACTGTTGAATTTCCAAGAGTTTTTTCTCACGTAGGTAAGTACAGAAGTCATCAAGTTTATCTCTTTGTGCTCACTAATTATCTCCAGATGTGGTGTTATTTTCTCAAGTGCCATTTTTACAGTTGCCACAGTCAGGTAGAGCTCATTCTGTAGCCATGGCAGATTAAAAGCTGTGAGTCACTTTTGTGTCATATCACTGGCAGATTGTCAAATGGAATACAGTTTCAGTTTTAGGGATGAAGGTGGGAGGAAAGGAAGAATTTCAACTTCACTTTTAAAAATGCAGCTTACTTTCTGAGAGAAGGAAAGAATACAGTATTCTAAAATTCATCTTTAACTTTTGTCCACACATCTCTTCCTCCTTGTATTTGCCAGTCACTAGAGAAAGATTTTATGGGATGCACTGGATGAGTTCTCATGAATAAAAATATCTGTTAATAGAAAAAGGAGCCATTACCAGGTGCATTCCTAAAAGCCTTCATTTGGAATAAAAATAGGCTCTTCCCTCAGATACAGCTGTGTTAGAAATTATTCTTGGCAATCCCATGGACTGTAGCCCACCAGGCTTCTCTGTCCATGGAATTCTCCAGGTAAGAATACTGGAGTGGGTTGCTATTTCCTTCTCCAGGGGATCTTCCATCTTCCCGACCCAGGGATCGAACCCAGGTCTCCCTCATTGCAGGCAGATTCTTTACCATCTAAGCCACCCGGGAAGCCCATTTTCTCACTGTGCTTCTTCAGATTTCAGTCAATAGCCTGAACAACCCGAAGATTTCCTCCTCCCCCGCCCCCCCATTTGGAGGCAGCCTGTCTTAGAGAAAACGATGCCACCGCGATTATGAGAAGAGGATCTGCCTTGAATGGTCTCAGCCATCTCCCCCCGCCACACACACGCCTCCTCCCTCACTGCACACAGATCTGACAGATTGAAAGCAGATACAGCCCACACACTTTTTCTACTGGTGACCACTTAGGAAATCATGATTCAGGGCCTCATTTCTTGCCATTTTTAAAAAAGTTGTGAACAGGTGGCCAGACTTCATAAGCAACAACTGGAGGGCACGGATAACTTGGTGACTTGGAGGAGGACCAAGTATCGTGTGAGCCCAGCTTCTCTCATGTCAAGCCCGTTTCCCCAGCGGCATACCGGGTCAGCTGGTGCCGCCCAGGGCAGGGCAGGACTAGCCTGACTCCAAGGGTTGGGTCCACGCCCTGCTCTGGGAAGTGGCCTCAGGAAGTGGATGCCTGGGGGCATAATCACCCCAGTGAGTTGCAGTTGTTCTGAGGAACAAAGGTAGAGGCTTATCTGAGGCCTCGAAAAGGGGATCATCAGGACTGTAGGATTAGGGAGAGAAAAAGGGGGGGTGTGTATGGCAGGGAGGAGACGGGGTGGGGTAGGACATTATACATATGTCTCCTGGTGCATTCCTTGTAGTCAGAGAATCTGGAGGTCGTCCAGGTGGTACCACACTGTTCATCTCTCCTGTCAGGAGGTAAGGAAGTCTTTTCCCATCATACCAGAAGCAAAGATCTTCTATCAGAAATTCCAGCACGAGGTTTCAGTCACACGCTTCCGTGTGTGATGCTTCAGTAAGACAGCCGTGTTTGAGGTTGAGGTGGGCAGAGAGGGGGCTGGGATTTGAGAGGAGGGATGGATGGTTTTGGGGCACAGAGAATTCAGTGCTTAGGGGGTTTTGAGATTGGGGCAGAACATGAGAAGAGTGAGCCTTACAGTGCTACCAGTGAGAAGTTAGTACTTTGAAGAAAAGATGTGTCAAAATACGGAGGACTAACATAAAAAGAGAAGTGGGATTTGGTTGTAAGCTCTGTGAAGCTTTATCTCATTGGGGGTGACAGTTTCTTCCACCTCTTTGTCCTTGATCTGCTAGACTGGCTCTGTGAATGGCTTTAGGTGACTTTTTGTTGTTTAATTGCTCAGTTGTGTCTGACTCTTTGCGACCCCATGGACTGTAGCCCACCAGACTCCTCTGTCCATGGGATTTCCCAGGCCAGAATACTGGAGCCGGTTGTCATTTCCTTCTCCAGGGGATCTTCCTGATCCAGGGGTTGAACCAGCATCTCCTGTATTGCAGGCGAATTCTTTACCACTGAGTCACCAGGAAGCTTGGGTGACTTCTGTGTGAACATTTGAATGCTGGGTGGGTGGCTCTTGCCAGGCCTGTGGTTGACCCCCGGGGTTCAGCCATGGGTCAGGTATGGTCTTAGCCCTCTGTAGTCCCACAGGAGAGATGCTTGGAGAGGCTGAGGTGGGTGCATGCTTATGGGCTTGTTGGGGAAACAGAATGTATTGGAAATATTTTTAATGAAGCCCTTGAGTATAGCTGGCTGTACCAAATTATAATAAAAGGAGAATCTCACCCTTTAACACTCTGTCCCCAGACTATGGTATCAGATATGAGGGAGATAGATTTTGGCCGCATACACACATTTTTCCCCCTCAGATTTTTGACCTTTTGGAAAATGGAAGGGTGTTGGCCTGGGCAGTCCCTGGTAGATGGAGGGCGGGTGAGGAGGGCTGGCTTGGGGCCAGCGTGGATGTTTGGCCAACAGCAGTAATACCACGCTAGTTTGCCTCGCTCTTTATTTGACCTTATACTTGAAATACTTTCTTGTTCAAAGCTTTCAGAGAAACAGGGAAAGGAAAGCAGATCATGAAAGAGTGTCTTGAATTGTGCTTCACAGAAATGTCTCTTCTAGGGAGAAAATGTGTGGGGAACGTGCCTGTCCCCCGGTCACTCCCCCCCCATCACACTATATGTTTGAGATGGATGACTGGAGGGTAGGCTTAAAGCGTCTCCTTTCCTTGATCTGCTTGGGTTAAATACTTTCCAGATGTCTCTTTTAAGCCCAGTGAGATGGGTGTGTGGTTTCCAGGTGAGGCTATGGAGAAACAGTGTTAAATACCTTGACCACATTCTCATAGCTCCTAAAAGTGGAGCCAGAAATCACACCCGGGAGGTCTGACCCCAGAGCCTGCCCTCCTAGGTGAGCTGCCTGGCCTGGGGTCTCCTGATGGAAGCCAGAGCATCCACAGGAATTTTATTTCCCTGGTCTTTACCTTAGATATGGTACTTCTTCCTTTTTAAAAAAATTTATTTATTTTTGGCCGTGCTGGGTCTTTGTTGCTATGCACGGGCTTTTCTCTAGTTGTGGCAAGTGGGGACCACTCTCTCGTTGCAGTGAGCAGGCTTCTCATTGCAGTGGTTTCTCTTGTTGCAGCGCATGGGTTCTAGGGCACACAGGCTTCAGTAGCTGCACCATGAGGGCTCAATAGGTGGGGCACACAGGCTTAGTTGGTCCACACATATGGGATCTTTCCAGATCAGGGATCGAACCCGTGTCCCCTGCATTGGCAGGCAGACTCTGTACCACTGAGCTACCAGGGAAGCCCCAGATAAGGTACTTCTTGATTGATGATTTGTACTAGTATTTTAAAATAGCCTTGAGTAAAGAAAAGATCAGACCTAGAGCTTCCTGGTTCTATGTATACCTTGAAACTGTTAGGATAAGGTGGTTACTGATGGATCTTGTTCATGGATGGGCATTCTTGAGCCTTTGTGTCTCTTTTCTTCCTGGCCTCTGGCAGAAAGTTCAGAGTTCTGTGATTAGCACGTGTCTTCTGGTCGTTTGCTGGGTAGTGAGGCAATGATCAAAGCTGTTCCATTAAGAGTGGAAGATATCTCTGTTATACTTGGCCATTTCTTGAGTATTAAACACAATATTTAATACAATATTTAAATTAGCATAATGCACAGAGAAGTATTCAACATAGTAATTTTTCAAACTATTTATGTTTCATCTCTGTCCGTTTTTATGGTAAATTTGGGTGTCAAGGGGTTTAGATTCTTTGGTCTTTGTCTTTCAGAACTTTGCTGGGAAGCTTTTATTATCACAGAGACTAGCACTTAATCTCTGCACTCAGCACTTTGCAGCTTCTCTTAGTTTTTGAATCTGTGCCTTTTTTAGGTTATTGATCGATGATTATAAACAATTCCTTTTATTGAAGTTTTAAAGAAAGTAGCTTTAAAAAGAAGCACAGTTATGAGCATCAGGGCGATTGGAGTCAAAATTGGGTGTTGTAAGTAAGCTAATGCAATTTAACTGTTAACATCACATAGGAATTTCCTGAGCTTTTATCATTTCAGGCTTTCTCTTGCTAACTTACATTTCTGTAAGCTAAAAAGGTATGTTCAGATTAGAGCTGCTGAGCGTCTGTGTGCCATTGACTGTGCTAGACATTTTTACTAAAAATATTTTAATGTCCTTCTCAGGTGGTGGACCCTGTCTTGAGACACTTGGGGTATGGTGATAAATAAAATCACAAAAATTCCTTTTTGGATGATAAAGAGACAGATAATAAATGAATGCATTCAGTTGATGGTTATAATACAAAAATAAAACAGGAATGAGAAATGGGGAATGTCAGGCAGGCTGGTTGCAACTAAGTGTTGTGATCCAGCATGGCTTCATTAGGAAGCCTTTGTGGGTAACTTGGTAAGTAAGATGATTCCTGCCCTCACGTAGCTTACAGTCTGGTGATAATTGCTGTTCAGTGAGCACTTAGCATACGGCTAGGGACTCTGCTAAGTACCCGGGTACTTTTCTGATGATTTCCTGAAATATGGGCCATTATTTCCAGATCCTCCAGAAGGAAACTGAAGCTTCAAGAGTTAAATTGCCAAGATGAACATAGCTCTTGGGCCCTACATCTGATCCAAAGACCATCCTCTTTTTTTTTTTTTAATTGGAATATAATTGCTGCACATTGTTGTGTTACTTTCTGCTGTGAAAGTAACACAGTGTGTTCACGTCAATGAAATGAATCAGCTCTTTGGTTACATATACCCCGTCCCTCTTGGACCTCCCTCCTGCCCCTCATCCATCTCACCCCTCCGGGTCGTCACAGAGCACGGGGCTGAGCTCCATGTGCCTTACAGCAGGCTCCCTCTAGCTACCTGACAGCGTATCTATGTCAGTCCTAATCTCCCATCTGTCCCACTCTCCCTTCCTACCCTGCGTCTACGTGTCTGTTCTCTATGTCTTCATCTCTATTCCTGCCCTGCAAATAGATCGTCTGTACCGTGCTTCTAGATTCCGCATGTATGCGTTCATGTACGATATTTTTCTCTTTCTGACTTCATTCTGTATGACAGACTCTAGGTCTATCCATGTTATCCCATGTCAACAGTTGAAATATCTGTTATAAGGGATTAGTCTGTTTGTAGGTGGGATTTGTCTAGTTTTTGGTTCTGTTGGGCTGGCCAGCATCCTGGATGGCTCACGGAGAGGCTGCTACCATGAGCTTCCCCTCAGCTCTCACGCCTGTTCTCTCTTTGAAAGGCTCTGGGGTCTTGCCCCGTGGCCACCGCAGGCAAAAGGAGCCGCCTGGTTTCCGACTTCCAAGCAGTGGGATGTGTTTGTTGGGTATCAGAAGCTGGCCTCTGTTGACTCCCGCAAATCATTGACTACTTGAATTCCTGGCATTACATTTCAGTGATAGAACAGCAATTTGGCCGGCCCGAGTGTCACCGTGTTCAAGTAGCATGTTATAAATGCTCATGTTCGGAAAGGAATGTGAAATGCGGGAAAGGTTAGAGTGCCAAGGTCACGGTTTATTGTGAGTGTTTTTTCCCAAATAGGCCATACCCTGTGTTTACAATTATTGCTTTATCATAATAAAAAGCCAGTGAGTGTGTTGGATTAGAAAGCTTCAGAGAAGGCTGTGTGGAAAGGAGGTCAGGGGTTCAAGAGAGCTCTGTTGTTCCTTCTGCCCTCAGGGTGCTTATGAGAAAAGTGGGATGCTTTGCATTGAATGTTAATAGTGTGGTGGTTTTCAGCCTAGTATATCCTTTGTGTTGAGTATTGATGGTTCTTTGTGCTTTGGTTGATGTCTGAGGTGTGTATGTTGGCCATTAATATAAAAGGAGGCTGTATATTTTACATCTTTGTTATTTTTTATTATTGCTTTCTAGTGATTTTTTTTCCCCTACTTCTTTGGAAATGTTGATTTTTTTTTATTTTAACAAGATAATTTTCTTTTTACTCAAGAGATAAGCCCTGGTTTAAGTACTTGGGCTGTGAAATTTATTTGCTTTTTTGAAATATGTATCTATTTCTATATGTGTGTTTTGAGTGTACAGTTCACAAACTTTAGAGATGGAATGCACATAGGTAGGCAGTGTGTTCAAAATATAAGAACTAGATCAAACAGATCAAAACATAAGAAATAATAAGCTCCCAGGAGTGCATCACCATTTTCCAGTCACTTCCATCCTCCCTACCAGAGTGAACACTATCCTGAATCTTAACATCTTATCTTTGTTTTGCCTGTTTTTGTACTTGACATGAATGGATAATCCAGTGCTCTGCCTGGCTTCCATTTGATCCCCAGTGTTTGTGAGATTGAACCATATGGCTGCAGGTTGTTTGTTCTTGTTGTTACAGAATATTTCATTGTGCAAATATTCCATAATCGATCCATTTGGCTCTTAAAGATGTTAAGTATAGCTCCAGTTCATTCTATTATGAATGGTGCATCTACAAATGTTCTCATATGTGACTTTTGCTGAATATCTGTAAGTGTTCCTTTTGGGTATATACTGAGGAGTGGAATTACTCCACTGTAGAATATGCATATATATCCAGCTTGAATAGATGCTATGAAGTGTATTCAAGTAGTTGTACCAATTTACGTTTCCACAGTAGGGTGAGAGCTCATGAATTTTATTTTTGTTATGCTGTTCTGGTGGTAGACGGGAGTTGCATGTTCTTAGGTTCACTTCAGTTCATGTTTGTTGTATGGGAAGGAATGGTCGTAGCTATCTTCATGGATTCTTTGAAAGCTAAGTTAAATATTTGTGTCTATTTATGAGCTCATTCTCTTCCCCTTTGTTTCCCTGTGTATATATGTTATGTGTGCATGTTTTCTATGTCTTACACACACATGGTGTGTGTGTATATGCTCAGTCCTTCAGTTGGGTCCAACTCTTTGTAACCCCATGGACTGCAGTCCCCGAAGTTCCTCTCTCCATGAGATTTTCTGGGCAAGAATACTAGAGTGGGTTGCCATTTCCTCCTCCAGCGGATCTTCCCAACTCAGGGATTGAACCCACATTTCTTTGCCTCCTGCATTGTAGGCAGAATCTTTACCTCTGAGACACCAAGAAAGCCAGTGTGTGTGTGTGTGTGTGTGTGTGTATTTTTTTTTTCCTCATAAGTATACTACTGTGTGTGTGTGTGTGTGTGTATTTTTTTTTTTCCTCATAAGTATACTGCTATGACTCTTAGACTGGAAAGTTGCATTGAAGGGTATCTAGCTCAGGGTCTTGCATCTCTCCTGAACCAGCAACGATCTTGCTTAAGTCTCTGAAAAGCACCAATAGTTTAGAGTGACCCGTTTGTTAATGAACTCATGTGTTTTTGTCTTCCACATTGTGGTGACATCTGTTTCTTTAACTTTTCCCATAAATATCATGCCTTTTTACAGGCATGGGGTGGGGGGAACTCATGATGCTTATGAAAAGTGAAAGTGAAGTCGCTCAGTTGTTTCCGACTCTTTGCGACTGACTGCATGGGCGGTAGCCTACCAGGCTTCTCTGTCCATGGGATTTTCTAGGCAAGAGTACAGGAATGGGTTGTGATTTCCTTCTCCAGGGGATCTTCCTGACCCGGGGATCAAACCCGGGTCTCCCGCATTGCAGGCAGACACTTTACCCTCTGAGCCACCAGGGAAGCTCATGATGCTAATAATAGAGTTAAATCTCTAGGCAGAGATTCATGGCATTTAAAAAAATCACACTTTTTAGCATCTGCAGGGGTTTGGTCTCTGAGCAGTTTTCTCTGGGGAACTTTAGTGAAAAACCACCATGCACAATGGAAAAGAAAACTGTGCAAAATTACTTTTGTTTTTGCCTATTTACATTTTTTGCCTTTCCTGATTGTTTTCTGCCATGACCATATGTTGATGTTTTCCCCCTTTTGGTTGAGTTTAAACATTGTTTAAAATGAAAATTTTATAAATGCAAATAGCACATTTTATAAATCAGGCTATAATAAATGAAATTTAAAAAAGACAACCTTGCTTTTAATAGAAAACTGACCATTATATTTCGTGAAATCAATGAATATGGAAAAATCCTCTGATGGGTAATACACTCTGTAAAGTTTCTGAACTTCCAGGTGATATTAACATTCATAGAACTTTAGAATACAAGTGAGTTTTTTCCTAGTTAATAATTAACAATTTCATTCAGGTTCATAGATATTACTTAATGAATATTTTCTTTTTTCTTCTCTACAGGCAAGAAGAAACTGATAGGAGAGTGAAAAATGTAAGATACATATTTAATGGAATATTATAAATGGTTTCTTAATGTGTTCTGTAATAGGGTAGTGAGAACTAAAAATATCTGATATGTTCTCTGTCCTTTTTCTAATGGAATTTTTGTTAGAAACAAATTCTAAATGTGCTTAAATATGGTTGAAACGTATATTATCTGATCTCATAGTATAAGAAGGTGGGTTAAATTTAGGAAGTGGGTCCTTACATGTTAGTAATGTGGTAAAGGCAGATAAGGGCTTCCCAGGTGGCGCTAGTAACAAAGACCTTGCCTGTGAAATCAGGAGATGCAGGAGGTGTGGGTTTGATTCCTGAGTCAGGAAGATCCACTGGAGGGGGCAGGGAGATGCACTCCAGTATTCTCGCCTGGAGAATCCTATGTACAGAGGAGCCTGGCAGGCTGTGGTCCATAGGGTTGCAATGAGTTGGACGTGATTGAAGCGACTTAGCATGCACGCAAAGGCAGATAAACAGGCTATAGGAGTTTTAGGAGAGTAAGTCAGAAGCCACCAAAATCAGACTTTAAGGAGAAACACTAAATGTTTAAGAACTCTGAGGAATTAGCCAGTGTAGACATATATATAGTATGCTGCATATTAGAAGAATTTCTAAAAATGTGACAGCTTTATTTAAAAATCATAAGGGCTAAATATCCTTGTTAGGGAAGCTGAGAACTATTGATTTTAAGTGTTTAGTCTGTAAGTTTGTTGGAAAAATATTGTCTGAAAAGTTTACTTTATGTTTTCTTCCTGTGAATTTTTTCCTGCTTCGTGGTTACTGGTAGAATGTACAAATACTTGTTGGGGGTCTAAGCTTTTGGTGTTAGAATGTGCTCAGAGAAGAACATTTTTGATGACCCTTCTCCTTCATGTAATTTAAAAGGAAGTCTACTTTTCAACCATAGATACATATGGTCTTTTATCTAGAGTGCTCACTTGCATTTAAGCTTGCTGTTAATTACTTAGACTCATCGGTTGTTTCATGGCATTTTTTTTTTTTTTTTAAGGTTTTGATAACTTTGTACTGGCTGGGAAGAAAAGCACAAAGTAACCCCTACTATAATGGTCCCTATCTTAATTTGAAAGCATTTGAGAATCTTTTAGGACAAGCTCTGACTAAGGTAAGGAAACTCTATCTATATGAGACATTTACTCCAACTAATAGTACTTATCTTCCCCTTCCCCTATTTTTTCCATGTGCCCTCTGCCTTCTTTTACTTTTTCTACAAAATGTGGTGGCTCTGATTGGGATGGGTAGAGAGGATTGTTACTTATCTGCTGACTTCATAAGCCACCACCAAGGAGTGAGTAGTTCAGACCAGTTTCCAGGATATGTGATATAGGTATAGGTATTTATTTCTTAATTTTAGGTAACTCAGTGAGAGACTCATTGACTTTCTTTCTTCAACACCTTATATAACCCAACTCTTTCTATACTCATTATGAACTCAACCTGTAACTGCTTCAGGCTATTAAAATGTGTGTATGTTACTCAGTTTCTTTATCTCATTGTTTTGCCATGGGTCACTATATCTCTAATGTTCTTATTCCATTATCTTCACAATTCTACCATGCTACGTCTGTTTCCTAGAGAGTAATAAATGCTGTTATGTGAAACTTGATTAAGATTTTTAAGTTAGAATCTTTGGTTTTAAACACATTTCTAGTCCTTCATATTTTGGAGTCAGTGTTGCAAATTTTGAGTGTTTAAAGACTATTTGAAGAGAGTCAAGTGCCAAGGCTAACCAGAGTTGGCCAGATCCTCATTCATAAGATCAAATGGGAGAACTAATCGCCATGGGGGTATTTATGTAGGAGAATCTGCAGTATTCAGGAGAAAATATGTCATCAAAATAATTTATCACTATCTAATTAATAGTAGTTGCTTGATGGGTCTTTATGACCAGTAAATGATTCTGTACCCATCAGGCATTTAGCATTAGTCGCTGGCACATTGTAAGGATGTAATAAATGCTAGTTACTATGATTGGAAAATAGATGTTCTAGGCCAGGATGAAAATGATCTCTTTGCCTTATAACTACTCTCGTCTTTAGTTTTGCCTAAGCTCAGCCATATATATTATAGAGAGTTGAGATTATAGTCTTGAAGGTTAGAGTAGTCCTTCTGGATTTTTATTTTTAAATCATAAGGAGTTGATAATATCCTATTTAAATTCCTTAAAACAGTTAATTCAGATAATTGTTGAGATAATATCATACCTGAGCACTATATGAGGTGTTATGTTAGAGAAAGCTCTCACACAAGGGAGATGACCCATCCTTACCGCACAATTGTTTGATGTAGACAGATGAACAAGTAGGTCAGTGCAATGGTGGAGGGCTGGGCTTGGAAGGATGAATGTGGCGGGGCTTCAAGCATGAGCAGAGTCTGCCTTACAGTTATTTCAGCTAGGAAAACATCCAGTTAAAAATAACATGGGACTTTGGCCCTTGCATTAGTGTGTTCTCTTTACAGCCTTTGGTTCTTTTTATGGCAGTCTGAGTCAGGTTCAGTAACCCTCATAGAGTGTGCTGGGAATGCTTTACTTAAGTGTTTCCTGCCACCAGTGTCAAAACCAGAGTGGATACCCAAAGAATTTTTCATAGGTAAAGCTATAGCTGTGGTTCCATTCCATTATTATGGCAGGTGGAAAGCCATCAGAGGTATGTCAGTATATGTGTTGCATCTGTTCTCTTAAAATCAAAACCATTGTGTTCATCAAACTTTTCTCCCTTAACTAGTTATGCTTAATAGCCAATCTAAAATATGAATAAAGAAAAAATACTTGCAGGGACTTCCCTGGTGGTCCAGTGGTTAAGAATCCACTGCCAAGGCAGGGAACACAAGTTCGATCCCTGGTCTGGGAAGATTCCACATGCCATGGAGCAAGTAAGCCCATGTGCCATAATTACTGAGCCCCCGTGCCCTGGAGCCCACGCTCCACAGTAGGAGAAGCTACCACGTTGAGAAACCTGAGCACCGCAACTAGAGAGTAGCCCCCACTCGCCACAACTAGGGAAGGCCTGAGTGCAGCCAAAAGAAATTCAGTCAACTGTTGACCTTGAGTCATCCTATAAGTTGTAGGTGACTCACTTTAGGTGACTTGTCAGAGGAAAGTCCTTGTTGGCGGGGTGGGGGAGGAACCAGGCAACAGGGCCAAACTCCAGTTCTTTTACAACTATGTTGGCACGTCATCATTAACTTTTAACACTTAGGAGGTCAAGAATCATTTCCTGTGTGTTGCACTCTAAGGATTCAACAAATATGTGTTTAAGAAACCTGATGAATCTAAAGATTTACTTAGAATTTTAAATTTTATATTTTTTGAGAAGTATTTTGGTGGCACCAGCTTCTCCATCTGCTTGGACATATGTCTCCATTTGGACATAGAGTACAGGGTAGGCACTTGCATTTGTGTGACAAGATGTCAACTCTAATTCCAGGGTGTGTGTGGCAGATAAAATATATAAAATCTCACATAAATCTATTGGGCCTTATTGGCACTTAAACACTTGTCACACAATTCAACCACAAATTGACATCCAGTCTTAACCAAAAGTATGCCTGAGACGGCTGCTAATTATTCATTGTAAACCTTTTTTCTTCAACTTTTTCCACATGTTGAAAATATTCATAATTCAAAATTGAAAGAGTAGTGTA
Organism: Dama dama; assembly: GCF_033118175.1. Taxonomy (NCBI): domain Eukaryota; kingdom Metazoa; phylum Chordata; class Mammalia; order Artiodactyla; family Cervidae; genus Dama; species Dama dama. The sequence goes on from NC_083710.1 coordinate 53,168,848, forward strand.
ACAAATACCCACCTGTTTTCCATCAGATTTAATCATTAAACATGTCCCATGTTGGCTTTATTTAGGTATCTATCCATTATTTCATGTAGATTTCAGGTTGCTCACTCCTAAATACTCAGCATGCTGTTCCTAACAGTAAGAATATTCTTCTGTATACCTACAATGTCTCCTAGACCAAAGAACATTCATGAATATTCCCCATTATTTAATACCCAGTCTATATTCAAAACATCCCAATTGTTTCCCAACTCTGTTTCATAGCTTCTTGTCTAAATAATGATTTAATGAAAGGTTCACATATTACGTTTGGTTGTTAAAGAACCTAGGAATTCTTTTTTTTTTTTAGAACCTAGGAATTCTTATCTCTTTGTTAGTATCATTATCTGAAAATAACATTTCTCATTTTGCTGTTAAGTAACAAAATTAACTCTACTGTATTAAAAAATTATAGAGTTGCTAACTGTTCACTGATTATTATGTATTAGGACTATGCTAAAGGCTTTATAAATTCTACTGAAATGCTAATTTTTAAAAGTCCAATTGTATTTTGCTATTAACTTTCTTAGAGGAAAGTTAGTTAAAAATGCTCATTTTAGTAAGTTCTATATGATTTACAAACCTATGGTTAATGACATTTACTTTGTTTCTAAATAACTGTTTTAGGAACCAAACAAATATTTCATCTAGATACAGGGGAAATGTATTATATATCAGCAAACAAGTCCGCTTTTCTTGGTTCAGATCTAATTTTGTAACCAGTGAGCTTTCCTTGGTTCAGATCTAGTTTTGTAATCAGTGAAAATAGACAAGTTTGTGAAGTGTATACCTGCTATTCTTACCCCTCTCTCTTTTAAAACTTTTCTTTTTGTTGAATAACTTTGTTATGGTTTTGTTGTTGTTGTTCAGTAGAAATGACCCCTAAAATTTCCTGGAGGTAGGCTGAATGCACTCTTATTCTCTTCTCCTTTTGAATATCAAAATTAAGGTTGACTTTTCTCTTTGCCTCCTTTTATGTTTATTGCCAGAAAACTGTATGATTTTAGCTCTTGAATGTTACTCTAATTATTAGTTGTTCTTTGATTGAAAGTTTCCTCATTATTAAATAGATTCTGTTACCTTAGTAAGTAATACTGGGTACCTCCATGTTGTCACATGAGTGCTAAAGTGTTAAGTCATGGGAAGACATTTACAGATTTATGTTCTGATTTCTATCAAATTTTTTTCTGACATTCCACTGGGAAATCTCATTGCCTCATCTAATCAGAGATAGCATGACTTGAGCTATGCAAACAAAGACGCCATAACTGATGACATTTTTGGAAGTTTTTGCTCACTTACTATTTCCGAACACATGTCCTTTAGGCACTTGAAGAGTCCAGCTGCCTGAAGAGGAGTGGCAGGGACAGTGGTTACAGCGACATCTGGGGCCCTGAGCGCGGGGAGCTTCTGGCTTCTCCAGGCAACTGTAAGAGGGAGGACTCGTTTGAGAGCTTGGACTCTTTGGGATCAAGGTCATTCACAAGCTGCTCCTCCGATATCACGTTGAGGGGGGCACGTGAAGGTGAGCTGCATTTTGGACTTGATAGTTTATTTTTATTTCTTAGTGTATTGAGAGAAAACTGGGAATGGGAGAGAGTAGAAAAATGGAGGGAAAATTATTGAGACAAAAACTTCACCAGGAAGTATATATCGTGGAGACTGGAATAGAACTGAGGGTGTCTTGTCTTTCCTTTCTTCCTTATGTCTCTCCTTCCTTCCTTTTCTCTCTCTCTTTCTCTGTCTCTCTTGTTCCTTTCTCACTGTATTGCCCCTCGGGGGGTGATAGTTTCACTTTTTAAAAATCTGTTTTTGGAGGGGATTAGGGGAGCAGTAAAGAATCTGCCTGCCAATTCAGGAGACGTGGGTTCAATCCCTGGAACAGAAAGATCCCTGGAGAAGAAATGGCAACCCACTCCAGGATTCTTGCCTGGGAAATCCCATGGATAGAGGAGCCTGGAGGGCTCCTGTCCATGGATCCTAAAAGAGTCAGACACAACTGAGTGACTAAACCACAAGGGAAGAGGCAGTTAACTATGACCTGTTTGATCAGCGATAGTCTATCCTATTTCTTTTTCCTCCATATTCAGGTTTAACAATCTCTGCCTCTGAGGCCTAATAACTGATATATCTAGACATAAAAAAGAAAGTAAATAAGATTCTGTAAAAGTGTGTTCTAGTTCCTGAATAACTTCCTTTCTTCCCTTTTCTTTTTGGCAAAAGATAAAAAGAAAAAACGTCTAAGAAAAAACAGGAAAATATTTTAATAATTATCTCTACCCAAGAAACGAAGTGATTGATATCTGTCTTGATAGAATATTATGCTAAACTTTGGTTGATTAAGGAGCAACACTGGCATTGTATTAGAAAATATCTTTTGCTTCTGTCATGGTCAAAGTCAACCCAGAACAAGTATGAGAGGAACATGTTAATGAAAGTCATTCTGTTATGAGAAGGAGTTTTCTTTCAAAATCCCAATGTAAAATTCATTATTTAAATACAAGTCTTTTTCCTATGGCTGTTGGGTGGCGTCAGAAATTTCTGTAACTGTAACTGGAGTTTACTGACTGTAAACCTCTTGTGATTCAAATTTGATTATATTGAAACCATAAGTGGTTTCTTGAACTATTTCTGTGCTTCCACCAGCAACATGAAAATATTGAGAGTTCTGGTTGTGAGTTTGTGCTGGATTGTTAGAGATTTCACTTTGCTTGTTTAGTTTGATTACACTTTTATTTTAAACGTTTTCCTGCTTTTATTATAAAACATTTTCAAACATCAGCAAAGTAGGAAGAATTTTACATGCCTGCCTATGTAACTGCTGGGCTTTCCCAGTGGCACTAGTGGTAAAGAACCTGCCTGCCAATGCAGGAAACATAGAGATGTGGGTTTAATCCCTGGTTCGGGAAGATCCCTTGGAGGAGGGCTTGGCAATGCATTCCAGTATTCTTGCCTGGAGCATCCCATGGACAGAGCAACCTAGGAGGCCACAGTCCATCAGGGTCCCAAAGAATTGGATAGGACTGAAGTGACTTAGCATGTGCATACCTGCCACCTAGTTCTATCATAACATTTACCATGCTTGCTTTATTACACACCAAGCTCTTGTTCTCTAGGCATTAATTACCCATTTTATTTTTCAAGGCACTTCAGAATACATTACACTTGTTTCTAAATGCTTTAGCATGCAATCATGAGCTAGAATTCACCTTTTATTACTACTGTTTTCCTAATTAAATTTACATAAAAGCAGTGTATATTGAATTTGTTTTTCCAGAGTAAAATGAATCAGCAAATATTATAAATCCAAATTATTTAGCTTTTTGAATAGTGATTGCTTTTAAAAATTTGAAAAGTGAATGAGATGGGGGAAGGAGAAGATGGGACAAATTGAGAGAGTAGCACTGACATAGATACACTCCCATGTGTAAAATAAATAGCTAGTGGGAAGCTGCTCTATAGCACAGGGAACTCAGCTCCATGCTCTGTGATGACCTAGAGGGTGGGATGGGGGGGTAGGAGGGATGCTCAAGAGGGAGGGGATATATATGTATGTACACACACAAACACACACACACACACACTCTCTCTCTCTCTCTCTCTCTCTCTCTCTCTCGTGGGCTTCCCACGTGACTGAAGTGACTTCACATGCATGGGCTTCCCAAGAGGGAGGGGATATATATGTATGTGTACACACACACACACACACACACACACACACACACACACACACACACACACTCTTTCTCCATGGGCTTCCCAAGAGGGAGGGGATATATATGTATGTGTACACACACACACACACACACACACACACACACACACACACACACTCTTTCTCTCTCTCATAGGCTTCCCACATGGGCTTCCCAAGAGGGAGGGGATATATATGTATGTGTACACACACACACACACACACACACACACTCTTTCTCTCTCTCATAGGCTTCCCACGTGACTGAAGTGACTTCACATGCATGGGCTTCCCAGGTGGCGCTGGTGGTAAAGAAGCTGCCTGCCAATGCAGGAGACGCATCCCATTCCAGTATTCTTGCCTGGAGAATTCCATGGAAAGAGGAGCCTGGCGGGCTACAGTCCATGGGGTCTCAAAGTGTCGGACACAGCTGAAGGGACTGAGCATGCACGCAGATATACTTATAGTTGATTCATGTTGTTCTACAGAAGAAACTAACATAACACTATAAAGCAATTATCTTTCTATTAAAAATAAAAATATTAAAATTCAAAAACATGTTAACAACAAAGAAAAGTGAATAGCTATTTAAGTTAACCTTTTTAATTACTGCTGTATTTGTTGGCTGTTTGTGATCTCGGTGTAACATTTTCATAGCCCAGATGACTCTTAAGATAGTTTTAAGGAAACAAATCTGAGTTCATAATTCATCTGAGTGATTAAAGCTGTGAATGCAGAGGTTGAAATTCTCAACCTACTATATTACTTTGGACTGTACTGAAGAACCTAACATGTGCTTTGTTTGGATTTATATATGGCCAACAATAATAAACACTGGAGAAGGGAAAGGCTACCTACTCCAGTATTCTGGCCTGGAGAAGTCCATGGACTGTGTATGTGTAGTCCATGGGGTCACAAAGAGTCAGACACAACTGAGCGACTTTCACTTCACAACAATAATAAAAGGGACATGCATTGAAGGCGTGTGGGAGTTTATAGCCTCTGGTCAGTTCCCATGCAGTGGTTCAGTGGTGTGAGCCTTCTCCGCAGACTCTTGTTGGGCTGGGTGCCTGGTCCCTGTGATGAAAAGCAGAGGGTTACTGTCACGCTGCTTCCTGATCGTGGGAAAGGAGTTGCAGACCTTGTTTGAAGAGGGTGGGAGTGAAGACTTGGTAATTACAACTAAGGAAGGGAAAAAAATCCTGGGAGCCCTCCAGGATGATAAAACTATTTTTTTTTTTTTTTTTTATCATTCTGTTGAAATTCTGCTACCTACACCAGATTGTAATCCCAAATTGATGATCAATAGTATTGATGATAAGATTAATATTTTTAGGTTAATGAATTTCAGTCATATTCCTAGGTTTTATAGGAAACCTCTGTTGACGGATAGAAAGAAGTGCAATCTAAAGGCAGAGAATTATGTTTTGTTTAGCAGACTTCCTGAGGACTTAGCCCTGAAGACAACCTCTCAGATAGCTCTGAGGGACTGCTTTGAAGAGGTAAGGGAGGAGCCAGGATGTATAGGAGTTTCTGCTAAGAGTCGGACACGACTGAGCGACTTCACTTTCACTTTTCCCTTTCATGCATTGGAGAAGGAAATGGCCACCCACTCCAGTGTTCTTGCCTGGAGAGTCCCAGGGACGGGGGAGCCTGGTGGGCTGCCGTCTATGGGGTCGCACAGACTCAGTCACGACTGAAGCGACTTCGCAGCAGCAGCAGCAGCAATCAAAAAACAAAAAAGCCCCCAAACAGCCAGGTAGTCAGAATATCAAAAGATTACTATTAACTAAAGAAAAACCAGACATCTCAGGTTATGAATTTCAAGCTTTTCTGTGTATAAGAAGATGCTGGGGACTGAGCTCACTGAAATCATTCCTTTGAAATGCACCTTCCGTAGTGACTCAGACAGCAGAGAATCCACCTGCAATACAGGAGACCCAGGTTCAATTCCTGGGTTGGGAAGATCCCCTGGAGAAGAAAATGCCTACCCACTCCAGTATTTTTGTCTAGAGAATCCAATGGACAGAGGAACCTGGCGGGCTAGTGTCCATGGAGTCACAAACAGTTGGACACAATAGAGTGACTAATACCTTCAAGGCTAGCACTTAACTACCTAGGGCTAGTATCCTGTTTTTATCCACCCTGAAGCCCCTCAGGGCACACACTCATGGATGGCTGCAGTGGCTGATGGCTTGATGGCTGAAACATCCTTTGTTTATTGATGGGGCAGGTGATAGTTTTCATCCATATCTCTTGCCATATCAAGAATATTTGCCTACTCTCCAGCATACTGTAGTGGACTAAAAAAAATTAACTTAAAAAATTTCCAAAGCAGAACTGTTCTTATATTTAAAAATTTGCAAGTACAAAATTTTAGTAAGAATCTTGACACTTCTCTCTTACTTACAAAAAATGTATTCATTTTGGAGGCAGTAAAAACAAAGCACCAGATTATTGACTATTGATATTTCTGGTGATACCTGGTTTCCCTGTTCTGGTCTCAAGGTCTCCTAGCTGTGTGTTCAACTGCTTCCTGAAGGGTTCTGTCAGTTTTACTCACTGTAGACTCCTGCCAGCCAGGGAAGAGGGGACAGACTGCCTTTGGCTCAGGTTAACCTGGAAGTGTTCTTTTGCTAAGAGCAGGTGGCTCCCAGGTACTTAGCTACCAATCTACCGAAGACCGTGGCATTTGCAACTTTCCTTCACAAACACACAGAGGCGGGAAAAAAAGGGCAGCAAGGGAGACGGCTCAGCTGTATCTATAATGTTTTGTACCTTCATTTCTTCCCATGTATTTAAAAGGACAGACTGGCTTTTTGTTTTGTTTTGTTTTGAGAACAGAGTAGTGTTTGTAGTTATCTGACCTTGAGGTGTATCAAACTGTATTCTTTCAGATATGTGCATAAATGATATTGAATCAAAATAGGAGGTTCCCCATATTTCTGTGACCACTGTCAGAAAATGCCTTGAGTTCTGTGGTCTCTTAATATTCCTTTAGGACTTTAGGAGTCATTTGGTCTAACCATGTATGTTATGTGTGATTCTTGCTCATAAGGGTCTCATAAGTATCTGTCAAACTTCTTTGTGATCATGTGCTTTTTGCATCTTTTCTTTGTCTTTCTTGGTCTCTCGCCTCACAGAAATTTTGAATGATGGCACAGTTTATTTTAAATGACTGAGGTTCCCTTGAAGTCAGTTCAGATCTCATGTTAGGCATCTTTGATTCTGTGGCTACACTATATCTACATGTAATCCATCAGCAAATTTTACAAAAAATCACGAGAAGATTGAGTAGAAAAGGGGTTCAGCCATAAACTGGAACTTTTTCTACTTAGAATGTGTACCAGTGGAAGAATGTACTGTGTGTACCTCCAGTATGCAAAGCAAGTTCCTCCTAATGGGTCTTATCACAACTTCGTGACAAATTTCTAAAAATATTCCCCACAGTGAGCAGTAGAGCCCTGGGTTTCCAAGGGAAAGACAAAGCAGGCAGGCTGTGTGGGTTTCAGTTAGATGAAAAATCTGGAGACTAAAGCAAATTCCTGTGTCTTTTTTTTTTGTTGTTGTTAATAGGTTGTGAAAGTGACACAGATTCTGAATTTACATTCAAAATGCAGGACCATAATAAAGATGATATGTCCTATAGAAGGATTTCGGCTATTGAACCCAAGTCTGCGTTACCCTTCAATCGCTTTTTACCCAACAAAAGTAGACAGCCATCGTACGTGCCAGCACCCTTGAGGAAGAAAAAGCTGGACAAAAATGAGGATAACAGACGAAGCTGGGCAAGCGCCGTCTACACAGAAGCAGATGGAACGTTTCCAAGGTACTGGGATGCGAGCTGATTACTGAGTTTTAAAATTCATTCGGCTTGGGGAATTTGCTGGGATATTTAAATTTGGTAAAAGGAATAATTCTTAAACTGTATTTCATAGATAACATAAAACTTCATTAATGAAAATCTTTCTTTTTCTTACCTGTGTTTTTAGTCATCCATATCTTGAAGAGATTTCTTCCGTTTTAGAATGTCAGCATATGATTTGCCGGTTCTTTTTTTAGATGCGTGCCTTTGACTCACTGGTTGTCTTTCAGCTTCCTGGATGACTTACGTTGTTCATTGTGACTCTGCAGTGTTGCTTGTTTCCATTTTTTAAAAATCTGTGTTGATGGAGCTCAGTGAACACAAAAAGAATTCTTTAATTTCCCATCAAATCAGCAGAGCAGAGCGTGATTTTTCGAATCCAGCTTCCTATCCGACGGAGGTGTATGGTTCTGAAAGTGGATCGGACTCGGAGGAGGAACGGAGGCTGCCGGATATAGTTTGGGATGACTTAGCGAACCGTAGATTCCAAGTGAAAAAGAGGCCTGAGAGTTTCATCTCTCCTAAATCTTGTTCACCCATCTTTTCTCCTGCTGACCCATTAACCACTGGGCTGTACAAACTGACGAGGTCAGAAAAATTTCTCCTGGATCGGAATGCCTATTGTGCTATTGATTTTTAATACATAAAGTAACACCCCAGATGGTTTGCGATTTGTCTCTCTCTTTTAACACATTTTATAAGTGTCTCTGGCCCTTGTGTATCAAGCTCTTCTCTACTTAAAATGAGATGCTGTTATAATGCCTTAACTTTGTTGTAGGGTCTGGAATGATGAGAATGATGAGAATGGAAACGAATTGGCTGCGTTCACAGTGTGAACTTTGTGAGACAGAAAGCATGCCTCTTGTGTTCTGTGTCACAAATTGCTCACGCAGTGTCTTAACTGGTTGGATGTTTTGAACAGTAACGAGAGGAGAACTTGGGGCACACACGTGGAGAACTGGCCAACAGTACAAGAAACTTCAGACTCCTCTTGTTATTTGGAAGAGAACGAAGACAAGAGAAGTGTTCCCAACACTGTAAAGGATGATCTTTATGTGCGAAAGCTAAGCCCAGTTATGCCAAGCCCAGGGAATGCTTTTGATCAGTTTCTTCCCAAATGCTGGATCCCAGAGGATGTGAACTGGAAACGAATAAAAAGGGAAACTTACAAACCGTGGTATAAAGAATTTCAGGGATTCAGGTTTGTCTTTGTGCATGTTTCTTTCATTCCAGTGTCCATTCAGTACCCTAACTGGGTGCATTCTATGTGGGCATTTTATAAGAGAGAGATTAATTTCCCTCCAACATCTATAAACGTGCTCGCTGAAAAAAAAAAAACAACACTGAATTTAGACTTTAGGATCTGGATTTTAAAAAGTCTTCTATACAGCCAGAGCTGGACAGTATTTTTAGTTACATCATTCTTTGTTGTCTTTTCTTTCCTTTCTCTGTGTTACTCCAAGTAGAAGGAATTCAGACTCTGACGATGAGGATTCAGGCTCTGACAGAAGCTCCACCATTTTTAGTAGAATACAGAAAGCAGATCCTAGGCTAGACAGCAACTGTCAAAGACGTTCACTCTTGCTGGAACTGGCTACCAAACGGGCCAGAAACTCCTGGGACCCCCATGCAGCCAGGAGAACCCGTGGTGCTTCAGATGAGCCCAGGTGTACCTGCCTGCATGAGCCCGCCTGCTTGGAGTCCGGCCTGCGACACTTGTGCCAACTTCCGCTGCCCCATTAACTGCTGACCGTGATGAGCTGAATCGTGGACGCTCACTCACTTAATACTGAGATATGAAAGCGTAACATATAACATCATGCTTTCTGTGCAAGCGTGTGAGCTTGAAAGTCTAATAGGATTAAATATTCTTTAGCCCAATCATGTTCAATAGTACAGTTACATGTGGCATCATCAGTTCTTGTTGAAAACCATTTAAAAAGGCTTTTTAGACTGCTGACCTAATTATACAGCTGTGCTATGTGTGGAGCTGTGGAGAAAGGAAATAACCTGTAGACAGACACTGGGGCAGGCAAGACTGGTGAGAAAACGCAAAGAAGAAATTCATCAGAGCTTTTTAAACAAGGCTTCAGAGCGCTGAATTTAATTTCCGCTGACCACCTGTGCCTCTTGCATAAAGCGTTTATTGCTCAGCTCTGGAAACCTTTCAGGATCATTGCCGCTTCTCTGGGAAGGGAGTCAGGCCGTTGTGGCCGATGGGATGAGGAAGGGTGGACAGAGCACTGGGTGTGTCAGGCAGGTTCACTCTCTTCCCACTGTAGCGCCATCCCTTGGCCTCAGCGATATCCACCTTTCCTGAGAAGTGGACTCTGCTCTAATTTCATTAAATGGTATCATGGGCCATGGCATTAAATGCTGGTGTTACTTCCCAGCTAGAATCCCTCCCATGGCCCTCTTAAATAATTCACACACAGGGACTGGCTAGTTAGTTGGTCTGCTGCTAATTACCTTTTCTCCCCAAACTTAATAAGATTCTCCCTTCCTTTTTCTTTCCTATGCTTCAGTCAGTTTTTATTACTTCAGGCCCTCCAGACATATTCTGATGACATCTTGTCTTCTGAAACAAATATCAAAATCGACCCCACGGCTGGCCCCCGGCTCATAACACGCAGAAGGAACCTCTCTTACGCACCAGGCTGTGGACCAGGAGATGCCCTGGAGATGCCAGTCCTGGATCCCGACTTAGAGAATGACGACTTCTTTGTCAGAAAGACCAGGGCTTTCCATGCAAACCCGTGTGTTCTCCGGGCTTTCGAAGACTTAAGAAGGCTGTCTGGGCAAGACGATCCCATAGAGCGAGATATAATCCTGCAGTGTAGGGAAGGGGAACTTGTCCTTCCGGACCTCGAAAAAGATGATATGATTGTTCGCCGCATTCCAGCGCAGAAGACAGAAGTGCCTCTGTCAGGAGGCCCTGATAGATACCAGCCAGTCCCGTTGCCCGAACCCTGGATGCTTCCTCCAGAAATTCAAGCAAAATTTCTCTGTGTGCTTGAAAGGACATGCCCCTCGAAAGAAAAAAGTACTAGTTGTAGAGTGTTAGTTCCTTCCTGTAGGCAGAAGAAAGACGACATGTTGGCTCGTAAGATCCAGTCTTGGAAGCTGGGAACCTCAGTTCCTCCCATCAGTTTCACCCCTGGTCCCTGCAGCGAGGCGGACTTACAGAAGTGGGAGTCCATCCGAGAGGCCAGCAGGCTTAGGCACAGAAAGCGGCTGATGGTGGAGAGGTCAGAGTGTGTTTCTGCAAGGATTATGCTTGTCGTGGATGGTCTTGTGTGACTTTCCTTGTGTGAGAAAGTAGCATCAGATTGCCCTCTGCATGTCATGAGCTGTTTTGAAGCATCCTGTTAAAGCATTGATTTTTGCTTTGAGAGAAATCAGATCTAGTTGTTGTGTGGAAAAAGTGCAATTCCATATTTGCACGTCTCAAAATCACTCCTCTGAGACCTGTTTAAGAAGGTGTGTATCCACAAACAGTGCCCTTGGCCTGGAGGGAAGACTACGATATGCTTCTGCCATATGACGTTTCACAAAGCTGTTTTCTGATTATATTTACAAGACTTTTATTCTCACGCCCAGGCATTTCTGAAACACTCTGCTTGTAGTCTGGTTTTATCTGTTTCTTGTATTTCAGAGTACATGATTTTTGGTGTAAAAATTTCCCTTAAAATATGGCATTGCAAGTTTCATTTAACTTGATTTTGATGTCTGATTTTGACCCAGGCTTCTTAGACTATTGACGTGCGACTTCTTACATTGATGGTTTAAAGTTCAGTGCAAATTTTATTACAGTGCATGAATGTTATTTGCTGTCTGCTACACTTTACATGTATGTAATTATGGCCATTTTGATAATGAGTCTGCATTTATGTGTTATGCAACTTGCCGTTTTGATGAATGTTCAGTTTGTGGAACTTTGGGATGGACAAATAATGGGTTAAATGAAATTAGTAGACCGAAATCTAACTTCTTATTAGTTCCTGGCACAGGAAGTTTTTTGTTTGTTTGTTTACTAAATGAATTTGTTCATTTGGTTCTAAGGAAAACAGGAAATTCTTTATCTTGATCTGAATTCCTTGAGATATGAGATCAATGAGAATTTGAGACATGATCAAGAATGTGACTGAAGAAGCAACCTTTTGAGATTTGTCCATCTCTAATTAGACTCTTGAAGATGTTGAATATTTAGAAACTAACACCACTAGAAAAACATGACTTAATTTTTGATTTTCTGATTTCTTAGACTCTTTCAAAAGATTTATGGTGAGAGCGGGTAAGTTTTATGGTTCACAGTAAAAAAAATCTACACACTGCTTGTCCTTTGTGTGGTATGTCATTGCATTTCTATCCTGGCATGACACTACATGGGGATGTCTGTGCTGTGCATGAGACCTAAAACAGGGAAATTTTTCCTAATTCTGCAACTGAATGGTCATATTTCTGTCTGAGTACCCAGTGCATGCAATGCCGTATGACAGCATTATTTTGTTTATTAGAAGTTGAAAATTCAAATCCTGTTTTTTTTTTTTTTTCCCTCTAAGGAGTTGATTAAAAGTCACAAAAACACATGCCTGAGATTGGGTTTATTTATTTTGGTATCTGATAGCCACATAGGCCCAACCTTTCATTTCTGGATGTTGAAGCCCAAATAACTATATTTTAGAAAATCTTCAATGGAAAAATTATATTGGTATTTACTTTGAGTTTAGAAGGCATGCGGTTGGCATTATCTGTGTACTCTTAGTTCAAGGAGAGCTTCCTTAGTTGGGATGCTGAGTGGCATTATTTTCCCTCAGTAAGATTTGGAAACATTTTCAAGGTTTCTGACTAGGGTCAGGAATTTTATAACATAGCTGTGTTATAAAGCCAAATCAGACTTCCAAAGCTGCAAAAAATTAAAATATTGGTAGTTTCCATGTAAGCTACAAGGATTATACTTAAAACTGTTCCCAGTTTTTTTATGTAGTTGACCGTCTGTATCTGGGAATGCAGCTCCCAGAACCAGTCCTCTGGATATAAAGGGGTTGATTGTTGTGTCATTTGACTCTGTCACCTGGCAGACATAAAATATTATACAAACAACCTTCTGGAAATATTTCCCATTTTTCGAATAGCAAAATTAAAACAAAAACTTTCTAACTTTTCATATGCACTAGCAGTGTAGACTCATTCACGCTTAGGGCAGAATACTCAGGTGACTACATCTTAATATTTTATATCACCTTGCTGTAACTTTGTGAACCCAACTGCTAATAGTTTTTGATCAAGAAGAAAATTGAAGTATGACAAATATTTTCATCTGCCTAAGCCTTAGGAGCTAAGTATCTTCCCCTACTGGAACTTACTTCATCTCAAAGGTTCTCTAATTTTGATAGTTTTGGATAATTTTGAGAGTGTGGAGATCTTGCTGCTGCTGCTGCTAAGTCGCTTCGTGTCCGACTCTGCGCAGTGCCATAGACAGCAGCCCACCAGGCTCCGTGGAGATCTTCGAAGTTACTAAAATCACTTGTTGAGTAGCTCAGTCGTGTCTGACTCTTTGTGACCCCATGGACTGCAGCATGCCAGGCCTCTCTGTCCCTCAACATCTCCCAGAGTTTGCTCAATCTCGTGTCCAACCATCTCATCCTCTGTCACCCCCTTCTCCTGCCCTCAATCTTTCCCAGCATCAGGGTCTTTTCCAAGAGTCAGCTCTTTGCATCAGGTGGCCGTATTATTGGAGCTTCAGCATTAGCATCAGTCCTTCCAATGAATATTCAGGGTTGATTTCCTTTATGATAGGGAACTAAAATCAACTAAATCAACTAAAATCACTATATAAAGCAATATAGCCTTTCTAGATGTCAAGGATGTAATGGCGCAATGAGCCAGCTAATTGCCAGTAATTCTCAGCCACTGATGTTAAAAATCAGGCTCCAAGCGTGCTTTCAGTAGGCCTTGCAAAAGCACATTATCTCCTATCTGGTTCCTCATGTGTGCTTAAAACATCTCCATCAGGAGGGTGTACGAGGCAATTTTTAGCATGACACTTGAGCATCTGCTAATCTCGATTCGTCATGGGAAAGCTGTTTTGATAAAAAATCTTTACAAACACTTTGAGTGATAACTTTCAGAAGAATTTTCATGGGTAAATAAGACTTTATAATGTAAGCAGGTGGCTTTTCTTAAAGGAAATGTGAATATACTGAGTCCAAGTACTTGATGGAAATGTAAACCTGTATAGCTATTCCAGTGACTGTACGTGTTCCCCCTCAGGGACACATTGTATGACTGGTTTAAGAAAAGAAGAGAGAAACCCAAATGCCGAAGCTCAGCAAGCTAAGGATTTTTTTGGGCCCTAGCCAGCAGCAGCAAATGCCTTCTGTAGAGTGTTTCAAGATTGTTGCTTGCATAGTACACTATTTGTTTTAAATGCTGTTCCCCATGCAGCTAACTGCCAGGGTAACACCAATAAAGCGAGGTTATCTATAAATGGAGACCAATGAATAATGCATGACTTGTCGAATAATGGAAAGTAATACAGATAGGTCTTCAGAAAACTCAGGTGCATTTTAGACCACTTGCAATCAAAAATCTATTATTTGGGATTAAAAAATTTTCTCTGTTACCAGTTTTTTCTTAAGTTGATCTGCAATGAAAACAAAAATTTAAATTGAATTGAGTATAGACTTTTAGCCTAGAATTTGTCTCATGTTTATAAATATGTTTGTGAATGATTATAAACATGAAACAAGTGATATTTCTGGGTGATATTTCTCTGGACATCTTGCTTGCTTTCCAATGTGGAATACTTACCTGGAAAAAATCATTATTGCTCAATAGCCTATGGTGGAAAATAACTGCCTGTAACATGAACGCTTTCTTTTTGGTGAGAACCAAAGAGTTAAAGAGAAATGTGCATCACCCTTTCCAGCCTCAGATTGTTTATTTCTGGCTTGCTTTTTAATTTGGCATTGAACACTTGTCACTTTATTTTTAGTAAGATGCTTTGTGTGTGGCTGTCACTTTCTCACGTGTGCTTTTGTGTTGCATGACTTGTCATATGGTTCCATGACATTTGAAAATTTGGTTATGATGCCCCTTGGCAGAAGCTGTTAACAACAAAGAAATTTGTAATGGTATATAGCTGTAATTTTTGTCATGTGGTTAATTAAGCCATGGCATCTACTGCCAGTATCAACAGGAAATGAACATTGATTCAAGGTGAAGTTATAATCAAAGACAGCTGAGACTTGTATTTTCCTTACGGGTTTTGGCCAAAAAAAAATTCTGGAGAACTGCAAGGGCAACTGGACTTCCCTGATAGCTCAGTGGTGAAAGAATCTGCCTGCAATGCAGGGGACCTAGGTTCGACCCCTGGGTTGGGAAGATCCCCTGGAGAAGGACATGGCAACCCACTCCAGTATTCTTTCCTGGGAAATCCCATGGACAGAGAAGTCTGGTGGGCTGCAGTCCATGGGGTTGTGGAGAGTCAGACACGACTGAGCAGCTAAATAACAAGGGCACTTAAGACAACAAACAGGAAGGGAAAACCCAGTCAGTGTGAGTTACTTTCTGAAGATTTTGCCACCAGGAGACATTCAGCAATGTTGTAGACATTTTTGATTGTCACGTTGGATGGGTTGAGGCAATGTTGCTACTGATATACTGCTATACGTTCTACAATACACAAGACTGCCCCCTACAATAAATAATTTTCTGGCCCCAAAATGTCAGTAGTGCTGCTGTAGAGAAACACTGATAATAGACTCTAAACCTATAAAGGAAAAGTCTCATATATTGTCTTATCAGTATAATTTATGATAATTGTAAAGTCTCTTTCCCAGGTTTTAGTATTGACTTGTGTTCAGAGAATTCCTGCAACAGTTAATGGAAATATATTTACAGGTGCATAAATAGATATATTCATATGTTTGAAAATGGAGGACCCCAAACTAAGTATCATGGAATTGCTGTTTGCCATATAAGATTATCAGTGATTTTATATTTAGGAAATTTTGCTACATATCAGTCCTTTTTGATCTGTTAGTTCTTAGATATTCATCTGTAAATTTCCTGAGACTTTTTTTTTTAACAAAAATGCTCATTGTAACACTAGTCCCAGCATTGTGGGGAAAAAAGAGTAAGATTTTAGTGATCTTGTTTTATAATCTACTCTCCTTTTTCGTAAACTTCCCGTTTCTCTCTTCACCCTAAGTGCTATTTTTTTTTAAAATTATTCACCTGAAAATGCAGCATGTTAGACCTGTATTTTTTTTGGGAAAAGTCCAAATGTGGTTCTAAATCGGAGTCTTTCCAAATAAGGAAATACAAAGGTAAATGAATTGCAAGAGAATTGTGATTTGCCAGTGAATAGTTATTCATTCTACTGATACAAAACATACTAGGGCTGTGTAGTCCTTTATAGTTTTCCCAAATAATCTTCCTGGGAATATCCATGGGACTTATTTTGGGGAGGTAGTCAGGTAGGTATTAGGTTGCATTTTAGAGACATGGAGAAAGAGAAATAGACTCTGTAGTTTTCCCAAGGATCTGCAGCTCCTGAGTTGGTAGAACCAGACTAGGGCTTCGTATAATGAGGTGATTGATGGATGGAGACTGCTGGGCAGTCTTGTTGGCACATAGTAAGCCCTCAGAAGTTTGCTATTATGCTGTTAACTCTGATAAGGAAGCAAAGAATTCTTCGTGATCTGGCTGAAAGGCTCCTACACTCAAAAAGTTCTCGATTTTATCAGTGGGGCCTGGGGTGACCTCTCTAATTTGAAACTGCTTTGGGAGTCAGTTTTCAGTAGATCTCTCATGATCATATTTGCCTTAATAAGAACAGTTGGTGTATAGCACCAGATGGGTTTTTGAAATGCCATCAACATAAACTGACCCGTTTTTCCCAGCAACTCCTTCCTGGTTTAGCCAGATGAGGAACTGAGACTGAGAAGAGTTAAATGATGATCAGTGGGTGGGTCCGGTGGGGAGGGAGGGAATGGTGAAAATTAGATCCCTCTGCTGGGTCTCACTTCCTGTCTCATTCTGGTGCCTGGCACAGCCTGTTCGGAATGTGCCAGGCTTTCTTAAGTTAACTTGATCCCAGGGAACACAGGGGGCTCACATTCATGCCTTCCCCAGGGACCTGTCTACTCCAGCCAATGTTTGGCTCGTTTATTTATATTGGGGACCACCGAGGGCTTTCCTGGTGGCTCAGATGGTAAAGAATCTGCCTGCAATGCGGGAAGTTTCCATCTCTGGGTCAGGAAGATCCCCTGGAGAGGGAAATGGCAACGCATGCCAGTATTCTTGCCTGGAAAATGCCGTGGACAGAGGAGCCTGGCGGACTACAGTTCATGGGATGGCAAAGAATCAGACACAGCTGAGCAACTAACACTCTCTATGTGCCAGGCTCTGCTGTGGGCTCCCCAGGAGGGTGATGAACCTCTACCCCATGATGATGGTGTTTTCTGAAAAGACACATGTTAAAGTTTCCCAGGGAATGAGGGTGCGGACTGAAAGGGTCTGGACCTGTTGAAACTGGTCAGCCTTCCTCCCACCAAAATATTACTTAAAATGCTAATGTTTCCAATTTTGTTCTGGAATTTCTGTAACCTCGTATGTTGGGCATCCAGATTTCCCTCATACCTTAGAGATGAAAAAAAATCTTTATAGTGAGTTTTGTATTGTATTAGCTCATATAGCCTGATTCTTTGCAGTTACAACTTAAGTGAATTTATATTCTCAAATCAGGTTTTTATATAGTCATACCCCATTAAGTGGGCTTCCCTGGTGACTCAGTGATAAAGCATCCACCTGCCATATAGAAGATGCAGAAGATGCAGGTTTGATCCCTGGGTCAGGAAGATCCCCTGGAGGAGGGAATGGCAACCCACTCCAGTATTCTTGCCTGGAGAATCCCATAGACAGAGGAGCTGTGTTGAGAATACACCCTGGTGGAAGCTAGGAGGCTGATGATTCTAATAATCCAGGCAGGAGATAGGATGATTTGGATCAGGGTTGTGAAGATGGAGGTGGTAAGAAGTGGTCACCCCCTAGATATATTTAGAAGGCAGAGGGGCAGAATTTCCCAATGGGATCAGTTACATGTGAGAGAATAAGGAATCTGGGATGGCTCCAAGATTTCTGGCCTGTGTCCTGGAAGGATGGAGTTGGCTTTTATTGAAATGAGGAAGATGGGAGATGAGTGGATTATGGGATGAGCGTGGATGGTAGGATGAGCAGTCCTGGTCTTGGTCTGTTCAGTGAAGTTTGATTTGCCCATTAGACTTCCAAGCAGAGAATGAATAGTTGCATACATCCAACCAGACTACGGTAAAAAATCTGCCTCCAATGCAGGAATCCCAGGTTCGATCCCTGGGTTGGGAAGATCTCCTGGAGAAGGTAATGGCAACCCATTCCACTATTCTGGCCTGGAGAATCCTGTGGACAGTGGAGCCTGGTGTGCTACAGTCTATGGAAGTGCAAAGAGCTGGATGCAGCTGGGCACGCACAGACACACACAACCAGACTATAGTCTCACAGGGATCCCGAGGAATAAGTGGCCTTTAAAAAGGAATACATACTGTTGAAAGGGCTTTTAAGTTGAAGGGAAGAGTTCAGGAAAGACCTTCACTGCATCTGGAGGCTGAGTGATAATTTAAGAAGCTTTTTTAAAAGTCTGAGTAAGAGTTGATTGTGCTCTGATCTAGGGTGTTGGCAACAGAAATGGAAAGAAAAAGACACTGAATAAGAGGACCTGATAACTAATTGAACATAGGAAGAAGGGAGAGACAAAGGTGAAAAATGGTTCTCTGATTTTAAATGTGAATGCCTGGAGGGCAAGTAACACTATTAACAAGAGGAAAAACAGGTTTGGAGACAAAATTTTTGGCTATGTCATGTAGCCAAATAACCATGTGTTTATAGTCATATGACTTGCCACTTAACAAAATTCTTTCTAGATACTGTTTCCATTGATCCTGTTACAGTGGAGATTCCTAGGGGACATCCATGCAGAGATGTTTATTTAACAAGCAGTTGGAATTGATGCAGAGAGACTGGTCCTAGGCTATGGATTTGGGAGTCACTGGCATAGAGATCGTTACTGAATTCCTGAGCTAGCTGGGAAAGTGTGTTATTAAAAAAGTGTGGTGATGGCAGAATCTTGGGGAAGGCAAATTTAGGGGCCCAAGAAAGAGATGCAAAGCTGTTTAAATAAAACGGGAGTCAGTTACAATGAAATAAAAGCAGAAGTGGTAGGAAAGAACATTTTGGGTACCCCACACTCAAAAGCTTCGTGTCTCTTTACTTCTCAATATGCAGATCTGACCTCTCTTCCAGGAGGTCTGCCTCAGTTTCCCCTCCTCTGATGTGTGTATAGCACACACTTCTGGGCAACACCGTACTCTACTCAAAGTACCCTAGTTTGAGCTCTTCGAGACTTAACCCACATTACATCCTCATGGCAGCAGTCACACGTGGACAAAACAAAAACTGCCGTAATACAAAAGAGGATTATCATAGAGGTTATATAGTAACTGACTGTGGTCTTTGAGACCGAGCACAGTGCAGGGGCGGGCAGATCTTTATAGAACCCTTGAGAAGCAGCCGCAGCAGCACATGTCTTCATGGCATTGAACTTGAGGAGAAAATATCAGGTAATCTTTAAATAATTTAATAAGTACTCAGAAAAGGCAGCCAAACCTTAAAAGATTATCTCTGGGGGAGATAAAGACAGGTGATTCTAGGGACTAATAATTTTTTTTCTCTAATGTAATCTTTTTATGCATCGACTCCCTGAAATAAGAACATCAGATTATTTTTTTCAGCATGGTTCAGGGTTCATTTAGCCATTCTGTGAAAGAATTCACATTTGACTGGAGTGCTAGGCTCTAGTTTCTGCATTTTGGAAAAACACCATTTATCTCTGTAGTGCTATTTCTGTGATATTATCACGAAAGCATCTAGGTAGTACTGCAGAATTGTAGATGGAATTTCCAAATATAAGCCCAACCTTCCAGTTTTAACCTTGAATCCAGTTCCACGAACCTTGGTTACCATGAGTATTTTTGTCGTAGGAGTAAGTCCATGAGTGATGTCAGCGCAGAGGATATTCAGAGCTTGCGTCAGCTACGTTACGAGGAGATGCAGAGAATCAAGTCCCAGTTAAAAGAACAGGACCAGAAATGGCAGGATGTGAGTATGCTGCTTATTGGGAGATGGGGAGGATGTGTTTGTTGGCCTCTTCTTTCTTCTCCAAGAAGATAGTCAGTATACTCAAGGGACAGTTTTTCTTGCTATGGCAGATTACAGTTCCGTAGAAAATATGAGCAACTCCCTTTAAAAAAAAGTTTTAAACTCTTCTGCTCTATTTGTTGTATCTTAAAGGCCATTGTGAAACACAGAAGCTCTTTATCTTCTGATATTTTCTGTGGGTTCTAAAAAATGAGAAGCTGCTTCCTTGCAGTGTAGGTAACTTGTTTACTTGCGCTGATGGTTGCATCTGGGGTATGACTGTTAGTGATGCTCATGAAGGGGAAGACTTTGCTTAAGGTTTAGGGGGAGCAGGGGATCAGTACAGAGACTGGGGATCAACAGGGAGAGATCAAAGTGTTCTTAGAGTTAATAGAGAAGGTTTGGGGAGAAATGTGAATGATAATTCAGTACTATTTTAGTTAAAAAAGCAGTTATCGAATATGAATCAAAATAAGATGTTTTCACAGAGCTAATGTCTATTTGGATAAAGATTTAATCTTTAGTTTTGTCCCTGGCAGAAGAGAGCTGTGCCTTTTTTAAAAAGGGTCAGTTGTTATAGGCCAAAGTAGTGTAGGACTTCCCTGGTAGCTCAGCTGGTAAAGAATCTGCCTGCAATACAGGAAACCTTGGTTCGATTCCTGGGTCGGGAACATCCCCTGGAGGAGGGCATGGCACTCCAGGATTCTGGCCTGAAGAATTCCATGGACAGAGGAGCCTGGTGGGCTGCAGTCCATGGGGTCACAAAAAGTCAGACACGACTGAGCAACTTTCACTTTCACTGACACCTATACACTGTATATATTTATGGGCTTCCATGCTGGCGCTGGTGGTAAAGAACCTCCCTGCCAATGCAGGAGACATGTCCTACTCCAGTATTCTTGCCTGGAGAATCCCATGGCTAGAGGAGCTTGGCGGGCTACAGTCCATGGGGTCGCAGAGTTGGACACGACTGAGTGATTTTCACTTTCACAGTTCACTCTCAAAGGAGTCTAAGGGGCTTCCTAGGTGGCGCTAGTGGTAAAGAATCTGCCCGCCAATGCAGGAGCCACAGGAGACGCAAGAGATTGGGTTCAATCTCCCAAGTCGGGAAGATCCCGTGGAGTAAGAAGTGGCACCCCACTCCAGTATTCTTTCCTGGAAAATTCTGTGGGTAGAGGAGCCTGGCAGGCTATAGTCCATGGGCCACAAAGAGTCAGACATGACTGAGAGACAGCACAGCACCCAGCAAAGGAGTGTAAAGAATTATGATAGATAAATTATATATAGCAGACCCAGAGAGATCTGAGGACAACTCTATGGTAAGAGGGTTGAGTGGTAGCATGAACAGAAGGGTCACAGATAGTAAATCTTAATTTTCAAAGGAGTTAAATATTAAGTAACAAAGATGAAACCCTTGCTTTGGCCATGTTTCTAAATGCTACTTCTTCTTTTATTTGGGATCTCAATGTTATTGTCAAGAAACAGAAATTCAGTGTCAGTTTGCCAGAATACATGATGATTGGAGATGAAAGTGAGAGATACGGAGGGGTTATCCCTTAGGCTAAGTCAGGTGAAAATTCATGCTAGTTCTCCTACAGTCCTTCAGGACTGATGTGCACTGCTTTTATTCTTTCTGGAAATAGTTCATATTGATTTCAGGCTTTTTTTTTTTTTAAGCAGGAATGGCCCTGCCTGCTCCCAAAGGGTGTAAACCAAACCTATTTTATGTGCCTGGGGTGGGTGGGGGGTGAGGTTTTCTTTTTTTTTTTTTAGTCTGGGACTTTGCAGAAGGCTGCAGGGCCACTAGCAGTTCTCAGCATGTGACTTCTCTGGGTGGCACAGGGAAGTTGGTACCATCCAAACTGTCCTAACCCCCTGAATGTCAGAACCAGTTTAGGCCGCCAGGACTAATTTTAAAGATGAATCAGGTCGAGTGTCCCAGGGGTCACCCCCAGGATGTATCCTGGATGGTTGTATGGAAAGAGATGTCCACTGCTTCCTGTGTGATCTTCCTTATTGCTCTGTCCTTATGGGGAGTTGAACTGCTTTGAAATCAAGTTCTTGAGCCTTTTTGTTCAATCGCTCAGTCATGTCCGACTCTTTGTGACCCCATGGATTGCAGCACGCCAGGCTTCCCTCTCCTTCAGTATCTCCTAGAGTTTGCTCAAACTCATGTCCATTGAGTCAGTGATGCCATCCAACCATCTCACCCTCTGTCTGGCTTCCCCATTAAAGCCTTTCTACACTTGGCCCTCCCCTCCCAGGGTAGAATTGACCACTCGTTCCATACACCCCTGACTCTTTCATGCAATCCTTCACATTCGTTGTTGAATTTGATTTACCTGTCTGTCTTTCCCCTCTAGACTGAGAGTTCCTCTAGAGGAAGCACATTTTATTTGTCTGTGTGTTTGTGGCCCCGTTGCCTCCAAGTAGGGACCGATCTCTGTATTTGTTCCATGTGTGTGTCTATACTTAGACATGTTACAGTCATGTTCTGTTCTCGTTTGACTAATGAAACATGTCATTTCACGTAAGAACCAGATGATTGGAATGAGATGAAAATAAATTTGAAACAGTTCCCGACCTTTCTGACTTGGCATCTCATTACAAGCGTTTAGCATTCTTTGTGATATGGGCAGCAAGGCAGGCACTACCTGGGAAAACAAAAATGGGGTCTATCTTATTAGGTCAGGGCTTTTAGACAGACGCATGAGATAAAGGCTCGGTACAGAAACGCTGGCTATAAAAAGCAAAATTAGGGCACCTTGGCATCAAGTTGGAATGAATAGTTTTAGCGACGTAATGGGATCCTCTGGCGCGCACTCACTGCCGGAAAGGGTGTGTAGAAATTCAGGTGTGCCTGGGCTGACGTGATTTGCCTCTGTCAGGACCTTGCAAAATGGAAAGATCGTCGGAAAAGCTACACTTCGGATCTGCAGAAGAAAAAGGAGGAGAGAGAGGAGATTGAGAAGCAGGCTCTTGAGAAGTCGGAGAGAAGATCTAAGACGTTTAACGAAATGCTACAGGACAGGTAATGAGACTGAATGCATCACAGGGTTGGGGAAACCAGTGTTAGATATTTTGTGTAAGTGTTGTGAGCTCTACTTGTGCACCAATATTAGACTGTCATCAAATATGCATAAACCTTTGAGTGTTTTGCTCTGCAGTGAAAAAGCAAAGTACTGCTGTAATAAGTAGTGATTTGAATTAATGAAAGAAAGGAGTACTTAAAAGTGGTATTCGTTGTTCCTTTTACATTGTATATTCACATGCAGAATTGGCTAGTGTTGGCAATCTTTGCAAAAATAAACAACTTTTTCCTCCTTTTAAAGTAAATTTAGGAATGGAATGGTCAAAAAAAAATGGCTCTCATTCTTAGCTAAATTGTGTAAAATGTAACAAAGTTCTTTTTCATGTTGGCATGGTGCAATTAAAAATGTATTTTTAAAGGAAGACTATATAAACAGCCCTGTGGGGGTTTATCTTTTGCATTGCAACATAACAGGATAAAGGTCCAATTAAGCTTGCCTGTGGAGCAGTTGCTCGTGAAACCTTGAAATATTTACAGGTCAGGGAGAAGGCAAATATGCTTTAAGGAGAATGTCAAAAAGGAAATGTGCTGTCAGGTGAACTTAAACAAAGCACCTTTGTGCCCTAGAAGACAATGGTAAACACAGTTTCATTCACTTGAATGCAACGCAGTTGGCTTGAGACGTACTCCTTATTAAATGATAGCCAAGAGACTGTTTCATCAACTTCTCTGAAAGTAGGAATAGTGACTTTTAATCTGCTATAACTGTCCATGCAAAATCTACCAAGGTGTATGAAATCATATACTAACTTGATCTTATTGAGAGTCTGAATCTTTTGTGGTCTTCTATTTTTACGAAACTATAATAAATTGTATACAGGAACACTCTCAACCCTGTTAAGAAATCTGCATCTTTGGAAGGTTCAAATTGGCTGTCAGTTATCTTTCAAGTGTGTACGGAACTCTGAATAATCTCTTATTTAAAATTTTCTTATTTTCCTGTGAAATCCCTTTACAATTGCAAATACTTCAGAGATTTTTCTTAGCCTCTTTAAGGAAAAAAGAAAAAAAGTCAAGTTCTTAATCCTTCTTTGTGTGATGTTGAAAAATTCACATGTATTTATTCTCATATTCTATTTATTACATTATTATACCAAGTCAGCCATCTTTTTATTCCCATCCTTTTTTATGTTAATGACCAAAATAACATGTCTCTCCACCTCTGGGTGTCAAATGCATAATTTTGTGGTTATGGTGTTTCTTTCTGCTAAGGGAATCCCAAAATCAGATGTCTGCAGTTGCATCGAGAAGGAGACTATATTCTTTTGATGATGTATTGAATGAAGAAAAGCTTCCCCCTATGCTGCCTGTGTCAGAAGCCTATTCCCAGAGTGAGAGAGTAGAAGAGAAAGGAACGACTTATCCGACAGAAATTCCTAAGCAGGATTCTACAACTTTTGCAAAAAGGGAGGCTACTGTCACAGCTGAAGTTCAGTTTCCTGCTAGAAGCCCCGTGGAAGAACAGCGCCCAGCCTCTTTGTCTTCTCAGCATTCACTGAATACACAAATGGAGTCAACTCGAGTTTCAGCAACTCTCCCCAGAAGTTACCAGAAAAGCGATGCGGCCAGGTTAACATCTGTGGTCACACCGAGACCTTTTGGCTCTCAGTCAAGGGGAATCTCATCACTCCCGAGATCCTATACGGTAAACGTGTTCCCCGTTCCCTTAATCTGTTCTCCAGCTCTAAACACTGGTGAATTTGTGCATAGGTTTCTGTTAGAGATATTAGATATGTAAAGTATACTTAGCTTGTATATAGAGCAATTGTATTTTTGTCTATTTAGATTCAGTAGACATTTAATGCTTAAAATACAGCAACAATGCAGAACTGATTAAATTTCAAATTCAGTGAAAGTAGAGCTGACACATTTTTAAAAATAAACTACATCCTAAGGCAGAACATTTACTTAAAATTTTTTTTTAGTTTTTAGAATTTATTTTCATTGGAGGATAATTACAATATTGTGATGGTTTTTGCAATATATCAGCATGAACTGGCCAGAGTGTTCATGTGTCCCCCCATCCTGAACTCCACTCCCACCTTCTTCCCCACCCCACCCCTCTGGGTTGTCCCAGAGCACTGACTTTGATTGCCTTGCTTCAAGCATTGAACTTGCCCTGGTCATCTATTTTACATATGGTAATATGTGTGTTTCAATGCTATTTTCTCAAATCATCGCACCCTGGCCTTCTCCCTCAGAGTCCAAAAGTTTGTTCTTTATATCTCTGTCTCTTTTGCTGCCTTGCATATAGAATCATTGTTCTATTTCAGTCTTCATTCTGTATGATAGGCTCCAGTTTCATCCACCTGTGGCACATACACACAATGGAATATGACTCAGCTATAAAAAGGAATGCGTTTGAGCATTGACTTTTTAGTGTCACATTTTCTCAGATGTATCTGTTTTAAAGTACTGTGTGCGCGCGCAGTTGCTTCCAATTCTTTGCGACCCCAGGGACTGTAGCCCGTCCATGAAATTCTCCAGGCAAGAATACTGGAGCGGGTTGCCATTTCTTTCTCTAGGGGATCTTCCCAACCCAGAGTCTCTTGAACCCCCTGCATTGACAGGCAGGTTCTTTCCCACTGCACCACCTGGGAAGCCCCATTGTAAAGTCTTAGGTTGTACTATATGAAGTTGCCAGGAGTTAGTTCTTTTTGACCTATGAAACAGCAGTTTCATGCAGTTTAACCTAAATATTTTCAGGTGATTATGCCCAAATTTTCTATGTATCCTCATTTCCCACTTCATTAGAACTTGATACCCTTGAATGTAGTTATTAAAATGTATCTCATGGTTCAAAAAAATACATATTTTATTGGGATTTTAAAGAATATAAAATCATTTGCTCTGAGAATGAACCAGTGCCATGTACCTGAAAGTGATTGTATTAATTTGAATTATGTAAAAGGAAGCAAGACAGTCTTGAGCACTTTGGTATTCAAATTCCTTTTACCTCTGCCTATGTAGAATCCTAAAAATCTAAGAGAAAAGATTTGATTAAAAAAATTCAAAGTGAGGAAAGCCTGCCTAAACTAACCAGAAAAACCCATGACCATTATATTAAGTAAACACAGATATATTTGACAATATAAAAATTAAATTTATATGATAGACACCATTAATGTAGTCAAAAGACTGCATTTATATAGGCTTAGAAAAATATTAGTAAAATATATTTTATATATAGGTTTAATATCCCTAAGATTTAAAATGCTCCTACAAACTGATAAGGAAAAGATAAACAGTAGAAAAGCGGATGTATAAATGAATGGCCAGTTCAAGGGAGAGGGACTTTGAATGGTTGGTTACATAAAGCGCATAGAAGCATGTGTAGTCTATTAGAGCAAGCATGAAGTGTACAGCTTTTTACCCATGAGATGACAAAGATTTAAAATGTTCAAAATGTGTGGTGTTAACAAGGATGCAGAGACACTGATATTCTTACACGTTAATTTGGGAGTGCATTGCTACAGTTTTTAAAGATATATGTGTATGTGTGTGTGTGTACAAAAGTTTTATTTTATATTACACATATAAAATATTCTTTGGTTAAGTTTGCTTTTGGGAATTTATGCTATAAAAATAAACATATGTAATATCTTGGGCACAGTTTAAATGACATTGAAGTATAATCAAATGAATAAACTATAGATATCCATAGTGTGGAGTATTCAACTGACCTACCTTAGATTTCTGTCCGTTGACCTGGAGTAATGTAAATGAGCAAAGCATGTTTTAAAGGTCTGTTTATAATATAAACACTTCTGTAAAATCAGCTGTTCCTCCCACTTCGTATGTGCATATCTGTTAGTGTCAAAGAACATGCTCCAACCTTTTAGTAATAGTGACTTTGCTGTGGGAGGTATATGTTACTTTTGTTACTTTCAAATATTAATCTAATATATATACTTTTAAAATAGAAATCTAATAGAACAGCAAGTTTACAATGATGTTTCCTCTTTAGATGGATGATACTTGGAAGTATAATGGAGACATGGAAGGCATTAAGAGAGCCCAGAGCAGTTCAATCAGCATCTCTGTGCAAAGACCGGACACAAGCCAGCTTGCGTCCGGCTCATCCAGTGAAAGAGAGGCCGACGCGCCCAGAGAAAGTGTGATGCGGTTGCCCTCGCCTACACCCCCCTACTCATCTCTTTCCCAGGATCAGGCTGCCACTTCTAAAGACACATTGTCTTCAATATCTAGCCCTGATTTAACATCTGAGCTTGGAGAAGGGAGAAGCTCGCCACCGGCAGAGGTCCCCAGATCACAGGTGAGTTTGGAAAGGCTTTTTAATAACCTACTGCTCAAAAACTTAAGGATTTAAATCAGAAAACCATGTTTCTCACCTCTGGGCATGACAGTCTGGGCTGATAATGTATCATTGATATTGCATTTTATTTTTAACAGATCTTGGAGGAGGTAGATCTCTTCCAACTCTGTTGATGGATCCAGATGACCCTTATGCTATGGGTGTAAGAAGAGTTTTTGGACCAGTCTCCCTCTAGTTAGGCTGGGTTTGCTCCCGACTCCCCATTTCAGCAGCTGTTGACTTGCACTCCTGGTGCTCATCAGTCCAGGTGCAGGTGCAAGGGTAACTCGGGGAGTTTCAGATGCAGGTCTAGTAGTTAAATGGGTAATAAAAGCCGCTTCTCGGGAAAGTGAACTTAACCACAAGGAGAAATTGATACATATGAGAGGGACTGGCCTGTGAGGACATGGCACTTCTTTTTTACCATGTGAAAGGTGTGGTGGTGGTGGTTTAGTTGCTAAGTCGTGTCTGACTCTTGTAACCCCATGGAATGTAGCCTGCCAGGCTTCTCTGTCCATGGCATTCTCCAGGTAAGAAAACTGGAGTGGTTTGCCATTTCCTTCTCCAGGGGATCTTCCTGACTCAGGGATTGAACTGGGGTCTCCTACACTGCAGGCAGATTCTTTACCGACTGAGTTACCAGGGAACTTAACCACAAGGAGAAATTGATACATATGCGAGGGACTGGCCTGTAAGGACATGGCACGTCTTTTTCTAACATATGAAAAGTGTAGTGACTTGCAATACTAATTTATACTCTGGAAAGTCTAGAGTTTTGTACCACTCCTTATCTTATAAGGGTAATATTGAGCCTTAGTTACAGTATGAAGATTGCATTCTTTAGCATTTGGAGTCCAAATAAAATGTATCATCAGAAGAAGAATGGGGGCATTTGTAGTTTTTTCCTACTTAAAATCTGATAGATAGCTTTAAGAGAATTATTAGGTAATGAATGTTCTTTTACTGTGTTTTTACACATAGGCTAAAAAGTTGTTGCTTGTCTGCATGTATGCTAAGTTGCTTCAGCCGTGTCCAACTCTGAGATCCTGTGGGATGTAGCCTGTCAGGCTCCTCTGTCCATGGGACTCTCCAGGCAAGAAGACTGGAGTGGGTTGCCTCCTTCAGGGGATCCTCCCGACCCAGGAATCCAATCCAGTTCTTATAGATCTCCTGCATTGGTAGGCAGGTTCTTTACCACTAGCGCCACCTGGGAGGCCCTGTTGCTTGTCTAGAGAACCTAAAGAAACTTCTCTTTTGGAAAAAGCCTTCATTAAGCAATCCGATAGTTGTATGAACCCTTTAGTGTGGAGGTGCTTTTATGGCCCTGTGACTTAGTCTAGCCTTTTCTGGTACCTTACTAGAGTGTATATTTTCCAAGGCACAACATCAAGTATATATATATATAGCTTGGCCTAAGTTATATTAATGAAATACCTTTGTGTAAAATATGATATAGTGTATTTTAGTATCATTCATTTTTATCAGTACAGCAAAGCTTTACAAGTTTAGAGTAAGCTTTTCCTCTTCATGATTATAAAAGACTCTGTGCTTGAGAAAATTTGGGAATGTAGGAAAATATGCATAATAAAAATGGTTTGGTAATTCCATCATTCAGGGAGATTCTTTAACACTTAGGTATATCTCTTCCAGTTTTTCTATCCATATTTATAAACGTATATAAGCCAATCTCTTCAGGTTGCTAAAAAAATCACTGGTTGTAAATTATGTTTTAACTTCCGTTTTAAAGAACTGGGGATATATAATTAGCATCATAAGTCTCAGTGGATGAGAAGAATAGCCTCTGTTGCACTTGGGGATCATAAGGTGCCAGTGGATGAATAATAGAGAGCGAGGTGCCTTTTGTTTTATGGACTTGCCAGTTTGCCTTCCTCTTTTCAAACAGCAGATCCCACGGAGCAGCCTGATTACTGTCCTGTGTGCTCAGTGATGGCAACTCCCTCAGGGTGGCGGGACTAGCTGCCTCCGTGGATTAAGAAAAAGCCTGAGTGTGGGTGTGTGTTCCAGGTCAGAGCAGTTCAGAGGAACCTGAGTTCCCATGGCATCGTTTCAGGTTTCTTCATTAGTGCATTTATGCCTTTAGTCACCCAACTTGAAGTGGAATGCTACCAGGCAAAATTAGGCTTGAATTAAAAAGTGGAGCAAAAAAAAAAAATAAGTGGAGCAGTTGGAATTCAGTTGGAATTCTTGACCAAATGTCTGTGTTATATGATCACTTGCCTATTCTGGAGATGCTTGATGTGTCCACTTCCACACTCTTGAGGAAAGTGACGTGTATAGCACTGCCCTGCTCTTATCACACAGAGGGTGCTTGCTGACCTGGGAAAAGGGTGTGGAATGCACAGAACAGACTAGGACCAGTATGGCAAGGGTGAATGCAACACGCCTGCAAGTTATCCAGTTCTAGGAGTTCAGAGTAGAGAAAAATAAAAAGTAGTGTCTGGCTGAGCATTGAGATGTCTTTCTCTTTTAACTGAAGCATAGTTGATTTGCGGTATTCTATTGGTTTCAGGTGGACAACTTGGTAGCTTTGTAAAAGAGTGTTCTTCAGGTCTTCTTCCTTTACTACACGTGTGTGGGCAGTATCCTTTCCTGTCTTCCTACAGCATCTCTCTTGACGTTGTTACCCTTTTCTATCCTTGCTTCCGTTACCCTAGTTGCAGCCCTTTCCCTCATCAATGCAAACACTTTGTAAATAGTCACAGATCTTTGTGCATCCTACACAAGGCTGGCCCCAGATTAACTTGCATGATGCCAGGCTGGACTGGGTAACTTCTCTGCTTCAAAGGCCCCAGTGCCATGCTGCGGCTCCTTCAGTGAAGTTCAGAGCACTCAGGGGAACACTGCGGTCCCTCATGACCGGTGCCAAATTCTCTCTGTAGCACTGGCACAGCTCATGTTTACTGAATGCTTGTCGTGTCAGTAGGCTTGGCAGGGCATGATTTTATTGAATCCTCACAATGAACCTCTTCTTGCTGTTTTGTCGCTGTGGAAATGGAGGCATGAAGTGGTCGTGATACTTCTCCACGTCCACACAGGGTACTGAGTGATGGAGTCAGGATGTGAACTTAGGCCATGTGGCTCGAGGTTGCCTACATCACCCTATGTTGTGAGAAAGAGAGGGGAAGTAGCTGAAAGCTCCTCACGTGAGACTGCTCGACTTCTCTGAAACACACCATTCACTTTCATGAACACATCATGTGTATTTTTGTTCTTATTGTTGCCCTATTTTAAAATGTTCATTTTAACCATCTCTGTGTTTTGAAGTCTTCCTGTTCCTTCAAAGCCCAGAGGATTTGTTCCTTCCTGGGTCAAAATGTCTGTTTCCTCTCCCTTGTTGGAACTGAATTTTTCACCCTTGAAAGTTTCATTCGCTGAATTTTTTTCTTGTCCATATGTTTGTTTCTCCTTCACTGGTATTCTTCCCTGGTGGCTCAGGCTGCCTGCAATGCAGGAGACCCAACCTGGGTAGGAAGATCCCCTGAAGAAGAGAATGGCTACTCACTTCAGTATTCTTGGCTGGAGAATTCCATGGACAGAGGAGCCTGGTGGGCTACAGTCCATGGGGTCACAAAGAGTCAAGACATGACTAAGCAACTAACACGTTCATTGTTTTTACTTTTCGGCTTTTCAGTTGGCATTTAAGGGTTTACCGACATGAATGGCATTCAAGGCCTTTATGACTAGACTGAAGTATGAACTTGATGCAGCAAGTTATTCAGGTCCTTATAGGTACTTTAATGTGGGAATTTTAGGATTAAGGGGTATTAAAGGAATGGGAGCACTGTGACGTTCTAGAGAATTATTTTAAGGAGGTGAAATCTAAGGGCAGAGATGGGCTAGTAGCCTGACACAGAATTATGGTATGAAGGGAGTTCATAGCATAAAGAGCAAAGACTTAATGAAGGAAGAGCGTAATTACCTCATTTAAAATCTGCTCAGGAATTTCTTTCTCATTCCACTGCTGATCTGGAGTTTTATTTCGCTCTCTTTCCCTTTCTTCCCTACTTCTTTTATGGGAGTGCTTCTTTTTCCTTCTCCCTTGCCATTCCAGGCTAGCAGGGCGATTCTCGGGGGAACCCAGAGCAAGAGGGAGCAGTTTGGCTCCCCGAGTCCTCCAGCCTGCTCCGACTGCCTTGCATGTGCCTGTTCCCCGCAGAAGGGTGTTGCCCAGGTTTTTGTTTTGTTTTCTGTCTTGTCTGAGCCCTCTGCTCTCAAATCTCAACCAAGTCCTTATTTCAGGACCTTTGCTCCAGATTATTAAATCAGAACCCAGAATCAGGATGATAAATACATGTGGAGGGAAGGAAGCTTTTTACACCTCTGATGCCCAAGTCTGCAGTAGTGCCTCTTTTAAGAGTACCCAGGTTTTCCCTTCTCACAGCTTCCTCCTGTGCATCTTACCTGCTTGTCACCTTCACTGGACCCTAATCTCTCCAAGGGTGGGAAGCTAGTCTATTTTGCTCGCTGTTAGTGCAGTGCCTGTACCTGTAAGTATTTGCTGAATGTTGACCGAGTTCTATTATAATACCTTTAGAGCCATGTGTGTGAGAGTTAAATAAGAATTTCTTTTGTTGTTCTGGAAACTGCCTAAGCAGCATATATTACCATGTATAACATTGTTTCCATGGGAAAAAGAAGATAATTAATGGGCATCACCTATGTGCCTTGGCACCGTTTAAATATTTCATTTAATCCCCTCAATAACTTAGCAAAGTATATGGTATTATCCTCACTTTTACCAGTGAAATACTTGAGATTTAAAAGTTATGTAACATGCCCCAGGCTGGTTAGATTCTTAGGCCACAGTTGCAATTTCTCTGACCCTAATTTATTTTTTTTGAAATGTGACATGCTTAAATTGGAAAAGAACCTTGTATCTAGTTAAAACACCAAATGTTGACTTATTTTAACATCGCCATGTGCTTAGAATTTAGAGCCAGTGTGGACTGAAATATCTTCTGGTTCATAAAGAGAAAATCATTCTTAAAATTATTTTGAAAGAAGGTAGATATTTATTAAAACTTAGCCCAATTGAATCTAATTCTGAGATTCAGACTTTGAAATCTACCCAGTAGGCAATAAGGAGCTACCAGAAATTTTAAAACAGAGTGTGATATAATAATTGGCATTTTCTGTAACTAAAGTTCAGGCAGCTGTGGGGAAGATGGGAAGAAGGAAAGGCTGGAGGCAGGAGAGCCAATTAGAAGGTTACCCAGGGCAGTTTAGAGGGAAGCTATGACCTGAGTTAAGATGAGCTTAAAGGATGGAAGGATGGGGGATATTCAAGGTAGATTTGTGGCTTGTGGACTTGCTAACACTTTATTAAGGGCATGTGTGTGATGGATTGTGGGGGGGGGGGGCATTGTGTAGAGGTAGCCTGGGGAGCATTTAGGGGGAGGAAGGAGGAAGAGGCCCAGAAAGAACCTAATGTTTCTAACTTGGGCTTCTGGTTGAATAGTGAGGTAATTAACCCATATGTGAAAAGCAAGAGGTAGAAGAGCAGGTTTAGGGAGGAAGAGAATAAATATAATTTTGAATGTGTTGGGACTTAGGTAGTAGTTGATGACCATGCATGAGGTTTACTCAGGAAAACATGTGGTCAAGAAAGTGGGAGACTGACTAGGGAAGAGGAGCAGCAACAGAAGGAAACTAGAAAGAAGAGGAACACACTAATGAAATCAGGAGGTGGCCGAGGGATGGAGAAGAAAGGCCGGAGGAACCAGATAATGGGCGACTTGGAAGTCTGTTTCCTGAAAGCCAGAGGCGTTGGTAGTGCCCGATGGGATGAGGGCTGAAAATGGATTTGATCGGTAAGAGATAAGCTTGGGAATGGGCTGAGTCAAGTGGTAGAGCTGGCAGGACCACCTGCTTCCTTGGGGTGGATCATGGGGAAGGGGAGAAGGTAGATAGAGACTCATCTTCAGTGAAGGATGAGCTGCGCCATGATTTGAGGGCTACTCGCTATGGCTTCCCTTGTGGCTCAGCTGGTAAAGGGTCTGCCTGCAATGTAGGGGACCTGGGTTCAATCTCTGGGTTGGGAAGATCCCCTGGAGAAGGGAAAGGCTACCCACTCCAGTATTCTGGCCTGGAGAATTCCATGGACTGTATAGTCCACGGGGTGGCAAAGAGTCGGACACGACTGAGCGACTTTCACTTTCACTATGTTCTCATCCACTAAGACCCTGAAAAAAAACACAAAGAAAAAAAAAAAGACACAAAAGAACCATGTAGCCAACATCAAAGATTGTCTGTTTCCTTTGTTATTTATGATTTTACAGCCTAAATCTACTTTTAGTGTATTTTTATTTTATCGACTGAAGTAGGCTCTCTTTTAAGTGAACAGGCTTATCTGATCAACAAAGTTTGCGAATGCCCATCTGACTTGTTAGTATATAAAGTTGACCCTGCTGTTCATTACTTTCCATCTGTGGTGATACTAGAATCCAATCCAGGAATCAAATCCAGGTCTCCCGTGTTGCAGGTGGATTCTGTATCAGCTGAGCCTCGAGGGAAGCCCAAGAATAGTGGAGTAGGTAGCCTATCCCTTCTCCAGCAGATCTTCCCAACCAGGAGTTGAACCAGGGACTCCTGCATTGCAGGTGGATTCTTTACCAACTGAGGTGTCAGGGAAGCCCTATTAATTCATTAGACCTCATAAAAATCAGTCTGCTTATGGCTATGCCAGATAATCCTATTTTTGTTGGAAAAATCTCAGCTTCAAGTCTGTATTTCTGGGCTTTGCTGGTGCCTCCTGCCAGTGCAAGAGACATGGGTTCGATCTCTGATCCAGGAAGATCCCACACCACAACTGTGCTCTAGAGCTTGCAGACTGCAACTGCTGAGCCCACGTGACAAAACTAATGAAACCCGGGAACCCTAGAGCCCATGCTCCACAATAAGAGAAGCTCAAGCAGCACAACTGGAGAGTAGCCCCTGCTTGCAGCAACTAGAGAAAAGCCCACACAGCAATGAAGACCCAGCATAGGCAAAAATAAAAATAAGTGAATAAAAAATTCTAGAGAACGTCAGATGACTAAGAGAGGTTGAGAAGAATGAGGAGAAATTAAAAAGTGTATATTTCTGTTTAAATTGAGGAAAGTTGTTTTTATTTTCGATGCTGGTATGTTGGTGATTGTACTCTATCTTTACCAGAATAGGCAACTGTCACCACTTGGCGTAGTTCTTTACCAGTCATCAAGACTCTAGATTTCCCCCAATAATGTATATTCCTGGTTCCATCCAGTTCAAAAGAAAATTCCCATAACATCATCTTCTGAAACTTGGACCCTTTGTAAAATCCTCACATGGCATATTTCTCATGAGAAAAACCAGGAGGCACAAATCCTAAGTGAAATCAGAGTTGAATGGATTATGTGTGACTCTAATTATAGACATATGTTAGTTGCTCAGTCATGTCTGACTTTTTGCAACCCCATGGACTGTAACCCTCCAGGCCCCTCTGTCCATGGGATTTTCCAGGCAAGAATATAGAGTAGGTAGCCAATCCTTTCTCCAGTGGATCTACCTGACCCAAGGATCAAACCCAGGTCTCCCACATTGCAGGTGTATTCTTTACCATCTGGGCCACCAGGGAAAGCCACTTTACCTACAAAAAGTTTCAAGGATAATCTAATTCAAGAACCCAGGATTCCACACACATGCCACAGTGACTGTACTTGGAGGAAGCCATGCAAGAGGGGTCTCTGGGGCCCTTTCCTTGAACCGTGACCACCCACTTTAATCCTTTTGGTATAGGTTTTGAGAGGAAGATGGTCTGCATGGGAAAATAGGGTTTTGGAAACTGGAAGCTTAAAAATTAATGCCATTGTGAGAGGAAAGTCTCTGCCAGACTCAGTGAAATGCCTGAGGCTACCTGGCTGTTGATAGAAATAGACCTGTAATTGGTTCTCTCTCCTTTGTCTGTGTGCTTCCCCAGGACCCACGTAATAGGCTGCCAGACTGTGGCCACAATGAGGCTGACCTCCTCTGTTAACTGTTTCAGAGAGGTGGTTGTTTGCCCTTTTATTATGTTCAAGTAGAGATTTAGCTCCAGGTAAGAGCAGTCCTTTAGAAGACAATTCTTCTGGTCTAATACAATTGTGAGGCTCTTCCATCTATGGCTTAAGCTCATTCTCTTTTATCCTGTGTTTGGTGCAACAGGATACTGTTCACTTACTCTTGCCCACAAAGTATTCTTTATTGTAGTTTGGAACTGTTTATTAAAACTCTGTCCTGTCTCTTATTCTTCAAGATATAAAAAACCTCAGTTAGTATCTTGGAATTTCTAATCCATTGTTTGTCTCTGTGGCCTTATATAGCAATAGATTCTGCACTCTAATTGGCTTTAGGTCAGAGTATGGAGGAGTGGAGTTGGGTAAGAGTGGTGAAGATGACCACTTATTTTCATTGAGTCATCTCTAAGTGTGTGGTGGTTTTGGTTAAGGAGTAGAACTTACCAGTAATTTTTTTCTATTCATAGCAGAGTTTTATTGTATTCCAGTGACTGGTATCCATCAGGCTGATCATTAATGAGTATTCTTACTACCTACATCTCGGTTCCCATATTTCAACTGCCTTATATGATGTCTGATGAAAAAAAAGTTTCTATATTCTTAGCTACACTGTTATTTTTTCTTAAAAAAGTCTGTACCCACTCTTGAAGAGTCAGTAATTATTTCTTGAGACTTAGGACTATGCCTAATTCATCTTTATTTCCTAAGTGTTTTAATCGGAATGGATGCATAATAAATGTATGTTGAACAAATGAGTAAGTGTATATTGTTATAGCACTTACTTCCATGTCCATATAATACAGAAAATTCTTGATCCTTTATTCAGTGCCTCTCTTGTCTTCCTTCTAATTCATATGTAATATCACAGTTTTTCTTAGAATATAGTCACTTGAATTTTAAACTTATTTTAAAGGTGCAAAAATTTGTGAATTGCCCACTGGTCCTAGGTCTGGGTTTAACTGCCAAATTAAAATTGAGAAGTTATAGGTTTTTCCTGGAAAATAAAGTGACTTTAAGAGGAATTTTTCTTTTTAAACAATTAAGTCTAAGTTCTTGATAATTGTGAATCAAAGAGCTGGAAACACTGATCTGGACACAAAGGCTCAAATTTATGTCTACTCTTTACCCCAAACAAAAAATATAAATTATGGAGATTAATTAAATTTTTCACAGACATAGTATACTGTAAAACTGAAAACATTTCTTTGGAAAATGGCTTAAAGTCCATGAAACTGAGAATTTGTTGCTGTGGACTGTAGTGGAGATGGGAATAAAGGTCTGCCAGCTGTCCAAGAGGCTCTTGTGTTTATGGGCTGCTGTTACTTCAAGGAGGTTGTGGCCTGGAGCTCATGGTGTCTCAGGGGCCCTCTTGGCATCTTACTAGTGGTTCCTCGGGAGTGACCTAGTTCTGCATTTTGCAGCATAAGTAGCTTTTACCACTACATCTTCATGAAGCAGTAGGAGAAGCAAAAATGTCTTGGCAGACATAGAGATGCCCATTAGGGAATGGTACCACTCCTAGAAAAGTGATTCTGGTTGTTGAATTTGTGCCTACAAACCCCTCAAAATTATTCAGCTAAATATGTTAAACACTGGAGGTAGTTTTTTTAAAGTATGGTGGAATTTTAAAAATAAGTGATTTAAATCTTTTTTGTGTTTTCAAAGTGGCATTTTGTTGCCATATATTTGAGATAGAATGGGTAAATTTTGAAAGAACAGCATGTTAATTTGATACATTTATATATTGTAATGTGATTGCCTTTGTAGTGATAATTAACATCTTTCACATTACATAATTATCTTTTCTCTTTATGGTTGGAAATTCTACTCTCTTAGCAAGTTTGATTATAGTAAGATATTATTTATAGTCACAATATTGTGTATTAGATCTCTAGGGCTCCTTTTACTGTTCATTACAAGTTTGTACCTTAAAGACCATC
Source organism: Dama dama (assembly GCF_033118175.1). Lineage (NCBI taxonomy): Eukaryota > Metazoa > Chordata > Mammalia > Artiodactyla > Cervidae > Dama > Dama dama. The sequence goes on from NC_083710.1 coordinate 53,206,059, forward strand.
TGTTCTTTCCTCTCACCCCCATCCCCTTGTAACCACCACTTTACTCCCTGTTTTATGAGTTTGGCTTTGAGATTCGACATATAAGTGATATTATATGTACTTGTCTTCCTTTGTCTTGGAGAAGGAAATGGCAACCCACTCCAGTACTCTTGCCTGAAAAATCCCATGGACGGAGGAGCCTGGTGGGCTGCAGTCCATGGGGTCACAAAGAGTCGTACAGGACTGAGTGACTTCACTTTCACTTTCACTTTTCCTTTGTCTGACTTACCTCACTTTAGCATGGTGTCCTCAAGTTTCTTCCAAATTGTTCCAGATGGCAGGATATCCTTTTCCTCATGGCTGAATAATGTTCCATTTTGTGTATATATGTGTGTGTGTGTGTGTGTGTATAGTGTATATATATGCCATATCTTCTCAGTCAACTCCATTCCTGGGTAACAAGAAATGGTCTAAAACTGAGGCTTGAGCGTATGATGAGCAAAAGCCTAAGCTTTATCGGTATAAATCAACTGATTTATAGTATTCATGCAAAGAACAATAGCCATAGTTATAAAGATTTCCCTTATTTTAGCAGAAAATAATAAACTGAGAAATATTTACATAAATGAAAGTTTTACCAAACCCAGGGAGGAGAAGAATGGTGTTTCTGGTTTATCATGAAATAATTCCAGTGTGCCCTGCACGCAGCCTCCCTTCTTTGGCAGATAGACTTTCCTCCATGTGGGTGCCAGGGACACTTGATCCCACCGTTTCGTGTTTGTTTTCAGGATCAGTTCAGTGATATGAGAATCAGCATAAACCAGACGCCTGGGAGCAGTCTTGACTTTGGGTTTACAGTAAAATGGGCTTTTTCCAGGATCTTCGTAGCATCAGTTGAAGCAGGTAAATCATAGATTTTGCCCTACTGTAGTTTTTTCTTGTTTGTTGTCCTTTGCTGTTCAACGTCCCCCTCCCACCCCCTCTCCCAGCCCAGAAATTTGCTTATTTGGTAGAGGAGGAGAAAACACATGTAAAAAATGCAGCAGTAAAGTGAAGAGATGTGTCTTCTTCCTGGAGACTAATGGAGTTATGAATTACATATTGTTTGATCTTGCCTAGTTAATTTTAGTTTTGAAGAGCCATAATTTTGTGAGTGTTACAGAATTCATTTATCAACATTTTAGACTTAATATTTGGAAATACTAGCAAATTACTAAACTGAAGATCCAGAAAGAACTGTCCTTGTGTTTGTGGTGGATACATAGGTACTATATATCATCAGTGTTTTCTGAGCATCTAATGGATCTGCTGCCCATGGACCCCGGAGGATGCTTCAGGACTTTTACAAAAAGGATTGCCCCTCCTCCACCCAGGATTATTCCAAATTAGGCCCAGGAACTCTTAGCAAAATATTACAAGACCTGAAATTAAATGAAAGCTTTTGTATATACGAGGAGTTCCTCATTTGCATGTTTTAGCTATATGAAAATGAATACTCACTCTGGTTATTTCTTTGAGACTTCAAGCCTGATTTAATTAGATAATGATAGGTAGTAATTTTAAGCCATTTTAAGTGACCTTTTTTTTTTTTTTTCTCTCCATTCCAGAGCGCATCTGGCTTTGGAAGCTCAGCTAAAGTACAATATATACTTTACGTTTTTAATTTAAACATACTTAAAATTTTTCTTCTTAGGTTAATAAAGCAATTTTATTGAATAGATGGCTTTATCATTTCTCCTTTAAATGATAAGAAAGATACATATCATAGAATAAAAAAAATACCTTTGGTTGCCTTGTAATTTTGTAGCTACTCAGATGTTTGATAACTTTAAGAAATTCTGTGACTCTTCTGCAACTGAAAAGATAAGAGAAATGCTTAGGTGATGTTAAGAAGTCATTATTTTCCTTAATTTAAATGAGCAGTGACTAGTAGAACATGTTTTTATTTTTCATTGGTGGTTTCATTTATTTTGCTTTATTTAGGTAGCCCAGCAGAATTTTCTCAGCTACAGGTAGATGATGAAATTATTGCTATCAACAACACCAGGTTTTCATATAAGGACACAAAAGAGTGGGAGGAAACCATGGCTAAGGCCCAGGAAACTGGGAGCCTAGTTATGGATATCAGGCGCTATGGAAAGTCTGGTGAGTTGGTTATCCCACTGCGTTTGACTTTCTAAACTGGGAGCTGGTCTTTGGCAAGTGGTTATAACAGCTTGCTTCAATAACATTTTTTTCTCTCTCCATTTCACTTTTTTGTTTTTTGGCTGAAAGTTGTTTGTGGTTATGTTGAAACATCTTGAATGATATTTCTTTGGATGTTCTGTCTGAAAACTTTTCACTAGCAAATTTACTGAATTCTACACTATTTATTGACTGATTGATGTGCTGAACTGGCTTTGAATGCAGATAGCAACTGAAGGCTCTTGTAATTGTGTCTGCATTTGGGAGTTATATGCTGATGTTGAATATTAAGAATTACACCATGGTTTCACTTCCTCTACAGCATTCTGACTGTAACTGGTATAAGAAAGAATACAGTAGGTCAGTATCCCAGTTGTTGCCTCTCAAGGAACTTTCCATGTCCATTTATCATTGTGTTTCTTAATTGTCGAGGTTAGATGGGGAAGTGCATTAAGCTTTCCCAGACCTACGAACTTAGGATATCAAAATATAGTATCCAGTCCTGGTTTACAGAAAGATTCAGCAAATTTGCCAGTCTTTTCATTATTAACGTGCTCTAACCCTCTGGTTTTGGAAGGCTATCTGTTGGTAAAAGGCCTGAACTCTTCATTTCTTTCACACACTGTCTGATTTATTTGTCGTGTGTGTGTGTCTGGTTTATGTGTACATTTCAGTAACTTTGTTCTCTCCACTTCTACATTTATGTGTACTCATTTCTTGATCTTCATGTGACAATCAGATTGGGGCAAAGACCAGACTTCCCTGCCATTTACACGGCATAAAACCCTCAATCTCACCAGTATGGCTACCAAAATTATAGGTTCACCTGAAACAAAGTGGATTGATGCCACTTCTGGAATTTACAGCTCAGAGAAAGCTTCAAATCTGTCAGTAACAACCGATTTCTCGGAAAGCCTTCAGAGTTCTGTAAGTATTTTGAGAAGTGTTAGTAATGGGTAGAGCAAAGCAACTATAGGAAGTGTGTTGGAGGTGGGGGAAGAATGTACTTTCTTTGAACAATTTTGATGCTATTTTAAAAGCATAGATAATTAATAAGGTAATTTATAGTAATGAGAGTAAAATATATCTTTGAAAATCATAAGGCATTGCTCATGAATAATTATGAGTAATAGTGAGTTATATAATGAAAATAATCTAAAGATCCCACAGTGGTCTTTTATAGGTGTTTCTTACCAACCGTTCATCATTATACCCATCTCTCAGATCGTTGTGAATGTGAAGAAGTTAATTATGTAGAATTATATGCTAAACTTTTCTATGCTTTCCTTAGTCTTTACTGGTAAAATAAGTATAGTAATTGTGTGCAGTTTAAAAACCTCATGAAACAGTTTTAGTTCTTGTGTGGGTGAATTTGATGGGTAGAATTACATATGTAGTTAAGAGATGCGCAGTTACATTAATTGATTAAAAGTAATTAGAATGTAAGCACTTTTCTAAGTATCAAAGTAATAATTAAATTTACATTTTCAAATAAATGTGCTTATATTGGCTCCCTAGATATAATTGTTGTTATCCCAAGATGCTTCCTTTTGCCTAACAAGGAGATTCTGCAACCTTGTATGAGAAAGGTTTAAATGCTAGAGGGTTCTATATGACTGTGTTGCTTACTCACAAACATAAAGCAAATGGACAAATGGTTATTTAGCCCATCATGTTTCTTGGAAAATTAACGACTGGTTGAACTTAAAGCCATTCATGCTTGCAGTTAGTCAGTAATTTTCCACAGCTCCTAAAAAACAATGAAAAAATTACATTTCTATTATATGTAAAAGGCTATAAGGAATATATTAATATCCTGAAAAGCTCATCCTGTTAGCAGATATGTTTACTGATGAGAAATGGATTATTTAAGCCCAGTGTCCAACTGGAGAGAATGTTAACTGCCATTTTTATCCTTTCTAGAATACTGAATCAAAAGAAATCAATGGAATTCGTGATGAAAGCAATACTTTTGAATCAAAAGGTAAACATTGCCTTAATAGCTTACATTTAAAATATAGGAAAAGTCACTGCACTCAAGTTCTGCTATTATAAAAATTAATATCTGTGAGTGAAAGCAAAACTGATCCAGTGCAAGTTGAAACTCAAAGGTTAGCACACAGATCCAATTGCAGCCAGGTGGAAAGGCGTTCAGTTCCAATGTTGAATAGTCCAGGAACTGCAAACAAAGCTTTGGCAGCCTCTGCAGGAGCCCTGAGCGCCTATGTGTCTAATTCAAATAAGAAAGACTGGTTTTCTGGAGGCCATCAGCCTTCTTGCTATGGTGGGCTGGCAAGGGGAATCTTAGTTAAATATGAAACAATGTGTGAGGTGTCCTTTTTCCCTTAATTGTTGTCAAAGGGTCAAGCTTGGAAGCACCTAGTAATAGGGAACTGCCAGTGGCAATAACGATTGTTAGGAAAAAAAATGCCCATTTGTAATGAAAAGCAGACATAGAGCATCTGGGGAAACTTTGTAGTATGGAGTTACCACTCCTTGCCTTCTCCTGTCCATCTACAAATAACTGAGCTACCACATTCTGTGTGCTGTGGCTTAGGCGGACAAAGTGAATAAGAAAGATCTGGTCCATATAGGCAGGGAGAAACCCAAAGAAGTTGAAGCTTCTCTTAGCAGGAAACTAGACTGCCAGGCACAGGGCTGGGTTTTCTCAGTGGTTTGGTGATTTTGAGTCTGCATTTGTCAATTCATAATATCTGATGTCAAAGTCAAACCAAGTTTATAAATTTCCCTTCTTTTATTGATTATTTATTTTTGTATTTAATTTATGATAGCTGGAAGTGACTCCGTTTGCTTTTTTCCTTTTTAAAGTTAATGGCTATAACATCTTGGAAACTAGAGCAAAATAGTTAGTGTCTGTTGTTCAGTTGTGTCGGATTCTTTACCACCCCATGGACTTAGCCCACCAAGCTTCTCTGTCCGTAGAACTCTCCTGGCAAGAATACTGGAGTGGGTTTCTAGTCCCTTCTCCCGGAGATCTTCTTGACCCAGGTCTCCCGCTCTGCAGGCAGATTCTTTACCTTCTGAGCTACTAGGGAAGCCTAGTTAAGAAGAATGTTTTAATTATAGCTTTTTAAAAAATTGTTCTCTGGATATTTTTTATTTTCTTGTTCTCCCCATTTTTTTAGTTCCTTTTCTAAAACTTCTATGTATTATGAAACTCTTAGTTACAAGCAATTCTCCTTGTACTTGAGAATTTGAATTGACTAGCCTAAGCAAAAAATTTTAATTTCTATTTCCCTAAAGCTGTGTGATCTGGTGTGGAAGATAGTACTTCAGCTTCTATGAAACTGTGATGCTAGCTGCTAAAATTTATTAATCAAAATATTAGTTCCTGTTACTAATTTGAACGTAGTTATAGACTACTAAAACTATGTGTGTCTTTGTGCATTGAGATAACCCCTATCTTCTATGGCTATCAGTTTTGTCACTTGAAAAATAATATTGCTACAGATTGGAAAAATGTATCAAGTATCATTTAGTTTTCCAGTGGTGAGAGATTAAAATGAATGACATGATATTGATATACTTTTTTGTTTTTTGTATTTTTCAACTAGCCTCTGAACCTATTTCTTTGAAAAACTTAAAAAGGCGATCACAGTTTTTTGAACAAGGTAAACTGCCAAGCTAACAATTCATGTACTTTCATGGAATTGTTCCCACTCTCCACTCTCTCCTGATAGTCTGTGGTGCTCGGCACTGAGCCTCTTCAATGCGGCCATCATTATGACCAAGCAACATAACCCATTTCCATTCTTTCCCTAGGGTCATCAGGCTTTTCTTACAGTTCATGGGTCTACCTCTGTGGTAATGGGTCTTTGCGTGTCCTTTGTATACCTCTGAAGTTTGTTTTTTTTTTTTTTTTTTTTTTGGTAATAAAAAAAAAAAACTGAGATGCTGTTTAAACACACACTTCTTGCCACTGGGTGACAGTGAGAAATGAGAAATTTCATGTATGTCTTACTGCTTCCTGTGAATTGCGTACTATTAGATTACACCAACATGCAATTGGCCAACTCCTAAAACATCAAATTTTGGGTTATGGAAAATGCTCTGAATAAAGAGCAGAATCACTGAGTGCTATTAGGATGATGACTTTGGAGTGTTACTAGGACTGCTATGTTGACTTTGAAGTAAGTTAAAAGTAAATTTTGGACTCACCCGTCAGCGAGTATGGTTTGACAGTCCCTCTGTTGGTGTAGTCGGGCAGTGCTGCTCACAGGGTGCTTGCATGTGGCTTTTCCTCCCATTCACGTTTGTCTCATGCTCTGTCTCATGGATGCAGTTTGAACGCTGTGTTTTGCAATCAAGAACCTAAAAGTAATATCCAACATTTGAGATGCAATGGCAGAGTCAATAGGGAGTGTGCTGTTGGTGTCTAAAATGTCACTGTTTCTTACTTTTAAGGTTATCCATAATATTTACAAACTTGTCTTATAACATGATGCTTACTGGATCTGTGTATTTTGTGTTAATCTCCTCCTAGGCACCTTTGATGAATTAAGATGTCTTTTCAACCATAAATAGAACTAGCTTACCAGCTATGCATGTGCAAGAGTTTATTTGTGTCAGTAGCCTTAGTGGGTTTGACATTTTTTGTTCAACTCCGATTTTTCTGTGGTAATTTAATTGAAACCATGTGATACTCCTAGTTCAAATTGGCTAAAATAAAGCAATTCCTTTTCTTTCTCCATTGTAATTTTCACTCACTTTTCCTCAACAGACTATTTTAGGGAAGAATATTTTCCTAAATCTCAAAAGCAGTTTTCTGAAAAATTTCATTGTGTAAGTGAATAATTTGACAGCTGAGGTTTCAGGAAAAATGAAAAAATACAGTACGAGAATGTATTTTATGAAATTGGCTTACATGTTTATAATCATTGTACCATATTCAGGCAAACACAGTTATGTAGGCCCCCTAAGAATAAAAAGAATGACCTTCTGCCCATGAGTTTACACATGAAGTCTGAATCTTTGTGTTTCAAATAATAGGCAAGCAAAGGGAAATATTTCATGAACATGTTTGTTGGTGACTTATTTCAGAAAAGTAGCTCATTGGCAGTAAACCCTGAAAAATGTGACTTACACCTGTCACAGTGTAATTGAATAGCAACGAGTAAAAAAATTGGGTTGAATAGATGTTGTAATATTTGAAATTCAATTTTTTCTATTAGGCCATGAGAATATTATTCACCCTGTTAATAAAAGAACCCTGAAACTCCTTAGAAATATACCTGTATCTCTGCCCTGGCACCTCAAGCTGGGCTATAACTTGGGCATTCACTGTTGATCTTTTTCACTGGCTTTGAATTCTGAAGATAAGTGACAAGCAGATGCAACTAAAGAGAGAAACTTACTGTTGTTTGAAAACAACTGATGTCACTTAGTATACTGGCATAGAACCAGCTTAGTGATACAACTTTCTGAAGGGAATTATTTCATGGAAATGAAGACTTACCTTGTTTTTTTATTCTTTCCTTGCCCACATGCTGTAACATAGGAAGCTCCGATTCTGTGGTTCCTGATGTAAGTAGTCTTCATTTGGTTTTGGAATAAACTAGGAGGCTTGGGTGGGGCTGAATTAGTGCACGGTAGCATCACTTATTGTTCCTTTAAGCTGTGTGAGAGTTTATCCAGGAATGACCTTTCCAATATGAAGAGACCCTTTTTTTAATTGAAGTATAGTTGACTTAGAATATTGTGTTCATTTCCAGTGTACAGCAGAGTGATTCCGTTATATGTACATATGCTCTTTTTTATATTTTGTCCATTATGATTTATTACAGGATATTGAATGTGGTTCTCTGTGCTATACAATGAGACCTTGTCATTTATCCATTCTATATAAAACACTGTGCATATTCTAATCCCAAACTCTGAATCCAGTCCTCACCCATTCCCCCGTCCCCCTCCCTGTTGCCAGCCAGGAGTCTGTTGTCTATGTTTGTGAATCTCTTTCTGTTTCTTAGGTGAGTTCCATTTGTGTTGAGACCTACTTTGAAATATAAAGCCCATTCTCCTTTGGTACAGCGTAGGCCAAGAGTGATCTGAATAATTCATGTATGCAAAAGTACTTCAGTAGATGACTTCATGAAGTAACGTATTCTTCTTGGTTTGCACCTCTTCTCTTTCGACCTGGCAGCTTCCAGTCCCAACCATCAGTGCCCCAAGTCGCTGGGCCTGGGATCCGGAGGAGGAGCGGAAGCGGCAGGAGAGATGGCAGAAGGAGCAGGACCGGCTGCTTCAGGTAGAGCAGAGCAGAGTGGATCCGCAGGAGCTACATTTGCTCTAAGAGCTCCTCCTGCTCAATGTCAACTGGTATTAAGAAGCAACTTCAAAAATGAAAAGCCGATAACCACATAATTAACAAATCTTTTGATATGTAGCATGTTTTGTATGAAATACTTTTCCTTTTTGAAAATTTCTGGAGTCATCCATTTTAAATTATTTATTAGTCCCTGGGTATATTTTTAGCCACCTTCATGGATCACAGCCTTGTCGTGCCCGAAAGGGCTTGCATAACTCAATGAAGCAATGAGCCATGCTGCGTCGGGCCACCCAAGGCGTATGGGTCACAGTGAAGAGTTCTGACAAAATCTGGTCCACTGGAGGAGAAAATGGCAACCCACTCCACTGTTCTTGCCTGGAGAACCCCATGGACAGTCTGAAAAGGCAAAAAGATATGATGCCAGAAGATGAGCCCCCCAGATTGGAAGGTGTTCAATATGCTACTGAGGAAGAGCTGAGGACAATTACTAATAGCTCTGGAAAGAATGACGCGGCTGGGCCAGAGTGGAAGCAGTGCTCAGTTGTGGATATGTTTGGTGGTGAAAGTAAAGTCCAATGCTGTAAAGAACAATATTGCAAAAAAAAAAAAACAATATTGCATAGGAACCTGGAAGGTTAGATTCATGAATCAAATTAAGTTGGATGTGGTCAAGTAAGAGACAGCAAGAGTGAACTTCAACATCTTAAGAGTCAGCAAACTAAAATGGATGGGAATGGGTGAATTTAATTCAGATGATCATTATATGTACTACTGTGGGCAAGAATCCCTTAGAAGAAATGGAGTAGCTCTCATAGTCAACAAAAGAGTCTGAAATGCAGTGCTTGGAGGCAACCTCAAAAATGACAGAATGATCTTGATTCGTCTCTAAGGCACACTATTCAACATTATAATATTCCAAGTCTGTGCCCCAACCATTGAGGCCAAAGAAGCTGAAGTTGACCATTTCTATGAAGACCTACAAGACCTTTTACAACTAACACAAAAAACAGATGTCCTTTTCATCATAGGGGGTTATAATGCAAAAGTAGGAAGTCAAGAGATACCTGGAGTAACAGACATGTTTGGAGTATAAAATGAAGCAGAGCAAAGGATTACAGAGTTTTGCCAAAGAGAACACACTGGTCATAGCAAACACCCTCTTCCAACAAACCAAGAGATGACTCTACACATGGACGTCACCAGTTGGTTAATACTGAAATCAGATTGATTGTATTCTTTGTAGCCAAAGATGGAGAAGCTCTATATAGTCAGCAAAAACAAGACCAGGAGCTGAGTGTGGCTCACAGATCGTGAGCTCTTTATTGCAAAATTCAGACTTAAATTGAAGAAAGTAGGGAAAACCACTGGGTCATTCAGGTATGACCTAAATCAAATCCCTTAAGATGATATAGTGGAGGTGACAAATAGATTCAAGGGATTAGATCTGACAGAGTGTCTGAAGAACTATGAACAGAGGTTCATAACATTGTGGAGGAGGCAGTGACCAAAACCATCCCAAAGCAAAAGAAATGTAAGAAGGCAAACAGGTTGTCTGAGGAGACTTCACAAACAGCTGAGAAAAGAAGAGAAGTGAAAAGCAAGGGAAAAAGGGAAAGATACATCCAAATGAATGCAGAGTTCCGGAGAATAGCAGGGAGAGATGAGAAGGCCTTCATTAGTGAACAATGCAGAGAAATAGAGGAAACAATAGGATGGGAAAGACTAGAGATCTTTTCAAGAAAATTGAAGATACCAAGGGAACATTTCATGCAAAGATGGGCACATTAAAGGACAGAAATGGTATGGACCTCTAACAGAAGCAGAACAGAACTATACAAAAAAGATCTTAATGACCCAGATGACCATGATGGTGTGGTTACTCACCTAGAGCCAGACATTCTAGAGTGTGAAGTTAGGTGGGTCCTAGGAAGCATTACTACAAGCAAAGCTAGTGGAGGTGACAGAATTCCAGCTGAGCTGTTTCAAATCCTAAAAGATGATGCTGTGAAAGTGCTGCACTCAGTATGCCAGCAAATTTGGAAAATTCAGCAGCACCACAGGACTGGAAAAGATCAGTCTTCATTCCAATCTCAAATAGGGGCAAAGCTACTGTACAGTTGTGCTTATTTGACATTCTAGCAAGGTTATGCTCAAAATCCGTCAAGATAGGCTTCAGCAGTACGTGAACCAAGAACTTCCAAATGTACAAGCTCAGTTTCAAAGAGGCAGAGGAACTGGAGATCAAATTGCCAACATTTGTTGGATCATGGAGAAAGCAAGGGAGTCCCAGAAAAACATCTACTGCTTCATCGACTACACAAAAGCCTTTGACTACATGGATCACAACCAACTGTGGAAAATTCTTAAAGAGATGGGAATACCAAACCACCATACCTGTCTCCTGAGAAACCTGTATGCAGACCAAGAAGCAACATTTAGAACCATACATGGACCAACGGACTGGTTCAAAATTGGGAAAGGAGTACAAAAAGCCTATATATTGTCACCCTTCTTATTTCACTTGTATGTAGAGTATATCATATGAAATGCTGGGCTGGATAAATCACAAGTTGTAATCAAGATTGCCAGGAGAAATATCAGTAACCTCAGATATACAGATGATACTACTCTAATGGCAGAAAGTGAAGAGGAACAAAAAAGTCTCTTGATGAAAGTGAGAGAGGACAGTAAGAAAGCTGGCTTGAAATTCAGCATTTAAAAAACTAAGATCATGGCATCCAGTTCCATTGCTTCATGGCAAATGGAAAAAGTGGAAGCAGTGACTTCCCTCGCAGGGGTCTTTCCTTATAGCTCAGTCAGTAAGGAATCTGCCTGCAGTGCAGGAGGCCCACGTTCAATTTCTGGGTCAGGAAGATCCCCTGGAGAAGGAAATGGCAACCCACTCCAGTATTCTTGCCAGAAGACTCGCATGGAGAGAAGAGCCTGGCAGGCTACAGCCCATGGGGTCTCTAGAGTCGGACGGACACGAGTTAGCGACTACACCACCACCACCACCAGAGACAGACTTTATTTTCTTGGGCTTCAAAATCACTGTGGATGGTGACTGCAGTCATGAAATTAAAAAATGCTTGCTCCTTGGAAAGAAGGCTGTGACAAACCTAGGCAGCATATTAAAAAGCAGAGACATCACTTTGCTGACAAAGGTCTGTATAGTCAAAGCTATGGTTTTTCCAGTAGTCATGTATGGATGTGAGAGTTGGAACATAAAGAAGGCTGAGTGCTGAAGAATTGGTGCTTTGAATTGTGATGATGCAGAAGACTCTTCAGAAACTTTTGTACTGTAAGACGATCAAACCAGACAATGCTAAAGGAAATTAACCCTGAATGTCCGTTGGAAGGACTGATGCTGAAACTGAAGCTCCGATACTTTGGCCACCTAATGCAAAGAGCTGACTCATTGGAAAAGACCCTGATGCTGGGAAAGACTGCAGGCAAAAAGTGAAGTGTGTGGCAGAGGATGAGATGGTTAGATAACATTACCAACTCAATGAACATGAACTTCAGCAAACTCTGGGAGATAGTGGAGGACAAAGAAACCTGGAGACCCCTGTCTGTGGGGTTGCAAAGAGTCAAACATGACTTAGCAATTGAACAACAAGTATTTTTAGACAATGTAGCACCATCATTTTGTGGCTTTACTTACTCATGAGAGGTCTATAGATTTGTAAGGGCCTACCCGCATACACTGTACGCTTGGTCTATTGCAGAGTAATTCAGTGCCCCTTCCAGTTAGCTGGGGGCTTCCATGAATTACAGCCGTGGGAAAAGGTGGATGTGGGTTCAGTTCCCAATGTCTACTCTTCCCTATCTGCATTTTAGCTCAATATGAGCTATTTTCTACTTTAGTGATGCAAATCTGATTGGTTAAATCAATGTCTCTGTCTTAAAATACGGAGGTAGAGGGTAGAACGGGCCAAAATCCAAATAAGGGATTGTTTAATATCGTTAGCATATTAATTAATTAATATGCCATCTCATCTTATAGGAAAAATATCAACGAGAACAGGAAAAACTGAGGGAAGAGTGGCAGAGGGCTAAGCAGGAGGCTGAGAGAGAGAATTCCAAGTACTTGAATGAGGTAGTGTTGGATCATGTCGTCTTCTTTCTTCCCTGCCTTGTTGCGGAAAGCGCCTGTAAAATGGAACTACCCCATTTCACGTGGTTTTGGTCACACATTCACTTATGTCACTCTCTCAATGTACCGGGCTATGGTTTGTCACAGTTTTGCTTTGACGTTTCAGCCTTTCTCCTAATTGCTCTGCTGTGTCACTAAGCAATCCTGTCAGTAGACTTTAAGTGTGTCTTCCTCTTCTGTGTTACAACTCCACTCCCCACATGTGATTTTGTCCGTGATAAAACTCTTTATTTTTTTTTGAACATTTTAAATTAAAGCATATTATTGTCTTAGTTTCTTCCATACAACAATGTGATTGAGCTATAAAACTATATGTATTATTTCAAGTGGAATTCTGGGCCAACTACAATAAGTATCATTTAAAGCTGAATATAGGCATGTCTTTGTGGAATGATAGAAATGCACAGATTTAGGCGGGTTTCTCTTCTCCCTGGTCATGTAGGAACTGATGGTCCTGAACTCAAACAGAATTTCTCTGATGGCCCGGGAGCCTGCCCTGGCCACCAGGGGTGAGGAGTCCAAGTCTCCTGACAAGGAAGGAACCCGGGCAGAGGAAAAGATGAGGTACCAGCAGCAGGAGGAAGACGCGAATGAGGACCAAAGGAAGAAGCTGCAGGAACAGCTCACTCTTGAGAGAGAGAGGAAGGAGCAGCCGTATCAGGAAGAGCAGCAACAGAAGCGGCGTGAGGCGGAAGAGCAGAAGCGCCAGGCAGAGAAAGAGAGGGAAACTTCCATCAAAATATACCAGTACAGAAGGTCTGTCTCCACGGCCAGAGGGCACGTGTGGGTTTTCAGTTGTCTTGGCTTAGTTGAATGGATACAGCCATATCCATTCCCTGCTTCAGAGGCACCTACTTGGTCCTCTTGCTCCCCACCGTCCATCCTTTACACAGGGGAACCCAGGCAGAGTGAACCCTTTCCATTGTCCGTCTGAGCTTGTCACCTGACTTCCTGCTCCGAGTTCCCCTGGTGCTCCCTGTCATATTACAACATCATCCAACATCCTCACCAAAGCCCAGGCAGCTTGGGTGAGCTGCATCTTGGCTTTCTGGTCTACCCCGCTGCCTACCACTCTTCACCTCACTTGGTTGCTTCCAGTCACAGTGGCCTCCTTTTCCTTCCATAAAAATGTCCAGTTTATTCTGCCCTGAGACTTTCACATTTTCTAGTCCCTGTATCTGGAGAAGGCTTCCCTTACATGCTTGTGTGGCTCAGCCATCTTCTTTAAGTCTCTGCTCCTATATCACCTTGTCAGACTTTGCACAATACCTCACCTGAAATACATGCCTCTTCCCTCACCCTTTCTTTCCAGTATGCACTTGCCTGCTTTACATTATGCATATATTTACTCCTCTGTTAACCTGCCCATCCTACTAAAATGTATTAAGAGGCCAATAAGTTTATTTTGTTTACCAGCCCAGGCCTGGAATAGTACTGAAACATAGCAGGCAATTAGTGTATGTTTGCAGGATGAATGAATTGCAAATGTCTATTGATGGTAGTGGGTCTCTGTTTTCTTTAGAGATGGATTAAAATACTTCTGTTTGTTTAGTTTTCAACTCAAAGACCATTCTGAGAAAGAGGCTATCATAACATTATTTTGATATTAATTTCTTGAACTCTGAGAAGGCATTAAGTTCTAACATTTTGACCATAAACTCCTTTTCCATCTTTTAGGCCTATTGATTCCTATGACATACCAAAGAGAGAGGAAGAATCTTCAGGTTTGCTTCCTAGTGACAGGTGTGTAGAACTTTACTTGTAATTTGGTGGGAGTAATTGGCTTCAGATGAGTATCTGAGGGCTTGTGTAAGTGTTTCGTAGGACTAAGTTAACACTTGCTCTTTTATGGGATACAAAGATATCCTGCTGATTGATCTTTGTATCAGTTGGCTTTTGCTGTATAACCAACTATCCCTAAACTTAGTGACGTGATTATGATTTTGTGGGTCAGCATTTTGGACTAGACTCAGTCACTGGTTCTTTTAGTTGACTGGATTCCTAGTGTATCTACCACCAGTTTACTAAGCAATTCTGCTTTGGGAGTTGACTGGCTGTCAGCTGGGGCAATGAGAGCAACTGGGCCATGTGTCTTTCAACATCCAGCAAGCCAGTACAGTTTCTTCCACATGTGGCTAGACAGGGAAAAGAGAGAGAATTAAAGAGAGGAAGTATGCAAGGCAGTTTGTAGTCTAAGATCTGACCTGGCACACCATTGCTCTGCCACATTTTGTTACCTAAAGTCACAAGCCCAGCCCAAGTTCACAGAGAGGAGAAGAACCCTACCTCTGTGGGAGGAGCCACAACGCTAACAGAAGGGACAGAGAAAAAGTGTGTTCGTTTTTACAATCTACCTGGAGCTTTATTTTAAAGGAGTTATAAGCAATAGCGTGAGTTTACTGAACGTTCCATTCGGACATCTGAAATGAACCTTGTAGACTTTTTCTTAGTTTGATGAGAACTGGTCAGTTTCAGGGAATGAAGATCGGATTTCAGATACCTGAAAAGTTATACATATCCTAAAACATTAAATTTGATATTTTAAAGTAGTTTTAAAAATGCTTTGCACTCTTGAGATCATTTAGGACTTCTGAAAAGTCTGTATTTATCTGTTATATGACTATTAATTTGTGATTTCACAGCTAAAATTTCTTTAGCAAGTTTATCTTAGAGATAGGGGAAGACTCATCTTTATACACGACCAGGATGACTGAATAGGACTCAAGACTAGTAAGGGAAAAGAAAAGGAATATACACAAAGGTAGTAATGAGCTGACATTAAGCTAGAAAAAATTTCTAGTGATGGATGACCTTATTTACAGTCATTGTTTCTGAATAACTTTAGATCATTAAAATGTGTATCTTTCTTTTTTAAAGATATGATTTATTTATATATTTAAGTAAGTCTCATGTATGTAGCTCATTACCTTGAGAAAATAATTAGATTGCTGAGAAAGGAAACTTAAGGAATCCCAGAAAATAGGAAATATTCTAGGCAGTTGTGATAAAGCACGCCCTAGAGGCATTAAGGAGTATAGCTAGACATCATGCATTAAAAGCATTTTCTTCTGTGTTAATGCAAATGAAACCATTCATCAATGTTGCTAACAGTTATGATACATTTTGTGTTGCACATAATTATATGCTGTATTAATATGTTATAAATGTGCATATATATATATATGATAATGCACATTATATATTATTATTTGTTATTATTACTAGTATTTGAAATTGTGCCCAGAAAGGGAGAATGAGATGAGCATGTATTAATATATAGACCCAAGTTTACCATCACAGAATCAGGCCGTTTCAGAAGTTGCCGATGCCAGTGTGCTCCGGCACCTCTTTGGAATGCTAAGACGGCATTTGATGAGTTACTGTGTCAGAGTAGGACCCTAAGGCCCCTAAGTTGACTTCTTAACCCTTGGGAGCATGGAGGAAGCATTGACAGTCTGATGTTAGGCTGTCTGATAATAGATGCTTCATATGGCCTGGTAAGATTGATATCTGGTAGAGAAGAGGGTCAGAGTATTCAAGTCATTCCAAAAAGTCATAGGATTTCAGTCATCAAACGGAGAGGATTGTCACATGCTTCTGTCTGTGTCTAGCATCATGCTCTTTTCTCTTTAGAGATGTCACCATTTTCTGCTAGTTTGTACAACATGAAGAATTCCTTGATATGAAAATAAATACGGGTCTCAACAGACATGGAAAATAAATCAACTGCTTTAAAAATAATCTTTTTGCTGTTCTTACTTCATAAATATGAAAAGACTGTTCTTCATGAGATATATGTAGTAATATGTTCTATGTTTTAGGAATAAATCCAGATCTACTACTGAATTGGACGATTTCCCCACAAATAAAAATGGTAAATGTGAATTTTTTTCAAAATTCTTCAGCATGACTGCTTAGCTATGCTATCACACCCTATGATTACTATTTTTAAGGTCAAGACATTTCAGGTTCATTAAGATTACATATTTGAAATACTACGGAATTCTAGAATTTACATATCAGAGCAGAATTATCTTGTGCTTATTTTGGCTTTAGTTTATAATGGAGGGAGTACTGCAAGATTAAAATGATTATAGATACCTTAGAAATTATGTGAAAAATTTGCAAAGTGATGCTAATACCGTTTGGTAATAGTGGATTTTATTTTGCCCCCAAGAATTGGGACAGTAATTTTCTGCAGCAAACCAGGAAATTGTATATAAACCTGAACCTGGACATGTAAATGACAAGATGGCAAAAAACTCAAAATGATGATTTCACTAACTTGGCAAAAGCAATTTGGAACCTGATATTTTTAGTATAACGTGAATTTCTGGACCATAGATCACTGAGGTTATGTAACTAAGGGAAGAAAACTAACCAGAAATACCATTTTAAGCAGAGTTTGCCTACCAGGCTTTGAGTTAGGAAGGTGTTGGTCAGTTATGTAAATGACTGAAGATCCAGCTGTAGGGTGAGGTGGAAGTGACGGACATGCCCATTTAAGTGGAAGACTACTCCCCCATTCCAGTTTGTCACCGCCATATGGGAAGATACAAACTTGTGATTGCCAACTCTTTTATTGAAAAACAGAAGTAAAAAAAAAAAGTCTGAATTTTTATTTTAAGGAATTTTGACCAGGAAGTTTGACCAGGAATTTAAAAAATTGTGTAACCTGCTGTGAGCCAAACAATATCCACAGGCCCCAGTGGTCTGATGGCAGCTAGTTTACAACCTTGAGTTAAAGCTTGTAGAATTTGTAGTTTCTAGTAGGTTTCATGATCACCCCCTTTCTCTTAACACAGGGAACCTTTCATTATCTGGTCCTAGTTTAAACTGTTTGGCCTATTGTTTTCCCCATAAGGGTCCCTTAACTATAACCAAACTATTCTCTCATTTTCCAACTTATCAGATGCTTTCTGATCTGGCTCCTCTGGTCTTACCTGTTTGGATTTCCAGTTTCTTCTCCCCTGTGCCCCGAGGTCACCATTAAAATAAAAGTTTAAGTACTTTCATCTGCCATGAAACATTTTTAACATACAGTGATCATATTCTCATTTGAAAGTAAACACATGACCTGTTAGTAATAACAAGTATGACTCTCGGAAATAGTCTTCTTAATATTTGTGACTTGTGTTATTGATCTGGCTATTTTTGTACATATATTTTCTCCCCTGAATAGCACACAGTAGATGTTATCAAATATTTTGTTGGAAAACTTGGTTATTCCAGTAAGGCATCTTTAAAATAGAAAACATTTTATTCTAAATCTGACCAAATTGATAAGATGCGTGTATGTACCAATGTAAACATAGATGTGTATAAGAAATTTTTGGTGGCCTTGCTCATTGCTTCCTGGAAGATAAACTATGGCAGAGTGAATTTTGAAAGAAAGACAATAGCCATGAATCTGGAGAGCAAATGAAAAATCCTTAGGTGAAATTTCCTAATCCAAGTTAAAATGGGGAGGTTCCCTCAAAATTATGGATGTTTTACTCAAATCAGGAATTTATCAGCAAATTTAAGGAGACAAAACTTTTTATTCTAAAGGATAAAACCTGACTTAATTGTCATTCATAAATTCAACATCCAAACTACCAGTCTGTCAGTTCTCTTAAAAGAGATACAAGTCCAAAAAAAAAAAAGAGAGATACAAGTCTGATAACATTCCTTAGCCATCATTTGGATTACTTGGCTATTTTTCAGTTTCACAAAAGCCATTTCAGTGATTGAGTATGCTGTCATTCCTATGGTCTGGTCATGACTTATTCTGTGACTTAACATCATGAAGACTTGCACCATGTCAACTGGAAAGAAAAGAAAGTGAAAATTGCTCGGTTGTGTCCGACTCTTTGCGACTCCATGGACTATATAGTCCATGGAGTTCTCCAGGCCAGAATAATGGAGTGGGTAGCCGTTCCCTTCTCCAGGAGATCTTCTCAACCCAGGGATTGAACCCAGGTCTCCCACATTGCAGGCGGATTCTTTACCATCTGAGTCACCAGGAGAGCCCCTTGCCAGCTGGAGGTATATGCCTTTATGTCTTGGCTCTCTCCCCAGGGTGAGTGTACATTTTTTGAAAGAATAGAAAGCCCTGTTCCCTTGCAGAATTATCACAGCAAGCATTCAGTGAGCAGGTGCTTGACTAATTTTAATTCAGGAAGGAAGGAAATAATGGAAGAGAAACTTTCTGGGTGAGCAGTTTGTCATTTAATACTGCTGAAATCAAGACCAAGACCTTTTTAGGCAGCTTCTTAGTTTTCCCCAGTGTCCCCCTGATATGCCTCTGGGACTGGAATTGGAATTTCCAGGGACAGGAGAGTCTGTTGCTTCATCTTCTGAGGCAGCAGTCTCATTGAGAATTGATAATGTGAGCCTGTGTGCCCACTGTCACTTTCTTTTTTTGGATCTACTGTATTTGGAGATTTATCTACTATCCTTGTTTTTAATGCACTAATCCTGCAGCTTTCGATATTTTTAATTTAGGAAGCAATAGATACGCAGACCGAAGTGGGAACAGTAGCTCATCACAGAAGAGCTCGAAGAAGGAACCAGCGCCATCAGGAGCTGAGTTGGAGAGACAGCAAATCCTCCAAGAAATGAGGAAGAGAACCTCCCTTTATGACGACAACAGCTGGATCCGACAGCGCAGTTCCAGTGTCAACAAAGAGCCTATTTGTCTGCCGGGGATTATGAGAAGGTGTGAGACATCTTTGGAATGATTTCCCTTTCTGTACTGATGTGCAGATATTTAATTTCTAGGCGTGCTGGCTACTTTGGATGAAAGAGATGTCATCGTTTCTTCTCTTACATAAGATTTTGTGAGAGAGAGAGAAGCAGAACCAATGTCATTGGGCACTTGACCCGGAGCACTGATTAGTGGCAGACCCATGGCAGGCAGTTTATCTACATCATCTCACTTCATCCGGGAAGAGTGTCTTGAGGCAGGAGTGGTAATTCTGCTTTTCCACAAAGAAGCTGTGGCTTGAGTAAGGAATGCATGCAGACAAAACCACGTGGCTAGGAGGTTGCAAGGCTGGATGTGGAGTTCTGATGTGTGATTCCAGGCATTTAAATAATTGACGGGCTTAGTGCTTCCTTGAATGATGATTTTAAAAAAATGAAGCCTCTGTTTCTAATAAGATAACGGTTAGATTGGAATTATGAAAATGGTGTTCACAAAGTGTGGAAACCTGGTATTTGCAACTTTAAGGAAAATATGTAGATAGAAATTAATTGCAGATGAGAGGATGAACTTAGCAGAGGTATCTGGGGTAAATGAATACTGAAGCTACTTTTGTTCATTATTTCCACTGCTGATAAGCTGATGAATCCTTTCTGTGTTTCAGAGGTGAATCTCTGGATAACCTGGATTCCCCAAGAACCAATTCTTGGCGACAGTCCCCTGGGCTCAGTCAGCCGTCAGGAGTCTATGCCTCTTCTTCCGTCCAGGACTTCCGTCACCCCCCACCTCAGCTGCTGTCCACATCAAACCGTGCCTACATGCGGAACCCCTCCTCCAGCATCCCCCCTCCCTCAGCCGGCTCTGTGAAGACCACCGCCCCATCCCCCACACCGCGCAGCCATTCCCCTGCGGCTCAGCAGCCAGGCTCCCAGCCACGCAACAGGTGAGGCCCTTAGCGTTTTCCTTTTTCTTTCTTTAGACTTGAGGGGTAGTTTTCATTAAAAGTTTCCCCAGATCTCATCCAAGCATTCCAACGAAAAAGAAAAACAAGGCTTTTTGAACGTGTCACATTTAGTGTTCCTTTCCCAGATCAATTCAGAAGGCTTCCTTAATGCCTTTCCATGGCAACCCAAGGGTATTTATGGATGTCTTATGAAGCCATGGAGGCCTTTAAAATGTTATGACTCTGCCACTGTCTCATTTACTTGGGCCTGTTGTCAGTGTCTCAAATGCAGACAGACCTAAATAGATTCCCAGCTGTGGAATCATAAAAACGTACAGTAGCTTGTGAATGCATGGCAAAGTGATGAGTAAAAGCAGTACTCTAAAATGTTGGACTGTTTTAATGGGACTGTAATATACACTCATTTTATAGAGACTGAGTGTAAAGGACATTGTAACCTAGCCCCATCATCTGTGGAACTTTGTGCAAGCTGGCTTTAAAAATTCTCAAGTTATTTATTGCATTTGGGGCTTTTGATTTCTAAAACCATTGCTTGTCTCTTATCTGGCTGGTCAGCATCTTGCTGAGATTACTTCAACTGAATCCTGCAGGGCATATGCTGTGGGAACTGTGAGCGTTAGAGTGGTGGGTCTTGTTTTTTGATATGGAGTAGAGCTCAGACATCAACATGTGTTGGGGTTTTAGGTCTGTGTAGCTTCTCCACAGATCCCTGAGGCTTCATGAAACCACATCTAGCAGTGTTTCTGCTGAGACCTGAAGGGAACTCTCCCAGCCTGTAACGCCGATGAAATACTGAAAAGTAGAAACACAACGATTAATATTGAGATTTTTTTAAAGCTATCAACTAAAGGATTTCATTCAGAGAAGATATTTTTATTCCAGCTATAATGTGTCTCAGGGAGTTTGAATTGAGGGAAGGAGTGATGAAGATTCACGGTAAATTTGGAAGGAAGAACAGAATCAGGGGAAGGCAGAGGAGAGAGTACTTACTTAAGTACTCCGTAAGTGAGTGTTTACTTACTGAGAATCCTGCCCTTGGAAAGCAGAAAGGAGACAGGGCTGTGGGTTTCTCTGCCCTGAAAAGGTCTCTCTCTAGAGTACAAGGTGCTCGAACATGGGACATTCAACAGCAGCACCCTTTGCAGTGACACTGAAGTGCTGTGCCCATCCTGCGGGATGCAGAGATAAGTAACCTTCACCTTCCTGCCTGGGAGAGGAGATAAGACTTGTAAACAAAGCAAAGCAGAGACTCACCATGCCTGTCTGAATGCTAGCTGGAGTAGTTTTCATGTCATTCTTCGCAGAGGCAGTCCAGTAAGCCAGAGGCATTAAGGAAAGCACTAAGGAAATGCTTCTGTTTAACTAGATTATTGGGTGAATGAGAAGGAGGTTGACAAAGTAAGGGTGAGATGATAGGTTTAATAGACTTGCAGTGCCTCTTGGAAGTAGCTGGGGATGCTCTTTTAGTGGCAGTAAGCAAAGAACATGATAAGGGATGTGCTTCGGTGGCTTTACCTGGATCAGAAGGGCATGAGAACCTTGCTGAGGACAGATGTGGCCTAAGGGAGATAGCAGAATGGACCGATGACAGAAATCGTTCATTTCTGTAACTAGGTGTCAAGGGTACCAGAGCCATTGTGGAGATCCTTCAAGGTACAGTATAATTGAGCCATAATTGGTTGGCTGGTGAAAGCTTTCCTCCCGTGGATATATAAAGACTTTCATAAAGGATGGTTCGTGTTAATACAGGAATGTGGTTTTTAGATGAGAGGTTTGAAACAGATGAAAGCCTCCCTCCCATTCTCATCCTTCGTCTAGGTCGGTCAGTGGGAAGCGAGTGTGCTCCTTCTGTCATAACATTCTGGGCAAAGGAGCCGCCATGATCATCGAGTCCCTGGGTCTTTGTTATCATTTGCATTGTTTTAAGGTGAGACTAAGCCAAACAGCCTGCAGACCTGCAACGCTTTGCTTGGAGAGCGCATGGCTTCTTTCAGCGCTGGGTGTGGACCCGCCACTAACAAGCTAGGTGCTGCCTCCGTCGTCTGCACTGCCCTTGGAATCACAAATGGCCTCCTCCTGCTGCTGCCTCCTCACACCTTGACCCTGGGGGCACCATGCGCTTCCTATCTCCAACCTAAGATTCTATAAGTAAAGTTTACAGTGCATAAATGCTTCCTCTAACATGCTGCTATGATTATTAACAGCATGGGGATGTAAATTATGAGTTGTTCAGAAACCTAGCTTTCAATAGGGAGAATGTGAAAGAAATTACATTGTAAATATTTTTACAGTTGCAGCTAAGGGGTTCTTACACATAAGAAAGAAGTAAGGCTATATAACTGCCTTATTTTGCAGTATCTGTCTTTAGAGACACAGTTATTTGATTCTTGAACTTGTGTTGGGCCAGAGAGAGAACTTCTGGTTGTTGATCCTGGCGTCCTGCAGAGCTCAACTTGTTTTAAGCTTGTCTGACTCTGGCTCGGGTTGTTCCCTGACATAACAGAATGAGTCAGAATTATTAGTGTTTGAGCATGTGGAGCCAAAATACCCAGCCATGGGTATTTTGGGAAAGCACCATGTGTGAACACTCATGGGGATGCCCGGATGGCCCACTCCAGGGCAGAGAGCCAGAACCTAGTCTTCTTGCCCTTGGCCAGTTGCTTCCCATGGTGCTTAATCCTGTCCATCCTCTGGGAGAAAGGAAGCGTTTGCTTCTTTAAGCCAATCAATGAATCATGTCTACTCTTTTGGTATAGTTAGAATGAAATCTTGGCTCTTAAAATTGGCTTTATGAATTCTTTCATGTCTCATCCAGCAGGCTTCATTTTAACCTAATTATCTTTTGGCCTTTTTTTTTTCCCCCTTTGCTGAAATGTCTCTAAGCACTTAGAAACTGCATTTTATTTTGCTCATTTTATTCCCCCACCCTGGGAGTGTTCCCAAGGGTTCTTAAGCTAAGTGTGGGTGTTCCCTGTTGTTTTTGTTTGTCTCCCAGTGTGTGGCCTGCGAGCGTGACCTCGGAGGCTCTTCCTCAGGAGCCGAAGTCAGAATCCGAAACAACCAACTGTACTGCAACGACTGCTATCTCAGATTCAAATGTAAGAGAGCAAATCAGGGAGAAAATTTCTTGTCTTTTACAGAGAGCACGGGTTCCCATGTACTTCCCTGAACCTCCGACCAGCTCCTCTTCCAGCTCTCTGCCCTAGAGCTCCAGGCTTTAGGAATCTCACTCTGTCCCCTTCAAAGAGGGTCCGGTGAAGGGGTCAGTGGGTCAGTTCTCAGGTTCCAGCTCCATGGGGTTGGGTGTGGGGCCGAGGACCTGGAGATGGATGCCAACTGGGGAGTCAGGACAATGTTCAGTGCAGTTCAGTCTGCTCAGGGTCCGGAGAAATTTCTAATGACTCAAGGGTGCAAATCAAGTCAGTTAAAAGGAGTCTTCTGTACAGCCTCTCATCTGTTGCTTGGCTAAGGATTGGCCCCTCATAGTTTTAGCTGATTTCTATTATTTACCAATGTGGGTCTGATTATGTGATTTAGAATATGACCAACTTAAAGACTGTGGTTTAAAAGGAGAATAAAGTGTAGTCTGTATATGTTTGTTACGATATAATCATATCCTGTCAACATGGACAGTAGTTTAAAAAGAGAGCATTAATTCTGATTGCATAGTCTTTCAGCGTCATTTTTGAAAAAACTGGGTTTTTAAAAAACTTCACATGCTATTTTGTGTCGAAGCATGTTTTTGCCTGTAAGTGTGCTATAAAATATCGGATAGCATAATTGGATCGCCTGTTGTTTATAGCTACATAAAGACTACCATTCCTCCTTTTTATATTTTGAGCCTTGATGCTGGTAACATGTGTTTCTTCCTTATTGTGAAAGGGTGTTGGTTACAAGTGGTATCAGCAAAACCATATGCTTTTGAGCTCTGAGGTATTTATGTGGCCTTTCTGTGAAGAGTGCTTTGGAAATGGCATCAGCCCAGTCAACTCTCTCTTATCTGTCAGCGTGTTTTGAGCCTTCTTTTGCCATTGGTCCAGGCCATTCCTGGATGCCAGCACTGAGGCTGGAGACTGTCAAGGCTGGGCATGAAATGGGGGGAGTGTGTGTATGTGTGTGAGCTTTCCTCTCTTTAGTTCAAATTCCAAAGCCAAATATAATTGATTTTTGGAATCAACGTGGAAAAACTGCCCATGCCTTTTCTCTCCTCCAGGACAAATAACAGAGAGTTGAGTGTAACTTGTTTCTGTATCAGCAGTTAATTTTTACTCCCATTTTTGCAAAGAAAAGACTTGTGAACCCAGACTTTGTGGGTTTGCCTAGCTTTATCCTAAGTGAGTAACAGAGTTCTTCTTTCTACCTCATGGGGTCATTCTCTGAGCCATTCCTACTATGAATCCCAGTGGCAATATTCGAGTGTTTCTGAATCTAAGTGCTTTTCTTTCTTCTCTCCTTGCCTGATCAGCTGGACGGCCAACCGCCATGTGATGTCAGCCTCCACCCGAAAGCCCTGCTGCAGATAGAGGAAGAGGTGGTTGCCGCTGATATAGATCTATAAACACATGTTGTAACATCCTTTCGCTCTGTTTTTTTAAAAAGAATAACACTTTTTCTGACCTCTTTAGATTACATCAGAGCATTATAGTCTTGGTAGAACCTGTATTTTTGTTGTTTATTTATAAGACGGTAATGATGTGTGGCAAAAAGTGCAGTATTTCCTTTTTGAATTCAGCATCATAAAAGCACAGGAAAAAACAAGAACTTAAAAAAAAATTTTTTTTGAGGCTGATAATGATCTGATTGACTTTCTAAGCGGTGTTTTGAAGAGGGTTATTTTATTGTTTTTTTTAAAACTCTGAAACATTATTTGAAATAGTTAATATAAATATGTAATGGCATTTGCTTTGTTTATTATAAAATATACTAAATTAATGCAGAGCCATATGGAAAATTTTACTAAAATCCACTTCCAAATTTGCTTTGCATATCCTTCTTTTCATTTATGTAATATTATGGTTAATTTTTTTTTTTTTTTAGCTTATGTAACATTTTATTTGTTTGATGAGGGAGCTCTATTTTCTTCACCAGAATTGTTGCTAAGCAGTTCTCAGTAGAAAGCTGCTTCTTTTCATTCATGAAAATTATCATGGTTTGTATGCCAGAAGTTTTCTTCAGAAACTAGTGAGCCTTTCTGTACAACTGCATTTGTAAATAAAGCTTGATGCATTTAAGGAGTGTTTCCTTTTCTTTGTGTATCTGTGTTTGTCTGCCTTCCAAGGCTTTTAATTATGTTTCAGTGTGTGGCTTTTCTGATACTAAATTTTATTTTTAGCATCTTTGTTGTTGCTACTGATGCTAAGTCCCTTCAGTCATGTCTGACTCTGTGCGACCCCATAGACGGCAGCCCACCACGCTCCCCTGCCCCTGGGATTCTCCAGGCGAGAATACTGGAGTGGGTTGTCATTTCCTTCTCCAATGCATGCATGCATGCTAAGTCACTTCAGTCGTGTCCGACTCTGTGCGACCCTATGGACAGCAGCCCTCCAGGCTCCTCTGTCTGTCCACAGGATTCTCCAGGCAAGAGTACTGGAGTTGGTTGCCATTTCCTTCTCCCTTTAGCATCTTTACCGAGGTATAAATTGATATACAATAAAATGCACAAATGTAAACTGTACAGTGACAAGTTTGACATGTGTATACCTATGAAACTATAACTGTAATTGTGATATTGTTTCTTCTGAAAAATTTTAACAAGAAACTTTGTTTTTGATGGAAAGTTGCTTTTGAATGCAATATGTTTTTATGGTAAGAGGTGAAGTGAATGATGAATTGTTGAATGATTCGCAGTGAATCTTTACCTATTCTTTTGCTCCTTTGGTAATAAGAGGAGATTATTTTTGAACATATATAGGGCAAAAATATAGACTAATGTTTTAGAAATGTGGCATGAGAGTGCAAGAATATTGAACTTTAGCATGTGTCAAGCAAAAGTATAAACTTACTTGAATCCTTCATAGTGATGAAACTAGAATTGATAATTCTGGGATATGAGAACAGTACTGAGATACATTAGAAATATATAACTTCATGGAGGGGAAAGGTATGTACCCAAAGAATTCTAGCGCCTGATAGAAATGACCAGGGCTATGAGAGAAATCCAACGTGTAAGAATCCATGAGACATTTGCACTAAGGGAGTTGAAGCAGCTTTGTGGCGGAGTTATTTGAATTTCATTTTTAGAGTCGATATAATCTTCGCAGATAGAGCATGATGAAGGAACAAAATACTATTTCTCAGGTGGGGTCAAACTCCCAGAGAGTCTCCCTTACTTTGTATTCCAATCAAAACCACACGCACTTTGGCCTATTTTGCCAGAAGAATGAGGAGATCCTTGGATATACTATGTGGGATCATGTCTCCACGGAGTGGTAACAATCTGACATGGGGTGATGAGACTGCAAAAAGGAATAAATCAGTATATGAGAGATTGTGACTCAAAAATGTAACAGGACCTAAAGAGAAGCAAAATAGTAACCGTGGGACCCGAAGCCTGGGCAGTGTAGAGACTGATATTGTAGAGAGAGGAGATGTGTTCTGTTTTGGGCATACTGAAGTGTTGACATACAAGGAAAAGAAAGAGGTGAAGGTAGTTTGCAGCAGGAGTTTGGGTTTAAATAGAAAGAAATGACATCTGTTAAAGTTTGTTCATTTGCATGCTCAAATTGACTTAAGTATAAGTCCATTTCTTCACCTGAGAGAAAGTCAAGAATGTCAATTTATCCAGAAGTCTAATATCATCAAGACCCACCATCATTCACCTCAGGCTGTTTAGCCACACAGCGCTGGCTGATCCTCAGGCTACTTAATACCATCGTTGCAAGATGGTGGACAGGCTCCATGCTTCTTTGTTCATGTTCACGGGAAGAGACACTGATCCTTCATTGCTGTTAAGTGTATAGGGCAGCTTTTCCAGAAGCCATTAACAAAACCGCTTTCTTCTCATAGGCCAGGCTGGGGTTGTTTGCCCATTTTTAAACCAGGAGACCCCCTTAAAGTGAGAATCAATTTCCCACTCATGGTATTGCTAACTAATGGGAGTTTGGTGGAGTAATGTTGGGGGTCAAACAACATTGACCATAGTCAGTCTTTGTAAATTCTCTTAAAAATTGAGTGCTTGCATTGAGTGAGACCTTGTCTTTCAAAATTAAAAGTTTGTCAATCAGTGAGTTTCTTAACACTATCAGAACAAGGGGGAAGGGATGAGAATATTTTCCTTGGATGATACCCACCAAGGATCATGTGAGGGAGTACTCATATGAGGAAATTTAATCTCTTCAAACAAATATAAAATATCAGCTCATGGTGGTGATGAGGCAAAAAATTGGTAACCTGGGTAATTTCTGAGTACTTCTGAATACTTTGTGAATACAAAGTGTGAAAAACAGACCCATCCATCTTTCGATTTCTTATATAAAAATTCATGAAAGGGAATAGTGGGTTAAATGCTCATCTTATGATTGAATTTTTAAACTTTAAGATTGTGGAGTTATATACTGTAATCTCATGATATATTGTTTAATACATACAGTTGACCCAGTCAATCTCTTGGTGATTCTGTATAAAGCTTTTTAATATGTACACTGTAAAGATCCTCAAAGCTCATCCTGGAGAGTATTTTCCAATACCAATTTTATAGCACAATCCTGTGAAAGATTATCAAAACTCCTTGCTATTAAAATTAGACTGGAATAAAAGGACTTATTTAAAATTCCATAGGAGAGACCTATTAAAGTCAGGCAATGGGTGCAACAGTGCTAATTTCTAAGTTACACTCAGGTTTTAACTTACATATTTTTGTGTGCTGTTTGAGTTACTTTAAAGTTTGTTTGTTTGTTTTTAAATAGCTAAAGTGCTTTATTAGATCTATGATGAATTCAGTGTCACAGACCTACATTGGAAGGCACTGATCTGCCTGCTGCCATTTCAGGCTAAATAGAAAGTTTCTCTTACATGTGTCAGAAGCTCACTTGCCCTTTCAGCCTGTCCTGTGGCAGTAGGAAAATGGCCATCCAAGATGGCCAAGAGAACTCCTGGGTCAAACTTGCAAGTCCTGTGTGTTCTTAAATCCATTTCTACCTTCAAATTAGACTAGCTTCCTGGGATCTATTAATTGTAAGATGCTAGATTTGTGTCAATTTCAAGTTCGGATGTATTATGAGGTATACGATGTCCATGTTACCTTCATTC
The DNA here is from genome assembly GCF_033118175.1 of Dama dama. Taxonomy (NCBI): domain Eukaryota; kingdom Metazoa; phylum Chordata; class Mammalia; order Artiodactyla; family Cervidae; genus Dama; species Dama dama. The sequence goes on from NC_083710.1 coordinate 53,234,560, forward strand.
TGGATACGTTTTAAGTTCTGGTGTTAGGAATATAGCTCACAGCTGAAGAGGAGGCCAATGAAAGTGCAGAGAGAAGCCAGGAAAGAGCCTTGCCCATGACTTGAGTTCACCTTTAACAGGCTTTTATCCAGTATTCACTAGGTGCCAGATTTATTAGGGACGTGGTAGGTACCAAGTGTGGTATTTTCATACTATTAAATAACTAGGAAATCTGTTAAGAAAATTAACATTTTTATAATTTAAATTATTTATGATTTTATAGTTCATAAAGTGGCTTCCTAGTGGCTCAGTTGGTAAAGAATCCACCTGCAATGCAGGAGACCCAGGTTCTATCTCTGGGAAGGTCCTCTGGAGAACAAAATGACAACCTACTCCAGTATTCATGCCTGAAAAATCCATTGGACAGAGGAGCCTGGTGGGCTATAGTCCATGGGGAGTCCAAATTAATGTCTACTTAGAGTCCCATTCCATCTAAAGGCAAGAAAACTCAATTCTAGTCTCATCTGTTTCTTTCTCTAGCTTTTTCAGATTTTGTTGTTGTTGTTGAGTTGCTAAGTTGTATCACTGAAGTCAAGAAGAAACAAGAAAGGAAAATAATTTGGGGTTAGGAATTTGCTACATAATACAGGTGTCTTCATTGTATCTCAGTTTATAGTATTTGCAAAATTCTGTTTCAATGGTGAAATATGAAAAACTATGAGCCATTCATTAAAAATATTTTAGAAGGCTGATACTCAACAGTAAATTACTTATTTATTAAAAATAATGATTTATGGTAAAAGTCAGTACATTTACTCATTGATTGAATAGCTATTTTGGAATAAAGATTTCAGAATGTAGTTCCAACGTCTCATATTATCATTATTACTGTACTATTTTTACTGCATCATTTATTGCACATTTTAGTCTCCAGTTGTAGTCAGAAGTTTCAAATGTGGTTCATTTTATGAAAACAGGATCTTTTTTTCCAGCTATATTGAGGTATAATTGACAAAACTGCCAGATATTTAAAGTACACAATGGAATGATTTGCTATACACATTGTGAAAGGATTTCCCCCTTGGAGTCAATTAACACCTCCATCACCACACACATTTATCCTTTTTCTTTCTTTCTTTTTTTTTTTTGGTGAGAACACTTAAGTTCTATTCTCTTAGCAGACTTCAACTATACAATACAGTGTTATCAATTAGAGTCACCATGATCTACATGAGGTGTGTTACAGGAACCACTGACTGGAACTACCTGCCCTAGCCAGGCAGGATAGTAGCCTCTTGCCTGAGCTATCTTACAACAGGAGGTCCTGGTAAGCAATGTGGAACTCAGAGGCTACCACCAACCGGAAGTTTTCAGGACAGGTCAAGAGGAGAGAGGAGACACAAATCCCCGTGTGTCCCACCAACCTCCCAGAATCATCCTCCCTGGCGTCCATCTTGGCTGACCGGTGCTCTTGCCACCAGGAAAGACTCTGATAAAACCTAAGACTGTGAGCCACGTGGCAGAGCAGTTCTCCTGGGTTCCTCACCCTTCTTCTCTCTTTCCTGGAGCCCCTTCCCAGTAGTCTCTTCCTTTGTCAGCACGTGTGTCTCCTTGGACAATTCATTCCGAGTGTTAGACAAGAGCCCACTCTCAGGCCCTGGAAGGGGTCCCCCTTCCTGCAACAGCTCCTCAGACCTTATTCTCTTATAACCGAAAGTTTATAACCTTTTAACAGTTCAGTATAGTCACTCATTTGTGTCCAACTCTTTGCAACCCCATGGACTGCAGCACTCCAGTCTTTCCTGTCTATCACAAGCTCCCAGAGCTTACTCAAACTCCATGTCCATTGAGTCAGTGATGCCATCCAACCATCTCATCCTCTGTGCTTCCCTTCTCCTCCTGCCTTCAGTCTTTCCCAACATCAGGGTCTTTTCCAATGAGTCAATTCTTATCAAAGTATTGGAGTTTCGGCTTCAGCATCAGTCATTGCTTCCAACGAATATTCAGGACTGATTTCCTATAGGATTGACTGGTTTGATCTCCTTGCAGTCCAGGGAACTCTCAAGAGTCTTCTCCAACACCTACCTCTCCCTATTTCCTTCACCCAGAGCCTCTGTGCAACCACTATTCAACTCTCTAAAGCAAGATCTTTACTAAAGTAAAGCAATATTTTGTAATGAGAAAGGGAGTGACCATGAAATATTTTTTTGTTACACTTGATGGCAAAAATGTTTGATGGCTTTGTTTTCGTTACTTTGTTTGGCAGTAGTTGAAGATATTCTGCATTTTTTCCTTTGCAGAAAAAGAAGTTCCAAATTTGTTGACCTTTTCTCTAAGTGACTGCCTGTCTTTTTCCTAGTAGATATTTAAAATACAAAAACAAGCTTAATAATCTTGTACAGTACAAGTGATAATGTAAAAGCAAATAAAATATGTAACTCCTTTTGAAAGAAACATATGCCACGAGAGAATATTTTGCAAATGAATGTTTAAAAAGTTTCCATTGTTACATGGCTTTGTTGCAAAATCTAAATATCACATACACAACAATTCTCATTAGAAACTAAAAGCTTTAACAATATTTTCAAATAATATACTTCAAGCAGAATTTGAACCAGTTTGTTTCAACATCCGACTCTTTGTGATACCATGAATCGCAGTATGCCAGGCCTCCTTGTCCATCACCAACTCCCGGAGTTTACTCAAACTCATGTCCATCGAGTCGGTGATGCCATTCCAGCCATCTCATCCTCTGTCATCCCCTTCTCCTCCTGCCCCCAATCCCTCCCAGCATCAGGGTCTTTTCCAAAGAGTCAACTCTTTGCATGAGGTGGCCAAAGTACTGGAGTTTCAGCTTCAGCATCAGACCTTCCAATGAACACCTGGGACTGATCTCCTTTAGGATGGACTGGTTGGATCTCCTTGCAGTCCAAGGGACTCTCCAAGAGTCTTCTCCAACACCACAGTTCAAAGGCATCAATTCTTCGGCGCTCAGCTTTCTTCACAGTCCAACTCTCACATCCATACATGACCACTGGAAAAACCATAGCCTTGACTAGACGGACCTTTGTTGGCAAAGCTGTGAAAAGAAGAGAAGCAAAAAGCAAAGGAGAAAAGGAAAGATATTCCCATTTGAATGCAGAGTTCCAAAGAATAGCAAGAAGAGATAAGAAAGCCTTCCTCAGCGATCAGTGCAAATAAATAGAGGAAAACAACAGAATGGGTAAGACTAGAGATCTCTTCAAGAAAATTAGAGACACCAAGGGAACATTTCATGCAAAGATGGGTTCGATAAAGGACAGAAATGGCATGGACCAGTTTGTTTAAATATACACAAAAGGCAGAGTCAGTGAGTGACAGTAGTGTGACGGGAATTAGCTCGTCTTTAACAAATTTCTTCCTAAATGGGAGATGCATTGAGCAATGAGTAGTTGCTTAGTAAACTGCTAAGTATGACTTTGTAACCCAGCCAAGGACACACTCCTTTCACTAGCCTGTTTGTGCCAGCCATCAAACCAAGGATGCCCGTACAATAGTCCACAACCAAATCTTCCAATCTTTTTTATCACCAACCGAGATATTTTGTAACATCAGAATAGTCATATTGTGTTCACAAAATATCTAGGAAAATAAACATTTTGAGGGAGGAAAGGCTTTTGTTAAATAGCAATAAGCAATAGTTTAAATACTGTTTTTATAGTTACCTTTTTTACCTTCTGTTTTTAGCACATTTTAATGTATAAATCCTATTGCAGTGCTTATAAAGGATTTATATATAAATATTAATATTGGGAGCAATGTGCTTTGCTTTTAATTTTTCTTCTAAACTGAGGTGGTGTTTTGTTTTAAAGTTGGGATTAAAGGTGTTTATAGTTATGGCAACTAAAACCAAAAAAGTAAAGTGAATTGATGAATGAGTTTCAGATCAGAATTTGACCTTAGATCTTGTTCTGTTTGGGATTTTCCCATCTTAAATCTTTTTAATGCATTTTTAAAATTAGTCTAGGTGAAAGGAATTGCACTAAACACATTCACATTTGTTGGAGAATTGGAGCATTAGCCACAGGAATTACTCTATTGTTTGGTTATGATACACCTGGGGTAGAAACTTGAACTTTCAGAGACACAAATCTCCATGTGAAAAGCCTTTAGTGACCTAGTGAAAAGAAGTGAAAAGCACTAGGTCTTATCCTGAATTTTGCATTTTTCCATTAATAGCTGTATTTGTCCCCCACCTCCTTGATGGATGGATCCAAAATTTCTAAATATTTTGTATCACCTTCATGGCAATTAGCATTTAGGATGAGGGCAGGAAGACGTGATGCTTAGGACAACAGGGCTCCGCAGCAGGGTCTGTGGCTCCCTGCCTACTAGACCTGTAACCTTGAGTAACTTAATTTCCCCTCTCCTCGCCTCACTTAAGTGCAAAACAAAAATAATAAGGGAGTTGCTAATAGCCTATATTTCAACATTTTCTTGTGACCAAAAACAGCCTCAAGTGAATTCATGTGAAGCTCTTAGGACAGTGGTTGGCAAAAAAGAAAGTGCATGTTAACTACTCAGCTGAAGGGCAAACACTGAGTGTTAGAAGAAAGAATATATAGTCTATCTACTAAAAACTTTATTTCAGCTTTTGAGTTGATTTAGTGTTGAAACAATTTTAAAAAATCAACAATAAATAATAGAGCAGCTATGTTCCTAATTCCCCATTTCTTTGCAAGGATTTACTCGCAATGTTCCTTTTATGTATTTCTAACACGAGGTGGCAGTGTTGGCACGAGGAGGGAAAAACAACTTTTTCCCCTCCCTTTCCCCATCCTGTTTGATAACTTTCTGGTTAGTTTTTGAATCACCGATCTGATTAAAAATCACCGTATTTTTAGTCTGGACACAGCCCAGCGCTGAGTCCTGCAGGAGAGCGGCTGAAAGATTAACAGGAAATTTAAATGCTCGTTGCTTCATAAGGAGCAAAGCCTGGCGGATGCAACGTGGAGAAGTGAGGTCCTTGTCTCTCTATACAGTGGTTACACTTGATTTTAGGGCTTTTTTTCTGAGTGGGAATAGACCTAGCAACGCTTCAGCCCACTGAGCAGCGGCCTGGAGGCTGGCCCAGAGCACACTGCCAGCTTGGAGAGGCTGCCCTGTTTTAGGAATTTCCAGGTTTCCTCAGCTGATGAGCCATCTACACTCTGCGTGGGTGGATGTTGCTGCAGCCATAACGGACTTTCTCTGTGGGAGAGACAAGGGATTGCCAGGACATCCGGGCCTTAATTTTTAAAACGACCAGGTTTTTAAATACATTTTTTTTTTCTTCACTGTTTTAAGATTTTTCACCTGGAGCTTCTCTGAGAAGGGTGAAGGTTGACTATCCCATGTTAAAATGAAAACATGCAGCAGACAGAACTGGCCAAAAGAATGGGGCTCACGGAAGGATGAAGAGGACTCCCATTCCTTTGGATTGGATTCCCCCAGGGTTAATGGAACCCAAATCATTCTCATCAGGCAGATGCAGTCTTCACTGAATTTGGGCACATAGCTCATTCTTTTTGTCTACACACACATACACAGATTTTTATTCATTCAACTAACAAGTATTTCTTGACTGAAAAACAATATACAACCTAAAAGTTGAGAATTATGTTTTATTTGGTGGACAAAATTGAGGACTTAGCCCTAGAAGGCAGCCTCTCAGATAGTTTTGAGGGATTTCTCTGAAGAGGTAAGGGAGGAGGCAAGATATATAGAAATTTGTGACAAAGACCAGGTAGTTAGAACATGAGACTGTGAATTCCCTGGTTGCCTAGTGGTTAGGGTTCTGAGCTTTATCATGGCCTGGGTTCAATCCTTGGCCAGGGAACTGAGATCTGCGATGTGGCAAAAAAACAAAAACATTAATTAAAGGAAAGCCAGACATCTCAAGTTGAGGAGTTTAGCACTTTTCTCTGTCTGGGAAGATGTGAGGGTCTGGGCTCATTGAGACCGTTCCTTTGATATGCCCCTGATCTGTATAGGGCCCATAACCTGCTTTTCTCCCTCTCTAATCCCCTGAAGGTGCACAGCTGGGGGTGACTGCAGTGGCTGAAGGCTTGATGACTGAAGCATCCTTTGTTTACTGATATGGCAGGCAGCGCTTTTCATTCACAGCATTGATATCAACAAGGCAGATAAAGCAGTGAATGAAGCGCATAAGTCACCCCTCTATGGTGCTTATGTTGTAGTACACAAACACGGCTGGTGGTAAGTGCTGTGAAATTATGGTGTAAAGGGCTAGAGAGAGGTGGGAAGTGAAGGGATTCTATTTCAGAGAGGGTGGCCAGGAAAGGAGTCCTGAATGTGGTGATGTCTGAGGAGACACCTGAATTACCATGGCTTGTTCCTGTTTCCCCTGTGGAACCCTATACCAAGGTCACAGGTGTGGAGCCCTGTACTAAGGTCACAGGATAAAAATCTCTGGAACTGACCAGGCCCCATAGCAACTGTTGCCATGAGCCTAAACCAGCCAGTTCCCTGGCCCCATATTCTGAAAAATACCCACCTTACTATCTACCCTATACCATCCTAATGCCACCATTCCAGTAGGAATTTTCTCAGTCTTGAGGCTATAAAAATTGGCTGCAAGCCGGCTTAAGAGTTTGGCTCTCTCTTGAGCCGACCTGCGGTTCTAACAGTGTCTCCCACTAATAAACTTTATTTTCCTCTCATTCTGTCTCATGTCTGGAAATTCTTTTCCAACCCATGCAGGACCATGACATCCCCTAAATTTATCTGTTAAATCCTAACACCCAATGTGATGATACCTGGAGATGGGACCTGTAGGAGATAATTAGGTCATGAGAGTGGAGCCCCTGTGAGTGAGATTAGTGCTTTTATAAAGGAGACTCCATAGATCTCCTGCCTTCTCTACCATGTGAGGACCAGGGAGCGAGTCCTCACCAGACACCAAATCCACTGGTGCCTTGATCTTGGATCCCCCACTTCCAGGACTATGAGCAATACACTTCTGTTGTTTAGAGGCACCAGCCTGTTATTCTGTTACAGCAGCTTGAGCAGTAAGACATGAATGAAGTGAGGGAGTGAGACAGGCAACTTCCTAGGATAAGACTATTTCCAGAGGGAAGGATATGTAAATGCTCTGAAGAAACTGAGTCAGAAGGCATTGAGGTCCTGGGGGCAGATGCGGATTGATAGGGTCTTATGAAAATCAGTCACACGCTCACTGACTTAATGGACATGAGTTTGAACAAACTCCAGGAGACAGTGAAGGACAGGAAAGCCTGGAGTGCTGCAGTCCATGGGATTGCAAAGAGTTGGACATGACTAATCAACTGAACAACAAGAGAGAATGCAAAATGATACAAAATTGAATACGTAAATAAAAATCCCAAGAAACTAAAATTATAAAAGCTGATAAATTGTGCAAGCATCAAAGTCCAATAGAGATGTTATACTCATGAACTGCCCCACATATCTATGACATAATTATTTTTTCCTATAGTTTTGGTTACATACACTTTGATCACTTCTTCATATGACTGGGATCGTGTAATACATTTTTATGGAGATAATAGATTTAGTCTTTAACATGGTTGAGTAAAATCTTACTGATGGTTTGTAAATTTCTTTCAGCTTCATGTTTCTTTTTGGTTATGCCAGGTAAATTTCGAAGATTCTCAAAATTGAAAAATCCCTGAAATTTCTTTGAAATATGAGCTGTAAGATTTGGAAGAACTTTCCACAGAGAAAATTCTGGATTTGTTCATTTCCAGCCTTGTTTTTTTCCCTACTACTGTATATTCTAAAATGGGGGCTGTGGAACCACAATCATATCTCATTTGACTTTTGCCCTCTTATCGTCACATCCTGACGTGGTAGGGTAAGTAAGGAGGGAGGGGGTGGGCATTTCCTGGAAGCCCTTCCTGAACAAGGACAGCTACAACACACAGAAGCCACCACAAGCCACGGGGATGCACCTCACACAAATTACAAGTCCTTGAGTCTACCTCCCCTTAGTCAGACCCCAAAATGCCATCACTATGCCACTGCCTTCTGACCAGAGGGGAGATGTATCAGAGGGAAAATAGGACCAGAAAGAGACAGAGGTCTTAACTGATTGTAGTTAAACTGGTTTTCTTCTGCAAGCTTTACAAATCTTATGACTATGTTGACACATTACTGTACATGTAAGGGTCACAAAGAGTCAGACACGCCTGAGCACATGCACTGGGGTCCTGAGACGTAAGCTTCGAAAACTCCATGGAAAACCCAGCTCTTCTAGAATGGAAAGATATTTCTTCCCTCCCCTTAGGTCACTGAAAGGAAAGGAGGTCCAGCAGTGCGGGATTTGTTTGGGAGAATAACTTAATATAACCACGTTCCAAAACATACCCGATTGGCCATGGCAGACAGATATTCTGTCTTATGTAGTTGTATGTCAAAAACAGGGATGACACGAGGCCATGGGGTGAACACGGCCGTTTTGGGGATGGTGACTCTAATGGATGTATGGTGGAAGGTGAAGGGGAGTGGGGTTAGGTAAGTTCAGTGAGGTCACTAGGCATTTTAATTTCAAAATATTTTAAAAATTATGTAAATTCCATTTATAAGGTATGTGGATCATATGTGAATTTTTAGGCTAAAACAAGCTTTCAGAAGGACTTCTCCCTTAACAGTGGCCTGCTATAGGGACAGCATCACAGCCTTTGCACAGTTAGGTCTTCCTCCATAGGAAATTGAGGTAAGTCCATTCTGTCTAAAGGTTCTATCCTGTAGTAGGCGAGGGCTTATGATCCCTTGTCTGGGTTTTCCATGTGATTTAGTGGTAAAGAATCCTTCTGCCAATGCAGGAGACGCAGGAGACTCCGTTTCAATCTCTGGGTCAGGAAGATCCCCTGGAGGAGGAAATGGCAACCCACTCCAGTATTCTTGTCTGGAAAATCCCACTGACAAAGGAGCCTGGTGGGCGACAGTCCATGGGGTCACAAAGAATCAGACATATCAACTGAGCTCACATGATCCCTTGTCTACCAGGGTGGACCCTCCTAACAACACTGGAGGTGCTGGTTTGCAGCTTTGATTATTCACATGATCTATTAGTATGCATAAGCAATGAAACTCAGAGGTTAAGTGTGCAGATTTTGGGTGCCAAAAGTCAGGCAGTGGTTATGAGCATCGGCTGAATTAATTTTGGGCATTAGCCATTGCTTGGCACAAAGCCGTGCGGTGCATGTCAGTTGCTAACTGATTTCTCTGGGAGATTCCTGCTCAGGCTCTTCTCTTAGCCTCATCAGTTCTCCCTGATTGGAACAGTTGTCGGCATTTATGGTGGCACTTCTGCACATGTCAGAAGGCATCACTAATCAGGATGGGACCTGCCACCGGGCCTCATGAGGGCTGTGGTCTAGCCTGGTCATATTTTCAAAAAGTTATCTTACAGCAGAAACTTTCTCCTCAAAATAAAATCTTGTAACATGCATCTGTTCAGGTTGAACCAGAGATGGGGGTACCTAGAAGCCCAACTGAAAGCGAAAGTCACTCAGTCATGTCCGATTCTTTGAGACTCCATGGACTGCAGCCCACGGACAGCCCTCTGTCCGTGGGATTCTCCAGGCAACAGTATTGGAGTGGGTTTCTATTTCCTTCTCCAGGGGATCTTCCTGACCCAGGGAATGAACCCAGATCTCCTGCATTGCAGGTGGATTCTTTGCCATCTGAGCCACCGGAGAAGACCAGCTATTTGCCCTCTGTTACTATCCTTCTCTTTTACAGCTCTGGGACCCCTCCAAAATCTTATCGTTCCATAGAACACAGTTTGCAGACCCTAAAGATCCACAAATTTCAAAGAAAAGGCAGATATTTTTTACAAATGCAGCCATACTCCTTATCATGTTACTGGGGCCATGGTTACAGAAATCCATAATTGTAATCTCATGTGTCAACCAAGTTTCTAGCCAAACTATGGAGTAGACTGACTTGAGTTCCTTCTCTGGTTCCTGCTCTTTGTATTTTACGGCATAAGAGGGATAATGACAGGAAGAAAATTGAGGGTTAGCTGTTTTCATTTTAGATTCAACTAGCATTTCTTGAACATCTAGACATCATGCCATGAACTCTCATTATTAACCTGTAAAGTGAGTATCTTTCAGATGAATAAAGTGAGTTCAGAGAGGTTAAGTCCCTTGCTCACCTCAGAGCCATAATGATTTAGAAACATATCTTAAAATGATGTAGATGTTATACCCACCTTCTAGTGTGATGTGAAAATGATAACAACTTGCATTTATGGGAAGCTCTATTATGTGTGAAATATTAATACTTTGACCTTTAAAAATTTTGGCATGTGGCACTCAAATATAGACGCCCCCCTCCGCCAACTTTTGGTCTCAAACTAGGCTTAGATTAGTTTAAGATTGAAAGCACACAACTCAGATTGGGACTTGAGCCACGGGCCAGGACTCAGACCCAGCCAAAACTCAGACTGAGCCTTGGCCTCCCTGTCGTTTAATTAAAATCCTCCTCCTGGTGTCAAGACTTACTGAAGCTCAGGTTCTTCAAGTCTCAGCCCGGAAGGAATTCAGTGAGAGGCACGGTGATAGTTAAGAAGTAGATTTATTGAGGGAGATGTACATTCCATAAACAGAATGCAGCCCGAATCAAAAGGTAAGAAAGCGGCTTCAAAACGGGGCAGTTAGTTTTTATGGGCTGGCTGATTTCATGAGCTAATGAATGGGAGGATTATTCCAACTATTTTGGGGTAGGGATGGGGATTTCCTGGACTTGGACAACTGCCCAGTTTGGGGCCTTTTATGGTTGGCCTGTGAACTGTCGTGGCGCCAGAAGTTGCATCATTTAGCATAGGTTAATGTATTCCAGTGAGCACATAATGATACTCAAAGTCTCCTGGAAGTTGAATCTTCTGCCATCTCGGACCTAGCTGATTCCAACCAGTTTATGTCATGTCTTCAACCACTATGTTACTTTTTAAAGGCTGTGCCCTCCCATTTCAAGATGCAAGATGACCCAGTCTGGATTCCAACCAGTTCATCTGGTTATGAACCTTCTCTCTCTCAGCCCACTATCACCCAAGTGAGAGGGCTTTCATCTCTTCTATCTGACCAGTTTACTCATAGAAAGTGTTTTTGGTGATTCCTAAATCAGTATTTTCTTAATATGGATTGACTTGGCTTCTTCTACCTCTGGGAGTTTGAGTCCCATCGAAGCATCCTAGACTTATTATTTTTTTTCCAACTACCATTGTGATGAAGTCTATGGGAGGTTAGCTAGGTGGCCAAGGGCCTGGCCACTTAAACCCCTTCATTGTTGTTCAGTTGCTCAGCCCTGTCTGACTCTCTGCGACCCCATGGACTGCAGCACTCCAAGCTTCCCTGTCCATCACAAACTCCTGGAGCTTGCTTAAACTCATGTCCATTATTCAGTGATGCTATCCAACCATCTCATTTTCTGTCATCCCCTTCTCCTGCTGCCTTCAATCTTTACCAGCATCAGGGTCTTTTCCAATGAGTTGGCTCTTTGCATCAGGAGGCCAAGAACAGGAGCTTCAGCATCAGTCCTTACAATGAATATTCAGGGTTGATTTCCTTTAATCTTGACTGGGTTGTCTCCTTGCTCTCCAAGGGATTCTCAAGAGTCTTTTCTAACTCCACAGTTCAAAAGCATCAATTCTTCCGTGCTCAGCATTCTTTATGGTACAATTCTCACATCTGTACATGACTATTGGAAAACCCGTAGTTTGACTTTATGGACCTTTGTTGACAAAGTAACATCTCAGCTTTTTAATACGCTGTCTAGGTTTGCCATAGCTTTTCTTTCAAGGAGCAAGTATCTTTTAATTTCATGGCTGCAGTCACCATTTGCAGTGATTTTGGAGCCCCCCAAAATAAAATCTGTCATTGTTTCCACTGCTTCCCTATCTATTTGCCATGAAGTGATGGGACCAGATGCTATGATCTTAGTTTTCTGAAAGTTTAGTTTTAAGCCAATTTTTTCACTCTCCTCTTTCACTTTCATCAAGGGGCTCTTTAGTTCTTCTTCACTTTCTGCCATAAGGGTGGTGTCATCTGCATATCTGAGGTTATTGATATTTCTCCTGGTAGTCTTGATTCCAGTTTGAGCTTCATGCAGCCCAGGATTTTGCATGATGTACTCTGCATATAGGGCTTCACTGGTGGCTCAGATGGTAAAAGAATCCACCTGCAATGTGGGAGACTTGGGTTTGATCTCTGGGTGGAAGATCCCCTGTAGGAGGGCATGGCAACCCACTCTGGTGGGTTCTTGCCTGGAGAATCCCCATGGACAGAGGAGCCTGGGGGGCTACAATCCCAGGGGTCACAAAGAGTCGGACATGACTGAGCGACTAATCACACACACACTCTATATATACGTTAAATAAGCAGGGTGACGATATACAGCCTTGACGTACTCCTTTCCCAATTTGGAACCAGTCTGTTCCATGTCCAGCTCTAACTGTTGCTTCTTGACCTGCATACAGGTTTCTCAGGAGGCAGATAAGGTGGTCTGGTATTCCCATCACTTTCAGAATTTTCCACAGTTTGTTGTAATCCACACAGTCAAAGGCTTTAACATAGCCAGTGAAGCAGAAGTAGATGTTTTTTCTGGAATTCACTTGCTTTTTCTATGATCCAATAGATGTTGGTAATTTGCTCTCTGGTTCCTCTGCCTTTTCTAAATTCAGCTTGTATATATGGAAGTTCTCTGTTCACATACTGTTGAAGGCTAGCTTGAAGGATTTTGAGCATTACCTTGCTAGCATGTGAAATGGGTGCAATGGTGCAGTAGTTTGAACATTCTTTGGCATTGCCCTTCTTTGGGACTGGAATGAAAACTGACCTTTTCCAGTCCTGTGGTCACTGCTGAGCTTTCCAAATTTGCTGGCATATTGAGTGCAGCACTTTCACAGCTTCATCTTTTAGAGTTTGAAATAGCTCAGCTGGAATTCCATCCCCTCCACTAGTTGTGACTTGCCTGTGAGCGTTTGAGAGTCTCTGGTGGATGTTTGGGTTGACAGTGGCCTCCTGCAGGGTCAGTGACACCAAATACAACAGTCCCGGGAAGTGCAGCCCGCTGGCATAAGCCCTGTGGGGGCTGCCATTACTCCCCGGGAGGGAACACAGCCCTACCCATCAGCAGAAAATTGTATTAAAGATTTACTGAACATAGCCTTGCCCACCAGAACAAGACCCAGTTTTCCTCACAGCCAGTCCCTCCCTTCAGGAAGCTTCCACAAGACTCTTATCCTCACCCATCAGAGGGCAGACAGAATGAAAACCACAATCACAGAAAACTAACCAAATTGATCGCATGGACCACAGCCTTGTCTAACTCAGTGAAACTATGAGCCATGCCAGGTAGGGCCACCCAAGATGGATGGGTCATGGCGGAGAGGTCTGACAAAACGTGGCCCAGTGGAGAAGGGAATGGCAAACCATTTCAGCATTCTTGCCTTGAAAACCCCATGAACAGTATGAAAAGGCAAAACCCCTTCGTTACCAGAGGAAAATAGCCTTTATATCTTAAGAGAGGTGAAGCACAGGGAGACCAGTGTTTTGTATTCATTAAACATCCAGTTTAAACAACTTTCCCTCCAGGGCTTCCCTGGTGGTCAGATGGTAAAGCGTCTGCCTGTAATGCGGGAGACCAGGGTTTGATCCCTGGGTCAGGAAGATCCCCTGGAGAAGGAAATGGCAATCCACTCCAGTACTCTTACCAGGAAAATCCCATGGACGGAGGAGCCTAGTAGGCTAAATCCTTGGGGTTGCAAAGAGTTGGGCACGACTGAGTGACTTCACTTCACTTTAAATTTCCCTCAACCCTCTCCAGCCCTGTAGTGGATAGAAAAAAAAACAAAGAGAAGAGTGATGAAGCCTGGATTCCAATTCTGCCTTTTAATAGGTATCTTGGGGAGATCGCTTTATCTCTCCAGCCTCAGATTTCTAGATAAAAATAAAATGAACTCTTTTGCCTCATAGCTGAAGTGGACTTGTCATACCACTAGGGGGCAGGCAAACACAACCCCTGAGGTGCTTACATCTCACACGCAGAAGTAAACAATGAAAAGTTTTAATATAAATAGTTTTTAGAAGTTTTAAAAATATGGTCCAATAACACATTGGTCTTCCCAGGTGGCACTAGTAGTAAAGGACCCACCTGCCGATGCAGGAGATGCCAGAGATGCAGGTTCGATTCCTGGGTGGGGAAGATCCTCTGGAGGAGGGCGTGGCAACCCTCTCCAGGATTCTTGCCTGGGAAACACCATGGACAGAGGAGCCTGGAGGACTAGGGTCCATGGGGTTGCAAAGAGTCTGGCACAACTAAAGTGACTTAGTACGCAGCCATGCACAATAATACATGAGTTTTCTGATAGGGTGTGTGAAGACTCTCAACTGTAAGTTACACCCTTCCTGTTGTTTGGGTTTAGTTTTCTGTATTGTACGTTGCAACAATGGGCAGCATTTATTGAGTGCTTGCTGTGTGCAAGGTGCTGTGTTGTACATGTTACCTGTGACCTGCACAATGAACTTTGCAAGCGAGTCTTATTTATGCTTTACATGGAAGGACCGTAAATCTCAGCCAGGTTAGATGGCTTGCCCCAGGTCACACAGCTGGCAACTGGCAAAGCTGGGATTCGGATGTAGGTCTGATTGTCCCTCGGCCAGACCCTGCTTTATTCCCACAGTTAACCTCCTTCCCCAGCTGCATGAATCCGTGCATGTGGTCTAATCCGCCCACGCGCCCCTGCAGTCATCCTGAGCACAGTTACGTCATGGAAACACTTCGCTCACTTTAAGTAATTTTGTTTCTTTATTTTCAGCTGTTCTGAGGCTTCATTGCTGCGCTGACTTTTCTCTAGTTGCGGTGAGCTGGGGCTACTCTTCATTGGTGCACAGGCTTTTCATTGTGATGGTTTCTCTTCTTGCTGGGCACCGGCTCTAGGGCGTGAGGTCTTCAGTGGTTGTGGCTTCCGGGCTCTAGAGTTTAGGCTCAGTAGTTGCATGGTGCATGGGCTTAGTTGCTCAGTGGCATGTGGGATCTTCCTTGTTCAGGGATCCAATCCATTTTTCCTGCATTGGCAGACGGATTCTTTACCACTGAGTTTCCAGGGAAGCCCTCCTTATCTCTTTCTATGAGCGATTCTGACTTCATAAAACTGTAGAAGTTGCTAGTACAGAAAAGGTTAAGTTAGGACCTTATTTCTAGAACATCACTGGCTCACCTCTTCTGTCTCCATTGGTCCCTCAGAGCTCTGAAGCCCACACCCCACTCTAGAGCCACACTCCCGCAGACTCCCACCCAGCCTGCTGCTTCCTGGAGGCCTTCCTTCTCCAGATCCTCTCCTGTTCTCTCTCCACCTGGTGCCCAACAGGAGGTGGTAGCTTGTGGTTCTGGACTCTTTCTGTTGGGCTCCCGCAGCTGCCAACGCTGTAGGATTCATCACACAATCTTCCATCGGCTGTCACGGTTACCCCTGCGCCCCACCCGCATCTCACCTGAGCTTAGGACCTGCTGCTTCCAAGGATTGCAAATCAGTGTATGTTTCCTAACAACATCCAGCGTTTCAGATAACTTCTCTCTTGCTCGCCACCTATCAGGGATATATATATATATATATATATATGACATATGATGTATTTTAACATCAAGTTCAAAATATCTCCTTCGAAATGCTTTCCTTGAATATCATTATTCAACACTGAACTTGCCTTTGCTTAGCTTTCAGTTTCTATTTTATTAATTTTGGCACCTTGTGTATTGCTTCTCAGATCTCCCCTTTTGTGTGTTTGTTATATGTATATTCCTAACTGAATGATAAGTTCCTTGAAATGATTGGTATTTGATATCTCTCGAGATTTAACTCAGTGTTGATAAAAATAAATACTGAATTAGATTCCATTTCTGATCCTCATGTATGAGGCAGGGATCAGATCGGGTGCATCATTTCAGTACCTCAGAGGATCATCAACATGCCCACTGGGGGATATTTAGGATCACCTATAATGTTTTGTGCTTTAAGGCATGGTCTGGTATCATTTGCCCAAAAACCCAGTGAGGCAGACACCATTATCATTCGTGGTCTTGTCCAAAGGCAGAGTGCTGACCAGAGCAGGATTTGAATCCAGGCAGTCTGACTCCAGAATTCTTGCATTTAATCCTTAGGGTGTGGCAACCCACTCCAGTATTCTTGCCTGGAGAATCCCGTGGACACAGGAGCCTGGCGGGCTACAGTCCATAGGGTAGCAAAGAGTCAGGCAGGACTGAAGTGACTTAGCATGCACGCTCACTATCTATCTGCCTTATATCTGAGACTTTGGTACTGTCTGGCCTTGAAGTTTCAGAGCTGGGGTGTGGGAGGGAGGACAGCAGTGATGATGGCAAGAGTGATGAAAGCGGAATGGGGAAGCTGGTGGAAGTCTTATTATTTCACAATGTGAGTCTCCCTGTGACCCCATATATCTTGAATAAACTCTACTAGCATTCATGAAATGTTTGAGACCAGGGTTCTTGCGGAAATCCTGGAAAGAGACAAAGTAGCTTGCCGAGAGTCAGACATCATGGTGAGAATGCCGATTTTATCTAGATCTCCAAAGGAGTGGGCTCCTCAGCTGAACAGAAGCTACTGTTTTGGCCATTAGTCTCTAAAACAAAAACAAAACAAACAACAAAAAATATGTGTCACCTTTAACCAAAAGGACTCAGCCAGAGGACCCATCTCTCTCAGGCACGTAAGTTCCCAGCTGAAGATCACTAGGCTTCTCTCATGCTTCGTGGTCACTTTGGGTGCAGACAAGAGGGGAAAAGCGAAAGCTCCCTTAACTTTTCAATTTACTTATTTATTTTTGGCTGCACTGGGTCTTCGTTGCTTCACACACAGGAATTCTCGAGTTGCGGTGAGTAGGGTTTACTTGCTAGCTATGGTGCTAAGGCTTCTCACTGCAGTGGTTTCTCTTGTTACAGAGCATGGGCTCCAGCTTCATGGCTTCAGTAGTTGGGGTGTATGGGCTTAGTTGCCTCTGCATGTGGGATCTTCCTGGACCAGGACTCAAACCTATGTCCCCTGCATTGATAGGTGGATCCTTAACAACTGGACCACCAGCGAAGTCCCTCTCTTACCTTTTCCTTTGTTTCTCTACATTCATTATAGTTGCTGCAAAAATAGCAAACCCACCACTCAATGGCCCCGAGTCTCTTACTCACTGATTAGTATTGGTGCTAATGTTGAAAATATTGAACAACTGGGCTGGCCCGGGCAGTGACCCTCAAAACAAATGATAATTATAAATGACTCATGCAGACAGGAAGTGGCTGTTAAATATTAGATAGAATTAGTCCAAGCATTTGTTTTATAGTCTCTCTGATTGCTAGCAAACAAAGGGGAGGCAAAATTAGCTCTTGCCTGGCCCTCGGTAGCAGAGAAGCTGGGATCAGCTGTCACCTTTGGCAACTCCCTTGGGTGTCCACGAAAATACTAAGGAGGTGATGAAATTGTGTGTGACATCTCAAGACAGAAGGTCAGGTGAGTGGTTCCCAAACTTGTCTGATAATAGGAGTTACTTTGTGGGTTAAAAAAATATAGCTCCCAGGTTGTGCCTGACTGAGGCCAATTGAACTTTTAGCTACAGGGCTACACTCATAAAATAAAAATTCCCAAGGTGATTTTTGAT
This sequence comes from Dama dama, assembly GCF_033118175.1. NCBI lineage: Eukaryota > Metazoa > Chordata > Mammalia > Artiodactyla > Cervidae > Dama > Dama dama. The sequence continues at coordinate 53,252,232 of NC_083710.1, forward strand.
AATTGGTTTGATCACTAACTTATTGGAGAGAACATTCCATTATTGTTATTTATTTTTTCTTGAGACGTCTCCCTTATTTCCTGATTGAGATCCAGGACTCTTTCCCTGGTGATGAAGGTCAATTATCTGAGCAAAGTGATAAGTAGATAGGGCATCCAGAAGGATTTATGCCATCTTTGTGTGTATGCATAAAATACATTTGAAATATGACCTTTATTCTATAATTAAGCCCAAAGAAAATGTGGTATTTTAAGCCTTGGTTTCATTACATGTAGAATAATAATGATTATAACACAAATGATGAAACATGTAAACCACCTCAATAGCATCGATTGTGTATCACTGACAAGTTCATGGCTGTTGCAGGTAGAATTTGGCCTAATCTCACAATCAGCTTCAGGGGCTTTCCAGGTGGTGCTAGTTATAAAGAATCTGCCTACCAATGCAGGAGAATTAAGATATGCAGGTTTGATCTCTGGGTGGGAAAGATCTCCTGGAGGAGGGCACGGCAGCCGACTCCAGTGTTCTTGCCTGGAGAATCCCATGGACAGAGGGGCTTGGCGGACAACAGTCCGTGGGGTCACAAAAGAGTTGGACACGACTGAGACAGCACAGAAACACAATCAGCCTCAGAGTTTTGTTTTGATTTTTTTCCTCTAGGTTAAGATGATTCTGATTTCTTCTCTTCCTAAACTTTTAATCTCTCATAGACTTTCCAACAATAGAAAAAGACCAGTACAATTCCCTTGATGACAATTGCCCTTTTCTCAGATTTTCTAATGTAAGGCAGCAGTTTTTGAGTCAATACAGTGGTCAGTGGGAAGTCTACACTGAAATCAGTATCATGCCTGCAAGTTTGCTTGGGGATTGCTTCAGTAAACTCTGGGAAATAAAACTCTTTCTGCAGAAGAATCAATCATACTTATCTGGCTTGGAGCCAGTTCTGAAACAAAGAACTATCTCACTGGATGTAGTACTATTTCTAAACTAAGTGATGCAGAATGTTCTTGATTGTCAGAAAGTGATAAAAATAAATGTGGTGATTAGATACCCATTGTGTTTATCAGGGACTCCAAAGCAGAGAAACCAGTGATAGAAATTCTGTGATCACTATAAAAATAAACTCAAAATAAACTAAAAAATTCAAAGCTGCAATTTCCAATCAGGTGTCTCTAAACTCAATAGTGAATGGAGAAAGAGACTTTTAATTTAAAAATTCTAATAGAAAGCACATGTCTACTATGAAACAACCAAATAATAAATTAATTTGATGGCTATTCCTCAAGAAACAAAACTTGATTGGGCACATGGATAAATGGAAATATTAAATGTAGAGAGTTTAAACATGGTGAAGATTTTGTTTCAAAATATCAATTATTCAAAAAGAAACTGAATTCATTGGATTTAATTGTATTTTATAAGATAGACTTGAGCATATCTTTGAGGATAGTGGATCCCAGCTTTTTAAATGCCCAAGCCCATTTTTTTCTCCCTCATACACTCAAAGATATACTATTTATACATTTATCTTATAGTAATTGTGGTGATGCATAATTACAAAACCACAATAAATTTAATAGCACTTCAAAGAAGTGATATTTTATAAATCAGAGGAGCACATATAAACTATACAAGATTAAAAATAGAAGCTCTATGTGCAAGAAATTTATGTCATCTACAGACAATGTTTGAGGACATATGCTTTGAAAATATAGATTCTTCCACCCCTCCTTGTGTTAGCTCTCCCAATCTCTAGGTGATCGATGGCCCACATATGTAGGATTACTACTTTATCAAGTGAAAACAAGAACACTGCATGGTTTTTAAAGTTTTTCTAATCTCTTTACATTTATTTGGCTGTGTCTGGTCGTAGTTGTGATACATGAACTCAGTAGTTGTGGCCTGCGGGCTTAGTTGCTCGGCAGCATGTGGGATCATAGTTCCCTGACCAGGGATCAAACCCATATCCCCTGCATTGCAAGGGGACCACCATTGGACCACCTGGGAAGTCTCTTGAATGGTTTATTAAACTCTCTCTCAGATACACTGTCTTGAAAGTCTTTGGCCTGAAATGCGTTCTTTCCTACTTCTGTCTGTGTTGACTGCTGCTTACATCTGGTGGCACCCATCTTGCCAACTGTGATCCTTGGCAACTTTAGCCATTGTCTCAACAATATGGTGTGGGACTAGAAAAAGAACCAGGGAAAGCATTCAATTTCTAGCCCCGAGTTGGGACTCGGGGTTAATCATTTTGACTCCCATTTTATGTGCAACATAAAGACTCTAGTACTCCTGTTATTAACCCAGCTCATAGGGGACCAAGAGGAATAAAGTTAATAAGAAGGAGCAATCTGAAAGCTTTGGTTGAAAGGTATTATTTAAGCCACTGGAGAAAACTGTCCAATTATGGATAAGGAAGTAATACTGATGTGAACTTTTTTTTCCATTTATGTAAATTAATGGGGAGAGGTCTAGAACGTACAATTTTCTTACATCTCTTTTATTCTTTCACTAGTAGATAGAAATAAAGGCACTCAGCCTGCAAGAGAAAGTTGGGAATCGTGGGGCTGAAATGGCTATTTTTGTTAATCTCCTTTCCCTGTAGCTGGCTTCATACAATTCATGCTTCAGGTTCTGGCTGAACCCCTCAGGGCATTTCAATGCCTAATACTCAGTGGTGTATAAAGATTCTTTGAAGTTATTTAGGTGAATACATAATAACTTTTCATACATTCAAAATACTGCTTATTCCTTGAATTCACAAGGGAGAAACACTAATCATGGCAATATTAAGTACTGTAATGAACCGCAGGGTAGCAGATGGGCCCTAGGGTAAACAGTTTCTGTTCTATTGATTTACTTATTTGATTTCCTTGTAAAAGTCCATGACCTGAACCATTGCTGCAGAATACAAATACATGTTGTCAATCTAAGCCACACATTAAGATTCTTTCTTTAAAAGAATCTGAGTGTTCTCTGGAAAGAGAAAGGAGAGCTTCTTAGGGTCCTGGGCCCTGGAAACCAGTGTTTTGCAGTTTGAGTGAGTTTGTGAGGATGAATCCTCTATAGAGAATGTCAAAACTTCTGTCAAGACACCACCAACATGATTTCATTTCCAGAAGCATCTGTTTAGAGTTCAATATCTACCTGGTGTTCTGTTGTATATTATCATGTCATGGGGACATTGAGATATGATTTATTTTTCAAAGAAACACACGATATTTACAATACTCACAGTTTCTGAGAGTTACAGAAGGCATGTAAACATATGCAAACTTAAATGCCTCAGGAGCCAGACAGATGGTGCCAATATGTGGTGCTGCCTGGTATAAGACAGTAGGGTTTGGTGGGGACTGTGGCCAACTGGGAGAGGCGTTAACCTCAAGTTCAAATTCACATTTAAGAAAACGGCTCTACTATTCACATGAAACATTTATGTGGGCTGCATTTACTGCAATTATGTGGGCAGTTGTTGACTTCTTTTCAGATACTCACGATCTTATTTGAGCTTCTAGCAACTGTTCCAAGTTGACAATTGACACCATTTTGCAGAAGAGACAGAGGCCCTGTGAGGTAGAAGTCTTGGGCAAAATAACTCAGCTAGTAACTGGGAATGCGAGAATAAGAAACTGAAATTCTATGGACCTGAGCCCTGTTATTCTTATAAACAACTAGATGTAGGAAGGAGCAGAAATTGCTATTTATTTTGAGATTTGCTCACTCTTCTCATATCTAACCCATCATCTGAAGGCTCCTCTGCTGATTTTTGTTGCTTTTCCCACATATTTTTGTACGCTATTTAAGAACACAGCATGTGTGTGTAATGTCCTATAGTCAACAGACTTCTGATATTTCAGAAGTCTCTGGGCTAGTTTTAATGCATTGATTTGTTCTCCAAAGACAAGAAGTTGCTGAGGAAGATAGCTTGGTGCATAACAATGCTGCTGTCATCTGAGTTGGCTGGTCAGTTCAGGGTGGACTAAATGCAGAGCTACAGACCTCACTAGGATGCCTCAGAGCATGGGTATACACCAGATACCCAAACAACTTGTCTTACACCAATTTCAGAGAGTAAAATATAAGCTTCAGGGTCAGAAGGAGTTGGGTACAAAACATCCAGTTCTGTGTGACCAGGGCAATCAAACTAAGCATTCAATATCAGTTTTTTTTTTTTTTTTTTTTGGTTTGAAAAGGGAGGAAACAATGATCGTGAGGGCTACATAGTGAATGTGCTCAGAATAGGAGTTGGAAAAAAAGAAGAACAGGAGCTGGGCAGTTGTTACTGAATATAGTAGGTGCTCAGTAAATGCTGGCTCTCCTCTCTCCCTTTCCCTTTCCTCCATCTTCACGTCCAATGGAGGAGGCCTTGGGCCATGCTGGTAAAACGAGAAGTTGGGAGAAGACATACTTTGGAAACTGGAAGACCCAAGTCCTCGTTGTCACAACCCATACAGTATCAGCAGGGACCCTGTCTGCCTTGGGATGCTCCATAATAGTTTGTTACTCTTTTTTAAAAAAGGTATTTGTTTATTTATTTGGCTGTGTTGGATTTTCACTGCAGTCCATAGACTCTCTAGTTATGGTGTGTGGGCTCAGTAGTTGTGGCCCATGGACTGCGGGGTATGCGGGCATCAAACCACATGGGCTTCCGTATTTGTGGCATGAAGGCTGTCTAATTGTGGAGCGCAGACTCAGTGTTGCTCCATGGCATGTGGGATTCTAGTTTAGTTCCCTGACCTGGGATCGAACCAATGTCCCTTGGCTTGCCAGGTAGATCCTTAACCACTGGACCACCAGGGAAGTACCTTCATTGTCACTCTTAAGGGGCAGCGAGTAGGGAGTAAGTTATGGAAAGCAAAGTAGAATTTCTGTAAATTGCTGGCATAAAAGATCTGAAAGGGTCACATGCAGATTAGCATAATTTTTATTGCATGTTCTATTTTTGTCCTATGAGACACTTACTTGAATTTCATTGTGCCCATTGTGCAGCTTTTGTTCTGAGGCTGTGAGTTTAATTATTTAGTTATTTATGAGTGCATCTGGGCATAAATGCCATAGTTTTATTTCAGTGAGAAATTTATGGTCAGTGAATTTTGGTAATTAATGAATAAATTATTTCTTCTCCATAAATGCCTCTGCAATTTGTGATTTCCATAACAATCCATAATACTTAAGTAAGGTTCTTTATTAGTTGAGAAAGCCAGTGCTAATGGAATCGGGAAAGGGGAGATTTTAAATTGCTTTAATTAACTGTGTTAATTAATACCCAACATGTGTAAGATATTGAATTGGCTTTGGTTGGTTCCATTTGAGTTTAGTTGCCTAAAATCTGTCTAATATGTGAATAGTCTTTGTTAAGGAAATTCTAATTCTTTTGTGAAATAAATGGCAGGAATAAAAGGATTTCCTCTTTTGTAATCTTTGATTCTTGGTATATCATTGAATCCCTGAAATTTGCCAAAAAAAAAAAAAAGAAAACAACAAACAAACAAAATCAGCACAGGCAAGCAAATCCACATATTGGCTTTCTAGCAAAGAAACCCTTAAAGCACCATTGTGTTGTGATTTGAAGGAATTAGAGAAGCTTATGACTGATTGCATGTTTCAAATCTTTTTCAAGAAGAATCAACACAAACAAAGAAATTTAAGTAAACCCTATTCTCTGCAAATCACTGCACTAAGTGAACTGGGCAAAAAAAGGCAAAGAAGACTTAATTCCTGTTTCTATGGAGCACACAGTTGGGTGAAGATGGGAGACGCACAATTATTTCCATGAGGAGTTGGAAAGAGTGGAGAAGGAGGAGGTGCTGAGAATGGCCTCTGTGCCAAAGAACAGACTGTTTTCTTGAGGATAGTGAATGCCTTATTTTAGATCTTCCTAGGCTTAGCATATGTTTCCTCAATGGAAAAAAAAATCAAGACTCATTCTTGATGTTTCCTTTTCTTCACATTCACATTCATTTCATCAACAATTCCTACCAGCTTTACTTTCAAAATAGGTATTGAATCTGCACACTTCTTATCACCTCTACTGATACCCCATGGTCCAAACCCCTGTGTAGATTTCCCATTTCACCTGACTCTTCCCAGGTCCTGGACTGAGTTAGCAAGTCAGAATCCAGGGCCATTGTACTTGATAGTCCCTCGGCTGGAACAGTGTCCTTTCAGATATTCTCAGGACTCATTTGCTGTCTCATTCAGATTTTGACTCGAATGGTACCACCTCAGAGAGACTTACCTGACTACTTTATCCAGAATAACCTTTTCCTATATACTTGTTTGACTCTAAATCAATTGTAGTACCTGTATCAGGTCAGGGTTTAAGCGCAGAAATTATATATGTATATATATATTATCCTTGGAGAAGGAAATGGCAACCCACTCCAATACCCCTGCCTGAGAAATTCCATGGACAGAGGAGCCTGGTAGGCTATCAAGTCCATGGGACTGCAAAAGTCAGACACGACTAAGCCAACCAACAAAGCAAACTAATACCATATACATTATATTCAGTATATTATCTTTATATACATATCATATATTATATAAATTTATATTTATATGTATTAATGTCATATATAAATTTATATTTATATAAAATTTATATATAAGTATATATATAATGTGATATTTATAATGTATTTCATAATATGAATAATAATATAATAAATATGTATATTTATTATATTATATATATTATATGAAGTTTTATATATACATAGTGTTTGCATCTGGCACTTAGTGTCCCTAGGGTAATGGTCAGGAGGGGATGATGGTGGTAGAGCCGGGAGATGAAGGGTTGACTGGAACCTACAAGCATGACCTGGAACCCCAGGAGGATAGACTAAAATCTGTATCCCTTTTTTTGTCGCTGTTCTTACTGACAAGAGTAACCTGTAGAAGCTAATGCACTTCATCAGGGAGCTAAACACGCACACCTGTTTATGTGCGTGTCAATGGCTCAGGTATTGAAGAAGCAGCAGGAGGAAGGAGAAAGATAGTCCCAGCCAGGGCTGTAGACCCCTGGGTAACTTGGCAGGTGAGCAGTTACCTCTGGCTCCCCCAACTATCTTCCTGTGGTCTCTCCAGAAAGACACAGAAATGGAATTCTAGAAAATATGGTTTATACCAGCCCAACTGACACATTATAAAGCCATCACAGGATCTATAGTACCTAACATTTGCTGTGTATTTATTTGTTCCATGAAAGCAGATATTTTTTTTTCTTGTTCTCAACAAAGCAGATTCAGATATGCGATTTGTAAGAGAATCTTCGTAGATTGTTACCTAATTTCCATACATCTTCCCCATCAGCCTGTTGCTATTGCCTAAATAATATTACTGATTCTTCCCTTGATGTTATTAAGAATTTGGCACCACTTTGACAACACCCAGATGACCTCCTCAGGGTTTCCCTGGTGGCTCAGTGGTAAAGAATCTGCCTGCCAATGCAGGAGACGCAGGAGACACAGGTTTGATCCCTGGGTTGGGAAGATCCCCTGAAGAATGGCATGGCAACCCACTTCAGTATTTTTGCAGGGAAAATCACACGAGGAGCCTGGTGGGCTATGGTCTGTGGGGTTGCAAAGAGTTGGACACGAATGAAGTGACTGAGCACACAGGCAGATGACCTCCTCGTTCAGTTGACTAATGTGACAATTTTGTGCTAAGTGTCGAACAAATATTTCATTTGGTCCTCACAACAACTCTGAAAGATGTTACTACCTCCATTTTACAGATAAGGAAACTGAAACTTATAGAGGTTAATAGCTCAGTGGGGTCACATAGTAGCAAGCTCTGCATGATTTGAACCCGGGTCCTCTCATTGATTGCAATCAGTTTTATTAACTCTCTATGTGTGTAATTATAGTATGAATATTGCTCTAATTGAGATTACTGTTATTCTTTCAAGAAGCAGGGATCAGATACCAGTGTCTGGGTCTCATGTTCTTCAAAGTAAGGCAGGATGAAAACGCGGTCTCTGTATCCATCTAAAACTACAGTAGTCAAAACCAAACAGAGGTGGCAAAATTCAGAAGATGGAATAATGGAACATATGTGATCAAATAGCATGAATAAAAATGGTTCCTGACAGGAATTAGAGATTTAAGTGGGAACAAGTAAATATGGATTTGACATCAAATCTAAGAATAGGTTTTAGGCAGCCCTTAGTGAGTGGACCCTTGGATGGATAGAAAGTACTCTTGGATGGATATCTTCAGTATCTATGTTTTTCCTCTCTTTTCCAGGCACATAACTGAACTGTAGTTCCCAGATCTTCACAGTTACTCTGGGGCCATTTGACCAACTTTTGCTTAATGGAATATGGGTAAAGTGAAGCCTGTTACTTTCCTGCCTGAATCACAAAAATCTCTTAGGCATACCGTTACCTCTTCTCGCCTTCTGGACTGCCACATCCTCAGAAGTCATATTAAAAAGTAAATGAATTTTAAGGGAATCTGGGAGGCTGGGTCCCCCTATTATTCACTGCTCCTCACTCTCCACACCTCACCCTGCCTCACTGACTTATGTTGGACTGTGACATGAGTGAGAAATATATCTTTGTTAAGTCACTGAGAATGTAGACTTCTGGTTATATAAGCCACTGTTATTTGTTCTGTAAGCAAAACATCCTCAATGGTTCAAACTAATTCTGCTCAAAGTATCAGTGCTGCTACTGGATTTGCTACCTATTCTCTCCTATTACTTTCAGTACCAGAACTCAAAGGTGTCCAAACACTTCATGATAATCAGACCTTAATTGCCAGAACCAAGACCTAAAGAATGGGCTCCCTGAGTCTAGGTCAAAGCATAGCTCATATTTAGCATTTGTGTCTGTCTGGGTCCTTGAAAAAAAAGAGCATGGCTTTGATGAGAAAGAAGATCATAAATTCTAAGAGGTTTGGTATTGACTGGAGAAAAGATGAGAGAACTGAAGTGGCAAATCACAACATATAAGTTTTCATATCTTGTATTGAACTATGCTGGTGGGTGGAGAATTGATGAGACAGAAAGGAGGGAACTTTTTTAGTTTTGGAAAAGAACTGCTGCAATAAATGTGTTTAAAATAAGTGGACTCTGAGAGGCAAGTACAGACAATGTTAGAGTTAAATGTAAATGTTAACTGTGGCATGAAAGATCAAAAGAAGCACTGAATACAGAGAAGGGAATAGATGAAGAAGAAATGCTTTGAAGGCAGTGAGCTGGTGGCAATAAACGTTAAAGATGGGAGGGAGATGACCTAAAAGTTTCAAGGCTTGAAGATTTGGGAAAGTAAATGGTAGTGCCATTGGCCGTGACAGCAAATAATTGCAAGAGGCATTTCTCTATTGATATTTAGTTGACATACAGTTGGTTTCAGGTGTACAACAGAGTGGTTCAATATTTCTATACATTACAAAATGATCACAATAAGTCTAGAACCATCTGTCGCCATACAAAGTTACTATAATATTGTTGACTATAGTCCCTGTCCTGTATGTTACACCTCCATGACAGTTATTATATGAACGAGTGTTTAGACCGTTTAATCCCCTTCACCTATTTTGTCCATTCCCCACCCCTTTCTCCTCCAGCAACCACCAGTTTGTTTGTTTTCTGGATGACCCTGTTTCTATTTTGTTTGTCTTGATTTTTAGGTTCCATATAAAAGTGAAATCATATGATAATTTGTCTTCCTCTGTCTGACTTATGTCACTTAGCATAATAATTTCTAAATCCATCCATATTGTTGGCAAGATTTCATTATTTTAATGACTGAGTAATATTCTACTGCATTCAGTTCAGTTCAGTTCAGTTGCTCAGTTGTGTCCGACTCTTTGCAACCCCATGAACTACAGCATGACAGGCCTCCCTGTCCATCACCAACTCCCGGAGTCCACCCAAACCCATGTCCATCAAGTTGGTGATGCCATCCAACCATCTCATCCTCTGTCATCCCCTTCTCCTCCTGCCCTCAATCTTTCCCAGCATCAGGGTCTTTTCAAATGAGTCAGCTCTCCGCATCAGGTGGCCAAAGTATTGGAGTTTCAACTTCAACATCAGTCCTTCCAATGAATACCCAGGACTGATCTCCTTTAGAATGGACTAGTTGGATCTCCTGGAGACGGACTGGTCTGTCTCCAACGGACTCTCAAGAGTCTTCTCCAACACCACAATTCAAAAGAATCAATTCTTCGGTGCTCAGCTTTCTTTATAGTCCAGCTCTCACATCCATACATGACTACTGGAAAAACCATAGCCTTAACTAGATGAACCTTTGTTGGCAAAGTAATGTATCTACTTTTTAATATGCTGTCTAGATTGGTCATAATGTTCCTTCCAAGGAGCAAGCATCTTTTAATTTCATGGCTGCAATCACCATCCACAGTGATTTTGGAGCCCAGAAAAATAAAGTCAGCCACTGTTTCCACTGTTTCCCCATCTATTTGCCATGAAGTGATGGGATTAGATGCCATGATCTTAGTTTTCTGAATGTTGAGCTTTAAGCCAACTTTTTCACTCTCTTCTTTCACTTTCATCAAAAGGCTCTTTCATTCTTCTTCACTTTCTGCCGTAAGGGTGGTGTCATCTGCATATCTGTGGTTATTGATATTTCTCCTGGCAATCTTGATTCCAGCTTGTGCTTCCTCCAGCTCAGTGTTTCTTATGATGTACTCTGCATATAAGTTAAATAAGCCGGGTGACAATATACAGCCTTGACGTACAGATTTATCATATCTTCTTTATCCATTATCTATCATTGGACACTTTTGTTGCTTTCATATCTTGGCTATGACAAATAATGCTGCAGTGAACACATGAGTTCATATATCTTTTCAAAGTAGCATTTTTGTTTTCTTTAGGAAAATACCCAGGAGTGAAATTTCTGGATTGTATGATAGTTCTGGGGCTTCCCTGTTGGCTCAGTGGTAAAGAATCCACCTGCCAGTGCAGGAGACACAAGTTCGATCTCTGGGTGGGGAAGATCCTCTGGAGAAAGAATTGGCAACCCAGTCCAGTATTCTTGCCTGGGAAATCCCGTGGACAGAGGAGCCTGGTGGGTTACAGTCCATGGGGTCGCAAAAGAGTTGGACACAACTTAGTGACTAAACAACGATAGTTCTTGTTTTAATTTTTTAAAATAAAAAAAAATAAAATAAAATAAAAAAAGTTAAAACAAGTTTGTTCTATTTTTATTTTTTTGAGGAACCTTTACGCTCTTTTCCACAATGGCTAGACCACCTTACCTCCCATCAAGAGTGCATGAGGGCTCCCCTTTCTTTACATCTTCACCAATATTTTTGTTGTTTTTTGATGATGGCCATTCTGACAGGTGTGAGGTAATATTGCATTGTGTTTTTGGTTTGCATTTTCCTGATGATCACTGATGTCAGAGCATCTTTTCATGTGTCTGTTGGTCATCTGTATGCCTTCTTTGCAAAAATGTATATGCAGGTCCTCTGCCCATTTTTTTAACTGGATTTAAACACTGCCGGTCTTCAAAGCCAGACATTTGCAGGCTCATCTTCCCTGTGCTGGAACCGCAGGGCTGGGGAGCTCCCTGTGGGAATAGGATTTCTGGCTCTTTAGGGAGACCTCTGCAGTTGTGAATTTTTTCTTGCTGGTGGGTCACCTTGCTCGGGGCGGGGATCCACACTAGACTTCCATCTTCTTCTCCTCCCCCCTTCTGTTGTTCCTCCTTCTTTACATCTTTAGTTATGGAAAATCTCTTCTGCCAGTCTGCAGGTCATTCTCAAATATAGTTATTCTGTAAGCAGCTGTAATCTTGGTATTTCTGTGGGAGGAGATGAGCTCAGGATATTTCTACTCCACTGTCTTGTTTCAGATCCTAGGAGAAGACTTTGTGATGGAAATGTGTTGCCTTTTATTATGTTTACATAGAGTTTCAGTGACTTTGAGACATTCAGAAATGACCAGCAAGCAGTTGATTAAAGTACTTTCTATTCAGGCTGACTTTTTCTTTCACTTATATTAAGAACTATGCTTCTGATTATTGGATTTCTCTCTCTCTCTCTTTTTCTTTTTTTTTGGCAAAACTGAAGTTAAACCTATACTTTCCAGGCATTTGATATATACTTTATAATGGGGACAATGCTTAATACTTCTACTGTTTTGCTGCTGTCTCTTTTTCTATTTCCCTTCCTACCACAATAATTAAGGAGTCTACACTTGGCCCATACTGCTCATAAATTTATAAATCATGGCCATGCTGCTCTTTCTGGCCCTTGCTAGCTGCAATTTATTTTGTGACGTGGCCTTTTTGACTTGGCCTATGCATGTGTCAAATTGTCTTATACATGTCCTTGATCTTTTGCCCTGCTAACATTTCGCATATGATTACATTTCAGAGTTTGGAATCTTCAATCATGCAGTAAACAGTGATGCTGAATTAATTTTAAATTCCAGAGATTGAAAAGGAGGTCAACTTGGAGCTAGAGACTGACCGAATTTCTGCGGGAGGCAGAGCACCTTAAAAGCTTGTATTTCAGCCAGATGATTTGTGAGTTACCCTTGTGGCTGTTATTCAAAGAGAGAAATTACTGCTCGGGAGGTGAAAGCCAAGACAGTGCCTCACTGCTGGTCAGTGTCTCATCATATTTGGAGAATAAAGGTAGAGACTATCAAGAATGGTTTGAACCAGAAAAACCTGGTTGATTAGGACCATGTTTGAGCTCCAGGTTTTGCCAGGAAAATGGGAATCTGTGCTGGGAAGAGCCAGGTAGTGCTTCTTCATCCCCCTACCCAGAGCAGAAACATTGGAAAACAGCTCCATCCTCTCCGTGAACCCATCCTGTCAAACAATCAATTTCACTGGCCTTAGCGCTCAATGATTCCTTTTCTTCAATGCCTTTCACATACACAGTGCAGATCCAACAGTACTGTCACGGAGTTTGGTGATTGTCAGGAAGGGAATAAATGTCTCTTTGATGGGTGTTTTGTTGTGCCTATTTAAATATGGCCTCTGTCACCTGATGCTTGTGGAATGACCTCTTGTCTCAAAGGCTGGCCTCTCTGTTTCTGCATGGGAGGCAGAGGTGTGCTCTTCCTCCCACCCGTTTTAAATCTTGTCAAGATTTAAAATGATGCAGACATCAAATGAATGTTTGCCCTTTTCTCCCTTCTCAGACCAACTCTGCACTCTAGTAATAGTATTGCCATGGATTGTATAGATACAAAAGCAAAGAGATAAAATGATAATTAGTACTAATGAGTATAGTGTAAAATGTTAAATGTCTGCAATATGACCTGGTCTGTTCACAGACAAATGCACACAGATTTTTTTTCAGCTTGTTTCAGTGGAGACAGGTCAGAATAAACTGGGGATTTCTTCTTCAAACAGGCCCACCCAGGATACATTTTCCCCATGAGAAGCAATGGCAGATGATACAGCTAGAAATGCACTGTGTATATGACCAGCAAAGAGGAGAACAAAAGTTGAGCGTCAAATCCTGTGATTGATTAGAGTAAGATAAGTAAATCACTATTTCGAGGGAAGTCTTTATTGATAGCAGATCAGAAGTATAAGATCAATTCACATGAGTATGAAAATCAAACTAAACATACTCCTGGAATTCAACATTACCAAGTATATCAACTTAGATTAAGCTTCTTCATGCTTCATGTTTAATAAGATTAGAAAATCATGTTGTAATTTGCATATTTAGTTGAGAAGGGATAGTAATACTTTCCGCATGATTCAAAATCCTCATTTCATGGTAGAGAGTTCTAAGGCCTAGAGAAAAGATGACTGTCCATGGTCAACATGGTGTCATGGCAAGAACATAGGCTTTGTAGACACAGGAATCTGAGATTGATTTCTCAACTTGCCATTTGACCTTGAGCCAGTTTCTTAAGTTTGCTTAGTCTTAGTTCCCCAATCTGTAAAATCAAGATGTTAATCCTTGTCATTCAAGTTTATTGGAGAAAATAAATAACTTAAAACCTCCAAAATGATGTCAGGCATGTAGTAGGCTCTGAACTCAGGGGTATTGCTAGTATTATTACGTATGCTCAGAGAAGACAGATTTGGAAATAGAATCTATATCCACATTCTAGGATTCAGCTTTTGTTTTTCTATTTTATACAGCTCCAAAATCAAGTTTCTATCAGTGAAAACTAGTATTTGTGGAAAGTTTGCCTACAGTTTCGCGTCTGCTACTCATGACTAAATGGAAGGGGCAGTATTATAATCCAGCTGGAATGGTAGGTGACACTGACTTCGAGAAGTTACATATCTTGCTCAATAATGCCAATAGAGTTGAAACTGGGTCCAAACTCAGGTCTCCCTCTGCCTTGAACCACTTCAGATTTACTCCTTTGTATTCATTGTTTTCCTGATCACCATTTTCTCTATTCCCTACTTGAGGTATAGTGTTAGTGCTCCACAAATACATTCTATTTCTTATTCTACATATAGAAATTTTGAAATGGTAACATATCTGGTATATTGAATTATTTGAAACTATAGGGTACAACTAGAGAACCAATTTATCACAGTATCTCAAACACTATGGGTATTTCACTCCTGTAACTAGGATAAAATCTCAGCCATCCACTGAGATTTTAGGCAATCTTAGATGGGAGATTATCAACTGACCTTCCAGCCGTGATGGTAACTGGTACTTGACTAGCTCTTGTAATATAAACAACTATAAAGCTGGACAAATAGGTATGGAGCAACTACTTTCAGATGATGGATGACAGACAACAATGGACTGTAATCTGTGAGAGAAGAAAAATATATCATCCTCATGATTACCGCAGATTTTTGACTAAAGGCACTTTTAGGCCATGGTACAGGAATTTGAAATCCTAGCAAAGTATGGCAGTCTCACTGAACTGAGGACAGACTTCGGGGCTGCTGAGGCTAGAACTTGTCGGGATGGATATCTAAAAGGAGGCAGCTGGTCAGAAAATAAGTTTCAGAAATCTGCTTTGTGATCTCTTGAAATCTTTAGCCAAATACTAAGATACATGTACGGGGAGAGACTTGGCAAGGCTGGGGGTTCTCCAGGCAAGAATACTGGAGTGGGTTGCCAGGCCCTCCTCCAGGGGATGTTTCCAACCCAGGGATTGAACCCAGGTCTCCTGCATTGCAGACAGATTCTTTACTGTCTGAGACACCAGAGAAGCCGATGAATACTGGAGTGGGTAGCTTTATCCCTTCTCCAGGGAATCTTCCCAACCCAGAGATTGAACCCAGGTCTCCTGCATTACAGGTGGATTCTATACAAAATACCAAAAACATTGCAAAAAAGGAATAAAAGACCTAAATTTAAGGAGAAATATACCATATATCGACCACAAGATTTAATATTAAGAAATTAATTCTTTCCAAATTATCCTATAGATTCATACAATGCCAATCTGAATCCAAGCAGTGTAAAAAATAGAAACCAATAAGCTGGTTTGTATGGAAATGCAAAAGAGAATAGCCCCCAAAATTTTAAAAATAAAGAACTTATACTATTTGATTTCAAGATTTGCCTTAAATTTTTATAATCAAATATTATTATTGATGTAAGGGTAGACAAGGGACTTCCCAGATGGCACTAACGGTAAAGAACATGTTTGCCAATGCAGGAGAGGTAAGAGACTCTGGTTCAGTCTCTAGGTCAGGAAGATGCCCTGGAGGAGGGCATGGTAACCCATTTCAGGATTCTTGTCTGGAGAATCCCATGGAGAGAGGAGCCTAGAGGGCTACAGTCCATAGGGTGGCAAAGAGTCGGACACGACTGAAGTGACTTAGCACGCACACAAGGATAGACAAATAGGTCAATAGAATGGAGGAAACGAGTCCATAAATAGACCCACACATGCATGATGTTATTGTTTTAAAGATGATTGCAGATTCTTAGATATACCTCCCATCAGGATATGGGGTTCTCTTGAACCTGATTGGAATTGACACTATGATTTCTGAGAGTAAGAGGCAACACATTTTTTTGCCAGGTTCTCTTTGGACACGTCTTCTGTGGGAAGCCACTCCTTATGTAAGAAGTTTGCCTCCCTGTAGTTGCCATGCTGGAGAGGTCATGTGTAAACATTTTGGTTGGCACTCTCAGCTGAGCCTCTATAGCCAGCCAGCTTGCCAATCACGTGAGTGAGCCATGTCTGAGCCCATCGGAATCGAGCCTTCATATTTCTGCAAGCCGATGCAACATCTAAGTGTATCCACATGAGAAACTCCACAAATAAATTGTCTGGCAGAGCCTTTCTCAGATTGCTGACTCATAAAGTAGCAAAGTAAAAGCTCTGTTCTAAGCCAGTCATTCCTGTGGTAGTTTACTGTGGGGAAAAAGTGATTGGATAATTTAATGGGTAAATGAGTCTTTTCCAGAAATGGTGCAAGAACAACTGGATGTCTATATGGAAAAAAAATAAACCTCAATCCGTACTTTGCACTATATATAAAGCAGCTCAAACTGGAAGATAGAATCAAATGTAAGAACAAAATAGTTAGACCATCTAGATTAACACATTAAATATTACATTATTCATGTAATGGACAAACACATCATTACATTATTTATATAATGGACTATACTCAACAATCAAGTCAGTCAATCCTAAAGGAAATCAACTCTGAATATTCATTGGAAGGACTGATGCTGAAGCTGAAGCTCCAATACTTTGGCTGCCTGATACAAAGAGCCAACTCATTGGGAAAGACCCTGATGCTGGAAAAGATTGAGAGCAGGAGGTGAAGGGCGTGACAGAGGATGAGATGGTTGGATGGCATCACTGACTCAATGGACATGAGTTTGAGCAAACTCCAGGAGATAGTGAAGGACAGGGAAGCCTGGTGTGCTACAGTCCTTGGGTTGCAAATAGTTGGACACAACTTAGCGACTAAATAACAACGACATACTCAACAATAAGGAAGAAAAATAACACACTGATAATATGCAACATCAGGGATGTATTTCAAACACATTGTCCTGAACAAAATAAGCCAGATGAAAGAAGACATATTATATGAATTCACTTATATAAAGTTCTAGAAAAGTGAAACTAATCTGTGATGATATTGAACACTAGTGGCCTCTGCACAAAGGATGAAATTCTAGCACTGATTCCCTTTGTTTATGGCAAGTCTCTAACCCTGATTATTTTTCTTTTAGGTGCTTTCGTGGCTTCCGCAGAAATACTCCTGAAGGGACTCTCTAATTGTATTTGTCATGATTTCAGTCTCATACTTTTTATATCCTGTGGCCCCTTCCAAGTGAGGTCTCTCTTTCAGGGTTCCATTGTACACTCAGGGGCTCTCCTGAGCAAAGTTTACTTTAAGGTAGCTTGAGGTCAGTTTCTTCCCCATGTGGACCACATCTCACCACTGAAAATACTCACAAATCTTTGTCCCACCAAGAATTGCAGTTTGTTCCCAGTGTAGGGTTTTACTCTGTAGCCATGGGCTTCAGCTTCTTGCCTCAGGCTTTTTCAAGCATGGTTCTGACATTAGTCTTGGACTCCAGATATGCCAGGCAGTCAAGGTCAACCACTCTCAGCCATTCACTTGATGCTTCTCTTATTTGCCCTCTTCCCTCCTCTATGATGGGAAGAGAAATTATTATGGTCTTCCAAACAGGCTTCAGTAGTTTTGGTTTGCAAGCCCTTTAAACTTCAGTCCTTTTATACCCTCAAGAGGGTGGATGAGCAAATCTTGGCTGATGTCCGATTTCCACACTGATTTCCTATCATTTGCTTTGCAACTTCTGCACAGGTGGTCTCACCCTGCACTTTGTAATCTAGGGGTACTTAGTACCTATTGTTTGCTTTCTCCAATTTTAGACTGAGGCAGAAATAGTCCAATTTTAACATCTTGTTGCAGAAAGGGGGCATTTCAAAGCCCTGGGAGTTGACCTTTAGCTGACATTCTTGGCTTTCCAAAGCAGAGCACTTTTACTAAATTATTGGCTGCAGAAAACCTGTCAGAAGATTCAGTTTGTCCACAATTAACATTAATGTCAAGTGTGACAGCTGTTTTTGTGATGCTTTCAGTAATGAAAATTCTCTTGTCTCAGCAGTGTTTGTGCCACCCACAAGTGAAAAAAAGCTGACTGTCAATGGGTGTCAGGAGGTTCTTCTGCCCTGCTGAATGATTCTATGTTTTCACTTTATAGTTTTGTTTTAAAATAAAAGTCAGTATATTCAGCACTATAGTGTGATATATCATAGTCTCATTGATATTAAGAGAAAGCTTTATTTTACTTTTTGTGTGCTTTTTAGTTTACTGAGGTGTGATTGACATACCAAAACCCCCACACATTTACTGTCTATATCTTGGTAAATCTGGATATATGCATATACCTGTGATGCTATCACAAGCAAGGTACTAAACATATTCTTCATCTCTGAAGATGTCCTTGTGTTCTCGTGTGTGTGTGTGTGTGTTATTTGTGGTAAGAACAATTAACATGAAATCAATCCTCATTTAATGATGCATAGTACCCTATAGTTAACTATAGATACTACTGTACAGTAGATCTCTAGAACTTACTAATTTCTTGTAATTGGAACTTTATACATATTAATCAATAATAATTTCCAATTTCCGCTTACCCCCAACCCCTGGCAACCACCATTCTAGTCTCTGCTTCTATGAGTTAAAACTTATGGCAATTGCTATTAAATCAGCAGTATCTGTTGTGATGACAGTTATCTGGGGCTGAAGTAAAATAAACTTCTTATTAACAAGAAATGTCAGACAAGTTGATATAGTCATGCATTTCCCTGATAGAAATAGGAACCAGTGTTAAAAGCAAACCAGAACCTAAGAATGTGTAGTGACTACTATGATTTTGTTGATAAAGAACAGATTTTCTACTGGGAAGTTGAATTTCCTTCTTCTCCCTTTCTATTGATTGCTCTCTAAGTGTCATTTTAGGTATAGAATTGTTTATCTTGTAAGAAGATCCAGTGGCTTCCATTTAAAATTGGCATTTCCCTCTTCTCCTTTTGTCTTATGCAAATGAAAGAAAAATGAAAACAATATCTGTCTTCAGGAAAAGTGGGAGGCAGCATAAATTTGGAACAACAAAGTAGGTGAAGTGGTATAATGATGGTGGTGATCAGACAGAGGGATGGGAAGAGTGAGAAGGTGTTCCTCTAGATAGATCCCAGAAATCAGCGTGCTTTTCTAAGGCAGGGGCCTGAGAGGTGCAAAACTAAGACCTTTGCCAGGAAATTGGGAACAAGGGTCACTGACTGGCATGGAAGTTTTCCCTCTGCTTGGTTTTTTTCCTCATAATTGAAGAACGAGATCAAAGGAGGAATTACATAAGTAAAACAATTTGCGAAAAGTAGCCCATCTTTGTGGTGCAGGGTGGGCCTGCAGGGGTCTTTATATTATAAACGATTGACAGTCTCTACAGCTAGGGAGTGCTTCCCAGGTGGCACGGTGTTAAAGAATCCACTTGCCAGTGCAGGAGACACAAGAGATTCCAGGTTTGATCCCTGGGTTGGGAAGATCTCCCAGAGTAGTAAATGGCACCTGCTCCAGTATTCTTGCCTGGAAAATTCCATGGACAGATGAGCCTGGTGGGCTATAGTCCATGGAACGTACACACACAGCTAGGGAAAAGTAAATTCTCAAGGAGCTCTTAGATAATATTATGGGATACTGGGAGCCATGTCCAGGCTCCTACCTGATATGACCCTCTTTCATATAATTGGTTCAGGAAAATTTTACCTCTTTCAAAAGATGAAAATTTTTTAAAAATTAGCATACATATAAAGTTATTACTAGAAAAAAGAAGAAATGGAAACAAGAAACAAATCATTGATAAAGAATTCAGTAGAAATACATGGCAGGTGGAAACTGTAACCAGATATTTCACCATTCATTAAAAAATTAAAGAGGCAATTGCTCTAATATAGAAAAGAGACAAAGCAGAAATATGAGGTGAGGGAGAGGTGGTGGTTAGAGACTATGAAGAGATAAAGTGTGAGCTGGCAGAGTTCAGGAGGGTCAAAGCAAAAAAATAAATAAACTATAAACAAAGCTACTCTGAACTAAAGGCAAACAGCCCAAGAGAGACTGGAGGTTGATGAAGTACAAGAAGGGACCTGATAAAAATGGGACACATTAAAGTGGAAGCAAAGAGTTTAAAAGGTTAGAGAAACAATAATGAACAGACAAGGGTGATATGCATAACTGGTGTCCTAAGGAGGAAAAAAGGAGATAATTATTTAGGAAAATATTTAGAATTTTTATGGGTAAAAGAATCTACAGTTTGAAAGAGCGTGCTATTTCCCAAGACCTAGAATGATAAATACAAACCTCAAGTATTAAGACAAACATTTGGAACATGTTACAATGCAGGCAATTTTGATTCCAAGTGTACTGAAAATTACTTAAGGATAAACTTCAGCCGGTCAGAAGTGGCAAAATATAGAAAAGGGTGGTATGTTCTGAATCTATATAAACAAACATGGGGAATATGGCCTAGAACCCAATGCAAATGTTACAAACCCTGACAGATAATGGAAAGAGACAATAAGAGAGGAGAATGGATTATTATTATTTGTCTGCTTTCTCATCTTTTAGTGAACTGTTAAAAGATATTAATGTTAAATTGACAAAACAACTGATAGAGACATACAAACGGGATAGGTGGCAGTGGAGTGGTCTCTCCTTATAAGAAAAAATATTTTATCAGTGATACTGTTTTGTTGGAGCATTGTGGTAATAATGACCAGACTGACTTGCAATTGGTTTTATTATGCTTAAATATTTTCTAAAGAACAATGCATGTTCTTCTTCTTGGGATCTGGCATGAACTGCTCGCATAGAGTCATCCTTGGTAATCCACTGGATAAACATACAATTACACTTACCATTACAAAGGAAAATGCTAAAAAAGATAATTTCATCAGCTAAACCAGGCAGCAGGGTAGAGGGAGGCAATGAGAAAGCAAAAATACAGGTGCTAATTTCTCTTTGGTCAAAGTATAGAGTTAACTGGAACTGCAAAAAATATGCCCCTGTGACTGAGTAGGCAAGAATTTATTAAATAAGGATCTCACAGCACAAACCATATAAGAAGGATTTATAATCTGTGATAATTCAAAGAAACTTCTATTCTATTCTAAACTTCAAAGAAACAGAGGATTATATAAAATTATATAAAGTCATAAATATGAACGTTATCACTAAGGAGAAAACTCTTCCAAATTTTCAGAGAGAAATGAGATATTAATACAATACAAAATGGAAAACAATAGACTGTATAGGGAAATTTTTTCAAAAAAAGAATAAAGGCACTTTTTCTCAAGAAAATGAGAAGTTTCTTTCTCCACAAGCTGTCATGGCCTCTTTACCCCTGTTTCTTTTTTTGTTGTTTTTTTCCTGCATGTCTTGAATGCAGAAGCCATGAAAAAAAAACATACCTTTCTCTCTTGGAAAAGCTTATGGTAGGGCTGGGAGGTGGGGGTTGTGCTGACACTATAGCAGAGAATCACAGGCTTTTATAACCATAACTGTTATCAACCATGGTTGATTGACTATTACTTTGCATACTTTTAATTATGCCCCAGGGGGTCTCAAACTCCATCGATTTATTTAATTGGCTTCAGTCAGAGGTAAAAACCTTATTGATCTGTCCATGCGGATGCTTCCTTCTCTCTGCGTGAACTCTACCTTTCAAAGAGAGCTAGAGACGGTCACGCATTAAGTAAATATGAAAGAGAAAAACAAATATCATATATTAACACATATAAGTGGAATCTGAAAATATTGGTGAATGTATAGATGGTCTTATTTACAAAGCAGAAATAAAGACACAGACATAGAGAACAAATGTTATGGTCACAAAGGGAGGCAAAGAAGGGGGTGGGAGGAATTGGGAGATTCATATATACACTACTATGTATAAAGTAGATACTACTTTATCAAGTAGATACTTGATCTTTGCGAGAAGGCTGAGAGGCAACGCATAAAATAGATACTATGAGAACCTGTTGTGTAACACAGGGAACTCTTCTCAGTACCCTGTGGTAACCTAGTTGGGAAGGAAACCCCCCAAAAAGTGGGGATATCTGTACACACATAGCTGATTGACTTTGCTATATGGCGGAAACCAACAACATTGTAAAGCAAATATACTGCAGTGAAAATTAAAAGATCAACAAAACCAAACCAAAGAGAAGCTTTTGCAAATTTCTACGAGGATCTTAGGAGCTGATTTGAAATGCAAAGCAAACGTTCAGAAGAAATGAAGTTGCCTAAGCTTGTTAAATGCATATAAAGGCCTATCTGGGGATTTGGACGTGGAGGCTTTTCATCCCCTCCCTCTGCCTCAGCCTGGGCCTGCGGGCAGCAGTATCCTGCCTGGCTGTGGCCAGACAGCAAAGACCTTGACCTTCCTGTGGTTCCACCTCTTCAAAGCTTCCCTGGAGGTACAGAACTTTATTCAGTTCTTTAAAAGATGAGCGCTTGAGCGCACCTCATTCACTGTGGCCATCCATTCTCACAAGATCAGACCAGCCTCTTTGCCGTTAGGACTCTTGATTTTCCAAGTCCCTGTAATTTATGCGTGTTGCTCAAGCACTACTGTCTCCCTCAGTGGAAACAGCAGTTGTTAGATTGTTTGCCAGTATATTTATCTCCAGTCTTGCTGCCATGCTGAGCTGGCAAAACAGATGCATTCATAATGTCCGTTTTCTGCAGGCGAGGCTCTTTGCACTTTGCCTCCCATGGCGACAAACCCAGCATGGTTGCAAGGCTGAGGGGAAACTCCAGGTCCCTTCCCCAGCTGGCTCCCCAAATGCTGCAGGCAGACCGTGTGCAAGGCCACTCCTGA
The DNA here is from genome assembly GCF_033118175.1 of Dama dama. Lineage (NCBI taxonomy): Eukaryota > Metazoa > Chordata > Mammalia > Artiodactyla > Cervidae > Dama > Dama dama. The sequence goes on from NC_083710.1 coordinate 53,275,037, forward strand.
GCGCTGAGGGCAGGCTCCAGCCCCATCCACTTGGCCCCTGCTTCTCTGTTTCTCTCAGGACAGTGTGTGTGAGATGACTTGTTAAAAACTACGCTGGCTTCCGGAACCCTTAGGAAGCTGCTGCCTTTCATTGTAATTACCCTTCACACCATTGTGCTGGTTAGCAGGGCCAATTGACTCTTAGGATAAAATTAGATTCTGAATATAAAGTCACATGGGTATGCAATTATGTTCTAACTGGGCCATGTGATTGCAGATAGTCCTGTCCATCTCTGCACCCCAACAACTGCCCCCCCCCCCCCCCCCACCAAGATGCCCTTGTTCTTCCCAACCTCTTGCTGAACTCTGTTAGAACACCCCTAAGGGATAAGGCTACAGGGATGAAACCAAAAACCTTCCTAAAATGAGGCCGGTGGGTACCTGCCGGCTTGAATGCTTCCAAATATTTCTCTGCAGTGCACAATATTTCTTTTCAAATGACGCTGAATGCATTGTAAGCTTGGGTGAGGTAGATGTGTCCTGTTTTCTAATAGCTGTGTTTAAAAAAAAAAAAAAACTAGAAATTAAAAAATAATCTAGATTAAGCAAATTTTAAAAAATCAGATGAGATTAGGGGTCTTCAGGATGGTGTCTACTACACGATTCCACTTACATGATGTGCATAAACTAGTCAAATTCATAGAGTCAAAGTGGAGTGCTGGTTGCCAGGGGCTGGGAATTTAGAATTCTGCTGTACAATACTGGGCCTATAGTCAACAATACACTTAAAAATTGAAGCGAGCGCATTTCATACGTTCTTACTGCTACAAAATAAATACACACCATCCAGGGGAACATTAAGAAAGAGGACTTGAAATCGAAGATGACTTTGGCCCTGCTGCTCTTCGGTGAGTGAGGCCCAGATGTCAGGGCCCCGCGGTCTCACGTGCTTGTCATGGGTCAGTGCAAAGATGCTGTCCTGTCGGACATTGTTTCCCCCTGATCTAGAGGCATTCAGTGAATATTTGTTGAAGGAATACATCAGCAGAGTTGCCTTCTGCTGAAGACAAAGAGTAGTGGATTATCTTCTCTCAAAGATGCACGTGACCCTCATGGATTTTTGAGTCAGAAGGGGACCATGGCTCTTTGTGTCAGGGAGAAGCAATGGCTGTAGCCCATTGCTTTTCTGGCTCCCCACCCATGTGTGCAGAAGTTGGGTTGACTTCAACCCTCTAGACTTCCCAGAGGAGGGGAAAACCTCAAGAAGATACCAGCTTTGCTAATAAGAAGAGGCTTGGGCCAGCTTCCCTATGAACTATTAGTAGCAGAGATGCCCTTGTATTTATACCCAAGTCTCTGCAGCACTTCATTATATTCATATGTGGAAATCAATTCATGAACTCAGTACTCTGAGTCAAGGGTTATTCAAAAATGTGGATTTAGTAATAAGGCTTGGGATTAAGAAGTAGAATTCCCAACATGGATGCATGGGGCAAGAACCATCTGACACCTAGTTAAGAATTCATCTAAACCAGATTGAAAAACTAAAAAAATTGTTCTCAGTTTCATAATAAAGGAAAATTGTTAACTGGAATCAGTTTTCTATGTCTTATGAAATTCACGTTTTTTAACTATGAATAGTAGAATATACATATGAAAGATGTGGACTCAGTTATTCTCAAATTGATCCTGAGAAATCTGAGAGGTTTTTTTTTTTTTTTAATCTTTAAATCTGTCCAGGTTTTGTTACAAAGGCAGAGGAACCAGAGATCAAATTGCCAACATCCGCTGGATCATTGAAAAAGAAAGAGAGTTCCAGAAAAACATCTACTTCTACTTTATTGACTACACCAAAGCCTTTGACTGTGTGGATCACAACAAACTGTGGAAATTTTTTCAAGAGATGGGAATACCAGACCACCTGACCTGCCTCCTGAGAAATCTGTATGCAGGTCAAGAAGCAACAGGTAGAATTGGACATGGAACAACAGACTGGTTCCAAACTGGGAAAAGAGTAAATCAAGGCTGTATATTGTCACTCTGCTTATTTAACTTCTATGCAGAGTGCATTACAAGAAATGCCGAGTTGGATGAAGCACAAGCTGGAATCAAGATTGCCAGGAGAAAACTCAGATTCAAAGATGACACCACCCTTATGGCAGACAGCGAAGAACTAAAGAGCCTCTTGATGAAAGTGAAAGAGGACAGTGAAAAATTTGGCTTAAAACTCAACATTCAGAAAATTAAGATCATGGCTTCTGGTCCCATCACTTCATGGCAAATAGATTGGGAAACAATGGAAACAGTGAGAGACTTTTCGGGCTCCAAAATCACTGCAGATGGTGACTGCAGCCATGAAATTAAAAAAAGTTTGTTCCTTGGAGGAAAAGCTATGACAAACCTAGACAGCATATTAAAAAGCAGACACATTACTTTGCCAAAAAAGGTCCATCTAGTCAAAGCTATGGTTTTTCCAGTAGTCATGTATAGATGTGAGAGTTGGACTGTAAAGAAAGCTGAGCGCCAAAGAATTGATGCTTTTGAACTGTGGTGTTGGAGAAGAATTTTGAGGGTCCCTTGGACTGCAAGGAGATCCAACCAGTCCATCCTAAAGAAAATCAGTACTGAATATTCATTGAAAGGACTGATGTTGAAGCTGAAATTCCAATACTTTGGCCACTTGATGCGAAGAACTGACTCATTTGAAAAGACCCTGATGTTGGGAAAGATTGAAGGCAGGAGGAGAAGGGGATGACAGAGAATCAGATGGTTGGATGGCATCACCAATGTGATGGACATGAGTTTGAATAGGCTCCAGGAGGAGTTGGTGATGGACAGGGAAGCCTGGTGTGCCTCAGTCCATGGGGTCGCAAAGAGTTGGACAAGACTGAGCAACTGAACTGAACTGAACTGACAGATACCTGAGTCTCATCTGGCCTACAAGGTTGAGTGTGCTAAGCTAGGTTAGCTGGTCTCCATATAGAATTTTGTCCTAAAGCAGCTTCTTTCTGGTTTGGTGTGGTATCCACTGGTTTCCAGTTGGATGGGTGGAAGGAGAAGTAAAGGCAGTTTTGTCATGTTCAAATGTTGCTTGTCTGCAATTCTTTAGGACTGAGACCCTTAATTATCATTTCTGGGAGGACATGGAGAAGAGGGAGTTAGGTTGGAGTAGATGGGCCATTGGTCTTTCTCAAGGGAAATGATTTTGGAGAAGAGTTGGTGAAACAGTTCTCCCATGGCCTCTTTTGCTGTGTAATTTGTTCTAGAAGGAGTCAATTGATATCAACAACCATAACAACACTTGGTATTCATTGAGTATCCACTGTGTTTTTGGGGGAATGTGTTAAGTGTTTTATGTATATCATCACATTTAAATCTTTAGTAAACCCTATGAATTTCACAGTACTCTGTCTATGAGGTGGATGGGAAAATCTAGGAGTAGAGAGATCAAGAAACTTCCCCATAGTTAGTCAGAGAGGTTCTCCTGTGGAGGTATGGCTGGGAGGGGTGTGTGCAGGGACCCCAACTAAGGAGGGAGAAGAAAACAGAGACAAACTCTTTAGGCCTGGGGTTGTCTTCCCAGGCACTCGTGTGTGTGTGTGTGTGTGTGTGTGTGTGTGTGTGTGTGTGTGTAATACTACATTGTAGTATTAAGCACATTTTAGCCAGTTGAGGATTCATCATGAAGGCTAAATGGAGTGATGTACAAGTGGAAATAGAAACTTGTGGGTAATTTCCCATCTTGTTGGATAACTGTCAAATGAAAGGGATCATGACGTCCACAGGAATGCTAGAATAACAACCTGATTATAGTATCTGGCACTTGCTTCATAGAGTAGCACTCTTCCAAAAATTATTCTCTGAAACCAATAGGATAGCAACCATCTTATAAGTCCATGTAGGGAAAGCATGTCCTTAAAAATAACACTCTTCTGAAGTCAAGGACTAGGGATTGAAGTGGCTATCAACTTCACTTGCTGTTTAGCCAAGCTGCCCAGGTTTTATTCCATAGTCATTTCTTTTACACATTTTTGAAAATTTCATTAGGAAGGGAAGAAGGGAGAGTAGTGAGGGGTGTACAAAGCAGAAATAAACCCTGCTTTAGAAATAATCCTATAGTGGTTCAGTTTCTTTCCAACCTCAGTGAAACAAATAAAAACCCAAGAAAGTCTTAGTTTAACCAAGAAGGTGTAACAAGATGAAGAAAAATTTGATGGCCAGAGTGTCTCTTTTGGGGACAGCACTTTGTTCTGTGTGTGTGTGTGGTGGGTCGGGAGGGGTGGGGAGGGATTTCAGTGAATTGCCTGGGATAGAGAGTGAGACCCAAAGGGCCTGGGAAAGAAAAGATAACCCCTTAACCGCTATAAGGGAGATATAAGATGAGAAAGGAAATTTGTGGGGAAATGGGTGGGGGTGAGGGAGAAGAGTCAGAACTGGGAGCTCCGGGGGCAGCACAGTCTTAAGAGGTTTTGGGAAACAGAAATGTGTTTTATGAATCTTTAAGTTGGTTTTCATTTGTGCTCTGTCAATTATCTCTTCTCCACTTTTGCCCTTAGACTCCCAATAATAATCTTCAGTGAAATGGGAATTTCTCTCTCTTCTTTTTAGGGGAATATAAGTGGATACTTTTGAGATATTTGAGGGGATGCCTTTCTGTGTTTGGGATTCCCAGGTGGCACTAGTGGTAAAGAACCTGCCTGCCAATGCAGGACACATAAGAGATGCTGCTTCGATCCCTAGGTTGGGAAGATCCGCTGGGGGAGGGCATGGCAAGCCACTGCAGTGTTCTTGCCTGGAGTATCCTATGGGCAGAGGAGCCTGGCGGGCTACAGTCCATGGGGTTTCAAAGAGTTGGACATGACTGAAGCGACTTGGCACATATGTGCTCTCTGTGTTTGGGTGAAAGTTGGGTTGAAAGTGGACATATACAGGCACAACTAACATCTGTGTTATAGAGTGGCAAGGTGACACTAACTTAAATAGGAACCTTCATATTTTTGGTCATTTAGAATACTGCATTTTTTATTTAGAGTATTTAATTTTGCCTTGCTTGTGACTCTATCTTTTCCATTTTGTGTGATGGCTCATATGGCTCTCTCTAGGAAGGCTAAGGTGGTTGATTACCTATTGGCAGATAATATCATTTGTGGGTAGATAATATCATTTGTTGCTTTCTCTAATGATTTATACGTCTTATGAATTTTTCAAAGCATAGTCCATAGCTTGGCAAGCTGTCAAAACAGTCATCGATAGTGTGGAGATACCATTCCCAGAGAATTAGTTCTGGATGGAATTAGTTCTGAATTGCAAAAATAAGAAAATAAGCTTACTGGGGAGAATGAGTTGTTCACGGTGAGCGAAAAGAAATGCGAAGGCAGATGGGAGTGAAGAGCTTTTTATCCTGCCTCTAAGGAAGCACTAGAAAGACTTTTGAAGATAATATCCTTAACATTTACACGGCTCTTCATATTTTTAAAGTGCTTCTTGGTAATTAAGCATCATTAATCAGATATTAGCTGCAGGTCATTCAATGAATCAGCTGTTGATTTAGACAGAAAGCTGTGCATGATTTGGGGGACTAGGAACAAGCATGATTCCTTTTACATTTTTCAAAAATTTGACTTTCTTGTGCTCACTGGAAGTTACTATATGTATGTGTGAGTTCTGATTGTGGATAATGATATGTACTTACTATTGTATGAATTCATGTTTATCTAGAATACCCACTTATAATTTGATAGCTTGATATTTGTAACATGTGTAGAGGTAAGACCATGCAGAGAAAATCCACGTGGTGTGTGAGTGAGTGGTTTGTTAGTGAGTCATCACTGAATGACCTCCCCCAGCACAGAAGGCATGCTGGCATTGAGCAGTCAGAAAACACACAGCCGAGTCACCCTCCTTCTCCAGATTGAACATTGCCACCTTGGATGCACCAAATGATTGTAAGGAGATCAGGAATAAATACCATTTTCCCTTCAAGTGGATGTCTTATCTGGCTATTTCTACGAATCGTAACTAGTTTATCTTCCATCTAACCTGAAAAGGAATTAAATATATACAATTAAGACTTAAGCTTATTTGGCACATTTATGTCAAATAAATATAAAGACAGGCTTATTTCTGACTAGTATTTCTGCATACATGTTCTTCAACCAATAACCACAAATAATTGAGGTCTGAGGGAAGCCACAGGTCTTTGAATTTTTAGGAAGTTAATGGGGACTCCTTTGGCTTTGAGGCTTGACTATATTAATATCAGTATGATTCTTGTCGATTTTCCTACAAAGGCTTTGAAACTGGTTATTTTTCCCAGCAGAGCTCTTCATGTCCTTCCTTCCTGTTATCATGCACAGTCTCTGTGGTCGGGTGGCCTGGAAGTGAATCCTGATTCTCCCACTCATTAGCTGTGTGACCTTGGGTAAGTTACTTTGCCTCTCTGATGCAAAGCAGTTTATTTCCTGCTATTAGATGTTAGGAGGATTAAATGAGTAAATATTTGTACGGTGTCTGGTGCATTTATAGTATACATCTTCCTCGATTTAAGATGGGGTTACATTCAGATAAACCTAAGCTAAGTTGAAAATGTCCTGGGTTGATTTAATGCATTTAATACACCTAGCCTACTGAACATTGGGCTTCCCTGGTGGCTTAGCAGTAAAGAATCCTGCAATACAGGAGATGTGGGCTCGATGCCTGAGTTGGGAAGATCCCCTGGAGAAGGAAATGGCAAATCACTCCTGTATTCTTGCCTGGGAAATCCCATGGACAAAGGAGCCTGACAGACTATAGGCCATGCGGGTACAATAGTCTGACACAACTTAGTGACTAAACCATCACGGCTGAACATCAGAGCTTGGCCTGACCACCTTAAATGTGCTTAGAACATTGACATTAGCCTAAAGTTGGGCAAAATCATCCAACACAGGGCCTATCTTATAACAGAGTGTTGAACATCTCACATAATTTGTTGAATACTGCTACTGAATGTGAAAAACAGGATGGTTGTCTGGGTACAGAATAGATGGTTGTTAAGTGTATCTGTTTGTTTACCCTGTGACCGCGTGGCTGCTAGCAGCTGTGGCTTGTCATTGCTCCCGGCATCATGAGAGAGCATCCTGCTATACCCAGGTGACCTGGGAAAAGATCAAAATTCAAAATTCCATGTATGGTTTCTATTAAATGTGTATTGCTTTTATTGCCGACTTGGGTTCTTGGACTCTTTAATCAATAAAAATTGATAAGAGGCCAGATGAGAAATTCAGGCAAGGCTTTACCGGGACTTGCGCTGCAAGAGGAGGGAGCAAAAACAAGTAACAACTTCCCTTGCTTGCTGTCTAAGAGGGGTGAGTGGGTCCCTCAAATGAGTTGCAGGTGGGGGCAGGTCCACGGGTTGGGCCAGAAGGGTGGCTGAGGTGGTCCACCCAGCCCCTGGTGGTGCCACATGCAGGGATCATGCACAGAAGCTGTCGTTGTTCCCAGAACCTCAGAAGCAGTAGTTGGTTTTTGGTCTTTTTCTGTCTTGTTGCTCATAATTTGCCCCAACTGCCTTTGCATGCAGTTATTTTTATTTATTTATTTATTTTTCAATATTCTTTTGCTGGAGAAGATGTTTGTCCACGTGTGAGTACTGCAGCAAAGTATCCCAGAAAAGGGTGCCGGGTCCCAGCCTGTCTCACTTGCACATGGATGTAAAAGTAAAAAAAGCATACATCGAAGCATCCTAAGTCAGAGATTGTACTACATAAGTATCTGTTAAATCTATTAAAAATTTCACCTTTAAAATACATTGCTGAGTCAAATCTAGAAGATACTCAGTGTTTGCTAAGTCTTTGTAAAATTCACATTTTTCAAATATTTTGCAAAAAATGAGCTTAGATTTCTTTACTTAGCAAGAAAAAAAGAAGAAAAAAAGGAGAAGAAAGAAAGAAATTATACCTAGTCTCTGGTGAATTTTAAGAAACAAAACTTGGCTAAATCTGCGCTACAAGCAGATATTTTCTTTGAAAATTCCAGGGATATGAGAATTGGGCAAAGAGTACTTGGTGATGACTCTGAACACTGTGAATGAGTTGGCAAAAAACTGAAGACTTGCACGAGCTGTGGCTTCTCACTGAGGTTGTTGATTGGTGGGTTGGAGGCAGGGAGCCTGGGAGGTCTTGGCAAAGCTTAACTGGATTTCTTCAGCGTTCCTCACATCCTATCTCAGTGCCCTCTAGGGTAAGGAAAGGTCAATAAGCAAGCCAGCAGCCAGAAGAAGAAAATTTGAACATGGAAGTGAGTTTTTCCAGGGATATTCCAAAAATTCTCAAATGGAACAATTTCCATTAGGTAAAAATATTTGAATGTTACACAAGAAACATTTAGAAGGGTGTTTGGTCCACAACAAAAAATAAAAATTATAACAGGCTTTAAGAATTCCTAAAAGACTGCATTATATTTAGAACATTTTCCCTTGGGAGTCAAAAGATCAGAATACTAATAGGGTCATAGGAATGAGGTTAGGAACTGAAATTGCACCAGGGATGCTCAGCCCCAAACCCGTTATAGAAACAGTTGGCCTGATCTATATTTCATAAGTTAATACAGATCTTATATTTCTTCTGAAGATGGACTCCACATTCCCCTTTTTTCCCCATAATATTGATTCAGGTTAGGAGGATGGTTAAATTTGGGTAGGCTAAATTACCATTTAATAATAGTTGACCCCCAACCCTACCTTGTATCTGTGGGGGTCTTGGATGGCTAGGAGATAGATCCCCCTTCACGTCTCCCTGGTAACATGTGTCTGTCTGCAATCCATGCAACATCCCAGAGCCCAGTATCTTCCCCTCCCCCCAAGTCAAAAGGTTTTTACATCTCTTACAGCTCAGTGGTAGAGAATCTGCCTGCCAATGAAGGAGATGTGGGTCCAATCCCTGGTTTGGGAAGATCTGGTGGAGAAGGAAATGGCTACCCACTCCAGTATTCTTGCCTGGGAAGTCCCATGGCCAGAGGAGCCTGGCAGTCTGCAGTTCATGGGGTCGAAAAAGAGTTGGACACGACTGAGCGACTAAATAACAACTTACCTCCTTTAGCCCTGTCTCTCCCCTTGCTGAGACTCCTATTGCTTGTTACTCAGCATAAGGCTCAGAGATGGGGACAGAAAGGATCTGCTCTCCCTCAGGGAGGAGACACTTTTGCCTGTATTTCACCCTAAGAAACAGTAGACCTTACCTGGGCCACTTTTGCCTGTATTTCACCCTAAGAAACAGTAGACCTTACCTGTGCCCAACCTGGGTTGGGCGTGGGAGACAGTTTCCTGGCCTTTCAAGCCCTTTCAAGCTTTTGTTCTAAACTGGCTCCTAGCAGTCTGCATATGAAATTCATGAATGTTTTAACTGCTTTTTCCTCACCTGATTTCATAATAGCTGATTCTTCCTCCTCAGCTCTGCTAAGGGTGAAAGTGTCCTTTCCTCCTCCTCAGAGCTTCTCAATTTTGCATTTCACTTGGAGCCTTGCAACCTCAGCTCTCTGATGGCCTGAGGAAAATTTATGATTCTGTAGACTTCTTGACTTTTTCTACTTGTTAGGGTGGCAAAGATGTTCTCTTAAAGCTTTATGCATTTTTAAGCAGAAGTTGAATTAATATTTAAGCCTTTGTCACCCTGTAATCTTCTAGGCTTCTATAGCCCAGAGAGGAGAAAGGGAAAGGCAAGAGTTCTTGACATTTGGGGGACAAGTTGTATTTGACACAAGCAAGGGAGCTCACTTTCGTTCATCTTATTAGTGACGTGGAGAGGTGGTGACTCAGCATGACCTATGATCTATTACATGTTCAGAAATTTCTCCTTAGCTAAGCCTTTCATGTGAAATTAATCACAACCCTTCTATCTTACAACCAAAGCCCTTTAATTTGGTCCCCAAATCCTTTTCTTAATGTCTCCCTCCAGGTTGGGCTGCATCTTGTTCTTCGGCCACATGGCTGACAAACCTTGGAGTGGGGTCCATACTCCTTGGTTGGAATCTGGAGTAGACTGCTTATTAATTAGCTCTGTGAGCTGCAGCTAGCTGCTTAGCCTCTCCATGGCTTAGTGTCTTTATTTGTAAAATGGAGAAAGTAATAATTCTTACTTACATCATAGGTTTGTCATAAGGAACCCAGCCTGGTCTAGACTATTTCTAGTCCCCTGAGAACCTTGCCTGTAAAAAAGTAGAATATGTAAAACACTAATGTTCAGTTCCATCCAACCAGTCCATCCTAAAGGAGATCAGTCTTGGGTGTTCATTGAAAGGACTGACGTTGAAGTTGAAACTCCAATACTTTGGCCACCTGTTGCGAAGAGCTGACTCATTTGAAAAGACCCTGATGCTGGGAAAGATTGAGGGCAGGAGAAGAAGGGGACACCAGAGGATGAGATGGTTGGATGGCATCACCGACTCAATGGACATGAGTTTGGGTAAACTCCTGGAGTTGGTGATGGACAGGGAGACCTGGCATGCTGCGGTTCATGGGGTCTCAAAGAGTTGGACACGACAGAGCGACTGAACTGAACTGAACTGAATGTTCAGCTCAGGTTCAAATTTGTATCACATTTCCCCTTTGCTGGGGCATCCCAGGTGGTACAGTGGTAAAGAATCTGCCCGTCAATGCAGGAGATGCTGGTTTGATCCCTGGGTTGGGAAGATCCCCTGAAGGAGGAACTGGTAACCCACTCCAGTATTCTTGCCTGGAAAATTCCATGGACAGAGGAATCTCATAGGCTACATACAGTCCATGAATTACAAAGAGTTGAACACAACTGAGCACTGAGTACAATAATTCCCTTTTACTATCCTTAAGATGAGCTTTCCTGAGTGTGTAAGAAATGTAATCTGCCCTAGAGTAGAAAGTGAAGATTCCCAGTTTGACAAGTTCTAAAATGCATCCATCATACCCAATTCTTTTCTTCTCTCATTATCTTTTTTAGCTTGTAATCTTGTTATTCCCAAAGAGTCTGCTAAGATTAAACAATAATTGACTTGAGGTTCTATGTATCTGTGAAGTTTTGAAAAATGTTATTAGTTCTCTGGTTAATACATGTTGTAAAACAATTCATTTGCCCATAAACATTTATTGAACACCCACTATGTCAGGAATCATTCTAGACAGATGTTAAAGTGGGGGTCTAAAGCTTTTGCTTTATGAATTACTCACAAGGGAGAACAGACTCAACAGACTACAAATACAAAATCCACAGGCAAACAGAGAAAGGTATCAGCATTGAATCACAGTATTGTATTATTTTATAATTCTAGTCACAATAGGAATTAGCACACCTGATTTTGATACTTTTCATGTTAGCACTGGAGCTGAGGGAAAGATAAAAAAAGCCTTCTGATATGACTTATTAACTTAAATTATATTCTTGTTCTTGCTTTATGTCTGTTGCAATCATTTTTTTCACTTGAATGTCTCCAGATAGTTCAGTCATATTTCTAAAGAATTACAAATTACAAAATTATGGCTAAGTCTTTATTGTCAGAACTCTTAAATAAGTGTTCTGGTTAATTGAATTCTTTTGTTTTAATGAAAGATTGAATTTATAATGCTAGTTTCAAACTTTCTGTTGAAAATCTTTCAGCCTTATTTTTCTTTCCTAATATAAGGAAAGTTGTTGAAATAGGGATAGATTTTGAAGGGTTGTTTGATATTATCTTGTCATATTTTTAACAGTGTGGCTTTCTCACTGTTTCATGATTATACTTAAAAATTTCAAGTGTCATTTTTAAATTTATTTCGAAAGTTTTATTTATTTGTTTTTTGTCTGTCCTGGGTCTTCACTGCTGCACGGGCTTTTCTGTAGTTGCGGCGGGTGAGCGGGGGGATACTCTCTGGTTGCGGTGCACGGTCTTCCCATTGCAATGGCTTTTCTTGTTGTGGAGCCTGGGCTCTAGGGTGCAGGGCTTCAGTAGTCGTGGCTCCGGGCTTTAGAGCACAGGCTCAGTGGTCGTGTCACATGTGCTTAGCTGCTCTGAGGCATGTGGGATCTTCCTGGATCAGGGGTAGAACCCAGGTCTTCTGCATTGGGAGGCAGATTCTTTACCACTGAGCCACCAGAGAAGCTCAGGTATCATTTTAAAGAATTGAAAAGTGAGATAAACTATGGATTAAAGTTGACAGTGACACCTGAGGAAAAAAGAGGCTGTGTGGTTTAGTGGGACATGGATCAAATTTGGGACCTGACAGACCTAAATATAAATTCTGTTCACCATTTACCATTTGTGTTAGTCTAGGGAAATTTGTTCCTAACCAACCTAGATAGCATATTAAAAAGCAGAGACATTACTTTGCCAATAAAGGTCCGTCTGGTCAAGACTATGGTTTTTCCAGTGGTCATGTACGGATGTGAGAGTTGGACTGTGAAGAAAGCTGAGCACTGAAAAATTGATGCTTTTGAACTATGGTGTTGGAGAAAACTCTTGAGGGTCCTTTGGGCTGCAAGGAGATCCAACCAGTCCATCCTAAAGGAGATCAGTCCTGGGTGTTCATTGGAAGGACTGATGCTGAAGCTGAAACTCCAGTACTTTGGCCACCTGATGCGAAGAGTTGACTCATTGGAAAAGACCCTGGTGCTGGGAGGGGTTGGGGGCAGGAGGAGAAGGGGACGACAGAGGATGAGATGGTTGGAAGGCATCACCGACTCGATGGACATGGGTTTGGGTAAACTCTGGGAGTTGGTGATAGACAGGGAGGCCTGGTGTGCTGCGGTTCTTGGGGTCGCAAAGAGTTGGACACGACTGAGCTACTGAACTGAACTGGACTGAGCCTTAGTTTCTTTATTTTAAAATATAAATAATAATAGATTGCATCACAAATTCTTTAATCCTGTGATGATCAAAAGAGATACTGTATATGATAGGCCTGAACACAACATTTATTCTGTGAGTAATTGTGGGCTGAGGTTGTTGTCTCCACTTTCTTCTGGTTTGTTTTGCTTTTAATTGCTCTTATTAAACCCATGGGTGACCTTATGGTTTAAGACGGTGGATCTGTCAATGTGTTTCTCTCCTTTCATTTTCCCCAGCCCTCACTAATCTGTTAGTAGGTGGGTGAAAAAAAAATACAGAGACATATAGGAGAACAGACATCAGTGGGAATAGACATTTGAACTTTCTTGTTTTTAAGACAGATATAAATAGAGGAAGATAATTGATGGAGAAGATGGGAGAAAATCACACCCTTCAAATGTTCATAGGAAAATACAGTTTTTTTAAAAGAAATAAAAATTTTCCCTTCCCAATTCAAAGAGGTTTGGGATTCGGAAACTGGGGAGAGTAGAGAGTCAATAGTTAAAAAGAGGGGTTCTGACTTTTGGCCAGCACACTTGGTGATTAGGGAAGGATGGAGCAATAGATTCTATTTTTCATTTTAAAATCAGTGCTGTGTAATCTTTTCTTCCTGTGTGCATGAATTAGGTTGATAAAAATTAAAAAAAAAATCACTGGAGACACACATGATTTCCATGTAGGAGAGTTTCATCATTGTATGAATTTGCATGGTATGGTTGGGAGAATATAAATGTGCATGTGTGTATGTACATGCATGTGGGTAAGACTTCATGGCCTTTGATAACTGTGTACTAGGTTCTCAGGATGAATTACACTAGAGCTCGGAGGTGAAATGTGAAGCAAAGGAATAAAAAAGGAGGGAACATTATTGGTTTTAAAAACTCTATCCTTGTAAATTTCAGAATTTCAAAAAAACAAAATAGTAAACCACTATAATCTCTTAGAAAAATCTGAAACAATTTAGAGCAATAGTAACCTTTTCTGTGTGTGCTTTGCTGGTATACATTTAGTTTCCTCTAATTGGCATTATGCACAAACTTTCTTTGCACCATTTCAGAAGTCAGCAGACTTCTATTATTCTGTACAGAGAATAAAGATTAACTGTATTGTTCTATTTCTGGTTTCATTCAAAATGATCACAGTTATTTTATGCAACCAAATTGTTATTCAAGGATTTGAGAAAGTAAAGTCCATATATTCATGCTATTTGAATGCCTTCTTAAAATGAATTTTACTTGTTGAGAAATGTTAAGAGTTGGAGATAAGCTCCTGTCTTTATTCTCTTTTTACAGAAAGCAGAATGAGTAAATGAGTTTTGTGTCTTAGAAAAGTTCTCAGGACCAATTTTTATACCATGCAAAAGTCTTTTCATGATTAGGTCAGAATTGCTTTTAAAATGATTTCTCTTCTACCATTTGTCTTGTACCTATATTTTTTAGATGATTACTGTATATGTTATAATCTCCATTTTTATGAGAAATTTTTGGCTAAGAAAGGGTTAGTAGTTTGTCTAAGGTCAAAGCAGTAATAGTGTCAAATTGAGAATCAGATCCAAAATGTGCTCTTTTTCCTGCCCTCTGAGGCAGTGGACGGCTACATATAAAGATAGGGTTAGTGATCCCCGACCATTTTCTTCTGCGAGGGTGTTGGAGGAGGTCATTGAGAGGATGTGACCTATGGTTGACCCAAAGGCTGGACCGGAACAATCAGAGGGTCCTCACTCTGCCTCTTTCCTTGGGATGCAGGCTCCACACACTGTTCCTACCCTAGGAGTCACTTCAAGGAGGCGGGCTTGAGAGCAATGTGTTGTTGAGACTGTCTGGATGGTCTACTCCATGAACCCAGTTAAGGCCTCTATTTTTTCCACATAAATGGACAAACATGCTGGCAGATTTATTTTCAGGAAAATGAAAATAGGAACTATATTGTATACTGTACAAAACAACTGCTAACAATGTCTTGAAACATTTCCACTTATACCGAATTAAATGCTAGAGAGAGTAGAGACCTTCCTCTCTAGCATTTAATTTCCCCAAAACCACAGGTCTAATTACAGGCATGTGCAGCAGGTTTCTTATGTTAAACAGCTGCACCCATTTTCTATTTTCACAGTTTTTAACTCTATCTATTACCCTGATTTAACAAAATCCAACAAACCAACTTCTCTTGATGGCTTGGGATATAAGCATTATAAATATTTTTAGTTTCAAGGTTTCTTTTCCAAGTCAATTTATAAAACTGGGGGAAATCATCAATTTAGTTAAGTTTAAGTTTAATAATTTTTTTCATGTTTTGCCTCACGCTGCTTATATATTCAGACAGAAAATACTGATTCAGCAGAAAATACAAGTTTGTATAATTCACTGCGCACGTGAGGTGATAATGATGGGCAAAACAGATATTCTACCCTCATTGATCCTAAATTCCAATGAAGGATGACAATTATTCACATCAAGTTTGAAGAGTGCTTTGATAAAGGAAGAATGGAATATACAGGAGTAAGCAATGGTAGAAATATAGTCTTAGGGATGAAAAAGACCAGAAGAAGTAATATTTAAATTATAATCAATAACTTGAATATTAGTTGATAAGAAAGGCTGTTGTTGGTACTGTCTGATCTGAGATGTCAGGAAATTCAAAATGTTCCAGGAGAAGAAAGTTAATTCCTAGAGAAAAGCTATAACATAACACATATTCCTAATAATATAGCTGCTTGACAAATTACAGGAAAATTGGTGGCATAAACAACAATTCATTACACTCACAGATTTTATGGGTCAGGAAAATTTGACCAATATGTATGACCTTTGATGTGGCTGTTGACTTTGGACTCCACTTTCTCTTTATGTGGGATATTCCATGTGGTTTCTCTATATAGACTCTACTGGGCTTTCTTACAGCATTGTGGCTAGGTTCTAAAGGTAAGTATCTTCAGAGAGAGAAAGAGAGAGACAGGGAAAGAGATAGACAGAGACATGTAAACTTTTATGATTCTGGTTGGTGGGTGGGGAGATCTGTCTGTCTTGTAACCATCTGAGACAAGCCTTGTAGGTAAGTTTTCTTGCTTATTAAAACTGCCACCTACCAACCTGGCATGGTTTTTTTTCTCTCTTTAGCCTCTCCTTACCCTCCTGTACATGGACCAGTTTCAGATTTCACTTGGGGAAGTCCCTTGAAGTTTCAAACCAATAGAGAGAATTGTTCCCTCCCTCAAGAAAAATTCCTGATCCTTTCCCATATAGCATACACACATGAATATCTTCAGTGCCACTGCAAAGCCTTCAGCCTCTGGAGGTATTCCTGGTAGGAGACAGCTGGCCTTACCTTAATGACTTCAGACCCTTTGGATGTACTTAGCTGGGTTTATCATGAGGCAGATGGATTTACAAAAGGTTCCTGGCCCTGTTTTGTTCACCAAGGTGGGGTAATTTGCCAAAAACAGAAAACATACTTTAAGCCTATGGTGAAGCATAAGCAAAAGCAATAAAATTAGTCTCTAACAGCTGAAATTGCAGCCAGGTACAGAGTGGGAGCAGGAACTTTTCTGAGATGGAGGAGGTTCATGATGCTTCTTTATATTTATATATATTTATAATTTTATTTATTTTATTTTTGACTGTGCTGGGTCCTTGTTGCTGCATCAACTTTTTCTCTAGTTGCATTTCACAGGCTCCTCATTGCAGGGCTTCTCTTGCTGCATAGCATGGGGTCTAGGAGTATGGGCTCAGTAATTGCGGCTCATGGCCTCTAGAGTGTGGGCTCAGTAGCTGTGATTCATGGGCTTAGTTGCTCCATGGCATGTGGGGTCTTCCTGGACCAGGGATCGAACCCATGTCTCTTGTATTGCAAGTGGATTTTTTTTACCACTGAATCACCAGGGATGCCCGATGTTGTTTTTAAATCTTTTATTTAGTCCAGCTTTGTGCTAGGCATGTAGTAGGTCTCTTGGTTGACATAGCATGTACTCAACAAACACACGTTGCTTGGTTGATGCATAGAAGAGCTGGCCTTTTGTCACAGTAAACAAAACCGCCATAGGCTTTGAAAATAAAGATCACAGTCTAGGCAGGTAGCATTCATTTATGGAAAACTAACCATGTGCCTGCTGCTGTGCTAAGGATTTTATATAAGATGATTTACTACTCTCAGAAGAACTTCTGAAGTCAGATATTATATTGCCTCCTTTTATAGAATGAGGTGTCAGGTGGAGCTAGGATATGGAGCTAGTGTTCTGGTGAGTTCTGGGAGACAGTGGACTGAGAAAAGTAAAGCATTCTCCCCCTACTTCTTGTTATATCACCCTAGCTCTCCTCCTCATCCTGAATGTGGAATGGGAGCCCAGTTTAGTGGTGTAGAAGACCAAGCTCATTTACATCTCACTTGAATTTCCCTTTATAGAAAGATGCATGTAAAAGCAAAACACTGAGGAATGTCTCTGACTTTTGAGCCACCATAATTAATCCCCATGCCATGTTCTCCATTTCTAAGAACTAAAAAATTCATACTCTTACCACATCACTCATTAGAATTGTTGTTAACCTGACAAATCACCTGGTACTCATCCTAAATCATCTTCTCATTTGATTTCAACCCCTTTTGTTATTCTTAATCCCTTCTAAATAATATCTCACCCTCCTGATTTCTGGACTGATCCAAACTTCTCACTCTTTCCCTGTGACTTTTGCTTCTCCAACACATTTATCTCACTTTTGCTAGAATTCCTTATCAGTCAGCTCTTTCACTTCCTGACTTGTTTTGTTTTTTATTGTGTATGACTTCTAATGTTTAACTTTTTTTATGATTAGGGACTTTTCAGAACCAAATATAATATTGCCCAAGAGTCTGTGGAATGGGGTTGGGGTAAAAGCCCAAGTCTACATTGTTTGTTTCTGTCTTCTGCCTTAGAGACTGTTGTAGATCAAAAGTTATGTTGAAATCCTAATCCTTGGTAGCTGTGAATTTGATCTTATTTGGCAATAAGGTCTTTGCAGATGTAATAAAGTTACATGACACCACACTGGTGTAGGAGGGACTCTTAGTGCAAAGTGATTGGTGTCCTTATATGAAGGGAAGAAACGCAGAGAAAAACACACAGGGATAATGCCTTGTGATGTTAGACAGAGATTGGGGTGATACGTCCACAAGCCAAGGAGCAGTGACGATGGCTGGGTATCCCAGCAGCAAAGAGAGCCTCAAGTAGCAGATTCTCCCCTAGAGCCTTCAGAAAGAGCATGGCCCTATTGATTTCAGAATTCTAATCTCCAGAACTATCAAATAACAAATTTCCATTATTTTAAGGCATGCAGCTTGTGACAACTTATTATGGCAGCCTGAGAAACCAACAGAGAGATGAAACCATACCCTGATTTATCATCATTCTCAACTTAGTTGAATAGAGTCAATATCCTGGACACCCAATGTGTTCCTGTTGTTGTTTGTTGTTCAGTCACTAAGTCATGTCTGACTCCTTGTGACCTCATGGATGGACTGGACTGCAGCATGTCAGTCTTCCCTGTCCTTCACTATCTCCAGGAGCTTGCTTAAACTCATGTCTATTGAGTCAGTGATGCCATCCAACCATCTCATCCTCTGTCACCTGCTTATCCTCCTGCCCTCAATCTTTCCCAGCATCAGGATCTTTTCCAATGAGTCATTCTTTGCATCAAGCAGTGAAAGTATTGGAGCTTTAGCATCAGTCCTTCCAATGAATACACAGGATTGATTTCCTTTAGGATGGACTGGTTTGATCTTCTTGCAGTCCAAGGGACTCTCAAGAATCTTCTTCAGCACCACAACTAGAAACCATTAATTTTTCAGTGCTCAGCCTTCAACTGCCTTCAACTCTCACATCCATACATGACTACTGGAAAAACCATGGCTTTGACTATACAGACTTTTATTGGCAAAGTAATGTCTCTAATTTTTAATATATTGTCTAGATTTGTCATAACTTTCTTTCCAAGGAGCAAGTGTCTTTTAATTTCATGGCTGTAGTCACCATCTGCGATGATTTTGAAGTCCAAGAAAATGCAATCTGTCATTGCTTCCACTTTTCCCTTTCTATCTGCCATGGACTGATGGTACAGGATATCATGATCTTAACTTTTTTAAGGTTTGAATTTTAAGCCAGGTTTTTCACACTCCTCTTTCACACTCTTCAAGAGGCTCTTTAGTTTCTCTTCACTTTCTGCCATTAGAGTGGTATCATCTGCATATCTGAGGTTGTTGATATTTCTCCTGGCAATCTTGATTCCAGCTTGTGAGTCAATCATTCTGGCATTTTGCATGATGTACTCTGCACATAAGTAAGCAGAGAGACAATATATAGCCTTGACGCATTCTTTTCCCAATTTTGAACCAGTCCATGTCTGGTTCTAAGTATTGCTTCTTGACCAGCATACAGATTTCTCAGGAGACAGATAAGGTGGTCTGATATTCCCATCTCTTTAAGAATTTTCCAATTTGTTGTGATTCACACAAAGTCGCTGGATTCCTGTGTTAAGTTAATTGTAAATTGTGTGTGTGTGCTTAGTCACTCAGTCATGTCCAGCTCTTTGCAACCCCATGGACTGTAGCCCACCAGGCTCCTTTGTCCATGGGGATTCTCCAAGTAGGAATATGGGAATGGATTGCCATGCTCTCCTCTGGGGGCTCTTCCCAACCCTGCGGTCAAACCCAGGTCAGACTCTTTTACCATCTGAGCCACCAGGGAAGCCCTATAAATGTATGTCATATCTAATTTAATCCTTGTGATTGTTATTGCTATTCAGTTGTCCAGTTGTGTTCACTCTTTGTGACCCCATGGACTGCAGCACTCCAGGCCTCCATGCCCCTCACCATCTCCTGGAGTTTGTCTAAGTTCATGTTCATTGCATTGGTGTTGCTGTCCAGCCTTCCCATCCTCTGATGCCCTCTTCTCCTTCTGCCCTCGATCTTTCCCAGCATCAGGGACTTTTCCAAAGTGTTGTCAGTTTGCATCAGATAACCAAAATATTGGAGCTTCAACTTCAACTTCCAGTAAATATTTAGGCTTGATCTCCCTTAAAATTGACTGGTTTGATCTCCTTACTGTCCAAGGGACTCTCAGGAATCTTCTCCAGCACCACAGTTTGAAGGCATCAATTCTTTGGTGTTCTGCCTTCTTTACAGTCCAGATCTCACAACCATGTATGACCACTGGGAAGACCATTGCCTTGACTATACAGACCTTTGTCGGCAGAGTAATGTCTCTGCTTTTCAGCACACTGTCTACATTTGTGATCTTGATCCTCATAGCTGCTCATATTTTAGCAGTATTTTCTTTGATGTACAGATTAAGAGATTGAAAACTGATGAGGTTGAATCTATTCTAGTAAGAAGTGGCCCTTAACATAAATTCAAATGGATTTGACTCCAAAACCAATACTTTGAGTCTCTTTACCATTCTGACCTCCACTGAGGCAGAATGGTCCTTTTCTTTGCTTTCCTTCCCTCACTGATTTCACATTTTGCAGGTTGTTCTCTCTGTAAGGTATTCTGACTTCATTTTTTAACATGATGAAATCATTGTTTTTCTTTCCCCATTTTCCATTACATTTCTAACACATCTAGCATCCTCTTCTCTTGTTGTTACTGCTCACTTCCCTTCTTTAGAACGATTTTGGTCACTAGTAAAGGGACAGAATCAGATCAGGAGAAGCATGATTTGTTTATATTTTGAGGAAGAGTACAGGTCAAAGCAACTTCTCTGAAGCTTGTGGATCCAAGGATATGTGTATTTAGCTATTAGGACATAAATATGCGGTGTCTGCCTTTTCTTTAGGTTACAACTCGGTAAAAATTTATTCTTGTCTGTAAAAAGGAGCAGCAATCAAAGTGTCTTGGCTTCTTGTCCTGAGGCAACGTTTTGAAAAGCTTCTGAAGTGACCTGAAAACTTTTGGCATGGTTGAGAGAATAGTCTTGAAAGAAGAGACATCTGAAACTGTTCTCCCTTCCATTGGTGGTATTGCTATTGTTGTTGTTCAGTGGCCAAGTTGTATCCAACTCTTTGCGACCCCATGAAGTGCAGCATGCCAGGCTTCCCTGCCCCTCACCACCTCATTGAATTAGTGATGCAATCTGACATCTGACACCCTTTTTGCCTTCTGTTTTCAATCTTTTTCAGCATCAGGGTCTTTTCCAATGAGTGGGCTGTTCGCATCAGGTGGCCTAAGTATTGGAGCTTCAGCTTCAGCATCAGTCCTTCCAATTAGTATTCAGAGTTGATTTTCTTTAGGATTGCCTGGGGTTGACCCCATTGGGGTTACTTGATTTATATTTTATATTTATATTTTAAGGCTTTGTTCTTAGCTTTAATATTTTAAAAAAATCTTATGATTTATCTTAACAGAACATTTCCTACAAATATTTTTCATTTGATTCTCACAGTACTCTTGAGATACAGGCAAACAGATACTATTATTTTCATTTTAGAAATGAGAAATTATACTTACTTGGATGACATGTTTTGCCTAAGGTAATATAGACAGTAAATGGAAGTGGGATTAGACTGTAAGTATTATGGTTGCTAACATTCAGTGAAACCTTCATAAATCAATGCAATTTAATAATAAAAATTAACATTTATATTGTGTATTTAACCTCCTAATCCCTATAGCCACATTATAAAGCATATTTCTAAAATTGCTGTTTCACAAACCCATGGTCAGAGACTTAAAGAAGCCTAAGGGGGTTGAATAAATTGCCCAAGGTCCCATGGGTGTAATGGTTCAGAGGATTTAAACTAGCACAGAACACACATTCTTAGATGTTTTACTGCACTTCTTCCCAAAGCAGGCATTTTTTGTTCAGTCACTCAGTCATATCCGACTCTTTGCAACCCCACTGACTGCAGCATGCCAGGCTTCCCTGTCCTTCACCATCTCCTAGCGCTTTCTCAAACTCATGTCCATTGAGTTGGTGATGACATCAAACCATCTCATCCTCTGTCATCTTCTTTTCCTCCTGCCTTTAGT
This sequence comes from Dama dama, assembly GCF_033118175.1. Lineage (NCBI taxonomy): Eukaryota > Metazoa > Chordata > Mammalia > Artiodactyla > Cervidae > Dama > Dama dama. The sequence continues at coordinate 53,296,820 of NC_083710.1, forward strand.
CTTTCCCAGCATCAGGGTCTTTTTCAATAGGGTATTTGTTAAGGGGGAGGTAAGACCATGAAATGCTTTACTAACTGATGATATACCAGCAGAGTCAATCTCAGTCTGGAATCAAAGCCAAGATTTCAATTAGATCAGTAAGTGGATGGGTAGTGTAATTTGAATTAAAAGGCCTGTATTTCTTTGACATTGAAACTTTGATGTGTTTAGTTGCTCAGTCACGTCCTATTCTTTGCAACCCTTTGGGTTGTAGCCCACCAGACTCCTGGAATCTTTCAGGTGAGAATACTGAAGTGGGTTGCCATTTCCTCCTCCAGGGGATCTTCCTGACCCAAGGATCAAACCCGCGTCTCCTGTGTGTCTTGCATTGCAGGTGGATTCTTGAGCTCCTGAGCCATCAGGGAACTGTAATTTGAATTAAAAGGCCTATATTTCCTTGACATTGAAACTTTAGTTGGGTCCAAATTCTCTTGGTTTCTAACATATCATTAAAAAAATCTCTACTCTGATATCATATTTAAAGAATTTACTTGACTTTGAAAATGTGTGCTCATAGACTTTCTTCCCCTTTTAGGATTTGTTCAGGTACCCTGATGAGACTTGAAAAGTTGAAATCCTTGAGTGATGACAGCTTTGTGCCTTTAGCTGATAGCTTTCAGGGTCTGACAGACAATCCAATTGGTTTAACAGTGATCAGACTGTTGAGAACTTAAAACCACCCTCAAATCACAATGAGATTTGATGAGGAAGTTTGAAAAAAAAAAAAATAGCCTCCAATTTTTTTCCCCTGCACTCTATTGTTGTGTGCCTGACCACAATTTTTCCACAGTTAAATCTTAGAGATAAACATTTTTCCTTTTCAGAAAGCAATGCTGGATTAGGAACTTTAACTGGGTGTTTTATATTGAGCATATTTCTCTGGACTCATTAAAAAGATAGAAATAAATAGAAGTCTCTTATTTAAGAGAGTTGCTTGACAGAAAATCTTTGCACAGTGACCATTGATTTATTGACCTCTCTGTATAACACTTAAATTGCAGGATTTGGAAGATTTCCTTTAAATCGTTCATTGCATGTTTTTAAAGTAAATTTAATCATCAGAAATATTGAAGGCCTTTACTTGGAATGAGGAAAGACAATCAACACATTGAGAATTGTTTGTGTCTAAACACTACCATATTTGATGTGTTTACTTTCACATGTACTGTCCAGTGAAATATTCAGAGTAGTTTTTTATTTTTCAAAGACAACTAATCTTAAATGATTTATTCATCTATAGAATCACGCAAGCATTAAATTACTTCCTAGGATATTGATAAAAATCTGTTTTCTTCTCAACTTCAACATATTAATATATCAAAACCCCAAATGAATTAAACATTGGAATAAGTAATTAGACTAATTTATCCTACATGTAGTTAAAAAGCCTAATGTTGAGACTGAGATATATAAAATTTTATGTGTTCATGATTTTTTCTTTAAAATTTTAATGACAGCTTTTAGAATGTCTGCTGGTTTATGTCATTTGTCCTAGCAGCCTGCTCTCCATATACGCTGGACTGACTGAACATGTGTTAAAGCATTGTTTCTGAGAGTCGACTTTAATATAATCAGATGCAGGGTTACAGCATCTGTTCATACTGAAGACTTTATCAACCAGCACTGCACAGTGATGGATTTTCTGTGTCTTTGTTTTGATTCAGTTTACTGGTAGATAAAGGGCCAATTTAAATTAAGAGACACACCTTTGAATTTTATTAGTGATAGTCTACAGTTATAGAAAAACAAAAAACAAATTAAGATGTCATTTGGTTCATGACAACAAAATTGGAACTGTAATCTGACATTTCCTTGGGATCCCTCTGTTTGATGTGTTATTCTCCTACTTTTCCTTTCTGTTATATAAATTTTTTCTAGGTCTTTCTTATGTAAAGCTAATCCAAAGTCACCTTTAGGTTTAGCTTCCTCATCTAACATGGGAATCTCTAGTTTTCAAGGATTATTCCTAGGTTTCAGTTCATATCAGAAGGCCTTAGCATTCTCTAGTAAGGGTTGTGTGTATGTATGCTCATACATACATACTCTGACTCTTTGTGACCCCATGGACTGTAGCCTGCCAGGCTCCTCTGTCCATGGGATTCTCCAGGCAAGAATACTGGAGTGGGTTGCCATGTCCTTCTCCAGGGGACTTCCCCAACCCAGGGATTGAACCCCCTGTCTCCTGTGTCTCCTGCATTGCAGGCAAATTCTTTACTGCTGCACCACCTGTGAAGCCTCCTAGTAAGGATTAGGAGAAAACTAATTCGGAACTTTTGCCAAGGCTCTGGATTACTTGGGTTTGAACACTTCAAGACAGTATATGTAATACTGGGGGTGCTTTTTAGGGACTGTAAGTATTACCCTAAAATGAGTTACTGCCATATAAGCAGAGTTCACTAGAGATTCTAGGCTTTAGCATGCTATTGACCTGAGTGTTTATATTAGTTGTATTACCTTGGGCAAAATGATGCCTTTACCTTTTAAGCCACAGTCTCCTCAATAAAATATGAATAGCAGTAATTGTAAAAAAGCCTCTATTTATCTCATAAAGATGTAATGAAAATGAAATGACCTAGCTCTATACCTTAATATAGTAAGTGCTCAAGAAACCGTAGCCTTGTCATTCTTCTATTAGCCAAAGGGGTAGAAGGGAGAGGAGGAAGAATGAAGAAATCAATGAACATTGTCTTCATTCTTACTGAGGACCCACTGTTCCCAGGACTGGAGGGAAGTTGAACATGCATCTATGGAACAAGAACTGGGAGGAAATATAGCCAAATAGTAATTTATAGGTGGTTGAATTAGAAATGATGGCTTGTTTCTTCTTTATACTTTTCTCTACTCCCTGCATTTTGTACTATAAATAGGTTACTTTTGAATTCTAGAATTTGTTTTTTTAAAAAATAGTATAAAATTATGCTTCCCTTTGTAATTTTTTTCCTGTTAATATAGCTCCAGAAACTCTTGAGTTGAGTCTCTTCGAGAGATTTTGCAGGGGTGGTAGATGCCATTAGTACTGCCTAGGACGAGATGAGAGCTACCCTCAGGAGGCAGAAACATAGCTTAAGTATTGGACAAAACTGGGCTTGAGTCTAACCTGTGAAGTCTTGGGAATGTTACTTCATCACCCTGAAGTCAGTCTTCTGATCTGTAAAGTCAGAGTGACAGTGTCTCTTTTGTGAAGTTGTCATGAGGGTTAAATCAAGTGAGCATTCCTATGTGGTGAGCTCAACACAGCCCAGCCCATAAATTATTCATATAACAGTGGCTATTATTATTTAGTGGAAGATCATTGAAGGTCAACTTCCTCTTTTTCCTGGAGAAGCAAATGAAGTACATGGAAGTTACATGACTTTTCTGGTATCTTCTGGATGATAAATGAGAGAGCCTGGACTAGAAATCGGGTTTACTAACATCAGTATGTGGCTCTTTCCAACAGACAGGTGTTCTCAGAATTTCTGTCGTTGAGTATAATCTTCACAAGTTTTTCCATATCCACATAAAGACTAGATATATTTTTCTTACTATTTTTATTTATAGGTACTCTTTTTCACCTACATAAATTTGTTTATAAATTGTGCTTCATTATCCTAAATAAAAATTCAGTATCACTTTTCATATCATAAACAAAAGGTAATTGTAAAATAAATTCAGTGCCACACAATAATTTTATTATAATTTAGCTAGATACTGTTAGAAGCAAGTTTAATGTCAAAAAGATAATAGCTTGAGAGAGAAGGTTAAGGAGACTAGAGCACCTCGTGACGTTAAGGAATTGGGGCCTTGGTTGCAGGAAACGAGAAAGCAGAAAGATGCCAAGTTACCTGCATGCATGAAGTTGCTTCAGTTGTGTCTGACTCTCTGATACCCTATGGCCTATAGCCTCCCAGGTTCTTCTGTCCGTGGGATTCTTCAGGCAATAATACTGGAGTGGGTTGCCATGCCCTCCTCCAGGAGATCTTCCCAACCCAGAGATCAAACCCATGTCTCTTATGTCTCCTGATTTGGCAGGCAGATTCTTTATCACTAGTGCCACCTGGGAAGCCTTGAAGTTATGGTACATAATTGTAAGAGACTGGCCATCTGTACTTTGGGTTTTAGAATGGATCAGAATGTGTGAGGGTAGGGTACAGAGACAGGTCATGAAGTGAGTCCTTAACCAGAGTAAAATGTCATTTCTCTTTCGGAAATGTCTGAAACCATCATATGCTACTCATCAGATTTCCTAAAAGGATCTTACTTATAAAACCTGCCTAGTTTATTCTACTTTCTTCCTTGGCCATCCATCCAACTTCTCTCACAACCTAAGATGGCTTGATATCAGCTGTTTCTGTTCCTCTTATGCTAATGAATGGAACCTGCTTTTTTGTAGCAAGAAGGCAATCTATTTTCAGTGACAGCTTATAATGAACTGAGAGGCTTACACTATTGAATGCATTTCTGGTGGGAACAAAGGGAGTGCAACATATGCATCAGTCAAATAGCCAAAAATGGCCTTTTGCATGCTGGTTAGGGATGTAAATAATGTGTCTACAGGCAGAACAGATGGTGTAAGGCATGTTGGCAAGAAACCTTCTCACCAGAGGTTAAGCTTCCAGGGTTTTCTTAGCAGTGTATGAGTAATTGTTCTCTGTCTCAGTCAATATTTTAGGAAAGTAATTAGAGAAATACCCACATGAGAATGTTCTATGTTTCTAGAAGTGAGAAAGAAGTAAAGGAAATCATCCATATGACTAAGAGATCAGCAGGGGAGCCCCTCTCCTTCCATTTAAAAATCTTTCTTTCCTAATCCTTTCACTTCAATTCTCTTCCTCATTTTTCCTTTATATATCTCTTTATATTTTCCTCTCTGATAGATTATCCTTTAATTTTTTAGGTATCTTAGCTCTGGCCCTTTCTAATTTCATCTTATTACTGTTTGCAAAAGATTTCCAAAGGAGAAAATTCTACTTTGGGGAAAAAAAATGGTTTAAGGAGACTGTAATCAAAGTCTGTGAAATATATGAAAAGGGTAAAGATAAAACAGGTCATCCGAAGTTCTAATATACCAGGAATAAGCTTTTTCTCTGAAGCTTAAAAATAGCAGATATAAGATGAAAAAAAAGGATGATTGACATTTAAGGGATCTATCCTGAGACTTTTCAAGAGTCTCTCAAATTATAAATATCAATGAAGTATAAAGTTTCTGACAAAATGCAGGAAAAGATATGGAACTGTATATGCATTTTATTTAGACTCTTAAGAGTTTCTTACATTATAAATTGATGCCAAACTCTGTGAAAGTATATAGTTGGTTGACTGTTGATGTGAGGATGAGTGGTTTGATAGACATGCAGTTTAATCAGTAAATAAAACTCTACAAACATTTCTGTGAGACACTTGATGGGAAAAGCATCAGTAAAGCCACTAAAACAATTTATAGTTTTATCTCTTACTTGATGGGTAATTTTCCCAGAGGCTGGAATGCTAGCCAAAACACCATGAATTGCTTTCTTCCTATTTCTCTGTAGATATATCATGATATATTCACCTTACAGCTATGAGTCCTGCCAAACCAGACATTCTTTAATTTATCACGAAATTCTATGTTGTATACTGAGCCATATTGAACTTATGAGCCATCATTTTCTTGACCTGAATATTCTATTAACAGCACTATCATTTGTTTTCCTTTTTAGAACTTTTTTTCCCCACAAAGAAATGTGTGTGTGTGTGTGTGTGTGTGTGTGTGTGCGCACGCGTGCGCATGTGTGTGTGCATGCACATCGTATTTTCTGGGTCTGGAAGACATTGGTGACCAAATGAGTTTGAATTTCTCCACATACACTTTATCTGCAGATGACATCATAGTATACCTGAAAATTCTAGAGAATCGAGGTAAATCTGACTCAAACATAAAGGAATATAGAACACTAGCAAGATACATCAGTGTGCAAAAATCAATAGTGGACATGTACACAAATAACTAGTTAAAAGATATAATGGAAGAGAAAATCCCATGTGCAATAGTGACAAAAAAGGTGATTTATGTGAGAATAAACTTAACACATGTTCACAACCTCTATGAAACACTCCTGAAAAACTCAAAAGTATGCTGGAATAAATGGAAAAACATCTTTTGTCCTCAGTTAGCATGTCTCAACATCACTAAGGTGTCAGTTCTCTCTGTGTTGTGCTTAGCTCAGTTGTGTCCAATCCTCTGTGACCCCATGGACTGTAGCCCACCAGGCTTCTCTGTCCATGGGATTCTCCAGGCAAGAATACTGGAGTGGGTTGCCATGCCCTCCTCCAAGGGATCTTCCCAACCTGGGGACTGAACCCAGGTCTCCTCCAGTGCAGGGGGATTCTTTATCATCGAGCAACCACGGAAGCCCAAGAGTGTGTAGCCTATCCCTTTTCTAGGGGGTCTTCCCAATCCAGAAATCAAATTGGGGTCTTCTGCATTGCAGGTGGATGCTTACCAGCTGAGCTACCAGGGAAGTCAGTTCTCTCTAAGCTGACATAAATTTAATGTAATCTCAATAAAATTATTAACAATATTTTTTCACTAGATATAAACGTGTTGATAAGGAAGTTTATTAAAAATAAAGTGCAGGTATAGTTAAGAAGACATTGAAAATCAAGATATATAATTAAATGTGTGTGGTATTGATGCATACATAGACTATTGAAATTCACATTCCAGAAACAGAACCAACTTTGTGTGGAAATGAAGTGTCTGCATAGGTGATGTATTAAATCTCTGGTGTAAAGATGAGTTTTTAAAATAAATGGTCTTAAGACAAATGAATACTTGAAAAAGCATAAATCTATTTGTCATACAACATATAGGAATAAAGTCAAAATATGGAGGAAGTGGTGAAGTTGAAAAAATTATTTTGAAACCATTATTTTAAAAGATTGATTCAAACAAAGGTTATCCATGGGTGTTAAGGCTAGAGAGGAAGGTTTGAAGAGGAGCAAGATATTTGCACAGTCTCCTTTGTTTCCTCACACATTGTTTATGTCACAGCTGTGCTGTGCAGAAATTAGACGCACTGTGACCTGGTGATCAAAATTAACAATGCTAATTAGTGGCAGATGGACAGCTTGTGCCTTTAGATCTATTACCCTGGGGACAACAAACATAAGTCAGAGATGCTCAGTTTACTCAGATGGAAATATTAACAAGGCAACCCCACTATGTAATATTCTATGTTCTTCAAAGACGTCCATGTCACAAAAGACAAAGAAAGGCTGAGGAAATCGAATTGAAAGAAACTAGAATTGAAATCGAATTGAAAGACACTTCTTATTTTTAAGAAATCCATGTTTAAATATGAGGGGTGAAAAGGGACATGGTATATCTACCATTTTCAAATGGTTTAGAAAAGTAAACTACACCCACATCTGTATTACATTCAGTTCAGTCGCTCAGTCATGTCCAACTCTTTGCGAACCATGGCCTGTAGTATGCCAGGCTTCCCTGTCTATCACCAACACCCAGAGCTTACTCAAACTGATATCCATCACGGTGGTGATGCCATCCAACCATCTCATCCTCTGTTGTCCCCTTCTCTTCCCGCCTTCAATCTTTCCCAGCGGCAGGGTCTTTTCCAATGAGTCAGTTCTTCTCAACAGGTGGCCAAAGTTTTGGAGTTTCAGCTTCAGCATCAGTCCTTTCAATGAATATTCAGTACTGATTTCCTTTAGGATTGACTGGTTGGATCTCCTTGCAGTCCAGGGGAAATCTGTATTTATATATTTATTGTTATCATCATGTATGTATGTATGTATCTATCAATCATCTATCTACCTATCTATCTATATATCTTCTATCTCTCTAGAATGATAAAGAAAATGTGTCCAAATGTTAAATTTAATGAATCAGGATAAAAGTTAAATAAGATTTCTTCTTACTATTCTTCTAACTTTTATGTAAGTTTGAAATTATGACAAAACAAAAAGTTAAAACACATTAAATGTTAAAAAGTTTATTCCATGGTTATACTGTCATGTTCTACCCAAGATAGAACATAAGAAGGAAAAGGAAGAAAACCCTGTGTGTTACGGCTGTCCTTTTCAATGTCCTGAAAACACTAAACCCAATGAAAAGGAAGGAAAGTGAATTTAAAAAAAAAATGGCAATCACATAAAAAAGTAAAGGAGAAGAATGAGGAAAGCACAGTGTTAGGGTTCTGGAGGTTTGGAAAGCACATGGCAGAGTGGTAACAGATTCAGTAGACTAGAAAAGGCTTCCAGTGAAAGAGACTACCATGCAGGTAGGTTAATTGCAGGAGTGGCCTGGAAAGTCCCTGGAGTTGGTGGATGAGGTGCCACTGAAAGTGGGAGTCACGGCGGCCATGGATAGGAAGGGCCTGAGTATAGGAAGATCGGTTGCAGGCCTGCACATAAAGCTCTAGACCCAGAAGTCCTATTCTACTCTGCAACGTTGGACTCACTGCTTCTCCCTTAACGTGAGCAGAAGACTGGGTGTTTGCTCCCTGGAGAGTCTGAGTCAGAGGAACTCAAGGCTTGGCGACTCCACGCAGAGTTGAACTGTGGGCACTCCCACAAACAGTATCGCGGGCACTGAATGTCTGCATGCTCAATGGTAACGACCTCACCCAACTGACTCCCTTGCCCCTGAGGAAGCAGGCAGCCAAGTCTATGAGGTGAAGGCGGGGCACGGAGACTTTCTTCTGGGTGATCTGACCAGCACAGGAAGAGACGTAGAGGTAGTGAGCATTACATATTCTCAGGACATGGTTTGGCCCCAGTAATGCTGAAACGGTGGAGGCCAGTTGACAAGCCCTGGCTATGCACATTTTTTAGGGCTTTGTGAAGAGTTTCTAGGACAAAGGATAGGACAAAACAAGAAAAGTAATGGATTTAGGACAAAGGATAGGACAAAACAAGAAAAGTAAGGGATTTGCACCAAGCTAAAGAAAATCTCGGAAGAATATCATTAATATCTCTAGGCAGAGAAAAGAAGATACCGTCTCCATGGAATAAGAACTGGGTACAATGGAATAGGAGCAGGAAATGGCTTCCAGAAACTAAAAATACATAGCAATTAAAAATTCAAGAAAAGTTTGGAAGGGAAAGTTGATAAAATCCCCCCAGAAGTAGACTATGAAGACAGAGGTGGAAGAAAAGAAATAAAAGATTAAAGGATCAGCATAAAAGGCCAGATATCCTGATAAGAGTTTCAGAAAGAGAGAAGGAAATAAGGGAGAAAATCATCAAATAAATAATTTAAAAAATTTCTCAGAATCAAAAGACATGAATTTCCATGCTGTGAAAATTATTTGAATGCCCAATGAATGTCCCTCTTTCAGAAACAGGGTAAAGAAATCTATGCATGTTACCATGAAATTTTAGAACACATTGACTAAAGGGAAGATCACAAATACTTCTAAATGTAAAAAGGAGTATATTCAGAGAATATAATTGAAAGTTGCTGGATTTCTGAGTAATAACACTGGCTGGTAGAAGACAATGAAGATAGACAAGTTCTTTGTTGCAAAAATTGGCATGAAATTGCATTGTTTTGAGTGTAAAATAAAAAAAGCATGTAAAGTGCCTATGTGGCATTACATTGTCTATTATTAGTAGATAGTGAGTAACTTGAAGATAAGAATCATGCCTTATTCAAGTTGGCCTCTTCCGGTGCCAACCAACCTGCAAGGCTGGGCATATATTAATACTCACTATGTGTTTGCTGTACCAGAGGGAAGCATGCAATTGCACTGACGAAATTGATGGCCATAGGGGATTCCCAGAGAAGTGTACAAATGGTCTTTGCTGGTCTTATGTGGTAGACTAAGGGTCCCTCGGCTGGAGTTTTTGTTTGTTTTATACACAGCCTTTACAGAAAACTTCCATCATGATCTCTGGTCAAAACAGTAGCATGAAAAAAAAAACAAACCAAAAACAGTAGCATGAGCTAGAATGGAAACCCCATTATTTGTGGAGCTTTGCCTGCTGATGGTGATAATGTACACAGAATTTCTCAAGTTTGTCCTTTGCAGCTCCTGGAAGAAGAAGTATATGTACATTCACAAAGCAAATAGACTTAAGGAGCAAATTATTTATGTGGATAATTTAAAATGACCCTTCCTTCCACTCTGTACACACCAGGATGATTAGTAGTCAGTATCTTTCTGGCACTTCTAGTTAACGTAAAAAGGGAGGAAAAAGCAATAAGCTATATATATTAGAAAGGAAGAGCGAACTTCTTTATTACATAGGACATGAAAATTAACCATTTTTAATGAGTTAATAAAATGACTATTTTATCACAGATGGCATGAAAAACTATTAGAAATAAAGAGATTTTAGTAAATATAAGTTGCATAGATAAAAACCAGCAACAGTCCCTTATACCAGAAACAATCTGTTAGAAAAGATAATAAATAATTCTAACCTACAACAGAAAAATACTGGGAAATAATAAGGATGCAATAGTAAACAATAAAATGCAGGAGGCGTTCATTTTGATGTCAGCTGCCCCCTTTAGATTTAAACCAGATCGGGCCCCCTCTGTGTGTGGAAGGCTACTCAGTGGTACCAAGCCCAGGTAGCTCTCAACATCCCACTTCAAAGGACATCCTCAGAGCAAAAGCCAGGTTGATGGTGACAGCATACTCTGGAGGGAGGCTGCCTAGATCTGAAGCCCAGTTTTAAGATGTAACAGGCAAATCACTGGTAATTTCTGTTCCTAATTGTCCCATCTGTGAAGTCAGGTTAATAATTAACCCCATTCACCTATCTAATAAGATTGTAGTGTGTAAAAGTGAATACATATAAAGCCCTTAAAACAGTTTCTGGCCCATGATAGTTTAGCTGCCATAGGATTATCACTGTGTATCCTATTTGACATCTACTGTGTGTTCCTAGAGGATGTAGCTTCCTCTGAAGGCACTCTGTCAACAATTATAATGAAGTTAATCTCATTATCATTTTCTTCCAAAATGTTGTTAAGAGGGGATAGGTAGATGGGTGTGCAGCAAAGATGGGTCAGACTCTGTTTCAAGACATTTAGGCATTTTCTCCTCAATGTGCAATTCATCTTTCTACCTCATAAACCTCCGGGGAGAAAACCATAAAACCTCCCTGAAGGTTTTATAAAACTATAAAACCTTCCTAATGGAGAGACATGCTACATGACAGATGAGAAGATTCAGTATCACAGATATTGTCAGTTCTTCTCAAATTAATTTATACATTTAATTCCAGTGTGATAAGGTCTCCCTGTCCCCCCCCCCCAACTTTTTTTCTAACTTAGCAAGCTGATTTAAAATTTTGATTGGAAGGGTAAATGCAGTAGAAAATCCAAAAAGAATTTACAATACGAGAAGAAAAATGATGGTGTTGCTTTACCATAAATCAAATCAAATAATAAAACTATCCTAGTGCTCATGTAGGACTATCCAATATGGTACCCACGGCCATGTGTGGCTGTTTACATTTAAATTAATTGAAATTAAATAAGATGACAACTTCAGTTTTTAGTCATATCACATTTCGGGTGTTCAGTAGCTATTAGTAACTACTTCATGAACAGTATAGATACAGAATATTGAAAATATCAGAAGCGTTCTCTTAGTGGGACTCTAAAAACTAGTATAGGATAAAGGTAGAAATTTAATTAAATGGGTAAAATGGACTGTTTTTGTTGGGAGCAATTTTTGGTAGGCTTGGAAAAAATATTCAAATGATACCATTACTTCACAGTATAAACATAAATTTCAAAGAGTTCAATGTTTTAAGATAAAGATAAGTATTAAAAGAAGAATAACAGAACATTAAAAACTTTTATGATTGAAAACATCTTTTAAAGATAAAATATTCTGAAGCATAATGAAAAATAAAAGAAGATTACATTAAAATGAAAATTTCATATAAGAAAGATACAGAGAAAATAAATAATAGGTGACAATTAGGAAAATTTTGCAACCTAATTGACAAGTAAGGACTATTTAAAGAACTCTTGACGATTAATTTTAAAAAAAGCTAAAATTTACTATAAAAATGAGTAAAGTACATTAAAAGTCAGTTCAGAGAAGAAAGAATGCACTGAACACTCAAAATATGAGTGAAAGATTAGAAAGTAAAAACAATATTGATATGATTTTTTTTACCTGTTGTACTGTCACCACTTAAGAAAGAGTAGAGACAAAACTTTATTATGCTGTTGAATGGAACAGAGGTGGGCACTACATATTTGGCAAGAAATTTGGCAAGAGTGTAAAAAATTTAAATATGCCACTTGTTGATCCAGAAATTCGACTTCACATAAAGATGTACTTGTATGTAAAAGTCAACTGCAAGATTACTTTTAATTCTCTCCAAGTGGAAGTTATACTGTAATGTTTACCAAAAAGGAAATGATTAAATTAATTGTGGCATATATGCATATTTATATTTATACTAGGCATATATGTGTTTGTATATCTGTGTACTGCATCTGTATATACATGTATATAATGCTATATCTCTATCTATCTATATATATATAGCAAAAATACTGCCATGAATACAGTGAAGTAGCTCTGTGTGTTCCTGTGTGTAGAAATGCCTTCAGTGTACACTCAATAAAGAGTACTACTTATAAATACTTTACATTTTATGCTTATAATTAATTTATAATCATTTATAAATAAAATAAAGCACATTATATAGTATTACCCAAATTTTGTTAAAATATATGTTTGTATACACACACACACTCACACACATGTACACACACGTGTGAGTTCGACCCCTGGGTTGGGAAGATCCTCTGGAGGAGGGCACAGCAATCCACTCCAATGTTCTTCCCTGGAGAATCCTAAGGACAGAGGAGACTGGTGGGCTAAAGTCCATGGGGCGGTAAAGAGGCAGACACGATTGAAGGGGCTTAGCGTGCATGCACATACACACACTTTCTCTAACATGCATTATTTTTTACATGCTTAGAAATAAGTCTGGAAGACTTGAAACCAAACTATTTCTGACATGCTATTTTGAAAATAAAAATACCTGTGTGATATAATAGGAGAATGAATTTATTAGATACAAAGAAAATCTTCTGGCCAGCATGGGAAAGAGAGTGTAAAAGCTTTCAAAAAATAACTGTGATCTGGTTGAGTTCAGCATGATATAATAAATAGATAAAATACTATGAAGGTCCATATGGAGGCTCAATTAATTCTATCTTGGGGGAGTCAGGAAAGAAGAAGTGGTCCCAAAGAATATTTAATATCCTGAAATGAAGACTAGGATTTTATTGTTCCTCCTTTTTCACATCAAAGAACCAAGGCACTAGAGGATTTTTGGAAGCACTTAGCCCAACATCTGGCATGCAGAGTGCTCAAGATAAGAAAGGGGGCATTCTAGGTTGGTAGAACAAAATTTACAGTTCCAGTGGCCTGAATGTTACCGTTTGCATGGGGGAATGTAATTAGGTGACTGGTATTAGGATTTGTATGAAAGGGTGGGAGACAGGGAGGATGGAGAAGAGAAAGGACAATAGCAGGTGTTGAAAGAGAGCAAGTGATTGGAATATACAAGGTGTTATATTCCTTGCTGATGAGTTTAGACTGCATCCACTAAGCCCTGGAGAGACAGTAAAGGGTTCTGAAGAGTGATGAAGTAAGATCAAACGTATATTCTGGAAAGCCAACTTTGGTGGCAGGATGGAGGGTGATCTGGAGAAGGAGGAGACTACAAACTCTTTAGGATGTTATTGTAAGTGTGCATACCAGGCGGAGGGAAGTGACAGTGGAATGTAGATGGGAGAACCTCCAGAGGTCATGTCTGCAGAAGCTATAAATGCCTTCCATTCTCCTCATAAGATGGCTTGGCTACTCCTAAAATATTTCTCACCATGGCTTCCCTGTCATGCTTATTGTCTATTGCCCTCTACCAAGTTTCTCTTTAATGAGTTGCCTGCCAACAATTGAGGCTACAGTGGCTTTTTGAAATACCATAAAGCTTGGGAATGCTATTGAATTAAACATTAATCAGTGAGGTGCCCCTCCTAAAACATTTAGATCCTTTTTGGCCAGAGCGAGCTAAATATCTAAGTGTAGAGTACAAATACACTGTAATTATAAAGAGTATGAAACAGTTTAACTAATGATTTGGGGCAGGTTTAAATTTAGTATAATGGAAATTCATTACTGTTTGACTTGGATCGGTATTGTTCTTTCCTTTTTAAATAAAGGAAGACAAGGAGTGCAAACAAAGGCACCAAAGGTCACTGGTGAGTTCCTTTTAGGTAACACTCTTCTAGGAATCATACGGGGCTAGTTTACCTTCCTCTAAATGGTCTGTTCTGTTTTATGAACTTTTTTGTTGAAGAATCTAGCCAGGATGCCTGTTTTAAAAAATTTTTCTAAGAAGGAATGTTCATGGGAAGAGAAGTTGCAGATTGCCTGGTTGTGGTGTCATTTTCCTCTCCGGGAACCACCGGATCTTCAGCCCTTTCATAAGAAACCACCATGGCGATAGTTCCCACTGTGGTGACTGCCCTTCACAGTCACTGTGTTTATGGAGTGACTCGTGGCTAGGGGCTGGGGGAGGAAAGCCAAGAGACTTGAGACTCAGTCTGGGCCTGAATGGAGCTTGCAGCTTAGACGGTGAGACAAGACTAACTAACTAACTAACTAACAAGAGGAGGGACAGTTAACTCAGTGTGAAGCTCCCCGAGGAGGGGCTATCCATACTTTTTTTCACAGCACTAAAGATATGACATAGATTTCAGTCTGCATTTGGCTCTCACGATGGATGACTCAGCCAGTGGGAAACTAACTCTGGACTGGAACCACTGAAGGAGAGAATGGTCCCAAGTTTCATTCATCTTAAGGCATTCAGAAGCTGGAAAGATTGACAGAGCTGAGAAGAGAAGACTCAATGCAGACGGGGCATTGAGTGGAAGGATGGAAGTGTCTAAATAGGCAGGATCTGAGGAAATTTACATCCTTTTCTCTTTCAGGTTTGGGGATACAAATGCTGATGTGATGCTCTTCAGGTCCTTAAAACAAAGCAAAATTTGGATTGGAGCAAAACTCTTTAGTATTATTTCTCAACAACATGAAAAACTGCTTTGGGATAGCTGCTGAGCTAAGCAGAAGGGCAACAGAGATGTGGAAGTCCTGACTCCTGTCCTGGAAAATCTTTTTGGCTGAAGGTGAAAGATCTGACTTAGCATCTTGGTATTTCCCGCATCTATTGGAAGACAACATCCTGTACATCTGGCTAAAGGTCAAGCTCTAGCAGGCCGTTTTCTGTATTCAAGGGAAACTGGAGTGAAGCATATGAAACCTTAGTTAACCAATCATTAAGCTGGTTAATCATTCCATGCTCATGTTACTCCTCTGGGTCTCCTTGAAAGGTCTGCTTGAACTTGGGCCAATGGCCTTCAGGCTTTTATTTTGCTGACTTCAGTGACTCTGGGCATGATGCTCTAGATTCTAAGAATGCTCATTTTTCTTCTTTTCAAAACCTAATCTTCCCAATATCCACTAAAGAGCTAGAATTTTTTTTTTAATGCAATAATTGTTAAGCCTCAAGAACAATGGTTGGGATATTCATTGATGTTTTGGATGACTTACAATTTAAAAATGTGCTCTGATGGAAAAATACTTAAATTAATTTAAATGATTAATATTTACATGTTTAAGGGGATTCAGAATTACTATCTTATTTCTACAAAGTAATAAAAACACATTGTTCCAAAGATTTGTTTAATTTTCATTCATAATTCAGCCATACTATAATTGCAAAGGCACATCTTTTAATTCATCATCTTCCCTTCCCCCAGACTGTTTCTTCTGCTGCTTTCTACCCCATCTTTGCTCAAGGCCTTAAATACCTTCCCTCCAATTGGGAAGAATCTGAACAATGGAGTCCCCTTTGGCTCCTCCCCTTCTTTTTCCTCTATGTCTGTTCATTGGTCAACTCATGTTTTACCATGCTTCTTCCTCCACATCTGTTCTTTTCTCTTATCTTTAGTGAAACCCAGTTTTTAATTGGCTACATGCAAAATAAAGACTACATCTCCAGAATTCCTTATGGTTAGATGTGTCTCTGTGTCTTAGTTCTGATAAATGGGATGTAAGTGGAAGTGTTATGCAGCAATTTCTAGGTAGTTTCTTGAAAGAAAATATGAGTGCCTTTCACCATACTTTTTTTGGGGGGTCTCTTCCTACTATGTGCTCCCTGGTTGGAGTTCAAGCAGCCATTTTGAAATATGAGGCAACATACTAAGGATATTGGAGCAGCAAGATAGGAGAGGGGTGACCCGCCAGTGGGGAGCTGCTTTCCTGGTCCTGGACTGCTTCACTCTGAACTTCTTCCACATGAGACAAAAAACAAAACAAAACAGAGAAATCTGCTGCATTTATTTTTAAAAAATAATTTTTATTTACTTATCTTTACTGTGTTGGGTCTTCATTTCTGCTTGGACTTTTCTCTAGTTGTGGCAAGCCAGGCTACTCTCTAGTTGCAGTGCATGGACTTCTCATTGCTGTGGTTTCTCTTGTTGTGGAGCACTGGTTCAGACATGTGAGTTTCAAGTAAGTTGCAGTTCCCAGCTCTAGAGCACAGGCTTAGGAGTTGTGGGTCATGGGCTTAGTTGCTCCAAGGCACATGGGATCTAATGGATTCTTCACCATTGAGCCACCAGGGAAGTCCATCTTTTCTTTTCCATACCATTACATGAATGATCAGAAAGAGAAATCAAGGAAACAATCTCCATTCACCATTGCATCAAAAAGAAGAAAATATCTATAAATAAAACTACCTAGGGAGGCAAAAGACCTGTACTCTGGAAACTAGAAGATATTAATGAAAGAAATCAAAGATGACAAAAATAGATGGAAAGATACACTGTGTTCTTGGATTGTAAGAATCAGTATTGTCAAAATGACTATACCACCTAAGGCAAACTACAACTTCAATGCAATTCCTATCAAATTACCAACGGCATTTTTCACAGCTCTAGAACAAATTATTTTTAACTTGTATGGAAACACAAAAGACTCTAAACAGTCAAAGCAATCTTGAGAAAGAAAATCGGAGCTGGAGGAATCAGGCTCCCGGACTTCAGACTATACTACAAAGCTATAGTAGTCATTTTTTAAAAACACTGTTTTGAGTTCTTTCTTATGAGTCAAATCTAATCCTGATTAATTTACTTCCTTATGCTTCTGTCCTATTTTTGCCATTCTCAGTGTTAATCAGTCTCACAGGTGACTAAACAGTAATATAATGTAGGCAGCTGAGCTACCTGGGAAGCTCTGCCCACATTTATAGACTATATTAAAATCATGGGGTTGCTGTGACCATGGTTCACATGTTGCTATGATGTATTTCTCAAAATATTTTTCTGTCATAGTCTTGCATACAGTCTTTCTTTGGCAATGCAGCTTTTTATACCCAAGCCTTCTATTACCTTGATAATATTTACCATCCCTAGAGGACTATTCTACTTTTATGCACTAGACTTTCCTTATGCAAGCATAAGCCTATGAAACAAAAGTATTTTCCAGTCAATTTCAGCAGCCACCAGATTAAAATTTGAACATTCAGTCAAGCGCTTAAGTCAAATCTCTCACTCCATTTTTTTTTATTTTCAAGAATTCTTTAAAATTAAAAAAATTATTTAATATATTTATACCAATAGAGTATATGACTGAAATCTGCAATATATTTCAATTGTCTTATTCTTTACAGCAAAATGTTTTTTATTTTGAAGTCAACTTTCACTTAGCTCTGTAATTATTGATGCCTCATCTATAATTGTGATCCAATAACTCTAGCAGATTTCCTCATTCCTCTAGCCAAATTTTCTTTTTTTCTGCTTTTCTCATATCACTTCCCCATTTCTCTCATACACATAGTCACACAGAACCTGATCAAGTCATCCTCTTGCTCAAAAACTTTGGTTCACGTAACTCTTTTCTCCTGCCTATCTCTCTATTATATTTTCTTTTCTTCCAAATGAATGCCATCAAGTCCATGAAACATGATACCTGCAGCCAAAAGTGATATTTCACTGTTCTGTCTTCCCTTGTCAAAGGGGAAAAATTCCAAATCATACATTCTTTAGAATTATTACATTTGCCTCAAATTGCTCAACTTTCTTATTCATAATCCTGAAAGTGAACAGGAGTGAGCTAGGCTTCTCTTGGCCTCTGCTATGTTGAATGTTTTTTTTTTTCCCCCAACTGGAAAGTGGTAGGAGAGGAGGTTAGAAAACAAGGACCCAAAGCTGTGAGCAGAGGCAAAATTCATGAGCTGCAAAATTGGAGGAGGCAGAGAAAGAAACTGAAATTGGAGTTGACCCAAAGTTTAAGTCTTCTTGGATTAATGACCAAGTGAGTCAGAAACTTGAAGGAAATTGATAGTATATCTCGGGAAATCATTTTGATTTCCATCCAGAGTTCATGGCTTTCTGTTATAGGCTGGCAGTATCAGTGGAAGGTGGTTGCTGGAATTTCTGAGTAGAAATCCAGTAAAATAAATTAGCTATGTAGTTTTAAGTGGCCTTAAAAAGTTTTTATTCCCCATTTTTCAAAGAAAGCAGTGTGGGTGGTATGACATTATTAGCAGGAGAAGAAGATGGTGTCACTAATTTGGATTATCTCCCAAATGGTGCCTTTTGGACCTGCTCTTTGGGTTCTGATCACATTCTGTATGTACTAGGTGACTAGCAGTCTCTTCAGGCAGTGACAAGATAGAGTCAGACTCAGCAGTGAGCTAGCAATGGAAGCCCTGTTGCTGTGGAGTGGTGGAAATTTGCAAGGTTAACATGCTGAATGTGGGATTTGAGCCAAGAGGATTATTAGTATTTCTTCAAACTGCAGGTTCTGTATGTCCTTTCAAGGTTTTACTGTGCCTTAAATTGGGGAATTTTCATGGGCTACAGGGTGGGTTTCTACTGAAGGTAAGGCTGAAGGCTCTGTGGGGGTTTCTGTGAACAGACACCTTACTGCCTGGAAGCATGCGTTTCCTCCGTCAGTATTGCAATTTCCCAGTGCTCTTGGACTGTAATGGTAGAGAGAGAGAGAGAGAGAGAGAGAGAGAGAGAGAGAGAGAGAGTGTGTGTGTGTGTGTGGGTGTGTGTGTGTGACTCTTTCAACAGAAGATTCAAAGCAATTTGGATTCTTTCCCCATAGTTTGTCCTTAGGCTCCTCTGTCCATGGAATTTTCCAGGCAAGAATACCAGAGTGGGTTGCCATTCTCTTCTTCAGGGGACCTTCCTAACCCAGGGAATGAACCCAGGTCTCCTGCACTGCTGGCAGATTCTTTACCATCTGAGCCACAAGAGAAGCCCAAGAGACTCTTATAATAGTCTCCTAACTGATATGCTTCTAGCTCCAACCTTCCTTTCACCCCTGAGATGCTTCTTTTGTCCTGCTGGGATGTCTTTGTGAAAGCTAATGGTTCATCTTTGCCTAGAGTAACTTGGCCATGTATCTAAAAGTGACATTCACCTATATGCCTTGTGAAAAGCAATCTTTTATTGGGGAGACTGAGTTGGATAGATAGCCTGTAGATTATGTGCCAGTACAGAATAAGGCAGAAACCTTGGTGGAAAGCATGGCCCTTCACATTCTGGCTCCTCACTTTATGGGACAGCTCCATTGTTTGTATATTCTGTGTGTCTATTCCTATTGTCTGTTTTTGTTTCCTTGGTTTGCAGTCACATTGCTTTGTTCCTCAGAAGCCAGGCTATTTTCAATTAAATAATGGATTTTGTAACTAAATTTTTAACCTAATTTTGAAATCTAGGGTCATTTTATCATATGAAAGACATAATTTATATTAATTTCTAAAAGGGAGATTTAGCAACCTAAATTTTTAACCTAATTTTGAAATCTAGGATCATTTTATCATATGAAAGACATAATTTATATTTATTTCTAAGAGGGTTTAGCAACCAGACTCTCAGCTCCTCTTCTAGAACTGTCAGATACCCCTGGTGGAAATAAAGTCTCAAATACCAAACTTGACAAACTGGGTTTATTTCTTCTGCTACATAGTCTTCACTGACTCAGTACTCTCTTACATTCAACCACCTTTTTTTGGTCTAGAAATTCTGGTTATATGCAGTCAGTGAGCTGGTCTACCATTACCAGAGATAGAAGTATGAGTAGTTAATTTTTAACACACTCGGAAAACGGCACTAAATCCTCAAAAGTGAAGAACACAGTCTTCTTTTGTTATTTGGTGAAGAGGAAACATGAGAAAACGTTTCCAGATTATTCCCAGCTCCACTCTTAACCAAATAATTTATCAATAATTTAAAGAGATGTACTAGTAATTTTGATTATTACATCCTACCAGAGGTATATATGAATATGAGTTTTATCTCTCTACCCTCTTGTATTTTCTTTTACTGTATATGTTTAACTGAGAAAACTATATCTAGAATCCCAACCACAATAAAATTTTTTGATGGTTTATTAATAACATTTCAGTCTCAAAGTAATATTTGTGAATATAAATGTTCTCTGTAGACACTCTTAGTAACTAGAAGTGAAGGAAGGTGTTTCAGGTGAGGTTCATATAGGCACATGAAGTTAGCTGTCACCCTCTTGCTAGGCTCCTCTGTCTACTCAGGGAAGACGCCATTTAATAGTTAAGAAATTCTCGGAGAAAAGGCTAAAATTTTCCAGATTTACTAGGGTTCTGAATATAACTGGAGTTTAGGAATAATACATAGACATGGTTGAGGGATTGAGACACTACCTACCAAAGCCATATAGCAAGGAGGCACCGTACAATTGTGAAGAGAAGAGTCATATGAGTGGGCAAAGAATTGTAACAGAGTGGGCCAGAATAAGCAGGATTTTCAGTGTAGCACATGGGCTGTGCCTGACTGGGCTCTAGAACAGGCACTCTCAGATTGCTGTCTCGATGGTAGGTATGATAGGGAGGGCTCTGGTGGACAGACATTCATGTTTCTTTGCTGTGGAATTCACCCTCTTCAAGGCTGAGCACGAAGAGAAGAAGATGTTTTCTTACGATGGAGAGCTGGGTGGAAACTGGAGGTGTGGCAGCAAGATGGCGGGAAGCTCAAGACATGAACACTGGAGAGTGAAGGTAATTCACTCCCCCAAGGACGTTAGTGGTGCTAGGTAGAATATAGATGCCAGCAGAGAGGAATTCACAAGACCTGAGGTAAGCAGAGCAATGATTAGACAACGGAGCAGAAACCCATGGAGAATTTTAGTCAAGAGAGGGACTGCCGAGCCTCAATACAGGGACTTGCATTCTGTGTGAAATGCTGTTCTTCTTAACTGTTGGGGACTGTTATGGAGTAAATGTTTGTATCCTTCCAAATTTTTGTGTTGAAACCCTACCCCCAGTGTGAGGGAGTTAAGAGGTTAAACCCCATGGGAGCAATTAGGATTAGATGAGATCACGAGAACTGAACCCTCATGAATGGAATTAGTGCCCTCCTAAGAGCCACATGAAAGCTTGCTTCCCCCTCTCTGCTCTCTGCCATGTGGGGAAACAGAGAGAAGTCAGAAATTTGCAACCTGGAAGAATGTCCTCACCAGAACCTGACCATACTGCACTCTCATCTCAGATTTCTCGTCTTCAGAATTGTGAGAAATAAATTTCTGTTATTTATAAACCACCTAGCCTATGATACCGTTATGGAAGTCCAAACTGACTAAGATAGGAACACTTAGTGTGACATTAAAAAAGCAGGGGAACAGAGGTTCTTCACTTAAAAGGTTAAGATCCTTAATACAGGTTTATCGTGCATGTGTGTGTGCTCAGTCACTCAGTCATGTCCAGCTCTTTGCAACCCCATGGACTGTAGCCCACAGGCTCCTCTGTCCATGGGATTTTCCAGGCAAGAATACTGAAGTGAGTTGCCATTTCCTCTTCCAGGGTATCTTCCTGATTCATGGATTGAACCTGCATCTCTTGCATCTCCTACATTGGAAGGTGGGTTCTTTAACATTGTGCCACTTGAAGAGCTGGATTAAAGGCTATTAAGGAGCTTTAATTAGAATATTTGAGTGGGCAGATGATGAGGGACATTTTGTTATACAGGTAAGTATCTCCAAGGACTCTCAGATCCAGGGGAGGATAATCCTAGGAAAATCAGAACTTCTTGCAAACCAAGTAATTGGTGATTCAGAATATCTCTAGACATTGACCAAAGAAGCCCAAGCCCTTTGTAGTATAAGAGAATATTAAGAAGATACTTATTGTCTTGACAAACCCTTCAGCTTTATCCTTAGCAAATGCACTGATGTAGACAATTCATTGCAAATTTTGATCTTTCTTTTAAAATTAACTTTAGTTCTCATGAGCATTGTTTTTAAGAGAAGATGATTGGCATTTTGAATTTACTCAAAGATAAACAGGCATTTTTTACTTCTTAAATGCTCTTTCTTTTGCTATTTTAGTCAGGTCCAATTCTTTGTGACCCCATGAACTGTAGATGCCAGGCTTCTCTATCCATGGAATTCTCCAGGCAAGAATACTGGAGTGGGTAGCCATTCTGTTCCCCAGGGGATCTTCCCAACCCAGGGATCAAACCCAGATCTTCTGCATTGCAGGCAGATTCTTTACTATCTAAGCCACCAAGGAAACTCATTTCTCTTGTAAGTAAGTTGTACACTGGTAAATATTATTTTGTGAACTGAGAAATGTATACAGTCCTTTGGGGAACAAATTGCACAGGTGTCTATATATTCATTCTGTTTTTCCAGAGGGTGTGAAGTCACAGCAAGTGACCAAACACCACTGTAATGGCTTTTCTGCAGAGTCAAGGAACTAAGGTCCAGTCCAGAAACAGACTTCCTCGGAGGTGATAAAAGAACCATGCGGTTTTCTTGAGGCCTGTACGTGACCTTCTCAAATCCTGCTCTCATTAACAGAGTGGAGAGAAAATATTCAGATAGGCACTACACAATTAGAATCAACTTGCTTGCAAAATTGATGATTTTTCTTCTTTTGTCTCAGAAAGAAGCTGTATTATTACTGATAATGTAGAGTGGTAAAAAATTGTGGCTTAATATATTGTGTCTCAGTTCTAGAGACAGAGAAGTCAGGTAATGATACAATCATAGCAAATTTAAGGGGTAGAAATGAGGAGTTCACTAAGAACTAAGATGATGAGAGCTCCTGGTGCCATGATACTGAAGAACAGCAGTATGAGAAGTCAATGGTAGAAGGACTGAAGAGGCGGCAGTGTGGTGTCTCATGGAATTCTAAATGTAGGCTTGTCTTTAATCATGCTACCCCTTCCTTTTTAAAAATATTTATCTATCTATTTATTTGGCATTGCTGGATCTTAGGTGTGGCACATGGGGTCTTCCTTGCATCATATCATGTGGCATGTTCTGTTGCGGCACAAAGGGTCTCTAGTTGCAGAGTGTGATCTTACTTGCTCTGTGACACATAGGATCTTTGTTCCCTGACCAGGGATAGAACTCGTTCCCCTGCACTGGAAGGCAGATTCTTAACCACTGGACCATCAGGGAAGTCCCCATGCTGGTACTTCTTACTAGTTCTGTTATCTTTGAAAAGCTTTTGAATGCAGTAAGCCTTAGTTCCTTCTTTTGCAAAATTGGAATAATATTAAGACTTTGCTTGCATTATATTAAATAATATTTGCAAAGTCCATGGTTTATTGTTTTATACATATTAAACTTTCCTATAATAGTAATAAAGACAACAATAATAAAAATCACTATTGTTCATATAGAGGCTTCCCTAAAATTTGATTTTTTAAGAGGGAAAGAGGAATGTCAATAATCCTTCCTTAAGTACTTCAGGATGAGTAGGGAGAAGGAAGAAATGGTATGAATAAAGCCACATGGATGATGAGAACAATATTTGATATTTAGCTAATCTGTGAGAAATGGTGTTATCAGAATATTTTGGTGAGATCTTGAGTTAGAGATAGAATCTGTGAACTTTTACTTCTTGCAGATAATTAGTGTCTTGGGAGCAAGATTATAAAGAAGAGTTGAAAGGCTGTTGTCAAGGAGAACCTAGGGGTATACAAAATTACTCTACTGTTCCAACTCAGAAATGGAGGATGTAAGAAATGACCCCTGGCAAAGAGAGATTGTCTGAAAATGCATCATGAAAGGACAAAATTCCCCAAAGGAGCTAAGAAATGACATTCTTGAAGTATTTTTTTCTTGATGAAACTGTATTTGTAAAGGTAGTATTTTTCTATTTTGCACTACTGAGTAAAAAAAAAAATGTGTCTAACAACAAACATTTGCATAAGGGAAGCGAGGGCTTGGACCCTCAATACAGAACCAGACAGAGCATCTGCTCTGAAGAAACACAGAACATAAGTCATTTTACATCCAACAGTGCATTGCCCTGGCACTAAGTTTATTTGTCTGATAAAGCTGTAAATTAACAAGACTAGAAATGCTCTTTTCATGCTTGGAAAGGCAGTCTAACTTCATACTAATTTGGAAGTTTATATGTTATCTGTTCTCTGATGTGGAAATTTGTCCAAAAGCAATGCCATTCTGATCTGATTATATATTAGGGGTAGGAAAACATCCATCTGTAACAGTTTTCATCACATGATATGAAATATGATGTCTGATAACAGAAGACACCATATAGGTAGGTGGTCATTTCCCTGGAAAAGACCATCTGCCTACCTCTGTACAATATGGTTGAAGAAGCATAAAGTGAAGACCTAAATCCCTTTATACTCTTGAATACCAGATGCCTTATGACATGACTGATGGTGGGGTGAAACCCACCCCAGTGCCTATCCAGCGGGTAAGACATTAGGTAGTAGGCAAAAGAACCAGCTGTCAGGAATCTGAAACACTATGGCATTTTAGAATTTCATCATTAACATTCAGCATGAAACTGAAATTTTTAGATGAGTGATTTTATGAGCAGCCTTAGAAAAATAACGACACGGCAGAATGTAGTTGATTGGTATATTAAACTAGATATAGCCAGCTTTTTAAAAACAATATATTCTTCAATTTTGGAATCAAATCAGTGCTTCTTTTCTCGGGGAATCATGAACTTAGGGTTAAACAGGAGTGGTGGACCAGGAACTCAAGGGCGAACCATTATAACCCGGTACCCAGATAAGGAATGCTCTGTAAACCTGAGCAGTCCATTCAGCTTGCGCTGCAAAATGGAAGTAATCCAAGGGCAGGCACAAGCATTTTATGATGCTTGACAGGACACTGAGGGCAATGAAAATGAATAACAATGATTATTTTTCAGAGACCAACATTTCACTTTGGCTGAAGTATTTTAATCTGTTGTCCTATTAGAGAGTATATGAGGAATGAGCTTCTCACTTTTGGCTACAAGTCTTGGCTGGCTATTGGGACAATCTGTTATTGCTGGCTATTGCTCTGGGGGTGAGTTAATGCCAGCCATTCTGAGTTCACTAAAATCTACACTCTCATGGAATGATAGTTTTATGTTTCCAAGTGACCAGCTTGCCATCCTTTGCAGCATAAGCAAAAAAGAATTCTCTTTCTACCCCTTGGCCTTGCTAGAGTTGTGGGCCTGCAGCTCACATTCTCTATGCTTTCTCGAGCTCAATAGTTTACAGCCATTTGTCTTTGTACCAGCCTCCCCTGGTGGCTCAGACGGTAAAGACTCTACCTGCAATGTGGGAGACCTGGGTTCGATCCCTGGGTTAGGTAGATCCCCTGGAGGAGGGCATGGCAACCCACTCCAGTATTCTTGCCTGGAGAATCCCCATGGACAGAGGAGCCTGGTGGGCTACAGTGCATAGGGTCACAAAGAATAGGACACAGCTGAGCAATGGTCTTTGTATCATTAGCCTACCCAATTGGACACCATATCCCTGTTTTCTGTGTCTGCTCTGGTTAATGATGTGCATTCTGAAGCATTCTGATGATATGTGGGTCTAATGACAGCTCCCTGACAAGGGAGCTGGGTGGAGACTATCTGAGAATCTCAAGCTGTGGCAGATTTTGGCCCTCTGGGGGGCCCACACAGGAATCGGATCAGGGTGATTCTTGATTATCCTATAGGAACAGCAGGACAAAGGAAACGTGCCCTCTTTACTGGCCATCGGATGAGACCAGAACAGAAGGAAGCAAAGAGAAAATCCAATGGAGACTGAAGCAATTGTGCAGGGTTGGTGGAAAATGAGAGCGCAAAAGGCAATGACAACAAACAAACAAACAGTGAGCAGTGGGAGTGAAGATCCTTGCTCTCCTTTTCTCTTCCTTGTTCTGTCCATGCCACATCGTGCATTGTCTCCCTTTGCTCTGCTCATGGTGTTTGGACAGAGACAAACAGATAAAACTAACCCATGGTTTCCTGGAAGAACTTACCCAACTGCGGAAGCAGGACTTGCACCCACCAAAAGGAGAGAAGGCAGGATTCTAAGCACAGACCTGAAACAGATTTTGCTGTTGGCTCTCCAGAATTCTATAGCAGAATTTTAAGCAATGCTGTCAGGTGAGATTACCTTGAGAAATTGCGTGCTGTCTCAAGAAAGAAAGAAAGAGACAGTGATTGTATGTGAAACCAGGAAGAGGTAGAGCCTCTCTCCTATTTACTTATTCAACTCTTTAATTTAAGTTTATTATTTAATTATCTCACTTCACTTGCTGCTGCTCAGCCATTTCAGACTCTTTGCAACCCTTTGGACTGTAGCCTGCCACTCTCCTTTGTCCATGGGATTTCCAGTTAAGAATACTGGAGTGAGTCACCATTTCCTTCTCCAGGGTATCTTCCTGACTCAGGAATGCAACCCGCATGTCCTGCGTCTCCTGCATGACAGGAAGATTCTTTATTCACTGAGCCTTGAGGAAGCCCTATTTAATTATAATTAAGCTTAACTATAAGTTTTTAATTATTTTATGTCATAAATTTTAGTCTTATTTTATAATTATTTATTTTATTGTTCATTAAAAAAAAAAATTGACAATTAGAAATCCTTCCTCTCTTGCATGGAGGCTTATGTTTTCTACACCGTAGCCCTGGAACCTACCACTTCTCTAAGGGGTCCTAGTCTTCTTTATTGGAGAATGATGTTTAGAAACCAACCATTCTGGGAACCAGGAAAACTAATCGCTCTTTGGGTTATTTGGGTAACATTGTTTCTAACCCCTTTCAGTGGCTAAAACTAGGAAATATATGTGTGTATATTCACTCAGGTATACATGTGCAGCTATGTTAATTTTCGTATCTATTTGTAGAAGTATTGAAATACATAAATGTATACCAATACCTCCCATTTCAATCTAACACAACAGGGTCTCTTTCCCCTCTTTTTATTTGTAATATCCTCCCCTGACAGTAAGAAACTTGACTTCTGTTACTGACAATATATTTACTTATTTGTTCAATCCTAGTACACATATAAAGTAGTTTCAGAGTAGCTAACTTATGCCTCTGAGAAATATATTTACTAACTAGATTACAATAGTTGTGTACAGGTCTTTTTGTCTTTAGGATTTTGGCTTATTTTGATAATACGTTTGATTTCCACATTTGATTTCCACTCATTTAGACTTTAAGGTGACCTTGTTCAGTATCAGCTTCAGTGAGATAATTATCACTCTAATAGATTTTTGGTGGTACAGGTTATCACTGGGACACAGCTACGTGCAAACTGTTTGCAGATAACAGAAATGCTTGTAATCTGAAAGAAAAAAAGAATTCACTTAAGTTTGCTTGTTTCATAATTGGAAGTAGGCCTTTTGGTATAACTTCATCGTTTTTCCTAGTATCAACTCAAAAATCAACACTTCTATGAAGTCTCAGAGCAACATATTAGGTTGGAATGGGGAGCCCATACTATCACAGATATTTTAGATTTAAACATAGAATTAATAAATCAAAATGACCCAAACATTCACCGCAACTGCACTTTTGAACAGAATTCAGGTCTTTGGGAGAACTTCAAAATAGGTGATATTGATTTATATTATATCTTTATGTCTGTATTATGTGGTATCTTCCTCTAAGCTATTTGTACCATTTGTAATTTCTAAGACTGATTTTTTTCCCCAACTTCATAGTAACTGGCCATTTTTCAAAGTCCACAGAATGCCCAGGCAATTCTTAAAAATTCTGTCAGAAAATTAAAATATGAACGTGTGTGTGTGTGTGTGTGTGTGTGTGTGTGTGTGCACTCACGTGCATGTGCGTGCTAAGTCGCTTCTGTCATGTCTGACTCTTTGAGACCCTAGGGACTGTGCCTGCCAGGTTCCTCTGTCCATGGGATTCTCCAGGAAAGAATACTGGAGTGAGTTTCCATGCCCTCCCCCAGGGGATCTTCCTGACCTAAGGATCAAACCCACATCTCTTAAGTCTTCTGCATTAGTAGGCAGGTTCTTTACCACTAGTGCCACCTGGGAAACCCAAAATATGAACATAGTGGCATTTATGCCATAGACTCCACCTATTTTCCTACCATCAATATTGCCCAAAATATACTGTACTTTCTTGCCTGTAACCAGACAGAAATATTATAACTCTTATCTAAAGGCTATCTTTGTACACTGGAAGCCATTTTTTTTAACCATCATTCAAGCATATCACTCCTTCTATCTCAGGGTCATTTATTTCACTCCCTTCTGGAAAACTTAATATGTAGTTGTTTCCTTTATTAAAAACAAAAACAGCAACAAAGCATCTTCCTTCAAAACCTCTTCCATCACCAATCCATTCCTTCACTTTCCTTTACAGCAAAATTTCTACAAAATCGTTGCCTTTGCTCATTGGTTCTCTTTTATGTTTGTCTCAGTCAAGATCTCATCATGACCACACTGCTGAAATCAGTCTTGTCAAAGCCTTAAGGTCACCTTATTAAATTCCCTATTCAATGCTCAGTCTCATATTACTTGACCGATGGCTTCTCTGCCGTTCCCTCACTGTCCCCTGCACCTTGATAATGGAGCTCTCTGAGGCTTAGTTAATGATTCTCTTCTTTACTGACACTCATTTTCTCAAATCTTACCCAGTGTCATGGTTCTAAATACTCTCTGTATGTCAGCAACTCCCAATTTATATCTCTAACATAGACCTTTCCTTCACGTCTCACTTCCAACCATTAGAATATTTTGACTTTATCTTGAAAATACATTGTGTATTTGGAAACTGATTGCTCATCAGCACCTCTGGTACTATTACCCTGGACTACTGCCACCATTATCTCTCACTAAATTATTATAATGCCCTCATAATTGATTTTTCTGACTCATTGCCCCTGACACATCTTGTCAGCACAGTGGGGAGTGTACAAAATGAGGATAGATTCTAAGAGCACAAAGGTAAAAATAGGGAAAACCAAAGAGAGGCTAGATAGAGTAGAGTTGATAAGAAGGGGACAGATTCTCAATCCATTTTGCAGATAAGCCCAATAGTACTTGCTGATGAGAGAAAGAGAGAGTTCAAAAGTGCCCTGAAGATTTTTGGCCTGAGCCACCAAAAACATGGAGTTGTAGTCAATGAAGTGGCATCCAACATTGCCAATGACTCAAATTTCACAGTCTTTTTGAGAAGCAAGATGGCAGCCTGTATCAAAAGCCTCTAAACATTCATACATTTGAGACCACTGGCCCTGGTTTTATGTTTTTCAATAAAGGGAAAAGGCTCTGTTTCTAAGTATGATTATTATAATACTGTTCACAATAATATAAGAATAACATGGAAATATATACAATAGAACATTAAACAAAAACATGAGATGATTTACTGACTATGATTAGAACAATGAAAAATATTGATGGAAATGGATAAGTCAAAATCAGAATTTGAAAAAATAAAGGCAGTTAATTATGCTTGGCCAGTGAGAAAAGGAGTTATTAATTTTTGAGTGAAAATATTCCTGAATGTTTTGATATGGCTTTATATTTATAATAGGGAAACATGTTAAGAATGTAATGAAGTGTCATGTCTTTATTCTAGACAATAGATTTATCTCTATATAAAATTTTTCCTTATAAGGTATTTGCTTTTATCAAGTGGTGAAATGTTTAACAGTTTATTTAAATTTACAAAGATTTTTAATGGATGTTTATGAAACTTTTAGGTTAGACTTCTAACCTAAGAGTTCTATTTTATCCTGACAATCTCATATTGGAATGCCCAGTTAAGGGATTGATTTCAAGGTCCAGTTCTGTCATCTATTCCCTCTAATTTTGGTTGAAGTCAGTCAGATTTTTCATTTGCAAAATCAATCTCTCTTCTATCTACTTGATAAAGTAGTTGTGAAGATCAACTGAGATGATGTATCTGAAAATGCCTTAAAAATTATGCATCATTACAGAAATGTGAGAGATAATGGTAATTTAGATTGAGACAACTTCTACTTCATTCTGAAGATTTTATCCTAAGGTCATAATCGTCATCTTCTGATCCCAAAAGTGATGTTTACCTTTGAAGTCAAGTTGGTTATCTTTACAGAACTAATTAATAATAAAAACACATCCCTTCAAATGAAAAGCAAAATTAAAGGATATTAATAAATCATGCAATTGTCTCACAAAAATTTGTGAAAGAAGAGAATCAGCAGGCACAATTCACCGTATGATCTTATACACATTCTAAGTGTATTAAACTTGAAAAAGTGACAGTTACACAAAAGTTCAAAACTTGAACTAAGGAAGTAGCTGGCTACTGAGTCACCTTGTCTGTTGTTTAAATTAAAGGTCTTTTTGAGCAGGTTAAATATAAAATTAATGAATTGATTAAGTGAAATAAGTCCAACAGAGAAAGATAGATACTGATCTAATTAATTAAAACAAAAGATTAAATAACCCATCTGGCCAGCAGTATATGTTAAGGTGTTCCATGTATAGAATCTTAGAGTGCCAAACAGATTCTCATTAAGTACCAACACTTCCTTGAAGAAGAAAATTCATGAAGAGAGTAATCCAGTTAGAACTGAAGAAAGAAGAAAATATTAGTTTCAAAATTTAAGAAGTTGAAATTATGACTCTCCTAAGAGACGCAGATTTATGCAGCACATGTCTAACAATCACAAACAAAAGGCAAATGAAAGGGTTTATTGGTCTGCTACAAATCTTTGCATTCTTTCCAAAGCTGCATATACATTATGGGTGGTGTGATTCACAGGATAAAAATAGAATGCATTGTAAATCAGGAGAAGCCAATTATTATTTTTGAAAGGACAACAAAAATTTACCCAAAGTTTATAGCCACTGCTGCAAAAGCTATACAATAAAAGCAATGTGATTATATAGTAGTTTAGCTAAAAGCAAATCATCTGATGCCAGAGTAAATGCACAGAAAATAAACTGCAAAGTATATCTTTGCCCATGAACATGGGAAACAGTTTTGGCTGAGATCCAAGCTGAACTAACTATAAAAAAAGGGAGAAAGCATGCTTTAAGAAGTCTCACCATGCTAAGTGAAAGTATTTGTTAAATGAAATAAGCCCAACAGAGAAAGACAAATACTGTATGATACCACTTATAGGTGGAATCTAAAAGATACAAGAAACTAGTAAATACAACAAAAAAAGAAGCAGACTTGCAGGTATAGAGAACAAACTAGTGGCTACCAGTGGGTAGGGGGAGGGGCAATATAGAGATGAGAGATTGGGAAGTAAAAACTATCGGATATACAGTAGGCTTCAAGGACATACTATACAACATGGGGACTATAGCAAATGCTGTATAATAACTGTAAATGGAGTGTAACCTTTAAAACTGTACAAAAACAAAGTTTAAAAAAGTTTTCCCTCACTCTTTTTTTTTTTAACAATTTAATTATATTTATTAAACTTATTATTATTATTTTATTTATTTATTTATTTTTTTACATTTCAGTGGGTTTTGTCATACATTGATATGAATCAACCATGGATTTACACGTCTTCCCCATCCCAATCCCCGCTCCCACCTCCCTCTCCACCCGATTCCCTCACTCTTGACTGCAGTCGTTCTATGTTAGTCACTTAGCTGTGTCCAACTTTATGACCCCATGGTCTGCAGCCCACCAGACTCCTCTGTCCATGGGGATTCTCCACGCAAGAATACTGGAGTGGGTTGTCCTTCCTTTCTCCAAGGGATCTTCCCAACCCAGGAATCAAACCTGGGTTTCCAGTGTGGTAGGTAGATTCTTTACCATCTGAGCTAGCAGGGAAGCCCTCATTCTTTCTTAATTATGTGCATCCAGCTTTTTCCACAAGGGCTTCTGAGGAGAAGACGACTGCATATGTCTGCCAAGAAAGTAGGTAACAACTGCTTTGAATCTCAGCTCTGTTGCCTA
This sequence comes from Dama dama, assembly GCF_033118175.1. Lineage (NCBI taxonomy): Eukaryota > Metazoa > Chordata > Mammalia > Artiodactyla > Cervidae > Dama > Dama dama. The sequence goes on from NC_083710.1 coordinate 53,329,085, forward strand.
TAAAATGAGAAAGTAGAAGCTATCTAAAATCCTTTCCAACTCTTAAAAAATACTATTTCTCATTCTGCTGTCCTTCAGTCTTACATACCAATTTCAGAAAGGCTGACTGCAAGTATTTTTGATACAAATTGCTTATATGATTGTCCTTTAAGACTATTTTTTTGCCTTTTGATACTTTAAGTTTCTTCTTTATTTTCTCTTGTGTTGGCTTCTCCATGACCTTTAATCTCATTTTTCCTTTTCCTTGGCCCAATCCCTCATTTTATTGGAACATATTCTCCAGGAGGTTCTAAGGACAAGAAATGCATGGGAGGTGAAAAATTGAGTTCCTGCATATCTGAAAATGACTTTATTTTATTCTGACTCTCAACTGATTGATTGGTTTCAGAATTCTAGGTTGAAATGCATTTGTGCCTCAGAATTTTGAAAGCCTTTCTCTATGGTCCTTTAAGGCCTGTGTTGCTGTTGACACGCTGACTGCTATTCCCAATTCTTGTATCTTTGTGTATGAGTGCTTTTCTCCCTAAAAGCTTTAAGGTTTTCTCTTTATTCCTCAAGTACTGAAAAAATGCACTGTGGGGTGTTTTAAAACATTTCTTTATTTTTATTGTGCCGTCAAACTGGCTGTTCATTCTCTTCTGTTCTTTGAAATTGCCTTTTATGATGTTCTTACAACTTTCTCCCCACTGGGTTCTCTGCTCTCTCTCTGAAACACCTACCAATTAAATGTTTAGACTTCTTGTACTGATTCTCTAAATTTCCTATATTTGGTCTCCCATTTTCCTTCTCTGCTTTCTTTGTTTTACTGTTTGGAATGTTTTCTTCAACCTTATTTTCTAATCATGTCACTGAAATCTTTATTTCTGTCATCATGTTTTCCACATCTAAGAGTCCCATTCTGTTGCTTGAAAGTTCTCTTTGAACCACCCTGTACTCTTTTTTTTTTAAATGGATATACTGTATTTTTTTATCTTTTTGAAAACCTCAATTTAGTTTTTGTTTGCTGGAATTTTTTTTTTTTTTTTTTTTTTTGCTTTTCTTTTGAACTCTTTATAGCTATTACAGTAGTCTCCTGTTATCTGTGGGGATAACTTCCAAGATCCCTAGCAGATGCCTGAAACCTCATAGTTCAGTTCAGTTCAGTTCAGTTGCTCAGTCATGTCTGACTCTTTGTGACCCCATGAACCACAGCATGCCAGGCCCCCATGTCCATCACCAACTCCCGGAGTCCACCCAAACCCATGTCCACTGAGTCAGTGATGCCATCTAACCATCTCATCCTCTGTCGTCCCCTTCTCCTCCTGCCCTCAATCTTTCCCAGCATCAAGGTCTTTTCAAATGAGTCAGCTCTTCACATCAGGTGGCCAAAGTATTAGAGTTTCAGCTTCAACATCAGTTCTACCAGTGAAGACCTAGGACTGATCTCCTTTAGGATGGACTGGTTGGATCTCCTACCATACCCTAAAATTACTTTGTTTTTTGCCTATACATATAAACCTATGATAAAGTTTAATTTATAAATTAGTCACAGTAAGAGATGAACAACAATAAATAATAGTAAAATATAACAATTGCAACAATCTACTGTAATAAAAGTTTTGTGAAGGTAGTGTCTCTCTCAAAATATCTTATTGTTCTGTACTTACCCTTCATGTGATGTAAGATGATAAAATGCCTACTGATGAGATGAAGAGAGGTGAATGGCATAGGCATTGTGACATAGAGTTAAGCTACTATTGACTTTCTGATGACATCAAAAGGAGGGTCATCTGCTTTGAGTGGTCCTGGATCATCAAGCCATGACTATGTCAATGGTTGGATGTCGGGGATGTTGTGGTTGGGATCCTGGGTAGAGTGGAGCAGAATTGTACAGGATTGCTTCAGGCTCCTCAGAATAGAGACAAATTTAAATTTATGAATTATTTTATTCCTGGATTTTTCCATTTAATATTTTCAGATAGCAGTTGACCACTGGTAGCTGAACCTAGGGAAACTGAAACTGCAGATGAGGAAGAACTACTATAGTTTGTCTTGGTCCTTCTCATTCATACTGTGGCTTTGCCCAAAATGTCCAGTGAACCTTGGATGTCCATTCATATTTAAGGTGGAGTTCTTAAAAACCAACTGAAAGCTCTTTGTATGACAATAGGACTTATTGAGGGTTTTGTAACTGCCTCAAACTGAAATATTCCCCTGAGGAATACACAACTATTTGTAGACATGAGGATCCTACCTTGACCCAGTGGCTGGTTTCCTCAGGAAGAATCTCTCCAACTTGCAACTGGCATTGGCCAGAGTACACGGGGAAACTTGGTCATCACTTGGCCCTCAAAGCTGAGTCAGAGGAAGGAGGTAGGGAAGGTAGGAGGGGCTCTCATTGTTCAATCCTGTTTTATGCTTGGCATACCACTCTCAGTGCTCTGGTAGCCTGTTTCTTGAATCCCTCCAGTGGATCCGTAACCTCTGCCTACTTAAGAGAGAGGCAGCTGGACTATGTGGATCTCTAGAGGTCTAACTGCTCTTTACTGATTTTCAATGCATGTTTCTGTCATCAGTCTCTCTCCCATATCCACCTTCAGAAATATGTTTTGAGTTTGAGAGTTTCCTGGTGGTCCAGTTGTTAAGACTGTACTTCCAATGCAGAGATCTGAGTTCGATCCCTGGTTGGAGAACTAGGATCCCTCAGGCTGCATGGTGCAGCCAAATAAAAATTTGGTTTTGGTCTCTAATTCCTAAATCATCTAATGTTCTATAGTAATAGTTTTCCTGATAATTCATCAGCTTTTCTGAGTCATGTATTTTCCAGTTTTCCAAATATTGTTGACATTGGTTTACTTCTGTCATTTGTTTTGTGTTTATGCCTTTTCCCCCCTTTTCTGTCATTTTTAACAAAGTGTATTCTGGGACAACAGAATAAATTTATGTTTTCCCTCTCATGTTGAAGCATAAATTATAATTAATAAATTCTAGATGATAAAAGCACCAAACCAACCTTCCAGTCCTTGGATTTTAGTAACTAAAACAATTGAAGCTGATTTTTTTCTCATACAATTGCCCAGGTGGGTGTTCCTGACTCTTGTATATCTTTCTTCTGTGTGCTAATCCAAGAACCCATATGCCTTCTATTTTATTGTTCAACTACTCCCTGGGAACTCCTTATCTTTGTACAAAGCTTGCTGAAGCAAAATAAGTCATTAAGAATACATACTTGCAAAAACAATCTTTTTAACAAGTGGTGCTGGGAAAACTGGTCAACCACGTGTAAAAGAATGAATCTAGAACACCTTCTAACACCATACACAAAAATAAACTCAAAATGGATTAATGATCTAAATGTAAGACCAGAAACTATAAAACTCTTAGAGGAAAACGTAGGCAGAACACTCTCTGACATAAATCACGGCAAGATCCTCTATGACCCATCTCCCAGAGTAAAGGAAATAAAAAAATAAATAAGCAAATGGGACCTAATTAAGCTTAAAAGCTTTTGTACAATGAAGAAAACTGTAAGCAAGGTGAAAAGGCAGCCTTCAGAATGGGAGAAAAGAAACAAAACAACTGACAAAGAATTTATCTCCAAAATATACAAGCAGCTCATGCAGCTCAGTTCAGTTCACTGGCTCAGTTGCGCCTGACTCTTTGCGACCCCATAGACTGCAGTATGCCAGGCCTCCCTGTCTATCACCAACTCCCGGAGTTTACTCAAACTCATGTCCACTGAGTTGGTGATGCCATTCAACCATCTCATCCTCTGTCGTCCCTTTCTCCTCCTGCCTTCAATCTTTCCAAGCATTAAGGTCTTTTCAAATGAGTCAGTTCTTCACATCAGGTGGCCAAAGTATTGGAGTTTCAGCTTAGTGTCAGTCCTTTCAGTGAATATTCAGGACTGATTTCTTTTTGGATGGACAGGTTGAATCTCCTAGAAGTCCAAGGGACTCTCAAGAGTCTTTTCCAACACCACAGTTCAAAAACATCGATTCATTGGCACTCAGCTTTCTTTATAATCCAACTCTCACATCCATACATGACTACTGGAAAAACCATAGCCTTGACTAGATGGACCTTTGTTGGTAAAGTAATGTCTCTGCTTTTCAGTATGCTGTCTAGATTGGTCATAACTTTTCTTTCAAGGAGCAAGCCTCTTTTAACTTCACGGCTGCAGTCACCATCTGCAGTGAGTTTGGAGCCCCAAAAATAAAGTCTGTCACTATTTCTACTGTTTCCCCATCTATTTCCCATGAAGTGATGAGACCAGACGCCATGATCTCAGTTTTCTGAATGTTGAGTTTTAAGCCAACTTTGTCACTCTCTTCTTTCACTTTCATCAAGAGGCTCTTTAGTTCCTCTTTGCTTTCTGCCATAAGGGTGGTGTCATCTGCATATCTGAGGTTATTAATATTTCTCCCAGCAATTTTGATTCCAGCTTGTGCTTGATCCAGCCCAGCGTTTCTCATGATGTACTCTGCATTTAAGTTAAATAAGCAGGGTGACAATATACAGCCTTGATGTACTCCTTTTCCTATTTGGAACCAGTCTGTTTTTCCATGTCCAGTTCTAACTGTTGCTTCCTGACCTGCATACAGATTTCTCAAGAGACAGATCAGGTAGTCTGGTATTCCCATCTCTTGAAGAATTTTTCACCGTTTGTTGTGATCCACACAGTCAAAGGCTTTGGCATAGTCAATAAAGCAGAAGTAGATGTTTTTTTCTGGAACTCTCTTGCTTTTTTGATGATCCAACAGATATTGGCAATTTGATCTCTGGTTCCTCTGCCTTTTCTAAAACCGGCTTGAACATCTGGAAGTTCATGGTTCATGTATTGCTGAAGCCTGGCTCGGAGAATTTTGAGCATTACTTTACTAGTGTGTGAGATGAGTGCAATTGTGTGGTAGTTTGAGCATTCTTTGGCATTGCCTTTCTTAGGGATTGGAATGAAAACTGACCATTTTCAGTCCTATGGCCACTGCTGAGTTTTCCAAATTTGCTGGCATATTGACTGCAGTACTTTCACAGCATCATCTTTTAGAATTTGAAATAGCTCAACTGGAATTCCATCACATCCACTAGCTTTGTTCATGCAGCTCAATAACAAAAAATGAACAACCCTATCAAAAAGTGGGCCAAAAAACTAAATAGACCTTTCTCCAAAGAAGACATACAGGTGGCTAATAAACACTTGAAAAGATGCTCAACATCTCTCATTATTAGAGAAATGCAAATCAAAACCACAATGAGGTATCATCTCATGTCAGTCAAAATTGCCACCATCAAAATGTCTAAATACTGGAGAGGATGTGGATAAAAGGGAACCCTCTTACATTGTTTGTGGGAATGGAAACTGGTACAGACACTGTGGAGAACAGTGTGGAGACTCCTTAGAAAACTGGAAATAGAACTGCCACCTGACCCAACAATCCCACAGCTGGGCATATACACCAAGGAAACAAGAATTGAAAGAGACACATGTACCCCAGTGTTCATTGCAGCACTATTTACAATAGCTAGGACATGGAAGCAACCTAGATGTCCATTGGCAAATGAATGGATAAGGAAGCTGTGTTACATATACACAATAGAATATTACTCAGCTATAAAAAGGAACACATTTGAGTCAGTTCTAATGAGGTGGATGAAACTGGAGCCTATTATACAGAGTGAAGTAAGTCAGAAAGAGAAACACCAACAGATATATTAACACATATATATGGAATTTAGAAAGATGATAATGATGACCCCATATGCAAGGCAGCAAAAGAGACACAGATCTAAAGAACAGACTTTTGGACTATGTGGGAGAAGGAAAGGGTGAGATGATTTGAGAGAATAGCATTGAAACACTTATATTACCATATGTAAAATAGATGACCAGTGCAAATTTGATGCATGAAGCAGGGCATTCAAAGCTGGTGCTCTGGGACAACCCAGAGGGATGGGGTGGGGAGAGAGGTGCAAAGGGGGTTCAAGATGGGGGGACACATGTGCACCTGTGGCTGATTCATGTTGATGTGTGGCAAAAACCACCACAATATTGTAAAGTAATTATCCTTCAATTAAAATAAATTAATTTAAAAAAAGGTAAGCTGAAAATATCAGCCAAATAAATCATTTTCCTAATGAAAAAAAATACATACTTGCTTCTTCAAAAGCTTGGCCTGAAACGCATAGGTTTCTCTTCTCATTCCATTAATAAATAATTGCCACATGGCTAAATACAAAGGGAGGGAACAGAAACTGTTGGCTGCTGGGGAAACATATTATTCTGCTCACCAGCTAACCATCTCTACAGAGTCTTCCTTTCTGGCTACCAAATATCCATTTGTAAACTTGTGCTCCTCTTTCTACAGATTTACTCCTCTTCAAGGGGGATGGCTTAAATGCTCAGTTTTATTCCTTTATCTATTTCAAAATCCAGTATCCCTGGACAATGTCAATCATTTCTATCAGATCCAGATGTGTCTTCTGAAAATCTGGCAACTTGCAGACTAAAGACAGGTTATCTCACTTCCTTACACCCTGCTAAGTACACATATACACAGTATATAATGGTGGAGTATAGGCAGCAGTCTAGAAAAGGAAGAATTGACAATAATAATTACTGGTCATGTTACAAGAAGGGTACCCCTTCCAGGGCCCAAAAGTGGACTCTTGTCTAACACTCAGAAATGAATTTTCCAAGGAGACACATGTGCTGACAAAGCAAGAGATTTTATTGGGAAAGGGTGCCCGGGCAGAGAGCAGTAGGGTAAGGGAAACCAGGAGAATTGCTGTGCCACGTGGCTCGCAAATTTTATGGTGATGTGTTGTCTTTAGCCAATCATTCTGACTCAGAGTCCTTCCTGGTGGTGCACGCCTTGTCCAGCCAAGATGGATGCCATCAAGGAGGAGTCTGAGAGGTAGTTGGACATGTGGTGTCACTTTTTGACCCTTCCTGAACTCTCCTGGTTGGTGGTGGCTTGTTAGTTTCGTGTTCCTTACCAGGACCTCCTGTCCTAAAACAACTCATGCAAATGGTTACTATGGTGCCTGGCCAGGGTGGGCAGTTTCAGTGAGTGTGCTTCCCCTAACAGTCAGTAGCAATGAGAGAATCCTGATGGGCAGAATTCTGCCAAAATAGAATCTTAGGTACTTGATCTAACTCTGGTAGGAACTCTTGTTCATTGTGTTCCACAGCCACCAGCACCATCTTCTTTTCCATTATCTTCTATGGGTACCTGAAGTGGGTATTGGTGAGAGCATCATGCTTTGTATTTGTTCAAGTTTTCCGGTTGCTTTCTGCTTATTCAAATTTTCAGCAGGTATCCTCAGAGCTGTTTGAAAATCTGAACAGTCAAAGACTTTTCAAGGATATACTTGTGTTTTTTTTTCACCAAACATCTGCTTTATTTCTTTCCAGTCAGTTCCATTGTCGGGATTCACCCTTCCCCTTCTCCTAGTGTAATTTCCTAGGTATAGTTCACCAACATGCATTATTTCTTTGACTCTTATGTAATGACTGCTATCCTGAAGTCATCTGAAACAATTGTTTTGACTATGAAGACAATAGCCCTAATTGTTTCTTTTCATAAGGCTAAATAAACTGTTTAACTGAGGAATCTTAACAGTTCTTTTGCACCAAGTGCTTTTACATTTTATCTCCCACCTTCTACATATTCAAGGTCTGGAAGCAATCAGATTTTATAAATTTTTTTTCCTGCTTCTCAAAGCAGCCAATTTTTGCCCAAGTTTATCTTTTTCCTGTAATATTTTGCTTAATCCAGCAATTGTCATCCAAAACAGTATCTCCTTCTGGCTTTTTCAGCCTCTTCTGTAATTGATTCTGGATTAATGCTATCTGTGGTGATAAATGGACCCCCAACTTTTAGTGCCTTATTTCTTATTTATGTAGTAGTTCCTGGCTGGTGGGAGGCATTCTTTCATGAGGTATTTCAGAAATATTGACTCTTTCCATTGGTACTGTAATTTTCCAGAACCAGTCAGTAGAAGGGGAAAAGCACACAGAGAAGGCTCAGGGCTTAAGTCTGGGTAGATCGTAACATACATATTCCATGCACACTCTATTGGTAAGAACTAAAGACATGGGCCCCAAGTAGACATGTACAAATAATCCTGGGAAAGGGAGCCTATGGTTGTGCATTGGCATCCTTGGAATGACTCTATAACTTGGAAGAGGAAGAAAAAATTCTTGTAGACAGTTGCCCATCTCTACCACATTTTTGGGGATGCAGAGCTAAATTTGATAAATTTGTGGGGATGCAGAGATAAATATGTGGGGATGCAGAGTTTGAGCAAGCTCCAGGAGATGGTGAAGGGTAGGGAAGCCTGGAGTGCTGTAGTCCATGGGGTCCCAAAGAGTTGGACATGACTGAGCAACTGAACAATGACAAGAGGTAAATTATCTGCCACATTGTATTATTTTCTACCATTTGACTTCATCTTTAGTATCAAAAAATATTTATTTCAGAACTCTTTCTGGGACTTCCCTGGTGACCCAGAGGTGAAGAATTCACCTGCCAATGCAGGAAACAGGGGTTCACCCCTTGGTCTGGGAAGATCCCGCATGCTGTGGAGCAACTAAACCCTTGCACCACAACTACTGAGCCTGTGCCTAAGAGGCTGGGAGCAGCAACAGTTGAAGTCTGTGTAGCTAGAGCCTGTGCTCTGCAACAAGAGAAGCCACCACAATGAGACGCTCACACACCGCAACTAGAGAGTAGCCCCCAATCTCCTCGCTACAACTAGAGAAAAAGCCTGAGCAGCAATGAAGACCCAGCACAGCCAAAAATAAATAAATACATAAAATTGTAGAAAAAAAAAAAAAGAATTCTTTCTATCTCTGAAAGCCTTCACAGTTTGCTAACACCAAGGAAGATGTTTTTATTTCTCTTTTCAATTATTTTGGTTGTCTCCAATTTAATAAGTAGAACAGTTATTTGATGTCTTATTGTATTAATTATAAAAGAAGTAATCTGTTTTAAGGCTGAATAACTCAGCTACATAAGATGCTTTTCATCTCATGGGACTTCCTCCTTTCTTTGGGATCGTTTTCTACAATACATGACAATAACCTTTGACCAAGGGCTGCTGATACAAACTGGGCTACACATTCTCTTTAAAAGAAAATGAAATATGAAAACAGGGAGACATAATGTTTATGACTCATGAGAGCTGAGTCATTCAAATGGTAGTTCTCTAGCAGTAAACATATTATTGGTATCTTGTGCCGAGATTCCTTCAAGTTACCTTCATTTCTTCCTCTCCTGAAAGTTTTTTGTTCAATTCCTTCTGCAGCATCTTGAGAAACAGCAGCACTCTCCCAGTAAATTCTCCTTTATACTTAATCTAGCCAGAGCAAATCTCTGTTGTGTGTTAACTGCAACCAGGAGACCCTTAATTAGAACCCCAGGGAAGGCAGATTTATCATGGATTTCCATTATCTGTCCGATATCCATTGGCATTTTGAAGACTTTTTTTCTCATTAATTCTTAAGTTAATGGCTTAGATCGACTGCATTATATTGTGCACTATATGTCTTTTCAGAAGTCTAAGTGATTTCTTAGAACTAGATAAATGTTGTTGGCTACACTATTGAATAGGATGAAGTTCACGCATTTTTCTGCCTGCCTTTTTGTCAGCAACATAGTGGTCATAGGAAAATATGTAACAACATTTTTCTGGGATAGTGGCATTATAGATAGTCAATATCTTGCTCAAGGTCATATAATAGGTAAGTGATGGAGATGGTATATTAACTTCATCTGCAAGACCCATAGCAAAGTTAAAGACCTTACTATATATAAACTTTTACATGTCATACATTTAAATAGATGCTGAGAGACTGAAGATTAAAAAACCCTCTATTCTTTGAAAAATCTATGGCTTATCAGTAATTAAATGATATCAACAGAAGATGGTGGCTGAAAAGAGAACAGTATACTGGGGACTATGAAGATATAGAAAAGAAACCTGCATGCAGTGTGGGTATTTAAGGAGTGCTTTTGGTTGAAAACATCTGAACTAAGAGTTACTGAATTATTAGATGTTAATAGAGCAGCAAGATGGAAAGGATGAGAAGGGTCTCCTAAGAAACAGGAAAAGCATGAGCAAAGTTATAGAAGAATAAATCTGTTGCTACTATGAAGTACAAATGTTTGGAATTCAGAAAGCATAGGGTGGAGGGTAGGAAGGTTATATCTGACAGGCTGATAGTGATCAATTCCTGAAGAATTTAGTGTAGCTAGCCTAATGTTTGATTGAAGAGAGAACATATTGTAGTAAGGAGGAGCATGGGTTCTGGAGCCAGACTGCCTCAGCTTGATTTGTGGATCTGTATAATCTTCAGGTCAGTTCAGTCACTCAGTCGTGTCCAACTCTTTGCGACCCTGTGAACTGTAGCACGCCAGGCCTCCCTGTCCATCACCAACTCCCGGAGTCCACCCAAACCCATGTCCATTGAGTTGGTGATGCCGTCCAACCATCTCATCCTCTGTTGCACCCTTCTCCTCTTGCCCTCAATCTTTCCCAGCATCAGGGTCTTTTCCAATGAGTCAGCTCTTCACATCAGGTGGCCAAAGTATTGGAGTTTCAGCTTCAGCATCAGTTCTTCCAATGAACACCCAGGACTGATCTCCTTTAGGATGGACTGGTTGGATCTCCTTGCAGTCCAAGGGACTCTCAAGAGTCTTCTCCAACACCACAGTTCAAAATAATCAATTCTTTGTTGCTCAGATTTCTTTATAGTCCAACTCTAACATCCATACATGACCACTGGAAAACCATAGTCTTGACTAGACAGAACTTTGTTGGAAAGCTAATGTCACTGCTTTTTAATATGCTGTCTAGGTTGGTCATAACTTTCCTTCCAAGGAGTAAGTGTTTTTTAATTTCATGGCTGCAATCACCATCTGCAGTGATTTTGGAGCCCAAAAAATAAAGTCAGGCACTGTTTCCACTGTTTCCCCATCTACTTCCCATGAAGTGATGGGACCAGATGCCATGATCTTAGTTTTCTGAATGTTGAGCTTTAAGCCAACCTTTTCACTCTCCTCTTTCACTTTCATCAGGAGGCTTTTTAGTTCTTCTTCACTTTCTGCCATAAGGGTGGTGCCATCTGCATATCTGAGGTTATTGATATTTCTCCCAGCAATCTTGATTCCAGCTTGTGCTTGATCCAGCCCAGTGTTTCTCATGATGTACTCTGCATATAAGTTAAATAAGCAGGGTGACAGTATACAGCCTTGATGTACTCCTTTTCCTATTTGGAACCAGTCTGTTGTTACATGTCCAGTTCTAACTGTTGCTTCCTGACCTGCATACAGGTTTCTCAAGAGGCAGGTCAGGTGGTCTGGTATTCCCATCTCTTTCAGAATTTTCCACAGTTTATTGTGATCCACACAGTCAAAGGCCTTGGCATAGTCAATGAAGCAGAAATAGATGTTTTTCTGGAACTCTCTTGCTTTTTCGATGGTCCAGCAGATATTGGCAATTTGATCTCTGGTTCCTCTGCCTTTTCTAAAACCGGCTTGAACATCTGGAAGTTCACAGTTCATGTATTGCTGAAGCCTGGCTTGAAGAATTTTGAGCATTACTTTACTAGCGTGTGAGATGAGTGCAATTGTGTGGTAGTTTGAGCATTCTTTACAATTGCCTTTCTTTGGGATTGGAATGAAAACTGACCTTTTCCAGTCCTGTGGCCACTGCTGAGTTTTCCAAATTTGCTAGCATATTGAGTTCAGCACTTTCACAGCATCATCTTTTAGAATTTGAAATAGCTCAACTGGAATTCCATCACTTCCACTAGCTTTGTTCATAGTGATGCTTTCTAAGGCCCACTTGACTTCACATTCCAGGATGTCTGGATCTAGGTGAGTGATCACACCATTGTGATTATCTGGGCTGTGAAGATCTTTTTTGTACAGTTCTTCTGTGTATTCTTGCCACCTCTTCTTAATATCTTCTGCTTCTGTTAGGTCCATACCATTTCTGTCCTTTATTGAGCCCAGCTTTGTATGAAATGTTCCTTTGGTATCTCTAATTATCTTGAAGAGATCTCTAGTCTTTCCCATTCTATTGTTTTCCTCTATTTCTTTGCATTGATCACTGAAGAAGGCTTTCTTATCTCTCCTTGTTATTCTTTGGAAGTCTGCATTCAAATGGGAATATCTTTCCTTTTCTCCTTTGCTTTTTGCTTCTCTTCTTTTCACAGCTATTTGTAAGGCCTCATCAGACAGCCATTTTGCTTTTTTGCATTTCCTTTTCTTGGGGATGGTCTTGATCCCTGTTTCCTGTACAATGTCACGAACCTCCATCCATAGTTCATCAGACATTCTGTCAACAAATCTAGTCCCTTAACTCTATTTCTCACTTCCACTGTGTAATCATAAGGGATTTGATTTAGGTCATACCTGAATGGTCTAGTGCTTTTCTCCACTTTCTTCAATTTAAGTCTGAATTTGGCAATAAGGAGTTCATGATCTGAGCCACAGTCAGCTCCCGGTCTCGTTTTTGCTGACTGTATAGAGCTTCTCCATCTTTGGCTGCAAAGAATATAATCAATCTGATTTCAGTGTTGACCATCTTGCGATGCCCATGTGTAGAGTCTTCTCTTGTTTTCTTGGGAGAGGGTGTTTGCTATGACCAGTGCATTCTCTTGGCAGAACTCTATTAGCCTTTGCCCTGCTTCATGCTGTACTCCAAGGCCAAATTTCTCCTTTACTTCAGGTGTTTCTTGACTTCCTTCTTTTGCATTCCATTCCCCTATAATGAGAAGGACATCTTTTTTGGGTGTTAGTTCTAGAAGGACTTGTTGGTCTTCATAGAACTGTTCAACTTCAGCTTTTTCAGTGTTACTGGTCAGGGCATAGACTTGGATTACCATGATATTGAATGGTTTGCTTTGGAATTGAACAGAGATCATTCTGTCATTTTTGAGATTGCATCCAAGTACTGCATTTTGGACTCTTTTGTTGACCATGATGGCTACTCCATTTCTTCTAAGGGATTCCTGCCCACAGTACAAGATAAAATGGTCATCTGAGTTAAATTCACCCATTCCAGTCCATCTTGGTTCGCTGATTCCTAGAATGTCGACGTTCACTCTTGCCATTTCCTGTTTGACCACTTTCAATTTGCCTTGATTCATGGACCTAACATTCCAGGTTCCTATACAATATTGCTCTTTACAGCATCAAACCTTGCTTCTATCACCAGTCCCATCCACAGCTGGGTGTTGTTTTTGCCTGGCTGCATCCCTTCATTCTTTCTGGAGTTATTTCTCCACTGATCACCAGTAGCATATTGGGCACCTACCGACCTGGGGAATTCATCTTTCAGTGTCCTGACTTTTTGCCTTTTCATGCTCTTCATGGGGTTCTCAAGGCAAGAATACTGAAGTGGGTTGCCATTCCCTTCTCCAGTGGACCACATTCTGTCAGACCTTGCCACCATGACCTGTCTGTCTTGGGTGGCCCCACATGGCATGGTTTAGTTTCATTGAGTTAGACAAGGCTGTGGTCCGTGTGATCAGATCGGCTAGTTTTCTGTGATCGTGGTTTTCGTCTATCTGACCTCTGATGCTCTCTCTCAGTGCCTACCATTTTACTTGGGTTTTCACTTGTGTGTCTTAGCAAGTTCTTTAACAACCATGTACCTCAGTTTACCTAGGCTTGCTTGTGGCTCAGTGGTAAAGAACCTCCTACTAATGCAGGAGACATAAGAGAGGCATGTTCGATCCTTAGGTCAGGAAGATCCCCTGGAGAGAAAAATGGCAACCCATTCTAGTATTCTTACCTGGGAAATTCTATGGACAGATGAGCCTGGTGGGCTACAGCCCATGGGGTCACAAAGGAGTCAGACATGACTTAGCAACTAAATAGCAACCTCAGTTTACTCATCTGTAAGAAGGAGGTAATAATATTTGTTATAAAGATTAAATATGTTGATGTATATAAGAATGATTAGAATAAAGCCTGGAAAATAGTAAGCGCTGTATAATATTTACTGTTTAATTTTGACAAAATTAGTAGAACTTCTGTGGGTTGAGAAAAAAATTTTAAATGATTCCAAGGTTTTTGAGTATCTTGATGATTGATGGTACCATTTCCTTAAAATGAAAAATGTAGGAAGAAAAGCAAGGTTAGTTGAGGAACATAATGGATTTTGGCTTTAAAAAGTGATTTTGATACCTGTGAGTCATTCAACTGGGCATATTCTATAAATATTAAATTTTAAAAATCTGATATTCAGAGGTAAATTTAGAATACAAGAATCCTTATAGAGATATTGATGAAGCAATGATGGAGAGTAAGATATCCAAGATAAATGTGTGCAAAAGAATACTGGAATAAAGATGAAGCCAGAGGGAGAGAGTGGGTGGAACCTTTTGAAACAGATAGATGTAAATCCAAGGATTTGGATTCAGACTAGAGTGATTTTTCTTACTGCAGCACAGGAAGCTATTCTGTGAATTAGATAATGAAACTAAAATTCCCACAATGTCCACATGAGAGAGACTGAGAGAAAAAGGATACTTTCTACAGTGTTGATGACAGTGTTACTGGCTAAACTTTAAAAATAGACAATTAGTCTAAACATGAACATGATCATTGACCTGGAACTTTCCCATCTGGAAGTATATATTAAACTGATTATCGGAGATACACAGATTCATATACAATCATGGATCTATCGTGGTTTGTTTATAGATAAACTTTATGTTTTATTAAACAATTTTTTCTATTTATTTGCTTCCCCCGCCCGCCCCCCCACCAATTTGTTTGGCTATGCTGGGTCTTAGTTGTAGCATTTGAAGTCTTAGTTGCAGCACATGGGATCTAGTTCCCTGACCAGGGATCGAACTGGGGCCTCCCACACTGGGAGTGTGGAATCTTAGACACTTCACCCCAGGGAAGTCCCTAGACTTTATTTTTTAGAGTGGTTTAGGTTCACAGCACAGTTGAGGGAAAAGTACAGAGAATTTCCACTTACTCCCTGACCTCCATGCACACAGCAATCCCACTGTCAATGTCACACACCAGTCCGTGAACTTACTTTAACATACCATGATCACTCAAATCCTGTAGTTTACACGAGAGTTCATGCTTGGTGTTGTACATTGTATGGGTTTTGGAAAAATATATAATGACATGTATTCACCATTACTAGTATCATAAAAAGTAGTTTCATTTCATTGAATCATGGATAGTTTTGTGCTATTTATAGTTCAGGAAAAATTAGAGAACATCCTAAACATACAATATTGTGTGATAGCTAATATAAATAAGGGCTCATCCAACTGATATAATATGCAGTCCTTAAAAACACACTTGACAGCATATTTAATAATATGAAAAAATCCTTTTAATACATCATTAAATAAATAAGAATCAAGTAATGGAATTATATATACATCTTATTTATAGTATATATTCTACATTTTTGTATATGGTATAGTGTTACGTTTATATTATATGTGTATAAACTCACATGCATGCATGCATGTGTAGAAACAGACAAAAGGCTGAACAGATATACATAAAGATGTAAAAGATTATTACAATAAAGATGTAATAAATAGTTTCAACCCAAAACTTTTTCATACCAAAAATCGAGTATCTGAATAACATATAACACTTTCTAGCTTAAGGTGTATGATGTGTTGATTTGATACATTTGTGTATTATAATATGACTATTGTAGCATTAGCTAAAACCTCTATCATGTCACATAGTTATAATTTCTTTTGTTACTGAGAACATTAATGACCTAGTCTCTTAGTAATTTGAAGTATATGATAGACTATTTTTTAACTAGAATTGCATTGCTGTGTATTAGATCTCTAGAACTTATTCACCTTCTAACTATAAGTTTGTCCCATTTGACCAACGTATCTCCATTTTCCCAACCCCCAGCCCCTGCTGCCCACCATTCTATTGTTTCCATGAGTTCAACTTTTTTAAGAGTCCTCATAGAAGTGATATCATACAGTATTTGTCTTCAACTTCCTGACTCATCTCACTTAGCATAATGCCTTCAAGGTCCATCCTTGTTGTTCAAATGGAAGGATTCCACGTTTAGCTATTGTGAATAATGCTGCAGTAACCATATGGCAGTGCAGACATCTTTACCACTGGGTCACCTGGGAAGCCCTGGGACATCTTACACCGCCATGATACAGATATCATCTACCTCCTATTTCCTTGCCTAGAGACTCTAGCCTGTTTTCTGTGTGCACTCCCTGATTGAACTTTCTTGCACCACCACCCCTAGGAGTTCATATAAAGAGCTGGCTGTAGAGTTGGGGCAGGTGTGGGTTTGACACTCGGGGTGCTTGAGTGAGATTTTTCTGGCAACTCATGGGCAGGCTTCCCACTGGAGTCGAGAACACGCCAGCACGAACCATGTTTCTTTCATGCTGTCTGATAATATCTGCCTCTTTTTCTGTCTCCTTCCTACCTCCTCCCACCCCCAGTCATGAAGATCTTGCTTTATTTATTTTTTTTTTTTTAATTTATTTTTATTATTTTTTTTTTCCAGTGGGTTTTGTCATACATTGATATGAATCAGCCATGGATTTACATGTATTCCCAATCCCGATCCCCCCTCCCACCTCCCTCTCCACCCGATTCCTCTGGGTCTTCCCAGTGCACCAGGCCGGAGCACTTGTCTCGTGCATCCCACCTGGGCTGGTGATCTGTTTCACCATAGATAGTATACATGCTGTTCTTTTGAAATATCCCACCCTCACCTTCTCCCACAAAATTCAAAAGTCTGTTCTGTATTTCTGTGTCTCTTTTTCTGTTCTGCATATAGGGTTATCGTTATCACCATTCTAAATTCCATATACATGTGTCAGTATGCTGTAATGTTCTTTATCTTTCTGGCTTACTTCACTCTGTATAATGGGCTCCAGCGTCATCCATCTCATTAGGACTGGTTCAAATGAATTCTTTTTAATGGCTGAGTAATATTCCATGGTGTATATGTACCACAGCTTCCTTATCCATTCATCTGCTGATGGGCATCTAGGTTGCTTCCATGTCCTGGCTATTATAAACAGTGCTGCGATGAACATTGGGGTGCACGTGTCTCTTTCAGATCTGGTTTTCTCAGTGTGTATGCCCAGAAGTGGGATTGCTGGGTCATATGGCAGAAGATCTTGCTTTAATGCTCTGAGGGCTTCAGGATTGAGACGGGTTTCTTTAGTAGCATCTTGCACAGCTGGGGAAGCCATGTGTTGGCTCACTACCCTTCCTCTGAACAGACTATATTTACTGATGAGTGAGGGCACTATGTGATCAGAAGCATAACACTATAACCCTTCTTCTCTTCAGCTTCATTGCTTCCAGGAGCTAGAGGTGTACAGTGGACCCTCCATATCCATGGGTTCCACAGCTATGAATTCAACCAATTGTAAATTGAAATAGCTTTAAAAAGTTCAGAAATTTCCAAAAAGCAGAACATGCATCTGTTCTCTGCAGCAATTATTTAGATAGCATTTATACTATATTAGGTTTTGTAGATAATCTAGAGATGATTTAAAGTGTTTGGGTAAATATGCATAGATTATATGCAAATACTATGCCATTTTATATAGGGGACTTGAGCATTCTCAGATTTTGATATCCATGTGGGATCCTAGAATCAATCCATTGTAGATACTGAGGGATGACTCTATATAATGATGAGCCAGGCAAAACTTCTGGGGATAGACTCGTTGTTTAAATGTTCTCTTTCTTGATGCTAATCTGAGTTAGCTGCTCATTGTTCTGAGCTTATTTATCATAGTCTCAGTTCAGTTCAGTTGCTCAGTCGTGTCCAACTCTTTGCGACCCCATGGGCTGCCAGGCTTCCCTGTCCATCACCAACTCCCAGAGCTTACTCAAACTCATGTCCATTGAGTCAGTGATGCCATCCAACCATCTCATCCCCTGTTGTCCCCTTCTCCTGCGGCCTTTAATCTTTACCAGCATTAGGGTCTTTCTAGAGGAGTCAGTTTTTCGCATCAGGTGGCCAAAGTATTGAAGTTTCAGTTTTAGCATTAGTCCTTCCAATGAAAAATATTCAGGACTGATTTCCTTTAGGATGGACTGGTTGGATCTCATTGCACTAGACTCTCAGTCTAGTCTAGTGGAATTCACTTAGCCCTGTCTGACTCTTTGTGACCCCATGGACTGTAGCCTGCCAAGCTCCTCTGTCCATGGAATTCTCCAGGCAAGAAACAGTACTGGAGTGGGTTGCCACTCCCTTGGCTAGGGGATCTTCCTGACCCAGGGATTGAACCTGCATCTCCTGCATTGCAGGCAGATTCTTTACTATCTGAGCTACCAGGGTAACCCCTTATTTATCAGGGAGATAGCCAAAGAGTATGAATTCTGACTTAAGGTAAAATTCCTGCTGACCTGAGCTATGAATACTGAACAATCTTCTACCAGTTAGCTCAGTATTAGGGCATTAAGACCCTGGAGAAGGAAATGGCAACCCACTCCAGTATTCTTGCCTGGAGAATCCCATGGACAGAGGAGCCTCACAGGCTATAGTCCATGGGGTGGCCAAGAGTCAGAGATGACTGAATGACTAACACACACACACAGGGCATTAAGATATGACTCAGATTACAAAATGGTAGTTTTCACACTGATCATTGTGTGTGCATGTGTGTGTGTGTGTGTGTGTTTCCAGATGTCTCAGTAACCATGAGAAGAGAGAAGAAGGATTTTCTGAAGTCAAGGTCAAGGCATACTTGGGCATTGGTTACAATACCATAAATCTCATCTTATTGGCAGTAGTCATCATGCAAAACACTTTTGGCTGCAATACATTTGAATCCTGACAAGTTTAGGATAAGAACAAATTAGACATCATTGTTAATCAGTTTTGAGGGTTATGTAGGGTATATGCAGACCTAAGCAAAAAATTATTTTAGAACCAGTTTTGTCTTAACATATTTTGGAGAATATCCAAGTTTGACTGAAAAACAAACTGCTGAACTAAATTTGTGCTGAAATTGAACAGTTTGTGTACCAATTATCATCAAAATAATGCTCAGCCTTTTTTTTCTTTTTAATTCTTCCATTGGTAGCTTAAAACTTCACTTTGTGCATCTCCTCCAACCCATTGCTTTGAGTGTGGGCTAGTGAACCGTGGGTGGCTTTTTCTTTTTACAAGACTTCACAGTATGAGACAGAGATATGAGATATGTAAATATATACTATATGCGAATATGTTTATATTGTATATATTTAGATGTATTTAAGGAATCCTATAGATACACACTTGTAATTTTAAGAAAGAGATAGGATTATTAAAAAATTTTCTAAAAAAAAAATTTCTAGAATACTCTCTTAATGAAAAAATTTTCACAAAAACTAAAGATTTAAAGAAGGCCATGGTTAGTGGTTACCTGAATTAAATGAACATAGATCCTGAAGACAATGCATTTGCAGACCTGCATGCTAGCTTTACCTGCTTTTCCATAGTGACCATGATGAAAAAACAATGCCAGAACTAAAGGCCAACACTGCTCACCATAGACCATTTGGGGAATTGGCTTGAACTAAATTGATCAGAGCCAAACTATGAGCTTCTCTGGTAGCTCAGATAGTAAAGAATCTTCCTTCTCTCACTTAGCACAACAAATTTTTTGGAGCATAATATCTATGAACTAGAAATAAGATCTAATCTGACTCTAAAAGTAACTTTTCATTTCATTCATTGCTTTAGAAGGCCTAAATAGCATATATACTGGATATATTGCCCAGGAAATAATTCAAGTAGATTATATAAATAGTTCTTTTTGATTAAATAATTTGGATTGACTTATTTAGTAGTTTGGAATTTCAGCTTGGAAGGGAAGTGTTATATTAAAAAAATTCCCACCCCTGCTCCTCCAAATAAAAGCAGTCTAAAATAGGTTACATGAAACCTTTGGATCAGTTGTTTTACCTAAATGAAAGAATACATATATTTTGACTACTCACTTCAGTTAAAGTGATCTATCAGCCTGAAACTTACATATTGAATAAGCACTCTGAACATCTCTTAAATGTATAATAAGGCTAGACACTGAGGATAAAGTTAGAAACAGCATCCAAAGAAACCTAGAAAAGTATTGAGTCACTGAGACTTTCTTCAGATTCATATATATATATATGGGAGTCTAGAATATGGTACTGATGAGCCTATTTGCAGGAAAGGAATGGAGACATAGATGTAGAGAATGGACTTGTGGACACAGTGGGGGAAGGAGAGGGTGAGACAAATGGAGAAAACAGCATTGACATATATACACTATCATGTGTATAGCTGGTGAGAAGTTGCTATATAGCACAAGGCACTCTGTGATGACCTAGACTGGTGGGATCGGGGAGGGGAAGGAGGCTCAACAGGGAAGGGATACATATACAATCATGGCTGATTCTCATTGTTGTATGGCAGAGACCAACACAACACTGTAAAGCAATTTTCCTCCAATTAAAATATAAATTAAAAAATTATCAGATGTCAGTGAGAGTCTAATAATAATAAATGATGGTCTAAAATATTTATGTAGCTTTGTAAATTAGTCCTTTCAGGTTCAGTTCAGTTCAGTTGCTCAGTCGTGTCCGACTCTTTGTGACCTCATGGACTGCAGCACGCCAGGCTTCCCTGTCCATCACCAACTCCTGGAGCTTGCTCAAAACTCATGTCCATCAAGTTAGTGGTGCCATTCAACCATCTCATCCTCTTTCATCACCTTCTCCTCCTGCTTTCAGTCTTTCCCAGCATCAGGGTCTTCTAGCCTATGAATAGCCACTCCTGTTTGTAAATTGAGGGGCTCTGTAGATATCTCCCAGCATGTATCTTTATCCCGGTCCTAACAAGGCTCATTGTCCACCACTAAAGCCACATTACTTTGAGTTATTGATTTAATTTCACAAATATTTACTAGACATTAATTATATTCTCACCACTGTGTTAGTTACTCAGGGACCCAAGAAATTGATCAAGTTTTGAGTCCTTAGTGTGAATACACCTCTTATAAGAAGATGCAGTGATTTTACCTGAAAGCAAAAAGGAGGCAGGACTTAGTCATCTATGTTGGGAGGAAGGTGAGATGGTTGAATCAGAAAACCAGAGGGAGTTTTTTAGGTTGGTAAGCTAAATGTAATATTCCGAAGAGAATGTTGCAAAGTATCTCATTTCACTTATTACAGGGATTTCATAGACTATATTTATGAGGCCAATAATTTTCAAATTGATGAGTCTACAAAAAGCTCTCTCCCATATTTGGTAGTTCTGATATGGTTTATAAACTTTTAATATAATCTAAATTTTTAATTTAAAAAACCCTGAGTTTTAAATTAATAATCAAAAAGTTCAATAAGATGTTAACAGAAAGAAAGCTGTTTCTTAACAGTAGTATGCCACTGCTAAATTTCTTTTGCAATAATACACTATTTTGAGATGACATTATTCATATGCCCTGAATATGACATTGAATTTGTAGTTGATTTGTAACAGTAGGATTGTTTTTCTTCATTTCCATTTGTTTCTACAAACTCTATTGCTGCATAACTTCCAGTTCGTCTTAAAGTCATAAGTTCTATATATTAAAAGCAATGGAAAGTCATGCATATTTCAGTAGCAGTATAGATATATTAGATATTCTAACTTTGGTTGTTTGCATTATAAGAAAACCCATCAATTACTCTGAACTGTGTCAGCCAAATTGAAAAGTCTAAAGGTATTAAAGGTGAAAGGGACAAAAACTCCCTGCTTATATTCAAGTTTCAACTCTCAAATTAATATGTTCTGGCTATGCTTCTTAAAAGAAAAATAAATCTGGACCTATAAACAGGATACCACCTCAGATAAGTAATTCTGCTCTTGGTTGAATGGTGTGCATTTTCTTAGCTCTGTAAGTGTGAATTGACATAACAGATGCTAATGGTTTTAGGAAGTTGTTGAGGCCCAACAGGTCAATGATCCATGATGTCTAAATTTCTTAAACCCATATTTGCATAATTTACCTTTCAAACACTTCATAAACACATATTTATAGGATAGACTAGGTTTATAGGATAAACCACATTAGTTTATTAGTTCTTGCCCATAAGCTCTGGGGACATTTGTGACTAGTAAAATTTTCATCAATCAGAAGCTGGCAAACTGGAAAACTTCAAATATTTAGATTCTCTCATTTAGGTGTGTGTCATACATAATAATTTTATGAGGCAAGTCAGTGAATATTTCGTACCTACATACCTGTGATGTACACTGTGCTGGAAATTGTACTCACAAAATGACTAAGGCATTGACTCTTTCATTTCTGAACTCTTGTTAGTTGGTAAGTTAAATAGGTGAACTGATAATTATAATAGTTCTATTCTAAATTTTATCTTGCTCAGATGGTAAAGAATCTGCCTGCAGTGCGGGAGACCTGGATTTGATCCCTGGGTTGGGAAGATCCCCTGGAAGAGAGCATGGCAACCCACTCCAGTATTCTTGCCTGGAGAATCCCCATGGACAGAGGAGCCTGGTAGGCTACAGTCTGTGGGGTTGCAAAGAGTTGGACATGGCTGAGTGACTAAGCACATAGAGTAAATATGTTGTTCACTTAAAAGTTGGACTTCAGTTAAAAGTTGGATTCTAAGGTATGTTCTAGCATCATGAAAGCTTTTGCCTTTCCCTAAACACTGCTTTCATCTCCATCTGCATCTTCACTGTGAAAATCACCAGCCAGAATGATGAGCTGAAGATGCAGTAAAAACCTAACACACTATGTTCTCTCTCACTGATTGTTATAACCATGGCTTACCTCATTACTTTTTATGCTGTTAAAAAAATCTCTTGTCATTTTCTCGTAAGTTCGAGTTTATAAGCATTGCTTAGTTGCTGGTGGTGTTAATTCAGATTGCGTCGCTTCAATTCCGTTCGGTATAGTATGGGTGTGTGTGTGTGTGTGTGTGTGTGTTAGTCGCTCAGTTGTATACAACTGTTTGCGACCCTATGGACTGTAGCCCACCAGGCTTCTCTCCCCATGGAATTCTCCAGGCAAAAATACTGGAGTGGGTAGCCTTTCCCTTCTCCAGGGGATCTTCCCAACCCAGAAATAGAACCCAGGTCTTCTGCATTGCAGGCCGATTCTTACTATGTGAGCCACCAGGGAAATCCATAGTTTGGTTCTGATCATTTTAGTTCAAACCAACTCCCCAAGTGGTCTAAGGTAAGCAGTGTTGGTCTTTAGTTCTGGCATTTTTTTTTTTCATCTTGATCATAATGGAAAAGCAGATAAAATTAGCATGCAGGTCAGCAAATGTATTATCTTCAGGATCTATGTACATTTAATTTAGGTAACCACTGCCTTAAAAAATGTGGATTTTTTTTCATTAAGATAGTATTCTAAAATTCATTTTATAATCCTGTATCATTATTAAAATTATATGTCTGTATCTATAGAAGTCCTTAAATATATTTAAATATATTCAAATATAAACATATTCACACATTTACATATACACACCAGGACAGAGGAGAACGTTATAGTCAACATAATTTAAAAGTATTTTTTCTTCATGTGTTTCTTCAAAATCTTTCAAGTCTACAAACCCCCGTGTGCTGAATTTATTTTTTCTCCATACCCTCCCTACTTCTACCTTCATTTTCAAATTCTAATTCTTTACACAGTGGAAACTTCTAGTGTCTTAATGTGGTTATTGATAAATTCCTGTTAAACAAATGCTACTATATTGATTTTTATTTCAAACTGCGTTTATATATGTACAGTTCAATTTACCTCAATAAATGTTGTTCTATCGTTTTCTCTTTAGAAAGCAAAGTGCTATATATATTGGGTTTTTAAGCTGAATTTAAATCATTGAGCCTTGGTGTCTTCACCTGTGAAGATGTTGTGAAGAAAACCACACTAGGAGAGGTAGGAAATATTAACTGCATCTCCATTGCATAATTTTAAATTCTGTGCCTCCAAATTTTTGACTTATAAGTGACAGATTGAAAATTTTAGGATTAGGAAGCCTCTTAGAAAGAATAAGGCATTTGTTTGAAGGTCTCATCAGAAGTTTAAAATCATAAATCTATGTTTCTCTCTTGACTTCTGGCAACCTGGATGGGAAGGTATATTAGGATATGATTTTGCCATCAGCAAAGTGAATAGAGGGGATTTCAGAATGGGAGCCAGAGAGCGTACAGTGTACAATCCCAATGTCCTTGACTAGCCAAGGCCAGGCTAGATTCTGACATCTGCCTCCTTCATTTCCTGACTGCGAACCCCCATGTGCTAAATTTCTTTGTCCCCACACCCTCCCTACTTCCATCTTCATTTTCAAATTTTACTTCTTCACGCAGTGAAAACTTCTGGTGTCTTAATGTGATTATCGACAAGTTATGAGAAACAATGTCTATTCTCTGACAGAATCCATACAAACCTGCTGACTGAGATTTTCTTTCTAACTGCATTCTGCAATGTTTAATCTTTATTTTTTCCTTTCACTTCACATTCTAAACTAGAAATGATGAGATATTGGCAGTGACCGCAGTGACACTTTTTAATCTTCTCCTGTCACTCTTTAAGCTGTTATTTCAAGATTATTTTATTCTCCTGCCATTTACTTTTTCATCTGAATTTCAGTTTGTTTCTATGTTCTTAGTGCATCTTTTTTTTTGGTGGGGGGAGAGAGCATTTATGAGAGATCTTACCAAATACACAGTATATGAAATTTCCTTTGAATTATAAAATTTTAGGTTGTTTTGTGCACTCCCCACCCCTCCCTGAGCAAACCGTTCAGGAAAGCAGACAAGAGCACATTTTATTCTAATTCTTAATAAGGGTGACTTTGTTGTTAATTTCTGTTATGGTAAGATTTATGTCCCTTGTTTACTTCTGTCTCTCTTAGAACCCATTAAAGTGCTTGCATATGTGCATTTACTATCTGAAGAAGAGGGGATGGCATTTGAAAAAATTAACAGAATTCCTCTAGAAGCATAGTGGACCAAATATAGATCCTACAAAAAACAGGCAGGAACGAATGGTTATGGTCTGTTGGGGAAATGAATTTTGTTTAGAATAAACTTTATGAAGAGTAACGGGAGAAGATAAAGATGAACATGTTTCTTTTGGTCAGAGTATGAAGGGCTGGGTCTGCCACGCTAAAGCAATTGTACTCTATCCTTTAGGCCAGGACTTACAAGCTTGAATTCCTATAGAGGCCAAAGTAAAGTATTTCATGTTCTCCTTAATTATTCTCCAAGAATCAACAGTTTGAACACTGAAATGAACAGGTCTGATTAGGAAGACTAAAGAGAATGGTGGGAAGCATGGCAACACAGAATGTACCTGCTCAGTTTAAGACAGTGGTGGTGCTCATCTTTTGCCTATTGATTCCATGTGGGAATTTGGGCACAGTGTCATCTGATATTATACTTGTTTTTCCAAGAGATTTCACAAGTCTAAAATTTGGTATGAAAAGACCTGACATAAATTTTGATAGCAATGAAAATTAAAAAAAATAATTTATTTGTTTGGCTGTGCCAGGTCTTAAGTTGTTGCATGTAGGATCTTTAGTTGTGGTATGAGAACACTTAGTTATGATATGTACGATCTAATTCCATGATCAGGGATGGAACCTGGGCCCCTGCATTGGGAGCATGGAGTCTTAGTCACCGGACCACCAGGGAGGTCCCAGCAATTTCAATTTTTAAACTATATATATATATATATATATATATACCAATGATGTGAAGACCAAATAAAGCAAGAAGGCAATGGCACCCCACTCCAATACTCTTGCCTGGGAAATCCCATGGACAGAGGAGCCTGCTAGGCTACAGTCCATGGGGTCACGAAGAGTCGAATACGACTGAGTGACTTCACTTTCACTTTTAACTTTCATGCACTGGAGAAGGAAATGGCAACCCACTCCAGTATTCTTGCCTGGAGAATCCCAGGGACGGGAGCCTGGCGGGCCGACATCTATGGGGTCACACAGAGTCGGACGTGACTGACGTGACTTAGCAGTAGTAGCAGTAGTATCTGCAAACTGGATATAAGCAATGGGAAGAAAAATGTCTACAAAAACTTTATTACCATTCTGTCACGTTTGAGGCTTGGCCACTGATCAAAGGATCAGAATATAATAAAATACAACTGATTATTAAATTACAGTAAGATGTGAATGGTGTGGTACCTTTGATAGTTCAGAAGGAACTTTAGAGTCTGGTGAAATTCCAGGGTTAAAAAGCTGATAATTCATTTTTGTGCTACAAAACAAAAGTGCAATTGGTCTCATGCTAAAGTGTCAATTAGTAGAATATGGTATTTAAAATTTTTATTCCTGAATTCAAAAGAATACTCAAGCATCTACTTAGTGCCAGGCACTGTTCAAAGCACAGGATGTTGAGTTTTGACAAATTCAGTAAGAATCCCCACCCTCAGAAAGCTTGCATTCAGTAGCGCTTTTTTAAGTTAATGAGGTCATCATGTCTACACACAATGTCACATAATCACATGCTCTAAAAATAGCAGTGGTTATTTCAAGTTCTGGTTTGAAAAATAATTACATTCTATTGACCTTTCATTAGTTTTCTCTAATTGTGTTCTTGCTTTGCCCCCAGTACTCAATTCATTAGCTTGTGTTAATTAGAATTCTGGAAATACACTTGAAAAGCCATAATCTTAATTTTAAAAGTGAAATTATTGGCTCTATGTGCAAATATTAGCTACTACATATAATTTATTAATGGACTCTGTAAGGTGGCCTAGAGCTAGATGTAAAGGCGGGAATTTTTGACTTTATTTGGCAAACCATAAATGCCAAAGTAACTTATGAAATCCTCAAATTAAATAGTAATTAAGTTTTTGCATAAGCTTTTTTCTCTAATAGGACTAAAGTGGATTGGAAACAAAGGAGATTATATGAATAATTGCAACTGGGTCATGACAGGGCAAAATAGTGAATGTGAAACAGTAATAATAGACACATTTCCTCTCTGTTTATGGAAACTTTTCTCAGATTTAGAGATATTTCTTTCAGGTCAAAGGGAATAATTCTGTAAAGATATTTCAATATCCTTACATGGAACTTTCAGTCTTTAGGGGAGAAAAATAAATAAAGAGTAATACTCATAGTCTCTAAGCTATTTAGGCAACAATCAAGACAAACTGCAGACATGAGATACTCTTGTGAATAGGTAAAGTGAATTTAGAACCAGTTTGGATAGCTTGGGACCCAATGTTGTATAAATAGGTAAAATTCTTAATCAGGTTTTCTACAGCATCACTTCTAAAACCAGGACTAGCAAAGAGACACAGGAGCCTTACCTCTCCCCTTCCTAGTCTAGCTTCCCAGAAGCAAGCATAGATATATAGTTGAATTAGTGGCAGTTTTTAAATGACACCTGGGCCTGTTTTCTGTTTAGCCAAATAGTATCCTAAGATATTCCATTTCTTTTCCTTTCTTCCTTGGAGCTAATGTTAACTTTTGTATTTTTCACTGGGGTATGTTTCAGTATTCTGTATGTGTGTTTGTGCTCAGTTGCTCAGTTGTGTCCAACTCTTCCATGATTCCATGGACTGTAGTCCTCCAGGCTCCTCTGTCCATAGAATTTTCGAGGCAAGAATACTGGAATGAGTTCCCATTTCCTACTCCAGGGGATCTTCTTGACCTAAGAATCGAACCCTGAGTTTCTTGTGTCTCCTGCATTGGCAGGCAGATTCTTTATCACTAGCGCTACCTAGTAAGTCCTGTTCTCTATGATTCATGTTTTCTTTAAATGTTCAACAAAGCTGATATAGTCAAGCATAATCAGTTACATTTCTTTCTTGAAAGATTCCCTTCTGGAGCCAGCTATCTTCTGGCCTCAATAGAGGTTGGCAAATACCTTGATCTGCTGGCCAGATAATACTGTACTATTCCCTTGCACTGATTCCTGGACTCATGTCTTTCTCTTTATTGATTTTTATCCTCGTTTTGTTGGAGCACTTCCTTCTGTAGCTTCTTAAACTGTGGCAGTTAGTGGAAAGTTTCAGTTTATAGAACAGGGAACAGATACATTTTTCATTCACTCATTCTACAAACATTTGTTGAATCAATAATAGGCATACATATTCAATCATCAGCATTCAATAATTTCTCAGAAAAATTTATTAAGATATAAACCAGAGCATGCCACATCTTTGCTTAAAACCCTTTGGATTCTTCCCTTTGTGTTTGGAATAAACTCCAAGCTGACCCTCAAAGTCCTGAATGATTCAACTCTGCTTCTCTGGCTACCCTCCTTTCATACCACTCTCAGTCTTGCATCACATGTTCCATCACCCTGGCCATATATTGGTTCCAGAAACAGACCTGGGTCCTCAACACAGCGCAACTTTTTCCACTGCCAATGTGCTCTTTCCCCGGCTCTTTACATGACTGGCTCCTCACTATTTAGGACTTGGCTTCAATGTTCTCTACTGAGATAAGCCTTCTCTGAATGATCTCTCTAAAAAGGCCTTTTTATTCACTCTACTTTCTCTGTCACAGTGCCTTGTTTATTTCCTTTATGACAATAATAAACATTTTAATAAATGCTTGTATTTATCGACTTGCTTATTGCCTGTCTATTTCATTGGAACACAAGCTTAATGAAGGCATGGTCTTTGGTTTATTCTCCACTGTGTTTTGGGGGACTAGTGCAGTATATGAAATGGAATAGCTTCCAAATGCTTAATGACTCTAATTGGTTTGAAACATGTAACTGAAATGACTGGTGCATGGACCACACTGCTTGGGGGAAAGTGTGGAGACATGAACGTGACGGCTGTGTGCCTGGTTCCTGGGTCCTACTCTGATTTTCCTTCTCACTCCTAGGTCTGTAATAGTCCTGTGTCCCTTCATGCTCCTGGGGAGCTTTCTCTGCTCCCCTCTGCCTGAGTAATTTCCGCTTGACCTCCAGGCATTCCATCCCATTTCAGTTCCTCTGTGGAATCTGTTCTGTGTTTTAAGACTGGGTCCACTGGTTGTTTCCTAAGTTCCTAGACTCTCTGTATTAAGCCCTTGATAATACTTAGCTTATGATCAAAACTGCCCTTTGGCTTCTGTGTTATTCATGTAGAAAATAAACTTCTAGAGAGCAGAGAAACTAAACCTGGTTCACTTTTTTCTCGGTATATGCAGTGAAGGCTTGAAAGTAACTATTCAGTTAATAATTGTTCATTGAAAAAAAACAGGTAAATAAGTACTGATAGAGAAAATACTATACAGGAAATCATATCTTTAGAAAAATGTTTTGGGGATAGAATGGCAAAAAACAATCAGTAGAGAGGACATTAAAAAATTTTTTAATGAGGTGATAGGTAGTAAGAACATAGCCTGAGGAAAATGCAATAATAATTTTGTGTAAGCATATCAGAAATGATGACATTCATCAATGCCAAGGCCACTGCATTGGCATTTCAGTCTTTAGTAACAGTGAGAGATTTCTGATTCTACTGCAGAAAGAGATGCTGACTCTCAAATGAAGAGGTAATCCTGATGAACACAGACATACCCATATACACAGTCATAACAACTAACATACAATAGGAAATATGCTATAAGTTATTATTCTTCCTAATATGTGCCAGGCATTGCATTAACGTGCCTCCCTTACATCATCTCTACCAGGTCAATAACTCAATATTTTCCTAGTTTTTAGATCTCTGTTCAGATATCTGGCCACTTCAAAACATGTGCTCTTTCCATCAACTCCACTACTTGTCACTGTGAATAAGCAAACCAAGAAAACAAACATCTTTGTTGAGTTTTAGCTGTGAAATCATGTGGAAATTGGTCAGGTGTAATGGAGCAGAGGACATGAGGCACATTCAGGGGGTGTGGTGCTGAGTTACAGATCTGAGGCTGGAGAGCATGTGGCTCACTGAAGTGCCTGCAGCTAGACCCCGGGAGGCCAAGTGGTGAGAAAAACAATCAGGGAAGGACATAGGAACCAGGCACAGAGCAATCATGTTTATTTCTTCAAACAATTTTCCTTTAGCAGTATAGACTGTGCACCAGTCACATCAGTTAAATTTTTCAAGCTGATTAGATTCTCTCATGCATCAACAAATATCAATATTTCTTGGAATTGGCCCGTTTGATCTAGATGATCAAATTTGTTGGCATGGAGTGTTCATAGTATTTGTTCATTGATTATCCTTTCCAATGTCAATGTCAGTGGCAATGATACTGATGTCTTTTCTTTAATTTTCTGATATTAAATTTGTAATTTGTATATTTTTTGTTCCCCCTTTTAAAAAAATTTTTTTTCCTGGTTAGAGGCTTATTAATTTTATTGATCTCTTCAAAGAATCAACTTTTGGTTTTATTAATTTTCTCTGTTGATTTCCTATATTCAGTTTCATTGATTTGAGCCTCTTTTTTGCTGACAGGCTGCTAACTGGAGGACATATGCTGGTCTTTTGTTTTCTGCCCTGGAACTTCTCTAACTCAGGGAATGGGAGACCTGTGGGAGTGCACCCAGCACAGTGAGCAACTCAGAACTGCTGGTGATAAGAGTTCTGAGAAATATCCTTTAGCTTCACGATGGGTTGGTCACCCATTGTCCACACTGGTTTACAACACAAGATCATGGCCTTATAGAGACTGGTCTCCCTTCTCTTTTACCCTGTGTATCAGTCAGGTTTTCCAGAGAAACAGAACTGATAGGGTGTGTGTATTTATGTATGTAACAAAAGTATGTGCATATATGCACATAAATTTATTACAAGAAATTGACTCACATGTTTCTCTAGGGTGAGCCTGTAGGCTCATGACCCAGGAAAAGTCCATGTTCCAGTGTAAGTCCAAAGACAGGAAAAGGCTGAAATCCCAGATTGAAGGAACTCAAGGAGGAATTCTTGTGTATTGAGGGAGGGTCAGACTTCTTGTTTATTCAGGCCTTCAGTTGAGTGGATGAGGCCCACTCACATTAAGGAGAACAATCTGCTGTTATCAATCTGCTGATTTAAATATTAATTGCATCCAAAGGACCCTCATATGTATGCTTAATCACTCAGTCGTGTCTGACTCTCTGACGTCATGGACCGTAGCCCATCAGGCTCTTTGTGGGGATTCTCCAGGCAAGAATACTGGAGTGGGTTGCCATGTTTTCCTCCAGGAGATCTTCCCAACCCAGGGATTGAATCCAGGTCTCCAGCCTTGCAGGCAGCTTCTTTACCATCTGAGCCACCAGGGAAGCTCAAAGACCCTCATAGAAACACCCAGAATAATGTTTGACCAGATACCTGGACATCCCATGTAAACTGATACATAAAATTAACCATCACTCCTTCCCTGGTCCTCCACTCCTGCTGCCTGCCTCACATATAAAATAATACACTTGTATACCAACCCTGTCTGGTTTAGACTTGAGCTAAGACATCTATGTGATATTTAGTATGTGAAATAAGGCTTTGACTAGATGGGTGCTAATACTGGGTAAGAAATGGGTAAGAAATGCTTATGACTGTTGCAATTGCTATCTGAGTCACTAAGCAATAATAAAATGATGTTGTGTATGCATATACATTTTCTACTCTTCTTTCAAGATCTTTTGAGATGTAAAGTTGATCTATGTGAAATAAAATTCTACCATTTTCCCAGGCGTTGAAGCCGGGTGCCTGTTTGAACCCATGGGTGCTCTATTTAAAGGGAATGATAATGCCTAAGAATGTTTCTAATTTTCTGCCATCACCCTTTTAGCAAAGTAAAGAATAGTGGAGAGAGGAGTGGGAGAAAATATACCAAATCCTTTGCTCTAATTTGACATGCTGAGTTTCGCTAAATTTATCCTAAGAATAGCTACAAAATACTGGTTGCTAATAAGACCCATCATTACTATTAATGGCTTGAACAGTCACATTCACTTTATTTTATTGAATGAGAGCAAAACTGTTAAAATCTTTGAATAACTCAACATGGTCTAAAGATTTAAAAAACTGTACTGCTTAACATGTTCACATTCGAGAAGGATTTGCTTTTCCTGATTGACAGTAGCTCTGTATACATACATATATATGTTAAAATATAAATTGACAAAAAAGCCATACTTTGCTAATCATATGTAGCCTTTAAAACTTCAAAACAAATGATATTTATTATGAGGAAGAGGTATTCAAGTAAATGCAGAAAGGATTACATACTGCTTTTGCCAACACTTGACCTTTCAAGCTGCCTATCAATTGGAATGATTCTGAGCTCTTAGCATACTGACAGCCCACTGTGTGACTGATTGCTGGGAGAAATAGCAAATCCTTGACATCAGTTAACCTCTGACATTTTCCTTTAAATCATGCAGTGTTATTGTCTAGTGCAGGGGTGAAGGCAATTCATTTCTATTTGCTGCACTCTTGGTTACACCAACCAATCATGCTAATACAGTAGTATTTAAAATTTTATTTTATTTTTTTTTTCTTTTTTAATTTTTATTATTATTATTTTTTTTTCCCAGTGGGTTTTGTCATACATTGATATGAATCAGCCATGGATTTACATGTATTCCCAATCCCGATCCCCCCTCCCACCTCCCTCTCCACCCGATTCCTCTGGGTCTTCCCAGTGCACCAGGCCCGAGCACTTGTCTCGTGCATCCCACCTGGGCTGGTGATCTGTTTCACCATAGATAATATACATGCTGTTCTTTTCAAATATCCCACCCTCACATTCTCCCACAAAGTTCAAAAGTCTGTTCTGTGTTTCTGTGTCTCTTTTTCTGTTCTGCATATAGGGTTATCGTTATCACCTTTCTAAATTCCATATACATGTGTCAGTATGCTGTAATGTTCTTTATCTTTCTGGCTTACGTCACTCTGTATAATGGGCTCCAGCTTCATCCATCTCATTAGGACTGGTTCAAATGAATTCTTTTTAATGGCTGAGTAATATTCCATGGTGTATATGTACCACAGCTTCCTTATCCATTCATCTGCTGATGGGCATCTAGGTTGCTTCCATGTCCTGGCTATTATAAACAGTGCTGCGATGAACATTGGGGTGCACGTGTCTCTTTCAGATCTGGTTTCCTCAGTGTGTATGCCCAGAAGTGGGATTGCTGGGTCACATGGCAGTTCTATTTCCAGTTTTTTAAGAAATCTCCACACTGTTTTCCATAGCGGCTGTACTAGTTTGCATTCCCACCAACAGTGTAAGAGGGTTCCCTTTTCTCCACACCCTCTCCAGCATTTATTGCTTGTAGACTTTTGGATAGCAGCCATCCTGACTGGCGTGTAATGGTACCTCATTGTGGTTTTGATTTGCATTTCTCTGATAATGAGTGATGTTGAGCATCTTTTCATGTGTTTGTTAGCCATCTGTATGTCTTCTTTGGAGAAATGTCTGTTTAGTTCTTTGGCCCATTTTTTGATTGGGTCATTTATTTTTCTGGAATTGAGCTGCAGGAGTTGCTTGTATATTTTTGAGATTAATCCTTTGTCTGTTTCTTCATTTGCTATTATTTTCTCCCAATCTGAGGGCTGTCTTTTCACCTTACTTATAGTTTCCTTTGTAGTGCAAAAGCTTTTAAGTTTCATTAGGTCCCATTTGTTTAGTTTTGCTTTTATTTCCAATATTCTGGGAGGTGGGTCATAGAGGATCTTGCTTTGATTTATGTCGGAGAGTGTTTTGCCTATGTTCTCCTCTAGGAGTTTTATAGTTTCTGGTCTTACATTTAGATCTTTAATCCATTTTGAGTTTATTTTTGTGTATGGTGTTAGAAAGTGTTCTAGTTTCATTCTTTTACAAGTGGTTGACCAGTTTTCCCAGCACCACTTGTTAAAGAGGTTGTCTTAAACAGGCTTCCCTGGTGGCTCAGTGGTAAAGAATCCACCTGTGTGGGAGACATGGGTCCCATCTCTGGACCGGGAAGATCCCACATGCCATGGAGCACCTAAGCCCCTGTGCCAGAGCTACTGAGCCTGAGCTCTAGAGACAGGGAGCCGCAGCTACTGAGCCCATGTCCGCAGCTACTAAAGCCTGAGCACCCTGGAGCCTGTGCTCCGCAACAAGAGAAGCCGCTGCAACTAGAAAGGAGCCCCCACTTGCAGCGACTAGGGAAAAGCCTGCACAACAACGACCCGCCACAGACTAAATAAAGAAATAAAATTATTTTAAAAAATTAAAAGAAGGTAACTGTGGTAGTTCTGCTAAACTTTAGATTTACCTTGAAAATTTCTGAGGACATTCGATAGAAACTGATGTTTGCTGTGACTCTAAATAGAACTTTACTCAAAGAGGAGAGAGTAGGAGTGTCTTTAGGGGAGAGGAGGGTCAACCAGAGGGAGGACAGCCAATTGTCTCTGGTTTTCACCTTGGTGGCGCTGAGCGCAGAGAATTTTTTCCTTCCAGAAGTTCGTGAGAAAGGCTATCAAGCCTCTGGTACCTAAAATTTATTCTGCCAATCCTCAGACGCTGATTAGTATGTCAGGTCCAAGTTGGTCTTCAGGGAGGACAGAAAAGGAAATAGACCTGTAAAGTGACTTAGTTCAGTCTTGTTGAAAGCCAATTTAAAATCGAATCTAGATTTGATTAAAAGTAAAAGCAAGCTGTGTGACTTCTAAAAAAAAAACAAAACATGCTTTTAACCCAGATCCACTCTTGTTTTATTTATTGCTGGTTATCTGTTTACAGATATTGATTTTTCAATGTTTTTAAGAATTTTTGTGTTTAAGAATGTGATGGAAGAGTTAGTAGGAAGTCCACAGGTTCTGGATTCAGTTACAAATGGATTAACATTCTGAGTGTAACTTATCATCTATGTGACTTGGGGATATTATTTAATCAGTTTCTACATCTGTAGAAAGGGGATTAAAACATATGCTTTCCAGGATCACTGTCAAGATTAGAAATAATATATGCAAAATAGCAGACATAAAATAAGGGTTTAGTTATTAGTAGCCATTCTAAGGTTTATCATCCAAAGGCCAGACACCCTGGTGATCTTGGGGTCCTCAGAGCTGAGAAACAGCTCTCCTTACTGCATCTTTGTCACGGGTTCCAATCTCATTGTGAACTGTGTATAGGTACACTCTTAAACAATATGCTACTTATTTTTAGTTTATTAAAGTTTTGTAAAAAATAATAAATATGTAGTGATTTTTAACAATTAAAAAAATTCATTGAGACATTTGAGATAATCTTCCATTAATCTCTTAATCTGGTGAGTTATATTAAAATATTTTCTAATGTTGCATCAAATCTTCATGTTTTAAACTCAGCTGGTTCCTGCTATATATATGTGTGTGTGTATATATATATTTATATTTGAATTTGATTTACTCATATTTTGTTTAGAATCTTAAAACTACTACTGGCTTAGATTTACCTATAAATTTTCTTTTTTTAAAAAAAGCTTTTAATTTTGTACTGGGGTATAGCTGATTAACAAACAATGTTGTGGTAGTTTCAGATGAATGGTGAAGGGACTCAGCCATACATACATATTTATACAGCCCTTATCTAGTTTCAAAATCAGAGTTTTATTAGCCTCCTTTAAAGATGCAGTGAATGCTTCCTCATTTTCTTTTCCCTGGAGTTGTTTGTATAAATTGCATTTGTTACCTTTTAGTTCAATAGAATTCACCTGCAAAACCATACGTTTATATCTGAGAGATATTTAACTGCTTTAATCAATATAGGACTCTTCAGGTAGGTTTACTTTTCTGAAGACATTTTTATAATGTTTTCCAGGTATTTGTCTATTTTATCTAAGCTTCCAAATTTATTGTTATGAAATTGCTGATAATGTTTACAATAGCTAATGTGCCGGATCTGTAGCTCTCCTTACTTTCTCATTTACGATATTGTTTATTTGAAAATTTTATTTATCTTTTATGATGGTTAAATCAGTTTGTGGTATTGTTGAGACTGACTTTAAATATTTGTCTTCGGTTTTTATTTCAGCCCTTATCAATTTTTCTCTTCCTTTAGTCTATTTGGGTTGGGTTCATTCAGTTTTCTTTCTCTGATTTCTTAAGTTAGAAATTTAATTTCCAATATTTACAATTTTTCAAATTACTTAGAGCCATAAATTTCCCTTTAAATATCATCTTTTGAGTTTATATGTGTAGTTTTTTTTTTTTAATTTATTTTGCATTTTCTGAAGTCCACAAATTCTTTTTTTACTTTTAAACTTCGTGTTATGGTATTAAGGTTATGCTTTCATTTTTGGAAACTTAACAACATTGAGGTCAGAAAACAGTTTTTACATTTGTAATTTAATAATGTTACTGAAAATTGGTTTGTGGCACACAAAATTTTCCTAATGTCTTACTATGATTTCTTCAACTTTTAAATGCAGTGTTCTACACCTGTTCCTTGAATTAAGCTTGTTAATTCCCAAAAGTTAGTTTTGCTATTTTTTTTTTTTTGCTTAATCTATTGCTTTTTGAACAAAGTATGTAAAAATCTTCCACTTTCATGGTGAGCTTTTCTTGGTAGTTTGCTCACTGCTTCTTTAATATATCTTAAAGCTATATTTTTTATATGTATAGAGGTTTAGTATTGTTATACCTTTTTGGAAGCTAAAATTTTACTAATATTTAATGACTTTTAAAATTTCTAGTAATGTATATCATTTTCTTATCTCTGTCTGACTTTAATATAGTTCTATGCCCTCTTACATTACTAGTATTTTAATTACTGTACATACTAAATATGTATTTTGCAGCTTTTTTCTTTTAATCTTTCCATGTTTTATGTTTAAGGTTGGCATCATGCATATAACATTTAGATCCACAATCTTTATATTTTATATTTATATTTTAACTTGTTTAACCCATTTATAATGAGAGTACTTATTAGTAGTAATTATTGGATTAATTAATATTCATACCTGTTTAGTGTACTTTTCTATATTTCTTTTTTCATCCTTTTTTACTTTTTCCTGAAGTGATTATAATTTTATTGCTTTCTATTCCTTTTCTTCTCTCATCCCACCAACACTAGTTTGGATTTACTTTATTTTAGATTTTTAATACAAATTTTAGCAAGCATTTAAAAAAACATTTATTTAGTTTCAGTCATCCTGGGTCTTGGTTGAGGCACATGGGATCTTAAGCTGCTGCATGTGGGATGTAGTTCCTTGACCAGGAATCCAACCCAGGCTCCCTACATTGTAGAGCCTTAATCCCTGCAACACCAGAGAAGCTCCTAGAAGGCATTTAAAAATAGCTATGTTGAGATATAACTCACATACCATACAATTCACCCTTGAAAATATACAACAATTTTAATATATCAGAGAGTTGTGCAACTATCACAATAATCAATTTTATACTATTTTATTTACCCCCCCTAGAGAAATCTATATCTATTGGTAGTTACTTCTGACTTCCTTGGAACCCCACCAACAGTGGGAAGCAACTAATCTATTTTCTTTCTCTATAGACTTGCCT
Organism: Dama dama; assembly: GCF_033118175.1. Lineage (NCBI taxonomy): Eukaryota > Metazoa > Chordata > Mammalia > Artiodactyla > Cervidae > Dama > Dama dama. The sequence goes on from NC_083710.1 coordinate 53,366,484, forward strand.
ATTCTGGACAATTAAATGCTATAAAAAGAGTATAGTTTGTTTTTTAAGATTGACCTTTTTTGCTTAGCATATGTTGCAGATTTCATTCATGTATTTTTATTAGTACATTATCTTTTTATGGCTGAATAACATTTTGTTGCATAGTTACTATTGTATTCTATTTATCCATTCTTTAGTAATGGATATTGGGTTGTTTATATTTTTTAACTTATGAATAATGTTGTTTGAAAATTCATATGCTACTTTTTAATGAAGACTTGTGTTATCATTTCTCATGGAGATGTATCTAAGAGAGGAATTGCAAGATCTCGTATGGTAATTCTATATTTAACTTTTTTGAGAACTGCCAAACTTCCTATTAAATATTTTTTTAATGGCTTCTTGATGATCTAAGCATCTTTTTGTGTGCTTATTGATCATTTGTATTTCTTTTCTGGAGCAATGTCTAATCAGATTCTTTGCCCATTTTTGATTTGAGTAATGTCTTTTTATTATTGAGTTATAAGAGTTCTTTATATACTCTGAATATAAGTCTCTCACCAGAATATGTTTACAAAGTTTCTCTTAATATGCCTGTTGTATTTTAACTTCCTAATAGTGTCTTTTGATGCTCAAAGCTTTTATTTTTGTGAAGTTCCATTTATTTGTCTATATTTTCTTTTGGAACATGGAAGAGGTGTCTTATAGCTATAATAGTAGTTGGGTTAGGATCTGGGAATTGAGTATCTTGGACAAATCTCTTTTCTTCAAGACGCAATTATTAATAGGGATAAATCCAAATAAATACATCATACTCCCTGTGGTTTACTAATTTACAATCTACCTAGGTAGAAAAATATGCACAAGTAAAATATTGAATAAGATTTATATTTATTTATGCTTTAGTATTGGCTCCAGAGTCTCTTGAAAGCTATTCATTGAAGTCCTTCCTGCCACCACCAAGCCTAATTAATATTTTATTCTTATCCAATTCAGGACCTGTCTGATCATCTCAGAGATGTTTCCCCAGTTTAAAAATGCCAGCTTTTAGCTATTTGGTCATAAAAGAGATGAAAAATTAATTAGCATTTACTAAAAAGTTCAAATTACCAATATTTGAATCTTATGACGATTAAAATACAACAAAGTTGGATGATATTATTTTTACTTTTCAAAATCCTCTGCATTTATATCGGAAAGCATCCTAATGTTTATCAAGATGCTTAAGTGTAGGAGTAACTAAGGAAACAAGTCAGAGAAGTGCCTGATCTGGAGAGATAATTATTATCTAAGCAAGTTTAGTGATATTTTGGGAGAGCTGAAAAGAGTGGGTTCATAGGATAGTTCTGTAGGGCATGAAAGCAGATATTTTCTTTCACCCTTTTTTTGTAGGAAGTTCAAAATTAAATGATTCCCATGGCTATGCTGGCCACAAGAATAGAATCAGTCACCTGATACTCCAGAGTTGACAAAACATTGGATGCTTCTCTGATTACTGTCAGGTATAACTGTATTTGGCACTAATAGTGCAGTTCTATTCAAGGAGAGTTATTAGATGTGGTGGAGTTCAGTGCCATGGAGATATATACAACCCACTTTTTCACCTCTAAGCTGAATTAGTAGGGCAGAAAAAAGAGACACCTAAAAAATCCTAACTTCAACATGTGCTGTAGAATCTTTCCAGTCTACTAAGACACAGTCTTGCCTAAAATAGCCATCAGACTGACATTTCATCATCTTTAACATATACTAATTGGTCAGAAGCAAGTCTCAGGTTCTGCCTGCACCTGACAAGGGAGGATTATACACAGGCATGACTCATCTGGGTGGGTCTACCACAGTAGGGAATACAGTTTTTAGTTTTCTAGGTTCTGCAATATACAAATTCAAAGGGATGTTGAGAGAGGCAATCTGTTGTACTTTCACCACTGTGTTTTAGGACAGGCAAGTGGTCCAGCATGGCTGGAGCTGGTATCCTGAGAATCTGGGCTACCCTGGTGTCTCAGATGGTAAAGCGTCTGCCTGCGATGCAGGAGACTCGGGTTTGATCCCTGGGTCAGAAAGATCCCCCAAAGGAAATGGCAGCCCAGTCTAGTACTCTTGCCGGGAAAATTCCATGGATGGAAGAGCCTGGTGGGCTACAGTCTATGGGGTCGCAAAGAGTAGGACACAACTGAGTGACTTCACTTTCTTCCTTTCTATCCTGAGAATGACTCTCTGTAAATGAAACTGAAGAGGTAGGTAGGAGCCTGATTATAAAGCTTCTGGAATGTCATGATAGACTTAAGGAGAATTCACTTCCCTTCAGCAGGAAGCCTGTGAAAACTTTAAGCAAAAAAAATATATAATCAAATCTGAAGTTTAGAAACTTCAGATATATTATCAGATATATTATCAAATATGTAATATTTGATAATTTATTATATTTGAAACTTCAGATATATAATCAAATCTGAAGTTTAGTTTAAGCAAACCTAGATTCAAATTTAAACTCAAATTTAAGTTTAAAGGAAGTATGTTAGACTTTTATTGCTATGTAATAAAGTACCACAAACTTAATAGCTGAAATGCACATTTATTATCTCACATGCTTTTGTAGGTCAGAAGTCTGAGAGGGCTCTCTGGTGGGATACTCTGCTTAGGAGAGTACCAAAGCCAAAATCAAGTTGTTGGGAGGGCTGGATTTTTATCTGAAAGTCTTAGGGAAGAATCTACTTCCAGGTTTCAGGGTGTTGGCTGAATTCAGTTCTTGGTGGCAGTAGGGCTGTGGTCCCCATTTTCTTGCTGGCTGTCAGTAGGGAACCTCTCTCCAATCCAGAGAACACTTTCAAAGGGTTTCTTTCATCTCAGAATTGAAAAATTTCCCTTGTGCCAAGTCCCTTTCATGCTTTGAATCTCTGCCTTACCCTGTGTGACCAGCTGGAAAAATCATATACAATTTTTTTTTTACCAATGGTATGCATTATATTTCTACATATTAGTGTCTAATTTGATATCACCGAGTAGTTGGTGACTATCTCTAATCTGTGTGGCTAAGGAAAAGGTCTTTGGTCTGGTTCTGATCTCTGTGCTTCTGCTCCTCCTTCTAGCTGTTTGTTCTGGAAGTCTAGATTCTGCTTCTGGCCCTTGCATGCCCAGTCTTCCCTTTTCTTCTGCATTTGTTCAAAACATAACATTTAAGTACCAAATCCCATGGATTTCTTTGCTATATCCATATGTTTTGAAAATCTTTACATCCTAAAAAATTACTCCTTTATTGCATCCTGTAACTCAATGGCAGTGATTTTAAAAGTCTTTGCTTTTAAAATAAAGAACAATGGCTTTACTTGTAAATATGCACCATAAAGAGAAATGAACCAAACACTGAAGACAAAGGATAGAAAAATGATTAAAAAAATTATTTCTGGAAGTCTTCCCTCTCCCTACCATTTTCCCCAATCAGCCTTTTATTCTGGGTAGTCTCTTATGTGCTCATCTTTGCAATTGTTTCCTTTGTTTATTTATATTACAAAATGTCCCTTCTGCAGACCTTGGAGATCTGTTTGTTGTTTCCATCAACAGTGACTGACAGTGGCTTGCACTGTGACCTTGGTTTTAATCGTAAACCCATTCTGCCTGTGGTCTAATTCAAGGAGGCTTTGGTCAGAACTGGACAGACTTCTGCTGTTACAGATGGCTCACAACCTGTAATTGCATTTGTCTGCTTTGACAATATGGGCTCAATAGGAGAGAACCAATGTCACTACTTTATCTTAGTTTCTTACACTCAGACCCAGCTTACTTTTCTTCTTTGGAGGGCGAGTCCTTGGAGGCTCCCCTGCCCTCGAAGGATGTCTAGTGAAAGCCGTGGCTGTCGTGCAGTGGGAGGGACTTTCCATCTCCTCACTGGTCAGAATGCTGCATTGGAATTAGACCTTGAACTGTGCAGATGCAAAGCCAAGATTGCATTTCATTTGTAATACTAATAAATATATTTTTCTGGCTGCAACAACTCACATTTTTTCCCCTTATTTCTCACTTCACGCCCATTGATTTTTGGGTAATGGTAGCAGAAGATATATGATTATTGCAGGGATGTTGATCATTGAGGTTAGTCAGGCTTCCAGAAATTGAAGGGAGTGGGATGTATATTTTATTTTACTTTTAATAAGGAAGAGAATAGTAATACAGAAGAGGAATACTTCATATTTGCTAGTAACATGAAAGCTTTCTATTCATGGCAAATTGCATTCCTAGAAAAGTATTTCACTAGAAATAATTATTCTGACTCTGATTTTCTGTAGGAACAATGTTATATCATGAATAATATTGCATGTTTTTTATTTTAAAACCTTTTTCAGTGATGTATTTATGTGCATATAACATACTGAGGCTGGGATCTGACTTTTCCTCTTTTGTGATTCTATAAGCACGTTGTACATTCTTAAAGTAATTATACACAAGTCTGTCTACCTAATTAAAGAATCATCTTTGAAGGCATGCATTATATTTTATTCATCCTCATATCCCCAGTACTTTTGTATCCCTCAAGAACAATGCCTGGCATATGATAGCCATGCAATAATTTTTTGTTAAATAAAAAGCCCAGGAAATATCTGGTAAGAAAAATTTATTTTTAATAAAGTTTGTGGTTAAAATGAGGAACGTTAGTAGTAGTAAACACATTTTTCTTAAATAACAAAATTACCTATCTTTACAGTACTTGTTTCTGTCTTTAGACACTGCAGTTCTGATTAAAAATGTAAAAAATGAATCTTAAAGGGGAAGTTGAATCAGGGGGAAATAGAAGTGCTTTGAGGGAGTATTAGAAAAAACTAAAGTTCAACTAGAGCTGTATGAATAAGTGATTCAGTGAATAAAAACAGAAAAAAGGAAAAAAAGAATGTTGACACAACTATTCTTTCTTAACATTTAGCCAGCTCATTAAAAAGTTGTGGTCACCGAAAGGATAACCAAGGCCTGAACCAAATTATCAGTTGTGAAACTTTAATCATATCTCAGAAATCAAGACTTTTGTTTTCATAATTATGTGGGAACTGTGAAGCATTTTATAAATCCCTGGGGGTGTTCACAGTCTTGCTGTTTTCTTGGTTTTGTGTCAGTGGAAAAGTCTCTCAAATTTTCCACTGTGAAGAAAATGTACCCAGTTGCTGTCAATCTTCTGTATTTTTGCTCCTTGTTTTCAGCTCCACACACTCAGGCACGTAATCTAAACTCCAAAGTCTTCCTTTTGTGTGTTTTCTGGACATGCTTTCTGCACAAAGAATCTAATTTCAGAGACTCTTTTGGTAGAACAGAATAATGATATCCTGGGTGGCAAAATGGTTCAATGTGATTTTGTTTTTGAAGAAACACTAGTTGCCAGGCAGGTACATAGCTTCTACTATAATTAGTTTCTAGAGCAATAGCAAAAGTTACTAATTCATTATCTTCCAAAGCAATTAAAAGTTCTTGATGTGTTGTTCAGATAGTAGTTGTAATTCTGTATATCTTGTGAAAAATAAAATTCACCCTATCTGAATTTGGATGAAAGTTCTGAAACTCTTAAAGAGTCTGTCTCTAAGGACAATCATCTGATTAATCTATTTCTTAGGTATCAAGCACTCTGCTTAATAAATAATCTTGGTCAAATATTATTTCTCCTTTGTGTTTCTTTAAATGCTTTTGCCACTTTTTCTCATCAATTCATGGAATCCAAGAGTTGAAGGGAGCATGATAGATCATATAACCCAGATTCCCAGGAAATGCAGACTTTGCTTCATTATGGCTCTGAGAATGTCTGCTTTACATAGTAATAAAATAATCTTCACCCTTAGTCCATTCTATGAAAATTTAGTATTAATAATTTAAAAAATATATCTAAGCTTTAACTATAAGCTGTCCCTACCCAACCATTCATCTGTTTATAAAGTTGTGCTTTGTATCCTGAGGCTACTGGTCAAGTTCCTCTTTAATAGCTTTATATTTATCCTTCCTTCCCATATAGTAACATAGGGTTAGTTCTACTGAGTATCACTTCTCAAAAAATAGTATAAGCCAAGATGATGTGTCAGGTGGCAAGTTATTTTTGAATGGGAGTTATTGTTCTTCACCATTAGTATAGAATAAGATATTGGCCTCATTAATCTCTAGGTTTATACTTTTTTATGAGCTTTCAGTCTCCCTGTTCTGTATTCTCTTACTTATTAGAAAGAGATGAGCATATACACTACTATATATAAAATAGATAACCAACAAGGACCTACTGTACAGCACAAGGAACTATTCTTAACATTTTGTAGTAACTTAGAAGGGAAAATAATTTATAAAGTATATATATATATGAATCACTTTGCTGTATATCTGAAATGAACACAGCATTGCAAATCAACTATACTTCAAAAAATTTTAAAAAGAAGGTAAAAATGAAAGAGATGAACAGTTATTACTTTGCTCTGTATCCACTAGATCAAAGGACTTAAACTCTTGTTTGTAGTAAACAAAAAACCTTAAACAAGTTAGTAAAGATTTAATTTTCTGAATCTAAGTTATATTTATACAAATATAAATGTAGTACTAGAATATTATAGACCTTTTCCCTTAATTTTATTTTTTCCAATTCAGTTTTTACTTATTTGCAATTTAAAAATAGGTTGGAAGAAAGAAGATTGGGGAAAATAAAAACCCTCTATTTTTAATTCTCATAAAAACAGTGTTTGTACATGTCCATCCCAAACTCCCTAACTATCCCTTCCCTCTGTCCTTCCCCCACAGGCCACCATAAGTTCGTTCTCTAAGTCTATGAGTTTCTTTCTGTTTTATAAGTTCATTTATATCATATCTTCTTAGATTATATACATAAGGGATGGACATGTACACATTGCTATATTTAAAGTGGATAACCCACAAGGACCTACTGTATAGCACATGGAACTCTGTTCAGTGTTATGTGGCACCTGGATGGGAGGGGAGTTCGGAGGAGAATGGATACATGTACATGTTCGGCTGAGTCCCTTCGCTCTTCACCTGAAACTATCACAACACTGTAAATTGGCTATATCTCAATAGAAAATAGAAAGTTTAAAAAATTTTGGTAGGTATTTTTATTTCCATTTTACAGATAAGGAAACTGACTTTCAGAGAAGGTATTAAATTTGCCCAAGTTTACATATCTATTAAATTACCTTAAAAAGAAAGAAACTTTACAAATAGGAAATGGAACAGTAATAGAACTAGAAAGCCTATGAAACAACACTGACATAAGCAAATAATACACTCAGGTCAAGATGTTAAGATCTTGGGGAAAGAAACAAATCTAGGATGAGATGAAAAAGAAATATTCAATATTATAAAGCTATAATTTATAAAACTATTCTGTTAAAATTAAATCAATAATTATTTCTAGAAGATTCCAGAAAGGAAAAAAATGAGAAAAGATGGAAAATGCTATCTTGAATACTGAACTTCATGAAACAGTTCAGTTAAAACTGAAGATAATGATAGTAATACTTAGTAAAACTACATTAATGTGTGCTAAACAAATATAAAGAAAGTATTTAATACATGTGTCTTTTATAATTTACAAATTTATTTCTCATGTTACTTTGTTGATCAAGCTAATGATTCCAAAGAAACATATGACTTTAAAAAGTTTGAAGCAAAATTAGTCAAACATCGCATGTGTGATCCCTGATACAGAGACGTGTTCAGAGCCATCTTCCCAAGACCTCTGGGGTGGATATTCTGGTGACTGCCAAGTGTACATATAAGAAAGAACTAGAAAAGAAGACAATATTTAAACAGATTAAAGAGATGCTGGTAGACTCCGTTTTTATAATATATATTTGTACGTATCACATGACGGCAATAGGAAGGACCTGCCAAATTTAGGAAAAAGCAAGAATTTGAAATTAAGGAAGTCTGACTTCTGATCATAACTTATTCTTTAAAAGATAGAACCAGTCATTGCAATTCTTTGGTCTTTATTTATCTGTAAAATAAGGGGTTTGGATAAGTCATTGGCTCTCAGTTGGGGTGTAACCCTCCTCAAGGTGTGTCAGGAACTGTGGGTGTTTTCATGTAGAAAACTCAGGAGCAGTCACTCTGTGGCAAAGGAAATCCTTGGTACTAAGTGCCTTGCAGAGCTCTGTGGTTCCTGCTATTCACATGCACTTATTCAGGAGTTACTCACCTTTACTAATATACTTTCTGTAGAAGGAAACCACAAAACAGGCTTTAGTTAGAGAAATGGTAACTCCCCCCCTCCCCCCTCCCACTAAGTTTAAGGAAATCTAGGCAGATTTCTTAAAGGAACTACCTTAAATATTCAGAATTTTTTTATTCAGAGGGAAGCAATCACATACATTGTGAGACATTCCAGTGACTTGAAGGAAGGAAGTGTGTGCATACTCCGTTATGATCAACTCTGGGACACTGTGGACTGCAGCCCACCAGACTCCTGTGTCCGCTGAATTTTCCAGGCAAGAATACTGGAGCGGCTGTCATTTCCTCCTGCAGAGGATTCTTCCTGATCCAGGGATCCAACCTGCCTCTCCTGCGTTAGCAGGTGGGTTCTTTACAAGTAAATCATCAAGCTCATGACAATAGCTAAACCTAACTGATGAGTTTGCTGTAGTTATTTAGTTTCAAAAGTTTCTGCTTCAGATTTCCAAGCCAAACCATTTAGCCTTAACAAAAACCTTCCTTAAGAGAAACACAAAAGCATTTTCAAGCATTGTTGAGTTTTACTTGTGCTTTGCAAGCAAATGTTTTCTAAGAATTAAACTTAGAATAAGAATTTGGGGTTTCCCAGGTGGTGCTAGTGGTAGAGAGCCTGCCTTCCAATGAAGGAGACATAAGAGACTCCAGTTTGACTTCTGAGTAAGGAAGATCCCCTGGAGGGGAACATGGCAACCCACTCCAGTAGTCTTGCCTGGAGAATCCCATGGACAGAGGAGTCTGGGGGGCTATGGGCCATAGGGTCAGAAAGAGTTGGACATGACTGAAACACCTGAGGTGCACAAGCACAAACTAAGAAACAAATACTTAAGTTATACTCTCAGTGGGGTTTCCCAGGTGGCACTAGTGGTAAAGAACCTGTCCGCCAATACAGGAGACATAAGAGACATGGGTTTGATCCCTGGGTTGGGATGGCTCAGGAATTCCTCCTGGGCTTCCCTTAAGAGAGAATGGCAACCCACTTCAGTATTCTTGCCTAGAGAATCCCATGGACAGAGGGGCTGGGCAGGTTACAGTCCATAGGGTGGCAAGCAGTCAGACATGACAGAAGCGACTTAGCCGCACACTCCCAATGTAGGTTAAGCTGTATCTGATGTTGGAAAATACTCAGGAAGAACCTCAAACAGAAATGATAGATTTTGTTCTATTTTAGGATTACTGCTGAAGTCACAAAGCATCATGGTGTTTGAGTTTGGAATGTTTCCTGTGCTTTTATTCCTGGTGAAAGTACATCAAACAGAAATGTTAAAGGCTCTCCAGCCTTGCTCAGAGCTGCTGGAAGATCTACTGAGAAATTCTGGTTGCTAAAGATTGCTTCCCCAGTTTTGGAAAAGAAAAAGTAACTTGGCATCAGATAAGCGTCTAGCCTTGGTAGCAGTCTACGTGAATGAAAATATTAACTTCTAGGAATTTTACCTTTGAGAATCTTACCATCTTAGCCAGCAGATTCCCACTCATTCAATACACCTCAGCTGAAGAAGCAACTGTGATGCCTGTGATAATTGATAAGAGAGATGGTCGGATAGCATCATCAACCCAATGGACATGAGTTTGAGCAAACTCCGGGAGATAGTGAAGGACAGGGAATCCTGGCATGCCACAGTCCATGGGGTCACGAAGAGTCAGACATGACTTAGCAACTGAACAAAAATACCACCACCAACAAGTGTGGAGTATAACATATCTAAAAGAGAAAGTGAAATTTTAAAAAGTCTGCACCCTCCTAGCTTTTGTATAATGAGGATTTTTAGAACAATAGATTATCACTGTATAACTAGTTTTGCTTTTAGGTATCTTGAAATACCAGCAGGAAAAACACATTTCCCTTTATTTTTAGAAGTGATTTTTTTTTTTTTTTTTTTTTTTTGCAGTGGGTTGAAGGAGTTGCTTATAAACTGGATGGAAATTATCTTAAAAATGAGATGAAAACAGTGATTTAGCAGTGACATGTTTTCTCAGCTGCGCCTGTGCTCAGTTGCAAGCAGTGTAGGTGCCCCAGGAAGTAGCATCTATTTACCACCAGACTGGAAGTGATTGAATCGTCTTTTAGTTTCACATTTCCGTTCCTTGGCCTAAACTCATGTTCTGTGTCAGTTCATCCATTTGGAACATTGTTTATTTGGTGAGGCAAGGTTTCTGTGTCAGCATCACACTGCTCTACTGTCACGGTATAGATTCCATCCTCTTCATTCATTCCCAAAGTTACTTGATCCCATGGCGGACCGTTAAACCCAAGATTCCATGCTGGAGGTTTTGATGACCCATATATCACTTTATTCTAAAAATTAGGCCAACATTTACATATTAGGAGAGGTAGCATAAACATTTTCTGGATTCTTTTAAAAAATCCAGGCACACTAGTAACAGCTGGAAATGAGTATCTGCTGCCTCATTTAATCAGGCCTGTTCTTTCCTATCAGTCATGGTCTCTGTCATTCTGTATTGTACTTCTGATGTTGAGGCTGAGTGTCCATTTGCAGTGTCGAAAAATGAACAAAATGATGTTGGCATGTTAGAATTCTTCTCTTACGTCCACGCCATCCCACTCCACTCCACTCGACCTCACCCTATAGATACCAATGTCTGCAAACTCTGCTGTAGCCATCTCTACCTCTGAAAAGAAACATTCAGTTGGTACAGTCCTTGTCATCTGTGAACTCAAGGAGACCCCTCTGAAATACTGTTTCACCTGCTGGAAATACAGTCACCTGGAGACCTTCACTAAGGGAAAAGTCATTTCTTAGGATGAGTATTTGATTCTGTCCTATAAACCAATGCTGCTGCCGCTGCTGCCAAGTCGCTTCAGTCATGTCCGACTCTGTGCGACCCCATAGACAGCAGCCCACCAGGCTCCCCTGTCCCTGGGATTCTCCAGGCAAGAACACTGGAGTGGGTTGCCATTTCCTTGTCCAATGCATGAAAGTGAAAAGGGAAAGTGAAGTTACTCAGTCGTGTCCGACTCTCAGCAACCCCATGGACCGCAGCCTACCAGGCTCCTCCGTCCATGGGATTTTCCAGGCAAGAGTACTGGAGTGGGTTGCCATTGCCTTCTCCAATGATGCAAGATCAAATATCTAAGAAGCAGGATGTTCCTCAGGGATGTGTATTCCATCTATTTCCCACAATCTCTAGAATCACAGAAACCTCACAAGTGGTTTAGGAACGTGTTTGAGGATACGCATACTTATGGTTAAGAACCTTGCTCAAGGTCATAGAGAGGCAGAACCAGTATTCGAAGTCAGGTCACCAACATTCTAAATCACTGTGCTAATAGCTCCAGAAGTATTTGTCAAATGCACAAATGAGGCTATTTTGTTGTTCAGTTGCTAAGTCATGTCTGACTCTTTGCGACCCTATGGACTGCAGCATGCTGGGGTTCCCCGTCCTTCACTGTCTCCCGGAGTTTGCTCAGATTCATGTCCTTTGAGTCAGTGATGTTATCTAACCTTCTCATCTTCTGCAGCTCTCTTCTCCTTTTGCCTTCAATATTTCCCAGCATCAGAGTCTTTTCCAATGAGTCACCTGTTCCAATCAAGTGGCCAAAGTGTTAGAACTTCAACTTCAGCATCAGTCCTTCCAAAGAATATTCAGGGTTGATTTCCTTTAGGATTGACTGGTTTGATTGATCGTGCTAATAGGCTCCAGAAATATTTGTCAAATGCACAAATGAATCTATAAGATGATCCATATAAGACGATACATCATGTAGTTATAGCAAAGATTAAGTCAGAATCTCAGAAACTTTAAGAATTCCTGGGATTTGTCTCTTGCTTCCCAGGTGGCACTAGTGGTAAAGAACCTGCCTGCCAAGGCAGGAAACATAAGAGATGCGGGTTCGATACCTGGGTTGCTGAGATCCCCTGGTGGAGATCTCCACTCCATTATTCTTGCTTGGAGAATCCCCATGGACAGAGGAGCTGGGCAGGCAAGAGTCCATAGGGTTGCAAAGAGCCTGACATGACTGAAGCAACTAAGCATGCTCTCAGGCACTATCATCCATCACTTAACTATTTCGATTTCATGATATAGCTCAGATCTGTTCATTCCCTCCATCTGCATGATCACAACCTGAGTCCGAGAAGTCACCATCTCTTAAGTGCATGGTAGGATAGCATCTTAACCCATCTCCCTGCTTCCACTTTCCTGCCTTTTGCAGCCTATTCTCTACATTGAGGCCACAGTGCACTTCACTTTGTTCTTATCTTAGCATCAACAAGATCTTGTCACTCCTGTGCTTAAACCCTACAGTCTTTTTCTTAGTGACCTCAGGGAAAATGTCAGAATCTTTAATGCCTTTCAGAATCTAGCAATGATTCTACCTTGCCTCCGCCTGGTCTCCATCTTCCCCCAGAATTGTGCTGTATAGTCTTTCCTGTTTCAGGGCCTTCCTAGATATATTCCTATCCTTCTTCTTTGCTTATGTAACTCAAACGGATCTTTTCTAAAATTCCTTAGAGAGATTCTTCCTTACCCCTACTTTAGTTTTTTGATACTGAGAGAGTCAATTCCTTGGCAGGTTAATAAGAGGTCTGGGGTCCCTGAGGAGGAGAAAGGGATCTGGGGCTCTCGAAGCAGAGTTAGGGGTCTGGAATTCTCAAGGAGGAGAAAAGAACACACATCTTTTTTCCCCCTCTACATTCCTTAGTCTTAGTCACATGAAACATATTTTTCTTTAAGCCTGGAAGTGATGATTACACAAAAACAACTCAGGTTAAACTCGGTCAGTTCAGTTCAGTTCAGTTCAGTCGCTTAGTTGTGTCTGACTCTTTGCGACCCCATGCATTGCAGCACACCAGGCCTCCCTGTACATCACCAATTCCCAGAGTTTACCCAAACTCATGTCCATTGAGTCGGTGATGCCATCCAGCCATCTCATCCTCTGTCGTCCCCTTCTCCTCTTGCCCCCAATCCCTCCCAGCATCAGGGTCTTTTCCAATGAGTCAACTCTTCGCATGAGGTGGCCAAAGTATTGGAGTTTCAGCTTCAACATCAGTCCTTCCAATGAACACCCAGGACTGATCTCCTTTAAGATGGACTGGTTGGATCTCCTCGCAGTCCAAGGGACTCTCAAGAGTCTTCTCCAACACCACAGTTCAAAAGCATCAATTCTTCGGCGCTCCAGCTTTCTTCACAGTCCAACTCTCGCATCCATACATGACCACTGGAAAAACCATAGCCTTGACTAGACGGACCTTTGTTGGCAAAGTAATGTCTCTGCTTTTTAATATGCTGTCTAGGTTGGTCATAACTTTCCCTCAAGGAGTAAGCGTCTTTTAATTTTATGGCTGCAATCACCATCCGCAGTGATTTTGGAGCCCCCAAAAAGAAATTTTGACACTGTTTCCACTGTTTCCCCATCTATTTGCCATGAAGTGATGGGACCAGATGCCATGATCTTCATTTTCTGAATGTTGAGCTTTAAGCCAACTATTTCACTCTCCTCTTTCACTTTCATCAAGAGGTTTTTTTAGTTCTTCTTCACTTTATGCCACAAGGGTGGTGTCATCTGCAAATCTAAGGCTATTGATATTTCTGCCAGCAATCTGGATTCCAGCTTGTGCTTCTTCCAGACCAGTGTTTCTCATGATGTACATAAGAGTACCCTGATGTACCCATGATGTACCCTGCATATAAGTTAAATAAGTAGGGTGACAATATACAGCCTTGATGTACTCCTTTTTCCTATTTGGAGCCAATCTGTTGGTCCATGTCCAGTTCTAACTGTTGCTTCCTGACCTGCATATAGGTTTCCCAAGAGGCAGATCAGGTGGTCTGGTATTCTGGTCTCTTTCAGAATTTTCCACAGTTTATTGTGATCCACACAGTCGAAGGCTTTGGCATAGTCAATAAAGCAGAAATAGATGTTTTTCTGAAATTATGTTGCTTTTTTGATGACCCAGCAGATGTTGGCAATTTGATTTCTGGTTCCTCTGCCTTTTCTAAAACCAGCTTGAACATCTGGAAGTTCGCGGTTCATGTATTGCTGAAGCCTGGCTTGAAGAATTTTGAGCATTACTTTACTAGTGTGTGAGATGAGTGCAAATTCACCTGGAATGGGTGAATTTAACTCAGATGACCTTTATATCTACTACTGTGGGCAGGAATCCCTTAGAAGAAATGGAGTAGCCATCATGGTCAACAAAAGAGTCCAAAATGCAGTACTTGGATGCAATCTCAAAAATGGCAGAATTATCTCTGTTTGTTTCCAAAGCAAACCATTCAATATCACAGTAATCCAAACCTATGCCCAAACTAGTAATGCTGAAGAAGCTGAAGTTGAACAGTTCTATGAAGACCTACAAGACCTTTTAGAACTAACACCCAAAAAAGATGTCCTTTTCATTATAGGGGACTGGAATGCAAAAGTAGGAAGTCAAGAAACACCTGGAGTAACAGGCAAATTTTGGAGTACGGAATGAAGCAGGGCAAAGGCTAGTAGAGTTTTGCCAAGAGAACCCACTGGTCATAGCAAACACCCTCTTCCAACAACACAAGAGAAGACTCTACAGACGGACATCACCAGATGGTCAACACCGAAATCAGATTGATTATATTCTTTGCAGCCAAAGATGGAGAAGCTCTATACAGTCAGCAAAAACAAGACCAGGAGCTGACTGTGGCTTGGATCATGAACTCCTTATTGCCAAATTCAGACTTAAATTGAAGAAAGTAGGGAAAACCACTAGACCATTCAGGTATGACCTAAATCAAATCCCTTATGATTATACAGTGGAATGAGAAATAGATTTAAGGGAGTAGATCTGACAGACAGAGTGCCTGATGAACAATGGATGGAGGTTCATGACACTGTACAGGAGACAGGGATCAAGACCATCCCCAGGAGAAAGGAATGCAAAAAAAGCAAAATGGCTGTCTGAAGAGGCTTTACAAACAGCTGTGAAAAGAAGAGAAGTAAAAAGCAAAGGAGAAAAGGAAAGATATACCCATTTGAATGCAGAATAGCAAGGAGAGATAAGAAAGCCTTCCTCAGTGATCAATGCAAAGAAACAGAGGAGAAAAACAGAATGGGAAAGATGAGAGATCTCTTCAAGAAAATTAGAGATACCAAGGGAACCTTTCATGCAAAGATGGGCTCGATAAAGGACGAAAATGGTTAGGACTTAACAGAAGCAGAAGATATTAAGAAGAGGTGGCAAGAATACACAGAGAACTATACAAAAAAGATCTTCACGACCCAGATAATCACGATGGTGTGATCACTCACCTAGAGCCAGACATCCTGGAAAGTGAAGTCAAGTGGGCCTTAGGAAGCATCACTATGAACAAAGCTAGTGGAGGTGATGGAATTCCAGTTGAGCTATTTCAAATCCTGGAAGATGATGCTGTGAAAGTGCTGCACTCAATACGCCAGCAAATTTGTAAAACTCAGCAGTGGCCATAGTGTTATAGCCATGCTTTCTGGGAAACAAACTCACTCAGAAGGACAATGCAGATAGCGGAGTGCAGTTTATTACACTGGCGGGCCCAAGGCAGAATCTCCTCTTAGCCAAGGACCCCGACCAGCATTTGTGAAAATCTTTTATACCCCGTGTGTACGTGTCCAAACCCACCAGCCCAAATCCCTTGAGGCTTACAAAGGAAGGGTAAATACAATCACAATAACCCCATCATTCACATGTTATGTGTTCAAACAGTCAATAATCAATAAGCCCACGGTTATATTCCAACCAGTTAATAACCGATAAGCCTGTGGTTACATTCTGATAGATACTGTCCAGAGGCAGGGGTGATTAGTGTCTGTTTTCTCTTAACCTGGATGTGATCTTCAAGATTCCCCTGCCCAGAAGGGGTCTTATCCTTCCATTGTCATTCCCACAAGCGCTAAGCACAAAGTTCAGAGTCCATTGGAGAGGCGGTCTAGCATGATCAGCATGGACAGGCCTGAGATGGAGTCCAGGCCCTATGAATTCCTTCTTCAATAGGACTGGAAAATGTCAGTTTTCACTCCAATCCCAAAGAAAAGCAATGCCAGAGAATGCTCAAACTACCGCACAATTGCACTCATCTCGCAGGCTAGTAAAGTAATGCTCAAATTAAACTCTGTACTAAGGATTATATAACAACAATGTACCCTGCTTGAGGACAGTTTCTCCTTCCTGAAAATCTTCTGGCTAATCCTGTTATCTTAAAATGTAAATTATGGGAGTGTGTCTAGTAAGATCTTTACAAACTTGAGACATTCTTTTGATTTACTGTAATAACTAATTTAAAAAGTATATAGCTCCCACTAGCAAGGGGGACATTCTCTGTCCCCCTTCTGATGTCTATGTCAGAAGTTTTCTCTGTCCCTTGTGTTACTTTAATAAAACTCTGCTACACAAAAGCTCTTGAGTGATCAAGCCTGGTCCCTGGTCCCAAAGCTAAATCTTCTTCTTTGGAGATCACGAATCCAACATTGTTCACCATAAGCTATCAATACACACAAATGAGCATGCACACAGATACATTTTCTCCCCATGATTTATTTTTCCTTCATGTTACTTTTCACTCATTGTTATTATATAGTAACTAATTATGTCACTATTTTATTGTCACACTCCTGACCAGGCGACTCTGTTACTAACTTTTGGTGTCCCGTCACTAAACACTTACCATATTCCTAATAAATATTTGTTCAATTAATTTGCCTAACATATATTCAAGGACATGACCTTTCCAGAAGGCTGAAGAACAGGAGGCTGAGTTGTAGATAAGGTACCTGGAGAGACTGATATATATATTTTTTCCTCCAGATTTGGGTATAACCTGACTGATTCTGAGTTTTTTCAAGGTTCAAGAGTGCCCGAAGATTGCTCACATGTGTTTTGTAGAAAATAATTGACAATTAGTATAGTATCTTCCCAAATGATACAACCTCTGATTAGAAAAGATCTTGGTAGAAAAAAATTGGGTAATTTCTTGGATCATGCCAGAGTCATTGTAAATGGAGGGAATTAGAGACATTTGAGGAAATACAACTGAATTGCTGTGGGATTAGTTGTAGGGGTTGAGAATGCTAAATCAAAGCTGACTCTCTTGTTCATGGTTTTTCTCATTTTAACTAATTCCTCAATGGAGGTAATAGTACTTTCACTTTACAGCTTGGGCTGTGTGTACAGCATCCGTAGCACCCGTACTTTCCATGGGAGATCCAGGAGCTGAGCTGGAGAAAGCCCTGATGAGTCAGACAGTCTTTCTGCTCTGTGTCCAAGTCGCTTCTGAAAAGCTTATGACCCCTTGGCTAGGTAAGATGGAAATCTAATTCAACCTACAGGGTATATTTGTTCATTTGTGCTAAGTTGCTTCAGTCGTCTGACTCTTTGTAACTCTATGGAGCCCGACAGGCTCCTCTGTCCGTGGGATTTTCCAGGCAAGAATACTGGAGTAGGTTGTCATTTCCTTCTTCAGGGGATCTTCCCAACCCAGGGATTGAACTTGTGTTTCTTATGTCTCCTACATTGGCAGGCAGGTTCTTTACCGTTAGTGCCACCTGTGACGTCCACAGGGTTTATTAGAGGTGAGTTAGGGAGAAAGGCGAGGTCTGCCTTCTCCAGATATTCTGTAATCTGTGTGAAATTCCGAAGAAAAAAACAAATCTAAAAACTGTTACCTGAGCTCCAGTAAAAGTTGAAAGCATAACTATAATTATTAGGTTGTACCTTTCTCAGAGTAATAATAATATACTACTCTTAAAAGAGAAAGTACTTGCTGAAATATGCGAGTCATAAAACTGTTTTTCTTGGTACACAGAACTGGGAGGTATTAGGTGGCTTTGAATGTTGATGTTTTCTTTCTGTTCTAGTGGAACATGATAATTCAACTTGTTGCTTTGCCCCAAATTATTGCCAAGTGATCTTGTTTGTGTGCATACAAAAAAAGAGTGAGCAGAAACTTGAGGATTAATCTCTCCAAAACTGGAGCAGACTATATGACTCATATGAAGTTCCATGATTATTTGAAAGTCTTTAGAGTGAATATGTAGCCTTGATTGAAAGAATAATAAACTTATTTAGGAATATTAAAAAATAGCATTGTTTTATATTTTTAGAAAAATTTTTAGCTAAAATTAAAAATTTTTAGCATTGTTAACTGCTAAGAAAAACTAGATTCATCAATAGTTGAAAAAGCATATCCATAAATAACTACCTGTGACTGTGTGTATAATAAGTGGTTTCCCTCATAGCTCAGCTGGTAAAGAATCTGTCTGGGATGGAGGAGACCCTGGTTTGACTCCTGGGTTGGGAAGATCCACTGGAGAAGGGATAGGCTACCCACTCCAGTATTCTTGGGCTTTCCATGTGACTCAGCTGGTAAAGAATCTTCCTGCAATATGGGAGACCTGGGTTCGATCCCTGGGTTGGGAAGATCACCTGGACATCTTCCACTCCAGTATTCTGGCCTGGAGAATTCCATGGACTGTATAGTCCATGGGGTTGCAAAGAGTTGGACACGACCGAGTGACTTTCATTTTCACTTTCTTTTCATGTATAATAAACCTAACATTAAGATGAGAATAAAGTAAAACTTAGCTTCAGAGGTATATTGAGAGAAACAGAAGCTTTCTGGTCATGTCATTGCTATATGCACATGAATTTCTTCTTTTATTTTTTTACGAACTTTTTGAAATGATCATCTCCAAACTTGAAATTGGAGGCTGTGGCTCCTTGAAAAATATATTTATATATTATATATATACACATAATGTGTAACATGTAATATATGTTAATATGTGCTGTTGTTTGTTGTTCAGTTGCTAAGTCATGTCCGACTTTTTGCAACGCCGTGAACTGCAGCATGCCAGGCTTCTCAATCCATTACTGTCTCCCAGAGTTTGCTCAGACTCACATCCACTGAGTCGGTGATGCGATCCAACCATCTCATCCTCTGTCTCCCCCTTCTCCTCTTGCCCTCAATCTTTCCCAGCATCAGGGTCTTTTCCAGTTTGTGGGCTCTTTGCATCAGGTAGCCAAAGGATTGGAGCTTCAGCTTCAGCATCAGTCCTTCCAACGAATATTCAGGGTTGATTTCCTTTAGGATTGACTGCTTTGATCTCCTTGCTGTCCAAGGGACTCTGAAGAGTCTTATCCAACACCACAGTTCAAAAGCATCAATTCTTTGGCACTCAGCCTTCTTTATGGTTCAACTCTCACATCCATACATGACTACTGGAAAAACCATAGCTTTGACTAGATGGAACTTTGCTGGCAAAGTGATTTCTGCTTTTTAATGCACTGTCTAGTTTTGTCATAGTTTTCCTTCCAAATAGCAAGCATCTTTTAATTTCATGGCTGCAGTCACTGTCTGCATTGATTTTGGAAACAAGAAAATGAAATCTGAGACTTTTCCCACATTTTATCCATCTATTTGCCATGGATTGATAGGATCAGATGCCATGATCTTAGTTTTCTGAGTGTTGTTTTAAGCCAGATTTTTCACTCTCCTCTTTCAATTTTATATATATAAAACATAAATTTCCCCAAGCCAATTTTATATACTGAATTGCCTGATATTCTGTCAGTGTACTTTGCATACTTTACACAATCTGAATGTAAATCTTCAATGGATTTCACCAGTGCTAAGCTCTGTGCATATGCCCAGCAGATATAAGCAGCCCCAGTAAGAGTCTTCACTTAGTCATTGAGGACATCCTAGATGTCATATATTGCATAACAGTCATGAGTAGTCAGGGTGCAAATTTCCTCATATCATTCTTAAGGGAAATACAATATGGATGATAAATAAGTGAGGCAGGAATAATAGACATTTCCTTTTTTAAAAGGATTCATCTGAATAGTGACAAAATTGGCTCAATCCTTACATATTTTTCCTCTACTGAATTCTTCTCTTAGTGAGGTCATTGCTAGGTTTTCAGCAGTGTTCATGAAAATCTATAATCATCTTTTGAGATTATAAAAATAGGCTGAAATGGAAAGCTGAAAATAAAAATGTAAGAAAGGAAATATAGGAAAATATGTGAATAAAATGATTGCCTGTGGTTCTCAAGAGGGTTATTATTTATCTACTGATCAAAAAGGGTTTTGCCATACTTCACTTCATTCATGGGTCTACCTAGATCCTTTCTGAATCAGTCAGAAAAGAGAAGTGAACTTTTATGTGTAGTTTATGATATACTATTTTGCTTTATCACAAAAACAGCCTTTAAAAGCCACAGCTCTACTATTTGAGTTTCAACACGATTTCACTGAACTTACAGAATGCCCAGTCTTTGGCAACCTGGGAATAAGAACTCGTTATGATTATCTGAGAATACAGTTGTGCTGAGTATGCTGTGGGTGATAGGAAAGAAATAAGAGATGTAGCCTTTGTTCTTAAGAAGCTCAGTTTTATTATGAGAGAATTTGCCCCTACTTTTCATACACATGCTCTTGAGCTATTCTTGAAATGGGTATTAATTATCAAGTTAGGGCTCACTAGGGAAAAAAAAGAAAAAAAAGTATTTCTACATTCCAGAAATCCAACAAATCAAGGAATTATAGAATGTCAGAAGCAGGAAAAGACATTAAGAACCATTCTAATTCATCCCCTTCAAATGCCAATTGGGGCAATCATTCCTTTGAAACGTTATGAAGGAACATTTTAGGGAGTTTTTTGAGAAGGAAATTAACAAGTTATCTGGGATATTAATCTATTTCACTTGAGCAATTTTGAAGCAATCCAAATGTCTAGGCCAATTTGAATGCCAAGGACAAGCAGAGATTTTGTGTCTTTGACCTTATTTTCTTGAGCACAGATGTGGAAACTAGAGAATTAACCTTAGGGCAACAGGAGTGGCAACTATATCTGTACATTTTTCTGAAAACTTTAGTCCCTTAAATTTGACTGAAGAACTGGCATAATTTACACCTTAAATTAGGAAATTATAAAGAACTTGCATTCCATTTTATACACGAATTCAGAAACATTATACTTTCTTGGAGTGAAAACTTATAACAACTCAGGAGTGTGATTTGCATACCAGTCCTCTAATGTGTTATCATTGTGCTAACAAAGTAAGTCGCTCAGTCGTGTCCGACTCTTTTCGACCCCTTGGAATGTAGCCCACCAGGCTCCTCTGTCCATGGGATTTTCCAGGCAAGAGTACTGGAGTGGGTGGCAATTTCCTTCTCCAGGGGATCTTCCCAAGCCAGGGATCACTCTGGTCTCCTGCATTGCAAGCAGACGCTTTACCATCTGAGCCACCAGGGAAACCCAGCAAAGAAAAGAACTCTCAAAGAGGTTAAATGATCGTCAAGTTGCAGGACTTCTGGGTGGCATAGCTACCATTCAAAACTAAACTTGTAAAAAAAAAAAAAAAAATCCAAAACTAAACTTGTCTGATCTCCAACAGCAAAGGTCACCCTACTGACTATGGCCAGCTTGTTCCTAGCATCTAATGGGCAGCATTTGAAGATGGCCATGGACACCCATATCTGTGAAGAAATAAAAAAGAACAGGGGACTTCTCCCCTGACCCCACCCCTTATTCTACATGGCAGCACTTGCCACAAGCACTACTTGTCCACTTGCCTTGAATCCTGGCTGAGGAGATATCAGAGGAGAAAAAAAAAAGAGATCATAATTTCAATGCAAGATTTGGTGGTACTTTTAACTCTGCTCTTGTTCCCAGTCCACCTGCTATTCTTTTCTTTTTAGAGTTCTAAACACCTGTTCCAGTTATTGTGTTACATCTCTATGTAACAGCTACATAACAGTGAGGGAGACAAGATGGTGTATATATACTCCATGTTCTGCAGAGACAAAATTTCACATATGAATTAAAATATACCTATGAGTAATAGAAGGGGGAAGACTTGGGACATAGTCTGGTCCAAGCTTCCAGACTAGAAGCATTTTTATTCTAAGAAATCTCTAGGAAAGAAGTTTTCATATCTTTTCACAGCTCCTTCCAGTGTTGGGTCACTCAGTCAGAAAGAAAAATCCATAGATAAGATAGAATCTTTTTTATTGGGAAAGGGAATTCTTATTTAATATTTCATTAAATACAATTTATCAAATTTTGAGTGCCTACTGTAGTTGAAAACCCAATATTCTGAGAGATGGAGAACATGCTGGTGGTCAACCTGCCCTTGCCACTTTCTCATAGGCATCACCTCAGTGTTCATCTGGATAACCTAATTTGGGTTCCCTGTGAAATTATACATACTTATGCTCCAGCGACCTAGTCCCTTAAGGGATGTTTTGTTACCCTATCTTTAGCACTTTAGTTTGGTAAGGCAAACATCCAATCAGTTCAGTTCAGTTCATTTCAGTCACTTAGTTGTGTCTGACTTTTTGCGACCCCATGAATCGCAGCACGCCAGGCCTCCCTGTCCATCACCAACTCCTGGAGTTTACTCAAACTCATGTCCATCAAGTCAGTGATGCCATCCAGCCATCTCATCCTCTGTCATCCCCTTCTCCTCCTTCCCCCGATCCCTCCCAGCATCAGGGTCTTTTCCATTCAGCCATGAAATTAAAAGATGCTTACTCCTTGGAAGGAAAGTTATGACCAACCTAGATAGCATATTAAAAAGCTTAATTTGCCAACAAAGATCCGTCTAGTCAAGGCTATGGTTTTTCCAGTGGTCTTGTATGGATGTGAGAGTTGAACTGTGAAGAAAGCTGAGTGTCGAAGAATTGATGCTTTTGAACCGTGGTGTTGGAGAAGACTCTTGAGAGTCCCTTGGACTGCAAGGAGATCCAACCAGTCCATCCTAAAGCAGATCAGTCCTGGGTATTCATTGGAAGGACTGAGGCTGAAGCTGAAACTCTAATACTTTGTCCACCTGATGTGAAGAGTTGACTTATCCAATAAATATTCCTAAATATTGGATGAATTGTCTTGAGGCTTTAGAAATGTGACCTTCAAGTTAAAGGGACTTATAAAATATGAACATTTTATTTTTTAAGTTTAAATTTTTTTTCTCAATGCAGTTTTTTGTTGAGATATAATTGATATGTAACATATTATATTGGCTTCCCAGGTGGTGCTAGTGGTAAAGAACCTGTCTGTCAATGCAGGAGATGTAAGAGACGTGGGTTCAGTCCCAGGGTTGGGAAGATCCCTTGGAGGAGGGCATGGCAGCCCACTCCAGTAATCTTGCCTGGAGAATCCCATGGATTAGAGGAGCTTGGTGGGCTATAATCTATAGCCTCGCAAAGAGTGAGGCATGACTGAAGTGACTTAGCAGGCATGCATAACATTTTGTTACTTTCAGGTGTATGACATACTAATTAGATTTTCACATATATTGCAAAATTTTCACCTAAAGTAAGTATGGTCAATGTTTTTCACCATGTATAGTTACAAGTTATTTTTTCTTGTCTTGAGAACTTTCGGTCTTCCTGGGTGGCACTAGTGGTAAAGAACCCACCTGCCAATGCAGGAGACTCAAGACAATTGGGTTCAATCCCTCATTGAGGAAGATTCCCCTGCAGGAGGGAATGGCAAGCCACTCCAGTATTCTTGCCTGGAAAATCCCTTGGACAAAGGAGCCTGGCAGGTTACAATCCACAGGGTCACACAGAGTTGGACACGACTGAAGTGACTTAGCAGCAGCAGCATGAGAACTTTCATGATCAACTCTCTTAGAAACTTTGAAATATGCAATACAGTATTATTGCATACAATGCCATAGATAACACCCCCATGACTTATTTATTTTATAACTGGAAGTTTGTACCTTTTGATCACCTTTACTCATTGTAGATGAGTGGCTGCTAGAGGCAGGAGCTGGGGGTGTCCTATGCAATATTTTTGGTTGCAGTTTTTTTTTATCATGATAAAAAGCCATAACTGGAAATATGAACATTTTTAAAAGAAAAGAACTTATGGAGGTTTTTCCAGTATCCTTCCCAATACAGGCTATACACTAACAATCTTGCCTTTTTACTAAAAATCTGCTTTCTCTAAGTTTTCTGAAGATATAGATATTTTGTATTTTCATGTTTCCTGTGGTACAGGCTTTATACTCCTAGGAAAAAGTCCACTGGTAGATTGAACTCTTAAATTTTCAGTTTCACTTACCGCTTTGGATAGTTTCAACTGCTTTCCTTCTTACGACTGAATTCAGTAATGCTTAGCAGTTCCAGGGTTAATAATGTCAGTCAGGGCTGACTTGTCACTGTGGAGAGAGTGACAGGGAGACAAATAGAGATGTGATTTGGTGTGACAATAGGTGGAAATAACTTCAGGTTCTGTTGATGCACTAGATTGATTATAATCTAGTCTTGCCCTCGTCCCTTCCCCCATTTCTTCCCATATCTTTTATCCTTTGAGAAGGAGCAGTAGCTCACCTCCACCAAATGTGTGGGAGTACTTTTGCATACGAAGTCTCTGATTTTTTGCATGCATTGTATTCTGTAGTTATGCAAGCTGAACATAAGCATAAGGAAAATAAAAACAACGCAGATTACAGAGAGGCAGTCCCTGCCAAAGAGCTCTTTGCAAGCCTTATCCAGAACAACGTGTAAAATCTGGAAATTGCCTGTCAGTTATTTGTTCTGCTCAACACCACATTCAGTCATTAATATTTAGAGTCTATTTTACTTCACTTCTGTTTAATCTGAAGACGTCGGACATAGGGAAAACAAAATTGTGGTTTAGATGGCCAAGGAGAGGGAATCAGCTCTACTTTAAAGTCAGCCATTGATGGGTCAAAAATTATTTCTTAAGATCTTAAACCAAATGTTACATTTGTACATGACAAAGGCTTTTCTTTCTTTTCCACTTAAAAACGGAGCAAAAAAATGAAACCTACTTGAATTGCAAACTAAGTCATGTTTAGTCACTGGATTCATTCATTACCAACCTGAACGCCAAATTGGCAGAAAATAAAAACCCTGGCAACTCCTGGCTAGGTTGTAGACTTTTTGAAGCATGGTAAAATTACAGAATTCAGAGGAAAATACCCCTCAAATGTGTCCTGAAGTATCTGGCCTTAGTTTAAATGTTCATTAGAGGCCTAATAGGTGCTGTGGTTTTTATGAATGACCCTTCATTCCTTGCTTATGGATGCTCATTTTGGTACTTTGACAGAAGTGTATTGACATGTGCACAATGAGAAGTTTCTTGACAAAGTTTTATCTGAAACCTCACATATCTTAGAAGTGATGCAATATTTAGATCTGCCTAAGGCTCAGATGGTAAAAAATCTGCCTGCAATGCCGGAGACACAGATTCAATCCCTGGGTGAGGAAGATCCCCTGAAGAAGGGAACAGCAACCCACTCCAGTATTCTTGCCTGGAGAATTCCATGGACGGAGGAGCCTGATGGGCTGCAGCCCATGGGGTCACAAAGAGTCGGACATGACTGAATGACTAACACAACAACTGCATGAGAAGATGGATGAAATAGGCTGTTTGCCTCCCCCCAACCCCCAAATTCACAGATTGAACCCCTTCCCCACAACGAGGTGGTATTTGGCTTTGGGGAGGTTACTGGGTTTAAAAGAGGTCGTGAGGGATGGGATTATAAGAAGAGGAAGAGAGATCAGATCTTTCTCTGTCAGGTGTTCCAGGAAGAGAGCTTTCCCCAGGTAGTGAATTGACTGGTGCCTCCGTCTTGAACTTCTCAGCTTCCAGAACTGTGAGATATAAATTCCTCTTGCTTAAGCCAACCAGCAACCAGTCTATGGTATTATATTATGGCACCCTGAGCTATAGAAGTGAAAATACAATAAGAACATTTGAAATCACACCTTTATTAGTTCCTGACTTGCTTAGAGTGCTGTGTATAAAGAAAGAAAATGTTAAGCTTTTGAAACTGCTTAAATTAAACTGTAATAATTCTGAGGAAAATAAATGATAGATGTTGAATTTCACATCATTCCTGGCAACTCTTCAGCTTTTGACTTTCAAATAAAATCTGTCTAAAACTTCAAAGTAATGTGGCATGAATTAATTTTCAGATATAATTTTTTTCTTCAGAGTTCTGTGCAAGGTATTTTTATAGCATTTGCTAATTTTCCGATCACATCAATGCAGACTGGTAGAAAACTCTTATGCTGTTTCGACTGAAAGCAAAAGGGGGAGCATGCCATTCTAGAAATAACAAAAATATTTTATTTATTCCAAACTCTAGCAATGTTTTTTACATATATATAGCTCACACAAAGAATGAATGGAGAAATATAATGAAATTGGAAACTCAGAAATACCTCTTACATCGACTTACTTTAGGGGCTTTTACATTGCATTTGTATCTAAAAAGTTGAAGTTTTTCTAAAACAAAACAAAAAGTATTTCTCAAGTCAGTGTTAACTCTCAACTCAGTTTCATGTGCTCAGCAACATTTTTTTCCCCCCAGGGGAAATTTTCTTACCCCTCTAAGCATTGCATCAAATTTTAATTCAGCTCAGATAACTCTGCCTAGAGAACTGAGTTGTGTGTGACTTTTTTTTAAGAAAGATTTTTTTTTTATGTGGTCCATTTTTAAAGTATTTATTGAATTTGTTGCGATGTTCCTTCTGTTTTACGTTTTGGATTTTTGGCCGTGAGATCAGGGATTGAACCTGAACCCCCTGCATTGCAAGGCAAAGTCTCAACCACTTGGTGACCAGGGAAGTCACTTTTTAAAATAGTTTCTGGAGCAGTTAATTTTAAGGACTACTTTCTTGAAACGTTGAGGGATTCATCAGCATTACTTGATTTAAGTAGTGCATATACGGGCCAGACACTGACTTTATGTGTGGGGGTGAGTGTGTAATTTCCCAAAGTGAGGGGCACGTGATAGAAATACACATGTGACTAGGTATCTTATTATCTTAAAACTAAACTAAATAAATAAACAAATAAAGTAAAATAAAATAGATAACAAGTTTCTATAAAAGTGAAATGATCTCAAGCATAAATGCTATGAAGGAATCACTGTTCTACTTCTGTATAAGGCCAAACGCCCTTCTTGTGGATGGGTTCTTATTCTCTCTTTGCTTACCTGACTCCTATAATTTCATTTTCTTATTCTTTCATCACTGACTTCTTCTCTAACGGAATATTTCTGTTAGCTTAAAAATGCCATGGGCCCTGATGGCTCAGTGGTAAATAATCCACCTGCCAATGCAAGGGACGGGGGTTTGATCCCTGGATTGAGAAGATGCTCCAGAGAAGGAAGTGTTCAACCCACTCCAGTATTTTTGCCTGGGAAATCCCATGGACAGAGGAGCCTGGTGAGCTACAATCCATGGGGTTGCAAAAGAGTTGGGCAAAACTTAGTGACTAAACAACAAAATGTTGTATTTCCTATCTTTGAAAAAAAAATTTTCCTACTCTCCCTTTTCAGCTACTGACTCATTCCTCTGTTTGCCTTTTTTGTTTGTTTGTTTGTTTGTTTTCCATTTATTTTTATTAGTTGGAGGCTAATTACTTTAAAATATTGTAGTGGTTTTTGTCTGTTTGCCTTTATTAGGAAAACTCCTTGAAGGAGCTGTCCAGACACACACTTCCTTATTTCCTTTCCTCTATACCATTCTGGTCACACATGCATCTCAATCACTCCACTGAAATTTCTCCTTCATGGTCCCTACAGTCTCCATATTCTCGAACCCGGGATCAGCTCTAACTCTTATTTGCTCTGTCAGAAACTTCTGTTGTAGCCATTTTTTTCCTTCTTGAGATATTATTCAGTTGGCTTCTAGGACAAGATCTTCCAGATCCTTTCTCCTATGGTCACTTGTTCTCAGGCTCTTGTGCTGGTTCTTTCTGCTCTTCCCAGTTTCTAATTAATGGAATTCCTTAGGGTGTCATCTTTCACCATTTCCTTCCTAACTATTCCTTCTCCCCAAGAAATCTCATCAACTTTCATGACTCTATATAGTGACCATAAGCTTGTAACTTCCAGATTTCAGTTTCCAGATATGATTTCTCTCCAGAGCCCAGATTCATGTTTCCCACTTGTTATACACACCTCTCTTTGGAGGTCTAACAGGAACTTCAATTCTAATTTGCCCAAAGATAACTCCTAATATTCCCTCTCCACCTTGCTGCTGCTCTAGTCTTCCCAAACTCAGTATTTAGCACATCATTTTTCTGTTGCTCAGGTCAAAAATGTTGGAGGCATCTTGACCCCCTTTCATTTCATGATACATTTTCAAGACCTGTTGACCCCACTTTCAAATTATTTTCTGACCTCAATTTGTTTGTCACATGTTATTGTGCAATGCTATCTGAAATTCACTGAGGCATTCTGTGTTTTCATAAAGTTTTAATTTTTCCTTTTAATAGAGGTCTTTGTGCCTTCTGAAATTTATTTTTGTACATACTTAGGTTGGATTCTAATTTTTTCTCCCTGTGTCCCCTTTCGTATTTATGTTGCTGTCAATCTGCTCCCAGGGAGCTAGTCCATGACTAGTTTTATGATGATATTTTACTTTTTTCCACAATGACAGTGTGAACATTGGGAACTCAGTCACATAGCCAGCAATCAGCTTGTCTCAGATTCTGTTTGTGGGATTGTGTCAGTGTTACTCCACCTCCTGGGGTTCAGAGCTCCAGGTTGACAAATAGTCAGGCTCTTTATATGGAACAGGAGAGTCTTCTTTTGAGCCCTGGTTTTAAGTAGTAATCACGAGCTTTGTCCCTTGTCTTACATGGAGGTCTTTTAGTGTCATTATTCCCCAGAAACTCCCCTTTATTGTGAAGGAGTACATGAAGCCTAGTTTTGAGGTCTAATTTTTTGGTTCATATTTGCTACACTGATATGTTACACTTTTTCTGAGCCCAATTTACTCTCATTCTATTTATCTATTAGTATCTCAGAGCTATCTGATAGAAGTCAGGGGTTGGCTTGTTTTAATTCAAACAAGGGGTTCCAATGGTGCTATTTCTAGTCTCCAAGATAGACTGTTAGAAAGGTATTTAAAACCAGAAATAACTTTACATATCCTTCATATCATACCACATAGACAGCTACTGATAAATCAAGAGAACTTGGGAGCACTTGATTGACTGGTGAGAGGGAAGAAGAGGACATTTTCTTCTACAACTACCTGTCTTCACGTGTGTCTTTGAAAATATCAGTGATATAAAAATGACTTCAGGATGAATGACATTGGATGGAGTCTTGGCACATTATTGCAATGGAACAATATCAGGGGTTTTTAGCTCCTAGAAAAATTTAAATCTAAAATATCAATCCAAATTTGTAGAACAATAAGTCTGTGTCAGAAATTGTGTATGCTAAATGTTTTCACACATTACATATTTTTATTAATGTTTTATAAATGGAATTTCAAAAGGTTATATTACCTACCCAGTTGGAGTAGTCTAGATTTGAACTCCAAATTCCCATTTATTTTATGTTACTATTCTTTCATAGATGAGGGTGAGAAGCAATGTGTTCCACAACAAAAGAAGACTAATTAGACTAATTCTAGTGTTTTTTCAATTTGACTTAGTTCTCATTTATGTGTCTCAGGCTGCTATCATTTTAACAGTCTTCATTCATTTATTCATTCTCTCTGTATATTGTGTATTCACATTGTGCTAGACATGGGTCTATAAAGTCAAATAATACATGTTCATTTACTCTAACCTGCTAGAGATAATTATTCTTCCCTTTTAACATCCCTAATAACTGTGACATGTCTTAAACCTGGCAACCAAATATATACACATTTTCAGCCTTAAATCATTTACAGAATACATGTATCCACCATTTTATATAAATGGGTAATGACTTAGTGAACAGATCAACTTTTTTAGGCATATATTTTAGGCATATATCAAGAAAACAATATTTTATGTGACATTAAAGGTCCATGTTGAAAGTATTTCTGTGATCTTGTCAGCATACATTTCTGCATGTATAAATAAGGCCTTATAATAAATATTCAAAATTCTCCACAGGGAATTTAAATAGGGAAATAAATACATAGCATGAACTCTGTGCATACAGCTTCATGAATTCTTCCCCCTACTAATTGTAAGTAACTTTAAGGTACAGAATATGTCATATTTGTCACTTTTCCCATTGATAACTTAGCATCTCGTAGATTCTCACAACGTATGTGTAAAATGTATTGTTTATTGAATCGATATTCAAGTTGCTGATTGGATGGATAGACTGTAAAGAGGAATGGGTGAATGAACTGATGACTTTATTTACATGCAGCTCTGTAAGATGTCTAACACCTCACTGTGTGTCTTAAAAAACTTGATCACTTATTGGGGGGCATGTATTAACACTTTAGATTTGTCTTATTTTACCTCCTGGTCATAGAAACACGGGGCTACAAATAAATGCCAACTTCTTTTGTATCGGGCTACCAGGCAATTTCTGTTATTACAGATTTGAAAGGGTCATTCAAACTACATTTTTTTTTTTTTTTGATTTATCTACTTAACCTATTGCTTAGATACCTAGATTGCCAACAGTCGCTTGATATTATCTCCCTGTACATGGATTTTTATTACAGTGGGACTTGCTATAACATGCACTGAACCTTTCTGCTATAGATTATGTTGTTTTTACTTGTTGGATGAGCATAAGTAATAAAAAGATGACATGTAACTTTCTAGCTTACAATGAATTTTTTCACTATATTTATATGTATTTAAAAGTCACTAGCCCCTAGAGAAGCTGTTTTGTTTTAATGTACACATGGGAAAATAAAATACAGAGAGATGAAATAACTTGTTCACTGTTATTTAGTCCAGTGGTCATACCAGATGTTCTCTTGGGTAGGAAGGATTCATTAACAAAGACAGACATTGCCTTCGAAGAACCTAAGGTCCTGGGGTGGGAGTGGGAACAAATAAAGAGGTAATTATACTACAGTGAATGGAACTATACTTAATGCATGCAAAAGGGTGTTGTGAAAACACACAGGATGTGTTTCTCTAAGTTGTCCAGAAGCCAGTGGAACTTGAATCCAGTCTATGGTTTCAAGTCCAAGACTTGTTCTGCCAGACTCAGACTTGTCTTTCCTTTATCTCTGATTTTCTCTTAGACCTGGTGGAAGCTGGTTAACCAAAGTTGATGGGATATGTGAGAAGTTAAACTTCAAATGAAGAAAAGAGCTGGATCTTTACTGTGCTGCTTTTGGTATCAGAGACTTCTAAAGAAGGTAGCAGCATGAAATGGGGGTGGGGGGAGTGGCAAGACAGACAAGAGAGCAGGACCCCCTTAGCAGCAACATTAGTAGACAATGGACTTCAAAAGCTAGAATTCTCCATCTCAATTACCTGCTCAGGAAAACCTATTCCATCTTTCATCACAGAGACAAAACATACACATAAGATTTTCTGACTAAGAAAGGGTGAGATGAATCCATAATAGTTTCTTAAATAATTCCTTACTAAAAAGTAAGTAATTCTGAAGATTCTTTATACTTCTTAATTCACAGCAACTCCTAGAGAAAACTTTGCTTTCCAGGATCTGTTGACTGGGAATAGAACATTCACTGTAATGAAATTGCCAACAACAGAAAGTGGATGCAGTCTGGAGTTCTTTGGAAATGAGATTTGAAAATAGAATTTTAACTGGAGACTAATATTAGAATATTCCTGTGTAATATCTGACCTCCGTGTCGTGAAGCACCAGAGGTTCCTTTCCATGCACATTTCCATTTCTAACATCCTGAAGTCATTTCCTGTGTCTCAGCTTTATAACCGTCCCACTGTTTAACAGTTCTGTCCAGGCACTCTCTCAAATATGGGTTCTTTCATCATCAACTTAGGAGGACAGAATTAAAGTTTGTTTCAGAGTAATTTAAATTCCAGTGATCAATTTTCTGGTTTCCTGGCTGTCAGCCTTCTTCTCTGGCTTCCTTTCTTCCTCATCTAGTTTTCATTTTTTTGAGGAGCTAAAAGTTTCTTGATATATAAATATTCCCAGAGCCACTCTTTTTTACCTTGTACCTAATTCTCCTTTGTGGCAGCTGTGTTGATTATCATCCTTTTCTATTATCTTCCTTTAAATCATGCTGAAATTTTTGTCACGTCTTCAGAAGATAGTTTTTCAGCAAAATCAAAAAATATGCTATTTCCAACTTTCATCAACTATTTTTATTTTACTTGTGAGTCTGTGGATTGCTACTACATAATACGAATTATGTGATAATATCTTTCCTTTTCCAAAGTATTTCTTCAACAGTTTGTCAAGAGCTGCATAACATACAAAAATACTTGGTTTTCAAGGACCTGGTTTAAAGTAAAAGAAATTTTTAGTACAATATGTATTTTTGATATATATTTTTAAATTTTTATTTTTTTCTTTTTGGCTGCACCGTGTGGTTTGTGAGATCTTACTTCCCTAACCAGGGATCGAACCAAGGCCCTTGGAAGTAAAAGCACAGGACTCTAACCACTGGACTACCAGGGAATTACCTATAATGTGTGTTGTTTTAAGATAATTTGGGACTTCCTGACAGTCCAGTTGTTAAGACTTGATGCTCCCACTACGGAGGGCCCGAGTTCAATCCCTGGTTGAGGAACTAAGATCTCATGTGCTGTTTGGTACAGCCAAAAATAAACAAATAGATAAAACAACTTTATTGGGGTTTCAGTTACATACTGCAAAACACATATTTTATGAGTAAAGGCAAGTTTTGGTAAATATATAAAGTTCTGCAGTGATCACGATGGTCAGATTTTAGAACACATTCATCACCACAGAGAATAGTTCTGTATCATTTGCAGTTCAACTTCACACCCCTTCCACAAACTCTGGAACTTCTGGTCTACTTTTTTTCCCCTCTGGTTTTACCTTTCCTTTAGTGTCATATAATTGGAATCATACAGTTTTGACACTTTGTACCATAGTTTCCAAGGTTTTGTTTTTCTAGTGTCTTTATTCTTTGTACAAATGATTAACTATGGAGAAAAATAATATAAACACTAGAGGAAATTTTGGTGATGATTGACATTATTTTTACACAGGTATAGGCTTTTATGCATTGACCTGTATATGCAAATATATGCACATGTATGTAGACTGGGAAATGGGCTATATTGACCCACATGTGTATTTGATTTATTCTTGGAACAATCTTGTGCATGCATTTTAGCAAAAGTTGGTGGTGCAAAGCACTGTTCTAGTCTTATAGAGAATAAAAATAGAAAAGAATAACAAAACACAATTTTTTCTGCTCTTACACACATTTTGGTAGAAACACAATTATAAGGCAAAATATAGTAGGCATAACAAGACAGTACCAAGAAAGTGTATTGGGTACTTGAAAGAAGTAAAAAGAATTTGATATATCAGCAAGGTTCAATGATGGCTTTTGAATAGAAGGGCCTTGGTGGATGGAGAGAAATTTAAAAATATATATATATATATTTATTTATTTTATTTATTATTAATTTTGGCTGCATCAGGTCTTCATTGGGTGGACTGAAATTTGATGGGTGAAGATGGAAAAGACTGTCAGGCCAGGCAGAGAAAACTACAAGAGAAAAAGCTAGGGAGGTTTTCAAAAAGTTGAGAACACTGTGTAGACTGCTTGGCTTGATAAATATTTGTTGAAGTGAATGAAATTTTAATGTCCTGTTTATAAAGCAAGTGCTAATAAAGTGAAGCTGAAATGGGTTTGTAGCTGATAATCCATGTTGGGAGTGCGTGTGTTGAAATAAAATTATAGGAAGCCTCACTTCACTTTCTGTACATCAGCTTCTTGCCTGTGTCTGAAAAGCCTCTCTACTTCCTGCTCACTGCTTCTTATCCTTCAAGGCTGGGTTTCACTAGTTTCTTCTTAGGAAGCCTTTCTTGACTTTCCTCCCCAACCAGAGTTATATGATTTTTTTTTCTTTCCCTGTGCCAGCTTTTTAATCACAATGCTTATATTGAAAGCGTCGGTTTTTGTGGTGGTCTCACCACTAAACTGTGGAAACTCAAGGGCAGAAATTTTCTTTTACTTGTCTTTGCTTTACCAGTTCTTGGATTTTAAGGCAAACTTCAACTGAGCACCCAATAGGAGCTCAATAGGAGTCTAGTTCAAGGATGGTGGTGGTGGTGGTGTTTAGTCATTCAGTCATGTCTGACTCTTTGAACTTCCATGGACTATAGCCTTCCAGGTTCCTCTGTCCATGGGATTTTCCTGGAAAGAATCCTGGAGTGGGTTGCCATTTCCTCCTCCAAGGGATCTTCCTGACCCAGGGTTTGAACCTGCGTTGCCTGTGTCTCCTGCATTGCAGGTGAATTCTTTACCACTGAGCCACCGGGGAAGCCCTAGTTCAAGGATAAAATATATTAAATTGAGTATTGGGTTGATGGCTTTCTCTCTTGCCTTTATGTTAATCCTTCTTTTGTTCATAGTAGCATGTATCGTAATTCATTTGTAGCCAGGAACTGAAGTGTTGTATGCATTCCATGACTCTGTGCTTGTGCTTTCACATGTACCCTTGGCCCATGATGGCCTTGGCCTCTGGTTTCACATCTTTCTAGTTCAGGTTCAATGGCCGCCTTCTCAGAAGTACTTTTCTAAAACCTTATCAGGGTGGTGTTCTTCCAACTTTGAATTTCCATGATGATTTTCAATACCACTTTCATGGGTGCTTTCTATTTTCTAGACCATATCTTAGGGTAGAATCTACATTTCATACACTTTGTATTCCCCCAAAGCCAAGAGATTCTCTCAGAATAAACATACACTCAAAATG
Source organism: Dama dama (assembly GCF_033118175.1). NCBI lineage: Eukaryota > Metazoa > Chordata > Mammalia > Artiodactyla > Cervidae > Dama > Dama dama. Next base: position 53,401,278 of record NC_083710.1, read on the forward strand.
CCTTCAGTGTATTTTTTTTAACTGGCCATTGACTATTTGTCAGTCTTTGTTGATCATAAGCTATTCAATAAATATTTACAAATGGTTCACGTATCACATGCTTTTGGGGAAAAGCTGCAGAGTGACACAATGTGGATGAAAATGTAATTTGGAAGCAGAAAAAGAAAAAAAAATCAGAAATATATCCTCTAGCAAAGTATAGAAGTTCACAAAATCATTTGAAACCTTGCTTTGTTGATGAAAATTTCCACAAAAATCTAGCAAGCCTGTAAGCAATTTGAAAAAATGATACCCTGAAGGAAATAAACATTTTCTAAGCATAGACGGGGTTTAAAAGAACTTTGTAGCTTCCTTTCCTGTTATGAACATGTCTTTTCAGTAATTACATAGTGACTAATTTTTATTAAAACTAATCATTTACTTTTAAGTGCATTTGGTTTTGCAGATCAAGTATTGACTAGGAAGCTAAGAATGAATTATGACAATAAGAAAAAAAAAGAAATCTACTTGGAGCTCTTCCCTTTTATCTAAACAATGGCATTCATTCTTCCTTCCTTTCGAAAGCATTCACTTTGGTCAGAATTTTCTGCCGTTTCGCCCTTGACTGCCTTGGAGACTTCAGTAAACACTTCAAATCTTTTTTTTTTTTCCTTTTTTTGTTCATTTATTTTTATTAGTTGGAGGCTAATTACTTTACAATATTGTAGTGGTTTTTGTCATGCATTGACATGAATCAGCCATGGATTTACAAGTATTCCCCATCCCGATCCCCCCTCCCACCTCCCTCTCCACCCGATCCCTCTGGGTCTTCCCAGTGCACCAGGCCCGAGCACTTGTCTCATGCATCCAGCCTGGGCTGGTGATCTGTTTCACCCTAGTTAATATACATGTTTCGATGCTGTTCTCTCAGATCATCCCACCCTCGCCTTCTCCCACAGAGTCCAATATTCTGTTCTGTACATCTGTGCCTCTTTTTCTGTTTTGCATATAGGGTTATCGTTACCATCTTTCTAAATTCCATATATATGCGTTAGTATACTGTACTGGTCTTTATCTTTCTGGCTTACTTCACTCTGTATAATGGGCTCCAGTTTCAAATCTTACTCTCATAAACCCTGTTTCTCCTTCCTGCAAAACTGAACTCATATTTGATAACCTTAGCCCAGCACATCCTAATGGGTCCTGCTTTCCAAGCAAACTGTTGCCATGTTAATTTTCATCAGGATTTTTGAAAGGAAATATAAATATTTCTCTTTAAAGTGATTAAATGTTAATAGAATGTTTTGAGGAATAATGTCATCGAACTTGCTCTTGTGTCTCAACCAGGGTTCCTATGAAGCATGGAGCCCACTTACCCTGCAGTTTAGGGAACCTGACTCAAAGCTATGCCCAGGGTGAATCAGCGTTGCTCTAGAAAAAGTGATCAGTGAGGGCCAGTCCACTTTGGTACAGCAATCATGATAATCTTATTAAGTTTTTGAAGGAAGGGTGAAACCTTGGCTGGCCTTCCGTTACTGATTTATTTCTCACAGTTTTTTTGAGGAGACACTGCAAAGGCAGTCTCAAAAAACTGTTTGCTATTTCCCCAGGCACAATGAGACGGTTGAATACTAATTCCCCATTCTCACGTCTTCTGTTTTTTGTCCTTTTAGCCAATGCACATTTTCCTGCTTTCCCCACTGAGGCTGCTTCCTTCTCTCTCACATCCCTTTCAAAACTGGAAGCAATTTTCTACATCAAACATCTCCTGTTTCCCTTTGGTTTGGAATGCCCGTGTTTGCCCTACTCTCTGTGTTCACTTTTAAAAGGCAGAGAACACAGGGACATTTTTCTCCGAGTTCTTCAATGTTAACAAAATAGAGATGCCGGAACCTTGTCAATAGTTTTATCTACTATATATTTGAAAAACTTTGCCCTGCCATAGGAGCGCACTAGATGTACTGAGAAAATTTCAGAAGGAACTCAGCTTGGGCTGTGGCTGTGCTTCCATGCAAGTGCCAAGACAAAGTTCAATGAATGTTTGTTGAATGAATGCATAAATAAATAATGAGAAAACAAGAGCCAACTCTACTGACTCCACAGGATGGTCTTTCATACTTTATAACAGATTCTAGAATTGTAAATCTACTATCATTTGGGAGGCTGTATCCTGATTATGTTAATGTAGTCTTAGCAACAGTGGTTTGGAGCTCAAACTTGTTCTAAACATGTGGTCAACTGGGAATATGATTCTCAGTAAGAAGTTATTCCGTGAGTTTGTTTATTTTTATTTATTTGGCTGTATCCGGTCTTAGTGGCAGCATGCAGGATCTAGTTCCCTAACAGGGGATTAAACTGGGCCCCCTGCATTGGGAGCATGGTCTTAGCCCCTGGACCACCAGGGGAATCCCTGTTTTGTGATTATGGATCTCTTCTACAATTACCTTTAAAAACTTTCCTATTTTAAGTTTTATTGTTACAAGCTTCCTTTACTTTTCTTGTAAGTGGGTTAGAAATATACTGTAAATAATAAAAGCACAAGCAGAATAAAGAAACACTGCCTTTGACATAGTGAAATGATTATTACAGTCAAGTAATTAGCATATCATCTCCTCACCTAGTTACCTTTTTTTTTTTTTTTTAATGATGAGAGCACCTGAAATCTACTCTCAGCAAATTCCAGTATTCAGTGAGGTATTATTGACTACAGTCATCATGCTGGGCTTTAGATTTCTAGACTTAGTCATCCTATAGAACTGCAATTTTGATCAACATCTCCCCATCTCCCCCATCTATCCCTTCTATCCCTGGTAAACAGGGTTCTACTCTTTGCTTCTAGGAATTTGACTTTTTTTTTCCATTTTATTTTTGGCCATACCAAGTGGCATGTGCAATCTTACTCCCCTGACCAGGGATTGGACTTTTGCCCCTGCACTGGAAGAATGGGAGTCTTAACCATTGGACTGCCAGGGAAGCCCCTGAATTCAACTTTTTAAAATTCTACTACATAATTGAGACCATATGGTTGTTTTCTTCCTGCATTTGGCTTGTTTTACCTAGCATACTGTACTAATTACATATACCCATCATTATATACATATTTGGGGCTTCCCAGGTGATGCTCATGGTAAAGATACACCAGCCAATGTAGGAGACATAAGAGACACAAGATCGATCTCTGGGTCAGGAAGATCCCCTGAAGGAGGAAATGGGAACCGACTCCAGTTCCTTGGAGAATCCCATAGACAGTGGAGCCTGGCAGGCTACAGTCCAAGGGGTTGCAAAAAGTTAGACATGACCGAGTGTCTGAGCACACACACATACAGATACACACACAGACACATATAGTAGCAAATCATCATGTTGTACAACTTAAATATATACAATTTTTATTTTAAAAGATATTTATATCTTGATTCCAGTTATGTGAGAAATTAGGAAAGGCAAATCTGTAATGATAGAAAGCAGACCACTGTTTGCTAGGGCCAGGAAGTAGCAGAAGGGATTAACTACAAAGAATTATGAGTGAACTTTTGAGGGTGATGGAAATGTTTAGCATTATGAGTGGTGGTGGTGACGCTACTTTATTTATATCTTTTAAGGCTTTACACACAAAATTAGTGACTTTTGTTATATGTTAATTCTACACCAGTAAGGCTGATTTAAAAAGTGGAAAGCAAAACACAAGAATAAATATATCTTTGTTGTTTGGAAAAAAATAAGGAAAAAAAATACTGCCAATTGAGGCTGGCACCAGAGGAGAATCTCATGGCAGGAATCTCCTGGCAGAGTTGGACCCTGAGGCTATAACCACCCCCTTGGGATTCTTTGCTATCTCCATTATGGTCACCAGAGGTGTCCTTTAACTTTCTGGTCCAAATTTAGAGAAAGGACTTTGCTCTTGTTTTGTGATAACTTAACTGAGATGTGGAAGAATATTTTTTATAACAGTTACCAAAAATCAAGAATTAAAAGGGAAGCAATCATAGAAGAACACTGTTGTTGTTGTTTTCCGGTCGCTAAGTCACGTCTGACTCATTGTGACCCCATGGACTATAGCACTCCAGGCTCCTCCTTCACTCTCTCCTGAGTTTGCTCAAATTCATGTCCTTAGAGTTGATGATGCTATCTAACCATCATAGAAGAACACTATGAATCTTCTAAATAATTCCAATGAAATTTTAGAAAAGCAGACAGGGTTTGCTGTAGGCTGTAGGTTAGGCTGCAGTTTCCTACCCTCTTCTCTAGATGGTAAGATCTGGTCCATTCCCATGGGCAAAATAAGCTCTTGACAAGTTCTCTCTTTACAAGTTCACTAGCTCTGTGTTGCAAGAGCTTTCGTTGGTTATCTGCATCCCTCAGCTTCCAGATGAATGAGGAAGGCTAAGGATGATGATCTATTGAGGGTTTTCCCCCCTAAGGTGTTGCCTCTTTCCTGGTTCAATGACATCAAACATTATCTGCCCCTTCAGGAACTACTCACCCTCTACAGTCTAAAGTGGGCCCTTCCTTTATAAATCTTTAAACAAAAATCATAATCTTGTCAGAAAATGATGCAAGAATTATAGCAGCTTTGTAAGATGCAGACTCATTTAGTTAGGAAACAGAGACTCATTTCCTCATGAATTTTTTAGAAACATAATGCAATTACTCTTATTATTATTGGATCTGTTGTTTATTCAAGGCAGAGAGTGCACATATAGACATAAATTTGCTTTGGGTTTCTCAGTGAACCCTGAATAATGCAGAAATAGTTGACTGCTGAAGTCAGAGGGCTGAAAGCTGCTGGGTTGAGGTTGGGAGAAAAGTGGTATGTACATCACCTTGATACATATTCTATCTATATTCTTACATCAGCTGTTATTGGTACTTACATACAGAGAAGTTATCCCTAAAAAAATCAAGCCTTTAGCAGAAGAAATCAAGGATCCCAATTTTCTCCTGCCGTCACTCAAAGCTATCACTCAAGTCAAAACTTGGATCTGTTTGGATTGAGAGCCATGGACTCCTTTCTTTTCTTCTTGAAGTTAAGATTGACATGAGTATGGTGGTACTCAGACAAATACCAGGGTGGTTCTTACAGCCAGTAGATGTACCACAATCTTATTCCAGACAAGCGGTCATTGACTTAGCTCATTTGAAGACTGTATGATCCATCTCATTTCTTACAACTGCAAAGCAGGAACTTCCCTGATGGTCCAGTGCTTAAGACTCTATGCTTCTAATGCAGAGAGGGGGCTTGGGTTCAATCCCTGATCAGGCAACAGAGATCCACATACCATGTGGCACAGCCAGAAAACAACAACAACAAACTGCAAAACGGATGTGATATCATGGATTTGAGCATCCCTTCATCTCCTGGCTCTGTATATCTGATGCTCCCATTTTCCTCTGACATGTCTCCATCATTGTGATTTTTTGGCATGTACTTTGTCTCTGGAACTTCAAGATTCTCCAGTCTCATCTTCTGTATTTACTGCCCCAGTCCGTGGGTCAGTTATTTCCTTTCCATTCCAAGGTGGACTGGTTCCTTTTTCTTGGAGAGTATGGATGTATTTCACAATGTCTGGATGCAAGGTGTGACAAATCATATTTTTCATCTAGGATTAAAAATAGGTGGGTTCCCTCTTAAGACCTTGTGGTGAGCACTGCCATTATCCAGGGAGGAGGTTGGTGGTGTGAGGAAGCTATGTATTCATAAGTTTCAAAGAGTTTCCTGGAAACCACCATCCCTGTTGAGAAAAGGCCTTTGCCATTGAAAGATTTCTCATAGCTATTTATGAATGAAAACCGAGGAAGGACAGTAACCCTAGCATGCCTGCAATCTGCTTGTAGGCCTCCACCTGAGATTAACAGAGTCCCAGATGGGACGGTAGATCATGTGCACTGCTTCATGAGATAATTTAGATTTGGAGTCTTTAAGCTGAAGTACCAAGGGCAGCCTCTCAGGGTTTTGTGTGTTAGTATCTGTTGTGTCCTTTTTCTACTCTAGAGGGTGTAGATTGGAGCTAATGATTTGAGTTCGTCTCCCAATTTGTTTGTCAGTATGGTGGTTCTTTCCACCTGCAATATGGGAGACTGTCTGCAATGCAGGAAACATGGTTTGATGGTTTGATCCCTGGATCAGGAAGATTCCCTGGAGAAGGAAATGGCAACCCACTCCACTATTCTTGCCTGGGAAATCCCATGGACAGAGAAGCCTGGTTGGCTACAGTCCCTATGGACTGTATGCAAGAGTTGGACACAACTTAGCAACTAAACCAGCACCACCACCACCATGGTGATTCTTTATAGAAACAAGAAGAATAACGGTGTAATAACATTATGAAAAAGAGCTTGATGATTATCACATGTCAGAGTACTGGGACAAGGGAGAGTGAAAACCAGAAGAGTGTTCTGATTTAAAGTTGTTGGTGATACTTTAATAAAAATGGGGACATGAGGTATCAATGCAGGAGTCTATAAGAAGGTTGGAAATGTGTGTCTGGAATGAGAAAAGATCTGGGGGAATGGATTCAGGATCCATTTTTACAGACATAATGAAATATTTTTTTCCTTGGGTCTGACATGTACCTTGAAAATTGTAGTATGTATGCTAGAAATAGTAGTATATGGATGATTTTTAATTCAAAGGGGATAAATGAGTTAAATATGAAGATACTTCAAAGAATAAAGCTCAATTTGCTCTCTCATGTCCTTTTAGAATATATGAGTATTAAATTCAAGATCTAATATAGCAACAACAAAAAAGACTGGTCCAACATACTGCTAGACTACAAAGTTATAAGCATGTGCTCTATGCTAATGTGAGAATTGCTGTGATTATAGGAGCTGTTGGTAAATTGCATGTTTCAAAAAGTAGAAATTACTTTCCCTTGAGAAATGTGGAAGTTATTTCAGGGTTAAATTTGTGTTTTGTTTGTAAGTTGCTTTTCTTGAGATACGTAGTTCTTAATTTGGGGTTGTATTTTTATTTCCTTAACAGAGAGTTGGCACTTTGTAGCTATCAGCACTTCTGGTTAAGTTGAACAAACTAACTGCTGTAGATGTATCTAGGCTGATTGTTCATGTCAGTTAAACTCACTGTGAAATGGGAAAAACCAAGTAAATTCTTCTCTGTGTCGTACATTTAACATGTTGGAGGCCAGTTTTAATATGAATCTATAAAGGGAAATAATTGAAAAAGCCAAGTTAGAAATTTTACTCCTTTAAGGGAGATTTAAAATCAAGTCATATATTCATTGGAAGGACTCTTCAAAATGACTTTTATTTTTCTCTACGGTTTCCCTGAGTGGGATTAGGGATGGGGTGTAGAGTTTATCGAGCCTACAAGACCCACAACATGGGATAATTGAGTGGTCTTTTTCCTTTGGTGTCCATCAGCACCGTTTTTGTCATGCCATTTTCTGAACACTGGTGATGACACAGAGATGTGACTAATATGCACGTGTGGTAGATATACCCAACTATCCTTGTAACTCTAATCCCTTTTATCGAGGACTCAGAATTCTTCTATACCAGGGATCCAAACAGTTGTTATTAAAAATACATGATATAACCCATCAGCTCTCTTTGTGAAAGAAGAAACAAAACCTCACAAGAATACTAATAGATTTGGAAACCTCAGCTGGATCCATCAAAAACAGAAATGTTCAAGAACCAGGTGGTTTCCCAGTGCAAACATTTGCTGATTGCAACTTTGGTTCAATTACTGTAATTTATCTTTTGATTAAGTCCTCCTCTTTCAATATCAGCGCATTAGAATTGCAAGTTCATTGGGTTTTGGCCAAAATCTTCTTAATCAGCTTTGTATCACTGCCATTTTAGGCAGGGTCCTGTCCAAATCAGCTTTTGTTATGCTGTTTCTAGTGCAGGTGCGCCAGTGGCCTGAAATAAGGCCACATCTTAAGCCCCAGCACAAAACCAGACAGAATCTCTTAGGACATTAATTACACTTTTCAGATCAATGAAATTTTATACTCCCCAAAAGTAGAGAGGACAAAAATGGCAATTTGGCAGTGTTCCTCATGGTGTGGACTCAATACCCTCTCCCTCTAATCCCAAATCAATGATGTGCTCTGGCTCTGACTGGGACAGGTCTGAGGCACTGTGCCAAAGGAATCTAGAAGGTTCTGTCTTTCCAAATGTGAATCAGTGTTAATCTGAGGTCTGATGACCTTGGGCTTCAATCTTAATCTTGGTCTTGCTATTACTCAGTTTTTACAAAGCCTCACTTTTCTTATCTATAAAAGAATGTAATAAAAGTATTGAAAACATGTTTCTACTTTCTGAGTTCCTTCTACCTTGTTTCTCCTGCTCGCTCTTTAAATAGACTTTAAGTTCTGAGTTTCACAGAACTGACCAGGCTTTAAAACCTGAGGGAGGATATAAGCCTCTCCATGCCCTTCCTTCATATTCATTGCAACAAAACTGACATTGTTTTCATTTTTTTCTACTTTAAGCACTGCAGAGAGCTATGGATACCAAATACAAAGAAAAGGCAAGCATGAAAAAAGTAAATTAAGATCTGAGAAAAGAGTATGAACAAAATATTCATAGAAGAATAAATATGTATAAGCAGACATGGGAATATGTTGATGCTCAGTGGTAATCAAGGGAATACCAATTCATAACCACATTTCAAGCATCAAAGTAATTTTCAAAAATAATGGCATACTTTATACTGATGAGATGGGTGAGATTTATATTGCTAGTCAGAGTATACATACATACATGCTCAGTCGCTCAGTCATTTCCAACTCTTTGCTACCCTGTGGACCGAGCCTGCTGGGGTCCTCTGTGCATGAGATTTCCCAGACGAGAATACTAGAGTGGGTTGCTGTTTTCTTCTCTAGGGCATCTTCATGAACCAAGGATCAAACCCACAACTCCTTTGTTTCCTGCATTGGCAGGTGGATTCTTCCCACCTAGGAAGCCTAGTCAGAGTATAAATTGTGAAAAACTTTATATTGAAAACAATTTAGCAATATGTACCAAGAGCCACTGGGCCCACTGCCCACCCCCCAACTTCTTTTAGGATTTATTCTAAAAAATCCATTCAGAAAATTAAATAAATATTTCTGTAATTATGTCTAAAAGCAGCATAAATACATAACAACAGAGAGTTCAATAAAGTATAATGATGGGATGTCACAAGACAAGATCACTTAAAATGATATGTTAAAGAGTAGTTAATATTAACAGAACAAAATAATTATGCAGTAGAGTCTACTGGAAGTATGTTGTGATTTTAATTATGTAAGTATATTTTATATGCATACTTTAGTATGTAAATGAAAGACAGTATATCCCTATCAGTCACTGTTAAATGATTTTCTCAGAGGGATGAATGTAGAAATGTTTTCTCATTTTTCCTTTAATTTCATTCCTAGAAATGAAAATGCATTTCTTCAGCATATATACTGAAATACACTAAAAAACAATATTTAGGATTTTAAAGGACAAATTTGATTTTTAAATTGGTTAAATGCCAAATTATGGTGTGCCTAGCAATCTCGGCACACATATTTTGTCAGATATTTTTCTAATCTCAAACCATACTAGCACAAAATGCAATTTGTTACTTCCAATTATAACCAGTTAAGAGAAGATATTATGGGGAAAGGAGGAAAGAAAGTGTAAACCAAAAACTGCTATTTCTACTGAGAAAACAAACGAAAAGCTCACAAAAAGATACTCTTTGTGCATTATTTCCTCTTTGCTGGATTTGAATCACTTTGTTGGCAGCAATATTTCTTTAAGTCAGTTAGGATATCCTTTCACTGTCCTTTACGAAATACCGGTCCAGTGATCTCAGACGATTAAAACAGCATCCAGTGTACCTGACTCACTTAGAAGGTTTAATATTCTCTCACATAGTTTCTTAGGAACATGAATAAGACTTTGAGCCTATCACCTTTTCCTTATTAAATTTTTTTAAAAAGTAAAACTTAAGTAATTTTTAATTAGTACTCCTCAATCAAAGCTGCCCCAATATGGTAAAATTTCAGAAGATGTCAAATTCTTACAAGCCAAAGGTTTGTCACTTGTGTTATTAATCATTTCCAATTGAGCTTGCATTGAGATGTAAATGTTGTTTTTAAAGACATGCTTCCATTACAAGTGAATAGGGCATCTTCACCCCACATGCATTTCAATCATATGAAATTGCTGATTCTGGCCTTGCAGTGACTCGTTTTAACTCCCAACTAAATAAAACAAAAAATTCTGTAGATCTGAACTCTAGCAACCTAATCTTGAAATTATTAAAAATACATGAACCAGATGGCAACCCTCCGGGGTACATCATCTGACACAGATATCAGATTAGAAATAATCTTTCATAAGCAGACTGTTTAATAACACACTTTCTCTAGACCTCCATTAATGTTGGTGTGTTGCATGAAATTGTCTAGAGACCAATTACTTAGAGGCCTGACCCAAGCTATAGGAAATAAAAAATGTATTAGCCAATCTGTAGCAAACAGAAGTGCTCATTAAATTAATATTAGTACAAAAACAATACAAAGTACCATTCATGAAAAATGCATTGGCTTATAAAGATATCACTTCACCTCACTGGAAGGCTTTTAATAACATATGTTTGAACAGTACATTGTATTTTTGATGTATATATTCTACCCTAATAAACTTATTTATTGCCACTCAGATGTTGCAATAATCCATACAGTAACTAGAGGATGTTTCAAGAAATCTGGACTCTTATTGAGCAGGGACTCTTATTGTTTTTCAAGAAGGAAACCTAGGATACAAACTGAGTCCTCTGCAAAAGTCAACACAAGTTGTAGCAGATTGGCATGAAGACTTGCTTCATGATATAATTCGTTTTCTGACATTCCAAATCACCTCAAATGGAACTCAAGTTCCTCTTTGCAAATGAGAAGCAGTCACAGTAGCCAGGGAGCCCTGGATTCAATCTGAAGATTATTTGTTCTACTCCAAGTTTGTTAGTTTGCTTTCTTTGTGGATCTGTTATTATTCAGCAGGTTTCTTTTGGCTGGAATATAAAGGACTGTGACTGAAGTTACTCATCTTTTATCTGTTGTCTCTACCCAAACACAGAGAGAACACCCAGCTTTTCCTTCACTGAGGTCCAAACACTTGGGAAAAAAAAATCAATTTGAAGCATCAGCAAAGTCAAGTTTACATACATTTAAAATAAAGCAATACTTGCTCAAGTTTTTCTAATGCTTACAGTTGACTATGAAATGTATTTTTTTTGGTTAGATCTTGAAACTGTTTCTTTACTATTTTATAAAATTAATGTTTACTGTAAAAATGGTGAAAGAAGGGAAAAGTCCATGTCACACAATTGCTAACTCTTTGATAAATTTCATTCCATCCTCTTAAGTATTTACATATACTTATTTGCAGAGTTTATCCAACTGATTAAGAAAACATATGCTGATCCTGGGCAATGTACTACACACTGAGAGAGGTACTGAATAATGTGTGTGTGTGTGTGTGTGTGTGTGTGTGCGCATGCATGCGTGTGTGTGCGTGTGCATACATGTATGCATACACTGTCCTCAAGTGACATACAGTTTGGTAGTATAGAAATATAATGCAGAAAGTCTTATTTGGGGAATAATTTTATATACATATAAAACATAGTGATATGATAATATATATTTTATCTTGCTTTCATAATATACATAATGAACATATTCCACTTCATTAAAATTTTGTGACAGTATCATTTAAAGGTTATATATTTCTTAGTATGAGTGTTCTTTATTTAAACATTTCCCTAATGATAAATATGTTCTTTAGTTTTATTTAGAAATTAAGTAGCAAAATGTTGTTGCTTATATTTTTCTTGTTTCTATGTACTTTAGGAAAAATTTCTAATTAGGGAATTTGTGTGTCAAAAGCTCAGAAAATTTCAAGATTTAATACAACTGATTACCTTCCAGAAAGGCTATGGGAATTTCCACTCTCATTGTAGAGTCTATGAGAGAGACAATCATACCACTTCATGCCAACATTCTGTTATTTGAGAAAGTTATTACTAACATATTGGTTGAAAATGGCAGTTCTTTGTTTTAGTTTACACTTCCTTGTTAGTAAGTTTGTATATTTCAGATGTGTACACACATATATAAGTATATAAATTTATATTATGCTTATGCGTACATACTCAGTCATTTCAGTCATGTCTGATTCTTTGTGACCCCATGGACTGTAGCCCACCAGGATTCTCTGTCCATGGGATTTTGCAGGCAATAGTGCTGGAGTGGGTCGCCATTTCCTTCTACAGAGGATCTTCCCAACCCAGGGATAGAACCTGCGTCTCCTGTGTCTCCTACATTGACAGGCAGATTCTTCACCACTGAGCCACCTGGTAAGTTCATATTATGCATATATGAATGCATAAAACTTTGTTTTAATTTTAATAAATCATTAGTTGATGCTTTTTGCTTGAATTTTTTAGAATCTATTTTGTATTTCACTTGTAAGAGTTTAAAATATATTAATCCACTATCATAGTTATGGTTAACTATATTTCCCATTTGGTTTCCCTGCAATATTTTTATGTTGGCTTTTTATGAGCTGTAGAAATTTTAATTTTTTTGTTTTGGTAGATTGATTTTGTGACTTGAAATCACTGTGCCATCCAGATATCGCTTTTTTATGGTTTTAATATTTTATAGTTCTCTTTTTAATAGATATGGAATTTATCCTGGTGTGTTTTATGATGTGAGTAGAACATTGATTTTTTTTCAATAGTAAATTTGCCTGACATCTTCTATTGAATAGTACCTGTCATCTTTTTAAATTCAAAACTTTAAAATAATTTTTGAACAATTTTAATAGCTTTTGCTGTACACTAAATAATATTTTCAAGTTTTACTGATGCCGCATATAAAGAAATGAAAATACTGAAACTTGAAAAAGCTAGTCTTTTTGCTCTACTCTCAAGTAGAAAGGCATGCAGTGCTGAATTCTCACCCTTTTCTCTTTGTCTTTATAAGTGACATGGTTTATCAATATCACTTGTAAAGGCTTCAAATGTATGCGCATCTAGTTACTCCAGCCAGCTACTTGAGGTATTGGTCAAAGGATGATTTTATGGACTGGAAAGTGTTTTGTGTTTTAGTTTTTTCTGTGATTAGATGAATATAAGAAATGGCGCTGCCAGTAAAATACTGTTTCGAAAAAATATTAAGCAGGAAACATCACAGTATATAATATATTCAAATTTGCTAGTTTTGCCTATTCATAGCAACTCTGGACCATTTTTTGCAACTTCTCTAAAATTTAATGGGGAAGGGGAACACTTGTCTATCAAGTTACAGTTTATCTTTGCATAGAACTCTGATAAGCAAAAAGTCAAATAGTTGATTTGGAATAACTTGGGGTGAAGAAGGTAGGTAATTTAGAATGCAAGTGGAGTCAAACGACTGAAAAATCTCAGATGGGAAGATAGCCTGAGGGTGACCAGGACCAGTTAGAACAGGACATGGAACAACAGGCTGGTTCCAAATTAGGAAAGGAGTATGTCAAGGCTGTATATTGTCATCCCGCTTATTTAGCTTATGTGCAGAGTACATCATAAGAAATGCTGGGCTGGAAGAAGCACAAGATGGACTCAAGATTGCTGGGAAAAATATCAAAAACCTCAGATATGCAGATAACACCACACTTATGGCAGAAAGTGAAGAGGAACTAAAGAGCCTCTTGATAAAAGTGAAAGAGGAGAGAGAAAAATTTGCCTTAAATTCAGCATTCAGAAAACTAAGATCATGGCATCTGGTCCCTTCCCTTCATGGCAAATAGATGGGAAAACAATGGAAACAGTGACAGACTTTATTTTTTGGGCTCTAAAATCACTGCAGATGGTGACTGCCGCCATGAAATTAAAAGACGCTTGCTCCTTGGAAGAAAAGCTGTGACCAACCTAGACAGCATATTAAAAAGCAGAGACATTATTTTGCCAACAAAGGTCCATAAATCAAAGCTATGGTTTTTCCAGTAGTCATGTATGGATGTGAGAGTTGGACTATAAAGAAAGCTGAGCACCGAAGAATTGATGCTTTTGAACTGTGGTGTTGGAGAAAACTCTTGAGAGTCCTTTGGACAGCAAGGAGATCCAATCAGTCCATCCTAAAGGAAATCAGTCCTGAATATTCATTGGAAGGACTCATGCTGAAGCTGAAATTCCAATACTTTGATCACCTGATCCAAAGAACTGACTTATTTGAAAAGACCCTGATGCTGGGAAAGATTGAAGGCAGGAGGAGAAAGGGATGACAGAGGCTGAGATGGTTGGATGGCACCACCAACTTGATGGGCATGAGTTTGAGCAAGCTCTGGGAGTTGGTGATGGACAGGGAGACCTGGCATGCTGCAGTTCATGGGGTTGCAAAGAGCCAGACACGACTGAGGGACTAAACTGAACTAACCAGGATAGCCTCCTGTCAGAGGGACACACTTTCCTTCAGTGTGCCCCATAAAATAGATTTTAGCACTTGGAAATCAAACACAACATGCATAGACATGGGAAAGGTCAAATAATCACTGTGGGATGAAGCTGGTGAAGTAGTAGGAGCTTTGTCACATCAAAGCTACGGGAAGATAATGGCTAAAAGTCACTGATGACAAAAGTCACTGAGTACTGTCGTCTCAATGAAGTGTTTTCAAACTTTCCAATAAGCTATTTTTTTTTACAAATATAACAAAATTTTTTACCTAATCAGTGTTTTGAGTCTTGAAGAATAATTTGCATATAGAGTATTACAGTACATGAATTATCTTTGTGCATTTTATTAAATTATGTTTCATTTTATTATATTATATATATATATAATATTTCATTTTATTAAATTATATGGCATTATTGTTGTGCCCTACTGCTTCTACCTAAGTGAGGTTTATACTATTAAAGTGAGTTAAAACTAGAAAATAAAGAAAAGAAATACAAAAATATCACTATGCAGATTTCCCCATTTTCTTATTTTCTCTAAAATTGAGTTTAAATGGTCTAAAAAGGAGAGCTCTAGAGACTGCTAGATTGATTCCTGTCCCCCATATACTGCTGGAATTGGAGAAGCATACCATCTAATCAATGCACACTCGACCAAAGCAATTGAATCCTTCTGACTTCTTTTAGAAAGTGGTGTTGGGCTCTGTGGACTATCAGTTTTTCCTATTTTCTAGGTTGAGATTTCTTTTAGATCCAACTAATATTTTCTATTGGGTATATCAGGAAGCAAAGAGAAGAAACTTAGGAGTAAAAGTGTCTCATCTCTTGAGCTCCTTTTGTAAGTAGCAATACCAACTCTGACACCAACAAAATGATTCATTGCATGCTTATTATGTAGCAGGTGCCATTCTAAACACTTTAGATATATTAACTAATTTAGTCCTTATCAGTGTCCTATGAAGTATTTGCAATCACTATCCCCGTTTGACATAGGAGAAGCTGAGGCCTACAAAGGTTAAGTAGGGTAATGAACTAGAGTCTCAACTAGGGTAATGAAGCTAATAGGTAGAATATAATCTAGTTAAGCAAAAACCTGAAGATTTCCATTAAAATATATGAATAGCTAAAGAAGAAACATTTGATATTGAGGAAATAGGTTTTGAATCAAATGTTTGTAAGGACCCTAGCTGGCCAATTTTAAGTCTCCTGGTTATTGTTCCTAACCACTGAAGAGTGAATTTTTAGAGTAGGGTGGGATGGGGAAGGGAAGTGATGATGGTGGTTAGTCAGAGATCTCAGGATCTGAGAACTTCTAGTTGAATATTCTTTCAGCAGATAGGAAGCCTATCATCAAGTCTGGGAAAATAAATTTTAATGCAATAAATGAAACTTTTGGTATTCACTATTGTAAAAATAGCTAATTTTTATTTAGTTTTTTTGGATTGAGGAAATATCTCATATTGCTGTCAGTTTCATGATGACCCAAAACAAATGAACTTCCTTTTGTAAGGATGCTCAGTTGAGAAGGTGATATATTTTGTGTTTATCCAGCTGTTGACATTTTGTCATTGCCATCATTCACATACTACATTTTAGAAACTACTAAAAGAAATTGTATTTGCCCACATCCCCACATTGTGACCAAAAAAAAAAAAAAAAGAGAGAGAGAGAAGAAACATATAAAATATTTATCTAAGTTCGAAGAAAGTAGTTTAGTTTCTTAGAAAGATTCTTCGCCGGCAATATAACTCTGTAAAAGATTTGACAATATATTGATAAAAAGGCTTTTGCTTTTCTAGCACACACACAAAAACAGTTCTCCTCAATGGAGTCTCATCCTTCTTTTTCTTTTCTTCCTTTCATTTTTAACAAAGGTTTTCTTGTTCTTCAGAAATTCAGTCAGAAGAGCAGGTTTCAGGTGGTAAGAGCTGAAGTTCATAACATCAAGTACAACATTCTGTGCAGACAGACCATGTGCCATATGTTGTCAAGTCCATAAAATAGCAATTGTTATTATGCATGCATCTGTGCCTAATAGTGTCAGACTCTCTTGTGACCCCACATACCATAGTCTACCAGGCTCCTCTGTCCTTGGGATTTCCCAGGCAAGAATACTGAGTTCATTGCCATTTCCTTCTTCAAATTATTATTACAAACAAAAAACAAAAAACAAAAAACAACAAATTGTTATTACATCACTCTCAAATTTGATTCTTTTAGGAATATGATTATTAAGGTAAAATGTGAATTAATTTTAATAGATAATTCTGCAAGGTACACAGCAATAAAAACCTAGGATTATAGCTTTTTATTCTATGCACTTCTCTATTTAAATACAAATTTGTTAAACAAATTCAGACAACATTTACCTATAAACTAAAGTTTACTTTACTTTTCTACTCTATTCCCATTAACTCTTTACCCTAGATGTAACTTCTGGAAAAATCTAGCATGTATTTTTTTTGAACCTTTTCATAATGTACAGATATAGATGAATAATGGATATAGCTATATAGTTCTAGGATTTTAAAAGAATATGAGGTCATAGCATACCTATTTTTCTACACATTGCATTTTTTTTACTTAATATGTCTTGATGATAGTTGCTAACATATATTTTGAGTGCTAATTTTTTTTTAAGAATTGTTTTTTGAATCACCCCCAGCTAGAGTAGGTGACTCTGTATACACCGTCCATGTAAGGAATGTAAGGAATTGAGATATAGAGAAGCATAAGATCAAATGGAAGTGCCAGCGAAACAAGTGCTTCAGAGCACCAAAGAGAGTTTGAAGTCTAGTCTCCATGGCTATGTATTCTTTTTTTTATTTTTATTTTTATTGTGGTGAATGTCATATAACAAAATAAAAAACATACTATTTTAATCACATTTAACTGTACAATTCGGTGGCACTAAATACATTCACTATGTTGTACAACTCTCACCATCATCCATCTGCTGAAATCTTCATCTTCCTAAACTGAAATTCTGTCCCCATTAAACACTAAGTCCCCATTCCTCTCCTCTCCAACCCCTACCCTCTGATCCTTGCAGTTGACCAGTGTACTTTCTGACTCTATGAATTTGACTACTCTAGGGAGAAAAATGGAGAAGGAAATGGCAACCCATTCCAGTATTCTTGCCTAGAGAATCCCATGGACAGAGGAGCCTGGTGGGCTGCTGTCTATAGGGTCGCACAGAGTCGGATACGACTGAAGCGACTTAGCATGCATGCATACATTGGAGAAGAAAATGGCAACCCATTCCAATATTCTTGCCTGGAGAATCCCAGGGACAGAGGAGCCTGGTGGGCTGCTGTCTGTGGGGTCACACAGAGTCAGACGCAACTAAAGCGACTAGCAGCAACAGCAGGGAGAAAAAGGAAGGTATGGTTATGTACACTGGCTTCATATTACAGTAATCATTGTTTTTTTTCTCTTCACTTCCTCTGAAAACATAATTCATTTTCTGTGCATTTTCTCCCAAGTATGTTCCATGAGCCATCTTGTCAATCGTCCCAGGCAGCAGGGATTGTATGATGCCCCCCATTCCATCAGAGGACTTTCATAAATCCCAAATCATTTATTAGCCCTTACCTTCTGAAATCTTCTCTCATTTCTAGAAGCACCTCAAGTCATGATAAACTTTGTACTTTCATCTCCAGCCTGATGCATTTCCTTTTGATTCTTTGAAGGCGATCCAGTGTTATCACTTGCATACTTTAGTTAACCAGTAGTGTCGACACTGTTTGCCAGAACACAAAGCCAATGGCAGAAAACGAGTCCACAGCTGAGTAAATACTTCTTGCAGAATATCCTCAACCCTGGATAAAACAGTAGAGCAGTCTTGGCTGAGGCACTGATAATTTTGGCTGGAGTGCTCAGTAGAATGTGCCTCACCGGTTCTCATTGACTGCAGACACAAGGCATGGGAAAAATAGGACACATTTACTGACACATACATAATATTTACCATAAAATATTATTATATAAACATATCACAGGCACATACTTACATACAGTATTCCCTAGTGGCTCAGATGGTAAACAATCTACCTGCCATGCAGAAGACCTGGCTCGGCCTGGTGCTCTGTGATGATCTAGAGGGGTGAGATAGAGGGGGAGGCTCATGAAGGAGGGGATTTATGTACACCTATAACTGATTCACTTTACTGTAGAGCAGAAACTAACACAATATTGTAAAACAACTATAGTCCAATAAAATTTTTTAAAAAGTTTTAGAAGTTACCAAGTCAACAAGGACTTGAAGGGCCAAAAGGCCAAAAGAAGAAAAAAGTAAAGCAAAATAGACCAGTACCAAATTTGGTACCAGTTTTCCCTTTAAATCATTTGCCCATTCTAATGAAGATCACTGAGATGCTTAGAAGCTGAGAAAGTCTTCTGTCAGTTTTGGGAGTTAAAGAATTAGAAACTAGAGTCCAAGGACTATCAAGAAGGAAGGTCCTAATGTATATTGAGTCCTTCACCTAACACTGATGAAGGACTATACCCCCGGAATAAGTGGTTTTTTATGAAGAGTGGCCTTCACAAAGGCTGAAGTTTTGCTTTGAAGCAGCTCAATGCCAGATGGATTAGACCTTGACCATAACTGCCTGCCAGAGTGCTCATTCAAGAGACTCAAATTAGCTCTATAACCTTTCAGATGAAATTCCTGCCTTTTAATCACAAACTGACAATCGGAGTGGAAATGAAATTATACAATCAAAATGCCATAGAAAGATAAATGGAAAACAGACATAGACCCACAGGAAATCCAGACACTAAAGTCAATGAATGAGGGCTTTGAGATAGCCATGTGCCCCAGTTCTTCTAGTTACTGCTGTTACCTAGAGTATGGATGCAAGCTCATCTGGTCGATTTTGCCAGTTCCTGCTACCTGCCCGTGATCCCTTTCAGATTACTTGAATTCCCTCCCTTTGCTTTAGGTGTTTTTTTCTCTAGTGAAGTGAAAGTCACTCAATCGTGTCTAACTCTTTGCAATCCCATGGCTTATACGGTCCATGGAATTCTCCAGGCCAGAATACTGGAGTGGGTAGCTGTTCCCTTCTCCAGGGGCTGTTTTCTCTATGGGAATTGCTACTTCTTGGTTGTGTGCATATTTGTAAACTTGCAACTGAAGACACATTTCCAAAAATTGCCCATTTATACTCTCTCTTGTACGATTCTTCATTATACAGTGCTCTTGAATGAGCTTCTTCCCTAAACCTATTAATATAATCTCTCTTCTTCCCATCAACAGTGAAGAATCAGCAGAAACCTTAAGGCAGATGTGAAAGTCAGTTATTTTAATTGGAAATAGCCTTGGGTATTTTTTTTTTTGCCAGGTTTGGGTGTCCCACATAGAACTACACAAAAGTAGAGATGGGATCCCAGACACTTTTCAAGTTTGTTTTTTGGTAAAAACTGTCTCATTGGATAATGAAGCTCAGGCCCTTAACACAATGGAGAATTAGAGCAAATGGCATTTCTGTGGGCCATGGCATTGGACACATTCCTTGCTCTTTGGAACCCTTTTCCCAGGAACCAGTTTAAGGCTTCAGTTGAGGACTGAAGATGCCTGCAGGTGACTGGCTGAATCATCTCCAAAAGAGCATCCATCATGTAGTTCCTACTTACAGAAGAACTATAGACAACTGACGTTTATTTTAAAGTGTCTGTGATCTGCAGACCCCAGAGAAGGAAACTGCAACCCACTCCAGTATTCTTGCCTGGAGAATCGCATGGACTGAGGAGCCGGGCGGGCTACAGTCTGTGGTTGCAAAAGTCAGATATGACTTAGCAACTAAACCACCATGATCTGTAGAAAATTCCTTACTTGGAAGTCTACTGGTAGGAAAGGAGGAATCTAAGTTCACCTTGTAAGAGACCATGTAGACGTAGTTGACAGACATTTTCACTGTCACTCTAACAGGCCTGCCCTCTTTGTCTGGTACAAGCAGTGTCCCACTTCCATTCCTGTTCCCTTACTACTCCAGTGAAGCAATCAATAAAGAGACATGCATGGACCTAGACAGTATCATACAGAGTGATGTAAGTCATAAAGAGAAAAATAAATATTGTATATTATTAATAATGCATATATGTGGAATCTGAAAAAAAAAATTTGTGTAGGCAATCTGATAGCAAAGTAGAAATAGAAACACACTTAGAGAACAAATGTATGGACACCAAGCGGGAGAGAGGGGTGGGATGAATTGGGTGATTGGGATTGACATATATATACTATTGATACTACTTATAAAATAGGTAACTAATGATAACCTACTGTATAGCATGGGAAACTACTCAAGGCTCTGCAGTGACTCAACTGTCCGTGGGAAGGAAATCCAAAATAGAGGGGATATATGTGTGAGCTTCCCAGGTGGCAAAGTAGTAAAGAATCTACCTGCCAATGCAGGAGATGCAAGAGACACAGTTTTGATCCCCAGGTTGGGAAGATCTCCTAGAGTGGAAAATGGCAATCTGCTCCAGTATTCTTGCCTGGAAAATTCCATGGGTAGAGGAGCCTGGTGAGCTACAGTTCACGGGCTCACAGAGAATTGGACATGACTGAGAACAGCACACATCATACACATGTATACATGTAGCTGATTCCCCTTGTTGTGCAGTAGAAACTAACACATTATTATACTCTAATAAAATTTTTAAAAGTATAAAGATACATTGTCTTTACAGTCAGATAGATAGACTTATAATCCAGGACTGGCCAAATCTGGGTCAGAGTCCCCTATTATATGTGCATTGTCCTCTTCCCTACACACACACACACACACACACACACACACACATACATCACATCACATCACACAGGCACACACACATACCACAGAAGCAGGGAGAGGCAACAGAGAGTTTCTCCCTTTTTCTTTGTTTCTGGGGTGGATAACTGGAATTGTTTGTGACCATACTTGGCCTCCTGTGCATCTTATGGGTATGGAGAGAGAGAGATGACCAACCATTTGTTAATCTGACCCCTGAATCTGCGTTTGGCGAGTCTAGCTCTAGGCTTGACTTCTCAGTCGTTTGAGGCAACCCATTATCTCAGAAGGCAGGTTTCAGTTGAGTTTTGTCACTTGGACTGAGAGTCATGAGTAGCCTAAAAATGAGAATGGTTGGAAATTATCCAAAAATGAGGAGCTGTGTTAAAAAAAACAGCAGAGCCTCCACTGACTTGGGGAATAATGAGAAAGCTCATCAGATTCAAAGTAATTCTAGCACAGCTGAAGTAGAAATGGATTCTAGGGTCTTTATCACAGTTCTACTAACACTTTACATCAGATCCTTGAGAAATATTACACATATTCTTCACAAGCATAGTTTAAAGTTATTTCCTCTTGTCCTTTCTAAAGGAGAAGCCACAATAAAAATTGGAGAAATGCATCAATTCATTTTTGCATCAATGCAAAAATTCAAGAACTGCATCAATTTTTCAGAACGCCTTAAGGTTCTGTATCAAACAGTGAATTACTTTATGTTAAAGGGGCTTATGTTTTTGAAAATTATTATATAATAGGGATTATTTTAAGTATGTTTTTGAATCATTAACATATTTACTGATTCTCTCCTGTGCTGTGCTGTGCTGTGCTGGGCTTAGCTGCTCAGTCGTGTCCGACTCTTTACAACCCCAAGAGCCCTCCAGGCTCCTCTGTCGATGGGGATTCTCCAGGCAAGAATACTGGAGTGATTGCCATGCCCTCTCCAGGGGATCTTCCCAACCCAGGGATCGAACCCAGGTCTCCCTCATTGCAGGTGGATTCTTTACTGTTTGAGATACCAGGGAAGCCTGATTCTCTCCTACATATTTACTATTATATAATAGTTACACAATACAAATGCACATTTACCAAATAGAAACATTAATTTACTTTTACATATTAATTTTTATATAACATTTAAAAGAAATACAGTTTCACTTCTTCAGAAATATTGTATACTTGAAAGGTTTACCACTATACTGGACTTTTCCCCATTATTTGAAAGTAAAAGAATTTTGCTCTAATGTATTTTACTGATGTGTATCTTCTTTTTAGATTTTTGGGGCTGGATGTTTTAACACCACAGAAAATCTTTCTATGTATGCAGCACTTGAAAATGTAATCTTGACTGAAATGAGTTAATTTGAAACTGTAAAACATGAATTATTTATTTACTGTCAAGATCAAGACAGAATATGTTAATTTATTTATAACACAGAAGGGCCAACCTATTCATACAAAATGTGTTTGGGGGATTATTATTAATTAACTAAATTTAATATGGACATGAGTTTGAGCAAACTCAGCCGGATAGTGAAGGACAGAGAAGCCTGGCATGCTGCAGTTCATGGGGTCGTAAAGAGTCAGACACGACTTAGCAACTGAACAGCAATAACTAAATTTGATAGAAGCATTTCAAAAATGAACTAAATAAAATAATCATATAATACTGAATAGTTTGAACTTTTCTTTTTTTTTATTTTTTATTTTATTATTATTATTATTATTTTTTTTCCAGTGGGTTTTGTCATACATTGATATGAATCAGCCATGGATTTACATGTATTCCCACTTTTCAAACGGTAAAATCTCTTTTAGTTGACTGCAGATATCATTGTAATTATCAGTTGCTATGTAATGAGTTGATGTTCTCTATTGCTTTTAGATATATAAGCTCATTTGTCCCAGTTTTAAACGATTGCAGACTGGTGTGTTTTTGAGGTGTTTACTTTCCTAGTTTTCTATCTCATTCCTCACTGTGAAAATCCCAGCTGTCACTCCTATCACTATGCTAGCATTCAGCCTTCTGTTCTCTCTCTCTCTTATCATTATTCTATAGGTCTCATGGGAACCTGGTCTATTTTGGCCTCTCAGAACTCTCTTTGGCTGACTTCCTGATTCTGGAATGTGAGGTTGATGGGTAATAGTCCCTGAATAAATGAAGGGGCCATTTACTTCTCTTTTAATGATGAAGAAAATGCTGCCTGTTTTCAGGTGGTGAAAACTGGCATTAGAAACCTCAGATAGTGTTTAAAAATATATTATGATCAGTAGGAAAAAAGAATATTTCAGCATATTATATAAATAGAAAACATTCTCAGTAATTATTCCTTGAATAAAGAAAGACTTTTGAAGAGTCCTTTTCTGTTCCATTGTTGTTTTGATTTGAAAGGCCCTAAAAGTAAGGGTTTGTTTATTATATTTGTAAAAGGCCAAGAGCACATGAAAACTTCCCCCAAATGGACTCATCAATAATTCAGGAACAAAGTACAGAGGTTTATACAACATATAAAACTGCAAAGCCAAAAGATAGCATGATCTAGAAACTCACCAGGGAAAAACTAAAATGACAAATTCAGTTCATCACCACCTTGCAAATGCACGGTGTTAGCAAACACTTGACTTCATTTTTCTAAAGTGTAAATGGCATTTTATTTAGCTGAAGACATCGACATATGGAAGATGTTTGGTAATTTATGCCAGTTGAATAATTACTTCATAAATTAATGAACAAGCTATTATTGGACATTGACTATTTGCACAACACATCCCAGGTAGTGTGGGGGAAGCAGTAACCAAATCACATCATGCTGTTGCTATGCCCATGGGACATCCTGCCATCAGATTATAACTGTTTCCTGTCAAAAAGAAATCCTGTTTAAAAATGGCAGTCATATATGTTTCAATTTCTAAATGTCCCACTAGAGATAATTAGAAAAATTAGGACAGTAGTATAACAATGTAGGCAAAGACAAATAATTCTTCTAAAATATGTCTGATGAAAAGAAATTTTATTATGAAAAGAGTTTGAGTTCCAGCTGCTCAGAGTATTTTTGGTTTTGTCTTGGACTTAAGATGGCAAACTGCTTTTTCTTGTAAAGTTGAAGAGATAGTAAGAGCAGAATTACAGGAAACAAATTATTTACTCTATGTTCTCTTTTATGTTCTTGGTTGTGTTTAGTTAACTTCTCATATGAAGATGTATATTTGTGGTCAAAAGGAAAAGGGGATTCCTTTGGAAGAATATCTTGTTGTGATCAACCCAAGTGCAAAGGGTCAGGTGTTCTCAGAGGTAATTCTGGATAAGAAATATATGTGAAAAAAGGAAGAATGAATCTAGGAAAATATTATATGGTATGTTTCTAGTGACGCCAGGTAGATTAAATATCCTAAAATAGCCTTGACACAAAATTCATGAACAGGTTATATGATAAACAATCTATTGTTGTTCAGTTGCTAAGTTGTGTGCTACTCTTTGCTGCCCCACGGACTGCAGCATGACAGGCTTCCCTGTCCTTCACTATCTTCTGAAGTTTGCTCAAACTCATGTCCATTGAGTCAGTGATGCCATCCACCCATTTCATCCTCCATCACCCACTTCTCCTCCTGCCCTCAATCGTTCCCAGAATCAGGGTCTTTTCCAACGAGTTGGCTCTTTGCATCACGTGGCCAGAATATTTGGAGCTTCAGCTTCAGTATCAGTCCTTCCAATGAGTATTCAGGGTTGATTTCCTTTAGGACTGATTGGTTTGATCTCCTTGCAGTCCAAGGGACTCTCAAGAGTCTTATCCAGTACCACAGTTTGCAAGCATCAATTCTTTGGCACTCAGCCTTCTTTATAATCCAACACTCACATCCATACATGACCACTGGAAAAATCATAGCTTTGATTTGTGGACCTTTGTTGGCAAAATAATGTCTCTGCTTTTTTATATGCTGTCTAATTTTGTCTTAGCTTTTCTTCAAAGGAGCAAGCATCTTCTAATTTCATGGCTGCAGTCACCATCTGCAGTGATTTTGGAGCCCAAGAAAATGAAATCTGTCACCGTTTCCGCTGTTTTCCCATCTATTTGCCATGAAGTGATGGGACTGGATGCCATGATCTTAGTTTTCTGACTGTTGAGTTTTAAGCCAGCTTTTTCACTCTCCTCTTTCACTTTCATCAAGAAGCTTTAGTTCCTCTTTGCTTTCTGTCATTAGGGTAGTGTCATCTGCATATCTGAGGTTATTGATATTTCTCCGGGAAATCTTGATTCTAGCTTGTGCTTCATCCAGCCCAGCATTTCACATCATGTACTCCACATATAAGTTAAATAAGTAGGGTGACAATATGCAGCTTGATGTATTCCTTTTTCAATTTGGAACCAGTCTGTTGTTCCATGTCTGCTTGTAACTGCAGGTTTCTCAGACACACAGGTTTCTCAGGAGACAGGTAAGGTGGTCTGGTATTCCCACCTGTTTAAGTGCATAACTTAACCCTAAAGAAGCATATTTTCAGGGGCTAGTTTTGAAGGTGAACTTGGAAAAGAGAATAGAAAGAAACTCTGAAACTAGGCTGTTCTGTAGAATTTGGAGGAACATTGTAGATTTTTACAGTCAAGGGACTTGAGTTGTAATGGCTACATGGAAGTGGAGTAGGGAGACAAGGTTTTAGACTTCAATAAAGAAGGGAGTTTAAGTTAAAACCTTCACAAATTCTAGAATTCTTAAAGGACAACATCACAGTATAATACTTCTGCTGCTGTCTGAGGAAGATGACAGGCAAGTTTGCCCATCTTGTTTTATCCTTTGAAGAGATTAAAAAAAAATCTACTGTGATAATCTATCTGTCTATCCCTCTCTGTGCAGGGATTTGGACTTGGAATTTATGTACCAATGTGATTTTAGTGAAAAATAAAAAATATTTCAAAATGGTTCTTGATGGGCAAACTTATGTGACACCTAGAAGAAGCAAATGTAAATCTCTCTGGAGAACTCACTCCAACTTAGCTCTCCCAAGCTTCCCATGAATGAAAGTTCATCAAACTTGACTTTGTAATTCAAAATAACAATACAAAAGGAAGCAATTATCAATTAGTTATAGTCATTGGAAACCAAAAGAGCATATTAAAATACAGAGAACTTTGAACTGTGTTTGTAATTGGATATCAATTATGAAATAGTTATACTTAAAATAATGGGAATGACAAAACATTTAATTTTAAAAGATGAAACAAAGATAGCAAAAGAAAACCTTCAGGCTTGCAAAAGAAAAACATACTTTCTTTGAAATTTTGCATACATTTTAGAAATTTGACACAATTACTAAGCGTGAACAAATGGTCACATGTAGATACCCCCAAATTAGAGAATATTCACATTTTTTTTTCTGAAGAACACATGAAACTTTTGCAAAAAACTTGGACAAATTATGGATTTATAGAACAAGTTTTAACAAATTTTAAATAATTTGTAACAGATAAGCAAATTTTTTTTAACTACAATTCAACTAAATCAAGCTATGAAAGGAGAAAAGGAAAGATATTCCCACTTCAATGCAGAGTTCCAAAGAACAGCAAGGAGATAAGAAAGCCTTCCTCAGCAATCAATGCAAAGAAATAGAGGAAAACAACAGAATGGGAAAGATGACAGATCTCTTCAAGAAAATAAGAGATACCAAGGGAACATTTCATGCAAAGATAGACTTGATAAAGGACAGAAATGGTATGGACCTAACAGAAGCAGAAGATATTAAGAAGAGGTGGCAAGAATACACAGAAGAACTGTACAAAAAAGATCTTCACAGCCCAGATAATCACAACGGTGTGATCACTCACCTAGAGCCAGACATCCTGGAATGTGAAGTCAAGTGGGCCTTAGAAAGCATCACTATGAACAAAGCTAGTGAAGGTGATGGAATTCCAGTTGAGCTATTTCAAATCCTGAAAGATGGTGCTGTGAAAGTGCTGCACTCAATATGCCAGCAAATTTGGAAAACTCAGGACTGGAAAAGGTCAGTTTTCATTCCAATCCCAAAGAAAGGCAATCCCAAAGAACGTTCAAACTACCGCACAATTACTTCATCTCACACGCTAGTAAAGTAATGCTCAAAATTCTCCAAGCCAGGCTTCAGCAATACGTGAAATGTGAACTTCCAGATGTTCAAGCTGGTTTTAGAAGAGGCAGAGGAACCAGTGATCAAATTGCCAATGTTCGATGGATCATCAAAAAAGCAAGAGAATTTCAGAAAAATATCTATTTCTGCTTTATTGATTAGGCCAAAGCCTTTGACTGTGTGGATCACAATAATCTGTGGAAAATTCTGAAAGAGATGGGAATACCAGGCCACCTGACCTGCCTTTTGGAAAACCTATATGCAGGTCAGGAAGCAGCAGTTAGAACTGGACATGGAACAACAGACTGTTTCCAAATAGGTAAAGGAGTACATCAAGGCTGTATATTGTCACCCTGCTTGTTTAACTTATATGCAGAGTACATCATGAGAAACACTGGGCTGGAAGAAGCATACGCTGGAATCAAGATTGCCAAAAGAAATATCAATAACCTCAGATATGTAGATGATATCACCCTTATGGCAGAAAATGAAGAGGAACTAAAAACCTCTAGATGAAAGTGAAAGAGGAGAGTGAAAATGTTGGCTTAAAGTTTAACATTCAGAAAACTAAGATCATGGCATCTGGTCCCATCACTTCATGGCAAATAGATGGGGAAACAGTGGAAACAGCATCAGACTTTATTTTTGGGGGCTCCAAAATCACTGCAGACGGTGATTGCAGCCATGAAATTAAAAGACGCTTACTCCTTGGAAGGAAAGTTATGACCAACCTAGACAGCATATTAAAAAGAGAGACATTACTTTGCCAACAAAGGTCCATCTAGTCAAGGGTATGGTTTTTCCAGTGTTCATGTATGGATGTGAAAGTTGGACTGTGAAGAAAGCTGAGCGCCGAAGAATTGATGCTTTGAACTGTGGGTGTTGGAGAAGACTCTTGAGAGTCCCTTGGACTGCAGGGAGATCCAACCAGTCCATCCTAACGGAGATCAGTCCTGGGTGTTCATTGGAAGGACTGATGCTGAAGCTGAAACTCCAATAGTTTGGCCACCTCATGCGAAGAGTTGACTCATTTGAAGAGACCCTGATGCTGGGAAAGATTGAAGGCAGGAGTAGAAGGGGACAACAGAGGATGAGATGGCTGGATGGCAAAACTGACTCGATGGACATGGGTTTGAGTAAACTCCGGGAGTTGGTGATGGACAGGGAGGCATGGTGTGCTGCAATTCATGGGGTTGCAAAGAGTCGGACACAACTGAGCGACTGAACTGAACTGATATGCTCAGTGGTATCTGACTGTTTTCAGCTCCATAGACTGAACCCGTCAGGCTCCTCCATCCATGGGATTTTTCCAGGCAAGAACACTGAGGTGGGTTGTGCTGCCCTCCTTCAGGGCAAATCAAGGATAAGGAAGCTGTGGTACATATACACCATGGAATATTACTCAGCCATTAAAAAGAATTCATTTGAACCAGTCCTAATGAGATGGATGAAGCTGGAGCCCATTATACAGAGTGAAGTAAGCCAGAAAGATAAAGAACATTACAGCATACTGACACATGTATATGGAATTTAGAAAGGTGATAATGATAACCCTATATGCAGAACAGAAAAAGAGACACAGAAATACAGAACAGACTTTTGAACTTTGTGGGAGAATGTGAGGGTGGGATATTTCAAAAGAACAGCATGTATACTATCTATGGTGAAACAGATCACCAGCCCAGGAGGGATGCACGAGACAAGTGCTCCGGCCTGGTGCACTGGGAAGACCCGGAGGAATCGGGTGGAGAGGGAGGTGGGAGGGGGGATCGGGATTGGGAATACATGTAAATCCATGGCTGATTCATATCAATGTATGACAAAACCCACTGGGAAAAAAAAAAATAATAATAATAAAAAAATTAATAAAAAAAAAAATAAAAACTTCAATTTAAAAACAAAATTTAAACTGATCTCATTACCTGGACAAAAAAAAAAAAAAAAAGAAAGTATAAGTGAATTTTCAAAATGTGAAGAGGCAAGAAGACAGCGCTTGAGATGAAGAAAGGGTTTGCTTTCTTATGCAGATTTTCTTATGAATCATTACCATGTAATTCAGGTTAGGATTTTTTACATAAAGTCTCTTGAAAGTTAACAGCAGTTTTGAATGACTCCTTTTTTTCTGATACAATGAAGTTTCACACAAAATGAAAATTAGTTAATGTAAAAAAAAAGTTTTAGCATTCTGGTTTCCAAAACACAATAATCAATTTACTCCTACAACAGTCTCTAGTTAGAAAATATTATATGAAACAAATTTGAATTTGTATCATGTTCGGGTGACCGCCCCCCCAAAAAACATTATGCTTTGAGGATTTCACTTAGCAGCAGTATATTAGTCTAATATCCCACTAGTGAGGAAAGTATTAATTGATAGAACAGAATGATATTTCCCTTGTTGTATGTTCTTATAACTATCAACTTTCCCTTCTATTTTATTAACACTTATAATTTTGAATGTTTTCCTCAAGTTTTAGGAACACAGTCCCATAAATGGCCAATAAATATAATTTTTGTCTTTTTCTTTCCTACGTGAAGCTTATTTTTTTGCTTCAATTCTTATGTTCCATCTGTTTCCAAACAATACCAAATAATAGAGATACTATCATTATTTGATTCATGGATTTAATGAACACATTTCTAGTCAAGCAATTTCAGAAATAGTTTAAAAATATTCTCAGTGTAGGAACAGTTGTCTTTTGACTTCTACTTCATTTTATTTAAGATTGGCTATTTACTTCTTTTTTTTTTTTTTGGTCTGGAAGGGGGATGGTTTTATTTTATTTTATTTTATTTTTATTAGTTAGAGGCCAATCACTTCACAACATTTCAGTGGGTTTTGTCATACATTGATATGAATCAGCCATGGATTTACACGTATTCCCCATCCCGATCCCCCCTCCCACCTCCCTCTCCACCCGATTCCTCTGGGTCTTCCCAGTGCACCAGGCCAGAGCACTTGTCTCATGCATCCCACCTGGGCTGGTGATCTGTTTCACCATAGATATTATACATGCTGTTCTTTTGAAATATCCCACCCTCACACTCTCCCACAGAGTTCAAAAGTCTGTTCTATATTTCTGTGTCTCTTTTTCTGTTTTGCATATAGGGTTATCGTTACCATCTTTCTAAATTCCATATATATGTGTTAGTATGCTGTAATGTTCTTTATCTTTCTGGCTTACTTCACTCTGTATAAGGGGCTCCAGCTTCATCCATCTCATTAGGACTGGTTCAAGTGAATTCTTTTTAACGGCTGAGTAATATTCCATGGTGTATATGTACCACAGCTTCCTTATCCATTCGTCTGCTGATGGTTGCTTCCATGTCCTGGCTATTATAAACAGTGCTGTGATGAACATTGGGGTGCACGTGTCTCTTTCAGATCTGATTTCCTCAGTGTGTATGCCCAGAAGCGGGATTGCTGGGTCACATGGCAGTTCTATTTCCAGTTTTTTAAGAAATCTCCACACTGTTTTCCATAGCGGCTGTACTAGTTTGCATTCCCACCAACAGTGTAAGAGGGTTCCCTTTTCTCCACACCCTCTCCAGCATTTATTGCTTGTAGACTTTTGGATAGCAGCCATCCTGACTGGCGTGTAATGGTACCTCATTGTGGTTTTGATTTGCATTTCTCTAATAATGAGTGATGTTGAGCATCTTTTCATGTGT
Organism: Dama dama; assembly: GCF_033118175.1. Taxonomy (NCBI): domain Eukaryota; kingdom Metazoa; phylum Chordata; class Mammalia; order Artiodactyla; family Cervidae; genus Dama; species Dama dama. The sequence goes on from NC_083710.1 coordinate 53,432,242, forward strand.
TTGTTAGCCATCTGTATGTCTTCTTTGGAGAAATGTCTGTTTAGTTCTTTGGCCCATTTTTTGATTGGGTCATTTATTTTTCTGGAACTGAGCTGCAGGAGTTGCTTGTATATTTTTGAGATTAATCCTTTGTCTGTTTCTTCATTTGCTATTATTTTCTCCCAATCTGAGGGCTGTCTTTTCACCTTACTTATAGTTTCCTTTGTAGTGCAAAAGCTTTTAAGTTTCATTAGGTCCCATTTGTTTAGTTTTGCTTTTATTTCCAATATTCTGGGAGGTGGGTCATAGAGGATCTTGCTGTGGTTTATGTCGGAGAGTGTTTTGCCTATGTTCTCCTCTAGGAGTTTTATAGTTTCTGGTCTTACATTTAGATCTTTAATCCATTTTGAGTTTATTTTTGTGTATGGTGTTAGAAAGTGTTCTAGTTTCATTCTTTTACAAGTGGTTGGCCAGTTTTCCCAGCACCACTTGTTAAAGAGGTTGTCTTTTTTCCATTGTATATCCTTGCCTCCTTTGTCGAAGATAAGGTGTCCATAGGTTCGTGGATTTATCTCTGGGCTTTCTATTCTGTTCCATTGATCTATATTTCTGTCTTTGTGCCAGTACCATACTGTCTTGATGACTGTGGCTTTGTAGTAGAGTCTGAAGTCAGGCAGATTGATTCCTCCAGTTCCATTCTTCTTTCTCAAGATTACTTTGGCTATTCGAGGTTTTTTGTATTTCCATACAAATTGTGAAATTCTTTGGTCTAGTTCTGTGAAAAATACCTTTGGTAGCTTGATAGGGATTGCATTGAATCTATAGACTGCTTTGGGTAGAATAGCCATTTTGACAATATTGATTCTTCCAATCCATGAACACGGTATGTTTCTCCATCTGTTTGTGTCCTCTTTGATGTCTTTCATCAGTGTTTTATAGTTTTCTATGTATAGGTCTTTTGTTTCTTTAGGTAGATATACTCCTAAGTATTTTATTCTTTTTGTTGCAATGGTGAATGGTATTGTTTCCTTAATTTCTCTTTCTGTTTTTTCATTGTTAGTATATAGGAATGCAAGGGATTTCTGTGTGTTAATTTTATATCCTGCAACTTTACTATATTCATTGATTAGCTCTAGTAATTTTCTGGCAGAGTATTTAGGGTTTTCTATGTAGAGGATCATGTCATCTGCAAACAGTGAGAGTTTCACTTCTTCTTTTCCTATCTGGATTCCTTTTACTTCTTTTTCTGCTCTGATTGCTGTGGCCAGAACTTCCAACACTATGTTGAATAGTAGTGGTGAGAGTGGGCACCCTTGTCTTGTTCCTGATTTCAGGGGAAATGCTTTCAATTTTTCACCATTGAGGGTGATGCTTGCTGTGGGTTTGTCATATATAGCTTTTATTATGTTGAGGTATGTTCCTTCTATTCCTGCTTTTTGGAGAGTTTTAATCATAAATGAGTGTTGAATTTTGTCAAAGGCTTTCTCTGCATCTATTGAGATAATCATATGGTTTTTATCTTTCAATTTGTTAATGTGGTGTATTACATTGATTGATTTGTGGATATTAAAGAATCCTTGCATTCCTGGGATAAAGCCCACTTGGTCATGATGTATGATTTTTTTAATATGTTGTTGGATTCTGTTTGCTAGAATTTTGTTAAGGATTTTTGCATCTATGTTCATCAGTGATATTGGCCTGTAGTTTTCTTTTTTTGTGGCATCTTTGTCTGGTTTTGGAATTAGCGTGATGGTGGCCTCATAGAATGAGTTTGGAAGCTTACCTTCATCTGCAATTTTCTGGAAGAGTTTGAGTAAGATAGGTGTTAGCTCTTCTCTAAATTTTTGGTAGAATTCAGCTGTGAAGCCATCTGGTCCCGGGCTTTTGTTTGCTGGAAGATTTTTCATTACAGTTTCGATTTCCTTGCTTGTGATGGGTCTGTTAAGATCTTCTATTTCTTCCTGGTTCAGTTTTGGAAAGGTATACTTTTCTAAGAATTTGTCCATTTCATCCAAGTTGTCCATTTTATTGGCATAGAGCTGCTGGTAGTAGTCTCTTATGATCCTTTGTATTTCACTGTTGTCTGTTGTGATCTCTCCATTTTCATTTCTAATTTTGTTAATTTGGTTCTTCTCTCTTTGTTTCTTAATGAGTCTTGCTAATGGTTTGTCAATTTTGTTTATTTTTTCAAAAAACCAGCTTTTAGCTTTGTTGATTTTTGCTATGGTCTCTTTAGTTTCTTTTGCATTTATTTCTGCCCTGATTTTTAAGATTTCTTTCCTTCTGCTAACCCTGGGGTTCTTCATTTCTTCCTTCTCTAATTGCTTTAGGTGTAGAGTTAGGTTATTTATTTGGTTTTTTTCTTGTTTCTTGATGTAAGCCTGTAATGCTATGAACCTTCCCCTTAGCACTGCTTTTACAGTGTCCCATAGGTTTTGGGTTGTTGTGTTTTCATTTTCATTCATTTCTATACATATTTTGATTTCTTTTTTGATTTCTTCTATGATTTGTTGGTTATTCAGAAGCGTGTTATTTAGCCTCCATATGTTTGAAGTTTTAACAGTTTTTTTCCTGTAATTGAGATCTAATCTTACTGCACTGTGGTCAGAAAAGATGACTGGAATGATTTCAATTTTTTTGAATTTTCCCAGACCAGATTTATGGCCCAGGATGTGATCTATTCTGGAGAAGGTTCCGTGTGCACTTGAGAAAAAGGTGAAGTTGATTGTTTTGGGGTGAAATGTCCTATAGATATCAATTAGGTCTAGCTGGTCCATTGTGTCATTTAAGGTTTGTGTTTCCTTGTTAATTTTCTGTTTAGTTGATCTATCCATAGTTGTGAGTGGGGTATTAAAGTCTCCCACTATTATTGTGTTACTATTAATTTCCTCTTTCATACTCGTTAGTGTTTGCTGCACATATTGCGGTGCTCCTATGTTGGGTGCATATATATTTATAATTGTTATATCTTCTTCTTGGATTGATCCTTTGATCATTATGTAGTGTCCTTCTTTGTCTCTTTTCACATCCTTTATTTGAAAGTCTATTTTATCTGATATGAGTATTGCGACTCCTGCTTTCTTTTGGTCTCCGTTTGCATGAAATATTTTTTTCCAGCCCTTCACTTTTAGTCTGTATGTGTCTCTTGTTTTGAGGTGGGTCTCTTGTAGACAGCATATATAGGGATCTTGTTTTTGTATCCATTCAGCCAATCTTTGTCTTTTGGTTGGGGCATTCAACCCATTTACATTTAGGGTAATTATTGATAGGTGTGGTCCCGTTGCCATTTACTTTGTTGTTTTGGGTTCACATTTATAAAACCTTTCTGCATTTCCTGTCTAGAGAAGATCCTTTAGCATTTGTTGAAGAGCTGGTTTGGGTGGTGCTGAATTCTCTCAGCTTTTGCTTATCTGTAAAGCTTTTGAATTCTCCTTCATATCTGAATGAGATCCTTGCTGGATACAGTAATCTAGGTTGTAGGTTATTCTCTTTCATTACTTTCAGTACGTCCTGCCATTCCCTTCTGGCCTGGAGGGTTTCTATTGATAGATCAGCTGTTATCCTTATGGGAATCCCTTTGTGTGTTATTTGTTGTTTTTCCCTTGCTGCTTTTAATATTTGTTCTTTGTGTTTGATCTTTGTTAATTTGATTAATATGTGTCTTGGGGTGTTTTGCCTTGGGTTTATCCTGTTTGGGACTCTCTGGGTTTCTTGGACTTGGGTGGTTATTTCCTTCCCCATTTTAGGGAAGTTTTCAGCTATTATCTCCTCGAGTATTTTCTCATGGCCTTTCTTTTTGTCTTCTTCTTCTGGAACTCCTATGATTCGAATGTTGGGGCATTTCACAGTGTCCCAGAGGTCCCTGAGGTTGTCCTCATTTCTTTTGATCCTTTTTCTTTTTTCCTCTCTGCTTCATTTATTTCCACCATTTTATCTTCTACCTCACTTATGCTATCTTCTGCCTCCGTTATTCTACTCTTGGTTCCCTCCAAAGTGTTTTTGATCTCATTCATTGCATTATTCATTTTTAATTGACTCTTTTTTATTTCTTCTAGGTGTTTATTAAACATTTCTTGTATCTTTTCAATCTTTGTTTCCAGGCTATTTATCTGTAATTCCATTTTGTTTTCAAGATTTTGGATCATTTTTATTATTATTATTCTAAATTCTTTTTCAGGGAGAGTCCCTATCTCCTCCTCTTTTGTTTGACTTGGTGGGCATTTTTCATGTTCCTTTACCTGATGGGTATTTCTTTGCCTTTTCATCTTGTTTAGATTGCTGTATCTGGAGTGGGCTTTCTGTATTCTGGAGGTCTGTGGTTCCTTTTTATTGTGGAGGATTAACCCAGTGGGTGGGGTTAGACGATTGGCTTGTCAAGGTTTCTTGGTTAGGGAAGCTTGCATCAGTGTTCTGGTGCGTGGAACTTGATTTCTTCTCTTTGGAGAGCAATGGAGTGCCCAGTAATGAGTTTTGAGATGGGTCTATGTGTTAGGTGTGACCTTGGGCAGCCTGTATGTTGATGTTCAGGGCTATGTTCCTGTGTTGCTGGAGAATTTGCGTGGTATGTCTTGCTCTAAAACTTATTGGCTCTTGGGTGGTGGTTGGTTTCAGTGTAGGTATGAAGGCTTTTGGACAGCCTCTTATTACTTAAAGTTCCATGTAGTCAGGAGTTTTCTGGTGTTCTCAGGTTTTGGGCTTAAGTCTCCTGCCTCTGGATTTCAGTTTTATTCTTCCTGTAGTCTCAGGACTTCTCCAACTATACAGCCCTGATAAGAAAACTTCTAGGTTAATGGCTAAAAGATTCTCCCCCATTAGGGACACCCAGAGAGTTTCACAGAGTTACATGAAGAAGAGGAGAGGGAGGAGGGAGATAGAGATGAGCAGGAGGAGAAAAAGGGGGACTCAAGAGGAGAGAGACAGATCTACGCAGCTGTCTGTTCCCAGAGTGTTCTCCGTAGCCCAGTCACCTACAAAGATTCACAGAATTGGATTGGGAAGAGAAGGGGAAAGGAGGAAATAGAGGTGTTCTGAGGTAGAAAACAGAGAGTCAAGATTGGGAGAGAATAATCTTCAGTTTAAAAATAGGGCTTCTCTTCTTTTTTTATTTTTTTGTAAGGTTATAGTGTATTGAAAATGAAAATTAAGGAGTAGTAGAGGAGTACTAGAGGACTTTAAAAGAAATAAGAGAAAAATAAAAATAGAAAATAGAAAAGAAAAAGAAAAAAAAAAAAGAAGAAAAAAGAAAGAAAAAAAAAATTTTTTTTCCCTAATTAAAAAAATCGTAAAAATCTATGGAAATGAAAGTTAAGGAGTAATGGGGGAGTAATAGGGGATTTTAAAGGAAAATAAAAGAGAAAAAATAAAAAAAAATAAAAAAAAAAGAGAAAAAAGTAAAATTATATCTAGGAGTTTCTCTGGAGCTGTTGCGGTCAGTGTGGATTCGGCTCAGTTTCAGATAGCTCCTCGTTCCAGCTTATGCTTGTCGATATCTACAGGCCCCTTCCGGTGTAGTCGGTGTTTTCTAGAGGGATTTTAACCTGTTGCACCAGTCCCTTCTGAAGCGGTTCCCTTTGTTTATTTGGCTTCTGTTTGCTGGTCTCTTCAGAGCCTTATTTCTGCCCTGACACAGGCGGGCGGAGGTGGACTCTTCTTCAGGTAGCTAGTTCCGTCGCTCCGCGGGGAGGGGCTTGCGCTGCAGGGAGGGGCTGGCGCTGCGGGGACGGGCTGGCGCTGCCGGGAGGGGCCGACGCTGCCCTCTCCGTCTGCGCCGCTCAGGCTCCCGGCTGTTCTATATGGAGCGCGCCCCGCGCTGCGCGAGGTTCCAGTCCTCGGGTGTTCCACAAAAGCGCGGAAGGAAAAGCTGCGCCTGCTCTCAGTGCCTTCCCCGTCAGAGCGGTCCAGGCAGCCAGGGGCTTGGTGGGCGCACTCTCCCCAGGTGTGGCGCGCCCACTCCCTTCCGCGGACCCAGTCTCAGTTTCCGCTGGCGCCAGTCGGGTGCGCGCGCCTTCTGCCCTCCGCGTCCCCAGCCCCAGTCCCCGCCCGCGCCGGTCGGGTGCCTGCGCCGTGTGTCTCGCCGCGACCTTCCCCTCCCCCCTGCCTCCCGCCTCCGGCGGGGCTGGGCCGGTCCGCAGCCTGCGAGCTCTTCTCTGGACTTTCTCGGTCTCTTTGTTCTGCGAACGGCCGGCGGTGTGTTCGGGCCAGTTAATTTACTCTCTCTCTTTTGGTCTCCCACAGTTCAAGTTGGCAATTCACAGAAGCTCCCTCTGATTGTCCTCAGGGCACTCAGGCCCGGACCCTACCCCAAGCAATGCGGCCTAAGACTTCCCGGGATGGATCTCCATCCTTAGCTCTTTTGTCTCACTTTTTATCTTTTATATTTTGTCCTACCTCCTTTCGAAGACAATGGGCTGCTTTTCTGGGCGCCTGATGACCTCAGCTAGCGATCAGAAGTTGTTTTGAGAAGTTTGCTCTGCGTTCAGTTATTCTTTTGATGAATTTGTAGGAGAGAAAGTGGTCTCCCCGTCCTACTCCTCCGCCATCTTGGCTCCTCCCCCCTGGCTATTTACTTCTTAGTAAATTCACTTCATGGTGACAATTTGAAAACATTTTCATTATGTTTTATGTTCTGTTTGCATTAGTTTGTGGATTTTGTCTTTTTCTTGATGATTTGCACATAGTTTTAAATTTTGTACATAGTTTTATTAAATTTTCAAAGAACTAACTCTTAGATTTATCAATTTCACTGTGTAATATTTGTTTATCTGTTGTAATTTTTAGTAATTCTCTAGTAATTCCCCAGTGTCCCAAAGGATTGATTTTTTTTTGTATTTTTATGAAATTTAAAGTGGAAGCTGAATTTATTGTATTCTTTCTCACTCCCCAACAATAAGCACATGTAATTCAAGGTATTTATCTTTGAATATAACATTGCCCAGTTACCTAGCTTTTGCTATTTTATTGTCTTATTTTTACTGATTTACAAAAATAATTGGTGGTTATTTTTTTCTCACAGTACTTTTCCTTGATTCAGAGTCATTAAGGAGGATACATTTTAATTTACAAGATGCTGTATTTTGCAATTGACAATGATATTATTAGTTTATGTTCTTTTTAAATAGTAATCAGATAATGTGGCCAACAAAACTTCTGTTTTTTGGACTTATATTTTCCTCATGACCTAAAATATCCATCATTCCAGCATAATGTAGTAGCTGACTTTCCAAGAAAATGCCCATTACCAACAACCATGTCATGAAAATCCACTTGTTTCCTTAAGAAGTATATTATAGGCTTGAGAATCAAATAATATAGCTCTTTTATTCTTGATACAATTAAAAAATAAAGATTTATTAACCCATCTGTGTTTGAAACCTAAAACTTTTTTCCTGTAGACAAAAATCTATTAGTTTAAGTTAATATCTTCTCTACAACCCTGTCATAACCAAAACCAGCAGGTTTAATTCAAAGAAAATTTCTTAATCAGCTCTATACTATACAATTCAGGGTATAAATTGTGCCATGGAGAAAAAGCACCAATTCCTTTATAGAACCAATTATGGCAAATACAGTAGGTGAATAAATTACAATACTGTTATTTATGGTTTATGACTATATCAGAAAAATACATACAAAGGTTTCTTTTTTTAAAGAACAGAATGATCTTATTTTCAGCCAAGCATTTGATGGACAATTTGGATTAGTTAAGACAGGCTCATTTTATCATCTGAAAGGAGATGATGGAATTAAAGAAGGATTGAACTACTCTGCACAAGAGGATGAGGTGAATTGGGGGTTTTCACAGGACACTAGAGATACAAGTGTGGTGGAATTTCCAAAAAAGTTTTCGAAGAAAGAAGACAGTGCAAAAGTTATGAAAGAGGACTCACAAGTTCCATATAGAATTACTACATGACCCAGCAATTACACTCCTATGTGTATATTTCAAAGAAGTGGGAACAGGCTTTGAAACAAAGCTTGTACATGAATGTTTCCAGCAGCACTATTCATAATAACTCAAAGATGGAAAAACCTAAATGTCCATCAAAGATGCATGAGTGAATCAAATGTGATCTACCTACACAATGAAATATTATTCAGCCATAAAGAGGAATGAAATGCAGATACATGCTACAGTCAGGACGAACCTTGAAAACGTGATGCTAAGTGAAAGAAGGCAGACACAAAATGCCAAATACTATAAGATTCTATTTATATGAAATGTCCACAAGACACAAATCCATAGAGACAGAAAGCAGGTTTGTGGTTGCCAAGGGCTGAGAGGGAGAGGAGTAGAGAGTGATTGCTTCATAGGTAATTGCTTCAAAAAGCTCTAAAACTAGATAGTGGTGGTGATTGTATGACACTGATCATATACTTAATGCCACTGAACTTACACTTTAAAATAGTAAATTTTGTGTTATATGTATTTTATAATAAACAAGATTAAAGAAAAACACTGCTGAGTTGAACATGATTTTAGTCAGAATACTGGTTTACCCTGAGAAGTTTATTTCCCACCCCTGTAATTTAAACAGGACTATTTACAGGAAACGGCAACCCACTCCAGTATTCATGCCTGGAAAATCCCATGGACTGAGGAGCCTGGTGGGCTACAGTCTATGGGGTCGCAAAGAGTGGGACACGACTGAGCGACTTCACTTCATTTGTTTACAGGAAACAAAGTTACTCATTTATCTTTTTAAACATTTTCTGGAGATAAAGAAGGAGCCCTCCACTGGCTATCAAAGAGAGGGACTAGTCAGTGAAAATTGTCCAAATGAAGGAATATCTCTCAAAGGTAACGTAAGAAATCAGTGATAATGATTGCCACTGGGGAAAGGAACCAGAGGACATGTTTGGGAGAAATTGCTTTTCCTCTATACATGTTTGTACTTTTTGCATTGAGATTATAATACCTATTAAAAATTAATTGACTGAAATTTTTCTAATGGTTGAAATAGAAGAGAGACCAAAAAACAGATGTCTAATAGGTACTTCTTAGTTTTGTTTGCTGTGAAATAACCTTTTTGCTTTATTCTCTAAACTTCGATAAAACCTATGACACACCAGTGCCTATAAGGTTGTTTGTTGATTTTTCATCAGAGAAAAGTAAGAAAGTGAGCTATTCTGGGTCTAGGTGGCCAAACAGAAGGGAATAGCCATTGCCATGAGAGAAGACCAAGAATTATAATTTATCAGAAGCAGAGAGTAAGAAATGAGTAGAAGAAATAAAAGAGCATTGAGTGGTTGGGTTTCCCTTAATGTAGGGTGGGGGCTCAAGCTATTTTAATAGGGACAATCATTAAATATTATCAATGTTAATATTCACTTAACATTGATTTAATTTTGCCTAGTGATACAAAATTTCTGTAGAAGAGACTGCATGAGTTGTGGATGCACAGGCAACTAAAATTTGTGCCTCCAGTATTATAGAGTAGTGAGATTAACTCCTGTGTATAGCTCGAAAACTTCCATTGTGATAATACCAAAGGATGAATTTCAGTGGTATCTGAACAGCAGCATTATTGTTGGATTAAGTTACCAAAGTAAACAATAGTAAACTGCAGATTATCAATTCTGGGGAAAAACAGCCAGTTAAGCCAAGAAAAATGATTTCTGAGTATAGATCCAACACTTCTGATGTATAGGAATGCTCTTTTTACATTGAAGTATAGTTGATCCACAATGTTAATTTCTGCTGTACAGAAAAATGATTCAGTGATTCCAGTACATTCTTCAGAAAGTTTTTTCCATTGTGGTTTATCACAGGATACTGAACAAAGTTCCTTGTGCTATACAATGGGCTTCCCATGGTAAAGAATCCACCTGCAATGTGGGAGACCTGGGTTTGATCCCTGGGTCAGGAAGATCCCTGGAGAAGTGAATGGCTACCCACTCCAGTATTCTTGCCTAGAGAATTCCATGGACAGACGAGCCTGGTAGGCCATATAAAATAGGACCTTGTTATATATCCATGCTATGTAGAACAGTTTGCATCTTCTAACCCAAAACTCCCAGTCCATCCCTCCCCTACCACCCCTTACTCTTGACAACTACAAGTCAGTTCTCTGGTTCTGTGTGTCTGTTTCTGTTTTGTAGATAAGTTCATTAAGTCATATTTTAGATCTCACATGTAAGTGATGTCACATGGTATTTGTCTTTCTGGCTTACTTTGTGTAGTATATAATCTCTAGGTCCATTCATCTAGCTGGACTAATGAAATGGCATTACTTCATTCTTTTTAGTGACTGAGTAATGTTCCAATATGACTCTATGGATGATAGCTCACCAGTCTCCTCTATCCATGGGATTCTCCAGGCAAGAATACTGGAGTGGATTGTCATGCCCTCCTCCAGGGGATCTTCCCAAGCCAGGGTTCCAGGGATCAAATCCCACCTCTTGTGTCTCTTGCATTGGCAGGCAGGTTCTTAATCACTAGCACCACCTGGGAAGCATATATATATGCAGTATGTATATATATATAGGCAGATAGATATCTTCTTTATCCATTTGTCTATTGATAAACATTTATGCTGTTTCTATGTCATGGCTATTGTGAGTAGTACTGCTATGAACATAGGGGTGCATTTATCTTTTTAAATTATAGTTTTGTTCGGATATATACAAGGAATGGGATTACTGGATCATGTGGCAACTCTATTTTTATCTTTTTAAGGAAACTCCATACTGTCTTCCATAGTGTCTACCCCAACTTATATTATCCCCAACAAGAGGGTTCCTTCTTCTCCACACCCACTCCAGCATTTGCTATTTGTAGACTTTTTAATAATGACCATTCTGACTGGTGTGAGGCAGTATAGAATAACTCTTTGTGTAATAATTATTTGTGAATATATTCTTCCCAACTGGCTAGCAAAAGAGGTTGAAGTTTCTGTTTACTTTATGTATTTTCTCAGTGCTAGACAGAGAATAGATCCTGAAAAATAAATTTTTATTAAATGATCCCAGTATTTTTGATTAGGGCCCGGAGAGCAGTTAAGAGGAGGTGATTCATGCAGGCAGCTGAGTAATTCTCCTGACTATAAGATCAGGCCTGGCATAAAAGAATGCATCAGTATTCTGAATGGAAAGGTCATAGAGCTCTGTGAATCCCTAAAGTGCAGAACAATTAACATGCTCACTGATGGTCATGTTAAAATTGACATTCATCTTAAGAATTTGAAAATCATTTCAAAGGGCATCAAAATATCATTTTTTATCATAAAAGAAAACCAGACTTTGAAGTGAATATATATTTATTTACCATTTCTTCAGAACTTCCATGGACCAGACACTAATATGATAGATGCAAAGATGAAAAAGATATAATCTATGTCTTCAAATTGTTCACAAAGTAGTAACAGAAGTAAACATATAGCAAAACCTTATCAAGTTATGAGAAATATGTTTAGTAATATATAACACAAGTGTAGTGAAAACATGGAGATAATATTTAGTATAATTATAATAGTACCAGAATAATTATAACATCTGTTACCTGTGAATTTCAACTATATTGCATCATAAAAAACTTTGATTTGTATAATTATTTTTCTAGTAATAGCAGTCCCATACAAAAATTTAAAGACATCTTTTTCTTCTAATAATGTACCGTCCACATGTATTAATGCATACAACTAGGCTCATGCAATTCTTATTGGTTAAATTTGTAGTAGAAATGTAATGGATTGTTATTTAAAATATTTAGAAATAGAATAATATTTTATTATATATTATGGACATTTTGGATGTATTGTTAGAAACTGTAGAGCTAGTTAAATATCTGCTTCCTAACGTAGACTCTATTAGTTTAAGATTCTACATTTTTCTGTGGTGCTTCATTTCAAATTTTACCACTTAGTCATTATCTGTGTTGCCTTGGATACCATGTCATTTGTAAAGCTTCTATACTATGCAGAAAAGTGTTTCACTTTAGGACTGTCATTTTGCAGAAAGATTTTTTTCCCCACTTCATTTTGTTCTATACTTTGAAATAAAACACAATGGCTTAAAGATTATTTGCAGAGGAGCCCTAGGATTTCCTAGCTTTTAGACTTTCTGTTAAGTCACCTGTAGTCTGTAATCAGTGGGGTTTAATCACAGTCTTGATCTTTCTGGTGTTAGATGGTAAACACTTTCCACTTTGTTGCACCATTTATGACCTGCTATTGTTTTCTAAAATCTTTTCAACTAGGTAAAATTTGAGATGTTTTAATGTAATTTTAAGTTTCTAGGTTGAATTCTGTTAATATTTTTCTGAAAATTTGAAGAAACTGGGCTACCTAATTATGAGGTACTTCCATATTTTCTTACCTTTAATTTAACGAGCTATGAGAAAAATGAACAAAAAAAATGAACAAAAATCAGAACAAAATTCTGATGTTATATAGAAAGGAAAGTGACTTATAACATGTCATACTTGTAATGATCATCTTTTACCACAGAATATCTCATTCTAGTACAAAACATTACAGTGATTGTTTGGCAGTTTGCTATGTATATATTTAGACACACACACACATACACATATCTGTGTATGTATCAAGCTATGGTTTTTCCAGTAGTCATGTATGGATGTGAGAGTTTGACTATAAAGAAAGCTGAGCGCCGAAGAATTGATGCTTCCAGACTGTGGTGCTGGAGAAGAATCTTGAGAGTCCGTTGGAGAGCAAGGAGATCAAACTAGTCAATGCTAAAGGAAATCAACCCTGAATATTCGTTGGAAGGACTGATGAAGCTGAAGCTCCAATACTTTGGCCACCTGATGGGAAGAGCTAACTAATTGAAAAAGACTCTGATGCTGGGAAAGATTGAGGGCAAAAGGAGAAGGGGGTGACAGAAGATGAGATGGTTGGATGGCATCACTGACTCAATGGACATGGGTTTGAACAAACTCCAAGAGATAGTGACGGACAGGGAAGCCTGGTGTGCTGCAGTCCATGGGGTCGCAAAGGACTGGACATGACTTAGTGACTGAACAATAACAGCAATCTGTATACACACATATATGTATATCTTTTTTTGATTGAGGAAGTGAGTTGTCAGGATAAGCATTTAAAACAATATTAAAGGAAGTAGGAAACAACTGGCATAACAATCATATGTGACTTTTTCCTCCCATCCTTAAATATTTTGCATGTTCACTTCTTAGTCATTTAGTGAAGACACAAAAGTAAACCTTCCATTAGTTCCATCAAATGCATTTCCAAGAAGTAATTGTTGGATGATGAAATATTGACAGTTTAAGAAAATCTTTAAGGAGCAAAGTCCTTGAGTCATTTGAGAAGTATCAATAATAGCATGGCTTCAATATTTTCTACTTAACTTTTCAAATCCAAGTTCTTTATTACATTGCTGCCAAGTATGAACTGAGGACCAGAGGCTCTGGCATCACCTGGGACCTTGTGAGAAGTGTAGAATCTCAGGCCACATCCCAGACTTACTAGATTATTATCTTCACTTTGAAAAGATTTCCAGGTATGCTACATGCACACTAAAAATTGAGAATCATTGATTTACTTGTTAGTCTTCATTAAGGAATCATCCCTGAAAGGAAATAAACAAGGGTCAGCCTATTACATGTTATGCACAAATATTTTTTTTCATTGGTTTTTAAACTTGTTTTACATAGAAACAATGGTTTTTTAAAAGTCTTGGAAAATAAAACCAAGACATCTATGAGTAGATTCTCTAGTCTGATAATTCCAGCATTTGGATCATGTGGGAATTAGCATCTCCTGATTACCTTTTTCTCTGAGAACTGTCATATTTTCTTGGATCTTTCTATATTTAGAAAGTTAGGATCTCGTCCTGAACCCTTAAAATATTATGCTGTGGACTCTTGAGTTCTGTTAAAATTCTCTCTATGATGTGTGTGTGTGGTGTGTGGTGTCATGTCCTGGTAGGCAACTGACTTGTTTAGGTTCAGAATGCGTTCTTTTTAGACTTCTGTGGGCAGTGGTCCCAATGTAAATTCAGTTCTGAAAGTCTTTGCACGCTGTTTGTTCTGTATTCTCCTCAAGGCTTGGTCTGGGTCTTGGGCATTGGTTTATATTATAGATCAGTTCTCAAAGACATTGGTCTCTACTTTGCATATATTCTGTGTGGCATGAGAATGAGCCCAAGACTTGTGCCAGTTCATAGGGGTGGGCAATCCTCTTTATTAACTCTATCCTTTCCAGACTCTTCTCTATGCTCTCCATTTCCCAGGGACACATTTTCCTTGCCCTCTTGCTAGAAAGCTAGAGTTTTATGCAGAGTTTTAGTTTCTTGAACTTTCTTGCAGTTTTCTATGACTTTTACCCTCAGGGAAAAATGGCAAGAAAAAGAAAAAAATAAATAAGATGAATTTTCTCTGCATTCCTGGGAACGCAAGATTCTTGGATTCTCTGGCCAGAGAGACATTTTTTCTTGAGATTTTAGGTGTCCGTGTCCTGCCATTGCAGGACAGCTTTGCGAATAGGGCAGGCTTTAGGCAGAGGTGAAGGAAGGAAGGCTAAAAAACAAACAAGCAAACAAAAACATGGGGAGGCAGGCGGTTACTCCAATACTCTGATTTACAGAGGTCCCCTTCTGTCCAAGGGCATTTTTTCAGATTTTTTTTTTTTCTTTTGCCATCTTTGCATGCTGTGCAATTTTGCTCTCTAAGAAACAAAGATGGTGGAGAGAGAGAGATGCTGTAGATTCATCTCGATACAAGTCATTCTTTAAAGTTTTACTTACTTTTCCAATTCTCATGCTATTGTGTAATTTTCAGAGCCACATGTAGTTGCTTTTTGTATTGGGTTAGCCAAAAGCTTCATTCTGGTTTCTCTGTAACATCTTTTGGGAAAACCAGAATGAAATTTTTGGCCAGCCCAATATAATGTCCAATATAATGTTTAGCTGTAAACATTGGGAGAGATTAGATTTAGTGGGCTTACTCCACCTTGATGGAAACCAGCAAGTCCATGAGAGAGTTTAAAATTCTTGATTAATTCATTTAATAGATATGAATGTGTATGTTATTAGATATGAGTATATGTGTACGTATAGATCATATCTTTTATGTAAGTTTGTTGGCAGTTATTTCAGTGTTTTTAGGCTTCCAAGTTTTTTGTTGAGATGTTAGCTTTAAGACTTCTCAGTAGTCATTTGAATAAAATGTGTCTTTTTTCCTCCATTGGTTTGACTATTACATACTTTTTAAAAAAAATTATCCTGTTTTGTTTTCAGAGTATTTCATACATCTGTGATCCTTTGTCTTTTTCACTTTTGGAAAATTCTCAGAAATTTGCTCTTCTAAAATGGCTTCCGGTCTGTATGTTCTCTTTCTCTCCTTTCTAGATGTTAATTTCATGCATGTTAGACATAGTAACCTTAACCTATTGTCTTTTAAGCTAATTTTTTTTTTTCTATTTTTGTATCTGTGCTTTTTCTGTGTTTCAGAATGGGCTTTTAAAATTGTCTGTCTTCCACTGCTGAAGATGGTCTGGTTATGCCATCAGAGCACACAGTAGGTCACCATTTGTATCTCTCAACTACGTGTGCTTTTTATAGTAAGTTCCTGATGTTGGAGAATAGATTTTTCAGAATATTGATGAGTCTTGTATCTGAGGAAACTTATGTTAGTGGGACAAATATAGCCTTTAGTGTTCCAGTTAACATTACGGTTACAAGTGACAATCAGTGTCTGTTTTCACTACCCATTTTATATTTCCCTTATTTCTTGCTGACATCTCTGTTGCTACATGAGGTCTCAGACTCTGTTCACTGTTCTTGTGACAGTCTGTGGCTGTTGTATTTGTCTATTCACTGTTAAAGCAGAGGCTCAAGGATAGCCCAGTGGATCACCTGAGCTAACACCATAACCTGAGCCTATTCTTGTTTGCTCTCTGCGAAATAAAAGTTCTGCCTTCTCCTAACAGTAAGTGTTAATTACCTCTGTAAGTGTAGTGACTCTTTCCTGTTTGATGATTTTTAAACATAAGAAAGTTGAAGTTACTAAGCAATAGTCATAGTTTAGAGATTGATGGAGCTCTTCATAGATACAGAGAACAAGCAGATAAACACCTGACAAGAGAGAGAGGGGGGATGAAAGAGATAGACGAAAGAGATGAAGAGGTATAAGCTCCCAGTTACAAAATAAAAAAGTCATGAGAATTAAATGTATGGTGTTGGGAAATAGTCATTTATAATGTACTATCTTTGCATGGTGACAGTTGGTAACTAGACCTAACAGTGATTGTTTCGTAATTACAGAAGTATCCAATCACTGTGCTGTGTACCGAGAATTAACACAGTGTTGCAGGTCAATTCTACTTCAGAAACAAACAAGCTCATGGTAAAAGAGGTCAGAGTTGTGTTACCAAACATGGAGGGGTGGAGGAGGAGGAGTTGAATGAAAGTGGTTAAAGGTACAATCTTCTAGTTATAAGATAAATTAGTACTAGAGATGTAACATACAACACAATTAATGTAATTAACACTGCTCTATGTTATGTATGAAAGTTGTTAAGAGAGTAAATCCTGAGTTCTCATTGCAAGGAAAATTGGTTTATTCTTCTTTTGCTTTGTATCAACAGGAGATGATGAGTTATTGTGGTCATCATTTCATGATGTATATAAACCAAAGCACTATGCTATAGGCCTTAAACTTAATACAATGCTGTATGTCAGTTATATCTCAATAAAAATGATCTGTCTTCCAAATCACCACTGGTTTCCTATATGTCTGTGTTTAATCTGCTGGGAGATTCATCTATTGAGTTCTTATCTTTAGTAGTTTTGTGTTTAAGAGTTTTCACTTGATTATTTTAAAAATTATAATTCTTTGATAAAAATTCTTTGTTCTTATTTACCTTCTTAAATATATCTATTGTAGCTGCTTAAAAAGTCTCTATGTCTAAAAATCTAATAGCTAACAACTTCAATAACTGAATAATCCTCAGACTGTTTCTATTATCTTTTTCTTCTTCTTCATCCAATAACTTGGTGTTTCAGTAATTTTTTTTTGAATGCCAGCCAAATTTATAATAGTTATAAAGGCTTTGGATGGTGCTGTTTCTGTAAATCATTTCATAGGTTTTGATGAAGGAGTGAATTGGCTCAATCTTGATGTTCACTGTTTGTAAGGCTTGATGTATTCTTGATTTATGAATACATTATACTACTGTCCTTTATGAGTTCCAACTTAAAGCTGGAGTCTTATTAGGACCTGACTGTCAATACTATTTTCCCCCAATCTATGATACTGCTGATAATACTTCCTTTTTGGTTTTTTAATTTCTGCTTTCAAAATAAGGATAAAAATAGTGCAGAATGTCATTCTCATGTCAATGAGTTTTCCTTTTATCTTCATCAAGCAGCTATGCTGGCTGCCAAACTAGCTCTCTGATGTTTCAGACAGATGGTTTTATATTTCATCTACGTCTTTTTATTCTTGGTTTAGGGGTCAGTCTAGACAAATTGGCCCATCTTTGCCAGAAAAGGAAATCCCATAAAGGAGTTTTTCTTTCCTGGTAGTTTCATTCTTATGTATTACTCTATAATAAACATAATAGTGGAGACTTGTATATTTGGACTGATATACAAATGTCTATGGACATGTGCATTTTTGTGTCATTGACATGTTTAATATTCTAATTTCAAAGTGGATTATCTTCTTTTCAACTTTTTATATACACTTCACTCTCTGAGAATTTAATAAATCACTCACCATAGAAACACTTGTTGCTTTAGCATCTCTTCCTCAGGATCCTCAAAATCACATTCTTCCAAATGAGCTTGGCAATAGACTGAAAGACACAAAGTCTTCCAGACACAATGGAGGAACTAATGTTCCAAGGTTGTCCACCTGAGAGATATTTATTACCCATAAAAATTACTTTGATTTATCCTAGTGACTGGGACTTCCCAGTTGGCTCAGTGATAAAGAATCCACCCATTAATTCAGGACCCATTGGAGACACAGATTCAGTCCCTAGGTTGGGAAGATTTCCTGGGTCGGGAATATCCCCTGGAATGGTAACCCACTCCAGTATTCTTGCCTGGAGTATCTCATGGAAAGAGGAGCCTGGCAGATTACAGTTCATGGGATCGCAGAAAGTCAGACACATCTGAGTGACTGAGCACACACACACACTAGCGACTACACCCGATGTTTATTTCTTATAATGACTCTATTAGTTTTATAGATCCGGATTCCTTCTTAGACAGCTCTTTTGATCGTCACTTTCTGGCGATTGGTCTGTTATTAGCATCAGCTTGTTTCCACATTATTATATATCTCTTCCCAGCCAAAATAATGTTGACTGAAAAAAATTTGTTAGGGCATCCATCTGTATCTTTACAATTTTGATCTTCTTAGCTGTGTACCATACTGGCAAGGGTACCAGACATTCTGACATTCTATTTTACTTAAGCCTATCTTATTTATGATTCAACCAATCACAAAATCCTCATGAGATCAAAACCAGGCAGATTTTATTAAAATAATACCCCACACCTGGCCACCATTGCAACTAGTCAGATATTTTTAAATCAGGGATTTAATTTAATTATTTTTACCCCAAATATTTTGACATTAGGAGAGGTGGGCAATAGAATCTCACCTATTTTTTTTTTCTCCCAGCTTTATTGAGGTATGGCTGACAAGTAAAATTGTATATATTCAGGCTGCACAATGTGATTTTTTAAGGTGTATAAAGTGATTATTTAATATATGTATACATAGTGAGTTGATTACCACAGTCAAATTACTTAACATATCCACTATCACACATAATTACATTTTTTGTTTCCTTGTGGTGAGAACACTTAGGATCTCCTCTCTTACCAATCCTTGTCAAAATTCCAAAGACATTTTCCACAAAAATAGAAAAAAGTCCTAAAATTTGTATGAAACTGCAAAGGACCTCAAACAGCAAAAATGTCTCATCTATATTTTAGAAAGAAGCAATGGTCATGGTATATAGTTAGACCTGTGATAATTTCAGAAAATTCCCCCAAGTTTTTGTCAATATAAGATAAAATTAAATTGGAGAAATTAGCATAATGGTAGTGTTGTTTTTAAAAGTTATGCATCATATACTGAAGTAAAGCATTAAGTAATTTTGAAAGCATGCCAAATATACAAACATGAATAACAACTAAACTTACTAAATATATTTGTCAGTCATAATTTTTTTTATAGGAGTAGCCTTCATGGTTACTTTCTCCAATGGTTATTTTTGATTTTTTTGTCTCCTACTCACAGCTGTGTCATTGTCATTTGGAATCAGTACATAAACTTAGTGTATATTTGTGCTTGTGATGACAGAATACATCTGTCATCAACATTTATGTTGTTAGGCAAATGCCACTGTCTCATTGTTGAGAATGACACATAATGGATCTATGAGTTTCATTCCTTTTGAAGGTCACTGTTCGGAGAAAATATGTTTCATGACATTTATTGTGGCAAGAAAAACTTTGAAGTGATATGCAAGCTTTGTACCAACTAGACTGGTTTGGGACTTAAAGAATCTCTGGAAAGAGAGAAGTGAGTTTTAGTAGAAAGGCTCCTGGGAGAACAACAGCAAAAATTTTGGAAGACAGAATGATGTAGTGATTATTTGTCCTCCGGCCAGATCCATCATTCAGATAGGTCTAAGCTCCAGAGAGAGAGGGACCATGAAGAGATACTGAAAGAGTGGTTGGTATATATAGGAAGTTGGAAATGTTAGCTACTCA
Organism: Dama dama; assembly: GCF_033118175.1. Classification (NCBI taxonomy): domain Eukaryota; kingdom Metazoa; phylum Chordata; class Mammalia; order Artiodactyla; family Cervidae; genus Dama; species Dama dama. The sequence continues at coordinate 53,451,931 of NC_083710.1, forward strand.
GTCATATCCAACTCTGTGATCCCCTAGAGTGCAGTCCACCTGACTCCTCTGTCCATGGAGTTTCCCAGGCAAGAATACTGGAGTGGTAGCCATTCCCTTCTCCACGGGATCTTCCTGACCCAGGGATTGAACTCTAGTCTTCTATGTCTTCTGCATTGCAGGCAGATGCTGTACCATCTGAGTCACTAGGGAACCCTAGTATTATATATATAACCCTCATGAAAACTGGAAGTGCAAGGGGTATTTTGTGACAACATGTGAAAGCTAAGGTGTTGTGGCTAGAAGAGAACTCTAGAAGGAATTATCAAATCAGTAGGCAGTTTTAATGCTGTGAAATGCCATCACACAGATTAGGAGAAGGTAACATTCATGACGGAAAGTAGTACAATGGTGAACAGTGCTTTCACCTGATGCTAAGGTCGGTACCAAGAACAGGACCTGGAACAAAAATGAGGAAACAAGTAGACTACTTATGATTTCTTGGTACCACAGGCTTCATCTCCTTTTCTTGTAAATTGTTACTAGTTAGAACCATTTCTGGGTGGCCCTACACAGCTTGGCTCATGGTTTCATTGAGTTAGACAAGGCTGTGATCTATGTGATCAGTTTGGTTAGTTTTCTGTGATTGTGGTTTTCATTCTGTCTGCCCTCTGATGGCTAAGGATACGAGGCTTATGGCAGCTTCCTGATGGGAGAGACTCACTGTGGGGGAAGCTGGGTCTTATTCTGATGGGCAGGACCATGCTCAGTAAATCTTCAATCCAATTTTCTGCTGATGGGCCGGGCTGCATTCCCTCCCTGTTGTTTGGCCCGAGGCCAAACTATGGTAGGGGAGATGAAGGTAATGGTGACCTACTTCAAAATGACTAGTGCATGCACTGTTGTATTCAGTGCCCCTGACATGCAACAGGCCACTATCAACTCACGCCTCTGCTGGAAATTCCTGGACACTCACAGGCAAGTCTGGCTCAGTCTCTTGTGGGGACACTGCTTCTTTCTCCTGGCTCCTGGTGTGCACAAGATTTTGTTTGTGTCCTCCAAGAGTCTGTTTCCCCAGTCCTGTGGAAGTTCAGTAATCAAATCCCATGGTCTCCAAAGTCAAATTCCCTGGGGGTGCTCAGTTCCTTTGCCAGATCCCCAGATTGGGAAGTCTGTTGTGGGTTCTAGAACTTTCTTAACAGTGCAAGAGTTTCTTTGGTATAATTGTTCTGCAGTTTGTGTGTCATCTGCTCAGAGGCTCTATGGTGTGGCTAATGGTGACCTCCTCCAAGAAGGCTTATGCCATATGCTGCATGGCCCAGGTCTGCTACAGCCAGAGCCCCTGTCCCTGTGGCAGGCCACTGCTGACCAGTGCCTCCACAAGAGGCACTCAAAGGCAGGTCTGACTCAGTCTCTGTGGGGTCTCTGGGTTCTGGTGCGCACAAGGTTTTGATTAAGCCCTCCGAGCATCTCTGCTAGGTTGGGGTTTGATTCTAAATGTGATTGTGCCCTCCTACATCTTGTTGGGGCTTCTCCTTTGCCCTTTGACATGGGGTATCCTTTTATTGGTGGGTCATGACAGATGGGTCATGGTGGAGAGTTCTGAAAAAACGTGGTCCCCTGGAGAAAGGAATGGCAAACCACTTCAGTATTCTTGCCTTGAGAACCCCATGAACAGCATGAAAAGGCAAAAAGATAGGACACTAAAAGATGAACTTCCCAAGTTGGTAGGTGCCCAGTATGCTACTGGAGAAGGGTGGAGAAATAACTCCAGATAGAATGAAGAGACAGAGTCAAAGCAAAACCAGCACCCAGTTATGGATGTGACTGGTGATGGAAGTAAAGTCCAGTGTTGCAAATAACAATATTGCATAGGAACCTGGAATGTTAGGTCCATGAATCAAGGCAAACTGGAAGTGGTCAAACAGGAGATGGCAAGAGTGAACATCAACATTTTGGTAATCAGTGAACTAAAATGGACTGGAATGGGTGAATTTAATTCAGATGACCATTATATCTACTACTGTGGGCAAGAATCCCTTAGAAGAAATGGAGTAGCCCTCATAGTCAACAAAACAGTCTGAAATGCAGTACTTGGATGCAATCCAAAAATAACAGAATGATCTCTGTTCATTTCCAGGGAAAACCATTCAATATCACAGTAATCCAAGTCTATGCCCCAACCACTAATGCCAAAAAAAGCTGAAGTTGAATGGTCTACAAGTTGAAAGGTCTACAAGACCTTCTAGAACTAACACCAAAAAAAGAAGTCCTTTTCATCATAGGGGACTGGAATGCAAATGTAGGAAGTGAAGAGATACTTGGAGTAATAGGCAAGTTTGGCTTTGGAGCACAAAATGAAGCAGGGAAATGGCTGACAGAGTTTTGCCAAGAGAATGCACTGGTCATAGCAAATACCCTCTTCCAACAACACAGCAGATGACTCTGTGTGGATATCACCAGATGGTCAATACCAATATTAAATCAAATTGATTATATTCTTTGCTGCTGAAGATAGAGAAGTTCTATACAGTTAGAAAAAATAAGCCTGGGAGCTGGCTGCAGCTCAGATCATGAACTCATAGCAAAATTCAGACTTAAATTGAGGAAAGTAGGGAAAAAGACTGGACCATTCAGGTAGGACCTAAATCAAATACTTAAGATTATACAGTGGAAGCAAAAATAGATTCAAGGGATTAGATCTGACACAGTGCCTGAAGAACTATGAACAGAGGTTTGTGACATTGTACAGGAGGCAGTGATCAACACCATCCCCAAGAAAGAAATGCCAAAGGCAAGATGGCTGTCTGAGGAGGCCTTACAAATGGCTGAGAAAAGAAGAGAAGTGAAAGGTAAAGGAGAAAAGGAAAGACACCCATCTGAATGCGAAATTCCAAAGAAGAGCAAGGAAAGATAAGAAAGCCTTCCTCAGTGATCAGTGCATAGAAATAGAGGAAAACAATAGAATGGGGAAGAATAGAGATCTCTTCAGATATCACTGGAACATTTCATGTAAAGATGGGCACAATAAAGGACAGAAACAGTATGGACCTAACAGAAGCAGAAGATATTAAGAAGAGGTGGCAAGAATACACAGAACGGTACAAAAAAGATCTTCATGATCCAGATAACCATGATGGTGTGATCACTCACCTAGAGCCAGACATCCTGGAGTGTGAAGTCAGGTGGGTTTTAGGAAGCATCACTACAAACAAAGCCAGTGGAGGTGATGGAATTCAAGTTGAGCTATTTCAAATCCTAAAACATGATGTTGTGAAAATGCTGCCCTCAATATACCAGCAACTTTGGAAAACTCAGCAGAGGCCACAGGACTGGAAAAAGTCAGTGTTCATTCCCATCACAAAGAAAGGCAATGCTAAACAATGCTCAAAACAATACTGCACAATTGCACTCATCCCACCTGCTTGCAAAGTAATGCTCAAAATTCTCCAAGCTAGGCTTCAACAATACATGAACCAAGAAACTTCCAGATGTTCAAGCTGAATTCAGAAAAGGCAGAGGAACCAGAGATCAAATTGCCAACATCCGTTGTATCATCAAAAAAGCAAGAGAGTTCCAGAAAAACATCTACTTCCGCTTTATTGACTACACCAAAGCCTTTGACTGTGTAGAGCACAACAAACTGTGGAGAATTTCTAAAGAAATGGGAATAACAGACCACCTGATCTGCTTCCTGAGATATCTGTATGCAGGTCAAGAAGCAACAGTTAGAACCAGACATGGAAAAATGGACTGGTTCCAAATAGGGAAAGGACTACATCAAGGTTGTGTATTGTTACCTGCTTATTTGACTTATATGTGGAGTACATCATGCAAAATGCTGGGCTGGATGAAGCACAGGCTGGGATCAAGATTTCCAGGAGAAATATCAATAACCTCAGATATGCAGATGACACCACCCTTATGGCAGAAAGTGAAGAGGAACTAAAGAGCCTCTTGATGAAAGTGAAAGAGAAGAGTGAAAAAGCAGGCTAAACTCAACATTAAAAAAACAAAGATCATTGCATCCACTCCCTTCATTTCATGGCAAATAGATGGGGAAACAACAGAAACAGTGACAGACTTTATTTTCTTGGGCTCCAAAATCACTGTGGATGGTGACATCAGCCATGAAATCAAAAGACACTTGCTCCTTGGAAGACAAACTATAACCAACCTAGACAGCATACTAAAAAGCAGAGACATTACTTTGTGACAAAGGTCCATGTAGTCAAAGCTATGTTTTTTCCAGTAGTCATGTATGGATGTGAGAGCTGGACCATAAAGAAAACTTTGCGCCAAAGAATTGATGCTTTTAAACTGTGGTGTTGGAGAAGACTCTTTCGAGTCCCTTGGACTGCAAGGAGATCCTAATGCAACCAGTCCATCCTAAAGGAAATCAACCCTGAATATTCATTGGAAGGACTGATGCTGAAGCGGAAACTCCAATACTTTGGCCACCTGATGCAAAGAGCTGATTCATTGGAAAAGACCCTGATGCTGGGAAAGATTGAAACCAGGAGGAGAGGAGAAGGGGACGACACAGGATGAGATGGTTGGATGGCATCACCAACTCAATGGACATGATTTTGCGAAAGCTCCAGGAGATGGTGAAGGACAGGGAAGCCTGGCGTGTTGCAGTCAAAGAGTCAGACATGCTTGAGTGCCTGAACTGAACTGAACTGAGAACCATTTCAGTGGTAAATGCAAAAACTATATGTAAATTAGCTCTGGAAAAGTAGACATGCTTGAGTGCCTGAAATGAACTGAACTGAGAACCATTTCAGTGGTAAATGCAAAAACTATATGTAAATTAGCTCCGGAAAAGTAGAGTTTTTAACAGGCTCATATAAATGCAGAAAAGCAAGTATGTTTGGCTTCAAGGAAGCTCTCAAGGGACTCTGAGAAACTCTAAATTCAGGACTGAAACAGTTCCTTCTTCCATCACCCTGTCTACCCCTCCTTACTGCTCCCCCTCCCCATGCTGTTCTTCTCCCTACTCTTGTATATGTAGTGTGATTTTTTCATATTAATAAAATGATATGCCAATGGAAAGAATGAAAATCAAAAAAATATATATATGTCTGTACTCAGCAGTCCCACTATGGGGAAGTTATTCCATCAAAATAAGGAAGTAGATGATAAAAAATACACACACATTTACATCAAATGAGTGCATTGTAAAATATGAGTGTGTTTATGTATGCTTTCCTATGCCTAAAGTATGTCCTGGAAGGATGTGCAGGAACATGTCATTGGTGGCTGCTTTGGGAAAGCAATGTCTTGGTAAGGTCAAGAGGAGAGGGACATCACTTCATGTTCTATAGTTTCACCATGCTTAATTGTACTACCAGAAAATCATTTTTCTATTTCTCATGTAATTTTAAATGGTGAAAGGAAACCTTACAAGAAAAAACAAATGTAAAGTGTTTTAAGAAGAGGATAGAATTCATAATGCAATATCTCACTGCATGAACATTTTTAGGTCACTGTTTGACCAAAACATACACTGTATAAAATGCAGGTGGTGGAGTACCAAAGATCCTCGTTCGTTGTCATAGTGACATTATCTACTATGTTTCATATTCTCTGTTTGACTAATCAGTTGAAGCTACAGGAGACTTGCCTCTAGCTTGTTTGGGCTTTGTGAAGGGATTGAAAGACAAATTCATGGAGAAACAAATGCACACAGAAGTAAAATAGGACTGCTGCTATTCCATTTATTTATTCTTCGTTTTTAGTCATTGTTGATAGCTGGCCTTGGTCTATAACTCACAGAGGCATCCCAACAGCTACCCAAAAGCCTATGTTAGCATATTGTCTTAAAGTGGTAAGCCTGGGTGGGATGAAAATGACTCTGGGATTGGATGACCTGGTTTCCAGCCCTAGCTATTCCACTTATGAAATGTCTATCATTTTATCATTTGCCAATAACTGTACAGTTTACAAACTGCCCTAGTTAATCCTCATAACAGCTCTGTGAGAGGCATGGTACTATTACCCCTATTCTAAAGATAAGAGATCTCATTTTAGAAAGGTTACAATACTTGCTCAATTTGAGAACAGTTGATAATTGGAATTGAAAGAGCAGTGACACAAATTTAGGTTTGTAGATGCCAAACCCAAAGGCTGTTTTAAGATACCATTGCCTAGCAAATCATGCCATGTAGAAACATTTAAGGTAAAATAATAAACATTAAAATGTAATAGGGTAGATATGTAAGATATCGATATGAATAAAAATAAAGATCAAAGTATAATTCAAGACAAATATATCAAATGTGACAGATAAGGCATTGAAAACAGAAGTCTGGATTTGTTTTTACAAATAATATCACTTCCTGAATAAAGAAATAGTTTTCACTAAGGATTTGTTCAGTCGCTCAGTTGTGTCTGACTCTTTGCGACCCCATGAACTGCAGCACGCCAGGCTTTCCTGTCCTTTACTATCTCCTGGAGATTTTGCAAACTCATGTCCATCGAGTTGGTGATGCTATCCAACCATCTTGTCCTTTGTTCCTCTCCTGACCTCAGTCTTTCCCAGCATCAGAGTCTCTTCCAATGAGTCAGCTCTTCACATCAGGTGGCCAAAGTATTGGAGTTTCAGCTTCAGCATCAGTCCTTCCAATGAATATTCAGGATTCATTTCCTTTAGGATTGACTGGTTTGAGCTCCTTGCTGCTCAAGGGACTCTCAGGAGTCTTCTCCAACACCACAGTTTAAAGGCATCAATTCTTTGACACTCAGCTTTTTATATGGTCCAACTCTCACATCCATACATGACTACTGGAAAAACCATAGCTTTGAATATATGGACCTTTGTTGGCAAAGAAGCAAAGGTCCTCTGTTAAGGATAGACGAATTCTTTCATAACTTGAAAATATAAAAAATAAGGAAAAAAACAACAAAACAACAACAAACCACGAAAGCATTCGAATTAAAGCCATATAGAAGACAAGTGTTTTTGCATGCCTACTGTTGACTAAGTCCTGGTAGGTTTTGACGAGTGATTTTCAGCTCAACACTCAACTGCCACTGTGCCCTTTCATCATCTGTGGAGCTTTTACAAATACCAGTGAAAGTGAAAGTGAAAGTCGCTCCGTCCTGACTCTGCAAACCCATGAACTATACAGTCCATGGAATTCTCCAGGCCAGAATACTAGAGTGGACAGCCTTTCCCTTCTCCAGGGGATCTTCCCAGCCAAGGGATCGAACACAGGTCTCTCTCATTGCAGGCGGATTCTTTACTAGCTGAGCCACAACGGAAGCAGATACCAGGACTTGGATCCAAACACCAAAATCCTGATTAGGTTGATCTTGAGAATTGTCATTGGTAAGCCCTAAGAAAAGACCCTGATGCTGGGGAAGATTGAGGGCAGGAGGAGAAGGGGACGAGAGAGGATGAGCTGGTTGGATGGCATCACCGACACAGCGGACATGGGTTTGGGTGGACTCCGGGAGTTGGTGATGGACAGGGAGGCCTGGCGTGCTGCGGTTCATGGGGTCACAAAGAGTCAGACACGACCAAGCAACTGAGCTGAACTGAACTGAACTGAAGCCCCTAAGTTATGGAGTGAAGAGGACATGAAAGAAGTGTTGTGGATCTTTTTCTCACATCTTTTGGGGAAGATACTAACTGAACATAAGATAAAATCATAGTCATAATATCAGGAAACACTTTCATTTGTGTAGCATATACACACCAATTTTAAAAACATTACATCCAACATGATCACATTTTATTCCTGCTACAATCTTAAAAGGTTTTTAATTATTTTCTAATTTCACACGTGTTGGTAATTGCCACCAGTAACTCCCTCTTCACAAAATTTATTTAAAAATTGTATTGCACTATTATTATCAATGTAAAGCTCAGCTGAGAGGATGAAAAATATTCATATATATCAGTAATATTATCTCTATTTTTGGAGCATAGCAACCAAATTTTAAAGGATAAAATGAAAAAAAAAAGGCTATAATTAGCCATGAAAAATTAGAAATGACAGGTTTCAAGATGATTTGAGGAATAGAATATTATTTCCTCATGTTATAGTTTTACATTCAATATCACCATTATTCACTGTCTGGAAACCACAGAGACATTACCAAAGCATTATGTTAGGAGAAATTATAATACTTCATAAGAGGACAGGTATTAGGGCTGCAGAACTGAAAAATACAGAGGACGTGGGGAAAAGGGAAATCTAAAAGGTGCTACAGATGTCAAACATGATTTCCCTGCAGGAACTGTAAAGTGGTTACAATGGAAGAAAAATTTCAAAGTGGGTGTAAATGTAAAGAACGTGGCCATGTCAATTCACCAGTTGACTTTGAGCAAAACTCGAGTGCTGACTTTCTTTCATCAATTCCATGATCCTCTAAATTGTAAGGAGAAGTAATCTAAAATGTATGTGGAAAAGAGCAAGTGTAGCAAGACATTGCCAGCCTGGATACCTGATCCCTCTGAGGCTCATAGAATTGAACTTGTTATAAAGAACACTGAACCACTGAAAACTCACTTTGCTCTGATCCTGGAAGACTATAAATCTTTGGCCACTTCTAGACATCTCCATATCAAGCTATTTGAAGGATTCAGAAGAGTTGAATTGGTGTTGGCTGTAAGCTTTAAAGGTTTTAGATGACACTGATAGGGAGAAGGAGGAACCCAAATCTGAGTAAGTTAAAACTTTAATGAATGTTGTAAAACAAGAGATAGGAAGAAATTACTTCTGAGATCTGTAAACAATAATCCCCTTGTTGGTTCTGAGCAGGGTAACTGTTTGACTAGAGATGCCTCAGTTTCTAATACAGTGGATGCAAGCAGTGAAGGCAAGCAGTGAGATTCAAGGAGAGACATTGAAATATGAAATCTGGCAAATAATGATTTACATGACTTTGAAGATGGTGATTTCCAAGTTCTGAGGTTGAATATTGCTATAAAACCTTTACTGTAGACACATTTTTACATTTTTCCTTCTTGTTATATGGTGATATTTTATTGAAATAGCAGTATATAATGAAATTCATTCTTTTCTTGTGTCTACTGTAAATTTATATTAAAACAAACATGAAATACTAGCTTTAGTGCATCAACTAGCATAAGTTAAAAATCCTGGTAATCTGCTTCCTGTCTCTATGTACATATTCTAGATGCTTCGTATAAATGAAATCCTGCAGTATATGGCCTTTTGCATCTGTGTTCTTTCACTTAGCATCATATTTTCAAAGTTCATCCATGTTCTATCATATATCAGTATTTTATTATTTTTTGTCACTAAATAATATTCCTTTGTAAAATGCATTTTTAACTATCAATATATTATGATGAAAATCACCTTCTCTTTTTTTTCCAAAAAATTACATTTATCCTGAATTCTTGGACAGAGAGAATTCCATAAGAAAATCTGATATATTTTAAGATTAACTGAAAGAATTTAGAAGGCCAAGATGTCAGATAAAAGACCCAAGATGGGAAAATCCTTTAAATATATTTTCAAAGACTGAAAACAGAATTTCTCTTTTGTGTGTGTACTCCCCTGAAAGCTTGCCAGTTTTTCTTTTTTATTAGGTGGCTTTTAGTCACTTAATATATATATTTTTTCAGTTTTGTTATTTGACTACTCAGTTTTTTCGAGGATTTCCATAGTGTTTCCTCTGGTCTCACTGTCTTCACTGGGTTTAAGTGGTGACTTTTGGTCTCTACCTGAAGATCCATATGTTGGCATCATGAAAACAGAGATCACAAACAAGAAATAAGTGTGTGGTTTCTAAAATTAACTAAGGTTGAAGCACAAAAATACATGGTTAAGATTTCTTTAAAATAACACATAAAGCTCAAATGAAACAAGTCCAAATTTCTTGGAACATCATAATTTCAAAGTGCAGATTCATATGGAGAAATGCCTTGCTTTTACTCAAAACAATAAAATGAACTGGCGGGAGAAATGGGAGTTGCAGTTTTCACTGCTGATATAAAAAAAGATATTTCTCGTTAGAAGTTCATTAGGTTGCAATGAACTTACAGTGTTATTTTGAGAACAGTAATCAGCCAGGAATAATCACTTGAATCAAACAAATCATCTATGAAATGGAATTCGTTTTCTATACAGGAGCAGGTTAATATTAATAGATTGTATGTCACTGTATTATAAGGAAATGGTGGTGCCCTTCCCTGGACCACACAAAGGAAATATGGATGAACCTCCTAGTAGGTATTTAACTTTTTGACTTGTTTAAGTAGCAAGTCTGGGGTGAAATTGATGTGTAAGGAAGTAGGGAGAGGAGCCTAAATATGTAATTTCATCTTCTGTATCAAGAAGAGAATAGATGTTTTCCTCTTTCCCTTTGCATCACTAGTTCTATACACATTTATTCTGATCACTCCCAAAGAGAAGCACTTAAAAAATAGACTTCCTTTCAAAATTTCTCATAAGTGGTTCTGTTGACCTAACGCTGTTAAACATTGTATAGAGATTTTACAGCAATAATTCTCAGTGCTCTAAATTGAATATAAAACATTACCTTCGCCTTCCTTATATTCAGAGAAATTGAACATAATATTTTTGTTCTGCCAAAGCCCAAACTGTGCATACTTTATATATCTGATGGACAAAAAACAGCCATTCCCAGCAACAAACTTTAATTGCAATGTGCTACAAGTCACCAGCATTTGTAGCATGTAGCTTATCAAAGATAACTTGTAGAAAGGCATCTTGAAAGGGACAAAAAGGATCAATCAAATTTCAAAAGCTGAGAATGTGAGCAATACTAATGGAGTCTAGTGTTGACTTTTATCTTTTCCATTGATCATTTTGGCTATGCTTTCAGGTAATTATTTAACATGAGGAGTGGGAAAGATATTTGGAGGGGAGGGGAACTGACACTAGTTACTAGGAGATTTTTAAAAATCTCTCATTGTGAGTGGGCGTGTACACATATGTGCTCCATGGTAGAACTGGGAAAGAGGTTAATTTCATGAAATTGAAAATTATTTTATTCCACTATTTTAAAATGTAATTATGGCATATAGAGTTAAAGTGGTTTGAGTCCATAATATTGTAATTACAATATCATGAAAAACTGTCATTGACTCTCTCCTTGGACCATCAACTGGAAAGCGAATAATCAGTATGCAAAATGAGCTCATTCTATTATCAGGCAGTCCTAAATGTTAGTTTTTTAGGTATTATCCTATTTCAGTTTTCATTTTGATTTTTGGAGCAACAAGAACAAAGTCTCCTGCTTGATATTCTTACATATTTGAAATAAATATTGTGTCTCCCTGTAGGCCTCTCTTCTACCCAATAGAGTTCCTAATTCCTTCAGTTATTTCCCTTAATCAAAGATTCTCATACCTCTCATCATTCTAATAAAATTTCTCAAGCCATCTTCTACTTTGTGCCTTATAAAATGATCAAAATTGAAAATAATGTTTTAATATAATCTAAGCAGCTCAATGCAGAGGGAGAGACTTATCTACCTACTCTGATTTGAACTAGAGAATTCAATTCATGTAGCCTAAAATTAAAGCAACATTCCAGTAGCTGTTAAACTGTCGGCTCACATTAAATTTGTGGTCAACAAGTTTTAGTGTAAGTGCCAGAAAGCCAGTTCTTTCCCCTCTCTCTTTTTCCATTTAGAAGTTTATCTGGTTCGACACCAACTAGTATGGCTACTATCAAATAATTAGAAAATAATAAATGTTCTTGAAGATGCAGAAAACTGAAATCCTTACAGACTGGTGCTGGGGGTGTAAAATAGTGCAGCCATTATAGAAAAGGGTGAGGAAGTTGTTAAAAATAAAAAATAGAACCATATGATCCAGTCATTTCACTTCTAGGTACATATCAAAAATAATTCAAAGCAGGATTTCAAAGAGATATCTGTCACCCATGTTTATTACAACATTATTTACAATGGCCAAGAAGAGAAAGCACCCTGATCTCCATGGGTGGATGAATGGAAAAAGAAATGTGGTATATGTACACAATGGAATATTACTTAGCCTTGAAAAGGAAACATTCTGACACATGCTACAACATGGATGAACCTTGATGATCTTATGCTAAGACAAATAACCTGTCATAAAAAGAAAATTATTGTATGATTCCATTTATATTGGTTATCTAGCATAGTCTAACTCATAAAAACAGAGTGTATCTAGGATGAGTGAGTGAGTGAAGTCGCTCAGTCGTGTTTGACTCTTTGCGACGCCATGGACTGTAGCCTACCAGGCTCCTCTGTCCATGGGTTTCTCCAGGCAAGAATACTGGAGTGGGTTGCCATTTCCTTCTCCAGGGGATCTTCTCGACCCAGGGATCGAACCCGGGTCTCCCTCATTGCAGGCAGACGCTTTAACCTCTGAGCCACCAGGGAAGCCTAGAAGTGGGAAATTAAATGTAGTTAATTTTAGACTCATTTTAACTGTTAAAAGGATTTGATTTAGGTCATACCTGAATAGCCTAGTGGTTTTCTCCACTTTCTTCAATTTCAGTGTCAACTTGGCAATAAGGAGTTCATGATCTGAGCCACAGTCAGCTCCTGGTCTTGTTTTTGCTGACTATATAGAGCTTCTCCATCTTTGGCTGCAAAGAATATAATCAATCTGATTTTAGTGTTGACCATCTGGTGATGTCCATGTGTAGAGTCTTGTGTTGTTGGAAGAGGGTATTTGCTATGACCAGTGTGTTCTCTTGGCAGAACTCTATTAGCCTTTGCCCTGCTTCATTCCGTACTCCAAGGCCAAATTTGCCTATTACTCTAGGTGTTTCTTGACTTCCTACTTTTACATTCCAGTCCCCTATAATGAAAAGGACATCTGTTTTTGGTGTTAGTTCTAGAAGGTCTTGTAGGTCTTCATAGAACTGTTCAACTTCAGTTTCTTTGGCATTACTGGTTGGGGCATAGACTTGAATTACCATGATATTGAATGGTTTGCCTTGGAATTGAACAGAGATCATTCTGTCGTTTTTGAGATTGTATCCAAGTACTGCATTTTGGACTCTTTTGTTGACTATGATGGCTACTCCATTTCTTCTAAGGGATTCCTGCCCACAGTAGTAGATATAATGGTCATCTGAATTAAATTCACCCATTCCAGTCCATCTTAGTTCGGTGATTCCTAGAATGTCAATGTTCACTCTTGCCATCTCCTGTTTGACCACTTCCAATTTACCTTGATTCATGGACCTAACATTCCAGGTTCCTATGCAATATTGCTCTTTACAGCATTGAATCTTGCTTCTATCACCAGTCCCATTCACAACCGGGTATTGTTTTTGCTTTGACTCCATCCCTTCATTCTTTCTGGAGTTATTCTCCACTGATCTCCAGTAGCATATTGGGCACCTACTGACCTGGGGAGTTCATCTTTCAGTGTCCTATCTTTTTGCCTTTTCATATTGTTCATGGGGTTCTCAAGGCAAGAATACTGAAGTGGTTTGCCATTCCCTTCTCCAGTGGACCACATTCTGTCAGAGGAAGTGAGAAATAGATTTAAGGGACTAGATCTGATAGACAGAGTGCCTGATGAACTATGGATGGAGGTTCGTGACATTGTACAGGAGACAGGAATCAAGACCATCCACAAGAAAAGGAAATGTGAAAAAGCAAAATGGCTGTCTGAGGAGGCCTTACAAATAGCTGTGAAAAGAAGAGAAGTGAAAAGTAAAGGAGAAAAGGAAAGATATTCCCATTTGAGTGCAGAGTTCCAAAGAATAGGAAGGAGAGATAAGAAAGCCTTCCTCAGCAATCAATGCAAAGAAATAGAGGAAAACAGTAGAATGGGAAAGAATAGAGATCTCCTCAAGAAAATTAGAGATACCAAGGGAACATTTCATACAAAGATGGGCTCAATAAAGGACAAAAATGGCAGGGACCTAACAGAAGCAAAAGATATTAAGAAGAGGTGGCAAGAATACACCGAAGAACTGTACAAAAAAGATCTTCATGATCCAGATAATCACGATGGTGTGATCACTCACCTAGAGCCAGACATCCTGGAATGTGAAGTCAAGTGGGCCTTAGGAAGAACCACTATGAACAAAGCTAGTGGAAGTGATGGAATTCCAGTTGAGTTATTTCAAATCCTGGCAGATGATGCTGTGAAAGTACTGTACTCAATGCACAAGCAAATTTGGAAAACTCAATAGTGGCCACAGGACTGAAAAAGGTCAGTTTTCATTCCAGTCCCTAAGGAAGGCAATGCCAAAGAATGTTCAAACTACTGCACAATTGCACTCATCTCACACATTAGTAAAGTAATGCTCAAAATTCTCCAAATCAGGCCTCAGCAATACATGAACCGTGAACTTCCAGATGTTCAAGCTGGTTTTAGAAAAGGCAGAGGAACCAGAGATCAAATTGCCAACATTTGATGGATCATCAAAAAAGCAAGAGAGTTCCAGAAAAACATCTGTTTCTGCTTTATTGACTATGCCAAAGCCTTTGACTGTGTGGATCACAATAAACTGTGGAAAATTCTGAAAGAGATGGGCATACCAGGCCACCTGACCTGCCTCTTGAGAAACCTATATGCAGGTCAGGAAGCAACAGTTAGAACTGGACATGGAACAACAGACTGGTTCCAAATAGGAAAAGGAGTACGTCATGGCTGTATATTGTCACCCTGCTTATTTAACTTATATGTAGAGTACATCATGAGAAACGCTGGGCTGGAAGAAGCACAAGCTGGAATCAAGATTGCTGGGAGAACTATCAATAGCCTCAGATATGCAGATGACACCACCCTAATAGTAGAAAGTGAAGAAGAACTAAAGAGCCTCTTGATGAAAGTGAAAGAGGAAACTGAAAAAGTTGGCTTAAATCTCAACATTCAGAAAACTAAGACCATGGTATCTGGTCCCATCACTTCATGGCAGATATATAGGGAAATGGCAGAAACAGTGGCTGACTATTTTTCTGGGCTTCAAAATCACTGCAGATGGTGATTGCAGCCATGAAATTAAAAGACGCTTACTCCTTGGGAGGCAAGTTACGACCAACCTAGACAGCATATTAAAATGCAGAGACATTACTTTGCCAACAAACATCCATCTAGTCAAGGCTATGGTTTTTCCAGTGGTCATGTATGGATGTGAGAGTTGGACTGTGAAGAAAGTTGAGCACTGAAGAATTGATGTTTTTGAACTGTGGTGTTGGCAAAGACTCCTTGCGCTGTTGGCAAAGATTTCCTTGGACTCCAAGGAGATCCAACCAGTCCATCCTAAAGGAGATCAGTCCTGGGTGTTCATTGGAAGGACTGATGCTGAAGCTGAAACTCCAATACTTTGGGCACCTGATGTGAATAGCTGACTCATTGGAAAAGACTCTGATGCTGGAAAAGATTGAGGGCAGGAGGAGAAGGGGATGACAGAGATGGTTGGATGGCATCATCGACTCGATGGACATGGGTTTGGGTGGACTCCAGGGGTTGGTGATGGACCGGGAGGCCTGGTGTGCTGTGGTTCATGGGGTCTCAAAGAGCTGGACACGACTGAGCGACTGAACTGAACTAACTGTTAAAGAAGAGTGATAGTTTAATTTTTAAAAAGCTCAAAACATCTATCCTTTAAAGGTATTATTGAGTTAAAAAATTGTATGCTATTAAATAATGAATGATTTTCTGAAAAGAAGGAAATGTAGCCCTACATAAAAAAGAAGTAACACATCAAAAATACTTTTGCTTGATCTTGCTACATTATTAGCTAGTTCCTGGATAACTTTTAAGGGTGTATATATGATGCTGGATTTAAAATTACCTATGTGGTATTCTAACTCTTTCTTCTTTTTTTTTTTTAAGTTCTCTGTTCTTTATGTTTCACAGTCTTTTTAAAAATTGCCAAGTTTTAACTTTTTATTTTGATATGTGTTTATAGGTTTGACTTTCTTGTCATTAATGGGATGTCAAATGTCAATAATAACTAGCTGCTTAGGTGATGATGAGATAGGGAGAGATTAAGTAGGTTATCTTTGTAATACTTACGAAGCAGATCAGCTATTTATTGACTATATCTGGTGAAAGCATTTTTCCCCAGCTTGCAGATTTTTAGATTGCTGAAATTGAAACCGAGGGTCTTACAATATTTGACTTTTGCTGACTTTTTTTCTTAATGAATTCACTTAGGAACCATAGAGTATCACACTTAGTACATAATTTGCAGGATCAAATCACTTGAGAGCCATAAACCATTGTGTTACTATAATCAGAGTAAGACCTTCCTTATACATGGAATCATTTAAAGCAGTTGAAATTTAAGTATGGCCTCATTCCAGCTCCTAAAATTTAACATCAGGGAATGGAACAGAATTAGACTTCTTCCATTAGGCACTATACCTTTGGTCTCTTTATTACACAAAAGGCTTATCAAGCCTAGAAATTCATAGTTATAATGCATAATTGGTTTTTAGCTTTTAAAGAGAGCATGAAATTTATTACACAAGATGCTGATGTAGAAGATATAATTTTAAAATATGGAAGGCATCTTTGTATAAAGCATATGATAGGCATACAATTTTTTTTCTCCATATAGTTATCAAGTTTTCCTAATGCAATCTACCAACTTATCTATCATTTCCTCCTTGTTTTGAGGTACCAGGCTTACTATATTTCAGGTTCTCCTGGGCCTACTTCTGGACTTCATATACTAATCTATTTCTCTATTTTCCTATTACTGTGGCAGAAGCACATAGACACCCAAATGCTATGGTTCTGACACTCATTAATGAATTGAGGGAAGAAATCAAAAGCCAACAATTCTTCACCACCTTGTTGGGAACACATAGTGCTCTTTTTGTTTTTTGATCACCTTAAAGCCTTAGACATACATCACATTCAAGAGGAAAGCCAAAAATAATAGATAGTATAAAGAGAGTGACAATTCTGTGACTTCAAACATTTTGGCCTTGAGACTCGTACATGTGGTTGACTTTCTTTCGATGACAAAAAATGCTCTTCTTGAGGTGTATCTCCAAATGACTTAGTGAATTAGGCTCATCTTGGATAGATGCAGCTTTCTTACAATGTTTTTCAGGTGGTATACTATTATTTCCATTCCTATCACAATAGCACTAGTTCTCTCTCCTGCTTACTTAAAAAATGAATAACGTGCGAATTTCTAATTAAGTTTTACTTGGAGCAAAATGAAGACTATAACCTGGGGGACAGTGTATCAGATTGCTCTGAGAAACTGCTCCAAAGAGGTAGAGAGGAAGGCAAGTATGTATGTGATTTTAGTGAAGAGAGAGTACACAAAATCAAGCACTCTTTTTAAATTTTTTTTTAAGAAGGTTTCTGCTAGTCCTGAGGAGTAGCCATCACTATGAAGGACTTTGGTGCTTTTCTAGATATGAAGAGATGCAAGAATTGGGCTCATAAAATCATCTCCTGAAAATAGATAACTATCTAAAGAACTGTTCTGCTAGTTTTTCTAAGAGCACAGAGTGCCTTATTTCTGATCTCCACTTTGAATTCCTTTTGGGGGTGTTGAGAGTCAACAGTTGCAGTAGTGCATGGTTTAATCCTTATAGAAGTAGATGGCAAGTGCCAATTTGTAGCTGACACCCTTATTTCTCATAGTTTGGTCTTATAATAGCTATTTATATTTTCACTCTAATCATATCTCTTGGCCCCTTCCCACCCCACAAACTTATCAGATTGATCTAAAACAAATCTTGGGTGGTGTGGGATATCTTCATTGGATTTCCCTGGACTACTGTGTACAGATCCAATTCCTAGACCAGCATTTAAATGCCCTGAGACCCTAGTTAAGTCTTTCCACCTCATTTCTCAATACCTGTGTGTATCAGATAGTCTTCAGATAAGCTGTGTGCTTTGCTGTTTTTCAAGTATGTTCTATGATTTACCACCTCTGAGTTTTAAACTATCATAGAATTTTAGAACTTGAAGCAAATTTGAAGATGATCTCACTCAATACTCAATGAACAGATACAGAGATTGAGGACAATGTGGTTATAAGTAAAAGGATTTGCACTGCCATTTGGATCCCAGACTCAGAGACCAATGCTATTTCCACTACACCAAATTTACTTTGTTCTTGCCTTTTCTTCTCACTCCAACAAACTCTCCCTTCCCTTTCCCTGTCTGTCAAAATCCTTCCCTTCCTGAAAGGTTTAGGTATTACTCTCCGTAAAGCTTTCCCTAATCATCTTAGTTAAAATGGTTTAATATGGAACTCTGCCCTCCTCTTCATGAACTTATATTCAGACCTATACTGTGGTATTTATGTTGTATTATCTCCCTCCATGTGTTTTGCAAGAAGAAGCTGGCAAAAGAAGCACCCTTTTGGTCCACAGCACATTGAAATTACTCAAATAATATTTGAGTAAAGGCCCAGAAGTGAAATCACTCAAGAATGATTGACCACCTATTTTTCCATATTATATGTATGCTGGGGTGTAAGACAGAGACCCTGGAATAGTATGTCTTTTTCCTTGAGCTAAAACTAAAAATCTTGAAAGCTTGCCATGAATTTCCACTTCTGTGATTTGACAACTAACCTTACATCATCTTGAAATGAGAGTGGCAACAGCTCCTTGTCAATTTTCCAAATATTAAACTAATCACAGTGCTATTAGAAGAATCATCAGAAAGAATCTAATGAGAATCAGAGGGTTGTAAACTCATTTGATACTTTTTCCACTTCCTTCTTTTCTTACTTTCCCCCACAAAGCAACATGTATGGATCAGTGATGCCAAGGTATGCAAGGTGTATTAATGTGAGTCAGCAGATAGAAAGTCAAGAGAGAAATGAATATGGAAATAATATATGATTATTAGGTTTATTTTTTAAAAATAGAAACTATATGGTAGTATTAGATGATTATTGCTAAGCAGAAAGCAAAAATAGTTAAAAGACATTTATAAAATTCTAAGTAAAAATCAATTCACAAAAAATGAAGTGATGGTCTGGCTAGAGGTCTACCAGAAGACTTCAGTTTGGTACTAAAACAACAATAGCTACCACTTTTTTTTTTTTTTTTAAGGGAAAAACCGGATTATTTCTGGCTGTATTCCAGGCCCCAGTTATTCTGAAAGAAAAGTACAGATGAGTTCATTATTAAGGAAAGATTTGTTTAGTAGTTTAAGAATTTCAACCTGTTAGAATTAGGAGAATGGGCAAAAGGTGAGTCATTCACTCCCTCATTTATGAGAGGCTGCCACAATGTCAATCAAGACAGAAAACACTACAGCAAGTTTAATTTCTTTCTGTTTTTCTTTTTTTTATTGACTGAAATACCACTGATTTAAATGGAATTGTTTTGCTAATGCCTTTTAAAATTAACATATTTCGGGGACAGCACAATTTCCAAGTATTGTACTGACCAAAACTTTGTAGATTAAATGACAGTGCCAATATTGTAATTTGTTCTAATCTTGCTTCTTTGTAAAAGAAAAAGTAATGAATACTAATGGAATGGAGTTCTAGATATGCTTTCTACTCAAAATCAAAAGTTGTTGTCATATCTACTTAGTGGAGAAAATTAAAACTTTAAATTAAAAAGAAAATCGTTGGGTTCGGATTTTCTAAAAGAAACTTTATCAGATTACATTTCAGGACAGAAAAGTGCAACGTCTAAAATTTTGCTTTATGAAATGAAGTGAAGGTACTCAGTCGTGTCCGACTCTTTGTGACCCCATGGACTGTAGCCCACGAGGCTCCTCCATCCATGGAATTTTCTAGTCAAGAGTGCTGGAGTGGGTTGCCATTTCCTTCTCCAAGGGATCTTCCCGACCCAGGGATTGAACCTGGGTCTCCCACATTGCAGGCAGAGGCTTTACCATCTGAGCCACCAAGGAATCCCTGGTGGTGTTATGAATCCCTTTGCTTTATGAAGTTAGATAAATCTTGAATCAACTCATAATTCATTATCTAATCTGCTTGAAATCAGGGAGATCTCTTAATCATTCCAAGATTGTTTACTCATCTATAAAATGGACATTGAATGAGGTTTTGGTAAGTAACAAATATAATGTATTATACAAATCATTCAGTATGGTGTTCAAAACATAGAGAGTTCTTAATAGATGGCTCCTTCTACTAACGGTGGTCTCATTATCATCATTCCTGTCATCAGTGGCATTACAATAGTCAGAGCTTAGGGCACACAAAAATTAAGGTGATTCATGCTGATGTCCTGTCTAGACACACAATTGGTTCCAGCAATCATTAGCATTATGTATGGATGATCCATTCATTTTAATGACCAAGTCATACAAAATTATGCAAAATTAAATTGCATGATAACTTCTAAATAAATAATCAAATTAGTGCTGTAAATAATAAAATATCCAGCAGCTACTTCTGGAAATGCAAATCTAATTGTATTAACTCTCCTGCTTAAGGCCCTCCAATGACTTTTCACTGTACTTTGAATACATTCAGATACTTTAAAATACCCTTACAGGCTCTACAAGATCTGGCTTCTGGCTCTCCCTCTGGCCTCATTACTTCCCTTTCCCTTCTCCCCTACTCACTCTATTTACTAGATATTCTTGCCTTTTATTTGGTCCTGAATATGCCTAACATCATCTCTGTTATGTCACTGTTTTCTTTCTTTCCTGTGTCTAGTTACTATCCAAAGTTGTGTGTCTGTGTTTCTGCAAATATTGTAAATGTATATACATATATATGAGTCTGGCAGGCAGCAGTCCATAGGGTGGCACAGAGTCAGACACAACTGAAGTGACTTAGCACGCACACATGCATCTTTGCATATATAGTGGCATCGATATATATTTATACTGATTTATATACATACAGTCAAATATATATATTTACATTCTATCTCCCTTTTAGAATGGAAGTTTTGCAAGACCCAAGACAATTGACATAATGCATAATTTTTATGTCTTCGGTGCTAGCAACTTAGGCACATTGTAGGCACACAAATATTTTGTGCGTAAATGAATGAAATATGCTGAGATGTGGTCACTTCATTTTTACCTTAAATTGTACCTTAACCTTAAAAGATCTTCCCATTTTTTAAGTAAAGAAAAATTTATTTATATGTAGTATTTATTTTTGTTTTCTATTTAGAAATCTTAGTATATAAATTAACTGTAAAATTTCTGTAGGAAAAGATCTACTTTTGTACACTCTACTGCATGCTTTTTAAGCTCAGAAACCAAATATCTGAAAAGTTAATCATGATGTTTTTTGTAAGGTCAAAGTTATTACGCATGGAAGCCTGGGGACAGGTTCTAACAGAATTTTTCATAAAACTAGTTTCACAATAGTTTGATAATTCAAGGCACAGAGCCTATTCACACTTTTCTATTCTGAAATGCTGGGAATTTACATTGGATAGAATTTGGAACAGAGCAGCAAAACATGCATTTTCATAGATCTGTCCACTTGAGGGATTTTAGAAGTTGCTTTTCCACCTTTTCTATATTGCTCGTTTCAGAGGGTCAAAGATTCAGAGTTCAAAACAGTGATCTCCTGGGAGCTATGGATTTGTCACTATGGCAACAAGCACAGTAAATCAGTAATCAGGGACAGGAAAAAAGATTGTCTCCTATTGTTCCCCAAGTAAAAATGGTATCAACAAAACTCTACTTCTTCAAAGCAGATACATAATCTTAGTATAAATGTGACCAGTATTAGTTGCAAGTCTCTTCATTTCTGGCATTTTATTCTCCTGAACTAAAAATTGAAACAGGTGAAAGAATATCAGTTTTGAGGAAAGCCATTATTTAACTGCTCTAAATTGCAATGCCACTTATTAATATCAGTTTCTAACTTTAATATACAAACTACTCAAGGTCAGAGTAAGCATAAATGAAGGTTAATTGCTATTCATCTAATAGAATAGTAAGAGAAATGGAAGAGACATTTAGATTAACAAAGAAGAAACGTTAGAGGTCAAAACAGTATCTTACAAAGCCAATTGCATTTCAGCAATCATGAATAAGGCTCATACGTTTGGGCACCTGGATGGAGAAAATTTACCTTCTGGAATCTAGAAACGAAGTAACTAGAGTTGTGAATACTGCTGTTTCTCTTCGTTAAGAAGCCACCTGCTTTTTAAGGAACCTCCATACAGTCCTCCATTATGGCAGTGTTAATTTTCATTCCCACCAACAGTGCAAGATGGTTCCTTTTTTCCCACACCTTTTCCAACATTTATTGTTTGTAGATTTTTTGAAAGAGCCATTCTGACCAGTGTGAGGTGATACCTCATTGTAGTTATTTGCATTTCTCTAATTATTAATGATGTTGATCATCTTTTCATGTGCCTCTTGTCCATCTGTATGTCTTCCTTGGAGAAATGTCTATTTAGGTCTGCTCATTTTTTGATTTTTTTTTTTTAATATATTGAGCTGCATGAGCAGTTGATGTGTGGACATGGCAGGGTAGGGGAGGAGGGGTGAAATGAATTGGGAGATTAGCACTGACATATATACGCTACCATGTGTAAAACAGACAGCTGATGGGAACATGTATAACACATGGAGCTCAGCTTGCGGTGCTCTGGTGACCTGGGGGTGGGGGATGGGATGATAAGGAAGGTGGGAGGGAGGGGATATATGAAAATATATAGCTGATTCCCTTTGCTGTACAGCAGAGACTAACACAATATTATAAAGCAACAATACCCCATTAATAAATAAATATTTGTTGGTAAAAAAAGTCACCAGCCGGTTGCTGTTGGGACTGGGTGGCTTCACAAGGAAGCATTATCCATGGAGACTTGAGGCATGTGACAAGGGTGAGAGATTGGCATAATTGTTGGCATCAGAGCTCTCAGGAGCACTGGTCACATTGTACTATAATGGCTGTTTACATTCCATTACCCCTGCCTAGACTGTGAGGTCCATGTGGGAGGAGACTAGATTTTATCATCTTTCTAATAGTAAATGCCAATTCACCCTGCCTAATATTTAGAAGTTGCCAAAATATACACTGAATGGATACAAAAAATGACCAGATAAATAGATTCTGTCATGAATTCAGCATTCTGTCCACTTCCACCCAGTCATCTGTCTCTGATAATGATGCTCAGGGACCAGTTAGAAGGATATGAATTTGTCTTTAATAGGACTAACTAGCTCAGAATCAGTAAGTCCTCAGTTCAGTCGCTCAGTTGTGTCCGACTCTTTCCGACCCCTTGGACTGCAGCGTGTCAGGCTTCCCTGTCCATCACCAACTCCCAGAGCTTGCTCAAACTCATGTCCATCAAGTCAGTGATGTCATCCAACCATCTCATCCTCTGTTGTCCCCTTCTCCTGCCTTCAATCTTTCCCAGCACCAGGGTCTTTCCCAATGAGAGTTCTTTGCCTCAGGTTGCCAAAGTATTTAATAGGCTATGAAAAATCTTCTTTTCTTAATTCTCCTTCCTGATTCTGACATGCATAAGTTATGCTAATAATTCTTTGAGGTGACAACAGTCAAAGAAAATTTGCACCTGATGGAATTAAACAGCCAAGGAAGACTTCATTCAAGATTATTGCAGTCCAGAGAGAGATTGACTTCAGTTCCTTTGAAACAAAAGACAGACAGTTCTTAAGCACCCAGGTTTGTTGTTTAGTTGCTGAATCATGTCCAACTCTTTGTGACACCATGGACTGCAGCTTGCCAGGCTCCTCTGTCCATGGGATTTTCCAGGCAAGAATTTGGAGTGAGTTGCCATTCCCTTCTCCAGGCTATCTTCCCAATGAAAGGATCAAACCTGGGTCTCCCTCATGGTGGGCAGATTCTTCACTGTCTGAGCCACCAGGGAATTGACACTTATTGATGGTAAGCTCCTACCCTCTCACAGAAATTGGGAGAGATAGGCTTTATCTTTCTTGATTATATCCAAAGAGATAATTCCAGGTCCTGGAGAAAGTCAGTCCTAGGCTGTAAAATTGGAAAGAGGCTGGGAGAAGATTTACACCTTAAAGGGGCAAAAAAAAAAAAAAGAATTTACCATTAAAAAAATTAATTTTAACATAGTTTTTTTTAGAATGTTGTGTTTCTACTGTACAGCAAAATGAATTAGCAATTTATGTGTGTGTGTGTGTGTGTATCCACTTCATTTTGGACTTCCTTCTTAGTTATGTCACCACAATGCATTAAGAAGAGTTCCCTGTATTATACAGTATGTTCTCATTAGTTATCTATTTTATATACCTTAAAAACATGCATTTGGGATTGACACAATTACATGTTTTTAAAGTAAATGTTCTTTCAGAAAAGGGAGATCAGGGCATATTGTCAAGGAAGGAGAGGGTGGTTTATTTTTCACGAAAAAAAATTGTCAACAATGTACAGGAGGAGAATGAGGATTTAGAAAAGTACTAGATTTTACGATTAGAAGAAGACTTCATAGAGACTTTATAGCTTCAGGTAGCAATGAGGCAAAAGCCAATTTTCAGGGAAAGTGAGTAGTTGGGAATCAGTAGCAGGAGGAATCCACTAATTGAAATTTTTTAGTAAAATAAGTAAGAGGGAAAAATGATTATTCAGAGATAGTGGGGGGGTGGTGCAGAATTGAGCATCTTTGAGATAACCATAGGGAAGGATACAGAGTGATAAATACTGGGTTATTGTCCTCAAGAATTTGGGAAGGAATCATACAAAGATCATGTATAGAAGGATTAATCTTAAATGGAGATGGAACACTTCTCCAAGTGAAAACAAAACAAAGTGAAGTATATATAGAAATGAGGATCATGTTCTTCCATTTTGCTCCTGACATAAGTATCAACACTGAATTCTTTTACTGGGAAATAATGACACTCTCGCTGAAGATACATAAAATGCTAGTTTGCCAAGACATTAAGTCTGTGACCTACACAGACTTAAATAGGTGCAAATAAATAACAATAAATAGAGGACTTAATTTTAAATATTTCTCTTGGATGCAACTTTTGTCTTCCGAAATACTCTTACCTGACAAGAAAATTTAAGAATACTATATAATCTATTGCTGTTGTTTAGTGCCTAAATCATGCCCGGCTCTTGCGACTCCATGCACTGTAACCTTTCAAGCTCCTCTGTCCATGGGATTTTCCAGGCAAGAATACTGGAGTGGATTGCCATTCCCTTCTCCAGGGGATCTTCCTGACCCTGAGATCAAACCCACATCTCCTGTATTGGCAGGCACCGAGCTATCAGGGAAACCTGTGTAATCTATCAGTTGTTGGGTTATTAGTTCTCATTGCTTCTTGGTGTATTGTCACTTTTTGGTCATATCTTCTGTAAGCACTTTATTTTAATCTGTAGCTGACAAAGCATTCATCATCTCAGTGAGAAATTAAGAAAAATATTGTTGTAAACTAATAACCTAAATACTTAAAACTTTTGACAGGTGCCTTTTATATTTGTCCTACGCTTTCACTTATGTTCATGAGAATTTCTCTCCGCCTCTATCTCTTTCTTCTCCCTCTCCACACCATTTCCATCTCCATCTCTACCCTATCTCCGTCACCATGTATCCATTTCCACTTCTATCTAGATAGGTTTGGAGCTTGTTTAGTTTCCAGTAAGCATTCAGGCTCTACCTAAAATCTCTTGTATTCAAAAACTAATTGGATTAATTGGCATTACAGATCTGTCATTTTTTGTCTCCTGGAAAGTCCCTGATTTGGCGATCATTGGGAAATTCTATTAAACTGTCATAGATGGGGCTTCCCTGGTGGCTCAGTGGTAAAGAATCCATCTGTCAATGCAGGAGATATGGGTTTGATCCCTGGTCTGGGAAGATCCCATATGGTATGAAACCTGGGCACCACAATTACTGAGCCTGTGCTCTAGAACCTGGGATCCATACCTGCTGACCCTTCACGCTGCAAATGTTGAAGCCTGAATGCCCAAAGCCCATGATCTGCAACAAGAGGGGCCACTGCAATGAGAGGCCCAAGCACTGCAACAAAGAATAGCCCCCGCTTGCTGCCACAACTGGAGAAAAACCTGCCCAACAATGAAGAACCAGCACAGCCCAAAAAAAATTATTTAAATAAATGATGTAATGGATGAAATTTAAGAGGCGAATACAAAATCCCTTTGTGTATTATGGTTTGTGACACTTCCCCAAAGCAGGGAAATGAAGGCTTTAAAAAAACATTATTTTTTTATTCTTTTAATCAACTCCCTAAAAAAAAAGTTTTAGATATCTTACTATACCACTACATCTCTCTATTAGGCAAGTAAGCGCAAAAGATTATGACAGTAGAGATATATAGATCCTTTGCTTTCAAAATATCTAAAAATAGAATCTGTTTACATAGTATGCTGGTAAAAAGCCTATGATAACAAAAATTAGGAATGAAAAATCCCAGACGGCTAGGGATTTAGAGTTCACATACCATCTGCAGTTATTATCCTTGTGGTAATTGTGTACATAAAGCTACCAGATTGGATTTCAAAAGTTCATAGGAAGTATTTACAAAGCCAAAAACAATTCTCTTTGTTGCAATTCTTGACTTACACAAATGCACTTCAGAACAGCAGACAAGAGCACTTGTATTTTCCAATCACTTAAAGACCACATTATGAGCCCAAATCCACATGGTTCAGTGCGTCTGGTTATTAACATTTCTCATGGTCTTTTGAGCATATTTGTTAAACAGTTTTTAATTGCTATTTTCTTTTCCTGTTTAAACAGTAGTTTTTCAAATGAAAAGAAAATCCTGCAGAATTATTTTTTTTTTTTGCATTGAAAATTTAAAATGAAAATTGTGACAGTGTCCTGAGCAAACATTTGAATTCCTTTTCCTTCATTATGTGACCCTGGCTTTTTGAAAGTGCCAGCTATCATTTGGCTCATCACTGAATCATCATCACTACACCCATTGCCTTAGAATAGGAAGTTGGACATAGTTTTTATTTATTACTCCAGTGCTTGATTTAGTGCTATTTACAATTGAATTTAATAAATATTTATGAATATTTTAAAAATTCAAATTTTAAAAGTGAGTTTAAAATACCAATGACAAATGTTTTGACACAGCTGTGGAGAAACTGGAAGCTTTGCACAGTTGGTGGGTGTGTAAAATTGTGAGGTACTGTGGAAAACAGCAGGGAAGTTCCCCAAAAGATTAAAAATAAAACTGCCATATGATCCAGCAATCTCACTTCTAGGTATTTATCCAAAAGAATTGAAATCAGGATCCTGAAGAGATATTAGGTCTCATCTTCACTGTAGTGTTATTCATAATAGGAAAGATATGGAAACAACCTACCAAGTGGGTAGATAAAGAAAAGGTGGCATATGCATACAGTGGAATATCATTCAGCCTTGAAAAATAAGGACATTTTGCAATATGCAACAACATGGATGAAACTTGAGCATGTTGTGCTAAGGGAAATAAGCCAGTCACAAAGACAAACACTGCATCATTCCACTTACTTGCTGTATCTAAAATAGTCAAATTCATAGAACCAAAGAGTGAAATGTAGTTGACAGAAGATGAGGGGAAGGGGGAAACGAGCATACCTTGGCATAAAGTTTCAGTTAAATAAGAGGAATAAGCTCTAGAAATCAGCTGTACCATACTGAACTTACAGTCAATGACACTGTATTGTGCATTAAGAAATTTGTTGAGGGTAAATTTCGTTAATTTTTTAATTAACCCATGTTAATTTTTCTTAACACAATGAAATAAGATATAAAAAAATTAAGTGAATAAAATATTTTAGTCCCACTTAGGCTTTAAGATTTCATGTATAGGACACAAAATGGATTCAATTCTCATTGTCCTAACTGCATAGTTATGTTAGCTTTTTGTAACTTTTTTGCCCCTGGATAATTAGGTTGAACTAAATTCTTCTTTGCCATTAAGTTGCCATTTCAAAGTAAAGAATAAAATTTATCTAGACAATTAAAGTGGACTCCTGGTACATATTACTCTAATTCATAAGTTTATCTTGGAAATACTGAGCACTTACTGTATGGCAGGATTTCTGCTACAGGTGCTGAGTATAAAGTGGTGAACCCGACAGAAACGCTTCTACCTTCATGGAGTTCCCACTCAAAACTAGGCCATTGTATGGCAATGGCCATACAAACAATTATAATTCCCAACTGTGATTAAGTACTATGAAGGGAGACAGCAGTGACCGGTGAGAGAGCAATTAACACCAGGAAATCTACAAACATTCAGGATGATGGGAGGAAGTCTCTTCATAGGGGTCACCATAAGCTGGGACCTACCTGCATTGTGTGCCGACAAAGAAGGAGTCTGTTATTCCAGGAAGAATGAGCTTGAGATGGGAATCAGCTTGGTATATTTCTGAACTGAGAAGAGGGTTTTAGCACAATGGGTCAGAGAGAGAGGAGAAGACACATGGGAGGTGGGAAGTTGGGGTAGATAGAGACCAAATGACGCAGGCATTTGTAGCTCATGATACAGAGTTGCTTGTTTTTGAAGGACAATGGGAAACTGGGAAAAATACAAATATAAGAGCAGCATGGTATAAATTCTTTCTTTTTTTAACTAACAAGTCTAGCTTATAGGAGGTGAGGACTTTGAATAGTGAGGAAGAGGGTGGGAGGGAATACTCCCTATTGAGGAAATAAGTCAGGAAGTATTTTATTGGCAAAATGGTTCATTCAGGTTTTCTGTAACTGAAAAATCTGAACAAAATTTTTGGCCAGGTCAATTCATCTTTGTCTACTTTCATGATTATGAGTTGGTTGAGGAGCAACAGATAATCATAAACTTGAGGGATTCTGTGTGTTGTTAAAATTACTTATGTTTTATCTATGTTTTATGATTTTTCTTATGTTTAGAATCTGTATAAAGTCTTATTTCTTATTTCAATTTGTCTGAAAATTTAAGATCATAATACCATAACTATGGCCTTCATCATGTCATCCAATACAATTTTACTAAACACAGGCTATGTGATAAGAATTGTGCATCACTATAGACATCTACAACTGTCATCCTTTCCCACCCTGTCTCTCTCATGCCCATTGTCTTTTTTTGCCTTTTTGGATCACTAAACTGTAGAATCACTACTCACTCTTTTTACCATCTTCTTCTTCTTACACTTAAACAAAAAATCTATCACTTCTTTATATCTCTTATCAAATGACAACTTTAATTCAGCTCCAGAGAGATTGGTAATGCTGATACAGGTAGCTTGAGCTAGCATTATAGAAAGGAATAAACTTCATCTCAAGCCTTAATTATTAGAGCTCAGACTATCTAAATTTGGTGGTACTACTGTAAATTATGTTATTTTGACAAGAATAAGACTGGAAAATAATTCTCAAAACTAGAGAAAAGATCAGCATCTTATTTTCTATCTATACCTATTGGAAAAGACCTCAATGCTAGGAAAGATTGAGGACAGAAGAAGAAGGGGATGACAGAGGATGAGATGGTTGGATGGCATCACCAACTCAATGGACAGTAATTTGAGCAAACTCCAGGAGATGGTGAAGGACAAGGAAGCCTGGTGTGTTGAGTTCATTGGGTCACAAAGAGTCGCAAAGTGAAAGAACAATAACAAAATATACATTTAACTGTATTTCTGTATCAACCTGTTTATCTGGAAAACATACACATTTAAAGAAAATATCAGCCCAATGTAATTCTGGTTCAAAATTAGGAAAGGTGTACTGCAAGGCTGTATATTGTCATCCTGCTTATTTTACTTATATGCAGAGTACATCATGCAAAATGCTGAACTAGATGAAGCACAAGCTGGAAACAAGATTGCCAGGAGAAATACCAATAACCTCAGATATGTAGATGACATCATGCTTATGGCAGAGAGTGAAGAAGAACTGCAGAGCTTCTTGATGAAGGTTAAACAGGAGAGTGAAAGAGCTAACTTAAAAGTCAACATTCAAAAAAAGAAGATCATGGCATCTGTTCCCATCACTTCATAGCTATATATGGGGAAACAATGGAAAGAGTGACAGACTATATTTTCTTGGGCCCCAAAATCATCACAGATGGTGACTGCAGCCAAGAAATTAAAAGATGTTTGCTTCTTGGAAGAAAAGCTATGACCAACCTAGACAGCATATTAAAAAACAGAGACATTACTTCATCAACAAAGGTCTGTGTAGTCAAAGCTATGATTTTTCCAGTAGTCATGTATGGATGTGAAAGTTGGACCATAAAGAAGGCTGAGCACTGAAGAACTGATGCTTTGAGAGTCCCTTGGACTGCAAGGATATCAAATCAGTCAATCCTAAAGGAAATCAATCCTGAATATTCATTGGAGGGACTGATGCTGAGACTGAAGCTTCAATAGTTTGGCCACCTGATGCGAAGAGCCAACTCACTGAAAAAGACCCTAATGCTGGGAAAGATTGAAGGCAGGAGGAGAAGGGGATGACAGAGGATGAGATGGTTGGATGGTATCACCCACTCAATGGACATGAGTTTGAGCAAGTTCTGAGAGACTGTGAAGGACTGGGAAGCCTGGCATGCTGCAGTTCATGGGGTGGCAAAGAGTCAGACATGACTGAGCAAATGAACAATAACAAATGTAATTCTTAAAATAAGCAAATAAAATCCCTAAAATTGGAGAGCAGTTTTGCATACTTAATGGTTTGATTAGGTATTTAAGCTAATTGCCATTTCCTCTCTCTTTTTGGAGATGAATGCTCAAATGTCTAGCTTACTTTTTTTTTTTGGCTATTGCCACAAATTGTACTAGCTCTCATTAGAGTTACATCTTTTGTCCATTTACAATGCACACTTTAGTCACTCTTAAAAATGCCTTTCTTTGGTTATTGTTCATACTCTTCTTAATGATGACTTCTCTGCTGCTTCTTGAAAGAAACACACTTAGCAAGCACTGTGGAAGTGAACTCTATAAGTAAATTCCTGAGTTTCTGAGATGATTTTTCTATGGTTCTTCCTTAGCATTTCTAGATTTTCTGTGTTGTAAGAACTGAAGTTTAATATTTAGTAAGCACATAAATTTCTTGCATAAAATTGCATATTTTTGTAAAAGTTTTTATTGTGTTGAATATGCACAGATTAAAGGAATAAACATTGAGAACTTGTGTTTGAAAATTTAGTCCCATATTTTGAAATATTTGTCAGTGTTATGAAAATACCTATTTCCCACTACAAGTATAAATTAATATATTTTCCTTAATCTAGATGCAAATATGATCGATTATTTTAGTAAAGCTATATGACAGTCTCAGAATAATTTAATGGTTAAATATGTCACTTGCCTGTAGGTGAATTAATCATTGATAATATATACAGCCATCATGAAGATAGTCTTTCTTCATTGTTGAGAAGATGAAAGACATATCCATTCATATCAATTTATCAATATTTAACAGTTTGTTTCTGAACATGGTCCTGAGAAAAGAATGATATAATAAACATGTGTTCTTAGTATGCTAGCCAATTGATTTGAAAAATGTTTCCCCTAGAACATAAAAATAAGGAAATCAAATGAACAATCAAATGAACAATATAGAATTAAAAATCACGCCTCCATTTTTCCACATGCAACAAATCAGTCAAACAAATTGGTTTCCACAGAATAAACAATCCTAAGTACTGATTACAAAGTGTATGTATAGAATTGGTTGTCTCATTGATTTCAAAACCTAGGAAAATATTTTTATAAACAAGGGGCTTACATTTGTTTACCTTTCACTTGCTTAAAATTACCAGATGTTGTGAAGTTACTCAGTCATGTATGAGCACCCACTGTGTACTGTCCTTTACAATAGATTACCACAATCCTGTCCTTCCATCCCCTGACTTTTTCAAAGAGATTTGTAGGGCAACACATATGTTGTTTTCTCTGGAAATGCTGACAAGAAACCAACACACTGGATTCACGTGTGTGAGATCATGGTTCCCTCTGTACCTGCAGAATGCATATGAGGGGCTGTTTTCTCTAGTATGCTATAAATGTCAAAATATGCTTGTTTGTTGATGATGTGGTTGTAAAAATTCTTAATATTTCCTCTGTCAAATCAAAATCATGGATGCTAGTTGCTGGTAACTGGGATCTCGTTAATTAGATTTTTTTTTACAACAAAGGAACCCTCAGTGTCTTTACCTACCATATTAGGTCAAGATTTGAGGATAACATGCCCAGTTGACACCTATCAGTTGAGGATGTCAACAGGATCAGGTTGAAGAGCTGAATGCTCAAGACCTGTTAGCTTAAAGGTCAGTGATTTCTCAACACTGGCTATGGAATAGAATCACTTGGAAACTTAACTGATCATCAGGTTGGAAACACAGATTCATTCAATCAGAACCAAGGGCAGAGGGGAATTGGACACAGGTGTTTTTTTCAAATGTCCCAGAGGTGCTTCTCAATGTCTAGACAAGGTTCAGAAACTAGAGAGTGACTACTTTTTAGACAGAAAGAAAAGAATTGGAAAGTCTTAGTTAGAAGGACTGCAACAGGACATTGTTCTTTCATTGGATTTGAGATTCTTAAATGGTTGGGGGACCAGCAGCATCAGCATCTGGGAACTATTTGGAGATGCAGATTTTCAGGCCCCAGAATGGACCTACTGAACCAGTAGGTTCTGTGCCTGGAGCCAAGAATTCTGTTTTTAAAAGTCTTTTAGGTGATTCTAATGTAATTTAAGGGGCTTCCCTGGTAGCTCAGTGGTAAAGAAGTCACCTGCCAATGCAGAGACATGGATTCGATCCTTGGGTTGGAAAGATCCCTGAAGAAGAAAATGGCAACCCACTCTAGTATTCTTGCCTGAGAAATCCCATGGACAGAGGAGCCTGGTGGGCTACAGTCCATTGGGTTGCAAAGAATCGGACACAACTTAGCACCAACAAGGACAAAAAGCTTGAGAACCATCATTTTAGGTAAAGCCTTAGTTAACATAGACATTTGGAGACCAACAGTTAAAGCTCTTCTTATTCATTACTAAGAGCTCCATTAGATAGAAGGTACCCAATCAAGCAATCAGTGTACATCTTGTCTACAATAAAGAGCTTCATAATTGGAGTAAAGTAGTTGACATAGATGACACTTTATTATTCTAAGAGCCTTCCAAGAATAATGAGTGACATGGCATCAATATCCACATCCAAAAGCAAGTGCTCTTCCAAAGACTATTTTGTGAATATTTCTATTCATCTGCTATTATAATCCCTGAAACACAATGGCCTCTCCCTAGTTTTCAAGTTATTTCCAAAACAAACCATTTCTCTGTTAGTCAAAATTAGAGCCAGAAAGATGGGTTTTCAGGTGATTTCCTTTCTTCTCTGAAGGCCAAAATTGCTATCAAGACAAGAAAACATATTTATATTCTGTTGTGGAATTGAATGTCTTTCAAGGGCCATAAGAATAATTATTCCCCATCACTACTCTCTCTTGACTGTCTCCAAGTATTTTATCTGTTTAAGGAAAACCTCATCTGTCTTCTCTCTCTGGCCTAGGAGTTTGTAGTACTCTTTCATTGTTACTGTCAAATTTGGCTTTCTTTATGACATGCAGTTTTTTTCTATTGGATTTCTACTCTCAACTTTGAATTCCTATGCTGTTTATAACTTCTTCCTTTTCCTGTTAGACCTGTTTCTTTTTGATAAGTTATGCCCTTTCACTGTTGTACATCATGAGTCATATCCCTTGACATTTCAATAATATCTGTCTGTTCATGTATACTTCTTAGGGTTAAAACTGAGATAGAAGTTTGGGCCTCGGATTTTGAATATTCAGATATAGTCATCTGGGTCTAAATACTAAGCAGTTAAATGCCGGAGTTAAAATTCTCTTTCTGTTTCATGGAATCACAGAAATACAGGACTAGAAAGAATTTTGATTTTGGGTAGTTCTGGAAACTGTTTTATGGTTTTTCTTCTCATGTAACAATCATTATGCTACCTAGCAATTACTAAGAAACTTTAAACTTGTTATTTCTGTTTTTGTCCTTCAAAGTACAGTTTAAATATCTTTTCCTTCAGCTGCTAATTATTCCACCAGGAGTACATTGTTGGTGATGTAATATGGAATTTGAAAAACCTGAATTATGTTCATCAATGCAAACAGTACCCGTCTTTGTTTTTTTCTACATCTACTCTTATTTTCCAGAATCTAGACCCTGAAGCAGAATGATATTATAACCACGTTTTCATGTCTTTCTAAGTCTTGCCTTTGGAGGCAATTTTGTTTTCTTAAGCATTGGTTCTCAAACTTCAGCAGTGCATCAGAATCACCTGGAAGGCTTATTCAAACACAGATTTCTCCCCAAGCCCAGAATTTCTGATTCAGTAAGTTGGCAGAGGGGCTCAAGAAATTGCCTTTCTAACAAATTTCCAGCTGATGCTGCTGGCGCTGTGGTCACATTTTGGGTACCACAGTTAAGATAATCTTCCTTCACTAGATGAAGAACAAATGATCTAAAAAACATCAAAGTTGCCCTCAATTCCTCAAATAACTACTTTTCATCTCATTTCATTTCTCCCTGTGGTAGCCAGAGTGATCATCTTAAAATATGAACTAACCTGTATAGGACTCTTGAGCTTGGTTGCCCATCTGCCCCAAACCCTTTAGCATCTTTCTGGGGCTATTGAAGTAAAATCCACTCTCCCAACCCTGAGCCCCTTTACATGAATTACAAGGCTCAGCATAAACTACCAGCCTTATTGGTCTCATCTCAGGGCCCACTTTCCTCCCATATTACCTCTTTTTAAAATGTACATCTTATGAGCTAAATATTTTTTTATTTTCCTCATTGCACTGATGAGGGATACAGAGAGAGTAAGCATTAAACCCAAAGTCACATATATCTTAAGTGGTTGAGTCAGGATTCTTACTTAGCTCCATCTGACTCACACAAGCCCAGTATTTTATCCATTCCTTTGACAGAAAATGTTTAGCATTGACATATAGACACTACCATGTGTAAAGTAGATAGCTCATGGGAAGTTGCTGTGTATAACACAGGAGTTCAGCTTGGTGCTCTGTGATGACCTTGACGAGTGGGATGAGGGCGTGGATGGAGGCTCAAGAGGGAGGGGATATATGAATACATACAGCTGAATCACAATGTTGTACAGGAGAAACTAGCACAACGTTGTAATTGTAAAATATCCCAATTTCAAAAAAAGAAAAAAGAAAATACCCTGAATCATGAACCACTTCCCCTTCATGGAAGGGGAGACCTGAAGAAAAAGAAGAGTCAGACCACCCATTTTATTCCTAAAGGGCCCAAATGATGGCTGTGACAGGTAGAAATAGGGAAGTCCGGAGGGCAGTTGGCAATGGGGAACTTGCTTTTAGAAGGACAGAGCATGCACTAATGGCCAGGAATTTATGATTCTACCACTAACATCTCAGTGCCTCAGTTTCCTCTCCTACAAAATAAGGAGCTGATCTAGAATTAATCCTTTGGATTTCTTCTAGCTTCCTAAAGGAAGCATGTAAACGAAATAGAGGAAGTGAAAGAAAGATATTGGGGCTTAAAAAGTCAGTGAGTGCTCAAGGTATTGAGTCATTAGTCTCCCTGTGATATAAAAGAGGAAAATGAGACAATGATCGAGATTAAAGAAAACTGCCTTTTAACAAATCACTTAGGTGGAATAATTAATACAGCCATGTGTAGAATGGAGGCTGTCTCCAAATTAATCTAAGAAATCTAAACTAAAATATGTAATGGTCAAAGTCAAGTAGCCCTTATAGGAGAGAGAAGCTTTATAGGAACTTCATAGGAGAGATAAGCTTCAGTTTGTACGATGCGATATGAAGTGTGTGTGTTCAGTTTGGGTGGTGTAATGTGAAAGTGTTAGGAAATTCTAGCTGCCCTTCAAATATTATAATGTTTCTGATCCTCTTAAAATATTGCCTGAGTTTCTACCATTAAAATAAACCCATTTGAATGTAGTTTGTATTGTTAAATAAAAGAAAATGATAGGATTGACTCTTAGCAGTAGGTTTTTAATTGCCTGAGTTTGAGTAAATGAATATATGGTTCAGGTAAACTGCTATTTTGGATGTTAACTGAACTGTACCTGTTCAATTAGAGATTAGACTGTGCATATATGTGTATTGTATGTAATATAATACACATAATATATGCAATATAATACAAATATAATATATATGCATGTGAATAAAATGTATGTACATGTATTTTGTTATGCATATGATAATCGTGTTTTGATACTACAATAAGACCAATGTTTATCTAATACTTACTGTGAGCCAAATTCCAAATTTAGTTCTGTAGAGATGTTATCTCTTATTCATCACAGTACATGAGATTGATAGTGATATTTTCTACTTTCATAGGTGATGGAATTGAGGTGCAAAAAAAAGATAAGGAAAAAAAGTTCCTAAGGTCATACGGTTTCTAAATGATCAAGCAGGATTGGAATAGAAGACCATTTGACTCCTAAGATGTATTTGTCATCTTTGTCTACTTTTCTCAGATCCCCAAACTGACCAGAGAAAAAAGGTTTTTAAGCAATGTTTTTCAGGTGTTTTTTGCTTATTTCTCCATTACTCAACACAGTTGGGTACCAGCATATATGGAATGTTCTCTTTTATGAGAACTCAGGTACATGGAAACGTTTTCAATACTTAGTAAGTAGAGGCCACCTCCACTTTTATACTACAACTCCTGGTGGTAGAGCCTTGGTGAACACCACAATATTTCTCTTCTTCTGGAGATAAACAATAGAATCTTTCCTTTCCCAAATGTCTGACAGTCATAGAGCTTGGCTAGCCTGGGAGAGAGAGGTCAGCACTTCAAGTTGATATGAGAACCTTCAAGATAATGACCATAACTTTTGCATGTCTTATGCTGTAAATGTGCTTAGTATGGGCACATTGAGTGCATTGATTGAAATATATAATTACCTCAATTCATTGTTGCTACCTGAGACTGGACTATGTTTGTGTCATCCTCCTATCACTTACTTAT
Organism: Dama dama; assembly: GCF_033118175.1. Taxonomy (NCBI): domain Eukaryota; kingdom Metazoa; phylum Chordata; class Mammalia; order Artiodactyla; family Cervidae; genus Dama; species Dama dama. The sequence continues at coordinate 53,488,750 of NC_083710.1, forward strand.
TTATACAACTCCCTCTAGCTTTCTGTAGATTGACTTATATTGCTTGTGGCTATGCACTATTGATTTGGAAACTTTAGAAAGACTTGGAGAAATATTTTTTTTTCCTGAAAAGGTAGAAGAGTAATTTGTTTGTTATGGTTTCAGTTATTTCATTTATTTATCTTGGATCAAGAACGGAAACTTGGAGATTTAAAAATAATGGAAATGCAATTCATCATGCAAATAAACTATTATTCATTTGGTTTAAATGATAGATTTGATCTAATAACACGTTTAAATTTAGATTGCCCCCTTTTCAGGGTTTTGCCATTTATGTTCTTCTCTCTGGAGAACTTCCCTTTGCTACCAACAAGAAAACAGGTCTAGAAAATGATGTGAAGTGAAAGAATTTTACCAGTGTTTGCCTGAAAGAAACAGAACTTTTTTTTTAACAGCTGGAAAAACGATCAAATATACATGAAAGGTAGAGTCATAGAAAGAGACAACATCCACAGAAAATGAAAAGAAAATATGGGCTCACTTGCACCTTCACTGAAACCAGTGTTTCTTGCGAAAGGGTGTTTTGCAATCACAAATTCGGGGGGGAAACTTTCCCTGGCAAGCAGTTACTCTTAGTGTTTGGCAGATTGAATAAAGTTCTTCATAACACTGTCAAATGTCTGCAGCCTCACTCAAGTGTCACACACACTGCCCACAAGGCAGTAATTGGCTCTGGTTGACTCCACAAAGTTGCTCTTGTGAGTAAATTAGGACCGAACTAAATTTCTTCTTCCTAGTCCTGTGGGAAACATAGTGAGATACAGTCAAAATGAAGCCAGTCAGAAAGAAGAATTAACTTTCTCATCTTCAGATCTGAAACATTTAGGCAATAATTTTGGTAATATATTTATTACACCCAAGGGGGGAAAAAATGGCTAAATTCTTACACAGTGGAAATTGCACATTTGCTCAGAACAGAACATCTTTAAGCCACAAATGAAAGCACATCTTCTAGTAGGAATTCCATTGGAATTTTCAGTTGGCAAAAGTGCTTCCAGTTTTGACAAAAGTCACAGCAAATGACGTTCCATTTGGGTCTAACAGAATAGCTAACATTGAAAAGATGTCACAGATCAAAATGAAGTAGGCTTTTCTTGGGTTAGTCTTCATCTCCACAGAAAATTCAGAAATAAGAAAGATATGGGAGTCGCTATTGTTTGAATTGTATATTGATATCCTTGCTGCATTGGGAACCATTGAGAAAAGGATTAAGTTCATTTCAGTTCAGTTGGTCATGTCCGACTCTTTGCGACCCCCCTGGACTGCAGCATGCCAGGCTTCCTCGTCCTTCACCAGCTCCTGGAGCTTGCTCAAACTCATGCCCATCGAGTTGTTAATGCCATCCAACCATCTCTGTTGTCCTCTTCTCCTCCTGCCTTCAATCCTCCCAAACATCAGGGTCTTTTCCAATGTGTCAGCTCTTCGCATCAGGTGGCCAAAGTATTGGAGCTTCAGCTTCATCATCAGTCCTTCCAATGAGTACTCAGGACACGACTGAGTGGCTGAACTGACTGACTGATTTCCTTTAGGATCGACTGATTTGATCTCCTTGAATTCACTGGAGAAAGGAATGGCAAACCACTTCAGTATGCTTGCCTTGAGAGCCCCATGAACAGTATGAAAAGGCAAGAAGGATTACTCATTCATAAAGGCTAAGAACCTAATTAAGGAGTTAATGGGCTATAGTTTATAGCTGGGATACAAGTTGGGCAGAGATTTTTGTGAGAAGTCTTACTATGAATATCACCTATGGTAACATAAAGGTGTTTGCTCAAATATAAAGATATTTTTCTCTAAGGGACTAAAAGCAATTGCTTCTGTTGGAACGAAAACAGTGATGTTTCGAAAATGTACTCCAAGTCTATTTCTTTTGTTCTTGTATACTAGAAACTAGTAATTTAAGTCATATATTAATGTGTGCATTATTTTCCTAGGGCTGTGTAGTACAGTAACAAAAACGAAGTTTAAAATCATCAGGTTTGGTTCTTTCTGAGAATAGTAAGGAAGAATCTTCTCCATGTCTTTCTCCTGGTTTCTAGTGGATTGCTGGCAGTCTTTGGCCTGTAGACGCCTCACTCCTTCATCTCCACGTGATGTTCTCTTTCTGTTTCTGTCTCTTCATATCATCTTCCCTCTACGCATGTTTGTCTCTGCAGCCAGATTTCCCCTCTTGATAAGGACACCCATCATATCTGATTAGAGCCTGCCCTAAGGAACTCTTTTTAATTTGATTATTTTTTGCAAGGACCCTCTCTCCTAATATTAGGTCACCTTCTGAGGTGCTGGGGATTAGGACTTCAGCATATCTTTATTCAAGGAACACAATTCAACACATAGCAATGCATTATCAGTAAAGCTCACATTTTTAAAGGAACTTTAAATGATTAAAGGAACTTTAATGATTAAAGTATTTAAATGATTTAAAGGAACTTTAAATATTTGTAAATGATCCCCCACATTTTATACACCTGGAAACATTGGTTTATGGATCTTATGCAGTGAAACAATGCATTGCCTAGCTGATGGAAGCTTTCTGAAAACCTAGGCCCAGGACACCTGACACTCTCTGAAGTTACTTTTGGTATCTGAGACACTGATTACTTTTTAGACAGTAGCACTAAAATTTCATCATAAATTGTGTTTCATAAAGAGAGGAAGCTGTAGAAACTCTATCCAGAGAGAAGGCAAGGTGGGCTGCTCCTTCTCTGATTTGTCTACATTCAAAGGCATCAGGAAAGGGACCTCTTGCTCCCCAGTGCTTCCCTGAATCACATTAATACTATCCAATAACTACTCAACATAAGACTGTTCCTTTTAAAGCTCATATTCAAGCTATCTTTCAGTAGTTTGCTAGCCTCTATGGTCCACGTGCATGTAATATATTAATAACCACCACCAGCTCATAGTAATTTTTTCCACTCCTTTACTGTCCCTGACACTATAATTACTTTTACTGGAGCTATCTGACCTCTGCACAATTCACTGATTCTTTTGTTCACCCTGTCTTACTTACATACACAGAGACACACATGTATCGGGTTACTTATATACATTTACAGTGATATAACTGCTCATTCATGTACATCAACAGTGTGTAGGTCAATACTGGAATGGTAAACTAGAGATATCCTTGGGAAGTTCCCAAGTAGCTGATGCTCTTTCTCTTATTCAGTCAGTGGTGGAAAGTCAAAAAAGGTTTCTGATCAAGTTATCCATTGAAATATGTAAATATTAAACTGGAAACAAGACATGGATTAGGAGGTTATTGAAACAGCTGAAAAATAAATAAAGAATACTTAGCCAAAAGCAATGTTAGGAAAACTGCAAAGAAGGATTTTAACTTCTCTAATGATGACTGCAGCCACGAAATTAAAAGACACTTGTTCCTTGGAATAAAAGCTATAAAAAACTTAGCATATTCAAAAACAAAGACATCACTTTGCCAACAAAGGTTCATGTAATCAAAGCTATGTATTTTCCAGGAGTCATGTATGGATGTGAGAGTTGGGCCATAAAGAATGCTGAGTGCCAAAGAATTGATGCCTTTGATTTGTGGTGCTGGAGAAGACTCTTGAGAGTCCCCTGGACAGCAAAGACATCAAACCAATCAATCCTAAAGGAAATCAACTCTGAATATTCATTGGAAAGACTGATGCTGAAGCTCCAATACTTTGGCCACTTGATGCGAAGAGTCAGCTCATTGGAAAAGACCCTGATGCTGGGAAAGATTGAAGGCAAGAAGAGAAAAGGGTGGCAGAGGATGAGATAGTTAGATAGCATCACCAACTCAATGGACATGAATCTGAGAAAATTCTAGGAGACGGTGAAGGACAGGGAAGCCTGGCACTCTGCACTCCATGGAGTCACAAAGAGTCAGACAGGACTTAGTGACTGATCAACAACAACAACAAGCTTCCTTCAAGGTGAAAACCAAACAAAACATAAGACCTGGAAGTTAATTGGTTATGTTAGGTGAAGGGTAAAGAGTCAAAATCAGCCAAGTCAAAATTGGTTGAAGCAGTAACATACACACACACATGAAGAGAAGGGTCTCGTTTGGGTGACAGAGAAGAGACAATATGTTCTATTTTGGACTTTGGGAAATTTAGGCAAACAATGCAGTCTTTCAAGATGGTTGACTTTTATGCCTTTTTGCTAATTTTGTAAAGTAAGTATTTATTTTTCTTGGTCTGGGTCTCTTGATCATTGGTGAATGAACTGGCATAGAAGGCAGCTTGAGTCCAAAGTCTTCCTTCCAAGCATGTTTCAATCCACTCTAAGTAGGCAGCTGCCTGTTATGTCTACCACTAAATGCCCTCCCACCCTACTCTTCTCTCAGGGATTTGATTTTGATACCAAAATAGTTTGCTCATCTACTCTCTTCAACTGTTTAAAAAAGTACCTTGATACTTCTAACCAGCTGATGATTTATAAAAATTCTAACTCCCACTTTCTTACCAGCAAAGTTATAACAGTATTCTTACCCATAAATATGATTCCAAGTATATTATAAAAAAAACTGTCCTTATTCAATGAAAAAGAGCTTTAGAGGATTATATACTTCAATTCAGTTTCACCAGTTCCTGTATTGAAAGAATGTAGTCTTCTGGATCATTTTCCTTTGTTTTAAAGTGATGGGAATTTAATCATCACTTATGTAGGCAAAATTTGGAATGGGATGAAAATAAATACATGATTTGACTTTGAGTTATGAGAGGAGAGAAAAATGAAAAAAACTATAACTCTAAAGCTAAAGTTGAATATCTAAAGACAATCACTAGACATCAGACAATTTATCACAATGTGAGAAGTGACATACAGTTGTGGGGGCCAAAGAAAACCCAGTAGCACCAGCCAAAGAAAAACCCCTGCCAGCATCATCCAGGTACCTGGAGGAATGTGAGGTCTATTGTGAATATTTGAAAGTCCACATGTTCCTTACTTTGATTTAAATACACTCTAAGCATCAATAATTGGAGATTTATCTTAATATTTATAATTTATGAATTTTCTTATGCCATTGAAATAATCACAATTTCCAACACCCAATTTCTTCCCCCTGCACTGTCACTCACACTACAGCATTCTTGGCCATTCAGTTGCCTTTGTCATTCCTTGGTTTCCTCATTTGCAAGAGTGGGGGCATTACATTTGTCACTTCCCTCTCTCAGAACGCTGGGAAGATTGATGAGATGGTGTGTTGGAAACACGATGCAACATATGCACATCCTTATCTATCTCCACACTGAGGTAAAATGAAGTAAAATAAACACAGCTGGGGCTTAAATTAGAGTAGGATTCAGGGACTGAAACTGTCATTTGTGAAAAGAATACTTCTCCCTTTGAAACAGGTTTTCTCTTCAAGGATCTTGAAAATGAGATACTGAAATTTTTCCCTTTTCTAATTTATTCTCTGCATGTGGTATGTTGGGGAGGGTGAAATTTTCCTCTACCCTTCTAGTTTCTTCTGGCTGATCTAAGAATTAAAATGACTTGAGATAGATATGTTGGGGGTGTGTGTAATTTCCTCGGTTCTGTCTTGCTGCAGCAAAAATTTGAAATGGCAGACCAGTGTTACAGCTTGGTTACAGCTCAGTTTTATTTGGCAAGCAAAGGAAAAGACATCCTCCAGGTGTGAGGGTGGGCCGACTCAAAAGAAGAGAGCGGTTCAATTTTGGCTCCTCTTTTTATATGTTTTTTCTCCTCCCCCTGAGCCTGCCCTACGTAAATTGTGCTAGCCAGGAGGGCTGTTTGTTTCACCTGAGATTCTCACTCTGGTCCTCAGACCTTCCTTTATTCTATTTTTGCGGGCTTCTCCTTTCTTTTTCTTTTAGCCACCACCACTTTGGACTCCTTTTTCCTATTCTAACTACCTAACAGATTAACAGGAGAAAATCCAACAAAAGTTTAATAACATGTATACATGGGAGAGACCCAAAAAAATGAGTAACACTAAAATGACCAGAACTGTCACCTTAAACACCATCTTAAGCAATCCAGAGGATGTTGGGGATAATGGTTCAGGACTCCAAAGGGGAGGGAGGCAATTCACATGAAGATGATAAAAGCAAATGTTTGGTAAACAAACCTTTGGTGAACTATGCAGGGACAATGGAACATAGAGAGGAATTTCAACAAGCAGACTTTGCTAGGTTTGTTCTGTCTACACCCCTAGTTCATACTATAGTCATCTACAGTGACAGCCTACTTCCTGGAACAGGTCCTCAATATACATTCTTTTGGGCAATTATGGGGAAGTTCAAAATTCCTTCCTGAGTCTTTTGGGCCTTATATTGTTTTCAGCTCAAATTAACTCACATGCCAAAGAGATATTTTTGTGTGTGCTTGGTTGTCTTTGACACTTTGTGATCCCATGGACTGTAGCCTGCCAGGCTCCTCTGTCCATGGAAATTTCCAGGCAAGAATACTGGAGTGGGTTGCCATTTCCTATTCCAGGGATCTTCCTGACCCAGGGATCGAAGCTATGTCTCCTCCATTGGCAGGTAGATTCTTTACCACTGTGCTTCCTGGGAAGCCCCCAGAGACATTTGGGGGCAGTAGATTTTGCTTCACTACATGTCCTTCTCCCTGGAGTTCATTGTCATCTCACAATTTCCTTGTAGTAAGTAAAGCTTGCACTTTTGGGGGTAACTTAGAAACTTTCTTACTGAAAATGGAAGACTCTTAAAAATAAAAAGTGGCACAAAAGGAACAATAAAATATAGGAGGCAGGCCTCTAAGTTATACACTCTTAGATAATAGTCACATCCTTGCAGTGGCTTTGCAATATGCAGAGCACAGCACCGACTTAAAAAAAAAAAAATTTGAATTTGTATTAATTAAATATGAAGGGCTGCTGTCATCTTTCTCTATAAAAATTAGCAGAGATAATCATTTAGGTACATTAATTTAACTGTACTTCGTATGGTTTTATTCTTGGGATGAAGCAAAAACAAAATAAAAAAATAAAGCAGCTATCACAGAACTATTAATAAAACAAACAGTAGTTATTGAGAGATGTGACCAAGTGAAAATCAATCCTAGGTAACAAAACAGAAGGCTTCCCTGGTGGCTCAGATGGTAAGTAATTTGCCTACAGTGTCAGAGACCAGGTTCAACCCCTGGGTTGGGAAGATTCCCTGGAGAAGGGAATGGCTACTGGCTTTAATATTCTGGCCTGGAGAATCCCATGGACAGAGGAGCCTGGTGGGCTACAGTCCATGGGTTTGCAAAGACTCAGTACTGAGCAACTAACAGTTTCACTTTCTTTAAGAAAGCAAATTTCTAATGACATTTTAGATATGATTCATGCTTTCAGAAGGAAAGCGACTCAAATATTTCAAAAATCCTTTCCTCTACTAAGAGTTCACGGTTCAATGAATGATTTCACTTTTTGTATGTGTTCTTGTCATTTTCTTTTTTTTTTTTTTAAACTATTTTCAAAAATCTGAAAATAAAATCACCATCTTTTCTTATTAAAAATGTGGCAAGGTAAACTATGCGAGATAGCATTTTATGAAAAAAGAAGTAGCTTCCATCATTATGTTCTTTAAAAAAAATAGAGTCCAGCTGTTAAAGTCTGGACTTTTGAAACTGTAGACATATCTAACAATGTCAAAGTAAGTCCATTTTTTAGAGCAGAGAGTAGGAGATGTTCTTTCCTGGATCATTAGTGTGAAGGACACGGGTTACAGGAGGGGGTCCCTCTAACCTGTCCTCTTCTATCCCATGTGCAGGGATGTCTGTGTGTGTCTGTGTGTGTGTGTGTTCACATGCTAAGCTGCGTCAGTCGTGTCCAACTCTCTACGACCCTATTGGCTGTAGCCCACCTTCTTTTTAGTTAACTAAAAACAGCTGATATTTTACTGAATACTTACTGTGGTCCTCACATTTGTGTGTATTATCTTGTTTAATCTTTACAACAATTTCTTTATTTTCCTCTTTTATAAAATTAGGATAATTTTATTCCCTAAGTTCACAGAGCTAGGAAGTATAAGAGCCTGGATTGAATGTTACCTGGCAGAAACCTATGCCTATCACTGTTATCTTCTGATAAGGAAGAAAGACAGATAGATAGAAAGAAAATTTCTGTAAAAGTAATTTAAAATATGATCAAATAGTCAGTGAATGTGCTTTTATTAGTGGATTCCTGACCAATTTTTCACTAGACAGCAGGTACTTTGGGTGCATCGGCTGTGTCTTATTCATTTCTGTGGGAAGTCCAGTCTCACGCCCAATGTCTGTGTGTAGAAAGGATGTCTTAAATAGTTGTCCATAAAGGAGATATTGTTTTCTCCTTGGGGTAGACAACAAAGCTGACTAAGACATTAAGCAGTGTGCCCCTCATCCTGTAACTAATAAGGAGCAAAGTCAACATCACAGCCCACGACTCCCGTCCGTGGCTCTTCCCACGATACTGCAACTTCCTCTACTCATTTCCTCTCTCTGTCCCCAGATTTCTAGTTTTATAAAGCTCTTTTTAAAAAAATTGCTCTTAATCACACCTTAGGCTCTAAAGGCACTTATTAGTTCAATGTATATTAAACTTTAGATTTCAAAAACCATGTAAGTAGGGATTTATTGTTTCTACAGGGTACCAGGAATATTGCTAAAAGAGCATTACTAATGTCATCTCATTTAATCTTCTCAACTATTCCATGATGTAATAGTGACTGTAGTCTCATTTTATGAAAAGAGAAAATTGAGGCTGTTGTTGTTCAGTTGCTAGGTTGTGTTGGATTCTTTGGGACCCCATGGGTTGCAGCAAACCAGGCTCCCCGTCCCTCACCATCTCCCCAAGTTTGCTCAAATTCATGTCCATTGAATTGACGATGCCATCCAACCATCTCATTCTCTGCTGCACCCTTCTACTCTTGCCCTCAATATTTCCCAGCATCAGGGTCTTTTCTAATCAGATGGACAAAGTATTAGAGCTTGAGCTTCAGCATCAGTCCTTCCAGTGACTATTCAGGGTTGATTTCCTTCAGGTTTGATTGGCTGGATCTCCTTGCTGTCCAAGGGACTCTCAGGAGTCTTCTCCAGCACCACAATTCAAAAACATCAATTCTTTGGTGCTCAGCTTTCTTTAATGGTCCAACTCTCATATCTGTACATGACTACTAGAAAAACCATAGCATTGATTAGATGGGTCGTTGTAGGCCAAGTAACATCTCTGCTTTTGAATATGCTGTTTAGGTTTGTCATAGCTTTTCTTCCAAGGAGCAAGCATCTTTTAATTTCATGGCTGCAGTTACCATCCACAGTGATTTTGGAGACAAAGAAAATAAAATCTGTTACTGCTTCCACTTTTCCCCCTGCTATTTGTCATGAAGTGATGGGACCAGATGCCATGATCTTCGTTTTTTGAATGCTGAGTTAGGTCATGCAACCAATTCAGGTCAGTCTGACTCTTAAAACCCAAATTCATTCAACTACACTAAAATGTGTGACAAAGTATAGTATCTCTCAAAGCTTTATTTTAATCTGTACAATGAATGACTGATATCACTTTCCTTAACTTAAGAGAATCAAGCTTTATTGAGTCCTTTTGTAATTGTAAACTTCAATGTCAGAATACTATTTTCATCGAGATATTTGAATGTGATCAGTACTCATTAATGAGATGACCTGAAAAATGGTAGAAGCTTGTAAAAGGAACAGTGGTCCTTCAGAGAGGGTAGGATTCTTTACTTGCATCCTTTTGTCTTCTGCCAGGAAGCTTAGTGCACTCACCCATCTGGGGACCTGCCAACTCTATCCTAAGTCCCAACCTTCTCATCAGCATCAGCTAATCACTGGGTTCATGGTGCCACCCACCTAGCTTTCCTTTTGCATATCACTGACATTCATCCTTTCAGCAAGAGCCAGTAACTCCATCCCTCTTCTGCCCCTTGCTGAAGCTTCTTCTTCTTATTATCTATACAGGCTTAATACCCACACTTAAAGAGAAGTCAGGGTGTCAGCAGGTGCCCCCATTGCTTCTGCTGCTGCTGGCCAAAGGCCTAGGCCAGTGACAATTGGGCTAGAATGAGATTCCTGCCACTTTGGGGAAAGGACTATGTTGGGACACTGGGATGATGGTGACAGATTAAAATTACTGCCAAAACAGAGTGGAATAGCAACATGTTCATTAATATTCCAGAGAGGATCTGAAGTCATGCTTGAAAGATGTAATCTGTAAGGTGAAATTTACACCTGAGAATTCATTTTTAAGGTTGCCTTGCTTCAGAATAAAAAGATGAGATGCCACATATCTGCCAGGTTGGAAAATATTTAGTAATTTTGAACATTTGCTTCCCTGATATTGGGATGTGGATGGATATTGTGAACCTGTGTGTGTGTCTGAGGGTCTTAAAGAATAATTGTCGATCCCTGAAGTGAATGTTGAAAGCTTCATGCATCAGACTCCAGTATCTCACATGCCAACCAGTGTTGGAGGGTAGATGTAAGGACATACTTCTAGCTCCCTTCTCCTCATATTGACATAGTACTGGGGTCATGCCCAGAGAGCCCCCAAAAGACCATCTTATCCTTGGAGACTGGACAGGAATGGCCTGCCAGGCTGCTGGGTCTCCTGGCTGGGGAGATGGATTTTGGGTTACTTAGAGGGTGTATGCTGGGATTTTTCCACTTGCCTAAGCTGGACGGCTTTCAGGTTAGGGAAGAACTGTCTCTCTTCTCCAGTACTGTATTTGACTATGCACTATGCCCAAACCAACTGGAGTCTCTTGTGTGTTTGGAGCCCTTTCAAATCCTTTTTTTTTTCTTTTTTTCTGTTTAAAATGAAAAGTGTCTACTGAAAGCAAGCAGTATTATCCTGCCAAATCAGTGTAACTGGGGCTGACTCACCTCCTTTAGCCCCAAACTAATGTATTAAGGGGATTTTTCTCTGTCTTAGCTGTTCATCTGCAGAGGATAATTCTATTCACTAGTGCCCCATTCACAGTTTAAAAAAATGTGATGCTTAAGCTGGCCAGGCTTACCCATGTGTGTGTGTGTTAGTCGCTCAGTCGTGTCTGATTCTTGTGACCCCAAGGACTGTAGCCCTCTAGGCTGCTCTGTCCATGGAATTCTCTAAGCAAATATACTGGAGACGGTAGCCATTCCTTTCTCCAGGGGATCTTCCCGACCTAGGAATCAAACCTGGGTCTCCTGCATTGCAGGCAGATTCTTTACCATCTGAGCCATTAGGGAAGCCCATAGGCTTACCCATATCCACAGCTATTCTAACTTTCTAGCACCAGAAGCCCTTCTCTAGGGAGCCAGTTTGCCAGAGGAAGACTGACTCCAGAGAAGTGTTGCTGTCCAACTGCCTTGTAAACCCAGAACATTCAGTGTAACACTAGGGGGTAGGTTCTGCAGTCAGACTGGCTTGTTTAAAATACTTGCCTGACTGTGTGATTTTGGCCAACTTTCTTAAAGTCTCTGAGCCTAGTTTGAAAACAGAGATGCTAATTTCTACCTTGTGGACTGTGGAGATAGGAGATGTTGGGCTCTGATGGGTTCCATAGATACGCAGTCATTGTGACACAGCTCTGGTGGCCAGGGTTCCAGCCAACCAGGTGGGCACTGTCTACATAGCTGTCAGTTTTGCCATCAGCAACTTTTACTGCTAAGCTGAGTGGACAAGAGGAAATGGAGTCAGCATAATATATTAACCAGAAGGGTTTGTTAGGAGCTCATTTAAAAACCTCAGTTATCTCCACTCAACCAATCCAGCACCTTAACCTGGAAACATTTGGGAGAAATTATACTTGCAAAGAGGATACAATGCAGATGGAGATGGAGCCAAATAAATAAGAGTATTTTGACCATTACTAATGTTAGCTATTATGCTTTATACAGACAGGGTTATTTGGCCTAGGAAATACCTGTTACATATTTATACATCTCTGCCTAACCTCACTTTATGTACAGCTATTGTTTTGGCTCTAGAGTTCATACAAGATGGAAAGATAGGATAATTAGGTCAAACCATATGATCCCAGGGATTTACGATAAGTTTTTCTATTTTGTATTCCTGTTTCTTCTTTAAGCATTTTCATTTTTGCAGTTGTGATAGGTTCATCTTGAGATTTAAATAGAATGAAGAACAGGCAAACTCAAATAGAAAAAAATAAATAAATCCAGGTCATCCAAACTGAAATCATATTTTGGGTCATCAAACTGAAATGTGTTTGACCTCGTTCTGTTTCTAAAGCTGCAAAATTGAAAATATTACAGTCAAGTCTATAATTTTAAGGAAAAGGAATGAAGCATGATGAAGTACTTTTAAAATTCAAGTAATGCCCACCTTAATTTCCAACTTATAGCACAAAGTTGGCACAAACAGGCAGTATAAGGGTTAGTTTCAAGAGTCAAATAACATTATACATGGTATATAGTTCTTTGTTTATCCAGGAAATTCTCTCATGGAGCAGAAAGAACACTTCACTGGGAGTCAGGAAATCTGGATTCTGGTCCCAGAAGGACCTTGGACTAGTTGGATGATTTCCCTTCTTGGAACTTTATATTCCTTATTTGCCACTTGAAGGAGCTGATGATCTTTAGTTCTCCCGTTACTGACACACTAGTGATTTTATTTAATCAACGCAGCTGAGTGATAGTACCTACAATGCTCCTCTGACATCTAGTAGAGGTGAGTAGTTCCAGGATGCAGGAAGAAGAGGAGGAAGAGGGAGGGGATGATGTGGGAGCAGAAGAGAAGCATATGAAGAGGGAGAAGAGAAAGGAAGTTTCCTTCAGATGTCAAGGGGGTAGTACCAGCCCTGCATGAACTTCTGAAATAAGCCCAATTTGCGTTTGTCATCATCATTCACTTTTTCAGTCCTCAGCTCCCATGCTTCTCTCTCCAGATGAACAATGTCTAGCCAACGCTCTTCTCTTCCCATGCTCCCAAGGTCTGCCCTACCCCAGAGGCATCTGCAACCCCAAACACCTTCCCTTTTTGCTCCCAATCTAACCACCCACACATCTGAACTTAGCTACATGTTGGGAGAGAATGATTTAATGTTCAACCTTCCTTCAGATACTCGGTTATATATTTTAAAAGGAGGGTGCCTGCAAGTGCAGTAAGCAAAGTGAAGGACAAAGTGCTAGAGGATGAGGTCAGAGTTCCATGCCACAGTCATCAGGGTCCCCTGGGATTCTCCTTCCCTCGGCCATGCTCCGGAAGCCCCTCCTGCTTTCCTCAGCCTCTTCTCTTTCTTTTCATCAGAGCACGTGGATGCTAGGAAGCTGACTCTTACCACAATAGCTCCCTTGGGGCACCAGGGCCTCTTCATGAACTGCATCAGGATGTAAACAAACAAACATAGCCAAGAAAATGAATAAATAATCAACAGCTTCCTTGGTGATGACATCAGGAACTGTGACCATGAGAATGGAAAAGGCAGCGTGTGGCTTCTCTTAATCTGACAAACGCTTGGATTGTTGTAACATCAGAATGAGAGCAAGAAAGGCAACCAGTGTTTACCCGAAATGAGGGATAACAAAAGGGATTTCCTGGGTCATCTGCCTCCCCCAGAAAGCCTATTTATTCCCAGCCAGGTATTAAACTTGAGCAACGAACAAGGAACCAGTGTTTTCCCACTTCAGCCTTCCCTGCTCTTCCCATACCTGTTTCACTAGGTGTGGCTCAGGTCAGAGGTTCTGTTACAATCACAATAAGAAGGCATGGAACCCCTGCTCCCTGACTACATTAAAGGGAGGATCAGTCCTCCTGAACTCTCCCAACGAGTGATAAATGCAGCCACAGAGTAGACCTAGAGTCCAAGGATTTACCGGAACACCTGCCTGTGACCCCAAGGACGGAACTCCTAATCTTGATTACACTGGGCTGTTGTGCTCCCTTACTTATGTAGCTAAAAGCCAACAACATAAGGGCTGTATCTCCCCTCTAGAGCCCCAAACCCCTTGTTGCTGCTCCAGAATGCAGTGGGTGGTGGAAGACACCTATACCCTCTTGTCTTTGACTGTCCCCAGTGATGTTGTTCTAGAAGGCTTGGTGTGTGTGCTGCCTCGTTTACACAATAGGAGACAGAACACATAATTCATTGCCTAGGTTAGTGCTTTGTAAATATTTCTATATTCCGGAGAAAAAAATGCCCTTGGGAAAACTTCATGTACAATTCTCAGAGTTTTCTGGATGGGCTGCAGATAGGTTTAAAGGACCCTTGATTAAAACCCCTGAGAGAGTAAATCATCCTAGATTCTGATCAGGACAGCCAGTGCTTGAGGTATCAGTTATCTCTGATAGTAGCTTGTATGGTGTTAGAGCAGGTGCGATCTCAAGACATTATAAACATCATATACATTCTATATTGGCTTTCTTTTCCCAGACTCCATACCTCAAGTAAAACCTCTCCTTTGCCCCATGATTCTCTATCCTTTCACTATTTATTTCTTCTTCAACAACAGCTACTACCACCAGATTAAAATGATCTGCAAGAGTTGGGAAGCATGGGTTATGCTATTTTTTAGTCTATTATATGTGTGTGTGTGTGTGTGTGTATAATTTTATATTGGTGTATAGCTGATTAACAGGATTCCTAGGTGCTTCTCATGGTAAAGAACCCACCTGTCAATGCAGGAGACATGAGAGACTCGGGTTCAATCCCTGGAACAAGGAAGATCCCCTGGAGGAGGGCATGGCAACCCACTCCAGTATTCTTGCCTGGAGAACCCCATAGACAGAGGAGTCTGGTGGGCTACAGACCATAGGGCTGCAAAGAGTTGGACACAACTGAAGGGACTCAGCATGCACACACATAGCTGATTAACAGTGGTGTGATAGTTTCAGGTGCTCAGCAAAGCAAGTCGGTCATACATATTCATGTATCCATTCTCCCCCAAACTCCCCTCCCATCCAGTCTTCCACATAACATTGCACCAACTTCCCTGTCTATAAGGTCCTTGTTGGCTATCTATTTTAAATATAGCAGTGTACATATCGAGATATTTTCAAATAATATGCTCAGTATGTTTTCCTTCAAATTGTAAACAACTTTTCAGATGATGTACATCTAAATTTACAGCAGTGATCTGTTTGCTCATCTAAAAAAGTATAGTGAATTATTTTCCTTATATTTTTTTCCAAGATTTTTTGGGGTAGTCTTAAGTGTGTTTGTTATACTGCTAGACAATCCTAAGAATATCTCAGTCAGGGGAAGGGAATTAAAAAGCACATCAGTATCGATGTATGTTTATTTGATTTCATCATTAGCATTAGTTATTACCTCCATATTTCTGATTGGAATACATAATCTCAAGTTCCATTAAATCTTATTGTTCTAGACCCAGCAGGCTCTTGTATCAGCTAATTAACACAAAAGTTACTGTTTCCAATTTTGGAATACCAATGAGTTGTCAGAACACGACCCTGACTGTGCTGCTAGGTTGGGAAAGACACAGCATAAACAATGTCTTCTGCCCCATGAGACGGTGGATGGGGCTGTTTCTGATCATGTCTCTACATTTATAGAGTTGACTGAAGATCAAGAGGAGAGTTCCAATCACATTATCTAAGACTAGAGAATATAGTGGTGAGTGCACATTCAGTCTCTAAGATTCTCTCGAAGATGGTGGCTCAGCATCGCGTCTCAGCTAATGGTTTGGTCAGGTATAGTGATTGTATACCTACTGTTCATGGTAATTTTGGGGGCTCCAAAATTACTGCAGATGCTGACTGCAGTAATGAAATTAAAAGACACTTTCTCCTTGGAAGAAAAGCTATGACCAACCTAGACAGCATATTAAAAAGCAGAGACATCACTTTGCCAACAAGGGTCTGCCTAGTCAAAGGTATGGTTTTTCCAATAGTCATGTATGGATGTTAGAGTTGAACTATAAAGAAAGTTGAGTGCTGAAGAAGTGATGCTTTTGAACTGTGGTGTTGGAGAAGACTCCTGAGAGTCCCTTGGACTGCAAGGAGATCCAACCAGTCCATCCTAAAGGAAATCAGTCCTGAATGTTCATTGGAAGGACTGATGCTGAAGCTGAAACTCCAATACTTTGGCTTCCTGATGCACTGGTTCTGACTCACTGGAAAAGACTCTGATGCTGGGAAAGATTGAAGGCAGGAGGAGAAGAGGATAACAGAAGATGAGATGGTTAAATGGCATCATCAACGTGATGGACATGAGTTTGAGTAAGCTCTGGGAGTTTGTGAGGGACTGGGAAGCCTGGTGTGCTGCAGTCCATGGGGTCGCAAAGAGTCGGACACGACTGAGCAACTGAACTGAACTGAACTGTTCAGTGTGCTGGTGGCTTAACACAGTTGATAGGAAAGCACATTTACTCTTTAAGAAGTTAACTCTGAAACTGCAGACAACAAACTATGGTATTGTTATACAAGGTCAGTCAGTCAGTTCAGTCACTCAGTCGTGTCCAACTCTTTGCGACCCCATGAATCACAGCATGCCAGGCCTCCCTGTCCATCACAAACTCCCAGAGTTTACTCAAACTCATGCCCATTGGTTATACAAGGTAGCAGGTGGTAAATGCCAGAAAAGGATATAGATTGATTTCTATTGCAGGACAGAAAAGGGGCAGAAGGATTGAAGATTACTTCTAACTGGAGATAAATTAGAGACTGTGTGACATGGGAGAAACCATTGGATTGAACCTTGAGAATACGGAGTATTTGAATAAGCTATGGTTGAGAAAAGTGACCCTTAGTGCCCGAGCAATGGTATAATACTAGGAGCCACAGAACTCTCTAGCACAGTGCTCATCTATTTGCCATAAATTGCAAGTCATTTCTGCTGTCCTATCTCTGCCTAAGTCATCTTTTCCCAAAGACTGGCCCTGGCTTGGTAATGGCAACAGAGACCAAGGGGAATTCTTCATTAATGCAGTCTGATGCTTCTAACTACTTTGCTGATAAATGCTGGAAAGAAGCAGATTAATGAAGGCTCTACAGTATCACAGAGGCTTAGCTAAGAATACAAATCAGTGTAACAGCCAGTTTTGGAGGAAATTTTTGAAAATCTGCAGTTAAATAGGGAAGTTGACCACAACTAAAGTTCTGTCTTTCAGATGCTGGAAGAAAGCAAATAATGATTGAACTTGTCAGATAGAGATGACAGATGCTCTGAAGGATTACTCTGTGATAGTTGGGAGAAAAAAAGCAAATTTTCTTCAGCTGTAACTGATGTATAAAGGAGATGTCACAGGAATAGCTTATATGTCAAACAAAATTGGCATGTTTGGGGAATTTGGTTTCCAAAGATGACTTTGAACATAGGAAGAAACAGAAATAGCCTCTGAAGGGACAATAAATTGAAATTGAAACCAGATTTTTGCTCCGCCTTCATCGTTTGAAAATTCAATATACCCTCTTACTAAATCTGCTTGTGCTTTTACCCTTTTATTAAGCCAAATTTCTTTGTAAATATATTCCAAGTGCACTTACCCATATATGTAAAACTTTACATGCATTCATAAATGTAATTACTACACAACTGCTTTTTCAAGTGAAATCCTTTATTTTTTTTTTCTTTTTGTGTTAACTCCATCACCACCTGGCCTCACTTCCAACCATACTATCCTTTACTCAAAGTAAGCACAGAGTATGTGTTGTTCCATATTCTCTGCAAGCTCATGTAGTCATATGGTTCCAAATTGGGAAAGGAGTAGTACGTCAAGGCTGTATATTGTCACCCTGCTTATTTAACTTATATGCAGAGTACATCATGAGAAACACTGGGCTGGAAGAAGCACAAGCTGGAATCAAGATTGCCAGGAGAAATATCAATAACCTCAGATATGCAGATGATACCACCCTTATGGCAGAAAGTGAAGAAGAACTAAAGAGAGCCTCTTGATGAAAGTGAAAGAAGAGAGAGAAAAAATTGGCTTAAAACTCAACATTCGGGAAACTAAGATCATGGCATCTGGTCCCATCACTTCATGGCAAATAGATGGTGAAATAATGGAAACAGTGAGAGACTTAATTTTGGGGGGCTCCAAAATCACTGCAGATGGTGACTGCAGCCATGAAATTAAAAGACACTTGCTCCTTGGAAGAAATGCTATGACCAACCTAGACAGCATATTAAAAAGCAGAGACATCACTTTGCCAACAAAGGTAGGCCTGGTCAAGGCTATGGTTTTTCCAGTAGTCATGTATGGATGTGAGAGTTGGACTATAAAGAAAGCTGAGCACAGAAGAATTGATGCTTTTGAACTGTGGTGTTGGAGAAGACTCTTGAGAGTCCCTTGGATTGCAAGGAGATCCAATCAGTCCATCCTAAAGGAAATCAGTCCTGAATATTCATTGGAAGGACTGATGCTGAAGCTGAAACTCCACTACTTTGGCCACCTGATGTGAAGAGCTGACTCACTGGAAAAGACTTTGATGCTGGGAAAGATTGAAGGCAGGAGAAGGGGTCGACAGAGGATGAGATCATTGGATGACCTCACCGACTCAATGAACATGAGTTTGAGTAAGTTCCAGGAGTTTGTGATGAACAGGGAAGCCTGGTGTGCTGCAGTCCATGGGGTTGCAAAGAGTTGGACATGCCTGAGAAACTGAACTGAGCTGAGGTAATCATAATTTGCATATACAAGCATATAATTTTCATATACAAGTATAGGGAATTTTGCATTGCTTTGTTTTATACAAAAACTAGCAAAATACTAGTCATACTTCTTTATCTTGTTTTTCTACTCATTTGTTTGTAGAAGTCACTCCAAGTCAAATGGTTGACTTCTCAACCATTCTTTTAATGATTGCATTATGTTTCACGGTGTGGATATATAATTCAAGATTATTATACTTTGCTTTATTCTTGGGGGAGATAGTTTTTAAATGCTAACAAAATGATTACCTTCGTAAATACCTCCAAAATTAGTTTTAATATTTAGATGGCATTAAAATAATCAATCTAGTTGACAACAAGGCAGACTTATATAAGCATGTTTTCACATCAGCCATCAATACCAAGAAACTAATTAGACTTGGGCACATTGCAAGTAGAAACTAGAGATTTCTGCTGCTCATAGTGTACCTCCTGTTTGTCCCCCAGCAGTAATTAAAGCCTTCACCTTCACCATCTGGGCAGGGGAACAGGTAGGTAAAGACTAACATTTCAGTTATCATTAGAAATGAAATTAGTCTGGGCTGGTTTCCATTGCATACCCATTCAAAAACAAAATTCTGCCTACTTGGGATTATTCTTTTATATGGACAATGCTTGCCTTCAGTCAGATTCTATCTACATTCTGTCTCCTTCATCCCTCCTTCCATATTATACAAGGTTCAAAACCCTTTCTTGCTCTCTGCTTCTATGCTTTTCATATCTATCTGGCTCAATTATTTTTCCTGAGTGATCTAATCTTCCTTCTTTGTACCATGCTTCCCATATGTTCCCTAAGCCCTTATCTCAATAAGATCTCTGGCTCCTCCTCCCCACCACAAAAATCACTCTCCTGTTTGTTAAGCACTGATTAAGTTTGAATTGTAGGAATTGCTATTGACTTGCTTTTCTCGTTTGTGAGTTTACCCAACCCCTGAGTGCCCTGTGTTTGTCTCACTCATCTTCGTGGGCCCAGAGCCAGCACAGTTCATGGAGCGTTCTGTGCAGCCGACACTCTGGAGACATTTGCTGGACTGACTTTGTTGCGTTGAGAATCGGGGCCCTGCCATCTTGGCTCACAGTTAGTCGCTTGTCCCCTGCTGCCTCCACACAGACTTTAGTCCCCAGCTCCCATGAAACGTCTCCTACCTCTGTTTCCTCCTTGCCCGCTCTCTCTCCATTCACTTCCTTTTAGCACCTTATTATTTCCCTTTTGTACTGTTGTACACTTACTCTAAATAGCAATCATGCTTCCTCTCTCTCTTCAATTATGTATATTAAACGAAAACTTGCCAAACCTTAGCTCTGACTTTAGCACTCCGCTGGTGAAAAACCTTCAGTGCTTTCAGTCAATCGTATAAAACCTAACTTCTCAGCCTGGCTTTCAAATATCCTCCATGTGGTGGTAACCAAATGTATGTCCAGGCTTATTTGTACTACCCTACACCCTTTTGTCCTATACTGAATGTTGTATATTTTCATTTTCTGTATGCAGATTTTGGCTGCTTAATGTTGCCTTGTTCATTTTTCCTTTTTGCACCTTAAAGATGGACTCATCTTTATTGTTGATTAATTAGCCATTCTGGTGACTTTGAAGATTACTATCAGATCTCACAAGACTTGTCTTGATTTCTTATATGCAAATATCACCCTCATCACTAAGTCTATTACTTTTTGTTTATGCCACTCTTATGGTTCCTTTTATTTGATATATATATAGTATTTTTATTTGTTACATTAAATTACATTATATCATATATATTATTTGTAATATATAGTTATACATACTACATGTTTTTAATAGATAATCATTTATATAAACATATAAACATACACAGATACATGAGATGGTGAAGGACAGAAAAGCCTAGTATGATATAGTCCATGGGGTCTCAAAGAGTCGGACACAACTGAGTGACTGAACAACTTCAATATATTTGTGGTTCTTTTTATTATACATATATTTAATTACTAGATTGTAAACCTTTGAGAGACCATGGTTTGTTGATGTTTGTTTCTGGCATTATATGCTTCAAATAGGTTTCTTGACCATAATAAACATTTTAAAGAACAGTTCAAAATCCCCAATAACTTGGGCCAGTTTTAGCAAAATTTAATAGAAGAAAATTAAAGTCATATCTTTGTGACTAAAAGTCTAATATCCTTAAATGTTTTTTTCTAAGACTTTTCTAAATTTAAACAAGTCATCTTTACCTGTATATTTTAAGTAATTCTCCTGGATATCAAATACTATTTCAATGAGTTATTCTCTATTAACTAATACCTTGGTGCAATAAAGAATGGGAATACTTTTGGCATATTCCAAACTTTTCAAGATACTCTAACCCATATGGCACTTCCATCATTGAAAAATGAGATGTGATATTTACATTTACAGAGCACAGAAATGCCAGACCAAGGCATTTCTCTCCATTTTTTAAGCTTGTTCCTTCTCAAATTTAAGTAAAAACTAGCTGCATTTTGACCAAAGTAAAAAACATGTGCTATATGTTTCTTTGTTATGTACAATTATTGCTTTCTTAGGATAACTTTTTTAAAGCAAATAATTCATTCAAATAAATGAATTTTTTATTTCCTCCAGACAAATTTGTATTAAGGAAGAAATCTGCCAGCCGAAATGAATCAAAGGACAGGAAGAATCTCTCAAGATTACAACATCAGAGGAGGACTTGTACATTGTAATAATAATAGGTGAATATGTGTATGAATGCATGTGTGTATATATACACTATCTATATAGTTATGTGTTACATACATACACACACACACATATATTTGTGTTGCTCAGTTGCTTCAGTTGTGTCCGACTCTTTGTGACCCTATGGACTATAACCTGCCAGGCTTCTCTGTCCATGGAATTCTCCAGGCAAGAATACTGGAGTATTCTTGCCATGCCTTCCTCCAGGGGATCTTCCCAAAACCAGGGATTGAACCTGTGTCTCCTGCATTGCAAGCAGAATCTTTATCCACTGAGTCAAGAGTAAGCCCATACATATACATACATCCAATCAATTTTTTGCCAACATTTATTACATAAAATTGTACTACAGATACTTTTTTTGTTTCTATATGTTAATTTTTTGTTCATGTTAGGCAGTGCCTTTGAAAAATAAAAACCAAAATAAATAAAAACAAGAAACTATACCAGTTGGTATGTTATTCTTCTCTTAAATTCCTGATGGGTCTGGATCTGAGCCACAGTCAACATGGGCATCATTGCACAGAGAATATGATGAGACATGCCTATGGAATCTTAAGTCCTAGAGCTTTCACTCTTACCCTTACAAGGGAAATTTTGGCAATTATTAAGAATCTCATAGATACAAGAATAAGAAATAGTATTGAATCTTGATTGATGACTCTTTCTCAAACCTTAAAATACAAATCAAAGTGTGATTACCTCCTGTCATAGGAAAAATGATTCAAACATGAGCTGTGTATTGCAAAACCCATGGACAGAGGAACCTGGCTGGCTATAGTCCATGGGATTGCAAAGGGTCAGACACAACTTGGTGACTAAACCACCACCACCATTACCAAGGAAAGGAAATAATGCAATTTACCTAGATAGTTATATTCTTTAAAATTGATTAAAGGGTTTTAGAAAGAAGTTTATTGAGGGACCAGAATTTAGCCTGGCACTAGGGTTTCTCCTGGATCAGAAGGCAAGGGCCTTTTCTTTCTTCTCACTGCTTAGTATGATTTATTTTGTCTTTCATGGACTTCTGTCTTATTTTGACCACAATCTAAACAAGTAAGCTATTAAACAGATGAATACAAACCCCCCTGAACATCACGTACATGAAAAAAATCAGCAAAATCTATGATAGCCATACTAAACTTTTGAAATATGGCTATCATATAAGTGTACCAGTATCCAATCATCAGAATATATATTACCAGACAAAAACCCTAAATTCAAATGAAGCTGTAGAACAAGATTAAAACTAATATCAAATGCATATTTGATATCAAATTAGTATCAAATACATTAATATAAAATACAAGTCATTACATTTTAAAGTCACATTTAGTCACATGTTTCAGAATATATTTTTGTGCAGTATTGGGTTTAGTGAGGGCTTCCATGGTGGCTCAGATGGTAAAGAATCTACCTGCGATATAGGAGACCCAGGTTCGATCCCTGGGGTGGGAAGATGCCCTGGAGAAGGGAATGGCAACCCACTCCAGTATTTTTGCCTGGAGAATTCCATGGACAGAGGAGCCTGGCGGGCTACAGTCAATGGGGTCACAAAGAGTTGGACACAACTGAACAACTAACAGACATTTCTTGGATTTATTGAGAGTATCCATGATTTTTAATTGCTTTTTGTTAAAATATTTTTCTTGGAAAATGATTGCAGTTTGATTTGCATCAATCTAGAATTCTGGAATATTTTTGATCAGTGTGTATTTTAATTGGTGATATATTTTGGGATTTTGCCACGAGTATCTTCCTGGCCATGTTTCTGTGGACTCTGAATTAGCAATGACTGCAGATAAAGGTTCAGGCTTGGATCTATTCTTAGTGGGCTTCCCTGGTGGCTCAGATGGTAAAAAAAAAAAAATCTGTCTGCAATGCAGGAGACCTGGGTTTGAGCCCTGGATTAAGAAGATCCCCTGAAGAAGGGAATGACTACACACTCCAGTATTCTTGCCTGGAGAATTCCACGGACAGAGCAGCCTGGTGGGTTACAGTCCATGGAGTCACAAAGAGTCAGACACCACTGAGTGACTAATGTGGACTCTGTCCTTAGTGGTTGTAGGGTTTCAGGTCTTATGTTGCTCCTCTGCATATATGAACATCTCATGCTCATTCACTAAGTCGTGTCCAACTTTTAGTGACCCCCATGGACTGTAGTCTGCCAGTCTCCTCTGTCCATGGGGTTTCCCAGGCAAGGATACTGGAGTGGGTTGCCATTTCCTTCTCCAGGAACGGGGATCAAACCCGTGTCTCCTTCATTGGCAGGTAGATTCTTTACCACCGAGCCCCCAGGGAAACCTTTATGAAAATAGTTCAACCTAGATGTCCTTCTCCGCTCCTAACCTTATGAGTGAACATATCATACCTTTTATGTGTCACTTAGAAGGCACTTTCCAGACCCCACTTGAGGATTAATCTCCATTCTCATCATGTTAAGCTTAGAACCCTGTTATTGGCTTGCTAATCTTTCTCAAGTGTGGGTTTACGGCAGGGAACAGAGTCTCATCCTCAGACAGACATAGTCCCATATGAAAAGCATTACCCGAGATGGACTTGGTTCTAGCTCAGAGCTCTTCTACACTGCATGGACCCTGGAGGATGGGAGCCCATCCGTGATCAGGAAGCCCCACCAGCTGGAAATTAGGTTCCTCTGCTGGGTGTTAGCATGGTACAATATTTCCCCAAATCTGTGACCCTGGGAATGTTTACAGTGTGATGCCCCCTCCCTTTCCCCGCTTCCACTGCTCAATACATATTTATGAGGAATTTTCTTTATTTAAATTTGATTTTTGCTACATTTGGCCACCAGGCTTGTAAGTAATGGAAGTTTGTATTTTCTAGCTGCTTATCAACTGCATAGTATCAGTACTTCACATTAAAAGAAAAATAGGTGTAGTTTTGGCTGCTCTGGGTCTTCATTGCTGTGCGTAGGCTTTCTCAACTTGCAGTGAACAGGGGATACTCTCTAGTTGCAGCGGGTAGGCTTCTCCTTGCAGTGGCTTCTCTTGCTATGAAGTACAAGCTCTAGGGTGTGCAGACTTCAGTATTTGCAGCTCACGGGCTCCAGAGTGCAGGCTCAGTAGTTGTAGCACAGGCTTAGTGGCCCCGTGGCATGTGGGATCTTCCCCCACCAGGAATCGAACTGGTATTCCCTGCATTGCACAGTGGAATCCCAACCACTGGACCACCAGGGAAGCTCAATACTTCATATCAATAGAAGTGTCACTCCTGAAAATTTAGGCTGAGTCTCATTTACTCTTTGCTATTTTGATTCTTTAAAATCTTTAGACTACAAGGGAACACTTTTTAAAAGTCTGTATCAAATCCAATTTTCTTGAGACAATTCACAAATTAGTGTTTGTTTCAAATTTTACATCATAATGACGTATTCATGAACAAAACAACTCCTAAACACAAGTCTCACTCCCTCTGGCTAATAAACTATAATCACCTTCGTTTCTAAACAGGGGCTCTTTATTTTCCCTCTGACCTTGGGCTGCTTCTGAGGCCATTTTACTGTTTCCAACACTCTCTCTCAAAGTCAGCTTATCCTTAGGTGCTAATTAAAATGGCAGGTGTTAAATTGATCATTAGCACGTTTTGGCTACTGCTCTGCATGCAGAAGTCCCTCAAGTGATTCTTCGTTCCTCCCAATATAATCCCTCTTTCTCCAGACATTTTCTCCACTTCCTTTCTCCAGTAGTTCCAACTGCTTCTTAAAGAGAAAGCAGATAACCTAGCATGTCTACCCCAGCTGTTCCTCATTTATTTCTCAGGCTTGTCCCCTCTAAGTGATAGAGGCAGATTTTTTTTTTTCTTTTGGTAATGGGCCATCCTTTTATTTATTCTCAGTATTTTGGAAAAAATAAAACAAAGCTTTGTTAAACAGTTTTCATACATTCCTCTTTCAAACTTTCTTAGTATCCAAGTAGACAGCTTGAAAGTGAAAGTGAAGTTGTTCAGTCGTGTCTGACTTTGCGACCCCGTGGACTGTAGCCTGCCAGGCTCCTCTGTCCATGGGATTCTCCAGGCAAGAATACTGGAGCAGGTTGCTGTTTACATATGGATATACTTTTTCAAAAAAATTATTTACATTGTTTTTTGTGATAAGAATACTTAACTTGAGATCTGCCCTCTTAAAATTTCTAAGTGGATAATACAGTATTGCTAATATAAGCACTATGTTTTACAGAAGGTCTCTGGGTCTTATTCATCTTGAATAACTAAAATTTGATAGTCGTTGAACAGAAAACCTTATTTCTTTGACACCCAGGCCTTCGCAGCCACTATTCTACTCTCTGCTTCCATGAGTTGGACTGTTTTAGATAACCTGTATACGTTGAAACCATGCAATATTTGTCCTTCTGTTTCTGGCACATCTCACGTTATATAATGTCTTCCTGGTTCATACACGCTGTTACAAATGGTAACGTTTCCTTCTTTTATTTTTTCATTAAAGTATAGTTGGTTTCCAATGTTGTATTAGCTCCCAGTGTACAGCCAAGTGATTCAATTATACACACACACAGATTAGTTTTAGATTTTTTTCTATTACAGGTTATTACATAATATTGAGTAGCTGCTACGCTTGTTATTCATTAGCTGCTTGTCGCTTATCTGCCATATATATATGTGTGTGCATGTGTGTGTGTGTGTGTGTGTGTGTGTTAATAGCAACCTCCTAGTTTTTCCTCCCTTTCCCCTTTGATACGTAAGTTTATTTTCTATGTCTGTGGGTCTATTTCTGTTTTGTAAGTAAGCTCATTTCTATGGATTTTTTTCAGATTCCACATATAAGCATATCATATGATATTTTTCTCTGTTTGGCATAATTCACTTAGTAAAATAACTTCTAGTTCTCTTCATGTTGCTGGAAAAGACATTATTTCATTCTTTTTATGGCTGAGTAATACTCCATTGTATATGTATATATATACATATATATATATATATATATATATGTACCACATCTTCTTTATTCATTCATCTGTTGATGGACATTTAGGTTGCTTCCATATCTTGGCTATTATAAATAATCTTAAGTGAACATGTATGTGCAAGAAAATCTCCATAAGATTATCAGCTGGATTTTCAGCAGAAACCCCTTCTATTTAAAGGCTAAATAATATGTGTAATTGTTATACATATCAATTAATTTATGCATTATTAATATGTTATATGTATGTGTAAACACACTTTCTATATTCGCTCATCCTTTGCTGGACCCTTAGGTTATTTTCATATCTTGACTATTGTGAATAAGGCTACAGTGAACATGCAGGTGCAGCTATTTCTTTGAGATCCCAATTTCAATTATTTTGGATATCTACCCAGGAGTAGATCATATTTTCAATTTTTTGAGGAACTTCCATACTGTTTTCTCTGTCTTCCACACCCCAGTAGATGTTACTATAGTATTTCCCACCTGTGCTGTGTTAGGAGAAATTGGAGAGAAGATGTTACTGTTTCCAGTCTAGGCAGACTCAGTATTTTAAAGATTGTCTTGTCTCTGGAGGAGCCAGATGAATGGAGAGGAAACTGAAAGTCAGTAGATGGCTAAGGCATCCAATGTTTAGCAAATCCTGAATTTTTAAATGACAAACTAACTTTCCAGGTTTGAATGGTATTTATGGTTGAAGCAGAAACCTCATGGTTTCTCTTTGGGCAGGATTTCTCAAGCTAGATAAGCAACTGAGTCACCTGAGGGCTTTTAAAAACTACTGATGCATATATACACTATTATGTGTAAAACTCCTAGCTAGTGGGAGGCTGCTCTGTAACACAGGGAGTCCAGCCTGGTGCTCTGTGATGACCCGGAGTGGTGGGATGGGAGGGAGAGGAGGCTCGAGAGGGAGGGGACAATATATATACACACACACACACACACACACACGTGTGTGTGTGTGTATGACTGATTCATGTGGTTGTACAGCAGAAACCAACACAACATTGTAATTTTTCTCCAATTAAAAAAAATAAATTTAAAAAATAATAAAATGAAAAAAAAAAAAAAAAAAAAACCCTACCAATGCCTGTGTTTCATCTGCAAAGACTGACTTAGACTGGGGTGTGACTTGGGCTTTGGAATTCTTAAAGCTCCCCCGGAGAACCTAATCTGAAGATAAAGTTGAAAACCAGTGTTTTACCTCAGTTTATCCTGTCATCTGGGCTTCCCTAGTGGCTCAGGCAGTTAAGAATCTGCCTTCAGTGCAGGAGACCTGGGTTCGATCCCTGGGTTGGGAAGGTCTCCTGGAGGAGGGCATGGCAACCCACTCTAGTATTCTTGCCTGGAGAAGCCCCATGTACAGAGGAGCATGGTGGGCTACACTGCATAGGGTTGCAGAGAGTCAGACATGACTGAGTGACTAAACACCCTGTCACCTATGTGGAGCAAGAATCAGAATAAGATGTTACAGTAACTATCCTGGTGAATTTCATGTTGTTCGTGGCCCCTGAAGATGAAAAGAGAGACTTCAGCCTCTGAGGCTGCCAGTGAGATGCTATGATTCTGATCTTCACTTAAATGCACTCAGTGGTTGCCTGGGTCCCACCAGCCAGTTTAGGGACACTTCCTGCTGAGGATGGAGAAGGGAATGACAACTAACTCCAGTACTCTTGCCTGGAGAATTCCATTCCTGGCAGGCTACAGTCCATGGGATCACAGAGTCAGACATGATTGTGTGACTAACTTTCCTTCTTTTTTCTTTTTCCTTTTTCCTGCGGAGGAGAGGAGCTAAGAATGGCCCCAAAGTGCTTCACCAACACCTACCCTGACTAGGGCAAGATCCCCTAGGGGCCGAGGTGGGAACTTCAGGAAAATAGAGAGAGAGCACCCTCTTCCCAATTAGTGCCACTTCGTCACATTTATTCATGAATCAAGCATATGTAAAAGCCCTGTACTTTTGAGGCCCATGGGTTAAACATCCGATAGGCTATTTGCAGAGTGAAAACATGCTAAATGTTGGGTTGACAAAGAAGTCCATTCTGGTGTTTCTGTAACATATTATGGAAAACGCCGAGCAAACTTTTTGACCAAGCCAAAATGTTTCTATAAGATGGATTCTTTGATTTTTATTTCTGAACAGACAAGGTAACTGGGATTACCTAGAATAAGCAAGACATTTAGGCATCCTTTGAAGGAGGAGGAATCATCTCTCTGTATCAAACCAGTTAGACTTAAGCAGCAATTTCGTTAATTAATGCTGTCACTTACTTAACAAGTATTCATTGAACTTGTCCTCACAATGAAATACAAAACTAGGAGGCCTGTCCTTGAAGCATTTGCTTATGTTCAGGTTGAAAAAATGATGTAGGGAGATGCTGCAAATGCTAGGAGAGGAGATGTGGAGGGGACACACGGAGGAAGTGGTCACATTTAATAATAATAACTTTCATGGATGGCATGCTTGCTATTATCTCATGAAGCCGGGATTCTTTCTATTCATAGTTTACAGGAGAGGAAATTGAGGTACGGAGAACATATGGATCTTAGTGAGTGCCACATGGCTTGTTAGAACTCTGACTAAAGGAAGGTTAATGGGCTCTAGGGCTGACTTTATATGATTGAGCTCTAGTGCTTGATGGTGTCTATGTGTGTGAGTCTGCATGATGAAAGAGTCCTTTTTCTTCTAGGTAACATAGGTAACAAGTGCAATTTGGGGAGAGAAAGCTGCCCGAGAAAGTTAAAAGAGAATCAAAGAAACTTTCGGGGTTTCAGCCTGTAAGCACTTACAGATGAATGAAGTAGAGAGTTCCAGGTGAATGGGAAAGCACAGCATGAAAACATAGCCATGAAGGGAAACAGTATATGATGGAACTAAAATTGAATTTTAATCTGTAATGTATGAAGATACCATGAATGACTCTAAGTAAGCAGAGCTTAATCCATTTTGTATTTAAGAAACATGCAGGGATGAAAGGCAGGGAGTCGAAATGGCATTGCTGTGTGTGTTGTGTGCTAAGTCACTTCAGTTGTGTACGAATCTGCGACCCCATGGACTGTGGCCCACCAGGCTCCTTTGTTCATGAGATTCTTCAGGCAAGAATACTGGAGTGGGTTGCCGTTTCACTCTCCAGGAGATCTTCCCGACCCAGGGATCGAACCCACACCTCTTACATCTCCTGCATTGGCAGGCAGGTTCTTTACCACTAGTGCCACACAAATAATATTAGAAAAATCAACGAGGAGATTTCTGAATTTAGGCACTATGGAGAGAAGACGGTCTGAATTAAGGTAGGAATAGTGGAGAGAAAGAAGTGAAGATAGAATATGTAAAAGAATTAGAATTTATAACTCAGTGTATTAGTGACACATTCGATATGGGGCAGGGAAAAGCTAATTAGGATTATTGGGTATATGGGGTGATATTGACCCATTTATACTTTCAGCTATGCAATGAAGATTTATCAAGTGTTCTCATGACAGACACTGTTCAAAGCACTAGGTGATAACACTGAACAGCCCAGGCAGAGTCTCTGTCTTTAGGGATTTGCACCTTACACTGAAGAAGTGAAACAGCATTGTAATGAATAGCATTATAATAAATAGCTCAACAATGGTTCCAGTGGCAAGTGCAAGTGAAGAAATTAACAGGCCGATAAGAAAGTGAAGGGGATATTAATTTGGTTGGGAGGGCCGAGGTGAAGAAGACCTATTTGGTGAGGGAGTGTTTGAGCTTAAAACTGAGTGCAGTGAGCTTAAAACTGAGTGACCCCCTGTGAAGGGTCAGGGGAAAAGAGATTAAGACAAAGGAAACAGTAAGGACCAAAGTCCTGAGACAGGACAGATGCCATGGTCCAGAAATAGAGTTTGAGGATGTTTAAAGTGGAGAAGGGGCTTCTGTGGTGGCTCAGATGGTAAAGAATCTGCCAGCAATGCAGGAAACCCGGGTTCAATCCCTGGGTGGGGAAGACTCCCTGGAATTGGAAATGGCAACTTGCTCCAGTATTCTTGCCTGGAAAATTCTGTGGACAGAGGGACTACCGTCCATGGGGTCGCAAAGAGTCTGGTACTCCTGAGTGACTGAGCACACATACACATAGAAAAGATCAAGAACATTACAGCATACTGACACATGTATATGGAATTTAGAAAGGTGATAACGATAACCCTATATGCAGAACAGAAAAAGAGACACAGAAATACAGAACAGACTTTTGAACTTTGTGGGAGAATGTGAGGGTGGGATATTTCAAAAGAACAGCATGTATACTATCTATGGTGAAACAGATCACCAGCCCAGGTGGGATGCACGAGACAAGTGCTCCGGCCTGGTGCACTGGGAAGACCCAGAGGAATCGGGTGGAGAGGGAGGTGGGAGGGGGGATCGGGATTGGGAATACATGTAAATCCATGGCTGATTCATATCAATGTATGACAAAACCCACTGGAAAAAAAAAATAATAATAATAATAAAACCTTGCTTATTTTACCCATCAGGTAAATGGCTAAAAGAGCATAATATATAAAAATTTAAATAAAAGTAAAATATTGATATAAAAAAAAAAAAAAAAAGAAAAGATCAGTGGTCACCTGGACATGAAGAAGAGAAGACAGGGAGCATGAAGGGAAAGGGAAGAATATTCAGTACCCTATTTTTTTCTCATGTCAGCTAAAAAGCAGTATGAAAAAAAATTAGTGCAGTGGATATTTTGTTTGATTATGGTTAAAATTTGACGTGTGTCAAAGCTTATCAAATTACATAGTTTACAAAAGTGCAGATTACTCTATGTCAACACAGTACCACAGTAAACCCCTTTTTAAAGCATCTAGAATAGAAGAAAAAGTAAGATGGGGCCAAAAGTGAAATGACATTTACATATATAACTAGTATATTCATATAAAAACAGAGAAAGTGGAAGAGAAAGTATATTCAAATACACTTCAGGAAATAAATAACTTTTCTGAATTACAAACCATGCAAAGCTTTTAATCAAAAAGTCTATTAACTGGAAAATTTATAAAAATCACATAGTGTTGAAGGAAATGTTAGTGATAATATGCACAGAGTAAATATGATAGGATATATTTTTAATTTATTTCATAGGATCTGGTTAACACATGGATTTTTTCTTCTACCAATTATGTATATAGTTAATATAATTTATACAATTATATTTACATGTTATTTAAGTTTATATCTTTGTACTTATTTATATTTGCACAAGCAGGAAAGAATAAACAAAAAGAACTAAGAGGGGACTTCCCTGGTGGCTCATTGGTAAAGAATCCACCCTCTAATGCAGGAGAAGACGTGGGTTCAATCTCTGGGCTGGGAAGATCACACATGCCATGGGACAACTAAGCCCTTGAACCACAACTACTGAGCTTGTGCTCTATAGTCCAGGACCCACAACTACTCTGCCCACAAGCTGCAGTTAACCACAGCCTGCATACCTAGAACCCGTGCTCCACAGCAAGAGAAGCCACCTCAATGAGAAGCCTGTGCACTGCAATGAGAGTAGTCACTACTTGCTGCAACTCAAGAAAGCCTTTGCTCAGTAATGAAGACTCAATGCAGCCATTAATGAATTAATTAAATCATAAAAAAGAACTTTATGGAAGTCAAGCATCTAATAAAGTGTATGTATCAAGATCTGGCAGGATTGCTCAATGCCAAAGGCCGCATGCACTACCTGAGCTAAAAAAGAGTCCTAAACAGAAGAGCTCACTGCATAGTTCTCATCTCTCTTGTGATACCTGATATTTCTCTGTCTGAGATGGTTTTTTGTAGTACAAAGTCTTCTGGAAAGAATAATTATCACTTAATATTGTCCATATCTTTAATCAGAACAAAACTTTAAAAAAATTATAGAAAGGAACACCTATTGATAACCTTTAAAAAAGAGTGGGGATAGTTTCACTAGGAGAATGTTCTATAGCAAGAAGGAACATGAACACATAAGAGGTCAATAGGAATACAGAAGAACTTTTTAAACATTCAAAAGGTTAGTGATAGGAAAACAAAGACAGTTGTGCATACTTGGCTGGCTTTTCCCCCCCTAGAATTTGCAAAAATCAATTTCTGAATTGATGCTTTTCATCCTGAGGATACTAGAACAATTCGAAAAACGATAACTTCAACTTTCTCCGAATCAACTTACTCCCTCAGTCTACTCAGATTTCTTTAGTCCAGTGTAATCAGTTCTATTCCATCTTTTGAGGAGCCATGAAGAAAAAAATTTAAATGGGAAGTTGATGTATCTTTATGCTACTTTGTATTCATCCTTTCTCTCTGATGTTAATGGTCATAGAATTTATGCTCTCGCTAAAAAGTTGATGTTTTGCTGTACTAAGCAAGAACTTACTTTATGACTTACACATAATATTGGCTTCCTTGGTGGCTTAGCAGTAAAGAATCATCCTGCAGTGTAGTAGACTTGCAGTTGTCCAGTCGTTCAGTTCAGTTCATTTCAGTCGCTCAGTCCTGTGCGACTCTGCGACCCCATGAACCGCAGCAGGCCAGGCTTCCCTGTCCATTACCAACTCCCGGAGTCCACCCAAACCCATGTCCCTTGAGTCAGTGATGCCATCCAGCCATCTCATCCTCTTTCATCCCCTCCTTCTCCTGCCCCCAATCCCTCCCAACATCGGGGTCTTTTCCAGTGAGTCAACTCTTCCCATGAGGTGGCCAAAGTATTGGAGTTTCAGCTTCAGCATCAGTCCTTCCAATGAACACCCAGGACTGATCTCCTTTAGGATGGACTGGTTGGATCTCCTTGCAGTCCAAGGGATTCTCAAGTGTCTTCTCCAATACCACAGTTCAAAAGCATCAATTCTTCAACACTCAGCTTTCTTTATAGTCCAACTCTCACGTCCATACATGACCACTTGAAAAACCATAGCCTTGACCAGATGGACCTTTGTTGGCAAAATAATGTCTCCACTTTTTAATATGCTGTCTAGGTTGGTCATAATTCCCCTTCCAAGGAGTAGTTGCGTCCAACTCTTTGTGACCCCATCTACTGCAGCACGCCAGGCTTCCCTGTTCTTCATCATCTCCCGGAGCTTTCTCAAACTCACATCCATTGAGTTGGTGATGCCATCCAACCATCTCATCCTCTGCCATCCCCTTCTCCTCCTGCCTTCGATCTTTCCCAGCATCAGGGTCTTTTCTAATGAGTCAGTTTTCCACATCAGGTAGCCGAAGTATCAGCTTCAGCATCAATCCTTCCAATGAACATTCAGGGTTGATTTTCTTTAGAATTGACTGGTTTTACCTGTTTTCAGTCCAAGGGACTCTCAAGAGTCTTCTCCAAAACCACAGTTCAGAAGCATCAATTCTTCAACGCTCAGCCTTCTTTATGGTCCAACTCTCACATCCATACATGAACTGGAAAAACCATAGCTTTGACTATACCTTTGTTGGCAAAGCAATATCTCTGCTTTTTAATACACTGTCTAGGTTTGTCGTAACTTTTCTTCCAAGGAGCAAGTGTCTTTTAATTTAGTGGCTGCAGTCACCATCTACAGTGATTTTGGAGCCCAAGAAAAGAGAGTCTGTCACTGTTTTGTTCCCCCATCTATTTGTTATGAAGTGATGAGAAAGGATGCCCTGATCTTAAGTTTTTGAATGTTGAGTTTAAACCAGCTTTTTCACTCTCCGTTTTCACCTTCATCAAGAGACTCTTTAGTTCCTCTTCACTTTCTGCCATAAGTGAGGTGTTATCTGCATGTCTGAGGTTATTTATATTTCTCCCAGCAATCTTAATTCCTGCTTGTGCTTCACCCAGCCCAGCATTTCTCATGATGTACTCTGCATATAAGTTAAATAAGCAGGGTGACAATATACAGCCTTGATGTACTCCTTTCTCAATCTGGAACCAGTCTGTTGCTCCATGTCTTATTCTAACTGTTGCTTCTTGATCTGCATACAGTTTTCTCAGGAGGCAGGTAAGGTAAGTAAGATATTCCCATCTCTTGAAGACTTTTCCAGTTTGTTGTGATCCATGAAGTCAAAGGCTTAGCGTAGTCAATGAAGCAGAAGTAGATGTTTTTCTGGAACTCTCTTGCTTTTTCTATGATTCAACGGATGTTGACAATTTTATCTCTGGTTCTTCTGCCTTTTCTAAATCCAGCTTGAATGTCTGGAAGTTCTTGCTTCAGGTTCTGTTGAAGCCTAGCTTGGAGAATTTTGAGCATTACTTTGTTAGTGTATGAGATAAGTGCAATTGTGTGGTAGTCTGAGCATTCTTTGGCGTTGCCTTTCTTTCAGATTGGAATGAAAACTGACATTTTCCAGTCCTGTGGTCACTGCTGAGTTTTCCAAATTGGCTGTCCTACTGAGTGCAGCATGTTAATAGCATCATCTTTCAGGATTTGAAATAGCTCAGCTGGAATTCCATCACCTCCACTGGCTTTGTTCGTAGTGATGCGTCCTAAGGCCCACTTGACTTCACACTCTACGATGTCTGGCTATAGGTGAGTGATTACACTATCATGGTTATCTGGGTCATTAAGGTCTTTTTTGTAGAGTTCTTCTGTATATTCTTGCTGCCTCTTCTTAATATAGTCTGCTTCTGTTAGGTCCATACCATTTCTATCCTTTATTGTGCAACTTTGCATGAAATGTTCCTTAGTATCTCTAATTTTCTTGAACTGATCTCTAGTCTTTCCCATTCTGTTGTTTTCCTCCATTTCTTTGCATTAATCATTTAGGGAGGCTTTCTTACCTTTTCTTGCTATTCTTTGGAACTCTGCATTCCTTTGGGTATATCTTTCCTTTTCTCCTTTGCCTTTCACTTCTCTTCTTTCCTCAGCTATTTGTAGGAGACATGGGGTCAATCCTTGGGTCAGGAAAATACTCTGGAGGAGGAAATGGCAACCCATTTCAGTATTCTTGCCTGGAAAATTGCATGGACAGAGGAGCCTGGTGGGCTACAGTTCATGGGTTTGCAAGAGCACACACACTCACATATAAATACACATGCATAATATTTTATATATATATATATATATAATGATTTTATAAGCAAGCACTTATTTTGCTGGGCTGTGTATCATGGGAAATTTTAAGCCTGTGCCCTTGAAACAATTGCAAACTATGTTGAGAGGAAAAGGGTTTGTATGTGAAACACCCAGGGAAAAATTCAAAGGCAAGTAAAACAAGGGATAGCCTGGTTACTGCAATCCCCTGACCAGCTTTTCCAATTATAAAATCCATTTCCATATACTAAATACCACTTTTTATGAATTCATTTTTTTAAGATATAAGAAAATCTAATCTTTCCAAATCTCTAGCTAAGCTTACACTTCTGGCACTTAAATAGTAATCTCATGTTGCAACCTACAAGCAGTGATGTTTTCCAGAATTTCAAGTGATCTCTTTCTGGTTATAATATACCTTCAGTATGGCCTTTATTCTGCTGTAGAAACCAAACTTGGCCTACTTATTTGCAACTAAAATTTCCTAACTTTTGGGCCATATCTCAAATGCCCTGCAGCCTTGTCTGTCCAAATCCTACTATTTATTGCCCATATACCAAATCCTCCAGTGAACCTTCTTTGCTCCCTATGGAAGGGATCTCATCTCTAAATATTAGTCATTTACTTATCTGTTCAAATAATATTTATTAAACTATGTCACACATGTTATATTAGAGATAAACACAAATTACTAAGGGAACTCTCAGAATTGCTATCTTTAGGGCTTGATGTAAGATAAAGTAGAAAGTAGATGAAGATAAATCTTAAAAAGTAGAACTAAAAGCTATCATAAAATGTCTTGTATTCCTTGGTAAGGAATTTAGATTGTAATCTTGTATAATACTTCTGTGAGATTTTATATTTTCAAAGAGGACAGTACAGTCTTATGTTGAAATCACTGGGGCATATGCCTTACTATCTTTCTTGAATGTGAAATCCTTAAAGACAAAGACTGTGTTTCATTCATCATTAGATGTTCTACTTTCAGTGCAGACCTAGATCATGCCTCTTGTTCGATGGAGTTCTAGAAGTCCAGAGAGACAGCAAAGCTCTCCCTTAAAAATCTGCCTAAAGTTTAGGTGAGCTAACGGTCAGCTGGTTAAGTAAACATTCAAATTAATATATTCAAATAAACTCATATGATTCTATGTGAGTTTTCTTTAATGTCAAGCCAAACTAGTGCAGAAAATATGATTGTTCAAGTTCCTTTAGCAAAGTGAACTCGCCCACGTTGCACATGTATAAGGTTTTCAACACTAATTAGTGTACTAAAAAGAGCTTCTAATATGATAGAGTGTATTCACCCTAATGTTGCTATGAGAACTTGCCATTTATATTTTCATAAGTGCAATTTTTCTCACTGAAGCATCTACAGAAAGATCAAGCATTATTTTTCATGATATACCTTGCATGCTCCTGCTGCTAAGTCGCTTCAGTTGTGTCCGACTCTGTGCGACCCCAAAGACGGCAGCCCACCAGGCTCCCCCCATCCCTGTGATTCTCCAGGCAAGAACCCTGGAGTGGGTTGCCATTTCTTTCTCCAATGCATGAAAGTGAAAAGCAAAAGCGAAGCCACTCAGTCATGTCCAATATGCAGAGACCCCAGGGACTGCAGCCTACCAGGCTCCTCCATCCATGGGATTTTCCAGGCAAGAGTACTGGAGTGGGGTGTCATTACCTTCTCCTCATATGGATAGGCTATTTCTGAACTGTCTTGTAGAATGGAATACCACTTGTCTTAGAGTCACATTACCTAGCAGAGGAATAAAAAGACTGATTCTTCCTTTGTATTTGGAAAGTAAGGAATTAAGGAGAGTTTATTACAAGAAAGTGAAAATCATTGTCCCAACCAGTGCCTGGGACACATGTCTAAGCCTGAAAGAGAATGGATGGATGATTTCCTATCCTGAGGGAATGAAAACACTGGAGAAGAAAATGACTGAACATCCTAGGCTCCCAGGTTCTCTACACAGGGGAAGATAACTTAGACTGGGTCAGCCATTCTCCAAGCATTTGAATACCAGCCAATTAAAATGGCTCATAATTATAGAGGAGTCCTTTAAGAATCTCTGCTTTGGAGTGGTTAAAAGATGAATTCTGGCTATGACCTGAGGATCTACTCCCACGATTAAGGGTTTAGTCTATGGTTTCCTTGAGATAGAGGAGTTTGGGTTCAGACTACTTCCTCTAAGTGTTTCTGCATTACTCAAGATGAACTATTCTTCAAAAGGGTATAAAACTAAAAGAAGCCACCAGGATAATGCTTTCCCAGTTTTTAATAACAGATCACTGTGTTCAATGCAAGGAAGTTCAAGTTTAAAAATAAGTGCTGCACCTGAAGCCAATTAAGGAGAGAGATCATTATTTTCTTGCTGTTTGAATCCAATTTTTAAAAAGCACAAAGGGGTTATTTAAATGGCAAAAAATGCACTGTAGAATCTTTTCTCCCTGACTACAAAGCAATCTGTTGTATTCGAGGTTAGACTAGCGAAACAATTGAGATCCTGACAAAGCAGCAGGGAAAATAAGCGTTATTAGGAACAGAATATCTAAATCAATATTATGCTTTGTCTAATTAATATGTACTTTTCTGTTGCCAAGTAAGATGTATTAGTGCAAAAGCACAATAATACTATCACTCAAGCCTGTAAATAAAGTTAAATGAAAAACAAGTGAGCCTTGATAGTTACATACATATTTCTGTGTATTTACCAAGTCTTGGAAAAGTCAATAGAGTAATGATACTAAATATTTTAAATAGTAACACCCATGTGATTAGATACTAAAATAATGCTTCTCTTGGATGGTAGGGAGAAGGAAATGGCAACCCACTCCAGTATTCTTGCCTGGAGGATCCTGTGAACAGAGGAGCCTGGAGGGCTGCTGTCCATAGGGTCTCATAGAGTTGGACACAACGGAAGCGACTTAGCAAGCATGCATGCATTGGAGAAGGAACTGGCAACCCACTCCGGTATTCTTGCCTGGAGAATCCTGTGGACAGAGGGGCCTGGAGGGCTGCTGTCCATAGTGTCGCATAGAGTTGGACACAATGGAAGCAACTTAGCAGCAGCAGCAGCTTGGGTGATAACTGTCAAAAGCGAAGTTTATTTGCTAATCTCAGTGTGAGTTAGGATGAGGACAGTTCTCCCACTGAACTGTAAATGACCTGGCCGAAGCTTGGAAATGGATCATGATTATCTGCCAGAGATTATGAGGGGGCCAGTGAGGGTGAACAAGGCTGGGCTCAGACCCTGGGGAGGGGACAGGGGCAGTATGAGAGTTTCAGGCAAAGGAGAAGAATCTGGAAAGTCAGGAGGTGCTAACCAATAATCTCAGACTGGTATGGGTCAGATTATTGGTCTAGAGATTAGACCTTTCTGAAGGGTTGATAGATGACGTTCAACAGTAACTATGACTCATTTGTTTAAATTGTATTTGGAAATTTGGGCAATTACTGCTCCCATTAGTTTTTCTTTTTGTCATCTTTTAACACACATTTAACTGTATTGTGTCACTTAAGATGGAAACTGTCCTAGTTTAGGTGCTATTTTAAAAATTTTGCTTACCTAGCTGGGGCACCAAGGTAATTAATCAGTGTCCGGGTCAGGATCACTAAGTTAATACAACTCTTTTACTGAATCCAGAAAGAATCCTTTTCAACTTAGTTTTCATAAAGACATCTATTTTAGGAAAACAAATATCATATATTAACACATATATATGGAATTTAGAAAAATGGTACTGATGAACCTAATTGTGGGCAAGAATAGAGATACAGATATAAAGGATGGACTTGTGGACATAGCAGAGGCAGGAGGCGGGGGGACAAATTGAGAGAATAGCATTGACATATATACACTATAGTGTGTAAAACAGATAGCTAGTTGGAAGTTGCTATATAACACAGGGAACTCAACCTGGTGCTCTGTGATAACCTAGAGGGGTGGGAAGGGGGAGAGAGGTTCAAAAGGGAGGAGACATACGTATGCTTATAGCTGATTCTCGTTGTATGGCAGAAACTAATACAACATTGTAAAGCAATTATCCTCCAATTTAAAAAATTAAATACAATCCATACTATATGATATTTATTTATTTGCATATTTATTTATATTTATACCCTAATCCCCAAGAACCTTGTGTTGGTACCAGTTAATTTAAAATAATATCCAGAGGTAAGTATGGTATAATAGGTCCCTCTGGTCAGGAAGCTAGAACAATAGGTGGACCCTTGAAGAATCTGACTCTTCCTATTACAAAAGCCTTTTTCTCATCCAGATAGCTGCCTGATTAGGGCAAAGTTTCAGTGTTTACCTGTTTAATGTCCACTCTATGCCCTTCCCTCACTCCATTCCCTAAAAGAATGCTTGTTTGCTGTGCTTGGACTCCTAATGAGATATTGATCAATATAATTAATTAGCAAGCATAGAAACTTAATTGCATTTTAACTAGTTAATCAATGACAATGCTCAATATATATATATATATATATATTACTCTGAAGACACACACAAAGGACTATTATTAAGTAATGAGAAAGACTGCAATCCTGCCATCTGCAATAACTTGAATGGAACTTGAGGGCATTATGCTAAGTGAAATAAGTCAGACAGAAAAAACCAAATACTGCATGAGATCATTGGATCTAAAAAGGCTAAACTTGTAGAAACATAGAGTAGAATGAGAGAGTACAGAATTACTAAAGCATGGGAGATGAAGGAAATGAGGAAATGTTGATCCAAGAGTACAAACTTGCAACTTAAATATGAATAAATTCTGAGGCTCTAATGCCAGTGTGGTGATTATAGATAAAATTATTGTATTATTATTATATACTTGAAAGTTTTTAAAAGATGAGATCAAAATGTTCTCACTACAACAAGAAATGGTAGTCATGTGATGTGATGGATGTGTTAGATAACACTATGATGGTAATTATATTGCAATATATAAGTACATTCAATTAACATGTTGTGCACCTTAAATTTACACAGTGTGATATGTCACTTACATCTCAATAAAGCTGAAAAAAGTAATGCACAAAAATAATATACATGTATTTGAGTATCTATCTATTTAATACCTATCTGTCTATCTGGCATAGCTATATGCTCATAATCAAATATTTTCTGTAGCTAAAAATGTACTCTGGCCACCTGATGAGAAGAACTGACTCATTGGAAAAGACCCTGATGCTGGAAAAGTTTGATGGTAGGAGGAGAAGGGGATGACAGAGGATGAGATGGTTGGATGGCATCACCAACTCAATGGACATGAGTTTGATCAAGCTCCAGGAGTTGGTGAAGGACAGGGAAGCCTGGTGTGCTGCAATCCCTGGGGTCGCAAAGAGTCAGACACAACTGAGTGAATGAACTGAACTGAAAAATGTACTCCAGCTATAAATAATGTCATTTTATTTTATTAAACCTATAATTGGATAACAGCACCAGATGGGTAATAAGACTTTCAAGCAATATCCTGTGAAATCTTGCTACAGGCACACGCATTGAGTGACAGGTTGACATCTGCAAACAGGATATAAATAAATTAGAGGCTCTTGAAAACGGGGCACAGTTTTTTCATTCATAGCTTTTTTCTCACAGCCTTTCCTTTGTCACATTCAACTCTTCCTTTCTGTTTTTTGCCGAACCTTAGTTTTCAATGTTTTCTTTGCTTAGAGTTGTCCCTAGGCAGAATGTAAATTCAACTCTTTTCTTCAGCCTCCATTTGCCTATGTTCTTAACCTCAGATCAGCTCATCTGGTGATCCTAGCTTCAGGTTGCCTTCACTCTGGGGATCCACCTGAGCTTTGCATCCTCCAACACAAATCAATGCCTGAAATACTCACTGACCTTTTAAAAGTCACCCATGCTAAGTCCTGTTCCTGCAAGGACCCCAGTTCCTAGCAATCTGTGCTTCTGAGGTCTTGAGAACCTCTTAACAAAAGCTTATAGAGTGTTTATTCAATACAAGAAGTGACCACGTGGTGAAAAGTGTAGATGTCCAAAGGAATGTATCTTATTAATGCTAATAAGTGGCTACATCTTCTTGATGAGGCCCTCTATTTTCATCCTTACAAAAATTGCTCTTCCTGTTTAAAGAATATTCATAAAATACACATACGCTTTGAAAAAATAAATAGAACTTTTTTCATTAGCGAAGACAGAGCTCCTGTCTTATTCTGTATTCTACAAACCCTCTCAGATCTCAGCACCTGCCATGTAGAGTGAGGAGTTAGTCAGGAGAGTGACGTAGTAGATGAAGAACAATTCCACACAACATTCTACCATGTGAACTTTCAGGGTGCTGTGCAAAACACTTTAAAAGTCAGCATGGTACCTGCAGAAGTGCCATATCTACTTGAGTTTTGATGTGATTTTTAGCCTGGCAAGGGAAGACCAAGGATGCAGCATGCCATCACAACTTCTGTAAGCGCTAAGCCAAGTAATCCGAGGCTGTGCCCTGATGTGCTTAACCATGACTTACTTTCCTCTCAACAGTATTGTCATTTGAATGTATAATTAGAGGTTATTGTTTTTAAAAGAAACTTCTAGTATTTATTAGAATTATTTGAAATTAATTATTATGGTGCATTCATATTTCATCCTAAGGACCATATTAGGTGAAATTTAGAAGAATTGATGCCTTTGAACTGTGGTGTTGAAGAAGATGCTTTATAGTCCCTTGGACTGCAAGGAGATTCAACTGGTCCATCCTAAAGGAGATCAGTCCTGGGTGTTCATTGGAAGGACTGATGTTGAAGCTGAAACTCCAATACTTTGGCCACCTGATTCGAAGAGCTGACTCATTTGAAAAGAACCTGATGCTGGGAAAGATTGAAGGCAGGAGAAGAAGGGGACAACAGAGGATGAGATGGTTCGATGGCATCATTGACTCAGGGGACATGGCTTTGGGTGGACTCTGGGAGGTGGTGATGGACAGGGAAGCCTGGCGTTCTGGGATTCACGGGGTCGCAAAAAGTTGAACATGACTGAGTGACTGAACTGAACTGAACTGACTGAAAATATACAGTGGAATTTCCTTAAACATATTATTACAGTACTAAAACAATGATATTTTCTTACTATAAAAAAACAGCAATTGACTCCAGTAATATTTTAGAACTGTTACTGTTGGTGGCAGGATATTTCAATTATCGTTCTAGAACTTTATTATCTTTTGTTTAAAAAGTAGCATATAGCTTTTTTTTTCCAATCTATGGACTATATCAGTTGCTTATATTCTAAGAACATAATTGGTGATTTAATAAACCCAATGAAAATGTGGAAACATTAGGAATGTTGCAGAACAAATCAACAAATATTGACACGCATGAAGCAGTAATTTAAGAAGTAACGTAGATTTGAGTTAAATCACTAAAATTGATTCTCAGGAACGTGACTTATCATCTCTAGAACTGACCAAAGGCTCTGTGTAAATATATGACTGAAAAGATTGGGAATGTAAAATTTCATTCACAACAATAAGCGGGAGCAATCCTAGGGAAGTAGATCTGAATCGTGACTTTAATTTGTAACAGGAAAGCTGGTCAATGTGCTTGTGCTTGGCTGCTCAGTCCTGACTCTTTGGGAGACTTTGGACTGTTGCCCGCCAAGCTCCTCTGTCCATGGGATTTTTCAGGCAAGAATATTGGAGTGGGTTACCATTTTCCTTTTCCAGGGGATTTTCCTGACCCAGGGATCAAACCCAAGTTTGTTCTGTGTCGCCTGCAACGCTGATGGATTCTTTACCCCCTGAACCATTGGGGAAGCCCCGAGCTAGTCAATATCACTGCAGAATTCAGAGAAAGACTATCTGATCGGAAGAGGGGCAAGGTGACCAATTAAAAAAAATAAAGCTAAAATAAATAAAATTTAAAAAGCTAAAGGTACAAACTAGTTTAGGCTCATAGTAGTTGGAACCTTTTTATGAAATCAGTCATTCACTTTACATTAACTTACAGCTGTTAAACATTAAAATAATACTACTAACTCCTCTTCTCTCATTCTATTTATAATTTAATTTTCCATATAGCTTGGAATGCTTTAAATTGCTAAGATAAGAATTATTTTATTCACTGACTCATCTGCTTACACATTCACGCAACAAATTTTGATTGCCAAATGTTTCTGTATTCTTTTCTGGATTGCAGGGAAAGAACTTATACCTTCATTTACCAGTCTTTTCCCAAATTTTTGGTTTAGAGTTTACCCATGAGACAGACTCTCATGGGTTTGGAAGGTAGAGAAGAAGTTGGGCTTTCCTGGTGGCTTGGCAGTAAAGAATCTGCTGTAATGCAGGAGATGGAAGAGACACAGTTTCGATCCTTGGGTCGGGAAGATCCCCTGGAGAAGGAGATGACAATTCACTCCAGTATTCTTGCCGGGCAAATCCCAAGGACAGAGGAGCCTGGTGAGCTACAGTCCATGGGGTCACAAAGAGTTGGACACGACTTAATGACTAAACAACTACAACAAGAGAATGTAGTATTCTCCAGGAATGCTTGCCAAGAGCCTGGTGAGTGCATAGCAGGAGGTCACAGTCCCAGGTATGTTGGGGAGGTTCATCCACTTTGCTGCCACTGGCTACTGGCATTGGTGGCGGTAACTTCACTGACCTTTGCCCCCTCAGCTCTTCCAACAGTGTGTAAGCTTCATATTTTTGCATCAACATACTCTCTCATTG
Source organism: Dama dama (assembly GCF_033118175.1). Taxonomy (NCBI): domain Eukaryota; kingdom Metazoa; phylum Chordata; class Mammalia; order Artiodactyla; family Cervidae; genus Dama; species Dama dama. The sequence continues at coordinate 53,532,701 of NC_083710.1, forward strand.
GAATTATTAGAGAAGCTTCTGTCTTCTCTCTCCAATCCTGATGTATGTGTGGTCTTATTTATTTGGCCAGGTAAATATATTATTTTCACTACCAGCAGAGAAAATTGTGCTATTTTAGGTGATAATTGCATATAAGCAGAATGGTTTTTTTTCTTGAAATACTCTTATTTTAACAACTGCCATAACAACAAAGCTATACCATCAAAGAGAAGCTGATAAAAGTGTTTTTCTTTCTTTCTCTTTTTTGTTAAACCTCTTCAGTTTGTGACTTTTACCAACTTCAGTTCATTCAAAATGTATCCACAATGTCTAAACACTAGGATAAGGAAGAATACAACTGAATTTAAAATAGTGTCTATTTTACCTTAACCTATGTATTTTCTGCTCAAAAAGAAGAGAGAAGGTTCACTTGACTATGTTATTTATGTGATTTTCTGCCACAAGTTGCAGAGAATTGCCTAGTATTCCAGGAAACATCTTCTGATAAGTCTAGAATTCCCTATCAAGTAAAAACTTCTTGTTATAATTTCATGCTGACAATAGACTTTTTTGCCCATCAGATGCCAATGTCTGTTGTCGTCTGTTGCTGCTGTTTGTTTGTGGGAGAAATTTGAAATGCCCGTTTTTTTGTTTTTTTTTTTATTTTTATTTTGAGAGAAGATGGCAACATAATCAGGCATCATTATTACTCCAGACTCATTTCCACGTTTCAAGATACCATGGATAGGATTAATGATGATCATTAAGGAAAAAGGGTCGAAGCAGATAAGATCTGAAGAGAATGCGATCATCAGAGTGTGCAGATGGATAGAAATGGAGAAAATGCCCCATTAGCAGCTCAGCAATTAAAGCCATTTCTCTTAAGAGCAGATGTGCAGTGTTCTTCATGGAATATGGTGTATACTTGAAAGGACATGTGGGGAAACAGAGTTGAGTGTACCTACCGTTTTGTAAGTTCATGGGATAATGAAATGATTAATTGGGGTTTTCTTTTTGTTCAGATAAAGTCTTGATTTCCATTCCTTTCTTGCAGTACCCTTAGACTGTTTCTTGGCTCTGTGACTAACATTAAAATAAGCTCTATCATCCAAGGCCTTTTCTCACCTTAACATAGAAAGAACATTAGAAGTGTGACCTTGCTGAAGTGATAGATCAAATTGTAATGATGGGGATCACAGGAAAAGTCTTGCTCATAACCGAAAACTCTGTTCAACTTTTTAGTTCCAAACTCTTTGAAAATACCAACTTAAAATGTTGGGTTCTTGGCCCTTCCAAAATGCAGTGTCCTGGGGTGAAGCAAGAAATTTCTCTGCTGTCAGTCATGGTACCCTCCAGAGTAATCACCTGTCATGTAAGTTACCACCATTTGTTATGAATCTACATTATTACTTCTCTTCAGGTGGCTAAACAGAACCATTATCATGGCTCCATATCTTGCTGGCCTCTATTCCAATTTAATGCTACTGTTGGTCTGTGTTTTAAACAGCCTTGTTTTTAATTTCCGAAGGCGATCCGTTTGAACAGGAAAATTGTTACTGATATGCAAATTATGTACTGTATTTCACTCTGCATTATTCATTTTCATCATTCACCTCATGTTGCATTTCTTGGCAGAGAGCACAGGATTTTGAAAAAGTACATTCCTAGTGCCCTGGGTGTCATTTAAAACCGAGTGATTTTTCTCCAATCTGATTTCTTAGGGTTCATCTCTTTTCTGTCAGATTTGGGGCCTGTTGACCTAGGTGGATTTGCATAGCTAATAATAAGTCTAAAGTAAAAAACCAAAAAACCAAAATCACATCTTTTCCAAGTGAGTCTCAAAAGGTAAGAAACTGATTTAGGGATGATGTTGAGGGCAAACGTTCAACTATAATATCAGTTCCTTTCACTTATAATAAACGATTAATATCTGGAGCCCTCGACTGCTTTATGTCATATATAAAATAGCCAAGTGAAAGTCTTAGGTGTGAGAATGTTCCATTGGGAGCAGCTTTCTTTCCTTGTGGGTAAAGGCAGTTCTTCAGTCAATCAGATTTGTGCAAATGGTCAAGCTTTTTGTTGTGTATTTCCATGATTAATCCCCAATTTCTCATTTTTGTGAAAATGTCTATAAGATACATTTCTGTTATAGAAGTGCTACAGATCTCTTTCTTGAAAAAATCTCACTGACACTAATAAAAGTTCAGAAGAATCGATGCTGTATTTTTTTTTTTTTTGTAACTGAATTTCTATCCTGATGATTATTTTAGGACTGCCATAGTTTTGAATCATCTCACTTCCTGTAGCTCCTTTTGATTTTTCAGCTTCAGGGCAGAAATGATCAATTTGCCCTTTTTGAGGGCTCATGTCTCCCTGAAGGTCACCTTAAAACACCTTTGTCTTTCATATTAATCATGGCATATTTGCCTCTGTTCTGGGATTACTTTTCCCCTCTGTCTGTGAATATGTATCATCTCTCATCTCTCAAATTATTGCAGAAATTCTGCCTAGCTTGTTATTTCATCTGTTTGTCAAAAGGAATGTATCTATATGGAAAGTGTTATACAGTGGCAGGTTTTGCACAGAAGTTCACATTTAAGATAATGAGAGAACATAAACATTTCATTGAAAATAATCAGCCTTACATGCAAAATGTATATGCCGATGGGAGGTGATTTCATCTGTTTAACAAAAGTATATTTGCTCTGTATTTTGAACCCAGCCTTGTGCTAAGTGCTGAGTAGCAAAGATGAGCAAGGCACTAGCTCTGCCATCAAGATCTGTGATGCAGGGAGAGACGTACTGGAATGGAAGTTCCCTGCAGTGTGATAATTCTGTGTAGCAGTGCTTGTACCAGGTATCCTTCAATAGGAGAGAGGCTGCTCTTTCCTGACCTTCTTTAATGGGATGGGAGGATGTGGTTGAGACTTTTATACTTAAATCTGGATGAACATGTGAATGTCCAAGGTCATGTAGCTGCAGTAACTTGACTCAACCTAAGAGTTAGATGACCTATATATATTCTATTTGCTTTTAATAACTGTGAGGCATGTGGCCATCTCATTTTAAAAAATGACATTCTGCTTAGAAACTTCATTTGCTTAAGCAAATTGACATGCTCCTTTCTATAGATTAATTGGGAAGGAACATTAATTTCATGCACTTTTGAAGACGAAAAATGATGGGCTATGAGAAATGTGGAAAGGTCAAGAAATTAGAGCATAAAGGAGGCATTTTATTGTTTATCGTGTAAGGAGTATTGATATCACTTCTTTTTTCTAAACAGTAACAAGGATAGAACAGAGTCTACATTTTATCCCTTTCTGATAGTGGGCTTAGTTGAGCAGCTGAGAAAAGAAATAAAAGAGAGAGGCTGAAAAGCCTAAATAGAACTTTATCTACTTCACAGTGTTGAAAAAGCCCAACCCTGTACCATAAATGTAAATTACTTGGATTTCATCCGTTGTTGAGTGAAAAATGGCTTGCATATGTAATGTGATCCCATTTAAATGAAACTGTGAAATAGTTTATAAAATTTCATTCTTACCTGTGACATAAAATACACATATCATATGGTCCATAAAGAGATGCCTGGAAGGTGGTTCTCCAAAATATCACAATGATTATTTTGTGTTGAGATTTGAAAACTTTTACTCTTTTACTGTTTTCTATTATACTGTTTTGTTTTCTTTTAATTTTCAAAAGTTTGTTCATAAAATGCACCACTATAAACCAGACATCGTGCTATGCTCTGAATATTCAATATAAAGCAAGTGTTTTTAATATTTCCCTTATGAATACATATTATTTTTAATAACTGAGAGTAACAAGTGTAGTCATAAACTGGAAAAATTGAGCAATAATAACTTTTTAAACTCAGAGATTCAATATAACCTAGGGATATTTGACAAAGAAATATTTAAGAGGCATCATTCTGTCAGATGTATTAGTATAGTCTAACACCTTAAGGATCCTGAATCCAAAGAAATTAGAGTGAGTTTTTAGCATCATAATATGCTTTTCTCCAAGAATATTTAACCTTTTTGTTTAGATTGGGGTTTTTTCCTATGGTTAAACTATATTTCCATCTCCTTGCAGATAAATTTTTGTTAAGTTTTAGCTTTGCTCTTTAGTTGGAAATGAGAGGTAAGTGACCTTGATAAATAGAGATAGGCTCGAGAAAGTTTGTAGAGATGACAAATTTTGTAAAGTAATTTATAAGATTATTCAAGCGATACATAAAAGCCAGGGGAAGCTTGATTTACATCGTTATAAGAGGGCAGATAACGGAAAGATTAAATTAAAAGACGGGCCACACAAAACATGTCTGAACGTGAATAGCGTGATAGAATTATTTCCCCAGGGAAGATGTGTAGCCTTCAGTGCTAAGACTATATACAAAGTAGATGTTTTCTTTATGAAACAAATCCTTTAAGACATACCTTAAAACAAAATTGTATTTACATTCTGTGGCAAAGTGTGTATGTATGTGTGTAACATTTAAAATAATCAAAATTTATATCCTAAAACTTTAAAATTCAAGGAGTTTTTTTTCTCTTTTTTTAAGTTTTGGAATTACCAACTTTGTTTATTTCAAATGTTTGGAGAGTATACATATAATTAATAACAAACTTATTGATGATATAACAAATTTATCATTATTAAATGATAATGTGTGAGTGAGATAAAAAAGCATAGGCAATAAGAGAACATAAGGAAATTTGAGCTCAGAATCTAAGAAAACAGTTACGTAGCTAATCCTTCAGCCTGAATTTTTGAATTATTCAAGTGCAGTTGCTTCCCAATGCTGTGTTAGTTTCTTGCGGTATAGCAAAGTGAGTCAGTCAAACATATACATATTGTTGTGAAAGTGTTAGTTCCTTGGTACCTGACTCTGTGAACCCATGTACTGTAGTCCACCAGGCTCCTCTGTCGTGGAATTCTCCAGACAAGAATACTAGAGTGGGCTGCTATTTCCTTTCCCAGGGGATCTTCCCAACCCTTTTTAAAGATTTCTTTCCCATTTAGTTCACCACAGATCATTGAGTAGAGTTTCCTGTGCTATACTGCAGGTTCCCATTTGTTATCTATTTTATACATAGTAGTGTATATATCCCAGGGACAGAGGAGCCTGGTGGGCTTCCATCTATCGGGTCGCACAGAGTCAAACACGACTGAAACAACTTAGCAGCAGCAGTGTGTATATGTTAGTCCCAATCTCCCAATTTATCCCACCCTCCTCGCTTGTTCCCTTGGTAATCATAGTTTTTTCTCTACATCTGTGACTCTATTTCTGCTTTTTGAATAAGTTCATCTCTACCATTTTTCTAGATTCCATACATAAGTGATATTACACAGTATTTATTTTTCTCTTTCTGACTTACTTCTCTCTGTATGACATTCTCCAGACCTATCCATATCTCTGCAAATGTCACTATTTCATTACTTTATATGGCTGAGTAATATTCCATTATATGTGTGTACCACATCTTTATCCATTCCTCTGTTGATGGACAGTTAGGTTGCATCCATGTCTTGGCTCTTACAAATAGTGCTGCAATGACATAAATCACAGCAAGACCTTTTTTGACCCACCTGATAGACTAATGAGAATAAAAACAAAAATAAACAAATGGGAACTAATGAAATGTATGATTATTTGCATATCAAAGGAAATAATAGATAAAACCAAAAGACAACCCTCAGAATGGGAGAATAATTGCAAATGAAGCAACTGACAAAGGATTAATCTAAATATACAAACAGCTCATGCAGCTCAGTATAAAAAACCAAAACCAACAAAACAAACAACCCAATAAAAAAAATGGCAGGAATTAATCTCATAAGTATACAAGCAGCTCATGCAGCTCAATTCGAGAAAAATAAGTGACCCAATCAAAAAATGGGCCAGAGAACTAAACAGACATTTCTCTGAAGAAGGCATACAGATGGCTAACAAACACATGAAAAGATGCTCAGCATCACCCATTATCAGAGGAATATAAATTAAAACCACAATGAGGTACCATCTCACGCCAGTCAGAATGGCTGCTATCAAAAAGTCTACAAACAATAAATGTTGGAGAGGGTGCAGAGAAAAGGGAACCTCTTACACTGTTGGTGGGAATGCAAACTAGTACAGCCACTATGGAGAACAGTGTAGAGATTCCTTGAAAAACTGGAAATAGAACTGCCATATGACCCAGCAATCCCACTGCTGGGTATACACATGGAGGAAACCAGAATTGAAAGAGACACGTGTACCCCAATGTTCAACGCAGCACTGTTTACAATAGCCAGAACATGGAAGCAACCTAGATGCCCATCAGCAGACAAATGGATAAGAAAGCTGTGGTACATATACATAATGGAATATTACTCAGCTATTAAAAAGAATGCATTTGAATCAGTTCTAATGAGGTGGATGAAACTGGAGCCTATTATACAGAGTGAAGTAAGTCAGAAAGAAAAACACCAATACAGTATATTAACACATATATATGGAATTTAGAAAGACAGTAATGATGACACTATATGTGAGACAGCAAAAGAGACACAGATGTAAAGAACAGATTTTTGGACTCTGTGGGAGAAGGCGAGGGTGGGATGATTTGAGAGAATAGCATTGAAACATGTATATTACCATATGTGAAATAGATTGCCAGTCCAGGTTTGATGCATGAGACAGGGTGCTCAGGGCTGGTGCACTGGGATGACCCTGAGGGATGGGATGGGGAGGGAGGTGGGAGGGGGTTCACAATGGGGAACACATGTACACCCATGGCTGATTCATGTCACTGTATGGTAAAAACCACTACAATATTGTAATTAGCCTCCAATTAAAATAAATAAATTAATTTTAAAAAATGGTAGAAAGATCTAAATAGAAATTTCTCCAAAGAAGACATATGGATGGCCAATAAACACATGGAAAGATGCTCAGCATCACTAATTATTAGACAAATGCAAATCGAAACTACAAAGAGGTATCACTTCACACCAGTCAGAATGGCCATCGTCAAAAAGTCTACAAACAATAAATGCTGGAGAGGGTGTGGAGAAAAGGGAACCCTCTTACACTTTTGGTGGAAATGTAAGTTGAGGCAGCCACTATGGAGAACAGTAGCTAACATATGACTCAGTAGTCTTCTTCCTCCCAGGCATATATCTGGAGATGAAATGTTGTTGCTGAACCATGAAAGATACTGGGATTCTTGGCCTCCGAAGGAGAAGAATTCAATCCAGGGCCAGAGACGAAGCTTGATCACTCAGAGCTTTTGTGTAATCAAGTTTTATTGAAGTATAAAAGAGCTAGAGAAAGCTCTGACATAGACATCAGAAGGGGGCAGAAAGAATACCCTCCTGCTAGTCTTTAGCTGAATGTTATATAGCTACTAGCAGTCTGCTAATTAAAGAAAGGAAATGTCTCAAAACTCAGAGAATGTCACCAGGCCCCTCACCCACAAGATGCATTTTGAGATAATCTTGGCATGAGGTGAGTCATCCTGGGCCATAAAATGATTGACAGGAATCTTGAAGAAAGGTAGATTTCCATACAAATATATAGTTTCATTAACATGGATTAGGAGAACAATGAATGAGTATAACATATTGGTTTGTCAAGTTGGTTCTGAGACTTGAAGACAGAGTCTGGGGTAAATGCATAGTACATTAGCATAGCTTAAGACAAACATTTCCACAAGAAAAATGTTTTGGTTAGCTCAAGGTCTGAGAAAAGTTAAGTTCAGGTGGAATCAGGTGTCATTATGGCAACATAGAATTTTAAGAGAAACCTCTTTTTAAATTTGTATGAAGAAGGGGGAAAAAATGTAACACTAGTTTGTTTCCTCCTGCCACTTAAGAGAGAGATTAAAAAATGTCTGACACTTGCAGCCTATTTCCTCCATTTGGAGACCCCTGGCCTTCCTGCCTGTTACCTTCTCAGAGAAAACCATAATTCAAAAAGATGTAAATCTGAATGCTTTTTCTACCACAGATTTCCAATCATCTAAAGCCATCACTTATTAAGGATCAAGAGGACCAAGGTTTTGAAGGACCAAGGTTAGAGAATGCTCCAAGCCTTTAATAAACTTCACATTTAGCTAAATTTTTATCCTAAAATATATTATAATATTTGATTTTTTTAATAAAATAAACACATGTAGATTATATGGATGAATAATAGTGATCTAGAAGCTTATAAGCATGCATATACAAATGCAAGACTAGTCTGTCCACAGAGAGATAGTGGATAGACTAAACTTAATTATGAATAGCTTCTTGGAGGAGAAATAATTTAAGCAAATTTCCAAAGTTCTAGTACCGTACAAGAATGTATTTCCCCTGCTAAATTAAGAGGGAATCATGTGTGTAAAGTTTACACTGAATATTTAAGACTCACAGGACACAATCAGAATATAAATACATTTTTCCTTTGAAAGTGAAAGTTGCTCTGTCCTGTCAGACTCTTTGCGACCCCATGAACTATAGTCCATGGAATTCTCCAGGCCAGAATACTGGAGTAGGTAACCTTTCCCTTCTCCAGGGGATCTTCCCAACCCAGGGACTGAACCCAGGTCTTCCACATTGCAGGTGGATTCTTTACCAGCTGAGCCACAAGGGAAACCCAATAATACTAGAATGGGTAGCCTATCCCTTCTCCAGTGGATCTTCCCCACCCAGGAATCAAACCAGGATCTCCTTCACTGCAGGCCGATTCTTTACCAACTGAGCTATTTTTCCTTTATTGACTGTTAAAATCCATCCTGTGGGATTGTTCTTTCTACCTCTTAAACTTTGGAGTGGTCCCATAACTTTGGGGGCCTTTTAGAAAATCAGAGTCCTGTGGTCAGGTCAGTTGCCTAAAAAGAGATAATTGAAATGTTCATTCTGGAATAATAATTGAAACTCTGAGCTCTACTGCAAAGTCAAGTTTCTCCTTGCCCTGAGTAGGACTAGATTAGGGTTGAACTCCTGCAGGTGAGAAAGAGAGCCTGTTAAGCTCAACTCGAAATCCTTGCCTTCCTGCATACTTCTTCCCACGCTGCTTGCCTAGTTTTTGACTGCCTCTGACTCTTTCTCGAACTTCCCAGATGGTGCTAGTGGTGAAGAACCTGCCTGCCTATGCAGGAGATGTAAGAGATGCAGGTTCAATCCTTGGATCGGGAAGATACTCTGGAGGAGGGCATGCAACCCACTCCAGTATTCTTGCCTAGAGAATCCCATGGACAGAGGAGCCTGGAGGGCTACAGTCCATAGAGTTGCAGAGAGTCGGAAATGACTGAAGCGACATTGCACGCATGCACATAGGCTCCTCCTTGGTTGAAGCCTGCCAAGGACGTATTTAACTAGACTGAAATCCATGAATCTGGCATTGGATGTCTTTGGCCATAGTGGATTCTTGAACTGAACCTTGTCCAGTGAGGTCCTTCATAGTTGCCTCTTGGTGTATCTGACTTCAGGGTTCTTGATCTGAAGGGTGTTGTGCCTTTGGTTGGCATTAGGAGACCCGTCACTGAATATTATGCCTTCTTTAGACAATGTCTTCTTCCTCTGTACAGGAACCCCTCCTGAAGTGTATCATTTATTTATTTATCATTTAAAAAAACATTCATTCACTTATTTATTTGGCTGTGCCTGGTCTTAGTTGCTGCATGTGAGACATTTTAGTTGTAAGGTATAAATTCTTAATTATAGCATACGGTTTCTAGTTCCTAGGCCAGGGATCAAACCCAGCTCCCTACACTGGGAATAGGGAGTCTTAGATACTGGACCACCCAGGGAAGTCCTGAGATTATTATTTAAAACACCCTTGAGCTGACTTTCCTCCTGCAGGCTGCACATCTGGTCAATAGACATCTTGGCCCTACCCTTGTGGATACGTAGTTATTATACAAACAGAGTCCTCTGCTTTGGTGCCTTTCATGACCCACCCATGAGCCAGATATCCCTCCTCTGTGTCCTCAAAATCCAGGGGCCACAAATCCCTTTCTCCAAGTGATTTCCTTGAGAGGAAAGTCTTCCTTCCCCTCCCCATGGGCTGTGATGAAAAACCCTTACAACTCTCTCCCAAGTGAAGCTCTCCTTCATTTCCATCTTTCTCTACTCTTCTGCTTCAGTCCTTAAATAGTCTTAAAGTGGCTTTAAGGGGTTATGATCAGAAAAATTAGAATTTTTTATTGCTTTTTATAATTGTCCTATTAAGGTGGTTTGGGATGGCTCAGATAAAGGACCTGCCTGCAATACAGAAGACCCAGGCTAGATCCCTGGGTTGGGAAGATCCCCTGGAGAAGAGAATGGCAACCCATTCCAGTACTTTTGCCTGGATAATTCCATGGCCAGAGGAGCCTGGTGGGCTACACCCATGGGGTCACAAAGGGTCAGACACAACTGAGTGCCTAACTCTTTCACTTTCAGGAAGTTGTTGGCAGCTATTATCTTAAGGTTTCAGCTAAAACTGGGTCAGAAAGTTCTGTATTGTAATACACTGTTATAAAATAAATATATTTGTCTGGATTGTTATGTAACAAGTGCACACCTGTATGAGCATGCATGTGTAAATATATATATACCTCCTTTCTCTTTGTCACACACACACTCAGACACAGTTCTGTGTATATCAGTACATTCTGTTACTCTATAGGACTTTATGGACTTTATGGAGGTTTTCTGAGTGTAAACCCTCAGGCACTGGGTCTGAGATAGACTGGCTTTCCTCCATAGGGAATCTGAGTGGGGTCAGGGTGATGGAGACAAAAAAGCAGATAAAAACATTGTAAAGTGAGAAATGCTACTCCCAGGCTGTGTCAGCTACTTGAAGGACAAGGAGACTTGGCTATGATGGAGCAGATGGTGTGACCAAACAAGCACCATAGTCCAGGGTAAGGACCTTCCAGTTAATGGATAGTAATTAGAACTTCATCCTATAAATAGCAGGGCATTCCTGGAGCTGCCGAAGACAATGTGTGTGTAAAGTCAATTTCACATCATGATGTCCATCCAACATTTATGGTTTCCTACTTCTTGTCTACCCTTCTGCTAATCCCTTTAAGTGTGTGTATCCTTGGAATATGTTTCCTTTGCCATCTCCTACCATCAAGGAGACTGACTTTCAGAAACCAGTCTAATCAGACAGCTGTATATGTTAATCAAGAATGAAATTGTTCCCTAGAATACAGCCAGCTTTTAGTAAAACTGTATTGTAGAGACAGCTTCGTTCAAGTCTCCACATAAAAATGCTTTGTTTTTCATCAAAATTCAGTAAAAAGGGAATCTGAATTGTGTGCTTATGACTATGCAGATGAAACTCTGCCTACTCCATGAAACTTCATCTCGAAAAATCAGTGCAATTGTCAGGAAAATGCTTATATCTCAAGAAGTTCCTCAGAAATGGAGCAAAATTCAGGGTCAACTAACTCTTTGAGTAAATAAAACATTGATTAAAAAAAAATGTTGCTTAGTTTCTATATGTCAAAGACTGAGTCAAACTGTTTATTTCTGAACTTTAAAAATACTGTTCTCTATGAGTTGAAATGGAAATTCAATGGAAATTTTCCATGGGCTGTACTACTTAAAACATATTATATGTGTTGATTATAAATGCCACTAACTCCTGATATTGTTGCTACATATATATCTGTTGACTAATATTAACACTGTAACATTTGCTATTAATCTTTCATTAAGAATAGTATCCTATGGTATATTTTTTAAAATGTTTTAGTTGGGGAGTAATTGCTTTATAATCCCGTGTTGGTTTCTGCCATCTATGATACACTTTTTATCAAGGAGGCAATTATAGGGTAACAAAATTAAAAAAAAAAATTGCAGGCTATGTTTTAAGTTTACTTTAGGTTTAAGGGTAAATTCAGTATGTTTATTGTCCTAACTTGAACTGATTTGGTTGTCTAGGGACTTGCTGGAGAATTCACAGGATTTTTCCAGATATTTTAGGGTTGACTGCAAATTAAAACCATATTTGTTTATATATCCTAAAATTACCTTTTAATAGGAGTTCCAGGAGAACAGCTTCTGCAAATGTGAAATATATGAGAGTTTAAAATAAACTATGAGACCTGGTTGGCTAGCATCACTGATTCAATGGACATGAACTTGTGTGAACCCCGGGAGATGGTGAGGGACAGCAAGGCCTGGAGTGCTGCAGTCCATGAGGTTGCAAAGAGTCAGATATGACTTAGTGACTTAACAACAACAGCAAATACAACCTGAGAGAAATGGTCCTTCCAGACGCCGCACAGGCTGGTTTGCCTATTAACCTCCAATGGTACCCTTAGAGCTTCCCTAGAATATTCCATATCCAACCATCAGTATGTATAACCTGAAACTAAATTTTTTCAGGTTTTAATCCATAAGTCAAAATATGTTGCAGAGTGTGAGATGGCTTTTCTTTGTAAACTAAGAAATACAGCAGAAGATGAATTCCTATTGTACTCTGTCATGTGTAAATGTTCATGCTGACATTTCAGAATCCTTTGCAAGATTCTTAAGGGTTACACATGCTGAAGTGCAATCCTCTGATACAGATCACTGTGTCATGTTTACTGAAGTGACATGATCTGACAAAATTCAGCCCGGCATTTCTAGATAACCCAGGAATCCACTTGGTCCCCAAATGAAACAAGTCACAGCTAAATCAATGCAGCAAGACTAGCCTCATCTCATTTCAAACAAAGGATGACAATTTTACTTTTGCTAAGGGCAGGTTGGGGCTTCCCCGGTGGCTCCGTGGTAAAGAATCTGCCTGCCAACGCAAGAGACATGGGTTCTATCCCTAGGCTGGGAAGATCCCTTGGAGAAGGAAATGGCAACTCATTCCAGTACGCTTGCTTGGGAAATCCCATGGACAGAGCACCCGGGTGGGCTACACAAAGAGCTGGACATGACTTAGCAACTAAACAACAACAAGGAAAGTTTAGGAAAAAATGGAGACAGTGATTCCTTCTAATTATCTATCTAAGTATTAGTTACCCCTAAGTACTTAAAACAAGTTTCTTTTCACTTACTTTTTTTTAAGGCTTACTTATTCTCCTGTCAAACTCACCTTAGCCTTTTAGCTTTGTATCACTGAATGAAGAGGCAGATTTTGAAACCAATCTTCCAATATTTCTCCTACTTCATTGTTCCTACCTTTTTCCTTTTATTCTGCTTATCACATAAATGTTCATGTCTTGCAGCCTTCTTTCTTTGGTTCTTTTCTCTCCCAGATCTGTATATTTTCCCATGTAGATCTTGTTTATCCTCCTCAAATGCAACAGCTATATCTGCGTTGTGAATTTCTATAATTCTATTGTAATTATCTCATCTGAACACCAGTGATGTTTATCCAGCTGCCTCCTGGACATCTCTATCAGGAGGTCTCACGGATGCCTCATCAGCATGAATGATATGATGAACAGATTATTGTTCCTCCCACCCTTGCTCTCACTGTATGGAACCAATCTCCTTTAAAAGAGAACAACCTGTGTCTATCTATACACCCCCATCTCTATGACTAAGTGAACTGAACTGTTAGTGCTTCTGTCAATAGTCTCCTCTCTCCCAACATCTACATTCTCACTATCAATGTTTGATTTGGGGATTTTGACATTCATACTAATGACTCCTCCAATACAAACTTGAATCCTCCAATATACTTCCAGATCTTTGACTTGTTCTCTGAAGATCTTATCCTCCATTCTGAGACACTGACTCCCACGATCAGCCTAAACTTACCATACTTTAACAAATACCTCTCATCCTTTTAGCTTTCTTTCTTTACAGCCCCAACTCCAATGATTTCACAAAGCCCTTAGGACCATTCTACAAAATATGGATCCCACATGACTTCTCACTACTCCTCATCCCTCTCACATTTTCATGCCCTGCTTATCCAGTTGATGTCCCATGGTCAGTCATTACAGTCATATCTCATATATACCCCAAATTCTCCTCCCCTGTAGCCTGGCAAACAAAACCCAGTTAAATATGGTCTTTCATTTATATTGCAGCTGCACCAGAGCAGGTGACTGTGGTGAGAAAAATATGACACAAATGTTCTGACAGGTCTTTAAGTCTAGGATGACTGACTTCAAGTAGACCCCAGTGTTACCTAAAAATTCTCCTCTATTTCCAGTCTAATGGAAGATGTTTCTAGATACACACTTCCCTTGATAGAAAGCACAACAGCAAAGGGAATATAGACACTGTGCTCTGGATCTTTAAGGATTCTCTTGTAAATGATCTAAAACACTGCCTGCTCACATTCACTGGGGAAAATACTTAATGGCTAGCTACATGAGGCAGGAAATATTGGAGAAATGCTTCACCTTCCCATGCTTGTAGGTCAACAGGGCATTCTTTCTCTCCCACTCTGCTCTCCACTACCTTCTTTGCATTCTAATTCTCAGCTGGGAACTTTGTTTCTGGTTGCACAAAGAAAATAAACTCTACCAGACAAAAAGGTCTGTCTTCTCTTTCAAACAAATCTAGAAAGTTTCTGCATTTATAACTGAATACTCATTCTTATTTCTTTCCCACCTCACTCCTCACCCAACCTCCTTTTCCTACTTCTAGATATTGAGGGGTCTCAATCCTAGTATCTCACTGCTTTGGTGATGTCACCTAGCCCGGTAGGTTTAAATACCGTTCACATGCTGACTGGCCACAAATATACATATTGCCAGCCCGACCTCTCTCTTTGATTTCTGACTCAAGTGTCCATTAGCTTACTCAGCATTTCCACTTAGAAATTGTAAAGTTTGTTAGGGTGATTCATAAACAGTCACTTTTGCCACAAGGTAGAATTGCATTTTCTGATACTTCCTCCCTCACGTAGCTAGCAATATGTGTATTTTCCCCAGTGATATGTGAGCATGAGTGTTTCAGGTCATTTATATGAGAAGCCTTAAAGATCCAGAGCATAGTAACCATGTTCCCTTTGCTCTCATGCGTTCTCTCAGGGGAAGAGTGTGTCTAGAAACATTTTCCATTAGAAGATGTTAGCGAGACTGAGTGACTGAAGTAGGCAGCATGCTGTTGACTTTTGCTGGCCTTGTAGCAAGATTAAGAAACAATTCTATGCTTTTTAACCCACATATATTTGGAACTGTTGGTTGTACATCTTAACCTAGCCTACCCTGACTGATCATATTTCTGTTATGCATGTCAAATTTAACATATTTAAACAAACTTGTTCCTTTTCTCTTCAAACCAGATTGGCTCCTAGTTTTTCCCACGTCATCACCAGTCTTCCAGTCTCTATGTCAAAAACATCCTTTGTCTCACAACTCATATCCAATTCAACAACGAATCCCGTTGGCTCTGCTTTCAAAGTGTAGCCAGATGTGAGCACCAGCACCTACCGCATGAACACTCTGCTCCAAGCCTGACTTCTGCAGTGATCTCCTAACCTGTCTCCCTTCTCCCCCATTTACACCACTGCAGTCAACTCTCTGCATAGCATCAAGAGTGATCTTTTACAAAAAATACAGCAGATTCAGTTGTTCCTCTGCCCTCAAATTTTCAATAGCTTTCTACTGCATGCAAATTAAAATCTAAAGTTCTCTCCTACCTGGCAAGATCCATATCGTCACTTCTAATTTCCTGATTTCACTTCTACTTATCACTCTTCTTTCTCTCAACTCACTGCTTCAGACACTTGTCTCTTTCTACCATTCAAACTCATTGTGTAAACTACTCTTCAACTTTTTTTCTTGCCGTTCCCTTGCGTACATACCAATTACCATACATGTAAGCTAAATCAACACTATCTTGTCATAAGGGGGTTAAGTTTCTGGCTAAGACTGATTGCCAAGTACAACAAAGAGCATTCTACATTATTCGGAAATATTTGTTTTACACTTTATGCCATCTGATGACTTGTGACCTTGAGACTTGTTAAATAATTATTATAAGAAACTATATTTGTTTCATTTGTATTTATATACTTCTGACTGTGCTGAGTCTTAGTTGCTGTGAGCAGGCTTTCTCTAGCTGCAGCAAGCAGAGGCTACTCTCTAGTTGTGGTGCACGGGCTACTCAATGCGGTGGCTTCTCTTGTTGTGGAGCAGGGGCTCTAGGGTGCTCTGGCTTCAGTAGCTGCAACGTGTGGATTTCAGTAGTTGTGGCTTGAGGACTCTAGAGCAGTAGCTCAGTAGTCATCATGCATGGGTTCAGTTGCTCTGCATGATGTAGGATCTTCCCAGTCCAGGGATCGAACTTGTGTCCCCTGCATTGGCAGGCAAATTCTCAACCACTGGACTACTAGGGAAGTCTGTAACTATATTTGCTAGAACTTTTTTAAAAAAAGAATTGTTTGTTCAATTAAAGTTGTGAACCAATTGTCATGGATTTAAAATCTGTCCATAAATTCTTAGATAGTCCTTTCTTTAGGTGGAACCTAATAATCCCTACTTCGAGTGGGCTGTACATAGTGACTCAAATGTGGCAAAAGTGATGGTGTGGTTTTCAAGACCAGATCATAAAATGCTGCTTGGCTTTTGTGTGTGTGTGTGTGTTTTGTCACTCTCTTGGATCACTTATTCTGGGGAAAGTTAGTTGCCACATCATGAGGATACTCAAGCAGTCCTATGGAGAGGTCCACCTGATTGGAAATTTAGACCTCCTGTCAAGTGAGAGAGTTTCCTGGGTAAGTAATCCTCCAGCATCTGTCCAGCCTTCAGCTGACTGCAGTTCTGGCCACCATGTTGACTAACTTCATGTGAGACCCTGGGTCAGGAGCATTCATCTAAGTCCCTGCTTTACTTCCAGAAACTGTGTGAAATAGCAAATGTTTATTATGTTAATCTGCAAAGTTTTGAGTAAGTCACAATGAAAAAAAATAAACACACCCCATTATATTTGCCTAGAGGTTTAATTTCAATAAAATATAGTCGATGTGAAAACTGACCTCTTTAATATGGTCTTACTGATTTTGTTGTAAAAAATTAAAATGGTAAAAAATAATGTATCAGTTCAGTTCATTCGCTCAGTCGTGTCTGACTCTGAGACCCCATGTATCACAGCATGCCAGGCCTCTCTGTCCATCACCAACTCCCGGAGTTTACTCAAACTCATGTCTATCGAGTCGGTGATGCCATCCAGCCATCTCATCCTCTGTCGTCCCCTTCTCCTCCTGCCCCCAATCCTTCCCAGCATCAGGGTCTTTACCTTAAATTTAAGTATATATGTAAAGTTCTTTGCAAAATTACTCAGAGTGATTACTCATAGAATAATTTTGACTATCAAATTAATTATAAAGTGCCTTGCACCATCTCTTTCATGGGAATGAAAGTACAGGATAATCAGAGAGTGAAAAAGCAGCATATGTTGAGTAGGGTGGATGACAGCTTGTCTAGTGTGGAAGGTACAAAATGGGGACAAATGCAAATACTGTGTTTCCAGGTAATCAGTTACTTTTGGAATTTATATTTTTAAAAAATTACTTCTAAGTTTAATTAGGTTAAAAATTTTATTGGTCATCTACTATTTGTCAGGAACCAGGCTAAAGATTCAAAGATAAATAAGCCTTTTCTTAGAAGAGTCTTGTAGGAGAAGTGGTAGAATCTGGGAGTACCACATCTTGTATGGTGTCAAACGGAGGCACCTTTAGAGCACCTTCAGGTTGGTTCTGGACCATTGAAATAGGTTGCATAAATCTTGGATTAAGTTATTGTTTATTTGCTAAGTTGTGTCTGACTCTTTGTGACCCCATGGACTGTAGCCCACCATGCTCCTCTGTCCATGGGATTTCCCAGGCAAGAATATTGAATTAGGTTGCCATTTCCATCTCTAGGGGATCTTCCCAATCCAGGGATCAAACCCACGTCTCCTTCATTGGCAGGTGGATTATTTACCACTGAGCCACCTGGAAAGCCCCAAGTCTTCGATAGAATGCACAGCAAAAAATCAACTTGAAATGTTCTTACCATAGGAAAAGAAAGAAAAAATTGGAAGGAAAGAGAGAAAGTGGGGGAGGAAGAAAAGATTAAACATTCTTTCATTACATTCATAGGAAATGAACCTTGGGTTATCATGAGGTCACTCTCACCCATCCCTTAAATATCAAGAATAACTTTCCTTTTCAACTCTTGGTGTTCTCTCTCCATCCATGAAAATAGCTGAGGACATGGTAGAAACTTCAGTAAATTGTTTTGCTAGCCTGGAGGGAAAATAAATCTCACCTTGATGACAGAACAGACTCATAAGCACAGCTGTCAGATTAGGTCTGTAAACAGTACTGGTGCCTGCGTGTCAAGCTGTTGTCAGACCACCTGAGACTCTTCATGAAAAGGAGGTTTGGGAACTGTCTCCTAGCAACACCAAGCAGAACCATTTAATACCAAACATTTATTTTCTTTGCGTGTCATTCGACTTCGTGACATCCAGAGAGAGGGTTGGGCGAAAGGACAGAGAGCAGTGAAACAAAGGGGACAGTGGAGGGGGGAGAGGACTAGTAAAGGAGGAAGGGGAAGAGGCTGTGGAAGCTTGAGGTAGAAGATACAGGACACTTGGGGAACACTGAAAACCATTTCCTTAGGTAAATAACTTTTTGCTCTTTCAGTCTCAACTAGAATACTTGGTGAAACTTGATTTCCCCAAGACGATCTTGTCTCCCGTGGGGTTCTTATGGGGCTGAAGAATTGTTCCTGAGGCAGCTGTCAGTCCTGCCAACTATTTTCTTCATAGCCGTGAGCGGAGAGCTGCGTGTTATTCCTGATTCTACGCATGACTCTCTTCCCACCTGCCAGTTCGCTGTCCTCTGAAATTGTTAATGAAGCAGAGAGTGGGAAGCTGATGCTCACTGTGTCTCCACGCAGAGCACTGTCCTTTCCTGTGTTCTCCATCCCTATGGCCTGTGTGCTGGCTCTGAATTGTACCACGCAGGACGGAGGCCTGGAGAGTTGCCGTGTGGCAAAGCCTTCCCTATATCACACACTCTCTAGCACAGAAGCTGACATGAGTCTGGGGTGGTCACCTCCTCTGCGGCATTGTTCTGCTATGGTAGCAGGACTTATTGTGCTAAGCTAAGCCTAAGCTGTGGAGTAGGAAATGGTAACCCACACCAGTTTTCTCACTTGAAAAATTCCACGGACAGAGGAGCCTGGCAGGCTACAGTCCATGAGGTTGCCTAGAGATGGACACGAATGAGCAATGGCACACAAACCTAAGCTGGCTCAAACTGGACCATGCATCTGAATTACCTGCAAGGTTTATTAAAACTCAGATAGATTGCTGGTCCTCATCCTCAGCGTATCTCATTCAGTAGACCTGGGGCTTGTTCAGGAATGTGCATTTCATATCAGTGAGCAGGAGATAGTGACACTGTAGATCCAGGCCTTTAACTATAGTGTTTCTCACATTGACTCTCACTGGATTAAGTCACAACAATAAGCTGGTTGTTCTCTATGCTTTGGATTAGTGACACCATAGCTTTCTTCTCTTTTCTTCTGTGGGGGTTATGGGGATGTTGCAGCTGTCAAAGGCAATAGAAAAAATAGGAGGTGGTCAGAATGAGGGATATATTAAAGATAGAGCCCACTGATACTAGGGAATTAAATGAGGGATGGAAGGAAAAACAGAAATTATGGATAATTTGTAGGGGTTTGTTCTGAGCAATGGTGAATCATTCTATTTGTCGAGATGAGGAGGGAGGTTATAAAGCAGATTAAGGGAAAGGGAATTCACATTGGTGGGCAGAGGTTGGAAATAAGTTCAGCTTAATATTAATTTGAGATGTCCCTTAAAAACCAGAATAGAGATCTCAAGTACAGAATTGATAGGTGGATCTTGAATTCAAGGAAGAGAGACAAATTCTGGGATCAGCAGAAGTCAAAGGATATTAATGCTACAGGTGTTAGAGAGAGGTATAGACATGGAAAAATAAGAGTTGAAAAAATAGCCCTGGAGCACTTGAAACTTTGAGTCCTTTGGTTTCATTATCTCATGCAAACCCTCCAAATGCTTTTATGTTAAATGAAAATAGAGACCTGGGAAAAAGAGGAAGTTTGACCTACCATTTGTAACTGAGCAGGGCAAAGATCTCCTCTGCTGAGTACAAAAGGCTATAGTCTTAACTTCTGTACTGCAATGGGATATATCATTGTGCAATGGCTAAATAGTAATCCTAACTAAAATATTTTTTGATCATCATCAGATAAAAAAAATATTGCAAAGAATAATTGGGAACATGGACTAAGGATCTAAAGAGTGAAGACAGCGTGTTATAATGTATTTTTACTTGATCCTTGATAGGTCTTAGCAGTAATAAAGATTATGTCATTTAGATCTTAAAAGATTTATCTTCAGGCTTTGATAAATGCCAAGTCCATGATTGCAGTTGTCTTAAAATAACTCACACAATTAATTTTAAGTGCGCAAAGAGGGGGCAGAGTATAGAAACGAGATGGTTCTGCATGAATGATGGATAGTTTTAGGCGTGCTAACAAGAGCTATAAAGTAGGAGTGGAACGTGTCAGCATGCACACTCACCACTGCGCAGCTGCCTCTTGCAAATTGGAAAGAAAAATAACGCCAGGCCAGCATCAGCAAGGTTAAACCAGAACTCAGAATTGCCCAAAGCCTAGAAAATCCTCAGAGAGAAAAGGAAGAAAGAAATATTTGAGGGCAGAATTCTACAAAAAAGATTAAATGCCTAAAAAGATTTATTTAAAACATTTAGAATTGGAAATAAAATGTTCTTATAAAATATTGAGCTTAACTATTCAAAGTGTCTGTTTGTCTCAGACAAAATCAAGAATCCAGCCATGTTTTATTATCATATGGCTCATTCTAGCCAAAATTGTTTATTAAAAAAAAAGAAAGATACATTTCTATAGTAATCACATTTTATTATTCAGTTTCTCCCCATGGTGATACTGGGAGAGAGGGAAATTTTCTGCCATTCGTGCGTTTATTCCAGACGAAGTACTGGTTCCAACCTCTGCTCCTCCTGACCATCTTTAAACTTGACCAACTTTAAACTTGTCAGCCAAATAGAATGGCCAAGGATGGAGTAGAAAGACTCTGAGTTCACCTCCTCCCATGGGCATATATAAACTACAGCTATTTACAGAGCATCTATCTTTGAGCATGAACCTGAAGACTAACAGAAAAGCTTGTCAACAGCTTAAGATATAAAGAAGAAACCACAACAAGATGGGTAGGAGGTGCAGTACAGCTAAGTCTCACAGCCTTAGTAGGTGACCCACAAACAGAAGGATAATCACAATTGCAGGGGTTCTCCTCCCAAACCTAGAGGTCCATGCCCCACACTGAGTTCCCTGTCCTGTGCCAGAAAGGAAAACCCAGAACCTCTGGCTTCAAAGGCCAGCAGGGCTTGCATATGGGAGTACTGGAGGGCTGTAAGGAATAGAGTTCCCACTCTTAAAAGAGTGCAGGCAAAAATCTCAAAACCTCCAAGACACAACATAGAGATAGTAATTTGAGAGATGCCTGAATCAGACCCATTTGCTGATCTTAGAGAGCCTCCTGGAAAGGCAGGAGGCAGCTGTGACTCCTGATGGGAACACCAATGTTAACAGCAGTGAATTTTGGGGAGCTTGTTTTACCCTGAGGGCACAGGTGCTGGCCGGCTCCTTCTTTGGCATCCTCTCTCTAAATTATTAGTGCTGGGGGCTCACCTGCTCACCAGCTAGGAATCCCCTGGGCCAAACAGCTAGCTATGTTGGGCACCTAATCCCACCACCAGTGGGCCTGCACCAGCCCTGGTTGTCCTGGGTCCCAGAGTCAGCAACACTGGGACCTAGCCCCACTGATCCACTACTGGGCCATCAGAGATTACTAACCTCTTTCTCTGATTTACCGGTGTCATCAGTTCAGTTCAGTTCAGTTGCTCAGTCATGTTCGACTCTTTGCACCTCCATGGACTGCAGCCTGCAGGGCTTCCCTGTCCATCACCAACTCCTGGAGTTTGCTCAAACTCATGTCCATCGAATCGGTGATGCCATCCAACAATCTCATCCTCTGTCGTCCTCTTCTCCTCCTGCCTTCAATCTTTCACAACATCAGGGTTTTTCTAATGAGTCATTTCTTTGCATCAGGTAGCCAAAGTATTGGAACGTCAGCTTTAGCATCAGTCCTTCCAATGAATATCCAGGATTGATTTCCTTTAGGACTGACTGGATTGTTCTCCTTGAAGTCCAAGGGACTCTCAAGAGTCTTCACCAATACCACAGTTCAAAAGCATCAATTCTTTGGCACTTAGCTGTCTTTATGGGCCAAATGACTATGGAAAATACCATAGCTTTGACTCGGCAGACCTTTGTTGGCAAAGTAATGTCTCAGCTTTTTAATATGCTGTCTAGGTTTGTCATGGCTTTTCTTCCAAGGAGTAAGTGCCTGTTAATTTCATGGCTGCAGTTTGACATCACCTCTTTTGTCGAAATCAATATTTAGACCTCATGGACTGTAACCCGCTAGGCTCCTTCTGTTCATGGAATTCTCGAGGCAAGAATACTGGAGTGGGTAGCCATTTCTTTCTCCAGGGGATCTTCCCAAACCAGCCCAAGCCAGGAATCAAACCTGGGTCTCCTGCACTGCAGGAAGATTCTTTACCATCTGAGCCACAGGGAAGCCCCCAAACCAATATTAACACCTTTAATTACCAATATATTCTTTTTTCTTAGTACCTACAGTCCATCTGGCTGATCACTGAAAACTTATTCCAGGCTTTTGCCTATTGTTGAAATGAGCTACTTTTCCTTAAATTTTCTTTTATCTTTTTCAAAATAGGGCCAGCACTTGCTCATATTTTTATATTTGACACAATTTCTTTAATATTAACAATGAAGTCTGAAATATAAGTGGCCTATTGATATACATTCATGTAAAATGCTTGGACAGTCCTGCCAGTTAACTCTTTTGCTTTTCACTCTATCTTATTTGGTTTATTATTTCTAGTTTGAAGATTTTTCTCTTAGGTAGAGAAAAGTAGACTTCTTTTGTCTTCTCTTTATCATCTGATAGCATGAGGCCATCTGTTTCAAACACAGCAGCTATACCTTTTTTATTCTTTCCCAAAATGTAGTTAAAATAAAGTGCTTTTAGTTCTCTGCCATTCCTTTCAAGTTTTAGTTCATTCTGGGTTTCAACATTCCTCAGAGCTCAGAATATGCATTCATTCTTGGGTGCAGAGTTCTCTTTTCACCTTTTGTACACGTGCTTTAAAAACCAATCCATCTAACCAGAATGACTTTTGTGCCACTCTGGCTTCCTCTTTTTCTTCATTTGTATTTATGTATTCAGAATTTAAGATTTAAAAAATAAATTTAAATTGTCTAGAGAATTGTAGAGTCTTCTTGGAATCTGAACACAGGATCTTAGCTTTCTCTGATAGGCACCAAGCTGTGTGAGTTAATTCCTAGGGAAGTTATACACCTGATAGTTATTTTGTATTTCTCACACTGGACTCTAATCTCCTTGGTGACAGGAACAAGGGCTCTTTTAAAAAAAATTTTTTTTTTTTCCAGAATGTGGAATCTTCATTGTGGCATGTGGAATCTAGTTTCCTGACTAGGTGTCAAACCCATGCCCCCTGCATTAGGAGTGTGGAACCTTAGCCACTGGACCACAAAGGAAGTTCTGAGAATGGTGGCTTTATTGCTTACCATAGTTTTCTCAGCAACTCACACTGAGTCTAGAACATAAAAGAATGTCTATTAAATACATACCAGCTGAGTGTTTGCTTGCCCTCAGCCCTGAACAGAGCTCAGATGCTTGAGTTTTGTGAACACTAACAATGGGCTGAGAGCCCAACATAATAGATGGTTTTCTTTGGTTCAGTTAGAAAAAGGTTCAACAAGCTGGCACCAGAGTTGTTTCCTTTCTCTCACTCAGCCTCCACTAAACCGCTAAAATGTTCACAAACTGCTCTCAGTGCAAGGTCAAAGAATACCCCTGTTTAACTTACATATTTCTTTTTTCAACTCATGAATCAGTTATCTCAAACCAAGCCCAAAGCAGCAACACAAAAATCATATTCCAAGCTCACAGTCATTGGCCGATCAATTTATGTTGACCAGATGGATTCAGTCAGGGTCCAGGGTCCAGACAGTGTTCCAACCCAGCCTTATGGACATTGTTCAGAAAGGTCCAGATGTCACTGACACGCAATGATTTTCAGAGGGCTGGGCATGAGAGAAGAGCTGGAGTTACCATGACCGATTGACTTGGAGAGACTGCTTACACTTCTCTTGTTATTTCTTTCTGATGATCTTAAACCAGGAATGCTTTCAAAACGAAGAGGAAGGGGAAAGAAAAATATTGCTGAGTATAATGTTAAAATATTTCAATAGATTTTGCATAACTTTATCCATGTGCAAGGAATTAGCCTGGAAGGCAGTAGAATCGGAGATGAAGTGAAAGAGAAAGCTGCTCACCCCTGAACCACAATGAACAGAGTGTGGAGTGTGAAGATGAACTTGAAACCATATTCGGGGCCTGTCAAAACATGGCAGGCTGAGCTGAAGCTTTCATCCAAGCACATTATGTTGAACAAATAATAAAAAATTACACATTTGAGCGCCAAAGAAAAGATATTCCCAGGAACATGGGTAAGAGGAAACTGATGCACGGTTGCTCTGTGGTGCAGGTCGGGAGTCTCTGACCCAGGAGCCACTGAGGGACTGGATTTGGGCTCTGTCTTCCATGAAGGCTGCTCTCCATGTTATACTCTCTATCTCTAAACAGTCAGTAAAGTGTCTTAAAAAGCCACAGACTGATTCGTGCTAGGCTTTGGGGAATCGGGGGAGCAGCGCTCCCTGCCTTAAGTGAGGGTAGGGCTTGGAAGCTGTTCACAGTGGAGGACTGGGGTCAGCTGGCGAACTGAGGTACCACCGCAGAGCGATACCAGGGGGCTCGGTGTGGGGCACTTAGCAGGGAAGACACGTCCTCTTTATGTGCCAAGTGGATCATGAGCTCATCCCATAAGGTGGTGCAAGTGGTAAAGAACCCCCCTGCCAACGCAGGAAACATAAGAGACACAGGTTCAATCTCTGGGTGGGGAAGATCCCCTAGAGGACGGCATGGCAACCCACTCCAGTGTTCTTGCCTGGAGAACCCCATGGATCTAGGAGCCTGGCAGGCAACAGGCCATAGGGTTGCAAAGAGTCAGACGTAACTGAAGTGACAGCACACACACATGTGTATGGAAGAAAAGCATTTCTTTATTTTGAAGCCAAAAGCAAATGAGACTTTCGATATAGGGGTTATATAACCTGAAATGGAAAGAGGCTTGCTGTGCCATGCTCAGTAGGTCCAACTCTTTGTGACCCCATGGACTGTAGCCCACCAGGCTCCTCTGTCCATGGGGTTTCCCAGGCAAAGTACTGGAGTGGGGTGCCATGCCCTCCTCCAAGGGATCTTCCTAACCTAGGGATTGACCCCAGGTGTCCTGTGTCTCTTGCATTGACAGGCGGCTGCTTCCCCTCTGCACCACCTGAGAAAGCTGGAAAGAGTCTTAGCAGTTTTCTATGGGGTTGGCCAAAATGTCCCTTTGTTTTTTAAGCAAAAATAAGAGACTCATTTTTCATTTTTCTAAGAATTTTATTGAACAACATATTCATTATTTGTTCCACTCCCTTCTGCCATTTTTCCCAGAGACTTCATAACTCCATCTTCCCAAAACTTTTTACCTTTTTGATAAAAAGATAAAAGAACTTTTCCAAGTGTCTTTTACAGTCTTCCAGGGAACTGAAAAAATTTTTTCCATTAAGCGAATGTTGTGAAATTCAAAGGTTCAATGTCTGGTGAATATGGCAGATGAAGAAGAACTTTATAATTAGTGGAACTGAGGACTACAAAGGTCCCTATACATTATGGAAAAGCTGATGCCATGAGCTAGAGTTCTAGCTTTTCATCCAGTCTTTCCTCTACCCTGCACTGCTTTGAAGCTAAATGATGGCAGAGATAAGATGGGGATTTAGCATGGTCTGAAGTTAACAGATAGGGCTTTGGAGCCAGATGACCTTAGTTTGAATCCAGGCCCCTTCCTAAAAGAGTGAGTGACCCTGGGCAAAGTACTTAATTCTCTGTGCTTCAGTTTCTCACCTGTAAAATGGGGGTAGTAATTATACTAAACTTACGTGGATGCTGAGAGAGTTAAGTGAGTTGATCCATGTACTTTGATGTGAATATCATTAAGTATTGGGAAAATCCTAGATATTACTATGATATTGCTATAATTTGGCCCCAATCTACCTTTCTAGTCTCATATCACCAACGTGCCCTTCCCTCATCACTCAATGTTTTGCTAGGGTTCCCTTTTGCTGTTTCCAGAAAAACCCCGATTTTTCATGCCCACATGTAATTCTTTCTGCCTGAAATGATTTCTGCTACCTTCTACATATCTCAGTTTTGAGATTAAAATCTTTTACTTCAAAATCTTCAGGCAGTCTTCTCTCTCATCCTTACTGACACAGTCAAATGTTCTGTCTGTTCACTCTCCTTTTCCAGTGGCAGCTTTGCTGCTCCTGTTGAGGCTGGTTGTGACCCCAGAACCCTTGTCACACTCTATTAGAGCAGCAAGTCTCCATCACTCAGAGTCAGCATGCAAGCATGACCTGCTGGTCCTCTTGAGATGACTCCCCATCCTTTCCTGGTTCATCATCCTCTATTTTACAAATAAAGAACACAGAGAAAAATCATGTCCTTTTATCCTCTGGATCCACAGGCTTCCACTCACAGCTTCTCACTGGATTCTCCTAAAATATATTTTAGCACAATCCTCTCTCTAAAACTGCCTATATAGCATTTTCTCAACGGCATGCAGTCCGGCTGAGGGTAAATGCCACATCTGAGGATAAATGACAAATGTGTCTCTATCTCAGGGAATTTTCTCCCTAGAAGAAAATATAAAGTTTTCTCTTCTTGTTTTCAAAGACCCAGAAGCTTAGCTCTCTCTGGGGCCACAGGGTGGTCAAGACAGTTTTCCTTGCCGAAAGAAATCCTTAGGTTCCATCTTTCTCTATAAAGTTTTGGAAGATATTGATTTCTTTCATCAAACCTGTGTCATGGAGGTGTTGTGAAGATTAATGAGCTGATGCTTATGAAGTGTTATCCTCTACCCCCAAAGAAAAGGAGATAAAAAGAATAACTCACCAAACCCCCTTCATTTCAAGTAAATGTTTTCTGACCCACTCACTAGAGCTCACTTTTCAGCACTGGGCTTCTTGAAAGTCTGTGTGAACAACTTGCAATTTACCAGTGGTTTTATTTTCATATTTGAGAATAGGGAATAGTGAGTTTTCTCTCTAGTTCTTAGTTTTCAATATGTGCTTCCTTATAGGATTTCATACTTGTTAGTACCAATGAGGGGGCGGAAACTGAAAATGAATGTTCTGAGAGCTACAGCATGTCAGTCAGCAAGCCAGGAATCACTAGCTGCTACCACCAACAAGAAAACAAGAGGCAGACATTTCAATTAAATTTTTTTTCACCAAAGAAGAACCCATAAGGGGAAAAAATTGGAAAAAATTGATATAAATGTATGTATAACTGAATCACTCTGTTGTATACTTGATACTAACACAACATTGTAACTTAACTAAATTTCAATAAAAAATAAAATGAAAATCAAATCAAATCAATCAAAATGGTTAAAAAAGAACTATATTTACCCAGAAATCTAGAAAAAAATACAGTGAGGGAAGCTCTTCTTGAATAAACTTTGAGTAGCTTTGTAGGAAACTCTCATTCAGCCAGTCACAAGCTATTCTATGATACTGAATTCAATAAATCCTCGCTCTTTCCTCGAATTGAATTTCATAGGCACATCTGTTACATAATGTATTGTGATTACACATGACTGCTAAAATTGTTTACAGAGAGCTTGGCACATCTGTTGGGATGGCTGCATCACACAGAACCTATGCGGAGAATTAGTTATGGTCTGTAAATGCTACAGCAGCACTGATTCATTATTGTGATCATCAAGACTCTGAGCTTTGCCGTGCAGTTTTTTGAGGGGAAAAAATTCCAGAGGAGGTTCTGGTCCAAGAGGAAACCCAACCCAACCAGATCTCTTATCTTGCATTATTTCATTCAACTGAGTCACTTGTAGCTCCTGGGTCCCTCTCTTACCTTAGTTCCTCTTCCCAATGTGAAAAATTACATAAATGATCACCAGGGTTTCAGAAGGCATTGTGATGCTGAAAGCTCTGTATACCAGTGATGAAACACATCATGGAGACAGGGTTTTGGGTGAAGTAGGAAAGAATGAATAGCTTTACTGCTAAAGGGGGACATAGCAGTCTCATGCCCTCAAAATCATGTGTCCACACTTGGGGAAGATAATGATAAGTTTTAGTGAGAGAAGGCATAATCAGCTCATGGATGTTCTTGCAATGGGTTGGTGGTGAGATAAGTAGGAGTCAACACCGTCACCTTCAGGTCCAATTGATCTGGGGTCTACATGCTTGTCAGCAGCATACCGTAACTTTTCCCATCTGGAAAGGGTTTCAGTTCAGTTCAGTTCAGTCACTCACTCGTGTCTGACTCTTTGCAACCCCATGAACCGCAGCACTCCAGGCCTTCCTGTCCATCACCAACTCCCGGAGTCCACCCAAAGCCATGTCCATCGAGTCAGTGATGCCATCCAACCATCTTATCCTCTGTCATCCCCGTCTCCTCCTGCCCTCAATCTTTCCCAGTATCAGGGTCTTTTCCAATGAGTCAGCTCTTTGCATCAGGTGGGCAAAGTATTGGAGGTTTAGCGTCAACATCAGTCCTTCCAATGAACACCCAGGACTGATCTCCTTTAGGATGGACTGGTTGGATCTCCTTGCAGTCCAAGGGACTCTCAAGAGTCTTCTCCAGCACCACAGTTCAAAAGCATCAATTCTTCTGTGCTCAGCTTTCTTTATAGTCCAACTCTCACATCCATACACGACCACTGGAAAAACCATAGCCTTGACTAGATGGACCTTTGTCAACAAAGTAATGTCTCTGCTTTTTAACATGCTGCCTAGGTTGGTCATAAAAAAGGGTTTCAGCATCTGCAAAAT
Source organism: Dama dama (assembly GCF_033118175.1). Taxonomy (NCBI): domain Eukaryota; kingdom Metazoa; phylum Chordata; class Mammalia; order Artiodactyla; family Cervidae; genus Dama; species Dama dama. The sequence goes on from NC_083710.1 coordinate 53,561,698, forward strand.
AGCTCAAAGATATTGTATGTATCACCTGATGGAGTTACAGGACCTTATCGCAAGGCTGCTCTTGACTATTTATCCCTGGTCTTGCATCCCCTCCCTTCCGTAATTGACAACTCCTTGGGTCTGCCTACTGGAAGACTGGAATGCAGGGAAGGTCATGGAGGCTGAATGAAGGCTGTTTCCTATAATCTAAGAAATAGGGGGCACAAAGGCCCTGTGCCCAGGAGCCCCAGAAGGGCCCTGCCTGGTATCAATCGTGATAGTTACAACTCCAGGAGGAAAAATTATCCTTCACTATAACTGTATTCTCAATATTAGCCCACATTAACAATTATATTATATATGTATTAATAATATCATCACCAACTCCAAATTGGCACTTGCTCTCTACCTCTATGGGCTTCCCAGGAGGCTCAGTGGTAAAGAGTCTACTTCCTAATTCAGGAGATAAAGGAGACGTGGTTTCGATCCCTAGGTCAGAAAGATCCCCTGGAGGAGAAAATGACAACCCATTCCAGTTTGCTTGGCTGGAGAATCATGTGGACAGAGGAGCCTGGCGGGCTTACTGTCCATGGGGTCACAGAGAGTCAGAAACGACTGGCGATTGGGCATGACCAAGTAGGCAATCTACCTCTATAAAAATTAAATCATGAGCTGCTGCAGCTGCTGACATTCAACACCCAGTGAAAGTTCTGGACGGAGACCAGGAATGAGGTTCTCTGTGCCCTCAGAAAAACTGGCAGAACAGCCTTTCAGATATTTTCAGAAGATTTTACGAGCCCAATTCTTGCATCTCCTCATATCTAGAAAAATACTCAGATCATTCTCAGGGACATCTATTCCTCGTGACTAGCAGCAAGACTCTACCAAAATGTGTGCTTGACCACATGTACCCCACTTCACTAAAGTCATGTATAATACTGACCCTTCCCCCTACCTCTTTGGAGCATTTTCTCAGAGCTATCTGAAATGCTCTCTCCTGGGCTATAGTTCTCATTTTGTTCCAAATGAAACTTAATTCACAACTCTCACATTGTGTCTTTTTTTCAGTTAACACCATCCTATTCATATGCATGTGTATATATCAATTGATTAATAGATAAAATGAGGTTACATAGTTTTAACTGAACTCTAAAACTATTCCTGAAATAATGATCTAATAAAATAAAGATTATTAAACTCTACTTAACTCATTGTGAAAGGGGAAAAGCAACATGGCAAAATTGATATGTAAATGTTTACTATGCACACGGTATTTCTGTTATAGCCTAAATGATTTAAAAGTTAGAATAATTAGAATAAATTCACATATCTAACGGTCTCCCCAAAAGGGAGGAGAAAAAAACATATGTGCACAACTAACAATGTTGATGTTGTTCAGTTGCCAAGTCGTGTGTAACTCTTTGCAGTTCCATAGACTGCAGCATCCCAGGCTTCCCTGTCCCTTACTTTCTCCTGGAGTTTGCCCAAGTTTATGTCCATTGAATCAGTGATGTCATCCAATCATCTAATTCTCTCTTGCCTTCTTCTCCTTTTGCCCTCAATCTTCCCCAGCATCAGGATATTTTCCAATGAGCTGGCTCTTTGCATCAGGTGGCCAAACTATTGGGACTTCAGCTTCAGCATCAGTCCTTTCAATGAGTATTTAGGGTTGAGTTCCTTTAAGATTGACTGGTTTGATCTCCTTACTGCCCAAATATAACTTCATCCAGAGAAGAAGAAACCCTCTCAATGTGCAGTAGGACAAACAAAACATTGTTTTATTTGAAAAGGAAAAGGGAAGGTTTCATAGAAGAAGTATCACTGAGCTAGATCTTAAATAAGGGATGAACTTTGCTGGTGAAAGTGCAAGGAACAGATATTGTAAGTAGAATGAACAGCAAGGGTAAAGTTATGGGGACAGAAACCCTCTACATATTGAAAACATGTTTGGGTGGAATATAAAAAGCAAGCAAAGAGGTAGTGGGAGGTAATGTAGAAACATTATTTTTTAAACTTACCTTAGGGTTTCTTATCTGTAAAATAGGCATAAAATAATTGGCTTATTTGTGAAACTGTAGGAGTCGATGCATGTGAATTTCTTGGTGCCAAACACATGAAAAGCACTTGATAAATGGTAGCAACTGCTTCTGCATTATACATTTTTAATAAATATTCCACAGAACTTGGAAGAAATCATGCTCTCTGTAAATATGAAATTGTGATTAATTTATCTCAATTAGATCAGTCTTATATTTTTCAGAACTTCTATTTGTTTACTTAATTGATCATTTGTGGTCTACAGCAGAAGTTGGCAAATTACAAACAATGGGCAAACCCCCCTGCAGTGGCATGTTTTTTAAATAAAGTATTATTGAAACACAGTCACAGCTGCTTATTTACATGATGTCTCTGGCAGAGCTGCAGATTTATGACAGAAACCATGGCCCTCAGAGCCTAAGATATTTAGTACCTGACCCTTTCCAGAAAAAGTTGTCCAACCTTTGGTCTAGAAAGGCAAAATTCCATTTCTTGTTACAATTTTTTTCTAAATTTCTTTTAATACTTACAGCAATTTTCAATACTGATATTTTTGGTTCTACATTTCCTGATGCTTAGGATTCACTGTGATATTTAATTTGTATCATTTTCAAGTGCCACTATTTGTATAATTTATTTAATGTTTTGCAGTTCTTTAATCTGATATCTATATTAACTCTTGATATTTCTTTGTTTGTATCTCTCAAGTTAAGTCTTTTTCCTTGTTATGATTGCATCTCTTTCAATATATTTTTAAAATTTAGTACAAGGTGAATTTATCCCATTGGCCTGTATTTTTAAAATTACTTATCCTTAATCTTAATACTATCTTTTTATACTTTCCTTTGTACCTACCTTTTGTTCTGTGGGATGCATGTTATTGTGTCTCTGTATGTGTGTATGAAAGAGAGATGAAAAGGCTGAAGGATAGAAATGAAAAAGAGAGAGAAAGAAGAGAATCCAACTGCAGATAACAAAATCCACTGTAGATAGTTTAAGCAGAATAGGATTTTCTACCAGGCATGTATTTCAGTGGTTTGTGAAATGGTCGGAAAGGCTGGAAGAGCAGTGTCTGGGCAGAGTTCCCTTCTCCTGGGTTTGCACTGCTCAGCCATGCCTGTGGTTGAGAAGCTGGAGGTCATGGACAGGAACTATGGAAACCGAGAGCTGTGGCCGTGGGCCTCAGTTGTCACAGCAGGAACACTGCCATTCCCATTGTGGCTGATGCTTTTTTCTGGGCCACGATGCTTCCACTGCGATCTCTATCAAGAAATGAATGCTTTGTGCTCCCCCTTCCTTTCTCATGTTCAAGTTCAAATCAGAGTGAATACATGTGATGGGTTTCCTAAAACCCATCAGGAACCCCAGTGCATGGATGTCTGGGAAATGTAGATTTTAGTTCTCTGTTCTCTGCAATATAGAGAGGCATTAAAAAAATATATAATTGTTGAGCAAACCAATCCGCCATATCCATTACCTCCTATTCTTCCCTGTTTTGAATAGTATGCATAGCTTTGAATAATACACATGAACTTAAATAGTGCACATATATTTCTGTTTCTTAATTTATCAATATTAATAGGGATCTATTGCCTCTCAAATATGAAATATGAAGTATCCAACTCTATTTTCTCTTAAATATGAAAGATAAAGCAATAAACTCACTCCCATATCCATTTTTTTTCATCTTTGTCATACTTTATATAAACCTTTTTCATGGTTTATAGCATTTACATTCTGTCCTATAACTGTATTTCACCCAGCGACTGGCATTTGTTCTACACTTTTATAGATTTAATTATACTGAAAATCTTTTCTTACTATGGCATTTCCTTTCCTGACATTAATTTGATATATCTCATGCTTGGCTGTATTTCATTAACAGGTATGTCTACCTTGCAGCATATTAGTAAAAACTGAAATAATGTGCATAGAACGCCTTGTGCATAGTAGTGCCCGATATGAGGTCATTCCTATTGCTTTTATTTTTTTATTAATAAAGAAAAATTAATTGAAAAGACAAACTGAGAATGTAATTAAGATAGTGGTAGAACATAATTCACATCATATGAATAAATTTTGAACCCTGTTGTTTTTCTAAGCATAAGACTGCTTGATTTGAGTCTTTCCTCTGATACTATATTGTGACATTAAACTAGATAACTTGTTCAAGGGCGCAGAGTCATCAGTTTTCTGAAATATGACCCAAGAAATTTTAAAGAGTCATCTGTGACCTTGGACAAGTTATCTAGTTTAGTGGGTCTCCGTTCAGCAATGTTCATAATCCCTTCAGCCTCTTACCACTCTATATTGTATTTTCCTGACTCTTGGTGGATTACCTGTAACTATTTTTAGAATCTAAGTTTGCCTTCTTCCGGGTGTTCTGAATGCTCCTTGACATATTTTCTGCACAATCAGTTGATGTGTGTGTGACAAGGAATGCCAACTAATTCTAGTAATAACCTAAAAAGTCTATCACTGAGAAAGAAATTTATATCATGCTTATCAAAATCCAGGGGTAGTGATCTTTTGCTTATCTACTGGTCATGTCAAATAAATGTATGCAATATGTAAAATAAAAAATGTGACTTTATTTGTATTCAAGTCCCAAGTAGAATTTTTGGAAACTCTGGAGCTATTTTGGATATTTATTTGAAAAAAAAAAAATCCAAATGTCATTGGGGAAAAGACATATAATGACTTCCAACGGGCTGAAAGTCTCATTAAAATGAGGGATATTGTTGAAACAAAAATTTAAAAAAAGAAAAACCTCATGACTTCATGAATGTCTGTTTTTTTTTTTTTTTTTTAATGATTGCAGGGTGGTCACAGGCTTCTAAAGCTCTGGTCTAGAATATTCAATTAAAAAATCATAACTGGATATCATGATATTGATTTTCAGAAATATAATCCAAGAAAACAAAACTCTTAAGAACTAACACAGCAATGATTTCTCAAAACACTCATATTGTTGAAATTGGAGATGATAGGAGAACATATGTATGAAAGCACAATATTAACATTTAGTGGGAAGACATTTTTTGAGTCTGTAACATGGAATAAAAATTTCATTAAGAGGCAAAGTTGCACTGGCTAGTCTTAACCAAGGTTATCATGGAAAAGTTAAAAATGTGTCTGCATAATCTCACTAAGTCTATGTTTAGTGTCTGGAATTTGTGTTAGTTCAAGTAACTATAAATAAAAAACTAGCAGCTACCTAGGCCCTTCTGACTTTGGACTTGCACACAAAAGTAAGTGTTAATGGGAGCCCATTTGCAAAATTTGAAAATGAATCCTGAATTTTTTTGCAAAACAGTGAATTTTGTGAATTGTTTTAGCACAGAGACACCACCATACACAATCATAGCAACCAGTTCAGAAAAGTCAGATCCCTAGAAAATAGTTACACGTTAAAAAGCATTAAATTCTTTTTAAAAAAAATAACTGAAGCATCTGAATGATATTGAACTTGGGAGGAAAGCTAAAGTATTTGTATGTATGTTAGCAGTGCAGTGAAAGTCGTTCAGTTGTGTCAGACTATTTGCAACCCCATGGGCTGTACATCCATGGAATTCTCCAGGCCAGAATAATGGAGGAGGCAGCATTCCCTTCTCCAGGGGATCTTCCCAACCCAGGGATCTAACCCAGGTCTCCTGCATCACAGGCAGATTCTTTACCAGCTGAGCCACAAGGGAAGCCCTGTATGTCTGTTGGTATTGCACAAATTCCTCCACCTTCCAGCTTTGTGACTTTGGGAAAGTGGTTTCATCTCCCTGAGCTACTGAGGTTGTTTAGAGATTTACAGGAAATGATAAAACTTTATACAGACATTACATTATTGCATAATTGCATTTTGAAAAGCATTGCATCAAGTATTTAAGCACAGATCAATTAATCAGAGAAGAAATTTTTAAAGCAACATTTAAATCCAATGCAATGCCTTAATATCCAAGCATTAATGATTCTTACAATGTTTTCTTAACTATAGTTAACTTTTAATTATCTGCAATACAGAGCAATTTATCAGCAGTGAAACTTCATCTCCTCTACAGAAGCATTGTGCTAAGATTTGATTACTGATCAGTGGGATTTTTAATTAAAATACAATATGTGATGCTGGAGGAATCTGCAAGATGAAACTGGTTTTCTTGTCATTCTTTGCCAAACCAGAAAAGGATATTTGAAACATAATTGCAGTTTTATTCCCTATCTCAACATCCTAGAGACTGTGGGGGATAAAAGGCACCGCAGAATCTGGAATCGTGTCTTGATTAATGAATACTTATTTACTTAACCAGTGAATCCCATTAGCTCTTGTAAACTTCAGGAAGAGTCTCAAGGGAGAGCTTTGCTTTCTCTCTGGATTTCAACACAGGCTGTAGAGCTCCCTTGCTGGACGCCACTCTGAATTTCTGATTCAGTAGATCTGGGCTAGGGACCAAAATTCTGCCTTTCCAATTCATTCCAGATGATGCTGAGGCTGCAAGTCTGGGGACAAGCTGAGAACCAATACTTAGACAAAGGGACACTGAAAAGAGAGGATTCTGATTCTTGTGCTCTGGTGACGGATGACAGTCTAAGCAATACTGTAACCTCTGGGCTTCTTGAGGTTAGGAAGCCATTTCTGCTCCATTTGGACCAACTGATCCTGAGAGAACGCTGCCTTCTTGACAGAGGAGGGTGCACAAGGACAATGTTTACCTTACCAACCAGTCTCAGGCTGATGGACTATCTCCTAGGGAGACAATTAATAATTCTGCCAGTGCCTCAAGGCAGGAATTAATATATCATGAGACACCCGGAAGCTGGTTCTTAAATGACTTCATTTCTCTGTTCTTATCTATTGTGTGGTGATTTCTTCCAACAACTTTGTTTCTGTTTTCGAGTTCTTGAGAGCATATCTCCCAGTTATCCTAATATATTGCTTGTAATTTTTTCTTTTTTATAAACAGGTAGATTCACATTGTTATAAGAAAAGACCAACTCTCTTACCTTCCTTGTTGGGTTAATTGAGACAATCAAATAAGAAGAGCTCTATATGAATGCTTATAAACTGCTATATAATGGCAGATAACAGATTCAAAAAAGTATTTATAAGCTATTTATGTGGTTGAACAAAAGCTAGATGGGTACGACTTACATCAAGGAGTTAATCTGTAACAACAAAAAAGAAGAGAAAAAACAGGCAAGCCCAGGGGTTGTAGCTAAGAGTGGCACTGAACCGTAACACAAGCTATCTAGAGAAAGTTGTATCGCATTTTGGTGGACATGTTTTATAACTCTTTGGTGAATACAAGATTGAAAGGAGGATGACTGATTTTGAATAGATGTGCCTGGACCTCCTGGTAATCCAAGAGGCAATATTATTTCAGTAAATCTGGTTTTGGTTTCAATAGTTCTTATTCATATAAACAAGATTCTGCTGACTGCATTCTGTATGTCATGATGTGAGCTCCCCTGCTCACACTTTTAGTAGTGGTTAATAATTCAAATGTGCACATGGATGATGATTGGTAGGTAAGCTGGAGTTGGCTCCTCACCCTTCTCTTTTCTCCCACACATTCCAGTTCCTCTATTGTCAATCAAAATTTCAGCAGAAAGGATGCTGTCAGCCAGAATCGAGTTACTGTAATGGAGACAAAGCAAAAATGGCCAGAGAAATGAAAAGGTTGAGAAGTGAAACAATAGTCTCCCCCCAAACTTAATAACCTCTATCAGAGAGGAAGTCATCCCATTCTGTCATAGTTCTAGTTTCATAGGGTTGGGTTAGGATGGGGATGCTTTGGTTGGGGAAATACAGAAATGTTAAAGCTAAACCTTGTGAAAGGGGCATATCCTGGTGATTTTTTATGTAAGAGACCATTGAGGCACATTCCCTCTTTTTTCTCTCATCTTGTTGAGGTGCTACAAATGGGCTAGCTGTGATTTATAATTTTAAAAATATTCTTATTCCTAAAGAACAAAGGGATCAAGATTGTTAAGGCAAGATTGTGTGCCCATCACACGGTGAGGCCAAACAAACTGAAATGACAGAGTTTGGAGCAGAGAAAGTTTATTGCAAGGTTATGCAAGGAGCCAAGTTCCCAGAAGGGTTTTGGCAAAGAACTTTAAAAAGTCTGATGAGGAAGGGGTCTCAGGGTCTGTGATCAGTGCGTGCACAATTCTCTGATTGGCTGATGGTGAGCTAGCAGGGTGATGTAACGGGGGTTAACGTTATCTGTCCAGGAGTCCTGAAGCTATGTGTTCATGGTCCTCAGGTAGTTAACATCTTCCTTTTGTTGCAGAAGGGGAGGTTTTACATCTGCAAAACAACTCAGGAAATGTGAGTTGTTAAATTATCTAGGTACTTCAGAGAGGAGCTAAAGGATAAGGGGGAAGGCCTCTGCCAATGCCCACCCCACCCCAAGGCCCCATGGGGTCTTGTTCTGTTCCAGGATATCCTGAGAGAAATTTTGGACTAATATTTAAGGGAACGGAGAATGGATTTCAGGACATAATTAGTCTTATCCAAGTCTTACCTGGTAGCTCAGCTGGTAAAGGATCCGCCTGCAATGTAGGAGACCCTAGTTTGACTCCTGGTGAAGGAAGAAACAGAACAGGCTCCATCTTGAAAGCAGGACTCCATCTTGGGCCGGACTGTGGACTTGGAGCTCTATGCCCAGTATCTATGGAAACGATATACCAACTGGAAAACCAGGCCCCCGGAAGGAAGAGCCCCAGGGCCCTCCATCACCTAAAAGAATACCCTAATTATCTGTGTGACCCAATAGAATCATCCATTCTAGTATGCTTATTGGGGAATGACCACAAGCCTATTGATAATTGTCCACTGTTAACCACCTAGGTTTAAGGCAAATGAATCACGGGTTGACTTTGATTGTATCTTTCTTTTTCCTTTGTTCAGACTAGTTTCAGGGAATTTGGGGAGGTGGGTTTGGGCACATATGCTTAGGGTATATAAGGTTTTCACCAAAACTGGTTGGGGTCCTTGGCTAAGAGAAGACTCTGCTTTGGGCCCATGAACATTGTCCTTCTGAGTGAGTTTGTTTCCTGGAACGCACGGTTACAACCCTGGGTCAGGAAGATCCCCTGAAGAAGGGAAAGGCTATGCACTCCAGTACTCTGGCCTGGAGAATTCCATGGATTGTATAGTCTACGGCGTCTCAAAGAGTCTGACAAGACTGAGCGACTTTAAAAAAAATCATCTTACCCAGACTAGTTCACTAAGGGAGAAAAGCTAAAAGGGATTCAGGGAGAAGAATTCCTGTATTTTGCTGGAGTGAGTCGTCTGTTGTATTGTTCAGAAATTTAAGAAAAATGTTAAATTTATAGATGCATTTGTAGAATTCCTGGTATTTGCTTTGTGTGTGTGTGTGTGTGTGTGTGTGTGTGTGTGTGTGTTAGTTGCTTAGTCGTATCGGACTCTTTGCAACCCCATAGCCTGTAGCCCACCAGGCCCCTCTGTCCATGGGATTCTCTGGGCAAGAACACTGGAGTGGGTTGCCATTTCCTTCTCCAAAAGGAACTATAGAAAGAAAGAAAGTGAAGTCACTCAGTCGTGTATGACTCTTTGCAACCCCATGGACTGTAGCCTACCAGGCTCCTCCATCCATGGAATTTTCCAGGCAGGAGTACTGGAGTGTGTTGCCATTTCCTTCTCCAGGTATTTGCTTTAAAGTGCCCTAACAGAGGCTGGGAGGGAAATGTGTGTGTGAATATTATCTGTGAGGCAGCAGTGAGTGATGGCATGAAGCGAGATCTTCATTCCCTGCCCAGGAATTGAACCTGGGTGGCCACCTCATGCGAAGAGTTGACTCATTGGAAAAGACCCTGATGCTGGGAGGGATTGGGGGCAGGAGGAGAAGGGGACAACAGAAGATGAGATGGCTGGATGGCATCACTGACTCAATGGGCATGGGTTTGGGTAGACTCCAGGAGTTGGTGATGGACAGGGAGGCCTGGCGTGCTGCGGTTCATGGGGTCGCAAAGAGTCGGACATGACTGAGCGACTGAACTGAACTGAACTGAGCCTGGAAGAAAACCAGGAATCCTAGTCACAAGACCAGCAAGGGCTAGAGGCTAGAAGTTATTATTTCCCTGGATCTTTGCCCCCAGTGAAAAATGCAATTCTCATGGAGACAAAAACTATAAAATGCAGGTACAAAGTTTATTACTTAGAGACATAGCACAACAGTACTGGGAGAGCACAAAGAGAAGTGATTCATTTAGTTAAGACAGAAGCAAACCACACCGGGAGAGAATGGGTGTGGGTGTCTCCCATAGTGATGAGGAGAGCAATAAAGAGGAGGTTAAGTCATCTATATAGGCAGTTCTTCCAGTTTTGTTTACTTTAGCCGATTATCTGCTTTCCTTCTCCACATCAGACCTTACCCTGGGACCCTGCCTGACATGCATGTGCAACTTTTTTCCAAGATGGATTCCAGCCCAGAGGCCTATGAGGTCACATATTAGCATCCCATATTATGGGGTGGCCCCTCCTTTTCGACCCCAAGGGGCTTTTCTGCACACGTGCAATGTCTCCCTTACCCCAAGAATGGGAAATATGTGACCTCCTGATCCATTACTCAGACAGGGTTTAGCCCATCTCTGTTCCTACCATGACAGTTATCTTAAAGTGCCCACAGGAGACAAAGCCCGGCTATTTACCCTGTTTTGGTTGTTACTTCCATTGTAGAGAGCAAAGAGGAGGCTGGTTGTGATGTAGGAGATAGATGGGCTCTAGGTTAGACATTTACAACTGGCCTCCTCTTTATATTTCATGAGGCATGAAAAAGTGGGCTTCAGGCTAGATAATTACAAGTTAGGCATTTACAATGAGCCTCCTGTTTGCCCTCTGAAATGGAAGTAACAACAGAAACAGAGGGTCAGGGTTTGTCTCTCGTGAACACCTTAAGGTAGTAGTCATGTCAAGGACAAAGAGGGGCAAGAGGATTTGCCCCTTCTTTGAGTAAAGGATTTAGGGATCTCCACTCCCCCCTCCTTTGGGACAAGGGAGACACTACACATGTGCAGAAAGGCTCCTTGTGGGTCAAAAGTCAGGGGATACTTCCAGGCCATAATGAGTCTTGCTCCTCTCAGAAGCCTTCACTTAGAGATCCATCTTACCTGAGGGGTACCATGCACCCCTTGGAGAAGGAAATGGCAACCCACTCCAGTACTCTTGCCTGGAGAATCCCATGGATGGAGGAGCCTGGTGGGCTACAGTCCACAGGGTTGCAAAGAGTTGGACACGACTAAGCGACTTGACTTTTCACCATGCACCCCAAAGGAGGGTCGCAGGGTAGGTCAGATGTGGAGAAAGAAACCAAATACTTGGCCTGAAGAAAGACAAAGACCCGGAAGAACTGCCCTATATAAATGACTTTGCCTCCTCATTACTGCTCTCCTCCTCACTGGTGGGGGACACCCACACCCTTTTGCTGTGGCTGTGCATCTCTGCCTTGCCTCTGTCTTAACTAAACAAACTGTTTCTCTATGTGCTCTCCCACTTGTTGTGCTAAGTCTCTAATAATAAACTTTGTACCTGCATTTACAGCTTCTGCCTCCATGATAAATGCATTATTCACTGGGGGCAAAGATCCAGAGGAAATTAGCTTCTAGCCTGTATCCCTTGCTAGTCTTGTGACTAGGATTCTGGGTTCTCATCTGGGCTACCCAGGTTCAATTCCTGGGCAAGGAATGAAGATCTTACTTCATGCCATCTCTCACTGCTGCCTCCTTGGTGATCAGTTGTAAATATCTAACCTGGAGCCCACCTATCCCATTTCAGGAAATGAGACAGGAGGCTAGCTGTAAGGGTCCAGCATGAAGCCTGTCTTTTTCTCACCACAGGAAATGTACACAGGAGGCCTGTTGTAAGTGCCTACGCTGGGGACCATCTATCCCCTGCCTCAAATATACCTAAAACAAGTTTTACATGTACTCTTTTTTCTGTAAATTGGGAAGAGGTCCATTTTACTCTGCTTTTAAATTCTATGTCCAAGCTTCAATAATAATAATAATATGCCTAATAATGAAAAAAGAGAAAATTGTTAAGTGATTTGGTGATTTATAGATTCAATGGAAGAAAATAAAACCCAGTAGTTAGCATGGTATGTATTTCACTCAAGTACGTTTTAAAAGCATTTATTTTATCAATATTTCAAAGCATTGTGTAAACTCACTATTTTTTCAGATTGTAATGTTGTCAGTTTTACGATGCCAACAACAGTTTTTCTCTCTGTTATGGAAAGAACTAGCAGTTTGCAGTATGTGATCCCAACTTCTTGGTCATTACCATGGTTTCAAGTCATTATGGCACTGAAGTTATAAGTACAGGCTATCAGATGTGAAAATCATATCTAAAAGTACAGCTTGTCATTTAGATATTTCTGAATATTTTGTTATTGGACAAAATACATATAAATCTGTTTCTATCAGAGTTTTTAGAATCCAGGAATTGGTAGGAAATATGGAGATACAACTATAGAATATTCTAGTAGAAATGACTATAGACTGCTTCTTGGATCTGCAAAGACAAGTGGAGAACTGACCATTAAACATATAATTTGAGAAATTGGGCTTTTAATATAAATTATTTAGATTGGGTCTTTATGTTAACTGAATTCCCTGAACAAACTCATTTTCTTTTACCTTTGTGAATGCTGACTTCCTCAATTTCGTGTGATAGAGATCAAGTGAGGCTTTTCTAGCACTAAGCTTCAGCTTAAAATAAGCACTAATTTCAAGTGAAAGTGTGGAGTAATTTGGGAACATTTTTCCTGCTGCTTTATTTGTGTGCAGACTGATTACAAAATGACAAAAGGAGTCAGGTGGCTTAATTGGATGTGATAGTGCTCACTGGGGCAAAACTGGGAGTCTGTTCATGTCTGTAATGCATTTTCATATTTTGCACAATATCTAGACATCCTCCTGAATTGGATTCCTCATAATTCTTCTGCAGGGTTCTTAGCTTGAAAGCTTGTCCTACACATTAGTGTTATCTGGACAAACATGCTTATCGTATTCTTGGTGTCCACCAGAATTTAGGAAACATAGAAATCAGATGCAACAGTATAACCTGATCCTGCTTATGTATCAGGTCTCATTCTGTTCTCCTTTGCATCAAAAGTTCTCTCACCTTTGGATCTTTGCATTGGCAACTCTCAGTCACATATTTGACTACTAAGGATCAGTTCGAAGGGCGTCCCAGGTGGTGCTAGTGGTGAAGAACCCACCTGCCAATGCAGGAGACATAAGAGATGCTGGTTTGATCCCTGGGTCAGAAAGATCCCCTGAAGAAAGTCATAGCAACCTATGCCAGTGTTCTTGCCTGGAGAATCCCATGGACAAAGGAACCTGGTGGGCTAGAGTCCATAGGGTTGCACAGAGTCGGACATGATTGAAACAAATTAACACACACGCACGCATGCACAATCAGTTCTAAGCTAAATACTGTCCTTTCAGAGAGGTCTTTTGAGGCCGTTCAATCTAAAGTGCTCCTTTGCTGAGCATTTCTCCAATGAATTAACTTGTGTCATTTACTTCATTGCATTTTTCACTATTGGAAATTGTCTCATTCAATTATTTCTACATTTATCTTCTACCTCCCTTCACTAGAAGGTAATCTTCCTGAAGATAGACTTCATTTTCCTAGCACAATGGTTAGAACACCATCTGGCATATGATTGGGGCCCAAAAAGATATTTGTTAAATGAATAAATGACTCACTAACCAAATGGATGAATGAATGACATTTATGTATGATTTTTCTTTCCAAATCATGGGGTCAAATATTTAGAAGGAATTGGTCATCAACATAAAATCACCACTTGCATTAGGATGACTTACTAAATAAGGTCCTATATTAAATAAATTAGTAAAACAAGAGCAAAGTTGTGTGACGTATCACATATGGTTGAATGATCTATTGTAATAGCAAAACTCCAGTGCTTGGTTACACAGAGTACTTAGAATTTCATATGGCAGTTTTGAATCTAAACTACTGAACATACAATACTTCATTTGTCCCAGAGATCAATCTAGCAAGGTGAAGTACTGGCAGAGGACTGGAATTAGAACCAGCCACAGTAAATTTGGCTTCCCAGGTGACACTAGTGGTAAAGAATCTGCCTGCCAATGCAGGAGACATAAGGATGCGGGTTCTATCCCTGGGTCATGAAGATCCCCTGGCGGAGGGCATGGTAACCTAATCCAGTATTTTTGTCTGGAGAATTCCATGGACAGAGGAGCCTGGAGGGCTACAGTCCTTAGGGTCAAAAAGAGTCTGAAAGGACTAAGCAACGTAACACCCAGGCGCGCACAGTAAATTTGGAAAGATATTAATAGCATTCTCAAACTTACATGGTGACTCCAAAGCTCACCAGATTTAGCAGATTCAAAAGGTGAGGTTGCCCTTGGTGATGGAGAAGGTTAACGAATCCTAGGGAAAAACAGAAGTTGTACTCATGGGCTGTACTCTAATTCATATTATTTCAGGTGAACTTGCTTTAGGATAGACTGTTTTCTCTTCATAGGGAACTCTATCAGATACTTCAGAAATCTCTATCCCTGGATATCTGTGACACAACATTTCACTGACAAAGATGCACATTTCCTTAAGCCAGGCTCTCCAACTGTGCCCCAAGCATCTATCACTGTTCCTCTAGATTTTGTCCCAGTCAAAAATTCTCTTGTTAGTGGCTCTGTCCCTATACTTTATCTGACAGAGTTACTCCTGTCAGGAACACTCCACTTACTATGTCCACTATTTGTCCTCCATATGTCAATTCATGTATCAGTTATTTCATGAGTATTTGTTGATGTGGCTACCTTAAAAAAAAAAAAGGAAAAGAAAAAAATTTCCAAGTGGTGGAACATTTACTAAATCTGGAGAAAGAGCAAATGAAACCTAGAAATTGTTATACAGGGTAAAGTAAGTCAGAAGGAGAAAAACAAATATTGTATGTTAATATATATATGGAATCTAGAAAAATGGTACTGGTGAACCTACTTACAGGGAAGGAATGGAGATGCTGATATAGGGAATGGACTTGTGGACCCAGTAGGGGAAGCAGAGGGTGGGATGAATGGAGAAAGTAGCATCAGCATACATATACTATCATGTGTAAAGTGAATGGTTATAACACAGGTAGCCCAGTTGGTGCTCTCTGATGACCTATAGAAACGGGGTGGAGGAGGGGAGAGAGTCTCAAGAGGGAGGGAACGTATGTATAATTATGGCCGATTTACCTTGTTGTTCAAAAGAAACTAACACAACATTGTAAAAATTAAAAAACAAAAATGAAATATTTAGGAGCCAAAATATGTAGAAATCTGGGAACCTTTTAGATACAGGGGGAAAGGTTGGCTCTTCTTTTCCTTGTCTGTTAAGATGTTGTCATTCAGTCGCTAAGTTGTCTCTGACTCTTTGAGACCCCATGGACTGGAGCATACCAGGCTTCTAGTCCCTCACTATCTCCCGGAGTTTGCTCAAATGCATGTCCTCTGAGTCAGTGATCTATCCATCTCAGCCTCTTTTAATATACCTGTTAAATTTAAGCTAGAATTCCTTATATGTTCTGAGTGCTGGAAATGATATAGCTAACAAAATTGGAAAGAGAGGAAGCACAGGGAGCACAAACAGTAGAATAGAATTGTTGCTGTTAATGAGGATACAGGTAGTGGCATGTCTATTTTTAAAAGTGTCATTTATTAAGGCATAATTTACATACAATAAAGTTTCCACATATTAAGAAAAAAGAGCAAATGAGCTCTCTGGTGACTTCTCTTATAAGGACAGTAAATCCTATTGGATCAGGGCTCTTGTAACCTCATTTCACTTTAATTACTTCCATAAAAGCCCATCTCCAGGTATTACACTTCAGGGTAGGGCTTCAAAGTAAGAATATGTGGGGGAGGAGGGGGAACATGGCATTCAGTCCATGATAGGCATGGTATATTATTGGTAGCATTGGAACTACTCACTGATATTTTATTTGGAATTTTTGCAATACTTACAAGTAATATTAGTCTGTAATTTCTTTGTTGTCCACTATATCAGGCTATATGTCAATATTATTTTTGCTTAACAAAATGAATTTAAAATGTTCTCCATCATTTATGAGCTAGAAAAAAAGAAAATGTTAGTAACTCAGTGTGTGTGACTCTTTGTGACCCCTTGGACTGCAGCTTGCCAGGATCCTCTGTCCACGGAATTCTCCAGGCAAGAATACTGGAGTAGGTTGCTATTCACTTCTCCAGGGGATCTTCCTGACCCAGGGACTGAACCTGGGTCTCCTGCATTGCAGGCAGATTCTTTACCATCTGAGCCACCAGTGAAGCCCTTGATAACTGGTCTGTAAATATCTGACAGAATTATTTAGTGAAAACAGTTATCCCAAGTACTATTTTTCTGAAGCAGTTCCTTTACAGCTTTATTGCTTCTGTGAAAATGTATCTATTTAATCCTCCCAGCCTTATCAGGGTTAATTTTTGGTAAAATAAATTTCTCTCTAAAAATATCTCTTTCTTGTATAGATATATGCTTGAATTGCCCAGTAACCAGGTTACTGGTGTCTGATCTAGATTTAGTCTAATTTCAAAAAATAGAGACTAGATTTTGACTAATCCTAGAAAAATAAAGATACCTGATTTTTTCTTATATTCAGAAATCAGGAAATAGATGCATCATAATGCTTTTTCATTGGAATAACCACTGTTTTTATTTATTTGCATCTTATTTATAATTTTTCTACTTTTTTATGGTTGTTCCTTTACTATTATCCTGCCAGGAGGCTGATGACAGACTCCTGAAGTTCAGCAATTTGTTCTCTCCGCACTATATACTGCTATTATCTACAATACAGTGCAATACAGTAGATGTTTAATAAATATACATTGCTATGAAAAGCATCATGGACCCTAATACATGCGTGACATTTCATAATAATCTTCTAGTAACATGTTATAATTCCGTGCCCCATACTGAGAAAAAAAATTGGTTTAAGGAGATATATCTTTGTATAAAACTTTTAATAGAATTGTAGCTATCCCATTTTGCTACACTCTGCAAATGACTCTAAATAATATATTTAGAGAGTCGCAATTGTCAAGAAGTATGAATAAAAAATGATAATTTGACATTTACAAGAGTGAAAGTTTTGCACCATTAACCACAAGCAGAGAAATATGTGACAATGAAAAAATATCTGTCAAAGGAAATATTTATGAAATAGTTGGAGTTCAAGGGCATATACATTTAACAGCTGAGAGAAGTTTTCTGTTTTTTGCACATCCGTGTCAAAGATTGACTGCTACCTATTTTCCTTCAGCAAATGAGTGGCAATTTGGCTATTACCTGGGTTGGAATTCAGGGCTCCATTAAAGCTTTCAAAATATCATTAATGGCAAGATCAGACATTTTTATGGAGGTAATCATTTCTTCAGATGGATCTTGTTAGCACATTTTCACACCCTATATTAGCATCATTATGGAACACGAAAACAAGGCAGATGCATCACCTTTAGGGTATCAAGTCAACACCAGCACAGCAGTTTTATAAGTCACTGATCTGTCAGCAGTGAGCAGTCTAACAGTGGGAAAGTGACCTTGAGATAAACTTCACATGTATCTGTAATGTTTCATTCCTTATAGGCTCCTTAAAGTCTAAGATATACAATGGAGACACCTTCAGATGAAAACATCACAAATAATTTGACATACTATGGCTTAAGAGCAAAAAATTCATTGGAAAATAATGAAGCATTTATTTCAACAGAAAGGAAGAATTTAGTCGCACTCTGTTAATTTATGTTTGGTCTATATTCACGGTTTTCTTGCTGGCTATATTTAATTAGTAACCAGACAGTTGAAATTAGTATGCCATTAAACTTTTAGACACATTTGCACAAGAAAATGAAATTTGCAAGCTAAGATTTAGAGTAACCGAGTCTGACTGTACCAAAAGTAACAAATTACGTTGAGCAAGCTCTTTAGAAATGTTTATTTTAACATGAGATCCTCTTCAATGAATATTTGCATCCTTTGTGCCAAGAAAAGTAGAAAGCTTTCTGGGTCAGCATTAATTGTTCTGTATAGCTGTGTATGTATGATAGTAATCAGGAGACTTGAATATGTGTTATAGTTTAGACATACACACAAAAATACTTTAATAACTTGCATTTCACTTGGACAGCTCAAACTTCTTTTTTTCTTTTTTTCTGTTTCTGTGTGGCATGCTTGTGTGCTGACTGTAGCCCACCAGGCTCCTCTATCCATGGGATTCT